>NC_091061.1:35892828-38328645 GCF_000393655.2 Nicotiana sylvestris
TTTTGTGGATATGAATTGAACCTTTAGGATATAAATTGAACTTTTAGTTTATGTTTAAACTCGTAGGATAAGAATTGATGAACTTTTAGTTTTTAGGTTTTGTTCTTGTGAATTGAACTTGTACGATATAAATTGAAGCTTTTATGTATGACTTGAACTTTTTACGATATGAGTTGAAACTTTTAGGATATGAGTTGAACTTTTAGGAAATAAATTGAACCTTTAGGATATGTATTGAACCTTTAGGATATGACTTGAAGTTTTAGTTTATGTTTAAACTCGTAAGATATGAATATAACTTTTAGTTTTTAGGTTTTGTTCTTGTGAATTGAACTTGTAGGATATAAATTGAAGCTTTTATGTATGACTTGAACTTTTTAGGATATGAATTGAAACTTTTAGGATATGAGTTGAACTTTTAGGAAATAAATTGAACCTTTAGCATATGTATTGAACCTTTAGGATATGACTTGAACTTTTAGTTTATGTTTAAACTCGTAGGATATGAATATAACTTTTAGTTTTTAGGTTTTGTTCTTGTGAATTGAATTTTTAGGATATGAATTGAAACTTTTAGGATATGAGTTGAATTTTTAGGATATAAATAGAAATTTTAGGATATGACTTGAACTTTTGTGGATATGAATTGAACCGTTAGGATATAAATTGAACTTTTAGTTTATGTTTAAACTCGTAGGATAAGAATTGATGAACTTTTAGTTTTTAGGTTTTGTTCTTGTGAATTGAACTTGTACGATATAAATTGAAGCTTTTATGTATGACTTGAACTTTTTACGATATGAGTTGAAACTTTTAGGATATGAGTTGAACTTTTAGGAAATAAATTGAACCTTTAGGATATGTATTGAACCTTTAGGATATGACTTGAAGTTTTAGTTTATGTTTAAACTCGTAGTTTTTAGGTTTTGTTCTTGTGAATTGAACTTGTACGATATAAATTGAAGCTTTTATGTATGACTTGAACTTTTTAGGATATGAATTGAAACTTTTAGGATATGAGTTGAACTTTTAGGAAATAAATTGAACCTTTAGCATATGTATTGAACCTTTAGGATATGACTTGAACTTTTAGTTTATGTTTAAACTCGTAGGATATGAATATAACTTTTAGTTTTTAGGTTTTGTTCTTGTGAATTGAACTTGTAGGATATAAATTGAAACTTTTAGGATATGAGTTGAATTTTTAGGATATAAATAGAAATTTTAGGATATGACTTGAACTTTTGTGGATATGAATTGAACCTTTAGGATATAAATTGAACTTTTAGTTTATGTTTAAACTCGTAGGATAAGAATTGATGAACTTTTAGTTTTTAGGTTTTGTTCTTGTGAATTGAACTTGTACGATATAAATTGAAATTTTACGATATGACTTGAACTTTTTACGATATGAGTTGAACCTTTAGGATATGACTTGAACTTTTGTGGATATGAATTGAAGGTTTAGGATATGAATTGAACTTTTAGTTTATGTTTTGGAATTTTAGATTGCCGGAGGATTATTAGAAGAGGTTGATGACGTTATTAGACATGCAATAGAACTTCCACCAAGAATAACTAAGACACAGTACCTGGCAAAGTGTGCCTTTAATTGTTCTTCTCATTAGCGACAATGATGATGAGAAGGCAATGGCATGTGTTTCAAATAGTGATGGTGTAGGTAGGAATTTAGTATTTTCTAAGTAGATAAAAGAAGAGCTTATAGAGTAATTTTGTACTTCATTTTCCATGAGGAAAAGAAGTTTAATTGAGAGTGACAAGGTTGATGAAGACGGAATGTGTTCCGTTGGTCATGGCAGTTCCCATAGAATGGGGATCATAAGACTCTATGATGACAGAGATTATAGGAAGTTTTGTTCTAAATTTTCTTTCAAGTCTGATCCGTACAAGCTTAATGTGATATTGGTGATATTTCTTCGGATTCAGACAATGATTTGACCGACAAAAGTATGGAAATGCTCTTAAAAAGAATTAAAGGTAAAAACTTTCCAGCATCCTTCTCTACCAAGAAAAACATTTTACCTTTAATTCTTTTTAAGAGCATTTCTATACTTTTGTCGGTCAAATCATTGTCTGAATCCGAAGAAATATCACCAATATTATATTAAGCTTGTACGGATCAGACTTGGAAGAAAGTTTAGAACAAAACTTCCTATAATCTTTGTCATCATAGAGTCTTATGATCCCCGCTTTATGGGAACTGCCATGACCAACGGAAAACATTCCGTCTTCATCAACGTTGTACTATCAATCAAACTTCTTTTCCTCTTGGAAAGTGAAGTATAGAATTCCTCTATAACCTCTTTTATCTACTTAGGAAATGTTAAATTCTACCTATACCATCACTATTTTGAAACACATGTCGTTGTCTTCTCATTATCATTGTAGCTATAGAGATCAACAATTGATCAAAGACACACCCTGTCAGGTACTGTATCCAAGTTATTCATTGTATCCAAGTTCATCCCGAGTAATAGTACCACGAGGATAATCACCAAAGCCACCAGACAGCTTTATGATGCCAATGAAGCAAGATGAGCTATTCAATGAAACTCGTATTGTAAAGAAGAAGAAAGAGACTGATTCATAAAGGAGGGTCGAGCCTCGACTATATACATGTAAGTTTTTTACTTTTCATTAAGTATTTTGATTTACTTTTATATAAATTTTGAAATACTAATTCAATATATATAATTTTTCATATAGGTTCGCTTCACATGCAGCTGACGTGGGGGAATTCATACGCAGTCAACCACCTAATGAATCGGGCGAGGCAATCCAACTTTCGGACGAGGATGCTGAAAGAACACTCCTTGAGTACTTTATATACTTTGAACTAGACAAAAAAATTTAGTTCTATTGTGTTAGTCCTTTTTAGTTCGAATGGGCTTGTAATAAGCGTTAACTTAGTTTTGTTAGCTTAATGTGTTAGTTCTATTGATTGTTGCTTTTAATTGTTGTTGTTGTTGTTACTGGCATAAAATGCCTGTCTAGGATGTTTGGTAAGCTGGCAGGTGGTGTAGCTGCCAAAACAGGAAGTTTCTGCCAAAAATATACCAAGAAAAGCGACCAACTTTGGTCTCTATTTGGTCACATTTCACTATAAAAAAAATAATTTTCTGGGCAATAGCGACCAACCTTGGTCGCTACCTGCCCAGATTTCTATTAAAAAAATACAATTTCTGGAAATATAGCGACCAATGTTGGTCGCTTATCTTTAAAAAAAATTAAATTCTTGAATTTAGCGACCAACTTTGGTCTCTATTGTCCAGATTTTAAAATATAATATTTGGATTAGAGACCAAAGTTGGTCGCTTTCTAATGATTAATGATAAATTAAAAACAACGTATTTCATATGTAGAGACCAACTTTGGTCGCTAAATTTATATTATTAAATTAATATAGCGACCAAAGTTGGTCACTAAAGTCAAATCAGAATATTTAGTCCTTTTACCTTAGAGACCAAAGTTGGTCGCTAATTAGCGACCAACTTTGGTCCCTAAAATAAAGGGACCAGCAATATTGCGACCAGGCATGTTTGGTTGCTTTTTGGTCGCTTTTAGGCCTATAAGCGACCAACTTTGGTCGCTTTTTACCGGATTTCTAGTAGTGATAAGCGCTTTGAATGATCTCACAATTTGTGATGAATTAACTCCTTATCATCATCATCATGATATTTGATATATCCAGATTGCGCGAGATTACTATGGCAATGGAATAAATCTTTATGTGAGGAAGCTGACGTGAGTGGTTGGAATTCGCTGCACTATGCTGTTTATCTAGGATTGAAAGAAGCAGTTTCTGATATGCTGGAGTGGAAGAAATCCTTAGCCTACCTTCCAGCAGGCAGTGAAAATCGCTGGACGACAACGTTTCACATTGCAGCCAGTGCAGGTGATGAAAACATGATAAATGAGTTATTAAAGTACTGCCCTGATTGCTGGGAAATGCTTGATAGCAGAGACCAAAATGCTCTTCATGTTGCCATATTCAACAATCAATATATGTTAGTTAATTCCTTATTGAAGTCCAGGAAGTGGGATAGCCTTGCTGACGATGCAGATAATGATGGCAACACTCCTCTCCATTTGCTTGCCGCCTCTATTTATTGGGCCCATGTGCCTGTGAAATTAAGAGAAAATCCCAGAGCAAAGAAGATGTCATTTAACAAAGAAAACCAGACTCCGCTTGACGTAGCATTGTCTTGCATAAAGAGGACGACAAACAAGGAAACTATCAGTGACAGCATGTATCGCGATTTTGCTAACATTGGTCGATTGGGAGGACGTGAAACTCCGGTGAACACACCGGATGAAATTTATCTACAGAGGGAGAATTTGAAGCATGCTAAGGAACGTGAAACAGAAATCAAAGGCATCATGTCGGCAGCTCAAATACATCTAGTTGTGGCCACTCTATTAGTTACAGTCACCTTTGCCGCTGGTTTCACATTGCCAGGAGGTTTTGACAGCGATTCAAATAGCCCTAATGAAGGGATGGCGATTCTAACAAGAAAAGCAGCGTTCCGTGTATTTGTTATTACGGATGTCATTGCCTTTGCATGCTCAGCTGGTGCTATATTCAGCTACTTCATCATGGCAATAAATCATCGACCAACGTCCTATCAGGATTTGAGAATTCTGTGGGCTCTCAGTAGAGTCGCAAGTCTGTTGCAGCTTCTGGCAATGTTAGCAGTGGTAATTGCATTTGTAACTGGTATATATGCGACTTTAGCACATTCACTGGGTCTCTCCATTACTGTATGTACCATCGGTTGCCTCTCTTTTCTTTTGTACATATTTGTAATGTATGTTGTTGGAAGAGAAGTTGCTTGAGAAGTAGAAAGAAACATAAATGCATCAGTATGGCCGAGTAATAGTACTGCAGTCTGCATGCATCGATCAGTATTTGTTTAACAGATTGTTCAGTTCAGCATCTCTCTTTTTGCTTTAGCTTGCCTTCTCGCATACCATATGTATAGATGCATTCGTAAAGATGATGTGCAATTTTTGTAGTTAAAAAAAAGAATTGTCAAATTTATTCAAAACAATTACGAATTCTTTAATGTTTTATAGTATTATATGTTATCTTGGTTTTTATTTTCATTTATATGTTAAAGTAATAAGACGCCTTACTCTAGAAAGAAGTAGCTTAATTACTTTAGTAGTTAACGTGCTTATATACAGGTGAGCTACTCTCTACCATTAGTTTCTGATTAACTTCTAGTCTGAGTGGAGAAGCTGTCAATTTCCAGAAACAATATTTGGTAGTTCCGTTTACATGTTATGTTAGTTATGTGAGAAAAATATCATGTAGGAATTATTTATGTGTGAATAGTAATGAATGAGTTATTATGCGGTAATTAATAACTTTAATCTCCGTATTACGATTCTTATTGCTCATCCTCTTCCGCTCAATAATTTCGCATAACTTAATGAGTATAATCTAATAACCAACCAAACACATCTGGTCCTTCTAACTAAACATAAATAGTACGGGCTAGTCAGTTTTCGGACGGGTCATTCCAGCGTTTGCAAAGTCATTGAAAAATAGTCACTATTTTGTTGCAATAGGGACCGGTCCAGCATAATATACTGAAGATCAGTGTACCAGCGTATGTGTCACACCTCCTTTTTGCGCGCCCGCCCCGAGGGGTTAGAAATGCGCGGGTGGAGTTTTTCCAATTAAAGTGACAATATTCGAAATGGGATTATTTATTTAATTCAGAGTCGCCACTTGGGAAAGGTTTGGCTTTTGGTGTCCCAAGTCACCGGTTTATCTTGAATCCCAAATCGAGGAAATTTTCGACTTTTCCAAATGAAGTCTGCGAACCAGAAATTCTAAGTAAGGAATTCTGTTGACCCGAGGGAAGGTGTTAGGCACCCTCGAATCCCGTGGTTCTAGCACGGTCGCTTAAATTGTTATAATGGCTAAATATCTGATTTAAATACATGTTGTGACTTATGTGCTTTTATTAAGTTTAAACCGCTTTTATCATTATCATTTATTTTTATAGAATTGCAACGTCGTAAAAATGCATCTCAAACCACATCACAATCAATGCACCCGTAGTTGTTAACACATTTTGACTCCGTTGGGATTTGGATTTGGGTCACATCAATGTGCACCCGAATTTAAAAACATAATTTACTTAAACCGTGCCTGAAAAAGTCTATCGCGTTATTATTTTTGAGAAGGCCATGAGATTCACTAAATGGCCTAGCCCGAATTCTAAATATTATGATTAGTTGTTGAGGGCCCCGCAATTTGTATTTTTATTTGGCGAGGCTCGTCTCATTATTTTTAGAAGGGTATCCTACAGTGACTACATTTCTATTATTTTTATTTCCAGAGATAGAAGAAAGGAAAGTGTATGCTAATTGAAGTATATACTTCGGCTTAAACCAAACTCCTATCAATTTCTGATTGATTACTTTTAAAGTAAAAAAAAAACGTCATGCCTTACGAAAATGATTTGGTCGAACAAAAGATTACATATGAGATAGATGAAATGCAATACTTAATCCGAACATTTCTTAATTTGAACTTAACTGAACTTATTTGAACTAGGTTAAAGGATGACTGGCGAAGTAAAATGCTTTAATTTGACAAGGAATCATATTCAAGTTAGCGAAATACAACGCTTAATCTGAGCATTTCTTGTATTGAACTTAAATAAACTTATATGGACTAGTCTTACTAAAAAAAAAACTAAATGAAACAGAAAACAGTATTGTGTAAAGTCGAAATACGCATGCTTATACTAACAGACAACTATCGAGCTCAAATACAAAGGGGTGAACTCAGTCGGCTATCAGTACATTCTTTTGAACTATTGAACCATAAACTAAATCAATTTCCACAAGGCCTGTTAATGTACTATGAATATCACAACGAATACTTGAACATCTTCACCCTTTTTCGTTTCATGCTTTCAAACTGTTTCAGTTACATCAATATGGGACTTGAAATGTGTACCTGGAAATGCTGAAAATGCAAAGGAGAAGAAAAGGAAGATGTGGAAATCAGCAGCCAAAAGAAACAGGACTAGCAAATAGCAGCAGGACAAGGCAGCAGCAAACAAAGCGAACAGCAGAAAAGGCTCAAGTGCAGAAATGCAACTATGGCCAATAGAAAGAAATAGCCAAATGAGAGCAACACCCAGTGGAGTAGAATCAGAACTCCAAGCAGACCAAACCAGTAGTAAATCAATGGAAAACACTTGACTAAATAGACACCACTGGAACTTCAAAGAATCAGAATCGATTTCAACAAGTTGAACAACTGAAAACCCAAATAACAAATAGGAAGAAACAATTTCTGATTGTAGATTGTATAATTTCTGTATCTCTTTGTATGTCTATCCAGCTTTCTCTTTCAAAACTCCTCACAGTGTGTTCCCCTTTCCTTTATTTTTTTTTTCTTCTTAAAGCCCAGTCCCCTTTCTGTATGTCTATCCCCTCTTTTTATAAGCCTCTATCCTACTCTTTTTAAACAGCCTATTTTCAGAAATCACAGTACCCCTCCCATGTGCCTTCCATTTTCAATTCCAACTTTAGCTAAATAAGTATTAAACCCATCAATATCCCCTGGCAGACTTATCTTTTCCTATTTTATTAACTAAAAGTAAGCATGGGCAGTAGAATATATCTGACAGCATATGCTGTCAAACCATTTTAAAATTGAATGCCCTTTTATGCAGGAAAACAGGTTGTGCACAATGCACATGCTGTGCACAAGTGCACAATGCACATGCTATGCACAAGTGCACATGCTATCAACTCAGATTTCAATTACAGATCAAGCCTTAGGTTTCTGAAATCATATTAACAACTATAAGTAACAGGACTTGGTTCTTAATTGATTCAGGCAAATGTTCAACAGAAGCAAATCGATTTGTTCTTGTTCGGACAGTTGAAACTAATTGACGACACATGTTCGACTCAACTTTATTAGCATTACTCATACAATCGAGATCAAAGTCAGACATTTAACAGTATCGAACACATGATTCGAATTGTACTGACTAAGCAAAATTACATGGGAGGAAACAGTTGGTCAGTTCATATTTGAAATTCAATTAATTGCACAACAAATACATACATACAAATTATCAGAACAATTAGAAGAAAGACTCAATCAAACAACAAAGGTTCAGGCGAGGTGGACATGAACAGTTGATAAAACTCAAAACACAGATTAAAAACAAAACCTGAACAGACCTTTTAAACGAACATGGACTAACATAAATAAGCAAAGAAAATCAAAACTCACCTCAAATCTCGAAAAATCAAAAGCCTTAACTCGGATTCGGACAGACCTTTCTTAAGGCTGAACGGGCTTTAATCGAAGTGTTTCTCAGATGAGAAACACTTCGATTAAGGTCCATTAGACCTTAATCTTTTAGTTTGAACAAAACACGGACCATCGACGAAGACCTTCAAAGTTCCAAAAATTAGATCCGGGATTCGTGCTTCCCTGGTCAGATTCGGACCAAACCAAGCATGGTTTGGTCACGAGGGGGGTCTGGGGACTGTCTGGTGCGAAGTTGAGGTCGATTGGTGTAACTCGGGTTCCGACTCGAATCTTCAAATGAAGATTCGAGAAGGTGGGAAGGGATTCGAACTAAACGGCCAACAGATCGATGTTCAGGGCGGTGAGGGGGTTCTATGGTGTTCAGGCGGAGGTCATCGGCGTTCATGCCGCCGGGATTAATGGCGAGGGATAAGGGGGCGGCTAGGGTTTCGTGGGGAAGGAGGTGAAGACGGAAGCTGGGGTATTGGATAGGGGGCAGGGTGTGGTAGGAGGCTTATATATGGAATGGGTGGATTGATTTCAACCGTTGGATGAGACGAGATGGACGGCTTGGATCTGAAGGTTTAAACGAAACGTCGTCGTTTGGCTTAGTAGGTAAGAATTGGTTCGGGTAACGGGTCGGGTAGTGGGGTTATGGGTGAAAGATCCGGACCGTTGGATCGGCTTGGTTTAAACGGTTGTGATGGATTGGCATCGAAACGACGTAGTTTTGGTGTTAAACTACGTCGTTTTATGGCCTGGGGGTGGGCTGTTTGGACGGGTGGCTCGGGCTGTTCATTTGGGCCTCCGATTTTAAGAATGGGAATTGGCCCAAGTTCACTTAAAATGAGTTTTAACCTCTTTTCTTTATTATTTTTTTTTTTATTATTTTCCTAAACATACAACCTAATTAAATAAAACTAAACAACATTAATTAATACTTAACGTATTTATTACACATATTAAAGTATTTCAAAACCGGTAAAGTCAAACCAAACAAAATCACGGACGAAAAATGCCTATTCACGATTTTCTATTTAATGACCGAATTACGGTTTGAATTACGCAGGACACATATATATTTTTTGAACTTTATTTTAATAAAGTAAATAAATAAGAATGGGCCAAAATCACAAATAAATCCACAAGGTGCCGCACAGAAATCCGAAATTGTACAGCGGGGCCAATTATATATTTTTTATTTCTTTTTGGAGCGATTGTCGTGTGAAGCAAAAATCACGTGCTCACAGCTGCCCCTCTTTGTTCGGAAACACGAAGGGTTTTCGTGCAAAGATCAAGTGAGCGTGTATGAGCGATTTTTGCCTATAGACCACTCCGTATGAAGCATTTTTTGAAAGATCTGACCGAATCTTGCTTCAAAGATTTCCTACATATCCTGGGCTAAACAGGAATCAGGTCAATGTAGTTCGGGAAGTTTTGGTAGCTGGGACTACCATGGGATTGCAATGCTTGCTGTTACTGCTGTTGCTGTTGTCACTGCTGCGTCACTGACCGCCTTATTACAACCAAAGGAAAATTGAAAACTGAACTAACTACTTATATGCATGTCAACTGCTAGTTACAAGATTCCTATCTATGATTCTTTTGCGACTTGATCTTGGGTCTTAGCTGATTCTGCTTGTAGACTCCGATCTGAATCTTGATGCTTGCGAGTTGCGGTGACTTGTTTAATCTCTGGGATACTGAGTGAGATGCGATTGGCAGGGTTCAGGACCTTAATCAAATGTTGGAGTTAATCTGCCTTCCATTTACTCCGATATCTCGGAACATCTTCCTTTTTTCTTTTTCTTCTTTGATTCCGAGCTGGGACTCATCTCGTGGGTCATTTCGATCCATGTGGCTCGAGGTTAGACCTGCGGGAGAAAACAAACGAACGAAATTTTCTGCCCCAGTTTCACTAGGAAAATTTCGTTAATTATTCGCCAGGAAGTTCATAAAATTGATGAATGAAGATAAAAATGCTTAGTTCAGGATTGGAGCCCTAATACCGGCTAGCTGGGGAGAGGTTCGGTTTGGGGTTTAAAACCCTAACGCCGAACAAAGGAAGAATTCAGTTTAGGGTTTAAAACCCTAATGCTGATTGCATGGGAAAGCTCAATTTAGAGTTTAAAACTCTAATGCTGGCTGAAAAGGAAAAAGTTCAGTTTAGGGTTTAAAACCCTAATGCTGACTAAAAGGAAAATTCAGTTTAGGGTTTTAAAACCCTAATGCTGATTGCATGGAAAAGCTCAGTTTAGAGTTTAAAACTCTAATGCTGGCTGAAAAGGAAAAATTCAGTTTAGGGTTTAAAACCCTAATGCTGACTAGAAGGAAAATTCAGTTTAGGGTTTAAAACCCTAATGCTGGTTGCATGGAAAAGCTCAGTTTAGAGTTTAAAACTCTAATGTTGGCTAAAAGGAAATAGTTCAGTTTAAGGTTTAAAACTCTAATGCCGACTAAAAGGAAAATTCAGTTTAGGGTTTAAAACCCTAATGCTGATTGCATGGAAAAGCTCAGTTCAGAGTTTAAAACTCTAATGCTGGCTAAAAGGAAAAAGTTCAGTTTAAGGTTTAAAACCCTAATGCCGACTAAAAGGAAAATTCAGTTTAGGGTTTAAAACCCTAATGCTGATTGCATGGAAAAGCTCAGTTTAGAGTTTAAAACTCTAATGCTGGCTAAAAGGAAAAAGTTCAGTTTAGGGTTTAAAACCCTAATGCTGACTAAAAGGAAAATTCAGTTTAGGGTTTAAAACCCTAATGCTGATTGCATGGGAAAGCTCAGTTTAGAATTTAAAACTCTAATGCTGGCTGAAAGAAAATTCAGTTTAGGGTTTAAAACCCTAATGCTGATTGCATGGGAAAGCTCAGTTTAGAGTTTAAAACTCTAATGCTGGCTAAAAGGAAAAAGTTCAGTTTAAGGTTTAAAACCCTAATGCCGACTAAAAGGAAAATTCAGTTTAGGGTTTAAAACCCTAATGCTGATTGCATGGAAAAGCTCAGTTCAGAGTTTAAAACTCTAATGCTGGCTAAAAGGAAAAAGTTCAGTTTAAGGTTTAAAACCCTAATGCCGACTAAAAGGAAAATTCAGTTTAGGGTTTAAAACCCTAATGCTGATTGCATGGAAAAGCTCAGTTTAGAGTTTAAAACTCTAATGCTGGCTAAAAGGAAAAAGTTCAGTTTAGGGTTTAAAACCCTAATGCTGACTAAAAGGAAAATTCAGTTTAGGGTTTAAAACCCTAATGCTGATTGCATGGGAAAGCTCAGTTTAGAGTTTAAAACTCTAATGCTGGCTGAAAGAAAATTCAGTTTAGGGTTTAAAACCCTAATGCTGATTGCATGGGAAAGCTCAGTTTAGAGTTTAAAACTCTAATGCTGGCTGAAAAGGAAAAAGTTCAGTTTAGGGTTTAAAACCCTAATGCTGATTGCATGGGATAGCTCAGTTTAGAGTTTAAAACTCTAATGCTGGCTGAAAGAAAATTCAGTTTAGGGTTTAAAACCCTAATGCTGATTGCATGGAAAAGCTCAGTTTAGAGTTTAAAACTCTAATGCTGGCTGAAAGAAAATTCAGTTTAGGGTTTAAAACCATAATGCTGATTGCATGGAAAAGCTCAGTTTAGTTTAAAACTCTAATGCTGCCTGAAAGAAAATTCAGTTTAGGGTTTAAAACCCTAATGCTGATGCTGGGGATAAAGCTCGAGAATACTACACGATCTATTTTTGAGTTTTTTGTTTTAATAGAAGATAAAAGGGAGTTTTGCGGGAACTTACCTTTTGAGAGAATTCCTTATTGCCAAAATGTTTCTTGTACCCGTGTACCTTCTTCTTTGGGCGACACCTGCTTCTTGCACGGTTGTCTTGGATTAAAACCTGTTTCAACTTCTCAGACAAAGAACAATTGTTAGTTCGGAAATGACGGTCGGTTCGGCGACCTTGATCGTTCCCAATTGCTTTGTCGCGTCTCTATTTATGTTGCGAAGTCCCGCCATCGATTTGATTCGAATGGCGAAACCTTTAGACTGCTCGGGCTTGTATTTCCGGATTCTGCGAGGACTTGCTTCGTAAGGCTCTCTTTTCTTCTTCTTTTTTTTTGTGTGTCCCGTTTTGCTTGGAGGTTCTCAACGGGGATTTTATTGGAGGTATTTTGTGGGAATTTGTACAAAAGGGAAGCTCTGTGGGGAATATTTACAAAGTGGATTCTTTGTGTGGATTTTTGTACAATGGGGCATGCTGGGGATTTATTTCAAAGCGGGATTTCTAGGATTTGTTGGGGTAAGCTTGTTGGGGAATATTTACAATAGGATTCGCTGGGATGTGCTTGGGAGATTCCATTGCATTTTTTTTTATATATGTATTGGGGAGACTCTGTGGGAGCTTGTACAATAGAGACTCTGTGGGGATTTGTACAGGGGGAGACTCTGTGGGGATTTGTCCGAAGGTGGACTTGCTGGGGAAGATTTCAAGATTTCTCTCTTTTTCCTTTACTCCGGAACACCATTAAACGTCATGATTCATCATCCTTGGGTAATCATATCAACGAGACAAGGTGCTTTCCTTCATGAGACGGGATTCCGCGCAAACAAACCTGCCACTTGTCCTTTCCGGTGTGTCCTGAACTCGGGGTTAAAATGCAAAAGGGATTCGAAAAGAAACAAAGAAAGGGGAAAATAAATCAGAAAAGGAACACCTTTCTCGGGACGAGGAAAACTTATCTGAGGAAGATAACGCTGGCTTTAAATGACATGACATGCTCTTTGGACTGGACGTCTGACCTTCTAAGAGCTTGCGTTTTCCTGAACCAGAACGGATCTGTGATTCCAAACTGGTGGCATTCTGCCGAAACTTTCTTGGGATGGCGTCATCCTTTTCGGCCAACAGCGCCCTTTGCGGGTTTTCGCTGGCTGACCTCTCTCATTTCTCTTCCTGTCATCGCTTGATAGCACTCTTTACGAGTTTTTACTAAACAAGCTCTCTCATTTTGGTTTCTCTTCTCCCGTCGCCTCGTGGTGCCCGAAGGTTTTCACCGCTGAGGCTCTCTCATTTTATCTCTCTCAATTCAGAGTGTGATGGTCTTCGTTTGTGACGCTTATTGATTCCCCACCATATTTGGTAATTGATTTGAAGGCTTGTGCTTGGTAAAGAGAGGTAATGATGCTAACTTCTCAACTGCTCGACGTGCCCCGATCAAAGTGAATGGGATTTTATTGTTGGTGTGACTGAACCTCAGGGAGAGGCTGCCTACGTATCCTTTCAGAATCAAGTCAAACGTAGTTCAGGCCTCAATCAATGTTCTGTTTTTGCTCTTTTTTTTTCTTTTTTTTTTCTTTTGTAGAGAGGATTGGGTAGTGTTTGGGGAGTAGTGGGGAATAAACCCTTCGTCATTTTCAAATGTGTCAGGACCACTGGAGTATGATTTAGACGTAGTACCTCTTGACTGCATCTGCATTTACTGCTGTGTCGGGGTCATTTCCTTCGATATCACCTAAATACAATGCTCCTCGCGGCAGTATCTTCCTTACAATGTATGGGCCTTTCCAATTTGGGGCAAACTTTCCTTTTGCTTCTTCATGATGCGGCAGAATACGCCTCAGTACCAGCTGACCTACTTCGAAATTCCGGGGTCGGACTTTCTTGTTGTAAGCACGGGCCATCCTTCGTTGGTATAACTGTCCGTGACAAACTGCAGCCATCCGCTTTTCATCAATCAACGTCAATTGCTCTAACCGAGTCTTAACCCACTCGTTGTCCTCGATTTCTGCTTCGACAATGATTCGAAGCGAAGGAATTTCTACCTCTGCCGGTATTACAGCCTCGGTCCCATAAACCAAAAGATAAGGAGTTGCTCCCACCGATGTGCGTACCGTAGTGCGGTACCCCAATAATGCAAAAGGTAACTGCTCATGCCACTGTCGGGAACTTTGTATTGTTTTCCTCAAAATCTTCTTGATGTTTTTATTTGCAGCTTCCACAGCACCATTGGCTTTTGGCCGATAAGGAGTGGAATTCCTGTGTGTTATCTTGAATTGCTCGCACACATCTCCCATCAAGTGACTGTTCAAGTTTGCTGCATTATCTGTAATGATGGTCGCAGGAATACCGAAGCGACAGATAAGATTTGAGTGTACAAAATCCACTACAGCTTTCTTGGTGACCGACTTGAGAGTGACAGCTTCTACCCATTTTGTGAAGTAATCGATGGCAACCAGTATAAACCTGTGTCCATTCGAAGCCTTTGGTTCAATTGGTCCAATGACGTCCATGCCCCAAGCGACAAATGGCCAAGGTGCGGACATGGGATGCAGTTCCGTGGGAGGTGCATGAATCAAATTACCGTGCACCTGACACTGATGACACTTCCGGACAAAGCTAAAGCAATCCTTTTCCATGGTCATCCAGTAATAACCCGCTCTAAGGATCTTCTTCGCTAAGACATACCCGTTCATGTGAGGTCCGCACACACCTGCGTGTACTTCGTGCATGATCTTTCTCGCTTCCTCGATATCGACACATCTTAGGAGATTGAGGTCCGGAGTCCTCTTATATAACAATTCACCGCTCAAAAAGAAACCACTTGCATGTCGCCTAATGGTCCTCTTTTGATCTCCAGTAGCGTGCTCGGGGTATTCTTGCGTCTTCAGGAACCTCTTGATGTCATGGTACCAAGGCTGCGTATTTGATCCCGCCTCGATTACACTGCAGTAACCGTGTCTTTCCTTGATTTGGATTTCCAAAGGATCGACGTGGGCGTTGCCCGGGTAGGGTAGCATAGAAGCCAGAGTAGCAAGTGCATCTGCCAGTTCATTGTGACACCTCGGAATATACCTGAACTCTATTGAGGTAAAGCGCTTGCTGAGGTCCTCCACATGTTGTCGGTATGGGATAAGTTTGACATCCCGAGTTTCCCATTCACCTTGGACTTGCCGGATGATCAGGTCAGAATCTCCCATAATCAGTAAGTCTTCGACATCATGATCGATTGCCATATGCATGCCCATAATGCAGGCTTCATACTCAGCTGTATTGTTTGTGCAAAAGAAACACAGTCTAGCTGTGGCGGGATAATGCTGACCGGAAGGCGAGATTAAAATTGCCCCAATCCCTACACCCTTGGCGTTCACGGCTCCGTCAAAGAACATCTTCCAAACATGAGCTTCCTCCGAGATCACTTCTACGGTGTTTACTTCTTCATCTGGGAAGTAGGTATCCAATGGCTGGTATTCCTCATCGACCGGATTTTCGGCCAAATGATCTGCTAACGCCTGGGCTTTCATTGCCGTGCGAGTGACATAAACTATGTCGAATTCCGTAAGCAAGATTTGCCATTTAGCCAGTCTCCCAGTAGGCATTGGCTTCTGAAATATATACTTCAAAGGATCCAACCTGCTTATGAGGAATGTAGTGTGGGCTTGGAGATAATGTCTCAGCTTTTGTGCAACCCATGTGAGAGCGCAGCATGTCCTTTCCAGCAGAGTGTATTTGGCTTCGTAACCGGTGAATTTCTTGCTTAAGTAGTAGATTGCTTGCTCGTTCTTTCCGGTTACGTCGTGTTGTCCGAGGACGCAACCGAAAGAGTTCTCCAAGACTGTCAGATACAAGAAAAGTGGCCTCCCTGGTTCTGGAGGGACCAAGACTGGGGGATTCGAAAGGTATTCTTTGACTTTATCAAAGGCTTCTTGACACTCTGTTGTCCACTTAATCGCCGCATCTTTCCTTAACAGCTTGAATATGGGTTCACACGTGCTTGTCAGCTGGGCAATAAACCGACTGATGTAGTTCAACCTGCCCAACAGACTCATCACGTCTTTCTTTGTTCTTGGAGGAGGCAAATCTCTGATGGATTTTATCTTAGTTGGATCTAGCTCGATACCTCTCCTGCTTACGATGAAACCCAAAAGTTTGCCCGACGGAACTCCGAAAGCGCATTTGGCTGGATTTAGCTTCAAGTCATACTTCCTTAGCCTCTCGAAGAATTTCCTCAAGTCTTGGATGTGATTATCCTGCGTCCTGGATTTGACTATCACATCGTCCACGTACACCTCTATTTCCTGGTGCATCATGTCATGGAAAATGGCAGTCATGGCCCTCATGTAAGTAGCCCCAGCATTCTTCAGACCAAATGGCATGACCCGGTAACAGTAGGTGCCCCAAGGCGTGGTGAAGGCAGTTTTCTCGGCGTCCTCTTCATCCATCAGTACCTGATGATACCCAGCATAACAATCTACGAAAGACTGTATCTCGTGCTTGGCGCAATTATCAACGAGGATGTGGATGTTGGGCAGCGGGAAATTATCCTTAGGACTTGCTCTGTTCAAATCTCGGTAATCTACACATACTCGAGTTTTCCCGTCCTTTTTTGGTACTGGAACCACATTTGCCAACCATGTTGTATAATGGACTACCCGAATCACTCCCGTTTTCAGTTGTTTGGTGATCTCCTCTTTAATCTTGTCACTGACCTCAGTTTTGAACTTTCGTTGCTTTTGTTGGACTAGAGGACAGTCAGGATGAATCGGCAATTTATGAACCACCAGATCAACACCTAGTCCCGGCATGTCATCATATGACCAAGCAAACACATCTTTAAATTCAAAAAGAAGTTGAATTATCGCCTCTCGCGTTTTCTTGTCCGTGTGAATGCTTATCTTGGTCTCCCGGATTTCTTCCGGGGTTCCTAAATTTACCGGTTCAGTGTCATTCAGATTTGGCTTAGGTTTATTCTCGAAATATTCCAACTCTCGGTTTATCTCCCTAAAAGCCTCTTCCGCATCATATTCTGGTTCTGGGTTCATTAATTCGCAGTTAAATAGCTCATTGTGATCTGGGCGTGAAGTCCGCAAGCATGTCATATTTAAAGCCGCATTATTAGGACTGAAAAGGAAGATGAAAGGAAAACTAATAAAAATCAGAACAAAGAAAGAATAGGAAAGCAATGATGATTTTTTTTGTATATTTTCTTTGGAAAATTGGAAGACAACAACGTTTACAACTAGGAATTCAAAACAACAATTGAAAAAGAAGAAAACGTTCAAGTTATGTCCCGGAGATAACTTGTGATACAGGAAAGGTGGTAGGACAGGACTACCCGGACTTCCGTCTAGTCGGGAATGGCGTGGCCTCCCAGTTTTGAAGTTGGGCGTTCGGTCCCATGTACAGCATTTCAGCAGTGCTTGTGCCTTCACCTGGTTAAACCATGTGGACCTCGTAGAGCATTTCTCTCATCGCCCCACATATTTCCTCGATTTCCGCAGCTGTGAAGACCTCATCATCTTCTTCTTCAACGTACCTTGGCCTGACAAAAGTCGCATATAAATCCGGCAGTGGTTGAGGCAACTTCCAGCCCTCATTTCTCCTTTTCTTTGCCCATTTTTCGTCTGCTGGAGTAGGTTTGAAACCTAGTCCAAAAGGTTTCTTGATGACTGGCAAAGTAACGGGTTCTGTTATTCCCTGAAGGGTTCGTCCAAGTCCCTTCCCTGGCCTAAATCCGTGCCGGATCATCTCTTTGGCCACCATGACCGAAGCGTTAGACAAGAAAGGCTGGGGGCAAGGTACTCCCTCTTCGTGCTGCTCTGCCAGTACCACCTCGAAAGCTTGATAGACCGTATGTTCGCTCCCTTCTCTCGGTTCAAGATACGGGATGGATGGGTCCCGGTAAATGGCATGTTCGTCTTCCCCATGGACCACGATTTCTTGGTCTTCGTACTCGAATTTCACCATCTGGTGAAGAGTGGAAGGCACGGCTCCTGCCGCATGGATCCAAGGTCTGCCAAGGAGGAAATTGTAGGATGTGTCCATGTCGATCACCTGGAAGGTTACTCGAAATTCGACTGGTCCTATGACCAACAACAGGTCTATTTCTCCCATGGTATCTCTCTTGATGCCGTCGAAAGCTCTCACGCAGACGTTGTTGGGTCGGATTCTTCCTGCCCCAATTTCCATTCTTTGTAGCGTGGAGAGCGGGCAAATGTCAACACCTGATCCCCCATCCAGCATTACCCGCTTGACATAGTAGTCCTCGCATTTCACTGTTAAGTGCAAGGCCTTGTTGTGTGCTGCTCCTTCCGGGGGTAAATCGTTCTTGTTGAAAGAGATTTGGTTGACGGCGAAGAATCTTTCTGTCATCCGCTCTAGTTGCTCCACCGAGGTTTCGACCGGTACATATGCTTCATTCAGGGTTTTCAGCAGGATCTTTTGATGCTCGGTTGACCTCATTAATAACGACAGCATGGATACTTGCTCAGGGTGCTTGCGCAGCTGATCTATCACTTCGTAATCCGGCATCTTCATTTATTGGAAGAACACTTCCGCTTCTTCAACACTCACGGGCTTCTTTGGAGGGAAGCGCCTTTGCGTGGCGTTGTTCAGTTCTTGGGTATTTGAGTACCCTCTAGCGAAAGTATTTTCTGGAAGTTCTTCCATGACCTCCTTACCTTTGTACATTACCAAAGTCTTTTGATAATTCCACAGCACTGTGGACGGGTTGGTCATTGGCTTTTGTGGCACGCGTCCGATAACCACTGGCTCATTCAGCCGAAGTGGTTGAATCGTCCCCCGGACCACATAGGCCCCTTTTGGCACGTACATAGGTTTTGTCTTTTTGATCCCGAGGTTCTGCGTCTTCTTGGCTTGACCTCGCGGTATGTAAAGAACTCCACCCTTTGCTGGTACCACTTTCTTCTCCACCTTCTTTTCAGGCTTGCTTTCTGCAGCCTTGGCCTCCTCCCCCTTTCTGATCTCTGGTCTATTTCAGGCCTCCTCCCCGTGTCGACAATGGCAATTATGGCTTTCAAGGCAGGGTCGAACTCTTTGTCTTCACAAATCATGCCGATCAGCGGCCCATTATTGTGAGCGGGCAATGGATTGTTAGTCACATTCGGGATCTCTTCGTCCCTTAGCACTATTTTCCCCTGCTCTATCAAATTTTCGACCACTCTTTTCAATGACCAGCAGTCGTTTGTATCATGTCCTTCGGCCCCTGAATGATAGGCGCATCTGACTCCGGCTTTGTAAGAAGGAGATGTCGGGTTTTGCCTCGTTTGGGGAATTGGTTGCAAGAAACCCAACTGGACTAGCTTAGGGAACAATGTAGAGTATTGTTCACCGATGGGCGTGAAAGTCCGCCGTCGAGGTGGCTCCTGGGGGCGGTAGTTATTCTGCGGGGGTTGTGGGTTATAGTGGTTGCGGTAAGGAGGCTGATTTCTGGGAGGTGGAGCTGGGCCTCGGTTGGCTTGTTGTGGTGGATGGTTATAAGGTTGGGCATTCATGACCATATAAGGTTGATGAGCATATGCCACATTTGAGTGGGGGTAGTAGTGTTGTGGGGCCCTTTCCGGAAAATGGGGCCTGGGATGACGATACTCCCTTGCTTCAGAGGCTGCCATAGCCGTTTCTTCCTTCTTCTTCCCCCTTGTCGTTCCTCCAGACCCGCTTTGGACGGCCTGGGAGGTTGCCCTTATGGCTGCTTGACTCAGAATCCGACCCGTTTTCAGCCCATTCTCTACCATCTCTCCTATCTTGATCGCTTCCGCGAATGGCTTACCCATGGCCGACATCATGTTTTGGAAATAGTCAGACTCTTGAGCCTGGAGAAAGGTAGTGACCATTTCCACTTCATCCATGGGAGGCTTCACTCTCGACGCCTGTTCACGCCACTTAATAGCATACTCTCTAAAGCTTTCCGAAGGCTTCTTCTTCAAATTCGACAGAGAGTTTCGGTCTGGCGCAATGTCGATGTTATACTGGAATTGCTTTACAAAATCTCTGGCGAGATCATCCCATATATGCCATCGGGACATTTCCTGATCCATATACCATTCCGAAGCTATCCCTACTAAGCTTTCCCCAAAATATGCCATTAGCAGTTCTTCTTTTCCGCCGGCTCCCCGCAATTGGTTGCAGTATTTCTTAAGATGTGCAATGGGGTCACCGTGCCCATCGTATTTCTCGAACTTGGGGGTCTTGAAACCCGTCGGCAGGTGCACGTGAGGGAACATGCACAGGTCGGCGTAAGAGACGCTCTTTTGTCCGCTCAACCCTTGCATATTCTTCAAACTTTGTTCAAGGCTTCTCATTCTCTTAGCAATCTCATTTTGTTCTGCAATCCTGGGGTTCTGATCCTGTCCCGGTGCGAGTTCGCACTGAGGCGGTAGAGGATTATTGTTGGTAGCGAACCTGGTTGGTTCCATTGAGAACGATGGTGCTTGGAATGTAAAAGAGGATGAGTCAAAGCTTGGCTTGTATGTGGCAGGCTGTGCCGTAGCTGGGCAAGGCGATGCAGTAAAGATGTTCATGCTTGCATCAGTGGCCGACATTCGGGGATGAGGCTCAGAAGGTGATCCTGCGGAGAAGGCGGAGGTGGCTGGGTACCCAAATGGGGTAGCAGGGTAATTTATAGGGACATTAGAAGTCCCACTTGACCTGGAGAATAATTCAGGGAATCCGGGGACGACACTTGGCGGCTCTTTCCCATTGTTCCAGTCATCTAGCATTTCCAACATGCGGAGTCATAGGATTCTATTTTCCTCCGCAGTTGCGGATTCAGGTGTGAGGACGGCTGAGATTGAGCTTTCCTCAGAAACAGGGATCGTTTGTAATGGAATTTCTGAAGACATTTCTACACTTCCTTTTGACCTGGTGAAGTAAGTGTGAGTACTGCTTCTGGCCCTAACAACAGGTAGTTGAACACTTCTCCTTGACCTCGTGAAATATGAGTGCGAGGCCAGACTTCCACCAAACCAACCGTCTTTTCAAAAACCCTGGGAATACTCAATGACAAACACACGGTTAATTTGCAGCAAATAACAGATAGTCGATCTCATGTTGGGCATGATGCACCTATTCAGTTAGGTGGATCACTATATGTTTGCTGCGAAAGCATGCGTCATTCCGGCATTTTTGTTAGTTTTTCCCTTCTTTTTTTTTTCCTTTTTTTTTCTTTTTTTTTTCTTTTTTGTTTTCCTTTTATTTTATTTATTATATATATTTTTAATTTTTGTAGTAAAATAAATGCGACCGGATCCGATGAGGATTGCCTACGTATCACGATGCCTACGTGAATCAGATCATTACGTAGTTCGAAAACACAAATGAGCGTAAAAGAAGCAAACTCTTTATTATTGAAGCAGTCTATTACAAACTACATTTTGCAAAAGAAAAAGTAAACTTTGAAAATAAACCTAGACTCAAAAATAGACTAAAAATCACCCTGATGAAAAAACAGGCAGAAGATGCTAAAATACAGATTTGACCTATGAATGCATTATGGTTTTAAAAATTGGTTTCCGCGGGGCATCGTTCGGCCTCGCCGCGGTCCTAGGCGTGAGATCCCTCTCAAGTTGCTCCAGCTCGTGCATAGTCTGCTTGACATAACCCATTACTGCCGAGAGGACGGTAGCGCTGGACATGTTCTCACATCGTAGACATCGTCTGGTGATGGCATGGGCAATGGCCTTGATCCTATCTCTGGTTTGCTTCTTCTCTATGAGTAGGTGCCTTATCTGATCACTGCTCGTCTTGAATACCTGTGAGTCCTGTATGTGCTGATCCCTCAATCGCCGTACTTCCAATTTCATCTGGGCTATTGAGTCATACCAGTATCTGCTCTCAATTTGGAAATCCTTGGCCTGACTAGCTGCTTTGATCTCAAGTGCTGCCATCTCTCTCTTTATTTTAGCAACAGTCTTCTCGTGGTCGCCTTCCAATTGATTCAGGTATCTGCGATGCTTATCTGCTCTTGTATCCCACTGTGCCTTGAACTCTGCTATGATGTTTTCAGATTTCTCCAAGCCATCTCGCCATTCCCTGATTTCACCTTTTAGCACTTTTATCAGTTGTTCGTCCGATCGACGCCTTGGTTGTCTATCTGCATCCAACCTTATATGTTTGATCTGGGCTCTGAGCATTTCATTTTCTTGAGTTAACCCGTTCCGCTCTCCCAGATCGGTAGCAATTTGCACGCTGTGCTCGTATTTCATGCCTTCTACTTGTTGCTTTAATCTGCTGATTTCGGCACAATAACCTCTTTCCTTTGCTAACCAATCCCAATGCCTTTGCGATGACTCGGTGAAATCCCGGATGTGGGGTCTCTTAGCTGGCCTTTCATGCTCGAGTTCCCTTCTATACCATGCAAGGTAACCTGGCGCCGTTTCTCCCTTGGCTCGATCCCGCACGCAAGTATCTGATTTCAAATATTGACCCTCATTCCAGATTTGGCGAATCTTCGCTTCTGGGAACTGTCCGTTAGGACTTATCTCAACTGTTTGAGCGCTGAGATCTTCTTCATGAGGTACTGTCTGGCACCTTCCGAACTGCCTCAAAACTCGTCCGGGTGCGTAAGGTTGAATGCTCTTAAGCCCCATCAGTAAGAAATGAGTTTTAGCCGCCGACATATATAAGACCTCATCAACAGGCAACCATCCCAACGTCCATTGTATTTGGCTGGCAGTAAGAGCTTGCAAGAACGAGGTCCATGCCAGGACTCCTTTGGGCCAAATGATCTCTCTGGTTCTCGTGTAAGATTCTTCTATGCGGGTCTTTTCCGGGGAACCATGGCTCAAAATCTCGGAATGATGGCAGAGGTGCTCGGTCATCCATATCTGTAGGAGCAAGTTACAACCTTCGAAGAAATTTCCCCCAGCTTTACAAGCTGTGAGAGCTCGAAAGATGTCAGATACCACCATTGGCGCGAGAGTACTGCCACTTTGCGTGAGTAAAGTGCTGACGACCCCAGATATCTTCAAATCAATGTTTCCATCTTTTCTCGGAAATACCAGAAGACCCAGGAACATTATCATGAACGCCACCCGTCTGTGCTCGTCCCACTTCTGACGAACTCCTTTGCTGCACAGTTTGTTGATTGGATTATTGAATCCCCCCTCGTGACCGTATCTATCATATATGAAGCATGGAGTACAGAATCCGGCTGCTAGATCCGGGTTGTGGACTGTTCTAGGTATTTTCAATGAATCCAGGAACCGATGTACCGTGACGACTCTTGGGGCGACCAAGTATTTTTCCTTCAACGGAAGTTCAGTATTCCCGATGTATCCGGCCATTTCTTCCAAAGTTGGGGTGAGCTCAAAATCAGAGAAATGGAAAACATTGTGCGCCGGGTCCCAATAGGTAACCAAAGCTCTTATGATATCTCCCCGAGGCTGGATTTCCAACAGACCCACAAGACCTTTCAAATATTTCTTAACCTCATTTTGTCCTTCAACACCTAGATCATTCCACCATAGCCGTAACTTGACAGGGATTTTGGTCATTATTGAAAAATGTTCATTTTGCATCGTGCTCATCCTGCACATTTATTAAGGTGATTTTAACAAAATTGACTGACTCAAAAAATATTTTTTTTTTACAGAGAGGATCAAGCTTTGACCACGGCCTTTAAACACTTCGGAGACAAAGATTTTAAGGTTGTGCGAGTCTAAAAAACGCTAAACAAGACCCAAAGGTGGCTGTTTATGCAAAGTCAGCCTCCCGGCGTCCCTTTCGGGAACATTCGGCTATTTATGATAAAACAACGTCACCTGACTTATTTACGACTCTATTAAAAATTTGACACATCTTTTATTTATTTATTTACTGATTTTTGGCTATTTAGAAAAATGGGGTTGAACCCGACGAGGGTTGCCTACGTATCTCACATCCGGTGAGAATCAAACCGGCGTAGTTCGGGCATATCATGAATAGAGAAAACCTATAAATCAAGAATAAGTGTTATTATTTTGAAAAAAGATAAAGGCTAAAGAAAAAATATTTTTTTTTTGCAATATTTGGACCATTAGTCTGAATTTATAAAAGGGGTACTACAAAAGAAACAACACACTTTTTGAATTATGGATTTTCCATTTTTTTTATTTTAAAATAAATACTTTTTCTTTTTTTTTTTGATTTTGAAAATGATAAAAAAAATTTATTTTTTTTTTATTATTTTTTTTAATAACTCTCAATAAAAGACAGTTTTTTTTTAGAAAAAATTCCGGCGAGGTTTTGACACTACTTGGACATTGGTTTTATTTTCCAAAAATAAGTAATTATCTCCCCTACGCTGCTATTTTCCCCTTTTTAGGAACCGGTCGACATGCGGAACCGAAGCAAATAAATGCACAACACAAATAGGATGCACCAGGGTGGTCTTTTTCGTTTCAGGCTGCCTGTCCTAGACGGACCCAACCCCTGTGTTGAGTCCCCTAAGTCAAATGCAACATGATGCAGATAAGCGTTCCTACTAGGGATCCGGCATGAAGTCAAGTTATTCTAGGTTCGTAACCTGGGTATTTGTTCTAGACTGTGCACCCGAGCGGACAACTCGAGTCGAGGAGGGGGCTACGTACCGGGGACCCGCGAGATCGTCCGGCTTTGTAACTTGTCCGTCCTCTTTCTTATTTTAGGTATTGACATTAACAGAATAGGGAGTCCCGACCAGCGAGCTTCTCCCCGGAAGTAAGAAGAGAAAGGTTTCGGCACAGTTTATATACAGTTCAGATAATATCAAAGCGGTAAAAGACAACATTTAGCACGTTACGCAAAAAACATGTAATAAAAATCAGATAATAAAGCCAAATATAACAATTATTCTAAGCTCGAATTCTTGAACCCTGAACCAGCGGTTCTGGGTTTTCATTCCCCAGCGGAGTCGCCAGAGCTGTCACACCTCCTTTTTGCGCGCCCCGCCCCGAGGGGTAAGATGCGCGGGTGGAGTTTTTCCAATTTAAGTGACAATATTCGAAATGGGATTATTTATTTAATTCAGAGTCGCCACTTGGGAAAGGTTTGGCTTTTGGTGTCCCAAGTCACCGGTTTATCTTGAATCCCAAATCGAGGAAATTTTCGACTTTTCCAAATGAAGTCTGCGAACCAGAAATTCTAAGTAAGGAATTCTGTTGACCCGAGGGAAGGTGTTAGGCACCCTCGAATCCCGTGGTTCTAGCACGGTCGCTTAAATTGTTATAATGGCTAAATATCTGATTTAAATACATGTTGTGACTTATGTGCTTTTATTAAGTTTAAACCGCTTTTATTATTATCATTTATTTTTATAGAATTGCAACGTCGTGAAAATGCATCTCGAACCACGTCACAATCAATGCACCCGTAGTTGTTAACACATTTCGACTCCGTTGAGATTTGAATTTGGGTCACATAAATGCGCACCCGAATTTAAGAATGTAATTTAATTAAGTCGCGCCTAAAAAGTCTAACGCGTTATTATTTTTGAGAAGGCCATGAGATTCACTAAATGGCCTAGCCCGAATTCTAAATATTATGATTAGTTGTTGAGGGCCCCGCAATTTGTATTTTTATTTGGCGAGGCTCGTCTCATTATTTTTAGAAGGGTATCCTACAGTGACTACATTTCTATTATTTTTATTTCCAGAGATAGAAGAAAGGAAAGTGTATGCTACTTGAAGTATATACTTCGGCTTAAACCAAACTCCTATCAATTTCTGATTGATTACTTTTAAAGTAAAAAAAAAACGTCATGCCTTACGAAAATGATTTGGTCGAACAAAAGATTACATATGAGATAGATGAAATGCAATACTTAATCCGAACATTTCTTAATTTGAACTTAACTGAACTTATTTGAACTAGGTTAAAGGATGACTGGCGAAGTAAAATGCTTTAATTTGACAAGGAATCATATTCGAGTTAGCGAAATACAACGCTTAATCTGAGCATTTCTTGTATTGAACTTAACTAAACTTATATGGACTAGTCTTACTAAAGAAAACTAAATGAAACAGAAAACAGTATTGTGTAAAGTCGAAATACGCATGCTTATACTAACAGACAACTATCGAGCTCAAATACAAAGGGGTGAACTCAGTCGGCTATCAGTACATTCTTTTGAACTATTGAACCATAAACTAAATCAATTTCCACAAGGCCTGTTAATGTACTATGAATATCACAACGAATACTTGAACATCTTCACCCTTTTTCGTTTCATGCTTTCAAACTGTTTCAGTTACATCAATATGGGACTTGAAATGTGTACCTGGAAATGCTGAAAATGCAAAGGAGAAGAAGAGGAAGATGTGGAAATCAGCAGCCAAAAGAAACAGGACTAGCAAATAGCAGCAGGACAAGGCAGCAGCAAACAAAGCGAACAGCAGAAAAGGCTCAAGTGCAGAAATGCAACTATGGCCAATAGAAAGAAATAGCCAAATGAGAGCAACACCCAGTGGAGTAGAATCAGAACTCCAAGCAGACCAAACCAGTAGTAAATCAATGGAAAACACTTGACTAAATAGACACCACTGGAATTTCAAAGAATCAGAATCGATTTCAACAAGTTGAACAACTGAAAACCCAAATAACAAATAGGAAGAAACAATTTCTGATTGTAGATTGTATAATTTCTGTATCTCTTTGTATGTCTATCCAGCTTTCTCTTTCAAAACTCCTCACAGTGTGTTCCCCTTTCCTTTATTTTTTTTTTCTTCTTAAAGCCCAGTCCCCTTTCTGTATGTATATCCCCTCTTTTTATAAGCCTCTATCCTACTCTTTTTAAACAGCCTGTTTTCAGAAATCACAGTACCCCTCCCATGTGCCTTCCATTTTCAATTCCAACTTTAGCTAAATAAGTATTAAACCCATCAATATCCCCTGGCAGACTTATCTTTTCCTATTTTATTAACTAAAAGTAAGCATGGGCAGTAGAATATATCTGACAGCATATGCTGTCAAACCATTTTAAAATTGAAGGCCCTTTTATGCAGGAAAACAGGCTGTGCACAATGCACATGCTGTGCACAAGTGCACAATGCACATGCTATGCACAAGTGCACATGCTATCAACTCAGATTTCAATTACAGATCAAGCCTTAGGTTTCTGAAATCATATTAACAACTATAAGT
Organism: Nicotiana sylvestris; assembly: GCF_000393655.2. Classification (NCBI taxonomy): domain Eukaryota; kingdom Viridiplantae; phylum Streptophyta; class Magnoliopsida; order Solanales; family Solanaceae; genus Nicotiana; species Nicotiana sylvestris. Next base: position 35,920,006 of record NC_091061.1, read on the forward strand.
AACAGGACTTGGTTCTTAATTGATTCAGGCAAATGTTCAACAGAAGCAAATCGATTTGTTCTTGTTCGGACAGTTGAAACTAATTGACGACACATGTCGACTCAACTTTATTAGCATTACTCATACAATCGAGATCAAAGTCAGACATTTAACAGTATCGAACACATGATTCGAATTGTACTGACTAAGCAAAATTACATGGGAGGAAACAGTTGGTCAGTTCACATTTGAAATTCAATTAATTGCACAACAAATACATACATACAAATTATCAGAACAATTAGAAGAAAGACTCAATCAAACAACAAAGGTTCAGGCGAGGTGGACATGAACAGTTGATAAAACTCAAAACACAGATTAAAAACAAAACCTGAACAGACCTTTTAAACGAACATGGACTAACATAAATAAGCAAAGAAAATCAAAACTCACCTCAAATCTCGAAAAATCAAAAGCCTTAACTCGGATTCGGACAGACCTTTCTTAAGGCTGAACGGGCTTTAATCGAAGTGTTTCTCAGATGAGAAACACTTCGATTAAGGTCCATTAGACCTTAATCTTTTAGTTTGAACAAAACACGGACCATCGACGAAGACCTTTAAAGTTCCAAAAATTAGATCCGGGATTCGTGCTTCCCTGGTCAGATTCGGACCAAACCAAGCATGGTTTGGTCACGAGGGGGGTCTAGGGACTGTCTGGTGCGAAGTTGAGGTCGATTGGTGTAACTCGGGTTCCGACTCGAATCTTCAAATGAAGATTCGAGAAGGTGGGAAGGGATTCGAACTAAACGGCCAACAGATCAATGTTCAGGGCGGTGAGGGGGTTCTATGGTGTTCAGGCGGAGGTCATCAGCGTTCATGCCGCCGGGATTAATGGCGAGGGATAAGGGGGCGGCTAGGGTTTCGTGGGGAAGGAGGTGAAGACGGAAGCTGGGGTATTGGATAGGGGGCAGGGTGTGGTAGGAGGCTTATATATGGAATGGGTGGATTGATTTCAACCGTTGGATGAGACGATATGGACGGCTTGGATCTGAAGGTTTAAACGAAACGTCGTCGTTTGGCTTAGTAGGTCAGAATTGGTTCGGGTAACGGGTCGGGTAGTGGGGTTATGGGTGAAAGATCCGGACCGTTGGATCGGCTTGGTTTAAACGGTTGTGATGGATTGACATCGAAACGACGTAGTTTTGGTGTTAAACTACGTCGTTTTATGGCCTGGGGGTGGGCTGTTTGGACTGGTGGCTAGGGCTGTTCATTTGGGCCTCCGATTTTAAGAATGGGAATTGGCCCAAGTTCATTTAAAATGAGTTTTAACCTCTTTTCTTTATTATTTTTTTTTATTTTCCTAAACATACAACCTAATTAAATAAAACTAAACAACATTAATTAATACTTAACGTATTTATTACACATATTAAAATATTAAAAGTAGGTAAAAATTAAACAAGGCAACAAATCAAGACAAAAATGCGTATTTTGTGATTTTCCATCTGACAAACGGATTATGGTTTAAATTACGCATGACACATACATTTTGTATATTATTTTTTTTTAATAAAGATAAAAATGGGCAAAAGATCATAAATAATTAACAAAGTGCCATGTAAAAATCTAAAAATTGTACGGGAGGACCATTTGTTATTATTTTTATTTCTTTTGGAGCGATTGTCGCGTAAAACAAAAATCACGTGCTCACAGTATGAACTTCCAGCATATTATGCTGGAACTCCAACATGCGAAAAGTTCCAACATAATATACTAGAGATTGGAGCATCTGTGTATGAACTTCCAGCATATTATGTTGGACCGGTATATTATACCGGAGTTCCAGTATACTTATGTTGGAACTCCATTATAATATGCTGGAGTTTCAGTATACTTATGCTGGAACTCCAGTATATTATGCTGGAGTATTTTTCGGATTTTGAACAGTATTTTCGTTTAGATTTATCTTTACATGAAAAGTGACGAAATTTTGATTACTTTTGAAATTTTGACTATTTTTAAATGATCACTTGTAAATCTGCCTATTTCTTGATTTCTCGCTAGTTTGCATGGGAGTAATAATCTCCGCACATCTCTCGCATTAGGATAAGACAAATTTTCATTCCTTATTTTTCCTTACTTCATAAAGTTACGATGGAATACAACAGTGATCACACCCAACTAAGGTGACAAAATAGGTTAAAAGAAAATAGTTATCCCCTCATATTATCCATCAAAAAATGGATTGGATAATGAACCATTTAAAAACGGGTCGAATATGGATAAAGAACCATATTATCTATTTAGAAAATGGTTAACCAAATTGATAACCAATAGATAACTAATGTTATTAACTTTTACATTTGCAAAGCCTTAAATTGGAGTTCCTCAAGTTTGGAAGATTAGGAATTCTCTCATAAGTGATCATATTTAAAAAGCCATGGATAATATGGATATCCATATTATCCGCCGAATAAACCCAGTTTTATCCGTCTCAAATACGGGTCGGGTCTAATAATTTATTTATTTTAAAACATTACCCGTTTTGATCCGCTCATATCCGACCCGACCCGCCCATTTTCCACCCCTACGCCCAACTCTAGTTCTAAAAAGGATAAACGGTCATTGTAAATATAATTCGGTCTTAGAGTTCGGAGTTGAATCCCATAGAAAACTAAGACTTAGCTGCAACGATTTCAATATGATGAAGTTCGAGATAAGATTAAAGAGGCTTAGGGTTACAATTCCCTAATTGTCGGAATCCTTTCCACTACGTCGCCCATAGTTTGGCCTAAACATTCTTTACTAACCGTAAGCACTCAACTTACTGCAACTCTCTTCGAGCAATCACGATAATTTGCTAGACGTATTCTTTCGGACATGGGTGGATGCACGCTTAATGAAGCAATGTCACACAACACCGTTTCATTAATTTTTTTACTAAATATGTGTATTAATACTGTGAGGAAATGGATAAGTAGAAAAAAATGACACCACTTGACATAATTTTTTTTTTGGTGCATCGGTTATGTTCTTGATTTTTCTCTAAGAGGTTAGAAGTTTGAACCTCAACTAGCATTTTTTTTTTTTTGAAAAAATATTAGAGAGAGCTTCTATGGTAAAAAATTGTGATGAAGTAGAATTGAACTCAAGACCTTTCAAACTTAAGACTCAAAAAAACTGATAGACAAGTACTATTTTCTGTCTAAAAGTATGATAACTAAAGTTATTATTCCTGTTCTTGTAAAGATTTTGACACCGCTTACAAAAAATTTTGAGTACGTCCTTGCTCTCGGACTACACTAGCTCGCTTTTTCTCAAAGATCACTATGACCATGTTAAAGTTTCGTTATCTCTAATCCTGCTTTTAAACCCTCTGTACTAATATCTCATATATCTTAGGAGTTAGGGGTGGACCTGTATTGGGTAAAACTGATAGCCCGAACCAAAAAAATACTATTGGATTATCGATATCGCGTTATTAGGTTAGTTGTTCGGATAACGATGTAGTGTCATTTAATTATTAGGTTATCAGTTGGGGACTCGGTTTGCGCAATTTTATTAACGGTTTAATCGATAACCCAAATAAACTTTATAATTGTATCCTTAGGTATATATATAAAGCCGCCTTAGTGCTTCATTCTCTCATTCTCACTACTGTCACTCTTTATCTTATAACCTTACTCGTTAGGTGATAAACTTTCCTGAATTCCTCACCTTACAATTTTTTTGGTTGACTTGAAAATTGAGATCATTCATTGGGTTTTTTCAAAGAAAATTTTAAATTCTAAGGTTGATATTTAATCTCTCTTTTCTTAAGAACAAAAAAATCAGTTCTTTTGTCTTAACAGTATGATCATGATTTCTGTAATAAAAATATGGAATTTTGGGATATTTTTGCCACGACATGGAAATTCCACCTTCGGGATCGTGATGGCACCTAATATTTCACTTGCTAGACAAGCCAACATTAGAGTAATTGTTTACCAAATTTTAACCACTTTGAATATGTTAACCAAGTAAATTGAAATGAAGTCCAAAATAAAATATGAAATAGCATAATAATCCAAATTCTAGTACAACCGGGATCTGGAGTCACAAGCATACGAGCTTCTAGAGGTTCTACATATAAAGTCTGTAATAAATACAACTGTCTCGAAGAGATGAACTGTGAAATAACGAAGGAGAAAAGGGACTTCAAGATCTGCAGACGACAACAGATCTACCTCGAGTCTCCAAATTTTAATTCGAGCTGATACGCCTCAGGGATAGCTGGGGTCAATACCAAAATCTGCATAAGAAGTGCAAAGTGTAGTATGAGTACAACCGACCCAATATACTCCGTAAGTGTTGAGTCTAACCTCAACAAGGTAGTGATGAGGCTATGACAGGACAACCACGTAATTAAACCTTTACAGACGAAAATATACGTACAACATAACAACCAATAAAGATTCAACATGTACTAATTGGAGGGGGCATGCGAAAGGGGTGCAAGATAACGATAACTACAGCAAGGAATGATAACAAGAAATAGTCACTAAACCTTCAACGAAAGAAACGAATAAACATAATGAATAAAACTGCACGGCATTACCCTTCGTGCTTTTACTCTTAATCTCACCAATAAACAATAATAATGGCAGGGCATCCCCCACCATGCTTTTACTCTCAATCTCTTCATTACGTGATAAATATGGCACGACATCACCCTTCGTGCTTTTACTGTCACGACCCAAGTTCTCCCTCCGTGAACTGTCGTGACGGCACCTAGTCTCTATGATTTGGTAAGCCTAACATTGCGGACATGAAATAGAAACACAAGATAACAGTTAACGAATATAGTTAATAAGCAGAAACGATTCCGCTCGGCATATACAATAATCACTTTTTTCCAAAATCCGAAATGTCGCAATGTCACAAGCTTCTAAGAGTTTCTAACTGCTCTATACCTTTATGTCTGAAGAAATCAAGGGAAAAATCAACACAAGGGGATAGAAGGGGACTCTGAGATCTGCGGATGCGGCAAATGTACCTTGAAGTCTCCTGAAGCAGCAACCACGCGACTAGACTCGAGGTTAATAGCTAGTACCTGGATCTGCACACGGAAAACATGTGCAGGAAAGGGCATGATCACACCACAACAGTACCCAGTAAGTGTCAAGACTAACCTCAGTCGAGTAGTGACGAGATCAGGTTAAGCCCTATTGGTATAAATATAATAAAATTTAAAAGAAAGAAATATCATAGTAAAATAAATGCTGAAATTTAACCAGGAAATAAGCATAGAAGAACAACAACTCAAAAATACTAGGGTAACAATAAGGAATCTCCCGGGATACCATCCCATATTTCCAAACGTAAATGTGCAGGGGGACCCATAATACCATTTTGTAGTCCCAAAGTAAATATGCAGTACTGGGGATCTCCCGGAATACCATTTCGTAGTCCCAAAGTAAATATGCAGTACAAGGGGATCTCTCGAAATACCGTTCCGTAGTCCCAAAGTAGATATGCAACTCAACCAATATAAACCAAAATCATGAAAAGAACACCTACAGTTTAGACTAAGTTCAAATCAAAGAAAAGCAGGTAATTTTACTAAACATACTGTACAGAGTTCAAGTAGGTAGTTAAACCACGTAGGCATGCTTTCCTAATCTAAACAAGATAGTACATATGCTAGTGTAGTTCAAACAAGGAGAAAACAGGTTATGACTTAGTGAAAAATGGAGCTTCACAACAAATATCCCGTGCATGTACTTGTCACCTCACATACACGACGCTTATATATCAAACAGTACCAAACCCTAAGGTAGGTTCCCCCACACAACGTTAGGCAAGCCACTTACCTTGAACAAAGCTCAAATCAATCCATCACAATGCTCTTTCCACGAATATACGGCTCCGGATATCCCAAATCTAGCCAATCAATTACGCAACATGAATACAACTACAAGGAACTAATCTAGCTACCGAAATCAAAGTTAATACAAGAAATTGGAAATTCGCCCCAATAAAACTCCTCGGGCCTGCGTCTCGAAATCGGGTAAAATTCACAAATTATGAACATCCATTCACTCACGAGTCTAACCATACCAAATTTACTTAAATCCGATACCAAAAATCTCGATCAAAATCCCAAAATTCAGCCTAAGAACTTTTCTCAAATTTTCCTAAATTTCCACCTCAAATTCGAAATTAAATGATTAAATCAAGCATAGATTAATGGGATATAATCATAAAGGAGTTAGGAATCATTACCCATAAACTTCCTCCTAAAATATCTCCAAATTATTCCTTCTACCGAGCTCTCAAACAAATTTTTGTGTTATGAACTCAAACCCTCATTTTTTTAACTTTAAATTCTGCCCAAGCACTCCCTTCTTCGCGAACACCGTCAAAGCCTCGCGTTCACGAAGCACAAAAATAACTGCTCCAATTTTACTCTTTCGCGAACACGAGTACCCTCTCGCGAACACGTAGATTCACCTGCCACACCCTTCGCGAACGCGTTGTCCACTACGCGAACGTGTAGAAGAAATCTTTGGGGTCCAGCTGTTGCGCCTTTCCTCTTCGCGAATGCGTTCCACTTCTCGCATTCGCCATGCTTCCACTGGCCAACCTTCGCGAACGCGAAGAACAATTTCTCTTCTTGACCCAGCTCTTCTTCGCGAATGTGAGCTCCACTTCGCGAACGCGAAGAACAAACCTTTGCAACCAAAAAACCAGCAAAATCTGCTATCCTTCTATGTCCCAAAATTACCCGTTGAGCATCCGAAACATACCTGAGGCCCCCGAGACCTCAACCAAACATACCAACCAATCCTTAAACACCATACGAACTTAGTCGAGCCCTCAAATCACATCAAACAATGCTAAAATCATGAATCACCCTCCAATCCAGATTTTAAAAACTTGAAACTTCAAAATTCTACAACTGATGCTGAAACCAACCAAACCGCATCCAATTGACCCCAAATTTTGCACAAAAGTCATGTTTAACACTATGGATCTACTCCAACTTCCGAAATCGAATTCCGACCCCGATATCAAAAATTTCATTACCGGTCCAAAACTCCAAAAATTCGACTTTCGCCATTTCAAGCCTAAATGAGCTATGTACCTCCAAAACACAATTCGAAAACGCCCTTAAGCCCAAAATCACCCAACGAAGCTAACGGAATTGACGGAATTCTATTTCGAAACCGTCTTCACCCAGTTCCAACTACGGTCCAAATTCTAAGACTTAAGCTCTCATTTGGGGACTAAGTGTCCCAAACACTTCTAAAAACCAAAATAAAACCTCCCGGCAAGTCACAATAGCAGAAATAGATACGCGGGAAGCAATTTATAGGGTATCGGGGCTCTAACTCTTAGAACGACCGACGGAGTCGTTACACCCTCCCTCTCTTAAAATAATCATTCATCCTCGAACGAGCATAGAGACATACCTGAAGTGGTGAAAAGATAAGGATAACGGCTGCGAATATCCTGCTCGGTCTCCTAAGTCGCCTCCTCGACCGGTTGGCCCCGCCACTAAACCTTTACTGATGCAATGTTCTTTGACCTCATATTCCAAACTTGCATGTCCACAATAGCCACTGACTCTTCAACCTAGGATAGATCCTTGTCCAACTGGACTGAACTGAAATCCAACATGTGAGATGGATCGTCGTGATACTTCCGAAGCATCGAAATATGAAATACCAGATGGACTCCTACTAGGCTGGGAGGTAAGGCAAGCTCATAAGTAACCTCCCCAACATGCCACAACACCTCAAAAGGACCAATAAACCTTGGGCTTAGCTTTCCCTTCTTTTTGAACCTCATAACGCCTTTCATAGGCGAAATGCGGAGCAAGGCCTGCTCTTCGACCACGAATGTTACACCGCGAACCTTCCGGTCCGTATAACTCTTCTGTTTGGACTGGGCTATGCGAAGTCTATCCTGAATCACCTTAACCTTCTCCAAGGCATCCTGAACCAAGTCTGTACCCAATTATCTGGCCTCGCTCGGCTCGAACCAACCCATTGGGGACCGACAGCACCTACCATACAGAGCCTCATACAGTGCCATCTGAATGCTGGACTAATAACTATTATTGTAGGCAAACTCTGCAAGGGGAAAGAACAGATCCCAAGAACCCCAAACTCCATCACACGCGCACGGAGCATATCCTCAAGAATCTGAATAGTGCAACCAGACTACCCATCTGTCTGAGGGTGGAATGATGTGCTCAACTCCACCCGAGTACCCAAATCATATTGTACAGCTCTCCAGAACCGTAAGGTAAACTGTGTGCCTCGATCAGAGATGATAGATATCGGAACGCCATGAAGTCTGACAATCTCACGGATATAAACTCGAGCCAACTGCTCGGAAGAATAGGTAGTCACCACAGGAAGGAAATGAGCTGACTTGGTCAGTCTATCCACAATTACCCAAATTGCATTAAACTTCTGTCGAGTCCTTGGGAGTCCAACAACGAAATCCATAGTGATCCGCTTCCACTTCCACTGTGGAATCTCCAACTTCTGAAGCAACCTACTGGGTCGGTGATGCTCATATTTAACCTGCTAATAATTTAGACATTAAGCAACATACTCCACTATATCCTTCTTCATTCTACGCCACCAATAATGCTGCCTTAAGTCCTGATACATCTTTGCGACACCTAGATGAATAGAGTATCGCGAGCTATGAGCCTTATGAAGAATCAACTGATGCAACTCATCTATATTAGGCACACATAGCCTGCCCTGCATCCTCAAAGTACCATCATCCCCAATAGTGACCTCCTTGGCGTCACCGTGCTGGATCGTGACCCTAAGGACAAGCAGATGGGGGTCATCATACCGACGCTCCCTGATACGATCAAAAAGAGAAGACTGTGAGACCGCACAAGCCAATAGTCGACTAGGCTAAAAAATATCCAATCTCACAAATTGGTTGGATAAGGCTCGAACATCCAACGCCATGGGCCTCTCTACTGCTGGTAGATAAGATAAACTCCCCAAACTCTCTGCCTGGTGACTCAAAGCATCGGCCACCATATTGGCTTTCCTCGTGTGGTACAAAATGGTGATATCAAAATCCTTAAGCAGCTCTAACCACCTCCTCTGATGCAAATTAAGATCCTTCTGCTTGAACAGATGCTGAAACCCTAGTGATCAGTGTAGATCTCACAAGGGACATCATACAAATGGTGTCTCCAAATCATCAAGGCATGAACAATAGCAGCTAACTCAAGGTCGTGGACATGATAGTTCTTTTCATGCACCTTCAATTGTCTAGACGCATTGGCAATCACCCTATGGTCCTGCATCAACACCGCGTCGAGGCTAACTCACGACGCATCACAATAAACAATATAAGATCCCAAACCTGAAGGCAATACCAATACCAGGGTTGTAGTCAAAGCTGTCTTGAGCTTCTGAAAGCTCTCCTCACACTCTTTTATCCACCTGAATGGAGCAACCTTCTAGGTCATCCTAATCATGGGTGCTGTAATAGATGAAAATCCCTTAACAAATCGACAGTAATACCCCGCCAAACTAAGGAAACTCTCGATCTCTGTATTAAGAATGGTCTAGGCAAACTCTGCACTGCTTCCACTTTCTTCGGATCCACCTTGATCCCTTCACTTGATACCACATGACCCAAAAATGCCACGGAATCTAACCAGAACTCACATTTTGCGAACTTTGCATACAATTCCTTTCTCTCAATGTCTGAAGCACTGTCCTCAGGTGCTGCTCGTGATCCTCCCGACTCCGGGAGTACACCAGAATATCATCAATAAAAGACAATGACGAACGATTCAAGATAAGGCCTAACACACTGTGCATCAAATGCATAAATGCTACTGGGACGTTGGTCAGCCCAAATGACATAACAAGGAACTCATAACGACCATACCGAGTCCTAAAAGTAGTCTTCGGGATATCTGGCTCCCGAATCTTAACCTGATGATAACCTAAGCACAAATCAATCTTGGAAAACACTCGGCCACCCTGTAACTAATCAAATAAGTCATCAATATGAGGCAAATGACATCAGTTCTTCACTATAACCTTGTTCAACTAGCCATAATCAATGCACATACGCATAGAACCATCATTTTTCTTCACAAACAACACTGGAGCACCCCAAGGTGACATACTGGGTCGAATGAAGCCCTTATCAAGCAATTCCTGCAACTGTTCCTTCAACTTAGGAGGGGCCATACGATAAGGGGGAATAGAGATGGGCTGAGTGCCCGTCAACAAATCAAGGCAAAAATTAATGTCTATATCAGGCGGCATGCCCTGAAGATCAACTGGAAACGCATCAGGGAAATCCCTCACTATTGGTACTGAATCAAATATGGGGGTATCAATACTGTCATCTCTCACATAAGCTAGATATGCGTCACACCCATTCTCAACCATTCGTTGAGCTTTAAGAAATGAAATAACCCTGAAGGGAGTATAATCTAAGGTACCCCTCCACTCTAATCGCGGTAAACCTGGCATAGCCAGCATTACGGTCTTGGCGTGTTAATCAAGAATAGCATAATGGGGAAACAACCAGTCCATGCACAAGATAACATCAAAATCTACCATGTTGAGCAATAACAAATCGACTCTAGTCTCAAAACCACTAAAAGTAACCAAACACGACTGATACACACAATCTACAATAAGAGAATCTCCCACACGAGTAGACACATAAACAGGGGAACTCAAAGAATCCCAAGATACGCCCCAATGCGGGGCAAAATAAGATGACACTTAAGAATAAGTTGATCCTGGATCGGATAGAACCGATGCATCTCTATGAAAGACTGGAACAATACCTGTAATGACAAAATCGGAAGCAACGACCTCTGTACGACTAGAAAGGGCATAGTATCTAGCCTAGCCTCCCCCTCTAGGGCGACCTCTACCACCTCGACCTCTACCTCGGGCTAGCTGAGCAGGTGGGGTGGCAGCTGGTGTTGTAATCATAGCCTGGGGACCTGGTGGAGCACGCTGTGGATGAGAGGTTTTTGGAGGTGCACCCCTCCTATGTCTGGGGCAATCCCTCACCATATGGCGAGTGTCGCCACACTCAGAACAAGCTCTAGGATGACAGGGCAGTTGTGACTGGCTCAGGCCAGGTTTGCTGAACTGACAGCTGATGGCACCCCGTGCAGGAGGCACCCTAGATACTGGAGGTGTGTAATAATGCTTCTGAGGTCTAGGAAGAGCTGGAATACCACTAGCTGCTGAAAGAGCTGAATGAATGGGGCAGCTCACATAACCCCTACCATGACGTACTATAGCTGGGGCACGGGCACCAGAATAATGGCCCGACTCTCGAGACCTCTTGACCTCTCTCTCCTCTCTATCCCAAGAAAGTATGCCCACTATTCTCCTAGCAATACTCACCACCTGCTGATATACGATATCCATCTCTAACTCCTAGGCCATGCTAGTCCTAATGCTGGGAATGAACCCCTCAATAAACCGACGAACCCTCTCTCTGACTATAGAATCCAAGGTCGTTGCATGTGTAGCCAAGTCACTAAAACGAATGGCATACTCAAAACCAGTCATAGTACCCTAGCGCAACTGCTCAAACTCTGTGTGTCATGCATCCTTGAGGCTTTGAGGGACATACTCTCTCAAAAACATGTCCGAGAACTAAGTCCATGTAAGAGAAGCTACCTCAGTGGACTGTCCAACTCATAAGTATGCCACCACTAATAGGCTTCTCCTCGAAGCTGAAAGGTAGTGAAAGAGACCTCACTCGACTTCGCTATGCCCATAGTGCGGAGGATACGGTGGCACTCCTCTAGAAATACATGAGCATCCTCTAATGCTAGACCATTGAATATAGGAGGGTCGTACTTCTTGTACCTCCCGAGCCTCCGATGCACCTCCTATAAAGTTGCTTCCCTACCCTCAGGTTGAACTGGGGCTACAGGCGGTACCAGTATAACCTCTGGGATCTGATCAATCTTTACCTACTACTCTGGAGTACAGCCGGCGGGAGTCTGTGCTCCTCCCCCGGCTTGAGATGTGGCTGCAGCAAGGGGAATCAACGCTGCTTGTAGAGTGTTGTACATGCTCATGAACTGTGAAAGGGTCTCCTGGAGAGCTGGAGTAGTAGTAGTAGGTGTATTAGGTGCTTGTACTCCGACTGGAGCTACTAGTGGCTCCATTTAGCTCGCGTGGATGCTCTATCTACACCACGTGAACGTCCTCGACCTCTACCCCAGCGCCGGCCTCTGGAGGCTTCAGCAGGGGGCGCGGGTGCCTGGTCACCCCTGGTAGCACGTGTCCTCACCATCTGTGAGAGAATAGAAAACAAAAGTTTAGAATTTCGAAGTCAATAATCTCGCACGACAAGGAATCAAATGAAGTGGAATTTTTTCCTAACAGTTCCATAGCCTCCCGAGGATAAGTATAGATGTCTTTGTACCGATCTGTGAGACTCAAATAAATTGGCTTGTGACTCACGACTCCTATGAACCTAGAGCTCTGATACCAACTTGTCAGACCCAAGTTCTCCCTTTGTGAAATGTCGTGACGACATCTAGTCTCTATGATTAGGTAAGCCTAATATTGCGGAAATGAAATAGAAACACAAAGATAACAACTAACAAATATAGTTAATAAGTATAAACGATGTCGCTCGATATATAAAACAATCACAAAACCCGGAATGCTGCAATGTCACAAGCTTCTAAGAGTTTCTAACTACTCCATACATTTATGTTTCAAGAAAAGAAGGGAAACATTAACACAAGGGGACTTCGAGATCTGTAGACGTGGAAAATGTACCTTGAAGTCTCCTGAAGCAGCAACCACGCGACTAGACTCGAGGCTGATAGCTAGTACCTGGATCTGCACACGGAAAACATGTGCAGGAAAAAGCATGAGTACACCACAACGGTACCCAGTAAGTGCCAAGCCTAACCTCGATCGAGTAGTGACGAGATTAAGTCAGGGCCCTACTGGTATAAATATAATAAAATTTAACAGAAAGAAATATCAGAGTACAATAAATGCTGAAATTTAACCAGGAAATAAGCATAGAAGAACAACAACTCAGAAACATAAGGGTAACAATAGGGAATCCCCCGGGATACCGTCCCATAGTTCCAAACATAAAATGTGCAGGGGAATCTCCCGAAATACCATTTTTTAATCCAAAAGTAAATATGCAGTGTTGGGGAATCTCCTGGAATACCGTTCCGTAGTCCCAAAGTAAATATGCAGTACATGGAGATCTCCCGGAATACCGTTTCATAGTCCCAAAGTAAATATGCAACATAACCAATATAAAAAACAATCATAGCAATAACACCTACAGTTTAGACTAAATTCAAATAAATAAAAAGTAGGTAATTTCACTAAACATGCTGCATAGAGTTCAAGTAGGGAGTTAAAACAAGTAGGCATGCTTTCCTAATCTAAATAGGATAGTATATATGCTAGTGTAGTTCAAACAAGAAGAAAACAGGTTGTGACTTAGTGAAAAATGGAGCTTCACAACAAATAGCTCGTGCACGTACTCGTCACCTCACGTACACGTCGCTCATATATCAAACAGTACAAAACCCTAAGGGGAGTTCCCCCACACAAGGTTAGGCAAGCCACTTACGTCAAACCAAGCTCAAATCAATCCGTCATAATGCTCTTTTCACGAATATCCGGCTCCAGATAGCCCAAATCTAGCCAAATCAATTTCACAACATGAATACAACTACAATGAACTAATCTAGCTACCGAAATCAAAGCTAAAACAAGAAATTAGAAATTCTTCCCAAAACGTCTCCCCGGACCTATGTCTCGGAATCGGGTAAAAGTCAAAAACTATGAACACACATTCACTCACGAGTCTAACCATACCAAATTTACTTAAATCTGATACCAAAATCTCGATCAAAACCCAAAATTCGGCCTAAGCACTTTTCTCAATTTTTTACAATTTTCCATCCCAAATCCAAAATTAAATAATGAAATCAAGCATAGATTAGTGGGATATAATCATAAAGAAGTTAGGAATCATTACCCACAAACTTCGTCCGAAAATCTCTCTAAATTTCGCCTTCTACCGAGCTCTCTATCAAAATTTTGTGTTATGAACTCAAACCCTCGTTTTTTTTAACTTTAAATTCTGCCCAGGCATGCCCTTCTTCATGTACGCGGTCAAAGCCCCGCGTTTTCGTGAAGCACAAAAATTATTGCTCCAATTTTCTCTTTCACTAACGCAAGTACCCTATTGCAAATGCATAACTTCACCTGCCAAACCCTTCATGAACACGTTGTCCTCGACGTGAATGCGTAGAAGAAATCCTTGGGGTCCAGCGGTTCCACATTTCCTCTTCACGAGCACGTTCCACTTCTCGCGTTCGCGATACTTCCACTGGTCAACTTTCCCGAACGCGAGCTCCCCTTTGCGAACGCGAGCTCCCCTTCACGAACGTGAAAAATAATTTCTCTTCCTGACTCAGGTCTTCTTCATGAACACAAAGAACAAATGTCTGCAACCGAAAAACCAGCAAAATCTACTATCCTTCTAAGTCACAAAATGACTCGTTAAGCATCCAAAACACACCCGAGCCCCCCGGGACCTCAATCAAACATATCAACCAATCCTAAAATACCATACAAACTTAGTCGAGCCCTTAAATCACATCAAGTGATGCTAAAATAATGAATTACCCTCCAATCCATACTTTAAAAGCTTGAAACTTTAAAATTCTGCAACCGATACCGAAACCAACCAAACCACATCTGATTGACCCCAAATTTTGCACACAAGTCATGTTTAACACTATGGATCTACTCCAACTTTTGGAATTGGATTCTGACCCCGATAACAAAAATTCCACTGCCGGTCCAAAACGCCAAAAATTCGACTTTCGCCATTTCAAGCCTAAATGAGCTACAAACATCCAAAACACAATCCGGACACACTCCTAAGCCAAAATACCCAACGGAGCTAACAAAATCGACGAAATTCCATTCCGGGATCGTCTTCATACTGTTTCGACTACAGTCCACATTCTAAGACTTAAGCTCTCATTTGGGGACTAAGTGTCCCAAACACTTCCCTAAACCAAAACGAAACCTCCTGGCAAATCACAATAGCAGAAATAGATACGGGGAAAACAATTATTATGGGATCGGGGCTTAACTCTCAAGATCGGCCGGGTCGTTACATTTACTCTCAATTTCATCATGAATCGATAATTACGATACAACATCATCCTTCATGCTTTAACTCTCAAGTACGACACAAAATCACCTTTTTATACTTTAACCCTCTCCCTTACCATGTAACAGTGAACATATATCAATAGGAAGATAAAATAAACAAGATCAAAACTTACGTCAATAATGGTTCCACAATACCAACCTCAACTTCAGAAACAATACTCAATTTATCGTAGATAGCCCATAAATGCGGAAAGAACGATTAATTTAGTAAATAACTAGTCTAAGCATGGATATCATGATCAAAGAAAGCAATAAATTACAAGAAACAAGTCTCACCCACATGTTTCGACCCAACTACAATGCATAAGTACTCGTAACCTCACATATACGTTGTATCCAACATTTAAACAAGTAGCAAATAGGCTAACAAGTCCTAATCCCTCAAGTCAAGGTTAACCATGAAATTTACCTCACTCCAAAGATCGACTCAAAGCTCTACCGGTGTCTTTCCCCTACAATCCGCCTCCAATCCACTCGTATCTAACCACAATTGACTCAATAATGTCAAATATTTCTAAAGGAATCAATTATAATGCATAAATTTAGGATTTTCACACTTTTCCCCAAAAAGTTAAAAATCGACCCCGAGCCTGCTTGGTGAGGGTCGGACTAAAATCCATTTACCCATTCACTCCCGAGCCTGATTATATAATTAGTTTCAGAATCCGACCTCAAATTGAAGTCTAAATCACTAATTTTCAAAAACTCCCCAATTCTTCCTAAATCCCTAATTTTCTACCATGGAAGAACAAAGATTAGGGCTAGGAATTAATGGGTGATGTTAGAAATGAAAGAAAATAAGTTAAAGTGTACAAACCTATGCATTGATGTTGAATTTTCTCTTCAAAATCGCCCCTAGCCCGACCTCTAATGGAAGGGTTATGAAAAATGGGAGAAATCCCTATTTTGGAATATTTTAAGGTTTGGGCGTTAGGCCTTCTTTGCATTCGCGAAGGGCCTGCCGCGTTCGCGATGTGCAGCAGGCTAAGTGGCCTTCACGTTCGTGAGTCCTCTCACGCGTTCACAAAGGCTGCTCCCCCTGGCCTTCGTGTTCGCAAGCCAATGCTCACATTTGCATAGAAGAAACAATGATCCCCTTCACAGGTCCATACAACTATGCGTTCGCGAGAAGTTGGTCGCGAGAAGCGGTGGGTAAAACCCCCAACACTCCGCGTCGAGACCTAACTATCTCATTCGTGATGAAGAAAATCTCCCCTATCCCAAATTCCCCTTTGCATTTGTGAGAAAGGTTTCGTGATCACGAAGCACATGACACCAAAAATCAGCAGAAGTCCCAAAAAACCAAATTTTTCTAAGTTTAAACCATCCGTAGCCTATCCGAAACTCACTCGGGCCCTCGGGGCTCCCAACCAAATATGCACACAAGTCCAAAAATATGATACGAAGTCACTCGCGAGACTAAAATACCAAAATAACACCTAGAACTATGAATCGGACACCAAACAAAATAAAATTTTCAATAAAACTTTAGAACGCCTATTTTAATAACAAGACGTCTGAATCACGTCAAACTAACTTCGCTTCTCACCAAATTTGGCAGAAGTCATAAATATAGTAATGGACCTTTACCAGATTGCAGAATCAAAATACGGACCCCGTACCAACAAAGTCAAATATTGGTCAATTTTCTAAGTCATTAAACCTTTAAACTTTCAATTTTCGACAAAAAGCGATAACTCGAGCTAGGGACCTCAGAATTCGATTCTGGACATACGCCCTAGTCCCAAATCATGATAATGATCCACCAGGACCGTCTAAACATGGATATGATGTTGTTTGCTCAAAACGTTGATCAAAGTCAACTCAAATAGATTTTAAGGTAAAATTTTATATTTTAACAATTTTTAACATAAAAGCCTTCCGAAAAAATATCTGGAATATGCATGCAAATCGAAGAAGGCTCAAAGAAGCTATTGAAGGCTTTGAAACATAGATTGAAGGTTTAAAACATTAGATGGCATATCGGGTCATCATATTTCGATTCTTTATTTTATGTGCTCATTCTTCTATTATCAGTCTAGCATATTTATTTTTTGTGCTCATCTTCGATTATCTTCCTTCTAGATTGAGTTATCTTATCGGGTAAACCGATAACCGAACCGATAATGATCGATAACTAACTAACCAATACCCAATAGCTGATATTTTATTGGTTTGATTATCGGCTTAGCATATTTATAAACGGATAACTAATATCGAACAGATAACATTTACAATTGAATTACGCCGAGCAGTACCTACCCTTATTGGGACTAACATTGTTCAACAACAACCTAAGTATGCATTCTTTCTCAAGAAATACACACTATATGCACCTTTAATTGAGAGTTCTCCAATTAAGTGATTAAAATTTTGAGTGTCAACAATGATAATTATAGAATTTGACATATGATTTGCGCGAGGAACTATTAGGCGAGCCCGAGCAGCGAACATTAGGCATGTTTTGGGAGAACAAGGGTGCTTGAGGCGTAAGCCTCACATAACTAACCCACCCGGGAGCCAGGGTATTTTGATAGTGCCCGGGGCGAATCCCAAGAAATCCTTTTAAAGCACTAATGTTGAGCGTAACAATGGCAAAATCCCTTTTGGGAGAATTTTGTTGGGTATCTATTTTCTTGAATTTTACATAATGTTCTTGGAATTTTCGGCTGATTTTCTATTTCAATGTTTTGAAACCGTGATTTGGGTTTATGGAACTGAAATTTAGGTTGATGAAACTTAGTGGAGGTTTGGACGTAAGAATTATAAAAATCCAAAATAAAAGTGATTTTTTTTTTCAAGTGATAATAGCATTTGAAAAATAGAGATTTGTTTGGACATGAATAAAATTTTGGGTTATTTTTAATGTTTTTTGAGTGACCTGAGTGAAAATTTTGAATAACAGTTTTTTGGAGTTTTTCAAATTTTCGAAAAATTCTAAAAGTCATCTTCAAGTGAAAACTGGAAATTTTATGGCCAAACATTAATTTAAAAAAAAAGTGATTTTCTTTTTCAAAAAAAGTGAAAAAATTCCTATGTCCAAACGGGTTAAATTTTGTTTGATATAAATTACTCCCTCCGTTAACTTTTACTAGTCCAATATTCTAAAAATAAAATTTATTTTTACTTGTCACTTTTAGCATATCAAGAGAATACAAATTCTTTTTCATGTTATACCCACAGTATTAATTGCTCATATTAAATCATTTTCTTAAATCCATTAAAAATATGCATCAATTAATATGGGTATCATAGTAAATTATAAACTTCATTTATTATTTCTTAAGAGATGTGCAAAATTCATAGTGGACAAGTAAAAGTGAACGGATGAAGTATTTACCTTGGTTAATGCAATGATATTATTTGTATTATAGCACTCATTTAAGCTATGTGAGTTGATGTTGGTACCAAAAGTAGTATAATTTGATAGCCGGAATGATATTTTTCTATGCAAATACATGAGTTGCAGCCTAAACTTGTCCAAAAAATTCGTTGCACAATTGAACTTTACAGGCGTCTCATTACCACCTAGTTTTGTTTGAATGGAATTAATACCAACTGTTTCTTTGATTATTTTTTAGATGTCACTCCATTAAAAAAATTGAACAAAATCGGGCACAATATCTGAAAATAAAATAGAATATCGGATTCTAGCTTCTCTCCTATTGACATTCCTATTAGCTAGAGAATCGAAAATTCAAGCCATTTATGTAGGAAAAATATTAAAATATATTGATGAAGAACAAGTAACCGGTGGTGGTGGTGTTGAAATTGGCTTTGAAGTTGTGGTGATATTGGTGGCCAATTGGTTGGCAGCGAAGAAGAAAAAGCTGTTATAAAAGAGATAGAGAGAGGGATGGGATGTGTGGGGTGGTTTCTAATGATGACAAGATAGGATTGTTATTAAGGACTTTAGTGGTTAAATAGGATTAATTAGTGTAGAAATCTAAGTGAGAAAAAAAAACTTTCAATAAAAAAGAAAAACGAGTAAAAATTACAAAAGATAGAAGATTTCTGATATGGCGCTGAAATGGCGTGTGTATGTAAAGCATCTTGTATTGTGAGAATGGTATTAGTGTTTCATGGTTGAAAATAATTCACTCCAAATGCATTTAAGGGGTACTTGAACGCCCGTAATGCATCAGTGTGCAACCGAGTCTTTTGGTCATATTTAGGGTGCAACTTATGTATTTTGTCATTTTTGTATTTGTAATGATCCGATCGGTCGTTTTGAGCATTTACACTTCGCCCGGCAGTTCTCGGGTATGACTAGCCCCGTATGATGTATTATGACTTATGTAAATCGTCGGTTTTGATTTTCAGTATAATCGGAATAGATTTGGAAGAACAATTCTCAGCTTGAAGCTTTAATTTTCAAAGGTTTGACCAAGTTTTGACATTTTAGTATTCGATCTCGGATTTGAATTTTTATGATTTGGTTAGCTCTGTTAGGTGATTTGGGACTTGGGAGCGCGTCCGGAATTTTTGGTCTAATTTGATAATTTTCATATGGATCTTCCCTAGGCCCTGTGAGCCATATACAGTACTAACTGGTTGTGAGGTTGTTATCATTACTATTATCTGGAGATGGATCTTCTCCATAGGCTGGAATGGCCTTCCTTAGTACTAAGTGACTGTTGTCAGAGATGTATATATTCTGGGATGGATCTTCCCTGGGCCGTATGAGCCATATACTGTACTGAGTGGACGAGCATTTGAGACTGTGGGCGCATGAGGCACTCAGCATGGTGCATTCCATACAGCATGTGCATTGACATGTAGATGTAGTAGAGTTACACTTCTTTACCTTGTTTATACTTGCTATGTTATACTGTTCGAGCTGTTATTTAACTGAAAGCATGCCTACGTTTCTGTACATTATTTCTGTTATCCTTGAGGAGGTTGAGTTCGTCACTACCTATCAGTCCAAAGGTTGAACTTGTTACTTACTGAGTTGATGTACTCACGTTACCCCCTGCACCTCGTGTGCAGATTCAAACACTTTGGATTCAGCGGCAGTGGTTGATCAAGGCTTCTAACTTAGGAGGTTATTGAGGTATCTACTTGGCGTTCGCAGGCCTTGGCTCTCCACCTTACTTTCCAGTTGTATCATAGTTGTTCCCTTAGACAATAGATTAGATTATGTATTTTCGTTAGACGCTCATGCACTCAGTGACACCTCGATTTTGGGATGGATTGTATCTATTCTTTTAATTTCTTATGTTTCAAATAGTTCGTTAAATTGTTAAAATCTTCCATAAATGTTTTCAAACTTATTATTATCGTGTTGATTGTTGAGTTGAGGCTGGCCTAGTTTCACGATAAGCGTCATCACGACGGGTCGGGTTTTGGGTCGTGACAGTATTGGTCCTTATCACTCGAACTTTATCTTTATAAGTGTTTTAAAGAGCGGGGGCATGAAGCGGGGCATTTTACTTAATATGGGGCGAGGTGAAAGCCCCATGAGCTTTATATTTTTTAATTTATAAATTAATAAACTAATATAATAATACAAAAATATAAAAACTACATTAAAATTAAGAAAATTAAATAAAATTAAAGAAACTCATAGAAAATAAAGTATCTAGTATTTTTTGTTTTGTAAATGCATATAATGCAATGGTGTTAAAGTTAATATGAGAGACAAATCAAACATACTTAACTTTCAAATAATTAAATTTTTTTAATTTCTTAAAAATTACTATCAACATGTTTTACCTCCCTAAAAGTAAAATAATTATTCCTTCACGAATAAATACAAATTACTTGTAAATTTGAGAGACATAGAACTAAGACATGAATGCCAATGCCAAATGAAGATACAAATTTTGGCTATCTATTTCCCAAAGAAATATTCAAATGAAATTCACTCTTACGATGTTCGATTAAATAATACACAATAGTATGGCTCGTTATTTGAGTTACTCTCAATTTTTATATTCCTAAAGATGAATAGAACTTTTATCATTCATTTGTTATAGAATTACGAGGGTCAACAAACCTAATTAGGGAATTCAACATATTATTTGCGTAAGAACTGTTGCTCGAGCCCAAGCGTTGAGCGTTAGGCTTATTCAAGGCACACAGTCGAGCACTTGGGGCGGAAGCCTTATGGAACTAAGACCCGCATATGAGCCTCAAAATATTTTGATAGTGCCCGCTCTAGGAGAACCTTGGTCGAATCCCAAAAAAGACTTTTAAAATAGAGATCTTTATCATAAGTCCATAAGATTGTCACAACTCTACATGAATTGTTAGCATTATTACAATTTTTTTTGAAAAGGTCCATAAGTGATTGAGGATCAATATCACTTTAACTGGGTCTAATTTATCACCAATGTGCGTCATTCTAGGCTGGTTTTTTTCCTTTTAATTTACTAATTATTAGGAGCAGCAGTTTGAGTGTACCAACATTGCATCATAAAATAATACCAAAGACAATATGAAGTGTACACTGATTTTGGATCCCCTTTAGACCAATTTCATTGGCTATTCAATATGTGGAGGTGTGACGACCCTAAACTGGACCCGGTCGTGATGGCGTCTATCGTGAATCAAGGTCAGCCGACACAAACCCTCAAACCATTTAACACAGTTATAATAATTGATTTTAAGTCATAAATAAACTATAAATCCCAAAATAAAGAGTGAAACAGAACAGCTGCAGAAACAACATAGTCTGACATCGGGGTGTCACCAGTCATGAGCATCTAAACATCCGTTTAAGAGTATGAAAAAGACTACAAAGTCTAGTAGAAAGCTAGTATAAGGAAAGTAAAGATAGTAAGGAGAAGTACTGGGCTGCGAACGACGAGCAGCTACCTAGTCAACTCCGAATAAACCTGCGGTGGAAGCATATCAGCCCTCGCTAGCGTGACCCGAGACTCTGGAATCTACACGCATGGTGCAGGGAATAATGTGAGTATGCCAATTCAGTAAGTAATAAAAGTAAAGGCAGGTGAGCGATAAGAAAACACGTAAAACACAGCAAAATGATACAACGAGGCAGTATAAAACCAGAAAAGTGCAATAAAACAGTAAAAGCTCGTAGAAACACCTTAGTTCAGTAAAAATCTCTTTAAAACATCGTTTAGCAGTTTAAACGAGTGAATGAAAATATGGAGAAAAGATAGATACATAAATCAGCCCCTCGGGTAAAATACCAACAGAATCTTTCCAACTTAAGCTTACTCAAAAGAGACTACGTGTCTCAAACCTTACCAAAACCTCTCTGAACCCGAGCCAACCAACCCGATAACACATGATACAGCTGAACAAGGCAATAAGAAGCAGAAATGGGAGAAACGGAGCGGTAACTCATGAAACGACCGACCGAGTCGTTACATCCTCCCTTTTTTAAACAAACGTTCATCCTTGAACGAGTCAAGAAACATACTTAAAACCTCAAATAGGTGAGGATATCTGTTCCACATCTCCCGCTTGGTCTCCCAGGTAGCTCC
Source organism: Nicotiana sylvestris (assembly GCF_000393655.2). Classification (NCBI taxonomy): domain Eukaryota; kingdom Viridiplantae; phylum Streptophyta; class Magnoliopsida; order Solanales; family Solanaceae; genus Nicotiana; species Nicotiana sylvestris. Next base: position 35,942,704 of record NC_091061.1, read on the forward strand.
TCCATGGGCTGACCTCTCCACTACACTTTCACTGAAACTATATCCTTTGATCTCAACTTTCGAACCTGATGCTCCAAAATAGCTACTGTCTCCACATCATAAGTCAAATCATCATCCAAATAAACCGTGCTGAAATCCAAAACATGAAACGGGTCGCCAATATACTTCTAGAGCATAGAAACATGAAATATTGGATGCACACTCGACATGCTGGGCGGCAAAGCAAGCACATAAGCCACTTCCCCAATCCTCCGAAGCACCTCAAAAGGCCCAATGAACCGAGGACTCAATTTACCTTTCTTCCCAAATCTCATAACACCCTTCATGGGTGAAACCTTCAATAGAACCTTCTCGCCAACCATCTAGGACACAACCCAAACCTTCCTGTCAGCATAACTCTTTTATCTCAACTGAAGTGTACGAAGCCTCTCCTAAATCACCTTCACCTTGTCTAAAGCATCCTATACCAAGTCTGTACCCAATAGCCTAGCCTCACCCGGCTCAAACCAACCAACTGGAGATCTATATCGCCTCCCATACAAAGGCTCATATAGAGCCATCTGAATACTCGACTGGTAATTGTTGTTATAAGCACTCTGCGAGCGGTAGAAATTGATCCCATAACCCTCCAAAATCAATGACACAAGCGCACAACATGTCCTCCAATAACTGAATAGTGCGCTTGGACTGCCCGTTCATCTGAGGGTGAAACATTGTGCTTAACTCAACTTGAGTATCCAACTCTCACTGTACAGACCTCCAAAATTATGAAGTAAATTTAGTGCCCCTATCTAAAATGGTGGAAACTGGGATACCATGCAAACGAACAATCTCCCGAATATAGATCTCTGCCAACCACTCTGAAGAATAGGCAGTACACATAGGAATAAAGTGCGCGGACTTGGTCAGCCGATCCACAATCACCCAAATAGCATTGAACTTCTTCAAAGTCCGTGGGAGCCCAACTACAAAGTCCATAGTGATCCTCTCCCACTTCCACTCTGGGATATCCATCTGCTGAAGCAAGCCACCCAGTCTTTGATGCTCATATTTCACCTGCTTACAATTGAGACACCGAGCTACAAATCCCACAATGTCCTTATTCATTCTCCTCCACCAATAATGTTGTCTCAGATCCTGATACATCTTCGTAGAACCCAAATGAATGGAATACCGCGAGCTATGGGCCTCCTCCAGAATCAAATCTCGAAGCCCATCTACATTGGGCACACATATACGGACTTGCATCCTCAACACCCCATAATCACCAATAGTCACATCTCTGGAATCGTTGTGCTGAACTCTATCCTTAAGGACAAGCAAATGAGGATCATCATACTGGCACTCTCTAATGTGATCAAATAAAGAAGACCGAGAAATCACACATGCCAAAACCCGACTGGGCTTCGAAATATCCAACCTCACGAACTGACTGGCCAAGGACTGTCAACTGCAAGATGTCTCTCCCCAAGAGGAATATGTGCCAAACTCCCCATACTCACTACTTTCCTACTCAAGGCATCGTTCACCACATTGGCCTTCCCCGGATGGTACAAAACGGTGATATCATAGTCCTTTAGCAGCTCCAACCATCTCTGCTGCCTTAAATTGAGATCCTTCTACTTGAACAAGTGCTGGAGGATATGATGATCAGTAAACACCTCAAAAGACACACCATACAATTAATGCCTCCAAATCTTTAATGCGTAAATAATGGCAGCCAACTCCAAATTGTGAACAGGGCAGTTCTTCTCATGGGGCTTCAATTGATGAGAAGCATAAGCAATAACTCTACCCTACTGTATTAATGCATACCCAATAACAACTCTCGAAGCATCACAATACACGGTATATGTGTCGCACCCCCTGGAAAAAATGTTTCATCATAGTCAATCCCTTCCTCCTGATTGTAGCCTTGGACCACTAGTCTGGCCTTGTTCCTTATGGTAATTTCATGTTCATCGAGCTTGTTTCTGAATACCCACCTGGTTCCTATAATGGTTCTATCTGGAGGTCTGGGTACCAGGTGCCACACACTATTTCTCTCAAACTGATGTAGCTCGTCTTGCATGGCTGTAATCCAATCTGCATCTTTTAAGGCTTCCTTGATGTTCTTGGGTTAAATCTGGGATAGAAAGGCTAAGAAGGCAAGTGAATTTCTAGCTCTTAACCTGGTTTAAACTCCGAAATCTAGAGGAGTGATTATGTTGTCTATAGGGTGAGAACTTTGATGTCTCCAATTAGATGTCTGAGGTTCATTCTGAGAGGAGGAAGGTATGTTTGGCTGATTTTCTTCTATCCTTCTCTCAGATGCCAGTGGAGTTCCTGAACTGCATCAACCACTCTTTCTCGGCTTCAGTGATTGTAAATGAAATGCTTGCTTCTGTTGATGATGAGGCAGCGTTATCTTCATTTGGCTCCTTCACTTGACTCATCATGTCTGCCTTTCCATTTGTCATGTTAATGACTTCACCAGGAACAAGTAAGGGTTCTCCATCTTGATCTTCCTCAGCACTCTTCTCAAATGATGGATGAGATTCATCAAAAGTAACATGGACGCTTTCTTCAATACATTGAGTCCGCTTGTTATATATCTTGTAAGCCTTGCTTTGAGAAGAGTAGCCAAGAAATATCCCTTCGTCACTTTTGGTATCGAACTTACCAAGCTGATCATTTCCATTGTTGAGAACGTAGCGTTTGCATCCAAATATTCTTATGTAAGTCAGCTTGGGTTTTCTTCCATTCAGTAATTCATACGGGGTATTGTTCAGAATTGATCTGATCATGCCCCTGTTCACTAAGTAGCAGGCAGTGTTGACAGCTTCTGCCCAGAAGTTCTTTGGAAGTCCACTGCCAATCAGCATTGTTCTTGCCATTTCTTCTAGAGTTCTGTTCTTTCTTTCTACTACTCCATTTTGTTGTGGAGTTCTGGGAGTTGAGAAGTTGTGAGTGATGTCGTTTTCATTTTAGAATTCATCAAATTTGATATTGTCAAATTCTGTCCCATGATCTAATCTAACTCATACAACTCTAGACTCCATCTTCACCTGAATTTTCCTCACAAAGGCCACAAATACTTCACCGGTTTCATCTTTTGTTCTGAGAAACAGAGTCTATGTAAATCTGGAATAGTCATCCACGATTACGAAAATGTATCTCTTTCCTCCTCTGCTTTGCACCCTCATAGGTCCACATAGATCCCTATGCAGGAGCTCAAGCGGCTTTGAGGTGCTCACATCTCTTTTTGACTTAAAGGAGGACTTTACATGTTTTCCTCTAGCATAGGCATCATAGACTTTTTGTGTTTTGAATTGTGACATTGGCAAACCATGGACCAGGTCCTTCTGAATTAGTTTGTTCAGAAGGGAAAGGCTTGCATGGCCCAGTTTTTTGTGCCATAGTTCAGCATCATTGTCAACTGCCTTCAGAAAACTCAGATCACCACTCTATAAGAATTCGATATCAGCAACATAGATGTTCTTGTATCTTCTGGCCACCAGAACTATTTCACCGGTCACAAGGTCAGTGATTGTACATATTTTGGACAAGAATTCAACCTTGTTTCCTTTATCGCAAATTTGAGAGACACTCAAGAGATTGTACTTAAATCCATTGACATAGTACACATTTTCAATAGAGTGAGTGAGTGACTTCCCAAATTTTCCAACTCCCAGAATGTACCCTTTTTTGCCGTTGCCAAAGGATACACTCCCTCCTTGCAGGGTTTTCAGTGAAAGAAAGTCTGTGGTGTTCCCAGTCATGTGTTTCGAACACCCACTATTCATGAACCATTGTTGACCACTTCCCTTCCCTGTTCCCTGCACAAATGATTAGGAGTTAGTTTTAGGAACCCAAACAAGTTTGGGTCCCTTGTAGTAACCAAGAGGATGAATAAGAGCTCTCTTAGTCCATGTAGGTAATGTGTGTTTCTTGTGAGTAGAACCTGGTCCCTCTTTTGTGGTCACAGTTTCAGCAGCCGCTTTATCTTTTGGTATTGATTGATTCTTGGCCTGGACACCTTCCTTGAAGTGCCCAATGTTCCCACATTGGGTACGAGGCCAGTTATTAGATGTAGTGGCGCTCTTACTGTGAGGGTTGTGAGGAGTTTTCTCCCTTGGGAACCCTGCTCCCCGCCCTTTTTCACTGTCATTAGTGAGCAAGGCAGTGATAGCTTCTAAGGACCAGGTCCACTTTAGAGACCTTTCAAGATCATTTATTACTTTTCTAGATTGGCTTGGAGGAGCTCGTTTTTCTCAATTTCAGCAAACATCCTATATCTCAAGGCCTTCACCTCATCTTCAAGCCTAAAATATTCCTCACTAACTATCCCATTTCCCCTTTCAGAGCATTCAAGTTTTGAATTAGTCAAAGGATTTACTATTAGTTCTCTTTGGTCTGCAGTTTCTGCCAAGAGATCACTCTTTTCTTTTCTAAGAATTTCAATGTTTTTCTTTTGATCAGTAATTGCAGCCACTAAGTCTTCTCTAGTATGTTCAGATTCTTCTAGCTCTAAGAACAAGGAATCCCTATCCTCCGCAAGACTACAAAAAGCAGTAATTAAAACATCATCTAAATTCATGAGTTTTTTTGGAGAATAGGATTTCAGATTTTTCTGAACATCCCTGAAGTTTACCACTTTGTTGCCATTGTCTTCATCATTATCTGGTTGAGCCATCAAAGCAAGCATTGAGTCATATCCAATCTCCTCGCCTTCAACTGCCATCGTGGAACTATCATCAGTATCAGATTTATCTTGTTTTACTTGTGTAGTTCCCTCATAAGCTATTTGCAAAGCCTCCCATATTTCCTTAGCAGTGTCGTGTGTAGAGATTCTGTCGTACTCTTTAGGTTCCAAACCATATACCAGAATTTTCTTGGCACAAAAGTTCTTCTCCACCACTTTCTTATCTGCTTCAGTGTATTCTTTGCTATTTTTTTTATTGAAAATGAAAATTCATTTAGTACCTTGATTGTTACAAACGGACTATCGCAGATGACATCCCAAAGCTCACTATTCTCAGCTATGATGAAATCATGCATTCTAACTTTCTACCACCAATATCATTTTCCATCAAACTTGGGTGAGTGGTAAATGGATTGACCTTCTTCAAAATTTAGTGGAGCTGCCATGAGGATCCTTCCTAGGTGTTAGCCTGATAGGAGGAACCTGCTCTGATACCAATTGTTAGATTGTATGGATCCACTAAATCGTAGAGTACCTGGTCCTCTACAAGATTCTGCTGAGAGCACTTAGTAAAGCAGTAAGTAAATGAGGCAGAGGATTTTTACGTGAAAAAATCTCACAAAAGGGGATCAAAAAACCACGACCTACCTTGTAGGCTTTTAACTTCACTAACTTGTAATCTTACATATTATAAACAACTTTACAATACTTCCTATTGCAAAGAATTTACTCAACTAACTTGTGGTACCTTTACCACAAGCCACTTTGTGACTATTCTAGTTACAAAGGTTTTTTCTAACTTGTGATGCTATCACCATAAACCATTTTGTAATTCTACGATTACAAAGACTTTTCCTTATGACTAAATCTAGTCAAAACATACACCCAACGAGTTTACGGATTTACAAGAGGATTCCTAATCAGTATGTTTCTAGATAAGCGATTTTGGAGATATGGTAAGTACAATAACAAGGTTACAACTCAACTAGGACAACAAGCATCAATCTTTTAGGAACTGGTCCATAGTGGCGTTCAACCTTATTTTTCAAGCTTGAAAGGATGATTTTTCTATTTTTTTTCAAGAGGCTTGAATGAGAAACAGAAACCTTCTTCCAATGATGTTTTTGTATAAAGCACATTTGGTACATCTTGATCAAATGACTTGAAATGATGTGAGTACTTTGTTTGGTTAGAGAGTGAGTGGGCTGACACTGTGGTGCAGTGTGGCAGAAACAGTGTCATCGGTCACTTCATTTCCAGCTGTGTCCAAATGAATTTGTACTTCTATGAGGAAACCACAAAAGCATCAGGTCCTTATTTGGTTCCTAGTTCCTGAAGCTGTAGCAATCCATCTTTAGCTAAAATCTGTTAACGCTTGCAGTAATCCAAGTAGGCCAGGTTCCGTATCTGGTTCTTAGTCATAAGTTTGTTAGATCATCAAAATATCAGGAAAGAGCATTTAAGATCTATCATTAGCCTTGGCTTGCAGCCGTCTAACTTAGAGTAGTAGTAAGTAGCACAAAAAGAGAGCAGAAAGTTTTAAGTGTGAGAGAGAGTTTTGAAACCAAGAGTGTTCGTGTCTTTGTTCTGATAAGAGATTGAGTATATATAGCTTGAAAACAGGTAGCAAATAAGGTAAAAATCAAAGTCCATTAGTAATTGTGGAACTCAAAATCAGTCAGTCAGGAAATCAAGGTAAGTACTCCCTTTGATTAAGGGAATTAGCTCAAACGGTAAGAACAAGTGATAAATAAGGAAGGAAATAAGTGTATGACTGAACATGACAAATAAGAAAATATTTTATGTATAGTACAAGTACACAATAGGTAATAGAGGTCAGGTTCAACATATTTCAATCAATGAAAGACTTAAGAAATCAATTAATAGCATAATTGCCCATATAATAAGGTCAGAAAACAATCTACAAGATAAAAATCAATAGAGATATCACGCGGAATCAGTGAAGAATCAATCACAAAGGTTCAAGGATTCAAAAATAGAATATAGTAATGATTTAGCACCACTTTATAGGAACAATCATATGGTAAGCAAAACCAGAACCCTAAGAGGTCAAGTAGGGCAAGAATCTTATATATAAAATTAGGGATTCATGTAGAGCATAGTCCGAATTAGTAAGCTAAGCATGATACAATTAGGAGAAGTGAAGAATTAGAAACATTGGCGAGCAAAATAGGGAAAAATCACACAATATATAGGGATAACCATAATTAGGAATCCTAACAAGCAAACATAGGGCAAAAATCACAGAATCATATAAACATACAGATTAACTTAACACGTTATCAAACAAAACTCAGAAACCCAAGATTGGAACTAAGAAATTAGGGTTTTCATCATAAGCGAGTCGAAAAAGGAGTAAAATTATAGAATCAGTCAAAATATGCAAGAGATAGAAGTTTTAAACATAAATAATCGGTTTAAACAAAATGTAGAAGAAGTTCCGAAAACCCTAGTTTGAGAAGAAGGTAAAAAATACTTGAAATCGATGATTTTTATAAAAGTGATTCAAGAACAGTGTAAAATATCAAAAGAACAAACTCAAATCATTTAAAAATAGTACAGATCTAGGTGATGTAAGCAAAAATTAGGGTTTCAGAAGAAAACCAAGTAGAGATAGAAGAACATGTTCAGAAACTCAAAGATCGTAACAAATACAGTGTGATTTTGCTCAAAATCACACCGGAGTAGCCATGAACAGCCAATAGCAAACCCTAGATACAAGTCGGTGTGGCCCAGGGCCCTTGAAGGCCTCATAGAAGATGAGCATGGCAATGGAGGAGCCATTGGAGGCTTAGGGTTGAAGGGTGGTCACCGGAGAGGACAGGAGAGGGAGGTCGGCGGGTGAGAGGAGCTAGGGTTAGGTAGAATGGTTGAGATATGAGAGAATACAGAGGCGACGGGATTTGGAAATGAGGGTTAGGGGGTCTTTGGAATTAAAAAAAGAAAGGATTAATATGTGTCGTTGATCTGGGAGATCAACGGCCAAGATTTAGTTTGGGTTGGATCGGGTATACGGGTTTAGGGTTTGGGTCGGGTAATTTGGTAGGAAATTGGGCTGGGGTTGGGTTCAATTTAGGATGTAATTGAAATGTAAATCGGGCTACAATTTAAATAGCCAATTTTCCCTATATTAATTTATAATAAATAATAAATAATTCTTGAAAAATAATTTTATGTACCAAAATGATTTAAAGTATATATTTAACACTTTAAAAATATGGGGACCAATTTTACGCATATAAAATATAATTATACATTAAATAGGCTAATATTGCAATTATATGTAATTTAGCTTAAAAACTACCCACCCCAGACCCAACTAGTGGAATTATACTGGGTTGTTGTTGTTAGCTTAAAAAATACCAAATGCAATTTATAAAAATGCATAAAAATATATTAACCATATTTTGGCATAAGTATAGAAATTAAATTACTAAATTACAATAACGATAATTTGAAGAATAATTATTGTGGTTTTAAGAATAAAAGGGAAGGAAATAAATCAATTTAAATCCTTAAAAGTATGGAAAGAATTATAAAAACCTTGTGAGCGCTTATATATGCATGTATATGCTATTTTGAAGGTATCTATGCATATAAAAAAATAGAAAAAAAATTGGGTATCAACAATATGAACCTGAAGTTGATGGCAAAACTAACACTAGAGTTGTGGTCAAGGCCGTCTTAAGCTTCTGAAAGCTCTCCTCACACTCATTCGACCACCTTAATAGAGCACCCTTTTGAGTCAACTTGGTCAAGGGCGATGCGATAGATGAGAATCCCTGAACAAACCGGCGGTAATAACCCGCCAAACCAAGAAAGCTACGAATCTCTGTGGCTGAGGACGGTCTGGGCCAACTCTAAACTGCCTCTATCTTCTTTGGATCAACCTGAATACCCTCGTTGGACACCACGTGCCCCAAGAAAGCCATTGAACTGAGCCAAAACTAACACTTGGAGAACTTTGCATAAAGCTTCTCCTCCCTCAGTCTCTGCAACACAACTCTCAAATGCTCTGCGTGTTCCTCCTGACTACGCGAGTACACCAGAATATCATCAATGAAAACTATGACAAACAAGTCGAGATAAAGCCAAAACACATTGTTCATCAAATGCATGAACGCTGCTGGGGCATTGGTCAGCCCAAAAGATATCACTAGGAACTCATAATGACCATATCGGGTCATAAGAACTGTCTTAAGAATATCTGAGTCCTTAATCTTCAACTGGTGATAACTTGAACAGAGATCAATCTTGGAGAACACTCTCGCTCCCTGAAGCTGGTTGATGGGTTTTCAATATCTTTGTCTTATGCTTATTATATTTTGATGATCTAACAAACTTATTACGAAGATCCAGAAAGAGAACCTGACCCACATAGTATACATTTCAAATGAATAATGTCCAGTCTGATCCAGCAAATGAAAGAACAACTATAGGGAGGAACACAACAGGGACCTGATGACCTGGTCCCTTAGGGTTCTCCAACAGAAGTACAAGTTAGTGATTGTCTGTAACTTTACAGAAAGGAACACAACTAGGACCTGGTCCCTTAGTGTTCTCTGACACAAGTACAAGTCAATTGTACTAGAACATAACAGCAAAAAGTGACTATCTCACAACTGTTACAAAAGAGGAACACAACTGGGACCTGGTCCCTTAGTTTTCTTTGACAGAAGTATAAGTCAACTATACAGCTGGAATGCAACTGCACAAAAGTGACAGTACAACAGTCACTTCTCATTGGGAAGAAGCATGTATCAAGAATTGACATCACCATCCATTGTGATGTCTTTTGCGGTATAACAACCCGGTGCAAGGCACATAAAAATTCACTTGTGCATTCAGTGATATTCTCTCAAGCATAACAGTGTTCATCCGGCATTGAAGCCACTGGTGTGTTAAGAACAAGAAGACGACTCCGCTAAGGATCAGTTTCGTAATGAGTTTATGTATATCCGTAGTTGAGTTGTAATCTTGTTATTTGTTCTTCATTGTATCTCCTATCTTGCTTTCTTAGAAGCTTTGTCTTAGGAAAACCAAAAAACCGTAAATTCCAAGTTTATGTTGTGACTAGGATTAGTCATAAGTTTAAAGTCTTTATAACTAGGAGAGTTATAAAGTGGCTTGTGGTGAGAGAATCCCAAGTTAGTTTAAGTCTTTGTAATATGGTTATTGAAAAGTGGCTTGTAATAGTGAGATTACAAGTTAGTGAAGCTAAAAGCCTACAAGTGTAGGTCGTGGTTTTTTGATCCCCCTATGTGGGATTTTTTCACGTAAAAATCTCTTATCTTCTTTACTTATAGCTTTATTATCATTCTCTGGTTAACCTCATAGAGGACCAGGTACTCTACTGTTTGGTGGAGTCATACAAACTAACACTGGTCAAACAAATCATCGATAAGAGGCAAAGGATCCTTGTTCTTGATTGTTACTTTGTTCAACTGCCTGTAATCAATGCACATTCTCATCGTGCCATCCTTCTTCTTCACAAATAGAACAGGCGCACCCCAAGGCAACACACTAGGCAGAATGAACCCCTTATTAAGGAGTTCCTGAAGCTGCTTCTTCAACTCTACTGGTGCCATACGATACAGTGGAATAGAAATGGGTTGAGTGCCCGGTACCTGATCAATACCAAAATCAATATCCTTGTCCGGTGGCATGTCGACAGGTCTGCAGGAAACACATCGGAAAAATCTCTCACAACAGGAATAGAATCAATACTAGGAGTCTCTGCATTGACATCCCTCACAAAGGCTAAGTATGAAAGACAACCTTTCCCAACTATCTACTGGGCCTTCAAGAACGAAACCACCCTACCCAGGACAAATTCAGTCAAACCTCGCCACTCAATCCGTGGCACACTCGGCATAGCCAATGTCACTGTCTTAGCATGACAGTCTAAAATAGCACGAGACAGAGATAGCCAATCCATCCCAATATCACATCAAAGTCCACCATACAAAGCAATAATAGGTCCACTCGGGTCTCCAGACCCCCAATAGTCACCACACACGACCGGTACACACGGTCCACAACAATAGTATCACCCACCGGAGTAGATATACGAACATATGAAACAAGATACTCATAGGGCGTATCCAAATAACGAGCAAAATATGATGACACATATGAAAAAGTGGAACCGAGATCAAATAATACAAAGGCATCTCTATGGCAGACTGAGACAATACCTGTAATCATAGCATCTGAAGCAATAGCATCGGGTCTAGCTGGGAGTGCATAGAAATGGGCCAGACCACCACCCGATCGACCTCCCCCTTTGGGGTGACCCCTAGCTGACTAACCTCTACCCCTAGCTGACTGGGTGGGTGGTGGTGAAGTAACTGGCGTTGAAGCTAATGGCTAACTCCTTTGCTGAGATGAACCCCCAAGACGACGAGGACACTGCCTCCACATGTGACCCAACTCTCCACACCCATAACAACTCCCTGGTGCTAGAGACGAGGACTGAAGGGAACCCCTAGCACTAGCATGACTAGCAGATGCACCTGGCATAGAAGAGCCCTGAACTGATGGAGCACGAGACGAACTCTAGGCTAGAAAGGCACTAAGTGATGAATGGCCCTAATGAGAACTATGAGAACCATGACCCGATGACGCCCCATGATAACCTGGGCGAGCTAACTGAGCATGTCTGAATGGACAGCCTCTACCATGCTGAAACTGACCCCTCGAAAGAGCACCACCATAACTACCAGATCCCCGAGGCCTCTTGGCCTTCCTCTCATCTGTCACAACCCAAGTTCGCCCTTCGTGAATTGTCGTGATAGCACCTAGTCTCTACGACTAGGTAAGCCTAAAAAATTGTGGAAAAGAAATCAACAGAATAAAATTAGCCAAAACTGTAGAAAAATGTCAAAATAAAGCATTTAAGATACTGCTCGGCATATACAATACAACTCTCAAACTGGAACTACATTTCCCAAAACCCGAAATCTCATGAAATCACAAGCTTTTGAGTGTCTACAAGTATCTAACTAAAGAATGTCTAAACAAAAGGTACTACAGAAGGGCTAATACATTAAGGGAGAATAGAAAGGGACTCCTCGGTCTGCAGACGCGGCAGATATACCTCGAAATCTTTGGAAAATTGCCTCGCCTCAAGGGTAGTAGGACTGAGTCGAAGTACCTAAATCTGCACATGAAAAACATGCACATAAAGGGCATGAGTACACCACAACCATACTTAGTAAGTGCCAAACCTAACCTCGGTCAAGTAGTGACGAGGAAGGTCAGGGCCCTACTGAGTCTAAATGAAAAACAAGGTATAACAGCATGGAATAAAATAGTATAATTAAGTGCAACAGTAAGAAGTAACACAAGATAGAAAGAGCAACAACAACTACAACAGAGACAAAATAATGACAGACAGAAATACAGCTCAACACAGAGATAACAACCGGGATCTCCCAAGATACCGTCATGTAGTCCAAAATATAAATATCCAGTGGATCTCCCGGAATACAGATCCGTAGTCCTAAATGTAAATATCCAGTGTTGGGGGAATCTACCTGGTGTAGTCCCATAGTTCCAATTTAAAAGTGCAGGGGGATCTCCCAGAATACAAATCCATAGTCCCAAAGTAAACATGCAGGGGGGGATCTCCTGAGATACCGTCCCGTAGTCCCAAAGTAAACACGCAGTAGCAACATGAAGAACACTCAATTCAATTCAATTTCATACCAAGTTAAAATAGGTACTTCTAACCTAGCATGTTGCACAGAATCCAATAAGGCAGTTTGAGAAAATGAAGCAATTAATTCAATTAAGCATGCTTCACAAAGCAAATAGTAAGCTTAAATTATAAGTAGTATAGACAGGAAAAGAAGCAAAATTATAGTTAATTTATAAAAATAGGATTTTCAACAATTAGTACAAGTACGCACTCGTCATCTCATGTACAAGGCATTTCAAATATCAACAATACCAAATCCTAAGGGGGTTACCCCACACAAGGTTAGGTAAGCCACTTACCTCGAACCGGCTCAAAAATCAACCTGAAACCACTCTCTTTCCATGGGTACTCGACTCCAAATGACCCAAATCTATTCAATTCAATTGCATAATATAAATATAACTTCAAGTAACTGATTCCACTAATTAAATCTAAGATAATACGTGAAATTAAGAAAAATGACCAAAATGCCCATTAGGCCCACATCTCGGAATCGGGTAAAAGTTACAAATTCAGAATCCTCATACTGTCACGAGTTCATTTATACCAAAATTATTCCAATCTGACATCACAATCTAGATCAAAACCCCAAAATTAAGTCTAAGAACTTTTCTCCACTTTTCCTCAATTTTCATCCCAAATCCGAAATTAAATGACAAAACTAAGATTAGATAATAGGAATACAACTAGAAAGGGATTAGGAATCGTTACCCACTGATTTCCTCTTCAAAATCCTACCCAAATCGCCCTCTCTCGAGCTCCAAATCGATTTTCTAACTTTTGATTTCAAACCCTTTAAATGTGTTGTTTTCTACCCAGCAAATCCGCTTCTTCGGCCAAGGGACTGCACCTGTGGTCCCGCTTCTGCGAAAACTCAACCTCACCTATGATAATTCATTAATTTCCCATTTCTGCACCTGTGACCAATTCCACGCATGTGCGTGGACACTTCCGCACTTGCGACTTCTAGCCTTTCCTCATCTGGCCGCATCCACGGTCTCACAACCGCACATGCAGTCCCATTCACGCAGGTGCGGTTATGCCAGGTTCAGCCAATATTAAATTTTCCTAAGTCCAATTTAACTTCCATTAAGCACCCGAACTCACCCGAGGGCCCCGGGACCTCAACCAAACATGCCAACCAATCCAAAAACATTATTCAAACTTGTCCCAACCTTCGGAACGGTCAAAACAATATTAAAACACCAATTTAACATCAGGTTCAAGCCTAAGAACTCCAAAAATTCTCAATTTACACTTTCAATGAAAAAGTCTATCAAATCTCGTCCGAATGACCTGAAATTTTGCACACACGTCACATTAAACACTACGGAGCTACTCCAACTTTCAGAATTCCATTTCGACCCTGATATAAAAATCTCACTATCGAACCGGAAACTTCAAAAATTCAACTTTCGGCATTTCAAGCCTAAATAAGCTACGGACCTCCAAAACACAATCCGAACATGCCCCTAATCCTGAAATAACCCAATGGAGCTAAAGGGACCGACATAATTCCATTCTGAGGTTGTCTTCACATTGCTTCGACTACAATCTAAATTCTAAAACTTAAACTCTCATTTAGGGATTAAGTGTCCCAAAACTCTCCGAAATTCCAAATAAATCTTCCCGACAACTCACAATATCAGAAACAAACACGAGGAATGCAGTTAATAGGGGATCAGGGCATTAATTCTTAAAAAGACCAGCCGGGTCATTACATCCTCCTATACTTAAACATCTGTTCGTCCTCGAACGAGCAGAGAGATATACCTGAAGTAGTGAAAAGATGAGGGTAATGGTTGTGCATATCCTGCTCGGTCTCTCAGGTCGCTTCCTCGACCGGTTGACCCCGCCACTAAACCTTCACTGATGCAATGTTCTTTGACCTCAACTTTCAAACCTGCCTGTCCAATATCGCCACTGGCTCCTCAACATAAGATATATTCTTGTCCAACTGGACTAAACTGAAATCCAACACGTGCGATGGATCACCGTGATACCTCTGGAGCATCGAAACATGAAATACCGGATGAACTCATCGAAACATGAAATACCTAAGAGGTAAGGTAAGTTCATAAGCAACCTCCCTAGCATACTGCAATATCTCAAAGGGGCCAATAAACCTCGGACGCAACTTCCCTTTATTCCCAAATCTCATAGCGCTCTTCATAGGCGAAACTTGAAGCAGAACCCGCTCTCCAACCATATAAGAAACATCACGAACCTTTTAGTCAGCGTAACTCTTCTGTCTGGACTAGGCTGTATGAAGTCTATCCTGAACACCTTAACCTTCTCCAAATCATCCTGAACCAAGTCTGTGCCCAATAATCTAGACTCACCCAGCTCAAACCAACCCACCAGGGATCTACAACGCCTACCATATAGAGCCTCCTACGGTGCCATCTGAATGCTAGACTGATAGCTGTTATTGTAGGCAAACTCCGCCAAAGGCAAGAACTGATCCCAAGACCCTCCAAACTCAATCACACACGCACAAAGAATATCCTCAAGAATCTGAATAGTGCGCTCGGACTGTCCGTCCGTCTGAGGGTGAAATGTTGTATTCAACTTCACCCGAGTACCCAACTCATGTTGTACGGCCCTCTAGAACCATGATGTGAATTGAGTATCTCTATCTGAAATGATAGAAATTGGAATACCATGCAGACGAACAATCTCCTGGATATAAATCTCTGCCAACCGCTCCGAAAAATAGGTAGTACACATAGGAATGAAGTGTGTGGACTTGGTAAGCCGATCCACAATCACCCAAATGGCATCGAACTTTCTGAAAGTCCGTGGGAGTCCAACTACGAAGTCCATGGTGATTCGCTCCCACTTCCACTCTGATATCTCTATCTACTAAAGCAACCCACCCGGTCTCTGGTGCTCATACTTTACCTGCTGACAATTGAGGCACCGAGCTACAAACCCAACTATATCTTTATTCATCCTCCTCCACCAATAGTGTTGCCTCAAATCCTGGTACATCTTCGCGGCACCCGAATGAATGGAATACCGTGAACTATGGGCCTCCTCTAGAATCAACTCTCGAAGCCCATCAATATTGGGTACACAAATCCGACCATGCATCCTCAATACCCCATCATCACCAATAGTCACATCTCTAGCATCACCATGCTAAAACTTGTCCTTGAGAACAAGCAAATGAGGGTCATCAAACTGACGCTCTCTGATAGCATCACCAATAGTCACATCTCTAGCATCACCATGCTGAAACCACGCAAACTAGAACCCGACTGGGATCCAAAGGATCCAACCTCGCAAACTAACTGGCTAAGGCCTGAACATCCATCGCCATGGGCCTCTCCACTGCTGGTAAATAAGCCAAACTCCCCAAACTCTCTGCCCGACGACTCAAAGCATCGGCCACCACATTGTCCTTGCCCAGGTGATATAAAATAGTGATATCATAGCCCTTCAGCATCTCTAACCATCTCCTCTGATGCAAATTAAGATCCTTCTACTTGAACAGATGCTGCAAACTTCGGTTGTTAATACAAATCTTGTAAGCACGTGATTTTTGCCCTATATGAGAATTACTCCCAAAAAATTCAAAATAAAATAAATTTCCTTGGTGTGCAATTTTGAGAATTTTTGTGACATTTTTGGATAATTATTTGTATTTTTCTGTGCTTGTTTATTTGTTAAATTAATAAAAAAATATGTCGCATTTTGCATGTAGGATTTAATTCTACAATTGTTAGTAATTACGTTTGCTTTACAAAAACTGAAAATTACAAAAATAGGCATCTTTTGCATTTTTAGCATTTAATGTCCAATTGTACAATTTTATGCTTAATTATGCGTTAATTGTTATTGGGAATTAATTTGCGCTTTTATAACTTAATTTAGTTCTTAATAATAATTTAAGTATTTTTATAATTTAGTTTTAGAAAAATAAAAGAAAAGAGAGCAAAAATACCAAAAAATCGGAATTGGGCCTCTTCTTCGATTTCAAACCACAAGCCCAAATAATTGTCCAACCTTCCCCATGACCCGGTCCATCTCCACACGGGTCGATCCGGTCCGCCCCATAACCCCAATACCCAACCCCTCTTCATTTTTCATTTTTCCCAAAACAAAACAAAAAACAGAAAAAGAAAACAAAACCCTAAAACCCTAAGAAATCCATCCCCCCCCCCTCCCTTTCTCTCTTCTCCTTCACCATCTCCAAAACTCTAAGCCTCTCCAATGGTTGTCAGAGCCTCCATCGTCTTCTCCTTCACACCCAAGCCGACCCCCCGTCCGCCATTAAAACCAAACGACCACCTTCGAGCTTCGTCTTGACATCCATGGCAAAAACAACCAACGTACATGGTTGCTTCTGCTGCGTCCAAATAGACCCGGATGCATCTTCCTTCATATTCTTTGTCGAGCTCAAGCTTGAGCTTGACATCCATGGACGACCATTGCCTTCCTCGACGACCACTCGCTTCCAGCTCATTTCTGCTGCTTCTGCTGCATCCAAACGGAAAATATAATGGCTATTACTTCTTCGTCGTCAACCACTCGTTTCAAGACCCAACTGCTTCTGCCTTTTGCTTCATCTTCTTCGCCGGAACAACCACGAAACAGACTTCCTCCTGCCCCGCCAAGCAGTTGGTAGAAACCAAACCCCATCGCCATTGTTTCATCTTCTTCAGTCGACAACCAGCGACCCCAGCAAACGTAGCTGCTATCTCGCCGTTTCTTCAACTTTTCCAGCAGCTCCCTCATGTCCAAATGACCGCCTGCTACGTCCAAACACACCTTGCTTCTGCAGCGTTGTTGCTGCCACGACGAGCAGCTTATTTTGTTTCAGTTGTGCTGCTGCCACCATTTCGTTTTTTCTAGTTTTAGTCGAGGTCGTCGATCGTCGTTTTGAGTTCGTCAAAGTTAAAAGGAAGGTGAGTTCGTCATTGATTTCAAGATCCGTTAGGTCGTTCGCAGTCTTGGTGCGATAATCGTGTTCGGACAGATTTATTCTCATTCAAGTTCTTCGTCATTTCGATCCGGTTAGTAGATTTTGAGTTTCACTTTTGTCCGTATTTTGTTTTGATATTATCAAATCTAAAATCGGAAAATTCTTGTTTTGTTCGTGTTCATTGTTTTGTTAATTTTTCAGTTTATTCATGTGAAATTGTTAGTTTAATGTTTGTTAGATTCAAATTGAAATTTAATTAATTATTTCTTCAGTTTGTTTCATGTGTTTTATGTATTTTTCAGAAATTGTTAATGTTGTTAGATTCAAGTTTAAATTCATAATTGTTTCTTCTTCGGTTTTGTTTTGTTATTTGTCTAAAAGAATTTAGTTGTATGAATCTGTCATGTTTTGTTGTTAAAATAGATTTAATTCATGTTCATCTTTGTTTGAAGTTCATTTTTTAATCCAGTGATTTAATGTGAGTTTATGTTTTGGTTTTTGATTTGTTGATTTAGTTTGAATCATGTATTGTGTTGTTAATATTGTTGTGTCCTTGCTCATCCATTTTTGGTCTAAGTTAACCAGGATTGGTTCCCAATATGGTTAATTTATTCACATTAATTTGATGTTGTTCATCTGTGTTCATATGATTTGTTGTTGAGTTTGTTTAAGAAATTGGTCTTATTAGCTATATTTTGGTTGAGTTTGATTAATTGATTGGTTATAGCTGATGGGGGTAAAATGGTAATTGCAATAAGGTCGGAGGGGTAGTTTGGTAATTGAACATTTTGAATAATTCTTTATGTTAGGCATGGGGGACAAAATGTAATGGGGTGTGGGTGATATAATTGTTTATGTTAGGCATGGGGGACAAGATGTAATGGGGTGGGGTTGATATATTTATTTAATGTAGTGGGGGACAAAACATTAGGTAGTGAGATTAAAAGGGGGATGAGTGGGAAGATAATGGGTTTGGTAGGAGAAAGTGGTTGTTTTGTTAATTGATTAAAGGGTTTGGGATGGGAAATAAATAAGAGGGGACTTGAATCAGATTTGAGGGAGAACGGAAAGAACACAGAATAAAAGAGGGGAGATACAGAAGAAAAGAAAAAAGAAAAAAGGAGAGACAGAATACAGAAAGAAACTTTTAAGAGAGAGGAAATTCCGAAAAATACTAAGACTTCAGAAAAATAAAAAGAAAAACATTCTGGAAATTCAAAAGAAGAATAGTATACACCTGATTACAATCCAAATATTCTGATATACGTATTCAGAAATTAAGGGTTAAACACTAACTAGTCTTTCAAAATCTGAAAAGATTCCCTTTGCTTCTGTCCGTTGATTGTTGTTGGTGTTTCTGGATTTTTTTCTTGATTTTAAAATCTGTCACTAAGTTTCTCGTTGCTGGTTGTTACTGGTTGCTGGGGTTGCTGTTGTTTTATGCTACTGAATTTCTGTTGATCTCCCTTTTCTTTTGCTTCCAATATCAGGTAAACAACTGACACGCTCGTTATTGTAAACCGAAATATGAAGCATGAATACGAAAATGAAGAGTTGAAATTCTAAATTTAATTTAATTATATTCTGAATTTTATTTGTATGTATAAATTATTTAGCTTGCAAAAATCAGAATCATGTAGCTATTTAATATATATAGTGGAACATCCGATGATAGTTTAACGGATGAACTATCTATATATTGCCTAAAAATAAATAAATGGTGTAGTAACTCCGTCTAGTCAAAAAATCAAACGAACAGGCCATTTAGGAACTTGGTAGGAATATTTTTTAGTTAAATAATATTGGTTAATTTCAGCATGTAAATGGTCTAGGATTAAAATTAGATTGCTAATTTTTTTTTTAATTTGACAAACTGAGAACATGCTTAGTATAATGTAACTAGGTAGTAACATGTGAATAAGACGGCCCAGGTCTAGTTTTATGTCATACACGATGGGCCTGGGCCCGCAGTGGCAACGGACTGTCCTGTTTGCATCATTTTCAGATTTTATGAATCATATTCGAAACCCATCTATAACAACTCAAGCATGTAAATAAATTTAGACATTTTCTCTTTCATTTTGTAGAGACAATTTTAATAGAAAAATGTAGGCATTTTAGGACTGTCCTTTAAAAATAAAATGAGATGAGCCTCGCCCAATAAAACGCACCAATTGCGGGGCCCTCGATAAATGTTTAATTGAATATTTAGAATTCGGGATGGACTGTTTAGTGAATTTCACGGTCTTACTCAGAAATAATAATACGCTAATCGTTTTAGGCACGATTTTAATAATAATAAATTCCTAAACACGGGTGCGCATTTATGCGACCCAAATTCAAATCCCAAAACATTGAATAAAAATACGTTCCGGATCGCGGGTGCATTTTATGTGACGCAATCCAAAGACATGTTTTTAAACGATGTTCACATTCTTTTAAAAATATAATAATAAAAGCGGTAAAGAGTTAAAAATTTGCACATGAGCTCATAATTGTATAAAAATCAGATATTTAAGCCAAATATGACAGTTGAGCGACCGTGCTAGAACCACGGAACTCGGGAATGCCTAACACCTTCTCCCGGGTTAACAGAATTCCTTATCTGGATTTCTGGTACGCAGACTGTAATATGGAGTCATTCTTTTCCTCGATTCGGGATTAAAATTGGTGACTTGGGACACCCTAAATCTCCCAAGTGGCGACTCTAAAATAAACAAACAAATCTCGTTTCGATTGTCCTTTAATTGGAAAAAACGTCTTCGCCCCCCCGCGGGGGCGAAAAAAGGAGGTGTGACAGCTCTGGCGGCTCTGCTAGGGAATAACTAACCCAGAACCACTGGTTCAGGTTTAGAAATTCGAGCTTAGATAAATTGTTATATTTGGCTTTATCTGATTTTTACATGTTTGAGCCTAATGTGCTAAATGCTGCTTTTACCGTCTTGATATTATTTGACTGTATATATAAACTGTGCCGAACCCTTCTCTCTTCAGCTCCGGGGATGTGCTTACTGGTTGAGACTCCCTATTCTGTTAGTGTCATACCCTGAAATAAAAAAGAGGCTCGGACAAGTTACGAAGTCGGATGGCCTTTTGGTTCCCAGTAAGTTGCCCCCTCCTCGACTTGAGTTGTCCGCTCGGGTACATAGTCTAGAACACCGACTCAGGTTTTGAACATAGAATAACATGACTTCATGCCGGATCCCTAGTAGGAACGATTATTTGCATCATGTTGCATTTGGCTTAGGGGACTCAACACAGGGGTTGGGTCCGTCTAGGACTAGCAACCTGAAATGAAAAAGACCATCTTGATGCATCTTATGTGCTACATGTTGCATTCCTTCAAGGGTAAAAGGGTCATTTGGCGGACCAATGATAATTGAGAGTGAATGAAAAGGAAAAAAGAAAAAAGAGAGGGTGAAGTGCGAAAATAAAGCAAATAGGGCCCGATTATGTTTTGTTACATTTTTATTTTAAAAAAAATGAATTCAAAAAAAATTCTTTGCACTTTTTATCATTTTTGAAAAATCAAAAAAAAAGGGAAAAAGAAAATCCAAAAGATTTTACATGTTTCATCACCTTTTAAGAAAAAGCAAAAGAAAAAAAAGATATGTTTTCTCTGAATTAGTTATTTTTTTTATTCTCACCCGTATCCAATCTGCCCGAACTACGCGGGTTTGATTCTCACCGGATGTAAGATACGTAGGCAACCCTCATCGGGTCCAACCCCCCTTTTTTGCTAAAATATCCAAAAACAAATAAATAAATAAAAAAAAATATATGTCAAAATTTTAATTTTGTCATGAATAAGTCGGGTGATGATGTTTTGTCAAAAATAGCCGAATGTTCCCGAAAGGGACGCCGGAGGGCTGACTTTGCATAAACAGCCACTTTTCGGGTCATGTTTAAGATTTGGTCTAGTGGACCCCCACAGCCTTAAAAATCTTCGTCCCCGAGGCGTTGAAAGGCCGTGTTTGCAATGTTGAGTTTTCTATTTTTGAAAAATGATAAAAAGAGTCATAAATAAGTCGGGTGATGCTGTTTTTGTCAAAAATAGCCGAATGTTCCCGAAAGGGACGCCGGAAGGCTGACTTTGTATAAACAGCCACCTTGGGTCATTTTTTTTAGGGATTTTGGTCCAGTTGACCCACACAGCCTTAAAAATCTTCGTCCCCGAGGCGCTGAAGGGCCGTGTTTGCAACACCACATTTTCATCGTAATTTGAAAAAAAACAAAGAGTCAGTGGTCAGGTGAATACCGTTTGGGCTTTTGGTCAAAATAAGCCGAGCCAGCTTCGGCAGTATCTTAAACTGTTCTTGCCGAAATAGCCTTAGAGTATCTTTCAATTGTCGAAAGGTTATTTTCGTAAAAGAATGGACAAGTTGGTAAAGTATCATAAAATAATCTTCCCCGGCCTCAAAATTCATGTGAAATTTGGAAGGGGCCACGTTTGCAAAAATAACCGTTTGGTTGCATTTGTCAAACGGAGAAAGGAAGCTGGCCATTTGTTTTTGGCGTTTGTAAATCTTTTAATTAGAATATGTGGGTTTGATTTTCGAGTTTGTAGGTTATTTTCAAACCTTTGAAACCCAGTTTGTTTTAATATGAAAATTGAAAAAAATGTTGTTTATCTTTTATTGATCCGAACTACGCAATGTCTGATTCATGCGGGGTCATGATACGTAGGCAATCTCCATAATATTCGACCACAACAAAAAAAAAAAAAATTAAAAGACAAAAACAAAAAAAAGAATGAAAAAAAATGAAAAAAATCGAAAAAAAAAGAAGAAAATGAAAAAAAAAGGAAAAGATGTTGTTAATAATGAGGACCGACTGAGTCCATTCTAACCTGTTTTGTTTTGAATCACAAAGAAAGAAGGTGGTTGGTTTGTGGTAAGCCGGAAATACAAGATCCAAAAGCGCACTTTGCGGGGATCAGGCCTGATAGCAGAAGCACTCAAATCCTATTGGGGACTTGTTGACTAAGGTTGATGATATTGAAGTTGGTAATGGTCTAGGCAATACTGATGCGAAGCTTAGTGGCTAAGATGCCAGTTTTGATAAAATGGGAGGACGCTCCGTTCCTTGGTTAGCAAGAGAGAAGCTTGTGGTGGCTTATTTTGTTGTCATTTTTGTTGTTTGGATTATTATGATTGTAATTCGGATATTGTTTTGTGTCAATATCTTTCCGCTTATCTTTCCGCTTTGTCATAGCGGTTTGGTTAAGTTTTGTCCAGGTTGTTTTAGGATTTTATTCTAGTTTGTTTTGTTTGTCTTGTTATTCAAACCATTTCACCGGTAATCAAATGCAAAATCCGGTCTTTTATTATTTCCAGTTTTCTTTTGTTTAGTCCTTTTATCGTTTTTATTCAACGCCGATTCTAGTGACATGACATGCGCACACAGTTTGGGCCTAATCTTAAAAGTTAATCATAAAACCCTGGGAAGGTGATCAAAGCATTTAAAAGAAATAAAAACGGTTTGAGATTATTTGGAGCCCGAGTCATGTGGAACTGGGGCAAGTAAAACATAAAGAAAACCGTTAAATGCAAGGTTTGCCAAATTGACATGAGGGTCGTTCATGATAATGCAAGTGAGAGTGTTGCCCAACGGTGCTTTAGAGATGACAAATGAAAAAGCAAATGTTGAATATAATTGTCAAGTCCAGCACCATCAGAAGAGGCTACAAATCTTCGATTAATTGTGTTGTTTGCATTTGGCATGTTTTGAAGACTGGAATGATGAAGGCATTTTGTTCTGCTACCTAAACATTTTATCCTTCGTTACCCCTTTTGAGCCTTATTTATTTTTCTTTCATACCCCTCGTTCGGAATCATTAGCAACGACTAGAAAACACAAGCATGGCAGGTAAACAAAAAAGAAAAAAAAAAGAAAAGAAAGAAAAGAAATCAACAAAACGACAAAGAAAAATGAAAAAAAAAAGAAGGAAAAGAAAAATGATAACAAAAAAACAAAAGAAAGTCAGAAGAAAACAGAGTAATTGGGAACTACGTTTGACCTGATTCCTCAAAGAGGATACGTAGGCGCTTCACGGCTCGGTCATAGGGTGCATAGGGTGCATAGTGTGCATAGGGTGCATGGTGTAATAAAAAGTAAAAAAAATAATAATAATAAATAAATAATCTCCAAGCAAGAAACTGGGGCAAGGGTTGCGCTTGTTGTAAGCAAATATGGTTCCGAATGTTGTAATTTTGAACCCCAAATTTATTTTGTTTTTGTCGAGCCTTTAATACCCTTTCTTTCTAGCCCTATCCAAAAACCCCACATTGCGGTCCAAAGAATGAACTTCTTATCAGTCTTCAAAAGATGCCAAGTCAGACAAATGAGAGTCTTACCGGCGAACATAACATTCTGTTCCACAGCAGAAAGGACTCTAATCTCCAGCAGAGAGAGTCATACCGGCAACACTCCAAATCCCCAGCTGGAAAGTGATACAAATGAGAGAGTCTTATCGGTGAAAATCTTTACGGACACCATAAGGCGATGCAAGCTGAAAGCTGAGAGAAAAACCAAAATGAGAGAGGCTTGATAGTGAAAACCCTTCGGGCACTACAAGTCGAATAAGATTGAGAATCAGATGGGGAATTGCCAATTGAAGGTCTTGAAAGACGATTGACGGCGGAGGATAGGCCACATATGCATGTCATGACCATTAGAGTCGGTATCTGCGTTTGATAGGTTTTTATTTATAGTTTCTTTTGTTAAAGAGTCATTTTTTCCTTTGTCTTTTTATTCTATTCCCTTTTATCTTTTCCTTTCATAGAAAAATTCCCCAGTAGAGTCTGTTTGGTCAGAACAAGTGAGAATTGACTTCAAAATATGCCATCAACTTTACAATTATGCAAGATGAGATCTGGCTAGTACATCCAAGTGGTATAGTCAGCAAGGAACAAGCGCGAGGCCAGTGTCAAAAAAGATATCCCCAACAAAAGGGAATTGACAAAAGGATTGACGAGTGTCAAGAGGGATACCCTTGCCGAAATCAAAGGTTATAAACCTCAAGGCCAAGGCCTATGGACAAATCAAGAAGAGCAATGGGCATGATTTGGGAAATTCATACGAGACTAAAAGGTCGGTAAAATAATAGTTTCCGAACTATGCCACAAAAGAAGAGGGATATCCCCAGCAGAAAGAGATCATTCCCAGCAAATAATATCATCCCCGCAAGTTTTTTGGAACGCAAAGCAGGGAAGGAGAAAGGGAAAAGCCATCACCAGTAGGAGTATCACAACCAACCACCACAGTCAAATCTTAAAAAGAAATGGCATTGATGACAGAAATGTATGCCACAAGGGATATTATCAACTGGGGCAGAAAATTTTCCTTTCATTTAGAAAATTTTCTGGAAGTCAGGTACCCATTTGGGAAAGAATAAAGATAACACCAGTCTCAAGGGAAGTGGTCTTTGAACCAGTGTTGCCCCCAACATAATATGTTTCAATGGAGGAAGTTGTTCCCCAGCAGACAGAACAAAGGGATGAAACTTGTGCTCAAAAAAGCAAAAGGCCAGTATCATTCCCAACAGCCTTCCGAAGAGTGAAGCACTAGTTCTGAAGGAGTCAGAATCCCCCAGCAGTGTTATCCTCGACAGCATTATCCCCAGCTGATAACATTTTATCCCCCAACAGGTAAGTAAATAATTCCCCAACAGTGTTATCCCCAGCAGTTTCGAGGAGTCCAACACAAGTTTGGTGAAAATCGGTATCCTCAGCAGTTCCTTTCGGGGAAAGGCAAAACGAGTCTTAAGGGAGGTAGTCTTCGAAGGAAGAAGCTATGCAAAAAAAAAGGAAGTAGAAGAGAGGAATGAAACATCCTACTTAAAAGGAAGTAATTTTGGAAGGAGTAAGATAACATATTTACTCAGCAGAGTTATCCTCAGCAGTGTTATCCCCAGTAGGGTTACTCAGCAGTTCGCAGTGTTATCCCCAGCGGATCATCGAGATGTAGAAGCATCCTCGACAGAGTTTCGACCAAGTTTCAAGAGGGTCGGACAACCCAGAGTGGGTAAGAAAGAAAAGGAAAATTCATCCCCAGCAAAATAATCCCCAGCAGTTATGAGGGAAGACAACACAAGTTTTTAAGGAAATGGTTTACCCCTAGGAGACGCACTTCCTAAGTTTATTTTTACCCATAGGAGATGCATTTCCTCCTAAGTTTATTTTTACCCATAGGAGATGCATTTCCTCCTAAAGTTTAGTTTTACCCATAGGAGATGCATTTCCTCCTAAGTTTAGTCTTACCCATAAGAGAGGCATTTCCTCATAAGTTTGTTTTTACCCATAGGAGATGCATTTCCTCCTAAGTTTAGGTTTACCCATAGGAGAGGCATTTCCTCCTAAGTTTGTTTTTTACCCATATGAGACGCACTTCCTAAGTTTAGTTTTACCAATAGGAGACGCACTTCCTAAGTTCATTTTACCCATAGGAGATGCATTTCCTCCTAAGTTTTGTTTTACCCATAGGAGAGGCATTTCCTCCTAAGTTTGTTTTTTACCCATAGGAGATGCATTTCCTCCTAAGTTTGTTTTTACCCATAGGAGATGCATTTCCTCCTAAGTTTGTTTTTACCCATAGGAGATGCATTTCCTCCTAAGTTTATTTTTACCCATAGGAGAGGCATTTCCTCCTAAGTTTAGTTTTACCCATAGGAGAGGCATTTCCTCCTAAGTTTGAAATCAGGAGCCCGCCTGAAGAGAGGAATGGCGTTTATTTTTAAAGTTGTTGTTGAATTCAGGATCCCACCTGTAGAATGGCATTTTATTTTCAGAGTTGTTTGTTGAAGTCAGGAGCCCGCCTGAAGAGAGGAATGACGTTTTTATTTTTCAAAATTGTTATTGAGGTCAGGAGCCCGCCTGAAGAGAGGAATGGCGTTTATTTTTAAAGTTGTTGTTGAAGTTAGGAGCCCGCCAGAAGAGAGGAATGGCGTTTTATTTTCAAAGTAGTTGTTGAAATCAGGAGCCCGCCTGAAGAGAGGAATGGCGTTTTATTTTTAAAGTTGTTGTTGAAGTCAGGAGCCCGCCTGAAGAGAGGAAAGGTGTTTTATTTTTAAAGTTGTTTAAATCTCGCCAACCTAAAGAAAGGAATGTCATTTTATTTTCCAAGTAGTTGTTGAAGTCAGGAGCCCGCCTGAAGAGAGGAATGACGTTTTTATTTTTCAAAATTGTTATTGAGGTCAGGAGCCCGCCTGAAGAGAGGAATGGCGTTTATTTTCAAAGTTGTTGTTGAAATCAGGAGCCCGCCTGAAGAGAGGAAAGGCATTTTATTTTTAAAGTTGTTTTAATCTCGCCAACCTAAAGAAAAGAATGGCATCTTATTTTTAAAGTTATTGTTGAAGTCAGGAGCCCGCCTGAAGAGAGGAATGGCGTTTATTTTGAAAGTATTTGTTTGAAGTCAGGAGCCCGCCTAAAGAGAGGAATGGCGTTTATTTTCAAAAGTTGTTTTTGAAATCAGGAGCCCGCCTGAAGAGAGGAATGGCATTTATTTTTAAAGTTGTTATTGAAGTCAGGAGCCCGCCTGAAGAGAGGAATGGCGTTTTATTTTTAAAAGTTGTTGTTGAAGTCAGGAGCCTGCCTGAAGAGAGGAAAGGCGTTTTATTTTCAGAGTTGTTTGTTCAAGTCTGGAGCCCGCCTGAAGAGAGGAAAGGCGTTTTATTTTTAAAGTTGTTGAAGTCAGGAGCCCGCCTGAAGAGAGGAATGGCGTTTTATTTTTAAAAGTTGTTGAAATTTCGCCAGCCTAAATAAAGGAATGGCATTTTTATTTTAAAGTTGTTATTGAAGTCAGGAGTCCGCCTGAAGAGAGGAAAGGCGTTTTATTTTCAAAGTTGTTTGTTGAAGTCAGGAGCCCGCCTGAAGAGAGGAATGTCGTTTTATTTTTCAAAGTTGTTGAAGTCAGGAGCCCGCCTGAAGAGAGGAAAGGCGTTTTATTTTTAAAGTTGTTGAAATCTCGCCAACCTAAAGAAAGGAATGGCATTTTTAGAGTTGTTTTTTGAAATCGGGAGCCCGCCTGAAGAGAGGAAAGGCATTTTATTTTAAAAGTTGTTGTTGAAATCAGGAGCCCGCCTGAAGAGAGGAAAGGCGTTTTATTTTTCAAAGTTGTTTGTTGAAGTCAAGCGCCCACCTGTATAACAAGATGAATACTTTTAGTCTTATACTGCAGATTTTGAAATCAGTAACCCCACCGGAAGGCAGAAGGTTACAACAGGAATCCCCAGCAGAAAAATAATAAAAATCCCAGTACCGGAAAGCAGAAGGTGGCAACAAGAGGTCCCGGCACAAATTCAAGCACATGAGTCAAAAGGAAGAAAATACGCGACTTGAAAGAAGCGGCTTGTGAATATTAAATTATGCCCAGCATAACAAATCTGATGACGAAAGTCGTATCCCCAGAGGAACTGCCGAAAAGCTTAATGAAGGAAGCCATGTCCCCAGCGGACCGAACAAAATGATGAAAACTGGTATTCAGAAAAGCAAAGGGCCAGTGTCATCCCCAAAGTCTCGGAAGAAAAGAACCGGAGGAAACACAAGCCGACAAGAAAGCAAGGCAACAAGAACAAGTTGCAGCCTAGCCTAGCTTCTTGTTTTCTTTTAACACGGTGTAACAAGGAGATCGGTAAGCAGTGGTAATAGCATGCAACAGCAGTAACATTGTAGTCTCACGGTAGTCCCAGCTACCAAAACTTCCTGAACTACATTAACAAGATTCCCCTTTAGCCAGGGATATGTAGGAAACCTTTGAAGCAAAGGTTCGGTTAAATCTTTTTCAAAAAAATGCTTCACACGGAGTACTCGGATGGGCAAAAATCGCTCATTTTATCTTTGCACGAAAACCCTTCGTGTCTTCGGGCAAAGAGGGGCAGCTGTAAGCACGGGATTTTTGCCCTATATGAGAATTACTCCCAAAAAATTCAAAATAAAATGATTTTCCTTGGTGTGCAATTTTGAGAATTTTTGTGACATTTTTGGATAATTATTTGTATTTTTATGTGCATGTTTATTTGCTAAATTAATAAAAATACAAAAATATGTCGCATTTTGCATGTAGGATTTAATTCTACAATTGTTAGTAATTAAGTTTGCTTTACAAAAACTGAAAATTACAAAAATAGGCATCTTTTGCATTTTTAGCATTTAATGTCCAATTGTACAATTTTATGCTTAATTAATGTCCAACATTCCCCATGACCCGGTCCATCTCCACACGGGTCGATCCGGTCCGCCCCATAACCCCAATACCCAACCCCTCTTCATTTTTCATTTTTCCCAAAACAAAACAAAAAACAGAAAAAGAAAACAAAACCCTAAAAACCTAAGAAATCCATCCGCCCCCCCCCTCCCTTTCTCTCTTCTCCTTCACCATCTCCAAAACTCTAAGCCTCTCCAATGGCTGCCCGAGCCTCCATCGTCTTCTCCTTCACACCCAAGCCAACCCCCCGTCCACCATTAAAACTAAACAACCACCTTCGAGCTTCGTCTTGACATCCATGGCAGAAACAACCAATGTACATGGTTGCTTCTGCTGCGTCCAAATAGACCCGGCCGTGTCTGCCTTCATCTTCTTCGTCGAGCTCAAGCTTGAGCTCGACATCCATGGACGACCACTGCCTTACTCGACGACCACTCGCTTCCAGCTCATTTCTGCTGCTTCTGCTGCGTCTAAACGGAAAATATAATGGCTGCTACTTCTTCGTCGTCAACCACTCGTTTCAAGACCCAGCTGCTTCTGCCTTCTGCTTCATCTTCTTCGCCGGAACAACCACGAAACAGACTTCCTCCTGCCCCGCCAAGCAGTTGGTAGAAACCAAACCCCATCGCCATTGTTTCATCTTCTTCAGTCGACAACCAGCGACCCTAGCAAACGTAGCTGCTATCTCGCCGTTTCTTCAGCTTTTCCAGCACCTCCCTCACGTCCAAATGACCGCCTGCTACGTCCAAACACACCTTGCTTCTGCTGCGTTGTTGTTGCCACGACGAGAAGCTTATTTTGTTTCAGTTGTGCTGCTGCCACCATTTCGTTTTTTCTAGTTTTAGTCGAGGTCGTCGATCGTCGTTTTGAGTTCGTCAAAGTTAAAAGGAAGGTGAGTTCGTCATTGATTTCAAGATCCGTTAGGTCGTTCGCAGTCTTAGTGCGATAATCGTGTTCGGACAGATTTATTCTCATTCAAGTTCTTCGTCATTTCGATCCGGTTAGTAGATTTTGAGTTTAACTTTTGTCCGTATTTTGTTTTGATATTATCAAATCTAAAATCGGAAAATTCTTGTTTTGTTCGTGTTCATTGTTTTGTTAATTTTTCAGTTTGTTCATGTGAAATTGTTAGTTTAATGTTTGTTAGATTCAAATTGAAATTTAATTAATTATTTCTTCAGTTTGTTTCATGTGTTTTATGTATTTTTCAGAAATTGTTAATGTTGTTAGATTCAAGTTTAAATTCATAATTGTTTCTTCTTCGGTTTTGTTTTGTTATTTGTCTAAAAGAATTTAGTTGTATGAATCCGTCATGTTTTGTTGTTAAAATAGATTTAATTCATGTTCATCTTTGTTTGAAGTTCATTTTTTAATCCAGTGATTTAATGTGAGTTTATGTTTTGGTTTTTGATTTGTTGATTTAGTTTGAATCATGTATTGTGTTGTTAATATTGTTGTGTCCTTGCTCATCCATTTTTGGTCTAAGTTAACCAGGATTGGTTCCCAATATGGTTAATTTATTCACATTAATTTGATGTTGTTCATCTGTGTTCATATGATTTGTTGTTGAGTTTGTTTAAGAAATTGGTCTTATTGGCTATATTTTGGTTGAGTTTTATTAATTGATTGGTTATAGCTGATGGGGGTAAAATGGTAATTGCGATAAGGTCGGAGGGGTAGTTTGGTAATTGAACATTTTGAATAATTCT
Organism: Nicotiana sylvestris; assembly: GCF_000393655.2. Taxonomy (NCBI): domain Eukaryota; kingdom Viridiplantae; phylum Streptophyta; class Magnoliopsida; order Solanales; family Solanaceae; genus Nicotiana; species Nicotiana sylvestris. The sequence goes on from NC_091061.1 coordinate 35,972,952, forward strand.
TTATGTTAGGCATGAGGGACAAAATGTAATGGGGTGTGGGTGATATAATTGTTTATGTTAGGCATGGGGGACAAGATGTAATGGGGTGGGGTTGATATATTTGTTTAATGTAGTGGGGGACAAAACATTAGGTAGTGGGATTAAAAGGGGGATGAGTGGGAAGATAATGGGTTTGGTAGGAGAAAGTGGTTGTTTTGTTAATTGATTAAAGGGTTTGGGATGGGAAATAAATAAGAGGGGACTTGAATCAGAAGGGTTTGGTGGGAGAAAGTGGTTGTTTTGTTAATTGATTAAAGGGTTTGGGATGGGAAATAAATAAGAGGGGACTTGAATCAGATTTGAGGGAGAACGGAAAGAACACAGAATAAAAGAGGGGAGATACAGAAGAAAAGAAAAAAGAAAAAAGGAGAGACAGAATACAAAAAGAAAATTTTAAGAGAGAGGAAATTCCGAAAAATACTAAGACTTCAGAAAAATAAAAAGAAAAACATTCTGGAAATTCAAAAGAAGAATAGTATACACCTGATTACAATCCAAATATTCTGATATACGGATTCAGAAATTAAGGGTTAAACACTAACTAGTCTTTCAAAATCTGAAAAGATTCCCTTTGCTTCTGTCCGTTGATTGTTGTTGGTGTTTCTGGATTTTTGTCTTGATTTTAAAATCTGTCACTAAGTTTCTCGTTGCTGGTTGTTACTGGTTGCTGGGGTTGCTGTTGTTTTATGCTACTGAATTTCTGCTGATCTCCCTTTTCTTTTGCTTCCAATATCAGGTACACAACTGACACGCTGGTTATTGTAAACCGAAATATGAAGCATGAATACGAAAATGAAGAGTTGAAATTCTAAATTTAATTTAATTATATTCTGAATTTTATTTGTATGTATAAATTATTTAGCTTGCAAAAATCAGAATCATGTAGCTATTTAATATATATAGTGGAACATCCGACGATAGCTTAACGGATGAACTATCTATATATTGCCTAAAATAAATAAATGGTGTAGTAACTCCGTCTAGTCAAAAAATCAAACGAATAGGCCATTTAGGAACTTGGTAGGAATATTGTTTAGTTAAATAATATTGGTTAATTTCAGCATGTAAATGGTCTAGGATTAAAATTAGATTGCTAAGTTTTTTTTTAATTTGACAAACTGAGAACATGCTTAGTATAATGTAACTAGGTAGTAACATGTGAATAAGACGGCCCAGGTCTAGTTTTATGTCATACACGTTGGGCCTGGGCCCGCAGTGGCAACGGACTGTCCTGTTTGCATCATTTTCAGATTTTATGAATCATATTCGAAACCCATCTATAACAACTCAAGCATGTAAATAAATTAAGACATTTTCTCTTTTATTTTGTAGAGACAAATTTAATAAGAGAAAAATGTAGGCATTTTAGGACTGTCCTTTAAAAATAAAATGAGATGAGCCTCGCCCAATAAAATGCACCAATTGCGGGGCCCTCAATAAATGTTTAATTGAATATTTAGAATTCGGGATGGACTGTTTAGTGAATTTCACGGTCTTACCCAGAAATAATAATACGCTAATCGCTTTAGGCACGATTTTAATAATAATACATTTCTAAACACGAGTGCGCATTTATGCGACCCAAATCCAAATCCCAAAACATTGAATAAAAATACGTTCCGGATCGCGGGTGCATTTTATGTGACGCAATCCAAAGACATGTTTTTAAACGATGTTCACATTTTTTAAAAATATAATAATAAAAGTGGTAAAAAGTTAAATTTGCACATTGGTTCATAATTGTATTTAAAATCAGATAAATAAGCCGAATATGACAGTTGAGCGACCGTGCTAGAACCACGGAACTCGGGAATGCCTAACACCTTCTCCCGGGTTAACAAAATTCCTTATCCGGATTTCTGGTACGCAAACTGTAATATGGAGTCATTCTTTTCCTCGATTCGGGATTAAAATTGGTGATTTGGGACACCCTAAATCTCCCAAGTGGCGACTCTGAAATAAACAAACAAATCCCGTTTTGATTGTCCTTTAATTGGAAAAAACTCCTTCGCCCCCCGCGGGGGCGGAAAAAGGAGGTGTGACAAATCTCATAAGGCACATCGTACAAATAATGATGCCAGATCTTCAAGGCGTGAACAATGGCAGCTAAATCGAGTTCATGGACATGATAATTCTTCTCATGTACCTTCAACTGTCTGGACGCGTAGGTAATCACCCTACCGTCCTGTACTAATACTGCTCCAAGGCCAATCCTCGAGGCATCATAATAGACAAATAAGGACCCCGAACCTATAGGTAATATCAAAACTGGGGCCGTAGTCAATGATGTCTTGAGCTTCTGAAAGCTCGCCTCACACTCTTCCGTCCACTGGAATGGAGCACCCTTCTGGGTTAGCTTGGTCATAGGGGCTGCAATAGATGAAAACCCCTCAACAAATCGACGGTAATAACCCGCCAAGCCAAGAAATCTGCGGATCTCTATACCTGAAGATGGTCTCGGCCAACTCTGCACTGTCTCCACTTTCTTCGGATCTACCTGAATACCCTCACTCGAAACCACATGGCCTAAGAATGCCACAGAATCCAACCAAAACTCACATTTCGAGAACTTTGCATATAACTTCTTTTCCTCAATGTCTGAAGCATTGTTCTCAAGTGCTGCTCATGATCTTCCCAACTTCGGGAATACACCAGAATATCATCAATTAAAATAATGACGAACGAGTCAAGATATGGTCGGAACACATTGTGCATCAAATGCATAAAGGATGCTGGGACATTGGTCAGCCAAAATGACATAACAAGGAATTCTAATGACCATACCGAGTCCTGAAATAGCCTTTGGGATATCTGGCTCCCGAATCTTCAACTGATGGTAACCTGAACGCAAGTCAATTTTAGAAAACACTCGTGCACCCTGTAGCTAGTCAAACAAATCATCAATATTAGGCAAATAATACCGATTCTTCACTGCACCTTTGTTCAACTGACGATAATCAATGCACATACACATAAAATCATCCTTTTTCTTCACAAACAAGATAGGAGCACTACAAGGTGATACCCTGGACCGAATGAAACCCTTATCAAGCAATTCCTATAACTGATCCTTCAACTCATGAGGGGTCATACGATACAGAGGAATAGAAATGGGCTGAGTGCCCGGCAACAGATCAATGCCAAAATCAATATCTCTATCAGGGTGACATACCTGGAAGATCAGCTGGAAACATATCAGGAAAATCCCGTACTGTAGGGACTGAATCAACTGTAGGGGTATCAATACTGACATCCCTCACATAAGCTAGATCCGCATCACACCCTTTCTTAACCATACGCTGAGCCTTAAGGAATGAAATAACTCTATTGAAAGTATGATCTAAGGTACCCATCCATTCTATTGGCGGTATACTTGGCATAGCCAGCGTCACGATTTTGGTGTGACAATCAAGAATAGCATAATGGGGCGACAACTAGTCCATGCCCAAGATAACATCAAAATCTACCATGTTGTGCCATAATAAATCGGCTCTTTTCTCAAAACTACTAAGAGCAACCACACACGGCCGATAAACATGGTCCATAATAAGAGAATCTCCCACATGAGTGGAAACATAAAAGGGGAACTCAAAGAATCCCGAGATATACCCAAATGCGGGGCAAAATAAGAAGACACATAAGAATAGGTGGAGCTTGAATCGAATAAAACTTATGCATCTCTATGACAAACAAGGACAATACCTGTGATGACAGAATTGGAGGTGACAGCCTCGGTACGGGTAGGAAGGGCATAATATCTAGCCTGGACTCCCACTCTAGGGTTACCTCTACCTCTAGCTTGCTGAGCAGGTGGGGTAGCAACTGGAGTAGTAACCATAGCCTGAGAACTCTGTAGGGCATGCTATAGCTGTGAAGTCTGTGGAGGTGCACCCCTCCTAAGTCTAGGGCAATCCCTCACCATATGGCTCGTGCCACCATACTCAAAGCAAGCTCTGAGAGGATGTGGCGGCTGTGATTGGCTCGACTCAGGTCTGCTGGACTGACCACTGAAAGCACCCTGCGCGGGAGGCGCAGTAGATACTGAAGGTGCATAATAAGGCTCCTAAGGCCTAGGAGGAGCTGGAATACCACTGGAATGTGGAAGAGCTGAATGAATGGGGCGACTGCTATAACCTCTACCATGACGAACTGCAGCTGGAGCACGGGAACCAGAATAATGGCCCGGCTCTTGAGACCTCTTGGCCTCCCTCTTCTCTCTATCCCTAGCCTGCATACCCTCTATCCTCCTAGAAATGCTCACCACCTGCTGATAAGAAATATTCATCTCCAACTCACGAGCCATGCTAGACCTGATGCTTGAAATAAGCCCCTCAATAAACCTGCGAACTCTCTCGTGAACAGTAGAAACCAAGGCTGGAGCATGTCTAGCCAAGCTAGTGTAACAGACAGCATACTCCGAGACAGTTATGGTACCCTAGCGCAAATTCTCAACCTCTGCACGCCATGTGTCCCTGAGGCTCTGAGGAACATACTCTCTCAGGAACATATCTAAAAACTGAGTCCAAGTCAGGGAAGCTACCTCATCTGGACTATCTAACTCGCAAGTACGCCACCACTCATAGGCGGCTCCTCAAAGCTGGAAGGTAGTGAAGGAAACCCCGCTCAATCCCGATATACCCATAGTACGGAGAATACGATGTCACTCATCTAGAAATCCCAGAGCATCATCTGATGCTAGACCAGTGAATACATGAGGCTTATACTTCTAGAACCTCTCAGGCCTCAACTGCTCATCCTAGGAAGTCGTTGCCCTACCCTCGGGCTGATATGGGGCCATAGGCTGTACGAGAATAATCTCTGGGACCTGATCAACATGCACTCGCTGCTCAGAAGAGGGGGCAGTGGGAGTCTGCTCCACCCCCAGCCTGAGATGTGGCTGCTGCAAGGGGAAGCAACCTTGCCTGAGCCAGAGTGGTGTACATGCTCATTAACTGCGCTGGAGTAGTAGTAGCAATAGGCATATCAGGTTCCTGGACTCTGGTTGGAATTGCTTGTGGAACCTCGGTGATAGCTCGCGCGGGTGATCTAGCTGCACCGCATGCTCGTCCTCGGCCTCTACCCTGGCCCTAACCTCTGACGGCTCTAGTAGGGGGCGCGGGTGCCTGATCATCTTTGGTAGCACGTGTCCTCACCATCTGCAAGAGAATAGAAGATAGAAGTTTAGAATTGTGATATCAAAATCTCGCACGACAAGGAAAACAAATGAAGCAGAATTTTGCTAACAGTTACATAGCCTTACGTAGATAAGTACAAACATCTTCGTACCAATCCGCGTGACTCTAATAAACCGTCTTGTGATTCATGACTCCTATGAACCTAGAGCTCTGATACCAACTTATCATGACCCAAGTTTGCCCTCCGTGAACTGTTGTGACGGCACCTAGTCTCTACGACTAGGTAAGCCTAACAAATTGTAGAATAGAAATCAACAGAATAAAACTAGCCAAAACTATAGAAAAATATCAAAATAAAGCATTTAAGATGTCGCTCGGCATATACAATACAACTCTCAAATTGGCTCTACATTTCCCAAAACCCGGAATCTCATGAAATCACAAGTTGTTGAATGTCTGCAAGTATCTAACTCCAGAATGTCTAAACAAAAGTAAGTACAGAAGGGTTAATACATTAAGGGAGAATAGAAAGGGACTCCTCGGTCTGCAGACGCGGCAGATATACCTCGAAATCTTTGGAAAATTGCCTCGCCTCAAGGGTAGTAGGACTGAGTCGAAGTACCTAAATCTGCACATGAAAAACATGCACAAAAAGGGCATGAGTACACCACAGCCGTACTTAGTAAGTGCCAAACCTAACCTCGGTCAAGTAGTGACGAGGAAGGTCGGGGCCCTACTGAGTCTAAATGAAAAACAAGGTATAACAACATGGAATAAGATAGTATAATTAAGTGCAACAGTAAGAAGTAACACAGGATAGAAAGAACAACAACAACTACAATAGAGACAAAATAATCACAGAAAGGAATACAGCTTAACACAAAGATAACAACCGGGGATCTCCCAAGATACCGTCCTGTAGTCCCAAATATAAATATCCAGTGGATCTCCCGGAATACCGATCTGTAGTCCCAAATGTAAATATCCAATCCTGGGGAAATCTACCGGGTGTAGTCCCGTAGTTCCAATGTAAAAGTGCAGGGGGATATCCCGGAATACAAATCCGTAGTCCCAAAGTAAACATGCAGGGGGGATCTTCCAAGATACGGTCCCGTAGTCCCAAAGTAAACACGCAACAGCAACACGAAGAACACTCAATTCAATTCAATTCCATACCAAGGTAAAACACATACTTCTAACCTAGCATGCTGCATAGAATCCAATAAGGCAATTTGAGTAAATAAAGCAATTAAGTCAATTAGGCATGCTTCCCTAAGCTAACAGTAAGCTTAAATTGCAAGAAGTATAGACAGGAAAAGAAGCACAATTATAGTTAATTAATGAAAATAGGATTTTCAACAAGTACACACTCGTCACCTCACATACAAGGCATTTCAAATATCAACAATACCAAAACCTAAGGGGAGTTCCTCCACATAATGTTAGGCAAGCCACTTACCTCGAACCGGCTCAAAAATCAATCAGAAACCACCCTCTTGCCACGAGTACTCGACTCCAAATGGCCCAAATCTATTCAAATCAATTGCATAATGTAAATATAACTTCAAGTAACTGATTTCACTAATTAAATTTAAGATAATACACGAAATTAGAAAAAATGACCAAAACGCCCCTCGGGCCCACATCTCGGGATCGGGTAAAATTTACAAATTCAGAATCCTCATACTCTCATGAGTTCATTTATACCAAAATTATTCCAATCCAACATTAAAATCTAGATCAAAAACCCCAAAATTAGGTCTAAGAACTTTTCTCCACTTTTCCTCAATTTTCATCCCAAATCCGAAATTAAATGACAAAACTAAGATTAGATTATAGAAATACAACTAGAAAGGGATTTGGAATCGTTACCCACTGATTTCTTCTTTAAAATCCTCCCAAACTCGCCCTCTCCTAAGCTCCAAATCGATTTTCTAACTTTTGATTTCAAACCCTCGAAATGTCTTGTCTTCTGCCCAGCAAATCCGCTTCTACAGCCAAGGGACCGCACCTGCGGTCCCGCTTCTGCGGAAACTCAACATCACCTTCAACAATTCATTAATTTCCCATTTTTGCACCTGCAACCAATTTACCGCATCCGCGGTCACGCAAGTGCGTGGACACTTCCGCACCTGCGGCTTCTAACCTTTCCTCATTTGGCCGCATCTGTGGTCTCCCAGTCGCTTTTGCGGAGCTACACATGTGGTCCCATTCATGTAGGTGCGGTTATGAGAGGTTAAGCCAACATCAAATTTTCCCAAGCTTAATTCAATTTCCATTAAGCACCCGAAACTCACCCGAGATCCCTGGGACCTCAACCAAACATGCCAACCAATCCTAAAACATTATTCAAACTTGCCCCAACCTTCGGAATGCTCAAAACAACATCAAACCACCAATTTAACAGCGGATTCAAGCCTAAGAACTCCAAAACCTCTCAATTTACGCTTTCGATCAAAAACTCTATCAAACCTCGTCCGAATGACCTAAACTTTTGCACACAAGTCACATTCAACACTATGGAGCTACATCAACTTCCAGAATTCCATTCCGACCCCGATATCAAAATCTCACTATCGAACCGAAAACTTCAAAAATTCAACTTTCAGCATTTCAAGCCTAAATAAGCTACGGACCTCCAAAAGAACAATCTGAACAAGGCCCTAAGCCCGAAATTACCCAACGAAGCTAACGAGACCAACAAAATTCCATTCCGAGGCCATCTTCACAATGCTCCGACTACGGTCTAAATTCTAAAACTTAAACTCTCATTTAAGGACTAAGTATCCCAAAACTCTTTGAAACTCCAAATAAATCCTTGCGGTAATTCACAATAGAAGAAACAAACATGGGGAATGCAGTTAATAGGGGATCAGGGCCTTAATTCTTAAAATGACTGGCCTGGTCGTTGCATCATCTCGCTCTGAGCGTCGAACTGACTCAATCTCGCTAGCAATGTCAACAACCTCCTCAAAAGTAGCTCCAGATGCCCTCTCCCTGGTCATGAGAATACGAAGCTGATATATGATGACATCAAAGAACCTCCTAATCCTCTCTCTCTCTTTATAGGAACCAACCAAACAACATGACGAGATAGCTCCGAGAACCTCATCTCATACTACATCATAGTCATCTCTCTCTCACGCAACCACTAGAACTGCCAGCACAGCTCCTCTCTGCAAGACTGTGGCATATACATCTCCAAAAAGAGAATGGAGAACTGCTGCCAGGTAAGGGGTGCTGCACAAACAAGCCTACGCCTCTCACAAGCCTCCCACCATGTGAAGGCATCTCCCGAAAACTGAAAAGTGGTAAATGCAACCCGGCTGGTCTCCAGAATACCTGTTATATGAAAAATCCTCTGATACTTGTCCAAGAAACCCTAGGCATCCTCACCCTCTGTACCACGGAAAGTCGAAAGCTGAAGTCTACCAAACCTCTCCGATCTACGTTGCTCGTCCTTTGGCATAGCAAGAGCTACATAGTCCTGAACAGCTGCAACTGGCTGGGCTGGAGGTTCCCCCGGTGTCTGAAGTCCCTACACTACCTGCTCAGGTGTGTGAGTGGCGGGAGTCTGAGTGCCTCCCCCGACCTGAGAAGTAGCTACGGCTTTAGTAACTGAGACCGCCTGAGCTAGGCCAGTGCATACTGATAGAATCTGAGTCAGGGACTCCTAAAGACCTGGGCTCACAATGGGCACAGCTGGTGCCTAGGCTGGTGCTGCTAGAGCTTCCACAACTGGGACATAATCATGAACTGGGGCGGTTGGTGGATCTGCAGGTGCTGCCCTAGCTGTTGTACGGGCTACACCCCTGCCCCTACTATGGCCTCAACCACGTCCTCGGACTCTAGTGGCCCCAACTAGTGGTACTGGTTGTCGTCCATCCTGACCGGTAGCACGTGTCCTCACCATCTATGAGAATAGAACAACTGAAGGTTAGTACTCGGATCAACAGATTCGCACGACAAGAATTTTAAGAATATGAAGTTTTCCAAACGGTTCTGCAGCCTCCCGAGGATAAATACAGATGTCTCCATATTGATCCGTGGGACTCTACTAAACCTGCTCATGACTTGTGAGACCTATGTAACCTAGGATGCGATACCAACTTGTCACGACCATAAACCGGACCTGGTCGTGATGGCGTCTATCGTGAAACAAGGCCAGCTGACACAAACCCTCAAACTATCTAAGACAATTATAATAATTTATTTTAAGTCATAAATAAACTATAAATCCCAAAATATAGAGTGAAACAGAACAATTACGGAAACAACACAGCCCGACATCGGAGTGTCACTAGTCATGAGCATCTAAACATCCATCTAAGAGTATGAAAATGACTACACAGTCTAGTACAAAGCTAGTACAAGGAAAGTAAAGATAGGAAGGAGAAGCATTGGGCTGCAAACGCCGAGCAACTACCTAGTCAACTCCGAATAAGCCTGCGGTGGAAGCAAATGAGCCCTCGCTAGCGTGACCCGAGACTCTTGAATCTGCACACAGGGTGCAGGGTGTAATGTGAGTATACCAACTCAGTAAGTAATAAAAGTAAAGGCAACTGAGCGATAAGAAAACATGTAAAACACAGTAAAATGCTACAAAGAGTCAGTATAAAACCAGAAAAGTGCAATAAAATAGTAAAAGCTCGTAGAAACATATTAGTTCAGTAAAAACCTCTTTAAACCATCTTTTACCAGTTTAAACGAGTGAATGAAAATAGGGAGAAAATATAGATACATAAATCAGCCCCTCGGGCAAAATACCAACAGAATCAGCTCTTCGGGCTATCTCACAATCACTCGTACCTGCCCTGAGGGCAATAACATGGAATAATATCAGCCCCTCGGGCTATATCACATCTTTCACTACGTATCCGCGCTCACTGGGGGTTTACAGGCTCCGGGAGGGGCCCCTTACGGCCCAAGCGCAATAACAAGCCATCTCGTGGCATAATCAAATAGGCACTCGGCCTTATAACAAGCCATCTTATGCCATAACAAAGCAGGCCCTCGGCCTTATAATCATGAATTAGTACAATACTGTTGCGCGCGCAGCCCAGTCCTATAGTATTCTCACAACATATCAGAATCTCACAAGCCACTTGGGCAATAGTAAAACATGATGCTCAGCCCAAAATATCATTTAAAATATCAAAAATGAGTAAAGATGGCTGAGTTGTGAAAACAGTAGAATATAGCATGACAGAGTACAAATACGAAGTCAAAATAGTGAGGAATAGTAGTAAAAATCCCCTAAGGGTCCAAAATAGTTGGCACGAGGCCCAAATATGGCGTTCAGCCCAAAACATGATGATAGCAAACAGTTTTCAATCAAACACGCAGTTAAATAGTCATACGGGATGGACTAAGTTATAATCCCCAACGGTGCACGACCCTACACTCGTCATCTAGCATGTGCGTCACCTCAAAGTAGCACAACGATGTGATATATGGGGTTTCATACTCTCAGGACAACATTTATAATTATTACTTACCTCTATCCTGTCCAAACTCTAGCTCGCGATGCCTTTGCTTCTTGAATCGGCCTCCGGATGCTCCAAATCTATCCAAAATAGATTTATACCAACAAAATATGCTAAGGGAACAAAGCCCACTCAAAAATAAGCAATTTACATCAAAAATCTCGAAATTGGCCAAAACCGACCCTCGGGCCCACGTCTCGGATTCCGATAAAAATTACAACACTAGAATCCTTACACTCTCACGAGTTCATACATATCAAATATATCAAAATCCGACCACAAATGACCCCTCAAATCCTTAGATTTAGGTCTCCAATTTCCAAGCCCTAACTTCCAAGTTTAGGCTTTAGATTCTACAAAATCTATGTTTAATTAGGTAGAAAACACATTTGGATCGAGTATTAAGTCCTTAAATCTTACCACCGAGTGTTTCTCCTTGATTCCCTCTTCGATCTTCTCCAAAAAGCTCAAAAATCGCTCACCAACGAAGAAATATGGCCAAAAATCACGAAATGGGTCTTTTAAACATTCTGCCCAGCTTTTAAAATTCCTTCACTGCGATCGCGAAAAAATGCCTCACGATCACGAAGCACAAAAGCCAACTACCCTCATTTAACCTTACGCGATCGCAACAAACTCTACATGATTGTGAAGCTTTACCTCACAGACTCACGCGATCGCGAAGCTACACCACACAGACCCCCGCGATCGCAACATGCCTCACGCGATCATGTAGGGAAACTCTGCCTCAGCCCCCAAACAAGCTTACGTGATCGCAACCCCTTACACGCGATCGCGATGAACAACTGTCTGCAACAGACCTTAAGAAAAATCTGCAACTCCTCAACATGCAATTTGATCCGTTTAACTACCCAAAACTCACTCCGAGGCCCTCGGGACATCAACCAAACATGCCAATATATCCCATAACATCATTAAAACTTGTTCCAACCTTTGGAACGCTCAAAACAACATCAAAACACCAAATTCACATCGGATTCAAGCCTAAGAATTCCAAAAACATCCAAATTTCGCTTTCGATCAAAAAGTCATTTAAACCTTGTCCGAATGACCTGAAATTTTGCACACATATCACAAATGACACAACGGACCTATTCCAACTTCCGAAATTCCATTTCGACCCCTATATCAAAATCTCACCTATCAACCGGAAAATACCAAAAATTCAATTTCGCCAATTCAAGCCTAAATATACTCCGGACCTCCAAAACACATTCTAATCACGCTCTTAAGTCTCAAATCACCTCCCGAAGCTATCCGAACCATCAAAATTTATATCCAAGCTCTTTTTGACATAAGTCAATATCTTGTTAACTTTTCCAACTTAAGCTTACTCAAAAGAGACTAAGTGTCTCAAACCTTACAAAAACCTCCCCGAAACCACGCCAACCAACCTGATAACACATTATACAGCTAAACAAGGCAATAAGGAGCAGAAATGGGAGAAACACAGCAGTAACTTATAAAAAGACCGGCCGGATCGTTACAGGAGGCCACTTAATATTCACGTAAAGAGCACTATTTGGCTCTTAGTAGTCTTGAAAAGTGCAATTAAGACACAATTCCTCTACAATTCTTCTCCAGCCTTCGCTCCCTTCAATTCTTATGCACTTTTACTTTTTCTTCTTTCTTTTGGTGTTTAACCTACATCTTTGAGTTTTGCCCTTCTTTTCTGTCTCCTGATTTTGCCTGCAATTAATCTTCCATTGGATATTAATTTTTTCATTCTTTTTAATAACTTCTTGTTAGATTTTTACATGCATGTCCAGAATTATATCTGACTTTTAGTTACATGTTTGGAATATTGAGTCTTATGAAGAGGGTGTACTGGACGGTCTAACAAGCATCATTTTGTCGCTGAACACCACTGAAGCTAACTCTCAAATGCCTTTTGTTTCCCTAAAATCCTCTTTTCCAACCTGGGTATCTGTAAGCTTTTTTCAAATCATGTTTATTTAGTTCAATTTCTTCATACATGCTTTCTTTATGATGGATAAGGCTTTGATTAACCAAAGACCGTATTTTTATTTTAAGTTTATAAGGGTAAATCTTCTTCTGATTGAACTCTTCTAAGGTGATTGTTTCGTCTATTTTAAGTTTTTACGCTTTTTACATGTTATGTTTGCTCAACGCATTCATAGTTTGCTAATATTAGTGAAAGTGAACCTTCTCAAAAACGAATATTAGTTAAAGTGAGCTGATTAAAAAGTATAACATACTAAAAATAATTCCTGAACACCTTCGACTTTAATTTGATTTTGACTTTCCACTAAATTTGTGCTTTCATGTTAGTCACTACTCTTGATTTTGCAATCATCCTTTTTTTTCTCAAGAATTTTATTTTTGTTACCAGGATATCATGGCACTAAGAGGCAACATCAATCAAATAACAACTGATACACCAGATTGGATATGTAAGGTCCAAATTGTCGACATAGGTCGAGAATGAGAGAGTCCCGAGAAAAAGTTAGATTTCAAAATCTGATTTTCGAGGATGAAGAGGTAATTATGTCTACAACAACATATATTCAACTTTCTACGATTATAATTTTACTGCATTTGTAATAAAAATTGACACTTACAGGAGCAACAAATTTGGGGAGTCGTGTATGGCAATGCCATTCCATATTCTGCCGACCAGCTTAAATTCTTCCAGACATATCTAATCTTCGTTGCAAAAGTTAAAGTTTCATCAACTTTATATAGTCCACCAATATACAAATTTTATTGGGTGCTTGATCGCGAGACAATAGTGGAACATATTGATCCAAATAATGAGAGTGAGAAACCACTGCTACCACCGGCGAAGTTGAATATCACTTCTTTCGACCACATTGCTCATATGACTCCACACACTGCTACAGAAATTGGTTATTCATCCCTATCAATTATTACCTTGATGAAACATTTGTCTTCTGTAGAATAAATATATTTCCCTCATTATATTTCTTCGCTCTAGAAAGACCATTCTGATTTTTTTTCCCAAGCAGATATACTAGGAGTCGTCGTCTGTTGTGGCTGTCCAAAATATGCAGGTCGTGCATCAAATAGGTGCTAGGAGATTACTGTTGTAGACAATCAGTCAGTACAATATGTTTATATTATATATACACTTACTTTTCTTCCCAACACGTACATATATCCTTACAATATATATTCAATAATTTAGTAACACATTCTCTACATTGGTAGGAAAAAGCAGCTTATGCTCACTTTATGGGAGTACTTTGCAGACATTGAAGGAGCGGAGCTTGGAGCAAAAATTGAAAAAAATGTAGGATATCCTATAATTATTGGAAGAAGTATCAGAATATCTCTTCATCAGGGTATTAGTATTCTCAAACTTTTCCCCCTTGTACATTTAAAAAAAATATAACCTTACACAAATATTGTGCCATATGCAGGCTTATCACTTCAGACTAGGTTCAACGCAACAATACAAATAAAATCTACTTATCCCAGGTATTGGAGTTGCTCAATTGGTACACATTTTTATATTATTCGCTAACTTTAACTTGCCTTTATACAGCATAATGAATACTCTTTTTGTCATGGTGATTGGGATAAAACGAACAAAGGCATACTTTCAGATTATGCATCAGGTAGCGTTTCACAGTCATCCGCCTCTCTTACATCGCTTCCTATTCAGCAACAAGTGATCCTCATCGCAGACATTGTGGCACAAACTACTGTTAGTTTGGTATTACATCTATACGTGCATAAATTTCTTACTAATGTAACAGAGTAACCAACATGTGCTCTTCCTTTCCTCTTTGAAAGATTGTGATCTCCATATTGAAGCAGAAATATCAATCTCAGACGACATGCATGTCACGACCCAAATTTTCCACCTACGGGACCGTGATGATGCCTAATAGTGTACTCGCTAGGCAAACCAATGTTACATAATATTACACCTCTTTCCTTTATCCTTTTATAATTAAAATTTAACAAAACTAAAACAACGAAAATAAAAGCGGGAGTACATAATTTAACTATTACTCATATACTATTAATGAAAGCCAAAATTGATACCACCCAGAAACTGGTGTCACAACTCACGAACAATTTATGAATACTACAAGTAATGGTTTGAAAGAAAATACATATGTCTCGAAGAAAATAAAACAGAAATGAAGTAAAGATAGGAGGAGATGTCAGGGCCTACAGACGACTGTAGGACTACCTTGGGTGTCCTGAATGCAGTATCAGCAACCGACCTCTCCATGAGCCGCTACCAGCTTCGAAATCTGCACAGAAAGTGCAGAGTACAGTATCAGTACAACCGACTCCATGTACTGGTAAGTACTGAGCCTAACCTCGACGAATTAATGACAAGGCTACGGCGGGGCATAACAATATATAACCTGCAACAGTTTATACTAAGGTAGAAAGGAATTGCAGAATGAAATATAATAGTAACTTGCATTAAATAAATATAGAACCTATGCCTTCTACCAATACTCAGCTATAACTAATCCTTGCGAGAGTTTCAACACCACAATAATGAATCTCAACATAAAAGAATACATAAATAACCCTTGATGCAGCGCGCATCCCGATCCCACCATATAAACAAAAACAGTATAAACATTCATCTTTATTACTCCTTGTTACGGCGTGCAACCTGATCCCACCAGTTCACCCTTATTACTCCTCAATAAATCATCCTTATTCCTCCTGTTGTGGCGTGCAACCCGATCCCACCTGTCCACCCTTATTACTCCTTGTTGCGGAGCGCAACCCGATCCCACTAGACAATCACATTCACCCTTATTCTTCATGTTGCAGCATGCAACCCGACCCCACTTATCAGTACCAATCACAAAATAAGAACAAGTGTTTCACAGCTTAGCTCAAATCCTTCACACCATTTATACCTTAAATCATAACCATGAAAGATCTATACATTTATGAAACTTCAACAGTTATTACTACATAGCGAGACCAACCAAGGTGTACCATGGAGCACCAACAACCAAATTAAACCGACAAGGTTATAAAATGAAACTACAAAATAATTAATATTTCAATAGAGAAAACAACAGTTAACATGAAGCAATTAGACATGGAAACATTTATGAGCAAGTAGCAACTAAGCCAGGAAATAATATATTAGGAAACGGGGAAGGGAACAGACCAAAATGATAATTCGGTGGCGCATAGGTACTCATCACCACACCTATAGGCCACACATATGAAATTTCACATAGCAAGTAAGTCGGGGATCCCTAATCCCTCAAGTCAAGGTTAGACCAAACACTTACCTCGATTCTACAGCCGATCTCAAAACTCAATCACAGCTTTTCCTTTCACACAAGCCTCCGAACTAATAGAATCTAGCAAATTACCAACCAAATGATTCAATTTAAGCCTTAGGAACTACCCATGATAGCAAGGAATTCAATTTAGGTCATTTTTTAGAAAGTCAACAAAAGTCAACACTCGGGCCCGCTTGGTTCAAACCCAAAATTCGAACCAAAATCCGATTACACATTCAACTTCGAGCTCGGATATACAATTGGTTTTTAAATCCGACCTCAATTTGAGGTCTAAATTCCCAAATTTCAAAATTTCTAAGTTCTACCCAATAATCCCCAATTCCACCATGAAAACCCTATATTCTAAAATGAAATCTTGTAAAAAGAAGTAAAAGAGTGAAAGAAATGAGCTAAGAATCACTTACTTATGATTTGGGGAAGAAAAAGTATTTGAAAA
This sequence comes from Nicotiana sylvestris, assembly GCF_000393655.2. NCBI lineage: Eukaryota > Viridiplantae > Streptophyta > Magnoliopsida > Solanales > Solanaceae > Nicotiana > Nicotiana sylvestris. Next base: position 35,989,351 of record NC_091061.1, read on the forward strand.
ATCGCCTCTTATGTTTTAGGGTTTTGAAAAAGTGAAAATCGATGAAAAGTCTCGTTTATGTATAGCGCCCCGGATCCTCACTATGCGGTCGCGGAATTATGGGTGCAGCCGCGAAACCTTGGCCTTACCCAACTACATCTGCAAAATCTTCACCGCGGTCCATGGAATTATGGGCGCAGGCGTGAAACCTTAGCCTTACCAACCGCGGTCCTGAAATTCCACCGCAGTCCGCGAAGTTTCCAGCGCGACCGCACTCCTAGGTTCAGAGATCTGCAACTCTACAACTATCCTACACGAGGTCTTTTCTAAGCCTAGACATTCCGTAGCCTATCCAAACACCTGAGCCTTAGGGCTCCAAATCAAACATGTACACAAGTCTTAACATATCATATAAACTTGCTCGAGCGATCAAATTGCTAAAATAACACCCAAAACTACGGATTTAGCATCAAAATCAATGAAATTCTCAAGAACACTTAAAGTTTCTATTTTCACAACCGAGGGTCCGAATCACATCAAATCACTTCTGTTTTTCACCAAATTTCACAGGTAAGGTTTAAATATCATAACGGACCTGTACCGAGCTCCGGAACCAAAATACGGGCTCGATACCAATAAGATCAAATCTTTTAAAATATAGCATTTTGAGTCTTATCAATTTCTTTCAAAAATTCATTCATCGGGCTATGGACCTCGGAATTCGATTCCGGGCATACGTCCAAGTCTCATATTTTACTACGGACCCTCTAGAACCATCAAAATATGGGTTCTGGTCTGCTTACTAAAAAGGTTGACCAAAGTCAACTTAAATAAATTTTTAAAGGCAAAACTTAGCATTTTCTCAAATTTTCAAATAAAGGCTTTTTCTGGAAACGCGCCCGGACTGCGCACGCAAATCGACGAGAAAGAAAATAGGATTTCGAAGGCCTCAGAACCCGTATTGGATTTTAAAACACGAGATGACCTTTTGGGTCATCAGAATGCGTAAGTTCTGTGTGCTTGAATGTTCAGGCTTCAAACAGAAATTGAGAACAAAGGAAAGAAGGGCATCTGATTGCACCAATTGTAAATACCTGACAATATTAATACCTTGGTATTATGTCTTTGCTGGACTTAATAGTTTCTTTTTACTGAAATATATCAATTAAGTCGAATATTAAACTCTTATTTGCTTGGAGGTGCACCTTCCAAATTGATCGTACTGATGGTAGTGGCTCCACAACTGTTGTAATTTCTGGTGATCTAGGTGAAAACATGCTATCCATGACAGCAGAAGATATATTTGACACAACATGCGACAAGGTATATAGAAAAATTATTTATTTGTATCGGTCTTCGGTAATTCCGTAGTTTGCTAGCAGGACTTCGTCATATTCTCGTGTGTTGCCTTGGACTTATCTGTCTAAATATACTATCTTGATATTACTTGTTATCGGTACTATCTTGCTATTCTTTGTTGTTATCTCCAATTTAGTTTTCTAACTATTTGTCTTGCTATCACTTGCTATCAGGGCTTCCTTCACCTTCTTTAGCCGAGGGTCATTCAGAACTAGCTGCGTACATCCTACCCTCCCCAGATACTTACTATGCGTACATCTAATTCACATATATACTTACTATATTGTTTCAAATGAAGTTATGCACGCCTCGACTGAATCATTTCTACTATGCAAAATGCCGTCCAAATGTACTTATTAGTTTCCTTTTAGTGAGTACTTTAGACCTAAGGATTGACTTCTTCTACTTCCAAAAATAACTTCTGGCCATTAAACATGTTCAAGACATGCTTTCGGACAGAATATTTCGAGTTCAATTGAGAAAAACATCATGGAAAGGTTACAACAGCTTGCATGCAAGTCTATCCATTTGGTTCTACGTCGAAAAGGAACATATCTTTCAACCCAGTATTGGTGAGAGGAACAAAAAGAAAGTCAAACCTCTTGGGTCGACTGAGATAGAAATGGAAACAACAGATGTGGTATCTGACTATTCCCATGCTGGGCTGAAATTAGAACCATCCACACCATAAAAAAGAAAGTAAAAAGCATGTCTTCCTGCATATCTATACTTGAGATATGATTCTTTACCCTAGATTCTAAATTGCTTTGATTCAAACATAATGTAGCTTATATTTTCTTATTTCCTCCCACTTATGACTTCGATCAGGAAGTAGCTGCTTATTTTGGAATTTTGGGCTTTTGGGTTACTGGAGAAAAATGCTTTTTGACGTTCTGAGATGAATGGTACCGCCTCTCTGGATAGTAGTGAACGATCATGCACTGGTTATGCAAGTTTTTTGCTGCCTCAATGTTCCAAATTTATGGTAGAACAATCTACTGCTTTCTGATAAATTACTTGAAATAACATTCGCCTTAACCACATAAGATTAATTGATATTAGTAGATATTTCCATCTACTTAAATTTGATGTTTCATCCTTCTATGGATTCTGAGATTTATAAAATGTTAGTATTAGAAGTGCCTCTCTGTCGTGCCGGTATGGTTGATGAGATGGTGTCATTTTGATAGTATACTTTGTCTTTTGCCCTTTGCGGTCATATGTGAATGTCAATATTGATTTGGGTAAGTAGGGAGACAATTAAGGTAAGTGTGCACATTTACTGTTAGTACATTCATGTTCTACACTTCATATTCTAGAATTTGGTAAAGGAACTACTGCCACAGGTTCCTACGATCACACGAATTTTTCCATGTTGCCTTTTAAAATGAAGAAAGTGGAAATCTTCAGTAGACAGGCTAAATCAACTGTCATTTTTTATGTGCTTTCATTAGCCTGATAATTTAAGCATTTAGGAATTCTTTAAAAAGTTTATCCTCTTTTACAATTTTCTACACAAATATTTTACCAAAGAAGATTCACATATGTTCTTCTGTAGTTCTGTTTTACCACAAGGTATATACGTCCTTGATTGTCTAGAATATGTGATTTTAGCCATTTGGAGTCTAGGTAAATAATTATCCCACTTAGACCAATTAACAAATTCTAACAGCAACATCCATTTACTCTATTGCATGCACCTTTCTATTTGCTTCCAATATCTTCTTGCTACTGTACTTATTTTAGCATAACTCTGTGAATTTTCACCAAAGTGTGATATTTAGTAGGTCTTAAAAAATACCCAGTCATATAGTATTTGACATCTTTGATAACAATTCCTATTTAATTTTTCCACATGCTCCTGGTAATTTCATTGAATAAGTAGTTGTACTATCAACTATTTTTTTACTGCCATTAAGTTTATATGGGTAAATCAATTGGCCTTTCTTAACCGGAACAATGTAAACATCACTTATGGTACTAGGTGTATAGCCAAAGTTTTCTCCTTCAATTCATACATCCGTAGCTAGGTATGTAATGTATTATTTCTCTAGTTTCTTTTTCAAATATTATATCTATGAACTTGAGGGAAGTTGCAACTATTCTATTACTGAAAATGTTGTTGGGAACTTTGTGATTTTCTTATTACTTGATTTACTCTATAGGGAGATAGATATGAATAGTTTGATTTGCTGTTTTTGCCATCCAATGTAGTGAAGTACTGTTAGGGTCATTAGTAAAGCAAAAAAGTAATAATATCTCTTTGATATGGGCTGGAGCTGTTCCAGGTACATGAGAAAATCTTGAGAAATAATAGCATTGATGTTTTCATATGTAGCAACTAGATTAGATTCCCCATCTGTCGGAAGTTAATTTAGTTGGGTAAGGCATTCTTGGTTGTTCATTTCATCATTGTGAAATATTCACTCTTTTAGATAGTAAATATGGACTCTGTTGGATGGAAAATGTGATAATAGAATTGAAGTAGAGTGTGTTTGAATGAAAAAGACATGGCAACATCTCATTTGTACTTTTTGAAGGCAATACATGCATTTGTACTTTTGTTTTGTGCTAACGACCCGACCGATCGTTTTGAGAATTTGTACTTCAGTCGATAGTTTACGGGCATGAGTAGCTCCATGTGATGTACTATAACTTGTCTAAATTATTGGTTTTAATTAGTTATTCGAAATTTATTTGGAAGAATAATTCCGAACTAGGAAGCTTTAAACTTGAAGAGTTGACCAAGTTTGACCTTTTAGTATTTGACCTCGGATTGGAGTTTTGATAATTTTGTTATGCCCAAATGGTGATTTTAGACTTGAACATATACCCGAATTTGCATTTGGATGTTTCTAGAAGGTCAAATTGGCAAAAAATAGAAATTTAAAGGTTTGTAAAGTTCATAAGTTTGATCGGGAGCGGACTTTTGATATCGGGTGTGCATTGGAGTTCCAGAAGTTGGACAGGTCCGTGGTATCATTTGTGACTTGTATGTAAAATTTGAGATCAATCGAACGTGATTTGATAGGTTTTGGTGTCAGTTGTAGGAGTTGGAATTTCTTAGTTTCAATATGTTTGAATTGGGGTGCGATTCGTGTTTTTGATGTTGATTGTTGTGGTTAGATGGCTCGACTAAGTTCGTATGATATTTTGCAACTTGATGGTATATTTGGACGGGTCCCGAGTGGCCCAGGTGAGTTTTGAATGAGGTTCGGATCATTTTCATTTCATGTTGCATTGCTGAAGATTTTTGGTTCTGGTGTTTTTGCATCTGCAGAAGAATGGACGGATGCGGCCACAGAAGCATAGCAGGCTTGGCTGGAGATCATCGCGGATACGGAGGAGGAGTCGCACATGTGAGTACATAGAAGAAGAAATTGCCCTAGAGGTGAGAGAGGTCGACTGATTAGTTGTGGTCGCAGAAGCAAAGCAGTTAACGCAGCTGTGACGATTGTCCGCATATGCAGAAATCGCTAGGTAAAGGCTATAAAATCAAGGTTTTGTTTCTTTTATCATATTCTGAGATTGGGGGCTCAGAATGAGATAATATTTGAAGCAATTTTCATCACAATGATTGGGGTAAGTATTCTACACTTGGTTTTTATTTTATTTCATGAATCTATCTTCATTTTTGACAATTTTTTGATGAATTTTAAAGAAAAATTGGGAGTTTTGGCCTAAAGTTTTATAGAGTAAATTTTTGAGTTTTGAACATCGAATCAGTGTCGGATTTACGTGAAACTAGTATAGTTGGACTCGTAATTGAATGGTTCACCGGATTTTGTAAGTTTTGTCGGGTTCCGAGGTGCAGGTCCGGGTTGGACTTTTTGGTCGATTGTTACAACCCAATTTTCAATTCGGTGGGTATCATGATGGCACCTAATCTTAGGGACTAGGTAAGCCTAACATTTACTGAATAACAACAACAAAAAATAACATCTTACAATCCTTGAAATAGAAATCTCTATAAAAAAAATTACAATTCTCAAAAACCGGTGGTACAAGTCATAAGTTCTACAGAGTTTGCTACAACTTCTAAATACAACTATTTGGAAATAAGTAAAAACAGAGTGAATACAAATAGGAAGGTGACTCCGAAGCCTGCAAGCGCAACAACAGGTTTACCTTAAGTCTCCATAGCAACAATCCTCGCTTCTAGCTAATGATCAACTGACTTCGCAATACCTGGATCTGCACAAAAATATGCAGAAGTGTAGTATGAGTACACCACAGCGGTACCCAACAAGTATCAAGACTAACCTCAGCAGAACAGTGACGAGGAACAGTCAAGACACCTACTAGACTAAATGACCTGAACAAGTATAAGTATAGGAACAACAGAATATGATATTTACACAAAGACTATGCGATATTGCTAACAATACAGTAATTGCAACAAGAAAGGAAACAACAAGTATAAGCGGAATACCATAATAATGGCACAGAAGATTGAACGGAAGCCCAACCTAAATCTGAAATCACAGATACAACCAGGACAAGTAATAACTCAGCAACAATGACCACTTTCACATCACGTTTTAGTCAATAAATTCCATGAGGTACCGAACCTCGGACAAATCACCACTCACGGGTCTCAATACCTGAACCCCAAAACTTGGCATCTTATACCCTCATTATACCTCATAACCACACTGATCACTCACGTGCCAAATAGAGCTATTCTCACATAGAAGGCAAGTAAAAAAGGGTGTGCATCTATACTCAACAATATCAAGAAAACCTCTTAACCGATAAGAGTGCTTAACTACGTGTATGCTTGTGCAAGTGTCCTAACATAGTCCATACCAGCTAGTAAGAATAAGAAGCGAGAAAGGACAGCACGTAGAATGTTTTCCCATAACTTCCACAAGATAAACCTCATACAGGTAAGTGTACCGCTACACATATATCAACAACAAGAATGCCCCCAAGCCATTACAAGTCATCACAATCAATCCCTGACACAACCCACCTTGTCTCGCCACGTGTGCAATAGTAAAGTAAATGCCCGCCTTGGCCACACGTGCATAATAATGTTCCCATCTTGTCTCGCCACATGCGGAACCCATATATATATATATATATATATATATATATATATATATATATATCCCTCCTTGTCACACCGCATGTGCAAATATCAATAGTAACAACAGCACGACAGAAACCTCGAGGCAACCCCATAACAACAACCGCACGACAGAAACCTCGTGCATCACCACAATAAGTACAACAATAACAATGTCAATAATATAAAGTACGACAAGTAAATCAACTCAAGAACCTTTGATCAATACAAAGTACGGTAGAACTAGTTCACAAGGAATACTCATAATAAAGAATACTAGGAGCAATAAGAACAGCTCAACAAGGAAGGAAACAATATGTAACAACGGTCCCACAATGTATGGTTCAACAACAAGGAAAACTAACATGATTCAAATAATTCCAAATAAGGGCAAGCCAATTAAGGCATAGGATATCTAAGCTTCTTTTAAGGTTGGGCAATTATGAAGGAGATACAGCCAATCCAAATAAAGGTAGGCAGCGGGAGGATAACCATAACCTCAACTACAGGTGAACATTTACAAAAGGGGTAACTTTATGTCGTCCAAATCCACTACTAAAAAATAAATGGATACGGTCGCATGCAATATAATTTATCCAACTATGAGTTGGGGTCGAATCCCACAGAAAACAATATATAGGTGGTTAAGAGTGTAAGAGAATTATCACTTATTATGAAATGCCAAACACTTAGAATAGTTTTTGAGAAAATATTTATATCTTAATGCGAAAATAGAAACTAACCTAGAAAGCAAGTAAAATGATCAATTACTACAAGTATGGATACAAGGGGAATTACACTCAAGTAACGATCCAATGTATTTCACGATCTTACTAATATGAGCGAGTTTATGTTAATTAGACTCGGATAATAATTCTATATTAGCTTCTTCCGAAGACTAAAAAGACTTCCTAATTAAATTATCCCTAAAATAATTAAGAGATTAAGCACACCCAAATATGACTACAAGTAGTTCAATCTTATCCCTAGTAGAATCTATAAAATGAGGGTTCAAGCCTCAAGTTCTTATTAATTAATCTTTTCCAACCCCAAATAATCTTTTCCAATATTAATTCGAAGTTAGTGGGTGAGTCCTAGGGTTAGCTAACCCCTTTGGAAACGTTAAAGAACAAGAATAATTAAAAAATAATAACTCACTTCATAATAAATAAAAATTGTTCAATGCATAAGCACAACAAGATATTTTATCCACACTTTAAACATGTATAATCCTATAAATAAGATTCAAGTGTTGGAAAAAATACTACACACTTAGCTATACAATACAAAGCAAGGAAATGAAGAAATGAACATAAATGGGTAAGAAATTCTCAACCAAAAGCTTCAAATCTTCAAGACCAAAGTGTGTGTGCAATAACCCTAGCTCCCAAACTTGTTTCTCGGACTGAAAATAAGCCAAAGATATTTTACAAATGAGCTAAGTCGGGTATTAAATGGTTTAAGGTCAAAAAATATGAAATTACAAAAGTACCCAGAGCTGAAGCGTGATCTTCGCATTTGCATACCAAAGTTCGCATTTGCGAACATTGACTTTCCTGTTGACCTTCGCATTTGAGATCAGACTTCGCATTTGCGATGGTTGACAGCCTAGTTTGACTTTACATTTGTAAAGTCCGTCTTCGCATTTGCAAATATAGCTTGACTGTCTTGACTTCGCATTTGCGAAGCATTTTCTCGCATTTACGACGACTGCTTTGTTCACATTTCCCAGGTCTATGTCGCAATTGTGACATCTGAGGTTATTTTTAAGATTTTCTTCTTTTCAATTTTTTTTTGACTCGTTTTCACTTGGTTTCTTCAAGATCACTTTTAAATCACACAGAACCTGTAATATAAAAGTAAACAACATTAAACACATGATTTTATCACTCAAACATAGAAAAAAATCTAAGCTTAAAGACATGATAAGTTGGTAAAATACAAACTTATCATAACTACAACTTCAAATAAAGATAAGCAGTTTAGGTAAAAGATAACATGGCTATAAAAGAGATAACAGCTTCAATTAAGGCATATATGAATCAAGTAACAATAATAGTGGATCATGAAGCAATTGATTCCAATTAAGCGGGTAGATGTGGAACTAGTAATTAAGGAATGTAATCATAACAAGAACAATTGCATATGCAATGAATACAAGGACCTAGGAAACCTAAAAGGCTAATTTCCACAAATAAGTCCGAGCACATACTCGTCACCTCACGTACACAGACTACAATCAACATAAGAGACTCAAATCCTAAGGGGTAGTTCCCCCATACAAGGTTAGGCAAGATACTTACCTCAAAGAAGACAAATCAAAATTCTAAAATGAACTTCTCGGGTGAAATGACCTCCGGACGGCTCAAATCTAATCAGAATAACTTCAAAGCTCAAATAAAACTCATGAGAAAATATTTCGGATCATAAAGTCTCAATCTTTATCAAAATAAAAAAAATCGACCCAAAAGTTGACCCCCAGGCCCGCACCTCGGAACCCGAAAAATTTCACAAAACCGGAACACCCATTCCGATACGAGTTCAACCATACTAAAATTATCAAATTTCGATACCATTTCGTCCCTCAAATCACCATTTTTCATTTTGAAAATTTTCTTCAAAACCCTCCATTTTCCTCAACTTAAAACACAAATTAAATGATAAAAATAAAGATAAAATCATGAAATATAATAAATTCTAGATGAAGAACACTTACCCAATCGATTTGCTTGAAAACCCCCAAAAGGAATCGCTCAAAACCGAGCTCTACAAGTCAAGATATGGTAAAAATGGCCTAACCCTCGATTTGGAAAATATATTCTGCTGCCCAGGTATTTGATCATCACGATTGCGGAACAAGTAGTGTGATCGCGAAGAAGAAAAATAGCAACTGGCGAAATGTATTATGCGATCGCGAACGGACAGTGCGGTCGAGAAGAGGGAAAATACTAAGTTCGGGTACTGCACTATGCAACCACGTGAGTAGGCATGCGATCGCAAAATGGGAAGGGGAAAAATCACCAGCTGTTACAACTGAGCTATGCGAACGCGGGCAATGAAGTGCGAACGCTGAGAAGGAAGAAGAATAACTACGCGATATCGGACTAAACTATATGAAGGCGAAGAAAGAAAACTGTTAGTCACCAAACAAGCTTTCGCAATCATGGCTATACCTATTTGATCGCATAGAAGGGGACACCAGATATCAGCACAGCTATACCAAACAATGAGAAAATGGCCCGTAACACATTCAAAACTCACTCGAGGCCTCCAAGACGCCTTCAAAACATACCAACAAGTTCCATAACTTTACAGGGACTCTCTTGAGGTTTCAAATCACATCAAACAATATCAAAACTACGAATCGCACCAAGAATCAAACTTATGAACTTTCAAATCTTCCAACTTCTAAAACTCGCGCTGAAACCTATCAAATCAACCCGGACTGACGCCAAATTTTACGGACAAGTCCCAAATGATATAATGGAGTTTTTCCAACTCTCGGAATCACATTCCTACCCCGACGTCATAAAAGTCAACTATTGGTCATGCTTCTCAATCTTCCAAACTTTAACTTTTTCAATTTTCGCCAAAATACTTCAACTTACCCTATGGACCTCAAATTTTGATTCTAGGCGCGCGCCTAAGTCCAAAATAACCATACGAAATCATCCAAAACTCATTCCGGAGCCGTTTACTTAAAAGTCAAATTTCGGTCAACTCTTACCGCTTAATCTTCCAAAACTGAAATCTTTCATCTAGTTTGACTCTGAATCATCCGGTAACTGAATTCAACCACGCACGCAAGTCAATACATATAATATGAAGCTGCTCAAGTCCTTATTCTACTGAATAGAACTTGAATTCTCAAAACGACCGGCTGGATCGTTAAATCAATTTTGGGCTTTTGATTAAGAATTCAACCTTTATCATTGGGTTTTACCTTTGGCATTATTTGATGTATTTGAGTAGCTTTTGGCTAGTTATCTTTTATAATTAAAAATAATACAGTTGAATATTATAACAAACCATGTTTGTCCTGTTCGTCACATTTAATATTTTGTCATCTCTTATTTTTTTAATCAACAAGTTTTTAGTGTATGTGCGTTACACGTGCTATTGTCATAATCAATAAAAATATATACAAAAACAACAAGTTTATTCTGCATGTACTGTATGCACGCCTATAATCTAGGTAAACTGATATGTATTTCAGTAATCTTCATAGGCCGTAAGCCAGCCACTCCCAATTTAACCCCTTTTTTTGAGTCTTATGTTTCTTCTCATCTCGAAAATTTTCATTTAACTGTAACTTATGCACCACATGAGAAAGTAGGAACATTCTAAAAGAACTCATTCCACCTAATCTCTTTCTAAATAATTATATTTTTGGATTACATAATTATATATATAGATCAAAGTAAAAATATTACATTCAAAATTTAACATGTAAATAGAAAAGTTTAAAAAAAAGGAAAAAAGGATTCTACGTTTTTGTTTGACAAAGTTACCTAAAAATTACTCATAACAGAAGTAGTTAAGAGTTTCCTTTTAATGTATTGTCCTTTTTTATTTATGCATAGGAAAAATTAGAATTTAAAATAATATGATTCCTTCTTGACAAATATACATATTTTCTTTTAGTTAACTTAAGATTATAGGAATTGAAGACATTTTAGTTCCTTCTCTAAAACGCACTTTTCTCATTTATTTATGGTAGGAATTTTAGAAATGTATTTTCCATTTTTCTAAATCAAGGTCCTAAATAGGTAAGTAATTAAATGGGTATTTTTAAATATTAGGAAAGTAAATTGAATGATTAATACTATATATAGGAAGATAATTAAATGGCTATTTTATCCAATGTGAACTATATTTTAAATGGTTAAAAAATACGAACGACATTTTATTTAGGGTCTTCATGCTTTTAATATAAATATGGATAGGAGTATATATATGGTAAGAAAAGAGGACCGGAAACAAAATGTGGTTCTTCTGGACTCAAAATACTTTTTTAGGTGGAAAAAAATAGTTACCATTTTATATAAAACGCGGTTATGAACCGCGTTTTACCTAAACATTGGGGGCACGTGGTGTCCAACGAGGGTATTCAGGTTGATCTGAAGAAGATAGAGGCGGTTCAGAGTTAGCCCAGACTGTCCTCAGCCATGGAGATTCGTAGCTTTCTTGGTTTGGTGGGTTATTACCCTCGGTTTGTGCAGGGATTTTCATCTATAGCATCACCCTTGACCAAGTTGACTCTAAAAGATGCTCCTTTCATGTGGTCGGATAGATGTGAGGATAGCTTTCAGAAGCTTAAGACTGCCTTGACCACAGCTCCCATGTTAATTTTACCATCAGCTTCAGGTTCATATACCATATATTGTGATACTTCGAGAGTTAGTATTGGGTGTGTGTTGATGTAGGAGGGTAGAGTTATTGCTTATGCTTCTTGTCAGTTGAAGCCCCATGAGAAGAACTACCATGTTCATGATTTGGAGTTGACTACCATTGTTCACGCGTTGAAGATTTGGAGGCATTATTCGTATGGTGTGTCTTGTGAGGTGTTTATTGATCATCGTAGCCTCCAGCACTTGTTCAAGTAGAAGGATCTCAATTTGAGGCAGTGGAGATGGTTGGAGCTGCTAAAGGATAATGATATCACTATTTTGTACTATCCGGAAAAGGCCAATGTGGTGGTCGATGCCTTGAGTAGGAAGGCAGTGAGTATGGGGAGTTTGGCGTATATCCCTGTTGGAGAGAGACCTCTTGCAGTGGATGTTCAGGCCTTGGCTAATCGGTTTATGGGGTTGGATATTTCGGAGCCTAGGGGGGTTTGGGTTGTGTGATTTCTCGGTCTTCCTTATTTGATCGCATCAGAGAGAGCCAGTATGATGATCCTCATTTGCTTGTCCTTAAGGACAGAGTTTAGCACGACGATGCCAGAGATATGACTATTGGTGATGATGGGGTATTGAGGATGCAGGACCGGATATGTGTGCCCAATGTGGATGGGCTTCGGGAGTTGATTCTAAAGGATTCCCATAGATCTCGGTATTCCATTTATTGGTGTCGCGAAGATGTATCAGGATATGAGACAGCATTATTGGTAGAGAAGAATGAAGAAAGACATTGTGGGATTTGTAGCTCAGTGTCTCAATTATTAGCATGTAAAATATGAGCATTAGAGACCCGGTGGCTTGCTTCAGCAGATGGATATTCCAGAGTGGAAGTGGGAGCGGATCACCATGGTCTTTGTAGTTAGGATCTCACGGACTTTGAAGAAGTTCGATGCTATTTGGGTGATTCTGGATCGGCTGACCAAGTCCGCACACTTTATTCCTATGTGTACTAACTATTCTTTAGAGCGGTTGGCAGAGATATATATCTGGGAGATTGTTCATTTGCATGGTGTCCCAGTTTCCATCATTTCAAATAGAGGTACTCAGTTTACTTCACAGTTTTAGAGGTCTTTACAGCGAGAGTTGGGTACTCAGGTTGAGTTGAGCACAACTTTTCACCCTCAGACGGACGGGCAGTCCGAGCACACTATTCAGATATTGGAGGACATGTTGCATGCTTCTATCATTAATTTTGGAGGGTCATGGGATCATTTTCTACCGCTCGCAGAGTTTGCTTATAACAACAGTTACCAGTCGAGTATTCAGATGGCTCCATATGAGGCTTTGTATGGGATACGGTGTAGATCTCCAGTTGGTTGGTTTGAGACGGGTGAGGCTAGGCTATTGGATACAGACTTGGTGCATGATGCTTTGGACAAGGTGAAGGTGATTCAGGAGAGGCTTCTTACCACGCAGTCAAAACAAAAGAGTTATGCTGACAGAAAGGTTCGAGATGTGTCCTACATGGTTTGTGAGAAGGTTCTATTGAAGGTTTCACCCATGAAGGGTGTTATGAGATTTGGGAAAAATGGTAAATTGAGTCCTCGGTTCATTGGGCCTTTTAATGTGCTTTAGAGGATTATGGAAGTGGCTTATGAGCTTGCCTTCCCACCCATCTTATCGAGTGTGCATTCGGTATTTTATGTTTTTATGCTCCAGAAGTATATTGGTGATCCTTCTCATGTTTTGGTTTCAGCACAGTCCAGTTAGATGGTGATTTGACTTATGATTTGGAGCTAGTAGCTAATTTGGAGCGTCAGGTTCGAAAGTTGAAGTCAAAGGACTGTGCTCACCTGGGAGAGGTAGGCCCGTAGTGGAGGCTACCTGGGAGACCGAGCGGGAGATACGGAGCAGATATCCTCACCTGTCTGAGACTTCTAGTATGTTTCTTAACCCGTTCGAGGACGAACATTTGTTTAAGAGGGGGAAGATGTAACGACCCGAGTGGTTGTTTCATGAGTTACCTCTTGTTTTCCCTATTTCTACTTCTTTATGATTTGTTCATATATGTTATATGGTATTAGGTTAGTCAGTCCGAAACCGGAATGGTTTTGGTAAGGTTTGAGATACTTAGTATCTAAAGTTGGCCTTTGAGTTAGAAAGTCAATCGGAAGTTGACTTGTGAGCATTCGATCTCAGAATTTAGTTTTTATGATTTAGATAACTTCGGGGAGTGATTTGGTACTTAATAGCATGATCAAAATGAGTTTTTGTAGGTCCAGAGTAGATTTAGGCTTGAATTGGCGAAATTGGAATTTTGGAGTTTTTCGGTTGGTAGCGGAGATTTTGATATAGTGATGGGAATGGAATTCCGGAAATTGGAGTAGGTCTGTTGTGTCATTTGTGATGTGTGTGCAAAATTTTAGGTCATTCGGACGAGGTTTGATAGACTTTTTGATCAAAAGCGGAATTCAGAAGTTTTTGGAACCTTAGACTTGAATTCGATGTCATTTGGTTGATTCGATGTTGTTTTAGGTGTTTTGAAGATTGATATAAGTTTGGATAGTGTAATATGACTTGTTCGTGCTTTTGGTTGAGGTCTCGGGGCCACATGGTGATTTTCGGATTGTTGAAGGGAGGTTTGGAGTTGGAATTTCAAGCTGAAGAGCTGAAACACCTGTCATAACCGCACCTGCAGCTTGGGGACCGCAGGTGTGGGCCCGCAGAAGAGCAATTAGTGTCGTAGATGCGGAAATCGGCAAGAGGCACTAGAACCGCAGATGCGGAAGATTGAGCGCACCTGCGATAGCGCTGGTGCAGGTGTTTGATCGCAGGTGTGGTCTGGGGCGCTTAAGTTATTTGCGTAGATGCAACATAACAGTCAACGGTGCAGTTTGGGCCTCGTGCCAATCGTTTTGAACCCGTAGGGGATTTTTACTACTATTCCTCACTATTTTGTCTTTATATTTGTACTCAAACATGTTGTATTCTACTATTTTCATAACTCAGTCATTTTTACTCATTTTTTATATTTTAAATGATATTTTGAGCTGAGTATCATGTTTTACTGTTGCCCGAGTGGCTTAAGAGATTTCTGACTGATTGAGGTCGAGGGCCTGTGTTGTGAGGATACTATGGGATCGGGCTGCGTGCTGCAGCAGTGTTATATTGATTCATGATTTTGAGGCCTAGGGCCTGATTTGTTATGCCACGAGGTGGCTTGTTCTGAGGATGAGGGCCTGTTTGATTATGCCACGAGATGGCTTGTTATTGCGCTTGGGCTGTAGGAGCCCCTCTAGGAGTCTGTACACTTCTAGTGAGCGCAGGTACCCAGTGTGAGATGTGATATTGCCCGAGGGGCTATTGTTGTTCCATGTTATTGCCCGAGGGGCTGATACAAGTGATTGTGATGTAGCCCGAGGGGCTGGTTCTGTTGGTATTTTGCCCGAGGGGCTGACTTATGTTTCTAACCTTTTCTCACTATTTTCATCATTCATTTGAACTACGGAAAGATGTTTTAAAAAGGTTTTTACTGAACTGAGATGATTTTTACGAGTTTTACTATTTTACTGTATTGTTCTGGATTTATACTGTTTGTTGTAGCATTATGCTGTATTTTACGTGTTTTCTTACTGCTCAGATGCCTTTACTTTTATTACTTACTGAGTTGGCATACTCACATTAGTCCCTGCAACCTGTGTGCAGATTTAGGAGTCTAGGGTCACACTATCGAGTGCTGATTGTCTTCTAGCAGGCTTTTGGAGTTGACTAGGTAGTTGTTTGGCGTCCGCAGCCCAGTGCTTCTCCTTCCTATCTTTATTTCATTTTGTACTAGCTTTGTATCAGACTATGTTGCCTTTTCATATTCTTAGACGAGTTGTAGACACTCATGACTCGTAACACCTCGATGTCGGGCTGTGTTTGTTTCCGCACTATTCTAATCTACTCTATATTTTTGGGATTTTTAGATTATTAATGACGTTATATGGCTTATTATAATTGTTCGGTTAGTTTGAGGTTTGTGTCGGCTGGCCTAGTTTCACGATAGGTGCCATCAAGATCAGGTCCGTTTTAGGGTCGTGACAACCAGGAATATGGATGTACTATTACCAAAAGAAAGGCATTTCTCGGGCGCAAACGTGCATTTGAAATTTTTTATGGTGACTGGGATAAGTCATTTGCATCTCTACCCAGGTACATGGCCGCACTGAAACACTTTAACCCCGGGATTGTTGTTGAATGGAAGCTTGAGCAGAGTGCAAGAATACCGGAATATATATCCAGATTCCTGTTCTAGGCATTTAAACTAGCAATTAATGGTTTTGTGCATTGTAGTTTGGTAATTTCCATAGACGGTACTCATTTCTATGGCAAGTATGATATTAAGTTATTGATCGTCGTTGCAGTAGATGCCAATGGACAAAATATTTCCACTAGCTTTTGCCATTTGTGCCAATGAAAGCCAAGAGTCGTGGACGCTATTTTTGAACCACTTGAAGCAGCACGTTGTCAAACAACGTTCAGGTAGTTGTCTAATATCTAATCGGTATGGTGGTATATTAAGTTCTGTAGAGTATTTTCCTGAAAGGCGGGAACCCTATGCATACCACAATTACTGTGTGAGGAACCTGAAGGCCAATTTCCAGAAGAAATATCCCAACAAAGACTTGCATGATTTAGTGTGGATGGCTGCAACTGATCACCAGCAATGCAAATTTAGGAGGTGCATGGAATCAATCCGGCAGTTAGACAAAAGAGCCTATAATTGGTTGATGCGACATGAGCTTCACAAGTGGACATTGCATGCTGATAGTGGAAGGCAATCGGGAACCCTGACTACAAATGTATCGGAGTCTTTCAACGGGTTATTGAAGTCTGCACGTGGATTGTCTGTCACTGCCATGGTCCGGATGATATTTAAACAGATAGAGGAGAGATTTGTTGAAAGGCAAAAAGGTGCATCAGAATTGATGGAAAAGGGTGTTGAATTTATGCCAATACCGATGAAAAGATTTGAGAAATACAGGAGGCGAGCACATTGGTATTCATATTTACAGTATGATCATGACCGGGGTGTTTTTGAAGTTCGCACCGCTATCCATCAACACTAGGGGAATAATATACACACCGTAAATAAATCCAGCAGGTTGTGTTCATGTGGGAAATGGACCATCTACCACATGTAATGCTCACATGCCATGAAGTGCTTTCAACAAACAGGTATAGGGGTAACCAACTATGTTTATAGGCAATATAGTGTTGTTGCATACTTAAACACATATAGTGGGCAATCGCAGCTAGTGGGTGTTGAGCATTATTGGCCGCCAAAACCATTTAAAATGTTATGTAACAAGGACTATTTGCAAGGTACAAGTGCAAGAGAGAATGCGTATACGGAACCAAATGGATGTTGGTGATACCGTTTATGTGCATGCATGTGGCATATGCTCGCAAATAGGACATGACTGTCGTAAATGTCCTTCAGCTGGTTTGGGTGGCGGTGGTAATCCATCTCCTGGAGCAAGTTCATCTAATGTGCCCAACTATCAAGGATACACGTAGTGTTTTATTTTCGTAATATTTTTTGTAATAAGTGTCTGTACTTGTTTATATTCTAAGATGTAAAAAATAAAATTATGTTTCCACAACCTTGTTACATCTTATTGATATTTAATATTTTTTAATTGAGTAAATTAATGAATTTCTCCCTTCAGTTCATGTAATCAAAAATAGTATTGGATTAGAAAACGGAAAATTTTTACGTTCACTTTTGAGTTTCACTCTAAAATTATTAGAAAACGACATTGTCAGAGGAGGAAGATGTTTGATAAATAAGTAAATATATATAGCGCGGTTAAATACTATATTTTGTAAATTGTCTTGTCGATCTGAAAAGCTGCTCGACTGTGCAAAAGCTATTTTGTATCAGAAAAAATCTTTACCACGCCAAACATAGCACGGTTAAATACATAAGAAGCATAATATCATGAAGCTTATCAATAGATTCAAGGCATAGCATAGCCTAAGACCAACCCCGAGCATGGATAAAAACCTCGGTGCACGCACATGGGCTTAACCCCGCACATGTGTGCCACCCATAGCACGTAGCCAAAACTATAACTCAGGAAACTAGTTCCAATAAAGTTTAGGTAAGATACTTACATCAAGCAAGCCAAATAAATACTCTAGAAATCCCATCACGTGCGAGTTGATCTTCGAACAGCTCAAATTTAGCAACAGTTAACTCAATAATATTAAATAAAGCTGTAGCAAACAACCCTAAACATTAAAGCTTCCACCTTTATATAATTACACAAAATCAACTCAAAAACTTAACCTGATCCCGTACCGCAGAACCTGACCAAACACACAAATTCGGAACACTCATCACATATATATATATATATATATATATATATATATATATATATATATATGTATGTTTTATCCAAATTCACCTTAAATCGAACCCCAAATCTCTAATTTTCACTCTCCAAACCATAGCAAAAGCCCTAAATATCTTCTTTATTTCACATAGTCTAGGTGAAATAATCCCAAGGGAAATAAGATCTAATATCAAAATCAAGTAGAGTTTACTTACCCTTCAAATTGTGGTGAAAAACTCTCCAAAAGTTACCTCTAGCTGAGCTCCAAACCTGCAAATAATAAAAAATAGACCAAACCCTCGAATTATATTCTGCTTGGTGATTTTTGCTTTTGTAGACCAAAATCGCGCTTTTGCGGCTCCTTTATGCGGAGAAAGTCTTGCTTATGTTGGCTCACTTAACCCCCCCCCCCAACCATCTGCATATGTGCTCCATCACCCGTTTCTACACCAATGCATCGCAGAAGCGATATTGATTCTGCGCAATATCTTCTGCATTTGTGGACTCTTCCTCTCCAGTCATACGTTGCTTCAATGCCCCATCTCTCGTATGTGCGACTTCGCACTTGCGCACCTTATTTTCGCAGGTGCAATTGCATCAGACTTGCTACTAACCAGCCATGCACAATTACCTTTGGGGTGGTTCGAAACCTTCTCGAGCCCCTTGGGTCTCAGCCCGAGCATACCAAAAAGTCTCAAAATATAATATGAATCTACTCGAGGCCTCAAATCACACAAAATAACATCAAAACCATGAATCGCGAACTTCTACTTTCAAAACTCATGCCGAATTACGTCTAACCAACTCGGAATAAACTCAAATTTTGTATACAAGTCCCAAATATCGAACCTATTCTAACTCCCAGAACAACAATCTGAACCTTATAACATCAAAGTCAACTCCTGGTTAAATCGATGAAACTTCCAAACCTTCAACTTTTGAACTTTCGTCAAATAGAGCTAAATCAACCTAGGAACCTCCAAATCTGTATCTGGCCATACACCTAAGTCCAAAATCACCATACGAACCTATTGGAACCATCAAAACACTATTCCAGTGTCGTCTATACAAAAGTCAAACTCTAGTCAACCCTTTATAACTTAAACTTCGAACCTTAGAACTAAGAGTCCCAACTCAATCAAAAACTTCCCCGAAATCAAACCAACCATTCCGCTTGTCACATAATAGCAAATACACATACGGAAAGCATCAAATAGGAAAACGGAGTTCAAATGCACAAAACAACCGGCCAAGTCATTATATTCTCCCCTTTCTTAAGCAAACATTCATCCTAATGAGTTTAGAATCATACATGGGGTATCAAAAAGGTGGGGACATCTACTTTGCATCTCCTACTCGGTCTCCCAGGTTGCCTCCTTAACCAACGGACCTCTCCAATGAACCTTCACTGATGCTATATTATTTGATCTTAACTTTTGAACATGCATGTCCGAAATGGCATCGAGTTGATATCTAACACATTTGACGAACCCTCATGATACTTCCAAAGCACGAAAAAATAGAACACTGGATAAACTCCCGATAAGTTGGGTGGCAAAATAAGTTTGTAGGCCACCTCATCAACTCTCTCTAACATCTCAAAAGGATCAATATGCCGAGGGATCAACTTTCCCTTCTTCCCGAACATCATCATACCCTTCATGGGCGAACTTTAAGTAGAGCCTTCTCACCTACCATGTATGCCACATCATGAGCCTTCCTATCAGCATAACTCTTTTGCCTGAACTGTGCTATATGAAACCGCTCCTGAATCAAATTCACCTTCTCCAAAGCATCACGAACTAGATCAGTTCCCAACAATCTAACCTCCCTAAGCTCAAACTAACCTCTCCCATATAAGGCCTCATACAGAGTTATCTAGATACTCAACTAGTAGATATTATTGTAGGCGAACTGTACTAATGGTAGAAACTGATCCCACTGGCCCCCAAAATCAATGGAACAGTCCCTCAACATTTCCTTCAAGATCTGAATGGTACGCCCGAACTGCCCATCCGTCTAGGGGTGAAATATTGTACTCAACTCGTTCTGTATTTCCTACTCATGGTGCGCTGCCCTTCAAAAATGCAATATAATTAAGTGCCTTGATCCGATATAATAGACGTAGATACATCATGCATGTGAACAATATCTCCAAGAGAAATCCGAGCAAACTGCTCCAAAATGTAGGAAGTCATGACAGGAATAAAATACGCAGACTTGGTCAGTCTGTCCACAATGACCCACAGAGCATTAAATCTCCTCAAGTTCCATGGTAGCCTAACCATAAAATCCATAGTGATACTCTCCCACTTCCACTCCGATATATCTAGCCTCTGAAGTAAACCACTAGATCTCTAATACTCATACTTAACCTGCTGACAATTCAAATATCGTGAAACTTGCTCAACAATATCCTTTTTCATCATTCTCCACCCGTAATGTTGCTTCAAATCACGATATACCTTTATAGCACCTAGGTGAATGGAATACCGTGAACTATAAGCCTCCTCAAGTATCAACTCTCTCAAGCCATCTACATTACGAATACAGATCCAACCCTCAAGCCTCAATACCCCTTCATCACAGATAGTTACCTCCTTAGCATCATTGTGTTGCACTGTGTCTTTAAGGACACATAGTGGGGATCATCATACTGACGCACCTTGATACACTCAAACAAGGACGACCATGATACAACACATGCAAGAACCCTACTAGACTCCAAAATATCCAACCTCACAAACCTATTGGCTAAGGCCTGAACATCCATACCTAACGGTCTCTCCCCAACTGGAATAAAAATAAGACTCCCTATACTCTTCACCTTCCTACTCAAGGCATTAGCTACCACGTTAGCCTTCCCCAGATGATAAAGAATGGTGATATATCATAGTCTTTCTAAACTCTAACCACATCTATTGCCTCAAGTTCAAATCCTTCTGCTTGAATAGATGTTGAAGACTAGTGATTCGTATACACCTCGCAAGACATGCCATATAAGTAGTTCCTCCGAATCTTGAGCTCGTGTACAATAGCTTCTAACTCCAAATCATACACTGGGTATTTCTTCTCATGGGGCTTCCACTGACGCGAAATATAGGCAATCACCCTACCATCCTGCATCAACACACATCCAATGCCAATCTGCAAAACATCATAATAAATTGTATATGAACCCGATCTCGAAAGCAAAATCAGAATTGGAGTTGTAGTCAAGGCAGTCTTGAGCTTCTAAAAGCTCTCCTCACACGCATCAGACCATCTGAATGGGGCACCCTTCTAAGTCAACTTCGTCAATGGGGCTGCGATAGATGAGAACCCCTCTACAAAACAATGATAATTCCCAAACAACCCTAGGAAACTCTGAATCTTAGTAGCGGTACAAAGTCTAGGCTAACTCTGAACTGCCTTAATCTTTTTCGGATCTACCTTAATCCCCTCACTGGACACTATGTGACCTAAGAATGCCACCTAATCTAACTAGAACTTGCACTTGGAGAACTTAGCATATAGCTTATTCTCCCTCAAAATCTGGAGCATGATCCTCAAATGCTACTCATGCACCTCCAGGCTACGAGAATACACCAATATGTCATCAATGAATACAATGACGAAGAAATCCAGATAAGGCTAAAATATGACGTTCATAAAGTGCATGAAAGTTGTCGGGGCATTGGTCAACCCACAATGCATCACCAAGAACTCATAATGCTCATAAGGTGCCCTGAACAGTCTTCGGAATGTCTGAAACCCTGATCTTTAAATAATGGTACCCCGATCTCAAATTAATCTTCGAGAATACCCTGACACTCTGAAGTTAATCAAATAAATCATCAATAGGCGGCACTAGGTACTTCTTCTTGATGGTAACCTTGTTCAACTGCTTGTAGTCAATGCACATCCTCATAGAACCATAAATCTTCTTCACAAATAATACTGGTGCACCCCAAGATGAAACACTCGGTTTGATGAAACTCTTATCAAGCAATTCCTATAATTGTTCCTTCAACTTCGCTGGTGGCATGCAATATGGCGGTAGAGATGGACTGAGTGTCCGACACCAAATTAATACCAAAATCAATATCCCTATCGGGTAGCATGCCCGGTAGGTCTGCTGGAAACACATCTGGGAATTCTCTTACCACTAGCACTGACTCAACAGTAGGAGCATCAGTACTAACATCCCTCAAAAAGGCAAGATACGCCAAACATCCCTTCTCAACCATCTGTCGAGCCTTCAGAAAAGAAATCACTCTACTAGGAGTGTGACCAACGGAACCCTTCACTCTAACCTTGGCAGTCCTAGCACAGCCAACGTCATGGTCTTAGCGTTACAATCAAGAATACCGTGATGCAGATACCAATCCATACCCAAAATCACCTCAAAGTCAACAATAATGAGCAATAAAAGACCAATCCTAGTCTCATAACACCCAATATAGTAACGACACAAGATTGATATATATGATCCACCACAATAGAATTACCCACCATTGTTGATACATGAGCAGGAATATTAAGAGAATCACGAGGCATATCCAAATAACGAGCAAAATATGATGGCACGTAAAAATAAGTGGAACCAAAGTCAAATAACACTGAAGCATCCATGTGGTACACTGAAACAATATATATGATCAAGGTATCGGAAGCAACTGCTTCTGGTCTAGATGGAAATGCATGCTTGGGTTAATTTCTATTAGCGTTTGCGTCATTGTATTAAAAATTAGATACACAATGTATAACTTAAACTTGTGCTTGGTTTAGAACTGTATAAGGATTTTAAAAAAAAAAAAGGTTTGACGAGATCCACAAGGGAAGGTTTGGCAGTTCGAATGCGTTATCCATGTATAACTTAATCATAGTATTGTTGTACCACATTGGTCTCGGTATAAAATAATACATCGATTGGTGTATTAAATTACTCAGGATTAGTTATACATGATTCAAAACTCAAAAGACAAACCAAACATTGGATAAAACATTACAGAATATTATACCAACCCTTCAACCCAAACGAGCGCTTATTATCTAATCTATCATGTTTAGTATTTGATAGAATAAGAAGATAATACTAAAATTGTTTTGTCCGACAGAATAGAATATTAAGAACAAATTCCAAAACCTTTTGCATAATAAAGAAAAACTATTACTCTAATATAATGAAAATATGACCAATGATCAGGAGTGCTTTCAAAATCCAGCTGATTTGCCAATTTTGATACTGTAAGAAAGCAAGCCTTGAACCATCCTGACGTAGACTAAGAGTCCACCAAACTATATAGAGAACTTGATTCTCTATCAATTTAGTTCTTACAGTACACAGCAATAAGTAATGAACACAACGATATTTACGTGGAAAACTCCCAGTTTACGGGATTAAAAACCACGACCTATACTAGCAAGATTTCAACTTCACTAACTGAGCAAACATTAGATTATAACCTATTGCAATCTATGAATTAAACTCTTAATCCTTCACCTTCATACAATAACTATATTATAAGCCTCTTTGTAATAACTCTATCACAAAGCTACACACTTGACTAACTCTAGTTAAAACAACCACAATGATAATGGTTTAGAAGATTTCCTATGAATGCTTCCGACAAGCTGTACGGGAATTACAATTTAATAACATAAGACAAAGACATAACAATACTACAGAACACACGACATAATCAATGACGGGATCTAGTCCTTTTTCTGTAGCTGCTTTGCTCTTCAATGCCTTAGAGGAAATAAGAGCGGTTGCACACTTGAAAGAAATCAAAGTTTAGGTTTTATAAGTGTTTAATGAAATCCCTGGCCTCATGTTGATAATATATAAGTGAAGTCATCAAAGATGATGCAAGGGAATATGTGGTACGCTGCATGCTCAGTGTTGTTGTATTGTTGCAGGTATAGTGTAGCAGCTTTAACAATTGTAGAGTTGACTTGTACTACGACCGGAGGAACTGATCCCTATATGTTCCCTCTGATGTTCCGTTATCTAATTTCATTGAGAATTGAACCAGACATCTGACTAGTTGCTCTGAACGCTGAGAAACTAATTGTATCAGGTTCCCTATCTGATTCTCTCATGAAGTTTGTCAAATCATCAAAACAAACACGCATAACTTATCACACCCTTAACTATAGCTTTGCATTTATAGAACAATGTTTCTGGGATTTTGTCAACTCTTGATGTATGGGATATTTTCAACTCTTGATGTATGCAGTCTATTTCGTCCTCTGTATATCTTTCACCTGAATTTACTTTCACATGATATCATTGGTTCCGCGATAAGAAATTTTTACAGCTGAAAAAGTTACATGCATGTTGTTCGACTATAAATATATATATGTGTGTGTATATATATATATATATATATATATATAAAATCTCAAATAGGAGGATTTCGAAAAGGCTTGCCTATTTCACGGTGGTCGATCGGGGCGACGTGACTTCAAGATAAAACGGAAGAACACGAAGGATGATCAGTTAGAAGATGAAACGGAAACAAGGAGCAGGATAGAGCAAGAAGCTAAGGAAAGTGAAACAAAAATCAAAGCTATTATGTCGGCAGCTCAAATACATCTAGTTGTGGCCATGACAGTCACGTTTGCAGCTGGTTTCACGTTGCCTGGAGGTATAGATAGCGACGCCAATAGCTCAAATAAAGGGATGGCGATTCTAACAAGAAAAGCAGCACTCCGTGCATTTGTTGTT
This sequence comes from Nicotiana sylvestris, assembly GCF_000393655.2. Taxonomy (NCBI): domain Eukaryota; kingdom Viridiplantae; phylum Streptophyta; class Magnoliopsida; order Solanales; family Solanaceae; genus Nicotiana; species Nicotiana sylvestris. The sequence continues at coordinate 36,014,203 of NC_091061.1, forward strand.
ACAGATGTAATCGCGTTTGCATGCTCAGCTGCTGCTATATTCAGCTACTATATCATGGCAGGAAATGCAGCAACTCTAAAGGAACTGAAGGTAATTGGGTGGCTTTACGGAGTCGCAGTTATTTTGCAGTTTTTGGCAATGACAGCAGTTATAGGTGCATTTGTAACTGGTATGTATGCTACTTTAGCACATTCACTTGGTCTTGCCATTCCTGTCCTTGTCATCGGGTGCAGCTCTTTACTTATGTACTTGTGGATTATGCATAGTTGTTTGATGAGAAGCGGTAAAGAATCAAGAACTCAATGAGTAAAGAGTATGAATCGATCTCTTATCCGGAATGTTTAAGAGTGATTCAGACACTTAAGTTGCATACTAGTTAAGTTTAAGAAAATGAGTTGTCCACGGTCAAATAGTGGACTTTACAAGCTCAGATTCATGATTTAAAAGCTTCAACATGTATGCATGATGATTTTGGACTTGTCCGCAGGTTTTGGATAGATTTCGATGAGTTTCAGATGGGTTTGGATTATGTCATGCTCTTATTTTTCTTTTTGGCATAAAGAGTACCATATTGAGCAAATGATCTTTGATTTGTTATTCGATTGAGCAAACGACCTTTGATGCATCGTCTGGCATATTGTAAAGATGTACAAGTTTTGTTATTAAAATAACTTCTACAAATTCAAAATTATTAGGGGTTCTTCATTATTGTATAATATTATCTTGATTTTAATTTGTTTTCATGTATTAAAGAAAGACGTCTTAATCACTTTAAAAAGAAATTCGTTAATTACTTTAGATGTTACGTGTTTACCTACAAATAAACCTTTTTATAATAGCCTCGTTTGTTCCGAATATTTTTGGTTGTTATAGCAAAGTCATGTTATAGAGAACACATATTATAACATAACATGAAAATTGGTTCCGGAAAAAGTTTGACTTTTATAGTAAAGTAGTGTTATATAAAGATATTATTATAGAGAGATCTTACTACATTAGTTTTGCAATTTACGCACAATTTTGTTTCTCGACGTATATACAAATCAAGCCGAAGTAGTACTCCTACCATTTACTATATTATACTTTTACCACTAAACTATAATTTTTGTTGGAGCAGATAATTAGAATTTCTGTTGAGACTGAACTGTGGACTGCAGAAACAAAAAAGATGGTGAGCAACTTAGGAAAATGGCACAAAATTTCTATATGGATGGAAGATTACTCTTCAGTTCTAAATTAGGCTCATTTTCTCAGTATTCATGGTACGAAAAGAGTACAACCGATTAAATTCCGTTATCTGTAAAATTAGTTTACATTATGAGTATAGATTTGAAGGTCAAATATGAACCAAAGTTCATATCATTTATCATGTTTCCTTTACAACTCAAGAAAGCAACTACTATGATTTAAGGAGATAAGGTAAATTCTTTTTCAGATTCACAATTAAAATGGGAGGGGGGGGGGGCAACTTTTGATTCAAAAAATATAGTTACCAGATTTGGTTCTGTACATTCTAGAATGTTTTAATCATTCATGCTAAGTTGCTTGTCTTTTCACCTTATAACTTGTACCTTACATTGTGCAATCTTATACCAACTTTTTTACTTTCGAAAAAATCAACATAAAGTATCTATATCCATGTCATGTCCGACGAAGGCACATCCAAATAAATGAAATATCCATGCAATATAGTTGTCTGCCAACAACAACAAACCCGCAACAAACCCAGTATAACCCCACATAGTGGGGTTTGAGAAGGGTAATATGTACGTAACCTAATCCCTACCTTGTGAAAATAGAAAGGTGGTTTTCAATAGACTCTCGGCTCAAAAAAGTATAAGCACCACGTTAAAGAAGAGAAAAAGACAGCATTATTTTTCTCCTATATAAGAACTGCTTGTGAAGTTTACATCCAAATGGCATGTCATTTCACAAGAGTAGAAGAATGTTGCATACCTATGACACCATTATGCAAAAGGCAATAAGAAAGTTCTATACAGATACACTTTCCTTCCAAGATGCCGCGCAAGAGTCACGGACTTATGTATGTAATAATGAAAGTAAAATTTGTGAGTCAAATTACTCCAAACATCTAAAAAGAATCAAAAATAAGTTTGGAACAGAGCTAGACATTGACATGAACAATTGAATTCAAGAAAAGAAATTGTGAGCACTCAAATTTTGTAGTATTTAACATCTCTTGAAAAACTGAACGACAGCCATAAGTTTTCAGCCTCACCGTCTCGCCCTAACTTACCAAGTTTCATATGCCAATCAGCACAGAGGTTTTTGAGAGAATCTTCTCAAGCATCTTACTGGCATAATCATCAACTTATCATTTATATACTGAGGTCCGATAGCCCAAGGAGCAAAGCTATACATACTTTTTCTTTTTCTCTGTCTCTTTCTATTTTAAGAGAACTTTTCATAATAAACTCGAGGGATTAGACGTAGGTTATAGGAACTTATACGAGGTATTGGCATTTCAAGGACCAACACTTGCTTTTATAGAAACCACAGGCGCACGGAAGGAACTGCGACTAATCAAATGAGAATCTAGAAACAAAACTATGACCGTGATATCGTCATGAAAATGTCGCCTCACTCCTCTATCTATCCTTTTCAGGTCCGCATATCTCATTTCTCTTTTCTTTGCGGCTTCCTGAAGAGCAGCTTTTACAAGTTTTCTAGCAATTCCCTGTACAAATTTGTAAACGTTAGTTTTAGTAGAGAAAACAGCTGACACAGTAATTTAATGCAAGTTCCAACAGTCAGTCAATCACTGTTTCTTGAAGTAGACAGGTCATGTATAAAACAAAACTTACATGCTCAACAGCACAAATAGTCATAATCGAATATGCAAGAATCTAGTCTTGTTGTCTAGTGAACACATTACACAAGTATAACCATGTTAACAGTGGCTGAGCCAGAATTTTCACCAAGGGGTGTCAAGATTATGACTATAATCTATGTCGCGCAGATTCTCCAAAATGGTTGCCGCGCTCGTATCAGATCCTCCAAAAATACACTATTTTTGGAGGATCCGATACGCACTCATCGATATTTCGGAGAGCCCGAGCAACATAGACTATAATATGTATTGTTTTTGATAAGTAAATAAAAATAATACATATATAATTCATAGTCTCAAGTTCTCTTTTGTAATCATAGGTATTAATGTCAAGGAATGCCTGCTACTTCCTTTTCTCTTTAGGTAAAAAACCAAAAACAAGAAAGTGATATCCCTCTCCTTTCCTCTCCTCTCCTTTCTTTTCTTTTGCAAGGTCTCTGTTTCTTTTTCCCTTCATTGCAATCTAAAACATCTTTAAATGCTATTAATCTAAGGTTTAATCATGAAAGTGGCTTGTTAAACTTTTTTTTAATAGGTAAAGTGAGTTTTTAAAGATCTACCAAGATGGTACACCAGAATACAAACAACTGGTCCTTACATCCCCAAGAAATCACACAACTCTATGAACTGAGTAAAATTTTCAAAACTACTATTCCTACACCAAAGATAAAGATGCTACAAGCATCTACTCTTAATAAAAGAAACATGGGATTTTTTATTAACTTATTAACTAATCTCATTTTTAATTTTATATATTTCTTGTTTCATCCAAGTTTTTAAACACAGATAAATATCTCAAAGCACACAAAAAGCAGATTTACTAAAGAAATTCAGATTCCTTCCTGGCAAACAGAGAACTCACAGATAACACAATGCTGTATTCTCCGAAGATTGAGGAACAGGAAAAGGTCTACTAAGAGAGAGATTTAAACTAGATAAAATCGTAACACCTACATGTACTCTCTCTCTCTCCCTCCCTCCCTCCCTCCCTTTCCTTCCTGGCAAACAGAGAACTCACAGATAACACAATGCTGTATTCTCCGAAGATTGAGGAACAGGAAAAGGTCTACTAAGAGAGAGATTTAAACTAGATAAAATCGTAACACCTACATTTAACTCTCTCTCTCCCTCCCTCCCTCCCTCTTTCTCCCTCTCTCTCTCTCTCCCTCCCTCCCTCCCTCCCTCCCTCTCTCTCTCTCTCTTTAACAAATGAGAATGATATGATAACAAGAAAATTATAGAAGATTTGACAAACAAGGAGATTCTTACTTATCAAAAGAAATGAGGGTAATCTTACATGGTGCTCACAACTACTGACAATGTCCACGGCCTCTTGATTACTTAGATGCTCCCATAAGCCGTCAGAAGCAAATATGAGAAACTGATCTTCTGGAAGGAGCTTCTGTACAAATATTGATGGCTCAGCTAGGAGAATGGGCTTCCGGAAGGTTCCAGGAAATCGAAATTTAGGGAGCAAAGGCTCTCTGTTAAACTCTGCTCTCTTCAAATATGCATCACCAATTGATCTTGACACCTGCAAGTGCATTAAATTTTAGCAATAATACTATCAAGTTGATAATATCATCTGCTTCACACAGTTCAGATAACTGTAATGAATAATCTCACGGTGAGTCTGATAACATGGAACTTAAATACCTGTATAATTCCCTTCACGCGCCAAACCTTGTGCTTTAAAACTACTACATGCGGATCATCAGGATGCAGTGAACGCAGTTCCTCACGGACAGATGCCAAACTCGCATTGTGTTCAGAAGACAATTGAATTGCTTTAACCTCTTTCATAGCCCTCTCCCGTTTTCCTAACACCGCACGAGAATCTCCAGCATTTGCGATGTATAATGTCCCACTGCATATAATACCCACTAAGCAGCATGATCCCGCAGAAGCAATATGGGGTTTAGTTTGCCATTGCTTTCTCACTAGAGAAAGGAACTCCTCTTCTGTTTCCAAATATGCCTTGCTTATAACGTCGGCTGACATAACTTGATCCTCTGAGGTGAATTCTGCATCACATATAGCTGTCAAGTAAGTAACATATGTATCAGTAATCTTCAAACAGTATAAAAGAGTGCGTACATGTCAAAGGAGAGAGAGAATCATAAAGCTTTCTTCCCTCAAACTTTTCTTTGCTGGGGGAGGGGAAAGTGGCAAACCAAGGAGCGAGGATGATCTAATCCTAATTTACAGAATAAGCCTGATGGCTTTAACAAACTTTTCTATGACAAATTACATGCAACAACAATAGCCCACTGAGATCTCACAAGAGGGGTCTGGGGAGGGTAGTGTAATCATACATGTACATTGGTGCTATATGTGTAGATATGAAAAGCATCGGCATACAGCAGTGTGCTTGTAGTGGGTGGTCTTGAATTGATTTGGAGTACAAATGGGTGATGTGACAAGCACAATAAAGGAGGTATTGTTTAGTTGGGTTTTCAGAAGTAGGAATAGAAGACCATCAAAATAGGATGCCCCCCTCCCCCCCCCCCCCAAAAAAAATAAAAACCCCCACAACCCCAAGCGCTTATGTGGGTAGTTTGGAAGGAGAGAAATAAAAAGGCATTTGAAGGGGTTGAAAATGATTTTATGTATTTGAGGAATAGCCTTCAATCTCTGGTTTCCTTTTGGTGCACCCTCGAGTTCCCAGTTTGTATAGATGATTGGATGAGCTTTGTATAGAACATTGTTTTACTGTAGGTTCTCTACTTTCTGGCATACAGCTTGTACACGTGCATTTCGCCAACATGAAATTATTTACCTTATAAAAGAATTATATGAGAGAAGAGATCTACTATCGGAGGACGGAGGATGCCCTCTCATACAAGCAAACTCTAGAATTTGATCTAAAGTCCAGTTTATAGATGCGTTGCACTCAAAGTCCATAAGCGGGAGGCTACAAGGCATTTTAGGAAGTGCGTTCCATTCAGCTTTCTCCTCGTTACATATTCATGTGGTAGAACTTTAAGATTTTTTAACATTGTTGTCCTTATACCGGATGGTGAGAACACAAGTTTTCCAGTATAGGATTAGATGTTAATGCTCCTGCTGCACCTGAAGAAGCAGCGGTGTAGCAGCCCTGGGAGGTAGGGGCGTAGGTCGGGTAGAGGCCATGGTCAAGGTAGGAATTGAGGGCATGGCGCAGCAAGAGCTAAGGCTCCCAGAGCTGCTAAGCAGGAGGAGCTAGTTCTCAAGGAGTAGCAGGTGCCAATTGCTTTGATGCCGGCAGTTTTACCAGAGGGGCTTCAGGAGACGCTCCTGGGGTGGATCAGGTCATTAAGCTATTGCCCTGAAATGCAGCTGATCAAGCAGAGAGAGTCTGAGGTTGGCTCAAGGAGGAGATAGAAATGCTAGGCCTAACAGGCATTGAGGGGGTGCGTTGTAGTGATGTGCGAGCTATTGAGCATGTAACTTAAGGTTGGCTCAAGGAGGGGATAGAAATGCCACGCCTAACAGGCATTGAGGGGGTGCGTTGTAACTTACCATTTCTAAAGTAAACGCTATGATGACCCTTATCAGTTTGTGGATGACATCCATAAGGCATTAGCGGTGGTGCATTGCAGTGATGTGCGAGCTATTGAGCTTGTAACTTACCAGCTGAGGCAGAGATGTTACCTATTCATGGTCTACCACCTTCTCCACCAGTCCCCTTGCAAGGCTTTTACCTTTGACCTGGGATGGTTCGCTACAACTTTTAGATTTCTGCCTATGGTTTTTTTTTTTTGGAGTAAGATTTTTGATGGATCTTAACCCAAAGGGACTTGTCATGCTTCATAATAGACCTCAATTCTCCCTAGGTCATACAACATAGAGTCGTCATGAAGGCTTTTATAGTGATACAATATTTGCGGACAAGGAACATGTAAGATCTACATTGCTGACCCTAACACCATGAGCATCGTCTCTAATGCAAGGTTTATGTCTTTCATTAATTTCTTTCCAATCAGGTACATATAGAGGAAAGACAATCCAGATCTTTCTCGGCCTTTTGGCTAGATCAAGTGTAGTAAAGGAACGAACAATCCTTAATCTAATCCATACGGATACATATCATCTTAAAAGGAAATTATTGCTAACAACATTAATTGGCCCGTCTAAAATTCATCAGAACCTTATAGATGTTGGCAGCAATGGCTATTAAAATTCGGAGTTTCCTCTGTTATAATTGTTCCTTGCAGCAAGTTTATTGGAAAAACTGAACAAAAATCTTACGAATGCCTTTTAGTACTGAAACGAAGACCCAAATTCAGTATTTCCCCTTCTTTGGACAAGGAATCTAAAAGATCAGATATTTATGCATGGTTGAACCTCACACAATTCGCTTCATCTCTAATCAAACATTCCCTATTTCCTATCTCAATCCTTTCTTCAGGTGATTTAAAAAGGAAAGGACATTCTTCTATCAAGTAATCCATATGGCCAGGATACAGAGCTGACTTTAGTTCTCTGTCACAACTTGCAAACAGCCAAACACATACCTATAGGGGAGTAATTCCCAACAAGAGAGAGATGCCACATGTCCCAAATCAATCATAGCCTTGAATGCAACAGAAATTACCAGAGAGCTATCCTAAGTGTAATTTAGTATCTTTTTTTATATAATCAGAACCAGACTCCTGCTTCTAAAAGTTCACTTTCAGTAAGGGCATTATAAACAAGAATGATAGTATAGTGAAGGAATTTGACCTAATCCTTCATCATAAATGACAAAAAGAACTTACTGTTTAATCTTATCCAAAGAGCAATGAAGTTTACTACAGTGTTTTATCAAATGTGAAAAGCATTAAAAGAAAAGGCCGAAGTTTGTTGGAACTTGGAATTTTCATCAACAACAGACCCAGTATATTCCCACATGTGGGGTCTGAGGAGGGTAGTGTGTACGTAGACCTTAACCCTACCTTCACAGGTTGTTTTCAATAGACCCTCGGCTCAGAAAGGGTGAGGAGAAGGAGAAGGAGGAGGAGGAGGAGAAAAGGATAGAAAAGGAAGAGAGAAGAAAAAAAGGGAGAAAAAGAATAAGTAGTATCAAATAGAAACAACAGGGAATACAATACCTGAGGCGAACTAAACCACATGACGTAATAAAGATCTAAGAATATGAAGGAACATGAGTGCTACTAAAACTACTGGTAGAAAAATGAGAAACGTTCAACTACCCACTAACATTCTACCCTAATCCTCGACCTTCCCATCCTCCTATCAAGGGTTATGTCCTCAATAAGCTGAAACGGCGTTATGTTCTGCCTAATCATCTCTCCCCAGTACTTCTTTAGCCTACTCGACCTCTTCTCAAACCTGTCATGGCCAACCTCTCACACCTCCTAACGAGAGCATCAATGCTTCTCCTCTTAACGTAGCCGAACCATCCCAGCCTCGACTCCCACATCTTGTCCTCCACAGAGGTCACTCTCACTTTGTCCCGAACAGTTTCATTCCTAGTCTTATCTCTCCCGGTACACCTACACATCCATCTCATCATCCTCATTTTGGCTATTTTCATCTTCTGCACATGGGAGTTCTTGACTGGCCAACATTCAGCCCCACACAGCATAGTAAGTCGAACCACCACTGTGTAAAATTTACCCTTAACTCTTGGCGGCACATTCTTATCACATAAAACACCGGATGCGAGCCTCCATTTCATCTATTCCACTCCAATGCGATGTGTGACATCTTCGTTAATTTTCTCGTTACCTTGGATAATAGACCCGAGATACTTGAAACTACTTCTCTTGGGGACAACTTGAGCATCAAACTTAACATCCACGTCTGTTTCATCAGTCCCGTCACTAAATTTGCACTCCAAGTATTATGTTTTGGTCCTGCTCAACTTGAAACTTTTAGACTCATGTCTCCAAACCTCCAACCTTGCACTAACCCCGCCTCGCGTCTCGTTGATCAACAGTCTATCATCGGCAAATAGCATGCACCAAGGCACCTCCCATTGGATGTGTCACATCAGCACGTCCATCGCCAAGACAAATAAAAATGGGCTAAAAGCCGATCCTTGGTGCAGCCCCATCACAACATGGAAGTGCTATGAGTCACCTCCCATAGTCCTCACCCGAGTCTTAGCACCATCCTACATATCCTTAATCACCCCGGTGTATGCTACCAGAACGCCACTAACCTCTAAACACCTCCACAGAACCTCCCTCGGAACTCTATCGTATGCTTTTTCAACACATAGTGCAAATAAAGCGTCCTTCATTGAAGAAAAAGGTGTGTGTACATGTATCTTTTTAGTGACACCCTTTTCAAGAGCCCCTGGCCACTAAGGCACACAAATTAGCACCTTGGTGTTGCTCGGACCCTTCAAAATCCCTACCGCACCATGCCGATCCAACACAATTTAGATGTGGGTGTGAGTGTGGGTGGGAAATCCACACAGGATTTGGTCAACTTACCTTGGGTGCTTTGACTACATCTGTGACCAAGAAGTAAAGATTGATCAGTTATTTGGTTTGACTTTTGGGTTTATCTCATATATATAGTTATAGAATGCTTTGTTATTACACGAGATATCTTATGAATAAAATATTAACTATTAAGTGTTTAAATATTATTAATTTTAGTTCAATAACTTGTATTAATCGTCGTAATAATAGTTATTGGCCGTGTTCCAGCACCCCTATGCAACATAGAATGAAGCACATCCTAAATCACGCGAAGCACTCAACCTATACACCTAGCTTTAGTGTCTAACAACACATTTTTTTATAAGATGCAACAACACATTTAACAAAGATTTAATACACTACGAAAGAGCTACATACTTGGAATACATGTGTGTCATATATGAGTGTGCATGTACAGAATAGTCATTACAGTACCTAGAGTACGTAAGTAGAAGATAAGTCTTGTTTCTGAAGCACATATATGTAAGTCACAAATGAAATGCCACAGATACAGTTTATCTTTAAAGCATAGGAAAGAAGAAAAAGCATACTCTTGACGTTCTTGAACAGGCGGTCATTTATAAACCGGGCAGCTTCTGCACCTGCATGGCCATCATATATTCCCACAAAGGTGCCCTGCAGACCTGTGTTGACCGAACTCATCGGCCCCGATTCAAGCTGACTGTGATCCTCCAATGTATTATTCGCTTGAATTACAGCCATCGAGAACTCCCCATTAACATGGTGCCCCGAATCTTTATACCACCACAATCCATCAACACTGCCGTCCGGGTCTCGGTCTCCACCTCTACTATTGCTATTTTCACCTTCATTATCTATAGAAGGCTTCCAACAAGGGTAAACAAACTTTTTCCATGTAGTTGTCACCATCTCTTTGCATGTTACTTTTATTACGACTCACCCAAATGATCGAGCAATTGATTACTTGCCAAACCAAGATTACTACAAAATCCTAACCCCAGTTTTATAAAGCTTGCCAAAAGTTCCAGACTTTGCTCATATGTCCAGCAATGCAACACCCCAAATGATCCAGCAATCAAAATACCTATGTTGTAAATCTTGTGAAAAGTTCCAAGAAATGCATACCACTAATCTGCATACCGAGAAAGCATTAGCTACCTAAATAAATGATGTACTCAAAGCCTGCATTACAGAGACAATAAATAAGCAATTGAGACTAAACAGATAATGGGGTTTCAAGATTATGCACAATACAGAGACCAACCTATGCAAACACAATTAATCTGCATACCTACATAAACAAGAACAATCTAAACAATGATGTACCCAAAAACTGCATTAAATTGAACAATTTGAGACTCAAACAAATAATACCTATTTTAATTTTCAAGATTATTATACATGAATACAGAAAAGAATTGCACATTCAAATATCAAAATTGGATATTACATTGAATACCTTGTATCAGAGATTCCCAATTGATGAGGCAATGGAAGACCCCTATATTAGATTTTGATTATTAAAATAAAAAGAATGGATTTTCTCTTGCGACGAAAGAGAAAAATTGTTTCTTTACAACGGGGAAAAGGGTGATAGACAAAGCGAGGGGGGTGAGGAGAAAAAATGGGGTTGGGGTTGGGGTTGGGGGTGGGGTGGAGTGTTCTTTTGGTTTTTCTTTGTTGTAAAGAAGCTGATGCACAATAACCATAAAATACGTAGAAAATTTTAAAATAAAATTGCCAAAAAAAGGTAATTGGGTATTTTGACTTCCTTTTTAGCTTAAAAATTGCACGGAACGTCCTATTTGGTGGTCCCCATTTAACCTATACCCATTTTTTTTAAAAACTTTTAACTTATACTCACTTTTTAAACAAATTCAGCCCCTTTCTCCGTAAAAATTGCACGGGGCGCCCTATTTGGTCGCCCTCATTTAACTTATACCCATTTTTTAAAAAAATTTTAACTTATACCCAATTTTTAAATAACTTCAGCCTCTTTTCTCCTCCTTCTTCCCCTTTCTCCTCCTCCTTCTAACTTTTACCTTTTATGTAGTATGTATTTATTTTTGGTGCTCATCACACATTGAAACAATTTATGTTTGCTTTAAAGGTACATTTGTATTCTGTAATATAATACCTTTGAAGTTGTTGTTCTACTCATTATGCTGAATACGCTTGTATATTGATAGTTCTTTATCTTTATCATATAGGTTTAGAAGGGAATTTGTTTAAAATAAAATTTGAATTCAAGAGTATTAATAATTCAGTAAGCAAGAAATAACTGGAGTTTAAAATTACAAAACGAAAGACAAAAAAGCAGAAGCTGAAGAAGAAAGAAAAGAATTGGAACACACAAGCACTTGAAAGAAAGAGAACTAAATAACTTCAGCTCTAGAGCTGAAGTTCAACAGTTACAAAACAAAAACTTCAGCTCTAGAGCTGAAGTTATTTAGTTCTCTTTTCTTTCTAATGATCAACCGCGAAACACCAAAAACAGTAGTGATTGCCTCAGACTTCAGCTCTGCTAAAGTTTCCCCGTTACAACACAAAAACTTCAGCTTTAGAGCTGAAGCTTACAAACAAAAACTTCAGCTCTAGAGCTGAAGTTCGACAGTTACAAAACAAAAATTTCAGCTCTAGAGCTGAACTTCAGGCCCGGCTACTAGAATGCTGAAGTTTTGCGTGATTGTCTTTGCTACTTCAGCCCCGTATGCTGAAGTTATGCGAAAAAGTGGGTACGCTTGCAATTATTTTGCAAAGCGGGCACAAATTAAAACGTGACACAAAAAGCGGGTATAGACGCAAATGCCCCCTTTCTCCTCCTCCTTCTCCTCCTCAAAGTTATATCCGCCTCTTCTTTCTCAAACTTCTCCTTCTCCCTTTTCTGCAAGAAATCTGTTACGGCTATGTATATAACTTGTATTCACACGACGTTTTTATCTAGGATTTCGTTTTCAAGAAATTAATAATCATTTTTAGGAAGAGCCTCTAGTACTTGGGATTTTTCCAACATAATTTGTGGAGAAACTTATTGCTATAGCGAGAAGCATAATTGAAGCAAGTAGAAAGCTAACCTTGTATATGTGAATTATATGTTTCTGTGTTCAGAAAAAGAAAAATTTCTGTTATCTGAATGTATAATAAAATTGTATAATGTATTTTCCAATATCAGCTGCTTAGAAATAAAAATGGCTGAGCAAAGTTGAGTGTGAGTTAGACGAAATGAGGTTACTGCATTTAAAGCGGACGATAACATAAAAAGCTGATTTTTCCAGAAAAAACTGAAATTCGCCAGTTACAAATAAAAACTTCAGCTCTAGAGCTGAAGTTCGACAGTTATAAAACAAAAACTTCAGCACTAGAGTTGAAGCTTACAAACAAAAACTTCAGTTCTAGAGCTGAAGTTCGATAGTTACGAAACAAAAACTTCAGCTCCAGTTACAAACAAAAACTTCAGACGGTTACAAAACAAAAACTTCAGCTCTACAGCTGAAGTTCGCCAGTTACAAACAAAAACTTCAGTTTTAGAGCTGCAGTTCGACAGTTATAAAACAAAAACTTCAGCTCTAGAGCTGAACTTCAGGTCCGGCTACTAGAATGCTGAAGTTTTGCGTGATTGTCTTTGCTACTTCAGCCCCGTATACTGAAGTTATGCAAAAAGCGGGTACGCTTGCAATTTTTTTTGTAAAACTGACACAAGTTAAAACGTGACACAAAAAGCGGGCACAGATGCAAATCCCCCCATTTTCACCCATACATATTGGACTTTCTGTTTAGCCTTTGGACTAGAAAGCAATTTAGCCCACAGACTTCGATGAACATAGTAGGCTTTTAACACATTTGATCAACAACAAACAACAATAACAACCTAGTAAAATTTCACAAGTGAAATTTGGGGAAAATAATGTATACGCAGATCTTACCCTTATCCCGAGGGAGTAAAGAGGTTATTTTCGACAGACCCTCGATTCAAGAAGACGAAAAGACACTATATACACTTACTATGTATCAAATATATTAATATATAAAAATATTATTTTCCATGGCAGTTATATTGTGTAAAAATCCCAATATTCACAACATTAACAATGGCGCGAATTTTGTATGCACACGCATATATTGTGTATGTGTATAATAATATTCAGTTATATATCAATCAATGAAATCAAAGTCGATTGCAAGTTATGTTTTAACTGTCTTTCTGAAGTCTTTTGACTTCCTCTTCATTATTTGAATTAAGAGTGGTCTACTTCTTGTATGAATTATGCACTACCATTAGTAGGTTTATATTAATTTCATGTCTGTCCACTTCAATGCTGCTTCCTTGTATTTAATGTTATGTTTGTTAAGATACTTTTTATATTTTTTGTCCAATTTCTTCATTAATCATTTACTCTAAAGAAAAAAAAATGGGATAAAATGCGGAGCTAGCTTGTGATAGGGGTCAATTCTTATTGACAAAATTACATAATAATAAACTCCATAAGTTGACCTTGCATTATTTTAGCACACTTACAAGTTTGCAAATGTATAGCCAAATATTAATAAGTTTAGATCTGAATTTTTTTTCCAGTTTTTTTTATTCTCTATATCTTCAAGCCCGAAATATTTTCATTTTCCTTTTTCCTCAAGTTTCTACATACCTATCACAACTATAAAAATTCACAAACAGATGCGAGAAATCTAAAATTTCATCTTCTTTAATGCTAATCTTGTTAGTTTTTGAATATGATTTTGTGAGAAATTTTAAGTGGGTATTGTTTGAACTTATTAAAATTAGTTTAAGTAGATCGTATACAAAGTTTGAAGTCATTTAGTGGAGTTTGGAATAGTTTTAATCAAGAATTGTAAGTTAAAATTGTATAAAATATTCGTCAGAGATGCTTATACACTTTTATACAATATTATACACTTTTATACAAAGAGGTATATCATATATATAGTTGTATAAAAGTGTATAAAAATGTATAAGCACAACAGTGAAAATGTTAGTGATACACCATGTATATAGGTGTAGAAGAAGAAGAAGAAGACATGTGAGAAATCCACCAAATACCTATAAATAATGTATTAGCCTTGTATAAAATAATGTATAAGAGGTGTTTATACACTATTATACATTACTTATACACTGTTATACATTATTATACAAATGAATCCTATTAATGGAGTTTCACTGGTTCTTCTTCTTCTTTGAGCATCTTCTGAAATTCAACTCAAATCTACCTCAAATCTGCTCCAAATCACTTCAAATTTGAGTTTTGAACTCCCCTTGACGATCCCAATCAATTGGGCCGACACCCAATCCAAACAACTAACAAAATCGAAAAATCTAATTTCTAAAATTGAAGCTTCGAATGACCTTTAATGGTGACTCCAAAAATAATACTTCTCTTAAATGGTATTTTTTCTTCTCATCTTAATAGTGATTATCAACTTTGAATCTGGAAGGAGAATTGAAGAATATATATAATGGTAGAGAAATTTTGGGGTGTAAAGTCGTGAAAGAGGAAGAAGAAGAACGAAGAAAAGAAAAATAATAATTAAATAGGGTAGGCTAACTGGTGAAAAATAATTTTCAGATTATGTACAACCGGACCCATATCAGGTAAAGGCTTTAAACATGGGCCATTTTTTGATGGACTGTTGGGTCAAGTGACAAGGAGCGTAATTCCCCCATTCTTATTCAATTCATCAGTAAATTATAATATATAAATAGGCCAAAAATAAGATTTTTTTGTCATATATAAATCATTGATCCACGTGATACATGTGAGATTTGTTAGAACTTCATATGGTTTTGCACGTATATGGTATTAAGAATAATTGTATGTAGGTTGCTATCGTTAAAAGGTTGACCCAAATTAAAAGTGATCTAATAAGGTTTAAAGTTAAATGGGTCTATAAGACACCTCATAATGTATGGGGTCTAATGTGTAGATACCCGGATATAATTTCTAATTTAATGATGTGCTAAATTAGAACTACATAAACATGTGCAATTATAAATGGGTTATGATCCCCAAATCAGATGTAGGGTTCTTTTTCTAATATCCCATCGGTGGAAAAGGAAGAGTTGTCTTCTGTCCAATTTCTACGTCTTGATTTGGAAGACTATTGACTGCAGTTTCATTCGTTCCTATGGATTCATGTACGCTTCCGCATCTAGCTTTTATTCTCGATGATTTAACATGATAGATCTTGGGTAAACGATGAAGGATTTCATCTTAAAGTATTTTGGTTCTTACAATTGGTATCAAGAGCCTATATCTTGTTAAATCATTGAGAATTAAGTTCACCTTAATTATTGTTCAAAAACGAGTTTATGTAAAGCATATATCGGAGGATTGATTTTATATTCTTGTGGTAATTTGATGGATTCGAAAAATATGACATAGCATATTGTTTTCTGTTTCAATAAGATGGTAATCTATACTATATTAAAAACACGAAGACTCTTAGCGAAATGTCGTTCGACTTTTTTACCCTTAAAAAATCGACTTTACACTAGATAAAATTATAATTTAAGTTGCCTTCCTAATATTTAGGAATAAACATTCAATTACCATTTATGCTAATTTTCCTAAAGTTAGAACTTTAAAATCAACTAGAATTAATTTGTTAATCTTTCCTTATTAGATTGTATTACAATTTTATTTGCAATAGGAAGACGTGATTTTAATACAATAAAGACTTTTGTTTCAAAAGGAAAAACAATACTAGCTTTTTACCACGTCTAATCTCCATATCATTTGTAGGATTTTAAATTAAAACGTTAAAAAAGAAGAAGAGAAGATTAATCAAGTACACTACTAAATTGATTAATTTCTAGAATACATAATAACTTACATATCGTTCTATCTATCTATATTAAATGCACGAAGGCCCTTAATGAAATATCGTTCGCCTTTTTTTACCATTTAAAATTAAACTTCAAATTAGACAATATCGTAATTTAGTTATTATCGTAATATATAGTACTTTGAAATCAACTAAATTGGTTATAAAATATTTCTTGTGTTAAATTATGTAGGAAGTCCTAATATTTAGGACTTTAATATAAATATTAAAGAAAGCTCGGTGCACTATATGTGCGGGGTCCAGATAAGGCCCAGACCACAAAGATCTATTATCATTTACTTATATTGTTTGGGAGAAATAACAATATTACATTGTCTTAACATAAATATTGTTTGGGGAGAAAAAACAGTATTACATTGTCTTTTGCTTATATTTGTTTACGACAATTTTTATATGAAATATGTTTGAACTTATAATTCTAAGGGGAGGACACTATATATTCTTACTATTAAATTAAGATGCATGTACTTAATTAACTATTTTTCTAATAATTAAATATAATTTTTAAATATTATGCGAAAATATTGATGAAGAGAAAAAGATGTTATTCGAGTAAGAAGGAGTTTAAAAAAGTATCTCTATTTTCTATATCATTGTAAAGGCACGAATCCCGAATGCAAAAATAAATAAATTATTTTTTTAATTTTTATTCAATAACTCAAATATATTATTTAATAATATTTACGTAATTTTTTAAAATTATATACTCATTGATATAAGTACACGCGCAAAGCGCGTACCCTAAGACTAGTTTACAAAACAACCATAAAACAGTAAACAAACTAAAAAAGAGCTATAGTCAAAAAGTTTTAGCCTTTTACCCTTTTAGATAGCGTTATAGTATGATTACACTTACGAAAAGTTTGTTGTTACAAGTTTCTAAACTTTCAGAATTTTAAAAAAATAAATAAGTAAATATAGATCTCAAAAGGTTCTGTTAGCCCATCGTTGTAGGCGTTACGATAGGAAATATCTATATCTATATATATATACATAATAAGAAAGTGAGGTGGCACCTCTCTCAAGCCAAGAAAAATATTTATCTTTTTTCTCTTTTTTTTTGAATTTTTCAACACTTTTTCTATTTCCTAATTATTTTCTTGTAAGAAGTAGTTAAAGTCTAATAATTACTCCAACGTTTCACAAAATAAAAGCACACATTCTTCAACTGATTCAATTCATATTTATTACCACAACATTTCATATCTAAAACGAATGACTAAACAAATTCTACAATCAATTTGAAAACTAAAGCCCCCCATCATCACTTAATAAGGGAATTGAAATGGTTCTTCCTCATTAAACATAAAACAATAGTACACCATTATATATAGAGACTCATCTTTAGCTTAGTTTTGTATCTGTTAGTGGATTTCATGGCTTTCTATTTTCAGCTCCACTGTTATTATTACATATACGTGTTTTGCTTAATGCCTAAATAATCTTATTTATAAGAATCCTTATTCAGTGAAGTTTTTACCTTTGCAGAGTAAGTAATGGTGGGACAAAAAATGGAGCAATATCACTGCATCGTGTGGACAAGCTGCTAAGAACCCATGGTAGGGATGTTTTTCTTTATTTTTTTTCAATTTTATGTGTGTTTGATCAGACATACTCTACATAAAAATATTTCTTTAATGTCTATTTATGCAGACTAATTCTAAGAAACACTCATACTCCATCGCAATTTTACAGCAAATGAAGACCAATAATTCACATTTTCTATCAAGGTATGGTTAACTAAACTCTAAGATTGTTCTTTTTTTTTTTCTTCTTTAATTTTGGGTCACTTAAAAGTGGTACATAGTGATTACTTAAACCATAAAAATATTTTCTCCTTTTCTCCCTTTATTTTAGGGACACATAAAAATTACAGGTATTTAAGAGTCATCTAAGAATTTATGAATCGGGATGAAGAACGAAGCAGAGGAAGAACGTAGAGAATCAGTTGAGCAAATTCAAAAGAAGATGATGGAGATCCTTATGATAAAATGTAGAATATTTTTATTTTTTTCTCAACCAGACTATAAAAATATAGTCGTAGATAGGCACATATCTCCATTATGTTAAGTTGTAGTCAGTTCTAACATATTTTTTGGTATGTTTGATTTTCGCTACTAATTAGATTTGGACAAATAAAAAGATTGATATGCTTATTAATAGAAACTTTGGTTAAGAAAGTCACTTCTCTTTTTTCTTCTTTTGTGGGGGCTTTTTTCACCTCATTTATATATTATCTTATTTTTATTAGCTCAAAAAGTCTCTATAACAGGCTCTTTATTGGATATTTTGATCTCTATTTATGTCCTCTTTTAAACTTTTCCACTCCCCCTAATAAATCTTCTGTTATTTATGTCTGTAACTTTCAAATATTGTTTAATGTGTAACTTTTCAACACCCTTTGTTTTTCACATATACGCCTATTTAAATTCATTAGCTATGACCGTCAGACATACACTCATAAATTAGTTGAATTATTAACTCAAAAAAATTGGCTTGCAATTCAGCTTTGGACTCTTTCCTTCCGTGTTCAACTTCTTTTCGAACATGATTACTTTTGATACATGGTTGTAATTCTTTTAGAAAATTAAAAATGGGTGTGTAATAGGTTATATGTGAGTGTAATTTTACCTATTTTATTTTTAAGGTGATGTATTGATATGTTTTTAGCAGATTCTGATAATTTCTATTTTTGATGTTCACTTCTTCCTATTTTGTCTCTAACCGGAATGAAATATGTTGAATTGAGAAAGCAAGTTTGTCCCGGTATTAGAGTTTCTGATATTATTATTTTCTATTTCAATGAAAGGAATTAACATATGATAAATTTTCAATTGTCCAAAGTAGTATGTCAATGAAAATGAAGCTTGCAAAATTTCGTCCTCTTGTGAATTCTTTCCCCTTTTTGATGATGTTGTATGTTAAATTTATTGGATAAGCATTTTAGGAAATGAACAATTCTTTTTAGTTTTTATGAAAATTTAGCATAGCCTTGATGATTTTGAGAAAGGAAAGATATAGATTTAGAGTGAAATCATTAAAATATAACTTTTGAAAGCCGGTGAAGAAAAGTTACATAGTTTTTTGATATATTATATGAACAAAGAAAAGGTATAATTAAAATTTATATGCATATTTAAAGAGATCAATTTTTTTGAAGTTTATTTCTGTCTTTCATATTTTTTAAAAATTACAAATACCGTTTATCTTTATGGGCAATTATATAAAATTATTCTCTGACAAACAAAAAGTACACAATTGATGAAAAGTTAAAGAAAGATAAAACTAAATACATAATAAAATCTAATCTATCTGGATTATAAAATAACTAAATATCTTTAATATTAAAGCATTAAAAAAATTACTTCATAAATCGATAAGATCTTTTGCAATTATCGCGCGAAGCACGGATTAATTCACTGGTTTGGTTATAATGGCGACTGCTTTTAGATTTTGTTAAGAAACATTGTGCTTAAGGAGTAGGTTTGCTGATTCTAGATACCGCCTTTGCGGCACTAAAAATTTAGATTGGAAAGGTATGCTCCATACCAGAAAAGGTTAATAGCCCGGTTGGCCAAGTTTTTAAAATCAAATTATTTTCAGAAGTATTTTTATCAAAAGTACTTTTTAAAAAAATATTTTTGGTGAGAAGCAGTTTGTGTTAAGTTAATTAATTTGAAAAATACTTATGAGCAGTAATTAGCGTTTGGCCAAACTTTTGAAAACTGCTTCTAAGTGTATTTTTTTCAAAAGTGCTTCTGAGAAAAGTACTTTTGAAGAGAAGTTACTTTTTTCTGCTTCTCCAAAACTGCTTCTGCTTCTCCTCAAAAGCACTTTTTTCCTTCCAAAAGCTTGGCCAAACACCTCAATTTTTGGCCAAAAGTGTTTTTAGCCAAAAAAAAAATACTTTTGGCCAAAAGAAAACTTGACCAAACAGGCTATAAGTCTTCTTTCAGAATGGTAGATTGTTATTTAGTTCTACTGAATAAATAAAAGACAAATAAATTGAAGCATACTAAAGGTGTCGTTTTTGTGGAGTACTAAACCTGGAGAACGATGTCTTGTTCTCCTTTAGATTTAGGTGCCAAAGTCGAACTTTTTTAAGTTTATTCGGTTCTTGTTATAAAATATAACCCAAAATAACAATATAGAACTAGCAAAAACAAACTAAGAGATATAGAGAGAAAGAGAGGAAGAAAGATTCTTATTTCTTCTTCAATTGTGTGTATTTTCCTATCTATTACAAGACTTTTATATAGGCATAAAAAGTGAAGAAACTATGTCATGGAATATGTCATTGAACATACAAAATATGTCATTAAGCATTTGAGATGAAGATCATGGAAGAAGAGTAGACATCCACCATAATGTGATATTTATCATAACATTCCCCCTTGGATGTCCAAAGATAATGTGCCTCGTTAAAACCTTACTAGAAAAAAACCCTATGAGAAAAAAAATCCTAGTGAAGGAAAAAGAGCACACATGTTTAGAAATACGCCTTTTAGTTTCCTCGTTAAAAACCTTGCAAGGAAAACCCAGTGGGACAAAACTTTGTAAGGGAAAAAGAGTACAACGCGTATTAACTCCCCCTAATGAGAGCATCAACTCACATCCTTGAGCCTTCGCATCCCAATTTTGTACACCAGTTTCTTGAAGGTTGATGTTGGTAGAGATTTGGTGAACAAATCACCCATATTATCACTTGAACGAATCTGTTGCACATTGATATCACCATTCTTTTGAAGATCATGTGTAAAAAATAATTTTGGTGAAATGTGCTTTGTCATATCTCCTTTTATGAATCCTCCCTTCAATTGGGCTATGCATGCTGCATTGTCTTCATACAAAATTGTGGGTAGTTTTTCACACTTCAAACCATATTTGTCTCGGATAAGATGTATTATAGACCTCAACCAAATACATTCTCGACTTGCTTCATGAATAGCAATTATCTCAGCATGATTAAAAGAAGTAGCCACGATTGATTGCTTAGTCGATCGCCAAGGTATGGCAGTGCCGCCACATGTAAACACACAACCTGTTTGGGATCGAGCCTTATGCGGGTCAGATAAATGCCCAGCATCGGCATAACCCACAAGATCGGGATTGCAATCATTGCCATAAAATAATCCCATATCGGTAGTCCCTTTTAGATATCGCAATATGTATTTGATCCCATTCCAGTGTCTCCTTGTAGGAGCAGATCTATATCTTGCTAAGACATTAACCGAAAAAGTTATGTCAGGCCTTGTAGTGTTAGCAAGATACATTAGTGCACTAATTGCACTAAGATATGGTACTTCAGGACCAAGAAGCTCTTCACTCTTTTCTTGAGGTCTAAATGGGTCCTTATTCACATCAAGTGATCGAACAATCATCGGAGTACTTAATGGATGTGCTCCATCCATGTAAAACCGTTTCAATACCTTTTTAATGTAGGCAGATTGATGAACAAAAAACCCATTTGTCAAATGTTCAATTTGCAAACCGAGACATAATTTTGTCTTTCCGAGATCTTTCATCTCGAATTCCTTCTTTAAATAATCAATTGCCTTTTGGAGTTCTGTAGGAGTTCCAATAAGGTTTATGTCATCGACATATACGGCAAGTACAACAAATTCCGGTGTTGTTTTCTTTATAAAAACACATGGACAAATGGCATCATTTATATAACCCTCATTTAATAAATACTCATTAAGACGGTTATACCACATTCTTCCTGATTGCTTTAGACCATACAAAGATCTTTGCAATTTGATTGAAAATATTTTCCGGGACTTTGAATTCTGTATGTTAGGCATTTTAAATCCCTCGGGAATTTTCATGTATATCTCATTATCAAGTGAGCCATAAAGGTAGGCTGTAACTACATCCATTAAATGCATGTCAAGCTTTTCATGGACAACAAAACTAATGAGACAATGAAATGTTATAGCATCCATAACAGGAGAATATGTCTCTTCATAATCGACACCAGGTCTTTGTGAAAATCCTTGTGCAACAAGGCGTGCCTTATATCTTTGTACCTCATTTTTCTCATTCCTTTTGCGTACAAAGACCCATTTATAGCCAACAGGCTTAACACCATTAGGTGTTTGGACTACAGGCCCAAAAACTTCACGTTTTGCAAGTGAACTTAACTCTAATTGGATTGCTTCTTGCCATTTTGGCCAATCAAGTCTTTGTCGACATTCTCCAACAGATTGAGGTTCAAGATCCTCACTTTCTTGCATAATGCTAGATGCAACATTATATGCAAAGATGTAATCTGCCACTATATCCATTCGATTCAAATTTGTCTCAATATCGATTGGATTTATTGATAGTTCCTTATTTTCTTGAGTCTCAGGCTCATTGATTTCCTCATGAATCTCAGGATTGGTTAAATCGTGTTCATTGTGAGACTCTTTCGTAGTATTATCTTGATCATTTGTTTTCCTTTTTCTAGGATTTCGATCCTTAGAACCTAATGGTTTGCCACGTTTTAGGCGTGTTTTTGACTCATTAGCTATGACACTAGAAGATTGTCCAATAGGGACATCAATACAGATTGGAACATTCTCTGCAGGGATATGTGATTTTGTTATCCTTTTCAGATCCGTAAATGCATCTGGCATTTGATTTGCTATTTTCTGCAAATGGATAATCTTTTGCACCTCTGTGTCACAAATAGAGGCACGTGGATCAAGATGAGACAATGATGTATTTTTCCACAAAATTTCACGTTTGGTTTCACTAATTTCTCCCCCTAATTTTGGAAAAAATGCCTCATCAAATCGACAATCTGCAAAACGAACATTGAACAAATCTCCCGTTAATGTTTCAAGGTAGCGAATAATGGAGGGCGATTCAAACCCAACATATATTCCTAACCTTCTTTGGGGACCCATCTTGGTGCGATATGGGGGTGCTACAGGCACATATACAGCGCATCCAAAAATTCTTAGATGAGATATATTAGGTTCATGACTCAAAACGAATTGCAACAGGGAATATTTATGATAATTTGTTGGTCTGAGACGAATTAGCATTGCTGCATGCAAAATGACGTGACCCCAAACAGAAGTGGGCAACTTCGTTTTCATGAGTAACGGTCTTGCTATCAATTGCAGGCGTTTAATTAAAGACTCTGCAAGGCCATTTTGAGTGTGAACATGAGCTACAAGATGTTCCACTTTTATCCCAATTGATAAGCAATTTTGCAAACGCGAGGTTGCGAGATGAAAATAGGCATACATGAGACCATCTAGAAGATGCATCTATTAAGACCATAAAATATCTAAACGACCCACTAGGTGGGTGAATAGGTCCACAAATGTCCCCTTGTATACGTTCTAAAAACGCAGGGGACTCAATCCCAACCTTTGTTGGTGATGGTCTTATAATTAACTTGCCTTGATAACAAGAAGTGCAAGAAAATTCATTATTTAAAATAATTTTCAAATTCTTTAATGGATGCCCATTTGAGTTTTCTATGATTCATCTCATCATAATTGATCCAGGATGTCCCAATCGATCTTGCCAAAGTACAAAAATATTGGAAGCAGTAACCTTTTGGTTTAAGGTAGAATGTGCCTCAATTGCACTAATTTTTGTCCAATACAGGCCACAAGATAAAGATGATAACTTCTCAATAATTCTTTTCTGGCCAGAGACATTCTTGGTAACAATGAGATATTCCATATTATTCTCATCTATTGTCTCAATATGAAATTCATTTCTGCGGTATCTTTAAAACTCAACAAGTTTCTCTTGGACTTGGAGGAGAACATTGCATTCTCTATGATAATTATTGTTCCCATAGGCAGAGTTATAGTAGCTCTTCCAGAGCCTTCAATTAGATTACTACTACCAGAAACTGTAGTAATATCTGCCTTACACATACTTAAATGAGAGAAATATTTCTTCTCTTTGAATATTGTATGTGTCGTACATGAATCAATTAAGCAAATATTTTTACAATTGAACTTTGATCCAAGTTTACTTTGAAAGATATCCATATTTGCTTCCCGTAATTTGACATACAAAAGAAGTATATAAATAAATATTAGTATTTTTAGAGAAAAATGGAAAAGAAATAAAGTTAAACCAATAATTCAATATCAGCCTTTAATGCATTTTCTGGAAAATTCTAATTATTATACAAATAATGCAAAAATAATACAAGTACACATATGACTAATACAACTACAACAAATTTATTTACATGTATAAATTATTTCCATTTTCCAACACATTGTATGAAAAATAATTGATCCGTGTAAGAAAAAAATATACTCATAAAAAAAAATTGAGGGTGAAGTAACAAAAGTTGTTCCAGGGTGCTTGTAAGCCTTTTCTTAAAGAGAATTAAAGCAACTTAAAGGAAAGTTAAAATTGTTAAAAGATCACTGAGACTAGAATACTAATTAATAGGATATTACTCCTTGTTTGTGAAATTTATAAAATTTTGGAAATAAAAATATTCTTAAGAACTACATAAGAAGAATTATAAAGTGCAATAAAAATTATGAGATGTTTATTCATTACATACTACGAGTAGGAAAACATAAAAATTAAATTGCTCAATCATCTCTAACCACAGATCCATCACCGATCAAGTGGTTTATGTTTTCAACAAGGTGCTCAAAAAAATCTGCCACATCCAAGTGGGTGATGTCAAATTCATTGTCATAGACAAGATTGGCTTCAGGGCCTTTATTCTTCAGAGATGCTTGATAAAGCTCAACCAAATGTTTTGGTATGCGATAAATTTTTGCCCAATGCCCTTTTCCACCGCAACGATAGCATTTAGTTTCTGAACCCTCTGCGTTTCGCTTCTCATCTTTCCCTTTCCATTTTTGGAAGTTATTTTTTGGTGGAGGATAATTAACAACAGAAAATTTTCTTCCTTGGATATGGCCACGACTACGACCACGACCACGAATATGACCACGACCTTTTCCACGATTAGCATAATGGGAATACACCTCATCCTCTTTAGGCAATGGTGTAGACCCAGTGGGTCGATTTTCGTGATTTCTCATGAGCAATTCATTGTTTCGTTCAGCCACAAGTAGAAGAGAAATCAATTAAGAGTACTTTGTGAAGCCTTTCTCTCGGTACTGCTGTTGCAAGACTATATTGGAGGCATAAAACGTTGTAAACGTTTTTTCAAGCATATCATAGTCACTAATATTATCTCCATAGAGTTTCAATTTAGAAGTAATTCTAAACATAGCAAATTTATATTCAGAAACAGACTTAAAGTCTTGGAGCCTAAGATGAGCCCAATCATATCGTGCTTGTGGAAGAGTGACCAACTTTAAGTTGTCATATCTTTCCTTTAAACTATTCCACAAAACAAGTGGATCTTTCACTGTGAGATATTCAATTTTCAACCCTTCATCAAGGTGATGGCGCAAGAAAATCAAGGCCTTAGTACAGTCTTGGGTAAATGCTTTATCTTTATCTTTAATGGCGTCTCCAAGACCCATTGCATCTAAATGGATTTCAGCATCCAATACCTATGTCATATATTTCAAGGGCAACGAACTTTCTTTTCATAATATCAGACATAATTTAAAAAAATACAAATTTGAGAAAAATTATACCTTAATTTTCTCAAAGATCTTCTTGAGATGGTAGAGCCTCGTGCTGATAACGTGTTATAAAATATAACCCAAAATAACAATATAGAACAAGCAAAAACAAACTAAGAGATATAGAGAGAAAGAGAGGAAGATAGATTCTTATTTCTTCTTCAATTGTGTGTATTTTCCTATTTATTACAAGGCCTTTATATAGGCATAAAAAGTGAAGAAACTATGTCATGGAATATGTCATTGAATATACAAAATATGTCATTAAATATGTTATTAAGCATTTGAGATGAAGATCATGGAAGAAGAGTAAACATCCACCATAATGTGATATTTATTATAACAGTTCTTTAAATTTTCTCTTTTTCTTAGGTTTGGTTGTTATGTATGAAAAGGAAATTCAAAGAAAACCAAAGGTTTCAATTATTACTAATTACCCGACCCAAATTGCCTCACTTAAAAATCCTAAACGAATTTAACCCTTATTTCATCTCGGGTATTCAAAAATATTCTTAATTTGGACGGAATACCACATGGCAGATCAGGAAAAAAAGATCCACCCCCATTTTAAATACCCGATTCAATTAAATATTACTAATTACCCGACCCAAATTGCCCCGCTTAAAAAATCCTAAACGAATTTAACCCTTATTTCATCTCTCCCCCTAGATCCGCTTCTCCCCCACCATAGCTGAGCTTCTTCGGCTTCTATGACATAAAATTACACACACATAAACCTCAAAACCAATTTTCACAATCTAATCCCATGGCTTTTTCCACTGGAGTTCGTCTATTACGCTCCTATCACCACTTCACTATCGCTGCAACACCATCCTGTTTCTCGGGACTCCGAAAAGCATTTTTGAAGCTTCGATTCCTAAGAAACTCCGACTGGCGACTGCCTGGCGGAAGGAGGAGGAAGAGAAATAGTGTTATTCCCTGAATTAAATTCGTTATACATTAGCTTTAAATCTTGATTTTTCTTAACTTCAATGTGAGAAATAGTCAAAGAGCTCAATGCATCACTTCAGAAGCTATAAATTTTTTCAGCAAATTGGGAGGTAAGATTTATACACATGAGCTAAACTACCATTGAAGAAGCTTTGGAGCTTGAATTTTCGAAACCCATATCTGAAAGCAAAATTGAAATTATGGGTAAAAATTATTTGTTGTTGTTGATTTGAGTTTATAAACCAAGTTGTTGAAGAAACTTAGAAACATCATTGTTATGGTTCTAAGAAAATTTGAAGAAGACGAAATGTATTCCTCTGATTTCTTGATCTTTTGCTCAAATTGATCATTGACAACACTGTTGAAGTTAATGGCAACGAGAATAATGAAATAGGCATGGTGGTAATTTGCTGAAGTAGTTTTTATGTGTTTCAGTGTCTTTTTTCCAATTAAAAAGAGAACAAGAAAGAGATTCTGACTGTTGGGTCAGGTAATGGGTCTAATTAGGGGCGGATCTTAAGTGAATCGGGTATTTAAAATGGGGGTGGGTCTTTTTTTCTTGACCTGCCATATGACATTCCGTCCAAATTAAGGGTATTTTTGAACGAAAGTATAACTTAGGGGCAAAAATATATTGATAGTGAAACGGAGGATAAATTTAAATAATTTTTGATAGTAAAGAGATATATCTGACCCTTTACCGTTCTGTTATTGCTTCTATAATTTATTACCGGGTTAAAGGTATGTGAGTTCTTTCACCCACTATAGTTTATGTTTGACTTGGGAATTACATATTCTTTTGGTGAAAATAAATTTGAATATTGGTATGTTTATATATTTTGAGATAAATAAATCGAAGTTCGATGTTGCCAAAGTGACCTCTGTTGTGGAGATTTATTTATTTTAGAATATAAAAGGTTGTGTGTGTGTAACCTATGTGAATATTGATCGGCCCAAAGGAAGTTCAATATTTAACAGCATTCTTGTGGTAATAAACACGTGATGATTATTTGGTTTTACATGTAAATAATAAATCGGCCCAAAGGAAGATTTACTATTCGACATATTTTTTTATTGTCAGTGTTTGATTACTACACCAAGATACCACTTACAAGTTAATTATTTGTCCAAAAAATATATTAATAGAAGGACCGGTATCTTGAGATGGGAGTTTACCTTTTTCCAAATTTATTTTTATTTTGGTTTTAAGTTTTATGTGAGCATATTTCGTCGTTTGTTTTTCTCTGATTCAGCTGAAATTATTCTTGCAAATATTACTGCCAACATCAATTCAATTCCTATGTTGAATGACACTAACTTCAAATCATAACAAGAGAATCTCAACATTGTTCTCGGAGTCATGGATCTCGACCTTGCGTTAAGGGTTGATTCTCCACCACCTCTTACAGATAAGAGTACCCCTAATGAAAAGAGGGAGATGAAAAGATGGGAGAGATCAGATCGCATGTGTATGATGATCATGAAGAAAGCCATTCTAGAAACATTTAGGGGCAATATGTCCGACAAGGTTAAGACAGCTAAAGAATTTATGGCTGAAATTGAGAAAGTACTTGTCAAGAGTGAAACGTTGAGATTGCTGTCACGACCCAAAATCCAACTAGTCGTGATGACACCTAACTCAACCCACTAGGTAAGCCAATTAACAACTATCCAAATTAATGAGATTTTTCAAGAAAGAATGATAATAAAACTACTGTTATACAAGAATTTTCAAGGACTGGTAGTACAAATCATGAGCTTCTAAGATTTAGAGTTTACAAAGCTAGTATGAAATAAATATATATACAGATTTTTCATAAGTTTAGAGCTACCATGAATAAGAGAAAGCTATACCGAAACATAGTACATCTTCCGATCCAGCTCCCGCCGTACGCAGCAACATCAACATCCAACATTAGCACACAAGGTGCAGAAGTGTAGTATGACTACAACCGACCCCATGTACTCAATAAGTAATAAATCTAACCTTAGGTTGAAAGTAGTGACGAGCGGGAACAAAGGTCGGAGTCCAACACCGCTAGCCAACAACAACTCATAACATTATAACAATGCTAAAAGAAGTAATTCAAAGATAAAATGCTCAACACTTTTACAGTTCCGGAAAATATGCATGATTTTTAAGTATCTCAGTAAAAACCCAAATCTTTCATCGAAAATACCCAAAATATGAGTAAGTTTGTAAAACTGCGATTTTTCCCAAAAGCCTTCAACAGGTAAATGTTTCATGTTCAAATGGTTTGAGGAAAAACACATTTCTATGCCTACATGTCAGTGTATGCATGCCAACCGTAATACCATGCAGTGATAAAACCATATGCATACTCTCGGTGCATCAATGCACTCAGTCCTCCCAATCACTCAGTCCTCACAGTCACTCAGTCCTCCCAATCACTCAATCCTCATAATCACTCGGTCCTCACAACCACTCAGTCCTCATAGTCACTCAGTCCTCCCAATCACTCGGCACTCACATTCAGTAGATACATGTGCTCACTGGGGTGTGTACAGACTCTGGAGGGGCTCATTAAGTCCAAGCGCTATAATAAGCCAATCATGGCATGAATCAATAACATCTGTTGCGGCGTGCAGCCCGTTCCCATCATAAATCAATATCCTCACAATCAGGCCCTTGGCCTCACTCAGTCATCAATCTCTCCAGTCTCTCGGACTCATAATGTCATGAAAATCATCCCAAAAATGATGATGTGATGTATCAATAAATGGTAACAGAGACTGAGATACGATATGCAAATGAATGCGTATGACTAAGTATATAATTGCAATGTAAGCAAATAACTCAACAGCAGAAATGACCTCGGTGGGTCCCAACAGAATAAGCATTTAGCCTAGACATGGTTTCTAACATGAATCACAGCTCAAAAGCTCTAGTACGTAGAGATTTCATGGTTACAGATAAGATCACGTAACTACACAGTACCATAGAAAATAACTGAGTCACAATTCACACGGTGCACGCTCACACGCCCATCACCTAGCATGTGTGTCACCTCACACCAAACACATAACATGTAATATGAATACCCTCAACACCAAGTTTAGAAGTATTACTTACCTCGAACAAGGCAAATCCAATATCGAGCAAGCCGAACGATGCTCCAAAAATGACATCCCACACGTACCGACCTCCGAACGGGTCAAAACTAGCCAAAAGTAACTCAAATACATCAAATAAACCCTAAGAAAATAATTCCAATTGATAAAGGCCGAATCTTTACTCAAAAGCTCAAAATCAACCAAAATGTCCAACCCGGACCTGCACCTCAAAACTTGACAAAATCATAAAATCCGACAAACCATTCAATTACGAGTCCAACAATACTAGTTTCACTCAAATCCGGCTCCAAATCGATGTGCAAAACTCAACAATTCACTTTTTGAAATTTAAGACAAAAATCCCCAAATTTCACTTTAAAAATCATCAACCAATTGCAAAAAACAAAGATAGATTTATGAAATATAATAAAAAAAAATAAGAAGATAACACTTACCCCAATCCTTGTGGAAAAAATCACTTCAAAAATCGTCCAAATCCGAGCTCCCTAACTCAGAATATGACCAAATAAATAAACCCTAGATTTATATGCTTCCTCCCAACTGTTTTGCCTCGTTTCTTGTACCAAACAATCCCGAAACTCACTTTTGATATCTCAAATGAATTTCTTGTGAAATTGTAGTTAAGTTAGGCTTTTGAATCACTCCAATTGACCTTATAATGAAGGAGATATGTTGGTTTCAATATTTGCAAATAATGCAGATCTTTAAATACGAATTCAGTGGCAATTTCGTAGTTAATTTGAATAATCTCGCAACCCAATTCTTAGTAAAATGACCATAAATACTCATACGATGTCGAAACCTGATGATTCCAGTTCCTACAGTTCCAAAATTACTATATAGATCTAATTATTCAATCAAAACAAAAATTGGAGTGCATTTGCTTAATATAGTACCATTTATGCTTGAAGAAACGACGTCGAAACATAAAAAACGAGCGCAATACAATCCAAACCTATCCGAAACTCACATGAGCCCCTTGGGACCCCGTCCAAATATATCAACAAGTCCTATAATATAATATAGACTTACTCAAGGCCTCAAATCACACATAACAACATCGAAACGACGAATTGTACCTCAATTCGAACTCAATTGAATTTTGGACGTTCAACTTCTAAAACTCGTGCCGAAATATATCAAATCAATCCGGAATGAACCCACATTTTGCATGCAAGTCCCAAATAACATAATGAAGCTATTCCAATTCCCAGAATCACAATTCGAATCTGATATCATCAAAGTCAATTCTCGGTCAAACTTATGAACTTTCCAAACCTTCAAATTTCTAACTTTCGCCAATTTGCACCGAAACCTTCTAGAAACATCCA
Source organism: Nicotiana sylvestris (assembly GCF_000393655.2). Classification (NCBI taxonomy): domain Eukaryota; kingdom Viridiplantae; phylum Streptophyta; class Magnoliopsida; order Solanales; family Solanaceae; genus Nicotiana; species Nicotiana sylvestris. The sequence continues at coordinate 36,045,275 of NC_091061.1, forward strand.
AATACAAATCCGGGCATACGCCTGAGTCCAAAATCACCATCCAGACCAAACTGAACCATCAAAACTCTAATTCGATGTCAAATACTAAAAAAGTCAAACTTGGTCAACTCTTCTAACTTAAAGTTTCAATCATGAAATTCATTCTTCCAAATCGATTCCGAATAACCTAAAAATCAAAACTGATGATTCACACATGTCATAATACATCATGCGGAGCTACTCATTCCCTCAAACTACCGAGCGAAATGCAAATGCTCAAAACGACTGGTTGGGTCGTTACATCCTCCCCTACTTGAACATACATTCGTCCTCGAATATGCTGAGAGTCATCACAAGGCCATCAATTCGCTATGTAACCTTACCATGCACATATCCGGGATGATCCCACGTCACCCTATTCCACATAGTCCCGACAACACAACATACTGAAGATAATTACTTCAACCTTAGCCCATAAACCACAGAATCCTATTTCCAACATCCGAAATTTACTACAAGACCCGAACTTCACATCTACACACTGTATAAGTTTGAACAAGTTGGATCAATCCATAACCACAACCCAATATGTATTCGCATGACATACCACCCGACTCGCATACTCATAGCAAAAATCCAATTACAGTAGCTGCTCAAACAACCAAATACTGGTAATAAACCTTATATCAAACAAAACCTCGTTCTAAAACCTTCATACCACCGATGATGAAAGAAACATGCAGAATCTCGTAACCACTTATCAAATCAACAATTCATGGAACTCTCCCTCGTTCGACAAGAACTATAGCCACTTTATAAGCCGACTTCTGACATTATCCTTCCTAATATATCGCAATCAGATCTGATAGCACTCATCCTAGGTCCAGTAACCTTAACTCCTCAAACACAACCATTATAGTGACACGCAATACCAATACAACCTAAAGTCACAACCGTGTAGTCCGTGCACCAACAAGCAACAATTCAAATGTACTTAAACATGAAAAATGACTCAAACGGGAGGACCGTCCCGCAAACTCAACAAGTACCGCCACAACCATATTGCTATGAGTCCATCATGCATAGTAGAACCAAGACACACGAACCCAACACAAAGGATCATATTTCAACATAACTCCGGTGCAATGCGTGACCCCATCCAAATATCGGTCTATATGAAATACCTCAAGCCACCATGCCCAAAATCCACCACGGCGCGCAACTCGACATCAAGTACCCAAGGTGCATGACCATAACCACGGAGGAACAAATAACAATAAAACCTCATCATAGAACCAACGAATCACCACCCCTCGTCGCATAGAATGGTAACTCATAGAACATATCAGAACACGAATAAGCTCAACCCCAATCGAATGGCACATCCCTCAAAAATAGTAGTACCGAGTCAACCAATCCGACCCGATGTATCATACACATCCTCATTGGGCCTACCAATGGCCCCCAGATCAATCCTGGTCATCCACAAATAGATACATAACCCTCCGAAAGTCCACAATGACTAAATCATAACACATACTATCATCTGGCTAGCTTTGGCCATATCTTCACAGTCCACAACCACGAAACAACCTACTTCTAAAAACCCTAGTCTCCAAATCCATAAAACACACGAATCACCATATCTGATCCCAACTTCACCGCCCAAATATCTAACACATTTCCTCGAGCAATACCAAATAGCAATATCATTCACCTAGTCATTTGAAAACTGTCCATGTTGCCTAAGAATTCATGACCTTCCCTTCAAAACTAAATCATGACCTTGCACACACAAATCTTAATCCCACACAACACACCGCATTAATCATGCCATCATGTGAAGAGTATGAGGATCTCATATTCCACTCTGAGGCGCCAACAAAATACATACTCAATTGGCTAGAATCCTCCATTTGATCCCATTTAGGAGAAAAAACACTATATGCAACATGCTCTATACCGGTAGGAAATATCCATAACAAACTGTGGTAGAAACCATTGAGAACTCTTCGAAACCCATTTGCACATATCCAAGCCATCAAAACTGAATCTCTCTAGATCAACCAAGCTATGCAAGTCGGCAAAACCCAAGAGCATTGCCGCAAAATATCTGTAGAAACTCACCACATCATGAGAATCAAAAGAATCGAGCATACCATTACCCTATTAATCCAATCTACTACCAAGCTTCCCTATTTCTCCGAGTTCCTTCCAAATTACCCTCAAGTTGACACTCTTCCTCGCCATAATACCATGATCCTCAAGCAAGACTCACCCCAAAAGATCCTAGAATAAAACTACACCGCCCTAAGGCCCATATGCCGCTGTATTCCCTCTAAAACACCACCACAACCGAGACACCCACTCTGAAGAGACCTTCTGTAAATCTAAAGCCGTTTTCCTTCGCCTTCCTGATGCTAAAATTTAGAATCCATAATGATATAGAATGCCACAATTCTCGACACCATCCAATGAAAAAATCTCAGATCCTAGCCATATACAAATTCGGAAAAATTCACAATTGCTACATAAAAATCTTGAATCCATTAGAGCTTTCTCGAGAGTCATCCACTCTGCTCAAATCTCAATTGCACCGCCCAAATGAGCTGAATAACTTGTGCCCCATCAGCACTATAACACCCACAGGAGTAACCCCGCCTTAACGCAATCGAGCAAATTCCTACTCCATACGCACTACATCCTTCACGAATAACACTACAATCATTCCATGATTCCTATATACCCATAAAGTATAATAGCATCTAGAAATTTCCTTGCTTAAGGTATCCTTAAAACCAGCTTTCGCATGTCATAACCGATCTATAAGTATGCCTCAGACTGAACCCAATACAACACATAACCATGCAATCAAATCGTTGATAGCAGACTCCCCTACTTGGATCAAAGCCATAGATCAAAACACTTGATAAATCACAATGCCTATACTCTATTACTGTCATAATACCGCAGTGAAATTCAACTAAATCCTTTATAAGCTCATGTAACACAAATCATATAATACCTCAAATTATCTTCTAAGCTCGCGTTCATCCTCGTGATAGTCAAGCCAATCTCCTCAAGTGATCCAAACTCAAGGTTCTACACATATAACCCACTAGTAAGTGAAAATTCTCCACAGAAATAACATAGGGATCACATAACCTCAGGACACCCTGCAGGTGATAACCCGCTTGCTTAGCCTCAAACTGACATCTCTCTATACCTTTTCATAACCACAACTCCTACGCAATCACTTATTCTTCCTGAGTCTGAACTCATCAACAAGTCATGAGAATTTAATTCATTCCACAATTAAACAACATGAAAGATCCTTCAATATACTCATAACTCGAGACTATACGTCAAATCACGACAAAATTCAAGCATCCAATAGTCCTTTTACATCTCAAGAAAACTTTTCTCATCACACTCAAACCATCTGAACACATCCCATGGCCACATCTTACTCATCACATAGCCATCAAACAACTCATCGAGCCATAAATTCCACTAATAGGGACACTACCGGACTTATAAGTCCAAATGCACATACTCATATAACCAAAATCCATGTGCTCAAGCTACACAAAACCCAAGGCTCAAGTCCGCCAGACTGGCCCATCATCAACACACAAAAATCATATCTCGCACCTTATCCATGGAATCACAAGCCAGTAATGCATAGCTGATACCGAGCGCTCACAGACATATACGAATGCGTGGAAGGAATTCAAGAAGTTACGCTTCAAGCTGAATTAAGGCCACATGATAAGGAAAGAAAAATGGGAAGTTTATCTTAAGTGACATGTAGCCTCTCGAAGATAGGTATGGATATCATCATACTGATCCGCAAGACTCTACTAGATATGTGCTCATGACTCATAGAACCTATGAACCTAAAACTCTTATACCAATTTGTCACGACCCAAAATTTAACTAATCGTGATGGCACCTAACACAACCCGCTAGGTAAGCCAATTAACAACTATCCAAATTAATGAGATTTTTTAAAGAAAGAAATGACAATAAAACTGTTGTTATACAAGAATTCCCAAGGACTGGTAGTACAAATCATGAGCTTATAAGATTTAGAGTTTACAAATCTAGTATGAAATAAATGCATCATTTGTCCTAATACACATAAACATATTTTCATAAGGCTAGAGATACCATGAACAAGAAGCAGCTACAACCGGAATGCAGGTACATCTTCTGATCCAGCTCCCGCCGTACGCAGCAACAATAACATCCAACATCTGTATAATAGGTGTAGAAGTATAATATGAGTACAACCGACCCTATGTACTCAATAAATAACAAACTTAACTTTAGGTTGAAAGTAGTGACGAGCTGGAACAAAGGTAGAAGTCCAACACCGATAGCCAACAACAACTCATAACATAATAAAAGTGCTAAAAGTAGTAACTTAGAGATAAAATGCTCAACACTTTCACGGTTTCGAAAAATAGGCATGCTTTTCAAGTATCTTAGTAAAAACCCAAATCTTTCATCGAAAATACCCAAAATATGAGTAAGTTTGTAAAACTGCGATTTTTCCCAAAAGCCTTCAACAGGTAAATGTACATCTCTATGCCTATATATCAATGTATGCATGCCAACTATAATACCATGTAGTGATAAAACCATATACATATTCTCGGTGCATCAATACACTCAGTCTTCCCAATCACTCAATCCTCACAATCACTCTGTCCTCACAGTCACTTAGTCCTCCTAATCACTCGGGACTCGCATTCAGTAGGTACCTATGCTCACTAGGGGTGTGAACAGACTCCGGAGGGGCTCCTTCAGTTCAAGCGCTATAATAAGCCAATCATGGCATGAATTAATAACATCTATTGCAGCGTGCAACCCGCTCCCATTATAAATCAATATCCTCACAATCTCTCGCTCAGTCATCAATCTCTCGAATCTCTCGAGCTGACAATGTCATGAAAATCAGCCCAAAAATGATGATGTGATGTATCAATAAATGGTGATAGAGACTGAGATATGATATGCAAATGAATGCGTATGACTGAGTATATAATTGCAATGTAAGCAAATAACTCAACAGCAGAAATGACCTCGGTGGGTCCCAACAGAATAAGCATTTAGCCTAGACATGGTTTCTAACATGAATTACAGCTCAAAAGCTCTAGTACGTAGAGATTTCATGGTTACAGATAAGATCACGTAACTACACAGTACCACAGAAAATAACTGAGTCACAATTCACAAGGTAAATCCAACACCGAGCAAGCCAAACGATGCTCCAAAAATATCATCCCGTGTGTACCGACCTCCGGACGGCTTAAAAATAGCCAAAAGCAACTCAAATACATCAAATAAAGTCTAAGAAAACAATTCCAATTGATAAAGGTCGAATCTTTACTCAAAAGCCCAAAATCAACCAAAAAGTCCAACCCGGGCACGCGCCTCAAAACTCGATGAAACTCATAAAATTAGATAACTCATTCAATTACGAGTCCAACCATACTAGTTTCACTTAAATCCAGCTCCAAATCGATGTTCAAAACTTAAGTGAAATTTAAGGCAAAAATCCCCAAATTTCACTTTTAAAATCATCAACCAATTGCAAAAAACAATGATCGATTTATGAAATATAATAAAAAATAAGAAGATAACACTTATCCCAATCCTTGTGGTGAAATTCACTTCAAAAATCATCCAAACCCGAGCTTCCCAACTCAAAAATGACCAAATGAATAAACCTTTGATTTATATGCTTCCGCCCAGCTGTTCTGCCTTGTTTCTTGTACCAAACGATCCCGAAACTCACTTTTGATGTGTCCCATGAATTTTTTGTGAAATTGTAGTTAAGTTAGGCTTTTTAATCACTCCAATTGATCTTATAATGAAGGAGATACATTGGTTTCAATATTTGCAAATAGTGGAGATCTTTAAATACGAATTCAGTGGTAATTTCGTAATTAATCTGAAAAATCTGGCAACTCAATTCTTAGTAAAATGATCATAAATTCCCCATACGATGTCGAAACTTGATGATTCCAGTTGCTATAGTTCCAAAATTACAATATAGATCTAATGCTTCAATCAAAACAAATATTGAAGCTCATTTGCTTAATGTGGTACCATTTATACTTGAAGAAACGACGTCGAAACATAAAAAAACGAGCGCAACACAACTCATACCTATCTGAAACTCACACGAGTCCCAAGACACCATCCAAACATATCAACAAGTCCCATAATGTAACATGGACTTACTCGAGGCCTCAAATCACACATAACAACATCGAAACGACGAATCCCACCTCAATTCAAACTTAATTGAACTTTGGACTTTCAACTTTCAAAACTCGTGCCAAAACATATCAAATCAACCCAGAATGAACCCAAATTTTGCATAAAATTCCCAAACTACATAACAAAGCTATTCCAATTCTCGTAACCGCAATTCGGATATGACATCATCAAAGTTAACTCTCGGTCAAACTTATGAACTTTTCAAACCTTCAAATTTCAACTTTCGCCAATTTGCACCGAAACCTTCTAGAAACATCCCAATGCAGGTCCGGGCATACGTACGAGTCTAAAATCACCATTCAGAGCTAATTGAATCACCAAAACTTCAAACTGACATCAAATACTAAAAAAGTCAAACATAGTCAAGTCTTCTAACTGCTTCAATCATGAAATTCATTCTTCCATATCGATTCAGAATAACCTGAAAACCAAAATCAATGATTCACACAAGTCATAATACATCATACAAAGCTACTCATACCCTCAAACTACCGAACAAAGTGCAAATACTCAAAATGATCGGTTGGGTCATTACAGGTACACTCTTGACAAGTCTGACTTCAATGAGTTATCAAGGCAAAGGTAACATCAGGGAGTACATATGCAAATGTCTCATATTGCTTCTAAGTTGAAAATCTAGTTCATTTGATTTTGATATCCCGTCCACCACAGTTTAGCCAGTTTAAGGTGAGCTATAATTGTTAAAAAGAGACATGGTCTCTAAATAAGCTCATCTCACACTGTGTTTAGGAAGAGGATAGATTAAAGAGGGAAAAGATATAAAGTTCTCACTTAGTCGATGTGCCTAAGGACAAGGAAAGACAAGAATAGAAAGAATAAGAAAGTTGTAGATAAATCAACACAAAAGGAACAACATCAGGAACCAACGACAGATGATTGTTTCTTTTTTAAAGCTGAAGGTCATACAGAGAAGGATTGTACCAACTATCACGCATGGCGTGCAAAGAAAGGTACACCTATTAATTTTATTTGTTCTAAGACTAATTTGACTTCAGTACCAAGACACAGATGGTGGATAGATTCTGGTAAAACAATTCACATCACTGTGTCTATGCAGGGTTGCCTAAACTATCGAAAGCCTGATGATGGTGAAAGATACATCTACGATTGTGATGGAAAGTCGGTAGAATTCGAAGCAATTGGAACTTTTAGATTATTGTTAAGAGCCAGTTTTAGTTGAATTTGAACGAGACTTATGTTGCACCATTTCTTTGATGGGATTTGATTTTTGTTTCTGTACTAGACAAGTTTGGTTATTTTTATTATTCAAGAAAGGAAATTTGGTTTTTTTCCTAATCTATAGTTTGTTTTTTTTTATTTATTTGAAAAAAATAGTCTCTTCATAATTCAAAATTAGTTGGTCCCGGTTCTTTATCAGGTTACAATAATCTATACTTACTTGATATGATTGCTTCGTCCAATGAACCTTGCATGTTAACATAACTGGTAATAAGGGTAAGTTAACCATTAAGTAGAGAACTTCTTTATGATACGAGAGATTAGGTCATATCTCTAAAGGAGAATTAACAGACTTCTGTCCAATAATATTTTCTATCCCCTCAATTTTTCAGAATTTTTATCTCGCTACTAAGGCTACTTTTTCCAATAATATGAGGTTCCTTGAGGATGTTGAGTTTGTGGGGGAGGAATTAGTTAAGGAATTTGTCTTTGAAGAGGAACATATTGATATTCCTCTAATAGTTATTATCAATGCTCACGAGCAGCTTTCTATGCCTGACATTATTCAAGAAAGGAAATTTGGATCAAAGATAGTATCATTCAATCCGTCCTTCAAGAAATAGTTCCCAAAGAACAAACTCTACAATCTCAAGAATAAATTTTAATAAAGAAAATCATCTACGGACTTAAGAAAATGTATCACTAATAGTAAGTCACGACCCAAAATCTACTAAGGGTCGTGATGACGCCGGACACCGCTGTCAGGAAAGCCAACCAAGACACTTAATTAAATTCTCGTTTTAATAATTTTAAAAACTATGATTTTCCTTCAATTTTAACAGTAAAAGATAATCGTTTCAAATCAAATATAAATGTTAAGAAGTTAATACAAGATACCCCATAATCATCCCAGAACCTGGTGTCACAAGTGCATGAGCATTTACTAGGAATGAAATAAAATACAGTAACTGTCTGGAATACAAATGGACAGAAATGAAAATACAGGAAAATACTCTGAAGGAGACTCTGCTGGCTACGGTCATCTCGATAAATGCAACTCGCCTGAGTCTCCGTATAAACCATGCCGCTATGCCACTAGCCACACATAAACATGTGCAACAAAAATGCACAGCAAATGTAGTATGAGTACGAAAATAATATGTACCCAATGAGTATCCCGTCTAATCTCGAAGAAGTAGAGGCAAGAGGTCGACTTCGACATTTACTAGTGGTCCAATAGTAATATAATTTTAATGCGAGTAGTCATGGATTTATTAAGAATGACAGTAATTTCAAGTAAGTCACGAACAGGTAAAAGTTCCTTTTTATATTAAAAGTCTCAGGATTCATAATCTATTAATTAACAATTATCTCAAGTCGGGGAGAGCAAACATCAATATCAATAAATCTCCAGGCAAGCAATACAAGCATGAGGAAATTATGCCAAGGTCGTACGACCGATCCAACATAAATGTAAAATGTGCACTGCCGAGGGTCGAACGACGCGAACCATAGATGCATCTATTACCACGCTCGCGAATCATACATGAGATGCAGTCAAATTTAAATAAACAATCATCTTGATCGCGAATCATACATGCGACGCAGGTACACATAGAAATACATTCTCAAACAACCAATCAAGAATTTATCGGGGAGCATTTATCCAAATAAAAGCTAATTCTCTTTTAACGATTTAAGAAAATGAAGTTCAATCCTTTTGGAAATTCATTTACCAATTCAATAGGATTTAAGAAATTCAATGTCAATAAGATTATAGATATTCCAAGTATAGCATGCTTTTAGGTCCTATACTACCCAGACTTACACATATTAGTAGCTACGCACGGACTCTTGTCACCTCGTGCGTACGTAGCCCCCTCAAATAGGAGCACATAACCAATTATTTCACCTATGGGGACAATTCCCTCTTACAAGGTTAGAAAGGAGACTCACCTTGCGTCGAAGATCCACAACCGGCATTCCACACCCTTCCGGAGACTCGAATCGATGCTAAATGCTCCAAAACTAGCCAATAATTATGCAAATCCATTAGTATATGTTCAATTACTCATTATAATCCAATTTATAAAAATTCCTAATTGTGATAACCCCTTGAGTTGCAATAAAATTCTACGTTTTGAGCCCTTAAAAACCTCAATTTGAACCACCTTGATTTGCATGCGCAGTCCAGGCATGTAGCCGGAAAGCTTAAATGTGAAAATCTGTGAAAAATGATAAGTTTTGACTGTAGAATGAATAAATTTGACTTTGGTCAACATTTTGGGTAAACGGACCCGGACCCATGATTTGACGGTCCCGGAGGGTCCGTAGGAAAATATGGGACTTGGGCATATGCCCAGAATCAAATTTCGAGGTCCCAAGCCCAAGAAACGAATTTTTAAAGGAAATTGTTTTCTGAAATTGTTTAAAGAAATTTGAAATGAAATTTGCTTAGAACTTGATGGTATCGGGCCCGTATTTTTGGTTCCGGCGCCCGGTATAGGTCTTATATATGATTTAAGATGTTTTTGTTGAATTTGGTGAAAAACGGATGTCATTTGACGTGGTTCGGACTTAAATTGCAAAATTGATGTTTAAAGAAGTTTTGAGAAATTTCAGTGATCTCGAGGTTTAATTTGATGTTCATGATATTATTTTGGTGATTTGATTACACAAATAAGTCCGTTGGATGTTTTTGAGGTTTTATGTGCACTTGGTTTGGAGTTCCAAGAGCTCGGGTGAGTTTCGGGTAGGTTCGGGATGTTTTAGACTTAAAACGAGAAGTTGCAGGTCTCTGAACCCGCAAGTGCGGTCTGCACAAAAATGTGTGCGACCGCGGAAGGGGGACAATGCGGTCCACGGTCACTTTCGTGCGGTGCGCGGTGGAGGCCTGTGTGGTCGCAGTCCATTTCGTGCGGTCCGCACAGGGCACTGGACCGCAGTACCCTCAGGAAGGTCTGTGAGGCCGCAGTCCATTTTGTGCAGTCCGCACAGGGGGTCTGAGAGGGGTATAAATAGACGGGATTTCCAGTTATTTTCATTTTTCAAAATCCCATAAACATAAGAGGCGATTTTTCAAACAACCTTTCTTCTCCAAATCAATTGTAAGTCATTTTAACTAGTTTTCTTCAATCTTTAACATCTTTTAACATGATTTCAACTTCAAATCAATGATTTTCATGGGTAAATTGGGTGTTTTGGGTAGAACCTTGGAGTTTTCAAAAATTGGAGATTTGGACCTCAATTTGAGGTCCGATTTCAAAACAAATTACATATTTGAGTTCGTGGGGGGAATGGGTAATCGTGTTTTGGTTCGAACGTCGGGTTTTGACCACGTGGGCCCGGGGGCGATTTTGACATTTTGGGTAAAACTTTGGAGAACTCATTTTCATGCATTCAAATTGATTCATTTAGCATTTATTGATGTAATTATGTAACTTGTAGCTAGATACGAGTGAATTAGCAGAAGAATCAAGGGGTAAAGCTATAATTGAAACTTGAGTTGTGTTCGAGGTACTGAGGTAAGTGTTTGGTCTAACCTTAGCTTGAGGGATTAGGAATTGAGTCTTATTTGCTACGTGGTAATTATTGAGTACGACGTATAGGCATGGTGACGAGTATCTATACGTTGGTGTCTAGCATGACCGTGCGTCTTTAAATTTTGAAGATCTTGATTTCATTGTATCTTTCATGCCTTGGTGATGATTTCTAATTGTTGTGGAAAGTTTGTGGAAGGAATTATAACTTTTGAACACCGATGAGCATTGACACAAGTTATATTATGAATTGTGGAAGTATATGAGATGATTGAACCATTTGGAGAATTGGATCAAGTTATATTATGAATTGTAAAAGTATATGAGATGATTGAACCCTTTGGAGCATTGCCTAAGCGGTAAAATGAGTTATGAAATAAAAGTGAAAGAAAGAGAAAGAGTTAATAAATTGTCCTATTGCCGGGATATTGTTGCTTTGTTGATTATCTCCCTTGCCGGGATGTTGAGATTATTGATGTCGTTCCCTTGCCGGGAATTAATTATTTAACTGTTGTTCCCTTGCCGGGATCTCTATTACTATTTTGTTTATTCCCTTGCCCCTTTGTTTGTGATTATTGTTTGGGTGAGGAAGAGAGTTAAAGCACGAAGGGTGATGCTGTGCCACACGATGTACCATTCCGTGCCTATTATATTGATTTCATGGTGAGGAAAGAGTGTAAAGCATGAAGGGTGATGCCGTGCCACACGATGTACCATTCCGTGCCTATTATATTGATTTCATGGTGAGGAAAGAGTGTAAATCACGAAGGGTGATGCCGTACCGCACGATGTACCATTCAGTGCCTATTGTATTGATTCCCATGGTGATGGCGAAAGTAAAAGCACGAAGGGTGATGCCGTGCACTTGTCCCTGATTTTCCTGATTCTTGCTGATAATTGAGTTATGTTGTCCTTTACGTTTATTTACTTATTTTCTGTTGGTTCTTGATTTTATTTCGAGATTATAGATTCCCTTACCCTATTTGCCTTGTGATTGTTGTTTGGGTGAGGAAGAGCGTGAAATATGAAGGATGATGCCGTGTATTGTTTTGGTGAGAGAGTGTTAAAGCACGAAGGGTGATGCCGTGTATTGTTTGGTGAGAGAGAATAAAAGCACGAAGGGTGATGCCATGCACTTGTCTTTGATTTCCTAATTTTTATTGATAACTGTCTTACGATTTCTCTACACTAAATTGTTGGTTTCTTGTTGATACTTGTTGTACCCCGCAACATGATTTCCCCTTCCTATTTCAATTGAACTGTGGTGATCCTCATATTTATTTGTTGCTCTTCTATTACTACTTGATGTTTCCCCGCATCATGTTTTCCCCTTCCCATACTTGACTGTATATGACTATTTCTTTCTGTACTTCTTTTCCGCTGTATATAGTTAAATTGTACAGGTTTATTTGGTAGTCTGGTCCTAGCCTCGTCACTACTTCGTCGAGGTTAGGCTAGGCACTTACCAACACATGGGGTTGGTTGTGCTGATACCAGACCCTAGTGTTGGAGATTTCGGACCGTAGTGGGATTGCTGATTCTTGCTCATCAGGCGAACTGAGGTAGTCTTGCAGGCGTCCGCAGGCCTTGGCGTCTCCTTCTATCTACTATTCCTATTTCTTTTGTGTATTTCCAGAGACAGTGTTGTATTTATTTCTTTTAGACCTTTAATTGTAGTATTATTAGACCGTCTATGAAACTGTGACACTAGTTCTGGGTAGTCGAGACTCAAATAGTTGTATTGGATTCATGTTCAGCTAGCTTATTGCTTTTTCTTCCTCTTATGTTAAATTCTGTTGTTTAAATGTTATTACTTCGCAATTGTTATTGAATATAAAATGGGTAAAAAAAAGTAAATTGTTCACATAATTGGCTTGCCTAGCTTATATTAGTAGGCGCTATCACGACTCCCGAGGGTGGAAAATCCGGGTTGTGACAAGTTGGTATCAGAGCTCTAGGTTACATGGGTCTCACAGTTCACAGACAAGCTTAGTAGAGTCTGAGGGATCGGTACAGAGACGTCTGTATTTATCCCCAGAGGCTACAGAGTTAGGAAAAACTTTACATTCATTCTTTCCTGTCGTGCGATTTTGTTCTCTCAGTGCTAAATTGAAACCCCAACTCTTGTCCTTTCGCGGATGGCGAGGTCATGTACCGCTTCTTCAGCCGAGTAGCAGCACAGACCGGTGATTGATCAGCTACGTCTTTGGAGGCTTTATAAAGGTTGGATAATTTTCACCAAGCTCTTCACCACTACTTTTAGCGATGCATCTTCTGAGAATCCCCAAGATTATCTAGGCCGCTATCACGAGGTTCTTAGGAATATGGGGATCGTGGAGAATAATGGGGTCGATTTTTCTACTTTTCGCTCGTCTGGATCTGCCAAGACTTGGTGGAGGGATTACTATTTGGCTAGACCAGCCGGATCACCAGCTTTGACTTGGGAACAGTTTACTCAGCTATTTCTGGAGGAGTTTCTCCACATCACTCAGAGAGAGGTCTATCGGAGACTGTTTGAGCGTCTCCGGCAGGGTTCTATGACTGTTATTCAGTACGAGATCAGATTCATCGACTTGGAATGTCATGCTCTTATCATACTTCCCACTATGAGAGAGAGTGAAGAGGTTCACTGAGGGACTCGTCCAGCCCGCTCAGTTAGCTGGAGGTGGAGGTAGCGGTATTAGAGGTGAAGGTAGAGGTATTAGAGGTAGAGGTAGAGATGTTAGAGGTGGAGGTAAAGGTATTAGAGGTAGAGGTTCAGGTACTGTTCTGGTTTATGGTAGGGAAGCTTCGGTTTTATTTTGCACCATATCTGATCATGCCTAGTGATTTATTGAGTGCTCCTGTTTATGTGTCTACACCGGTAAGTGATTCTATTGTGGTAGATCGAGTCCATCGCTCTTGTATAGTTGTGATTGGGGGTCTTAAGACTCGTGCAGATTTGTCATTTCTGGACATGGTCGATTTTGATGATATATTAGGGATAGACTGGTTATCACCTTGGTTATCACCTTACCACGCGATCTTGGATTGTCATGCCAAGACTGTGACCTTCGATTTACCGGGTTGCCTCATTTAGAGTGGAGAGGGACTCCTAGTCATTCTACCAGTAGTGTTATCTCTTATGTGAAGGCTCGGTGTATGGTCGAGAAGGGGTGTTTGGCTTATTTGACACATGTAGATGATTCTAGTGTTGTGGTTCCTTCTACTGATTCTGTGCCCATTGTTCGTGAGTTCCCTGAGGTTTTTCCTTCAGCCCTGCCGAGTATGCCACTCGATAGGGATATTGACGTTTGCATTGATTTGGCTCCGGGCACTCAACCCATTTCTATTCCGCCGTATCCTATAACCCCGTCGGAGTTGAAAGAGTTGAAGAAATAGTTGTAAGACTTGCTTGAGAAGGGTTTCCTTAGGCCAAGTGTTTCACCTTGGGGTGCGCTGGTGTTGTTTGTTAAGAAGAAGGACAGATCAATGAGAATGTGTATTGACTACCGACAGTTGAACAAGGTTACAATCAAGAATAAGTATCTATTGCTGATGATTGATTATTTGTTTGATTAGCTTCATGGTACCAAAGTATTTTCGAAGATTGAGTTGAGATCTGGCTACCATCAGTTGAGGATTAGGGCATCCGATGTCCCTAACACAGCTTTCTGCACTCGGTATGGGCATTATAAGTTCTTGGTGATGTCATTCAGGTTGACAAATGCCCCAACAACTTTTATGGATTTGATGAACCGAGTGTTCAGGCCTTACTTGGACTCATTCATGATAGTCTTCATTGATGATATTTTAATATATTCCCGTAGCTGGGAGGAGCACGAGCAACATCTTAGAGTGGTTCTTCAAACCTTGAGGGATAGTCAGTTATATGCTAAGTTCTCGAAGTGTCAGTTCTGGTTGAGTTCAGTTGCATTCCTGGGTCATGTGGTATCAGCGGAGGGTATTCAGGTTGACCCGAAGAATATTGAGGCAGTCAAGAACTGGCCTAGACCAGCATTATCTACAGAGATTCGGAGTTTCTTGGGATTGGCAGGCTACTATCGTCGGTTCGTGGTGGGGTTCTCAACTATCGCAGCCCTGATGACTAGGTTGACCCAGAAGGGTGCCCAGTTCAGATGGTCGGACGAGTGTGAGGAGAGCTTTCAGAAGCTCAAGATAGCTCTGACTACGACACCGGTGTTGGTATTGCCCACAGGTTCAAGGCCTTATATAGTCTATTGTGATGCATCTTGTATTGGACTCGATGCAGTATTGATGCAGGATGGCAAGGTCATTGCCTCTGCTTCGCGGAAGTTGAAGATTCATGAGAAGAACTATCCAGTTCATGATTTGGAGTTGGCAGCCATTGTCCACGTGTTGAAGATTTGGAGGCATTATCTATATGGCGTGGCATGTGAGGTGTTCACGGATCACAAGAGTCTTCAGTATTTGTTCAAGTAAAAGGAGTTGAATTTGAGGTAGAGGAGGTGGTTGGAGTTGTTGAAAGATTATGATATCACAATTTTATATCATCCGGGAAAAGACAATGTGGTGGCCGATGCTTTGAGTAGAAAGTTAGCCAGTATAGGCAGTCTTGCTTATATTCCGGTCGGTGAGAGACCGCTAGCATTGGATATTCAGGCTTTGGCCAATCAATTCGTGAGGTTGGATATTTCTGAGCCTTGTCGGGTATTAGCTTGCACGGTCGCTCGTTCTTCTTTATTGGAGCGTATACGTGATCGGCAGTAGGATGATCCCCATTTGTGTGTCCTTAGAGACACGATGCAATGCGGAGGTGCCAAGCAGGTTGCCTTAGATGATGATGGAGTTTTGAGATTGTAGGGTCGGGTTTGTGTGCCTAATGTGGATGGACTCCGAGAGTTTATCTTAGAGGAGGCCCATAGTTCTCGGTACTCTATTTATTCGGGTGCCGCGAAGATGTACCAGGATTTGCGGCAATATTATTGGTGGTATAGAATGAAGGACATCGTTGGATATGTGGCTCGGTGTTTGAATTGTCAGCAGGTTAAGTATGAGCATCAGAGGCCTGGTGGTTTATTTCAGAGGATTGAGCTTCCTGAGTGGAAGTAGGAGCGGGTTACTATGGATTTCATTATTGAACTTCCGCAGACTCGGAAGAAGTTCGACGCAGTATGGGTCATTGTTGATAGGCTGACCAAGTCAACGTATTTCATTCCTATGGCAGTCTCCTATTTATCCAAGAGGTTAGCTGAGATCTATATCCGGGAGATGGCTCGTCTTCATGGTGTGCCTGTGTTTATCATTTCGGACAGAGGTACACAGTTTACCTCGCATTTCTGGAGAGCGGTTTAGCAAGAGTTGGGCACTCAGGTTGAGTTGAGTACAACATTTCATCCTCAGACGGACGGGCAGTCCGAGCGGACTATTCAGATTTTGGAGGATATGCTCCGAGCCGTGGGATCAGTTTTTGCCTTTAGTAGGGTTTACCTACAACAACAACTACCAGCCGAGTATTCAAATGGCTCCTTATTAGGCTTTATATGGTAGACGGTGTCAATATCCGGTTGGATGGTTTGAGCCTGGAGAGGCTCGGTTGTTGGGTACGGATCTGGTTCAGGAGGCCTTGGACAAGGTTAGGATTATTCAGGATAGGCTTTGTACAACTTAGTCCATGCAAAAGAGTTTTGCAGACCGCAAGGTTCAAGATGTGGCTTTTATCTTCGGTGAGCGGGTATTACTCTGAGTGTCGCCTATGAAGGGTTTGATGAGATTTGGGAAGAAGGGCAAGCTTTGCCCTAGGTTCATTGGCCCGTTTGAGATTCTTGATCGATTGCGAGAGGTGGCTTATAGACTTGCTTTGCCGCCGAGCTTATCAGCCGTGCATCCAGTGTTTCATGTGTCCATGCTTCGGGGTTATCACGACGATCCATCCCACGTATTAGATTTCAGCACTGTCCATTTGGACAAGGACTTGTCTTATAAGGAGGAACCGATAACTATTCTAGATCGGCAGGTTCGTAAGTTGAGATCGAAGAGTTTTCCTTCTGTTTGTGTTCAGTGGTAAGGTCATCCTCCTGAGGCATCGACCTGGGAGTCTGAGTCCGATATGCGGAGTCGTTATCCCCATCTTTTCCCCGACTCAGGTACTTCCTTCTTCTGTCCGTTCGAGGACGAACGATTGTTTTAGATGTGGAGAATGTGATGACCCAAAAGGTCATTACTTGTATTGCAATAAAATTCTACGTTCCGAGGCCTTAAAAACCTCCCTTTGAACCACCTTGATTTGCGTGCACAGTCCGGGCGCGTAGCCGGAAAGCTTAAATGTGAAAAATAATAAATTTTGACTGTAAAATGAATAAATTTAACTTCGATCAACGTTTTGGGTAAACGGACCCGGACCCGTAATTTGACGGTCCTAGAGGGTCTTTAGGAAAATATGGGACTTGGGCGTATGCTCGGAATCGAATTTCGAGGTCCCAAGCCCGAGAAATGAATATTTAAAGGAAATTGTTTAAAGAAATTTGAAATGAAATTTGCTTAGAATATGATGGTATCGGGCCCGTATTTTTGGTTCCGGCGCCCGGTACAGGTCTTATATATGATTTAAGACGTTTCTGTAGAATTTGGTGAAAAATAGATGTCTTTGACGTGATTCGGACTTAAATTGCAAAATTGATGTTTAAAGAAGTTTTGAGAAATTTCATTGATCTCGAGGTTTAATTTGATGTTCATGATGTTATTTTGGTGATTTGATTACACGAATAAGTCCGTATGATGTTTTTGAGGTTTTGTGTGCACTTGGTTTGGAGTTCCGAGGGCTCGGGTGAGTTTAGGTAGGTTCAGGATGTTTTAGACTTAAAACGAGAAGTTGCAGGTCTCTGAACCCGCCAGTGCGGTCTGCACAAAAACGTGTTCGACCGCGGAAGGGGGCCAGTGCAGTCTGCGATCACTTTTGTGCGGTGTGCGGTGGAGACTGTGTCGCCGCAGTCCATTTCGTGCGGTCCGCACAGGGCACTGGACCGCAATACCCTCAGGGCCTGTGCGGCCGCAGTCCATTTTGTGCGGTCCGCACAGGGGGTCTGAGAGGGGTATAAATAGATGGGATTTCCAGTTATTTTCATTTTTCAAAACCCCATAAACATAAGAGGCGATTTTTCAAACAACCTTTCTTCTCCAAATCAATTGTAAGTCGTTTTTAACTAGTTTTCTTCAATATTTAACATCTTTTAACATGATTTCAACTTCAAATCAATGATTTTCATGGGTAAATTGGGTGTTTTGGGTAGAACTTAGGAGTTTTCAAAAATTGGAGATTTGGACCTCGATTTGAGGTCCGATTTCAAAACAAATTACATATTTGAGTTCGTGGGGGGAATGGGTAATCGTGTTTTGGTTTGAACCTCGGGTTTTGACCACGTGGGCCCGAGGGCTATTTTGACTTTTTGGGTAAAACTTTGGAGAACTCATTTTCATGCATTCAAATTGATTCATTTAGCGTTTATTGATGTAACTAAGTAAGTTATTGCTAGATACGAGCGAATTGGCGGAGGAATCAAGGGGTAAAGCTATAATTGAAACTTGAGTTGTGTTCGAGGCTTTTAGGCAAGTGTTTGGTCTAACCTTAGCTTGAGGGATTAGGAGTTGAGTCTTATTTGCTATGTGATAATTGCTGAGTACGACGTATATGCATGGTGACGAGTATCTATACGTTGGTGTCTAGCATGACCGTGACTCTTAAATTTTAAAGATCTTGATTTCGTTGTATCTTTCATGCCTTGGTGATGATTTCTAATTTTTGTGGAAAGTTTGTGGAAGGAATTATAACCTTTGAACATCGAGGAGAATTGGCTCAAGTTATATTATGAATTGTGGAATTATATGAGATGATTGAACCCTTTGGAGTATTGGCTCAAGTTATATTATGAATTGTGAAAGTATATGAGATGATTGAACCCTTTGGAGCATTAGCTCAAGCGGTAAAATGAATTATGAAATAAAAGTGAAAGAAAGAGAAAGAGTTAATAAATTGTCTCCTTGCCGGGATATTGTTGCTTTGTTGATTATCTCCCTTGCCGGGATGTTGAGATTATTGATGTTGTTCCCTTGCCGGGATTTAATTATTTAACTGTTGTTCCCTTGCCGGGATCTCTATTACTATTTTGTTTATTCCCCTGCCCCTTTGTTTGTGATTGTTGTTTGGGTGAGGAAGAGAGTTAAAGCACGAAGGTGATGCCGTGCCGCACAATGTACCATTCCGTGCCTATTATATTTATTTCATGGTGAGGAAAGAGTGTAAAGCATGAAGGGTGATGCCGTGCTACATGATGTATCATTCCGTGCCTATTATATTGATTTCACGGTGAGGAAAGAGTGTAAAGCACGAAGGGTGATGCCGTGCCGCACGATGTACCATTCTATGCTTATTATATTGATTCTTATGGTGAGGGCGAGTGTAAAAGCACGAAGGGTGATGCCGTGCACTTGTCCTTGATTTCCCTGATTCTTGCTAATAATTGAGTTATGTTGTCCTTTACGTTTATTTACTGATTTTCTGTTGTTGCTTGATTTTATTTCGAGATTATAGATTCCCTTACCCTATTTGCCTTGTGATTGTTGTTTGGGTGAGGAAGAGTGTAAAGCACGAAGGATGATGCCGTGTATTGTTTTGGTGAGAGAGTGTTAAAGCACGAAGGGTGATGCCGTGTATTGTTTGGTGAGAAAGAGTAAAAGCACGAAAGGTGATGCCGTGCACTTTTCTTTGATTTCCTAATTTTTATTGATAACTGTGTTACGATTTCTCTACACTAAATTGCTGGTTTCCTGTTGATACTTGTTGTACCCCGCAACATGATTTCCCCTTCCTATTTTCAATTGAAATGATGGTGATCCTCATATTTATTTATTTCTCTTCTGTTACTATTCGATGTTTCCCCGCAACATGTTTTCCCCCTCCCATACTTGATTGTATATGACTATTTCTTTCTGTACTTCTTTTCCGTTGTATATAGTTAAATTGCACAGGTTTATTTGGTAGTCAGGTCCTAGCCTCATCACTACTTCGCCGAGGTTAGGCTAGGCACTTACCAGCACATGGGGTCGGTTGTGCTGATACTACACTCTGCACTCTTTTGTGTAGACCTCAGTGTTGTAGATTTCGAACTGCAGTGGGATTGCTGATTCTTGCTCATCAGGCGACCCGAGGTAGACTTGCAGACGTTCGCAGGCCTTGGCGTCTCCTTCTATATACTATTCCTGTTTCTTTCGTGTATTTCCGGAGACATTGCTATATTTATTTCTTTCAGACCTTTAATTGTAGTATTCTTAGACCGTCTGTGAAATTGTGACACCAATTTTGGGTAGTCGAGACTCAAACAGTTGTATTGGATTCATGTTCAACTAGCTTATTGCTTTTTCTTTTGCTTATGTTAAATTCCGCTGTTTAAATGTTATTACTTCGCAATTGTTAATGAATATAAAATGGGTAAAAAAAAAGTAAATTGTTCACATAATTGACTTGCCTAGCTCACATTAGTAGGCGCCATCACGACTCCCGAGGGTGGGAAATCTGGGTCGTGACACTAATCCCGATCGAAAAGTTGACAAAATTGTCCTCGGGCCCACGTGCCCGGATTCCGAAATTTCTCAAAGATAAAGTTTACCCATGAACTCACGAACTCAAATACATGATTTTCTCTTAATTCCATACCCAAAATCGTGGTCAAAATCCAATAATACGAATTTCCTAGGTTTTCCTCAAACCCCCAAATTTCTACCAATTTACTGCTAAAATCTATACATAATCACTATATTTAACTCAAGATAGGTGGGGTTAGCTTACCTTGTCATTGATGATGAAAAGCCCCACTTGAAGCTCTCCAAAATCGTCCACACCAAATGAAAATGGGGAAAAAATGACCAACCCTCGATTTTTAAAAGAACTTACTGCCTCCAGCACTTCCGCACCTGCGGTCTCTTGACCGTTTTTGCAGTCCCGTAGGTGCGGACCAATTGCTGCTTCTGTGGTCCAGGGTTAGCAGCCTATTTCCGCTTCTGCTCTCCTTCTTCTGCAGGTACGGTCCCGCTTATACGGTGACCTGACCGCATCTGCAGTCCTAGCCTTCACCCTTCACCACCGCATCTGCGTCCTATTGGCCGTTTTTGCGGCTCCGCACCTGCGGCAAAAACTTCACAGGTGCAGTCATACCAGATATCAGCTGCTTCAGCCATTCTTTCCAACACCAATTCAATCCGTTAACCACCTGAAATTCACCCGAGGCCCCCGGGACCCCATCCAATCACACCAACCAGTCCCAAAACACATTACGGACTTGCTCGAGACCTCAAATTATATCAAACAATGCTAAAATCATGAATCGACCTCCAATCCAAGACCTCAAATCCAAGCTTAATGAACTTTAGAAATTCAAACTTCTACATTCGATGACGAAACTTATCAAATCATGTCCGATTGACCTCAAATTTTGCACACAAGTCATATTTGACATTACTGACCTACTCCAACTTCTGGAATTGGATTCCGACCCCGATATCAAAAAGTCCACTCCTGGTCAAACTGCTCAAAAACCTTTAAATTTCTATCTTTAGCCAAATGAGTCCAAAACGACCCACGAACCTCCGAATTCACTTCCGATCGTGCTCCCAATACCAGAATCACCATACAGAGTTATTCCCAGACTCGGAATCCCAAACAGACATCGATAACACTGAAATGCACTTCAACCAAACTTATGGAATTTCTTCCAAAATGCTAAATTCCACAATAGGCGTCAAAAAGCTCCTGGATCATCCAAAACCCGATCCGAGCATACGCCCAAGTCTGAAATCATCATACAAACCTACTGGAACCTTCAGATCCCGATTCCGAGGTCGTTTACTCTGAAATCCAATCTTAGTCAATTCTTTCAACTTAAAGCTTCCGAAATAAGAATTCTCTTTCCAAATCAACTTCGAACTTTCCGAAATTCAATTCCAACGATGCGTACAATCATAATACCTGAAGTGAAGCTGTTCATGGCCTCAAACTGCTAAACGATGCGCTAGCGCTCAAAACAACCGGTCGGGTCGTTACATTCTCTCCCATTTAAACATATGTTCGTCCTCGAATGTAATGAGAACTACACTGAAGTAGTCTGAAATCACTATTTAACACCTCGTGCACCTACCCGTGCTACCACAACTCAATTGAACACATTAGCTCGATCAATTCTGAAGATATTCTCTTTTATTAAAGCAAATAAGCCTTAGAGCCCAATTCCAACATCCAGAATTCTATGCCAGGCCTGTTTCCAACATACGCTCACCGTATCAATAACTACACGCAACACCAAAACATGACTGCATACCTTAGTCGAATTCGCACCTTACACCACTTTACTCACAGGACCACAACAACATTCTCTGATCAAATTAGTCGAAATTCCACGAATCTGATGCTCCCAATACACCTCATGATATATATATAAGTCTTGCTCTAACTCTTACAATACCGCCACGATGAAAGAGATGTATAGAAATTCATAACCAACTGCCGAATCAACAATTCATTGGGTAATACTCTTGACAGTAACCATCACCTCATTCTGAACCAAATATGGTCTTTGCTCCTTAATATACTTCATATAATCAGATTGCAATGATCCTAAATCCAATGATCTCGTCTCACCCAGTATGAACTGCTCAGGTAATAAGCCACCCCAAACATGATCAAAAGTCTCATATGATGCCACAATGTGCCAATAGGCTACCAATTCGAACATGATACATAAGGGAAACGAACTCTGAAAGGAAATCCAATTACCCCGTTCGCGAATCATACATGCAACACAGTCAACATAATTGAACAGACACCCCGCTCGCAAATCATAGATGCGATGCGGGCACACAACTAATATGAGTGTTCCTCAGAAAAATAGGAAACAAAATGCATAAAAATAGATATAGGTAACTGTACTCAACATCACACTGTTGCGGTGCGCAACCCGATCCAGACAACATACCCATGGCGGCGTGCAACCCGATCCACCCATAAAATTCACATAAGGAGATACACACCGTGCCAGATTGCTCATAACAACAATATACCGAATGTCGGTCACAAGCACGCTAAGTGCATAATACCATCCCTGGGGAGACATATAGCACTGTAAGCTACAACTCAAGCATAACTGAGGTGCAATATACGATCTGAATCTCAAGAGCCATTCTGCTCATATAACATCATCTCTATGTAGAACCTCAACACATAAGAAATTCACCAAGCCGTCTCACAACTCACACGGCGCAATATATCATTACATGAAATAACTGATATCGAGCCCATATTCATATTTAAATCCATCCACAGACCTCAAGCTGATCTGATCGCACTGAACTAAGCTAATAACCTTTCAAAGGTCCATAATAACTCCCCTTTTCTCATAAAACACAAGAACAACCATCATAACCGGAGTAATCCTCCACAGTCCCCAACCCAATAAACCGAGTGCCCTCCAGGCATCAATTCTCAATTTAACGACATCACTATAATCTTCATACTTGGTTTAAATCTTCAATCGATCAAGTGACTACATGCCACACTTATACAACTTTCCCGTGGGGCACACTCCCACAACCTTCCATAATAGATGACAGGTCTGTACATCCAAACCACCGGCCGCACTAATACTGAAAAGCGATCAAGAATCCTTAACCAGGATGCAAAGCCTTTTTCACAAAACATCGATCTCAGGTGACGCTGAAGACAATACCAACTTACTTTAAATATCGAAACTCCTTTCCTGCTCATTCGAGCTCGTGACATCCTTGTCAACACCGAACTGCAACACTAATCCTCTCTTCAAATTCCATACCACTCCCTGCACCCAACATGCCAATTTACGATAGAACACGATCTTCATCATAACTTTGGAACCACTAATTGATTAACACTTCATCATATAAAAACTTTTCACTTAACTCACTTCAGGAGAATCATAGCAACACACAGGTGAATTCTCATAACCGTGGAATATGCAAATATCCAAGTGGTGGTCTAAGCCACCATAGCCCTTCCGGGATCCGCCTACACATGATGGGCCATAACAGTAGAATACTTCTGAATAATATCACTTACGGCGGCCGACCGGCCTCACACGTATCGTCACAAATCACTTGCATAACTTGGTCCCGCTGCAGGAATTGATCACTACCAGTAATATGCCAATTCAACTATGGCTAACCAACCTATCTTCTTTTCAATTTATCCTAGATTTCCTTAGAAAAAATAATAACTCTATTCAATACATACACACTCCATCTGCACTCATCCCGAGTGACCTTGAATCATGAGACCATGCTGTCTCAAATCCCATGAACCATTTCATACCTCCCAAATGCTACACTGCAAGTCAAAACATCATAGAATATTCTGGGCCTCTTCTCATAAGCCACCCGCTCTGACTCGGCCCCGAATATAATCGACTCTATGAATCTTCTAGCACATGAATACCCTCTCGGCGAAGCACCCGACAGAATTAGTTCTCTTGAAACCCACATCTATATAAGGCATATATCCTGAATCCTTTCCCAAGTCTAAAATGAGCCAACAAGGCCTACCATAGCACACATTTAATAATCCCTTTGCTCAAATTACCACTTATGTTCCTTTCCCGTAGCTGAAATAACCCATCAATATGCTACTAACCAGAAACATCGTAACTAGTTAACCATGCAACCCAATCATAGGCGGTGGGATTCTCCCACTTAGCTTGAAGCCACTATTACGCACCTGTGAGATTCACCAGGATTCTCTCTCTCTTATTGACATAACCTTGCGCAATCAACCGCCAAAATTCTCGAAATCTTTCTGTAAAACCCCTTTTTATACTCTGAATCATCAACCACATTCGCACGACCGATCTCTTTGCTGTATAACCCATAGAATTCTTCGCACAAGCTTCGCCAACCATGTGACCGCCAATCTGCTCACTGGAGATAATCCACCTATGGAATTTACGTGCCGACATCTTCCAACACTGCTGCACGAGATACAATCACTACGTCATCAATAACCTATCCTGAGTCTGAGCTCACCCTCTAGCTGCACAAGTCCATCCACCCCTCGTGGTTATCAATTAAATGAGCGGCAACATCCATCCAATTCAAAGTTATGTTGTATATTTCTTCATTTCGAGCAGCTCTTTTCCGTTATACCAAATCTCCTACCGCATAATAGCCCATACTTCAATTTAAATCCGTAGACCCTGATCACCAATCACTAACATTCCCAAATCATTCCAAACTCCCCTTAAGGTGCGTAGTCATTGTCACACCTCCTTTTTCACTACACCCCCGGAAGGGTAGGACAAGGGAGTTTTTTTCCAACTTAAAATGACAATCGAAATGAGATTATTTTATTCAAATTCAGAGTCGCCACTTGGGATAATTTATGGTGTCCCAAGTCACCGGTTCAAATCCTGAATCGAGGAAAGAATGACTCTGTATCACAGTCCGCGAACCAAAAATCCGGGTAAGGAATTCTGTTAACCCGGGAGAAGGTGTTAGACATTCCCGAGTTCCGTGGTTCTAGCACGGTCGCTTAAACTATCATAATTGGCCTATTATCTGATTTTAATACATGTTGTAGCCTATGGTACATTTTTAACTTATTAGCCGCCTTTAATATTTATGGAATTATTTTCTGGAACAAGGCACTATGTCGTATACTTGTCGTTTTGGTACGCATTGCAAACCGCGTTACATGAAATGCACCCGCGATTTACAACGTGCTTATTTTATTATTATTAATCAAAATTATGACAGGGTCACATGAAATGCACTCCCATGTCCCTTTAATCTAATTTGACGTAGTTTAGTTGATGAATAGCAACCCAATTTCTATACTGTGACAAAATCATATTCAGCTATTACCAATTCGAGTAGCATGCGAGTAAATTACCGAGGAGCTTTCAAAACTGCACAAGAAATCTGGTATTTTAGGTTGAATCAACAAGGGGAAGACAAGCTACACAAGCATAAATCCAAGCCTACAAAACTTCCATACTAAAAAAACCTTCCCAAACAAATCACGTTCTTCCAAAAAATCCTCAAGTAAAACGACAAAACACATAAATGTGAGGAAAAAGTAAGACGACCCATATGACAATTTTCAATTCTTGCTTTTCAGAATTTTAACCATCATAACTCTTTACACTGACAAGTGACAATCACCAAACAATTCAAGAACAACCAAACATGGCATAAAAGGTAACCAAAAATGAATACCAACCTTGTAAAATCCCATAAAAGTAAGAAAAAGACAAAGATCCAATAGAATTCAATAGAGCAACAAAGAGTGAAAAGTTACAATCTTGAGAACCAACACAACCAAAGGAATATGATGACAGGAAGGAGTGAATGGTACCTTTATAGATGAATTTGAATTAAAATTACACCAACTTGAAGATTATGGAACTTTCGACCGAAGAATTTGCCATCGCCCATGGAAGGGACCTCGCTAGCAACCTAAAAAATGACTAGCAGCTACTCGTTCTTTCGCCTCTGTTTCTTCTTCCGCGTGTGTGTGTGAGAGATATTTTGGAAAATGCGGCTGTCCAGCTCTTAGCCTTAGGAATTAGGAATTTTTTGTTGTTCTAGAAGAGACGAGGCTGCCCATTCTTTTTGTTGTCTAAGTCTAGGAACTGAAAAACTTAGGGTAGGGTTTCTATAATTAGGTATTTTATATGGAAGTGAGAAAGAATGATGGCCATTGGATTAGAAGGAAATAGAAGGCTAGGATTAAATCTTGCACTTAAATGGGCTAATGGGTTGGGAAGAATGGGCCAAGGGTAATTGGGTTGGACCATGTCTTTTTTGTGTTTCGATTTTGGGCTAAGAAGACTCCAAAAATTATTAATTAAAACCATAGCTAAATTCCCTTAATATAAGATAACTATACTACATGATGCAAAAATAAATTCTAATTAATTAAACTAAACTATATTAAAACATGAAACTATTACATATTTTTTGTATTTTCAAGATTATATAAAGATAAAATTAAGGTACTATTTTTTATATATTATTTTTTTTACTTTATGAAAGGTACATAAAATAAATATATATATATATATTTTTTGTAATTTTTATTTTCTTATAGTAAAATAAAGTAAAAGAGTAAAAATGAGTTGAAATAGCTATATTGGGCCTAAATTAAATATTTACGTGCTAAAATATGAAAAATCTTGGGGAGAGTCAAAAATCACATGTCTACAGCTGCCCCTCTTTGACTGGAAACGCGTAGAGTTTTCAGAAAAAGAACGATTAGACAGGTTTTTTGACCCGACACTTATTTAGAGAGACTAAAGCTAAGAGAAAAGGGAAATGTGACTGAGCCCTGGTATCTGAGCTGGCTACATATCCTTGGCTATAAAGGAATTAGGCCACGTGTGTCACACCTCCTTTTTGCGCGCCCGCCCCGAAGGGTAAAATGCGCGAGGGAGTTTTTCCAATTTAAGTGACAATATTCGAAATGAGATTATTTATTTAATTCAGAGTCGCCACTTGGGAAAGGTTTGGCTTTTGGTGTCCCAAGTCACCGGTTTATCTTGAATCCCAAATCGAGGAAATTTTCGACTTTCCAAATGAAGTCTGCGAACCAGAAATTCTAAGTAAGGAATTCTGTTGACCCGAGGAAAGGTGTTAGGCACCTCCGAATCCCGTGGTTCTAGCACGGTCGCTTAAATTGTTATGATGGCTAAATATCTGATTTAAATACATGTTATAACTTATGTACTTTTATTAAGTTTAAACCGCTTTTATTGTTATTATCTTTTATAGATTTGCAACATCGTGAAAATGCACCTCGAACCACGTCGCAATCAATGCACCCGTGGTTGTTAATACATCTCGACTCCGTTGAGATTTGAATTTGAGTCACATAAATGCGCACCCGAATTTTAGAAGGTATTTTAATTAAAATCACGCCTAAAGAGTCTAACGCGTAATTATCTTTGGGGAAGGCAGTGAAGTTCACTAGACAATCCATCCCAAGTTCTAAGTATTTAATATATACATTTATGAGGGCCCCGCGATTTGTGCGTTTTATTTGGCAAGGCTCGTCTCATTTTTTGAAGGGATAAACCTACAGCGACTACATTTCTATTATGTTTGTCTCTAAAATGAAGGAAAATACACGCTAATCAAATTAACATACTTGGCTAGCTCCGGCCGCTTATTAATTATAAGATTAATTATTTATGAGGCGGGAATTGTTTCATGCCTTATTCCATGAGCGAGCATGCTTTTAACTTAATAAAGGAAATTGCATACAAGATTAATAAAATGCTAAACTCACGCTAAACAATCTTCGAGTTGAATTTAAACTAACTTATTTAAACTATATTAATGGAATTAACTATTAGAGGATGCTACTAATGGGATCCGAGCATTGTCCTATAAACTGCCTAACGAAATCCAACTTGATATAGTCTGTTCAAATGACTTAAAACTATATTGCATCTTTGCCAAATTAGAAACAACCTGCCTTACGTGTTTAAGAATAAGAATAGAGATGAGATTTAACTATCGATATACTAAACACCTGTGCATTCCATGTCATATAGACAACTAAATAACTAAGATCAACAGTGTTAAACAAACTAAGTTTCAATTAAGTACAAGCTAACTAATGTATTTTCTATTGAGTTACAAACTAAAGAATCACGCAAATCTAACAACATTTTATAAAGCTGTAATTACAGAAGCAAATGATTAAACTCCTTCGCATCTTTCATTTCATGCTTTTACTGTTACATCAATGTGAAATTCTAGTGTGTACCTGGATGTTGAAACGCAACAAGAAGACGAAGAAAGTAGAAAAATCAGCAGCAGCAAAAGAATGGCAGCAGCAACAGCAGCAGTCAAACAGTAGCAATAGCCAACAACAACCAGTAGATTAAAACCAAACAATAACCCAGAATCCAGTTGCAATTTCAGAAAAATCGAGCAGCAAATAATAACAACAAACCAACAGCAACATGTCCAAAACCCAGGAAATCGAAATATGGCCCAGAAACAAACAGATCTCAGAGGAGAAACTACTAATGTTCGAATGAGTCCAAAACTTCAACTTCAAACACTGGACAGGATTGCCTATTTCAAACTATGCTTCTGTTCATTTATTAGGTGCTGGAAATTGAAATTCAGTTTAGTAAACTGAATTTAAAGACTTACCTCTGACTTTAAAACCAAGAAACTGAATCTAAACCCTCTCTAGACTGATTCAAAAATGCTCTCACTCCAACTAGTTCTCTTTTTATGTACTGCCCCCTTCTATTTTCTGATTGTTTTTCTCTTTTTTAACTGAATGTTACCAAAAAAAACTCTCTGCACCTCACTCTTCTCTTTTCTGATTGTTCTTGTTGCTCAAATTACAGGGAAATAGATTTTAGAGAGGTTTTTGAAGCATTGAAACTTTTGAGTTTTTCCAGGGGTCCCCTCTATTTTCTGATTCCCTCCTCCTTTTATATCCTTATAGAAAGGAAGAAAACTCCCTCCAAAGACAGGCTGCCCAGGGCTTAAAATAAGCCTTAAAAGCTGTCATCTCCATTTGGGATTGTCTAGGCATAGGGTTTCTTTTACTTTAAACTACTGAAACTCAGAAAGGCAATGGATACCCTGCTGTACAGCAGGTTCCACTACCATTCTCATGTGCATCTTCAGCCTTTTATTATTAAACTCACCTTACACCTGACTTCTCATCTGTAAAGATGTCAGCCAGGGTGTATTTGCACTATAGACTACTCTAATGGTTCAACCCATACTCAAACTGGCAGTCCACTTAACTGAAGTTCTGAAATTTTCATTAAAATTGCAGCTATAACCAATCCTTAAGTGGTTCTTGATTCAACTGAACAGGCTAACACACAGTGTAATCAATTCTCAAAAACCTCAGTAAACAAATCAACAGCACGAGTCAGATTAACACCATTCCAAACTGGAACTAATTGACAACATATATCGAATCGACTACGCGAATTACAACCACACAATTAATAGCAAATGGTTAGAATCCAACAGTAATAATCAGGTGATTCAAATTTCACTGCCCAAAACAAAAGTTGCCCTGGAAACTAATTGATCGACCAAATTCATTTTCAATCGATTATATAATTTACACACATACACTCAATCAGTTAATAGAGAAAAACTCGACCAAATAAAAGGTCCGGGCAAGGTGGACAGAATAGTCGACACAAAAATAAAAACAAATCAACTAACATTTTAACACACGAACAGACATTAACAAAACAAACAACATGAACTGGCAAGGAAAAAGAAAAAGAAAAAAACCTTAAAGAATTGAAAATCAGACGACCTTGTCTCAGATTTTGAATCGAACCTCTTTTGGGGTTGAACGAACTTTAATCGAAGTGTTCTCAACTAAGAACACTTCGATTAAGGTCTATTTGACCCCAACCCTCTCGTCTAATTGGACAAAACCCTCAGATTCTGGATTTCTAGGGTTCTTGGGCCTGATTTGGGACTTGGGGTTTTCTGGTTAGATTCGGACCAAACCAAGCTTGGTTTGGTCATGAGGGAGTTCAGGGGCGGGGTACCTGGTATGGATTTGGGGGGGGGGTTTGGCATAGGTTGGGGTCCGGCTCGAATCTTCAAACGAAGATTCGAGACGGTGGGGGAAGATTCGAGACCCATGGTTTGTAGATCCATGTTTAGGGGGTCGAGGTGTACTAGGGGTGTTAGTTTGGTGGTCACCGGCATTGTTGCCACCGGGTTTCAGGTGGGGGAACGGAGGGGCGACGCTAGGGTTCTAAGGGGGTGTCTGGGAAGGGGACGATGATGGGGAGGGGGGTCTGGCTTAGGGGCGTGGGGGTAAGGGTTTGGGCTTATATAGTTAGGGGGAAAATTAATCTAGGCCGTTAGATCATTAACAATCGATGGCCTGGATTAACCAGCTTAAATGTAAACGAAGCCGTATATGTTAGGTGAGACCGGTGGGTCTCTGGGTAAGACGGGTCGGGTTTAAACGTGGGTATGGAGATGTGATCTTGGCCGTTGATCATTCTGAGATCAACGGCCCAGATCAAGCATGATCAAGACGACGTCGTTTGGACGTCCCTGAGGCCAACTGATCTGGACCGGGCAAAACAAATGCTTTGGGCCCGATTTGGGTCCAATTTGAAATGGCCCAATCCCAATTTTATCCAATTTCAACTTATTTCTTTTCTTTTCCATTTATAATAAAAATCTGAATTTACAAAATTCTAAAAATATATTATAAAAAATATAAAAATCAAAATTATATCACAAGACACCAATTGATTTTTAGTAATAATTAACACACAATATCATATATTAATTAAACAAAAATCAACCTTTAAACGATAAAAATGACAAAATTAACAAAGACAAATATTTTTGTGATTTTTTATTCATTCAAAACCAAATATGATTCAATTAATTTCTAATAGTAGAACAAGATCCCAACTTTATGCGCGACATACATTTTTGTATTTTCAATTGATAAAACTAAACAATCACAGATAAAAACTACAAAAATGCCAAGCAAATTCACAAAATTATACACAAAAGACAATTTATTATTATTTTTTGATTTCTTTTTGGAGTAATTGTCGTGTGAACAAAAATCACGTGCTCACAGCTGCCCCTCTTTGCCCGAAAACATGCGAGGTTTTTGTGCAATGATAAAGTGAGCGGATATGAGCGATTTTTGCCAGTTGGACTACTCCGTGTGAAGCACATTTTTGAAAGATTTGACCGAACCTTTACTTCAAAGATTTCCTACATATCCTGGGCTAAACAGGAATCATGTCAATGTAGTTCGGAAAACTTTGGTAGCTGGGACTGCCATGGGATTGCAATGCTTGCTGTTACTGCTGCTGCTGTTGCCGCTACTGCTTTACCGACCTCCTTATTACAAACAAAGGAAATTGAAACTGAACTAACTACTTATGCCTGCCAACCACTAGTTACAAGATTCCTATCTATAATTCTTTTGCAACTTGATCTTGGGTCTTAGCTGATTCTGCTTGTAGACTTCGATCCGAATCTTGATGCTCGCAAGTTGTAGGCGCTTGTTTATTTTTGCAGTATTGAGTGAAACGGGATTGGCGGAGCTCGGGAATTTAATCAAATTTTGAGCGACCTGCCCTTTGTTTGTTCCAATATTTGGGAACATATTCTTTTTGTTCTTTTCTTCTTTTCTTTATTCTGGATTGAGACTCAAACCGTAGGTCATCTCGATCCATGCGCCTCGAGGTCAGACCTGCTGAGACAACAAAACAAACGAACGAAATTTTCTGCCCCAGTTTCACTAGGAAAATTTCGTGAGTTAATTGCCATAAAAATCTACAGGATTGATGAGGGGATTGGAAACCTCTAGTCTAAAAAGCGCAACTCAGAGATTGGAGCCCTAATGTCGCAAAAGGTAAAAATGCACAACTCAGGGATTAGAGCCCTAATGCTGGTTAAAGAAAAATTGCTCAACTCAGGGATTGGAGCCCTAATGTCGGCTAAAGGAAAGTTGCTCAACTCAGGGATTGGAGCCCTAATGCTGGCTTAAAGAAAATTGCTCAACTCAGGGATTGGAGCCCTAATGTCGGCTAAAAACAAATTGCTCAACTCAGGGATTGGAGCCCTAATGCTGGCTAAAGAAAATTGCTCAACTCAGGGATTGGAGCCCTAATGTCGGCTAAAAGCAAATCGCTCAACTCAGGGATTGGAGCCCTAATGTTGGCTAAAAGAAAGTTGCTCAACTCAGGGATTGGAGCCCTAATGTCGGTTAACAAAAAAATTGCTCAACTCAGGGCTTGGAGCCCTAATGTCGGCTAAAGGAAGCTCGCTCAACTTAGGGATTGGAGCCCTAAATTGGGAGGATTGCCAGGTTATGCCGGAAACTGAGCGGGTTATGTCGGGAGAAAAGGAAAAAGGGCTCCTGGGTTATGCCAGGGAGGTTCACGAGTTATGCCGTGAAGAAAAAGAGGTCCTCGGGTTATGCCGGGGAGGAAAGAAAAAGGGGCCCTGGGTTATGCCAGGGATATCCATGGGTTAATGCCGAAAAAAGGGAAAGAGTCCTCGGGTTATGCCGGGAAAGTCATCGGGTTATGCCGAAAAAGGGCAAGAGTCCTCGGGTTATGCTGGGGAAGTCATCGGGTTATGCCGAAAAAGGGAAAGAGTCCTCGGGTTATGTCGGTAAAGTCATCGGGTTATGTCGGAAAAGGTCCACGGGTTATACCGGGGAAATCATCGGGTTATGCCGAAGAAGGTCCATGGGTTATGCTGGGGAAATCATCGGGTTATGCCGGGGAGATCATCGGGTTATGCCGGAAAGATCATCGAGTTATGCTGGAAAAGGTCCACGGGTTATGCCGGGAAAAATCATAGGGTTATGCCGAAAAGGTCCAGGGGTTATGCCGGGGAAATCATCGGGTTATGCCGGGGAAGTCCACGGGTTTTGGCCGGGATTTGGATAGAAAAAGCTCCTTAGGTTATGCCAGGGAGATTCACGGTTTATACCGGGATAGTTGAGGAATGAGGTCCTATGCTACCATGATTTGTTTTTCTTTTGGAGTTTTCATTTTTATTTCTTGTCTTATTTCTTTTCTTTGGTTTTCCTTTTATATTTCCTTTTATTTATCAAAATGCATGAAAGAATTCTGGGGAAACTTCCTTTTTGGTCGTTTTCCAGCTGCAAAGCTGTTTCAACGCTCGCGCATTTCATTTCTTTTGGGCTATACCTGCTTCTTGCACGGTTGCTTTGAGTAAGACCTGTTTTCAACAAAGAACAATTTATTAGTTAAAACGGTGGTTGGTTTTGTGGCCTTGATCGTCTCCATCGCTTGATACCGTCCCCATTTCCATTGAGAACTGTGCCGCTTGTTGGCCTTGAGAGTGAATCTCTTTCACACTGACCAGGTTCAGCCTCAGGATTACATGATGACTCGCCTGTGTGGGCTCTGTCCTTTGCTTTATTCTGCCCTTAGGAACTTTGCCTTTGACTTTCTTTCCTTTCGAACGTCTTTACTTTGGAAGCAGTCAACCACCATGGTCAGTCGGGATTGGACTGACGCACCACTGAGTCTGTGTATTTTCTTTGACTCTTGCCAGGCGGGGCCCTGTGAAACCGGTCCTGCCACCTTTTCTTTGTAATTGTTACGGAATCAGAGTTAAACGGAAAGGGATTCAAAGAAAACTATGCAAAAGGCAAGCATATGAGTTTAAAGAGAAGCGTCCCTTTCGGCGGAAAAGAAGGACTTATCTGGGGTGCATGCTGGCTTCAAACTGACATGACATGCTTCTTGGACTGGATGCCCGATCCTCACCAAAGTCCCTCTTCTCATGAACCTATTGATCCGTGTTTCCAAACCAGAGAACCTTGTCAGGACATTTAGTGATGAAGTATCCTCTTTTCGGCCGACAACGCCCTTTGCGGGTTTTCGCTAATCGACCTCTCTCATTTTTGATTTCTCTACTCTCGTCGCCTCATGGTGCCCGAAGGTTTTCACCGATAAGACTCTCTCATTTTATTTCTCTCAATTTGACTTCTATCAGATTCCAACAATGACGTTTTCCACTTTCCTGTCTTTACCAATTGATCAGAAGGACTTGGACAAGGTCTTTGGGGTAAAATGATTTTGGACGGAACTACAACTTTGGAACCTTTTCGGCGGTCTCATGGCCGAACTATTATAACTTATGCCCCAGTTTTACTTTGGGGAACTTCTTGGATTTTATTTTTGGTGTGACTGAACCCGAGAGAGAGGCTGCCTACGTATCCTTTCGGAATCAAGTCAGACGTAGTTCAGGCAATAATTTTGTTTTGTTTTTGTTCCCGTTTTGTTTTTCTTTTCTTTTATTTTCTTTTGCTTTTTTCTTTTTTTTTTCCTTTTCTTTTCCTTTTTTTTCTTTTTTTTTGTTTGTTTTTGTTTGTTTTTTTTCTTTTCTTTCTTTTCCTTTTCTTTTTGTACTTCCAGGGTTCCAAAGAGGGTAATCAAATAAAGGTAATTGGCTCAAAGGGTTTGCAAAGGATTGATGGTGTTTGGATAGCGGGAATGAAAGCCTTCGTCATCTCAATTGTGCAAAGACATCGCCGAAGCGATTTACACATAGTACTGCATCTGCATTCATAGCTGTGTCGGGGTCATTTCTTTCGATGTCAACCAGATACAATGCTCCTCTTGGCAATATTTTCCAATGATGTATGGACCCTTCCGATTATGAGCAAACTTTCCTTTTGCTTCCTGGTGATGAGGAAGAATACGCCTTAACACCAGTTGCCCTACTTCAAAATTTATAGGCGCAGGCCATTCTTTGTTGGTACAATTGCTCGTGACAAACTGCCGTCATTAAGGTCAATGTTCCATACGAGTCTAGACTCACTCACTGTCCTCAAACTCTGCCTCAGTGACGGACATTTCCCAAACCATGAACCAATTTTCTTTAGTTGTTCCTATTATTTTTAATTTTCTCAAACTCTCTATATTTCAATTTTGACTCATTATTTTGAAGTCTGACAGAGTTCTTGGGATCTGGGCATGAAGTCCGCAAGCATGTCATGTTATTTAAAGCTGCATTATTAGAATTGAAGAGAACTAAAAGAAAACATAGCAAAACTCTGGAAAAAAAATAAAGAAAGTGAACGATGAAATATGATTTAATTTCTTGGAATTGGGAAGATAACAGGGTCGACATTCAGGTAATTAAAAACAAGAAACTAAAGAAAGCATCTGAGGTACACCCTAGGATAGCTCGCGATGCAGAAAAAGTGGCAGGACAGGTCTACTAGGACTCTCGCTTGATCAGGAATGGCGTAGCCTTCCAGTTTTGAAGCTTGGCGCTTGGTCCCATGTATGATACCTCAGCGGTGCTAGTGCCCTCTCCTGGCTGGACCATGTGTGTTTCGCATAGCATTTTCCTCATTGCCTCACATATTCCCTCACTCTCTTCAACCGTGAACACCTCATCATCTTCCTCTTTATTATACTTTGGCTTCTGTGGTATGCGTCCAATAACCACTGGCTCATTCAACCGAGGTGGTTTGATCGTCCCCCATACCACATAGGCCTTCTTGGATACATCAATTTTCTTTTCTGGTTCAGTCTCGGTGATTTTACTCTTCTTTTTCTCTTTCTCTTACTTCGGGGTTGCCTTGGGCTTCCTTTCTGCATTAGCAATAGCAATTATGGCCTTAAGCGCCAGATCAAATTCTTTGTCTTCACAAATCATCCCGATTATTGGCCCGTTGTTGTGAGCGGGCAGCGGATTATTGGTCACATTTGGGACATCCTCGTCTTTCAACACAATTTTCCCTTGCTCTAACAAATTCTCTACCGCTTGTTTCAATGTCCAACAGTTGTTTGTATCGTGCCCTTCTACCCCTGAATGGTATGCACACCTGACACCCCGCTGATATGATGGTGATTCCGGGTTTTGCCCGTTTGGGGGTATGGGCTGCAACAAATTCATCTGGACAAGCTCAGGGAATAGGGTGGAGTAGGGTTCACCGGTTGGTGTATAGTTGGGTCTCCTGAGTGGTTCTCGAGAACGGAAGTTATTCTAGGAAGGTCGAGGATTGTAGTGGTTTCGGTAAGGAGGCTGATTTCTGGGAGGTGGAGCTTGGCCCCGATTGGCTTGCTGCGGCGGCTGGACATAAGGCTGGGTATTCATGACCATGTAGGGTTGAGGAGCATAGGTCACATTTTGGTGGGGGTAATAATATTGTGGGGTTCTTTCTGAAAAACAGGGCCTGGGGTTACGATATTCTCCTGCTTCTGATGCCGCCATGGACGTCTCTTCCTTTTTCTTCCCTCTTGCCATTCCTCCGGACCCGCTTTGGACGGCTTGGGAGGTTTCCCTTATGGCTGCCTGACTCAAGATTCTACCCGTTTTCAAACCATTCTCCACTATCTCCCCGATCTTAATCGCTTCCGCGAAAGGCTTTCCCATGGCTGACATCATGTTTTGGAAGTAGTCTGATTCTTGAGCTTGGAGGAAAGTAGTGACCATTTCTATCTCGTCCATGGGAGGTTTTACCCTTGATGCTTGCTCACACCATTTAATAGCATATTCTCTGAAACTTTTCGTGGGTTTCTTCTTCAA
The DNA here is from genome assembly GCF_000393655.2 of Nicotiana sylvestris. Classification (NCBI taxonomy): domain Eukaryota; kingdom Viridiplantae; phylum Streptophyta; class Magnoliopsida; order Solanales; family Solanaceae; genus Nicotiana; species Nicotiana sylvestris. The sequence goes on from NC_091061.1 coordinate 36,082,387, forward strand.
GTTTGACAAAGCATTTCTGTCCGGTGCGATGTCAATATTATACTGAAATTTTCTTACAAAATCTCTGGCGAGATCATCCCATATATGCTATCGAGATATGTCTTGGTCCATATACCATTCTGAGGCTATTCCTACCAAGCTTTCTCCGAAGTATGCCATCAACAATTCTTCTTTGCCGCCGGCTCCACGCAATTGGTTGCAATATTTCTTGAGGTGAGCAATGGGATCGCCATGCCCATCATATTTCTCAAACTTTGGTGTTTTGAAACCCACGGGTAGGTGCACGTGAGGGAACATGCACATATCAGTATAAGAAACACTCTTCTGCCCGCTTAAACCTTGCATGTTTTTCAAACTCTGCTCGAGGCTCCTCATTCTTTTTGCCATCTTATCTTGTTCAAAAGCTTTGGGGTTTTGATCTTGCCCAGGCACAAACTCGTATTGAGGTTGTTGAGGATGAGTGCTGGTGGTGAACCGAGTTGATTCCAGTGAGAAGGATGGTGCTTGAAATGTGAATGAGGACGAGTCAAAATTCGGCCTGTGTGTAGCAGGTTGTGCCACGATTGGGCAGGGCGGTGCCGTGAATGTGCCTGTAGCTACATCTGTTGTTGACATCCGGGGATAATAATCAGAGGGTGATCCAGCAGAGTGGGCTGAAATGGCCGGGTACCCGAATGGGGTAGTTGGATAGCTTATGGAAACGTTGGAAGTCCCACATGTCCTGGAGAACAACTCAGGGAACCCAGGGATTACACTCGGTGGCTCTTTTCTGTTATTCTAGTCATCCAACATTTCCAACATGCGGAGCCGCAGGATTTTGTTTTCCTCAGCAGTTGCTGACTCGGGAGTTGGGACGGCCGAGATTGAACTCTCCTCGGAGACAGGAATTGTCGACAAAGGAATTTCTGAAGACATCTCTATACTTCCCTTTGATCTCGTGAAGTAAGTGTGAATACTCCCTCTCGACTTAGCGACGGGCAACTGAACACTTCCTTTCGACCTCGTGAAGTATGAATGTGAGGCCAGACCTCCACCAAACTAAACCACCTTTTCTAAAAACCTGAACTTAGCAGCAAGCAAACGGTTAGTTTGAAACAAATAACAGACAGGTAATCTCACGTTGGGGCGTGATGCACCTATACAGTTAAGTGAATTTCTACATGTTTGCAACGATGACATGCGTCATTCCGGCTTCTCTTTAGGCTTCCTTTTATTTATCATATACTTTAATTTTTTTTTATATTATTATTTTCATTATTTATAGTTAAAATGTGACCGGATCCGATGAGGATTGCCTACGTATCACGATGCCGCGTGAATCAGATCATTACGTAGTTTGGATACATAAAAGGTAAACAACAATAAAACATTTTTTTCGGAATTATTTAAAGACGAACAATAGGCTCGAAAGTCAAACGGCCCACATTCTCTAATCAAAAGAAATACAAACTCAAGCAAAATAAAATGACAGATTCCTTCCCCTATATGCCTATTTTGACCAAACGACTATTTTTGCAAACGTGGCTCCTTCCTAATTTCACATGAATTTTGAGGCCGGGGAGATTATTTTATGACATTTCTCAAACTTGTCCGTTCTTTTACGAAAATAGCCTTTTGAAAACTGAAAGATACTTCTAAGGCTATCTCGGCAAGAACGATTTAAGACGCTGCCAAAGCTGGCTCGGCTTATTTTGACCAAAAGCCCAAACGGTATTCACCTGACCGCTGACTCTTTGTTTTTTTTTCAAATTACAATAAAACCTAGTGTTGCAAACACGGCCCTTCAGCGCCTCGGGGACGAAGATTTTTAAGGCTATGTGGATCAACTGGATCAAATCTAAAACAATGACCCAAAAGTGGCTGTTTATGCAAAGTCAGCCCTCCGGCGTCCCTTTCGGGAACATTCGGCTATTTTTGACAAAAACAATCACTTGATTTATTTATGACTATTTTTTTTTCAAAATAGTGACCCGATATTGGGAACACGGCCTCACAGAGCCTCGGGGACGAGGATTCTAAGGCTGTCGGGCAAATTGGTCAAAATTAAAAAAAAAAGACCAAAAATGGCTGTTTATGCAAAGTCAGCCTTCCAGCGTCCCTTTCGGGAACATTCGGCTATTCTTGACAAAACGGCATCACCCGACTCATTTATGACGAAATTAAAATTCTAACATTTTGGCTATTTTGAAAAAAAGGGAGGTTGGACCCGATGAGGGTTGTCTACATATCTCGCACCCTGTGAGAATCAAACCGGCGTAGTTCGGGGCGATCATGAATAGGGAAATAAACTAAACCCCTTTTTTTTCCTGAATACAATCTTTTAAAGAAAAAGAGAAAAAATATTTTTCTGGATTTTTATATTTTTGTTTTTTTTTTTATTTTTTGAAAAGAGATGAAGACTAAAGAAATATTATTTTCTTTGAATTTTAAAACCCTTTTATTTTTACTCTTTTTTTGAAATTTCGAAAAATCTTTTAAGGAAGTATTTGAACTATTAATCTGAATTTAATGAAAGAGATACTACAAAAGAAAAAATATTTTTTTTGAATTTTGAATTTTCCCCCCTTTTTTTTAACAAATACTTTTTTTTTTGTTTTTGGATTTTGAAAGTGATTAATTTTTTTTTATTATATATGTTTTTTTAATAAATCAAACTAAAAGACAATTTTGTTTTCATTTTAGAAAATTTCGGCGAGGTTTTGACACTACTTGGACATTGGTTTTATTTTTCTAAAATAAGTAATTACCTCCCTACGCTGCTATTTTTTTTTCCCTCTTTTTTGAATTTTTTTTTAGAAACCGGTCAGCATGCAGAACCGAAGCAAATAAATGCGCAAAACAAACGGGATGCAGCAGGATGGTCTTTTCATTTCGGGTTGCCTGTCCTAGACGGACCCAACCCCTCGGTTGAGTCCCCTATGTCAAATGCAACATGATGCAAATAAGCGTTCCTACTAGGGATCCGACATGAAGTTTTGTTATACTAGGTTTATAACTTGGGTATTTGTTCTAGACCGTGTACCCGAGCGGACAACTCGAGTCGAGGAGGGGGCTACGTACCGGGGACCCGCGAGATCGTCCGGCTTTATAACTTGTCCGACCTCTTTCTTATTTCAAGGTATGACACTAACAGAATAGGGAGTCTTGACCAGCAAGCTCCTCCCCGGAGGTAAGAAGAGAAGGGTTTCGGCACAGTTTATATACAGTTCAGATAATATCAAAACGGTAAAAGACAACATTTAGCACGTTATGCCAAAACATGTAATAAAGATCAGATAATAAAGCCAAATATAGCAATTATTCTAAGCTCGAATTCTTGAACCCTGAACCAGAGATTCTGGGTTCTTTCCCCAGCGGAGTCGCCAGAGCTGTCACACGTCCTTTTTGCGCGCCCGCCCCGAAGGGTAAAATGCGCGAGGGAGTTTTTCCAATTTAAGTAACAATATTCGAAATGAGATTATTTATTTAATTCAGAGTCGCCACTTGGGAAAGGTTTGGCTTTTGGTGTCCCAAGTCACTGGTTTATCTTGAATCCCAAATCGAGGAAATTTTCGACTTTCCAAATGAAGTCTGCGAACCAGAAATTCTAAGTAAGGAATTCTATTGACCCGAGAGAAGGTGTTAGGCACCCCCGAATCAGGTGGTTCTAGCATGGTCGCTTAAATTGTTATGATGGCTAAATATCTGATTTAAATACATGTTATAACTTATGTGCTTTTATTAAGTTTAAACCGCTTTTATTATTATTATCTTTTATAGAATTGCAACGTCGTGAAAATGCACCTCGAACCACGTTGCAATCAATGCACCCGTGGTTGTTAATACATCCCGACTCCGTTGAGATTTGAATTTGAGTCACATAAATGCGCACCCGAATTTTAGAAGGTATTTTAATTAAAATCACACCTAAAGAGTCTAACGCATAATTATCTTTGGGGAAGGCAGTGAAGTTCACTAGATAGTCTATCCCAAGTTCTAAGTATTTAATATATACATTTATGAGGGCCCCGCGATTTGTGCGTTTTATTTGGCGAGGCTCGTCTCATTTTTCGAAGGGATAAACCTACAGCGACTACATTTCTATTATGTTTGTCTCTAAAATGAAGGAAAATACACGCTAATCAAATTAACATACTTGGACAGCTCCGGCCTCTTATTAATTATCAGATTAATTATTTATGAGGCGGGGAATTGTTTCATGCCTTATTCCATGAGCGAGCATGCTTTTAACTTAATAAAGGAAATTGCATACAAGATTAATAAAATGCTAAACTCACGCTAAACAATCTTCGAGTTGAATTTAAAATAACTTATTTAAACTAGATTAATGGAATTAACTATTAGAGGATGCTACTAATGGGATCCGAGCATTGTCCTATAAACTGCCTAACGAAATCCAACTTGATAGAGTCTGTTCAAATGACTTAAAACTATATTGCATCTTTGCCAAATTAGAAACAACCTGCCTTACATGTTTAAGAATAAGAATAGAGATGAGATTTGACTATCGATATACTAAATACTTGTGCATTCCATGTCATATCGACAACTAAATAACTAAGATCAACAGTGTTAAACAAACTAAGTTTCAATTAAGTACAAGATAACTAATGTATTTTCTATCGAGTTACAAACTAAAGAATTACGCAAATCTAACAACATTTTATAAAGCTGTAATTACAGAAGCAAATGATTAAACTCCTTCGCATCTTTCATTTCATGCTTTTACTGTTACATCAATGTGAAATTCTAGTGTGTACCTAGATGTTGAAACACAACAAGAAGACGAAGAAAGTTGAAAAATCAGTAGCAACAAAAGAATGGCAGCAGCAGTCAAATAGTAGCAATAGCCAACAACAACCAGTAGATTAAAACCAAACAATAACCCAGAATCCAGTTGCAATTTCAGAAAAATCGAGCAGCAAATTATAACAACAAACCAACAGCAACACGACCAAAGCCCAGGAAATCGAAATATGGCCCAGAAACAAACAGATCTCAGAGGAGAAACTACTAATGTTAGAATGAGTCCAAAGCTTCAACTTCAAACACTGGACAAGATTGCCTATTTCAAACTATGCTTCTGTTCTTTTATTAGGTGCTGGAAATTGAAATTCAGTTTAGTAAACTGAATTTAAAGACTGACCTCTGACTTTAAAACCAAGAAACTGAATCTAAACCCTCTCTAGACTGATTCAAAAATGCTCTCACTCCAACTAGTTCTCTTTTTATGTACTGCCCCCTTCTATTTTCTGATTGTTTTTCTCTTTTTTAACTGAATGTTACCAAAAAAACTCTCTGCACCTCACTCTTTCTCTTTTCTGATTGTTCTTGTTTCTCAAATTACAGGGAAATAGATTTTAGAGAGGTTTTTGAAGCACTGAAACTTTTGAGTTTTCCAGGGGTCCCCTCTATTTTCTGATTCCCTCCTCCTTTTATATCCTTATAGAAAGGAAGAAAACTCCCTCCAAGGACAGGCTGCCCAGGGCTTAAAATAAGCCTTAAAAGCTGTCATCTCCATTTGGGATTGTCTAGGCATGAGGTTTCTTTTACTTTAAACTGCTAAAACTCAGAAAGGCAATGGATACCCTGTTGTACAGCAGGTTCCACTACCATTCTCATGTGCATCTTCAGCCTTTTATTATTAAACTCACCTTACACCTGACTTCTCATCTGTAAAGATGTCAGCCAGGGTGTATTTGCACTATATACTACTCTAATGGTTCAACCCATACTCAACTGGCAGTCCACTTAACTTAAGTTCTGAAATTTTCATTAAAATTGCAGCTATAACCAATCCTTAAGTGGTTCTTGATTCAACTGAACAGGCTAACACACAGTGTAGTCAATTCTCATAAACCTCAGTAAACAAATCAACAGCACGAGTCAGATTAACACCATTCCAAACTGGAACTAATTGACGACATATATCGAATCGACTACGCGAATTACAACCACACAATTAATAGCAAATGGTTAGAATCCAACAGTATTAATCAGGTGATTCAAATTGCACTGCCCAAAACAAAAGTTGCCCTGGAAACTAATTGATCGACCAAATTCATTTTCAATCGATTATATAGTTTACACACATACACTCAATCAGTTAATAGAGAAAAACTCAACCAAATAAAAGGACTTTAAACAAAACAAACAACATGAACTGGCAAGGAAAAAGAAAAAGAAAAAAACCTTAAAGAATTGAAAATCAGACGACCTTGTCTCGGATTTTGAATCGAACCTCTTTTGGGGTTGAACGGACTTTAATCGAAGTGTTCTCAACTGAGAACACTTCGATTAAGGTCTATTAGACCCCAACCCTCTTGTCTAATTGGACAAAATCCTTAGATTCCGGATTTCTAGGGTTCTTGGGCCGGATTTGGGACTTGGGGTTTTCTGGTTAGATTCGGACCAAACCAAGCTTGGTTTGGTCACGAGGGAGGTCAGGGGGGTACCTGGTATGGATTTGGGGGGGTTTGGCATAGGTTGGGGTCCGGCTCGAATCTTCAAACGAAGATTCGAGACGGTGGGGGAAGATTCGAGACCCATGGTTTGTAGATCCATGTTCAGGGGGTCGAGGTGTACTAGGGGTGTTAGTTTGGTGGTCACCAGTATTGTTGCCGCCGGGTTTCAGGTGGGGGAACGGAGGGGCAGCGCTAGGGTTCTAAGGGGGTGTCTGGGAAGGGGACGATGATGGGGAGGGGGGTCTGGCTTAGGGGGCATGGGGGTAAGGGTTTGGGCTTATATAGTTAGGGGGAAAATTAATCTAGGCCGTTAGATCATTAACAATCGATGGCCTGGATTAACCAGCTTAAATGGAAATGACGCCGTATGGGTTAGGTGAGACCGGTGGGTCTCTGGGTGAGACGAGTCGGGTTTAAACGTGGGTATGGAGATGTGATCTTGGCCATTGATCATTCTGAGATCAACGGCCTAGATCAAGCATGATCAAGACGACGTCGTTTGGACGTCCCTGAGGCCAACTGATCTGGACTGGGCAAAACAAATGCTTTGGGACCGATTTGGGTCTAATTTGAAATGGCCCAATCCCAATTTTATCCAATTTCAACTTATTTCTTTTCTTTTCCCATTTATAATAAAAATCCGAATTTACAAAATTCTAAAAATATATTATAAAAAATATAAAAATCAAAATTATATCACAAGACACCAATTGATTTTTAGTAATAATTAACACACAATATCATATATTAATTAAACAAAAATCAACCTTTAAACGATAAAAATGACAAAATTAACAAAGACAAATATTTTTGTGATTTTTTATTCATTCAAAACCAAATATGATTCAATTAATTTCTAATAGTAGAACAAGATCCCAACTTTATGCGCGACATACATTTTTGTATTTTCAATTGATAAAACTAAACAATCACAGATAAAAACTACAAAAATGCCAAGCAAATTCACAAAATTATACACAAAAGACAATTTATTATTATTTTTTGATTTTTTTTGGAGTAATTGTCGTGTGAACAAAAATCACGTGCTCACAACGTGTAGATCAGAGGTGGGTGAGATGATGGAGTATGCCAAGGTGGAGAGCCGGTTGAGGTGCCGTTCCACTGAGGTTCCGATCCGTAGTCCCGGTATTACATCAAAAAATCAAGAAATTGAAAAGACTAGCTAAGCCTACCAACTACGAGTTACAAGATTCCTATCTATAAGTCTTCTGAAGCTTGATCTTGAGTTTTGAATGGTTCTTCATGTAGACTTTAGATTTGAACCTTGATGCTTGCTAGTTGCAGGTGCTAGTTCATCCTTCTTCAGCTTTTCGGATCAAGACCAGGCATGCAGTGTTTGTGACCTCGGTCATGTCTTGAGCAGCTCACATCTTTCATCAACTTCTGCATTTGGATTCCCTTCTTGCCTTTCTTTTTTATTATTCTGGATTGTGACTAACTTCTGTTGATCATCTCGGACTATTGACTCGCATTCCTGCCGCGAGTTTCTTTTGTTGCTGAAGTGAATTCCCTTGTTTTCCAGGTGGGTGCCTGATTGCCAAATCTTGAACTGTCTTCCTTCGAAACTACTTTACCTTGAAACTTGAACTGTCTTCCCTTGTTCTCCAGGTGGGTGCCTGGTTACTGAAACTTTCTGTGTTCCCTTGTTCTCCAGGTGGGCTCCTGATTGTTGAACTTGAAATGTATTCCCTTGTTCTTCAGGTGGGTGCCTGATTGCTGAACTTGAAATGTATTCCCTTGTTCTCCAGGTGGGTGCCTGATTGCCACAAAATAAACAAAAACAAATAAAACTTCTGCCCCAGTTTGGCATGTTACCAAATATCAATAAGAACTTGAAAACTGAAACTTGAACTATATTCCATTGTTCTCCAGGTGGGTGCCTGATTGCTGAACTTGACAATGTATTCCCTTGTTCTCCAGGTGGGCACCTGACTGCTGAACTCGAAAATGTATTCCCTTGTTCTTCAAGTGGGCGCCTGATTGCTGAACTTGAAATGTATTCCCTTGTTCTCCAGGTGGGCGCCTGATTTCCACAAAATAAACAAAACAAAGAAAACTTCTACCCGAGTTTGACATATTACCAAATATCACTAAGAACTTGAAACCTGAAACTTGGACTATACTCCCTTGTTCTCCAGGTGGGTGCCTGATTACTGAACTTGAAATGTATTCACTTGTTCTCTAGCTGGGCACCTGATTACTGAACTTGAAATGTATTCCTTTATTCTCCAGGTGGGTGACTGATTGCCACAAAATAAACAAAAACAAAGAAAACTTCTACCCCAGTTTGGCATGTTACCAAATATCAATAAGAACTTGAAAACTGAAACTTGAACTATATTCCCTTGTTCTCCAGGTGGGTGCCTGATTGCTGAACTTGACAATGTATTCCCTTGTTCTCCAGGTGGGCGCCTGACTGCTGAACCCGAAAATGTATTCCCTTGTTCTTCAAGTGGGCGCCTGATTGCTGAACTTGAAATATTTTCCCTTGTTCTCCAGGTGGGCGCCTGATTTCCACAAAATAAACAAAACAAAGAAAACTTCTACTCGAGTTTGGCATGTTACAAAATATCAATAAGATCTTGAAAACTAAAACTTGAACTATATTCCCTTGTTCTCCAGGTGGGTGCCTGACTGCTGAACTCGAAAATGTATTCCCTTGTTCTTCAGGTGGGCGCCTGATTGCTGAACTTGAAATGTATTCCCTTGTTCTCTAGGTGGGCGCCTGATTTCCACAAAATAAACAAAACAAAGAAAACTTCTACCCGAGTTTGACATATTACCAAATATCACTAAGAACTTGAAGCCTAAAACTTGGACTATACTCCCTTGTTCTCCAGGTGGGTGCCTGATTACTGAACTTGAAATGTATTCCCTTATTCTCCAGGTGGGCGCCTGATTGCTGAACTTGAAATGTATTCCCTTGTTCTTCAGGTGGGTGCCTGATTACCAAAACTTGAAATGTATTCCCTTGTTCTCTAGGTGGGCGCCTGATTACCAAAAACTTGAACTGTATTCCCTTGTTCTCCAGGTGGACGCTTGATTTCCACAAAATAAACAAAACAAAGAAAACGTCTGCCCCGATTTGATGCTGGGCGCATTGAATCATGTTACCAAATATCTCTATGAATTTGAAAGCTAAATCCCATTATTCAGGAGGGTCCTGAAAACTCCTTATTAAATGACGACTTAAAAAATCTAAATCATATCTTCTAAAGGTGTTACTCCTGCTACATCTTGTTATCTAAGAAAGTCTTAAACTACATCCCATTATCCAGGAGGGTCCTGGCAACAAAAAATTAAATCCCATTATCCAGGAGGGTCCTGAAAACTTAAAACTAAATCCTGTTATCCAGGCGGGTCCTGAACACCTAAAACTAAATCCCATTATCCAGGCAGGTCCTGAACACCTAAAACTAAATCCCATTATCCAGGAGGGTCCTAAAATTTAAAATCAAATCTCATCTTAAGGGTGAAAATTTCAGAGCTAAATTCAACTTTTTAACGGTAAAACTTATGCTAAATCTTAGCATCTAAGGGAGGTATTAAACTAAGTCCCATTACCCTTTTCCATGCCTAAACTACCCTTGAAAGCTTCTCCAAGTTACTGATTCTACCTATATTCTCAACAGTTATAACCAATCCCCTAAATTAATTCAAAACTAACTAAAACTAATTAATTAGAACTCAGAAATTACCCAATTGAACTAACCAATCCAAATTATTCAATCACCCAAACCCAAACAACTTAGAAAAAACCAGGAGAACAGGATCAGTCAACATTAAATGAAATTAAACTAACTTTTAACCAATAAGCTCACAACTGACCATTCGAACATTAAATTCAGAACTAAAAAGCAATTGAAATAAACCTAAACATCTAGCTAACATTAATGGACAAAATGATATTGAATCCAAACTAATTAATTATGCCGATTCTGCAATTAAAATTATGATTAACTAATAAATGACACATGCATCAAACTAAACTAAAATGCGAAGATGCTTTACTGATTAAAATAGATGGAACAAGGAAAAAAGAAGATTTAAACTATACTAATACACAAAAATAAATCGTAAAATTAACAGAACACTTTAATGAAATCAAAACTGTAACTAGAATTTCAACTATGCAAGTAAGAGGAAACAAGAAAGCTCACTGAAGCACGAGAAACTCCGGCCAGCTGCTATCATCCGAATCTTTCCAGATTTTTGACACATAACATCCCTAACCATGTGTTTTTACAAGAGCACGCATGGTTAAGGATATTATGGTCTAAAATCACAAAGATTTTGGGTTAGGGTTTTGGCTAAAAATTCTTAGATCTGAAATTCGAGCCGCTTCACCGAGATTTGAAGGAAGATGGTCATAGATTTGGGTTGAGGGAAGTCTTGGGATGGAGTGGTATCATTTTGGTCCAGTTTGGATGAATTTGCGACTTGGCCGGAAAACTTCAATCGGAGATTCGACGAGCTCCGGCAATATTTGAAGGAAACCAATGGTAGGAATGGAAAGAGGAGAGTGAGGAGGACGAGGGGTGTAACTTTGGGGGTGATTAGCATCGGCGCCGCCACCGGCGATCTAGGGGTTTCAGGGCGGTGCGGCTAGGGTTTGTGGGGGGGTGAGGAAGACGATGGGGAATGGGGTGGGGGGACCTTCGGACACTTTTATAGTATGCCTACCCCGCCTCTGAGCCGTTGATCTTGTTAACCTCGACGGTTTGGATTGATCGACGCCAAACGACGTCGTTTTGATTTTAGCGTATTGGACCGTATGGGGAGAGGGTTCTGGGCTGGGTCGGAACACTGATTTGGGCTGAGGTTTGGGTTAAATTGAGATGAGCCCAATTTTGTTCTTGTTTGTTTTTTTCTCTTTTATTTCTTTTATCTATTTTTGTATTTTGTTTTCCACTTTGTAATTTTGTATTTATTTTTCAGATTTCATAAAATTGCAACAATTAAAATAAAGTCCTAATATATTTCAAAACTAAACTAATTAAATTCTAAAATTATTTAAAACCTATTTTACGCCAAATTTACGATTAAAACAACTAAAATGCGAAAGTGAGCTATTTTGTAATTTTTCATGTTTGGTTCTAAAACAAACTAACCCCTAATTGATCCTAAACATATAAAATTATATCCTAAATTCAAATGCATATTTGTTATTTTATATGAATTAACATGCACAAATAAAATGCAACCATTATCAGAAAATGATACCAAAATGCACAAAAAATTGTAAAAATAAAGAAAAATTATTTTGTTGGAATTTTGGGAATTATTCATATATAGGGCAAAAATCACGTGCTCACAGCTGCCCCTCTTTGCTTGGAAACATGAAATCTTTTCGGGCAAAGATAAGTGAGCAAATACGAGCGATTTTTGCCCGTTTGGAAATTCCGTGTGAAGCATTTTTTGAAAAGCTTGACCGCACCCTGCTTCAGAGGTTGCCTATATATCCTGGGCTAAACAGGAATTAGGTTAGTGTAGTTCGGGAATGTCTGGTAGCTGGGACTACCAGGAGCTGTAATTTCACTGCGATTGTTGTTTTTGCTGCTTGCTGACTTCCCTTATTACACCACGTCAAAGATAAAAGAAGCTGAACTGGCTATGCTCTATGAATTACAAAAGTCCTATCTAGATTCTTCAAACTTTGCTCTTGTACTTCCTTGTTGTCTTGTGTTTTCTTGTTGCCTCATTGTCTTGTGTTTTCTCGATAAAATTCCTTGTTGCTACTTCAACTGGTCAACTGAGATGCTGTTCCCTCTCTCCAAACTGCTGAACTTGAGTAAACTTGAACTCAAATGTATTCCTCTGTTATCCAGGCGGGCTCCTGACTGCTGAACTTGAAATTGAAAATACTCCTCTATTATCCAGGCGGGCTACTGACTTCACAAAAATAGACAAAACGAAGAAAACTTTCTGCCCCAGTTTGGAAACTGGGCACATGTTACCGGATATTAATAGGAATTTGACTAAAGCTAGACTTGAAATACCTCTGCTGTACAGACGGGCTCCTGCTTTCCGAAACTTGAATTGTATACCTCTGTTCTCCAGGTGGGCTCCTGACTGCGACTACCTAAAAGTTTAGCACTTCCATTCTCCCGGCGGGCTCCTGACTTCGACTACTTAAAAATTTAACACCTCCATTCTCCAGGCGGGCTCCTGACTTCAACTACTTAAAAATTTAACACCTCCATTCTTCAGGCGGGCTCCTGACTTCGACTACTTAAAAAATTTAACACCTCCATTCTCCAGGCGGGCTCCTGACTTCGACTACTTAAAAATTTAACACCTCCATGCTCCAGGCGGGCTTCTGACTTTGACTACTTAAAAATTTAACACCTCCATTCTCCAGGCGGGCTCCTGACTTCAACTACTTAAAAAAATTTAACACCTCCATTCTCCAGGCGGGCTCCTGACTTCGACTACTTAAAGAATTTAACACCTCCATTCTCCAGGCAGACTCCTCACTTCGACTATTTAAAAATTTAACACCTCCATTCTTTAGGCGGGCTCCTGACTTCGACTACTTAAAAATTTAACACCTCCATTCTCCAGGCGGGCTCCTGACTTTGACTACCTAAAAAATTTAACACCTCCATTCTCCAGGTGGGCTCCTGAATCCAAAATAAACAAAGAAATTGATTGAAAACTAAAATTAGAATTGTGTCACCTCTATTCTTCAGGCGGGCTCCTGATTAAATTTGAATTGTATGTCTCTATTCTCCAGGTGGACTCCTGATTGCTAAAATTTGAAATGGATGTCTCTATTCTCCGGGCGGACTCCTGACTTTTAAAATTTAAACTGTATGTCTCCGTTCTTCAGGAGGACTCCTGACATCAAACTTGAAAAGTATGTCTCTGTTCTCCGGGCGGACTCCTGACTTCAACAGAATAATCAACCAACGACAATTTTTCTGCCCCAGTTTGGAATCTAGGTGTATGGGTGAGTGTTAAATTGAATCACATATTACTAAGAATTGAAAGCTAAATCCTATTATCCAGGGAGGTTCTGACAACTCCTCATAATTACAAACCTAAGGTATTATTCTCACTACATCATGTTATCTTATCCGGGTATTTGAATTATGTCCTATTATCCTAGGAAGGTCCTGACAACTTGCATTTTATCCTAAACATGCAAACTTTGAAACCAAATTATATTCCCTTAGGCTATTCATGATTGTCTTGTATTTAATCAAACCGCACTTTGCGGTCAAACCTGATTACTGCTTGCTTCCCCTTTATGGAGAATTCCTCCTGACAACTAACTTTCTGCCCCTGTTCCAATCAAAGAAAATTCCGTTAGTTTAAAATGGTGGTTAGTTGATGGTATTCTTGCTGAAAAATCCTTCCCCTGTATTGCTTTGTGTTGACTGACTTCCACGCACTGACCCTGAACCGTTTGATTTTCTGACCAACTCTTAAATTTCCCAACCTCTGTCGACCTAAATGTTTTACACCCATGTTGTTATTTCACTTTTCTGCCCCTTTTGTTTGAACCTTTGCATTTCCCACGACATTTTCCAATCATTCCACCGATAAAATTTCCGTTAATTCCCTGTATTCCACTTGACATCAGGTTGTTTTTGACATGCTCTGACCACGTTGTGCTTTACAATTTCGGAAGCTGGTAGCGAGCCTTGAAATCCTTTCCCACTTGCTTTTAAACATAACTGACATTAGAACATTTAGACAAACAAAAACCCCCAAAAGAGAATGAAATGCAATGGTTTTACGGGTTAAGGATAAGAAGAATCCAAAACCGGATGACTACTAAAAATGAAGTAAAGAAAAGAACCTTATCTAACCAGAACAGCTGGCACCAATGGTCATGACATGCATTTCGGACTAATCGGCCCAACCGATCCAACTAAACAACTCTCAGTTGCCATACCTCATTGCTCAGAACTTCCATCAATTGTTTGAATTACCCAAACTTTAACCTTGTTTTCCTGCAGTACTACGAAACGGTTTCCATCAACAGACATTTCTCAGTTTGCCATCTCTCAACTCACTTTCGCCTTGAGGTGCCCGTGGAGGTTTTCACCACTAAGACTCTCTCATTTTATTTTCTCTCAGCTCCCATCGCCTTACGGTGCCCGTGAAGGTTTTCACCAATAAGACTTTCTCATTTTTACTTTTGTTCTTCTTGCTTGAACTAGAGTGTTGCCACTGCTACGAATTACCGCTACCTTCTCAACCTGGCATTTCTTAGAAATTGATCAGAAGGTCTTTCTTTGGACCGTAATGTAGGCTTTTGGATTGGGTTATAAAGAAAGGTATAAAAGGCTCAAAACAATTTAAATGGGTTTAAATTACAACTTTCAGAATCCAATTTTCACAACAATCACAACTTCTGCCCCAGTTTCTTGCTTGGGGATTTTCTTTTGGATTTTATTTTGGTATGACTGAACCTTGGAGTAAGGCTGCCTACGTACCCTTTCGGGATCAAGTCAAATGTAGTTCACTGTATCATAGTTAACTTTGTTGTTGTGTGTTTTTTTTTCTTTTTTTTTCTTCTTCTTTTCCTTCTCTTT
Source organism: Nicotiana sylvestris (assembly GCF_000393655.2). Lineage (NCBI taxonomy): Eukaryota > Viridiplantae > Streptophyta > Magnoliopsida > Solanales > Solanaceae > Nicotiana > Nicotiana sylvestris. The sequence goes on from NC_091061.1 coordinate 36,097,418, forward strand.
CTCTTTTCCTTCACTTTTCATTTTTCTTCTTTTTGTTTTTTTTTCTTTTTCTTCTTTTTCCTTCTTCTTTCTTTTTTTTTCTTTTCTTTTCTTTTTCCTTTGCTTTTTTTTTCTTTTATGTTCGGCACCTGTGTTCCTTGATAGTGTCATTGATTCCGAAAGAGGGGTATGAAAAATAAGTAAGGCTCAAAGGGGATGACTAAGGATAAAAGTGTTTGGATAGCAGGACAAAATGCCTTCGTCATTTCAATCTTTAAGATATGCCAAATACAAACAGATACATTCAGAAATAAAGAAATCATACATAATATCTCTTTACTGCATTGGAATTGATGGCCATTTCTATACATTTTCCTTCTACATCTGTCAAATACAATGCCCCGTTAGACAATACTCTGGTTACTACAAATGGTCTCTGCCAGTTTGGGGCAAATTTTCCTTTTGCTTCAGCCCAATGAGGCAAAATCCACCTCAGTACTAACTGTCCGACTTCGAATTTCCTTGGACGCACTTTCTTGTTGTATGCTCTTGTCATTCTTCGTTGGTACAGTTGACCATGACACACTGATGCCAATCTCTTCTCGTCAATCAAACTCAACTGCTCAAGGCGGCTTTTCACCTATTCATCATCATCGATCTCAGCCTCCGCAACGATTCGCAGAGACGGGATATCCACCTCTGCAGGTATTACTGCCTCGATGCCATACACCAATGAATAAGGAGTTTCCCCCACCGAGGTACGAATGGTGGTGCGGTATCCTAACAATGCAAAAGGTAATTTCTCATGCCACTGTCTAGACCCTTCAACCATCTTCCGGAGTATTTTCTTTATATTCTTATTGGCTGCTTCAACCGCACCATTTGCCTTGGGACAGTATGGAGTAGAATGCCTATGGGTAATATTAAATTGCTCACATGTCTCTTTCATCAAATGGTTATTAATATTAGCTCCATTATCCGTGATGATTACCTTCGGAATCCCAAACTGATAGATGATATTTGAGTGCACGAAGTCGACCACAGCTTTCTTAGTCACAGACTTGAACGTCTTAGCTTCCACCCATTTGGTAAAATAGTCTATAGCTACCAGAATAAACTTGTGCCCATTTGACGCTGCTGGATCAATTGGCCCAATAACATCCATGCCCCATGCGATAAAAGGCCATGGTGCGGACATCGTATGTAGTTCTGATGGTGGAGAGTGAATCAAATTTCCATGCACTTGGCACTGATGACATTTACGCACAAAACTGATTCAATCCCGCTCCATAGTGAGCCAATAATAACCTGCTCAGAGAATCTTTTTTGCTAGAATGTACCCACTCATATGCGGTCCACAAACTCCGGAATGTACCTCAGTCATGATAGATATAGCCTGTCTCGCGTCCATGCATCTCAACAACCCGAGATCTGGAGTTCTTTTGTACAACACTCCTCCACTAAAGAAAAACCCACCTGCCAATCGCCGAATCATTCTTTTCTGATCACCGGTGGCCTGTACCGGATATACTCCCGTCCTGATGTACTCTTTGATATCATGGAACCACGGCTCGCTGTCGATTTCCTCTTCTATCATATTACAATAAGCATGCTGATCACGGACCTAAATCTACAACGGATCAACATAAGCCTTGTCTGGATGATGCAACATCGACGTCAAAGTAGCCAAAGCATCGGCAACCTCATTATGAATCCTTGGAATGTGCCTGAATTCTATAGCCTGAAACCGCTGACAAAGCTCATGCAGACACTGCTGGTACGGTATAAGCTTTAAATCCCGTGTTTCCCATTCTCCTTGAATTTGGTGTACTAGTAGGTCCGAGTCACCCATGACCAAGACTTCCCGTACACCCATATCTACAGCTAATCTCAATCCCAATATACACGCCTCATATTCTGCCATGTTGTTCATACAGTAGAAACGAAGTTGAGCTGTAACAGGGTAATGCTGAACTGTCTCAGAAATAAGTACCGCTCCTATTCCCATGCCTTTCATATTTGCAGCCCCATCAAAGAAAAGTTTCCATTCCGACTTCTCAACTTGTTCCAATTCATCAATATGCATCACCTCTTCATCAGGGAAATAAGTTTTCAAAGGTTCGTAATCTTCATCGACGTGGTTCTCAGCCAAATGATCGGCTAGTGCCTGTGCTTTCATCGCAGTCCATATCACATAGATAATGTCGAACTCTGTAAGCAGGATTGCCATTTTGCAAGCCTTCCTGTAGGCATAGGCTTCTGAAAAATATACTTCAATGGGTCCAAGCGAGATATGAGGTAAGTAGTGTAGGATGACAAATAATGTTTCAACTTCTGTGCCACCCAAGTTAGGGCGCAACATGTCCTCTCCATATGAGTATACTTAACCTCGTAAGATGTGAACTTCTTGTTGAGATAGTATATAGCCTGCTCCTTTCTACCCGTAACCTCGTGCTACCCCAGTACACAGCCGAATGAATTATCCAAAACCGTCAGATATAGAATCAAAGGCCTCCCTGGTTCTGACGGGACCAACACGGGTGGGTTTGACAAATACCCCTTTATCTTATCAAAAGCCTCCTGACATTCATCAGTCCATTTGACCGCAGCGTCTTTCTTCAACACTTTGAAAATCGGCTCACAAGTTGTCGTGACCTGAGCAATGAACCTACTGATATAGTTCAATCTTCCTAACAAACTCATCACCTCAGTTTTGTTTCTTGGAGGTGGCAATTTCTGAATAGCTTTGATCTTTGACGGTTCTAATTCAATACCCCGCCGGCTGACTATAAATCCCAACAACTTCCCAGATGGCACCCCGAAAGCACACTTTGCAGGATTGAGCTTAAGATTGTACCCGCGAAGCCTTTGAAAGAACTTTCTCTAATCTTTGACATGGTCGGATTGCTGTCTAGACTTCACGATCACATCATCCACGTACACCTCGATTTCCTTGTGTATAATATCATGGAATATTGTTGTCATGGCCCTCATATAAGTTGCCCCAGCATTTTTCAAACAGAATGGCATGACCCAATAACAATACGTTCCCCACGGTGTGATGAATGCCGTCTTTTCTGTATCTTCCTCGTCCATTAGAATTGATGATAACCCGCGTAACAATCCACAAAAGAACCAATATCATGTTTGGCACAATTATCAATCAGTATATGGATGTTAGGCAGTGGGAAATTTTCTTTTGGACTTGCCTTATTAAGATCCCGATAATCGACACACACCCTGGTCTTGCCATCTTTCTTCGGCACTGGCACAACATTAGCTAACCAAGTGGGATACCGTGTAACCCGAATGACCTTTGCATCAAATTGCTTGGTAATTTCTTCTTTGATCTTCACACTTATGTTCGTTTTGAACTTTCTCAACTTCTGCTTGGCAGGAAGGAGTGTCGGATCAGTGGGCAATTTGTGAACCACCAAATCAGTGCTTAGACCCGGCATATCATCATATGACCATGCAAAAACATCTTTGTACTCATGCAATACTTTAATTATCTCCTCCTTGAGTTGTGGCTCCAGATGAACACTTACTTTAGTTTCCCGCACATTGTCTTGGTCCCCTAGATTAACTGCTTCTGTGTCATTTAGGTTAGGTTTGGGTTTTTCTTCAAAATGACTTAATTCTTTACTAATTTCCTCATAAGCTTCATCGTTGTTACAATCCACCCCATCATCACACTCGATTTCTTGTATTATTACTTCCGAGCTAGATTGGCTTTTAAAACTGGGCCGAAGATTCCTCATGCATGTCATATCATTGATATCAACATAAAAAGAACTGTACAAAAGAAAAGAAAAAATGGAAACAAAATTAGGAATGAAGAAAATTGCATTTCATTGAATGTAAAGATAACAAGGTTTTAACTCATCCAAACGGACGGAACATAGCAACTGAATTACAAACCCTGGAATAATCCAGGTGACAAAAGGAAAACAAAACCCACTACCACGACTCCCTCCGAATTGGAAGAGGAGTAGCTTCCCAATTGTTGATGTTAGCATGCTGTACGATGTACTGTATATCTGCTCTGCTTGACCCTTCCCCGGCCTCAACCATGTTCACTTCAGCAAATACCCTCTCGAACACCCTATCCAAGTTCTCCTCTGCACCAATCAGTGGACCCGACACCTTTGTCAATGACTGCTTCTTGCTACCCGGCCTGACGAAGGACCTGGACAAGCGTGGAATTGGTTTGGGAAGAACCCAAGCTTTCTTTTTCAATTTACGAGACCTTCTAACATCTGCCACTGTTGGTTTGAACCCCAGTCCGAAGGTGTCCAAATTTTTGGGCAGAGAAACAGGTTGCACAATGCCCTGAAGCTCAGCCCCAGACCTTTTCCTGGCACGAACCCATTACTCAGCATTTCTGATACTACCATGACGGTCGCAGCTGCCACCCTGGGACATGGAATGCTTTTACCCTCGGGCACTCTGTTCACCGGGACCGTGTCGAAGACCTGATAAACCCATGGTCCCTTATCATCTTCAGTTTCTATAAAGGGCACAATGGCATCATTCATGGCGCATGTGGGATCTTCCCCATATAACACGATTTCTTGTCTGTCCCACTCGAACTTGACCATTTGGTGCAGTGTGGAAGGCACTGCTTTGGCCGCGTGGATCCATGGTCGACCCAACAAAAGATTGTAGGACACTGCAGCATCCAACACCTGAAATTCCATAGTGAACTCGACTGGGCCAATAGTCAATTCGAGTACAATATCCCCCACTGTGTTTGTTCCCCCTCCGTCGAACCCTCGAACATAAATACTATTTTTGCGGATTCTATCATCATCAATCTTCAACTTGTTCAATGTGGACAATGTACAAATATTAGCACTTGACCCGTTATCGATCAACGCCCTAGTAACCATTGAATCTTCACACTTGACCCCTGTTTACCTCAAAGATCTTGTTGGCAATTGTCTCCAGATGGTTCACTGAAATTTTGTCGGGCACATGAGCTTCATTCAATATCTTCATCAAAGCTCGGCAATTCTCATTAGAATGGATCAATAATGACAACAACGAGATCTGGCCCGGTGTTTTTCTTAATTGTTCAACAATGGAATAATCTTGCACTTTCATCTTTTTCAGAAATTCTTCTGCCTCTTCTTCTGTCACAGCCTTTTTGACTAGCACTGGATTGTCTTTAGCGCCCCTAGCCTTTCTCAACTCCTCGGGATCAAAACAACGTCCCGACCGAGTTAGTCCTTGTGCTTCACAACTCTCTTCCTCAATTTCCTTTCCTTTGTATGTCACCACTACCTTGTCATATTTCCACGGTACGGCTTTGCTATCAACCACGGGTAATTGGACTACCGGCTTTATGACAACTGGTTCTATGTAGGCCCCTTTCACAACAACCACGGGTGAAGATGATGACCCCGGTACCACTAACTTGACTGGCTCTAGCTTTTTTGCAGCAACAAATGGTCCTTTTCCCATTACCAACACTGGCTTATCTTTTATCGCTTTTAGCTGAACCACTGGCCTTGCGCTAACTATCTTTTCTTTGACCTTGGCTTCCGTAGAACGAATCACCATGACCGTCTGCGAGGGGTTTTTAGGCTCTGTCCCCTTATGTATCAGTTCGATCATATTGGCTTCATAATGCGCTGGTAACGGGTTTTGATTGATGTTTGGGGCCTCTGGGGCCTGTACTTCAATACGGCAATTATCAGTGAGTTCTTGTACCGAGTTTTTCAATTTCCAACATTTTTCAGTATCGTGCCCCGGCATCCCTGAGCAATACTCGCAGCTAACAGAATGGTCTAGGTTTCTGGGAAGGGGGTTTGGTGCTTTGGACTCAATTGGGGTCAACATTCCCAACTGTTTCAATCTATGGAAGAGAGTGGTGTAAGATTCTCCCAGCGGAGTAAATATTTTTCTGTTTGGGGCCTTCTCACTTCTAAAAGCTTGGTTTGGGCGGAAGCCGGTTCCTGGTCTGTTTGCCCTGGGAGGTGGATAGGTGTTTTGTGAGAGTGGATGTGTGTTTTGAGGAGTCGGTGCACACCATTGCGAGTGCACCGGAGGCTGAGTGTATGTCTGGGCGTGGTGGATAGAAAAGTTTGGTTCTGGTGGTGGATAGTAGTGTTGTGGTGGGCCATATGGGGTATATTGGTAGTTTGGGTGGTGGGTCTGGGTTGGTTGTAGTAGAGTGGAGGGTTATTGGGCCTGGACCAAGTACTAGTTTCAACTGCAGCAACTTCTTTCTTCTTCTTCTTTCCAAGCACACCACCAGTACCGCTTTGGATGGCCTGTGTGGTTGCTTTCAATGCCAAGTAGATCAAGATCATGTTAGACTTCAATCCCTCTTCAATCATGGCTCCCATCTTTACCACTTCATTAAACGATTTTCCGACAGATGTCACTAGATGACCAAAATAGGTAGGCTCCAATGTTTGCAAGAAGTAATCTACCATCTCACTCTCCCTCATCGGAGGATCAACCCTTGCTGCTTGTTCCCTCCAGCAGAAACCAAACTCTCTAAAACTTTCCCCGGGCTTCTTTTCCAGCTTCAACAATGATAGACGATCGGGGACTATCTCAAGGTTATACTGAAAATGGCCAATGAATGCTTGTGCCAAATAATCCCATGTATACCATCGACCGGGATCCTGTCTCGTGTACCATTTTAGCACGGACCCGCTCAAGCTTTGACCAAAATAGGCTATCAACAATTCATCTTTCCCCCCAGCACCTTTCATTTTGCTACAGAAGCCACGCAGATGGGCTACTGGGTCACCGTGCCCCTCATACAAGTCAAACTTCGGCATTTTGAACCCTGCAGGCAACTGAACATCGGGGAAATGGCATAAATCTTTGTACGCAATGTTGACTTAGTTGCCTAAACCATGTATGTTCCTGAAGGATTGCTCCAGGCTTTTGACTTTACGAATCACTTCCTCCTGTTCTGCATTCTTAACCGGTTTCTCAACTTCTCCCGGGATTTCAAAATGGGGAGAATAGGTATATGGCTCAGGCGCTTTGAAAGTGGGTTCGGGAGGGTAATATTGGGTGTCGTGGGCTTGGAATAGCGGCTCACTGGACGATCTATGTAATGGGGCTGGGGGAGGTGCCACAAAGACTGGAACCATGGGTAGGGGAGGGTTCTGTTTGGGGGGTGGAGCTGGAGGAGCATATGAAGTAGTACCATAGCCCTGGGCGTGATAGGGGAAGGCTGAAGATGCGTGGGGAGTGGTGGGCTCCGGAGTCTGAGCCAGGGGTGGGATGTAAGATGGATTAGAGGGGCATAGTGGTGCCGGATGTCCCTGAGACCATGCCCGATGCATTTTGGCCATGTGTGCTTTTAGTTTCCTCATATCTTCTTTCATAGCACCCACATCTGTTACCTCAACTTCATTTGAAGTGTCTACGATGCTGATTTTCGAGTCCTGCCCTATCATGTTTACTTTATCTTTCGACCAGGTGTTGTACGGGTGAGTTGCCAGAATTTCCAATCAACTAACCACCTGCCTGGACTCACACATTTAGACAACCACTTTGTTAGCGATTAAGTCTTAACAGATTTGACAACCGCACGTTGGTATGAGTGCACCTATACAGTTAATCATTTCTATTATGTGTTTGCTCGATTGCATGCGTCATCCTGGCACTTTGTTCCTTGTTTTTTTATATTTCTTTCACATTTCTCACTTTATTCCTCTCTGGTGCTCTTTTCTTTCTTCTATTTCTTTCTCTTTTGGGTTTCCGCTCATTTCTTGCTTTCTCTTTCTCCTTTTGTTTTTCCGCCCTCTTCTTTCTTTCTCCCTTTTTTCGCTCCCTTCTTTTTGTCTCTCTCTCTTTCTTACGTTTAGTTGTACGATTATGGTCAAATCCTATGGAGATTGCCTACGTATCGTGACCCCGCACGAATTAGACCAATCGTAGTTCGTGAAAAATAAATGCAAAAATAAAGGGTGGAAATTTTGAAATTTTCAATTTTCATTACTAAAACAAACTATTACAAACTAAACATTTTTCGGAATGAAACTAACATACGCAAATTAAAAGCAAACACAGACTCTAAGACTGCAAACATACTTGACCTGAAAGGATGACGGGCAGACTAAAGACAGACTCAAAAGGTAGAAAACTACAGACATGGCCTATGCATACTCTAGTGCTTCAAACTTAGGTGTCCGCGGGGCGTCGTTCGGCCTCGCCGCGGGCCTAGGATCCAAATACCTTTCAAGCTGCTCTAACTCATTCATGGTTCATTTCACATAGATCATTACTGCGGAGACAAAAGTAGTATGGGTCATGTCTTCACAAACCCAGCATCTCCTGAAAATGGCTTGAGCAATGGCTCTAATCCTGTCTTTTGTTTGCTTCTTTTCTATAAGCAAGCGTCTTATCTGATCGCTGCAAGTCTTTAAAGCTCGAGAATCCTGCAGGTGTTGATCTTGCAATTGCTGCACTTCTACCTCCATTTGGGCCAACAAGTCATAACAATGTCCACTTTCAATTCCAAAATCTCTAGCCTCCCTAACCATTTTAACCTCAAGGGCAACCACTTTTCTCTTTAAATTGGCAACAATTTTCTCATGGTCCCTTTTCAACTGATTCATGTACTGGCGACGCTCCTCTGTTCTTATAGCCCACTGCGCTTTAAGCTCTGCCATGATATTCTCAGATTTTTCTAATTCATCCCGCCATTCCCTGACTTTATTTTCCAGTCTTTTTATCAATTGCTCATCTGATTGGCTCCTTGGTTGCTTATCGACGGTTATCCTTAATTGACTGATTTGGGCCCTAAGCGCCTCGTTTCCTCGAGCTAGTCTGTTCTTCTCACCTTGATCCGCGGAAATCTGTACACTGTTCTCGAATATCAGACTCTCAACTTGCTGCTTCAGCTTACCAATCTCAACTCGATAGCCTTCTTCCTTTGCTAACCAGTCTCACTGCTCTTGGGACGACTCGGCAAAATCTTCGAGATGAGGTCTTTTAGCCGGTCTCCCGCACGCCACGTCACCTCTGAACCAATCATGATACCCCGGGGCAACTTCCCCTTTAGCTCTATCTGACACACAAGTATTCGCCATCAAATGTTGACACTCACTCCAGATTTGGTGAACTTCTTCTTCGGGGAACCGACCGTCAGGACTAATTTCGGCCACTTGGGTACTCAGATCTTCATCTCTCGGTACTAATTGATACCTCCCGAGCTGCCTCAGAACCCGATATGGCGCATAGGGCTGGATGCTTTTGAGTCCCATTAACAGAAAATGCGGCCTGGCTGCTGGAATATATATGACTTCTTCGACAGGCAACCATACGAGCACCCACTGTATCTGGCTGGCAGTGAGGGTCCGAAATAATGATGTCCAAGCCGTGACTCCTTTAGGTAGACTAGCCCCTTTGATCCTTGTGTAAAATTCTCTTATACAAGTCTTCTCAAATGAACCATAACTCAAGAGCTGAGAGCGGGGGCACAAATGCTCAGTCATCCACATTTGTAACAACAAGTTACATCCCTCAAAAAATTTGCCCCCAGCTTTGCAAGCAGTGAGAGCCCTGAAGATGTCAGCCACGATCATAGGTGCTAAAGTGCTTTTCCCCATGGTTTGCAAGGTACTGACGACCCCCGCTACTTTCAAATCAATATGACCATCTTTCCTTGGGAATACTATGAGGCCCAAAAAGGCTATCATAAAAGCCACCCGTCTGTGTTCCTCCCATTTTTGTCGGTTACTTCTACTGCATAGCTTAAAGTCTGGATTATTGAATCCGCCCACGTGGCCATATCTATCATATATGAAGTGGAAACTGCAGAAACCCTTTGCAAAATCTAGATGATGAACTGTTCGGGGTATTTTCAAGGAATCCAAAAACCGATGTACGGTAATGGCCCTGGGAGAAATTAAGTATTTGAACCTCAACGGAGCTTGATCGCTTCCGATGTACCCCGCTATTTCCTCCAATTTCGGGGTGAGCTCAAAGTCCGAGAAATGAAATACATTATGTGCCGAATCCCAATAAGCGACCAATGCCCTGATAATATCACCCCGAGGCTGAATGTCTAATAAATCCGGGAGATCTTTCAAATACTTTTTCACTTCGTCTTGCCCTTCTTTGCCTAAATCATTCCACCATAATCGCAACTCAAAAGGGATTTTGGTCATTATTGAAAAGGGTTCATTCAGCATCGTGCTCATCCTGCACATTTATTAAGGCAATTAAGCAAAAGAAAAACTTTTATTCGACTCAAAAAAGAACTATCTATATTTTTGACTCAGAATTACCTATATATTTTCAAATTTTAAAAATAAAGAACTCTATTCTCAAACGCGGCCTTTCAGCACTTCGGGAACGAAGATTTTAAGGCTGCGAAAGTCAACCAGTCAAAAATCAAAAATTGACCAAGATGACTGTTTTTGCAAAGTCAGCCTTCCAGCGTCCCTTTTGGGGACATTCGGCTATTTATGACAAGACGGCCCCACTTGACTTATTTACGACGAAAAATAAAAATTTTGACATTTTTTGGCTATTTTTGCAAAAGAAAGGTTGGACCCGATGAGGGTTGCCTACGTATCTCACACCCTGTGAGAATCAAACCGGCGTAGTTCGAGCCAATTAACCAAACTATTTTTAAAACACTCTTTTTCATTTTCAATTTTTCTTTTCCAACAAACAATAAACAACCTATTTTCCAAACTAAGAATAAAAGATTTTTTTTTTCAACAAACACTTTCCAAAAATAAAAGACTCCTTTTTTTTCTATTTTTCTTTTGTTTTTAGTAAAACAGACTATTAGAAATAAAACATTTTCCTTTTTCATTTTCTCAAAATTTCGGCAGAGTTTCGACAGTGTTTGGGCATTGGGTTTTTAACTCCCTAACTGTCATTTCTCTCTTTTTTTTTTCTTTTTTTTTTCAATTTTCCAACATTTTCGAGATTCAAAAACCGGTCAACATGCAGGTTCGGAACAAATAAATGTGCAGCACAAGAGAATGCATCAGGATGGTCTTTTCATTTCAGGTTGCTAGTCCTGGACGGACCCAACCCCTGTGTTGAGTCCCCTAAGTCAAATGCAACGTGATGCAAATAAGTGTTCCTACTAGGGATCCGGCATGAAGTCACATTATTCTATGTTCAAAACCTGGGTCGGTGTTCTAGACTGTGTACCCGAGCGGACAACTCGAGTCGAGGAGAGAGCAACTTACCGAGAACCAAAAGGCCATCCGGCTTCGTAACTTGTCCGGCCTCTTTCTTATTTCAAGGTATGACACTAACAGAATAAGGAGTCTCAACCAGTAAGCACATCCCCGGAGGTGAAGAGAGAAGGGTGTCGGCACAGTTTATATGCAGTTCAGATAATATCAAAGCGGTAACATTTAGCACATTCAGCACAAGACATGTAGGAAAATCATATACAATTAAATACAATAATATATCTAAGCTCGAATTCTGAACCCTGAACCAGAGATTCTAGGTTCGGTCCCCAGCAGAGTCGCCAGAGTTGTCACACCTCCTTTTTCACTACACCCCGCAAAGGACATGAAGGAGTTTTTCCGTTTAAAGGACAATCAGAACGGGATTTAATTATTAATTATTCAGAGTCGCCACTTGGGAGATTAATGGTGTCCCAAGTCACCGGTTTAATCTCGAACCGAGGAAAATACTGACTCTATTACAGTCTGCGAACCAGAAATCCGAGTAAGGAATTCTGTTAACTCGGGAGAAGGGGTTAGGCATTCCCGAGTTCCGTGATTCTAGCACGGTCGCTTAACTGTTGTATTTAATTTTATCTGATCTTAATACATGCTAGCTTATGTGCCTTTTATTTAATTTGGAACCACTTTTATTATAATTATTTTTAAAAGAATTGCAACGTCGTGAAAATGCGTTTCGAACCGCGTGGCAATCAATGCACCCGTGGTTGTCAACACATTTCGACTTCGTCGAGATTTGGATTTGGATCGCATCAATGCGCACCCGAGTTTAAGAAGGTAATTTAATTAAATCGTGCCTAAGGATTCTAACGTATTATTATTTTGGGGAAGGCTGTGGAATTTACTAAACAACCTTTCCAAATTTAATTATTTTAATAACCATTCGTTAAGGGCCCTGCATACATGATTTTGTTTGGCGAGATTCGTCTCAACATTTTATTAAAAAGGCCCATTTGAGAGTGACTACAATTTTCTATTGATCAATTGTCCCTAAAAGAAGAAAGAAACCTTAATTACGTGAAAACTGAACTGAGATTATGCACTAAAATTCAGTAGTCCAACCTCAACAATGAGCTGGACCACTGATGGGCTTCAGAAATGGCCCAAAAATTCAGTCAGGCAGGAGAAAGGGAAGCCCAAGTGACAGATAACAGCACCTGGGATCGAATCCCCCAGGAAGCCCAAACTCATGAAGGCAGTCCGTGTGACAGCCTGAGATGGCTTATCGCTGAGCCTAGCGAGGCCTCGATTTAGTTCAGCCAAATGCTACTGAAATTACCCCTAAATGATTTTAAGTGTTCGATAATTATAGCAAAGGGGAAACGATACGCATCTACTCGAATTAAAGAGATATTAGTCAATTGAATTCCAGTTTTACGTGCAGACTAATTACTTCTGAATTAATTCACGCCAACATTACTATCAACCTATCATGTAATCAACTAGCACTAGTGCTCACTTTATAGTAATCACATGAATCCGAAACGTAACAGTTTATATAGTCCATTTAGCACAAAAGCAAGCAAAACTTAAACAATATCCATGAACTAAACACTGAATACGTAGATCTGGAAATTAGCTAAATCAGAACTCAATTCTGCAAGTAAATTCATTCTTCACATAAATTCATTTCTGCACACTTTAGCTCACAGTCATCAGGGGTACAATTGTGTACCTGGATAAGGGAAAATATGAGAAGGAAAGAAGTCAGCTACTTTGAACAGCAACAACAACAAAACTCAGCAATATATCATCACAGAACAGACCAGGAAATGCTTTTGAAAAATCAGAAATATAAGCAGACTCAATAGATCAGTCCAACACACACTTGAAATGCACTCCTAGCCCTCACAACTGAGCCTAGATGCCTTTGAAATCCTGCTGGACCTAAATCTCAACTGAAGACCAAACTAATAGGCCCCAAACTCACTTGAATCAGTCGTTAATCACTCCCGAACACTTCTAGAAATAGAACCTCGAGCTGAAATGAGGAATGCCCAAGGAAGGACTGAGAATCACTAACACTAGTGATGAAATAGTAAAACTGCTTTTGATTTTTCCATTTTTTGATGTTTTTTTCTCTCTTAAGTATTGGAATTGAAATGCTAGCTGAAATTGAAAGCAAGGGGGAGAGCTTTTGGTGGGGATTTTTGGGCTGAAAATTCCATCCCCTTCCTCAAGGCACTTGATGTCCTTTTATAGGTGATACAAGAGGGTCAATCAGATTTTGGGTTTTCTTTTTAGTCCCTCCCTTATTTTCAGTTTAGTCCCTTTATTTTTGACTTGTTCAACAAGTAAATCCCTCTATTGTGCTAACACCTACACTAAAGTACCCTTCTATAAGGCCCTAGGATGCTCTTCTACCCCCACAATACCTATACTACCCTTACCCCTACTTTACAATTACTATTCTTATCAGAATTACCCTTTTCCATGCCTAAACTACCCCTGAAAGCTTCTCCAAGTTACTGATTCTACCTATATTCTCACCAGTTATAACCAATCCCCTAAATTAATTCAAAACTAACTAAGACTGATTAATTAGAACTCAGAAATTACCCAATTGAACTAACCAATCCAAATTATTCAATCACCCAAACCCAAACAACTTAGAAAAAACCAGGAGAACAGGATCAGTCAACATTAAATGAAATTAAACTAACTTTTAACCAATAAGCTCACAACTGACCATTCGAACATTAAATTCAGAACTAAAAAGCAATTGAAATAAACCTAAACATCTAGCTAACATTAATGGACAAAATGGTATTGAATCCAAACTAATTAATTATGCCGATTCTACAATTAAAATTATGATTAACTAATAAATGACACATGCATCAAACTAAACTAAAATGCGAAGATGCTTTACTGATTAAAACAGATGGAACAAGGAACAAGGAACAAAGAAGATTTAAACTATACTAATACACAAAAATAAATCGTAAAATTAACAGAACACTTTAATAAAATCAAAACTATAACTAGAATTTCAACTATGCAAGTAAGAGGAAACAAGAAAGCTCACCGAAGCACAAGAAACTCCGGCCAGCTGCTATCATCCAAATCTTTCCAGATTTTTGACACATAACATCCCTAACCATGTGTTTTTACAAGAGAACACATGGTTAAGGATATTATGGTCTAAAATCACAAAGATTTTGGGTTAGGGTTTTGGCCAGAAATTCTTAGATCTGAAATTCGAGCCGCTTCACCGAGATTTGAAGGAAGATGGTCATGGATTTGGGTTGAGGGAAGTCCGGGGATGGTGTGGTATGATTTTGGTCCAGTTTGGATGAATTTGCGACTTGGCCGGAAAACTTCAATCGGAGATTCGACGAGCTTCGGCAATATTCGAGGGAAACCAATGGTAGGAATGGAAAGAGGAGAGTGAGGAGGACGAGGGGTGTAACTTTGGGGGTGATTAGCATCGGCGCAGCCACCGGCGATCTCGGGGTTTCAGGGCGGCGCGGCTAGGGTTTGTGGGGGGGGGGAGGGTGAGGAAAACGATGGGGAATGGGGTGGGGGGGACCTTCGGACACTTTTATAGTACGCCTACCCCGCCTCTGAGCCGTTGATCTTGTTAACCTCGACGGTTTGGATTGATCGACGCCAAACGGCGTCGTTTTGATTTTAGCGTATTGAACCGGATGGGGAGAGGGTTCTGGGATGGGTCGGAACACTGATTTGGGCTGAGGTTTGGGTTAAATTGAGATGAGCCCAATTTTGTTCTTGTTTGTTTTTTTTCTCTTTTATTTCTTTTATCTATTTTTGTATTTTGTTTTCCACTTTGTAATTTTGTATTTATTTTTCTGATTTTTATAAAATTGCAACAATTAAAATAAAGTCCTAATATATTTCAAAACTAAACTAATTAAATTCTAAAATTATTTAAAACCTATTTTATGCCAAATTTACGATTAAAACAACTAAAATGCGAAAGTGAGCTATTTTGTAATTTTTTATGTTTGGTTCTAAAACAAACTAACCCCTAATTGATCCTAAACATATAAAATAATATCCTAAATGTAAATGTATATTTTTTGTATTTTATATGAATTAACATGCACAAATAAAATGCAACCATTATCAGAAAATGATACCAAAATGCACAAAAAATTGTAAAAAAATAAAATAAAATATTTTGTTGGAATTTTGGGAATTATTCATATATAGGGAAAAAATCACGTGCTCACAACCTCTACTCGCTTGACTTAGCATCTCTCGAAGACTGATCAGAAGGTCTTTATTTGGACCGTAATGTGGGCTTTTGGATAGGGTTAGAAAGAAAGGGTATCAAAGGCTCGAAACAATTCAAATGGGTTCAAAATTACAACTTCCGGAATCAGATTTCCTACAACAACCACAACTTCTGCCCCAGTTTCTTTGTTTGGGGACTTTTTGGATTTTTATTTTGATAGGACCGAACCGTGAGGCTGCCTACGTATCCTTAAAAGGAATCAGGTCGAACGTAGTTCATGTTATAGGAATTATTTTGTTTGTTGTGATTTTTCTTTTCTTTTTCTTTTCTCTTCTTTCCTTCTTTTTCTTTTTTGTTGTTTTGTTGTTGTTTTTTCTTTCTTCTTTTTCCTTCTTTTCTTTCTCTTTTCATTCTTTCCTTTCTCTTTTCGTTCTTTTCTTTCTCTTTTTTTCTTTTCTTTCTCTTTTTTTCTCTTCTTCCTTTACTTATCTTTTGCGCTTGCATTTCTGAACTTTGCTACTGATTCCAAGAGAGGGGTATGAAAGAAAATAAATAAGGCTCAAAGGGGTAACGAATGATAAAGTGTTTAGATAGCAGAATAAAATGCATTCGTCATTCCAATATTCAAAACATGCCAAGTACAAACAACACAATTGAACAAACCAAGGAAAACAATCGTAACATCTTTTGATTGTACCAGACTTGATAACAATATCCACACATTCACCTTCTACGTCCGTTAAATACAAAGCACCATTGGACAACACTCTCACTCTCATTACCACGAACGACTCCTGTCAATTTGGGCAAACTTGCCTTTAGCTTCAACCCGATGCGGCATGATGCATTTTAGTAGGGTTTCTTTATGTTCTACCTGCCCCAGTTTCACACAATTCGGTCTTGAAGTGATCTCAAAATGCCTTTACTTATTTCCCTCAGATGTCCCTATTATCTTCAAAATTATTTTATTACTTCATGACTAAACGGACTTTTTAAGACCAGGCTGAGAATTATGAGTGCATGTCATGTCACTAGAGTCAACAGAAAAAAGACTATAAAAGGAAAAAAGAACTAAACAAAATGACTAAAAATAACAAAAAACAGAAAATTGCATTAGACAGATGGTGAAAGGGTTTGAACAACAAAACAAGCAAACTAAACTGGGTTGCAACCCTGGAACAAACTTAGACAACACTAAACAAGTTACTACAAAAAAATAAACTAGGCAGAATAAAAGGATAGAAGGGTTTGAATAACCAAACAATATCTGCATTACAACCCTAAAAATAACCCGGACAACAGAAATGACAACAAAATAAACCACCAAGATTCCTCTCCAACTAGCCAAGAGATGAAGCGTCTTTCCAATTACCAAGCACGACATCTTAGCCACTGGGTTTCACATCAATATTGCCAAGACCATCACCGACTTCAACATTATCAACTTTAGTCAACAAGTTCCCACGAGGATTCGCATGCGTCCTGTCACTGTCATTGCTCACAATTACTCCTTCCTGAATCATTCTTTCTATTTCCCTTTTCAAAGATCGACAATCTTCAATGCTATGTCCTTGGACATTAGAGTGGTACATGCATCGTACAGCTGGATCAAAGCCTTTTGCATATGGGTCTGGAGTATAGCCAAGGAGCGGCTCAATCAGGCCAGAATGCTTTAACTTTTCAAACAAACTTGTGTAAGATTCTCCGATGGGAGTGAAATTATCTTTTTGCCTTTGTTTCCCTCCATGCCACAGTTTTCTAGGATTATTGGATGCTTGAAAATGCTGTGAAGGCGGGCGAGAATTTTGGGATGCTGGTGCCCTCCCTAGGGAGTGACCTAGTGGTTGGACAGATGACCGGATGTTGTTCGGTGGATAATACTGGGGTGGATTATGTGGAGTTTGGGATGTTCATGGGGTCGGTATTGAGGCTGAAAGCGTTTAGCAAGAACGACCACTGGACCCTGTCGTTGGCGGGGCTCAACAATATCTTTTCCATCAATGGGAGGACTATCCCGAGCAACTTGTTCGTTCCATCTGAGCCAAAAATCCTTAAAACTTTCCTTGGGTTTCTTTTCCATCTGAGATAGGGAGGAGCGGTCTGGGGTAACGCCTGATTTGTATTGAAAGTTTTGAACAAAATCTTGAGCCATGTCACCCAATGTAGGCCACTTACCAACATCTTGACGAGCATGCTAGTCCAAAACTGCCCCAGTCAGGCTCTTACTGAAATACGCCATCATCAAGTTATCTTTCTCTCCAACACCTCTCATTTCACTGCAATAAACCTTCAGATGAGCTACCGGATCCCCACACCCATCATACAAGTTAAATTTTAACACTTTAAACCCCGCGGGCAGGCGAACATTAGGGGACACAGACAGTTCTTTGTAAGCCATGCTTCCCTGGTCTCCCATTCCTTGCTTGTTCTTTAAGGACTATTTTATGCCTTTCAGCCTCCTGGGTGCTCCATCTTTCCCTTTTCTTCCTGTGAACCTTTCATTTTCAACATGAGGCTCATCCCTGAGGCCCTGTTTGTATGAGTAGGGAAACTTGTGGGCAACCTATGAGGGGTAATATTGGGCATCATGAGCTTGGAGATAAGCGGGTGGATCTGGAGAGTATGGAGGATCATCTGGCATTGTGTCCGGAGTTTGGGTAAGGGAAGCATCTAGGAAGCTAGGTGATAGCGGGGGTGGCGCCTTCTCGGTCATCCAAGCCTGATGCATGTCAGCCATGTGTTGTTTTAACATCTTTACCTCTTCAACCAACCCATTGTCCTGTTCCACCAACTGCTTTCGAGAGCCAGTATCAACCAACTCAGTTCTGTTGTTGTCTACCATTGCCTTTTGACTTTATATTGTAGGAAAGAGTTACCACTTTAAAACCACAAACCAACCACCCTTCTGCTATGAATATAACAAAATGAAGCCATCACGTTAGCGTTAGGGCACTTAACATAAGATAATCTCACTTTATGTGGAATGCACCTAGCCACAATTATCGGTTCTAAAATGAATTCGAGGGTACTAAGGTCAGTTGGCATCATCCCAATTTGTACATTTCAATCCTCTCTTTTCTTTGCTTTTCTATCACTTGCTTTATCATTTTCCTTCCTCCTTTTCTAATTTTTCTCTTTTTTTTTCCCTCTCATTTCTCACATCCCAAAATTTCATCTTTTTTTTTCTCTCTCTTTTTTTCCTTTTTTTCTTTTCTTTTAACAGTAAAAAAAATGATTCGATCAAACCCTATGTAGGTAGCCTACGTATCATGACGCCGCATAAATCAGATCTTTGCGTAGTTCTGGAAGATCGGGAATAAAGTAAACAAACTAACATTTTCATTTTTTTTCTTTTCTTTTTTTTCTTACTTTTTTAAAACAAATACTCTATGAGAAATTATCAAGGAAAAACCCTAAAAGAGAAAAATATTTTTTGATTCTTTTTTTATGAAGGAAATCTAAGGAATAAACCACAGAAAAACATTTTGAATCTTCATTTGATATCCTGACGCAAGATTTCGAAGCAAGCAATGAAAAAGATAAAACATAATGTTTTTGGATTTCAATTTTGATTGCCTAAAGGAAAATTTCTAATGATAAGCAAAAGATAAAGTATGTTTTTTTTTCTATGTACAATATCCTAAAGTTCTAATGAAAATAAAAAGAATTTTTTTTCATCTTTCAATAATTTCCCAAAGAAACACCTCACAAGAAAAATCTTTTTGGATTTTGGAATTAATGCCTTAAATAACACTTTTAAAGAGGTACTAAAAGAAAATTCTTTTTTTTTCTTTTTTCTTTTTGGATTTTGGTCCTAATATACTAATGGAAGTATAAAAGCAATTTTTTTTAAAAAAAAATAAAAATTTCTAGATACTAATTTCCTAAAATAAAACTACCTCAAACTTTCTTTCTTTTTTCTTCTTGATTTCTAGGAGTAGTATTTCTAAAGAAAATTCTAACGGAAATATAAAAACACAAAATATCTTTTTGTTTTTATTTTTATTTTTGAGTTACACCACACCTTTTCAAATACAAAATAAAAAGTACAATAAAAAAAACTCGACATTGCTGTACAAAACTAGAAGGTAAAAGACGACATAAAAAACATACTCAAAACATAAAAATAAAATAAAAATAACAAATATAAAAATATAAAAATCTCCTTAAGCAACTCCTGAATGTGGTGGTCCTGGGGTATGTCATGCTCAAACTCCGGTAAGTGGATCCACACCTGTATGAGAAAACTTAAACCAACACTATGTGAGACAATAACATTCCCTACTAGACACATGCAAGACATGATTGAGGCTATTTTCGCAAAATGACTTATTTGGCCAAAAGGTGGTTAGAAGTGCAAAATTTGGCTAAGACCCCGCAAAGCCAAGAATCTAAGATTTACTAGGAAGACCGGACCCTATGTGGGTTACCTACGTATCATGCCCCGAAAGACGAGAATCAGGTATGCGTAGTTCGGGCCGATTGGATACGGGCGAGAATTAAAAAACAACTAATTTAGAGAAAACATATTTTTTGCTGCTTTTTCTTGAAAAATGATGAAACATGCAAAATCTTTTTTGGATTTTCTTTTTCCTTTTTTTTTGATTTTCTAATTTACGGAAAATGATGAAAAAGTGCAAAATCTTTTTCTTTAAATTTTTCATTTTCAATTTTTGCTTGAAAAAGTGTGAAAGAAACTTATAACTGGTCCCCACTTGCTTCATCTTCACACTTCACCCTCTCTTTTTCTTCTTTTTTTTTTTCATTTGCCCTCAACTAATATTGGTCCGCCAAATGACCCTTTTAACCTTGAAGAAATGCTACATGTAGCACATAGGATGCATCAAGATGGTCTTTTCATTTCGGGTACACCTGTCCTAGACAGACCCAACCCCTGTGTTGAGTCTCCAAAGTTAAATGCACATGATGCAGGCAAACATTCCTACTAGGGCTCCGATATGAGGTCTTGCTGTACTAGGTTCCAAACAAGGGTTTATTGTTCTAGACCTGGCTTACCCGAGCAGACAGCTCGAGCCGGGAGGGGGGGGCAGCGTACCGGGAATACAGAAGCTTCACCGGCTTTGCAACTTGTCCAAACCTCGTTCTAAATTTGGGATATGAATCTAACAGAAAAAAAGTCACACGAAGTGCACACTTCTTCATGATTTAGAAGACTCAGAGAGAAGAGGGATTTCGCAACAGTTTATATACAGTCAACGGAATATCAAAGCGGTAAAAGCAATCAATTAGCACATTAGGCTCAAATCATGTAACAAATTCAGATAATGGATAAAGCCAACTATAACAACTATTCTAAGCTCGAATTCTTGAACCCTGAACCAGAGATTCTAGGTTCGATTCCCAGCAGAGTCGCCAGAGCTGTCACACCTCCTTTTTCACTTACATCCCGAGAGGGTGGTACAAGGGAGTACTTTTCCAACTTAAAGTAACAATCAAAACGGGATTATTTTATTAAAATTTAGAGTTGCCACTTGGGAACATTTATGGTGTCCCAAGTCACCGGTTCAAATCCCGAATCGAGGAAAGAATGACTCTGTATCACAGTCCGCGAACCAGAAATCCGGGTAAGGAATTCTGTTAACCTGGGAAAAGGTGTTAGGCATTCCCGAGTTCCGTGGTTCTAGCACGATCGCTTAAACTATCATAATTGGCCTATTATCTGATTTTAATACATGTTTTAGCCTATGGTACATTTTTAACTTATTAGCCGCCTTTAATATTTATGGAATTATTTTTTGGAACAAGGCACGATGTCGTACACTTGTCGTTTTGGTATGCATTGCAAACCGCGTTACATGAAATGCACCCGTGATTTATAACGTGCTTATTTTATTATTATTAATCAAAATTATGACAGGGTCACATGAAATGTACACCCAAGTCCCTTTAATCTAATTTGACGTAGTTTAGTTGATGAATAGCAACCCAATTTCTATACTGTGACAAAATCATATTCAGCTATAACCAATTCGAGTAGCATGCGAGTAAATAACCGATGAGCTTTCAAAACTGCACAAGAAATCTGGTATTTTAGGTTGAATCAACAAGGGGAAGACAAGCTACACAAGCATAAATCCAAGCCTACAAAACTTCCATACTAAAAAAATCCTTCCCAAACAAATCACTTTCTTCCAAAAAATCTTCAAGTAAAACGACAAAACATATAAATGTGAGGAAAAAGTAAGACGACCCATATGACAATTTTCAATTCTTGCTTTTCAGAATTTTAACCACCATGACTCTTTAAACTGACAAGTGACAATCACCAAACAATTCAAGAACAACCAAACAGGGCATAAAAAGTAACCAAAAATGAATACCAACCTCGTAAAATCCCATAAAAGTAAGAAAAGGACAAAGATCCAACAGAATTCAATAGAGCAACAAAGAGTGAAAAGTTACAGTCTTAGGAACCAACATAACCAAAGGAATATGATGACAGAAGGAGTGAATGGTACCTTTATAGATGAATTTGAATTAAAATTACACCAACTTGAAGATTATGGAACTTTCGACCGAAGAATTTGCCATCGCCCATGGAAGGGACCTCGCCGGCAACCTCAAAAATGACCAGCAGCTACTCGTTCTTTCGCCTCTGTTTCTTCTTCCACGTGTGTGTGAGAGAGATTTTTTGGAAAATGCAGCTGTCCAGCTCTTAGCCTTAGGAATTAGGAATTTTTTGTTGTTGAAGAAGAGGCGAGGCTGCCCATTCTTTTTGTTGCTAAGTCTAGGAATTGAAAAACTTAGGATAGGGTTTCTATAATTGGGTATTTTATATGGAAGTGAGAAAGGATGATGGCCATTGGATTAGAAGGAAATAGAAGGCTAGGATTAAATCTTGCACTTAGATGGGTTAATGGGTTGGGAAGAATGAGCCAAGGGTAATTGGGTTGGACCGTGTCTTTTTTGTGTTTCGATTTTGGGCTAAGAAGACTCCAAAAATTATTAATTAAAACCATAGCTAAATTCCCTTAATATAAGATAACTATACTACATGATGCAAAAATAAATTCTAATTAATTAAACTAAACTATATTAAAACATGAAATTATTACATATATTTTTTTGTATTTTTCAAGATTATATAAAGATAAAATTAAAGTACTTTTTTGTATATTATTTTTTTTACTTTATGAAAGGTACATAAAATAAATATATATTGTTTTTTTGTAATTTTTATTTTCTTGTAGTAAAATAAAGTAAAAGAGTAAAAATGAGTTGAAATAGCTATATTGGGCCTAAATTAAATATTTACGTGCTAAAATATGAAAAATCTTGGGGAGGGTAAAAAATCACATGTCTACAGTCATCCTACCACAAAACCCACATGTAACTCCGCCACTCTCCCACTTTGGCAGAACTCACCCTTTAATCAACTATTCGACCTTCGATTCTTATACCTGGACTTCTAGAAATTTTAACCACCACCCGACACTCCCAACATATCCTTCCTCATCCTTTGCTGCTCAGTTGTTGCCTTAAATAACATCTATCTTCATAGCACTTGAACACACAAATCACTACTAACTTTAAACCTTTCTGAAGATCATCTTTCTCGAGCCGTCAACATTAGAAATACCTATTCAATCCTGAACCACCGCACCTCGCGATCTCTGACAGTCGTTTCTCCAATATTATTCCATAATACCCTGCCCTCAAAGACGGGTTAAAGAAAACCATAACACCGGCAAACTTAACATATTCAATCACGGATGGCGACACCACATCGTAGATAAAAATCCCATCATACTTGAAATCACCAAGCCTTATTACTTCATTACTCCAAATCTGGACATCCCTAGGCCAATTGTTTTTCCTCCGGCGAAAATAAATTATCAGATGTCTGAATCGTATACTGAGTAGACTTCCTTTCAAATCATTCACTACCCTAACACATAGGCAAGTATCCTACCATCAAGTCAATACTATTCGATAACCAGTCGTGAACATCATAGAAATCTGTGCATAGCCTCAAAGCTCTCAGGAATACTGTTACCGAGCTGAAATGACAAAATATCCTTTCGCAAGGCAATGACAATAGCCCAACCAACTTTACTGGGATAAACATCTCGCACCACATATGTAGTATCATTACAGTTCTTCAATTCTCGATTTATAACAAGCGGCTCGTATTGCGTAAGATTGAGTAGGAAGGAAACAAGGGCATAAGGCTCAAGGAATCAAATCGCACGATGAGCAATCAAGAAGGGAAGTGCTCCTAACAGTCCTATAGCCTCTCGAAAATAAGTACAGACGTCTCTGTACCGATCCGCAAGACTCTACTAGACTCGCTCATGACTCGTGAGACCTAAGAGAATCTAGTGCTCTGATACCATTTTGTCACGACCCAAAATCCACTAAGGGTCGTGAAGGCACCGGACACCGCTGTCAGGCAAGCCAACCAAGACACTTAATTAAATTCTCGTTTTAATAATTTTGAAAACTATGATTTTCCTTTAATTTTACCAGTAAAAGATAATCGTTTCAAATCAAATATAAATGTTAAGAAGTTAATACAAGATACCCATAATCATCCCAGAACCCGGTGTCACAAGTGCATGAGCATTTACTAGGAATGAAATAAAATATAGTAACTGTCCGGAATACAAACGAACAGAAATGAAAATACAGGACAATACTCTGAAGGAGACTCTGCTAGCTATGGTCGTCTCGATAAATGCAACTCGCCTGAGTCTCCGTATCAACCATGTCGTTATGCCACTAGCCACACATAAACCTGTGCAACAAAAATGCACAGCAAGTGTAGTATGAGTACGAAAACAACGTGTACCCAATGAAACTCGAAGAAATAGAGATGAGAAGTCGACTTTAACATTTAATAGTGGTCCAATAGTAATATAATTTTAATATGAGTAGTCATGGATTTATTAAGAACGACAATAATTTCAAGTAAGTCACGAACATGTAAAAGTTCCTTTTTATATTAAAAATCTCCGGATTAATAATATATTAATTAACAATTATCTCAAGTCGGGGAGAGAAAATATTAATATCAATAAATCTCCAGGCAAACAATACAAGCATGCGTAAATCGTGCCGAGTTCGTACGCTTGATCCAACATAAATGTAAAATGTGCACTGCCGAGGGTCGAACGGTGCGAACCATAAATGCATCTATTACCCCGCTCGCGAATAATACATGCGACGCGATCAAATTTAAATAAAAAACCACCCTACTCGCGAATCATACATGCGACGTAGGTACACATAGAAATACATGCTCAAACAGCCAATCAAGAATTTATCGGGGAACATTTATCCAAA
The DNA here is from genome assembly GCF_000393655.2 of Nicotiana sylvestris. NCBI lineage: Eukaryota > Viridiplantae > Streptophyta > Magnoliopsida > Solanales > Solanaceae > Nicotiana > Nicotiana sylvestris. The sequence continues at coordinate 36,122,099 of NC_091061.1, forward strand.
TAAAATCCAATTCTCTTTTAACGATTTAAGAAAATGAAATTCAATCCTTTTGGAAATTCATTTACCAATTCGATAGGATTTAAGCAATTCAACTGTCAATAAGATTACAGATATTCCAAGTATAGCATGCTTTTGGGTCCTAGACTACCCGGACTTACACATATTAGTAGCTACGCACGGACTCACGTCACCTCGTGCATACGTAGCCCCCTCAAATAGGAGCACATAACCAATTATTTCACCTATGGTGACAATTCCCTCTTACAGGATAGAAAGGAGACTCACCTCGCTCCGAAGATCCACAACCGGCATTCCACGCCCCTCCGGAGACTCGAATCGATGCTAAATGCTCCAAAACTAGCCAATAATTATGCAAATCCATTAGTATATGTTCAATTACTCATACAATCCAATTTATAAAAATTCCTAATCCTGATCGAAAAGTTGACAAAATTGCCCTCGGACCCACGTACCCGGATTCCAAAATTTCTCGAAGATAAAATTTACCCATGAACTATCGAACTCAAATACATGACTTTCTCTTAATTCCATACCCAAAATCGTAGTCAAAATCCTAGAATACGAATTTCCTAGGTTTTCCTCAAACCTCGAAATTTCTACCAATTTACATGCTAAAATCCACATATAATCACTATATTTAACTCAAGATAGGTGGGGTTAGCTTTCCTTATCGTTGATGATGAAAAACCCCACTTGAAGCTCTCCAAAATCGTCCACACCAAATGGAAATGGCAAAAAGAATGACCAATCCCCGATTTTTAAAAGAACTTACTGCCTCCAGCACTTCCGCACCTACGGTTTGTTGACCACTTCTGCAGTCCCGCAGGTGCAGAACAATTGTCGCTTCTGCAGTCTGGGGATCCCAGCCCATTTCCACTTCTGCGCTCCTTCTTCTGCAGGTGCGGTCTCGCTTTTGCAGTGACCTGACCGCATCCGCGGTCCCAGCCTTCACCCTTCACCATCGCATCTGCGTCCTATTTGCCGCTTCTGCGGCTTCGCACCTGCGGCCAAAACTTTGCAGGTGTGGTCATACCATATATCAGCTGCTTCAGCTATTCTTTCCAACCCCAATTCAATCCGTTAACCACCCCAAATTCACCCAAGGCCCCCGGGACCCCGTCCAATCACACCAACCAGTCCTAAAACACATTACGTACTTGCTCGAGGCCTCAAATCATATCAAACAATGCTAAAGTCATGAATCGACCTCCAATTCAAGCTTAATGAACTTTAGAAATTCAAACTTCTACATTCGATGACGAAACCTATCAAATCACGTCCGATTGACCTCAAATTTTACACACAAGTCATATTTGACATTACGAACCTACTCCAACTTTCGGAATTGGATTCCGACCCTAATATCAAAAAGTCCACTCCCGTTCAAACTTCTCAAAAACCTTCAAATTTCTATCTTTAGCCAAATGACTCCAAACCGACCTACGGACCTCTGAATTCACTTCCGATCGCGCTCCCAATACCAGAATCACCATACGAAACTATTCCCAAACTCGGAATCCCAAACAGACATCGATAACATTGAAATGCACTTCGACCCAAACTTTTGAAATTTCTTCCAAAATGCTAACTTCCACAATAGGCGTCAAAACGCTCCCGAGTCATCCAAAACCCGATCTGGGCATGCGCCCAAGTCCGAAATTATCATACGAACCTACTGGAACCTTCAGATCCCGATTCCGAGGTTATTTACGCTGAAATCCAATCTTAATAAATTCTTTCAATTTAAAGCTTACGAGATGAGAATTCTCTTTCCAAATCAACTTCGAACTTCCCGAAATTCTATTCCGACAATGCATACAAGTCATAATACCTGAAGTGAAGCTGTTCATGGCCTCAAACTGCTAAACGACGTGCTAGAGCTCAAAACGACCGGCCGGGTCGTTACATCTCTCCCACTTAAACATATGTTCGTCCTCGAACATGCTGAGAACTACACTAAAGTAGTCTGAAATCACTATTTAACACCTCATGCACCTACCCGTGCTACCACAACTTAGTCGAGCACATTAGCTCGATCAATTCTGAAGATATTCCCTTTTATTCAAGCAAATATGCCTTAGATCCCAATTCCAACATCCAGAGTTCTATGTCAGGCCTGTTTCCAACATACGCACACCGTATCAATAAGTACACGCAACATCAAAACATGAATGCATACCTTAGTCGAATTCGCACCTTACACCACTTTACTCACAGGACCACAATAACATTCTCTGATCAAATTAGTCGAAATTCTATGAATCTGATGCTTCCAATGCACCTCATGATATATATAAGTCTTGCTCTAACTCCTACAATACCGCCATGATGGAAGATATGTATAGAAATTCATAACCAACTGCCGAATCAACAATTCATTGAGTCTATACTCCTGACAGGAACCATCACCTCATTCTGAACCAAATAATGGTCTTTGCTCTTTAATATACTTCATATAATCAGATTGCAATGATCTTATATCCAATGATCTCGTCTCACCCAGTACGAACTGCTCAGGCAATAAGCCACCCCGGACATGATCAAAAGTCTCATATAATGCCACAATGTGCCAATAGGCGAGTAATTCGAACATGATACACAAAGGAAACGAACTCTGAAAGGAAATCCAATTACCCCGCTCGCGATTCATACATACGACACGGTCAACATAATTGAACAGACACACCGCTCGCGAATCATACATGCGACGCGGGCACACAGCTAATATGAGTGTTCCTCAGAAAAATAAGAAACAAAACACATAAAAATAGATATAGGGAACTGTACTCAACATCACACTGTTGCGGCGCGAAACTCGATCCAGACAACATACCCATGGCGGCGTGCCACCCGATCCACCCATAAAACTCATATAAGGAGATACACACCGAGCCACCCATAAAACTCACATAAGGAGCCACCCTAGGTTTTCCTCAAACCCCAAAATTTCTACCAATTTACATGCTAAAATCCATACATAATCACTATATTTATCTCAAGATAGGTGTGGTTAGCTTACCTTATCGTTGATGATGAAAAATCCCACTTGAAGCTCTCCAAAATCATCTACACCAAATGAAAATGGGAAAAAAATGACCAACTCCCGATTTTTAAAAGAACTTACTTCCTCCAGCACTTCCGCACCTGCAGTCTCTTCACCGCTTCTGCGCTCCGCAGTTGCGGACCAATTTCAACTTTTGCGGTCCGGGGCTCCTAGCCCATTTCCACTTCTGCGCTCTTTCTTCTACATATGCGGTCCCGCTTCTGCGGTGACCTGACCGCATCTGCAGTCCCAGCCTTCACCCTTCACCACCGCATCTACATCCTACTGGCCACTTCTGCGGCTCCGCACCTGCGGCCAAAACTTCGCAGGTGCGGTCATACCAGATATTAGCTGCTTTAGCTATTCTTTCCAACCCCAATTCAATCCGTTAACCACCCCAAATTCACCCGAGGCCCCCGGGACCCTATCCAATCACACTAACCAGTCCCAAAATACATTACGGACTTGCTCGAGGCCTCAAATCATATCAAACAGTGTTAAAATCATGAATCGACCTCCAATCCAAGTTTAATGAACTTTAGAAATTCAAACTTCTACATTCGATGACGAAACCTATCAAATCACGTCCGATTGACCTCAAACTTTGTACACAAGTCATATTTGACATTACGCACCTACTCCAACTTTCGGAATTGGATTCCGACCCCGATATCAAAAATTTCACTCCCGGTCAAACTGCTCAAAAACCTTCAAATTTCTATCTTTAGCCAAATGAATCCAAAACGACCCACGGACCTCCGAATTCACTTCTGATCGCGCTCCCAATACCAGAATTACCATATGGAGCTATTCCTAGACTCGGAATCCCAAACAGACATCGATAACACTGAAATGCACCTCAACCCAAACTTATGAAATTTCTTCCAAAATGCTAACTTCCACAATAGGCGTCAAAACGCTCCCCGGTCATCCACAACCCGATCCAAGTATACGCCCAAGTCCAAAATCATCATACGAACCTACTAGAACCTTCATATCCGATTCCGAGGTCGTTTACTCTGAAATCAAATCTTAGTCAATTCTTTCAACTTAAAGCTTCCGAAATGAGAATTCTCTTTCCAAATCAACTTCGAACTTTCCGAAATTCAATTCCGATGATGCGTACGACGGTACAAGTCATAATACCTGAAGTGAAGTTGTTCATGGCCTCAAACTGCTAAACGATGCTCTAGATCTTAAAACAACCGGTCGGGTCGTTACATAGTATTACTAATTTCTTCATGTTATTATCTCATTTGATTTCGAGATAAATCTTGTTAATTATTGTGTATATCACAAGTTTAGTTGGGGGAGGGGGGATAAGTATATTTTTAAATTGTGTGATGTATGATCAGCTTTGTATGCATCTGGATTTTTTATTTAATTTAGGGATGTTGGATAGATATTTAAACAATTTATAAACTTATTTTTTGAAAGACCTTAAAGGTTCAAAAGGTAATTACAGAGAACAAATATTTTATGCTCACATAAAGAAAGTCAAAAAATTTAAAAATAATCAGGTATTCGGATATCGACTTCACTAGATGTTGATATAATATGACATACTTGGATGATAAGCTATATAAGGCAGAGTGTTAAACGAACACTCATAGCTCTTTTCGCCATGGCAGTTAATTTATAATATATTATGTAGCATCTGATTATGAAATATGACTGCAGAATTTTGCCACTGGATAAAATTGAAAGTATACTTGAGTTATTTTGTGATAATAAGTTAGCAGTATTGTATTTCAATTACAACATGAGTTCAGTAAAAGTCAAAGCACAATGGCATAAAGCTCCTAGCTATTAAAGAAAGAGTTCAGAGTGGCTAGGTGTCTATAGAGCATATTGGTACAAACTCCATGGTTGTGCATCCACTTACTAAGGGACTACTACCCAGCATATTACTCATATGGGTGTCATGTCATTTAAGAAAATTCAGTTTCAACGGGAGTTTGTAACCTCTTAAATGTTCTTTATGGACATAATTTGGTTTCAGTTTAAGGTTTCAGGTAATGATTTCAGTTTAAGGATATTTGAGGTTTTTTTGCAGAAATGAAGTATTCAGATTATTTTTCACTCCGACTTATTTTTTTTCTTTCAGTTGGACCAGTTGAAAATAGGCATGCTTGGGTCACATTGCATGTAATTTTCATGATACATATCCACACTTGATCTATGTCATTTGATTATATTGGTATTCGTGATCAAGGAAGGTTTACTTATGATAAATGTAACGAAAGCCACCTTACTTCATTATTGGCATGATTGATGGACGAGATTGTTTGGATGTACTTTGGTTTGTGATAGCAAATATTTTGAGTTCATAAGGTGACATATAATTATAGAGTTATATGTGTAGTCCAAGTGGGAGATTGTTAGAATTTTTTATGGACTTGCACATATATGGTATTAAGAATAATTGTATGTTGGTTGTTATCATCAAAAGGTTGACCCAAATTAAAAGTGATCTGATAATGTTTAAAGTTAAATGGGTCTATAAAACACCTACTAATATATGGGGTCTAATGTGTAGATTTCCGGATGTAATTTCTAGTTTAATAATGGGCTAAATTAGAATTACATAAAAATGTGCAATTATAAATGAGTTATGGTCCCCAAATCAAACGTATGGTTCTTTTCTAATATCCCATCGGTGGAAAAGGGAGAGTCGTCTTTTGTGCAATTCCTAAGTCTTGATTTGGAAGATCACTAACCGCAAAACGAACAGTTTCATTTGTTCCTATGGATTCAGGTACGCTCCCGAATCTAACTTTTATTTTTGATGATTTGACATGATAGGTCTTGGGTAAAAGATTGAAGGATTTCATCCTAAAGTATTTTGGTTCTTACAAGATTCTGATTTAGTGGCAAAAGCCACAAATTTAAATGCTAGGTGCGACATTTTAATATTCTTTTGAATTCCTTATATGAATTTCTGGCATTGCGACGGAATAAGAATGAAATAGAAGGCCAAGTCAACAGCCTCGTCACTTTTATCCAATATTAATGAATTCCACCTTATACTTGCATTTTCTAAGTTCATTGATTATATTATCTTGCCACTACTATCTCTTGACTTAAAGCAAAAATGGCAGAGGAAGTGAGTAGTGCATTATCGGAGCAAAAAATGTAGTTTTTGATTGGAGAATTTTGTAGCAACTCATTTGTTACTTTACATGGGAGTGATGACCATAATTGGATATGTGAGTGGTAAAGCAAGGATTGCTTGGGCCTTTGGTGGCATGGTTTTCCCTCTTATCTACTGCTTGCATTTCAGGTGAGTTTCTCCTTTTTGTTTTAGAAAGGGGTGGCAAATGATCCGGTTGAATCAAACTTAGATGAGCCAAACTGAGTCATGCAAATAAATACGTCATGATCCAATCCTTCATAATTTACTTGGATAAACATGGATTGGGTTATGAAAAAATATGGATTGACTCAAATAATGGATCATAATCTAACTTGTTCATAGCAGAAGAACCTTCCATTTATTTTTAATTGTGAACTTCCTTTTGACAGTACACTTGAATCTTCTCTTTTGTCAAGAGAATTTGACAATTTATATGCAAGCGAAAAAAAAAAGAATCCTATTTGTGTAGTGTAAATTGGACGAATGGCCTTGCATCCACCTAGTTCCGTACCTGTGTGAGAGTACCGTGCTCCTGAAAGCACGAGTGTAGATCTAATTAGTACTTCTGTGTCGTATGCTCTAAAAATAAGTTAATATAATTTATATTATACTAATCTTTCATTTTTTTATACACCCACATTAATTTAAAAGCATGTACGATGTAAGATTGTTATTTGATCTTTATTAATTCAAGTGAATAATCATGATTCTTTTACCTGCATAGATGCTTCAATAGATAATATAAGTTCATTCTTTTGTTCGTTTTATGATAAAACTTATATTCGATTGACTATGAAAAAAAATCTACATTGCTAGTAATAATCAAATGAGTTAAATTTGTATTTCATGTGGGACCTAAAAATTTACATATATGATTTTCTTGAATAAATGATAATATAAGTTCATCCATGTGGGACCTAATGAATGTACATATATGATTTTCTTGAATTCTAGGTCTTCCAATTGGATTTGCAGTCTTCATGGTTCACCTGGCCACTATCCCAATCACCGGTAACGGAATCAACTCTGCTAGAAGTCTTGCAATTGCAGTCATCTACAATAAACACCAAGTATGGAATGACCTCGTTACTTGTTAGTAGGTTGTTCGTGGATCGGTACAGTACGGTATTTAATTATTTCGGTTTGATATTTCCGGTATTTGGTTTCTTAAAATGCTATTACTAATACCATACCTAATTACATTCAGTATGGTTTGACTTTTCTCCTTGCAGTTTCAGTTTATTCGATTCGGTAATTTCGGTTTATTCAATTGGAATATTAACTAGTGCATAGAGCCATAGACTGTAATTTTCTTAATTAAAGTACTCAATGAAAACGTTCTAAACTCACCTGATTGTTGATAAAATCTTTGTCCAAAACCATCAAGTATCAACTAAGAGAAAAAAGATACACAAACAAATACATTTAATCATTGAAAATATCATGTTACTTGCTTAGAGTTAATTGTTGAAATTAGAGAATACAAGGATTAATCCTATATATGCAACAATAATACAAGAGTAACGGTGAAAGAAACAACCCAAAATAGTTGAAATATTATGTAAACTGCTTGGTAACTGACCACACCCAACTCTAGTCCTAAAAAGGATAAGCGGTCGCTGCAAATATAATTCAGTCTAAAAGTCCGGAGTCGAATCCCACAGAGAATTAAGGCTTAGCTATAGTTGTTTGATATCACTAAGAAGATAAGTCCAAACAATTTCCTAATTATGAAGATTATAATGTTTATTTATCTAATTAACTAACAAATACTAGAAAGCAGTACAACTATCAATTAACAAGGATAAGGATTGAAGACAAGACTAAGGAGGTCTAGAGTTATGATTTTCCCAATTGTCGGAATCCTTCCCGTTGTGTCTTCTATAAATTCGCCTAAGTATTCTCTACCGATCGTGAGTACTTTAGTTGTCGTAATTCTCTCCCGAGCAACTACCGCAATTTACTAGATGTATTCTCTCGAACTACACTAGCTGACGCTTAATTCATCGCTCACTACGACCGCACCAAGGTTTCGTTATCTCTAATTCCGCCTTTAAACCCTTCGTATTGATCTTTCACCTACGTTAGAAGTGATGTTGTTCAATAACTACCTAAATATATACTCTCTCTCGAGCAGTACACACTAAATAGGCACAATCAATTAATGACCATTCAATCAACAGCTACAAACACGAAGTTGAACAAGTAGACAAATCCAACGGCTCAATTATATAAAAACATAAGAAGAATTCATCCTCCAAAAGGTTCCATCAAAACCCTAGATAATAAATTAGCTATTCATAATAGTATGCAAAAATATAATACTAGAATTCATAACCAATAATAGAAATAGGAAGAAGGAAGTGAGAAAATTGTAGAAGAATTCTCCGCTTTGCTCCTAGTGTGTTCTTGCCTCCTTAGGTCGAATCCCCGGTTTTCTTAGCCTCCTTAGGTCTAAATTATGTCAAAGGTCCTCAAAATACCGTTTTTTCCATGTATATATATCAAGTAGGGTCGGCCCAAACAATTATACCTTCTCCTACGCGTAAAAGGACACTTTTCCAGGTCAGGACGTCCGCGGCCGCAGATTCAACCGCGGATTTGGCCACTTTCTGCCTCACTCTGCAGCCAGTGCGCGGCCGCGCACTTGTCGCGAATTTTTCACCCTGTTTGGTTTAAAATTTGAAAAAATATAAAAGATGAAAGTTGCAGCCCTTTGAATTGGCTTTCCAACCATATATTGTGGAGATCAAATGGAGTTCTGAGCAAAAAGTTACGTCCATTTTATTAGACAGTGCGCAATATGCCTACTCGATTCTTCGTTCGTTCTTAACTATCATCCGTTGATCCCCGAACACGATCCCGGTTTAATTCCTTGGGCTTTTACTCAAACTTCAAAGCTCCAAATCACTTGAATTCATTCTATAACATATACATAGCTCGGAATCACTCTTACAAGGCATAAAACACACAATTAATGCAAACACTAGCGATTAAAGCTTAAACTCAACTGAAGTGCAATGAATTGGAATGTAATAATTGACTAAAATATGTAATTATAGCCTATCATAAGCAACCTAGAAAGTAAGAATTAAAATCTGCATCCTACCTTGTTCCTCCATTTTTCTAAAGAAGTACATGGACTTTACTGCCAACCTCAACATGAATACAAAAGAAAAGTATTGTGTAACTTAGTATGTTAATCAATAATATCTATAATTTGTAATTTAGTATATATTTCGATACGGTATCGGTATTTCGGTATTATTTTTTTAAATACTATATCTAATACCAAATTATTTTAAAAACTTAAACCAAATACCATAACAAATACCAAAAATACCCAATACCATATACTAAATATTTTGATTTTTGTACGATAATTCGATATTTACCATATTATGCATAGTCCTACTCGTTAGCCCTCTCCCTTTCTCTCTATATAGTAGTCCTTTGGTATGGGCAATACATGTAATTATAAGAGAGAAATTAGAGTATATGGAAAGTTAGTATCGTCGCAACTGGCATATTTTAAGGTCTTCCAATGAATGATGCCTCAAATAAAGAACATAAACTTCTCTTGAAAAGCTGAAAATAATGAAGTTTTTAAAAATTACAACACTCCAATAATGATAGTGTGTTTGTATACAAACAATGAGAAACATATAACCAATGCACCAATGGGGTAACGTGACTAAGTATTTGTGATTTATGAAGTTTTGTGTATGGTGATTTATGTGGTGCAGCATATGACAACTAATATATTTATGTTGGTTTTGATTACATTCAGCTCAAAGTTGACTCCTTTGCAAAGATTAAAAGACCAAGGATGATACTAATAAAATGTATAAAATATCTGCATTACCAAACTGTTTGACTATCTAAACCACAGAATTATAAAAGAGCATTAAAGTTTACATGCCTCTGTAACATTTTCACCTTTTTTGGCCGAACCTCTGTAACATTTTTTTCTTAACCCAAAAAAAAGAAGAGAGAACATCTTCTTGATCTAAAAACACGTAAAACTCCTAATAGGCTTTCTTTTTTTCTTTCTTTTTTTTTTTTTTTTAACTGGAGAATGCATTGATAAGTCAAGATGTACATAGAGGGGGGCATAAACCAAACCTCTCAGAGGAAAGTTGGGATGGACTAAGTCCATCCATTACAATTTGACTAGTCCAACAAGAATTAGGAGGGTTGCTCCTTAAACAGATTAGCTCACAAAACAAAGGAACTAAGAAAGATCAGTCAGCCTGGATCAAAAATAAAGGTCCTCTTTCTTACTCTGATTCTGAATTTGGCATCCCTTTCTCGTCATTCTTCAATAAGGATATAAACTGCCTTGGAAGATTTATAGCCTCAGCGAAGAACTGACTCTTCCTCTCTACTTAAGCTATATTAGCTAGGAGGTCTGCTGTTACCTTCTCTGAGTGTGTGAACATAATGAAAATTTTCAATTAGATTCATTGCTTGAATCGTTGAGATCTCATCCTTTATATGCCAAGTAGTAGAAATTTCTCCGCTTATCATCTGGATAACAACAAGAGAATCTGACTCAACTGTCAACCTGTTGAAGCCATGATCTAAGCACCATCTAACTCTGGTTTTGATGCTTGAGCTTCAGCTGAATTGTTTGAGCAACTACCAAGGTAAATAGTGAAAGCCATGATCAAACGTTCGAGATGATCTCTTAACACCCCTCCACCTCCTGCATTACTTGGGTTTCCTTTGCTACAACCATCAACATTTAATTTGAATTCCCCAACACTCGGTTTATTCCATCTCACAGGAAGAATGTGTAGTTGAGGTTTGATTATATCTACCAATTGACATATCCTCGGGAAAGAAGACATAAAAGGCGGAGAAAGAAATTCAGTAGAAAGCAACAGTTGCATCAAGTAGGTAATTTGACCAATGATTCTATGAATTGAACTTCTAATACCCTCATATTTGTAGGTACATCTATATTTCCATAATTCCCAACAGATAATAGAGGGGAGACGTTGCAATATCATGTCATGAACTTTGTTTTGTGGTTTGACGAGCCATCATCTGATGAATTTGGCCCGAATACCACCAACAGAGTTAATAGACAATCCACATGCATCTTGAAAATATTTCCAAACTTTTAGAGTCACATCACCATCACAAAATAAATGGTTTGTAGTTTCCATATTGCTATTGATGCAGCAATTATATTTTGAGGGCCCATGAACGCCAAACCTGATCAAAGAGTCATCAGTTGCAAGCTTACCATAATAATCTCATAACATGAAAAGATACTTTAAATGGTAGTTTACGGTGCCAGATCTTAGTTGTAGTGAAGGAAGAGCCTCTAGATTTTCCAAAAGTTTTCCATGCTGATTTACTAGAAAAAGATCCAGTGGGGTTTGCGAGCCAAATAGGAAGATCTTTCTCTTCATGAGAAATCTTGATAGATTGAATATGAGAAACCAAATTAGAAGGGAGAATATCACTAAGTTTATCTAGCTTCCATTGGTTGTGCGCAATAAAATCAGCCACTTTTATCTTCTGGGACTTGTTTCCCTGTTGAACTAAATTAGCAAGGGCTCCTTTATTGGTCCATTTATCCCACCAAAAAAAAAGGTTACCTTTTCCTACATTCCATAAAATGTGTTTCACAGTTTTTCTTGATATCCGTTAGCCTTCTCCAAGAGTGTGACTAAGTATAACTCTTTTTTTCTAGCAACTGGATGATATCTTTTGCAGTATTTAGCTTCCAGGAAGAGGGTGAGAAGAGACTTTTGAGTTCTGAAAATTCCACCAGGATTTAGCAGCAAAAGAAATGCAAATGTCATGCAATGATCTAAAACCTACCCCTCCCTCCATCTTAGGATAACATAAATTCTACCAGGAAAACCAATGATAACTTCTCTTGCTCTCTATTGTACCCCAGAAAAAACTAGCAAGAGATTTTTCAATATGATAAAGGATAGTTTTTGGTGGATGCACAACAAATATGGTATGTAAAGGAATAGAATGCAATACAGACCTGATAAGGATTGCTCTAGCCCCAAAAGAGAGAATTTTTCCTTTCCAACCCTGAGTTCTATTTGCTATTTTGGCCACCATATTTCCAAAGTAGCAAATTTTCTTTCTCCCAGGGTAAATAGGGCACCCAAATAAGTAAAAGGGAACTGGGAATGGGAAAAACCGGTAATGCTTTAGATGTCTTCAATTACAGTTGAAGGAGTTTTAGAAGATACCATGAATGTAGATTTTCTTTTATTCACCATTTGTCCTGAGGCTTGTTCATAGTTCTCCAACTTTTTCATCATCATGGCAATAGATAATAAGTCACCAGAGGAGAAGAGGACGGTGTCATCAGCATATGTGAGGTAAGTGATTAAAGGACTACCTCGATCCATAGAAAAATTAATAAAATTATCATGTACTAGCTGGTCCATCATGTAAGACAACAATTCTGCCCCAATGATAAAAAGTGAGGGGGATAGTGGGTCTCCTTACTTAAGGCCCCTAAAGGATTTGAAAAACCCATGTCTCACTCCATTGACATTGATGGAGTACCAATTGTTTGAGATCAATCTTGCAACCATATCAATCCAACATTCAGAAAAGCCTAATTGCCTTATGGTTTGATAGAGGTAGTCCCAAGGAACTCTATCAAAGGCCTTTGCCATGTCTAGCTTAAAAACTACATTACCATTGACATTGAGCCTATTCAAGTTATGAATAAGTTTTTGAGTAAGCATGACATTATCTGAGATTGACCTACCTTTAAGGAAACCAATTTGGTTTGGAGAAATAATCATGTTCATAAGAGGGGCTAGCCTACTATTAAGCAACTTTAAGATAATTTTGGAAGTGAAGTTGCTTAGACTAATAGGCGTGAAATCAGTGAATTATTGCGGGTTATCAATTTTAGAGATAAAGACAAGACATGTATGAGTGAATGATCTAGGAAGTGGTTGCCTAGAGAAGAATTCCAAAACCACCTGATAGAGATCAGCAGAAATTATATTCCAGCAGTGTTGAAAGAATTTTTCAGAAATGCCATCGGGGCCAGGAGAGCTGCTGCTATCCATGGAGATACTACCTGTTTCAGTTCATCCATGGTAGGGAGTGCCTCTAAAACCAAGTTATCTTATTCATTTATTATTCTGTTAAGCCCCCTAAGCTTTGAAAAATCTCTGCAAGTATTTTCTTGTCTGAATTGCCGCTCAAAAAAGTTAATAGCTTCAATAGCTATATCATCTTTGTTCTCAATCCAGGTACCATCTTGCTTATTGATTCTTGTAAGTTATAATTTTTTCCTTCTAGAATTAATTACAGAGTGAAAGAACCTGGTGTTATTGTCACCATCCGTAAACCACTTCAAGCCAACTTTTTGTCTCCAAAAATGACTCTTCATTTTTTATGTGCTTAATCAACTGTGCATTCACATTATTGTTTTCCATCCTATTGCTTTCAGAATTTTCATTTAGGCATCTTTCCTCTAATACCTCAAGCATATTCTGCAATTCCTTAGTCTTATCAAAAATATTCCCAATAGAATTTTTGGACCAAAAGGAAAGACTTTTATAGACATTTTTTAGCTTGAGATGAAATCTCCACGTAGGGCCTCCATCTACTTGTAGTTTCCAGGCTTGTTCCACCACTTGCATAAAACCCTCTTGTGCAGTCCAAAGATCTAAGAATCTGAAATACTTTTTAGGCTCCAATTGTGGATTAGACGTGGAAACAAGCAAATGAGCATGATCAGAGCCAGTTCTGACCAAGTGTGTGCCAGAGGTATCTGCAAAATTCTGCCGAGTTAACAAGAGCTCTATCCAGTCTTTCCCATATCCTCTTAGTAGGTGCCCAGCCATTACACTAGGTAAAAGGACTTCTAGTGTAACCAAGATCCAAAAGGCTACTATCCACAATGCAGTTGATGAAGGGCAAGCTTTTAGACATATTGTGGATTCCCCCCCCCCCCCTCCCCCTTTTCTCCTGAGGATCAGTAATAGCGTTAAAATCCCCAATCACCATCCATAAAGAGCTAACTCCATTATAAAAAGATTTGATGCTATCCCATAGAGGCTCCCTGAGATGAGCTTCGCATTTAGCATACACTAAAGTCTCCCCATTATTATCAATTGAGCAATTGATAAGTTGAGGAAGGTCTTCAATAGTAATACAGTTGATAGAGCTATCACCAAAGAACCAGATTTTATTGTTGCAATTAGCATATGCAAAATCAAACCCAAGTCCTCTTCTAAATTTTTCTAACTTTTTCTTTCGCAGAAAGGTTCTATGATAGCAATGAATAAAAGGTTGTGAGTTCTTTTGAGTTGCTTAAGTCTGTCAAAGGCACCTTATAAAGTAATGCCTCTAATACTCCAAATAAGATACTTAATCATTAAAAAGATGTAGACTGATCATTATTGTCCTGTGAAAATTTCACAGGAGGAATGCCTTTGCTCTTCTATTACATCTGCCCTCCCTAAATGTGAGTCTACTTCTGGTTAATGAGAGTCCACCTCTAGTTACCTCATGCTCCCTAGGTGAGAGGTGGTGTCTGTCAGTTACATCTCCAAAGGATTGACCAATTTCATCTGGTGGTGATGATTGATGTGAGAAAGCTTTTAGTAATCTGTTAGCATGATCATCGCTGGTAGCTGATTGAGCATCAAGACTTTCCTCACTTTCAGACTGATCTTCAACGCTTTCAAAGTCATTCTCAGAATCACTAACAACTTGATCATTTTCAGCAGTTTTTGAATCTTCCCCTTCAAATTCGGAATCTACATCATTTACAACATCCAGCTCTAATTCATCACTACTCTCTGAGGGAACAGTGTGGTTAATAGGATTGTTAGCTGGTGGAGGGGATTTGGAGGTTGGATTATCAGGAGGATGAGGGTCTAGAGGCTCTCGAGAAGTGCGGTTTGTGTGTGCATTTTCTATCTGGTTTTCTAGTAGTGGAGGGCTAATTTGTGTTGTCTTTTGGATTTTAGGAACTGAGGTGGATATATTTTGTTGTTTTGGAACAACAAAAGTAGAGGCGATATCAGATTGGTGTTTTGTTTGGTAGTACTATCAAGGAGCATCTCAGAACCTTCCTTAATGGAAGACTGCACATTAGGGCTGGTCTGAGGTGTTGTATTTTGAGGTTTATTAGGCTTTGAATTTGGATTAACTTGGCTTGACTCAATTTTTAGTGGAGTAGGTTGTTTTGTGCTATGATGCTGATGAGTATTAGTCTGTTGTTTGCTCTGATTAACTTGCCATTGCACTCTTTTCTTTGGTCCATTCTTGTGTTTCGATGCCTAGTGCAATTGGGCTATATGTTCAACTGGATTGTTCTTGTCCAAAACTTGTTTCTGTTTGTCTTGCGTTCCATCATTTGTTAGCTGTATAGTTGGTTGATTTTCCCTCTCTGATTGTGAATTTTTCCCTGTGAGAATGACTTCCTAATGAGGTTGTTGTGGTAGCATATTCAAGTTAGCATTCCCGATTGTGTGATGATGTAATTTCTTGTTTCCTCTTTGAACTCTCCATTGATCATCAATCTCCTCAGTGTTGGCTGAGGCTTGAGCCTGAACTTCTTCATCTCTTTTCTTGTTTCTGCAGGAGAGTAGATCGTAACCTTGCATACAAAAATATTGGTTGTATGATGGGGCACCCTCGTATTCGATATCTAACCAGTATCCATCTTCCTCATTACTATCTAACCTCTTAAAATCCCAGCCATATTTGATCCTGTCTAGGCTTCAAGAGTTCAATTTCAACTTTAAGCTTAGCCACGTTACCTCTAGACTTAGAGTAAGTGGCCATATCAGGGGACATGGCAGTACCAATTGAGCTAACCATTCTGGACAAGGTGTCCCACCAAAAAAAAATGCCAGGGGAGCTGATGAATCAAAATCCATACAGGGGCAATTGTAATTTCACATTCAGGGGAAAAATCAGGGGTCCATCTAATAACCTTCATTATATATGGACCAAGAGTGATGACTGGTTTAGAGTATATGTGGTAGAAGTCTGCTTCATTGGTAAAGTCAATATAAACATGATTTGTATCATAGTAGGCTATTTTAACAGAACCTTTGAGAGGGATATGACTGATGAACAATCTCCTTACTTCTTCCATACTAGGTTTACCTCTGGTGAACTTCCCAATGATTATAAATTTGCAATCTTCAGCTAATGTAACAAAATAGTCATGAGCACTGAATTATACTGCTAGTTTGCCTATATGAGTACCGTGCGTAATTTCCACCGGTTGCTTGGTACTTGAGCTATTGGCGAGAGCAGCTGACACCGTAGCTGAGAAGGATGGCTTAGACACTGGGTATGGTGGCTTGGTTTGAACTTTGGAATTAGTATTTGAGCTAGAGGGGGATTTGCATTTTGTTGACCATTGGACTGGGAATTTTGAGTAGTATTGATGTTTCGGTTGTGATGATGAGGGGGTCAAAGTTACTGAAAAGTTTCAATTGTGGTGGAAGAGAGTTGTTCTTTTGGGCATTGGGAGTTCGTGATTTGGTGTTGAGTTAACTTTTGTGCCATCCAGATGGACTGCATCTTCATGTCTAGGATGTTGGTTATGAGGTGGGGGTAATTTTGCCGACCATAATTGATGGAAAGGTTTGGGGTGTTGAGTTGGTGATATATGGATTCTGATGGTGAGGTGTCGTATTTTGAGTGGTATTTTGTGGTGGTGGATCGGGCGGGGCTGGTGGAGGTAATTGAGGGACCTCTAATGGTCCAGTGAGGTCGTCTGAGAGCATAGAGAGAAGTCAGAGAAAAATTAGTTAGAGAGAGAAAGGACCGTTGGCGTCTAAAAAATCCTAATAGGCTAATTTTATTCAATTCAAATTATAGGAATTTTTCACTCAATTAGGGTGTGTTTTGTTCGAATGAAAATATTTCGAAAAATGTTTTCATTCACCAACCAAACAATGGAAAAAAAAAATCTTCGTACCAAACACACTCTAAGAGCTCGTTTGGACATAAAATTTTTTCCTTTTTCCAAAAAAAATTTACTTTTTTTCGAAATCAGCGCTTTTTCATAAAATTTTCAATTTTCACTTGAAGATCCATTTTGGAAATTTTCGAAAATTTGAAAAACTCCAAAAAGCTGTTTTTCAAAATTTTCACTCAAATCATTCATAAAACTTCAAAAACAACCCAAACTGAAATTTATGTCCAAAAACAACTCTAAATTTCAAATACCATTTTGACTTGAAAAAAAATTTCACCATTTTTTAGAGTTTTACAATTCTTATGTCCAAAATAAGTGTTGATTTATCTTTCCTATTTTTCATTTATATTTCTCTTCTATCCTCTCCCTTTGTATTTTAATTAATTTATTTTTTCATTCCAAGTCAGCACAATCATAAAAACGAGACAAAATTATTTTTAAAAAGTCCAACACACGACGGGACACACTATTTTTTCCTATCCCCATTGTTATCTTCTTCTTTACATGTCCCCTATTTCAGTATACATATCCTATCCCGCGGTGCATTTTAGCAACAAGCCGTGAAACACATGAAGCATCCAGTAGCAGAAGCAAACGAGGAGAGTCCATTCGGCTCACTTAGCCAATCCGAATTCTACTCTCACCACTCAGTAACTCACAACTCCGAATTCATCACCAATTCACGAGGCCTTAAGCTTTTTACTCAGTGGTGGATCCCACTCCCTCCGGCGAAAATCATCGGCGTCGTCTGCGTCGTCCACGGCTTCACCGGCGAGTCTAACTGGTTCGTTCAGCTCACCGCCGTTCACATCGCCAAACACGGATTCATCGTCTGCGCTGTTGATCACCAAGGTCATGGATTCTCCGACGGTCTTGTCGCTCATATACCAGACCTAAATCTCGTTGTTGACGACTGCATTAGTTTCTTCGATTCGTTTCGGGATCTTCACGCGCCGCCGTCTCTCCCGTCGTTCCTCTACGCTGAGTCTCTCGGTGGCGCTATCGCACTGCTAATCACTCTCCGGCAGGGTGATACTGCTCCCCGCCGACCGTTCGACGGTGTCGTTTTGAATGGAGCAATGTGTGGGATTAGCAATAAATTTAAACCGGCGTGGCCTTTGGAGTATCTCCTTGATATTGCCGCTTTTTTTATCCCGACTTGGCCGGTAGTTCCCACTCGCGGCTCGTTGCCTATGGTTGCGTTCAAGGTAATGAGATAAAATCGCTTTTGTTTAAATTTGAAATGAAATCCGTTTGTGTAAATTAGATATTCACGATTTGTGATAAATAGTCTATCTATCTCAATTTATGTGATAATATATGATTAATTACGAATTCTAAGAAGCTAATTTTTTTTTTTTTGAAAACTTGTAACTAAAACTATATTTGTTTACAGTTATAAATTATCTTGTTAAGTATAAATTAAAAATTTAGGGTGGGTTTGGTACGAGGAAAATAAGTAGCTTTATCACTTATTTTCCCTTGTTTGGTTGGTGAGGGAAAAAAATTTTCTAGAATTTTTTTTCTAGTGTTTGGTTAGAGAGTAAGAAAATATTTTTTATGGTACTCTTTAACCCTCCCCCCTCCAAAATACTCAACGTTTTAAGGACTCTATTTTCTTCAAGAATTTAATTATTCTTTCAAAAATTCACACAAACCCAAAGGATTTAGTGTGTTGCTTTACTTTTTTACACAAAAACAACGTTGGAATTTGTGCTTCATAACTAAAAAGAAAATACTTTTTTTTTTGGGTTGAAAAAAAGGTATTCTTTCTACAATATGAAAATAAAGTACTCATTTTATTGAAACAAAAGCAAATATTTTTTCTATATCATAAAAAAAATACTCATTTTGTTGAAATGAAAAAAATACTTTGTTGAAATGAAAAAAAAATACTTTGTTGAAATTAAAAAAAATACTTTTTCTACATCATGAAAAGAAAATACCCTTTTGTTGAAATGAAAGAAAACACGTTTTACTTCATAATTTTGTTGAAACGAAAGAAAAATATTTTTTCTATATTATGAAATGAAACTAATTTTTTTGTTAAAATAAAAAAAAAACCTTTTTATATCATGAAAAAAAATATTCATTTGTTGAAATAATTTTTTTTATCTATTAACATAAAAAAGAAAGTACTATTAATATAATTTTTATTTAGGGTGGGGGTGGGGGTGGGGCTGAGGTGGGGGGTGGGGTATGGTGGGTGGGGATGAGTAGTAGGTAGAGTGTTGGGGTGGGTTGGTGAGGGTTGAGAATAGGGGGAAGATTGAAAAAGAGTTTTGGAAAATGAGGAAAATGTTTTCCAAAATATTTAAGCCAACAAAACATGGAGAAATTGGAAAATATTTTCCATCGTACCAAACACACTCTTATAGTTAAATGATTTTTAAATATAAAAATATAGAGTATCATTTTTCAAACAAACTAAAAATAAAATACGATAACATAAATTAGGACAAAGGAAGTGTATTTCTAAAATATGTAATTACATACTGTGAGTGGAAATGTTAATTTAAAACTATTTAAAATAACATATATATGAATTTTATTTTCTTTTTTGAGAAATGTAATTTCAATCAAGCATTTGAGCATTTCTCTTTTGTTGCCTTTTTTTTTTAGGTAATTCATGAAGGAGGAGTCATTGTAAAACTATTTAATTAATACTAACATGCATATGATTTTATTTTCTTTCTGGTAATTAAAGCATTTGATCGTTTCTCTTATGTTGCATTTTTCATTTTTTGACTTTTCTGGTAATTCACGAAGGAGGAGTGAAAGAGGAAGCTGGCAATAGCCAGTCCAAAGAGGCCACTTATGAAGCCACGCGTAGCGACGGCGCGTGAGTTAATGAGTGTATGCAGGGAGTTACAGGGGAGATTCGAAGAAGTGAAGGTACCATTTCTGATAGTACACGGCGGCGATGACGTCATTTGCGATCCAGTCTGTGCGGAGGAGCTATATCGACGATCGATGAGTAATGACAAGACTTTGAATATATATCCAGGAATGTGGCATCAGCTGGTCGGCGAACCAGAGGAGAATGTGGAGAAAGTGTTCGGAGATGTTGTGGAGTGGCTCAGAACGAGAGCTGAGAAGACCACCGTGGACGGCGGCGCGTGGGAAAGCGTTTGAATGGAAGTAGTTTTGAATATTGTAGTTGAGGAGTGGTTGGTTAATTGTTAAAGAAGTGCTAAGGTAGATAAGAAAACAGCAAACAGTGTGATCTGTAACTCAATAAGGACCAAAAATAACTTTGTACAAGCATTATGCTGAACAATAATTGCTAGTTTGCTACTCAACCTTGAACAGTAAAGTCGACTCCTTTTCTCATTTTATCTTCCAATCGTCCCATCATTTTAGGGTATAAGTTGTCCTAGATAAGCTAACATCTCAAATCAAATATAGAATAAAGTTAATCCAAACTTTATTCCGAAATTATTATCCTTATCTCATGTACCAAACGATCCCCAAGCAGTGTTTTAAAAGGCGTGGGCATAAGGCGAGGCGTAAGCCCCAAGATACGGGACGTAATCCTATGAGTATTTAATTTTTAATATTTTATACAACAATAACAACAACCCAGTATAATCCCACTTAGTGGGGTCTGGGGAGAGTAGTGTGTATGCAGACCTTACCACTACCCTGGGGTAGAGAGACTGTTTCCAAATAGACCCCCGGTAACATAATTACAGTAAATATTTATAAACAGGTAAAATTGTATAAAAATTGAAGAAAATTATAAATATTTGAAATATATATATATATATATATATATATATATATATATATATATATCATCCCAACAAAAAACTAGTCAAAACAATCTATTATACGCTACTTACAAGCACAAGTAACTTGAGGTCGAAAAGAATAAAATTTTCTACATAGAGGAACAAAAAAGATGACTAACATGCAATTTGAACTTTGAACTTGCTGCTATGAAGGAGAATGAAGTTCTCTTTGTATTAACAGATGACTAACATGCAATTTGAACTTGGGAGATATTAGCAGACAAGATAAAGAATTGGGAAAGACCATAAATTAGGGCTTCAATCAATAAAAAAGGTCTTGACTTTTTAATTTAATACATTTCAGTTCTTTTTTAATCTTTTGAGTAATTACAAGCTGACTTTTGAGAATTTGGGTATTATATGAAAGACTTATTTAACAAATTTTGTTTTAATTTGAAAAAGTCTCTGGCGCTTATGCCCCCACTACAAAGACGCGCCTCAAACGTCCGGACATATGCTCCAAATTACTAGGCGTATGCCTCTTGAGACTTTCGCTCCACACCATCGCCTCAGGGCAATTTTGGTACACCTCGCCCCAAGACTCTCCCCAAAAACGCCTTTTAAAACACTGCCCTCAAGCATGCTACTTGCACCATTTGATGTGATACAAGCATTGTCTGAATGTTTTTTTTTTCCGGCTTAATCCCTCCACTAGAAAAAGAAAAACAAAGATTACAATTTGTAATCAAATGACAAAAATAAACTTTGTAAAAGCAGGTAGTCCAACTGCATGCAGGTATAAATAAAGGTCGAATAAGTTAAGGACGTAATATTACCATTCACAAATACTACATGTTTATGCATTCAGAGTCTTGCATAATTCTTCTCCTTAACCAGTAAAAGAGGGCAAAAAGGACATCCAAACGAAAGGAAAATCAAGCAAGCGAAAAAAGGTCTCTAGCTAACTAATTACAACAAGCCTAAGCTTGGATTTCCTAAGTTCCCAGGAAGACTGAAGATCATTGACTGCCCATGAACAGGGACATATATGCAACGAAATAATACCAAAATGAGCAAAATATTAGTCAAGCACCTACAGTTATAAATCTTAGAAAGAATATCATCCCTTACAGAATAAAAATCTCATCTTTGCTGGTCTAAACAAGAACCCCGTAATCATTCTGTTGGGCAATGTCCTCTCTAGTTTCATGGGAGACCTGGGGAACAACATCAATTGAAGCATGAGGCTTATCTTCTGCTACTTCACTGGAGAGCCGGCCATCTTCAGCTAGATGATGGAAGTGTGATTCGTCAAGTCCATTAGCATCTTCGCAAAGCTCCAAATCATCGACACTGTGAGCCACATGAGATATCCGGCCGTGATCATCCTCACTTACTGTAATACATAAATCATCACTGCCCATGTGATATAGGTGAGAGTCATCTGCATCAAAAGTTGCAGCAGGTAACCGAGATTGCACAGGTACCCCTGCTGCATAATATTGCTCTATCTCTTCTTTCCGTTTACGTTTGCCCATCCCCTTCCTTCTTACTCTCTCCTTTCCACGTACTCTCTTTCCAACTTCACCTTGTGAGTTTGTTGCAACAACTACTGTACTTGCAATCTGATCCCTCAAGCATTCATAAGTAATATATCGGATTCTTGTGACAGATTGTAACTGTTGATCATCCATCCCATGAGTTGAAAGGGTGTCTGCTATAAGGGCAATCTCCCTCAGTGCAGCATTCTGCAATGACAAAAAAACAGATTGTAATGAAAAATTGGAGGTGCACTACGGAGTAAGGAGGTAAGAGAGGATGTGGATAACAGAAATTGAAATTTTCTAAATTAGTTTACCATTCTTTGAAACTCAGATGAGATAGGCACAGGCCTCCCCACCAACTTCCTTGTAATTCTCAAATACCACTGCATGTATTCACTTTCCTCCACATCTTCCTCTGCCTCCACAATGTAGAGATGGCGATTCGACCATTCATTAAGCTCTGACTCCATTTTTGTTGAGAGATCTACACCACCGTCAACTCCCCGGCTCTTCCTTTCCCACTTTTGTACCTCTTCAGGGACTGTCTGATGCATGCCAAACTGCCTTAGGCAACGATCTGGAAGGTGTCTTTCAGCCTTGTCATAACATATCAACATGGTCTTTGATCTCCCGAGAATGAGGCTGCGTAATATATGTTCTGGTATGACAGTGTGACTAATGTTTGAGTAAGGACACCAGTCAACCTGGACGAAAGCATAGAATTGTTCCATTTTCTTAAGCTCTCCAAGACGTAAATGATTCAAGTCACATAAGCAAGTTCTGAAAATCAACTTACGTCAGATGGCTTCATAGAGTCCAATGCTTTTCGGTAGAATGCCACATCACGGTTTGATGTTGGACTGCTTTGTTTACCTTTCCACCTAAGTACAAATGGGAAACATTCATGGATTGGATCATGATTAAGCTTTGGCCGACCAACATTGAGGTGGTAGTAACTCCAGCACTACAAGAGAGGAAAAACTCATCACAGGAAGATTTAATATAAAGGTGAGCTACATTTTCTAATTACTTATCAAAGCATGACACAGCCAGGTCAGTTGTGTCCCGGAGGAAACCTTACAAAGGCAAAAACTTCCTAGCCTCATCATACCTGTAACAGTGTCAAACAGCCACTAATTGTGCTTTGAGACCTGAGGGAAGCATTCCCAAGCGCTCTGTACAAGAAGGATAAGGCTGCAGCACCCCAAGCATACCTGCCAGCTTCATCAAAATTTTCAAACAATGGAAGGTACATTACCGGTACTTTATTGCCAGTGGTAGTTGAAAAAATTGTGCTACCCACAAGGTAAAGAAGATAAGCACGTGTATGACGCTCAACATCCTCCATGGAAGCATCCTCAGGACACTGAGAGAAGGTCTCTTTCAACCAACTAAGCTTCACCATCCCACCACTCGTATATCCCGAGTCAGGTGCTTTCCCCAACAACCTGATACAGACTGCTTCACATGAAGTATATGTCACACCTATAACAGCTTCACCGTCAACTGGTAGCCCAAGCAAGTAGGCGACATCCTCAAGGGTCACAGTCATTTCCCCAACAGTGAAATGGAATGTGTTAGTTTCTCTCCTCCATCTCTCAACTAGAGCAGAAATGAGTGGGTTATCCAAACTAATTGCCGGTATCATTCTTAAATAACCAAATCCAGCCTTCTTAACCAACTCAATCTGTTTCTCTGTGAGCATCCACTGATCGAGCTTTGATGTGTGTTCATGGCACCTAAGAGCACTACGCTCCTGTCAACAGTCAGAACAAGTTATTTAATTCTTGTCTGTGTTACTGTTTTACAGTCAAGTATCAATTTCTAAAATAAAAAAAGGAGGAAGTTTATCTTAGTGAATACCTGCCCTTCCCAAATAGCAGATGATACATGTTTATCTTGATCGTACAACACAGCATCATCAATAGGTCCAGGATTAGTTGCATAGTAGTCCACCATCACTGCTTATGACATATCTCTGAAACAAGACAAACTTAACATTACTACTAAGGAAGAACAAAATTAAGGTTTTCATCAAAATTTGTAATGCACCTTAACTACATTGTTTGAAACTAAAGGACGAAAGCTTTTATATTGAGGAAGCATTTGAACAGAAACTAGTGATGGTAAGTCTAAAACGGGCATATAAATCAATAAATCAATAAATAAATAAAATAGGATTGGACGATGGAGAAGAAGCCCCTATCCGTCCTTTTCCAAAGTCTAAACAATGGTTAGAGCTGTTAGAAACCTTGAATGAACCCAGAATCTAAATCTTGTAAGACCAGCTAAGGATGCATCAAATGTTAGACTACACAAGAAACTACTTCACAAGTTAAACAAGCATGAATCTACATCATAAGTGGTGAGACAAGTAACCAATGTACATTTATACAGATGACCGGCCCAGTGGCAGGAATCAAATCGTCCTTCATCTCAAACACCTTAGCCTTGAACAGGGGCGGCACGACATAATATGGGGCCTAAGGCGAAAATAAAAAGTGAGGCCTTAAATTTTTTTAATTTTTTTTCTCTTATAATTATCGAAATCTAAAGAAGTTATAATCGGTTTTAATTATTGCCAATGTCTAACCAATGTGTTTAATCTCTCTTGTGTTATCATGTTGGACTTTATTGATTTAGTGTTTTCAACTTTTTCGACCGAGGCAACTGATATAGAAATTGTTAACGGTAATAGAATTAACCCTTTTTACGTGATTGAGTTTGTCAATTAGAGTATTCTTCTACTTATACAGTTTCTCTTAACACTTTTAATTCTAAATTTAAGTTGAAACAAATAATATTATAGTAACTAATATGTTTCAAGAGTCATTCAATGTTAATGACGTATTTTAATAGTTACTTATCAACACATTTGTAGCTTTGATTCCTAAGAAGGTAGGGGCCAAAGAATTAAGAGATTTCAGGCCTATCAGTTTGACAGGCAGCATATACAAGATTATTTCCAAGCTATTGACTGAGAGACTCAAAAGGTGGTTAACAAATTGATGGATCATCAACAAATGGCCTTCATTAGAGGCAGACAGATCATGGATGTTGTGCTAATAGCCAATGAATGTATAGACACAAGGAAGATAAGCAAAGAGCCTGAGATTCTATGTGAGCTGGATATTGAGAAAGCATATGACCATCTGAATTGGAAATACCTTTTGGATACTCTGAGGAGGATGGGCTTTGGGGGAAGATGGATTAGCTGGATTAGATATTGTATTTCCACTGTAAGTTTCTCAGTACTTATCAATGGAGAGCCAGTTGGATTTTTCCCTTCACAGAGGGGGCCGAGACAAGGTGATTCCCTCTCCCTTTTTTTATTCATAATTGTTATTGAAGGGTTAAATGACATGGTGAAAGTAGCTCAAACAAATAACTGGATAAGAGGCTTTAAAGTGAGTAATAGGGCTTGTTAGCGGAAACGTAAAAGAAAGAACACAAGACTTAACGTGGTTCGGATCAAAATAATCCTACGTCCACCAGAGAACAGTTGCCTTTTTAATATTAACAAAGGAAGGGGAGAGTTCCCAATTACACTTAAGAGAATTTCTCTCTTAACTCTCTACTCACTACAATGTGTTGTATTATTTTTGGGATGGTTTCTACAAATGAAGGAGTGCATCTATTTATAGAGGTAAAGACCTCCTCTTGATGTCATTGGTGACATCAAACTACCTCCTCTTGATGTCATGGGTGACATCAAAGGAGGAAGCTTCCTCCTAGCATCCACACCAACTCTTTCCACCAACTCTTCCAATTGGCATGCCATTGTTGACTAAACATAAACCCACCTTGGTTTGCGTTTCGAGCGTGCGTGTGAACAACTCTGGCCAAAACTTCTAAGCTTACTGGGCAACCCCGTTGTAAGAAACAAGAAGAATCAAACCATTGTTGAACATACCACCTCCACCTAACAACTGTTCTCTTCGGAGTTGCATCAGTTGATGCACACCCCCGCCAAGTCCTTGCAGTGTGCAAACTTAGCGAGTGGGACTATCTTGGTCAACATATCTGCAGCATTATCGTCTGTGATAACCTTCACGACCTTGATAGTTCCCTCTTCAACAACATCTCGAATAAAATGAAATCTGACATCAATGTGTTTAGTGCGCTCATGAAATCTCTGATTTTTCATTAGATGAATAGCACTCTGACTATCACATCTAAGAGTTGATTCCAGCTGAACCAAACTCAATTCCGCTACTAAACCTTTCAACCAGATAGCTTCCTTCACCGCCTCCGCTGCTGCCATGTATTCTGCTTCTGTCGTAGACAAAGCGGCAATCGACTGCAGAGTCGACTTCCAACTAACGGCACTGCCAACGAGGGTAAAGATGTATCCAGTTGTGGACCTTCTTCTGTCAAGATCTCCTGCATAGTCAGAATCTACATAACCGAGAATTGAAATACCTCCACCACTTTTTCGAAAGGTCAGACCAACACCAGAAGCTCCTTTGAGATATCTCAATATCCACTTGACAGCTTCCCAATGCCTCTTTCCTGGGCTGGACATGTATCTACTTACCACACTTACAGATTGAGCAATATCTGGACGTGTGCATACCATAGCATACATAATGCTACCAACTGCACTGGCATAAGGAATCTTTGACATATGCTCCACCTCATCCTCGGACTGAGGCATTTGTAACTCTGAAAGTTTAAAATGAGGAGCTAATGGTGTACTTACAGGCTTGCACGTATGCATATTGAATCTCTTGAGAACCCTTTCAATATACCTCTTCTGAGAAAGATGTACAACACCGTCTTCTCTTGAAATCTCCATACCAAGGATTTTCTTTGCAGCTCCTAAATCCTTCATGTCAAATTCCTTACTCAACAGTTTCTTCAAAGCATTTATCTCTGTAATGTTGTTAGCAGCAATAAGCATATCATCAACATACAACAGTAAATAAATCATTGAGTTACCAGACATCTTCTTGTGATACACACAGCTATCAAATGCACTCCTTGAGAATTCATGTGTAGTCATGAATGCATCAAACCTCTTGTACCACTGTCTAGGGGATTGCTTCAAACCATACAAAGACTTCTTTAGTTGGCATACGTGATCTTCTTTTCCCTCAGCTAGGAAACCTTCAGGCTGATCCATATAGATTGTCTCTTCTAGATCACCGTGTAAGAAAGCAGTTTTGACATCAAGCTGTTGAAGCTCCAAGTCAAATTGGGCAACCAATGCTAGTAGCACGCGAATTGAGCTATGCTTCACGACTGGAGAGAAAATCTCATTGTAGTCAATTCCCTCCTTCTGACTGAATCCTTTTGCAACCAATCTCGCCTTGAACCTAGCATCTTCCACTTCAGAAATTCCCTCTTTCTTTCGGTAGACCCACTTGCATCCAACTGTCCTCTTCCCCTTTTGTCTTTTCACTAAGACCCATGTCTGATTCTTGTGAAGAGACTCCATCTCTTCAGTCATGGCTAACCGCCATTGTACAGCATCCTTGCAAGAAGTTGCTTCAATACACGAGGAGGGCTCCAGATCCTTAATCTCTTCTTGTGTAGCTATGAACGCATATGCAATCAAGTTTGCTTGATCTATAAGGCGTTCCGGTTCTCGTGTCTGCCTCTTCTCCCTCTCCTTTGCAATTGTGTATGGTTCATTGACAGCAAGTTCTTCAAGGTCTACATCTTCTGACTCATCTTTAACCTGAGTCTCTTGATCCTTTTCCTTGGCAAGCTCCACCGGAAGCTCCACCTGCTCGTCGTTCTTGTTTCCTGAAAACTCCACGGAAACTTTACGGGGATCAAGTATAGAGGATTCATCAAAGGTGACATCTCTACTAACTATAAATTTGAGTAAAGACAAACACCAAAGTTTGTACCCTTTTACTCCATCCACATACCCTACGAATATGGCCTTCTTAGCCCTTGGTTCAAGCTTTCCTTCATTAACGTGATAATAAGCTGGACACCCAAATACTCGTAAGTATGAATAGTTAGAGGGTTCACCTGACCATACCTCATTCGGAGTCTTAAAGTCAATTGTCGATGCTGGAGATCGATTGACAATATGAGCAGCAGTGTGAACTGCTTCAGCCCAAAATACTTTGGACATTTTGGCTTGTAGGAGCATACAACGAGCCTTTTCAAGAAGAGTTCTGTTCATTCTCTCGGCAACTCCATTCTGCTGTGGGGTATGCCTGACAGTCCTATGTCTTGAGATCCCATGAACCTTGCAGAATTCATTAAACTCTTCATTGCAAAACTCCAAGCCATTGTCTGTGCGAAGATACTTGATTTTCCGCTCCATTTGATTTTCAACCAAAATCTTCCACTCTTTAAATGCTTCAAAAGCATCACTTTTTGCCTTCAAAAAATACACCCAAACCTTTCGTGAGAAATCATCAATAAAAATGAGAAGATACCTCTTTCCGCCCTTCGATGGAAGTTTAGAAGGACCCCATAAATCTGAATGGATGTAGTCTAGCACTCCTCTTGTCTTGTGTTTGCCAGTGCTGAAGCTGACCTTCTTCTGCTTCCCTAGAACGCAGTGCTCACAGAAGTCAAGCGTGCTGATCTTCTCACCTTCCAAAAGTTTACGATTGCTCAACATCTCCAGTCCACGTGCGCTCATATGACCCAGTCTCATGTGCCATAGTCTTGCCTTGTCATCATTAGATAACTGCACTGTAGATGCATTTGCAGAGCCAACAATGGTGCTTCCGGCCAATGTGTAAAGGCCGTTCTCCAGCTTGCCTTTCAGCATGACTAAAGAACCTTTAGTCACCTTTATAGTTCCTGCTTCGCTCATGTACCTGTAGCCTTGTTCATCCAGAGTACTCAGGGAGATCAAATTCTTCTTCAGATCAGGAACATGACGGACTTGTGTAATAGTCCTCACGACTCCATCATGGCAGCGAACCCGAACTGAGCCAATGCCAACTATTGCACAAGTTGCATTATTGCCCATTACTACGGTTCCTCCACTTTTCTCATAGCTGCTAAACCAGTCTTTTCGGAACGTCATATGCAGAGTGCAAGCAGAGTCTAACACCCATTTGTTTCCATAACTACTATTATTATTACACGATGTTGTTAGTACATAATCATTATCAAAATCATGTACCTGTTCAACTGTGGATGCACTCGCCTTTTCCTTGGACTTTGACATTGGGCAGTCTCGTTCAAAGTGCCCCTTCTTGCCACAACCCCAACACTCTGTATTCTTCTTGTTCACACGAGACTTTGATCTGTGCTTTGATTTGCTCTTTCCCTGTTGGCTAGTCCGGCCTCTCACAAAGAGCCCACTTGCCTGGTCATCTCTATCTCCTTCAATGTGCCTCCGCACATCACTAGAGTTAAGTGCCTGCCGCACTTGCTCAAGCTTGATAGGCTCCTTGCTATACATCATTGAATTCTCAATATCACGATATCCTGAAGTCAATGAAAATAGCAAAGCACATGCAAGCGTCTCCTCCTCCCTTTTTAATTCCTGCAATCTGTAAGTCCATGACAAGTTTATTGAACGCATCTAAATGATCTTGTAACGAAGTACCTGACCCCATCTTAAATGTGTGAAGACGCCGTTGTAACAACATCCTTGTTGTCACTGATCGGTCTTGGTATAGCCCTTCTAGCTTTTCCCATAACTGTTTGGCCGTCTCTTCGGTACCCGTACTCACTTCACAAAGCACGTTAGGTGCAAGGGATAGTTGGATTGCACTCAATGCATCCCCTTCAATCTTCTCCTTGTCGGGAGCTGATATATCCGTAGGATACTTTCCGTCAATAGCATGGATTGAACCTTCCCTCCGCAGTAACGCCATCATCTGGATCTTCCAGATATTGAAGTTGTTGCGTCCATTGAATCTATCAATTTCAAACTTCATGGAACTCATATTTGCTTGTTCTTTCTCCTTGGATCGTTAAAGAATCCTGTCGCTCTGATACCAATTGTTAGCGGAAACGTAAAAGAAAGAACACAAGATTTAACGTGGTTCGGATCAAAATAATCCTACGTCCACCAGAGAACAATTGCCCTTTTAATATTAACAAAGGAAGGGGAGATTTCCCAATTACACTTAAGAGAATTTCTCTCTTAACTCTCTACTCACTACAATGTATTGTATTATTTTGGGATGGTTTCTACAAATGAATGAGTGTATCTATTTATAGAGGTAAAGACCTCCTCTTGATGTCATTGGTGACATCAAACTACCTCCTCTTGGTGTCATGGGTGACATCAAAGGAGGAAGCTTCCTCCTAGCATCCACACCAACTCTTTCCACCAACTCTTCCAATTGGCATGTCATTGTTGACTAAACATAAACCAACATCTTCAGGGCTAATAGCAACATGAGGATTTCACACCTGCACTATGCTGATGACACCTTGGTTTTTTGTGAAGCTAAAAGAGAACAAGTGAAAGTGCTAAGGGTGATTCTGATTCTTTTTGAAGTTATTTCTGGGCTGCACATCAACTGGCATAAAAGTTTCATTTACCCGGTCAATGAGGTTATGCAGCTACAAAGTCTGGTTAATATCCTTGGTGGGAAGGTAGGGGAATTGCCTTCTGTATATCTGGGGATGCCATTGGGAGCTAAGCGCAAATCAAAAGATATTTGGAACAGTGTGCTGGAGAAATGTGAAAAGAAGTTAGCAAATTGGAAGAATCAATATCTATCTATGGGGGGTAGATTGAATCTGATTAATTCTGTGCTTGATGCCATACCTACTTATATGATGTCTTTATTTCCAATTTCAGTCAATGTAGTGAAAAGAATTGATGCTCTAAGAAGAAACTTTCTATGGGAAGGTAACAGTGAGAAAAAGAAAATCCACTTGGTTAAATGGGGAGACCTGACTACAAGCAAGAAGGCAGGGGGACCGGGAATCAAAAATTTAAGAGTACAGAACCAGAGCCTGATGATGAAGTGGCTGTGGAAATTTGCAGCAGATGAACAAATATTGTGGATAGGGGTTATTAGGGAGAAATATGGAAAGGAAGGAAATTGGACATCCAAGGCAGTGAGAAGTCCATATGGAGTCAGTTTGTGGAGATCAATCAGGAATTTATGGCCAAAAGTGATCAACAAAGCAAAGTTCAAAGTAGGAAATGGTAGGAAGATCTCTCCATGGGAAGACAACTGGCTAGGTCAAGGAACCTTGAAGGGGCTATTTCCTGACATACATGCTTTGAATCAGCAACAGCAAGCAACAATAGAAGAGGTTTGGACAGGTCAGAGCTGGAATCTCACTTTCAGAAGAATGCTAAATGACAGGGAAATTGACAGAATTATCCAGTTTCATAATACTTTGGAGCAGTACAGTGGTACCAACTCTAATCAAGATCTTATTATATGGCAAGGGAACATGTAGCGGAAGTTTTCAGTTAGGGAAGCTTACAGGGAATTCAACTTGTCCAACAATCAGGTAGGCTGCTGGCCATGGAAGATGATATGGAAAGTTAAAATTCCACACAAGATTGCTTGTTTTACATGGCTATTGGCAAAAGAAGCAGTGTTAACACAAGACAACCTAACCAAAAGAGGATTCTAATTGTGTTCTAAATGTTATCTATGTGGAGAGAAGGCAGAGACAATTAGCCATCTTTTTTTGCATTGCAAATTCACTATACAGATATGGAGAATCTTCATCAGCTTAAGGGGAATTTCATGGGCAATGCCGGGAAGAATCCTTGATATTCTAGCATGCTGGAGTAAAGAGGGCACACTTTCTAGAGATAAAAAGAGATGGAGAACTGTCCCAGCCTGCATATGGTGGACAATTTGGGAAGAAAGGAATCAAAGATGTTTTGAAGACAAGTCCAGTAACATCCAGAAGATAAAGATGAAATGTTTAGCTCTTTCTTATTTTTGGTGTAAAGGAAAGCTTTTGGAGGATCATGAATCCATTTTAGATGTTTTAGAATCCTTGTGAGAAGACCAAGGATTACAAGTTGTTTATATTTTTGTTTGATCACTTTCCTTTGTAACTATGGGTGACTTCACAATTTTAGTGAAGTCTTTATATTAATATACAAATATGTTACCTTCTCAAAAAAAAATAATGTCTACAAAGGCACTCAAAGAATTAAGAAAAATTATTCTAAACTAACATTATAAGAAAACCAATTTATGTTGGGACGAATTAAAGATAGGAAACAACTAGTAAATACAATTTAAGATGTGTAAAACTTTTAGCTATAACTATTTTAACCAAATGATTTAAAAATTCTATCAATAGTGCATAATTATTAAATATTATATATATATATATATATATATATATATATATATATTATTTATAGATTTTTGGGCCCTAAGTATTTTGGGGGCCTAAGGCCATTGCCTTAGTGGCCTTAGGCTCCAGCTGGCCCTGGCCCTGGCCTTGAAGTCCTAAGCAAGCTTAAATACATATACAACATTATTTACCTTAAAATAAAAAATTAAGTGAAAACCAGGTCCTGCTTTTTTTCCACTAAAATTACCAGTTCCTTGTTTTTTTATTGTGAAATATCAACTTCAATCGGATGTAGAAATAATAAATTATTAAGGTTTCCTATTGTTCAATGAGAAATGTTATGTGTTTTGTAATCATATGTAAGTAGTTTCAATTTATTGCACCAAAAAGGTGCTAATTCCTGTTCGGTGAGAAATTATCTTAAGACAGACTCCAAAAAGTAGATTATGTTTATTTGAACTTTCCAATTCTTCAGTCAGAGACCAAACTGCTTAAAAAAGTGCCTAGAAGTGATTGGAACTTCATGGGTCCTGGTTAAGGAGATACGGATTACCATCCTCTCGTTGCCAATCACTAGGATTATTAACCAAATTCCTGACTAACAAGGAATGTGAGTATTGAAATAAACAAAGTTTTGAATGCTTCCCGATTTCCATTTTGGAATTATGTAAGTCAAGGAAAAATGTAAAACTGAAGTTGCTTACCAAGAAAATAAAAGAAGATTAATGATCTCACATTATAGCAAAGAATTATAACAACTCTTATTACGAAGTTAACTTATCTTCTTTTGTTTACAAAATCATTTCTGTTAGTGGTTTTTGCGGGAAGGTACCTATGGAGAAGGAAATTCCAAATAACTGTAGGATTTAAAGGTGACTAGAGAGGACATTGTCCAGAGAACTGTTACGTTACAACAACAATACAACAACAACTATGCCTCAACCCAAAACTAGTTGCAGTCGCTATGTGACTTCTCTATATCCATTCCACTCCACTTGGGTCCGTCTTATTTCACTACTCAAAATTTGACTTTAAGGACAAACAAGGATTTCTCTTAAATTAGGGATTATCTAAATCTCACATCTATCCTATAGTGTCAATCAATCACTAATATCATAATAACTAAAAAAAACATGTGTTAAACACTAGACCTAATGTAAGAGCCTTAATCCCCGCTGGTTAATATCATCTTATGGATACTTTGCTTCCATTGTATTCTGTTCTTCGCTGTTTTCACAAGAATTCTAAGGTAACGGTAAAGTTACTTTATTCATATTCGTACTTGAAAATCAAGTTTTAACTAACACTTTCCTACTTGATTCTCTAACGGTGTGTTCACTGGTTAATCTTGGAGTTAGCAGTGCAAAATGTCAATGCAGAGTGCTACACTGTTTGCACTTAAACCAGACTTTGTTTTCTATCAGACGTCCAACACAAATACATACTAAATGATGCTGTAACTATTTTCTGATGATTGAAATTGACATCCCTTACATATGTTTTTGCTGATATCATGACTTCAATGCAATCTTGCAAGCAGTGGCGGGGCCACATAGTTCCAAGGGGTCTTTATATACTATGTGTTGAATTCTCTCAACTTCTTTGTATATTTATTCTTCAAATTTTGACACCCCTTAATGAAAATCATGGCTCTGCTACTGTTTACAAACATCAAACTACTGCTGCCCTCAATAACTTTTGATCAATCAATCATCTATGTGTCGTTCCTAAACAATTAGGATAAACCATACGAAATATGATAATTACCAATCAATCAATCAACTAGTGCTCAGTCCCAAAATAGTTGGAGCCAATTATATGAATCACTAGATATATTACAAATTACCACTACTCTGAATGAAGAAAAAAAAATGTAAAAAAAGAACTTACAAATTACCAAATTTTAATCTAATCCCAGTCACTGAAATGACTAGGTAAAAGCCGAAAAGACCAACATACAAGAAAAAGGGAAATATTAACTTTAAGACAGGGCAGAAACCATATTGGCAAGGAGAAAAGTAAAAAATTTTAAAGCACAAAACACACACACACACACAGAGACATGTATATGTCTCTCTTATATATATATATATATATATATATAGTTAGAGAGACAGAGAGAGAATGTACCAGTTAAACCAGTAAGTCAAGGCAATGGCGATGAATGTATCTTTGTGTCTCTCTTATATATATATATATATATATATATAGTTAGAGAGACAGAGAGAGAATGTACCAGTTAAACCAGTAAGTCAAGGCAATGGCGATGAATGTATCTTTGTGTCTCTCTTCGTGTATGTGTGTGTAGAGAAAGAGATAGAGTGACAAAGAGAGAGACGAAGGGTTAACGGAGAAGGTGATCGCCGGAGAAGAGATCGACGGAGATGGAGTTGAGAATCGGCGAGGCACAATTAGGCATACGGCGTCGTTAGGGTTAGGTTCTTTAAAAAAAAAAAAATTGCCTTATAGCAATTGGGGAAATTTGACAAAGTGTCGATAAGCTTTTGTTTGGATGTACACACACACAACTCCTTGTTTGGAAAGAGGGAAAAAGGAAAAATGTAACAATCTTTTATCATTACCTAATAGTCGTAATACGCCGTCAATATTAAAAAAATTAAAGTAAATTGTGACCGAGATTATTTGAACATATTAGATCGTATTGCTTATAAATTTCAATTGTCATCTCATTTGTCAATACAATTAATAATATATTCAATAACAAAATATCTATTAAATTAAAAAGGAGATTAATATAGTTATCGAATAGCTTTTTTGTTCTATATTTTATTATATTATCTAATATTTAATATTATTATATTGTTAATATAAATTTGTATTAGTGTATTATTTCTTTAATATTTTTTCTGTTGCTCTCTTTTTAATATAATATAGAAGATATATTTATATATATACATTGTTCTCTTTAAAAAAAATTAATTTTAAATTTTATTCTATTGAATCGATTTTTAATTGTGTAGATTTATAAATAATATTTATTTACTTTAGTTTATTTTTTAAAAAAAAATTAAAAACGTATCCATATTAAGTCATGTGTCAGCATAATAATAAGTCACTTGCCATTACTCAAGACAATGCTCCAAAAGTTAGGAATTCATAAGCTATTTGGAAAAAAAGAAAAAAAAAAAACTCCTACATTTTAATGCAAGAAAAATAAAAAATTAAATATATCTCCTAAAATTTTGGTAACTGATACATATGCAATAACTTATTTTTCCCCTAGATTTTGGCTATCTTTTTAATTGGTTATATCTCATAAGATGTTTTCTTTGTATCAATTAAAAAGATATTGTTTGATGAAATCTTACAACTTTTATTAGATCTTTGGTTATAAATATTGTTATAAAATAGATGTATAATTATTTTTTCTTTACACTAATTAAAATATAATGTATTATCCTATCCTTTTTTAATTTGTTAATTATGCAGAGTGTTTTGTTCCATGCAATTGCTTATTTAGTATTACTATATAATTTGTATTAATGTATTAGTTTCTTCAATATTTTTTCCGCTACTTTCTTTTTCATATAATATCGTAGATATATTTTGTTACTCTTAAAAAAATTAAATTTTATAATATTTAATTGTATAAATTTATCAATAATATTTATTTACTTTACTTTATTTTCTAATTGTCCAATTGACTACTCCCCGGAAAAATTCACCTAGCTTTGCTCGGTATTTAGCAATTGTTTCTTTGGATTCTTTTATTTGTTGTTATATACATTGTTGTTGATTTATTTTTTTGACTTTGTTGTGTTTTTTTAGGGTTCTTTTTTGACTGTTTTTTGTTTGTTTATTTATTATTTAATTTATTTTTTAAAAACAAATCAAAAATCAAAAATTCAATTTAAGGTTTTAGTACAACCTTTTGTGCTCTTTTGCTACGGGTGGGGCCTCACCAGTGGTAGCAGTGACAACCCCTCCTTTGTTTGTCTTCGTGGTATTTTGTGCGTGTTTCAGAATAGGGACTGTGGCTATTAACGGTGAGCGGAACGTGCGTGTGCAAACATAAGGAACAACCCCGGCAAGGGTCAACGAGGGGCGACAGAAGTGGGACGCGAACGTGCTAGCTGGACGCAACATCGTCGTATATACCAAGACAATTCCCAGGTTCTACTTGCAGGAGTTGGTACCTCCCGTTTTTCTTTTCCCCTTTATTATGTTAGTTAAATTATTGCAATCTTAGTTCCTATTAGTTTATTCACAGTATTAGTGCGCTTAGAGTTGCAGCCTGTCTTTGTCTAGCTTGGTTTGTTGCCTTGTGTGTGTTAGTGATTTTCCCTTAGTCTGTCGTAGGTATAGTGGCTGTGGTCTGGGATGGTCGAGTCAGTTCATGTCCTCAGGGGAGCGGGGGTGGGGCGGGAGGTAGGGCAGGGGTTAGGGGGTGGGTCGGGAGGCAAGGGAGGTAAAGGAAACAGGGGTACCTATAGGTTAAGAATCGGGTCATGGAACATAGGTACATTGACAAGTAAGTCTATAGAGTTGGCGAAGATTCTCCAGAAGATGAGGGTCAATATAGCGTGTGTCCAGGAGACTAGGTGGGTAGGGTCGAGGGCGAAGGATGCGGATGGGTATAAACTTTGGTAGTTAGGAGTCTAGAGAGGTAAGAATGGAGTGGGTATCTTCGTGGATAGGGAACTCAGAGAGTCTGTGGTTGAGGTCAGACGAGTGAACGATAGATTGATGGTTATTAAGTTGGTGGTTGGAGAGCACACCCTGAACGTCATTAGCACCTATGCGTCGCATGCTGGCCTAGATGAGGAGGTTAAACGACGCTTCTGGGATGGGTTAGATGAGATTGTGCGCCAGATTCTGCCTGCTGAGAAGCTATTCATAGGAGAAGATTTCAATGGTCATATTGGGGCGACCGCGGGTGGCTATGGCGAGGTGCATGGAAGCTTTGGTTTTGGGGAGAGGAACGGAGGAGGTACCTCGTTGTTAGACTTCGCTAAGGCTTTTGGGTTGGTGATTGCGAACTCTAACTTTTCGAAGAGGAAAGACCATTTGGTTACTTTTCAAAATGCGGTAGCGAAGACTCAGATTGACTATCTCCTCCTCAGGAGGTGTGACAACGGGTTGTGCAAGGATTGCAAGGTGATTCCGAGTGAGACACTCGTGACGCAACATAGATTGTTGGTGCTAGACGTTGGTATTAGGTTTAAGAGGAGGAAAACGTCTGCTCGGGGAAAACCAAGAATCAGGTGGGGAGCCTTGACTAAGGATGAAGCCCAAGAGTTGGAGTGCCGGTTGTCGGCTATGGGAGCTTGGATGAGTAGTGGGGACGCGAACACTATGTGGTCAGTGACAGCAGGCTGTATAAGGGAATCTGCGAGAGAGGTGTTAGGGGTCTCAACTGGTGTCTCTGGTGGGAACAAAGGAGATTGGTGGTGGAATGAAGTGGTCCAAGGCAAAGCGGAAGCGAAGAAGGCGGCAAACCTAAAGTTAGTGGCGAGCAGAGGTGAGGAGGAGAGGCGAGCGTGCATGGAGAGATATAAGGTAGCTAGGAAGGAAGCTAAACTGTCGGTCACGGAGGCTAAGAATGCGACTTATGGTCGTATGTACGAGGAACTAGGGGGAAAAGGCGGGGAGAAGAAGTTATTTTGATTGGCCAAGTTGAGAGAGAGGAAGGCTCGAGATTTGGACCAAGTGAGATGCATTAAGGACGAAGATGGTAGAGTACTGGTGGAAGATGCCCAGATTAAGAGGAGATGACAGACTTACTTTCATAAGCTTCTGAATGAAAAAGAGGATCCTGATATTGTGCTAGGCAAACTAGAGCATTCCGAGAGTCACCATGACTTCGGGCACTGCAGGCGTTTGAGGTCAAAGAGGTCGTAGGGGCTATGCGTAAGATGAGTAGGGACAGAGTAACCGGGCCAGACGAGATTCCGGTGGAATTTTGGAAGTGTGTAGGAAGAGTAGGTGTGGAGTGGTTGATTGGGTTATTTAATGTTATTTTAACGCGAAGAGGATGCCGGATGAGTGGAGATGGAGTACGGTGGTTCCATTGTATAAGAACAAAGGTGATATCCAGAGTTGTAACAATTATAGAGGTATCAAATTACTGAGTGATACCATGAAAGTATGGGAGAGGGTGGTTGAAGCGAGAGTGAGGATGACAGTATCTGTATCCAACAACCAGTTAGGGTTCATGCTGAGTCGTTCCACCACAGAAGCTATACAACTTGTTAGGAGGTTGGTGGAACTGTACAGAGAGAGAAAGAAGGATTTGCACATGGTGTTTATTGACCTAGAGAAAGTGTATGACAAGGTTCCTAGAGAAGTTCTCTAGAGATGCTTGGAGGCAAAAGGTATGTCGGTTCCTTATGTTATGGCAATTAAGGACATGTATGATGGGGCTAAGACTCGTGTTAGGACAGCAGGAGGGGACTCTGAGCCTTTTCCGGTTGAAATGGGATTACACCAAGGCTCTGCGCTCAGTCCGTTCTTATTCACCTTGGTGATGGATGCGATATCAAATCATATTCAAGGGGAGGTGCCATGGTGCACTATTCACCGATGACATTATTCTGATTGATGAGTCACGAGCCGGTGTTAACGAGAGATTGGAAGTTTGGAGACAGACTCTTGAGTCTAAGGGTTTCAAGCTAAGCAGAACGAAGACAGAATACCTCGAGTGTAGGTTCAGCGCTGGGTCGGGGGAAGTGGACGTGGATGTGAGGCTTGAGTCACAGATTATCCCAAGTAGAGGCAGCTTCAAGTACCTTGGTTCGGTTATCCAAGAGAGATGGGAGATCGACGAGGATGTCACACACCGTATTGGTGTAGGATGGATGAAGTGGATGTTAGCATCTGGAGTCTTGTGTGACAAGAGAGTGCAAACGATACTCAAAGGTAAGTTCTATAAAGCGGTGGTTAGACCGGCCATGATGTATGGGGCTGAGTGTTGGCCTATTAAGAACTCACATACCCAAAAGATGAAAGTAGTAGAAATGAGGATGTTGAGGTGGATGTGCGGGCACACTAGGATGGATAAGATTAGGAATGATAACATTCAGGAGAAGGTGCACGTGGCTCCTATTGATGACAAGATGTGGGAAGCGAGACTCAGATGGTTCGGGCATGTATAGAGGAGAAGCCGAGATGCTCCAGTAAGGAGGTGTGAGCGGCTGGCCGTGGAAGGCACAAGAAGAGGTATAGGGTGGCCTAAGAAGTATTAGGGAGAAGTGATCAGGCAGGATATTGCGAGACTTCAGATTCCCGAGGACATGACACTTGATAGGAAGTTGTGGAGGTCGAGTATTACGGTTGTAGGCTAGGAGGTAGTTGAGTCTTGCGTTACTTTGTACCTTTGTAAGCCTAGTCTGGTGGGGTTTTGTCTAAGATAGCTAGGGCCAATGTCGTGTCTTACTATTTTCTATTTTCGACGCAGGATCCATTTACTAGCCATCGTTTTTGCTTTGCATTTTTCTTCTGCATTTTATGTTCCTTTTTCCCTATGATCTCCGTGGTGAATCTAATATTCTCTCTTTTTGTCTTTTTATTATCTTGAGCCGAGGGTCTTTCGAAAACAGCTTCTCTACCCCTTAGGGGTAGGGATAAGGTATGCGTACACACTACCCTTCCCAGACCCCACTTGTGAGATTTTACTAGGTGGTTGTTGTTGTTGTTTACTTTATTTTCTAAAAATTATTTCAAAACATATCCACATTAAGCCACGTCTCAGCCCAAGAATAAGCCATTTGGCATTGCTCAAGACAATGCTCCAAGAGTTAGGAATTCGAAAGCTATTTGAAAAAGAAAATCTCCTACATTTTAATGCAAGAACAATAAAAAATTAATTATATCTCCTAAAATTTTGGTAACTGATACATATGCAATAACTTATTTTTTTACCTATATTTTGGCTATTCTTTTAACTGATCATATCTCCAAAGATTTTTTCTTTATCTTTATTAAAAATAATTGTATTACTTATTTGATGAAATCTTATAGCTTTCAATTGCATATGAGGTTATGAATATTATTATAAAAATAGATGTATAATTATTTTTTCTATACACTAATTAAGAAAAACATTGAATTACTTATCGTATCCTTTTTTAATTTATTAATTTTCTAAGTATTTTTCTCCATAAAGTTTTTATTTTTTTATACAGTTTTTTATTTATTAATTTTGCTATATTTTTTATTTTGCTTTTTAAAATTAAAATTTTTCTAGTGATGACACTTGTTATCCTATCCTTGAATTTTGCTAAGTATTTTATTTATTTATTTTGCTTTATAAATTTGAGATTTTTCTAGTGATGACACTTTTCATCCTCTCATTGTTTTGCCTCTCATATTATATATAGATAGATTTCATAAAGTAAATGACGATTTCTTCTAAATCCTGACATATTTATTTTAATAGTTAGTGTCACAAAAAAGTCATTTTAGATTATTATAGACTTTAGCAGATAAGAGTATTTTTTGAGAGAACATCCATTAAGAGATAAGAAAAGGTATTCGTTTGCTGCATATTTTATTCCGATCAGCCATCTTCAAATTATATTTCTCAATTTGGTTCACCATTGGATCGGGTTAAAATTTTGACTGAGTGTTCCTAACATCTTGGTTTTTTATTTTAGAGATGGAGACCGGATTTGGAGGCTTGTGGCACCTGATTTTGAGCTCTGGACAGTAGCTTTATTTTTTGTAATTTCTCCTATTTCTTCAATTGATTTGTTACTGCTTTTGTTGATATTGTTGCTCCGTATTTGTCACTATTGTGTAATCAATTTGGAGAACTATTGTAACTCTCTTATTGTTATAGTGGAGTCTTTTGGATCTTTGTGATCCCGTAATTTTTACCTTTATTTTGAAAGATTCTTCTTCTTTATTTTTTCTATTTTCGAATTTGTCTCTTTCTCAACATAACATTTATGACTTTTATCTCAATTAAATTTGTAAGGCAAAATCAGTTATCTTTTGTCGTGCGATGGCAACAAATTAATTACAACAACAACAAAAAAAAAATCAGTTTAATCCTATAAATGTGATATGGGGAGGGTAGTGTGTACGCATACCTTAACCCTATCTTATAAAGATAGAGAGGTTGTTTCCGATAGACTCTCAGCGCAAGGAACAATAGAGATAAGATAAAGCAGCCAAGTAGTAAACAAAGGTGACAACACTGCATTATGGTGACGGGCATGAATGACACAATAACACCACCACCAATAACAACAATAAACACAACATGTAATAATAAAGAACCACGACTAAGATAATACAAAAATAGTCTTAGTACTACTGGTAGGCCTAGGAGGAACACACTACTAATTGCCAACTTACAATCTTAATCCTCGACCTCCACACCTTCCTATTATGGGTCATATCCTCGGTTAGTTGAAGCAATGACATGTCTTTCCTAATAATCTCTCCCCAATACTTATTAGGCCTTTCCCTTTCCCCCCGCAGACCTGTCATGGAGAACCCCTCACACATCCTTACTGGTGCATCTATGTCTCTCATCTTCACATGCCCGAACCATCTCAACCCAGATTCCCGCAACTTGTCCTCCACAGATGTCATTCCTACCTTGTCTTTAATAACTTTATTCATAATCCTAGTGTGTTCACACATCCATCTCAACATCCTCATTTTAGTTGCTTTCATCTTCTAGACATGGAACTTCTTGACAGGCAAGCACTCAGCCCCATACAACATAGCTGGTCTCACCACCACTTTGTAGAACTTGTCCTTAAGTCCGGGTGGTACATTCTTATCATACAAAACCCCTGAAGCGAGCCTCCATCTCATCCACCCTGATCCAATACGATGGGTAACATCCTCGCCAATCTCTTCATTACCTTAAATAATGGCCCCAAGATACTTGAAACTATCTCTTTTGGGGGTGACTTGAGTACCAATCTTCACTTTCACTCCTTCTTCGTGTAACTCATCACTAAACTTGCACTCCAAGTACTCAGTTTTTTGATCTGCTCAACTTGAAATCTTTAGACTCCACCGTCTGTCTTCAAACTTCCAACCTAGAGTTAACTCTACCTCGCATCTCATCAATCAGTACTATGTCATCAGAGAATAGCATACACCATGGTATCTCCTCTTGTATGTGTTGGGTAGGCACATCTAACGCTAAGGCAAACAAAAATAGGCTAAGAGTCGTTCCCTAGTGCAACCCCATCTCCACTGAAAAGTGATCCGAGTCTCCTCTAGCAGTCCTCACCTGAGTCTTCGCTCCCTTATACATGTCCTAATCACCCTAATATACGTCACCGGGACACCGCTAACTTCTATACATCTCCATAGGACCTCTCTCAGGATTTATCATAGGAAAGTCCTTCTTCATCTCCCTATACTGCTCCACCAATAACCTCACAAGGTGAATGGCTTCTTTAGTAGACTGTCTCGACATAAATCTGAACTGAATCTCGAAAATAGTAACACTACGTCGCATCCTCCTCTCCACCACCCTCTCTCAAACTTTCATAATATGACTCAGCAGCTTGATACCCCTATAGTTGTTACAGTAATGTATATCACCTTTGTTTTTATACTGTTGGTGAATAATAAAATAGTCTTTGGTTCACATAGAATTTCTGTTAGAAATATACATTTAAAAAAATTAATATTAAAGTGTGATCTTTCGTCTTTCTTAGTGGTTATAAAAACTAGAAAGTGGTCATAATATTGTCATAACCACTAATTCATGTGCTTCCATGATCTTGATCTAAGTGTGTCATTTATTTATTTCAATT
Source organism: Nicotiana sylvestris (assembly GCF_000393655.2). Taxonomy (NCBI): domain Eukaryota; kingdom Viridiplantae; phylum Streptophyta; class Magnoliopsida; order Solanales; family Solanaceae; genus Nicotiana; species Nicotiana sylvestris. The sequence continues at coordinate 36,165,494 of NC_091061.1, forward strand.
ACTTACTTATTACCCACCTAATTATGTCTCATTAAATAATCCATTGCTCATATTATCACATATTTATTATCATCTTGTTTACTACATGAAAGAAATCCTACACCTATACATAAAAGCCTTTTGTTAGGGTCTTGACTCTTTGACATCGGGCATAGTGCGACTGTGGCAAAGATTGGACATGATGGCCTTATCATTGGCCTATGTGCGGACAAAATGATCATACAGGCAATGTACAAAGTAATGTCATGTGGGCTGTTGAGGGCAAGTATTGGCCAAGGTCTTGGGGCAGATAAGACATGCTTGGCAAAGGCTTGACAAGGCAGTGTGGGAAACGTTGGGACGACATGGTACATCATGCGCGCCAAAGTCAGTGGCACGAGCACTTCGGGTTGTGGCAACGCCAAGTGCGGGCTAAGATAAAGTACGACAGTGCGGGATTATGGAAAAGGCTTTTAATAGCTAAGGCAAGGTTATGTGAAGGAAAATACAAGCAATGGTACGGTGAAACAAGGGTTGACATGGGCAAGGCAGAAACTCGGCCAAGGCATGTGCGGGCGGCAGTGGCGTCGAGCGTGTACGACAAAATCATGGAAGGTGAATTGCGGACAAAGCATTGGTGCGGAGAAATGTCAAAATGATCCAAGGCTGGGCGCAATGCCAGCCTTGGGCGTGCATCAGCTAACCAAGTCAAAAAGGACACATGCAAGTGCACATGCCAAAGCAGTTGGCAGTTTCTTTTTCGTAACCACCTTTACCCATGTCTGATTTATGCTTGTATCTATTATCATTTCGTGTAGAAAATGGACTATGTAGTTGGGGATATCAACTACAAGATAGTAACATACTTAGTCTTAGCCCGACAAGTGGCAAAAGCTATAGACAACAAGTGTCCATGTGTTGTCAAGTCCTAAAGGCTGCCTATGTGCTATAAATAGGTACCTTTGGACTTAGTCAGATTGGTGTGCAATTTCGTGTGAAGTTTAAGTGGGAAATAATATCGAAATGTGAGGGTTTCTAAGTGTTTCAAAAGGGACTAAGGCTAAGTATTGGACATGTCTTAGTGTTGGCTAAAGATTAACTTGTGTTCTTTATCAAAAGTGGGGCTGTGGTCGACTTGTGATCATACTCAAGTGAGAGTTCTTTTGTAGGTATTCAAAACTAATATAAAGGTTGGGATTTTTCCGTATTTGGTTGATTTCTTTTCAATTTGCTACCAAAATTTGTTTAAGCCCAAACTTGCTGAAAATTTGACTAAGTGTTGGGAAAGGCTGAGTCAAGTGCGCAACTTGACTACCGTGCGGGTGTGACTTTGGATTAACCAAAAATGCCCTCGTGACAACTGGTATCAGAGCAGAGAAAGGTTCATGGCAGTGGCAACATGACCAGTAGCAGATTTCGTGTTGCTATTTGAGAACATGGCTGATGGCACAAATGATGAATTGTGCCAAAGGGTGGAACATTTGGAAGCAATCGTTGGGCAGGCTCTTGAAATAGGTGTTGATTCTTCTGTTCTTACGAGAATGGCATGTTTGGAGGCAGATTATGTGGCGAGGCATGAAACTACGCTGGCAAAAATGGCCTTGGTACGCAAGGAAAAGGAAGAACTGTGCCAGGAGGTGGTTCAACTTCGAAGGGAATTGCAAACTACTGCCCCTAGAAGTGATGATTACACCAAAGTGAAAATTTTGGAGCCAAATGCTTATGGTGGTTCAAAAAGTGCCAAAGAATTGGAAAATTTCTTGTGGGATATGGAGCAGTATTTCCAGGCTGCTCGTGTGCCGGATGATGAAAAGGTGATCATCACACCTATGTATTTGATCGATGATGCGAAAGTGTGGTGGCATACACGAGTTGTGGAAGTGGAAAGTGTTGAACTACTCAGGATTGAAACTTGGGAGACACAGAAGAAGGAATTAAAATCTCAATTCCTTCCAACCAATTCGTCATGGGTTGCAAGAGATGGACTGCGTAGCTTGAAGTAAAGTAGCACGGTGAGAGAGTATGTCAAGGAATTCTCGTCCTTGATACTGAATGTAAGTAATATAGTAGAGGAAGACAAGCTGCATTACTTCATGAGCGGATTAAATGGCTGGGCACAATTGGAGTTGAGAAGGCAGAATGTTCAAAGCCTCTCTACTGCTATTGCGGCGGCAGATGCGTTGGCTGACTTCAACATAGGTGATGACTCTGCTGAATCTTCGCATTCAAAGTCCGACCAAAGGAAAGACAAAGCAAAAGAATGGAAGAAAAGTGAGAAAGGCCAAGCTGTCAAAGATGAAGTATTTGCCAAGAATGGGAGGCAGGCAGAGACTTCCAATGGCAAAGAAAAAAGCGGCAAGTTCAAAGGCTGCTTTACTTATGGTGGACCGCACTTGAAGAAGGACTATCCGGTGCAGGCTAGGGTAAATGCTATGTTGGCTGCGTAAAACCAGGAACAATTGGCTGAGGCAAATGCTATTATGGTAGATGTGAATGGAGCAATATGAGAGTTGTATGATAATAACCCCTTGGGGCTGATTAATTGAGTTGGCTCGACGAGGATGTCAATTTCAAAGGGTGTGGGTGGTTTGTTAGGGGCCTAACTCTTTGACATCTGGCGTGGCACGGCTGTTGCAAGGATTGGGCATGATGGTCTTGCCATTGGCCTATGTGCGGGCAAAACGATCATGGGGGCAATGGACAAGAAAATGTCATGTGGGTTGTTGCGGGAAAGTATTGGCCAAGGTCTTGTGGCATGCAAGACATGCTTGGCAAAGTCTTAACAAGGCAGTGTGGCCAACGTTGGGGCGGCATGACATGACATGCGCGCCAAAGTCAGTGGCACGGGCACTTCGGGTTGTGGCAACGCCAAGTGCGGGCTAAGCTAAAGTACAATAGTGCGGGATGATGGCAAAGGCTTTCAATAGCTAAGGCAAGGCTATGTGAAGGAAAATACAAGCAATGGCACGGTGAAACAAGGGTTGACATGGGCAAGGCAGAAACTTGGCCAAGGTATGTGCGAGCGGCAGTGGCGTCAAGCGTGTGCGGAAAAATCACGGGCAGCGGATTGCAGACAAGGCATTGGTATAGAGCAATGTCAAAATGAGCCAAGCTGGGCGCAATGCTATCCTTGGGTGTGCATCAACTGACCAAGTCAAAAAGGGCACATGCAAGTGCACATGCCAAAGCAGTTGGCGTTTTCCTTTTCGTAACCACCTTTACCCATGTCTGATTTATGCTTGTATCCACTATCATTTCGTGTAGAACATGGACTATGTAGTTGGGGATATTAACTACAAGATAGGAACAGACTTAGTCTTAGCCCGACAAGTGGCAAAAGCTGTAGACAATAAGTGTCCATGTGTTGTCAAGTCCTAAAGGCTGTCTATGTGCAATAAATAGGTGCCTTTGGACTTAGTCAGATTGGTGTGCAATTTTGTGTGATGTTTAAGTGGAAAACAAAAGTGAAACGTGAGGGTTTCTGTAATGACTTGATCAGTTATTTTGAGAGTTATAGCTCTGTTTCCCCCATTTCTGTTTCTTTATATGTTGTTCAGCTGTATTGAGTTGTATCGAGTTGGTAGGTTTGGGTTCGGAGTAGTTTTGGAGTGAAATGATCACTTAGTCTCTTAGTTAGAAAGCTAAGTTAGAAAAGTCAACCGAAAGTTGAGTTTTGAGTAATCGAATTCGGATTTGGACTTTTACGATTTGGTTAGCTATGTTGGGTGATTTTAGACTTAGTAGTGTCTCTAGAATATAATTTGGAGGTCCGTGGTAGAATTAGGCTTAAATTGACGAAAGTTAGAAATATGGCGAGTTTGGTCGGCGGTGGAAAATTAGGTATTGGGTTTGGAATGAAATTTCTAAAGTTGGAGTAGGTTCGTACTGTCATTTGTGACGTGTGTGCAAAATTTGAGGTCATTCGGACGTGGTTTGATAGGTTTCGGCGTTATTCGCAAATTTTGGAAGTTTAGAAGTTCTTAGGCTTGAGTTCGAGGTTGATTTGGTATTTTGGGTGTTCCGGAGGTTCGACTAAGTTCGGGTAATAATATATGACTTGTTGGAATTATTGGTTGAGATCCCGAGGGCCTCGAGTAAGTTTCAGATAGGTTTGGGCTGCGTTGTGCTCGTTTTTCTTATGTTTCGACGCCGTTCCTTCAACTATAAATGATATCATATTGAACAAATGAGCTCTGATTTTTTTTTTTGATTGAAGCATTAGATCCGTATCGTAATTGCGGACCCGTAGCAAAAAGAATTGTCGAATTTAGACATCATATGAGAATTTTATGATCATTTTACTAAGAATTAGGTTGCTAGATTTTTCATATTAATTACGAAATTGCCACAGACGACGTATATAAAAATCTGCATTATTTGCAAATATTAAAACCTACATATCTCCTTCATTATAAGGTCAAATTGAGTGATTCAAAAGCCTAACCTGACTAAAATTTCACAAGGAATCCATTGGAGGCATAAAAAGCAAGTTTCGTGATCGTTTGACTAGAGAAACGAGGCAGAATAGCTGGCAAAAAAATATATAAAACTAGGGTTTGTTCATTCAGTCATATTTTGAGTTGGGGAGCTTATATTTGGGCGATTTTGGAGGCGATTTTCATCATATGGATTGGGGTAAGTGTTCTCTACTCGGTTTTGATTATATTTCATGAATCCATCTTTGTCTTTGGGATTTGATTGATGATTTCAAAGGAAAATTGAGGGAATTAGGGTTTGAGTTTTGGAGAGTTTTAAGTGAGGAATTGAGGGACCAAATGGAGTCTGATTTTGATAAATTTTATATGGTTAGACTCAGAGAGGACGAGTGTTTTGATTCTGCCATTTTTGACTGAATTCGAGATGCGGGCCGGGGGGTGGGGTTTTGGCTGATTTTGGATTTTTTTGGCATATTTGTAGTTTTTATTGTGGAATTCGATTCTTTAGCACATATTGATGATATTAATCTTATTATGGTTAGATTTGGAGCTTTTGGATACCGAGTCCAGAGACGAAGGTATCTCGAAGTAGGATTTTACGCTATTAAGGTAAGTAACAGTTTTAACTCTGGCTTTGAGGGTATAAACCCGGAGAAATTGATATCATGTGGTTGTTTGGTGGTGATACCCACACTAGGTGACGGGCGTGTGGGTGTGCACCGCGAGGGATTGAGACTTAGTCTGTCCCGTGAGGCTGTGAGGCCTAAAGGCTATTATCTATGGTTATGTGTTTACTTGTTGTTGAACTTGTTTGCCTTCATGTTAGGGATCATGCCTAGGCTTTATTCATGCTCACATTAATTATACTCAGTCATAGAAATTATTGTACATGTTTACCTTCGTCTCTATTATTTGTATGCTGTTATACTTGATGTGGGCTGTGTCCCCTTATTTGTTGATGATGGTGAGGCTAGTGAGGTACATGATTGAGTGAGACTGATGGCTTGATTGTGAGGATATTAATACATAGCGCGTGAGTTATCCGCGTAGCACGTGATTTGACCGTGCGGGTCCAGGTATTGATACCATAACGCATGAGTTGTCCGCATAGCACGTGAGTTGACCGTGCGGATCTAGGTATTGATATGATGGCCTGGTTGTGAGTATATTAATACCATAGCGCATGAGTTGTCCGCATAGCACGTGAGTTGACCATGCTGGTCCAGGTATTTATACCATAGCGCGTGAGTTGTCTGCATAGCACGTGAGTTGACCCTGCGGATCCAAGTATTGATATGGTAGCACGTGAGTTGTCCGTGCTTAGTGCTTGGGCTTTTGGAGCCCCTCCGGAGTCTGTACACACCCTTAGTGAGCGCAGAGTGTTGAGTGTATTGAGTGTTGAGTGCAAGTGCTGAGTGATGAAGTGACATTGCTGTGAGGTTGCATTTACTTTTGTTGCTGCATTTATCTATTAAATTTCTTGGTGGCATTTACTGAGTTATGGAACTCACCTGTTTATTCATGTTATTTTTAAATAGTGAAAATAAATAATTGGATTGTTTTGCTTAGCTCATCACTACTGCTCAGTTCCTTAGTTATTTCTATTACTATTGAGTTGGTTGTACTCATACTACACTCTGCACTTTATGTGCAGATCCAGGTGAGTTAGAGCGTGGCGATCATTGAGTTCATGCCGGCTATCTTTGGAGTCTGTGACATCCGCAGGACCTTGTTACTCCTTTTGTCATTTCTTCTTTTGGACAATTATACAGTTTGTATATCATAGTTCATAGTTTTAGATGCTCATCACTTGGTGACACCCCGATGTTTGGGACTCGTTTCCGTATTTTATATTAATTATATTTAGAGTTGATTTAGTTTATGAAAATTTCAAATGTTGATATTGTTTTATTAAATTCTTAAAATCAATCAATAGCAATATTTTAGGAAGTAGGCTTGCCTAGTAACATGATAGGCACCATCACGACCATGTTTGGATTTTGGGTCGTGACAAGTTGGTATCAGAGCCTAGGTTACATAGGTCTCACGAGTTATGAGTGGGTTTAGTAGAGTCTTGCGGGTCGGTACAGAGACGTCTGTACTTATTTTCGAGAGGTTGCAGAACCTTTAAGAAACTTCACATTCTTAAATTCTTATTGTGCGGTATTGATTCAGCTTGAAGTGTAACTCTTTGAATTTCTTCCACGCATTCGTATGCGCACATGAGTGCTCGATATCAGTTGTGCATTGACGGGTTGTGATTCCCTAAATGAGGTGCGAAATGTGATTTCTGTGGGTTGATATTGGGCCTGTCTGGAGGACTTGAGGATGGGTTTTAACTGTAGATTGAGCACTGAGGTGTTGATTGTGTGAGCACGTACTTGTGGACCTATATGTCCGGTAGTGTCCCTATTAGTGGAAATGGTGGCTGGATGGATACGTGATGAGTGTGATGTAACCGCAAGATGAGTTCATATGATTTGAATATGACGAGAAGGTATTGCTGAAGGTTTCACCTATTTGAGACTCCAGGTATGTTTTTATACTCGTTCGAGGACGAACGTTTATTTAAGAGGGGGAGGATAGTGATCCGATAACCACCCGAAACTCGCTCGAGGCCCTCGGGACCTCGACCAAGCATACCAATACATCCCATAACATCATTCGAACTTAGTCGAATCTTCGAATCCCTCAAAACAACATCAAAACACCAAACTACACTCGGATTCAAGCCTAAGAACTTCTACATTTTCAAATTCCATAAACGATGTCGGAACCTACCAAATTACCTCCGAATGACCTGAAATTTTGCACACAAGACACAAATAATACTACAAACCTATTCCAACTTCCAAAATTCTATTCCGGACCCGATATCAAATTTACCACTGCCGACCAAAATTGCCAAATTTTTCACTTTTTCCAATTCAAGCCTCATTCTTCCACGGACCTCCAAATCACATTTCGGACGCGCTCCTAAGTCCAAAATCACCTAACGGAGCTAAAGAAACCATCAGAATTTAAATCTGAGGTCGTTTACTCATAAGTCAATATCCTATCAACTTTCCCAACTTAAGGCTTCTCAAAAGAGACTAAGTGTTTCAATTCTCCCCAAAACCACTCCGAACCCGAACCAACTAACGCGATACGATCAAATACAGCTGAAGAACACAAAATGAAGCAAAAAATGGGAGAACGAGGCTATAACTCTCGAAACGTCTGGCCTGATCGTTACATCCCCTTAGGATTTGAGTCTTCTATGCTAATTATAGTTCGTGTACGTGAGGTGACGAATGCGTGCTCGGATCTTATTTGTGGAAAATTTTGCCTTTTTGGGATTTTAGGTCCTTAAATTAACTAAGTAGGAAGTTGTTATGATATGATTGAGTTCCTTATTTGCTAGTTTCACCTCTACATGCTCTATACGATGTTGTTAGCACTTCTTTACCTATTACTTGTTATTTGGCCCTTATTTTCCTTAATTAAAGTGATTGCTTTCCTTATTGTTTTTGTTACTTCTTAATTGTGAGTTCCTCTATGACCTTGTGCATATATGCTACATGTCCAAATTGTTGTGGTTGCCTGTGTAGTTATCACGTGCCTTACATGTCTTGTTATTTTTGTAAAGGTTGTTGTAATCCTTTGATTTTTACATGATTCTCCTATTGCCGTGTACTCATACTCTTGGTGGTAGAATTTCTTGTAATTGAGTTGTTGATTTATTGTTGTTGATTTAAATAATGTACAGTAGGATCAGGCTGCTCGCCGCAACAGGAGGAATAAGGGTGATATATTGAGGAAGAATAAGGGTGAATTGATATTATACGGTAGGATCGGGTTGCATGCCGCAACAGGAGGAATAAAGGTGATACATTGAGGAGGAATAAGGGTAAATTGATATTATATAGTAGGATCGGGTTTCACGCCGCAACAGGAGGAATAAGGGTGATATATTGAGGAGGAATAAGGGTGAATTGATATTATATGGTGGGATCGGGTTGCGCGCCGCAACATATTTTGTATTTCGGTATCCCCTGTTTTACTGTATTGACTTTAGTTCCTTCGTGCAAGACTTTGATAATTTGTATTTTTGGTTTTCACTGAGTTTTGAGGATCGAGTTATTGTCATTGACTTATTGACTTGCCATCATTTCTTGAGTTCTTTTCCTAATACTATTATTCTGGTGAATAATTTTTAAAGTAAATTTACTACGTTGAGTCATTTCCTCTTACCCTGATGAGTCGTTCGTAATATCGTGATTCAAAATGAATGAATTAATATCATGCTTCCTTGTGTTCCTTTACGTTAGAACTTACTGTATGTTTTAGTATCTATTATTTCTAATAATGGTTATATTTTATTTCTACTGGTTTTTCAACTAAATCTCCTTAACCTGTTTGAGATTATATTTTTCAAAAAAAAAAGGAATTTCTGTTATGTTTTAGTTTAATAAATCCTATATTAAAGGCGATTGCTTATCCGATGTTGGATTTCTATTTGAAAAATATTATTTTCTTCACTCAAATGATTTCTTAAAATAACTTCATCTTTTCTCGCTGGTTTTTTCTATTTGGTCTAGAAATTGTAAATTTACTTTATGATATATAAATGGAACTTCTTGAACATCTTAATTAGTGTTTGTCACGGATATTATGTACTGAGTAGCACGTAGATCTTTGATGAGCAAAGTGATCGGGAAATATGTGGGCACAAGGTGCCATGTGTGTTAAAGGTTCAAAAGTTGTGATTGTGATATGAGACTTCGAGGATTGAGATGGTCGGAATTATGTGTTAGGAATGATGCGATTGGTTGAGTTAATATCGCGTTCCTTATTTGAGCACATTTTTACTTGTCTGTATCCCAGGTATGTTGGTGTTAATTTACTTGGTTACTTTTCGGTACCATCCGTGTTTTCCCCTATTGTCTCTACTGTTTGTAATTTGATTTCTTCCTGCTTTTGGCGTTACTTTGTTATCTTTATCTTGTTAGTTTATTATCATATCATGTTTAGCTTATTAGACCAGCAGGTGTCTTGACTGTTTCTTGTCACTACTCCACCGAGGTTAGTCTTGATACTTACTAGGCACCGTTGTGGTGTGATCATACTATCCTTTTGTACATTTTTGTACAGATCTAGGTATTTGATCGTTAGTGGCTGTGCGGATCGTTGCTGTGGAGACTCAAAGTAAACCTACTGCTGCGTTCGCAGGCCTCAGAGTCACCTCTATTATACTTATTTCCATTGTTCCCTTTTGTTCTTGAACAGTGATGTATTCATTTGTATAACTACTCCTAGAAAGGCTTATGACTTGTACTACCGATTTTGGGAATTATAAATTGTCCAGTGGTATCTAATTCGAAGTTAATGAATATTATCATTATTTCTGTTAATTTTAGGCTTACTTAATTTTAGAGACTAGGTGCCATCACGACTCATTCGGAAGGATTTTGGGTTGTGACAGGAAATGTATAAATTTTTTCCTCCAAGAAATCTTAATCTGAAGTTTATGGACTTCAGCTAGAAGTATATAGTCTAAACTGCATATATAGAATCAAGAAGAGTGTCCGCGGGACAAGAAGGAGGGGTGCGTTTCATTATCAGTTGAAGAAAGACCACTTTAAAGCCTATGAGAATGACGGGCGTCGAATGGAGAATAGGCCGGTAGATATTCCGGAGTCCCACTTTAAGGATCTTCTCAAATATTGGAACTCCGATCCTCACAAGGTAATTTTATCTATTCTTTTTGTGACCTATTCTCTTGCTTGTTTCTTGTTTTACTTTATGTGAAGGATTGATTTTTAAAAAGGAAAACGGCAAGGTTTCACTTCTTTCAATTGTCCAAAGAAAAGATTTTTCTGCTTGTAAATTACACTCTTATTGTATTTTCTTGTTCTGTTTGAGAGTGGTTTCTAGTGAAAATTTGGTTATCATTGACTATTGTTCAGGTTATTACATAGTTGTCTAGTTTAGAAGTATTTGATTTGGTGTGTTATGTGGTTGCTTAGCTCCTTGGTATCACAAAGAAATGTAGGCTTGTTGTGCTTGGTGACTGAATTGAAATCTTGCTTCTTAAAATTGTTAATCAACTTTCCAGACCTAGAGATTAGATAAAGACACTAATGTTACAATATCCTCCCAAAACCAAAACAGAACCTCAGAATGACAGCTTCTCTGAAACTTAATGTTTGAAGGACCGCGCTAGTTTACCCCTAAAAATTTCAAAATTAGGTACGAAATTTTAAGAGTTTAAATGGTGCGAACTTATACGAATACAACATATTTCCAGAACACATAATACCATTAGTTAAGAGTTTATCAGTCATTTACATGTGGCTTTATCATAAAATTCTCTATATATAAAGAATGTTTCCTTGTGCTTATTTTATGTGTACTTGTGGAGTGATTTTCTTCGTGAACACATAAGACAGTCGATTGAACATTATACGATGGGATTGAATACTCTCAAAAGTTGTACAGAGCATATTAAGTGCAAAGCCATATTAAGAAGGAAGAAAAGCCAAAGTTTATTTTCTGAGGTTGTAGGCAATTCCCATGCGGGCAAAAGCGATGTTCATTAGCAAAGAATATCTGTATATTGCCGCAGCGTGCATTCACTTACTTTTAAGAATAGAAAAGAAAACACTGTAAATGTTTAATTATCACTTTCATTCCTTCCTTGGATCACTCAATTTTATCCCCCTTCCCACTATATTAGTTTCAGCTTTCTAAACCAAACCCATTTTTCTTTGCTCTTTAGTTAGTTGCATTATGCATTCCTAGTAGGCATAACTGTTAGTTGCATTTTTCTTTGCTCTTTAGTTAGTTGCATTATCACTTTATTGACTTGCTGCTCCCTAGTAGGCATAATTGCTTCAAAACTAATATCGAAAAATCGAAATAAGTTCGAGGTATCTGCACACTATTGGCAAAATAAGTTTTGCTCTAATTCGTGAAGTTTGATGTTTTCTCTTTTTTTTAAAAAAAGAAATATATATATGAACTTGCTAACTTACATGGAAAGATTCTTATACATATTTTCATGTAACTAGGCAAAAAAAAAAAAGAAGAGAAAATCTCTGATACTTCGGATACTCTATCAAGTAAGGACATCTTTGTGGCTACAAGAAAAAAAAATCTAACCGAGTACACAAAGGCTCATATAACAATACAATTAGTAAAATTGTACGAAGTTTATAATTTAAAGTTTGTCGTGATTATTTATTTGTTCTTAATTGATTAAATTTTGTTTACTTAAACTCTTTTCTCATGCATTTGATTTGTAGGCTGAAATAGAGAGAATACAATCAACTCAAGAAAGTGAAGATATCAGTCATTCAGTTGATGTTTTTCCATAAGTCATGAGACCTGAACATCCAGGTCGCAGACTGTTTTAAAAGGGAAAATAGGGAATTTTTTATCCTATTTAGATGCCACTTGATGATAGGCTATAATTACGTATTTTAGTCATTTTTACACTCTAATTTACTGCACTTTAATTGAGTTTGAGCTTTAATCGCTAGTGTTTTACACTAATTATATATGCCTTGTAGGAGTGATTCCGAGCTATGAAAATATTGTGGAATGAATTCAAGTGATTTGAAGCTTTGAAGTCTGAGTAAAATTCCATGTAATTAAGTCGGGATCGTGTTTTGGGATCAACATATGATAGTTAAGAACGAAATAAAGAATCGAGCGGGCATACAACGCATTGTCTAGTAAAATGCACATAACCTTTCGCTTAGAACTCCGTTTCGACTTCACAATATATCGTTGGAAAGATATATAATAGGTCTACAACTTTCATGTTTCGCATTTTTGCGAATTCCCTATACCGCGGCGCGCAGAGCGGCGTAAAGTGCGCCGCGCCTGTGAAAATTTCCTGCAGCTTGTCAGAATCAGCAATCTGAACTTTTCCACTGCCGCCCCGCATGGTGAGTCGCCCCATGCGGCGCGGTAGTACGAATTTTACAGAGTGATTGTCGTATTTCGTGCGGGAGAAGGTATTTTCATCTGGGCCCGAACCTACTTGGTATAAATACATGTAAAAATGCTATTTTGAGGAGAGGGGACATACTTTTGACACACTTTACACCTAAGGAGGCTAAGGAGACCGGAGATTCGACCTAAGGAGGCAAGAACACACTAGGAGCAAGGTGGAGAATTCTTCTACGAGTTTTTCACTTCCTTCTTCCTATTTTCATTATTGGTTATGAATTCTAGTATTGTAGTTTTGCATACTATTATGAATAGCTAATTTGTTATCTAGGGTTTTGGTGGAACCTATTGGAGGATGGTTTTCCTATTACGTTAATATAGATTTGCTATAGTATTTTCTCTATTTGTTCAACTACGTTATTATTGTGGTTGATTGAAGAGCTCCCAATCGACTGTACCTGTTAGTATGTATTACTCGGGAGATAGTACATATTTAGGTAGTTTTTGAACAATATCACTCCTAACGTATATGTGGTATCAATACGGAGGATTTAAAGGTGGTATTAGGGATAACGAAACCTTGGTGCGATCCGAGTGAGCCGTACTTAATGCTAGTTAGCGTAATTCAGGAGAATATGTCTAGTACATTATGGTAATTACTCGGAAGATAGTTACGACAGTCAGAGTGCTCATGATCGGTAAAGATAACTTAGGCAAATTTATAGAAAATGTAGCGAAAAGGATTCCGACAATAGGGGAAATCATAACTCTAGACCTCCGTAATCTTGTCTCCAATCCTTATCCTTATTAATTTATAGTTTTATTGCTTTCTAGTATTTGTTAGTTAATTAGATAAAAATAAACATTATAATCTTTATAATTAGGAAATAATTTGGACTTGTGTTTCTTAGCGATATTGAACAACTGTAACTAAGCCTTAGTTCTCTGTGGGGTTCGACTCCGGACTTGTAAACCGGATTATATTTGCAATGACCGCTTAGTCCTTTTTATAAGGCATAGTTGGGCATGATCACTACTGATGAGAGGATGTAGGAGGAAATGGAAGAGAGGATGCAACAAAGAATGCAGGAAAAGTTAAACGAACAAATGGATGCTATGGAAAAGGCAATTATAATGAACATCGTCGCACGACTTCAGCGTTTGAACCCAAAACTGCGACTTGTTCCTGACATGCTAAGGTTCAGTGCTTGTTCACCCGTAAAAGCTTCCTCTGCACAACAAATTGCTGTTCAACTAATCAATCGACCATGTATTGGTAATAACAATCAAGGTCAGTACTTACCAAATATTATACATCTTCTTAGTCTAGTAATTTTTTTACTTTGCCTATGGAACTTAGTTGCTGCGTAATTCTGTGGTTGCCTTACTGGCGTCATTATTATGATGCATATTCTTTTATGTTGCCTTGCAGGCTCTTTATTGTGGTATAGTTTTTTGGTTTCTGGCCACTACGATTGAAAAGTTTGCAGATAGGACTCTGCGGAATACCGGAATAAGTTTTGCTCATGGAGTTCATAGTGAAGGTCAAATTTGATATTCACTTCACTCATTTATGTGGTAGAATAATGTATTTAGTTGCACATAAAGTCAAATAAGTGATTTGAGTTAGGTTAAATTAGTTGAGTGGTTTTGTTGTTTGTCAATTATCTGGAGTCTAGAGAGCGACAACTATTTCTCCAAAGACCAAACAATATAGAGTATGGGACCAAAGTAAAGATGCTATTACCTGTTTATATTTTCCCCTCATCAATAGTTGCAATTTAATTTCCTTTTACATTAAAAAAGAAGTTACTTGAAATACAAAGAAGAGGAAGAAAATGAGGCAGCTGAAAATGATCCCAATCTAATAAGATGATTGTTCAGGTGAAATCAATTCTTGCAGGATAGGGTTGTTCGTATTAATGCCACTGGATGTAACAAATTTTGAGTTTAGTACTGTTTATTATGCCTCTTTTATTGTTTTCTTGGTTTTGAGAAAGGGATCGGCTTTGCTTTTCTAAATAAAAAACCTCATATCCGAATATGTATAGACTTTGTAGATAATGCAGAATTGAAATAGCTCATATTTTAGTGTTACAAGTGAGGATCCCTTTTTATCTTTGAGAAGTGTAGTATATTTTTAGCCAATTAAATATAATAGCCATCAAAAGGTATATGTTTTGTTAGTCAGCGTTCTTTTTTCATTAGTCATAGATTTGTTTGAATATGAATCATGTCAAAAGAATCTGTTGCTGCTTCACAATTGATTTATAAAGCATTTTGCTGATAATTTATAAAGTTTGATGGAAAGTATTCTTCGATTACTTGTTACAAGTATATATGTTTTCGCTGTCAGGAGCCTGGCTACTCTATACGGATACGGTTCACTCGACTGTTTGGCCCGGTACATTATTTTCCTATCGAGTAGGTGACCTCCGGGGGATGCCCCCCAGTATTTGGGGATGATTGTAAAAGAAGCCTTGAATACTTGTTGAGTCTTCTTCAGACAGCATATGGGCATTGTCTCGTTAAAAACCTCGTCGGTAAAATCCTTTTTGGGATAAAAACCCGGTCGAAGGAAAAGAGTGCAACGCATGCTTTTGAAACCTAAAGCCTTCGAGTTGGAGAGAGCGTTTCCGTTCCGATTGAATACCTGCACTCAGGTCAGTGTAGAATGTAATTGAAAGAGAAAAGAGATGGTCATACCTTCGTGTAGAATGTGTCAGCGATGTTTTGAGCCTAGATATGTTTTAGTCACTTGTGATAAGGACGTGGTACGGTCCCCTGCTTTGTTTAGTCGGGGATAGCCGAGAGTGTAGCTTGTTATCGCTAATTTACTGTTTGATATCCTTCGGCTCTTTCGAAGGTGGAGCTACCAGTATCGGGGCCATATCGTGTACTGCGAACATTTCTCTCGCCACATGCTGTTCCCCGTGGACGGTCTTAATCCCATCCTTTATTGGGAATTTCATCATTTGATGGAGGTGGAAGGTACTGCTCTTATGCAGTGCATCCATGGCCTTCTGAGCAAGGCGTTGTACCTCATATCTCCATCGATGACATGGATTTTGGCATTTTGTGTTATGCTAGCCACGTAGATTGGGAGGGTGATTTCCCCTTTCGTTGTTTCGCTCGCCATGTTGAACCCGTTGAGGACTCGAGAGGCGGGTACGATTTGGTCAAGCAGTCCGAGCTGCTCTACCACCCTCGACCTGATGATGTTGACCGAGCTACCTGGATCCACAAGTACACATTTAATCTGAAATATATTTACAAGAAAAGAGATTACCAGTGCATCGTTATGAGGCTGAGACAAGGTCTTGATGTCCTCATCGCTGAATGTGAGAGCATCTTCGGGTATGTAACCCCGGGTTCGCTTTTCTCTGGTGATAGATACTTTTGTTCTTCTCATTATGGGCTCTTGCGGGGCATTGGCAAGATCATGTGGATGACATGTTGTGTCTCATTTGTTTCGTTCTTCTTGGTCGCCTCTCTTTCTCTGAACTGATTTTTGGACCAATCATTAAGGAATTCTCGAAGGTGACCTTTACTGAGTAATCTGGCTACTTCTTCTCGGAGTTGGTGGCAATCCTCGATCCTGTGGCCGTGCGTGTTGTGGAACGCACTAAATTATGATTTCTTTGCGAAGGGCCTGATTGCACAGGCCTGGGTCACCTGGCGTCTCTGGTTTTACTGATAGCGAACACGATGTCTGATACATTGACATTGAAGTTGCATTCTAACAAGAGAGGCATTTCCGTTGGTCCTGTGTACTGATCGAATCCAACTCTGTTGACAAGTCCTCGAGGATTCTGACCTCGATCCATTCTTCGATGATTGCGGGGTATGTTACGGCTCGGGGCATTTCTCCTGTCGTCAGTGTATGGCTAGTACCTTTCTCTTATTTGGCTTTGGCTCCTTCACCAGAAGCCTGCTTGGATAAACTGAGCCCAAGGGGGCTCCTAGTTGGTCATCCTCGACCCTGATCTTTGACTGGTATCGATTGCGAATGTCCGACCAGGTCACGACGGGGTATTCGACCAGATTCTGTTTCAGCTGCTTCGAAGCCACCGAGTTTTGTTCATTCAGACCTTGAGTAAAGGCTTGTACTTCCCAATCGTCGGAGATTGGTGGTAGTTCCATTCGTTCCATTTGAAAGCGAGATACGAACTCTCGCAACATCTCGTTCTCCATTTACTCTTGATCTTGAAGACGTCAAACTTCCTTGTTGCTACTTTAATGGCACCGGCATGTGCCTTTATGAAAGAATCTGCCAGCATGGAAAATGAGTCTATGAAGTTAAGAGCTAGGTTGTGATACCACATCATGGCTCCTTTCGAGAGTGTCTCCCCGAACTTCTTCAGCAAAACGGACTTGATCTCGTCATCCTTTAGGTCGTTGCCTTTCACTGCACAGGTGTAAGCAGTAACGTGCTCATAAGGGTCGGAGGTTCCATTGTATTTCGGAAAGCTGGCATTCTGAACTTCTTTGGAATGGGTTTTGGAGCCACTTCCTCTGGGAACTGCCTTTGTATGAACTTCTTTGAATCCACACCTTTCAGGATCGGGGGTGCGCTCGGAATTTGATCGACCCTGGAGTTGTAGGTCTCAACCATTTTGTCATTGGCTTCTATCTTCTTCTCGCCCGATTCGATCCTCTTTGTGAGGTCCTCGAGTATCTTTATGATGGCGGGGTCGGCTACCGACCCGTTGTTGCCTGATCACTATAGTACCTGCTCGACTGGGGGAGCCGTCCCCGGTGCTACCATGCTAGGGGTTTTCTGGTGACTTTGCAGCTGAGCAATCGCTAGCTGTTGTGCCTGCAACATTTCAAAAATAATGTGAAGGCTAACCTCTTGTTCTTCCCTAGCTGGGGTTTCCTGAGCTCCTTGTTGATCTCCTTGGTGCACACTCCTGTTAGTGTGGGAGCTTACATCGACGTGTTGAGCATCGCGTGAGACCTCGTCCACAAGAATCGATTTTGGTGCATTTTTAGGGTTTTGTGGTGGTACACCAACACCTAGAACATCCACACCATTTTCTCCATGGTTCTCGAGATCGTTGTTCACTGAGTCAGACATTTTGACCTGAATTCAAAGATCTTGGACAATAAAAAGTGTGAAAGATAACTTGCGTTATGTAGTTAAACTAGTAAGAAAATAATCACTATTATTGTTAGCCCCACGGTGGGCGCCAAACTATTTACCGTGAAAATGGTAATAACAATTAAATTTGATTTAGTGGTTCTAAAAATATGTGATCTATTTTTATGCTAGTTGTTAGGCAGTTGATGCTATATGAAAGATTTAGAAACGAGATAAGAGCTTGAGAGTAAGGCGATAACCAAACCGAATGATCAATAATCGGGGCCTCGAGCTTGCCTATTCGAGGGTCTCGGGGTCGAGTCCGAAGCTCGGCTGTGAGCAATCGAGGGTGGTCGATGGAGAATAACAGTTATAAATAAATCAATGGCGGCTCTTTATGGCCAATAATAAGCAACAAATGATGAACTTTAGGTAGAACACAATAAATATGAGCAATAAATTAAGTAATGAGATCAAGGGAATAAGTTAGAGAGTAGAGAGAATGTCTTGTGTATTTAGTATTGAGAAACAGATATTTACAAAATGATAAGGGTCCCCTTTATATAAGAGGGGGAATCCCAATATAGTACAAGTGCATTTATTACAAAGATATGGAGACGGGACAGCTAGTTAATGCCACGATACGGGCTCAGACTAGCCTGACAGACTTTGTTGGCTCTAGCTTCATGCCTTGGGAACTCCCCACTTTCTTTCCGTAACCGTCGGTCTTATACTGCCCCGAGGTCGAGCGTCGATGGCCCTTGAGGGATGAAATTTGATAGTGATTTCGAGCCTTTGAGATGTCGTAATGATGGAAAATTGGACCCTCCGATTTTACCTTATACAATGGTTTTCGGATTCTATATTGTTGGAGAAATTCTACATGGGTTTAGATGCTATGAACCAATCTATAGCCAAGAATGCAACTGATGGATCTTTTATGGATAAGACATTTGCAAGGATCACACAAATCCTTGACAAAATGGCAAAACATAACCAAGCTTGGCACTCAGAGGACACCACAGGTGGAATTGCATATGGTACTCCCTCCTTGGCCAACATGATTAAGAAGAACCAAGAAAGAGATCAAGTAATTGCAGGGCTTGCCACTAATGTCAATGTGTTGACAAAGATGGTCACTGAAAGCCAAACGAAGAAGGTAAATATGGTGGAAGATGTTCAACCCACATCAAATGAAGAGTATGAGGAAGCAAACTATGTCAACAACTCTCAAGGAGGTTATCAAAGGCAACAATACCAAGGTCACGGACAACAAAATCAATGGAGGCCTAACCCACATGGGCAAGGAAACCAACAGTGGCGAAATGACCAAGGTAGCTCATATCAAGGGAATTGGAGTAACAATAACAACAACAACTTCTCAAATCAGAGTTCGAACCCTTATGTTCCACCAAGGGGAAATATTCAAATCAAGGTTCCTCAAATGATTCCAAGTTGGGAAACATGCTTGAACGGGTATTGCAAAATCAATAATGGTCCGACACTTCAATTAGGAATATGACCGAGCTTGTTGGCTCTCATACTGCATCCATTCAAAAATTGGAGATGCAAATGAGAGATCTCTCGAGGGAACAAAATCCAAAGCAAAAGGGAACACTCCCAAGTGACACAATTACAAACCCAAAGGGTAGTGGGAGTGGTCCAACTTCTCATTGCATGGAAATTACCACTCGAAGTAAGAAGGTACTTCAAAGAGAGAGTGAACAAGTGGTTGCAGTGGAAGAGTCCGAACAAGAAGTTGAGCCACAAGTTGAGGCGCCAATTGTTGTTGAAGCTAAAAAGGTCCCGGAAGAGTTGAAAGTTCAAGAAGTGAACCGGGAAGAGGTTATGGAAAAGATAAAAGAGATGCCAAAAACTCTACCACCTATTCCTAGACCTCCTCCTCCTTTCCCTCAAAGACTTGTTAGGAGGGTTGATGATAGCAAACTCGAAAGGTTCTATGACATTCTCAAGCAACTATCGGTAAATATTCCATTTGTGGAAGCATTTCAAGAGATTCCGGGTTTGCTAAGTATTTGAAATACTTGATCACCAAGAATGAAGTGGTGAATGTAACTCACTGGGTTAGTTCCGTCATTGCAAACACCACCGTTCAAAAGAAAGAAGACCCGAGAGCTTTCACCATTCCATGCACTATTGGGGAGCGTGATTTTGCAAGAGCTATTTGTGATAATGGGGCTAGCATCAACTTAATGCCTCTTTCTATTTACAAGCAAGCGAGGTTAGGAATGCCGAGGCCTACAAGTATGAGGTTGAAAATGGCCGATCGCTCCATAAAGAGACTGGTGGGAATTGTTGATGATGTGCTTATGAAAGTGGGGAAATTTCATTTACCCGCTGACTTTGTAATCCTTGATTGTGTGGTTGACAAATAGATCCCTATAATCTTGGGGAGACCATTTCTTACTACCGGAAGAGCACTTATGGATTCGTAACGAAATGAGATCAAGTTCTGTGTTAATGATGAAGAGGTCACTTTCTAAGCATGCAAGGGTATGAAGCTACCACATAAATATGAAAGCATCTCGGTGATTAATCTTGTTGATGATGTGGAGACGCAGTTGAGATGAAGATGGAAGAACAATGCCTTGGTGAGGCGTTTGCGGCTATTTTGGTAAATTTCGATGGTGAAGACATGGATGGGTACATGGAATCAGTAAATGCATTAGAAGGGCTTGGGTCCTACACTTATGCTCCAAAGAAACTCTCTCTTGATTTAGAGAATAGAGTCACTCCTCCCGCAAAGCCTTCAATTATTGAGCCGCCACAATTAGAGCTCAAACCACTTCCACCGCACTTGAGGTATAAATTTCTTGGCTCTAATGACAGTCTACCGGTAATTGTTTCTTCTTTGTTGAATGCTGTGCAGGTAGAACAACTGTTGAATGTCTTGAGGGAGCATAGGCAAGCTATTGGGTGGACAATAGCGGACATCCGAGGGATTCCCGCCGGAATTTGCAAACACAAGATACAATTGGAGAATGAGAGTAAACTAAGTGTGGAACATCAACGAAGGTTAAACCCTTCTATACAGGAGGTGGTAAAGAAAGAAATCATCAAGTGGTTAGATTCCGGGGTAGTCTACCCCATTGCCGATAGTTCTTGGGTGAGTCCGTGCAATGTGTGCCGAAAAAATGGAGGCATGACTGTGATTGAAAACGACAGAAATGAGCTCATCCCAACAAGAACAGTGACCGGATGGAGGGTTTACATGGACTACCGGAAGCTAAACAGTGCTACATGTAAGGACCATTTCCCTATGCCTTTTATTGATCAAATGCTTGATCGACTAGCAGGGAGGTCATTCTACTGCTTCTTGGATGGATATTCCGGCTACAACCAAATCAATATTGCATTGGAAGTCAAGAAAAGACAACATTTACTTGTCCATATGGGATGTTTGCATTTAGCTGGATGCCATTTGGGCTATGCAACGCTCCGGCTACTTTCCAAAGGTGCATGATGTCAATCTTCTCAGACATGGTGGAAAATTTTTTAGAGGTGTTCATGGACGATTTCTCTGTCGTGGGTGATTCCTTTGTCATTGTCTTGACAACCTTAGACAAGTGCTCAAAAGATGTGAAGAAACAAACCTTGTGCTAAATTGGGAGAAATGCCACTTCATGGAGGATGAGGGCATTGTTTTGGGCCACAAAATTTCCAAACAAGGCATAGAGGTTGACCGAGCAAAGATCGAGATCATTTCCAAGCTTCCTCCACCTACTTCAGTTGAAGGTGTGCAAAGCTTTTTGGGGCAAGCCGGCTTCTATAGGCGGTTCATCAAGGACTTCTCCAAAATTGCAAATCCCATGTACAAACTCCTTGAGAAAGATGCAAAGTTCATATTTGATGAGAAATACCTCAAGGCCTTTGAGGAATTGAAAGAAAAGCTCACCACGACACCTATTATTGTCACACCCGATTGGTCTCTTCCATTCGAAAACATGTGTGATGCTAGTGGTGTAGCTATTGAGGCGGTGCTTGGCCAATGTCATAACAAGATCCTTCACCCTGTCTACTATGCAAGCAAGACACTCAATGTCGCTCAAATGAATTACACTATGACTCAGAAAGAACTTCTTGCCATTGTCTATGCTTTTGAAAAGTTTCGGGCTTATTTGTTGGGGTCCAAAGTGATAGTGTACACCAACCATGCTGCTCTTCGCTATCTTATGGAAAAGAAGGATGCCATACCAAGATTGATTCGGTGGGTCCTTTTGTTTCAAGAGTTTGACTTTGAAGTCAATGATCGGAAAGGGACAAAAAATCAAGTTGCGGATCACCTATCTAGGCTTGAAGAGGCAGGGAGACCAAAAGAAGACCTTGAAATCAATGATGCTTTTCCATATGAACACATATTAGCATTGTCTAACACATTTGCTCTTTGGTATGCCGACATCGCTAACTTCTTGGTTAGTGACCTTGTTCACGATGGATTGGAAGCTTATCAAAAGAATAAGTTCGTGCGGGAGTGTAGGCAATACTATTGGGAGGAAACCTTTTTGTTCCATATTTGTGCCGACAACATCATTCAGCGGTGTGTTCCTGAAGATGAGGTAATGCCAATTCTCAAGACCTGCCATGACTCACCGGTTGGTGTTCATCATGAAGGAAATCGGACGACAACAAAGGTTCTTGAATTTGGATACTATTGGCCATCGATCTACATAGACGCAAACCAAATGGTCAAGGCGTGCGATCAATGTCAAAGTCAAGGGTCAATATCCAAAAGACATGAGATGCCGATGAATTTTGTGATGAAGGTCGAGATCTTTGATGTGTGGTGTATAGACTTTATGGGCCCCTTCGTGAGCTCTTATGGCATGACCTACATATTGGTGGCTGTGGATTACATCTCTAAATGGGTCGAGGCAATTGCCTTACCTAATAATGAAGCAAGGAGTGCAACCGCATTTTTGAAGAAGAACATATTCACACAGTTTGGTACTCCAAGGGCCATCCTGAGTGATGGTGGATCTCATTTCTGCAACAAGACTTTCGCCGGGCTGCTTGAAAAGTATGGTGTAAAGCACAAGGTGGCCACTCCCTATCATCCTCAGTCGAGTTGTCAGGTTGAAGTTTCGAACAAAGAAATAACAAACATCCTAGCAAAAACTATCAATGCAAACAGGATCGACTGATCAATGAAGCTAGATGATGCGTTGTGGGCATATCGCACAACATTTAAGACCCCCATTGGCACTTCACCGTACATGTTGGTTTTTGGCAAAGCTTGTCACTTGCCAGTGGAACTTGAACACAAAGCCATGTAGGCATTGAAGAAGCTAAATCTTGACTGGGCCGAGGCTACTAACCTGAGGATGACACAACTCAATAAGATGGAAGAATTCTGTCTCCATGACTATGAGACTGCAGCCATGTACAAAGAGATGATGAAGTTTGTCCATGATAAGAAGATATTGAAGTGTGAGTTCAGTTCTGGTGACTTGGTCTGACTCTTCAATTCAAGACTCAAGTTATTCCCGCGTAAACTCAAGTCCAAATGGTCTGGCTGATTCAATGTTGTAAGTGTGTCTGCCTATGGTGCTATTGAACTGGAGTCGAAGGATGTGACTCGAAATTTCAAGGTGAATGGACAACGAGTCAAGCATTATCTTGGTACTGCAGGAGAAAGGCATTTGATAGAAAAATTTGCTCTAAGGGATAGTCCAATAGCAGCCCTCGCCAAAGACTAATCCAAAAGGAGGCAACTGCGTCGTGCCGCGATATTAAATCAAGCTCTTCTTGGGAGGCAACCCATGTGTGGTAACACTCTTTTGTAGTTTTTTTATTATTTAAGTAGATTAGATTGAGCTAGTTGATTAGCGTGGTAGAGTGCAGGTAGTCCCAAGATATCATGAACAGGGTCCTAAATGCTGAAGAAATTGAAGGAAAGAGAGGTCTAGATTGAGCGACAACTATGCGGTCGCATAATGACTATGCAAACTGCACAGTCATCGCAGATGTAGGCAGAAAATATGGCTACTTTAGTTGTTAACTATGCGGTAGGTTTTTCATTTATGCGGCCCGCATACCCATTTTGTGATCGCATTTTGCATCGCAAAGTGTATCTAAGCTGCCCAGTCATAAGTCCACCGCATAACACTTATGCGATGAACTTAAGTGCCACATATCTGCCAGGTATAAACCCTAACCCACTCTATTCACACACTCACGTTTGAACAAAACAAAGAAAAAAGAAAAGAAGAGAGAAGAAGAGAACATATAGAATCTGCTAAGGACGAAAAAGGGAAAGGATCAAAACAAATCGATACTCACAATCTTTCTCATTTCAATTTTCGAATCCACGAGTTTCAGGCATGGCACGAAAGAAATCCAATCCAACGCAATCACCACCCAGTTGTAGATAGAAAAGGACTGCCAATCCTAGCGAACAAGCAACACAAGAAAAACGTCAATGGGCTCATACTCCGCATTACTACGGAGCACTCCTCCCAGTTTGAAGAGGAGGAGTCATAAAATGACCTCAGACCTTCTATTGATCTACAGGCTGAGGCAAGAAGGAAACTAGGGGAGGATCTTAACCTCTGGTTTGAGGTCAAGGGCTCCATAGATCTATACAAAGCCGGGCTTGCAAAGAGGAAAATTCTCGAGGAGAAGCAATTGAGTTTAAATGGGCTGTCGGAGCATTACCCTCACATACTAGAGAACATCAAGGAGAGGAAGTGGGAATTCTTCACTGAGGTCCTGGATGAATACAATGAGACACTTGTGAGGGAGTTTTATGCTTTATATGGTGCCTCAAGGAGTGCTGCACAGAAGCGCAATAGGATATTTGCAAAATCTGTCCTAGTGCGAGGGGTTCAAGTTAGTTGTGGTGATGAGACGAGCAATGAATGGTATTTTGAGGATTGGCGGTTAGGCACAACTGAATATGATGCTAAGGTTGCCAACAAAAACAATGAGCGTGCTTGGGTTGCCTGCGTCATAGCAAAGGGGACATCGGCTTGGATTGACGCTAAACACAAGATTTACAAGGAGGATCTCACAAGGGAGGGTCGATATTGGCTTAGCTTTGTTACATCCCATTTGATGCCGTTCAGGAATGAAACTGACATGAACATTGAGAAAGCACTCCTCATTGCGTGCATCATGACATGCATCATGATTGATGTGGGAGAGATCATATTCCAAGAGTTGGGAATCAAAGCCAACCAGAAACAAATATCACTTCCTTTCCCCTACTTGATCACTGCTCTCTGCCAAGCTGCAAGTGTGCCTCCTCTGCTTAAGCATGACAAAGTGGAGAAAGCTCTCAAAGACATAGACATCATGAGAATCAGTGACGCAGTAGCAAAGGAAACTACAACTCAGTCAGAGACTCACATCCTTCTCCAGCAGATATAGCAACATCAGATGTCCCAGCACCGTCGGACACCTCTCAGGCACCAGTTGCCTCCACAGCTACTCCACATCACTCCACTGCATAGGCCTAGGTCCCTCTACCAGCTCTCTCCAAGCTGGGTATCATTGCTCAGCATGCCAATACTAGGGTAGATAGGTTAATTAAGGAAATTCCCAACCTCATCCGGCAAGTATTGACCCCTATTCAATCCTTAGTGACTGTTCTTCAAGAGCAACATCAAACTTATGAGGATCGCCTCAAAAACTTTGAAGTATGTCTTGAGAAGGTTGAGTGGGGTGAGGTTGGAGGTATGCCTCAGCTCCGGAAAGATGTGGATGAGTTGAAAGCTGAGCTGCAGAAGATGCAGAGTCTAGAGTTTGACATGACACCGTTCCTCCGGAAGGAAAGAGAGAAGGGTGCTGACACTTCCGTCCCAGAAATGGATATTGATTTCACGGCCCTGATGACAGCCCCAGAGGCACAAAATGTTGAGACCTCAAAGGCTCAAGATCCTCTTGCTCATATTGATGTTCCTTCAGATGAGGAATCCGGAGATGATGAGGAGTCCGATAAGGGAGATTCAGGAGATGAGGAGACAGATGAAGATGCATTGGGAGAGGATACTGAAGGTCATTAAGACAAGGGTAAGCAGGATGCTGTCTCTACAAGGGCAGAGTATGAAGAGAAAGCAACTGTGCAGACAACAATTGCATATTCTCTAACAGATATGGTCGATAAGGAACATCCATCGACCACACAACCATCATCGGGCGAGGCTAGCAGCTCCCAGACCCCAGCTCCAGCCTCACAGCAGGTGGAGCTTCCTACTATACCCTCACAGTAGTTGGAGCCTCTTGCTCTAGCCGTGGAGGATACCACTCAGTCCGAGGTTCCACCAGTTGTAGCTACAGTACTAGCAGATGACTCCACAGCTGCCCCAGTTGCTTCAGTTTCCCTGAGCGCCTAGTGCACCCCAAGGAGTCCCTAAGCTTTCTTTTTGCTTTATATATGCATTGGGGACAATGCATGCTCTTTGGTTGGGGGTGGGGTAGTTATGATCATGATCTTGTACCCCATGGTTTGTGTAAATATTTTGTCATACCCCGTATTTTGTATATAAACTCTTGTAGTTTAGCAATGAATTCCCTTTGGTTTTTCTTCACCGAGTTCTTTTTCAAAGGTGTAATAGTAGAACCACGACAGTAGCATGAAATGTTTTGACTTATTTAGTGTTTATTGTGTAGCTTTAAACATGTTCTAAATGATGTAAATATATGATACCCTTCCTTATTTTGAATCTAAAAAAAATATGTTGGTTAGTCATTCTTGTGAATTTGAGGATCGCTCTTTGACTTTATGCTTATTCAGAATCTTACATATTTTGAAATGAAAGTGTTGAGTCGTCTTGTGTCACTTGAGGGCTGAAACTATGTTGAGTTGAACAATTCATGCGTTGTGACTGAGTGAGGATTTGTATAAATAATGCACATGTCTAACTTGTGATGTCTAGAACTTGTCCGGTTGGTTTCTGAGTACAATTCTCAGGTTAATGATTGGTTGCTGAAATAATCTTAGGCCCTCTTTGTGATTACTAGTCAGTTTTATCTAAATTGACCTCCCTGATACATTAACTACCCTAGTTACCCCCATTGAGATTTTAACCTTTCATTGGCTACTACATTACAAACCTTTACCCCTTCTGTGAAATAATTCCATCTTTTGAACCCGTCCCTCCTTGAATATTGAGGATGAGGCTAAAAGCCTAAGTTGGGGGTGTTGGTGTCAAAGTGAACATTAGTAAGGTTTACTACTGTGTGTAGAGAAAAAATGGGTAACCTAAAGTTGTGTATATAATGAAATGCAAGCTCCAATTTTTTTTTTGTGTATATATATAAAAAAGAGAAAGAGAAAGAGAAAGATTGGAGCTTTGCAAAAATGAAAGAAATACTTTGAGGTGGTTCTAAGTTGGTAGCCCGAGGTAAACAAGTGCTATGTAATAAAGGAGTTCAATGTATGTCGAGTTCAATGAGGGTATAGCCACTACATTCCCAAATATTCATACAACCCGTCCCGAAGCCTACATGATAACATGTGAAAAGTCCTTAGTGATCGACAGTCAATCATTCCTAAGATAGCGGCAAAGTTAAAATAAGGGCAAGCATATGAACTGATATTTGTGGCATGTAGCTTTTGTTTCGAGTGTTAGAGTGTTTTGATTGCATCCTCTGTACATATATGTGAGTAGGGATTTTCTTTGTTGTGAGTGCGCATGAATTGTAAGACTTAGCAAAGGATAGGTTCTTGAAGTAGAACACAAGTGCACTTAGCTGTGAATAGCATTTTGTCATTTTGGTCGAGGCTCTAAGGTCACGAATTGATTAGTCGAATGGTTGAATGATAAGTTGTCTTCCATGAAGGGTAGATAAATTGGGTTACATGCTTGTTAGCTGTTAGTCAAAACCATCTATAGTCATTACTATTTTGTGGAATGTCGGAAATAAAAGTAGAATAGAATAGGATAGTTTTATTTTAGTTGCTTGAGGACAAGCAAGAGTTTAAGTTGGGGGATGTTGATGTGCCGTAGAATTTCTGCACAATTGATACCAATTGCTTAGATTTTAACTCGTCTTTTAATGCATTTTTAGTTAATTTTGATCAAGTTTGTGTAAGGCCCCATGAAAATTTCTACCTAAAAGCCGAAAGCTCGTAGTGCCAAGTTAGGAATATGTGTTAGAAATTGGTAAAATTTGTGCATTAAAGAGTTAAGGAATAATGTTTTTCAGAAAAAATGCATTTTCACGGTCCATTTTGCGGTCGCATAATAGCTATGTGGACCGCATAGTCGCCGCAGAGTCAGACAGTTTGATGGTTATATTTTGAGGTCAACTATGCGGCCAATTATGCGATCGCATAATCAATATGCGGGCCGCATAGTCATCTCATTATCCCCTTGGAATTTTAGCAAGGGGCAGTTCTATGGTGCATTATGCGACCGTAGAACAGGTATGCAGACCGCATTCTTGCCGCATACCCGGATAGTTTGTTCAGGTTTTTGGGATCATTTTTGCGGTCTATTCTGCGGGCCACACGTCCATTATGCGATCGCATATGTGATCGCAGAGTGTTTCATAGCTCCTATTTTCTAACTTTTAAAACCCGACCCCATCCCATTAAAAACACCTCCTTAGGCCCCTTTTATGATATTTTACTGCAAATAGAGTGAGAGAGGAGGTTCTTGAGGGAGAGAGTGATCTTCATCAAGTTTCCCACTCAATCCTTGCCTAAACCCTTGAAGATTATCAAGTAAAACTGCTAGGCCTTCACCCCAAGAGGTGAGAACTTGAGCCCTAACCTTTAATTTTGAAATTCACACTAGAATGAATAATTAAGTGAGTTCATAGGTATAAGAATGGATTTTCTTGCATGCATAAATGATAATAGGGTATGGGGAGGTTGTGAGCTAAAAAGATAGCAATTGGGGTGTAGGATGATAAAAATCTCACAAAAGGGTCCTAAAATCTCAATGCACACTTAGTGCTTGATAATATGCTCAAATGAGCTAGAACCTTAATCATGTCTCTAATTCTTGGTTCAATTTATAGATCCTATAAAATAGATCGAAGTTGCTAGGAAATTCTGGAATTTATTGTAAGGATTTAAGCAAAGGTCTATTGAGGTATGTATGGCTAAAACCCCCTCTTCTTAGAAATTTAGCTCCATAGTGTTAGTCCAAAATTTGATTGATGTAGTACTTGTTATATCAAATGGATCGATGTTGTGAGAATGTATGTGGAAGGTGCGTCTCCATGTTTTTTTTGTATGCTATTCTTTGTAAAATTGAGGATATGTGAAGAACATGAACTATGTGCTAAAATGCCTAAATTTCAAGTCAAGGTTACATTGTGATTATTATGCCAAACTAGATGAATTCTTCTCTATGCTATAACTTGAATTGCTCTTGTATGTGCCTATGATCTTAAATTGCAAGTTAAATGTTGAAAAATGGGAATAATATGAAACGTGAGTTATGGAATGTGGCCTAGTGCCAAGTATAATGGGGTAATTGTGGCCCCAAGTGCCGATGCACTAATGTATGTGAAACCAAAAATGGAAGTGAAATGATTAATAAAAAAGGGTAACGTCTTTGTAAGATGGCCTAGCCGATCGGGTTGTGATCGGACGCCATTCTATATACATGGTGGTATTGTGTTGATAATTGAAACCGGAAAGCGAGAATGAAATGATGATTGAGGTATATGTCTCAAATGAGGCAGCTTAGCCGATCGGGCCGTGATCGGACTCCATTCAAGAAAGCGGTGGTATTGTGAATGGTGATGAACATTATTAAAGGCCCCAACCTAAAGCTACGAAAATTATGTGAAAGTTATATGATTCTTTTATTTGATGATGTGGTTTTCGTTCAAAACCTTTGATTGATTCTTTGTGATTTCCTTGTTCTTATATGATAGTTCTTTCTATTGTGATGGTGTTTAGTGATACATACTAGTACTGTTCCATGGTACTAACGTCCCTTTTGTCGAGGGAGCTACATTTTTGAATGAATGTAGGTGGCTCTATAGCGGACAATGCCGATCGCACGTAGCGGAGTATCTTCCTCTCAAAAACTTGGTGAGCCCCTTTTCCTTCAAGGGGTTATGTTGTACATCTTTTGTTGTAAATTTCCACTTTTGAGGTATAGCCAGGGCCTTGTTGCCAGCATTATCATAACTGTCTTTTGTACCCTTAGAGGCTCCGTAGACGTTTGAGTAGGTTATGTTTGGGTTGGATGGGTCACTAGACCATGTTGAAATTCTGAACTCCCGTTTCCTCTAAACTGTAAACTATATGATGTTTTGGGAATATAACTATGGTTTAAGGTTTATGATATAAAATGAACTAACAATGTCGAATGTATGGTCTCTCCTAATGTCTAAATAAACAAAAGCACGGTTCCCTTAATCATATTGAGTTGGGTAGAAAGTGTTATAAAGGCTTTCTCAGTTGGGTTCACTCGATTGAGCGCCGGTCGCGCCTCCCGAGGTTGGGGCGTGACAGTTTGGTTGTTTTGTAGTGCATGATCTTGAAGACTTGAAAACATGGAAAAGAAGTCAAAAGGTCGCAAAAGAATGGATATGCTGCAAGTATGCGGCTGCATAATTCACATGCGGACCGCATAATTCAAATGGTGATCGCAAACAAGGAAAGACTTATTGGCTAAATGAAGAAGAAAATATGCGGTCCACTATGCGGTCGTATAACACTTATGCGAGCCGCATAATGGTCGGGTAACTCCAGTAGAAGAAAGTTCTCACTATGATATGCGATGGCATATGCGGTCGCATAACACACATGCGGACTGCATAATTGCTATGCGACGGAAGCAAGAACTGGGAACTTATCAAGTCTGCGATGGAATGAACAATATGTGGACTGCATAAGTGGTCTGCGACCATTATGCGATCACATAAGCTATCTGAAGGGGTATTTTTGTCCGATTTTGACCACGACTTTTGATCCACTATAAAGAGAATAACTAAGGTTTTGTGGGTCATTCAAGTTTGAAACAAGGTCCTACATATAGAGCATTGAATACTCCATTTATTTGGAAGGTTGTGAAGAAGGAATCTTGTACTTTTGTAAGCTTTATGGCTTTATTAAGTACTTTGTTCTTATATTTTAGTATGAGTAGCTAGTTTTAAATACTAAGGTTGTGGACCCTAAATGGGTGCAATATTAATGGGTGTTTAACATTGAATATATATATATATATATATATATATATATATATATATATATATATATATATATATATATAATGGTTGGTTGATATTTATTCATTTCTTGTGCTTTATTTATGGTTGGTGGTTTCAAACATTAATCTATCCTATTTTACTCTTTCTTTACTTGGAAAAGTGGGTTAGCGTTTGGTAGAAATGAATATCAAGAACTCAAGACTTTAAATCTTGTTTAATAGAATTACTTAGGAATAAGTGGGTTCTACTTGGAATAGATTGGTTGTTCTTAAATTGCAACTCTTTTATATTTGGAAAAATCATAAAGAGAAAATACTACCCAACTATTGGAAAATATTGGGTAGTCATTTAGAAACCATTTGCATATCAAAGGACCTTCCATTAGAAATATATCATATTAACACTGACAACATTACATTTCATTGATAGGGACACAACCTTGGTTTCTTAATCAAATCATTTATATTCTCATATCACAATTAGTTATCTCGTTAATTCACAACTATATCATTCTCTTGTTACGTTAATGGAATAGAATTCCGACTTAAGTCAAGTTTCACACCACTCAAGTAAACATTTCACACAATATTCCCTGTGGGATTCAACCTCAACCTTGTTGGGTTATTATATTTGACACCGACCACCTTACATTGTTTAATTAAAGTGTAATTTGAGCATATTAGAGACTCGTGAGATCAAGCCCCCTCCAATTCAAAATACCAACGTGGATACTTGCGGTAAAACTCCCAGGATGCCGTCTCCGCTCTAAAGGAAACACCCGGTGTACATGAGAGCACGGGGATGCCCTTCTATACTGAGTTCATGCTCGAGGAGGCCCAAACGAGAAATGAGAAGTCCAATGAGGGGGTGAATGGTGCGGATGATACCCTTTATTCATTTTTCGATGGCGTGGACTTGTTTGATTTGGAATACTTCTCCGAGCTGGGCAACCTGGAAGTTCCAAAGGACACATCCTCAGAAGCTGGTGGGCCGAGCTCGAGTCTGAAATTGACCAACTAGTTCCCTGCTCCGAATGTGGACCCCTATCGCAAGAGATCGATTATACTGACCGTCTTGGAGGATGCTCGGGTTTTGTCTGCTCCTGTAGGGGTAGCTAGCTACCTCATGCCTGGTGAGCGAGGAGGATCAAACAAAAATGAATGAGGTGAATGTGCCATGCCTTTTCAATGAGGCGTACCAGGCACTGAACCAGTTAAGGCATCGTTTCTTTCCATCGATCTATTATTATTTGTGTTTAATGTTTCTCACATTTTCACCCTTTTGCAGGCCTCAGTACTTCATCATGAGAGTTTCTTTTGGTATCGGGTTGAGGTCAATCAACTTGAGCTCGAGATCAAGGAGCTTTCCCAAAAGAGGGACAGGTACAAGCTTCTTAGCGAGTAGCAAGAGCGGGTCGCCAAGAACCTCCAGGCCGAGCTGGATGTAGCTCAGAAAGAAGCATCGACCTTAAGGCTCATGCTAACTTGGTTTAAAAGGTAAGGGTGTTTGAAGTTAGAAATAAGGGTTTGGTTGCAGAGGCTAACAACAATACTTTGCAGGTTCAACAGAAGATCAACTAAATCGACCAACCCCTCAAGGAGACGAACGAGATCCAAGTAATAGTCGATGGGTGGAAAAGCAAGATGGACCTGCTGTCCTCGAAGATGGAGACTGCTAGGACACACTGTCTCCGGTGGAAATTCAGCTTCGGGTGGCAAAGGAGAAGGTTGATACACGGGCTCAACAAAATGAGGATCTCCTAGTGCAACTGGGCTCGACCATCGCTGAACGATATGCCCTTGGTAAGGAGCTCGAGATAATGAGGTCCAGGATAGAGATAACCTCGACCGATGCTGACGAGATGGTGGCCCAATATAAGGCCTATGTTGAAGCAGCCTAGGCCTGCCCGAAGACCATTGCTGAGTACGTGAGGCGGTTAACCCGAAGGGAGACCCTCAAAGAAATCCATGCCCGAGGATTCAACCTATCTTCCGAGATCGAGGAGGAAAAAGGACTTGAGGTCGAGGCCAAGAAGATAGCTGAACCCCAATGTGAAAAGGGCTCCAAGGGCTCTGAAGAATCCGAAGTCCCCAATGGTTCTGGTGACGAGCGGCCTCCGGTGAAGATCAGACATATATGCCTTAGGATTTTTTTTGTTTTTGTATCTTGTACATATTTTTTTGTTGAGGCCATTTTTGTTGGGCCTTTGTAAAGTTATTCTGGAATATATAAAAATTTTCCCTTTTGGCAATTTTCAAATCGATTATCTTAGAATCTTTTTACAATTGCAAATACTTCTAATGCCTCAGCACAAAATCAAACATAGTAATAAGTTATTTCTCGGAGGTCCAAACAAAACCTGTCCTCGATGCAATTTTTGCTCGAAACTTGTGAAAACTCAGAGTGACCAGAAATTTCCCCAAGATGTTTGCTTAAATGTTTTTAGGCTATGCCTTTGCTGAGGGTAATCTTCGAACAAGTTTAGAATTTTATTGAAGGCCTTATGTATGTATTATGGGCTTCAGACGTCACCGAACAATTTTTTGGGGGTGGCCGTAGCCTTTGAGGTTCACTACCTAATAGGTTTTGTGCCTCCGAGTTTCCATAACCCAAGCTACCCGAATTTATTTCGGACGATAGTCCCCGAATGGGGGTAGCCCTTTGGGCTTGGATAGGGATGGCCCTTGGACTCGATAGTCCCTGGGTAGGAATAACCCTTAGGCTCGATATGTTTTTTTAAACAAGCCAATATGCCTTGGGCCTAGGATTGGTTTTTATAGATAAGAAAATATAAAGTACAACAATGGAGGGAGACATAAACCTTACCTCCAGAAGAAAGCTGGATATATGCTTAGTCATCCAAACATGACAACCAAGTGCACCCTGAGAGTTGTGTAAATTTAGACCTATGATGGGGTACCAATTATCTATCAAACATTGATAGGAAATTGGTATACAAAACCATGGAGAAGTAAGTCTATACCAACTATACAAAAATGCAAAAGAGATCCTAAATCTACTAATCTAGTGAATTGGAAGATTTTCTTCCACATTCAACATACTCTACAACTACAAACAGTGTAGATGTTCCTTAGAGAGTGTGGCAAAAAACAATTGAGAATGGTGGGAGCTATCAAAAAAACCCTTGAAACTAGGCAGAGGTGCCGTTGTTTCCTGATGTTGTTGACAGAAGAGGGTGAGCATTGGCCTATTCCTTTCATCCAAAGAGACTTGAAGCATGCAAATAGTGTTTTCTGGCTTCAAAATTGATACGATGTGTGACCATTAGCTGCTGGTAACTGGTGGGAAAACAGGCAGGCTATCTAGGTTTGAACCCCTAGGATTGACCTGCTGAGGGCCTGCGAAGAAGACATTTTGTTGTAGAAGAACCTGCTGTAGATAGATAGAAAGGTGGGCATCTAACTACTGATGGCTTGGAGTTCTAAGTGTGTGCTTCTGGGTGGACCATTGTTGTACTTTAGTGGTGTTTCTATTTGTGTATCTATGGTTGAAGATAATATTTTTTTGAAGGATCCTCTAAGTTGAGGTTGACTATATTTGTGTCAAGATTGCAAGATCCATGTGATAACCCCAGGATAATTGATACAACTGCAGGAGGTTGAGCATCTGGAATGCTAATACCACTCCTTGCAGGTGCATCAGTAATATGAATTTATCCCTACTTCCTGCAAAAAGAAGCAAACAAGTTAGAGGAAAATGTTCTGCTCCCAAGTTCTTGTGTGTTTTAGGAGTGTTGGTAGAGGTTAGTCTGTGAGGGGGAGAGGAATGGTGTAGTTGCTGCAGCTTTTTCAATGTTTGTATTGGGGGCTGATACAGAAGAAGAAGAACAGGTTGTAAGCCAGCCTTTGAGGCAACTGCAGTTATGAGGGAATGATGGGTGGGTGATATTGGATTGTTGATGTCATGTTGCAAATGGTATTGCTACATTAGGTTGCAATAACTCTATGAGAAGGATGGAGTGAAGAGCCCAACTTTTCTTTTTCTTTCATTGGCTTGCTCAACCTCTATTGTCAGGTTTTTGTGGGGTTTAGGATGCCTTGATCGATTGGGTTTGAGTGCTATTTATGACCATTGATGTATTCTCAGTAGATTCAGCATTGTAAGTACTGATACCACTAGCTGAGAATACACCAAATGGATAGGGCAAGGAGAGGAAAACACACCTGCAAAAAAGAAAATGGTATTAAAGAAAGACGGGGCATTTTTGACCTCTTTGTTTTTTCTGTCTGCTTTTTTATGGTGATGAGATCCTAGGTTCTTGTGTTTATTGGTACTTGAGTGACTAGTTGTATGACGTAGATGATCAGATTTGTGTTTGGCTTGAGGTTGGTGTAGATGGTTGGATAAAGGGGGGGTATGAGGTTAGGTTTAGAACTGTTGGAAAATGAGTTAAATTTCTGGTTGTTTGGTGTGGGTTTGAGTTGAAGATATGGGTGGTAAGGGTATTTGTGGTGATGTTGTTTGTGCTATTTCACATGGAGGATATGGAGGGTGTATGTGTGTGTGTCCTTAGAAGCTGACGCATACACTGAAGAGGAGTCATTAAGCATGACAACAGATTCACCTGCAAGAAATGAAAAAAATTGTTAGTGGAACCAGGGTGTCATGTCCTTTTTGAACATGCTAGAATTGCTGCCCCAGAAATTTATTGTTTGGACTGTGTGGTCTACTCCCATATATTTATGATGTTTAACCATATCCATTAGAGTTGGAGGTGGAAGTGTGGTTTGATGACGGTTGAAGTTTGCTTATTTTCTTATGTCTAATGGCTAGGATGTTCATTTGGTCAAGTTTGATTTGACCTCTGATTTTTCAGGGAAGGTCAAGAATATTCTCTAATTCGGTGATTTGAGGGAGAATATGGCTGGGCTTAGATAAAGAATCAGTAGGGCAATTAGCTTCCCTATACACATGAGAGCATTTGAATTTATGACACTAGGAGCCTAGTTCAATCAGATTCTGTAGCTGCATCTCTAAACTCCAAGGGGGCTCAGATTCATGGTTGATCTAATGAACAAGTAGTGCAGAATCAACTTCTAAGTACACTTTGAGGTGAGAATTCTCTAGGCACTACTTCATGCCAATAGTGGATGCTTCAATTTCTTTCATGTTATTGGTTCCTTCTCCAAGTGGGCTTGCTATGGCACGAATGAATCTCCCCAGGTGGTCTCTAATAATTGCCCCTGCACCAATCTTACCTAGATTGTTGGGGGCACTGCCATCACTGTTCAGCCTAACAATTCCATCCTCAGGTTTGTTCTAGGTAACCAGTGATGTGCAAATTGATGTTGCACTATTTCACCTGTGGAGTAGAGTTCATTCTATTAAAGAGGTTCGAAGGAAGTACATGTTGCTCTGAGAAGCAGACTGATGTCAGAGTTGATGGAGAATATAACTCTGATCATATATGATTGCTTGGAACCATATTTAGCACTACATCTATTTTTCCACATATTCCAACAAATGATGATTGGAAATGTATCCAGGAGGAGTTTATGCACATCATTCCTGCTCTTCTGCATCCACCATTTCATCAGTAGTAATCTAAGAGGCATGGCTTGGAGAAGGAAGCCAGCTGGGCTTGTGAAGTGCGTCCATATTGCCTTAACAAAGTGACCCATACTGAATACGTGGTATGCTAATTCAGCTGGAGGTCTGATACAACACACACATCTAGTGGTAGTAGGTTGACCAAAGGTGATGACCCTATCATCAGTTGGCAGTTTGTTTCTACGGGCTCTCTAGATGCAAAAGGACCATTTAAAGGGGATTCTCTTGTGCCATGTCATCTTGTTGGTGAAGAGGATTTGCTTCTTCTTTCTGACTATTTCCCATGTAGAGGCACAAGTAAATTTGCTAGAGGTAGTTGGTGTTCATATAGGTTTATCAGTGATGTGAGAGGAAAAATGTATTGGGATCTGAATGACATCAGTAATTTTGTGAGCTGGGGCTTGGTTGTGAAGCTTATGAAGATCTCATTTTCCAAAGTCCCAAAATTGAGAGATAGTGATGTTGCCTGGCTTTCCTCCCTCAGTTCTGTAGGATAAGGTACCTGATCCTAACCAATTATCCCACCAAAAACTTGCATTGCGTGAATATAGCCTCCAATTTATGTGTGTTTCTGCTTCTTGCTTGTTAAACATCATTTTCTTTCAAGTCTGTGAATTGCCAGGGTGCCATTTCCTTGAGATTGGGTATGATCTTTTGCAATATTTGGCTAATAGGAAGGTGCTCCACAAAGTTTTTTTGTTCTAAAATTCCACCATTATTTGAATTCCATAGCCTTACAAACATCAACCACTGTTCTAAAACCCACACTCCCTTTCTCTTGAGGATATGATAACTTCTCCCAAGAAGCCCAATGGTATTTGTTTTTGTCCTTCTGCATGCCCCAGAGAAAATTAGCAGTCAGTCTTTCCAGTTGTTTCATGGCAGTTTTGGGTGGTGAAACAACTGATAGTAGGTGAATGGGGAGGGATTGTAACACATATTTGATCAAGGTAGCTCTTCCTCCATATGAAAGCAATCTGCTATGCCATCATCTGATTCTACTCACTATTTTAGATACCAGTCCATTGAAGTGTATAATTGTTTTTCTTCCAATCTAGAGGAGGCAACCAAGGTATTCTTATTGGTGATTCTTTCCTGGTAAAACCAGTGATATGAGAGATCCTAGAGACATTGTATTGGAAAACACATGTGGGAGTCATGAAATGACTCTTAGCCTTGTTTATCAACTAGTTAGAAGTATTCTCATAATCCCCTAAGATTCTCATAATCTTCTATAGGGAAACTCTGGTGCCTGATGTGAAGATGATAATATCATCTGCAAAGCTCAAATGATTAACTTGAGGACCCTTTTTCCATGTAAAACCCATCGAAGAATTGATCATTATTGAGGTTGTTGAGCATTCTGTAGAGAAGTTCTACCCCAAATGATAAAGAGGGATGATGCAAATGGATCTCCCTGTTTTAGAACCCTAGTGAATTTGAAAAAACCATGCCTATTTCCATTTATCACTATAGAGTATTAGTTATTGGACATGGTTCTCCATATCATGTCAATAAACATCTCACTGAACCCCTTCTTCTTAGCATAATGCATGTAAAACTCGAAGACACTCTGTCATAGGCCTTTACCATATCGAGCTTGATAACAACATTGGCCCTAGTGTTAGGTTTCTTAAATCCTTAGACAATCTTCTGAGCCAACATGATATTTTCAAGATACTTTTTCCTCTAACAAAGACAGACTGGTTGGCAGAGATGATGTTGGTAGGTGCTAGCTTGTAGCAGATTAACTTTGAAATGATCTTATTGAAGAAGTTGCTTAGGCTAATAGGTCTGAATTCAGTAAAGGAGTTAGGAAATTCA
Source organism: Nicotiana sylvestris (assembly GCF_000393655.2). Taxonomy (NCBI): domain Eukaryota; kingdom Viridiplantae; phylum Streptophyta; class Magnoliopsida; order Solanales; family Solanaceae; genus Nicotiana; species Nicotiana sylvestris. The sequence goes on from NC_091061.1 coordinate 36,203,465, forward strand.
TCTTTTGGAAGAAGGATCAAGTAGGCATTTGTCATATATCTAGGCATGTTACTGCCTCCAAAGAAGTGAAGAATCACATTGAGTAGATCATTTTTGATAACATCCCAACATGCTTGGTAGAATTTTCCATTCATTCCATCTGGTCCAGCTGCACATTTTGGATTCGTGGAAAAAATAACTTTCTTTAGTTCATTTTAAGTAGGATCCTTGGTTAGAATTGTGTTATCTTCTGTAGTGATCATAATAGGGATACAAGATAGAAGATCTTCTCTAATGTGTCCCCCTTGTTCAGAAAAGAGATCTTCAAAATAGTTGCAAGCAACTTCCCCTATTGCTTCATCACCCTAGATCAATCCCCATTTTCATCCTTGATTTTGTGGATAAAAAGCTTTCTTCTTCTATCCCTTATCAGACTATGAAAATATTTTGAATTGGCATCACCATCCTTGAACCATTGCAACCGAGTTTTTTTTGTTTCAGAACTTTTTCTTCTAGTTTCAAGTGTCTGGTGATTGAGCCTGTAGATCATGCAGGTTTTGTCTGTCTCTAGGATCATTGGAAGTTGTCCATTTTTCTTCAGCTTCTTTGACCTTTTGTTCAAAATCTTTGGGTTTCTGAAAGATGTCACCATATTGTTGTCTGGACCACTTGCTCAGGGCACTAGAAAGAACCTTGAATTTTTGATGAAAGATCCACATATCACTTCCATTGATAGGACTATTCCACACTTCCTGAACTAGAGGCATAAAGGATTCATTCTTCACCAAACAGTTGAGGAATCTAAAGTATTTCTTGAATGAGTTTTGTCCCACATTCATCTCCATCAGAAGAGGAGAATGATCTGAGCTAGTTGAAGACAAGTGAGTGATGGTGGTTGCAGGAAATGAGCTTAGCTAGTTGTCATTAGCTAGACCTCTGTCCAATCTCTTCCATACAATAGAACATGGACCCCTTCCATTAAACCAAGTGTATCTAGGTCCATAGAAGCTTAGGTCTATCAAACCACAGTCCTCAATCATGCTTAGAAAGTCGATGCTTTTATTCATCTGGTAGGGAATTCTCCCAATCTTTTCCCCAATGGAAGCAATAACATTGAAGTCCCCAATTACGCACCAAGGAATATTACATATAGTAGATCTATGTCTCAGATTCTCTCAGGGTGGAGCTCTTGATGCTCGTTTGCACCTGGCATACATAACTGTGTATGGTGAAATCGGAGGGACCGATTTCTCGACATTAGGGTATGTTCGGGGAGTCATATCGATATCTCGAGGATGCAAGGTTGCGGTCAAGCTCCCTCCCCCGAGGTTCATTCATGTCTGACTCAACAATGATCCCGAGGGTGGGGAACTTCCGAGGCGAGCAAATAGCATTAGTAGAGTCTAATATCATGCCTAACCGTCGCATCTCCATGTCTTTACAATTAATGCATTCTATACTATGTTGTATTTTCCCCTCCTATATAAAGGGGATCCTCACCACTTTGTAAAGGGATACTATTGCTCCAACCATTCTACACAAGATCAATAAAACCACTCTCTCTCTTTTCTCTCTAACTTACTCGCTCGAGGCGACTCTTTCATTTATTGATCTCATACTTGTTCTTCTTTTATTGCTTGATATTAGCCATAAAGAGCCTTCCTTAATTATACCCTAATTGTTATTCCCTTCCAGATACCCCCGATAGCTCGAGCTTGATCCCAGGCATCGACCTCGAGGCCTTTCATCGATCAGTCTGAAGCCTGGATATCAAGCCCCTCGGTTTGATTACTGCCCCGTTTTAGCTTGAATTTCATCATTAAACTTCATACGCCTAGCATCAACTGCTCTAACAACTACTATAAAAATAGATCACATATTTTTAGAGTCCCGTTCATAAATTTAATTGTTATTACCATTTTCACGGTAAACAGTTTGGTGCCCACTGTAGGGCTAAAAATAATAGTGATTATTTTCTTGCTGGTTTCATTACACAAACGCAAGTTATATTCCACACTTTTTCTTGTCCAAGATCTTCTGATTTCAGGACAAAATGTCTGGCTCGATAAACAGAGTCGAGAACGGCAACCTTGAATACCATGGGGAAAATGGTGTGGCTGTTCCAGTCGTCGGCGCGCCACTGTAAAATCTCGATAATGCACCCGGACTGATTTCAGCGGACGTGAATTCGCAGGACGCACAGCAGGTCAACGAAACCTCACACACCAACAGGAGCATACGACATGATGACCAATAGGAAGCCCAAACAATCCAGCGTGGGAAGAACAGGAAATCAGTCTTCATGGTATTTTTGAAATGTTGCAGGCATAATAGTTGGCTATCGCTCAGTCGTAAAGCCACCTGAAGACTCCCAACACAGTAGCGCCGGAAACTACTTCCCCAGCCGAACAGGTACCGGAGAAGTCAAGCAACAACGAATCAATAGCTGATCCTGCAATCGTGAAAATGCTGGAGGACCTCACTAAAAGGATCGAGTCAGGAGAGAAAATAATAGCATCCAACGATAAGAAGGTCGAAACTTATAACATCAGAGTCGACCAAATCTGGGGCGCACCCCTAGTCCTGAAGGGTATAGATTCGACGAAGTTCATACAATGGTCGTTCCTAGAGGAAGCGGCTCCGAAATCCATTCCAAAGAAGTTCAGAATGCTAGAACTCCCAAAATACAAGTGGACCTCAGATCCCAACGAACACGTCACTGCCTATACGTGCGCGGTGAAAGGCAACGACATAAAAGATGACAAGATCGAGTCCGTCTTACTGAAGAAGTTCGGAGAACGCTCTCGAAGGGGGCCATGATATGGTACCACAACCTAGCTCCCAACTCCATAGATTCATTTGCCATGATAGCAGATTCCTTTGTAAGGGCGCACGTCGGTGCCATCAAGGTAGCGACAAGGAAGTCCAACGTATTAAAGATTAGGCAGAGAGAGAACGAAATTCTGTGAGAATTCGTATTGCGTTTTCTAACATAAAAAATGGAACTACCCCCGGTCTCTGACGACTGGGAAGTGCAGGCCTTCACTCAAGGCCTGAATGAACGAAGCTCGGTGGCCTCAAGGCAGCTGAAAGAGAATCTGATCGAGTATCCCGCCGTAACCTTGTCGGACTTCCACAATCGGTACCAGTCAAAGATCAGGGTCGAGGATGACCAGTTGGGAGCCCCCTCGGGCTCAATATATCCGAGCAGAATTCTAGTGAAGGAGTCAAAATCGAATAAAGAGAGGTACCAGCCGTACCCTTATGATAGGAGGAATGCTCCGAGATGCAATCCGCCTTGCAACGATCGGTTGGTGAACAGAGGGCAGAACCCTTGGGGACCCCTTAACAGAAGTTGCTTCGACGGGGACACGGGGCCAAAAGGGGAACCTCGCCTATCAGAATACAACTTCAATGTCAATGTATCGGGCATTGTGTTCACCACCAGCAAAATCAAGGACGCCAGATGGCCCTGACCTATACACTCCGATCCTTCCAAAAGGAACTACAACTTGATTTGCGAGTTTCACAACTCGCACGAGCACATAACCGAGGATTACAGGCAACTTTGAGAGGAAGTGGTCCGACTACTCGATAACAGGCACCTTCAGAAATTTCTTAGCAACCGGGCGAATATCAGTCCCAAGAAAGAGAAACAACCAAAAATAACAAAGCAGACGAGCCCCAACACGTCATCCACACGATTTTTTGATGCTCTCCCTTGGACCTATTCAAATAAAGGACCACATAGCATCCGCCACACGAACACCAGAACCTGAAAGCGCCATCGCCACCAAGGTATAACCACCTCTCCCTTTTTCTATCTTTTACATCACGGTAACTCTTGTGCAGGCTAGTGGCCAAGGCAGTCGGGACGCTACTTGGCTAGAAGGCCCTGAGGTTTCAAAGAGTCCGTTGCACTCTTTTCCTTTGATCGGTTTTTATCCCAAAATAGGTTTTTGTTAGCAAGGTTTTTAATGAGGCAATGTCCATGTGCTACCTAAGAAGGACTCAACAAGCCTACCGGATTTTCTTCACAATCAACCCTGTACCGGGAAATGACAAACAAGGTTCCAATAGCAAATGATGTACCAGGCCAAACGGTCGAACAAACCGTGTCTACATAAGCCGGGCTTACGACAACAACGACGTATATTTATGCCAACCAATCAAATAATATCTTTCGCCAAAAGCATCTCATACTCCAAAAGAAAATTCAGTATGCTCACGACAAGGATCCTTCCATCGAGTACGTCTCAAAATACTCGGAGACTTAGCATCAACAACTTGGCACCCACACGACCTCAGGGTCGGAACTCCATGCTTATAAGGCCCCAACGAGGCAATTTTGAGCTCACGAGTAATGGCCTTCGAGCCTAAGCAAACTCGATGACTCAGAGACTGTCATCAATCGCCATTCACTGAAAAACCTGAGGTCGTAAGACCCCGAGCGTGCAAATTTGGTCTAGCCAGATCTATTTTACATAGCAACAAAAAACTGTAAGACCTCAACAGGCATGAAAAAACTATAAGACCTCAACAGGCATGAAAAAACTATAAGACCTCAACATGCATGAAGAAACTGTAATACCTCAACATGCATGAAAATTTTGTAAGACCTTACTATAGGCATAAAACTTAATTCCGAAGTTTAGGCTATATGTTGCATTTGTAAGACTCCCGAAAGGGCATACTCTCGATGTAGATGCCTAAACTACTGCACTCAGGATCAAAATGGCTCCGGTCTAACATATATGACTACGGTCAAAACGGCTGAACCAACAAAATTAACGCGACTCGGGGATGCCCAACTGTCACTAACAAAATCATAGGCCATTACTTCGAATCTACTTAGAAAAGAACTAGTTAAAACAGGCTACCCTCTATAGGCAAACGAGCTTCGACCATGTCAGCTCCAAATTACAAGGCTTCGAGCTACTCAGCCTACGAGCTAAACCTTCCGAGGTGCTCAAACATCACTGTTAACGACTTGAAATCGAGGTTCTTCCCGAACCAACGATGGGTCAGGCAAAATTATTTCAAAAAAGTACTTAATGAGGGAAAACCAAAACCTACAAATGCCTAAGGGGAAAAGTGTAAGAGCCATAGTCGCCAAACAAACGAGCCTCAGGGCCACACACTAAAAGGTCGCAACGACCAAAAGCGTAAGAGCCACCGTCACCAACTTAAAATTTGAAAACTTGAGGATTAAAATGAGCTTGAGTCGTAACCCGATTCAGAGATCGGATCCAAAATAGTTAACTATACATGCCTAAGGGCATAGCGTGAGAGCCATCATCGCCAACTTCACAAGCCTCAGGGCCACATACACATAAGGTCGCTTCGACCCAAGGTGTAAGAGCCATTGTTGCCAGTCCATGCTAGCGTAAAACTTGAGGGTCGATTGAGCCCAAGTTGGAGCCCGACTCGAAGACTGAACCTAAAATAGTTACCGCTTTCTCTAGCCTAATGAACATCAGGGCCATATTATAGGTCCAGAGATTCCTACCAATCCAAAGGTCGAATAAACCCGATTGAGATGTTGGCGAACAGAAATACAGAAGATACAAATTGAGGGGTATCCTTTTTTTACATACAAGCGGTGAAACTCAAGCTCAGTCTACAACATATTATGGAAGCTATGTACACAAGAAGGAGGTAGGGAATAAACGTTCCCCCTTCGGCAACTATGGCCCGGTGGCTCCTTCTTCACCGGCTTTAACATCAGATAGAAAGAACTCGGCATCATACTCCTCCCCCTTGGATTGCTCGATCTCCCCCAAGAGATCAAATCCCCTGGCATGAATCTCCTCGAGGACTTCCCTCCGGGATCTGTACCTCGCAGACTCCTTGTTATTGCTTACACGATCGAGGACTCTCTTCAGCTCAGCTTTAGCAGCGGCAACACTCTTCGAATAGGCTTCCACTTTTTGTCCCGCCCTGGTATTGCTCATCACAACCTTGGTCCAGACATTCACCACCTTTGTCTTCGCTTTTGAAAGCTCAGACAAAAGCCTTGCGATCATATTTGCCCGGGCAAAATCATTCGTGCGAACAGTCTGGATTTGCGCCTCAAGAGCAGAAACCATGGCTTGAGCCCTATCTTTTGCCACAAAATGGGCACTTAAATGCACCTACAGCTCGTTGAATTCGCATTTGGCTTGGCCAACCTCGCCCAAGAGCTATCCCAGCTCCTCCGCCTTATCCTCCAACTGAAATGTCAAAATATCAAAATGCCGAGGAAGGAAGGGAGTGCAAGCCAACATGAAATATAGGGTACCTGTTTGTCCAGACGGATCTCACGGCTCCGGCTCTGGTCCACCTCGCGCCATAAGGAAACCAGCTCGCTTTCCTTTGTCGCACAAAGAAGCTTGAGGGATTTCTCACTATTCAAAGTTTCCTGCAACGGGGCCTCACTACGAAGAAAATCAAATTTAAGCCTGTCAAAAGTCAAAGAAAGAAAGATAAATAAAGAAAAAGAAAAGGGGAAAAAGAAAGGCACGGGGCCGGAATTATCTTACAGCAGTCAAAACTCACCATGAGGCCAAACTGCTGAGCCTCATCAAAGGCTAAAGCAACGTCCGATGCTGTACCGCTTCCAGAAGGTGGCCGACCAATGAATCGCTTCTCCTTAACCATTGAGAAGGAGTCGACTCACTTCAAGCCTTTTCACACCCTGGAACATATTTTATTTTGTCATCACTCCTCGATCCCGAGGCCAGCAATCTCTCCTCCTCCCCCGGAGAACGCGACCTTATTTCAAAAGAACCTCGGGAACCTGCGACAGTTGAGTTAAATAAGTCGGCAAAAAAATGTCATTTTCTAGGAAGCAGAGCGATGGGCACCTACCACGATGCTTTGCCTCCCATCCTCCTTTGGACTGATCTCACCACCGGCGCCTATAATAAATCGAGCAAGCTGCTAGCTTATGAGACCACTCGGTTAAATCGGGAACCTCGCTTGGTGACCAGTGAGTTGCTACAAATAAGGAACAGAAAGATATCATTACGGAGCTTGCCTCCGGTCAAAACGATGATAGTTCGGATTAGACACTTATGTGTGAGGTTCCATTTCTCAAGAAATGGAAAAAATTCTCTAGGAATGATATCGATCGTTTGAATCTGAATGAACCAATTCATCCACTCCCAGTCCTCGTCCTCCTTGCTGCCGACGATAGGAGCTCAGGTGGGTCGACGCTGAAGAGCAATCAAGCCTCAATAACGCAGTGGCCGATATAACCTCACGAGATGGCTGAGGGTAAACTCTATACTGGACTTATCAGCAAAATATCTCATCGCCTGCACTATTTTCCAAAGGGAGGGATGAGCCTGCGCCAGTGTAACCTGATATCTCCGACAGAAATCAAGCCCGACCTGGTCGGGGGAACCCGGTGCGAAAACATGCGTGTATACGCTCAAAAATCCCTCAACATATGTCATAACGCTCTCCTCGGGGGAAGGTACTTGTAATATCACGCCCTCTCCCCATCCGCAATCTTTTCGAGGTTTTCCTCTCCCACTAATGAAATGATCCTCGACACATGCTCCTGGTGGCTTGGAATATTAGGAGGTTTCCCCGGCGTGATAGCTCTCCTCGAGAAAGGGCATCTTGAACCTTGATCACCTGACATCGGAGGTGAGCCTCTGGTGCCAACCGAATGCGAAATATAAGAGGAACTCCCCTCCACCCGATGATCGGACGTCGACATAGCAATTATGGATACGGTAAAATAGGAGTGTAAAGATGATGGTCCGAGCAAAAAAATTTTTGGAATAGGGGAACAAAAGGAATAACACAAAGCACCAGGCTCTGTGGAAGAGATAGCCTTTTCAAAGTAGCAAATTCACCATTGGAAAGACGAATGAATGAATATATAGGGGCAAAGCAACAACTGCCCGCCTACCCAAGAGGGCCAATTAATTCTAGCCGCGTTAACGTCACCCTCTCCTAGGGAAATGTACTGGTGGAATCACCCCTGACCCCCCTTTTTATCGGATCACACAAATGTTGTTACACCGCGGAACTCAAAAAACTATGAGGCCTCAAGGAGCTCCCCAACGTCACGAGCATCGGTCCGAGAGAAGCTGTCGATTTAACCCCGGGGCATGGCCAGTTTCAGGATCTCGGTTGCTCCGAGAACAGATTCCGAAAGACCAACATCGAGAGTCAAAAGCTAAATTGCGACAGCAAAGGGGCAAAGAAAGAAGAGACTGAAAAAAACTGATAGGAGGAAAACTCCTTTTTTACATTGCCAAAAATGTATTCATAAAAAACATCTTTACACAACCCATCCCTCGGGGGCCGCATACATAGGGAAAAGGAAGGGATACAAAATGTTTTGGAGACTACTCCTCATCGCTATTATCTTCTCCCTCATCGGGGGCAATTAAAAGCGTCCGTTTTTCCTCCAATTCGCGGGCTTCCTTGAGATCAGCTGATAGGTCGATACATCTGGCTCCGATTTCCTCCAAGGTCTCTCTCCTCGCCTCCGCCTTAGCATGATTAATAGCTCCGTTTAAATTCTGCTCAACCGCTATTGATATGTCACGAGCTATTTTATGCGTCGTGGTCGCATCCTCCAGATAAGTGGCAACATTTCGTTCAATCTCAAACTTAGCCACGGCCAAAGCAGCAACCTCCTTACGAGAATCCTTGAGAAGACCCCGGGATGTCGCCAACTCCCCGACCGCTGCTTCATTTTGCTCCCTCAGCTCGGAGATCTCCATATTCAGTTGGTTAATTTGTGAACCATTCCACTCGAACTACAAAAGAAAGGTGAGCCAATTTATGACGGAACATGGGAACATAAGTCGGGTTCAATCAAGGAAAAATACCTCTTTTCCCGAAGTGCCATTTTCAAAGCAACTCATAGCTCTCCTAGTTCTTTCCCTCCCTGGGCAGGGCGAGCCTCATAATCTCGCAGCATCGAGATTTCTTTCTTACACTCTTTTTCATGATAAAAAAGCTCCTCGCGGAGTTGAAGGATGGTATGATCGTACATCTCCTTGCACTGCGGCATAGCGGATAAGTTAGAAAGACAAGGGGTGACGTCTAAGGATAAAAGAAATGCACGAGAAATGGCTGTCACCTGCCGCATGAATTTCTCTACCACTTTGATGGCACCAGGAACATCAAGATCGGCACTATCGCTAATACCATCAAATATGTTAGCAATAGAGCCTCCCCCTTGGAGAGGAATACTTGCTTTGGCGCCGACCACTTCTTGAGCATCCTGCAGTTCCCCTAATGAAACCTGGAAGCATGAGAAAAAGTCGCCCAGGTCGCTGACTTCTCCAGAAGGCAACCATGCTCATGTAAAGCTTCGGGCCCCAACCCTTCGGGATCGATAGCAGCGGTCTCCCCGACAGAAACTGTATCAAACCTAGTTGTGAAATTTGAAGATACGTTAACACCCTCTTCAAGGGTCTCCAATTCACGAGACTGACCGGAGTCAGCCATTCCAGACTCAACAGCGTCCGACCGAGGCACCTGCGAGGCTCTTACATTCGAACTTGTCCTCCGCTATAACTGGCATTCATCATCATCCTCTTCCTAGGTGTCAGGATTCTCCCCTAAAGTTGAAGCAGAAGTCCCAGCAGCGAATCGATGCTCGAGTGACTTGGTTTTCTTTGTCGGAGGAAGGGTGAAAGTTTCTTTGCTTTTTCTCTTTTTATATTTTCCGGGCTCCGAAGCCACCACTTAGCCACTAGGGGGCGGGCCTCATCTGCATATTCTCGCCAAGACCTGCACTAGCGCAGTAACCACAAGATGCTTCACTAAGGGCTTAGGAAGAAACACAAGTACAAAGCGTAGGCGGTAAAGGAACTTTACCATGATTCTTAGCCACCCATCGCTTCTTGGCCAGGTCGGTCCAAGACCGAACATGATATAGGAATGCCTTATCCAACCGCTCGATCCATCCCGACGGATCTGGAACTGCCTCTGGGTACCAAGTAGCGGCTGCAAGAAGCACAGAGAGGTTGTTACTTCAAAGAAAAATAGTAAAAAAAGGGTCAAGGGAAAGTTGCTTACATTGCGTGTTCCATCTCTCCGGAAAAGGCATCCTCTGGGCCGAGATAATATCTGAGGTCTTCACCCAGACAAATCTACTCATCGACCCTCGATCCTTCCCCTCGTCGATGCTCGAGAAGAATGATTTTTTGGATCGATGGCAGAGCCTGATCAAACCTCGATAAAATCGAGAACTATACATCCTGATCAAATGGTTAAGGGTGAAAGCCTCACCCCCAACCCCTCCAGTGAAATGGCAGAGCATCAATACTATCCTCCAGAAAGAAGGATAGATCTGACTAAGTGTCACTTGGTATTTGTCACGGAAGTCACGGATGACCGGGTCTATCTCCGGGGGAGAAGACTCAAAAGATTCATCAGGACCCAAGGTGAAAGGGTAAGTATACACGTAAAGAAAACCGACCTTGTAATCCGTTATATTCTCGTTAGGACCGGGAATCTCCACTTCCACTACCTTTTTCCAGCGGTAGTCTTTCCTCGCCATTTGTATGTTGTTCACGATGCTAATATATCGAGACACGTGCTCATACTGGCCTGGTTTGGATGAAGTGGCATCGATGTTAAAATCCGTAGACATATCGAAATCAGGTGGGGTGCATTGTTTCAAGGAAGGAACCTCTCCGGTTTTCTCTTTAGATGGTCGAGAGGGCGATGCAACTTCACTCCGTCGAGGGACCATTCTAGAAGTCCTAGCCATATCAATGGTAAAAAAATTTCTAGGAAAAGATGAAAGAATGTAAAAGATAAAGGGTTCTGACTTATGAATTTGGGGATGGGGTGAAAGTAAGAAGTGTTAAACAGCGGATGCATTTATAGGAACTGCTTGGGGAGCGGAAAGGACGAGCCAATGGAAGTTTGTGGGTTCCTCGATTATAGCATCTGACGGCGGCCTTTGCACGGTTTTTTGGAACATGGCATTTAATGCTCTTATTGGTTGACGTCATGGCAATGATGACCTCGAGACGACAGTTCAAAATCGTTTCCTATTACTTCATTCTAGGAAACTCGGAGACTATCTGTATACGGTGAAATCGGAGGGATCGATTTCTCGCCATTAAGGTATGTTTGGGGATTCATATCGATATCTCATGGCTGCAGGGTTGCGGTAAAGCTCCCTCCCTCGAGGTTCATTCACATCCGACCCAACAATGATCCCAAGGGTGGGGAACTCTCAAGGCGAGCAAATAGCCCAAGTAGAGTCTAATATCATGCCTATCCATCCCATCTCCATGTCTTTACAATTAATGCATTCTGTACTATATTGTATTTTTTCCTCCTATATAAAGGGGATCCTCACCACTTTTGTAAAGGGCTGTTGTTGCTCCAACCATTCTACACAAGATCAATAACAACTCTCTCTCTTTTCTCTCTAACTTACTCGCTTGAGACGACTCTTTCCATTTATTGCTCTCATACTTGTTCTTCTTTTACTGCTTGATATTGGCCATAAAGAGCCTTCTTTAATGATATCCTAACTGTTATTTCCTTCTCGGCTACCCCTGATAGCTCGATCTTGAGCCCGGGAATCGACCTCGAGGCCTTTTATCGATCAGTATAGGCTCGGATATCAAGCCCCTCGGTTTGATTACTGCCCCGTTTTAGCTTAAACTTCATCGTTAAATTTCATACACCTAGCATCAACTGCTCTAACAACTAGCATAAAAATAGATCACGTATATTTAGAGTCTCATTCATAAATTTAATTGGTATTACAATTTTCACGGTAAACAACAACCGTAAGCCAAATAACTTCGCCAACTTCAACATGCTTCAGTTCGATGGTCATCTGATGTTCATCCTGATCCAAATGAGTGCTAGTGAAGTCTTGATCCCAGAAGAGCTAAATTTTTTTATTGATATTGGCAGCAACTTGGTTCATAGAGAGCTGGATTCTGAAGTAATTAAGGTAGAAATCAAGGTGAGGGTTGTCCTGGAATGGTTCTAGCAAAGCAATGAAGGAAATTTGTGAATTTGTTTGAGTTTTTTGAGCCTCTCAATAGCTTTAGAGGTTCTGATACCTCTAATATTCCAAATGTTTGTACTAATCATTTAAGAATGATGGAGGGTTCTTGATTTTGGTGGATTGCTACTGCTTGAAACACCTTTGCTTCTGGTAAGTCTGGGTAAAGGTCTCATTCTGGAAGGTTTCTCATGAGAAGATGTGACATTGTCCTTTTCAACAACACTATTAACTACTGCCAATAGGAGGTCACAATGTTGATCTTCATCAGCACCATCACTGAACCTATCATCCTCTTCTGACCCCTAGTTAACTCATCTTCAGATTGTACAGGTTTGTACTCATCATCATCCTGACCTGAAGGTGAGTGATTGTTGAAAAGTATTAGAGCAGATTGGTTCCCTGGGTCTGGTCCTATAGGTATGTTTGTGCTTGGAGGTGTATCTTTGTCAGAGTGTGCCACTGCCATATGAATGCCATCTCCATTAGGAAATTTACAACTATCCCCTTGGTTTGGAATGTGTCTTGTCACTGGTGAACGTGAGTGAGAGTAATTCTCAGGAGCCTTATTAGAAGGTTCCTCTAAAGGTTCAACTATGTTGATACCTGCATTTTTCCTTTGGAGAGCTCTTCTCTTTTTCTTAACTTGGTTTATTTTTCTGTCTTGTATGCTGAATGAGAGCATCATGAACAACATGACCTTTGCCTTTGTCCATTCTTTTTCCTATATGTTATTCTGCTATTCAATTATCATCAAAGGGACCCTGAGCTGTATCTTGTTGAGTGCCAATGGTAACAGGGGATCTAGAGTAATTCCTATGGTCAATCAAAGGTGCTAAAGCACACTTATACAAAGCATGAGGAATACCCTCCCCTTTTGGATCCCCATCCTGCATGGTTAAGGTTATCTCCTGACCATTATACTTTCCTCCATTAACTTCAGTATTATTAATAGGGGGAGAGGGATGGGGGAAGATTCTGGGACATAGAATCAACATCATTCTCCATTGCAACTGGGGTATTAGTAGAAGTAGAGACTGTTATATCTGTTTTAGCCTCATGTTGTTTGGAGTTCTCAATTACCTAATAATATGTATTTGAATGCATCAGTTGGTGGTTATTTGAGGTTGCTTTGGTGCATACGTTTGATGTTACTTCTTGTTCTGCTGATGTTGTCCCATGAAGTACTTTTTTTTCCTGATTTTGCCATTTATTATTTGAAGGAGTGACCCGTGATGTTTGATGTTCCTGGAGGCTTTGTTGATGTTCTTGTTGTTGTTGTCCTTGGTTCTGGCTTGTTGATACTTCCCCTGAAAGATTTTGCTGCTGTTGGTTTTCCTTGATACCTTCATGTGTGAAAGAGTCCTTTTTCCTTTTATTTTCTTCATCTTTGATTCTACCTGGGTAGATGCTGATGTATGGTTCAAAGGTTTGCAATACATGCAATAGTCAGGAATGTTTTCATATTGCACTTCCAGCCATTATCCATCACCATTGACGTTTTGGTTCTCATCAAATCCCAACCACACATGGTGTGGTCTAGGTTTTGTGATATCAATCTACATTTTGACTTTGTCCACACTTCCTCTTATTTTTTTAAATGATTCCAGGTCTAAGTGAAGAGCTTTCCCAATTGAAGATAGTAAAATTGTGAGGACCTCCATATAGTAGAAATGCCAGGGTAGTTCAGGGATGACAACCCATATAGGAATTACATGAGAGGCTTCAGTTGGATTGAATATGGGTGTCCAAGCTTCTAGCTTCATCATTTGGCCCTGTATGTACATAAATTGCCTAGTCCATACTATTGGCATGATCATATTCATTGTCTAGGTTTATATAGACAGTCCTAGCATTAAAGTGTGTTATATTTACCCGACATTTCAATTCAGTTTGAGTGACAAAGCTTTTTTTGATTACCTCCATTCTAGGCATGGTGTTGGAAAACTTTCCAACAATTATGTATTTACACCTGGCTGCAAGCTTGACCATGTAGTCACTTCTATTGAAGATCACTGCAGGTTGAACTTGTTTTGTTGTGATCCTAGGTGGTGTGAACTCTATCGGTTCAATTTCTACTTTATGTCTTTCTCTCAACTTGGTTACATATGAATGAGTGACTATAGATGGTGGTGGGGAATGTGAATTGTTTAGTTGTTTGGCCTTAGGGATATGATCTGGGGTTTGGCTTTTGGTGTTGGTGCTGGGTTGAGTTTTATTGATTTTTGGGTGTGGTATGATGGCTTTGGTGTTGCCGGGCTTGTCAAATTTGGATGACACTTTAGGGAGGTTATTATTGTTGGTGTTAAGCTAGTTTCTTGGTACAGGGGATTTTTCTACCTGTGGTTGTGTGGTAAGGGGAAACAGTATTGATGGTTTGGGTTTGGTTGGAGTTGTTGTGATGGTGAACCTTTAGGTGCTTATTGTTTTGTCTTGTACAATTACCTGGTATAATAGGAGTGCTACTCGATTGGTTATGAGGAGGCTTTAATGAACCATCTTCACCACTTTGTACAACAATCAAGTCAGTAAGAATATCTTTTGCATTTTCTCAAACATGTGGTGGACCATCAGTTACAGAGGTTGTTTGTTGAGATGTGGTGAGAACTGAGCCATTGAAGTCAGATGGAGATGGATTAGACACAATCTCCTTACCTCCAGACAATGCTTTGCATAAATTTTGTTCAACTTGGACCTCTATATCATCATGCACGACCAGCTGATGTTTGCTGGGATGTAGTTGATCGGGGGGATCGAATGCGACGGTGGAATATTCATAAATATGGTGTACTGATAGATCTTTAGGTGGAAAAGAGTCTCCACTACTTGGAATTCCAAGATTTGCCTCAGAAATTAGCTGAGAATTTTCAGAAGCTCCCAGGTGAATTTTTTTCCCATCAATATCGCCACTCAGATCTGTAGCAGTTGGATTAGTTTTGGCAGGGGAGCTTATATAGGGTTTGTGCGAATTGTCAAGATGCCTTTTATGACTTTGGTCCGGTGGCTTTTCACCACCGGACAACGGAGTTGCGACCATAAAGGACGACGTGGCCCTATTCACCAGAGTCGCACAGTATAGAGAGAGAATTTGCTTTTTATCTAGGATCCATAATGGCTCGATACTTTTAAGAAACAAAAATGTATTAGCAAGGTGGAAACTTTCTTTTATTTCTGTCTGTAACGTACATGATTGTAAGCGTGTAAAAGCTCGTATTATGGCTAAGGTGGCATATGCGGGCACAATTCACTTGACTATTTGGCCCAAACAATAAATCCTAACCATCGAGCCTAGACTGCTCAAGCACAAAATATCCTTCCTTCCTTGCTAAAAAACTTAACCCGAGGGTGATGGCCCCCAGTATTCGAGGACGATTTTGAGAAGGCTCTGATACTGTTGATGCGACTATTGACTCCGATTTAAAATCAGTATTTGGTTCTAAGTTAGTACGATTTACTGTTGCCTTGTTAAAAACCATGGTGTAAAACCTATTTGGGACAAAACCGGTTCAACAGAAAAAGAGTGCAACGCCTGCTTTCGGATCTAATAGCCACATTCTCTTTTGGTTGTTGCCTGCAAGTGTTAGTACGATTCGCAAAAAAGGTGAATGAGATTATACCTTATTAGTAGTACCATTTTAAGTGCATCACATTCTAGTTGTTTGGTAGTTGTACACCGTTTCCTACTTCGAGTTTGTATGAACCTTTACCGGTAATCCTGGTGACTCGATATAGTCCTTTCCAATTAAATCTCAGCTTCCCTTCATTCGGGTACTGGGTGTGTAGTGTTACCTTTCTTAACACCAAGTCCCTAATATTGAAGTGTAGAAGGTTGGTTCTTCTATTGTAATATCTTTCTATCTGTTGTTTCTGGGAGGCCAACCGGACTAGGGCGGCATCGCACCTCTCATCCAATAGTTCCAGGCTCGTGCACATGGCCTCACTGTTTGATTCTTTGGTCGCATATCAGAACTTGAGGCTCGGTCTCCCACCTCAACCGATATTAGTGCTTCGGCACCGTAGACCAACGAGAACGGAGTGTCCCTGGTACTAGATTTTGAGGTCATACAGTATGCCCACAAGACTTCAGGCAGAATTTCCTTCCATTTCCCTTTGGTATTGGTCAACCTTTTCTTAAGGTTTTGGAGTATGGTCTTGTTTATAGACTCCGCATGTCCATTTCCACTAGGATGATAGGGTGTTGACAAGATCTTTTTGATCTTAGGGTCCTCGAAAAATTTGATTACCTTGCTGCCGATGAACTACTTCCCATTATCACACACTATTTCGGCCGGTATACCGAACTAGCATATTATGTGGTTCCAAATAAAGTCGATAAATCTTTTTTTCCCGGACCTTCTCTAACGCTTCAGCTTCGACCCACTTAGAAAAATAGTCAGAAATAGTATAATTGAGCCTTAATGGGAGCCCACGGCAGGGGACCGACAATGTTCATTCCCCATCTCATGAACGACCAAGGTGAAAGGACCGAATGTAGTAGCTCCTCGGGTTTATGGATTATTGTTGCATGCCTATGACAACCTTCACATATCCGTACAAAGTCCTTCACATCTTTCTCTACTTCGATCTAGTAATAGCCGGCTCTAATTATCTTACGAACCAAAGATTCTGCCCCTGAAAGGTTTCCGCAGGTGCCTTTGTGAACTTCCCTTAAAATATATTCGGTGTCCCCCGGCCCCAAGCACATGGAGAGTGGGCCATCGAACGTTCTTCTGAACAGAGTACCTTCAGACAGGCTAAACCTGGCTAACTTCATGCGTAGAGCTCGCGATTCTTTAGCATCCGAGGGAAACTTCCCAGTCTTCAAGTAGTCTATATATTTGTTTCTCCAGTCCTAAGTTAAACTCGTTGAGTTTGTCTCAGCATGGACTTCTTCCACTACTGATTTCATGAGTTGAACGGTCGTTCCCAAGCTTAATATGACCCCAAGTTAGCCAAAGCATCAGCCTCGCTATTTTGATCCCGGGGTAAGTGTTGTAGGGTCCATTCCTTGAAACGATGCAGCGTTACTAGTAATTTGTCTGAGTACCTTCACATTCATTCCTCTTTTAATTCGAATGTCATGTTAACTTGATTTACCACAAGGAGGGAGTCACACTTAGCTTCGACCACCCCGACCCCTAGTTTTTTAGCCAATTCGAGACCTACAATCATGGCCTCATACTCAATGGCATTGTTAGTCAATTTCATAGTTCTAATAGATTGCCTAATTACGTTATCTGTAGGTGGATTCAATAGTATGCTGAGTCCAGACCCCTTTGCGTACGAGGCACCATCAGTAAAGAGGGTCCAGATTCTTGAGGAAGTCCCCGGGGTTAACAACAATTCTTTTCCAATTTTGGGTATTAAGGCCGACGTAATGTTGGTCACGAAGTCTGCCAAAATTTGATATTTGATGGAAGTCCGAGGTCGATATTCGATATTGTACCCGCTAATTTTCTACGGCCCATTTGGCCAATCGGCCGAGAGCTCGGGTTTGTGTATTATATTCCTTAGTGGGTAAGAAGTTACGACACATATGGGATGGCATTGAAAATATGGCTTTTACTTTCTGGAGGTGCTTAGCAAAGCGAGCAGTAATTTCTCTAGGTGATGGTACCTTGTTTCGGCCTCACCTAGAGTCCTGCTAACATAATCGATAGGAAATTGCGTAACTTCCTCTTCCCGGACTAAGACTCCACTAACCGCTATCTAAGTACCAGTACAGTTGCTCGTCTGCCTTTGGGGTATGGAGAAAGGGTGGACTCGAAAGGTGCCGTTTGAGATCTTCCAAAGCATGCTGACACTCCAGGGTCCATGAAAAGTGATTATTCTTCTTCAATAGTGAGAAGCACTGATGGCTCTTATCGGAGGACCTCGATATGAACCGGCATAGGGCGGCTATGCGCTCGGTTAGCCTCTGAACAACCTTGACACTATCCACCATGGTGATATCTTCTATAGCTTTGATTTTTTTGGGATTGATCTCGATCCCTTGGTTAGACACCATGAATCTAAGGAACTCCCAGATCCGACCCCGAATGCGCATTTCTCCGGGTTTAGCTTCATATTGTATTTCTTTAGTATGTTGAATGTTTCCTGCAAATATTTCAAATGGTCATCTACTCGCAGGGACTTAACTAACCTGACGTCAATGTAAACTTCCATTGATTTTCCTATTTGTTCTTCGTTGATAAGTGGCACTAGCATTTTTTAGTCCGAACGGTATTACGTTATAACAATAGGTGCCGAATTTAGTGATAAAAAAAGTTGTTCTTGATCGTTCGGGTCCATCCGGATTTGGTTGTACCCGGAATAGGAGTCGAGAAAGCTGAGTATCTTGTGCCCGGCCATTGCATCGCCCATGTGACCGATGTTAGGTAAAGGAAAAGAATACTTGGGCCACGCCTTGCCTAAGTCTTTATAATCTATGCACAACCTTAATTTATTCCCCTTTTTAGTCACCACTACTACGTTAGCCAACCAATCCGGGTACTTACCTTCCCGGATAGATCCTTTTCTAAGGAGTTTAGATACCTCGTCTTTGATGAATGCATGCTTGACTTCAGACTGAGGCCTCATTTTCTGTTTAACTGCGTAGAACTTTGGATTCATGCTTAGCTTATAAGTGGTTACTTCTGGCGGGATCCCTGTCATATCTAGATGGGACTAAGCAAAACAATCCATGTTAGTTATAAGGAATTTACTGAATTTTTTCCTGAGCTCAGGAGTTAACCCTGTGCCCAGGTATACCTTCCGATCGGGCAAGTGTTCTATCAATATGACTTGCTCTAACTCCTCAACCGTCGATTTGGTGGCATCGAAATCGTCAGGAGCGATGAACGACCTAGGAACTCCATAATCATCCTGCCTCTCACTTCTCTGGTTTGTTAGGGGCCGATGTCGGTGATTGCTATTAATTTCTTCCTTCCTAACCGACTTCGGGTTCTTTAATGTCAAGTGCGGACGTTGGGATCACCTCATCGAACACATACATATCTTTTACGGCCGGCTGCTCTCCGTAAATTTTCTTGATCCCTCCCTACATGGGAAACTTCAATGCCTGGTATAGCATCGAGGGTATTGCCCTCATGTTGTGAATCCATGGTCTTCCGAATAGAGCATTATATATCATATCCCCTTTGATCACGTAGAACTTTACTTCTTGAATGGTTCCGGCGGTGTTCACTAGTAGGGTTATTTCCCCTTTAGTAGATTCGCATGCCATGTTGAATCCCATTTAAGACCCGGACTGCAGGCACTATTTGGTCTTGTAGAACCAACTGCTCTACGACCCTCGATCTGATGATATTGGCCGAGCTACCTGGATCAATCAATACATTCTTAACTCGAGATTTATTTATGAATAAATAAATTACCAGTGCATCGTTATGCGGTTGCACGATGCCTTCAATGTCCTCCTCGTTTAAAGAGATGGTCCCCTCCGGCATGTAATCTCGGGTTCGCTTTTCCCTTGTAATGGACACGTTAGTGCGCTTCAGCATTGGCCCCTGGGGGACGTCGACTCCACCAATGATCATGTTGATGATGTGCTGAGGTTCCTCTTGCTCGGTCTGTTTGTTGGAGTCCCTATTCCTGAAGTGATTTTTGGCTCGATCACTTAGAAATTCCCAAAGGTGACCGTTATTGAATAACTGGGCCACTTCTTCTCTTAGCTGTCGCCAGTCCTCGGTCTGGTGGACGTGAGTGCCATGATACTTGCACATCAGGGTGGGGTCTCTTTTGGCAGGATCAGACTGCAATGGCCAAGGCCACTTGGTATCTTTGATGCGTCCAATGGCAGATATGATGCCTGTAACATCGATGCGGAAGTTATATTCCAAAAACCTTGGTGCCTCCCTAGTTCCAAGTTGCTTGTAGAAAATGTTTATGCTCATGAGTCCCCAGCTATTATGACCTCTATCGCTTCTTTTATCATTCTTTACAAGGTTACGTCCGGATCTGCTGCCCCTTCGATATCTGTTATACGGTTGATACCGAACTCCGTTTGGTCTCGGTTCATGATCAATGACTCTTTTAGACCTTTCATTAGTTTTGATGGGATACACGAACCCAGAGGGGGGCCCGTGCTGATCGTCCTCAATTATGATTTTTGTTTTGTACCTGTTATGGACATCAACCCAAGTTACCGCTGGGTACTCTATCAAATTCTATTTCAGCTGCTGTGACGCCAAGGAGCTTTGGGAGTTGAGTCCTTGAGTGAATGCTTGAACTGCCCAATCATCCGCAACCGGAGGCAGGTTCATTATTTCCATTTATAATCTTGATACCAATTCCCTAAGCATTTTATTATCTCTTTCTTTCACTTTAAAGTGGTTTGATTTTCTAGTCTCGATCTTGATGGCCCCGGTATGAGCTTTTATGAAGGCATCTCCAAGCATAGGAAATGAATCAGTGGAATTAGGGGGCAGGTTTTGATACCATATCATTTCTCTTTTAGACATGGTTTCTTCGAACTTTTTCAGCAGAACCGACTAGATTTCATCAACTTCTAAGTCATTTCCCTTGATGTCACACGTGTAGGAGGTCACATGTTCATTTGTATCCGTAGTCCCGTTATACTTCGAAACTTTGGCCACGCGGAACTTCTTCGAGATTGGTTTTGGAGTTGCGCTTGGAGGGAAAGGCTTTTGGAAACATTTCTCGGAATCCAGACCTTTAAATAACAGGGATGCTCCTGGGATTTGATCAACCCTAGAGTTATAGGTATCCACTTTTTTGTCATTGGCTTCGATCTTCTTTTCCCCCGATTCTACCCGCTTTGTCAGTTCCTCAAGCATCTTTATTATTTTGGGTTTGGTCCCAGGTTCAACTTCACCCGGCCTTTTTGTGGTTGGTTCATTTGTACTAGTGTTTTCCCTGGATGGTTCGGGCTCAACTCTGCTGGGCGCGGCTTTGGTTATGACTGGGCTATCGCCACACGTTGAGCTTGTAAATTTTTGATCACATGTAAATTGATCCCATCGCCTTCGCCGTCCTGCGTACACTGGGCTATCGGTTAGGATCCCCTACAAATGCAACTTTCGGGGTCGGTAGGTAAATTTGCGTCGATGGCCACATGTGAGTTGGCATCGATTGGGTCCGCGATCGAAACTTCGTTGGGGTCAATAAGGGACACCTCGTTGTTGGGTATTACATTGTTGTTCTCGCCATGGTTGCCAGACTCAGCATCAACATTCAAGTGAGAAGATTGAGAGTTTGACATATTTAGTTTGGCCTAAAATTAAAATCTCAAAGAATAAGCATAAAACAGAGTGCATTATGGAAATTTTTATCAAATTACCACTATTATCCCTAGCTCTACGATGGGTGCCAAACTGTTTACCCTTAAAAACGGATAACAATTAAATTTATACGTGATTTTAAGGATATGTGGATTAATTCGATACAAGTAATCAATGATGTTATATTAAGCAAATGAAAGACATAGTAAATGGAAAAACCAATGATAAGAGTGATTCCGAACTCGGTTAATAGCTTAACGATGAACCTGACTTCGGTTCTGAGCTTGCACTTATGAAGAACTTAAGAACAAAAGTAAGAACTTTGAATAAATTTTAGAGAGAATAAAAGTAAATTGCCTTGATATGCGTGTTACAATGTATCTTATGAATAATAAGCTCCCCCTTTATATAGTAGGGGAGTTTTACCCTAAGTACAATCCTAAGAAAGGTAAAAATCTTCAATTTCGCTAATCACTAATTTTCTGCCGATATAGGCTGAGATTCACGCTGTGATATCCAGTTGGGCAAGGACATCACTACCCTTTGTTAGTCGTGTGCGGTTTTTTGGTAATGCTCTCTGAAGTCTTGAGGCTCGAATCGGACCTGGAGGACGTGGTCCCGGTGCCCCCGAGGACATGTGTTTTGTTCGAGCCCTGATATAAGGGGCTCCTTGCTCTAACTCCGATTCCTTAAGGTCATGTCCCTACTTCGTTTGCCTCACCGAAAACTGGTGCTCAGTGGGCTTGGGTTTACCCGTATATAGTAGCAAAATAGGTCAATCTCATAAACAGTGGGTTGTAATTGCTATAAATCTCATAAGCAGGTAATAAATAGCATATTGTATCAGAAAACCATAAGCAACCACCAAGAATCACAAAGAAGCTAATACTTGCTCAGAAGAAACTTCACTGAATATTAGTTTCTAGACATGCTGCAATTTTTTTAGCCAACGAGCTCCTAACGAATAACTTTTAACTCCAGCTTAAGCTGTCGGTAGGTGACACCATTTTAATTTCCAACTCCTATCTTTTAAGTGTTAACACATGATAAGCTACCTAAGACAACAACAACAACAACGGCCCAGTATAATCCCACTAGTGGGGTCTGGGAAGGGTAGTATGTACGCAGACCTTACCTCTACCCTGAGGGGGTAGAGAGGCTGTTTTCAGGAGACCCTCAGCTCAAGAAGATGACAAGAAACGATATATTAGTATTATCAATAGAAACATAATAAAATAACAGCAATATAAAAAAAATACGAAATAGATGAAAAGTACACAATAACCAGTAGGTAAAGACCGACATCAGTAGAAACTACTAACATTCTAAAACTAAAACCTAACTGGCAAGTCTAACTCTGATGCTTCAAAGAAATATTCACAACTACCTCCTAACCAACAACTTTAATGCTCGACCTCCACAATTCCCTGTCAAGGGCCATGACTTCAGTAATCCTAAGTCGTTCCATGTCCTGCCTGATCACCTCTCCCCAATACTTCTTGGGCCATCTTATACCTCTCCTCATGCCCACCATAGCTAGTCGCTCACATCTCCTCACTGGAGCATCAGTGCTCCTCCTCTGAATGTGCCCGAACCATCAGAGTCTTGATTCCCTCATCTTGTGCTCCACGGGGGCTACACCCACCTTCTCCCGAATAACTTCATTCCTAATCTTATCCATCTTAGTATGCCCTCATATCCACCTCAACATCCTCATCTTTGCTACTTTCACCTTTTGGATATGTGAGTTCTTAACCGTCCAACACTCAACCTCGTACAACATGGCAGGCCTAACCACTGCTTTATAAAACTTACCATTTAGTATTGTTGGCACTTTTTTGTCACATAGGAATCCCGACGCTAACATCCACTTCATCCACCCAACCTTTATACGATGTATGATATCCTCGTCGATCTCCCCAATCCCCTAAATAACTGACCCAAGGTACTTGCAACTACTCCAAGTAAGATGACTAGCTAATGATTAATTGTGATAGATTTATACCCCAAGTAAGATGACTAGCTAATGATTAATTGTGCTTTGAATGATGTATTGTCAGGAATAAGGAGTTGCTTAGAGCTTAGAGGGTGAAGAGGAATAAAATATGGCAAGAAGAGACCACGTTGAAGTGAAAAATTGAAGAAAAATAGGGATTGCAGTTGAAGATCTGCATAGCCTGGGCAGGGCCTTGATGTAGGCTAAGCAGGCGGGGAACTTGAAGGCAAGAAATGGAGGCTACTAGTTTTGCCCATGGACCTTACGTAGGATACACAGGTATCATTTGCAAGCCAACGTCTGAAGCCAATGCCTGGAGCCTAGAAGTTTTTTAAGCTATCTTTCATTTCTTTGATTAATCCACCATATCTTTTAGCTATTTTGGGAATGATTGGAGGATCATCAAGATAGTGTTTGAATTTTCAGCTTGGGGTTGTAAGCCCTTATGGCATCAATGTGAACGCATGTTTGTTTGACTTGATTATTATTACTTGAGTTGTGATTATCTACTTATTTTTATGCTTTAATGAATTTAGTGATTGTAAACACTAGATTGATCCCTTTATTGTCTATTTCTGTGATGACAAACTATTCGTCTTGTGTATTGAAGCCTCGTTCCCTTGTTTAATGCTTATTCTATGTTCACTTATACGTGACTTACCGGGGTGGTTGATTTGGTTCCGAGGATGTTTCGGAGTGAATTGGGACACTTAGTCCTAAGGTTGAAAACTTAAGTTGAAGAGTTGACCGAATATTGACTTTTGTGTAAATGACTTCGGAATTGAGTTTTGATGGTTTCAATAGTTTCGTATGGTGATTTTGGACTTAGGCATAAGTGCGGATATGGATTTGGAAGTCCGTAAGTAATTTTGGCTTGAAATGGCGAAAGTTGAAAAGTTGAAGGTTTAGAAGGTTGAAAAGTTTGACCGAGAGTTGACTTTGTTGATATCGAGCTCGAATATTGATTCTGGGAGTTGTAATAGGTCCTTCGTATCATGTATGACTTGTGTGCAAAATCTGAGGTCAATTGGAGTTGGTTTGGTATGTTTCAGCATTAATTTTAGAAGTTGGAAGTTCATTAGGCTTGAATTTGGGTGTGATTCGTGTTTTCAGTATTTTTTGATGTGATTTGAGGCTTTGACAAAGTTCATATTGTATTCTAGGACCTGTTGGTGTGTTTGAATGGGGTCAAGGGGGCCTCAGGTGTGTTTCGGATCAAGTTTGAACTCATTAAGGAGTTGAAGGAGTTGCTTATTTTTTGGTATCTGGTTTTTTCTTTCGCAATCGCGAGAAGAGGGTCGCAATCGCGAAGGGTTAATTGTGGCAGGAGGGTTTTTTTTCAACACGTTCGCGAGGTAAAGGACATGATCGTAAAGTTTTGTGTGTTGGTGCAACACGAACGCAAGTGAGAATACGTGTTTGCGAAGAAGGAAGAGGATGCCTGGGAATTTTCACGCATTTCTCATCTCATTTATGTATGGTTGTCCGCGATCGCGTAGGTGTTGGTTAGTGGTCATCGCATTCGTGACTGGTCTATCCGTTTGCATAGAAGGTTTTGGCCACTGGTGATTTTTGTTCTTCGCGATCGCGAGGAACTTTCCGTGATCGCAAAGTGTAATGACTGGGCAACAGGTTTTAAAATCCAAAATTGAGGGTTAGAATAATATTTTTGTTACACCCCATGTTTTCGTACGTAAATGTACGCTGTAAGTCAACTGGTGTAAGCTGGGAAATAAGATCCGCTTTGAAAGTACATAAAGTAAGTTAATAATGTTACTGAAGAGGTTAATAATATTTAAGATCATGAATAGCATGTACCAAGATTTTTAGAAGGCTTAGAAGCTAAACGAATTGAAGACAATAAGTTTCGTCGGAAGTCGAGAAGTTGGGAATGTTATAACCCGTACTTTTGGAATGATACTAGGGTGCTTAACATGATAAGGAGTTTATTTTATGAGTTATTTCAGTTTTATTGCAGTCATGTGTTACGTTTTGAAGTCAAGCGAGTTGTGGAACAAAAGTTGGCAAAGGTCATCACAAGTCACACTAATTTTGGTGGAATGAAATTTTTTATTCATCTCCAAACCAGTACATCAATAAGAATACAATGAGAAATCTAAAAAGCAGCTACCTATGTTTCTAACTATAGAATGAGCTGAAATTACGTCAAATGTATTAGAGATTTTCTCCCAATATACATGGAATTACGGGATTATCCACCTATCAAATTAAATATCTACGAGTCTAGTTTCTAATACATTAAACCGTTCATCGATTCGATGTTGGAGTAGAGAGATATTTGTATTTTGGCAAAAGTACATAGACTGTTAGGTGACAAGTAGGTGCATCGCCTTCTTGCTCAAATGAAGGGACCCAAAAAAATCCCCACAAAGGGGAGGCCAAAGGGAATTTTAATGGATTAATTAACATATTTATTTCACATATCTTTTAGGACAAGAACATTAGATTAAACCCCTACAACT
Source organism: Nicotiana sylvestris (assembly GCF_000393655.2). NCBI lineage: Eukaryota > Viridiplantae > Streptophyta > Magnoliopsida > Solanales > Solanaceae > Nicotiana > Nicotiana sylvestris. The sequence goes on from NC_091061.1 coordinate 36,229,157, forward strand.
CCTCCCCCAAAAATCCCACATAAACCATAGGTGATTTCGGGTGATACGAAGTGATTCTAGTGTCGAAAACTGGACAGCTTGCTAGTTTTCCTTTCTCCTTCTTGTAGTTGTGTTGGGGGTTTGGTTTTGGATGTATAGGGACTACGTTTCGTGTGTTATAATCAGTACAAGGTAAGTTATGTTTCTCTTCTCTTGTCTAAACTTATACGAGTTGTAGCTCGATCATAAAGACTAGAACTTGCGAGTTTATAAAGAGTAGTATGTTGTTTGTGGTTGTGTAACTATTTGCTGGTTGTGAACTTATTTATAAGTTGAATTCATGGCTATTTCATATGATAAGAGTATTGATTATGTACTATTGATTGTGTTTCTCGATTTTTGAAAGAAGAGACAAGCTGGAAACGTGTTTTAATAATCTGAAAAATAAGTTTAGAGTTGTTGAACTTGTGGGATAGTTATGGGGTCGTTTAAAGTTGTATTGTGGCTGAAAATTAGTAGGGATAATTGAATATGTATAGGTTAATGTTGTTTATAAATTCTGTAAGGAAGAAGGGGTTTCAAAATATAGTTGTTTAGTCGCAAACCGAGCTTGCCGCTCATTGGGATTGTTAAACTGTTTTGATAGGCTTATTATGAGTATTGTTGATGTTTTTTGGGCTGTTGTTGGTTTCTTTAACTTGTGGGAAACCATATATATAGGGGAAGTGCTGTCCGTTTTATCATAGAATAAAGTGTGTCGTTAAAATGCAATAAGTTGTGGCATTCAGATTGTGACGACAGTATTGTTCATCGCTTGTAGACAAAGGATCTACAGGTTAATTTAGCTTTAGGATTGGACTGGATATTATGAGGTATGTAAGGTGTTCCTTTCTTTTCATTGGCATGATTCCGTAAGTTACGTTGCCCTTATAAGGAATTCAAAGGGGCGAGATTTTGTTTGCATACTATACCGACAATTAAGGTCCGTTCACGAGTATAGTCATATGAATGTGGAAATGGATTATGTTGATCGTAGTTTCATGCATTCATAAGGAGTAAATAGAGCCTTTCGAAAGGTCCTTGTCTTTTATATGTAACAAGACGTCTAGATGTTAATTAAATATTATGTACGAATGGTCTGACGAATCAGAAGCAATATAGTGTTCATATATTGAGGGATAGTTATATACGAATAGTTAAACAAGGTAGCATAATGTATAGTTGCGGAATGATAAGAATGTTTCGACCTAATGAACGACACAACTTCCAATACTTACACATTTGTGTTTATGAAACTGATAAAGACTCGCGAAGATAGTTATGTTGCTCTCAAATCAAATAAGGTTGCTTCTATATGAGGTTGATGTTAAGAGACGATATACGTTACCTATAGAGTCATAAATTATAGAATATGATAAGTTTAGCAATAAGAATATAAGTTGATTGAGCATAAATTCCATAACTCTTATTACGTATTGATGAATGGATATATATGTGTATAATGAGTAGCCTCACAAGCTAAGAATATTGCATAGCTATAAGTAGAAAGAATCATGTAATCCCCAAAAATGAGAGGTGATGTGAAATAAGGATAGAAGTGCTATTCAAAAATAATTACAACGTTCTTTATGGCTAAATAATATAGAATACGAAGGATGATGTAGAAAGTGGCTAAGGAATAAAAATTGGTTATTGTAACGAGTTACTCACAAACTTTTATGTTTAAGAATACGAGTTTATCTATTGATGATTGAATGATGTCTACATGAGTGATATGAAATGAATATGTATAAGACATTATCCCTATGGACGGTCTATGAACGCGTAGGGGTACAAAGAAGCCCTATGGACGGCCTATGAACGCATAGGTGCATAATGAAGGTTGGTTATGGACAGTCTTAGTGGAATGCATAGCCAGACCTCAGTATTATGAGCCGTACGGATAGTCTACTATGTTACGCGTATGAGCCACTAGTTATTCATATTTATGAGTGAGCCTTACGGACGACCTCTTATGAAACTCCTAAGCGTCACTTTTATGTTTCAGTGTAGCCCTAGAGATGGTTGATCTATCAGAGGTAAGTATTCATATATAAGGTATGATGGCTAGAAGAATGTTACAAATAAATTTCCATAATATGATGGTTTCCAGTACATATAGCATATGGGAACAAGTATAGGTATATCATGACACGAATTAGACGTATATACGACATTAGATGTTCTCGGCCAATGGAACCTTCCTTTTTCAGTCTACATCTTTTGTAAGGTAAGTTGGATAATTCAATATTTAGATATATTACGAGTTAGAATAAGGTAAGTATGATTTTCGGATCTCATTGACCCTCTAGATTAATTTCAGTATATCGTATATACATGTCAGTTTAGTTTCAATTCAGTTATTCATATGTTATCTGCCTTACATACTTAGTACATTTCTTTGTACTAATGTCCCATAGTCGGGGCACTGCATTCATGCCTGTAGGTTCATGTATACAGTTTGGCAGGATCTTATCATAGACAGAGTTGATATCTAGCTGAGGATTGGAAAAGCTCCATTTCATCCGGAGTATAGTCGAGTCTAGAGGTTATCAAACTGTCATATGTGTATATATATATATATATACACACACACACTTATGGCTAGGTCAGTGTCCTGTCCTAACTATATTTTGATGTCAGATACTCTTAGAGGCTTTGTAGACACAGGTTCAGTATGTATAGTATGTCAAAGGCCTTGACGGTCCATTTGTATTAATATTTTGAGTATGATGGCTCACTGATACAGCATTTGCCCACTTACAGTTACATAGTACGAGTTGTGGCTATGTTTGTCCATGATAATTACAGAAAGAATCAGTCCATCCAAGTCGGCCTATGTATGTTCTACTTTTCGAAGAACGATCATGAGTTACAAAGTGGTACACTCGGGCCACTACGACACCGGGTGCCAGCCACGCCTCCCCAGGTTGGGGCGTAACTGTTACATCCCGTACTTTAACGTTAGGATTCGTCGAAATAATAACATATGAGTTGGATGGGAATAAGGTTATACATGAAGATATGGATGTAAGACCCTATAAGTTTTGTCACGTCCCAGACTACCCCCTAGACGTGACTAGCACCCAGCAAACACCACCTGCCAGGCGAACCCTTTTCTCTATCGTTTAACCATTTACACAAACACTGAGACAAAAAAATTCATGCCTAATAGTATTATTAATAATTAAAGAGGTAATGATTATTGCCCAATACCTTCGTCAATTGATAGAAAAACCAATAATAACTCAAATAATAAAACTCTAGCCCAATCCCACACTAAGATCATTGAACATCTAACAGAGTAATATGAGTTTTATTGTCGGGCATGCAAACCCCAAAGAAAAAGAAAATAACTAACACAAACTGGGTAAGTCTGAAACGAAAGCCTCCACGAACAATGTGGTGGCTCACCTCAGCAATAGGATCAACTCGAACAAACTCGTCATCTACTAGCTCTATCTCCTGCAACGGTATCTGCATAGAGATACATGTAAGGAGTGAGTTATATGTAAATATAACCCAGTAAGATCCTCGAACCGCCACTTTAAATACCTTTGGAACAAGTGTTAGAAAATACAAACACACCACAATATGAATGATATAGTAAATATGATAATTACACAATAACTCAATATATGTGTATCAATAGAGTTAATAAGAATTAACCAACAAGAGTACTCACTAAGGACTTATCATAATTGCAGTGAAAGAAATTTACCAACAAACCTACGAGTCCACAACGGCACCACAATACCTCAAATATGTAATAGAGCATACACAATGCTCACTGAAGCATACACAATACTCCAAATATATCAAGAAGCATACACAATGCTCGAATGATGTACAAAGGCATACACAATGCCCCAACATCATGGCGCACAGCCGTATCAAACTCAACATCATGGCGCACATCCATATCAAACTCAACATCATGGCGCACAACCGTATCAAACTCAACATCATGGCGCACAACCGTATCAAATTCAACACCATGGCATACAGCCGAATCAAACTATCAAACAACTTATAAAATAATTTTTTTTTTTATAAAATAATATATTTACGGCTAGTTTAAGACCACCGATTCTGCCAAGCACACGCTTGTTCCAACATATGAACCGGGCAGAAAAACATATTTTTAAAATGAGTTTTAGAAAAGCAAGTATCAAAGTGTAAAGTCTCACTTACCTCGCTAACGAAAAGTTTCCCAACCCTGCGACATCCAAAACACCAATAGAATGGCCTCCAATGGCCTCAATCTTGATTGCATTTAACAATAGTTGCAGTTCACGTCGTCGTTGTAAGAACAGTAATAATCTGCGTCGTTTTTCCCAACAAATATTACCTAGTATCTTCTCTTAGCTTCATAATCGTGTATAGTAATAATAACTTTAAGTTGTTCTCTTAATCACAGAGAGACATCATAACAAATATACTTCTCCATCATTAATGATGTTGCCGTCACATAACTCAAAAGCGACCCCCTTAGTTCGTTGTTCTCCAATTGCTTTTCAAAGACTAAATGCTTAGTCCTAGGTCATTACACTTGACCAGTAAAAAAAAAATATTATGGGCCTTGGCCCTTTTTCTTCTTTGACCCCCCCCCCCCCTCCCCTGTTTTTTTTTTACCTATACATATTAAAAGTCTTTTGAAACCCACTAATATATGCAATATTAAATAGGTCCGCTAATCACTTATTTAATACATTATTTTTTACTACTTTAGTATTTCACTTAATAACTATAAATAAAATAAATTTTCAAATTTCATAATTAATAAAAATATTTCGGGTTATTACAAGTTTGGTAAATATTGGTTGCCAAAGTACAAAGACACCTTACAACTCATTATTACCCTTTTCCACATCTGACTGATCCAATCATCGAAAGCACATGGCAATAGAAGATAAATGTTCCTAATATGCCATCAGTATGCTTAGGCACATATTTTCACGAAAAGTAATTCAGGATTAACAAAGCTTACAAGCATTTACGTATTCTATCGACAATAACATAGTGTAACGGCACTACCCTTCTACAAGATGGTTGAAAGTAAACACGACAGAGGTTTTAATAGAGGGAGGACGACAACATACTCGTGATAACACAAAATACAAACTGACTGTGGACAAAAGGTGATCATGTAAGGTGAATTTTCTGATTAAAAAATAGTGAATGATAAAATTGAAGATATGATTTTATATGGTTGTGATAAGTTTTAAATTAAATACATGATATGTAGGAGTTTATAAATGAAGTTTTATTTATTATAAGAATAGATAGTATTTTATCATAAGAAAAGTTATCCTTTTTCCCGTTTTGAGAATTTATAGTACAAAAAGAATTTTCTTATTGCAAAGATATAAATTATTTTCTCACACGAAAAGAAGGTTATCTTTTTACCAATTTAAGAATTAAGCGTATGAATATTTGTACTCTTTATACGAGATAAGCAAAATTAAAGTTGAGAAAATATATGTATTTTTACATGGATGTTTTAACGAAATAATAATATATGTATTGATTTTATATGGTACTACGATTTATTATTTTAATATTGTAATAATAGTACTTTAAGATGAGGACACGACTATTTTTTTTAGGTTATAAGTATTTATGATATTTATAACAAGTGATAAGTAAAGTCGTGAAGGTGAGAGGGTAAACGAGTTGAAGAAAATGAGGTTGGTCAAAATATGTCATTTTGGGATAAAATAAAGCCCGAGCTAAAATATCCGGTATTTATGGACTAGTATCATACAAGGTACCATATGACCGTGATAGTATGATGTATAACGTATATTAAAAAATGAGTAGAACTTTAAGTAATTTAAGACAATTCTTAATTATGCGAGTAATAAATTAATTACTTGGTAGCGAAATTATCTAATTAATTAATTGAGTATTGAATAATGTTTAAATCCCCAACAAGAGAATTACTAGGCAGTTTTTGCCTTTAGAAACATGGTGACTCTTACATCTATTACAATAGGTGGCATATTTATATGTAGTTTAGTCTTTAATATAACAGAAGCCTAATTCCAGAAAGCTACAATATAGTACTAATATTTTTCTTATTTCCAAAAAGAATATTTTTATATTCCACTCTCTTCTCCTCTGTGTTCTTTTCAATTTTCAATTCAGTATGTTTACTTCACTAGATAGTGATTACTTGGTGTATATTTTCGAAAGAATCTCAAATTTTACTTGGCATATTTGTGCAACCTTGCTTTTTGGGACGTGTAATCTTTCATTCCTCTCCTCTGGTTGTTCTTTATTTCCTATTCTTGATGGTTTATGGCTATCTTTTGGTTCTCTTGTACATATTATCTAAGCACATAGATTTGTCTTTTTCTCTCTAACATGTAGTGATTCAGAGCTTAATGATATCTTCATATGAAGTGAACAAAATCAGTTTATGCTACATGGCCAAACTTCTTAGCCGCTGGGACAACCTTTGCAAAAAAAAAAAAAAAAAAAAAAATTATGAAACTTTTCTTCTGAAAAAAGGTGTGTAAAAATAAACCGTGTTTGGATAGTTGGATTTTTTTGTTTGTTGAAGATCTGAGCGTTTTCTGAGGCTTGCTTTCAACGTGACTTTCTTAGCTTGTCAAAACTTTAACATTTATGTCTCTGTTCTTGTCAATTGTCAAATTCAACATCACAATCCCAACACCACCAAGACTTTCAATTTTCAGCAATCAATTTCAACTTCAAACAAAAGTTTCAGCAGCAATTCAATTTAGATGTGAAATTTTCTGTAATAAATTGAGTCACCCACTAGCTTCTAAGAACAAAATTTTGGAGTAACAAGCAAACCCACCTTCAACAATGGTGGACTACAAAGTTCACCACTAATTTCTTCTGAAAATCATAAAGGTATTGATTCTGGGTGTATTCATATTTAGAAATTGATTAACCAAAAAGTGTAATTTCGGTCAAAGCTTTAATTTAGAAGAATTTGGGTTACTGATAATTAAAAATGAGTAAAAGGAAATGATTTTTGCTAACAATCAGATAAGCAGAAGAAAACAAAGTAAACCAGTGTATTCAGATAATATTTCGTGTCCTTACAAATGATTCATTCTCTCCTTTTTATAGCTATCTCAAAGATATACGTTTTGTCTTTGTCATAATAAGGCCATTATAGATAATTAAAGGCATTAAATGCTACGTTACATAATCATTATAATTTAATACAGATTCTCTAATGTTTTTAGTATTTAATGCTTATTAAATACTGTTATTGTACTCTCTTGTGCTGTCAGATTCATTCTCCTTGATTTTTGGGTATAAATAGGTACGGGCGCTGAGTCTTTTGAATAACTGCTCGTGCCTATACTTGTACCTCTACTCGTATCTATTGCAACTCGTGCCTCTTTACTAATCATCACTCTTTGACCAGCCTGTGTCTCATGACATGTCATCTTCAAAACACTTCAATATGTAAACTCAATTTTCCCAATACATATAGTCCCCCCACTTGCCATTTATTCATCAATTGATATTTGGGAAGTGGATTTTATTAAAGCGGGAATATTTGACGCCATTGATGCTACGATAGAATCGACACTTCAATTGTCCCTTTTTATTGGTTCTACGACTTTGCAACGCTTTTTAAGGCTCTTTTACAGCTTCATTAACCACGAAGCAATAGTTCTCATTATGACCTTTCCATCACCGCACATTTTCCTTTGACAGTTGCATCTTAATATAGTTTTCACCTTTGTCCTTCTCACATAAAGTTCTCTGAACATTCAATTCTTGAATTTTTGTTTGCTTCTTCCTCGTACTATCATGTCTTCATCAAATCCTAACCCTAGAAGGGTCCCCATAGTTGATAACTTCTCTAATGCCCCCAGTAGGAGTAGAAGAGGAGGTAGACTTCATAATTTAGGGTCTTTATCCCTACATGGTTCTTCTCTTCCTTCGTCTAGTTCCAATTCTTCTTTTAGAACCGGAGGCTCCCTTTCGCAAAGGTCCTCTTTTAAAGGAAAGGAACCCTCTGAACCTGTTCGTGAACCTACAGTGGATGAAATAGTTCCTGTTAAACTATCTTTCTATAATGATAGAGAGTCCCTTAGAAATCAAGTGTCCTCTTTAGATCATGCTGATATCTATCCAACTCAGATCAGAGAGGGTCTGATTTCTTTAGTTCGTAAAGACTGTCATTGGAGTCATGACTTTCCAATCATAATTCCCAACACGAATCAAAGAATCACCTCCTATTTAGTTGGATTTTCCTTCGTTTATACGGACCCTTTCACATTAGGATTCAAACCTGCTATTGATCTTGTTATTCTCGAATTCTGTCATTTTTTCGATGTTTGCTTAAGTCAAATTGGCCCTATAGTGTGGAGGGTTGTTGCCTGTTTGAGGCACTTGACTAACATGGCAAGTGTGTCTTTCACTTTTGCCCATTTGATTCACCTGTACTCTCCCAAACTTTTTCGCCAAGGTGTTTTTACCTTAGTAGCTAGGAGCAAAAGAGTTTTGATTAGCCCAGAAGATGACAGAGACCGTGGCTGGTATGCCAGGTTTATTGCTGCTCCCACTATTGATTTAGTGGGTGATGAAAATGTTCCCTTCCCCGAGAAGTGGAATTTCGCACGTGAGTTTTTTTTTTAATAATTTTCTCGTACTTGTTTCTTCAATTTTGATGATCATTATTCTAATTTTCCTTTTCTTTTTCAGCAACCATGGAAATTATTGAGGAAATCCCAAATTTTCGTGGTTGGATAAGAAAGTTATTAAATACAGCCCCAATGGAGGGTATATCTTGGAAAAATCTTTCCCACCGATTTGGTTGGAAAGTGAAAACTCTTGGTAAGAGTTTTTCTTATTTAACTCTTTATTGTCCTTTCCAGAACTTAATTTAATCCTTCTTTTTATCAGGATTTGCTGTTCGAGGGATTAGTTGCTGAGGTGGTCGTGGCTTCCCGTATTTCCTGGGAAAGAGCCCAAGAGATAATTTTGGGTTCTTCATCGAAAAGGAAAACTGCCAGTGACCAAGGCTCTAAAGAAGAAGAAGATGGGGGTTCCTTGGTAAAAAGACCACGAGCTCGTAGGCGAATCATTTCTAATGATGAAGCATCCCCCTCTCGTTCTGTTCCTCTTAACGAATCTATTGAAACCCCGGTGATGATCCCTAATGATGAAGTTCCCGTTGCTGCTCATGATTCAGTTGAGCAACGTTTTAGCCGCGGGTTTGGTGGTGAAAATTTGGGCCCGATTTCTGATGAAGCACCTCTTGCTTCTTTTTCTACTCCCATTCTTGTGATTCCTCATTTGCCGGTTGTGGCTGTTATCGTTCCTCCCCAGGATATTATGACTGCTTCCATAGTTCCTCCATCGACTACTCCTCCTTCAACTGCTCCTTACACAGAAGTTGGTTCTTCAAGTAAGAGTGGTGCAATGAGGCGAATTACCATCAAAGTCCCCGCTGAAGGTAACCTTTTAAGGAAATCAGGTCAAGCTGACGTGTGGCTAAAGCCTTTGATTGGTCCAGTTGAGAGGGCTAAGCTTGATAGCCATAGTTCTGTGACCTTGATGAATGATATAGTGCATGCTTCTTTAAAGGTATTCCTTTTTCAAGCTTCACTTTGTCATTTTTCTATCTTCAGGATTCTCATCTTTTTCCCTCTTTTTTTTCTTAGGTCAATCTAATTGGCACGGAGATGATGAAAAGGGTTACCCTCTCAGAGCAATTAGTGTGTGACTACCAAGTGGAGGCGGATAATTGGAAGGAACAGTGTGAAAGTCTTCAGATCGACGTGGAAACTTTAGAAGAAAGTAAAAGTACCTTAGAGCAGCAGGTACGGGCTTTGACTTCAGAGTTGGCAGTTGAAAAAGCTTCTTCAAATCAAGCAAGTAAGGAAAAGGCTCGTCTGGAAACCGTTTTTTCCGAGCAACTATCCAAGGCAAGTGAAGAAATTAGAGAGTTAAGAGCTCGCTTGAGTGAAAAAGAAGCATATGATGGTGAACTCGTGCAGAATTTGACTCAAACTCAAGAAGAACTTCGGGTATCTTCTGATAAGGTTTGTTCTTTAGAGAATTCCCATGCTTCTCTTCAAAGTTCTTATGAATCTGCCTTGGCTGAAAATGAAAAGTTAAGAAATGAAATTGTTGACTGGGAAAGAGATTACGAGATCCTTGAAGATAAAACTGCCATTTAAGTGAGTTGGGCATTTTTAAATTCTCGCCATGATATCCTCGTTTAAGTTAGCCAGGAGAATTTTAACTTGGAATCTGAGTTAACTAATATCAAAGAGACTATTGAAAAGACTCAGCAGAACAAAGATTTTTCTTCTCCCATAGCTGAAACTTCTAAAAATATTGAAGATAATACGGGTATCCCCACTCCTTCAAGTCAAGTTGAGCCCGCTGCTGCTGATTACCCTGCTTCGGTCCCTTCATCTTCTTAGTTAAATGTTTATGTTGTTTGAATTCCTTTATGTTTTTCTTTTTTTCTTTTGGTGATATGTGATTGTGACCCTTGGTCTTTTTAAGGGTTTGTTGAAAATGTTAAGTCCCCAGACCTTTTATGGGGCACTTTGTATAAACAACTTCTGGTTTATGACTAAGTTCTTACTTAGTCTAAGCTTTTTAATATTAAGAAGTTTTCCGTTGCTGTTTGAACTTCTATTTTGTTTATTCTTGCCTTTATTTTTAAGGGCTTACTGAATAACTTGAATTTTTATTCTTCAAAAATGCTTCTGTTAATTTCATGAATACTTGAATTAATCATGAATTTTATAAAATATGGCCCTTTTATATTCGACACTTAATGAAGAAGACGTCTCAACTTCATAATGGTGTTAATGTACGATAAAAGAAATAGGAATACACATGTTTTTTGGAATAACTTCGACAAGTTTTTATTTGAACTTTTGTCAAGTTTTGAATAACATTTAACATGTATTTGAATTACTTCTATAAATTTCTCGCAACTGTTTTCCTTATAACAAAATTCAAAAAAGAAAATGAATACAAGGTTTTTACTTATAACCCGTTTTAGTACACTGCCTTTACCCTAACTATGATAAGGTTTTTCTTTAGCCTTAGCTCGTGACTTTGCTCTGTACTTGACTCATTAATGAGTGAACTTCTCAGGCTTGATGTTTGATTATTTCCCAATCTTTTTTGCCTTCTTTATACATATGTCTATGTATATTATATAGTCCCCCAAATATTTGAGCTTTGAAGTATGAAATCTCGAGCACTTGATTGTTCCTCTCATTTGGTCCTTTCCCTAAAAAGGAAAAACACACGGGACTCGGAGGTGCGATTATAGATGAAGACTGCTTAACCCGTCTGAATATCTATCAGAATAGTTGTAACCCTAGACCGGGAATTTTAATTTATTCTACGTGCCTTGCAGGTCGTGATTCATCATTTAGTACGGGCTAGCTTTTTGCCTATCATATAAAATCGTTAGTAAGATTTTAACAATTCAAAAATAAAATTTTAAAATATGGATACCTGACTGTGGGTATTCCTTAGATTTTGTTATACTAGGTTCAGAACCTGGGTGTTTGTTCTAGACCTGGCTTACCCGAGCGGACAGCTCGAGCCGAGGGGGGGTAGCGTACCGGGAATACAGAAGCTTCACCGGCTTAGCAACTTGTCCGAACCTCGTTCTAAATTGGGATTTGACACTATACAGAAAAGAAGTCGTACGAAGTACACCCTTCTTCATGATTTAGAAGACTCAGAGAGGAGATGGGTTTCGGCACAGTTTATACACAGTTCACGTAATATCAAAGCGGTAAAAGCAGCATTTAGCACATTAGGCTCAATCATGTAAAAATCAGATAAAACCAAATATAACAATTTATATGAGCTCGAATTTCTAACCCTGAACCACTGGTTCTGGGTTAAGTCCCCAGCAGAGTCGCCAGAGCTGTCACACCTCCTTTTTCCGGCACCGCGAGGTGCGTAGGGAGTTTTTTCCAATTAAAGGACAGTCGAAACGGGATTGGTTTAATTATTTCAGAGTCGCCACTTGGGAGATTTAGGGTGTCCCAAGTCACCAATTTTAATCCCGAATCGAGGAAAAGAATGACTCTATATTACAGTCTGCGTACCAGAAATCTAGATAAGGAATTCTGTTAACCCGGGAGAAGGTGTTAGGCATTCCCGAGTTCCGTGGTTCTAGCACGGTCGCTCAACTGTTATATTCGGCTTGATTATCTGATTTTATACAAGTATGACCTTATATGCAAATTCTAACTTTTAACCGCTTTATTATTATTGTTTTTACAAGAATGTGAACATCGCTTAAAATATATCTTTGGACTGTGTCACATGAAATGCACCCACAATCCGAAACATATTTTATTTGATGTTTTGAGATTTGGATTTGGGTCGCATGAAATGCACACCCGAGCTTAAGAAAGTAAATTATTAAACACGCGCCTAAAGAGACTATCGCGTTATTATTTTGGGAAGGCCACGAAATTCACTAAGCGGCCCTCCTGAATTCTAAGTAATTTAAAACAAGTATTTACTGAGGGCCCCGCAATTTGTATTTTTATTCGGCGAGGCTCATCTCATTCTTATTTTTTTAAAAGGAATTTGCAACGTCATGGAAATGCATCTCGGGTCACGCCACAATCAATGCGCCCGTGACTAGAGACATATTTCGACTCCGTTGAGATTTGGATTTGGGTCACATAAATGTGCACCTGAATTTAGGGAGATAACAAATTATTAAAGGCGCGCCTGAAGCAACTAACGCATTATTATTTTTTTGGGTAGGGCCGTGAAACTTGCTAAACGGCCCGTCCCGGAATCTAAGTATTTAATACATATATTTTGTGAGGGCTCCGCAATCTGTACATTTTTTCCGGCGAGGCTCGTCTCATTTTATTTATTTTTTATTATTATTATTATTATTTTTTTTAAAGGATGCCATTTTTACGCCTTTAACAATACTAAACCTTACGGCTTCTTTACAACTACAATCTCATAACTTGTCAAGATTTGATAAAAGAAGTTAAGCGAATGAGTGTTTCGGGCGTAGTAACAACACGTACTAATATTAATCTTGTCCAAACAAACTAAGACAATGAAGGGACGAGCGAATCAACGTCAAACTGTGTCTTAGGACTACTACTACAACTAAATCAAATGACGTCAAGTAAACAATAATAACATAACACAAAAATGAACTAAAATGCATACGGTGAAACATAAGCAGAATCTCAATTGATATATTGCAACTTCAAACATTGAACGTAAAATTTCTTTAATCCAATACATCGAGGCTTACTAACCTGAATAAACAGAAACGCATAGAGCCATGGACCGAACCCCTACAGCGACCTCAACGAACAACCTCGACGCACCGAACCTCGACGAACAACGACGACCACGACGGAAACAAAAAAACTCGGACCAAGTCTAACCTGAGATTGTTGGTTGCTGCTGTATATTTTGACGCAGCTACTGGTTCGACAAATGCAACAAAGGGGTCGTTTGGATGTGAGGAAGGAGGAGGCTATGGAGGGTCGTTTGGCTGGTGGTTTAGGCAGTGGTGCAGCAGCAATGGTGGACTGCTGGTTGCGACGAAGCAACAACAGTTGCTGCTTGGATGGAAGCTGGGTCGTGCTGGTTCAGCTGGTAGCGGGCAGCGTTGGTGGTCTGTTGGTTCCGGACGGGAGGTCGAGGATGCTAGGTAGCGATGGTGGTGAAGGTGAGAGGAGGAGGGTGGTCTGTTGGAGCAGGTGGGTTGTTGTTGTTGAAGGTGGTGTTTGAGAGGGTGGTGTTGCTGGTTTTGGTCGTTGGGACGGGTAGCAAGGTCGACGGAGTTGGGAGGAGACGGGGTAGGTTTTTTGGACTGGTTTTTTGAAGAAGACGATGGTTAGGGGTCCGGTGGTTATGGCAGAGGTCGACGGACTGGGCTGGAGTTTTTGGACGCTGGGGGAGGTAGGGATCGTCGTGGTTCTTTGGACGTGGGGGGTGGTGGTTATGGTGTCGGGGTGGTGTTTGGGAGGAGGAGGTTGGTCCGTTGATGGAGTGTTCGTTTGGTGGTGGTGCTTGGTGCTGACGTGAGGGAGGAGGTGGTTTCGCTGGGGGGTTGACGACGGTGGGGGGGTGCCGGCGTCGTTGGTTTTTTTCCGGTTAGGGCGTCGTTTACAGTAGGGTTTTTCTAGGGTATTTGCTTCTTCTTCTTCTTGAAGAAGAAGCGTGAACAGTCCCTCCTCTTCGTTCCTTTCCCAGTAGGTTTTTTCGTGTTTTGTACTGGGTTTTGCCCAGAAAAATGAGCCCACGCGTGGTGGGGTTCAAGGCATATGTTCCCCACGCGTGGTGGGCTTCCCCATGTGTCCTGGACACGATTTATTATGGGCTAGGTCCGAAAATTAGGCCTAAAACCGGGTAGTTTGAACCCGAATATTATTCTTTTTACCCGGACCCGAGAAATAGGAACACGTTGCTCAATTAGTCCTATGTAAGCAAAATAACTATCAAAAATAAGACTAGTATTTAAACAAAACTATATATTTTTAAATATTTTTCAAGATTTTAAAATAGCTACAAAAATATTAATAACACTATTTTTTTGTAATTTTCGTTTTTAAATATTAAGATAAAATATGAGGTAATATTTTTGTATTTTTCAAAGTTAAAAATGACTATAGAATATTAATAAAACTATTTTTTGTAATTTTCGTTCTTTAATAAAGACAAAAATATGACATAATATTTTTTTGTATTTTTCAAAATTATGATGACTGCAAACATTAATAGAACTATATTTTTTGTAATTTTCGAATTTATATAAAGTACCGAAATAAAGTACGATTTTTGTATTTTTCAAGTTTATGAGAGATACATAAACTAAAATTTATATACATATTTTTTGAAATTTTCTTTTTGCAACAACATAAAGTAAAAATAGTTAAAATAGCTATACTAGACCCAATTTCACATATTCATGCTAAAAAATGTGAAAATCCTCGGGGAGGGTCAAAAATCACGTGCTTACAGCTGCCCCTCTTTGACTGGAAACACGAAGAGTTTTCCGACAAAGAACGACTAGACGTGTTTTTGACCCGACCATTACTTGGACGGACTACACTTAAGGAAAGGGAGGGAATGTGACCGAGCCCTGGTATCTGAGCTGCCTACATATCCTTGGTTATACAGGAATCAGGCCACGTGTAGTTCGGGATGAGAGAGATAGTGAAGTGTACCGAGGTGAAGAGCCGATCGAGGTGCCGTTCCGTTGAGGTTCCGGTCCGCGGTCCTGTCATTACAACAAAAATGAAAACTGAAAAAGACTAACTAAGCCTATCAGCTACTAGTTACAAGGATTCCTATCTTTAAGTCTTCTGAAACTTGGTCTTGAGTCTTGAATGGTGCTTCATACAGACTTTGGATTTGAACCTTGATACTTGCTAGTTGTAGGCGCTAGTTCTTGAGCAGATCACATTTGTTCTCCACATCCGTGCTTCGGATTCATTCATTTTTCTCTTTCTCTCTTTCTTCTTTTTTCTTTTTGTTTTTGTGACTAGCTTTTGCTGACCCTCTCAGACTGTTGACTTGCATTCTTGGGGCGAGCTTCTTGTTGCTTCTATCTTGGATTGAGTGCTGGGAATTTTTGTTGTAACCCTCTGCTTTCCAGTGGGTCACTGCTTGATCTTTGAAAATTGTTCCTCCGTTCTACAGGCGGACTCCTGACTTCTTCGATCTTTGACATACCACAAACTTCGTTCTACAGGCGGGTCCCTGACAATCAAAACAAACAAAACAAACAAAATTTCCTAACCAGTTTGTACTGGGAAGATTTGTGAGTCGTTAGCAAAATTTGTAACTCGCTTACACTATTGATGCAATGATGAGAGTAAACTAAAGACTAGGCTAGGATGTGCATCTCCTATGAGTAAAACCAAAACTCTTGCTAGCAAATGTGTCTGCTAAAATAAAAACCTCAATGACTCAAACTAGAAAGTGTGTCTTCTATGGTTGAATCGGAATGAGCTAAACTAGGAAGTGCGTCTCCTAAGGGTGAAAATTTCAATGACTAGAACTAGGAAGTGCGTCTCCTATGAATAAAATCTCTATTAGGAAGTGCGTCTCCTACGGGTAAACTTCAAAAAACTGGACTAGGAATGGTGTCTCCTATGGTCGAACTTAAAATGAATCAAATTAGGAAGTGTGTCTCCTACTGGTGAAGCTTGCTTAGGAAGTGCGTCTCCTATTGGGAAAAACTGTTCTTAGGAAGTGCATCTCCTACTGGTGAACTATTCTTAGGAAGTGCGTCTCCTACTGGTAAAACTTGCCTGGGGAGTGCGTCTCCTACTGGGTGCAATAAACTTAGGAAGTGCGTCTCCTACTGGTGAAACTTTTTAGGAAGTGCGTCTCCTACTAGTAAAATGGATTTAGGAAGTGCGTCTCCTACTGGTGAAACTTGCTTAGGAAGTGCGTCTCCTACTGGTGAAACTGAACCTAGGAAGTGCGTCTCATATCGGTGAAATATTTTCAGGAAGTGCGTCTCCTATTGGTGAAACTGAACTTAGGAAGTGCGTCTCCTATGGTAAAACTGAACCTAGGAAGTGCGTCTCCTATCGGTGAAATATTTTTAGGAAGTGCGTTTCCTATTGGTGAAACTGAGCTTAGGAAGTGCGTCTCCTACTGGTGAAACTTATCTTAGGAAGTGCGTCTCCTATTGATAAAACTTGCTTTAGGAAGTGCGTCTCCTATGGTGAAACTAAACTTTAGGAAGTGCGTCTCCTATGGTGAAACTATTCTTAGGAAGTGCGTCTCCTATTGTGAAACTGACTTAGGAAGTGCGTCTCCTATGGTGAAACTGAACTTTTAGGAAGTGCGTCTCCTATGGTGAAACTATTCTTAGGAAGTGCGTCTCCTATTGTGAAACTGACTTAGGAAGTGCGTCTCTTATTGATGAAACTTGCTTAGGAAGTGCGTCTCCTATTGATGAAACTTGCTTAGGAAGTTCGTCTCCTATTGGCACAATGGATCTAGGAAGTGCGTCTCCTATTGGTAAAACTTAACTTAGGAAGTGCGTCTCCTATTGGTGAACCTATTCTTAGGAAGTGCGTCTCCTAATGGTAAAACTGAACTTAGGAAGTGCGTCTCCTATTGGTAGAACTAAACTTAGGAAGTGCGTCTCCTATGGGTGAAATGAACTTAGGAAGTGCGTCTCCTATGGTGAAACTGAACTTTAGGAAGTGCGTCTCCTATGGTGAAACTGACTTAGGAAGTGCGTCTCCTATTGGTAAAACTTGCTTAGGAAGTGCGTCTCCTATTGGGTGCAATAAACTTAGGAAGTGCGTCTCCTACTGGTAAAACTGAACTTAGGAAGTGCGTCTCCTACTGGTGAATGGATTTAGGAAGTGCGTCTCCTATTGGTAGAACTGAATTTAGGAAGTGCGTCTCCTATGGTAAAACTGAACTTAGGAGGAAATGCATCTCCTATGGGTAAAACTAAAACTTAGGAGGAAATGCATCTCCTATGGGTAAAGACGTGGAATGTATGCCTCTGTTATCTGGGCGGGCTCCCAATTTCAACACTTAAAAGTAAAGACTGAATGTATTCCTCTGTTATTATGGGCGGGCTCCCAACTTCAACACTTAAAAGTAAAAAAAACTGAATGTATGCCTCTGTTATCTAGGCGGGCTCCCACCTTCAATACTTAAAAGTAAAAACTGAATGTATGCCTCTATTATCTGGGCGGGCTCCCAATTTCAACGCTTGAAATAAAAGACTGAAATGTATTCCTCTCGTTATACAGGTGGGCGCCTGGAACATGAAATGCAAATACTGAAATGTATTCCTCTCGTTATTCAGGTGGGCGCCTGGTGGTAAAGATATGAAAAATGATATGCCCGCATTATACTGGTGGGTGACCTTGAACAGAAATGAAAAGACAGAAAATGTATGCCCGCATTATACTGGTGGGTGACCTAGAACATAAATGAAAAGACAAAAATGTATTCTCGCATTATACTGGTGGGTGACTTAGAACATAAATGAAAAGACAAAAATGTATTCCCGCATTATACTGGTGGGTGACCTAGAACAGAAATGAAAAGACAAAAATGTATTCCCGCATTATACTGGTGGGTGACCTAGAACAGAAATGAAAAGACAAAAATGTATTCCTCTCGTTATTCAGGTGGGCGCCTGTCAAGAACCTTAAAGACTGAAATGTATTCCTCTCGTTATTCAGGTGGGCGCCTGTTTTCAACAATAACTTTGAAAATAAGATCCTATTTGAGGGCGGATGAACCCGACATATCCTATTTGAGGGCGGATGAACCCAACATATCCTATTTGAGGGCGGATGAACCCGACAGATCCTATTTGAGGGAGGATGAACCCGACAGATCCTATTTGAGGGTGGATGAACCCGACATATCCTATTTGAGGGCGGATGAACCCGAAATATCCTGTTCGAGGGCGGATGAACCCAAAATATCCTGTTCGAGGGCGGATGAACCCAACATATCCTATTTGAGGGCGGATGAACCCAACATATCCTATTTGAGGGCGGATGAACCCAACATATCCTATTTGAGGGCGGATGAACCCAACATATACTATTTAAGGGCGGATGAACCCGAGAGATCCTATTCGAGGGCGGATGAACCCAAAATATCTTTAAGACTTGAAAATGTCTTACCTCGAATACTTGCTGGGGATTGGGATGAATTTTCCTTTTCTACCTTCCCCAAATTTTTATTATTATTCTTTTTTTTATTCCTTTTTTGTTTTGTTTTTGCATAGCTTCTTCCTTCAAAGACTACCTCCCTTGATTTACTTACCTGTTGGGGGGTAAAATGTTATCAGCTGGGGGTACCTGACTTCCAGAAAATTTTCTAAATGGAAGGAAAATTTTCTGCCCCAGTTTGATAATATCCCTTGTAGCACGCAGTTCTGGCATCAATACCATTTCCTTTACATGTTTCAAATCAAACAAAATTGTTAGTCTAAAACATGGTGGTTGGTTGTGATACTCCTACTGGGATGGCCTTTCCCTTTCTCCTTCCTTGCTCTGCGTTCAACAACTTGTTGGGGATGATCTTATGTGCTGGGGATAATCCCTTCCTAATGGGGGATATCCCTCTTCTTTTGTGGCATAGCTTGGAAACTGGCATTTCCCCGACCTTTTAGTCTAGTATGGATCTCGCTAAATCACGCTCACCGCTTTCCTTGCTTTGGTCATGGGCCTTGGCCTTGAGGTTTATAACTTTTGTTTTGGCAAGGATATCTCTCTTGACGCTTGTCAATCCTTTTGTCAATTCCCTTTGCTGGGGATATCTTTTTGACACTGGCCTCGCGCTTGTTCCTTGCTGACTATACCATTTGGATATACTAGTCAGATCTCATCTCGGAAAGCTGATGGCCTAATTGAGGTCATTTCATACTTGTTCTGACCAGACAGACTCTATTGGGGATTTTTCGGAGAAAGATAAAATGGAACAGAATATAAAGATAAAGGGAAAAAAACATGACTCTTTAACAAAAGAAACTATAAATAAAAAACCCTATCAAATGCAGATACCGACTCTAATGGCCATGACATGCGTATGTGGCTTATCCTCTACCGTCAATCATCTTTCAAAATCTTCAATTGGCGATTCCCCATCTGATTCTCAATCTTATTCGACTTGTAGTGCCCGGAGGGTTTTCACTATCAAGTCTCTCTCATTTTTGGGTTTTTCTCTCAGCTTTCATCGCCTTATGGTGCCTGTGAAGGTCTTCACCGATAAGACTCTCTCATTTGTATCACTTTCCAGCTGGGGGATTTGGAGTGTTGCCGGTATGACTCTTTCTGTTGGAGATTAGAGTCCTTTCTGCTGCGGAACAGAATGTTATGTTCGCCGGTAAGACTCTTCATTTGTCTGACTTGGCAACTTTTGAAGACTGATCGGAAGGTCTTTCTTTGGACCGTAAAGGGGGTTTTGGACAGGCTAGAAAGAAAGGGTATAAAAGGCTAAAAAATACATTACTTTTTTTGGGTTATTAGTTACAACCTTCGGAATTAGATTTATTTACAACGACCGCAACCTCTGCCCCAGTTTCTTGCTTGGGGATATCTTAATTGTTTTTTTTTCATTTTTTTTTCAAAACTATGACCGAGCCGTGAAGCGCCTACGTATCCTTTTTGAGGAATCAGGTCAAACGTAGTTCCCAATTCCTCTTTTTTTCTTGTGACTTTCTTTTCACTCATTCTTATCTTTGTTTTCTTTTTCTTTTGCCTTTTTCTTTCTCATTTCTCCTTTCTTTTGTCATTTTTTTTTCTTTCTCTCTTTTTTCTTTTATTCTTCTTTTCCGTTTTGCTGTTTTCTTTTCTTTATTTTCTCTTATCTGCCATGCTTGCGTATTCTAATTGCTGCTACTAATTCCGAACGAGGGGTATGAAAGAAAATAAATAAGGGTCAAAGGGCTAACGAAGGATAAAGTGTTTGGGTAGCAGAACAAAATGCCTTCGTCATTCCAGTCTTCAACACATGCCAAGTGCAAACAACACAATTAAACAAAAGATTTATAGTCTCTTCCGATGGTGCCGGACTTGACAATTATATTCAACATCTGTTTGTTCACTTGTCACTTCTAAAACACCGTTGGGCGACACTCTCATCCTCATTATTATGAACGACCCTCATGCCAATTTAGGCGAATCTTTCTTTAACGGTTTTCTTTGTGTTTAACTTGCCCCAGTTCCACATGACTCGGGCTCCAAATAGTCTCAAACCGTCCTTATTTTCTTTAAATGGTTTGATCGCCTTTCTGGGGTTTTATGATTAACTTTAAAGACTAGGCCCAAACTGTGTGCGCATGTCGTGTCACTAGAATCGGTGCTGAATAAAAATGACATAATGACTAAACAGAAAGATGACTGGGAATAATCAAAGACTGAATTTTTTTGCATTGGACTGAACAAATGGTTTTAAAAACAAAGCAAAACGGAATAAAATCCTAGACAACTTGGACAAAACTTAAACAAACCGCTATGACAAAACGGAAAAATAAGCAGAAAGTCATTGACACAAAAGAAATCCGAACTACAATCCTAATAATCCGAACAACGGAAATGACAACAAAATAGACCATCAAAGATCCTCTCTGGTTGACCCAAAATGGAGTGTCTTTCCAACTATCCAAGCACGACATCTCCGGCTGACCCAAAATGGAGTATCTTCCAACTGCAAAGCATGACATTTTAGCCATTGAGCTCTATATCAACATTGCCAAGACCATCCCCAACTTCAGTATTATCAACATCAATCAACAAGTTCTCAAGATGATTCGCCTGCTCCCTGTCACTGTCGTCGATCACAATTGCCCCTTCCTGAATCATTCTTTCGATTTCCTTTTTCAAAGAACGACAATCTTCAATGCTATGTCCTTGGACATTAGAGTGGTACATGCATCGTACAGCAGGATTGAACCCTTTTGCATATGGATCTGGAGTATAGCCAAGGAGCGGCTCAATTAGTCCTGAAAGCTTTAGCTTTTCAAACAAACTTGCGTAGGACTCCCCAATTGGCGTGAAATTGTTTCCTTGCCTTTGTTTTCCCCCATGCCCCAGTTTTCTAGGGTCGTTGGGTGCTTGAAAACGTTGTGAAGGCAAGAATGCATTACGTGGTGCTGGCTCTCGCCAGCGGGGGTGACCTGATGGTTGACCCTGCGACCGGACCTTGTTCGGAGGATAATATTGAGGCGGATTATATGGAGCTCGGGGGCAGGCTTGGGCATGATGGTCTGAAAAGAGTGGCTCTGATGGTGGATAGTAGGGTTGTGGAAGGTTGTATGGAGTGTGGGGCCTGGGCTGGTAGTGAGGGGAAGGACCTCTGAATTTGGACCCAGTACCTGCTTCGACTGATGCGACCTCGAGCACACCTCCCGCGCCGCTCTGAATAGCTTGGGTCGTTGCCTTGAGCGCTGAGTAATTTAGGATTTTGTCAGACCTTAGGCCCTCCTCTATCATGACCCCTATCTTTACCACTTCATTGAAGGATTTCCCAACCGTTGTCACCAAGTGACCAAAGTAAGTTGGATCAAGTGTTTGCAAGAAGTAGTCCACCATTTCTCCCTCTTTCATGGGAGGATCAACTCTGGCCGCTTGTTCTCTCCAGCGGAAACCAAACTCACGAAAACTTTCCCCAGGCTTCTTTCCAGTCCTCAGCAATGTGAGACGGTCAGGGACTATCTCGAGATTGTACTGGAAATGACCTGCGAAAGCTTGCGCCAGATCATCCCAAGTATACCACCTACTGGAATCCTGCCTGGTATACCATTCTAGTGCAGATCCGCTCAGACTCTGGCCGAAATAAGCTATTAGCAGCTCATCCTTGCCGCCTGCCCCTCTCATTTTGCTACAGAATCCCCGCAAATGTGCCATGGGATCACCGTGCCCTTCATATAAATCAAACTTAGGCATCTTGAACCCAGCCGGGAGTTGGACGTCTGGGAAAGGGCATAGATCTTTGTATGCTACGCTGACCTGGTTGCCCAAACCGTGCAGGTTCCTGAAGGACTGCTCCAGGCTTTTGAACTTTCTCAACACCTCATCCTGTTCAGGGGCTTTAACCGGCTTTTCGATCTCTGCCGGTACCTCCAAGTGTGGATTGTAAGCATGTGGTTCAGGGGCATAGAATGTAGGCTCAGGGGGATAGTATTGCGTATCGTGAGCCTGAAACAATGGCTCACTGGTCGTTCTGTGCAAGGGGGCTGGTGTGGGTCCCACAAGAGTGGGAATATCGGGTGTGGGGAGAGGTTGATGGGGTGGTGGAGCCTGGGAATCATGAGGGCTTCTTTCTTGATGGTAATGGGGATTTGGGAGGCTTGTTGAAGGGCCGGAGTGAGGGTATTCCGGCATGTGCCCCAATGGCTCAGGGCTCTTTTGTGCTTTGGCTAGAGCTAGCTGCATTGCATTCATCTCTAGTCCCATCCTTTCTATCTTTCCCATCGCTTCCTTTAACAACTGGCTCATCGGCCTTTCTTCCTCGGTACTATTCTCTGAAGTAGTCATGCTTGTTGTTATCGGTCCTTTGGATCTAGTTTGGTAAGGGTGTGTTGCCAGAATTCTTTAACAACTAACTGTTTGAGATTCGGAAAACAACAAACTTGTTAGCGTTTAGAGTTTAAAAGATTTGATAACAACACATTGAGGATGCAATGCCCCTAGGCAGTTAACGGTTCCTAACATGCTTTGCTTCAAGCAACATGCGTCATCCCGACTTGCTTATTTTCCCCTTTGAGTACTTTGGGAACCCCTGTATTTTATTATATTTTGTATTTTCTTTTTCTTTAGATTTTTCATTTTTTTTGTTTTCTCTTTTTTTCCTATTTTTTCAAATTTTTTTTTATTATTATTTTTTTATTTTTTGTTGTGGTCGAATCTTATGGAGATTGCCTACGTATCATGACCCCGCATGAATCAGACCTTGCGTAGTTCGGACCAATAAAAGATAAACAACACTAAACACACATTTTTTTTTAAAAAAAATTTAAAACAAACTGGGTTTCAAGGATTTAAAGATGACCCGCAAACTTGAAAATCAAACAACCCGCATGTTCTAATCAAAAGATAGTAGACTCAAAAACAAAATTCCAGCTCCCTTTCTCTGTTCGACAAATGCAACCAAATGGTTATTTTTTTGCAAATGTGGCCCCTTCCGAATTTCACATGAATTTTGAGGCCGGGGAGGATTATTTCGACACTTTACAAACTTGTCCATTCTTTTACGAAAATAACCTTTCGACAACTGAAAGATACTCTAAGGCTATTTCGGTAAGAACGGTTTAAGATGCGGCCGAAGCTGGCTCGGCTTATTATGACAAAAGACGGTATTCACATGACCGCTGACTCTTTGATTTTTTTTCAAATTACAATAAAAGACTTGGCGTTGTAAACACGGCCCTTCAGCGCCTCGGGGACGAAGATTTATAAGGCTGTGTGGGTCAACTTGGACCAAAAAATTCTAAACATGACCCGAAGGTGGCTATTTATGCAAAGTCAGTCTTCCGGCGTCGCTTTCGGGAACATTCGGCTATTTATGACAAAACAACATCACCTGAATTTGACATATATTTTTGTTATTTATTTATTTGTTTGGCTTTCTTAGCAAAAGGTGGGGTTGGACCCGATGAGGGTTGCCTACGTATCTCACATCCGGTGAGAATCAAACCCGCGTAGTTCGGGCCAAATAAACTATCATTGAGAAGACCCTTTTCCATTTTCTATATATATTTTTTTATTATTATTTTCACAACAAACAAATAGACTATTATTCTATTATTTTTTCATTTATAACAAACAAACGAATTAACGAAAAACATAAAACATTCCTTCTTTTTGAGAAGGTGGGGTTGGACCCGATGAGGGTTGCCTACGTATCTCACATCCGGTGAGAATCAAACCCGCGTAGTTCGGTCCAATAAGAATAAGTAGGCAAATAATAATAAGTAGATGAACTAACCTTTTTTTTTTAATTTCTGAAAGAGCTGTTTTAAAAGAAGAAAGGAAGTATTTTTTTGGATTTTTGATTGATTTTTTTTTTTAAAGAAATACTTCTAAGATATATTTTTTGAATTTTCATTTGCCCTTTTTTCCTAAAGAAAAGAAGAATTTTTTTTGGGGTTTTACCTTTAACAAAAGAAATGCTTCTAAAAATGTTTTTTTTTTTGAATTTTGAATTTTCTTTTTGATTTTGAAAGAAGAATCAAAATATTTTCGGATTTTCTTTTGAACCTTTTTTTTGGATTATATATATATTTATTTTGGAACAAATAATAAAATCACGTTCAACGCCCGACTCTTTTTATATATTTTTTTTTTATAACATAATAAAACTTATTGGACTTTTTGGACTTTTTGACATTTTCCAAAACAAGACTTGCTAACAAACAAACTTAATAAGACACATTTTTTTTTATTTTCTCAAAATTTCGGCAGAGCTACGACTCTACTCGGACTCTTTCACGGTTTTCTAATATGTGAAAAATGACAACATACAAAATCTTTTGAATTTTCATGCTCTTTTTTTTTATATGTATATATATATATATATATATATTTTTATGTTTATTATTATTTTTCAAAAAAATGTGGCATGGGAAACATAAGGATTTCCAAGACATCTTGGATTCCGCAACTGTTCCCCATGCGCTTTTCCCAACATGTGAAGCGTGGGGTACATATGGGAATTCCAAGACTTCTTGGATTCCACAAATGTTCCCCATGTGCTTTCCCAAAAAGCAAGCGTGGGGGACATAGGGAATTCCAAGGCTTCTTGGATTCCACAAATGTTCCCCATGCTTTGATTAAAATAACATCATGCTGGAAATGACCAAATGACCCATTCGCCCTTGACTGAATATAACATGTAGCACATAGGATGCCATAAGATGGTCTATTATTTTCAGGTTGCTTGTCCTAGACGGACCCAACCCCTGTGTTGAGTCCCCTAAGTCAAATGCACATGATGCAAATAAACGTTCCTACTAGGGATCCGGCATGTGGCTTTGTTATACTAAGTTCATAACCTGGGTATTTGTTCTAGACCTGGCTTACCCAAACGGACAGTTTGAGCCGAAGCGGGGGCAACGTACCGGGAGCACGAAAGTCTGTCCGGCCTAGTTACTTGTCCCAACTCCGTCTTATTTGGTATGACTTTAACAGAAAGGTGGGTCACGCGCACGTGTACACCATAAATTCAGAAGACTCAGAAAGAAGGGTTTCGTAGCAGTTTTATATACACAATTCAGATAATATTAAAGCGGTAAAAGCATCATTTAGCACATTAAGCATATATCATGTAAAAATCAGATAATAAATAAAGCCAAATAACAACAATTATTCTAAGCTCGAATTCTTAACCCTGAACCAGTGGTTCTGGGTTTCGTCCCCAGCAGAGTCGCCAGAGCTGTCACACCTCCTTTTTCCGTACCCGAGAGGGTACAAGGGAGTTTTTCCAATTAAAGGACAATCGAAACAGGATTGGTTTATTTATTTCAGAGTCGCCACTTGGGAGATTTAGGGTGTCCCAAGTCACCAATTTTAATCCCGAATCGAGGAAAAGAATGACTCTATATTACAGTCTGCGTACCAGAAATCTAGATAAGGAATTCTGTTAACCCGGGAGAAGGTGTTAGGCATTCCCGAGTTCCGTGGTTCTAGCACGGTCGCTCAACTGTTATATTTGGCTTGATTATCTGATTTTAAATACAATATGAACTTATGTGCAAATTTTATCTTTTAACCGCTTTATTATTATTGTTTTTACGAGAATGTGAACGTCGCTTAAAACACGTCTTTGGACTGCGTCACATGAAATGCACCCACAATCCGGAACGCATTTTATTTGATGTTTTGAGATTTGGATTTGGGTCGCATGAAATGCACACCCGAGCTTAAGAAAGTAAATTATTAAACACGCGCCTAAAGAGACTATCGCGTTATTATTTTGGGAAGGCCACGAAATTCACTAAGCGGCCCTCCTGAATTCTAAGTAATTTAAAACAAGTATTTACTGAGGGCCCCGCAATTTGTATTTTTATTCGGCGAGGCTCATCTCATTCTTATTTTTTTAAAAGGAATTTGCAACGTCATGGAAATGCATCTCGGGTCACGCCACAATCAATGCGCCCGTGACTAGAGACATATTTCGACTCCGTTGAGATTTGGATTTGGGTCACATAAATGTGCACCCGAATTTAGGGAGATAACAAATTATTAAAGGCGCGCCTGAAGCAACTAGCGCATTATTATTTTTTTGGGTAGGGCCGTGAAACTTGCTAAATGGCCCGTCCCGGAATCTAAGTATTTAATACATATATTTTGTGAGGGCTCCGCAATCTGTACATTTTTTCCGGCGAGGCTCGTCTCATTTTATTTATTTTTTATTATTATTTTTTTTTTATTTTTTTTATTTATATTTTTTAAAGGATGCCATTTTTACGCCTTTAACAATACTAAACCTTACGGCTTCTTTACAACTACAATCTCATAACTTGTCAAGATTTGATAAAAGAAGTTAAGCGAATGAGTGTTTCGGGCGTAGTAACAACACGTACTAATATTAATCTTGTCCAAACAAACTAAGACAATGAAGGGACGAGCGAATCAACGTCAAACTGTGTCTTAGGACTACTACTACAACTAAATCAAATGACGTCAAGTAAACAATAATAACATAACACAAAAATGAACTAAAATGCATACGGTGAAACATAAGCAGAATCTCAATTGATATATTGCAACTTCAAACATTGAACGTAAAATTTCTTTAATCCAATACATCGAGGCTTACTAACCTGAATAAACAGAAATGCATAGAGCCATGGACCGAACCCCTACAGCGACCTCAACGAACAACCTCGACGCACCGGACCTCGACGAACAAAGACGACCACGACGGAAACAAAAAAACTCGGACCAAGTCTAACCTGAGATTGTTGGTTGCTGCTGTATATTTTGACGCAGCTACTGGTTCGACAAATGCAACAAAGGGGTCGTTTGGATGTGAGGAAGGAGGAGGCTATGGAGGGTCGTTTGGATGGTGGTTTGGGCAGTGGTGCAGCAGCAATGGTGGACTGCTGGTTGCGACGAAGCAACAACAGTTGCTGCTTGGATGGAAGCTGGGTCGTGCTGGTTCAGCTGGTAGCGGGCAGCGTTGGTGGTCTGTTGGTTCCGGACGGGAGGTCGAGGATGCTAGGTAGCGATGGTGGTGAAGGTAAGAGGAGGAGGGTGGTCTGTTGGAGCAGGTGGGTTGTTGTTGTTGAAGGTGGTGTTTGAGAGGGTGGTGTTGCTGGTTTTGGTCGTTGGGACGGGTAGCAAGGTCGACGGAGTTGGGAGGAGACGGGGTAGGTTTTCTGGACTGGTTTTTTGAAGAAGACGATGGTTAGGGGTCCGGTGGTTATGGCAGAGGTCGACGGACTGGGCTGGAGTTTTTGGACGCTGGGGGAGGTAGGGATCGTCGTGGTTCTTTGGACGTGGGGGGTGGTGGTTAAGGCGTCGGGGTGGTGTTTGGGAGGAGGAGGTTGGTCCGTTGATGGAGTGTTCGTTTGGTGGTGGTGCTTGGTGCTGACGTGAGGGAGGAGGTGGTTTCGCTGGGGGGTTGACGACGGTGGGGGGGTGCCGGCGTCGTTGGTTTTTTTCCGGTTAGGGCGTCGTTTACAGTAGGGTTTTTCTAGGGTATTTGCTTCTTCTTCTTCTTGAAGAAGAAGCGTGAACAGTCCCTCCTCTTCGTTCCTTTCCCAGTAGGTTTTTTTCGTGTTTTGTACTGGTTTTGTATTTTTCAAATTTATGATGACTGCAAACATTAATAGAACTATATTTTTTGTAATTTTCGAATTTATATAAAGTACCGAAATAAAGTACGATTTTTGTATTTTTCAAGTTTATGAGAGATACATAAACTAAAATTTATATACATATTTTTTGAAATTTTCTTTTTGCAACAACATAAAGTTAAAATAGCTATACTATACCCAATTTCACATATTCATGCTAAAAAATGTGAAAATCCCCGGGGAGGGTCAAAAATCACGTGCTTACAAACACCAGGTAGCAATTCTGGCCAATTACCTTTGGATTCCTCTAAACACTTCTTTAAATTGTTGATAATGACTTTGTTTGTTGACTCAACTTGTCCATTACCCACCGGATGATAAGGTGTGGATGTAATCCTTTTGATCTGCCAACTTTAAAAAAACTCTTTGATTTGTGCGCCTATAAATTGAGGGCCATTATCACACACGATTTCCTTTGGCACACTGAATCGACATATGATATTTTGCCAAATGAAATCTCTAACTTCTTTTTCTCGCACCTATTTGAATGCTCCTGCTTCCACCCATTTAGTAAAATAGTCAGTGAGTACAAGCAAGAATTTTACCTGTCCTTTTGCTTGTGGTAGTGGACCCACGATATCCATCCCCCATTTCATAAGTGGCCACGGTGCAATGACCGGATGTAACAACTCCGCAGGTCTATACATGTTATTATTGTATCTTTGGCACTTATCACATTTAGCCACGAAATTTTCCGCTTCTTCTTCCATTTTAGGCCAGTAATAACCTGCCCTAATCATGGTTCTTACCAGTGATCTTCCTCCGGTGTGATTTCCACAATGCCCCTCGCGTATATCTCTTATTACATATTCCGTGTGTGAAGGCCCGAGGCACCTTGCTAAGGGACCACCGAACATTTTTCGATAAAGATTGCCTTGCTTTAAACAATATCGAGCAGCCTTTTTTCGAAGTGCGTGAGCTTTTTTCTTATCTTCAGGGATGGTTCCATACTGCAAAAAGCAACAATCTCGTTCCTCCAATCCCAGGTTAAGTTATTAAAATTTACCTCATTTTTGTCTGGATCGAGTACTGAATGAAACAAATGGATCACGGAAGCATTTTCATTGCTTGCCACGTCTGCCGCAGATGCGAGGTTGGATAGGGTGTCCGCCTCAACATTTTCATCTCTTGGTATTTGCATAACTTTCCAGGTTTGAAATTGCCTGATCAGATCCTGTACATTCTCTAAGTATTGCTGCATCCATGCTTCCCTGGCCGTAGAAGTCCCCATCATTTGATTAACTACGAGCTGCGAATCACTTTTGATTACAATCTGACTAACGCCGAGTTCTCGTGCTAGTTCTAAACCTGTAATCACAGTTTCTTACTCTGCTTCATTGTTAGTTATAAAATGACATTTAATGGCTTGTCGAATGGTTTCACCCGTAGGTGGTACCAAAACAATTCCTAAGCCTGCACCCTTCACATTAGATGAACCATCAGTAAATAAAGTCCAAACTCCCGGATTAGATTCGTTGAACACTTGTAATTCTTTTTCTGCTTCCAATTGCATTCCCTGGCTAAAATCAACCACAAAATCTGCTAACACTTGAGATTTTATCGCGGTTCTAGATTGGTTTGTGATGTCATATTCACTTAATTCTATAGCCCATTTGGCTAACCTACCTGACAACTCATGCTTGTGTAATATATTGCGTCATGGATAAGCAGTTACTACAACAATAGGGTGACATTGAAAATAAGGCCTTAATTTTCTAGATGCCATGATTAATGCAAGTGCAAGATTTTCTAATTGAGGATACCACGTCTCCGCATCTAATAAATATTTGATGACATAATAGATCGGAGATTGTTTACCTTTGTCTTCACGGACTAAAACAACACTTACCGCTACTTCTGAGACAGTAAGGTAGATGAACAGTCTTTCCCCAGCCTTTGGTTTTCCGAGCAATGGCGGATTTGACAAGTATGTCTTCAAATTTTTGAGTGCCTGCTGACATTCTTCAATCCATTCGAACTGATCTTGCTTTTTAAAAGCTGAAAAAAACTTAAAACACTTTTCTGATGATGTAGAAATAAATCTCCCCAAGGTTGCAATTCTTCCTGTCAACCTCTGCACTTCTTTTTTACTTGTAAGCATGTTAGGAATTTCTTCAATGGCCTTAATCTGTGTGGGATTCACTTAAATACCACGGTTAGAAACAAGAAAACCCAAAAACTTACCTAATGCAACACCGAATGCACATTTCTCCAAATTTAATTTCATATTGAATTTTTGCAAGATCTGAAACGTATCAGACAAGTGTGATATATGATCCCCTGAATGTTGAGTTTTAACGAGCATATCATCTATATAGACCTCCATAGTTTTTCCCAAATGTTCTTGAAACATTTTGGTCACTAGTCTTTGATATGTTGCACTAGCATTTTTAAGACCAAAGGGCATTACTTTATAACAGTAAGTCCCCCTATCTGTTATAAATGAAGTCTTTTCTTCATCTATAGGATCTATTTTGATCTGGTTGTATTCTGAATACGCATCTAAAAAGCTTAACAACTCATGCCCTTCAGTAGCATCAATTAGTTGATCTATATGTGGTAATGGAAAAGAATCTTTAGGATAAGCTTTGTTAAAGTCTGTGTAATCTACACAAACACGCCATTTACCATTCGTTTTTGGTACCACAACAGTATTGGCTAACCAGTTAGGATACTTTACCTCCCAGATAGACCCAATGTTTAGTAATTTTTGGACCTCATCTTGAATCACCTGATTTTTGAAAGTTCCTTGTTTTCTCTTCTTTTGTTTGACAGGCGGATATGATGGGTCTTCATTTAATTTGTGAGTCATTACTTCCGGTGGTATTCCTGTCATATAAGAATGGGACCAAGCAAAACAATCAACGTTAGTTTTCAAAAATTCAATCAACTTACCTTTCATGTCCTGGCTTAGATTGGCCCCTACGTAGACCTTCCTTTTAGGCCATTGTGCAAATAATATTACAGCTTCCAGTTCTTCAATCGTTGTTTTGATATTTTCATTTTCCTTTGGTTCTTGAATGACATCAGGCCTTGTCTCCACATCTGTTCGCCCTTGTTCGGTTGGGGTTTGTGTGGTGGTACCCACAACTGGATTCTGTAACTACTATTTTTCTTCGTTTCTTCTACTTGAATCTACTACAGAGTTGATATTCCTGGATGTCTGTTGATCCCCATGTATTTGACATATCCCCCATGGTGATGGAAATTTAATTACTTGGTGCAAGGTCGACAGAACGACATCTATATCGTGGATCCATGGTCTTTCGAGAATCATATTGTAAGCCATCTCTATATCTACCACCTGAAACTTTGTATCTGTGACAACTCCTTTTGTGACTGTAGTAAGTATTACCTCCCCTTTCGTCAAGACACTGGAATTGTCAAATCCAGACAAAGTATGCGCCTTTGGTATTAATTTATCTTCAGTTTGCATCTCGCGTAGTACTCTTAGTAGAATAATATTCACGGAACTACCTGGATCAATCAAAAACCGTTTCACATTAGTATCATGTATAAGTAGAGATATTATCAGTGCATCGTTATGTGGAGATAATGCACCATCCGCATCTGCATCATCAAACGTAATACTTTCTTCCTCTAAGACATGCCGCACCCGCTTCCCGAGGGTAATTATGACTTTGGAAACTTTATTGGTTGTTGTGTATGTCATGACATTGATGTCTTCACCTCAACTTATGACATTAACGATCCTTTTGGGAGAAGGTGGTTTTGGGGGCTCCTGCCTATTCTTCATGTATGCTTGCTTACCTCTCTCACTGAATAATTCAGTGAGCTACCCTTGCTTTAATAGATGATCAACTTCACCTTGTAGCAACCTACAGTCGGTCGTTTTATGCCCGTGATCGTTATGAAATTCGCACCAGTGATCAGGGTTGCGCCTGTTTGGATTCGATCTCATTTTTTTTGGCCACCGTACCTTATCACCCATGCTTCTTAAAACAGCTACAAGCTCGGAAGTGCTTACATTAAAATTATAACCGCTAAATCTTGCTTTCAAGTTTCTATCATCATCCCGTGACTTTCGCGCGTTTCGATCATTTCCAAATCTTGATGACGAGCCCGACTCTCTATTCCTCGACCTATGATCGTACCTTGGATTGTCCAGTTTTGACCGTGAATCTTTTCCCACTGGACCCATATATGGTTCGTACCCATTTTTACCGGACCTTTTTTCGATCTTCGCCCATCTCGAACTCACCTTTTCTTCTTTTTGAGATTGTGAGATAATATCCTCTTCTATCCTTAGCTTCGTGCTATACCTGTTGTAAACGTCATTCCACGTTGTTGCTGGGAATTCATGAAGACTTTTCTTGAGTCACCTCATGGCTTCGGAGCTTTTTTCATTCAAATTACTAGGGAAGGCTATAGCTTCCCAGTTGTCAGGTATGCACGGTAACGTCATTCTTTCATGCTAGAACCTATCCACGAACTCTCTAAGCAATTCTGAGTCCCCTTGCTTGATTTTGAAAATATTTTGCATTCTTTTTTCGACTTTTTGAGCTCCCGAGTGTGCTTTGATAAATGAATCTGCAAGCTCAACAAAAACATTTATGGAATTTTTAGGTAAAAGAGAATACCATGTTAATGCACCTTTAGTGAGTGTTTTACCGAATTTTTTGACCAGCACTGATTCAATTTCCTGTTTGGTCAAGTTGTTGCCTTTTACGCCTGTTGTGAATGCAGTCACGTGGTCTCGTGGATCAGTTGTTCCATCGTATTTTGGAATATGAGGCATTTTGAATTTCTTTGGAATTGAGAGGGGAGCAGCATTTTGCTTCCAGGGTTGTTGTGAAAATTTATCCATATCTATCCCTTTGATTACGGGCGGTACTCTAGGTATTTGCTCTATGCAGTCACTTTGCTCCTTGAGCTGTTTCTGCAATGTTAGTACTAAATTTTGTAAATAGAATTGACTAAATTACCTGGTTCTCCATCTCGTGACTCGGTGGGGATTCCACCGCTGCCTGAATTGGCAAGCCCAGAACGAGGGTTCTCCAAAGTGTTGTCGTTTGGAGTAGGTGTTGTGGGTGCGATAGTTAACTGGCTAACAAAGGCCTCAAGAGCTTTATTGACCTGTTGAGCGATTAGTTTTTGCAAAGCTTCATTGACAGCTTCATCATTTTCAAATTGAGTGTTTCCATTTGCATGAGATCCATGAGGAGTGCCTTCTCGAGACCGCCGAGGGGAGCTTTGTGGAGAACGGACTGGGTTGTGATCATCCTGTGGATTTCCCTGGTGTTGTAGGTTTCCTTGGTTTCCTTTGGTGTTGTCATTAATGTTTGACATAGTTGATGCAACAAAAAAGGTTAGGCTAAGAAAGAATAGATTACCATATTCCCGATAACGGAACCAATTTATTTAACCAAAAAGTGGAATTTCTGTCAAAGCTTTAATTTAGAAGAACTCGGGTTACTGATAATCAAAAATGAGTAAAAGGAAATGATTTTTGTTAACAATTAGATAAGCAGAAGAAAACAAAGTAAACTAGTGTATTCAGATGATCTTTCGTGTCCTTACAAATGATCCATCCTCTCCTTTTTATAGCTATCTCAAAGATATACGTTTTGTCTTTGTTATAATAAGGCAATTATAGACAATTAAATGCATTAAATGATACATTACATAATCATTGTAATTTAATATAGATTCTCTAACATTTTTAGTATTTAATACTTATT
Source organism: Nicotiana sylvestris (assembly GCF_000393655.2). Taxonomy (NCBI): domain Eukaryota; kingdom Viridiplantae; phylum Streptophyta; class Magnoliopsida; order Solanales; family Solanaceae; genus Nicotiana; species Nicotiana sylvestris. The sequence continues at coordinate 36,263,213 of NC_091061.1, forward strand.
AAATACTGTATCTGTACTCTCTTGTGCTGTCAGATTCATTCTCCTTGATTTTTGAGTATAAATAGGTACGAGCGCTGAGTCTTTTGAATAATTGCGCGTGCCTCTACTTGTACCTCTGCTCGTATCTGTTGCAACTCGTGCCTCTTTGCTAATCATCACTCTTTGACCAGCCTCCGTGTCATGACATGCCATCTTCCAATCACTTCAATATGTAACGTCAATTTTCCATATACAGAAATTTTGGTGTAAAATCAAATGGGTATGATTTCAAATAAATGGAAGAAGAAAGAAGGTCTAGGAGAATCGACTCCAGTTTTGGGTAATAAAAATTGTTTGCAAAGTGAGGGTTTTAGTTTCCAATATAAAGAGACCCAGTAAGAACGTAAGATGAATTGTGATGACACATTGAGGAAAAATGAGTTCTCAAGAATATCATACGGAGTTCTCCCTATTTCGATCCGCCATTACATGTTTTGTCGCAATCAACGTATGTTGGAAATATTGTCAAGATAATTGACTCAGGTATGTTAAGGCTATCCCTTCTTTCTTTTGGCAAGGTCTATATGATAGAAGTAGTTTTCTCGCAAATGCGCAATTTTCATAAATGACTCTATTCATAGAAATACTAGAGACGCTTATGTTCTTGATTCCCCATGTGTCCTATTATTCTATCATCTGCTCATAGGTCTCAGAAAATACGTAAGTTGATAAAATTTACTTCATGATATTAATCAAAGGCATAATGGTTTTATGACATTCCGAAAGATTTTATTGGCGTACTTCTCATGCATTGCATTAATTTATACATATACATTGACCTGTGACTAGATGGCATTATATACGCGTATATATGTGTATATATGTATACATATATTTATATACATATATATATATATATATATATATATATATATATATATACATATATATACATATACATATGTATATAGGATATGGGGAAAGGTTATGGCGTTATATACGCACCACCACCTGATCTGCTGGTATACGATGATGATTTTGATTTTGCCCTTACTGGCTGAGATGATATGATGGGATGCCCTTAGAGGCTTGATGATGTTATGAACACATGTACCTATGCACGACATGAAATTCATACTTATATGCATGATACTATAAGTACTAAATGATATACAGAGTTATCTAGACTAACAGGTTGAGTCATGTACCCCATGTTTCTTTCATGTCCTTTATATATTGATTTACATGCCTTACATATTTGGTACATTGTTCGTACTGACGTCCTTTTATTGTGGACGCTGCATTTATGCCTGCAGGTATAAGTAATAAATTCGATGAACCCTCATTGTAGACGAGGTTAGCATTTAGCAAAGGATCGGTTAGACTCCTCCTCATTCGGAGTGCAGTCGAGTATATGAGCCATCGTGTCAGAGTTTTACTTCAGACTTATGGGTAGGCCGCTACCCTGTCCCATTTGATGTTAAATAATCTTAGAGTCTTTGTAGACAGAGGTTCGGTTTGTACAGTATGTTAGAGTCCTTGACGGCCCATATGCATTCACGTCTTAAGAATGATAGTTTATTGATACAGTGTTGCCCACTTACAGTTGTACATTATGTGTTGTGGCCATGTTGGCCCATGATAGTTACAAAAGGAATGAGTTCAGCCAACTCGACCTATGTATGTTCTAGTTTTGGTCGAACAATCATGAGTTACAGAGTGGTTTGCTCATGCCAGCACGACACCGGGTGCCAGCCACGCCTCCCCAGGTTCGAGGCGTGACAGTAGCAATTTTCAACTTCTACAACTCGCGCTGAATCATATCAAATCAACATAGAATAACCTCAAACTTTGCATGAATTTCCCAAATGACACAACAGGGCTATTCCAACTCCCGAAATCGCAATTCGAACCCAATACCAATAAAGTCAACTCCTGGTCAAACCTCTCAACCTTCCAAATATTAAACTTTCCAACTTTCACCAAATGTATCAAATCAACCTACGGGCCTATAAATCTAAATTTGGACATATGACTAATTCCAAAATCTCCATACGAAGCTATTGGAATCATTAAAATACCATTCTGGATTCGTCTACACAATGGTCAAACTCTGGTCAACTCTTTTAGCTTAAGCTTCTAAAACAATAATCATTCCTCCAAATCAACTATGAATCATACGAAAATCGAACCCATCCACACACGCAAGTCATAATACACAATATGAAGCTGCTCGAGACCTTAAGCAACCGAATGGGATGCAAATTCTCAAAACGATCGATCGAGTCGTTCTATTTTCCTCCTCTTAAACAAACGTTCGTCCTCGAATGTTCCAAGTACCGCTCCAAAGCTACGGAATCACTGAAGGAACTCACTATACACATACTCGCGGGTGATCTCACATCACCCCAATCCACATAAGCTTGACAACACTATCTCAACGGAAGATTATTCCTTCCAGCCATACTGATAAACCTTACAACCAAAATTTTCACCATCCGATCATTTCCCAAAGACCCGATTCCCACATTAACACATGATAACAACCTCAAACAACTGCAATGGCTCATGCATACACCCACAAGGTATGACCACCCGATGTAATGTGTCGCCCATATGCCTATAACAACATCTCTGACCACAATAGCTGCCCATAATCAATTCCAACACCAACAGCTAATCCCATAGCAGCTAAAACCTTGCCCAAACCTTCACAATATTGACCACGATGCAAGAAATATGAAGACCTCATAACCACTCACCCAAATCAACAAGTCACACCCAATGCCATCTAGGTACATACCTCGTAAGCTAAACCCAATAAGCACAATGCAAATATGACTGAATATGAAAAGAGAAACATATAAAATAATCACAAGGATATCATGCTAATTTAACTTCACCGCAGCACGTAGCCCGGTTCAAACATATCGAAGCACACAAAAACATGAGAATCCTATCCTCAGCTCTAAATCACAAGTAGAATACACATCATACCAACCGAAACCTTCCACTAACTCAATTTTGCGAAACAAAATCACAACAAATAATGGAATTTCCATAGCGGTAGAGCACCTAAATCACAAATCGTAACCAAACCATCCAGAAATCAAATCAAAACCTACAGTAATGAATAACAGAAAATTCATTCTAGTCTCATAGCCCTCAATAGTGGGCAAACTGAAACTATAAGCACGACTATCACTATAGAATTCTCTCAACAGAGGTAAACACATAAGCAAAGTATAAGAATCACAAAATACACCCATATATTAAGCAAAATAGGAGGACTCACTCCGATAACAATGACCAAATCAAAATAAAACTTATGCTCGTCTATGAAAAATCAAAACCATACCTATAGCGACACAATCTGGTGCAGTGGCCTCAGCCCTACCATGGAAAGCATATCAATGGGCGGGGCCTCCCACTCTAGGGCTCCCTCTACCCGTCTGTCCTACACCCCTAGCTAGTTGTGCAGGAAGAGTAGCAAATGGAACGGAGCCCATAGCCTGAGCGCTCTGGTGAAGTCTACCTCTCCTAAGTTAGGGACAATCTCACATAATGTGCCTAGTATCGCCACACTCATAAGAACCCCTCTTCGGGTGTGGAAGCTTGTATTTCGTCTGTGCCAGATAACTAGAATAACCATTGTAAGAACACTGTGTCGGTGGTGCACTAAAAGATGACTGCCTTATATGAGTACCCTGAGGTCCCTAACTAACTCAAGCACCACGAGTAGTATGAAGTACAGACTGGACTGGCCGACTGCCCAAGCCTCTATCGTGATGAGTCATAGATGAAGAGTAGAATCCACTAAATCTCTAGAACCTCGAGATCTCTTGGTCTCCTTATCCTCCCTCTCCTTACCCTAAATACACTCTAACCTCCTAGCAATCTCCACGGCCTGCTTAAATGGAGCATCAGACTCTAACTCCTGAGCCATGCTGAATCTAAGACCATAACTGAGAACTTCAATAAATCTACAAACTCGCTCTCTGATTGTGGAAAAAAGTATGTGCATAACGGGATAGCTCACTAAACCTGATGGCATACTCAGGCGCCGTCATGGAGCCCTGGCGCAGCTGCTCGAACTTCGTACGCCACGCATCCCGGAGGGCTTGGGGAACAAACTCCCTCAAAAACATTTCAAAAAACCGAGTCCAAGTGAGTGGTGTTGCATCAGTTAGCCTACCCTCCTCATAAACCTACCACCACTGATACGCTACTCTCGACAGTTGAAATGTAGTAAAAGCAACTCCGCTCACCTCCAAAATACCCATGGTACGGAGAATATGGTGACACTTCTCTAGAAAACCCAATGCATCCTCCGTAGATGCGCTCCTAAAAGTAGGTGGACCATAGCTCTTGAACCTATCAAGCCTCTTTTTCTCCTCCTCTGATGCCCCTGGCCAGACCTTAGGCTGAACCGGAATAACAAGTTGTACCGACACCACACTTGGAGCATGACCAACATGATCCTGCTGCTTTAGAGTACGGGCGGGGAAAGCCTGAGCTCCTTCCCCAATCAGTAAAGTGGCTGGTACAACGGAGATCAATCCTGCCTGAGCCAATGTATCAAACATGCACAGGAACTGTGCCAAAGCCTCCTGAAGTCCGGGGTAACAACAGGTGCCTCCGATGCATGTCCCCTATTCGGAACTACTGGTGGCTCCCTAGTTGATGCTCTGGTAGGTTCTCTAGCTGTGGCACGTGCCCCTCCTCGTCCTCTACCTTGGCCCCGGCCTCTCGCAGATCTAGCAAGAAGCGTAGGTATCTTCTCGACTGATCTAGTAGTGTGTGTCCTCACCATCTATGAGAGAATAGAGATACAAAGGCTCAAACATTGAAATCAACAAATTAGTACGACATGAATGAAGAAGTGGAGTTTTCCTAATAATTTTGTATAGCCTCTTGAAGATAAGTACAGACGTCTCTGTACCGATCCGCAAGACTCTACTAAACTTGCTCGTGACTCGTAGAACCTAGGAACCTAGAGCTTTGATACCAACTTATCACGACCCAAAATCCCATCTTAGGCATCGTGATGACACCTAGTCTCTACGACTAAGTAAGCCGAGTACTTACAACAATTAATCTAGTTTAACAATGATAATTTAAAACAGAGTTTAATATAAATATCGAAACAAATGGGAAATAAGCCTACGCGGCAATAATCACAACACCCTCCGAAGACTAGGTAATACAGAGTCACGAACTCTAGCTGAATACATGGAAAGATCTCAAAGATCAAAATACAATACTATTCAAATAATAAGCTCACAATACAAGGAAAGGAAAGGACTCCAAGGGACTACGATGACCAAGCAGCTCTACCTTGAATCCTCGCGATCAATAAGCTAACTCTGCCTGAGTCCGATATCTCCAATACCTAGAGCTGCACAAAAAAGTGAAGAAGTACAGTATGAGTACACCATGATCGGTACCCAGTAAGTATCAAGATTAACCTCAGTGGATTAGTGACGACGTACAAGTCACAACACCTACTAGTGAAAATAGCATGTGTAGTATATAAGTATAAAGCTAATAATAAAAGAAAGAATTAGTAAATGGCAACAAAAATCAACATCTGATATAAACAGTAAAGTAATAAGAACACTGTAAAAGTACCATTGAAGCGAAATAAGGAAAACAAATAACAATCAATGAATCAAGCCGTTCTAACACAAGTTTCGCAACGAAATTACTCCGAGATACCTCATCTCATAATCACAAGTCACGATCTCAATCCATAGATCATATGCTCACGGCACCTTGTGCCCACATTTCTAATCATAACTGTACGGACAACTCACGTTCAAATATCTCAATCCGCCCGGCATGATCACAGACGCACAATCACAATTCGCCTGACGTGGTCACATGCTCACTATCACAACCCGCTCGACATGGTCATAGGCTCAATATCATAATCCGCCCAGCATGGCCACAGACTCAATATCAACATGAAGGCAGATAATACAAGAATATATGGGCATGATCAATAAATGTTAAGTTTTGTACTCCTGAACTAGTATAAGTGGCATGCTATGATGTATGCTTGTGCAAGTGTACTATTACAGCCCAAGTCAACAAGTAATATCAAAGACATCGAGTAGCTCATTGGATGCAACACAACAAGTTATGTAAGGTGTATGACATACACAAGTAGAATCATACTATCACAGAAATATCGTCAACATAATTCCCCCTGGCCATCACACATCATCCTTAACATTGCCACCCTTATTTCTCCGATAGCCACCCATATTACTTTGCCCTGACAATATAATTAGCCACCAGTTTCACTCCGATAGCCACCTGTACACTCCGATAGCCACCCGTATCACTCCGCATAATAGCCACCCTTGTTGTTTTGCTTGCACAATAACACAATAGCCACACGTATCACTCCACATAATCAACAACAGTGAGATGCCACCCTTATGCCCCGCATAACAACAACAGTGAGATGCCACCCTTATGCTCCGCATAAAAATAATAGTGAGATGCCACCCTTATGTTCTGCATAACAACAGCGAATCCATACAATAACACGACATATCAACTCGTACCACAAGTGTAAATAATTCACAACCTTTCCAAAAGAAGTAATAATACCAATATTTCCACAACAAATAGCGCACGGCTTAACCACAATGCGTATATAATATCAATAGCAATAAAATAAACGGGAAAGTGACTCAACAATGTACAACACCCCCTTTAATCACAACTTCAATTAAAATAGATTAATGACTTTCAATAACTGCAACTTCAATTAATTGCTTAAGGATAAACTCGATAATGAAGGTATTTCCATGAAATGGCAAACTGCGGATTATAGTGTATGAAATAGGCTAACAATGAAAGAGATGGCACGAACTAGCAACTACATATAAAGGCATGAGAATAACCCGGCAACAAAAGGATATCATGTAATAACAATTTCAATTAAGAGTAACTCAACAATAAAGGAAGTCACATAATGATAAAAGAGATAACAACTTCAAATAAAGTATATAAGGGTAAACTTGGCAAGTAAAGGATGTGACAGGTAACAACAACTTCAAATAAAGTATGTGAAACTAAACATGACGAATAAAAGATATAACATGTACTAACAATTCCAAATAAATACATGAAAGAAGCCTAAAACTCTAAGCTGGTCAATTTTCACATATAAACCTGAGTACGCACTCATCACCTCGCGTACACGGCTTTCACATAACACAAATAGCACAAACAACTCAAATACTAAGGGATAGTTCATCCACAGAAAGTTAGGCAAGATACTTACCTCAAAGAAGCAAAACCAATACTCTAAAATGACCTTCTCGCGAGAAACAACCTTCGTACAACTCAAATCTAGCCAAAAATAACTTAATATCATAAATAAAATCCATATAAAACAATTCCAAATAATAAAGATTGGATCTTTAATGAAAACTAAAAAGTCAACCCCAGGACCGCACCTCAAAACCTGACAAAACTCATAAAATCCGAACACCCATTCCGCTACAGTTCAACCATACCAAAATTATCCAATTCCAACATCAAATCGGTCTTCAAATACTCATTTTACATTTTTGAAAGTTTTTATAAAAATCCCCAATTTTCCCCAACTCAAATCACTAACTTAATGATAAAAATAATGATGGAACCATGAAATATAATTAAATCCGAGTAAAGAACACTTACCCCAAACCAACACGTAAAACTCCTTCAAATATTGCCATAAACCGAGCTCTCTAACTCAACAAGTGATAAAAATATCATAACCCTCGATATAGAGTATTTATATCCTGCCCAGTGAATTATACATCGCGATCGCGGAACCTCCCTTGCGATTGCGAAGACCAAAACCTTTAGCTGCCAAATTGTGCTTCACGAACGCGACTCTTAACCCCCAGCAAATATCACGAACGCATTCTCAACCTCGCGAATGCGGAGAACAACTCTTGATGACCCCTTCCAGTTCCTTATACGCGATGGCGTATCATAGATTGCGAACGCAAAGAAATAAGGCCCCCAAGCATCGCGAATGTGGTCGGTTCTTCGCAACCGTGAATAACAAAAATGACAGCTTTCACATGACTCTATGCGAATGCGATTGCTTCATCATTGAAGAACACCGGGTAACAGAAATTGCAGTCTAATACATGGAGAAATGGCCAGTGGCCCATCCGAAACACATGCGAGGCCTCCCGGGACCCCGTTCGAACATACCATCAAGTTCTAATACACAATACAAACTCGTTTAAAGCCTCAAATCACATTAAACAATACCAAAATCACGAATCACACATCGAGTCAACCCTAATGAATTTTTGAACTTTCAACTTCTACATCTCGCTTCGAATCATATCAAATCAACTCTGAATAACTCTAAATTTTGCATGCAAGTCCCAAATGACTCAACGGAGCTTTTCTAACTCTCGGAATTGCAATTTGAACCCTTTATCAATAAAGTCAACTCTCGGTTAAATCTCTCAACTTTCTAACTTTCGCCAAAATGCATCAAATCAACCTACGAACCTCCAAATATAAATTCGGACATATGCCTAAGTCCAAAATTACCATAAGAAACTATTGGAATCATCAAAATATCATTTCAGAGTCGTCAACCCAAAGGTCAAACTACGATCAACTCTTACCACTTAAGCTTCTAAAATAAGAATCATTCCTCCAAATCAATTTCGAATCATTTGAAAATCGAATCCAGCTACACAAGAAAGTCATAATACACAATATGAAGCTGATCGAGACCTTAGCTACCGAACGGGACGCAAATTCTCAAACAACCGGGCGGGTCATTACAATTGCACATGCCTACATTGTATCATGTTATTTATACTAGTCCAGTAGTATGAAACTTAATAATCATTAATCATGTTCATGTATTCCCGCATATGTGCTTTCTCCGTGTTATGAGCTGGATTGGTAGCCTTAAACCATGCCGAGCGGATTGTGATTATTGGCACGTGAGTTGTCCATGCGGTTTATTCTATTAGCACGTGAGTTGTTCGTGCAGATGCAGTTATTGATATTATTAGAACGTAAGTTGCTCGTGCAACATGTGAGTCGTACGTGCAGTAGATTCTATTAGCACGTGAGTTGTCCGTGCAGCGTGTGGATATAGATCCATCCCTTTAGGGTCACCATTTCATATTTCTCTCTTGATGGTGTACACGTGGTTATTGAGGAAAACTGATCATTGATTTGGTATGGATATGAAAAGGTTGAGGAAAGTATGTCCAGTGTTATTTTGGAATTGCATTTCATCTTTACTTTCAATTTTCATGGTTTATTATCTGATTATCTGCAAATCATCTTATATGTTGTACTTGTGACTGAATAGAGATTTTGAGTAATTGTACACGGAGACAGAGATAGTCTTTTCAGTATCTTATACATGTTCACATTATTGTTTTATACTTGTTGGATTTTATGAAACTGTACAGGTTATAGTAGGTTTCATTTAAAATTCTTGTTTCTTTTACCTCGCTGAGGTAGTTACGATATTTATTGAGTATATTGGATCGTTCTTACTCATATTATACTCTGCACTTAATTATGCAAATTCAGGTGTGGTGACCAGTTATCATCAGTAGACTTGCTTGTTGGACTATTTTCGAGAGGCGAGGTAGAGCTGCATCATTTATCGCGGTTTGACTTGTCTTTTCTTTACATACTGTTGCTATAGTTCAGACGATGTTATTATTATTCAGTTTTAGACTTGTATTCCGTTGTAGAGCTCATAACTCTGTCTTTACCAGTTTCTGGGATATTTATCTTGTATTAGCAGTATTTTGGTTATATTGGGATTCAGACTTAAGCTGTTGTTATATTTTGGCTTTCCTAGCCAGTGTGTTAGGCGCCGTCACGACGGGTTGGGATTTTAGGTCGTGACAATATCTTTTTTGAAAAAGTGAAAACTAGATTGGGTAGTTAACATGTAGCAAGAATTTGAGCTTATTAAGAAATTAATAAAGTTTGATCAATAAAATCAAACTAAAAATAGGAAGATTTCTACAATTGGGCCTAATCAATTGGCTTTTAATGCATTCCTTTGGGTTTGGAAAGACTTAATACGGATAAGCATGAATTGAGAAATTCTAGTGGGTAGCTAACAATTGGATCATAATCACTAATCAAAGGATTTAAGCAAGCTAAGTACACCCATGAACTAATTATGCCATATTGAGGTTACACGGTCGGTTCTTTTTATATAAAATAAGCCATTTTCAGTTGCATGATACGTGTTCGCTTTAATTCCTTTGCTTGTAATTAGTAGTTTTAGCTATAACTTTAGAAGTAATTGCAATCGACTCTATTGTTTGGAGAATAGGGATAATACATAATTACCTCCCTGGGGTTGTCTCACTATACCAGTTGCACTCTCAAATTTTACAGGGGGTCCTATAACCCCCCTGAATTTGTTTGAAGTGAAATAAATGCAACATTCTGAGACAACCACCAATTTTAAAGAAATCAGTAGATCACATGCACCAATCATGTTATGCCATGTCATTTCTTTTTATATTATTTTATTTTATTCACTATTTTTATTTTATTTGTTTATATTTTTCTTTTCTTCTTTTTTTACCTTTATTTTTTCCCCTTCCTTCTTCTCCAATAACTTTGTCACAATACCTCCACCATAGATCGCCATAACACAACCTCCATCAAAACTAAAATCAAGCCAGGGAAAAATCATCCTTCAGATATCAAGTAACTGAAATCAAATTACCATTATCATAACCACCACCAAATCTACCATTATCTAAACCACCAACTAAAAATTTGAAAATCTAAATCACCACCCAAATAAAATCCGAGATTGGCTCTTGTTCGCTGTATTACGATTTTGTGGTGATAATTTTCACTTCAATCATTCGTTGTCATTTAAACCGAGTTGATAAGGCTTCGACTTTGCCGAAAGTATCCAAGAAATTGAAATAAAAATTTAGAAACTCCACTAAAAATCAAACTCAAACTAGGAACAATTTTTGATGGGTTTTATAAGCTTTCGATGTTGGCTTGCTGGAAATTTTGGATATGGAGAATGATAGGTGGTGGTGGTGATCAAAGAAGAAGAAACAAGAAAGAGAAAAAGAAAAGAAAACGAGAGAGAAAGAGAAAAAAGTAAATAAATAAATAAATGAAAATAGAATTTTTACTTCAAAACAGACCAAGTACCACATAGCAAAAAAGGTGGTCTTTATTTTACTTCAAATAAATTTAGGGGGGTCATAGGATCGTCGCAAAATTTAATGGTGCAACTGGTAAAGTGGGACAACCTCATGGAGGTAATTATGTGCTATCCCTTGGAGAATACAATATGAAACATCAAATTTGCACTCATTTGGACACCTTAGCAAAAATCATATGTCACGACCCAAAATCCATTAGTCGTGATGGCATCTAGCCCAACCCGCCAGGTAAGCCAACTAATAACTATCCAATTCCAATGACGTCAATCAAACAATTAAATAGAGAAGTTAACTGAATTTTATACATTCCCCAAGAACTGGTAGTATAAATCATGAGCTTCTATGAATAGAATTTACAAAGCTGACATGAAGTAAATACATCTTCTGTTTGAAAAGTACATAAACAGAGTTCTTATGAATCTATGGCTACATTGAACAAGAGGCAGCTACAACCGAAATGCGGGCACACCTTCAAATCCAGAAACCGTCGAACACAGTAGCCAACATCTACACGCAATGTGCAGAAGTGTAGTATCAATACAACCGAACCCATGTACTGGTAAGTAACAAATCTAACCTTAGGTTGAAAGTAGTGACGAGCTAGAACACAGGTCGGGTCCAACACTAATAGCCAACAACAGTTTATAATAACGTAAAGCAAATAACAAAGAATTAACTCGAAATTCAAAATTCTCAGCTTATTCATAATTTCCGAAAATAGTTCCACTTTTCAAGTATAGCAGTGAAAACCCAAATCCTTTACCGAAATTGTCAAAAATATGAGTAAATTTGAAAACTGAAATTTTTCCCAAAAACCTTTCATCAGGTAAATATTTCATTTTCAGATAGCATGAGAAAAGTATATCTCAATGCCTACATGTCAAGATATAGGTAAAATCATGAATGTCTCCAAGACCAGGCAGTAAAAGGAAATGCATCTTTAGGAATGTATCTCAAGTACGCATGTCAAATGCAATGCCTCTCAATGATGAACTCATGTACTCACACTCTCAGAGTACTCAACCTCACTGTCTCGCATTATCTCTTACCATGCTCAATACTCAGCATACTCAATCACTCAGTAATGTACAATAATCATTGCGGCGTGCAACTCAATCCATTTATATAGTCATAAGGCTCGTTGTGGCATGCAACCCGATCCATATACATATATCCATAAGGCTCGTTGCGGCGTGTAACCCGATCCATATACATATACACATAGTCAACTGCGCTCACTAGGGGTATGCAAGACTCTGGAGGGGCTCCTTCAGCCCAAGCACTATATCGCTGCGACGTGGAGTCCGATCTCATAAAATGTAATCAATATAACATGTTGCGACGTGCAGCCCATCCCATAATTGTTACTCATAATCAGACTCTCAGCCTCACTCAGTCCTCAATCTCTCCAGTCACACTCACGGGCTCACAATGTCATGCAACTAGCCCGACAATAAGGATATGATGTATCAGTAAATAACAACTGAGACTGAGATATAATATTAATGCATGAATATGACTAAGTACCAACATATTAGTAAAATCAGTGAGATGATAGCATGAAATGACCACTACGGGTCCCGACAGTATCGGCGTAAAGCCTAACATGATACCTAGCATGATTGATTGCTCAATTATTTTATCACATGATGAAAACACAAATAACAACAAGATAGGGCCACTATACAGTGCCATAGATACAACGGAGTAACAATTCACAGGGTACACGCCCACACGCCCGTCATCTAGCATGTGTGTCATCTAAATACAAATCACTTAACACGTAATTTGGGGTTTCATACCCTCATCAATAAGTTTAGAAGAGTTACTTACCTCGAAAAAGCCAACTCCAATACCGAGCAAGTCAAGCGATGCGCCAAAAATGCCATCTTGCATGTACCGACCTTCGAACGGCTCAAAACTAGCCAAAAGCAACTCAAATGCATCAAACAATACTAAATGAACCAATCTCAATCGAAAAAGGTCAAATCTTTAATCAAAATCCCAATATCGGCCAAAAATCACACCTGGGACCACGCCTTGGAAGCCGACAAAACTCACAAAATCCGATAACCCATTCAATTACGAGTCCAACCATACTAGTTTCACTCAATTCCGACTCCAAATCAATGTTCAAAACTCAAAATCTCATATTATGAAACTTTAGGCCAAAACCCCTAATTTCCTCTTTAAAATTCATTAACCAAAAGCTAAAATTGAAGATAGATTCATGGAATATAACCAAAAATGAGTAGAGAACACTTAACCCAATTCATATGGCGAAAATTGCTTCAAGAATCGCCTAAATCCGAGCTCCATAGCTCCAAAAATGTAAAAATGGCTGAAACCCTCGAAATAGAGTACTTTATACTTCTGCCCAGACATCCTCCTTCGCGAATGTGGTAACACCATCGCGTTCGCGATGAACAAAACTATCAGCCACCAAAAATGCTCTACGCGTTCGCGGAACAAGCCTCGCGAACGCGATTCACATCGGAGACAAAACTACGCGAACGCGGCCCAAGCCTCGCGAACGCAATGAAGAAAGGTCCTCCAGCTCCAGCTCCCAGCTCAACTCTATATGAACGCGATCCCCCATACGCGAACGCGAAGAAGTCTTGCCCCAACACTACACGAATGCGGGACATACATCGTGATCACGAAGAACAATTTGCTGCTGCCATCAAAATACACTATGCGTTCGCGATACTAGCCACGTGAATGCGATGAAGGGATGTGACACCAGAAACTAGGAGAATACAATAGTGAAAAATGAAGGAAAATGGTCCGAAATCAATCCGAAACACTCCCGAGCCCCTCGGGACCCCGTTCAAACATACCAACAAGTCCCCTAACATAACACGGACCTACACGAGGCCTCAAGAAACACATAATAACATCAAAACAACGAATCACACCTCAATTTGAAATCAATGAACTTTGAAACTTCCAACTTCCACAACTGATGCCGAAACCTATCAAATCACGTCCATTAACCTCAAATTTTGCACACAAGTCATATTTGACATTACAGACCTGTTCCAACTTCCGAAATCGGAATCCGACCCCAATATTAAAAAGTTCACTCCAGGTTAAACTTTCCAAATTTCCAACTTTCACCATTTTAACCCAAATTTTACTGTGGACCTCCAAATCACAATCCGGATGTGCTCCTAAGTCCAAAATCACCCAATAGAGCTAACAGAACCATCAAAAATCCAATCCGAGGTCAAATACTAAAAAGTCAAACTTGATCAAATCTTTCAAATTTAAAGTTTCTAGCTGAGAATCGTTCTTCCAAATCAATTCCGAATAACCTAAAAACCAAAACTAACGTTTTACATAAGTCATAATACATCATACGGATCTACTCATGCCCTCAAACAACCGAGCGAAGTGCAAATTTTCAAAACGACCAATCGGGTCGTTACATCCTTCCCCACTTAAGCATACATTCATCCTCAAACGTGCCAAGAGTTGTTCTCAAAGTCATCCAACCGCAGTGTAACCTTACCATGCACATACCCGGGGGTGGTCCCATATCACCATATCTCATATAGGTCCAATAACACAATATAACTAAAATTTCTTAATCCAACCTAGCCCATAAGCCTTAGAAGTCAATTTCCAACATCTGGAATTTACTATAAGATCCAAATCTCTCATCTACACACTGCATAAGTTTGAACCAATTATATCAAGCCATCACCATAACCCAAGATGTAGTCACATGATATACCGCATAACTCAAATACTCATAGCAAAAATTTCTAATCATAGTAACTGCTCAAAACAATCCAATACCGGTAATAAACCTCGTATCAAACAAAGCCTCATTCTAAAACCTTCATGATGATGAAAGAAGCATGCAAAACCCATAACCATTCATCAGATTAACAAGTGATGGAGCTCTCGCTCCTTCGACAAGAATTATAGCCACTTTCTAAGCCGACTTTCAATATTATCCTTCCAACCATGCTGTAACCAATTCTGTTAGTATCCATTCTAGGTCCGATAACCTCATCTCATCCAACACGACCACTCTGGTGATATGAAACAACGATACAATCTAAAGCCATAACCCGTACAATCCGTGCACCAGTAAGCAACAATCCAAATATACCTAAATCATGGAAAATGGCTCAAACGAGAGTACTATCCCGCAAGCTTAACAAGTATTGCCCCAACAAAGTGCTGAAATCTATCACACGCCACAGAACCAAAACATATGATCCTAACACAAAGGATCATACCCCAATATAACTCCGGTACAATTCGTGACCCCCATACAAATGCTAGTCCATATTATATACCTCGATCCACCCTGCTCAAAATCAATGACCACGCGAAATTCGATATCAAGTACCAAAAGTGCATTACCATAACCACAGAGAGAAAATAACGAAATGACATAATCCGGAAAGAACATAGACAACGCGCAATCAACAATGCAATACCTAAATACTTATCTCGCTCAAATTCCGCTATAAAGCCCAAATAGCACTGCACCGTATGTGCATAAAAACAATGAATCACAACCCCTCATAGCATGGAAGAGTAACACATAAAACATATCCGATATGGATAAAATCAATTCTAACTGAATAGTACATCCCTCAATAATAGTAGTATGGAGCTACCCAATCTGACACGGTGTAGGATACACATCCTAATTGGGCCTACCAATGGACCCCCAAATTAACTCTGGTCATCCACAAATAGATAAATAACACCTTCCCCCCTCCCTCGAAGATCCACAATGACCCAACCATAACATATACCATCATCTGACTAGCTTTGGCCACATCTCCACAGTCCATAACCATGAAATAATCTACTCATGAGAAATCCCAATCTCCAAATCCATAGCACACATGAATCACCGTATTTGATCTCAACTCCACTGCCAGAATGCCTACACATCTCTCATACACGACCATCCCATGAGAAATACTCCAAAATTCTTTTGTGCCCCACATAGCAAAACTTGAATAGCAACAATCGATCAACTAGGAGAGTGCCGCAACACCAATGATGTATCCATAAATCAAAACTCGTTTCCCCTTCAGAAATGTAAACTCTCATCAAGCCATACCAAATAGTAATATCATTTACCTAGTCATCTGAAACCGTCCATGTTGCGTAAGGACTCATGACCTTCCCTTCGAAACTGAATCGTGACCTTACATATGCAAATCTCAATCCTACACAACACACCGCGTATATCATG
Source organism: Nicotiana sylvestris (assembly GCF_000393655.2). Lineage (NCBI taxonomy): Eukaryota > Viridiplantae > Streptophyta > Magnoliopsida > Solanales > Solanaceae > Nicotiana > Nicotiana sylvestris. The sequence continues at coordinate 36,279,638 of NC_091061.1, forward strand.
CCATCATATGAAAAATACGAGAACTTCATAATCCACTCCGTGTCACAAGCAACTACATACTCAATTAGCCAAAGACCTTCTATTTGATTTCATCCATGAGAAAATCACTATACGCTACATGCTTCTTACGCCAATAGGGAATATACTCCTCGAACCATGGTAGAAACTATTGAGAACTCTTCGAAACCCATTTGCACATAACCAAGCCATCAGAACTAAATCTCTCTAACTCAACCATGCCACGTAGGTCACCAAACCCAAGATTATTGCCACAAAACACCTGTAGAGACTCACCGCATCATAAGATCCAAAAGAGCCAATCACATCCGTTACCATGCTGATCTAACCCGTTACCAAGCTGTCCTAATTCTCCGAGTTCCTCCTGAATTGCCTTTAAATTGATACTTCTCCTTGCTATAACACTATTATCCTTAACTAAAACTTGCCCCACGAACTCTAACATGGGACCATACCGCCCTAAGGCTCATAAACCGCTGAATTTCCTCTACAGTACCCCAAAAGTATCATAACGGAGATACCTACTCCGAAGAGACCTTCTGCTTATCTAAAGTTGTTCCCTTCACCTTCCTAACACTGAAATGTATAATCTATAAGGGTATAAAAATGCCACAAATCTCGACACCATCCAATGTAAATCTCAGTTTCTAGCCATAAACACATCCTGGAGATTATAAATTGATACATATATATCTTGAATTCATTAGAACCATTCTCGAGAGTCATCCACATTGCTCGAATCTCAATTAAACTGATCAAACGAACCAAACAACATGTGCCCCATTTGTACACCAACATCTTAAGAAGTAATCCACACTTTTAAGCAACCGAGTAGATTCCTACTCCATGCGCACTACATCTTTCACCAGTAACAGTTCAAATCGTTCCATGATCCTCATATACCCATAAAGCATAATACAACCAGTGCCCAAAAATTCCCTTACTCGATTCATCCTTGATCTCACCCTCCGCGGGACATAACTTATTCACAAGTATACCTCAAACCCGAAATCAATACAACACATAACCGTGTAATCAACCCGCTGATAGCAGACTCACCCACTTGGCTCAAAACCATAGATCAAAATACACAATAACTCACAATGCCCATACTCTATTACTGCCATAATACCACAGTGGGATTCAACTAAATCCTTCATAAGCTCATGTACCACAAACCATCTAATATCTCAAATCATCTACAAATCTCGCATTCGCCCCTGTAACAGTCAAGCCAACTCTCATAAGCGATCCAAACTCAAATTGCAACACATAATTCACTAGTAAAAGAGAACTCTCTACAAAACAACATAGGGATCATACAAACCTCAGGACACCCTGTAGGAGATAACCCCCCTGCTTCGCCTCAAACTAACATCTCTTTATACCCTTTCGCAGTCATAACTATTATGCAATCACTTAATCTTCCTGAGTCTGAACTCATATTACGACATGAAGATCCACTTTACTCCTCAACTGAACAACATGAAAAGATCCTTCAACACACCCATAACTCGAGACTATACGTCAAATCAAGATAGAAATCAAGCATCCAATTTACATCTCAATCAAACTCTTTTAATCAAATTCAATCTATCTGAGCACACCCGTAGTCACATCATACTCATCATATAGCCATTCGACCACTCATCTATTCGCAAATTCCACTCATAGGGACGCTTCCAAACATATAAGTCCAAAATCACGTGTTCACACAATCAACATCTCTATGCTCAAGCTACAGTCAAAACTCGACCTCAAGTCCTCCAAACTGGCCCATCATCAACACACAGAAATCACATCTTGCACCTCATCCATGGAATCACAAGATGTCGACGCACAGCTGATACCGAGCGCTCATGTGCGCATACGAATGAGTGGAAAGAATTCAAATGATTATGTTTCAAGATGAATCAATGTCGCACGATAAGGAAAGAAAGATGAGAAGTATATCCTAAGTGTCTTGTAGCCTCTCGAAGATAGGTATGGACATCATCATACCGATCCGCAAAACTCTACTTCACACTTGCTCATGACTTGTAGAACCTATGAACATAAAGCTCTGATACCAATCAATCACGACCCAAAATCCACTAGTCTTGATGGAACCTAACCAACCCGCTAGGTAAGCCAACTAATATCTATCCAATTCCTATGAAGTCAATCAAATAATTAAATAGAGAAGTTAATTGAATTTTATACATTCTCCAAGAACTGGTAGTACAAATCATGAGCTTCTATGAATAAAATTTACAAAGCTGATATGAAGTAAATACATCGTCTGTCTGAAAAGTACATAAACAGAGTTCTTATGTATCTACGGCTACCATGAACAAGAGGCAGCTACAACAGAAATGCGGGCACACCTTCAAATCCAGCAACCATCAAACACAGCAACAACAACAGCCAACATTTGCACGCAAAGTGTAGAAGTGTAGTATTAGTACAACCGGCCCCATGGACTGGTAAATAACAAACCTAACCTTAGGTTGAAGGTAGTGATGAGCTAGAACATAGGTCAGGTCCAACACTAATAGCCAACAACAATTCATAATAATGTAAAGTAAATAATAATAGAATTAACTCGGAATCAAAATGCTCAGCTTATTCATAATTTCCAAAAATAGTTCCGTTTTTCAAGTATAGCAGTGAAAACCCAAATCCTTTACCGAAATCGTCAAAAATATGAGTAAGTTTTAAAACCAAAATTTTTCCCAAAAACCTAGCATTAGGTAAATGTTTCATTTTAAGATAGCATGAGGAAAGTATATCTCAATGCCTACATGTCAAGATACAAGTAAAATCATGAATGTCTCCAAAACAAGGCAACAAAAGGAAATGCATCTCTAGGCATGTATTTGAAGTACGCATGTCAAATGCAATGCCTCTCACTAATGAACTCATGTACTCATATTCTAAGATTACTCAACCTCGCTGTCTCGCATTATCTCTTACCATGCTCAATACTCAACACACTCAATCACTCAGCAATATACAATACTCGATGCGGCGTGCAAGGCATGCGACCCGATCCATATACATATAGCCATAAGGCCTGTAGCGGTGTGCAACCCGATCCATCTACATATATATATAGTCCACTGCGCTTACTAGGGGTGTGCAAGATTCCGGATGGGCTCCTTCAGCCCAAACGCTATATCGTTGCGGCGTGCAGTCCGATCTCATAAAATGTAATCAATATAACTTGTTGCGACGTGCAGCCCAATCCCATAATTGTCACTCATAATCAGACTCTCAGCCTCACTTAGTCCTCAATCTCTCCAGTCACACTCACGGGCTCACAATGTCATGAAACTAGCTCGATAACAATGATATGATGTATTAATAAATAACAATTGAGACTGAAATATGATATGAATGCATGAATGTGACTGAGTACGAACATATCAGTAAAATCAGTGAGATGACAACATGAAATGACCACTATGGGTCCCGACAATATCGGCGTAAAGCCTAACATGATACCTAGCATGATTGACTGCTCAATTACTTTATCACATGGTGAAACACAAATAACAACAAGATAGGGCCACTATATAGTGCCATGGAAACAACGGAGTCACAGTTCCCAGGGTACACGCCCACACGCCCCATCACCTGTATGTGCGTCACCTCAATACCAATCACATAACAGGTAATTCGGGGTTTCATACCTTCAACACTAAGTTTAGAAGAGTTACTTACCTCGAACAAGCTAATTCCAATACCGAGCAATTCAAGCGATTCTTCAAAAATGCCATCTCACGCGTACCAACCTCCGAAAGGCTATAAACTAGCCAAAAGCAACTCAAATGCATCAAACAATGCTAAAGGAACCAATCCCAATCGAAAAAGGTCAAATCTTTAATCAAAAGCCCAAAATCGGCCAAAATCACACCCGGGCCCACGCCTCAGGACCCGACAAAACTCACAAAATCCGACAACCCATTCAATTACGAGTCCAACCAAACTAGTTTCACTCAATTCCGACTCCAAATCGATGTTGAAAACTAAAAATCACATGTTATGAAACTATAGGCCAAAACCCCCCAATTTCCTCTTTAAAATTCATCAACCAAAAGCTAAAATTGAAGATAGAGTCATGTAATATTGCCAAAACTAAGTGGAGAACACTTACCCCAATTCATATGGTGAAAATTACTTCAAGAATCGCCTCAATCCGAGCTCCATAGCTCCAAATATATAAAAATGGCCGAAACCATCGAAATAAAATACTTTATACTTCTGCCCAGACATCCTCCTTCGCGGAAGGGAACACCATCGCGTTCGCGATGAACAAAAATATCAGCCACCAAAAATGCTCTACGCGTTCGTGGCATAAGCCTCACAAACGCGATTCAAACTGGAGATAGAACTACGCAAATGCGAGGCCCAAGTCTCGCAAACACGATGAAGAAAGGTCCTCCAGCTCCAGCTCCCAGCTCAACTTCACGCGAACGCGATCCCCTATATGCGAACAAGAAGAAGACTTGCCCCAACACTGCGCGAACGCGGGACATATGTCGCGATCGCGAAGAACAATTTGCTGCTGCAATCAAAATACACTATGCGTTCGCGATACTGGCCACGCGAACGCGATGAAGGGCTGTGACACCAGAAACCAGCATAATACAATAGTGAAAAATGAAGGAAAAATGGTCTAAAATCAATCCGAAACACGCCCGAGCCCCTCGGGACCCCGTCCAAACAAACCAACAAGTCCTATAACATAACACGGACCTGCTCGAGGCCTCAAAACATACATAACAGTATCGAAACAACGAATCACACATCAATTCGAAATCAATGAACTTTGAAACTTCCAATTTCCACAACCGATGCCAAAACCTATCAAATCACGTCCGATTAACCTCAAATTTTGTACACAAGTCACATTTGACATTACGGACCTATTTCAACTTCCGAAATTGAAATCCGACCCCAATATCAAAAAGTCTATTCCCGGTCAATCTTTCCAAAATTTCAACTTTCGCCATTTCAAGCCAAATTCTATTGCGGACCTCCAAATTACAATCCGGACGCGCTCCTAAGTCCAAAATCACCCGCCGGAGCTAACAGAACCATTAGAAATTCAATCCGAGGTCAAATATTAAAAAGTCAAACTTGGGCAAACCTTTTAAATTTAAAGCTTCTAGCTGAGAATCATTCTTCCAAATAAATTCCGAATAACCTGAAAACTAATACCGATGATTCACATAAGTCATAATACATCATACAGAGCTACTTATTCCCTCAAACAACCGAGCGAAGTGCATTTTTTCAAAACGACAGGTCGGATCATTACATCATACTCCTTGTAGGACTCGACCCCGACCTTTATATTTATTAGTGCTGCGACCGTACTACTTTCATTGCGAGAAGAGGATTGGACGTCACCAACACACAGTGAAAAGGGAAACAAGAAAAGAAAAGGTCAATTGTGTGCATAATGAGATTACTGGCGATTTCCAATCTAATTAGGCATAGATGTACTGTCAATATAGTATTTGTAGAATAGCAGGGGAAATACACCAATAACAAAACCATGGAGTAGAACTTTAGATATCGCTTGTGTAATATTATTAGTAGTTAAGTACATCTGCAATGTATTTGCATCATTCCTTTAGTCTATAAGTATGAATAGCCATCAAAGGCTTTTCTTTGCATGTTATTAACCCAAACTGCTCATCAATGTCTAAATCAAGAGGTTGCATACCATTTGGAATCTCCCAATCAAAGCAATGCACCAATTGTGCAACCACAAGGCGAACAATGGTAACCCCCAACTGCATTCCGGGGCAGCTTCTTCTACCAGAGCCGAATGGTAAAAGTTGAAAATCATGTACACGAATATCTACGTTGCTCCCAACAAATCTCTCAAGGAAAAACTTCTCAGGCTCAGGCCAAACATTTGGATCCCTCTGAACTGCATAACAATTAATCATGATTCTGGATCCATTTTGTATGCAGAAGCCATAGATGACACAATCTTCCATGGCCTCAGGATGCATTATTGGCACTACGGGATGTAGCCTCAGGCCCTCTTTTACAACCATGCCTAAGTACTTCAAATTCTCCAAGTCTGATTCTTCTACCATTCTGTCCAGGCCAAAAACTTCTTCTAACTCTTTTTGGAGTTTCTTCATCACATTAGGGTGCCTAAGAAGCTCTGTCAATATCCATTCTACTGATGTTGTCCATTGCAGCCATAAGCATGTCCTGTACAGAAACAGGGGAAATAATTACTGAAATAAGCAAATTTAATCATAAAATTTGTGGTTTCTTGAGTTTATATTAGTATGATAAGATGGGATGGCAGTACATACCAAGAGGATAGCTTTTATATGTCGACGGTCAAACTGAAACTCTGCTTCCCCTGATTGCATAATCTCCATCATGGTGTCGACAAAATCCTTGTTTTGTTTATGGTCATGAGACTGAACATGTTCATCAATAATCTTCTCAAGAAACTCATCGAACACCTTTGAAAGATCTTTGAGCTTGCGAGTGAGTCCTTGGAGATCAATAACACCAAGAAAGGGGAAAAATCTCCAAGATTTGGTGTTGCAGCTAAATGCACAACATCTTGAACTACGGCTTTAAATGCCCTCTTATCCAAGTCCTCATCCATGTACTTCTTTCCAAACACCATTAAGCAAGTCAAGTTAGCATTCAGCGACGTAATCTTTGCACTAACATCAACAGCAACATGATCATGAGCTTGGTTTTTAAGTGAATCAATCAGAAGTTCAACTTGTTGTTTTCTCATGGACTGAAATGAATTGATCTTATGACTACTCAAAAGGTGCACGGTGCACAATTTGCGCATATTACGCCAATATGGTCCGTACTTTGCAAAAATCAAATTCTTCTGGCCATAAGCCATATATTGAGATGCCTCGTGGTGAGGCCTACTAGCAAAGATGTGATCATATGTCTTGAGGACTTTCTCGGCTGCATCAGCAGACGAGGCAACGATTGCAGGTACTAGTCCCAATCGCATATACATAATAGGACCATGTTTCTTGGCTAGTTTTTGTAAATCTTGGTGTGGATTTTTACCTAACAAATGAAGATGTCCTAAAATGGGAAGCCCTTTTGACCTGGAGGAAACCTTTTTCTCTTCTTGATGTTAAGCAGCTCATATAAGGCATATACAAATAGAGCAACTATAAGTGTTGCCCATAACAAAGCCATGGCTCATATGACTTTGTTACCTTAATTCTAAGAGCTCTACTGCAAGATGATAATGAAGATATACTAGGTACTATTTTTCTCCTTTATATTTCTTATTAAAAGGGTCAATAAAACTGAATTTATACGGCTACCAAAATTGAACAAGTCAAATAAAAATGGGAAAGAAAAGGTTGAAGGCAATTAATCCACCAATATGAAGTTTCTCATTAACTACTGACTTTACCTTTGAACCAGTAGTGAGATGAAATTTATATTTGAATATGCGGCCATGAGTGAAACAAGATAAAAAGAAGCAACCTGCAGTAGCAATTTCTTTTACTTAGAATAAAGGACCAATTCTACCACAGTGACTGATTCTTGGAAATTTCCTTGCATTCTTTGATGGACTCATTATATTGGTTGATTTTTAATTCTAATGGCCCGTTTGGCCATTAATAAAAATTTCACTTTTTTCGGAAAATTTTCAATTTTTTCAGACTGTGTTTTGCCATGAAAATATCAAATTTCACTTCAAGTTGAATTTCGGAAATTTGAACGCCAAAAAGCTGTTTTTCAAAATTATCACTTCAAATCACTCACAAAAATTCAAAAACAGCTCAAAATTGTATTCATGTCCAAACACACCTCTGATTTTCAAATACCATTTTCACTTTAAAAAAATTCACTTTTTTCCGAAGTTTCACAATTCTTATGTCCAAACGCCCACTTAGTGGGCATTTGGACATAAGAATTGTAAAATTCCAAAACATGGTGAAAAAAATTTTCAAGTGAAAATGATATTCAAAATTTAGAGTTGTGTTTGGACATGAATATAATTTTGAGTTGTTTTTGAAGTTTTGTGAGTGATTTGAGTGAAAATTTGAAAAATAGTTTTTTGGAGTTTTTCAAATTTTCGAAAATTTACAAAATACATCTTCTAGTGAAAATTGAAAAATTTTATGAACAAATGTTGATTTCGAAAATAAGTGAAAATTTTTTGGAAAAAAGGAAATTTTTTTTTATGTTCAAACGGGCAAGGTCTCCCACTTTCTAGTCAAAGAAAGGCGCTATCAGATCAGCGGATTTTCTTGATTAATGGGTTAATCTAACTATATGCATTTCATGATATAAGGTCCACTAATTTTCAAATTCAATTATTGGTCACTTCTGTACTTCTCTTTTTCTTGTCCAAATGCATTCCAGAATCCAGAGATTAACGCTGCTATGATAGTTTTTTCCTTGGACAGGGAATTGAACATTCTAATTGGCCCCATAGTTAGACAGGTGTTGGTGGTACCTCTTTGAATAAGTCGAGAAATGCATTTTTAGTACGTAATATATTGGACTCGTGCATTTAACTTAGGGAGAATACATAATCACCCCTCCAGCCTGTCCTATTTTTTTTATAAACTGGTTTCCCGGCATGTCGTGCACATGTATACCGAGGTATGCGACATATGAACATATTTTTTTATAAAATAAAGCTTTGAATAAATAATTATACATGAATGAATAAAGTACAAGTTAGTTTCTGTGAATGATCATCTAAACCTATGTACGGAGATTAAGAACAACAACAACAATAACAACAACAACATACCCAGTATTATCCCATACCGTGAGGTCTAGAGAGGATAGTATGTACGCAGACCTTACCCCGTACGGAGATTAACAATCAAAGTTCAATCAAATAATTGACTTTGGATATGAAGGCAACAACTTTTAAAAGTCTCATGACTTCTAATGCAACATTATTATTTTTAAAATTTTAAAAGTTAGGTATTTAATTTTGCAATATGAAAAAAAAAATTAAAAGGCCCGTCTATAAACATTTTCTACATACAGAAAAATATACATTATCAATTTTGGAAATCTTCTTTATTGAATTATTTGATTGATTAGCATATTACTGAGAGGAAATTTGGGTTAAATACTTCTACTCATGCAAATGCATAGTACGACAGCCAAATGAGAAAGTAAGGCCCATTATGATAAGTTGCAAGAAAAGAGTAAAAATTGCACAGGGCACCCTATTTAGTCGCCTCCATTTAATCTATACTTATATTTTGAAAATTATTTAAGTTATACCCTAATTTTTACAATTTCAGGCGACTCCTTCTTCCTGCGACCTGCGCGCTCCGTTCTTCCTCCATTCTTTTCCTCATCTTCTTCTTCTCTCTCTAAGAATGCTGAAGTTCAGCAAATATAAACACCTGGATCTTAATGACAACTTGTCATTATTGTTTTAGAACTTCAACTCTAAGAATGCTGAAGTTCAGCAAATATAAAAAAACTTCAGCTTCTAGAATGCTGAAGTTCAGCAAATACAAAATAAATTTCAGCCCTAAAGTTCATTACAAATATAACAAAGCTTCAACTAAAACATACTGAAGTTCAGTAAATATAGAACAAAACTTCAGCTAAAACATGTTGAAATTTAGCAAATAGAGATGAAAACTTCAGCTACTAGAATGCTTAAGTTCAGCAATTACAAACAAAAACTTCAGCCAACACTTGGTTCAGCAATTTTTGCTACTTCTAGCCCGTCTACTAGAATGCTAAAGTTTGCGTGATTGCCTTTGCTACTCCAAACCCGTATGCCTGAAGTTACGCGAAAAGTGAATACGCTTGGAATTTTTTTGCAAAGCGGGTATAAGTTAAAACGTGACCCAAAAAGCGAGTATAGTGCAAATGCCCAAAGAAAAGATGTGACTTCTTAAGTCCAGCACATATGAGATATGTTCGCGAAAAGATTTCCTAACTTATGCCTCATGTTAGTGAAACCTTCTAGATAAGATAATTTTTTTGAACTTGTGAATAAGGTATAAATTTGTTAAAGGGGCTTAGGTAAGTAATGCAGTTTTAGGGGCTTAGTGCTCCCATATAGAAACATAGCAAGCCGTACAAAGTTTGGTAGCTTTTAGTCCTGAACAGGATCAGGAAAGTTATATATTGAGTGTGAGGACTCAATTGAACCTTTGCAAATGATACCCTAACAGGGAATTTACAGAGAAAACAAGAGAGAGGAAAATAACATAGTGCATTCACTTCATAATAGGTGCTCCTTGAGCTGTGCTACAAGCTATATGGTGGAACTGACATTCCACAGCTCAGTCCACGTGATAGTGGCTGAGTTGGCATAACTAACTCTTAAGCGAAACTGGAAATAAAAGGAAATAAAGTGTCGAATGTGTAAATACAAGAACCTATACTAGTATTATTATATGGGCTAAGCAACTATGATTAATAAAAGGGGTCTATTTCTCACTCCAAGCCCAAACTCGTATCAATTCCCTCTTGTTAACATCTTCCTTTAACATCTTCCTTGTCCTCAAGGAAGGAAATTTGGAAACCTCAATCTGATAGTTTTGGCATCCTCCCATGTTGCTTGATCTTCTGACATCTGATCCCATTGATTTAAAAGCTGAGCAACAGCCTTATTACCTTTCTATATCATCCTCCTATCGAGCACCATTTTTGGTTGAGGGAAATATGGACCGACAAGGTTAAGTACTAGAGGGTGAGAAATATGGGTTGGTACCCCATAGCAAGGCTTGAGCAAAGAGACATGAAATATGGGGTGCAACATAAGCTCATTTGGAAGGACTAGCTTGTATGCCACTGAACCTACCTTCTGCTCCACCATATATAGACCATAGCACTTGGCAGAAAGCTTGTTAAAGTGATGCTGAGACATGGTAAGTGTCACGATCCAACCTCGGGAGGCGCGACCGGCGCTCAATCGAGTGAACCCGACTGAGCAAGCCTTTTGGACACTTTCTATCCCACTCACTATGATCAAGAAACCATGCTTTCATTTATTTAGATAGTAGGAAAGATCGTACATATGACATTGCTAGTTTATTTTATATTACAACCCTTAAACCATAGTTAAGTTTCCAAAATTTCATACAATTACATTTATAAGAACAAGAGTTTAGAGTTACAATACAATCCAGTGACCCATCCAACACCCGTATATAATCCACACAAACGTCTAGGAGCCTCTAATGATACAAAAGACAGTCATGATAATGCCGGAAACAAGGCCCCGGCTATACCTCAAAATGTGATAAATTATAACAAAAGGTATACTGCATGACCCCTGGAAGAAAAAGGTGTTGATACCCAATTTTTTCCTATATATTTTAATATGCATAAATATTTTCAAAATAGCATATATATATATATATATATATATATATATATATATATATATATATGCATATATAAGCATGTATAAGGTTTTTATAATTTTTCTATAATTTTAAAGATTTTAAATTGATTTATTTCCTTCCCTTTTACTCATAAAATCCCCAATAATTATCCCTCAAATTATTGTTGGGGTGATTTGGTCATTTAAATTCTATATTTATGCCAAAATATTGTTAAAATATTTTTAGTGCATTTTTATAATTGCATTTTGTATTTTTAAAACTAAATTGCATATAATTGCAATATTAGCCTTATTAATGTATAATTTTATTTATATGCATAAAATTGATCTTCTATATTTTTAAAATGTTAAATATATATTGTAAATCATTTTAGTACACAAAGTTATTTTCTAGGAATTATCTGTTATTTATTATAAGTTATATGGGAATAAATTGGCTATTTAAAATCTTGCCTGATTACATTTCGATTTTAGCCCCAATTTTTACCCAACCCCAGCCCAGTTTCTAATCAGATTACCCGACCCACCGTTAACCCCTAACCCTAATTCATTTTCCCAAACCTGCCGCCTCTGTATTCTCTCATCTCCTATCCTCTCTCAGCAACTCAATCAAACCCTAGCCCTTCAAATCGCTGACCTCTCTTCTTTGATCCTCCTTGGTGATCTCTCATTGACTCCTAAGCCTCCAATGGCCTCTTTCATGCAATGTCTGCCTTCTCTAAGGTCTTCAAGGGCCCAGGGCCACACTGACTTGCATCTAGGGTTCATCACTTGTCTATTTTTGGCTACTCCAGCATGATTTTGAGCAAAATCATGCTGTATTTGTTACGATCATTGGGATTCTCGACATGTTCTTTCATCTCTATATGGATTTCTTCCAAAAACTCTAATTTCTTCCTGTATCTATTAGATCTATACAGATCTAGGATGATTCGAGTTGGTTTTTTTAGTGTTTTACACTGTCCTTGAAACTCTTTTACAAGAATCATGTGATTTCAAGTGTTTTTGTCTTCTTCTAAAAATTAGGGTTTCAGAACTTCTTTTAAAACTTTGTTTAAACTAATTCTTTATGTTTAAACTTCTGTTTCTTGCATATTTCGACTGATTCTATGATTTTACTACCTTTTCAACTCGCCTATGTTGAAAGCCCTAATTTTCTAGATTTTTTCGTTTGGTTCTGTGTATTAGCATGGCTCATCGTTGCTCTATCTGGATTCTGATATGAATCTTCTTGTAAAGTAGTCTGCACCCCTAAACTTGTATGATTCTGGGATTGATTTTAAATCATGTTGATCTTATACTGAACCCCTTAAGCATTGTTGATTCTGTGACTATGTCTAATCAGTGTTTTTGAGCATAATTCTAAAGACTTATGCCTGCTATGTGTTTACCATTATGTGCTTCACCTGTCCCCAATTCCCATTTACCCCTGTGTGAAGGCTTGTGGTGCTAAACATGTCTTGGTTCTTTGTTCTATGTGTGATGCTGAACCTGTTTTGGTTTTGAGGTTGATCTGTTGTTTGCCCTTCTCTTTTCAAAACTATCGCATTGAATAACTCCTCTGTTGTTTTACTAAATTATTTCAAGCAAATCTCTTTTAAACACTGTTTTCCCACTAAAACCTTTCCAACTGTGTCAAGCACTCTCACATTTCCAACTGTGTCAAGCACTCTCACTCTACTCCTAAGTTCACTTCGAAATTGGTTTAATTAGTATTTTATTTTCCTGAAATGATTTCTTTCAAAGACTTCCTTAATATATCATTAGACATCATGCCTATAAGGATTCAAGAGTCTGTTTTAAATCTTCCTTGTTATTACTATATAAAACGTAGTTATCATTATTCCGCGTGTAGGCAAGCCCATAGGGCGTTTTCAAATCCTGCAACTCTGAAATTATTTCTGTTACTTAATGTCGTTCTGATTTTAACAAGCTTTAAAAAATCAGTAGGCAAACTGATAGGGCTATTACTTCTGAGTTTATAAAATAAACTACCTATCTTCTGTGTCTTAGTATTCATTAAGACATCATGCATTATGGTACTGTTTAACAAAAGGCCCTTATTTGTGTTTGAGTCGTGTTGCTTATGTGTATTGTTTGTTTGTGGAGGTAAACTTGAGCCTCTAATTGCTTCTTTCCTATCTCATGTGCTAAGTTCCTATTTGTTCTTACATGTCACCTTAGAATTTTCTCCTTTAAACCTTAGGGGTCTGTCTAGAACTATCTATAGATAGATGTCCTAAATTTCCTCCAGGACCGTTAAGAAGGGACGGGTAACAGCACGCAATAGAGATCGCTGACCAATACTCGCTTTAATGACCACTAAGGGGATGGGAAGGGTAGATATGGGATATGATGATTATGCACTAATGTCACGTGTAGCCCCTCATTGAGGAGTGTTTACCAGACATTGTGTGGGGTGATCCTGTAGGCTAACCAACCTAGGACCTCTCCTTTTCAAAATTCCTTTTGTTTAAACTTTGTTTTATAATACAACTTGTTCAAAACCTTTGTCTTATTATTTGAGTTATACAGCGTGCTTTACTTTCTAATTATTTGATTCAACTATTTATTTGTTAATGGAGTAATTCGTGAATATAAGTTCGGCTGGGACCCACAGTTGTGGACCAAGAGGGGTGCCTAACACCTTCCCTTCGAGGTCATTTCGATCCATTACCCTAATATCTAGTAATGCAAACCAATCCAAGAGTTAATCACTCTAGGTGCCTTAACGCACCATAACCCATTAGGTGGTGACTCTCCAAATACCCAATTCCCAAAAGGAAATGAGTTATTACCCCCAATGAATGTCGAAACCCGGACCTCTCTCTGCGGAGGGAAGAAAGGGGACGCGACAGCATGACGACTCTGCTGGGGATACCTTTAGGCTCTTACCATAACGAACTTATCTTTTTACAAATTAGTCCAAGCATGCTTTATCTCGTACCCTTCTCCCTTATTTGAATTTGACTATCCATTTTTTAAGCATTAATGGTTCTTTATCCCTGAAACTGACTTGTCTCTTTGTTTTCTTTTCCTGCAACTGTCTTTCAATTATTTAAATGTTGTCTTTATTTTTTCCTATGTGAAAATAGTTGCCTACATGTTATTAATTGCTGCATAAATAATGCTCCGAATTATATTCGACTCGTGCGTATCAAATCCTATAGCAACACTTTAATGAGTGGTTGCGCTCTACTTATTTACTACCCTTAAATTTGGAAAGGCTTATTTGCGGTAAAACTAGTCAATCAGCGGTGCAGTCAATGGTTCCGTGCCTTCCCTCTCGAGTTGTCCACTTGAGGGTACCAGTCTAAAATCCCATAGAAACCTTACTCTGGTTAAAACTGTGCATGCATCATGGTCAAACCTAGTCGGATTAGTTATGTATTCCACATAATGATCCTTTAAGATAAGCCTTATCCAAAGTCCATCGGGTTTTTCATAATCCCAACGGACACAACCATGCATTAATTTGGAGAACTAAATGCCGATATGTTAATCATAAATGTATAAATAGTCGAGTCCGGTGGGGGTAAGGCCTAACCCTTTTGTTTTGCAGAAAATGAAACACGAGGTCTCCATATTCTGTATGGTTAGTAACATCCTACCATTGATGCTAGATTGATGGGAGGACCTTTCCTCAAGTGAGAAAAAACATGTGAGAAAGTACTTGGGTAACCTGCCTTCGTTGCTAGATATTGAGCCAAACAACAAGTTGATCGAAGCTGCCACTTTTTTCTAGGATAGCGAAAGAGCTGTATTTCATTTCGGCGACATAGAAATGACACCGCTTCTAGAGGAAATTGGAGGGCTTGCGGGATTGACTTGGGATAGTCCTGGACTATTGGTACCAGAAAATCATACGGGCAGGGGATTTTTGAAGATGATGGGGCTGAAGAAGAATGTCGACCTAGTGTACTTAAAAGAATCTTACATACCTTTCGAATAACTATACGAGAGGTATGGCCATAACAAGTCTTTCCGTACCTACCATGATGAGATCTCCCTCACTTCTCTGGGTCATATCCACCGTAAAGTGTTTGTATTCATTGTGTGCTTCCTAGGCCTAATAGTGTTCCCAATAAAAAAGGGAAGAATCCACACTAGGTTGGCCATGGTCGCCAAGACTCTGATGGAAGGGATTAATGGAAAGATATATACCATAGTCCCCATGATCATAGCCAACATCTACAGGGTCTGGAACGCTGTCAAAGAGGGGTCAAGCATTTCGAGGGTTGTAATTTATTGCTGCAGTTATGCTTGTTGGAACATTTCCAAAAGGGTCGCTATCGCCAAGAATTTCCGCGAAGTGCTTGGAACGACCATATTGCCTTCCATAACCCTTAGAAAATGACTTACATTCCAGACAGATTTGCTCAGCCGGAAAGCGCCAAAGAATGGGTAGAGTTCTTTGACAATCTAACCAAGGAACAGGTGTAGTGGATGTTTGAATAGTTCCCAACAGACGAGTTTATTATCAGGTCTAGGGATTCTCCGCACTTTGTGCTGATCGGGTTGAGAGGGATATACCCATATGTCCCTATGCGAGTTATGAGGCAAGCAAGTAGAAAACAGGTTATACCAAGGGTTGTCAAGATGAGTTATTTCAGGGCAGACTTCCAAGATGACGATGTCCCTTACAAGTGCCAAGCTCAACACAAGTGGCACTGCAAAATCATTATGGAGAAGAACACTGTTGAGCCATACAGGTACCATGTAGGGTGCGGCGACATGGTTGGAGGACACTCGGAAAGGAATGGTGACACCAGGGGCCGGTCAAGGGAACAGAATCATAGATGAGGAAGTTGAAGCTCAAGTCAAATACAACAGGTTGCGCAAAAGGGTCCATGACTCTGAGAATAAGCACCGTAAAATACATGAGAGGAATGTGAGGTTGATCGAGGAGTAGAAAGAGATGGCAATCACTTCCAACATGAAACTGGAATATCTGGAGCGAGGAATAGTGAAGCTGGAAGGCAAAGTCATTAAGAGGATTGAAAATTGAAGGAGCTGAAGGAGGACATTTGGCCAGAGCCTACTTGCTGCTAGGGCTGCGTAGGGGATCTATATGGTGGAGTCCGGAAGATCGAATCTGGGGAAGGTCCTTCTGGGACCAAATAGGCTAGATTTACTTGCTTTTCCTAAAAATATAATAAGGCCAAGTGCCAGTAGTGACTTGTTTTATTATTATCTTAGTGTCGTTTTGGGATTCATCTATTTTTATATTATGAAATGAAGCATCTATTGGCATTAAAGGTTCTCCAAATTTATTTGTCGCTAGGCC
Source organism: Nicotiana sylvestris (assembly GCF_000393655.2). NCBI lineage: Eukaryota > Viridiplantae > Streptophyta > Magnoliopsida > Solanales > Solanaceae > Nicotiana > Nicotiana sylvestris. Next base: position 36,296,296 of record NC_091061.1, read on the forward strand.
TACCTCGGGCACAACGAGGTTCCCAAATTAAGACGCGAATTTACATTTCCGCAATATATGTTTAAATACTGCAAATATTTCAGGATCTTTATTGACTTGTTACCTTTTTGTTTTTGCTTATTGTTATTCGCATCCCCTTAGGTTGGTTCACTCATAATGGATTCATCAGCGTATCACACCAGATCTAGAGGCCCTCCACCTCCTCCTCCTCCAAGCAATAGAAAAGGCAGAGGAAAAACAAATATGAATGACTTAAGTGGAATCCGAAAGGAAAATATTGAGAACACAGAGACTTCAGATGGCCGTAGTACTCCGGCCCCAAATGATCTAGTTTTAAGACTGGAACAAAAGATACTAGAATTACAAGGAGAACTTGAGCAGGTTCGCAACTTGGCAAATTTGTCACTTACCCTCAATGTCGCCGATATCCACCAACAAAAACAAAGAACCCAACACCTCCTCAGAACACACAAAACCAACAACCACAAAATCTTACCGCACCAATCAATATGCGACTCCACCCCAAAATATCAATCCATTGCCAATACCAACTCCACTGCAACATCGTCATCAAACAATTCAGTACCCACCAACCACCACTTACCACACTCACCAAAACACACCACAACCCATTTTCGATCCACAAAACTCCACCAATGACCATCACTACACCCAAGTTCCTAGCACCCATCAAAACAACCCAATATATGTGGAAACTATACCTCCCTTTACCCAACCAACCTCATATGCACCGGAATCCTCCGAGAAGGACCTGCTCATTAAAAACATGGCTGAAGAACTCAAGAAGTTAACAAACCGAGTTCAAGGTGTTGAAGGTGACATAGGAATAGAAGGTTTGAACTATGAAGATCTGTCCATACAGTCGGATGTCGAACTGCCAGAGGGGTACAAACCTCCCAAGTTCGAAATGTTTGATGTTACAGGTGATCCCAAGGTTCATATAAGGACCTATTGTGACAAACTTGTCAGGGTCGGGAAATATGAAAAGATCCGGATGAAGCTCTTTATGAGGAGCCTTACTGGGGACTTTTTGTCTTGGTATATCAGCCAGAATCCCAAGAAATGGTCCAATTGGGTAAGCATGGCGTCGGATGTCATGGACTGGTTTAGGTTCAACACAGAGAATGCACCAGATTTCGTCTACATTCAGAATCTTAAAAATAAAACTATGGAGACTTTCTGTGAATACACTACTCGTTGGAGGTCAGAAGCAGCCAAGGTCAGGCCCTTTTTGGACGAAGAACAGATGAATAAATTCTTCGTCGGGGCATAAGATCCATGATATTATGAGAGGTTGATGGTTATCGAAAATCACAAATTCTCTGACATCATCAAACTCGGGGAAAGAATCGAAGAAGAAATCAAGAGCGGGATGGTAACAAACATCGAGGCACTACAAGTCACGAATAAGGCACTACTATCAGGTGGCATATCAAAGAAGAAAGATGTTGAGGCAGTAATGGTGGCCCAGGGCCCAAAATCTCCACTTACCTATCAAACACCTCCACCTACATATCAAATACCTCTACCCACATATCAAACACCTCCACCCACATATCAAACACCTCCACCCACATACCAAGAATCACCGCCTACATATCAACCTTCATCTCCTAGATATTCCTAACCAGCCACTGTCTATCACACCTATAATTCCTAGCCATCCCACTTTCAATCACCACCAACTCACTAAAATTATTCAAGACCAAGACCCAAATTCGACTACAATCCACCTAGATAATACACTGCCATTACGAAGCCCATCGACCAACTGTATGAAAGGTTGAAAGCCGCAGGTTACGTCACTCATGTTCCCGCTGTGGCATTAGAAAATCTATCCTAATGGGTCAATCCGAACAAAACTTGTGCGTACTATTCCCTTATGAAAGGTTACATCACTGCTGAGTGCCGAACATTGAAGGATAAGATCCAGACGCTAATTGACAACAAGGTAATACAAGCAAAGGAAGCCACACCTAATGTCCGCAACAATCCCCTCCCTGATCATAGAGGGGATGGTGTACATGTGATAGAGACAAATGAAGAATGGTACCCCGAGGGGTCGATCGGGCTTATTCGAGAATGTGATGACTTTAAGGTTGCAGTCACACTTACTCCCATTGTGGTTCAGACTCAGGCGCCAATTAAGGTTGAGGTAACCGCATCAGTTCCATTCGAGGTGGAAGTGGCTCCGCCCGCAGCCACCTCCGCTCCATTTGAAGTAGAGGTGGTCACACCTTTTACTGTGACAGTATCAACCACACCCCCATTCAACTCAAAAGTAATACCCTAAGATTATGTTGCCGAGACTCGGCGAAAAGGGAAGGCCAAGATAGAGGAATCTGAAGCTGCATAATGAATGACTAGAACTGGAAGAGTCTATACACTTGAACACCTAGGAGGTTCAAGTAAGGAGGCCACTACTAGGAAGCCTATAATTGAGACCGGGCTAGATGACTTGTGTAGAAAAGTACAGGCAAAAGAGTATTCTGTTTTTGACCATCTGAACAAAGTCCCTGCTCCGATATCTATCCTGTCACTATTGCAAAATTCAGAGGCACATAAGAACGTCTTAATGAAAGTATTGACCGAGGCTTATGTACCCAATAACATCACCGGCGGAGAAATGGCCAACATGGTTGGGCAAGTGCTGGAGAGCCATAAGATTATCTTCCACGAAGATGAGATACCGCCCTAGAGTTTGAATCACAATTGAGAATTGCATATTACGGTGCAATTTGAAGACAAGTTCATTGCTAGGGTCTTGGTTGATGGAGGTTCGAGCCTAAATATTTGTCCATTGGACACTCTGAAAAGTTTGGACAAAGGTTTCCATGAAATACGGGTAGGGAGCATGAATGCAAAAGCTTTCGATGGGTCATAGAGGTCCACGATCGGGGAAATCAACCTTTGCTTGCAGATGGGGCCAACTTGGTTCGACGTTGAATTTTAGGTACTCAACATACCAGCCTCATATAATCTTCTGTTGGGCCTACCATGGATCCATGCCACTGGAGCCATGCCTTTCACACTAATTCAAGTCGTAAAGTTTGAATGGAACCGCCGGAGGTAATCATTCATGGAGATGGAAGTAACCCCATTTACACCAGTCAAACCATCCTGGCCATTGGACATAGAAAAAGGCTAGGAGGGGAAACCTATCATCATAATGAATGGGTCAATGGCGTTGAGAAGGATAAGTGGCGGAGTAACAAAATAGAAAGAATACTAGAATGGTCCAGATATAAACCTGACAAAGGATTGGGAAAAAACCTCCAAGGCATCACCAAACCAATACAGCTGAAAAATCATGGTACCACCTTTGGGCTCGGATACCAGTATACATGGCAAGAGTACAATGATTGGTCACCTCCATGGCGCAGACCGTATTACCCTCTTGAGCAACCATTGCAACGTTTGGAACAAGCTTTCCAACAGGCTGACACAATATGAGGGACTGCAGAGGAAGAAGCACTAGCTGGGTTAAGGAAATTCTTCTTGAAGGACGAGGACATGGACTGCGGTGCCATAATTAAGGAGGAGGAGGAAGAAGTCCTCACTATTCAGACTGTGGAAAAGGGAGCTATTCTCAGAAACTGGATCACCACACCATCCCGAGCCCGTCGAGTCCCTAGGTAGCTTAGCAGAATTTACTTCTATAGCTATTCTAGGCATTTAAGATTTCCTGTAGTTTCGTTTTAAGCTTTACTTGTTTCAAAATAAATGCTTGATTTATCGAGCCTTGCTTTGTCTGGACAAATTTTCAAGTTTTAATCAAATGCATTTGCTCTTTATTATTCACAACTATTTTTACACTTTTTCTTTCCAAAGCGTTATTAATACTTTTCCTGATGAACCAGTGACTGTGACATGTAATGAGGCAACACAACATAATGATAATGATTTAGAGGAAGAAGATGAGATACCCGAGGAAATCGCCCGGGAGGTTGAAAATTTTAAAAATAAGCCTAAGTCCAATCTGGACGAGACTGAAGTAGTAAATTTGGGAGACGCCGAGACCATCAAGGAGACCCGCATCAACATTCACTTGTCACCAACATAGAAGGAAGAGTACAATCATTTCTTAAAAGAATATAAGGACATTTTTGCACGATCGTATGATGACATGACCGGTTTGAGCACTTCCATAGTGGCTCACAAGTTGCCTACTAATCCCATGTGTCCGCCAATAAAACAGAAACTCAGAAAGTTCAAACCAAACATGAGCCTGAAAATCAAGGAGGAAGTTAAGATGAAAGCTAAAGTTCTCAGGGTGGTCGAATATCCAACCTGGTTAGCTAACATTGTGCCGGTTCCGAAGAAGGTGGGAATGCTAGAGTATGTGTTGACTATCGAGATTAAAATAGAGCAAGTCCCAAGGACGACTTTCTGCTGCCGAATATACATATCCTAATTGATAATTGTGCCAAGAATGAACTCCAATCCTTTGTGGATTGCTTCGCAGGTTATCACCAGATTTGGATGGATGAAGGAGATGCATAGAAGACATATTTCATCACACCATGGGGTGTATACTGTTATAAGATGATGACATTTGGTTTGAAGAGTGTTGGGGCCACTTACATGAGGTCCATGACAATCATCTTCCATGATATGATACACAAAGAAATAGAGGTATATGTGGACGACGTCATTATCTAATCCAAGAGGATCGTAGATCACATAGCGGACTTGAGAAAGGTCTTTGACAGGCTCAGGAGGTAAAATTTGAAATTGAACCCCGTAAAGTGTGCATTTAAGGTTCCTGCAGGAAAGTTACTGGGATTCATCTTCAGTCGTCAAGGGATCGAACTGGATCCGTCTAAAGTCAAAGCTATTCAGGAGTTACCGCCACCTAAAAGCATAAAGGATATGATAAGCTTCCTAGGACGTCTCAACTACATCAGTCAATTCATAGCACAGTCTACAGTCATATGTGAACCCATCTTCAAGATGCTGAGGAAAGATGCCGAAACAAGTTGGACAGAGGATTGTCAGAAGGATTTTGACAAGATCAAGGAATACCTGTACACACCACCAGTTATGGTCCCGCCAGAACCATGACGACTTTTGCTACTCTATCTATCTGTATTAGATGGAGCCTTCGGATGTGTTCTGGGACAACATGACGAGACAGGAAGAAAGAAGCAGGCCATATATTACTTGAGTAAGAAGTTCACACCTTATGAAGCACGATATTCTCTACTTGAACGCACTTGCTGTGCTTTGACCTGGACAACCCAGAAATTAAGACATTACTTCTGTGCCTACACTACATACCTCATGTCCAGGATGGATCCTCTGAAGTATATATTCCAGAAACCCATGCCGACCAGGAAGTTGGCTAAGTGGCAGATACTACTAAGTGAATTCGATATCGTCTATATAACTCAAAAGGTAGTCAAGGGACAAGCACTAGCAGATCACCTTGCTGAAAATCCGGTGTGAGGAGAATACAAACCTTTGAAAACGTATTTTTCTGATGAAGAAGTATCATTCGTAGGAGAGGACATTATCGATGCATATGACGGTTGGAGGATGTTCTTTGACGGAGCCGCAAATTTCAAAGGAGTGGGCATTGTAGCAGTTTTGGTATCAGAAATGGGTCAGCATTATCCGGTATCTGCTAAACTCAGATTTCCCTACACCAACAACATGGCGAATTATGAAGCTTGTATACTAGGGCTCAACATGGAAGTCGACATGAACGTTCAGTAGTTGCTGGTGATCGATGATTCAGATTTGTTTGTGCACCAAGTACAAGGAGAGTACACCACCAAGAATTCCAAGATATTGCCATATCTTCACCATGTGCAGGAATTGAGAAAGAGGTTTGCAAAGATAGAATTCCGACATGTGCCCAGAATTCAGAACGAGTTTGCCGACGCATTGGCCACCTTATCATCTATGATACAACATCCAGATAAGAACTACATTGATCCCATTCTAGCGAGGATCCATAATCAGCCGGCATATTGTGCTCACGTCGAGGAAGAAGAAGATGAAAAGTTTTGGTTCCATGACATCAAAGAATACTTATCAAAAAGAGAATACCCGGAGCATGCAAATCACACTCAAATACGCACGCTCCGGATATTGGCAAATCACTTCTTTCACAGTGGAGGGAACTTGTACAGAAGAACTCCTGATTTGGGTTTACTAAGATATGTTGACGCAAGGGAAGCTTCTAAGCTATTTGAGGATGTGTATGCTGGGACCTGTGGACTGCACATGAATGGGTTCTTCTTGGCTAAGAAGATACTCAGGGAAGGTTATTTTTGGATGAACATGGAGACAGATTGCATCCAGTATGTCCGCAAATGATTTCAATGTCAAGTGCATGCCGATATGATAAAAGTTCCGCTGAACGAGCTCAATGCAACAAGCTCACCTTGGCCATTCGCTACCTGGGGAATGGATGTCATTGGTCCGATCGAGCCCACGGCTTCAAACGGACATAGGTTTATTCTGGTAGCCATTGATTACTTCACAAAATGGGTAGAAGCTGCATCTTACAAAGCTGTGACCAAGAAAGTCGTTGTATACTTTGTCAAGGATCGAATTGTTTGCCGATTCGGTGTTCCTGAATCCATTGTTACCGAAAACGCCACCAATCTCAATAGTGATCTGATGAAATCTATGTGTGAAACTTTCAAAATCAAGCACAAGAATTCCACAACCTACAGATCTCAGATGAATGGAGCCGTAGAAGCCGCCAACAAAAACATTAAGAAGATACTAAAGAAATGGTAGAGAACCACAAACAGTGGCATGTGAAGTTACCCTTTGCTCTGTTGGGGTACCGCACCACGGTTCGCACATCAATTGGGGCAACTCCCTACATGTTGGTTTATGGTACTGAGGCTATCATCCCAGCCGAGGTGGAGATTCCTTCTTTAAGAGTCATACAGGGAGCTGAACTTAGCGATACAGAGTGGATAAGGAGTTGCTATGAGCAATTGGCCCTTATCGATGGAAAGAGGATGAACACAGTGTGTCACGACCAACTTTATCAAAAAAGAATGTCCAAAGCTTTCAACAAAATAGTCAAACCAAGATAGTTCGCACCAGGGCAGCTGGTATTGAAGAAGATATTCCCACATCAAGATGAAGCCAAATGGAAATTCTCTCCAAACTGGAAAGGTCCATACATGGTTCATAGGGTGGTGATAGGAGGAGCACTCATACTTGCAGAAATGGATAGAGAAATCTGGCCAATACCAATCAATTCAGACGCAATCAAGAGATACTATGCTTAGATTACGTACATTTTTCTCTTCTGATGTAATTGAACTACTCTTGACCTGATTCCCGTTTAAGAGGGGATACATAGGCATCCTTATGGGTTCGGTCATATCATAATAAAATTTTCATTTCCCTAAAAGCAGAAGGTGGGGTAGAATTTTGAGGAGGGTCCTCAAAATTCAGGGGCAAGTCTAGCGAGCGCCAATGTGTCAGACGGTCAGTAACCAGTCAGGAAACCGGGGCGAAATTTTGAGAAGGATTCTTAAAATTCCGGAGAAGACTCAGCAAGGCTTAGTATCCGCAAACAGTCAAAAATCATCTACCAAACTGAGGCAGAATTTTGAGGAGGACCCTAAAAATTCCATAAAAGAGCTGCAATGTCTTTGAGATATGTCACAGTCACTAGTTCACTTAAATATATCAATATATTTCTGAAAATAACTTTATTTTTATCAAATTGTATATTTTTGAAAACTCTACTTCCATAACAGTCAGGTGTCACCCAGGGGAACTCGAAAGGCTTTCAGAACGGAGCAAAGCAAGGCCGACAGACGAAGCACGAACCAACCTCCCCTCACAAACTTACAATTTTCCTTTGAACGCAGGCACATTTGACGTAACGGTAGCATTCGCAAAACATGTATACACAAAGATAATTCACTATCAATCAGGCCATTAGACATCGAATACATCTCCAGCTAAGACACATACTACTCTCATTTGCTACTTGCTTTAGCATGGGGCTAATTCTTACCTCCCTATTTGCATGAGTCTAATCCCTAACTCCATGTTTGCATGAGTCTAATCCTTGACTTCCCATACCTGCATGAGGCTAATCCTTTCCTCCCTATTTGCATGAGTCTATTCCCTGACTCCATATTTGCATGAGTCTAATTCTTGACTCCCAATACCTGCATGAGGCTAATCCTTGCCTCCCTATTTGCATGGGTCTAATCCCTGACTCTATGACTCCATAAGGGTAATCCCCGCCTCCCTACTTGCATGAGCCTAATCCTTGACTTCATAAGTGCATGGGGCTAAATCCTGCCTCCCTATTTGCATGAGTCTAATCCCTGACTCCATGTTTGCATGAGTCTAATCCTTGCCATACTTACATGAGGCTAATCCCTGCCTCCCTACTCTCATGAGTCTAATTCTTGACTCCATACTTGCATGAGGCTAATCCCCGCCTCCCTACTTGTATGAGGCTAATCCCTGTCTCCCTACTTGCATGAGTCTAATCCTTGACTCCATACTTCCATGGGGCTAATCCCAGCCTCCTTACTTGCATGAGGCTAATCCTTGCCTCCCTATCTGCATGAGTCTAATCCTTGACTCCATACTTGCATGAGGCTAATCCCCACCTCCCTACTTGCATGAGGCTAATCCTTGCCTCCCTATCTGCATGAGTCTAATCCCTAAATCCATACTTGCATGAGGCTAATCCCTGCCTACCTACTTGCATGAGTCTAATCCTTGACTCCATACTTGCATGAGGCTAATCCATGCCTCCCCACTTGCATGAGTCTAATCCTTGACTCCAAACTTGCATGAGTCTAATCCCTGCCTCCCTACTTGCACGAGTCTAATCCTTGACTTCATACTTGCATGAGGCTAATCCCTGCCTCCCTACTTGTATGAGGCTAATCCCTGCCTCCCTACTTGCATGATTTTAATCCTTGCACTCTATATATACTTGCATGAGGCTAATCCCCGCCTCCATACCTACATGAGGCTAATCCCTACCTCCCTATTTGCATGAGTCTAATCCTTGACTCCATACTTGCATGAGGCTAATACTTGCCTCCCTACTTGCATGAGTCTAATCCTTGACTCTATGTCATGCTAATCACTGCCTCCCTATTTGCATGAGTCTAACCCTTGACTCCCTACTTACATGAGGCTAATCCCTACCTCCCTACTTGCATTAGTCTAATCCCTGACTTCATACCTGCATGAGGCTAATCCCTGCCTCCCTACTTGCATGAGTCTAATCCTTGACTCCATACTTGCATGAGGCTAATCCCTGCCTCCCTACTTGTATGTGTCTAATCCTTGACTCCATACCTGCATGAGGCTAATCCTTGCCTCCCTATTTGCATGAGTCTAATCCTTGACTCTATACTTGTATGAGGCTAATCCCTACCTCCATACTTGCATGAATCTAATCCCTGACTCCATACCTGCATGAGACTAATCCCTGCCTCCCTACTTGCATGAGTCTAATCCCTGACTCCATACTTGCATGAGGATTATCTCTACCTCCTTGCTTGCATGAGTCTAATCCTTGACTTCATACCTGTATGAGGCTAATCCCTGCCTCCCTACTTGCATGATTCTAATCCTTGACTCCATACCTGCATGAAGCTAATCTGTGCCTCCTTACTTGCATGAGTCTAATCCTTGACTCCATACTTGCATGAGGCTAATACCTGCCTCCCTATTTGCATGAGGCTAATCCTTGTCTCCATACCTGCATGAGGCTAATCCTTGTCTCCATATTCACATGGGACTAAGCATTGTCCCTTTTTTTCACAGATATTGCTCTATTTTACTATCTATTTGTTTACCAATCGGGCTAAGCTCTGCCCTCCATTTCACAAGACTAATCATTGTCTTGATAACATCATGGCTATTGCATATCATGGGATGAAATATCGCCAATCTATCCGAAGGCGTCATAGTCTAAAGGCATCATCCTCATACATTATGCCATGGCCTGAGGATCTCTCAAATTTGCATATCATTATTCAAAGTCGTCATGGTTCGGAGGCACCATCTTCATGGCCCGAGAGCATCATTTCATGGCCTAAGAATCCCTCACTAAATAATTCATGGCCCAGGATGTCATGGTTTGAGGACGTCATCATTAACCATCTGAAGACAACCTTTATGGTCCAAAGGGAATTTGCATCATGTCTAATGTTTCGCAAATACATGTTTGTAGCATCTTTCATCTGTAGGTAACCAGTAAGTAGCCTCTATCTTAGCAGGAGCGATCTTGCTCCAGTTCTTTCAACTATCCCAAGCTTTAGCCATTCCCCATAACCATTTTGCATCTCGTGTCCGTTTTTGTAATGACTTCATCGGCATATTCCGTCGATGAACCCAGAACTATACATGGCCTGATTCCTGTAAAACCAAGGATATGTAGGCAGCTCAAAGACCAGAGTTCGGTCTCTGTCTTTCATAACATCCCATCTTGTCAAAATTTGCCATCATTTCTTTACCCGAAAACTCTTTCATCCTTTCCGGGTAAAAATGGGCAGCTGTTGATACCCAATTTTTTCCTATATATTTTAATATGCATAAATACTTTCAAAATAGTATATATAAGCATATATATAACCATGCATAAGATTTTATTATTTTCCTATAATTTTAAAGATTTTAAATTGATTTATTTTCTTCCCTTTTACTCATAAAATCCGCAATAATTATCCCTCAAATTATTGTTGGGGTGATTTGATCATTTATATGCTATATTTATGACAAAATATTGTTAAAATATTTTTAGTACATTTTTATAATTGCATTTGGTATTTTTAAAGCTAAATTACATATAATTACAATATTAGCCTTATTAATATATAATTATATTTATATGCATAAAATTGATCTTTTATATTTTTAAAATGTTAAATATATATTTTAAATCATTTTAGTATACAAAGTTTTTCTAGGAATTATCTGTTATTTATCATAAATTATATGGGGATAAATTGGCTATTTAAAATCTAGCTAGATTACATTTCGATTTTAGCCCCAATTTTAACCCAACCCCAGCCTAATTTCTAATCATATTACCTGAACCAAACCCTAAACCCGCCTATCCGACCCAGAACCAATTGAATCATGGTCGTTGATCTGAGAGATCAACGGCCCGTATCAGCTCTTGCCTTTTTTTAACTCTAAAGACCCCTAGCCCTAATTCAATCTCTCAAACCCGCCGACTCTGTATTCTTTCATCTCCTCTCCTCTCTCAGCAAAGCAATCAAACCCTAGCCCTTCAAACCGCCGACCTCTCTTCTCCGGTCCTCTACAGTGATCTCTCATCGACTCCTAAGCCTCCAATGGCCTCTCTCATGCCATGCTTGCCTTCTCTAAGGTCTTCTAGGGCCCAGGGCCACACTGAATTGCATCTAAGGTTCGTCTCTTGTCTGTTCTTGGCTACTCCGGCATGATTTCGAGCAAAATCATGCTGTATTTGTTATGATCCTTGGGATTCTCGACAAGTTCTTTTAGCTCTTTATAGATTGCTTCCAAAAACCCTAATTTCTTCCTGTATCTCTTAGATCTGTACAGATCTAGGATGATTTGAGTTGGTTTCTTTTTAGTGTTTAACACTGTCCTTGGAAGTCATTTACAAGAATCATGTGATTTCAAGTGTTTTCGTCTTCTTCTAAAAATTAAGGTTTCAGAACTTCTTTTAAAACTTTGTTTAAACTGATTCTTTATGCTTAATCTTTTATTTCTTGCATATTTAGACTTATTCTAAGATTTTACTACCTTTTCAACTCGCCTATGTTGAAAGCCCTAATTTTCTAGATTTCTTCGTTTGGTTCTGTGTATTAGCATTGACTGATCGTTTCTTGTTTGAGTTTTTGTGACTATCTTGCCTCGAATATTTTCCTACTGTGTTTTTAGCTTAGCTTATGTCACCTCTATGTACTTATATTCATCTTGACTGTTCAGACTTGCCTCTTTCTCTCAGTGTTGTTTAACCTACATGTTTGCTATGTTTGGTTAATCTTATCTTACTCTATTTATATGCTGGATACTGAATCATGACTTTCTCTTTGATTGATTCTGGATTCCCTATCTCATGGTTTGATTGGAAGACCTTCCTTTAAACCTTCGATTCCTACTCTTTCTATTTAAATTGATTGATTTACCTACCTTGCCCGCATTAGTATTTTATTCATATTGATTATCTCCTTAATTAGAGTTTTCTGAACTTAGCCCTAATTGTTTACCCTATACTTAATGAATTTTAAATCTTTCCTTATTGGTCATACAGTGATTTGTTACCTTATTTGTTATTTTTTATTACTGTTTGAATTAATTCCCCTAACTTATAGGAGTGTTGGTACTGATTTTGCTCTAATTGATTCTGAGTTCCATAATTACTATACTATTGTGATTCTTGTCTTATTTTACCTAGTTTCGAATTACTATATTTACACACTCTCTCATTAACACAAACACACGAACACATTGGTTCAAAACTCTCTCTCACACCAAAAACTCTCTTCTGCTCTATTTTCCCTGGTTATATGTTATTCTTCTATGTCATGCGGCTGCAAGCCAAGGCTGATTACTCTACTCTCTTGCTCATCACTTTTTGTTTACTACCTTTTTTACTGGTATGTTCTAATTTCAATTCAAGTTCCAAAAATAATATTGTCCTTTTATTACTTCAGTTCATCATGTTTCTAGTTTGCTTTTACTTATGGTTTTGCTGTGAAACCTGTAGTTAATATGTTTACATGATTAGCATGTTATGTACTCCCCTTCCTTAGGATTAGTGTGAGCATGTTGCCCCTTCTATGTAGTTTGTCTCCATGTAATCTTACTCTATCTAGATTCTGATATGAATTTCCTTGTAAAGTAGTCTGCACCCCTAAACTTGTATGATTCTGGGACTGATTTTAAATCATGTTGATCCTATATTGAACCCCTTAAGCATTGTTGATTCTGTGACTATGTCTAATCAGTGTTTCTGAGCATAATTCCAAAGACTTCTACCTTCTATGTGTTTAGAATTATGTGTTTCACCTGTCCCCAATTCCATTTACCCCTATGTGAAGGCTTATGGTGCTAAATCTGTCTTGGTTCTTTGTTCTAAGTGTGAAGCTGAACCTGTTTTGGTTTTGTGTTTGATATGTTGTTTGCCCTACTCTTTTCAAAACTATCTCATTGAATAACTCCTCTGTCGTGTTACTAAATTATTTCAAGCAAATCTCTTTTAAACACTGTTTTCTCACTAAAACCTTTTCAACTGTGTCAAGCACTCTCACTCTACTCCTAAGTCATTGGGTTCTGCTCCCTCCAGTGTGTGTACTACCTTGGGATTCTCTTGAGAACCCTCTGAACTCTGGCACACTGAGGCTGGCCCTTCCAAACTGCACTTACTCAATTTGGTTACCAAGTCTAGGTGTGAGTACTGCCCCAGATCCTTGAGATCCTTAGGGAACTCTGACGCACCTAGACAATGACATTGTCTATGGAATTTGGGCATTTGAGGTTATTGGAGGCTTTGGAAATCTGTGCCTATTTGTAGGCTCCCTATAGAATAACTTCTTATTTTTCTTATCTACTTATGTAATTAATTCATATGGCCTGTAATAATTTGTAAGCGAATATTGGGGTAACTAGTGAAAAAGGGTGAGTAGTTGCATATTTGTGGGGTAATACGGGTAGAAACCATGCCTATAGGACTTTATATTTTTGTTATGTTTTGCCTTGCCATGTTAGAAACCATGCCTATAGGTCTCAAGTGGTTCCAATAAGAGAAATCATGCCTATAGGTCTCAACTGGTTCCATAATAGAAATCATGTTATAGGTCTTAAAATCAACTTCACAAGTAGATGCCATGCCTATAGGATATGATCCAATTCAACTTCTGTTATAACAAGTGTTTACATGTGTTTTTCATTTGTCATCATGCCTGCCAGTTTCTAACATCAGTTTTTTAAATAATTAGATATCATGCCTATAGGCAACAACACTAGAAATCATGTTTACAGATTTTAGTCAATAAGTCAATCCAGTCCCCAATTAGTTCACTTCGAAGCTGGTTTAATTAGTGTTTTATTTTCCTGAAATAATTTCTTTCAAAAATTGCCTTAATCTATCAATAGACAGCATGCCATTGGGATCCAAGAGTCTGTTTTAAATCTTCCTTGTTTTTACTATATAAAACGTAGTTATCATTATTCCGCGTGTAGGCAAGCCCATAGGGTATTTTCAAATCCTGCAACTCTGAAACTGTTTTTGTTACTTATTGTCGTTCTGATTTTAACAGGCTTTAAAAAATCAGTAGGCAAACTGATAGGGCCATTACTTCTAAGTTTATAAAATAAACTGCCTATCTTCAGTGTCTTAATATTCATTTAAACATCATGCCTTAGGATACTGTTTAACAAAAGGCCCTTATTTATGTTTGAGTCGTGCTGCTTATGTGCATTGTTTGTGGAGGTAAACTTGAGCTCCTAATTGCTTCTTTCCTATCTCATGTGCTAAGGTCCTATTTGTTCTTGCATGTTGCCTTAGTATTTTCCCTTTAAACCTTAGTGGTATGTCTAGAACTACCTATAGGTAGAGGTCCTAAATTTCCTCCAAGACCATTAAGAAGGGACGGGTAACAGCACGCAATAGAGATTGCTAACCAACACTCGCTTTAATGACTACTAAGGGGGTGGAAAGGGTAGATATGGGATATGATGACTACGCGCTAATGTCACATGTAGCCCCTCATTGAGGAGTGTTTACTAGACATTGTGTGGGGTGATACTGTAGGCTAACCAACCTAGGACCCCTCCTTTTCAAAATTCCTTTTGTTTAAACATTGTTTTATAATAAAACTTGTTCAAAACCTTTGTCTTATTATTTGAGTTATGCAACGTGCTTTACTTGCAAATTATTTGATTCAACTATTTGTTTGTTAATGGACTAATTCTTGAATACAAGTTCGGCCGGGACCCACAGTTGTGGACCAAGAGGGGTGCCTAACACCTTCCCCTCGAGGTCATTTCGAGCCCTTACCCTAATCTCTGGTAATGTAAACCAATCCAAGAGTTAATCACTCTAGGTGACCTGACGCACCATAACCCGTTAGGTGACTACTCTTCAAATACCCAATTCCCAATAGGAAACAAGTTATACACTCCATGAATGTCAAAACCAGGACCTCTCTTCGCGGAGGGAAAAAAGGGGACGAGACAAAATCGGCTCACCAAGATTGTTGAGAGGAGGATGCTCCGCTATCTGTGATGGGCACTGTCTGCTATGGAACCACCTACATCCATTCAAAAATGTAGCCCCCCGAGAAAAGAGACGTTAGTACCGTGGAATAGTACTAGTATGTATAACTAAACACCATCTCATTAGAAAGAACAACCATATAAGAATAAAGAAATCATAAGGATCAACAAAGGCTTTGAACAATCACCACATCATCAAATAAATGGATCACATAGCTTTCACACAATTTCCATAGCTTTAGGTTGTGACATCTAATACTCTTACATCATCATTCACAATACCACCGGTTTCTTGCGGGAGTTCGATCACGACCCAATCGGCTAGTGTAATGACCCGGCCAATCATTTTGAGCTTTTGCACTTCGCTCGCTAGTTCTCAAGAACGAATAGCCCCGCATGATATATTATGACTTATGTAAATCATCGGTTTTGGTTTTCAGGGTAACCAGTATGAATTTGGAAGAAACAGTTCTCAAATTGAAGCTTAAGATTTGAAAGGTTTGATCAAGATTTGACTTGTTGGTATATGATCTCGGATCAGAATTTTTATGATTTTTTTATCTCTGTTAGGTGATTTGGGACTTAAGAGCGTGATCGGAATGTATTTTGGAGGTCCGTAGAAGGTTTAGGCTTGAATTGGCGAAATTGGAATTTTGACGTTTTCCGGTTGATAGGTGAGATTTTGATATAGTAGTCGGAATGGAATTCCAGGAGTTTCAACAGGTTCGTTGTATTATTTGGGATGTGTGTGCAAAATTTCAGGTCATTCAGACGTGGTTTGGTAGACTTTTCGATCAAAAGCGGAATTCGGAAGATTTTGGAACCTTAGGATTGAATTCGATGTGATTTGATGGATTCGATGTTGTTAGAGGTGTTTTGAAGATTGGTATAAATTTGGGTAGTGGTATATGACTGGTTTGTGCCTTTGGTTGAGGTCCCGAGGGCCTTGGGGTGATTTCGAATGGTTGGCGGAAGGTTTGAAGTTGAGTTGGGACAGCTGAAGCATATTGTTGCTGTCATAATTGTTGAGCCTCCTTTTTCAGGGGAATTAGGTTATTTAAACCTGATTCAGAGTAGACCGATCTTAAATAGAACTAGTTTCAGATTCTACCGACAATGGTATTTACTATTAATATGGAAACGAACCAGATTTACTTGGGAATACCTATAGGCATGATTTCTATATGTTACTAATTTCGATATTATGAACATGACACTTATTTATAGCCGTTTAGAATCTAAAGCATGATATCTAAGTGGCATGTAGTATGTAAATAAGTCCTATAGGCAGGTTATCTAGGTGTGACATTGACCATGAAGAAATTGAGATAAACCCTAGAGAAATGGTGTCTAAAAAATGCAGAATTGAACACAAAGAATTTAAAATAGTATTATAGGCATGCTTTCTACCCTTGAGCATACATAGTTACCCAACCCTTTTCACTAGCCATCCCCCAAATATTTATTACGAATTATTACAAACCAGAAATAATGAATTACATCAGAAAAGTAGAAAGAAAAGTTACAATGAGGGGAAGCCTGATTCTTTACTTCCTCTCTGAATTATGGAATAAACCACCTCAAAGATGCCATTGATCCAAAGCCTTTCTCGAACTTGAGTGTGTTAGAGTTCCCTAAGGGTCTCAATAGGAGCCCTGTTAGTGCTCACATCCAAGTTACATAACCAGAATAGGGATGAGTGCAGTGTGGAAATACCAGCCCTTATGTGTCCAAGTTCAGAGGGAGCTCATGGGTCCCAAGGCAAGGCTCACATAAGGGGGGAAGAACATAAGTCTAACAAGATGGTGAAAGTGCAGAAACAGAGTTTCAAGAACTGAGGGAATAGAGGAGGGGAAAGGATGATAGGGAGACAGCTATTAGCATTTTACAGAGTTAACAATTTCATACAAAGGGGTCAGGGGATTGGGAGTCCATTGGAAAGAGCCTATACACTTAGGTATGGGTTAGCATTGGACATGCACAGTAATGGGAAGTGCTGACATGCCTGTAATCCAATCACAACATATGAGATAAACATGGAGGTTATGATCCTAGGGGAATCAGGTTTGGGTCATGCACAACAATGTCCAATGCTGTCATGTCCCAAACCAACAACAAGTATTAAACACATTGGGGTAGGGATTTAGGATTCACAAGTCATGATACATTAATTCAGAATAGGAAAAAAGGGAAGTTACAACATGCTTTAATAATGGTACTTGGTTAAATACAAACAGTAGACAAGCAAGGATGCAAGAAATAGTAAATAAGCATGTTGTTGTTGGTGCAGAAGCTTAATTAGAACGTACTAGTAAGAAATGCAAATGCAGAGAAAAATAAGCACGTTTCTCAAAGCCTAGACTTAGCTTTCAACCGGCTAGGTAAGGCAGCAATATAGTAGTAACAGAGAAAAAAAAGGAGAGATTTAGTGGAGTGTGCGTTTGAACTCAAATGTTTATGCCTTGTGTTCGTGTCCTTGAAAGAAAAGAAGTACAGGGTATTTATAATTTTTTGAAAATGAGTAAGAGAGAGGTAATAGGCTACAAACATGGAAACAATCATGATTCAAAATCAATTATACAAGTGATTGCCATTAATTAAGGGATCACTTGCTTAACGGGCAGTGACAGGTTCAAAATAAGGAAGGAAATCAATTTGTCAGCAGGCTGCCAGTTGCCATAAAAGAAGTAGTAAAACATTAAATAAGCAATCGAGTCTAGGTATTGAAATACTCTAATTTTGAAAAGGATTCAGTAAGGAAAAATAGGAAAAGAAATCAGTTAACCTTAACAGGCGAGTGAAATCAGAATTTCGCAAAGGAAAAGTTTGAAATCAGTCACAAGTTTGAAGATCAGTCAAAGAAGGAAACTCATCATATAAATAAGGTGCATAAACACTATACATGCGAGGCCAAGCCTGTTGGCAAAAGGAAATAACATACAATAGTAGCACAAAATTCAGTAGATAGCAATATTAGAAGCATGATAGTGTAGTAGGTCAAGTCACATTGAACCAGCAGTGAAGAAAACATAGAATATCAAAGGCATGCGAAGATCTCACAGTAGTAGGTGAGGAAAACCCCTTTTAAAAATTAGGGTTTCAAGAATAATCGAGTTTTAGAGATGATAGAAAACCAGATTCAGAAGAATCACACAAAGGAATAAAAGGTTTTGAAATAAAGAACTTCAAATCGAGTCATGCACTTAAACGAACAGTCTTAGACTCAAAGCCATAACATTTTCAACAACAATAGAGTTTTAAAAGAGGATAAACAAATAAATCGGACAAAACTCAAGCAAAACAAACATTCGTCTAATAAACAGTCAAAAGAAAATAGGGCTTTTAACATGCAAACTCAGGTAGAAGATCGATATGAGCAAACATAGCAAAACATGTCAAAAATCAGAGGAAAGTTTTGAAATAACTTAACAAGAACCCTAATCGGAAAAGATAAGGGGTTTTGAAAGCAGAGTTTTAAAAAAGAAACTTCGAGAAAAATGCTTAGAAGTCCAAAGCAAACATAGATCTGAAGCAGATCTAAGAGAAATCGAAAGAACCTTATAGGTTAGGGTTTCAGAAGAACCCCAAGTGATAAGAAAGGCCTTGAAAACCGTCGATCTAAGTAGGAGAGCCAAAAGTCTGACTCAAATAGCCATGGCTGGTCGGAAAAAGGTCAGAGACGACCGGAGAACAATCATCGAGCAAAGATTAGACAAAACCCGTTTAGGATCTAGTCATGAGACCACAGGAACGATCACGTAGGGGCCATGGGAGGTTGATACAGGTCTCTGATGACCTTGGAAGGCCACAGATTAGAGTGGTTGTAGAGAGGATTTGGGAGAGGAGGGGTTTCAGAGGCGGCGGATTATGAAGAATGAAAAGGGTTTGGGGGTCTTTGGGTTTAATTAGGAAATAATTAATGGGAGCCGTTGATCTAAACGATCAACGACTGGGATTAGATGGGAGTCCGGATTGGTCATTTAAATGGGTTGTGGGTCAGTTTGAATGAGAATTGGGTTAGGGTAATTGGGCTTCAAATTGGGTTCAATTGGGGTTCAAAATCGGGCTATAATTGAAATAAAATGGGGCTAACATTTAAATAGCCAATTTTTCCTATTTGATTTATAAAAAAATAGTAAATAATTTTTGTAAATAAATTAAAGGTACTAAAATGATTTATAGTACATAATTATCAAATTAAAAAGGCTGGAATTAATTTTTATAAATGTAAACGCAACTAAATCTTAAAAGAGGTTAATATTGTAATTATATGCAATTTGGCTTTAAAAATACTAAATAAATTTGCAAAAGTTTGCAAAAATTATTTTAGCTATAATTTAGCAAATATATTGACAATACAATAAATAAATCACCAAAATGATAATTTTGGGAATTATTATCGATTTTTTATGAACAAAATAGGGAAATAAATTGGTTAAAAAATCTTTAAAAATTAAGGAAAAATAATTAAGCATTTGGAAATACTTATATATGCACACATATGATATTTTGAAAGTATATTCCATATTAGAAAAATATATAGGAAAAAATTGGGTATCAACAGCTGCCCCTCTTTACCCGGGAAGGATGAAAGAGTTGTCGGGTAAAGATATGATGACCAATTTTGACCGAGCGAAATGGTTCGAAGAGGTTTAGGCCATGCCCTGACTTCTGAGCTGCCTACATATCCCTGGTCTTACAGGAATCTGGCCATATGTAGTTCTGGATCTATCGGCGGCGTATGCCAATAGAGACTCTTTAGGAACAGACGCAATATCCTGGACGGGGTGAGTGGACGGCTTGTGGGAATGGTTAAGGTTTGATATGGTTGTAGGAATTGGAGCGGGCTTGCTCCTGCCGGGATGGACATTGCTCGCCAGTTTACTAGCAAATAAGTAATACAAGCATATATTGTGCATAAATTTAAACATGATGCAATTTCCCGTCGGACCATGAAGAATGTCTTCGGATGGTTAGAATTATGTCCTTAGATCATGACGTCCTGGGCCATGAAGTGTATAATAAAGGATTCGTAGGCCATGAAATGATTGCTCTCCAGCTATGAGGATGGTGCCTCCGAACCATGATGCCTTTGAATAATGATATGCAAAAGATTAAAAGGGGTCCTCAGGCCATGACATGGCATTCTCGGGCTATGAAAATGGTGCCTCCGAACGATGATGCCTTTGGATAATTCGGTGATCTTTCAGCCCATGAGATGCAGTATGTGGCGATCTTTTAGCCCATGAAATGCAGTATGATGCGATCTTTCCGCCTATGAGATGTAGTATGAGGCGATCTTTCAGCCATGCGGATGCAGTATGAGGCGATTTTTCAGCCCATGCAATGTAGTAGGTGGTGATCTTTTAGCCATGTAAATGTAGATGAGGTGGCGATCTTTTAGCCATGCAAATGTGATGATGTGGCAATCTTTTAGCCATGCAACTGTAGTAGGTGGTGATCTTTCAGCTATGCAGATGCAGATGGAGGTAGAGATAAACCTTGAAAGGCAGAATGGTAGCCTTAGGCAATGCAGAAAATGCAGATGGAGACAACATTTAGTCTCGGAAGGCAGAATGGTAGCCTTATGCAATGTAGAAAATGTAGATGGAGACAACTTTTAGTCTCGGAAGGCAGAATGGTAGCCTTATTCAATGCAGAAAATGCAGATGGAGACATCGTTTAGTCTCGGAAGGCAGAATAGTAGCCTTATGCAAGAAATAAAATGGCAAGTGGTAATAGAGCTTTCTTAGCTGATATTAGGTTGCGATATTGTGACTGCCGGGGACATTGTGATACACGGAATGTCATTGGTGTGTATGGATAGCAAATGTGGGTAAGTGCAATGGTTCTAAGAGTTGTATTCCTAAACAATGTTCGTCTCGTGAGTGTATGGTATGTTTGATGATTGTGCAATCCAAGTGCCTGCATCCAAAGAAAAATCATGTGTTTTGTAAGAGGGGAGGTTAGTTCGTATCCCCGCTGGCTCTACTTGACCTACTTAGCTTTGATCTGGTGATACTGTATGTATCATTGGGGTAGCGTTGCTAAACAAAGCAATTTCAGTAGTAAACATGCATGATTTTGTAAAAATATGACATAATAATAATAATTTTTTAGATGAATTGATGACTGTGACGTGGTTCAGGACATTGTAACCTTTCTTGCTACGGAATTTTGAGGGTCCTCCTCAAAATTCTGCCCCAGTTTAATGGGTCGATGCTTCTGACTATTACTTGCGATGATCGCCTGAAATTACTTCGGAATTTTGAGGGTCCTCCTCAAAAGTCTGCCCAGTTTCCAATTGCGGGGGAAATGCAAATTATATTAAATTGTGACCGAACCCATATGGCTTCCTATGTATCCCCTATTAAATGGGAATTAGGTTAGGCATATTTCAAATTACATCATATAAGGAAAACATAAAGATTACACATAGTAATGCTTGACTTCATCTAAATTGATCAGCTTTTGCCAGACTTCTCCGTCCATTTCTGCGAGTATGAGGGCTCCTCCTGTCAGAACCCGGTGAACCATGTATAGACCCTGCCAGTTGGGGGAGAACTTCCCTTTGGCTTCATCCTGATGCGAAAAAATTTTCTTTAACACCAGTTGTCCCGGTGTGAACTGTCTCGGCTTGACTCTTTTATTGAAGGCTCTGGACATTCTGTTATGATAAAGTTGACCATGGCAAACTGCATTCATTCTTTTTCCGTCTATAAGGGCTAGTTGCTCATAACGACTTTTCACCCACTCTGCATCGTCGAGCTCAGCTTCCTGTATGATCCTTAGGGAGGGAATTTCTACCTCAGCGGGAATGACTACCTCTGTACAGTAAACTAGCATATAGGGGGTTGCCCCGGCTGATGTGCGGACTGAGGTGCGATACCCCAGTAAAGTAAATGATAACTTCCCGTGCCATTGTTTATGCTTCTCTATCATTTTCGTCGATAGCTTCTTGATATTCTTGTTAGCGGCTTTTACGGCACCATTCATCTGAGGTCTGTAGGTTGTGGAATTCTTATGTTTGATCCTGAAGTTTTCACACATAGCTTTCATCAAGTCGATGTTGATGTTCGAGCAATTATCAATAATGATCGACTCTGGAATCCCGAATCGACAAACAATATGGTCGCGGACAAAGTCTGCCACGACTTTCTTGGTTATCACTCTGTAAGATGCTGCTTCGACCCATTTGGTAAAATAGTCGATTGCTACCAGGATAAATCTGTGTCCATTGGAAGCAGTAGGCTCAATTGGTCCAATAACGTCCATCCCCCAGGCGGCGAACGACCAAGGTGAACTTGTTGCATTAAGCTCATTTGGAGGTACCTTTATCATGTCTACATGTATCTGACAACGATGGAATTTTTGGACATACTAGATGCAGTCCGTTTCCATAGTCATCCAAAAGTAACCAGCCCGAAGTATCTTCTTGGCTAAGACAAAACCATTCATATGTAGACCGCAAGTCCCGACATGAATTCCTTGTAGTAGCTTGGATGCTTCCTTTGAGTCGACACACCTTAGTAGTCCCAAATCGGGAGTCCTCCTTTATAGGATTCCTATTCTATGAAAGAAATTGTTGGACAATCTCCAAAGTATGCGTTTCTGAGTGGGGTTTGCAAATTCTGGGTACTCGCATTTTGCCAAATATTCCTTGATATCATGAAACCAAGGCTTTCCATCCGCTTCTTCTTCGATGTGGGCACAATAAGCTAGCTGATCATGGATCTTATTTGAATGGGATCAATGAAGTTTTTGTCTGGATGCTGTATCATGGATGATAGGGTGGCTAATGCATCGACGAACTCATTCTAGACTTTGGGAACATGCTGGAATTCCGTCTTTGTGAACCTTTTCCTCAATTCCTGTACATGAAGCAGGTACGGGAGTATCTTGGAGTTCTTTGTTGCCCATTCTTCACGCACCTGATGTACGAGTCGGTCCGAATCTCTAATCACTAGCAATTCTTGAATGTTCATGTCAATGGCCATTTTGAGCCCTAGGATGCAAGCTTCATACTCGGCCATGTTGTTGGTGCACGAGAACCTGCGTTTGGCAGACACCGGATAATGCTGACCGGTTTCTGATACTAGGACTGCTCCTATGCCAACTCCTTTGAAATTTTCCGCTCCATCGAAAAACATTCTCCAACCGTCATAGGATTCTGCAATATCTTCTCCTATGAATGATACCTCTTCGTCAGGAAAATACGTTTTTAGGGGTTCGTGTTCTCCATCCACGGGATTCTCAGCAAGGTGGTCTGCCAATGCTTGTCCCTTGACCATTTTCTGAGTTACGTAAACAATGTCGAACTCACTCAACAGGATTTGCCACTTGGCTAGCTTTCCATCCTTGATATGAGATATATGGTATAGGCACAGAAATAGTGCCTCAGCTTCTAAGCTACCCAAGTCAAAGCACAATAGGTGCGCTCTAACAGAGAGTACGGGCCTCGTGCAGGGTGAACTTCTTACTGAGGTAATAGATGGCCTGCTCTGTCCTCCCTGTTTCATCATGCTGCCCAAGAACACAACCGAACAATTCATCCAATACTGCAAGGTAGAGTAATAGAGGTCTACCTGGCTTCGGCGGGACCAAGACTGGTGGTATTGACAGGTATTTCTTGATTCTGTCGAAAGCTTTCTGGTAGTCATCAGTCCATTTGGTAGCGGCGTCCTTCTTCAACATCTTAAAGATTGGCTCACAGATAAATGTAGATTGCGCTATGAACTGGCTGATATAGCTAAGCCTTCCCAAGAAACTCATCACATCCTTCTTGTTCTTTGGCGTTGGCAATTCTTGAATAGCTTTGACTTTTTATGGATCCCGTTCTATTCCTAGGTTACTCACAATGAACCTAAGTAATTTTCTAGCAGGAACCCCAAATACACACTTTGCAGGATTCAATTTTAGGTTGTACCTTCGCAGTATCCTGAAGAACTTCCTCAAATCTCCCATGTGATCAGTGGCTTTATTGGACTTGATGATGATATCATCTACATATACCTCAATCTCCTTGTGTATAATATCATGGAAAATGGTTGTCATGGCCCTCATGTAGGTGGCCCCTGCATTCTTAACCCAAACAACATCATTTTGTAATAATACATTCCCCACGGCGTAATGAAAGCCGTTTTCTCAGCATCTTCTTCATCCATCCAGATCTAATGATAACCAACGAAACAATCTACAAACGATTGCAACTCATGATTGGTGTAATTGTCGATCAGGATATGTGTGTTTGGCAAAGGAAAGTCGTCTTTCGGACTGGCCCGGTTGAGATCCCGATAGTCGACACAAACTCTGACCTTCCCGTCTTTCTTAGGCATCGGTACAATGTTGGCTAACCATGTTGGGTATTCTACTACCCTGAGAACCTTAGCTTTGACCTACTTAGTGACTTCTTCCTTGACTTTCAAAGTCATATCAGGCTTGAACTTTCTGAGCTTTTGCTTTACTAGCGGACATGTTGGATGGGTTAGCAGTTTGTGAGCCACAATAGATGTACTCAGACCAGTCATGTCATTATACAACCAGGCGAATATGTCCTCATATTCTCTTAGAAATTCTATGTATTCCTTCTTTTCTGACGGCGATAAGTGAACGCTGATTCGTGTTTCTTTGACGTTTTCTGCATTTCCTAGGTTAACAACTTCTGTCTCGTCCAGGTTAGACTTAGGTATATTCTCAAAATTCGCAACTTCCTTAACAATCTCTTCTTGTATGTCATCTTCCTCTAAATCTATGTTCGTTTGTTGCATTGTCTCATTGCATGTCACAACCATTAGCTCATCAAGGTAAGTAATAGTAACGCTGTATAAGTAAAGTAATGAGAGAAAAATAATAATAAGCGTCAAATTATAAGAAAAGTTAAAATTCTTGGATAAGTTGAATAATTGTTTTGGAACATTGGAGCTCTTATTGCGGGAATTAAAATGCACAAGAAAATCATTTATTAAATAAAACAGTGCATGATATTTGTTTTAGCCTTGCTACCCCGAGGCTCGTCGGGCTCTCGTTGTCCTGATGGTCCAGTTATTGAGGCGTGCTCCTCTGCTTATAGCCTTTATGGAAGGGCCTTCCTCCCCCTCCTCCTTGAGAACAACATAACAGTCCATGTTATTGTCTTCTAAGAACAAGTTCTTCATCGCTGCTAGTGCTTCATCATCATCTGACCCATAAATAATATCGGCCATTTGGAAAGTCTGCTCCAGATGTGGTATCGGCTGCTCTAGTGGATAGTAAGGACCGCACCATGGTGGCGACCAGTTGTTGAATTCTTCCCAGGTGTACTCATATCCCAGACAGAAAGTGGTTTCATGCTTCTTGAGTTTTATGGGCTTAGTGATTCCTTGGAGGTTCTTCCCGAGCCCTTTGCCAGGTTCGTATCAACTCCAATTCAGTATACTCTCGATCTTGTTATCCTACCATTTGTCAACAACATTTACCCGTTCGATGTGATGGTAAATCTCTCAACCTAGTTTTTTTCTTCCTTCGATTAACGGAATGGTCTGGCGACTGTATATATGGTTGCTACCGTCGCCGTTAATGATCACCTCCTGGTGATTCCATTCAAACTTTACCGCCTGATGTTGTGTTGATGCTACGGACCCAGTAGCATGAATCCACGGCCGTCCCAACAACATATTATAAGATGTTGGCACATCTATCACTTGGAAATCAACATCGAACCAAGTTGGACCCATTTGCAAACACAGGCTAATCTCCCTAATGGTGGACCTTTGGGAGCCGTTGAAAGCTTTCACATTGATATCTCCATCCTTTATTTCATGCAGTCCCTTACCCAACTTCGTGAGCGTTACCAGCGGACAAATGTTGAGACTGGACCCTCCATCGATCAGGATTCTGGTGATAAAATAGTCTTCGCATTGCATGGTGATGTGCAGCGCCTTGTTATGACCCAACCCTTCAGGTGGCAGCTCATCCTCATGAAAAGTAATTTTATGACTTTCCAATACCTGTCCTACCATGTTAGCCATTTCCTCACCAGTGACGTTGCTTGGCACGTATACTTCACTCAGCACCCCAACAGAGCATTCTTGTGTGCCTCAGAATTTTGTAGCAGATGAAGGATGGAGATTTGTGCCGGTGTTTTGTTCAACTGGTTGAAGACCAAATATTCCTTGGCTTGTATATTTCTCCAAAGATCATCCGGCCCTATCTCAATAATGGGTGGCCGATTGGAGGCCTGCTTGCTTGACACAGCTAAGTGTTCAGGGGTATAAACTCTTCCAATTCTTGTCATGCCCTGTGCCGCAATAGTTTCTTCGAACCTAACCTTGCCTTTCCTCCTTGACTCGGCTGTATAGTCCCATGGTATAGCCTTTGTATTGAATGGTGTCATGGTTGACATCGCCACTGAATCGGCGTGGATATCTTTACTCCGAATAGAGCATGTGCCTTGGGTGGTAAAACTGCAACTTCAAATAGTGCAGGTGCATTTGGTGGAGACATGAATTCGACCTCAATTAGTGATTGTGTCTTTGTAGATGACGTTGGTTCAAACTCAAGTGGAACGAACATATTTACCTAGGCATCCCAGAGGGCTGAGTCTGGACCATGATCGGATTAAGAGTAACTATTGGCTTCTTTGGGTCATCACCTTATGCTATCAATCTGATTGATCTCTCGGGATCCCAATCATCCTCTATTTCAATCATGTGGATGCCTCTAGCCTTATGGTCCGGCAGAGGGTTGTTGCGGACATTTGGAGCGGGTTCCTTTTCCACAATAATATCTCTATCAATCAGAGACAGGATCTTGTCTTTCAGAGAATGACATTCGTCGATGGTGTGTCCTTCATGCCGGAATGGTATGTACAGGATTTATTCGGATTAACCCATTGAGAAGGGTTCTCAAGAGTTGCAGCAGGGATGGGGGTGACATAACTAACAGATTTGTGTCTCTCGTACAATTGGTCAATAGGTTCAACAATGTTGTATATTGTTTTGGAGGTCTGCAATCAAAATTTGGTCGAGGTCTGGGGAAGTGTTGGCATGTAGGAGGTGATTGATAGTGGGATGGTTGAACATTGTAGGTTTGGTAAACATGTACTAGTTGGGAATATTTGGGTGAAGTAGGCTGATATGCGTGAGGTGGAGGTGATTGATAAATAGGTGGTGGAGTTTGGTAGAAGGGTGAGGGTGCTTGGTAGTTCGGAGTTGGTTGATATGTGAGTGGAGGTGTTGAGTAAATTTGGTATTTGATAGGAGATTTGGTTCTCTGTGCAACCATTATGGTTCCTACGTCCGTTTTCTTGGACACACCACCTGACTGCAAGGCCTTATTTATAGCTTGCAAGACCTCGAAGTTTGTAACCATACCGTTTTTGATGCCCTCTTGAATCCTTTCACCCAACTTGATAACGTCAGAAAATTTGTGGCTCTCGGTCATCATTAGTCATTCATAATACTGCGGGTGATCATAGGCTAAAAACTCGTATTTTAGTCGTTGTAACAACACTTTAATTATTGTATTTTACAAAAGTTTGAGCTTAAATGATAATGAGTTGTACTAAATTCATGTTTATGCCTTGCAGGAAGCTAATCCGACTTAAGAAATAAATTTGGGATAAGTTTGATTGATTTAGGGCTTTGAAGTCTGAGTAAAAGCTAAATAAATCAAGTCGGGATCGTGTTCGGGGGTCGCAAAGCAAGCCCGGATAGCAAAACAAATGAAAAAATGAAGCAGCGCAAAATTTTGCACTGCTGCGCCGCGGGGGGCGCCACGGCAGTGTAAAATTCTGCGCTACATTGTTTTGCTCTGTTAAAATGCATTCTGCCTCTGTCCAATCCATGTACGCACCGCGGGGGGCGCCGCGGACGTGTAAAAATCGCAGAATTACTCTATTTCGATCTAAAAAGGGCATAATTGTCAAAACCCCTTCACACACGATTAAAAAGAGAAAAGCATCCATTATTGACGGACCTGACCTGTTTTGGGAGAGAAAGAGACGAGGAGATCCATCTTGGAAGATCAAAATCAAGAGGAGATAACACTTTGGAGCAAGGATTAAAAGAGTTTTTCTAAACTTTCTTCTAGTATCTATTTATTTGATGTTTATGACTTATATTGTTGATGTTTGTATAATTATGAGTGGCTAAAATCCCAAATATTCTGGGGTTATGGGTGTTAGATAATTATGTTATTTGAAGCTTAGATTGATGATCTTGAAATTATCGTTAAGGGTTTGTTTATTTGATTATGCTATTAATTATTTTACTGCGTAGCTAACAGTGAAATAATATTTATGAATCTTGAGTTAAACTTGA
The DNA here is from genome assembly GCF_000393655.2 of Nicotiana sylvestris. Lineage (NCBI taxonomy): Eukaryota > Viridiplantae > Streptophyta > Magnoliopsida > Solanales > Solanaceae > Nicotiana > Nicotiana sylvestris. The sequence goes on from NC_091061.1 coordinate 36,324,846, forward strand.
AAAAGGAAATTCTTGATTGTATATAGAATCAAATAGAGCAAGATCTGGATCCTGGGCATCGGGTGAAAATTCGCAATTAAGATAGAACTATACTTAATTGCCTTGTTTGGTTGAGAAATAGGATTTGTAAATGCATTTGAGTTAATATTAATACCATATAGGTATTAATTTAACTTGAATAGGCGCAGAAGAAATCGATAGATTCTTATGGGTATTATTAACCCTATAATCAATAACCCAGATAATTCAATAAATCATTTTAAGCTAAAAATATAGCATGATCTCTAGCAGTCCCATAACCCCGGGATATCTCCTTTATTAATTGTTAAAAGAAAAATTCATAAGTGGCATAGTAACTTTGCGTTGTATTATTGTTTGTCTACTAGTTAAATTGTAAATTGGTAATTTATGTATTTTGTGATGAATTAGCTTGAATCGATAATTGTTTGAGTTTGCATCAGCCGTTAAGTTAATCATAAGTCCTCGTGGGAGCGATACTCTACTTATTACTATATTACTTGAAGATCGCGTACATTTGCGTGAGTGTTTTGGTCGCAACAAGTTTTTGGCGCCGTTGTCGGGGACTTGGAAATTAGCTACTTGACTAAGTTAAGCTTTTATCAGCTATTGGTTTAAGTATTAATTTTCAGTTCACTTTGTTTGTGTCACGCAGGCTCTTCTCTTGAATGCGGAGGAGTAGAAGCACAAACAATCTCTTCCCTCTTGATTCTGAAATTGAAAGAACACTTCATAGAGCGAGGAAGGAGTTGGAAGCTAGATACAAAATAGAAAGAGAGTTGGACATTTTAGTTCAACCACACCTAACAGTGACGGCAGGTAATGGAGGGCGTCCGGTGATAGAAGCTGTAAGGCCAAATCTTGCTAATATGACTCAGGCTATTGTGAAGCCTGATATCACTGGTCACTTTGAGCTTAAACAGTACATGGTACAGCTGATTCAGTCCATTGGGCAATATGTAGGTCTATCTCATGAAGACCCGCATAGGCACATTCAGAATTTTTTGGAAATCACGGATACTTACAACTATCCAAATGTTTCCAAGGACTATGTCAGGCTAACCTTATTTCCTTTTTCATTGTTGGGGGAAGCTAAAGAATGGTTGCAGAAGGAGCCTGCTAATTCAATCCATACTTGGGATGATTTAGCAAAGAAATTTTAATCAAGTTTTTCCCCACTAAAAAGACAAAGTCTTTGCGGAGCCAGATTCTTGGGTTTCAAGAACGGGATGGTGAGACTCTTCGCCAAGCTTGGGAAAGATACAAGAAACTACTCCGAGACTGTCCACATCATTATCAAACTGATGAGGTATTGTGCCATACTTTTGTTGATGGATTAGATGAGACTTCAAAGATGAATCTTGATTCAGCTTGTGGAGGTAGTTGCATGGAGAGACCATATAGTGAAATACAACTTATGCTAAACAACTTCACTGCTAATGATCATAATTGGCAAGGTGAGGGATAACCAAGGAGAGCAATGAAACGGAAAGCAGCAGAGGTACTTGAACTTGATGATTTTTCAGCCATGAGAGCAGATATAGCAAAATTGGAAAATCAATGAATAGAATGACAATGAACCAGACACAACAATTGCAACATGTTCAACAAATGTCGATTTGTTGTGAAATGTGTGGTGACAATCACACAAGTGATATGTGCCCAATGAATCCTGAATCTATTTATTATGTGGGACAACAAAGCAGAGGTCCGATGAACCAACAAGCACAATATGGGAACACTTACAATGCAAATTGGAGAAATCATCCTAATTTCTCTTGGGGTGGAAATCAATCAAATCAGAATCAATATAGACCCCAAGGAAATTTTAATAAACATGAAAGGCCACCCCAGCAGGTAGAAGAAAGTACAAATAATTTTTTGAAGAAATTGTTGCATGACAATCAACAACTCAGAATTGATTTCAGAAATCTTGAAAGGCAAATGGGACAGCTAGCTGCAAATCAAAGCACTAGACCTGCAGGTGCTCTTCCAAGTGATACAGAGAAAAATCCGGAAGTTAGTGCAATTACACTTAGAACTGGAAGGGAATTAGAAGAAGTTCCAAAGAAGAGAAAAGACAAGCCTATACCTGAGGGTGAATTGATTCCCAAAGCAACACATGAAGCAAAGAAAGATGATACAGTTTCAGCGCCTGTGAATGTTCCAAGGCCACTACCACCTTTTCCACAAAGATTGCAGAAAAAGAATGATGATCGCATGTTCAACAAATTTCTCTCTATGTTGAGTCAGATTCAATTGAATATTCCGTTGGTAGATGCGATTCGTGATATTCCAAAGTATGCCAAGTACATAAAAGATATTGTGGCTAACAAGAGGAGATTGACTGAATTTGAAACAGTTGCACTTACTGATGGGTGCACTTAAAGGGTCCAAAATAAGCTTCCTCAAAAGCTTAAGGATCCTGGCAGCTTTACTATCCCCGTGAGAATAGGCAATGTTGATGTAGGCTATGTACTTTGTGATTTGGGAGCAAACATAAATTTGATGCCATTTTTCTTGTACAAAAAATTGGTTTTGGGAGCTCCAAAACCCACCACTGTGATGTTGCAACTAGCAGACATATCCATAGCTTACCCGGAAGGGGTGATTGAAGATGTGCTGCTGAAAATTGGGAAATTCATTTTCCCTGCTGATTTCATTATCTTATATTTTGAAGTAGATGAAAAAGTTCCTATTATATTGGGAAGACCTCTCTTGGCTACATGTGATGCTATAATTAAAGTAAGAGAGGGAAAAATGATCATGAGAGTTGACAACGAGGAAACTGTTTTTAATATATACAAAGCAATTCAACTTCCTTGACATTATGAAGAATTGTCTATGATATCTGTCATGGAGATGGATGAGCAACTTATTGCCCCAAGTGCATATTTGAAGGATTATTTAGAGAAAGCAATTGCATTGTTCGAGAGTTTGGAGATTAATGATGAGGTTGAAGAGATGAAGCATATTTTGAATGCATCATGTGAATATATGAAAGGTTTAAATCCCTTTGTACCTTTGAACAGACCAAATGGTCCTCCTCCGAAGCCATCAATTGAAGAAGCTCCAAAATTGGAACTAAAGCCTTTACCTTCTCACCTTCATTATGCTTATTTGGGTAGTTCTGATACGTTACATGTTATTATTTCTTCTGACTTATCTGAATTGCAGGAAGAAAAGTTGCTGAGAGTACTGCGTGAGCATAAAAGAGCAATTGGGTGGATAATGTCTGACATAAGAGGTATTAGTCCATCTCTTTGCATGCATAAAATTCTCATTGGGGAAGGACACAAGCCGAGCATAGAAAAACAACACTGCCTAAATCCCAACATGAAAGAGGTGGTAAGAAAAGAAGTGATTAAATGGCTTGATGCAGGTATTGTATTTCCAATCTCTGATAGCAAATGGGTAAGTCCAGTCCAATATGTTCCAAATAAAGGAGGAATGACCGTAGTGGCAAATGAAAACAATGATCTGATTCCCATTAGAACTGTTATTGGGTGGAGGATTTGCATAGATTATAGAAAATTGAATAATGCCACCCGAAAAGACCATTTTCCTCTCCCGTTTATTGACCAAATGCTTGATAGATTAGCTGGGCAAGAATACTACTATTTGTTGGATGGTTACTCGGGATATAATCAAATTGTTATAGCCCCAGAGGACCAAGAGAAGACCACATTTACATGTCCCTATGGGACATATGCATTTAAAAGAATGCCATTTGGTTTTTGCAATGCACCTGCGACTTTTCAAAGGTGTATGATGACTATTTTTACTGATATGTTTGAAAGATTTGTGGAAGTATTTATGGATGATTTTTTTGTATTTGGATGTTCTTTTGATGAATGTTTAATGAATCTTGACAAGGTACTTGCTAGGTGCGAAGAAACAAATTTGGTACTAAATTGGGAAAATGTTATTTCATGGTAAGAGAAGGCATAGTCCTAGGGCATAATGTGTTCAATAATGGATTGCAGGTAGATAAAGAAAAGGTGGAAGCAATTGAAAAATTACCTCCACCGACATCAGTTAGAGGCATTCGCAGTTTCTTGGGCCATGCAGGTTTTTATCGTCGTTTCATTAAAGATTTTTCAAGAATTTCATCTCCTTTGTGCAGGCTTCTTGAGAAAGATACATCCTTCAAGTTTGATGATGCTTGTCTGAAAGCATTTGATGAGCTGAAAAGAAGATTAGTTACTGCACCAATTATCATTGCTCCATATTGGAAACTTCCATTTGAGTTGATGTGTGATGCAAGTGATATAGACATTGGAGCTATTTTGGGGCAGCGGAAGAAAAAAACTTTTACTCCATTCATTATGCGAGCAAAACTCTTAATCTAGCTCAAATGAATTACACTGTTACTGAAAAAGAGTTGCTCGTAGTAGTATGGACATTTGATAAGTTCAGGTCCTATCTAGTAGGAACCAAAGTCATGGTTACACAAATCACTCAGTTATCAAGTATTTATTTGCAAAGAAATATGCCAAGCCAAGGTTAATCCGATGGGTTCTTCTTTTGCAAGAATTTGATTTGGAGATTTAAGATCAAAAAGGAACAGAGAATCAAGTTGCAGATCACTTATCCAGGCTAGAAAATCGAGGCCATATCACTGAAGGAGAATCAATCAAAGAAACATTTTCTGACGAAAATTTGCTAGCCATCACTTCAGATGAAACCCCGTGGTATGCTGATTATGTGAATTTCATTGCAAGTGGGGTGACTCCACCAGAATTCACAGCTGATCATAGAAGAAGATTCTTACATGACGTGAGATTCTACATGTGGGACGAGCCTTTTCTATACAAGCAATGCGCAGATCAATTAGTAAGAACGTGTGTCCCTGAGGAGGAGATGAATGCAATATTGCATGATTGTAATTCTTCTCTTTATGGAGGTCATCATGGTGGAGAAAGAACTGCACAAAAGGTTCTGCAATCAAGTTTTTACTGGCCAACATTATTTAAAAATGCATATGCTTTTGTTAAAAAATGTGACTGGTGTCAAAGAACAGGTACAATCATGAAGAGGAACGAAATGCCTTTGCAAAATATTGGCAGTAGAGCTCTTTGATGTCTGGGGAATTGATTTCACGGGACCATTTCCATATTCTAATAGGCACAGATACATTTTGGTTGCAGTCGATTATGTGTCTAAGTGGGTTGAAGCCATTGCTCTTCCTACTAATGATGCAAAAGTAGTGGTAGGTTTCATAAAGAAGCACATTTTTACACGCTTTGGAACTCCAAGGGTGTTGATAAGTGATGGAGGAACACACTTTTGCAACAAATTGTTGAAACATGTTCTAGCAAAATATGGGGTAAGACACAAGGTTGCTACTGCATACCACCCTCAAACGAGTGGTCAAGTTGAAGTGTCAAACAGGGAGGTAAAATAGATTTTGGAGAAAACAATGAGTGCAAATTTAAAAGATTGGTCCGCTAAGTTAGAAGATGCATTGTGGGCTTACCGAACTGCATACAAGACCCCAATAGGTAGTTCTCCATACAGTTTGGTTTATGGAAAGGCATGTCATTTTCCTGTTGAGCTAGAACACAAAGCTTATTAGGCAATCAAAAAGCTAAATATAGATATGGACTTAGCCGGTGAAAAAAGACTGCTACAACTCAGTGAACTTGATGAATTTTGGTTTCATGCTTGTGAAAATGCCAGTTATATAAAGAAAAGACCAAGAGGTGGCATGACAAGCACATCCAACATCGTGAGTTTGAGCCAGGTCAAGAAGTTCTCTTGTTTAATTCAAGGCTAAAACTTTTTCCTGGAAAGCTTAAGTCCCGTTGGGTAGGCCCTTTCGTTGTGGTAAGTGTGACTCCTCATGAAATAGTTGAATTGCGGGACATAAATTCAAGTGGTACATTCTTGGTGAATGGGCAGCGAGTAAAACACTATTGGGGTAGTGATATCAAATGTCACAAGACCTCGATAGATTTGGTTGATGCATAATGACGTGTTGAGTCGTGTTGCGACGTTAAATTAGGTGCTTGTTGGGAGGCAACCCAATGACTAACATCACTAACTTTTAATTGTAGTTTATAAATATTAGATTTTAGATGTATAATGTTTTTAGTCATGTGCAAGCATAAATTTGGCATAAAATCAATTTATAATGATAGAGGGGGTAAATTGTGAGCTAAAAAAATCAAAAAATGGGCTAACTCTGTGAAAACTTGGCCTACCACATTGCACGGGGCATCGTACCACACACCGCGCCAGGCAAAATTGCACAGACAAGGCAGAATACAAATTTTTTAAAGCAGCTAGAAAAAATGGCCTACCGCGCCGCGACAGGCCATTCTCGTATAAAAAAAATTATTTCCTTAAATCCGAATCCCCCTCACCTTATTTCATTATTTCACTCCCCAAACTCTCTTCTTTTCAAACACCAAACTCAAAAATCCCAACCAAACAAATTCACTCAAACATTCATCCACAAATCCTTCTTCTTCTTGCAAGGTAAGTAGTCTCTTCTCTCTTTTCCTTCAAACTAGTAGTATTTTATTTGTTTATTTCCTTCTATTTTCAAGTATATTTGCATAAACCCTAGCAAGAATTGTGTTCATAATTTTCTTTTAGTTTCTTTTGTTAATATTGTTAAAAATAGTATTAGAAACTTAGAATGTATATTCTTTTTGTGGTTATGGAGGATTTGAAGGTGTGTTGAGGTGAAATGAGTTGAGTTTCTTGTTGAAGATTGTTAACAAGTGTACTAATCTGAAAATGCATATAAAAAAGTTAAAAATTGTGTATTGAATATTATTGTGAAGATGTGGTGATGTTATAGTTGTGATGAGAGGCATATTGGTGTTGTTGATATGATGATTATGCCTCTTTTGAAGTTGAAATTTTAAGAATAAAAGACATGCTTACAATGTGTTTGTTAAAATGTCTAAGTGACATAAAATTGAGTAATGTTGCAAATTGAGAAATAAATTGCATTGTGAGATGTTATTATTGATAACAGCTATAACATTAGGCCAAGCCATGATTTTTCGCTTTCTTTATGTAAAAATGAAATGTAAGATTCATGCTAATGTGCCTATGTAGTATTTTTTTTTACAATAGTTTTGAATTTTGTAAAATAGACTAATTTCTTTTTATGTTTATGTTTAATAATAATCTAGCTTAATTTTGTTTAATATTTATGTTTATGCTTAGTATTAATCTAGTTGAAAAATCTAGCTTAGTTTTTGATTTTTATTTTATTTTTAATTGTTGCAATTGTCTTTGATATTGGGTAGGTCGATAAGCATTATACCATTCTAATTGAAGAATAGGGTAGTCTGAATCCATGTTACATGTTAAGTGTCAACATGATGATATCATAAGTGTGGGTATTTACTCTACTTGCTCTTAAAATAATTTTGTGTATCTTTAACTAATATATCATATTGTGTAGGTATAATGTCTCAGCGCCCAAGCAAAAGATCAAACACTGGCCTATCTAAGGCTGCATCTACTAGCCGACGTGGAGGTAGAAGGGAACCATCTCCGGCACCAGTCGAGGAGATAGAAGAACACCTTGACACTGATGCAGAAGAGGTGCCAGAATGCAAATATGGCATCAGGGTTATTCTAGCCCATACAATACAATGGTTCCAATCCTTTGTCCCTGCTGTGCCACCAACCCTAGAAGTTGCCATAGATGAAGCAAAGCTTACCCATAAGTATAATGCCATATATACTAACATTCGAGCTTTGGGTTTTGAAGGGTTGTTTCGCCAAGGTGATAGTGTGAACATTAACTTGGTCAAAAAATTTATGCCAATTGGCAACCAGGAGGTGATTTAGATGCAAGCTATCAAGTCAGAGTCAGAAACAGAGTAATCCCATTTTCTTCAAAGGTCATCAATCAAATAATGGGTTTCACTGAACATTCACATAAGCTGTTCCAGAGGTTCGTGCGTAGACCAGATTACCTAGACATCCGCAGACAACTATGTGGTGAAGATTCCTTTGCCTTGTGGACTAGAGATACAAATGAGTGTCACAAGGAAATGAAAAAAGGAACATTCCAGCGTCCAGCAAGAGTCATTTTGAAGATAATAAATGCCAAAATCATGCCAACACAAAGTGATACAGACGTATCAAAACTAAAGATTTGCTTGATTTATGCATTTTTAACAGGAATGCAGGTGGATCTCGGGAAATTTATGCTGGAACACATGTCAAAGGTAAGACCTTTTTAGGGACGTCGCCTACACTATCCGAGTATGATTACTCGGTTATTGCAGACGCACTTCATTGAAGAAGAGTATCACTATGATCGGCGGATAGAAGTAACATATCCTTTCAGGGTGCTTGATGCCACGACTGTGATAGATCCGTTTGCAGCCGCACTTAACCCCGATCAAAGGTTTGTTCGGGTGAAAGAGACTTTGCAGATATTATTTGCTGACCTGCGCCTTCGTGCTTCTAGAGGGGAAGTGAACTTGGAAGAGTTTCAACAAAATCACCGTTTATCTCCTTTCACACAACAGTGGTTAGGAATGGCTCAGCATGGACAAATCCTACCGGATGAAGATGTGAACTCTATTCCCTCAGATGACGAGGAATATTTGCGCACCTTTAAGGATGACGATGCTTAGGCCAATGGCCTTAGGGAGTCTTTTCTAATCTATTTTTGATCTTTTTGCATTAGGGACAATGCAAGTTTTTCAGTGTGGGGTGGTTGGCCCCTATTGTAATGTACTTACTTTTATATTTTTCGTATTTTGTTTGATTGAGTTTAGTTATTTTGTTTAGTTTGTTAAAGTTTCTTTTAGTTTGTTTTGTTAGAATATAGTGTTGATAGATAGTAAGTAATACTAATTTCGGTATAGATCCCTCCTGGATTTTCTTGTTGAAAAATAAAGTCGAAATTCAAAAAAAAAATCCATCAGAAAAATTCTAAATTTTTGAGTTTGCAATTTTTGTTTTGTTTTATTTTCAGTTTAGTGTATGCTAGATTTGGTTTAAATTAAAAATTTCCCCCTGGTTTTTCTTTACACAACGGTTCTTTTCCAAAGGTGTATTTGAACCGGGTATAGTATAATTTTTTATTTCAATTGAATAAAAAGTTCCTAACTTACAGAGTTAATCTCCTCAAATGCACATGCTTTAGAAGTTATATGTACCTTATTTGTGATGTTCAAATCTAAGTTCTTGATTCTAAAGTAAGTAAGTTCTTTAGAAGTTATAAGTTCCTTGGCCTGTATCTTTCTCCAAAGATCATCCGGCCCTGTCTCAATAATGGGTGGCCGATTGGAGGCCTGCTTGCTTGACTCAGCTAAGTGTTCAGGGGTATAAACTCTGTCAGTTCTTGTCATACTCTGTGCCGCAATAGTTTCTTCGAACCTAAACTTGACTTTCCTCCTTGACTCGGCTGTATAGTCCCATGGTATAGCCTTTGTATGGAATGACATCATGGTTGACATCGCCACTTGAATCAGCGTGGATATCTTTACTCCGAATGGAGCATGTGCCTTGGGTGGTAAAACTACAACTTCAAATGGTGCGGGTGCATTTGCTAGAGACACGAATTCAACCTCAATTGGTGCTGGTGTCTTTGTAGATGACATTGGTTCAAACTCAAGTGGCACAGACATATTTACATTGGCATCCCTAGAGGGCTGAGTCTGGACCATGATCGGATTAAGAGTAACTATTGGCTTCTTTGGGTCATCACCTTCTGCTATCAATCTGATCGATCCCTCGGGATCCCAATCATCCTCTATTTAAATCATGTCGATGCCTCCACCCTTATGGTTTGGTAGAGGGTTGTTGCGGACATTTGGAGCGGGTTCCTTTGCCACAATAATCTTACTATGAATTAGAGACTGGATCTTGTCTTTCAGAGAACGACATTCGTCGGTGGTGTGTCTCTTCTTGCCGGAATGGTATGCACAGGATTTGTTCGGATTAACCCACTGAGAAGGGTTCTCAATAGTTGCAGCACGGATGGGGGTGACATAACTAACAGCTTTGAGTCTCTCATACAATTGGTCAATAGTTTCAGCAATGGCTGTATATTATTTTGGAGGTCTGCGATCAAAATTTGCTTGAGGTCTGGGGAAGTTTTGGCATGTAGGACGTGATTGATAGTGGGATAGTTGAGCATTGTAGGTTTGGTAAACATGTGCGAGTTGGTAATATCTGGGTGAAGTAGGCTGATATGCGGGAGGTGGAAGTGATTGATAAATGGGTGGTGGAGTTTGGTAGGAGGGTGAGGGTGCTTGGTATTTCGGAGTTGGTTGATATGTGAGTGAAAGTGTTGGGTAGATTTGGTATTTGATAGGAGATTTGGTTCTCTGTGCAACCATTATGGCTCCTACGTCCCTTTTCTTGGACACACCACCTGACTGCAAGGCCTTATTTGTAGCTTGCAAGGCCTCGAAGTTTGTAACCATAATGCTTTTGATGCCCTATTGAATCCTTTCACCCAACTTGATAACGTCAGAAAATTTGTGGCTCTCGGTCATCAATAGTTATTCATAATACTACGGGTGATCATAGGCTAAAAACTCGTATTTTAGTCGTTGTAACAACACTTTAATTATTGCATTTTACAAAAGTTTGAGCTTAAATGTTAATGAATTGTACTAAATTCATGTTTTACGCCTTGCAGGAAGCTAATCTGACTTAAGAAATAAATTTGATTGATTTGGGGCTTTGAAGTCTGAGTAAAAGCTAAATAAATCAATTCGGGATCGTGTTCGGGGGTCGCAAAGCAAGCCCGGATAGCAAAACAATTAAAAAAAAGAAGCAACGCCAAAATTTTGCACTGCCGCGCCGCAGGGGCACCGCGGCAGAGCAACAATCTGCGCTGCATTGTTTTTCTCCATTAAAATGCATTCTGCCTCTGTCCAATCCATGTACGCGCCGCGGGGGGGCGCCGCGGATGTGTAAAAATCGCAGAATTACTCTATTTTGGTCTAAAAAGGGCATAATTGTCAAAACCCCTTCACACACGATTAAAAAGAGAAAAGCATCCATTATTGACAGACCAGACCTGTTTTGAGAGAGAAAGAGACGAGGAGATCCATCTTGGAGGATCAAAATCAATAGGAGACAATACTTTGGAGCAAGGATTAAAAGAGTTTTTCAAAACTTTCTTCTAGTATCTATTTATTTGATGTTTATGACTTATATTGTTGATGTTTGTATAATTATGAGTGACTAAAAACCCAAATATTCTGGGGTTATGGGTGTTAGATGATTATGTTATTTGAAGCGTAGATTGATGATCTCGAAATTATCGTTAAGGGTTGTTTATTTGATTCTGCTGTTAATTATGTTATTGCGAAGCTAACAGTGAAATAATATTTATGAATCTTGAGTTAAACTTGAAAAAGTAAATTCTTGATTGCATATAGAATCTATAGAGCAAGATCTGGATCCTGGGCATCGAGTGAAAGATTCGCAATTAAGATAGAACTATACTTAATTGCCTTGTTTGGTTGAGAAATAGGATTTGTAAATGCATTTGAGTTAATATTAATACCATATAGGTATTAATTTAACTTGAATAGGCGCATACGAAATCGATAGATTCTTATGTGTATTATTAACCCTATAATCAATAACCCAGATAATTCAATAAATCATTTTTAAACTAAAAACGTAGCATGATCTCTAGCAAGCCCATAACCCCGGGATATCTCCTTTATTAATTGTTAAAAGAAAAATTCATAAGTGGCGTAGTAACTTTGCATTGTATTATTGTTTGTCTACTAGTTAAATTGTAAATTGGTTATTTATGTATTTTCAGATGAATTAGCTTGAATCGATAATTGTTTGAGTTTGCATCAGTCGTTAAGTTAATCATAAGTCCTCGTAGGAACGATACTCTACTTATTACTATATTACTTGAAGATTGAGTACACTTGCGTGAGTGTTTTGGTCGCAACAGCGGGTCCTGAGCCCGGACAAAGAATTTGTTCATCTGTTCCTCCTCTAAGGGGGGTCTAAACTTAGCAGCTTCGGACCTCCAGTGAGTATCATACTTGTGAAATGTTTTTGTAGGCTTCTTCTTTAGATTCTGGATATAGAACACATCCGGCGCATTTTCTGTGTTAAACCTGAACCTGTCCATAAAGTCGGATGACATGCTTACCCAGCTTGACCATTTCTTTGTATCCTGGCTGATGTACCAAGACAAAACATCTCCCTTTATGCTCCTCATAAAAAGCTTCATGCGGATTCTCTTGTCTTTCCCTACTCCAACCAGCTTGTCACAGTACGTTTTCAAATGGACCCTTGGATCCCTTGTATCGTCAAACATTTCGAACTTCGGAGGTTTGTACCCCTCAGGAAGTTCGACAACGGACTGTATGCAAAGATCCTCATAATTCAGCCCTTAAATGCCTTGAATTTGGCTAGTCAATTTCTTAAGTTCTTCAGCCAAATTCCTGATGAGCAAATCCTTGTCATTACTCGGGTGTGCTTGAGATGGGTTGGGTAGACTGTGTCATAGTCTCCATGTAGATAGGGGTGCTATGGTGGGTGTGAAAGTGGTCATTTGTGGGGTTTTGGAGTTCTGGGATGAGTAACGGGGTGTTGTTTGAGGTATGGCAGGTGTTGCAGTGATGGTGAGGCGCAGGATGGTTTTGTTGCTTTGGGATATTCTGTGGAGGTGTGGGGTTCTGAGCATTTGGGAAATTGATATCTGGAGTGGTGAGGGAAAATGATAGATTGGCTAGATTCTGAACCTGATCAAGTTCTTCTTGGAATTTCAGCAGCTTTTGTTCGAGTTGTGATGCATTTTGTTTGGAAACCTGAGTACCATGACCATGATTGACATCTACCCGCTCAGCTGAGTTCTCCTTTCTGACATTATTCAAATCTTCCATCTTCCCTTTGTTCTTGTTTTTGACAGGATTAAGAGGACGAGTGGATGGATGGCCCTGGATCTTGTGGAATAAGATGATGTTTCCAGAGTGCACGAACTAACCTTTGGGAAGGGGAATAATAAAATAAAAAATAAAAATAAAAAGGTAACAAGTTAGTGAGGATCATAAAAATGTTGCGATATTTAAACACATAGTGCAGAATGTAAAACATGTCCTAATTTGGGAACCTCTTTGTGCCCGAGGTAGGCCTAGGGACAAATTAATTTAGAGAACTTAGAATGCCAAATGCCTCATTTATTGATATAAAATAAGTCGAATCCCAAATCGACACTAAACAAACAGGAAATAAATAGCACTAATGGCCATTGGCCTTATTACATTTTATAAAGCGAAAAGACAAACTCCTATCTATTTGGTCCCAGAAGGACCTTCCCCAGATTCAGCAGCTTTAGCTCCGTCGAACAACTTTGCCAGCTCACGAAGTCCCAGCAATAGGTAGGCTCTGGCTAGACGTCTGCCTTCGTTTCTTTCAGCATTTTGGCAGTCTTCGACCCTTTTGAGAAACTTTCTTTCTAATTCCACTATGCCTCGCTCCAGGTATCCCAGTCGCCTGTTGGCACTGACAGCCATATACTTCCATTCCTCAATCAGTTTATGGTTGTCTTCTTGTATCTCACGGTGCTCGCTTTCGCACTCCCCGATCTTCTTGCGCAGTTGGTTGTATTTGACCTGTGCCTTGGCCCTTTCATCTATGATCCTATGGCCCCTAGCAAACCCTGACTGGCCCAGAGTATCGTGATTATCTTCCAACCAACCTGAATAGTAGGGAGCGCAACCAACCTGATATCTGTCTAGCTCGATGGTATCTCTCCCTATGACGATCTTGCAGTGCCACAAATACTGAGCTTGGCACTTATAAGGACTATCCTCATTCTAGAAGTTAGCCCGGAAATGACTCATCTTGTCGACCCTTGGTATAACCTACTTCCTACCAGCTTGCCTCATAACCTAGAGAGGGACGTAAGTGTATGTTCCTCTCAGGCCAATCAATATCAGGAAAGGTGCATCTCTAGATCGGGTGATGAATTCCTTGGTAGGAAACCACTCGAGCATCCATTGTACCTGGTCCTCAGTTAGATTGTCAAATAGCTCTACCGATCCTTTGACATCTTCTGGCTGAGCGAACATATTGGGCATGTAATTCATTCGCCTCGGATGATGGAATGTGATATGATCATCCCAGTCCCTTTGCTGAGTCTCTTGTAGGTATTCACCCATTTGGAGATGCTCCATGAGCCAGAGTTGAAGTAGTAAATTGCAGCCTTCGAAGTGTTTGGTCCTCGTTGACACTTTTCCAAGGCTCGGTATATTTCCACAATGATCATGGGAACAATGCTGAAGGGTTGCCCACCAATTCCTTCCATTAGAGTCTTAGTTACCATAGCCTGCCTGGTGTGGATTCTTGCTTTCTTCATTGGAAACACGATCAACCCCAGGAAACAAAACATGAATACAAAGACTCTTAGGTGAGTATGCCCTAATGATGTGATGGCGAACTCGTTAGGATATGTACGGTAGGATTTGTTGTGCCCGTACCTCTCATACAAATAGTCAAAAAGGATGTAGGATTCTTTCAAACATGTCAGTTCTGGGTTCTTCTTCAAACCCATCATTTTGAGGAAGCCCCTGTCCTTGCGGTTCTCAGTCATTAACAAACCCGGAGTTTCCCATGCTATACCAGCCAATCCTCCTATATCCTCTAGCAAGGGTGTCATCTCAATGTCCCCAAAGCTGAATACAGCTCTCTCACAATCCCAAAACAAAGTAGCAGCTTCTATGATCTTGTTGTTGGGTTGGATCTCTAGGAGAAAAGGCAGATTTCCCAAATATTTTTGAACAAGAGTTTGATCACTGGAGTGAAGATCATTCCACCAGCTTAGCTGTCTTGGGTGGATGTTGGTGACCATGCCGAGTCTAGGGACTTCGTGCCTCATTTCTGTAAGACAAATAAGGTTAGGCCCTTACCCCCACCAGACTCGACTATTTAATACCAGCAATTAGCATGAAGCATTTAGTTCTCCAAATAATTGCACAGAACGTGGGGATGTCCATTTGGGTTTAGGGAAACCCAGTGGACATTGGACAAGGCTATCGTAAAGGATCATTATGTGGATAGTATAACTGATCCGGCTAAGTTTGACAATAATGCATGCACAGTTCAAATGGAGTAAGGTTTTTATGGGGTTTTAGACTGGTACTCTTGAGCGGACAACTTAGGGGGGAAAGGCATGGGACCGTCGACTACAACGTTGATCGATTGGTTTTACCGCAAATATGCCTTTTCCAGATTTAGGGGGTAATAATATAGGAAGAGCACAACCACTCATTATAAGCGTTGCTATGGTATTTGTTTGGGCACGAGTGGAATATGATGTTGAGCATGATTATGCAATAATTAAAAGAATGTTGGCACGTATTTCCACATTAAGAAAGCAGTAAATACAGCAGTTTCATAATTTAAAGCAGTAGTAAAGGAAAAAACAAAGAAGACAAGTCAGTTTTGCAATTGAAAAGGGAATTGAATGCTTAAAGAAATTAAACAAGTAATTACCACCTAAAGAGGTACAAATTCACAATAACAGTCTGAAATGATAAAAGCCTAAAGTTCGCATCAGAGTCGCCATGCTGTCGCGCCCCCTTTTTCTCGTGAAATCGGGCTTATGATATTTGTTATGGGACAACTCGTTCCTTTTGGGAGTTGAGTTTTTACAATTTTAAAGAGTCGCCACCTAATGATTTAAGGTGCATTAGGACACCAATGGGGTTCAATTCTAAGTTTCATTTGAATAACCAGAGATAGGGTAAGAGCTTGAAATTATCCCAAGGGGAAGGTGTTAGGCATCCCTTGGGATCCACTAGTGTGGTTCCCGACCAAACAGTTTATTGTGAATTTAGCAAATAGACAAGTATGGGCTCAAATATTAGGGGATTTAAACGCATAAAAAGAAAGAACAATTAAAAGAAGAGTTTTAAAAAAAGGAATTTGCAAATAAAAGGAAAGGGGGTCATAGGTTTATATTTAATATGGATCACATCAATGCGATACCCCATATGACACTCCTCAAAAGAGGGGATACACATGGTATTAGCGCACCGGTTATCATATTCATATCTATCCTTCCCACCCCGTTAAGGTATTAAAGCGTGGATTGGTCTCGATTACTATTGGATGTTATTACCCGTCCCATTCCTATCAGTACTGGAGGAGCTTAGGACTATTATTCCTAAAGGGGAGGGATATTAGGCTGATTGGTTTCAAAGGGTAAAAATCTAAGGCGACATACAAAACACATATTGCATGTTGTGGAAAGCATAAAAATAGATAAAGTTCCATATACACCTCCTTAAACAAAAAAGCACATAGCTAGCATGACTTGCACATACTTTTTTAGGTATGATTAAAATACTAAATACGAGGATAGTTTGATTATTGAAGCAAATCTATTTATTACATAACTCAGATAAGAAGTCCGAATCAGGCTTGCCTGCTGGTTGTAGCAGTTAACAAAGGCGGATTCAGTTTTTTTTATGGTTATTACTAAGACTTGCCTAAGTGTTTAGATGGGATCCTATAGGCATGATATCTAATTGATTCAGAATGTAGCGAAAAAGTAATAACTCAAAATGAATTGTTTGAAATCATATAGGCATGCTTGCTAAACCTCGTTAAAAAGGGTATTAGGTTATTTAAAACTGTTTCAGAATAGACTGATCTTAAATAAAACTAGTTTCAGATTCTGCAGGCGATGGTATCTACTATTGCTGATTTTAAACCCTATGGACATGATATATAATATTGAATATGAATGGAAACGAACCAGATTTACTTGGGAATGCCTATAGGCATGATTTTTATATGTTAATGATTTCGATAATACGAACATGACGCTTATTTATATCCATTTAGAACCTAAAGCATGATATCTAAGTGGCATGCAGTATGTAAATAAGTCCTATAGGCTGGTTATCTAGGTGTGACATTGACCATGAAGAAATTGAGATAAACCCTACAGACATGGTGTCTAAAAAATGCAGAATTGAACACAAAGAATTTAAAGTAGCCCTATATGCATGCTTTCTACCCTTGAGCATACATAGTTACCCAACCCTTTTCACTAGCCAGCCCCCAAATGTTTATTATGAATTATTACAAACCAGAAATAATGAATTACATCAGAAAAGTACAAAGAAAAGTTACAACTAGAGGAAGCCTGATTCTTGACTTCCTCTCTGAGTTATGGAATAAACCACCTCAAATATGCCATTGATCCAAAGCCTTTCTCAAACTTGAGTGTGTCAGAGTTCCCTAAGGGTCTCAATAGGACCCCGGGCAGTGCTCATACCTAAGTTACATAACCAGAATAGGGATGAGTGCAGTGTGGAAATGCCAACCCTTATGTGTCCAAGTTCAGATGGAGCTCATGGTTCCTAAGGCAGGGCTCACATAAGGTGGGCAGAGCTTAAGTCTAAGAAGATGGTGAAAGTGCAGAAACAGAGTTTCAAGAACTGAGGGAATAGAGGAGGGGAAAGGATGATAGGGAGACAACCATTAGCATTTTACAGAGTTAACAATTTCATACAAAGGGGTCAGGGGATAAGGAGTCTATTGCAATGAGCCTATACACTTAGGTATGGGTTAGCATTAGGTATGCAAAACAATGGGAAGTGCTGACATGCCTGTACTCCAATCACAACATATGAGATAAACATGGAGGTTATGATCCAAAGGGAATCAGGTTTGGGTCATGCACAGTAATGCCCAATGATATCATCTCCCAAACAACCACAGGTATTAAACACATTGGGGTAGGGATTTAGGATTCACAAGTCATGATACATTAATTTAGAATAGGAAAAAAGGGAAGTTACAACATGCTTTAATAATGGTACTAGGTTAAATACAAACAGTAGACACGCAAGGATGTAAGAAACAGTAAATAAGCATGTTGTTGTTGGTGCAGAAGCTTAATTAGAACATACCAGTAAGAAATGCAAATGCAGAGAAAAATAAACAAGTTTCCCACAGCCTAGCCTTGGCTTTCAGCAGTCTAGGTAAGGCAGCAATATAGTAGTAACCGAGAAAAAAAGAGAGAAAGATTTAGTGGAGTGTGTGTTTGAATTCAAGTGTTTATTCCTTGTGTTCGTGTCCTTGAAATAAAAGAAGTACATGGTATTTATAGTTTTTTTAAAACAAGTAAGAGAGAGGTAATAAGCTACAAACATGGAAACAATCATGATTCAAAATCAATTATATAAGTGATTGCCTTTAATTAAGGGATCACTTGCTTAACAAGCAGTGACAGGTTCAAAATAAAGAAGGAAATCAATTTGTCAGCAGGCTGACAGTTGCCATAAAAGAAGTAGTAAAATATTAAGTAAGAAATCGAGTCTAGGTACAAAAATACTCTAATTTTGGAAAGGATTCAGTAAAGCAAAATAGGAAAAGATATCAGTTAACCTTAACAGGCGAGTGAAATTAGATATTCACAAAGGAAAAGTTTGAAATCATTCACAAGTTTGAAAATCAGTCAAAGAAGGAAACTTAACATATAAATAAGGTGCATAAACGCTATACATGTGAGGCCAAGCCTGTTGGCAAAAGGAAATAGCATACAATAGTAGCACAAAATTCAATAGATAGCAACACTCGAAGTATGATAGTCTAGTAGGTCAAGTCACGTTGAACTAGTAGTGAAGAAAACATAGAATATCAAAGGCATGCGAAGATCTCACAGTAGCAGGTGAGGAAAACCCCTTTTAAAAATTAGGGTTTCGAGCATAATCGAGTTTTAGAGATGATAGAAAACCAGAGTCCGAAGAATCACACAAAGGAATAAAAGGTTTTGAAATAAAGAACTTCAAATCGAGTCATGCACTTAAACGAACAGTTCAGACTCAAGCAAACAACCATTCGTCTAATAAACAGTCAAAAGAAAATAGGGCTTTTAACATGCAAACTCAGGTAGAAGAACGATATGAGCAAACATAGCAAAACATGTCAAAAATCAGAGGAAAGTTTTGAAATAACTTAACAAGAACCCTAATCGGAAAAGATAAGGGGTTTTGAAAGTAGAGTTTTAAAAAGAAACTTCGAGAAAAATGCTTAGAAGTCCAAAGCAAACATAGATCTAAAGCAGATCTAAGAGAAATCGAAAGAACCTTAGAGGTTAGGGTTTCAGAAGAACCCCAAGTGATGAGAAAGGCCTGAAAACCATCAATCTAAGCAGGTGAGTCAAATGTCTGACTCAAATATCCATGGCTAGCCCGAGAAAGGTCAGGGACGACCGGAGAACAATCATCGAGCAAAGACTGCACAAAACCCTTTTAGGATCTAGTCATGAGACCACATGAACAAACATGTATGGGCCATGAGAGGTTGATACAGGTCACCGATGACCTTAGAAGGCCATGGATTAGAGCGGATTAGGGTGGTAGCGGCTAGGGTTTGATGTGGTTGTAGAGAGGATTTGGGAGAGAAGGGGTTTCAGAGGCGGCGGATTATGAAGAATAAAAAGGGTTTGGGGGTCTTTGGGTTTAATTAGGAAAGGATTAATGGGAGCCGTTGATCTAAACGATCAACGACTGGGATTAGATGGGAGTACGGGTGGGTCATTTAAATAGGTTGTGGGTTGGTTTGAATGGGAATTGGGTTAGGATAATTGGGGTTCAAAATCGGGCTATAATTGAAATAAAATGGGGCTAACATTTAAATAGCCAATTTTTCCTATTTGATTTATAAAAAAATAATAAAATAATTTTTGTAAATAAATTAAAGGTACTAAAATGATTTATAGTACATAATTATCAAATTAAAAATACTAGACTTAATTTTTATAAATGTAAACGCAACTAAATCTTAAAAGAGGCTAATATTGCAATTATATGCAATTTGGCTTTAAAAATACTAAATAAATTTGTAAAAATATGCAAAACTTATATTAGCTATATTTTGGCATAACTATGAGAATCCAATAAATGAATCACCAAAATGATAATTTTTGGAATTATTATTGGATTTTTATGAACAAAACAGGGAAATAAATTGGTTGAAAAATCTTTAAAAATTAAGGAAAAATAATAAAGCATTTGGAAATAATTATATATGCATACATATGATATTTTGAAAGTATTTTGCATATTAGAAAGATATATATGAAAAAATTAGGTATCAACAATGACCGCACCTGCGGTTGGAAAGCCGCAGGTGCAATGCTCGCAGAAGCGGAAGGCAGCCACAGATGTGGCCTAGAGGAAATTCTTCAGGAACCGCAGAAGCGGTGAAGTGGGCGCACCTGCGGTAGCGTAGGTGCGAGTTTATAACCGCAGATGCGAAAATCGTCATTTAAGTAAAAACCGCAAATGTAGTGGATTAGGCCGTAGAAGCGGGACCGTAGAAGCGGGAAAAGGACCGTAGGTGCGAAAAGCCTGGGTCAGAAAATATAAAAGGATTCCTTCATGATTTTGAGCTATTTCTTCACCCTTTTTATTCGAGTTTGAGCTTAGGGAAGCCATTTTGAAGAGGAATTCAAGGGATAACGTCTGGAGGTAAGATTGTTGAACTTAAAACGCGTTTCTATGGTATTATTTCACGGATTAGAGCTGTAATTTTGGAAAGTTAGGGTTAAAATTTTGAAAACTAGGGCTTGAGATTAGAGACCTTGACTTGAGGATTTGAGTGACCATTTGTGGTCGGATTTTGGTACTTTTGATATGTATGAACTCGTGGGGAGATAAGGAATCTATTGATGTAAATTTTATCGAATTCCGAGACGTGAGCCTGGGGGTCGGCTTTTACTCAATTTCAGGATTGATGTTGTAAATTGATTAATTTCGTACGGGCTTCGTTCCCTTAGCATATTTTGACGTCGTGATTCTGATTTTGAATAGATTCGACGTGAGTTGAGGCTGATTCGAGGGGCAAAGGCATCACGGGCTAGAGTTTGAATCGGATCGAGGTGAGTAATGATTTTAAATGTTGTCCTGAGGGTATGAAACCCCGGATTGCACATTGTTGTGCTATATTGAGGTGATGCACACGCTAGATGACGAGCATGGGGTCATGCATCGTTGGGGATTGTGACTTAGTCCATCCTGAGTGACGGTTTTACTGCGTATTTGATTGAAAACTATTTGTGATCATCATGTTTTGGTCGGAATGCGATATTTGGGTCTCGTACCAATTATTTGGACCCTTATTGGATTTTTTGCAGATATTTCCTCATTGTTTTGACTTTAAACTTGTACTCGGTCATGCTATATTTTATTGTTCATAACTCAGCCATGTTTGCTCTGTTTTAACACATTAAATGATATTTTAAATTATATTTTGGGCTGAGCATCATGTTTTATTGTTGTCCGAGTTGCTTATGAGATTCTGATTGAGTAAGGTCGAGGGCCGGCGTTGAGAGCATACTTTTGGGTCGCGCTGCACGCTACAACAGTGATACACTGATTATGATTATGAGGCCGGGAGCCTATTGATGATGCCACGAGATGGCTTGATATTGCGCTTGGGCCGTAAGGGGCCCCTCTAGGAGTCCGCATACCCCTAGTAAGCGCGGGTACCTATTGTGATATGAGATAGAGCCCGAGGGGCTAGTATTGTTCCATGTGTTGCCCGAGGGGCTGATTCTGTTGGTATTGTGCCCGAGGGGCAATTCTTTATGTGTTTACCTTTTCTAGTTGCCTGTCTTTTACTTGCTTAACTGTTTAAAAAGGCAAACTTTAAGAAGCTTAAATTGAACTTAAGTGACTTTACATATTTTCACTGTTTCATTGCTTTTAATGGCTTTTACTGCTTCTTTATAGCCTGTTGATGTGCCTTTACGTGATTTATTATTACTCAGTCTGCATTTATTATTATTATTACTCACTGAGTTGGAGTACTCACTTTACTCCCTGCACCCCGTGTGCAGATTCAGGCGCTTCAGGTGCTGCCAGTGAGGGTTGATTTCTCAGCAGGGTATTTAGACTGGTGGCATCATCAATAGGCTTCCTATTTTATTTCTCGTGTACTAGTTATGGCTTACGAAGATTGAGGCCGAGGATGGCTTGAGTGGAGGAAATTTTTTACAAAGGTTACATTATGCTTAATAGGTGTATGAGAATCATAGAATATTTGGAGTTGTTATTGGTAAATGATGCTCGGTGCATAGGACAGGAAGCTGCTTGGTTGCATTAAGGTGACGTTACATTCTGTAGTGTCGGAGTGCTAATGAGGCACAGGTTGTTTGGTTTATTTGATCTGACTAATTTCAGTTGGAGTAGAGTGGATGATTTTCGAGAATGGTTCTATTGTGTTTAAGATTTTGCGTATAATAATTGGAGATTTTCGGGTTGTATATTTGGCTAGAATCTGACGTGGCATTGGAGGGTGCCTAGACTTGTGGTATTTCTATATTATTATAGATTCTACACATTAGCATCAGGAAGGTGAATGTAACAAATTTAGATTCGTAAGAAGTCTCTTGAGAGTAAAGTATTTCGAATGTGGTGCTTTTGGGATATTTAAGAGAGTATTCGGTGGCTTATGAGCCTTAGACGGTGTGGTTATATGTTTAGGTCTCGTGTGGTGAGTCTGGGTTGAGGAATTGTGGTGTTATAGCAAGAAGGAGTATCAAGTTGAAGGTAAATCTGAAGGAAACTCGGATAGATGGGATAGCTTGGTAGTAGCCGAATCAGTATGGTAAGGATACGATTAGTTCTTGGGATGCTTACGAGGTAATGAGTTTCTACAGGTGTTTCGCAGAAATTCTCTTGGGTTTTAGTGACCTGCGTAACTTAGTTGAGTTAGAAGAATTCAGTCCTAACAGTTTAGTTTTGTGCAAATGGAATTCAGAGAGTTCTTGATGGGTTCTACGACGGATAGAGACGCATATTTTCTGCGAGTGTGAGGAGCATGGGATGTGTAGTGTTTTTCTTCTAGATGAGATCAATGGAAAGCTCTTGGCTAGTTGAGTACATAGCTGCTTGTGGCCCGGGAGGGATATGAAGTTCTCATGTTTATCCTAGGATGATATGATATGTGCGGTATGTTGTGTAGTATTGAGATTTGCATGTGTAAGATCACAGTTCAGTTTTAAAAGGAAGATCACAATTCTTGGGTAGCATGGACAGTTTCAGATGACTAGATAATTAAGATCATTGACTGGTATGGATTGATGAGAGTATGCATTTTTAGAAAAAAAGGAAGTTTTTGAGTTAATGATACTTCATTAGTATTGCAGCACTCCCTGGTTGGATCGACTACTGATATTCGAGTTTGCTTGGTGGCACCGAAGAGTTATATGAGTACCTCTCATGGGATGATTGGGTATTAGAGGTGAGTTATGTATTCGAACAGTGGAGTTGGAATCGGATATGGTGATTCGCGTGCTAAATGGATTTGGAGACTGGAGTTCTCATAGACAAGTTATGTTGTGGTTGTGGATCGTGTATATTGGCACAGTGTAATGACTATCGGGGTTTGGAGACCCGAGTGGATCTTTTGCTGCTTTGCATGTTAGATTTTAATGTAATATTGGGTATAGAGTGGGTTTCTCTGTGTCGTGTTATTCTGGACTATTGTGCTAAGGCGACAATGTTGGCTTTGCCAGGAGTGCCACAGATTGAGTGGCGAGGTTCGACAAATTAAGTTCCCAGTTGGGTGGTGTCATTTTTGAAGACCCAGCGGATAGCTGTGAAGGGTTATCTTTCCTATTTAGCCTTCGTGATGGATGATGTGAAGGGTATCGTTATTATTACTCACTGAGTTAGAGTACTCACTTTGCTCTCCTTCCTATTTTATTTCTCGTGTACTAGTTATGTAATAGCATTTGTAAACTCTTGTCAGACTTGTAGACTTATGATAGATGCTCATGACTGGTGACACACTGATGTCAAGCTGTGTTGGTTTTTCCGTAGATTATACTATTTCACTATTTCTATTGAGATTTAATCATGTTAATGACTTAATTGGACTATATTAATTGCTTAAAAATGAAATGGGAGTTGTGTCGGCTGGCCTTGTCTTCACGAGAGACGCCATCACAACCGGGCCCGGGTTTAGGGTCATGACAAGTTGATATTAGAGCCTAGGTTACATAGGTATCACGAGTCATGAGCAGATTTAGTAGAGTCTCGCGGATCGATACGGAGATGTCTGTACTTATTCTCGGGAGGCTGTAGAACCTTTAAGAAAAACTTCACATTCTTGAATTCTTGTCGTGTATCCTTGATTTAGCTTAAAATGTAACTCTTTGAATTCCTTCCACGCATTTGTATGCACACATGAGCGCTTAGTATCAAATATGCATCGATGACTTGTGATTTCCTGATCGTGGGGCGAGACGTGATCTCTGTGTGTTGATGTTGGGCCTGTCTGGAGGACTTGAGGTCGGGTTTTTGCCTATGGCTTGAGCATTGAGAAGTTGATTGTGTGAGCACTTGCTTTTGGATTTGTATTGATGATAGTATCCCTATTGGTGGGAGTGATGACTGGATAGCTGTGTGATGAGTATGACTTGCCTGCGAGATGTATTCATACAATTTGGAAGTGACGAGAAGGGTCTACTGGAGGATAGAAGAACTATTAGGTGCTTGATTTCCATCTTAATTTGAGGTATAGCCCCAAGTTATGGTTGTGTGAAGAATATTTTCATGTTTTCTAGTTGGGGGAGTGAAGTGGATTTCACGGCGTTACATGAGTTCAGTCTTAGGAAGATTAACTGAATGTGTAATGTCTATGATTGTGGAAGGGTATAAAGGGATGGTAGTTGAGGCGAAGCAGGTGGGTTATCTCCTACAAAGTGTTCTGAATGTTGTGTCATCGTTATATGGTTTGTTGGAATGTCTCTTTTACCGGCGAAATGTATGTGCTGCAATTTGAGTTTGGGTCACTTAAGGGAGTGGGCTTGACTGCTACGAGAGTGAATGCGAGATTTGCAGAAGATTTGAAATATTAGATGGTTTAGGTTTCACTAGCTTATGAAGGATTGAGTTTAATCTCACTATGGTATTATGGTAGTAATAGAGTATGCGCATTATGAGTTATTGTGTGAGTTGACCTATGGATTTGAGCCAAGTGGGGGAGTCTGCTATTGATTAGGTTATTGCACGTTCGTGTGCTATGTTGGTTCTAGTTTGAGGCGTACGGGTGAATCAGTTATGGCTTACGAAGATTGAGGCCGAGGATGGCTTGAGTGGAGGAAATTTTTGACAAAGGTTACATTATGCTTAATAGGTGTATGAGAATCACAGAATGTCTGGAGTTGTTATTGGTAAATGATGCTCGGTGCATAGGACAAGAAGCTGCTTGGTTACATTAAGGTGAAGTTACATTCTGTGGTGTCGGAGCGCTAATGAGGCACAGGTTGTTCGGTTTATTTGATCAGACTAATTTCAGTTTGAGTAGAGTGGATGATTTTTGAGAATGCTTCTATTCTGCTTAAGATTTTACGTATAACAATTGGAGTTTTTCGGGTTGTATATTTGGATAGAATCTGAGGTGGCATTGGAGGGTGTCTAGACTTGTGGTATTTCTATATTATTATAGATTCTACACATCAGCAACAGGAAGGTGAAGGTAACAGATGTAGATTCGTAAAAAGTCTCTTAAGAGTAAAGTATTTCGAATGTGGTGCTTTTGGGACATTTAAGAGAGTATTCAGTGGCTTATGAGCTTTAAACGATGTGGTTATATGTTTAGGTCTCGTGTGGTGAGTCTGGGTTGAGGAATTGTGGTGTTATAGCAAGAAGGAGTATCAAGTTGAAGGTAAATCAGAAGGATACTCGGATAGATGGGATAGCTTGGTAGTAGGCCGAATCAGTATGGTAAGGATACGATTAGTTCTTGGGATGCTTACGAGGTAATGAGTTTCTACAGGTGTTTCGCAGAAATTCTCTTGGGTTTTAGTGACCTGCGTAACTTAGTTGAGTTAGAAGGATTCAGTCCTGACAGTTTAGTTTTGTGCAAATGGAATTCAAAGAGTTCTTGATGGGTTCTACGACGGATAGAGACGCATATTTTCTTCGAGTGTGAGGAGCATGTGATGTGTAGTGTTTTTCTTCTAGATGAGATCAATGGAAAGCTCTTGGCTATTTGAGTACATAGCTGCTTGTGGCCCGGGAGGGATATGAAGTTCTCATGTTTATCCTAGGATGATATGATATGTGCGGTATGTTGTGTAGTATTGAGATTTGCATGTGTAAGATCACAGTTCAGTTTTAAAAGGAAGATCACAATTCTTGGGTAGCATGGACAGTTTCAGATGACTAGATAATTAAGATCACTGACTGGTATGGATTGATGAGAGTATGCATTTTTAGAAAAAAGGGAAGTTTTTGAGTTAATGATACTTCATTAGTATTGCAGCACTCCCTGGTTGGATCGACTACTGATATTCGAGTTTGCTTGGTGGCACCGAAGAGTTATATGAGTACCTCTAATAGGATGATTGGGTATTAGAGGTGAGTTATGTATTCGAACAGTGGAGTTGGAACCGGATATGGTGATTCGCGTGCTAAATGAATTTGGAGACTTGAGTTCTCATAGACAAGTTATGTTGTGGTTGTGGATCGTGTATATCAGCAGAGTGTAATGACTATCGGGGTTTGGAGACCCGAGTGGATCTTTTGCTGCTTTGCATGTTAGATTTTAATGTAATATTGGGTATAGAGTGGGTTTCTCTGTGTCGTGTTATTATGGACTATTGTGCTAAGGCGACAATGTTGGCTTTGCCAGGAGTGCCACAGATTGAGTGGCGAGGTTCGACAAATTAAGTTCCCAGTTGGGTGGTGTCATTTTTGAAGACCCAGCGGATAGCTGTGAAGGGTTATCTTTCCTATTTAGCCTTCGTGATGGATGATGTGATGGGTATCGTTATTATTACTCACTGAGTTAGAGTACTCACTTTGCTCTCCTTCCTATTTTATTTCTCGTGTACTAGTTATGTAATAGCATTTGTAAACTCTTGTCAGACTTGTAGACTTATGATAGATGCTCATGACTTGTGACACCCCGATGTCAAGATGTGTTGGTTTTTCCGTAGATTATACTATTTCACTATTTCTACTGAGATTTAATCATGTTAATGACTTAATTGGACTATTAATTGCTTAAAATGAAATGGGAGTTGTGTCGGCTGGCCTTGTCTTCACGAGAGACGCCATCACAACCGGGCCCGGGTTTAGGGTCATGACAAGTTGATATTAGAGCCTAGGTTACATAGGTCTCACGAGTCATGAGCAGATTTAGTAGAGTCTCGCGAATCGATACGGAGATGTCTGTACTTATTCTTGGGAGGCTGTAGAACCTTTAAGAAAAACTTCACATTCTTGAATTCTTGTCGTGTATCCTTGATTTAGCTTAAAATGTAACTCTTTGAATTCTTTCCACGCATTCGTATGCACACATGAGCGCTTAGTATCAAATATGCATCGATGACTTGTGATTTCCTGATCGTGGGGCGAGATGTGATCTCTGTGTGTTGATGTTGGGCCTGTCTGGAGGACTTGAGGTCGGGTTTTTGCCTATGGCTTGAGCATTGAGAAGTTGATTGTGTGCGCACTTGCTTTTGGATTTGTATTGATGATAGTATCCCTATTGGTGCGAGTGATGACTGGATAGCTGTGTGATGAGTATGACTTGCCTGCGAGATGTATTCATACAATTTGGAAGTGACGAGAAGGGTCTGCTGGAGGATAGAAGAACTATTAGGTGCTTGATTTCCATCTTAATTTGAGGTATAGCCCCAAGTTATGGTTGTGTGAAGAATCTTTTCATGTTTTCTAGTTGGGAGAGTGAAGTGGATTTCACGGCGTTATATGAGTTCAGTCTTAGGAAGATTAACTGAATGTGTAATGTCTATGATTGTGGAAGGGTATAAAGGGATGGTAGTTGAGGCGAAGCAGGTGGGTTATCTCCTACGAAGTGTTCTGAATGTTGTGTGATCCTTATATGGTTTGTTGGAATGTCTCTTTTACCGGCGAAATGTATGTGCTGCAATTTGAGTTTGGGTCGCTTAAGGGAGTGGGCTTGACTGCTACGAGAGTGAATGCGAGATTTACAGAAGATTTGAAATATTAGATGGTTTGGGTTTCACTAGCTTATGAAGGATTGAGTTTAATCTCACTATGGTATTATGGTAGTAATAGAGTATGCGCATTATGATTTATTGTGTGAGTTGACCTATGGCTTTGAGCCAAGTGGGGGAGTCTGCTATTGATTAGGTTATTGCACGTTCGTGTGCTATGTTGGTTCTAGTTTGAGGTGTACGGGTGAATCAGTTATGGCTTACGAAGATTGAGGCCGAGGATGGCTTGAGTGGAGGAAAATTTTGACAAAGGTTACATTATGCTTAATAGGTGTATGAGAATCACAGAATGTCTGGAGTTGTTATTGGTAAATGATGCTCGGTGCATAGGACAAGAAGCTGCTTGGTTACATTAAGGTGAAGTTACATTCTGCGGTGTCGGAGCGCTAATGAGGCACAGGTTGTTCGGTTTATTTGATCAGACTAATTTCAGTTTGAGTAGAGTGGATGATTTTTGAGAATGCTTCTATTCTGCTTAAGATTTTACGTATAACAATTGGAGTTTTTCGGGTTGTATATTTGGATAGAATCTGAGGTGGCATTGGAGGGTGTCTAGACTTGTGGTATTTCTATATTATTATAGATTCTACACATCAACATCAGGAAGGTGAAGGTAACAAATGTAGATTCGTAAAAAGTCTCTTAAGAGTAAAGTATTTCGAATGTGGTGCTTTTGGGACATTTAAGAGAGTATTCAGTGGCTTATGAGCTTTAAACGATGTGGTTATATGTTTAGGTCTCGTGTGGTGAGTCTGGGTTGAGGAATTGTGGTGTTATAGCAAGAAGGAGTATCAAGTTGAAGGTAAATCAGAAGGAAACTCGGATAGATGGGATAGCTTGGTAGTAGGCCGAATCAGTATGGTAAGGATACGATTAGTTCTTGGGATGCTTACGAGGTAATGAGTTTCTACAGGTGTTTCGCAGAAATTCTCTTGGGTTTTAGTGACCTGCGTAACTTAGTTGAGTTAGAAGGATTCAGTCCTGACAGTTTTTGTTTTGTGCAAATGGAATTCAGAGAGTTCTTGATGGGTTCTACGACGGATAGAGACGCATATTTTCTGCGAGTGTGAGGAGCATGGGATGTGTAGTGTTTTTCTTCTAGATGAGATCAATGGAAAGCTCTTGGCTAGTTGAGTACATAGCTGCTTGTGGCCCGGGAGGGATATGAAGTTCTCATGTTTATCCTAGGATGATATGATATGTGCGGTATGTTGTGTAGTATTGAGATTTGCATGTGTAAGATCACAGTTCAGTTTTAAAAGGAAGATCACAATTCTTGGGTAGCATGGACAGTTTCAGATGACTAGATAATTAAGATCACTGACTGGTATGGATTGATGAGAGTATGCATTTTTAGAAAAAAGGGAAGTTTTTGAGTTAATGATACTTCATTAGTATTGCAGCACTCCCTGGTTGGATCGACTACTGATATTCGAGTTTGCTTGGTAGCACCGAAGAGTTATATGAGTACCTCTCATGGGATGATTGGGTATTAGAGGTGAGTTATGTATTCGAACAGTGGAGTTGGAATCGGATATGGTGATTCGCGTGCTAAATGGATTTGGAGACTGGAGTTCTCATAGACAAGTTATGTTGTGGTTGTGGATCGTGTATATCGGCACAGTGTAATGACTATCAGGGTTTGGAGACCCGAGTGGATCTTTTGCTGCTTTGCATGTTAGATTTTAATGTAATATTGGGTATAGAGTGGGTTTCTCTGTGTCGTGTTATTCTGGACTATTGTGCTAAGGCGACAATGTTGGCTTTGCCAGGAGTGCCACAGATTGAGTGGCGAGGTTCGACAAATTAAGTTCCCAGTTGGGTGGTGTCATTTTTGAAGACCCATCGGATAACTGTGAAGGGTTATCTTTCCTATTTAGCCTTCGTGATGGATGATGTGAAGGGTATCGTTATTATTACTCACTGAGTTAGAGTACTCACTTTGCTCTCCTTCCTATTTTAGTTCTCGTGTACTAGTTATGTAATAGCATTTGTAAACTCTTGTCAGACTTGTAGATTTATGATAGATGCTCATGACTGGTGACACCCCGATGTCAAGCTGTGTTGGTTTTTCCGTAGATTATACTATTTCACTATTTCTATTGAGATTTAATCATGTTAATGACTTAATTGGACTATATTAATTGCTTAAAAATGAAATGGGAGTTGTGTCGGCTGGCCTTGTCTTCACGAGAGACGCCATCACAACCGGGCCCGGGTTTAGGGTCATGACAAGTTGATATTAGAGCCTAGGTTACATAGGTCTCACGAGTCATGAGCATATTTAGTAGAGTCTCGCGGATCGATACGGAGATGTTTGTACTTATTCTCGGGAGGCTGTAGAACCTTTAAGAAAAACTTCACATTCTTGAATTCTTGTCGTGTATCCTTGATTTAGCTTAAAATGTAACTCTTTGAATTCCTTCCACGCATTCGTATGCACACATGAGCGCTTAGTATCAAATATGCATCGATGACTTGTGATTTCCTGATCGTGGGGCGAGATGTGATCTCTGTGTGTTGATGTTGGGCCTGTCTGGAGGACTTGAGGTCGGGTTTTTGCCTATGGCTTGAGCATTAAGAAGTTGATTGTGTGAGCACTTGCTTTTGGATTTGTATTGATGATAGTATCCCTATTGGTGCGAGTGATGACTGGATAGCTGTGTGATGAGTATGACTTGCCTGCGAGATGTATTCATACAATTTGGAAGTGACGAGAAGGGTCTGCTGGAGGATAGAAGAACTATTAGGTGCTTGATTTCCATCTTAACTTGAGGTATAGCCCCAAGTTATGGTTGTGTGAAGAATCTTTTCATGTTTTCTAGTTGGGGGAGTGAAGTGGATTTCACGGCGTTATATGAGTTCAGTCTTAGGAAGATTAACTGAATGTGTAATGTCTATGATTGTGGAAGGGTATAAAGGGATGGTAGTTGAGGCGAAGCAGGTGGGTTATCTCCTACGAAGTGTTCTGAATGTTGTGTGATCCTTATATGGTTTTTTAGAATGTCTCTTTTACCGGCGAAATGTATGTGCTGCAATTTGAGTTTGGGTCGCTTAAGGGAGTGGGCTTGACTGCTACGAGAGTGAATGCGAGATTTGCAGAAGATTTGAAATATTAGATGGTTTGGGTTTCACTAGCTTATGAAGGATTGAGTTTAATCTCACTATGGTATTATGGTAGTAATAGAGTATGCGCATTATGAGTTATTGTGTGAGTTGACCTATGGCTTTGAGCCAAGTGGGGGAGTCTGCTATTGATTAGGTTATTGCACGTTCGTGTGCTATGTTGGTTCTAGTTTGAGGCGTACGGGTGAATCAGTTATGGCTTACGAAGATTGAGGCCGAGGATGGCTTGAGTGGAGGAAAATTTTGACAAAGGTTACATTATGCTTAATAGGTGTATGAGAATCACAGAATGTCTGGAGTTGTTATTGGTAAATGATGCTCGGTGCATAGGACAAGAAGCTGCTTGGTTACATTAAGGTGAAGTTACATTCTGCGGTGTCAGAGCGCTAATGAGGCACAGGTTGTTCGGTTTATTTGATCAGACTAATTTCAGTTTGAGTAGAGTGGATGATTTTTGAGAATGCTTCTATTCTGCTTAAGATTTTACGTATAATAATTTTAGTTTTTCGGGTTGTATATTTGGATAGAATCTGAGGTGGTGTTGGAGGGTGTCTAGACTTGTGGTATTTCTATATTATTATAGATTCTACACATCAGCATCAGGAAGGTGAAGGTAACAGATGTAGATTCGTAAAAAGTCTCTTAAGAGTAAAGTATTTCGAATGTGGTGCTTTTGGGACATTTAAGAGAGTATTCAGTGGCTTATGAGCTTTAAACGGTGTGGTTATATGTTTAGGTCTCGTGTGGTGAGTCTGGGTTGAGGAATTGTGGTGTTATAGCAAGAAGGAGTATCAAGTTGAAGGTAAACCAGAAGGAAACTCGGATAGATGGGATAGCTTGGTAGTAGGACAAATTAGTATGGTAAGGATACGATTAGTTCTTGGGATGCTTATGAGGTAATGAGTTTCTACAGGTGTTTCGCAGAAATTCTCTTGGGTTTTAGTGACCTGCGTAGCTTAGTTGAGTTAGAAGGATTCAGTCTTGATAGTTTAGTTTTGTTCAAATGGAATTCAGAGAGTTCTTGATGGGTTCTACCACGGATAGAGATGCGTATTTTCTGCGAGTGTGAGGAGCATGGGATGTGTAGTGTTTTTCTTCTAGATGGGATCAATGGAAAGCTCTTGGCTAGTTGAGTACGTAGCTGCTTGTGGCCCGGGAGGGATATGAAGTTCTCATGTTTATCCTAGGATGATATGGTATGTGCGGTATGTTGTGTAGTATTGAGATTTGCATGTGTAAGGTCACGGTTCAATTTTAAAAGGAAGGTCACAATTCTTGGGTAGCATGGACAGTTTCAGATGACTAGATAAATAAGATCACTGACTGGTATGGATTGATGAGAGTATGCATTTTTAGAAAAAGGGGAAGTGTTTGAGTTGATGATACTTCATTAGTATTGCGGCACTCCCTGGTTGGATCGACTACTGATATTCAAGTTTGATTGGTGGCACCGAAGAGTTATAGGAGTACCTCTCATGGGATGATTGGGTATTAGAGGTGTGTTATATATTCGAACAGTGGAGTTGGAATCATATATGGTGATTCGCGTGCTAAATGGATTTGGAGACTGGAGTTCTCATAGACAAGTTATGTTGTGGTTGTGGATCGTGTATATCGGCACAGTGTAATGACTATCGGGTTTTGGAGACCCAAGTGGATCTTTTGCTGCTTTGCATGTTAGATTTTAATGTAATATTGGGTATAGAGTGGTTTTCTCTGTGTCGTGTTATTCTGGACTATTGCACTAAGGCAACAATGTTGGCTATGCCGGGAGTGCCACGGATTGAGTGGCGAGGTTCGACAGATTAAGTTCTCAGTAGGGTGGTTTCATTTTTGAAGACCCAACGGATGGCTGTAAAGGGTTATCTTTCTTATTTAGCCTTCATGATGGATGTCAATGCAGATGCTCCTACCATTGATTCAGTTCCGTTGATGAGGGGTTTTTCCTGATGTGTTTCCTGCTGCCAGACATGTCGCCAGATAGGGTTGTTGATTTTGGTATGGATTTGGTACTAGGCACCATATCGTATGGCACCAGCGGAGTTAGAGGAGTTGAAGGAGCAGCTTCAACAACTCCTTGATAAGGAGTTCATTGGTAGACATATATGGATGTAAGTTCGGCATCGAGTCAGCTTGGTTGACTCCGAGTTGTATTGTTGAGGGATGTATTGATTCAATTGTTATTGAGCTTAATAATGACCTAGGAGATTTATGAGTTACCTTTCCGTGTTGCGAGACATTGGGAATTGTTGGTTATAGGCACATGTGGTGTGGTTTTATTTAGGGTCTCTTAGTGGAATTCGACCGGGAGGAGTATTGGGTATTGCTCGGCGGATGGCATATCGATTGTGTCCTTTCGGGTTTTTGTAATGTTATGTCAATTGCTTCGCAGTGGTTATGATGATTTTCTTTGGTTCTAGACATCTAATTGCGAGTCGTTGTTGGTTTGAGCATAGCGACTGGATGTGTTTCATGTGGACCTGTGTTTGGATAGTGTCGCGTATTGCAGCAATGTTATGTGGAGGTGTGACCCTTTGGGTTAAATTTGTGTATTCTAATTCTACGATGTGTGACGGGTTCTCAGCATTGTGTGTGGTGGAACTGGTGAGCTTGCGGTATAGCTCTCTCATTTTAGTCATTCTCACGATTTGAGTACGTTCAGATTGTTGCCTATTGGTGCACGGATTGCACGACTAGAGGCTTTAGATTGTATTGATGTGTCATGTCACCAGAGTAGTTGTGTAGGTATTATATGAGATTGTGGGGAGCTAGAATGAATACAAATGGATTCGGTTTCAGCGTGTTGGAGGGATAATATCGATATTCGGCTTAGATATTTGCTATGATCCTTGCTAAAGGAGACGTGGTTTCATGAATGATTAATTTGAGGAGTGGTTATGACTTGCTATGTGTTTCATTTATCGTTGGTAGTATACGGAAGTGTTGGAATGAGGTTTTATGTGATAAAAGGCTTATTATCGAGATTCGGATGTTTTGAGCAACTGCTGTGATTAGAAGTTATCGCTACGAGTGTTTGACTTATATGGTATTTCATGTAATTGCATATGAGGATGCAAGTATGATTTATTACAGCTTGTTCGGGCTTATTCAGAGTATAGATGTGAGATTCTGGTCTTGTGGATGAATTCAGAAGTGAGAATGTGGTTCTAAGGTTTATGGGCTAGGTTGGATGGTGAAATTTCAGTTGCATAGTGTTATCGGACCTATATGAGATAGGGTGATGTGAGATCACCCCCGGGTATCTGCATGGTAAGGTTATACAATGACTTGTCCACTTCTAGAACAACCATGGCCATGTTCGAGGATGAACGTATGTTTCAGTGGGGGATAATGTAATGACTTAACTGGTCGTTTTGGGCTTTTGCACTTTGCTAGCCAGTTCTCGGGCATGACTAGCCCCTCGTGATGTATTATGACTTATGTAAATCATCAGTTTTGGTTTTCAGGATAACTGGAATGAATTTTGACGAAACAGTTCTCAATTTGAAGCTTAAGATTTGACTTTTTGGTGTATGATCTCGGATCCGAATTTTTATAATTTGATTAGCTCTGTTAGGTAATTTGGGACTTAGGAACGTGATCGAAATGTGTTTTGGAGGTCCGTGGAAGGTTTAGGCTTGAATTGGCGAAATTGGAATTTTGACGTTTTCCGGTTGATAGGTGAGGTTTTGATATAGTGGTCAGAATGGAATTCCGAGAGTTTCAGTAGGTTCGTTGTGTCATTTAGGATGTATGTGCAAAATTTCAGGTCATTCAGACGTAGTTTGGTAGATTTTTTGATCAAAAGCGGAATTCGGAAGATTTTGGAACCTTAGGCTTGAATTCGATGTTATTTGATGGATTCGATGTTGTTTGACGTGTTTCAAAGATTGGTATAAATTTGTGTAGTGGTATATGACTGGTTTTTGCTTTTGGTTGAGGTCCCGAGGGCTTCGGGGTGATTTCAGATGGTTGGCGGAAGGTTTGAAGTTGAGTTGGGACAGTTGAAGCATATTGTTGCTGTCATAACCGCACCTGTGGTTGGGAGGCCGCAAGTGCGATGCTCGCAGAAGCGGAAGGCAGCCGCAGATGCGGCTAAGAGGAAATTTTTCAGGAACCGCAAAAGCAGTGAAGTGGGCGCACCTGCGGTAGCGTAGGTGCGAGTTTATAACCGTAGATGCGAAAATGGCCATTTAAGTGAAAATTGCAGATGCGGTGTATTAGGCCGCAGAAGCAGGACCGCAGACGGGAAAAGCCTGGGTCAGAAAGTATAAAAGGTTTCCTTCGCAATTTTGAGCTATTGCTTCACCATTTTTATTCGGGTTTGAGCTTGGGGAAGCCATTTTGAAGAGGAATTCAAGGAATAATGTTAGGAGGTAAGATTGTTGAACTTAAACCTCGTTTATATGGTATTATTTCACGGATTAGAGCTGTAATTATGGAATATTAGGCTTAAAATTTGGAAAAGTAGGGCTTGATATTGGAGAACTTGACTTGAGGATTTGAGGGACCATTTGTGGTCGGATTTTGGTACTTTTGATATGTACGAACTCGTGGGGAGATAAGGAATCTATTGATGTAAATTTTATCGACTTCAGAGACATGGGCCTGGGGGCCGGGTTTTGGTTAATTTCGGGATTGATGTTGTAAATTGATTATTTTTGCATGGGCTTCATTCCCTTAACATATTTTGACGTCGTGATTTTGATTTTGGATAGATTCGACGCGAGTTGAGGCTGATTAGAGGGAAAAAGGCATCGCGGGCTAGAGTTTGAACCGGATCGAGGTGAGTAATGATTTTAAATATTGTCCTGAGGGTATGAAACTCCGGATTGCACATCGTTGTGCTATATTGAGGTGACGCACACGCTAGATGACGAGCGTGGGGTCATGCACCATTGGGGATTGAGACTTAGTCCATCACGAATGATGGTTTTATTGCGTATTTGATTGAAAACTATATGCGATCGTCATGTTTTGGTCGGAATGCCATATTTGGGTCTCGTACCAATTATTTGGACCCTTATGGGATTTTTTGCTGATATTTCCTCATTGTTTTGACTTTAAACTTGTACTCAGTCATGCTATATTATACTGTTCATAACTCCTCCATGTTTACTCTGTCTTAACATATTAAATGATATTTTATATAATATTTTAGGCTGAGCATCATGTTTTAGTGTTGCCCGAGTGGCTTATGAGATTCTGACTGAGTAAGGCCGAGGGCCTGCGTTGTGAGGATACTTTTGGGTCGGGTTGCACGCCGCAGCAGTGATACACTGATTGTGATTATGAGGCCGAGAGCCTATTGATGATGCCACGAGATGGCTTGATATTGCGCTTGGGCCGTAAGGGGCCCTCTAGGAGTCTGCACACCCCCAATGAGCGCGAGTACCCATTGTGATATGATATAGAGCCCGAGGGGCCGATTCTGTTGGTATTGTGCCCGAGGGGCGATTCTTTATGTGTTTACCTTTTCTAGTTGCTTGTCTTTTACTTTCTTAACTATTTAAAAAGGCAAACTTTAAGAAGCTTAAACTGAACTTAAGTGACTTTACATATTTTCACTGTTTCATTGCTTTTAATGGCTTTTACTGGTTCTTTATAGCCTGCTGATGTGTCTTTACTTGATTTCGTATTGCTTAGTTTGCATTTATTATTATTACTCACTGAGTTGGAGTACTCACTTTACTCCTTGCACCCCGTGTGCAGATTCAGGCATTTCAGATCCTGCCAGTGAGGGTTGATTTTTCAGCAGGGTATTCGGAGTCCACTAGGTAGTTGCTCAGTGTTCGTAGCCCAGTATTTTTCCCTCCTATTTTATTTCCCGTGTACTAGTTATGTAATAGCATGTGTAAACTCATTCCATAATTATAGACTTATGATAGATGCTCATGACTGGTGACACCCCGATGTCAGGTTGTGTTGGTTTTTCTGCAGATTGTACAATTTCACTGTTTCTATTGAGATTTAATCATGTTAATGGCTTAATTGTACTATTTTAATTGTTTAAAAATGAATTGGGTGTTGTGTCGGCTGACCTTGTATTCATGAGAGGCGCCATCACGACCGGGTACGGGTTTAGGGTCGTGACAACTAGGTTGCCTCATTTGAGACATGTACCTCAATCACAATTTTATTATCACTTTCGGTTTCAATATCAGCACAATACCACCATGTGTGCTACATGGCGTCCGATCACGGTCCGATCGGCTAGGCCATCTTAACAAGACATTTTTCCTTTTCCATTAATCATCTCATTTCAATTTTTATTTAACATATATCAGTTCATCGGCACTTGGGGCCACAATTATCACATCATATTTGGAACTAGGCCACTTTTCATAACTCAAACTCTTTTCCCCCACATTTCACACCATTTCCACTTTCAACATTAACCTTGCAATTTAAGATAATAGGCACATACGAGAGCATTTCAATTTGTAAGCATGGGGAGGATTTCACATAGTTTGGCATAACAATCTCAATTCAAACTTGACTCGAAATCTAGGCATTTTAGCACATGGTTCACATTCTTCACATATCCTTAATTTACCAAAACTAGCATATCGAAAACATTGAGACACACCTTTCACATATTCTTGCAACACCAATTCATTTGAAATAGCAAGCACTACATCAATCAAATTTCGGAACTTACAACATTTGCATGGACACCAAGGGAGTCAATTTCAAAGAAGAGGGGTTCCATGCATACCTCAATAGAGCTCTCCTTAAATTCTTACAAAAATTCCGGAACTCTTAGCAACTTCGATCTATTTTATGAGAATTACAACTTGAACCAAAAATTAGAGAGATGACTAAGATTCTAGCTCATTTAGCACATTATCAAGTACTAAGTGTGCATTATGATTTTAAGACCTTTTTGTGAAAGATTCTATCATCCTACACCCCATTCGTTACATTTTTAGCTCACAATCTCCCCATACCATTTTATCATACATGCATGCAAGATAATCAATCCTTATACCCATGAAGCCGCTTGTTAATTACTCATTTTATTGGGAATTTCGAAATATAAGGTTAGGGCATAAGTTCTTACCTCTTAGGATGAAAGCTTAGTAACTTTACTTGATAATCTTTAAATATTTGGGCAAGGATTGAATAGTGACTTAGTGAGGATCACTTTCTCCCTATAGAAGTCCTTCCCTCACTCTAAATGTAGTAAAAAATAGCACAAGAGGGTCTAATGGGGTGTTTTAATGGAATAGGGTCGGGTTTTAAAAGTTAGAAAATAGAAGCCCCGAATATGCGACCGCATAACTGAATATGCGACACGCAAAAAAAACTGTAAAAGTAGCCATCAAGGCTTGAATATTATGGCCGAGTATGCGACCAATATGCGGTCCGCATACCTGTTCTGCGGTCGCATAATGCACCGTAGAACTGCCTTTCGCAAAAATCCCAAGGAGGTTATGCGACGACTATACGACCCGCATATCAATTATGCAATCACATAATTGGCTGCATAGTTGTCCTAAAAATTAGCCAACATTATGCCTCACTCTATGGCAACTATGCGGTCCACATTTTTATTATGCGGTGTGCATTGTTATTATGCGGCCGCATAATGGGCCGCAGAAACTCGCTCTTCTAAAAAACATTTTTCCTTAACTTTGTAATGCACAGATCAATCCAAAAGTCCAAACTTTCTAACACATATTCCTAATTTGGCACTACGAGATTTCTGGTTTTTGAGTAAACATTTTACGAGGCCTTACAGTAAGCTGTCTCTACAGTTGAATCTTGATATAAACCCAATCTCCCTCTTTCAATTGCTTGTCAGTCCTATGCTTGTTAGCCTGGTCTATCATTCGTTGTTGTGCTTTGGTTAAATGATACTTAATCAACCAGAACTTGAATTCCCTAGTAATCAAGCTCTTATCTACCTCTTCCACCTCAGAATCTCTAGCCATGTAAGGAATATGCAAAGGGAGAGGCTGCCCATATAAAGCCTCATAAGGGGTAGTGTGAATAGAGGAGTGAAAGTTAGTATTATACCACCACTCAACAAAAACTAGAAACTATGCCCAATCAGCTGGTGAATCAGAACTATAACACCTCAGATAAGTTTCAAGGCATCGATTGACAACCTCTGTTTGACCATCGTATTATGAATGGTGGGCAGTGGATGAGTTTAATGTCACTCCCGGTATTGCAAACACTTCCTTCCAAATTTTACTTGTAAATATAGGGTCCCTGTCACTGATTATCTCTGCAGGCATACCATGTAACCTGAAAATGTTTTCCATGAACAACTTAGTTATGTCACCAGCTGAATAAGGGTGTGACAATTCTATGAAATGGGAATACTTTGTTATCCTATTCACTACCACCCAAACTACTGATTTGCCCTTAGATTTAGGCAATCCCTCGATGAAATCCATACTAATACTAACCCATGCCACTAAAGGAATCTGCAAAGGTTGAAGGAGACCTGGGTAGGCAATGGTTTCATACTTTTTCCTCCGACAAACATCATAAGCTTTGACATGAGTTGTTAAATATTCCCTCATGCTCTTCCAGTATAATAGTGCAAATAGTCTTCTACAAGTGTTTTCTACTCCTGAATGCCCTCCTAAGGGTGAGTCGTGACATAATTGGAGGATCTCCTTCCTGAGAGCCACATTGGCTCCAATTACCAATTTACCATATCTTATGAGTTGTTGATGTACATAAATGTACCCCTTGACCTCACTTCCTATTTGTAACTGTTTGATCAGCTCCTGAATGGCAGGATCTTCTACCCAACTTCTCCCAATATCCTGCAGCAAATCAGCTCTAACGGTA
The DNA here is from genome assembly GCF_000393655.2 of Nicotiana sylvestris. NCBI lineage: Eukaryota > Viridiplantae > Streptophyta > Magnoliopsida > Solanales > Solanaceae > Nicotiana > Nicotiana sylvestris. The sequence continues at coordinate 36,364,789 of NC_091061.1, forward strand.
GATAGGGTCATAGCAGATAACTCAATAACATGAAATCTAGATAAATCATCAGCAACTTTATTCTCTTTGCTCTTCTTACACTTTATTTCAAAGTCAAATTGCATTAGTTTAGTCACCCATTTCAATTGGGAACCAATATGCAATTTTTGTTCTAGAAAGAATTTTATTGCCTTTTGATCTATTTGAACTATGAAGTGCCTGCATACCAAGTACTAACTCTAGTTTGTGACTGCAAGAACTATAGCCAATAGTTCCTTGTCATAAACTAACAAATATTGGTGCCTCACTAAAAGACCCTTGCTCAAATAGGCAATTGGTTTCCCATTTTGCATCAGGACAACCTTAATCCCTAGATCACATGTATCAGTCTTGACAATAAAAGGAATAGAGAAGTCTAGCATAGCCAGCAAGGGTGTTGTGGTCAAAGCTTTCTTCATTTCTTCAAAAGCTAAAGTTGTCTTCTCACTCCAGTTGAAGTTGTCTTTCCTACGTAGGTCAGTAAATGTCTTGCTTATAATGCCATATCCTTTGATGAATCGCATGTAATAGCCAACCAACCCGAAAAAACCTCTCAATTTCTTGACATTACTAGGAATTGGCCAGTTTGCCACAACTTGTATCTTCTTTGGGTTTGTAGATACCCCTTCTACTGAGATGTAGTGGCCCAAATATTCTACTCTTTCTGCAGAAAAAACACATTTAGTCTTTTGTGCATATATCTGATATTGCTTGAGTATTGCAGAGGTTATTTTGAGATGCTGGACATGTTTCTCCAATCTCTTACAGTATATCAAGATATCATCAAAAAACACCAAAATAATTTTTTTGAGTTGATCCTTAAATATGTGATTCATTAGGCTCTGAAAGCTCGAAGGTACATTAGTCAGCCCAAATAGCATGACTAAGTACTCAAAATGGCCAGAATGTGTCCTAAAAGTTGTTTTATGGACATCAGCAGGGGCCATTCGGATTTGATGGTATCCAAACCTCATGTCAATCTTAGAATATACTTGAGAACCACCCAATTCATCTAGTAATTCTTCGATAATAGGTATGAGAAACTTATCTTTAATAGTGATTTGATTCAAAGCCCTGTAATCCACACACATCCTCCATCTTCCATCCTTCTTTCCCATCAAAATCGTAGGAGATGCAAAAAGGCTGTAACTCTGTTAAATAAAACCTTTGGTCAACAATTAATTCACCATATTTTCTATCACATCCTTTAGCAAGTGTATTTGGTATATACACAAATTGCATTGTTCTTTACTATATGTCTCAGACTCTTCCTTCTTTCCTTATTTCCATCGCTATGCGATGTCCACACAACTCTCTGTAGGAGTTTGCTAATGTCAGATTTCATATTATGCATCCATGTTGGAGTAGCTACACATCTGTATATTATTAAAAGGAGATAAAAAGCAACCACATTAAGCCAAGTGGCAACTTCACGATATGCCACTTGACAATTTAGCATAAATTTAGTTAGGTCAGGTAATAATTAGTTTTTTTTTTAATTTTAATTTTAATTTTTATGCATTATATGTTATTAATAATTAGTTACTCTCTTTGAGTTAATATATTTGGAGTATTAAAATTATTCCAAATTAAAAATGAAAACAATAAGATGTCACGACCCAATTTCTCATATAGGCCGTGATGGCGTCCAACGTCGCCGCTAGGCAAGCCAAAGTGAAGTGACTATGTGGTTGCTCTTTTAAATAAGTTTACAAGTAATAAAACTCCATTTATTAAGAAATTAAGGAGTACATAAATTAAATGAAATAAAACAAAATCAAAAGTGTAAGCAAATGTAGTGAAATAAAAACTCCAAAACCATAGTCTACTAGTAGGTGTTCCAAGGCCTAGTGTCACAAGTGGATGAGTAACTAATCGAATATAAAAAAACTCTAACTACTGTCTGAAATAAAGTAGACAAAAAATAAATACAAAAGAGAGACTCTAGGTGCTGCAGAATGGCTTAGGAAGTAGCTCGCCACTAGGCCTCAGGGTAACGGGGGTGCGCGCCAATATGACCGCTAGATGCACCTGCCTCAGATCCTGCATGATTAGTGCAGAAGTATAGCATGAGTACATAAATAATATGTACCCACTAAGTATCTAGTCTATGCTCGAAAAAATAGTGACGAGGGGTCGACATCGACGCTTACTATGGGCTAACAATAAAATACAAAAATTCTAAATAAGCATGGGTTATGTAAATAATAATAATAATAATAACTCAATAACAAGCAGTAAATAAATAATTCTTTCACTAATAGTAAATTTCAAGTCAATTTCTGTCATTAATAATTATAACCTCTCAAGCCATAAAATAATATCAAGTATAATTAGGCTCCGAGTATTATCACGCACGATTTATGCCAAGGTCATACGACCCGATCTAGAATAATGTGTACATTGTTGAGGGTCGAGCGACGCGAACCGTAGATGCATCTATTCTACTTTTGAGGATTTCGGCCTGCTCCACAAGAAGAGAGGATACTTTATGAACACCGGATTGAAAAGCTATTACAAGGCTAATACATAAAGAAGCAAAATTTCTGTTGACGGTCAAGTAACCCTCCAAAACTCAAGTATGTGAAATTCAGTCTTTTACAATTTTTTATCAAGTTCCAATATAATTTAGGCACTTTACTATCAAGTATGGTGCAAATATTACAAGTATTTCATAATTTGGGTCCTAAACTACCCGGATATAAGAATAATTAGTAGCTACCCACGGACTCTCATCACCTCGTGCGTACGTAGATCCTACAATTAGTAGCAAATAGTAATGTAAATCACCTATGAGGTAAATTTCCTCTTAGAATGTTAGTCAAGAGACTTACCTCGTCTCAAAGATCACTTTCCGCCACACAGATTCATTATAAAACCTAACTCGGTGCCGAACTACCCAACACTAGTCAAATGTTGTATAATTAGTCAGTACATGTTCAAAAATTCATAATTTAACTATTAGAGTAATTACCCAACTCAAACTGGAAGATTCCTAAAATTTACCCTCGGCTCACGTGCCCGGATTCTGAATTTTTTTGAAGATAAATGTTATCCATAAACTCACGAACTCAAATATAAAATTATCATCTAATTCCATAATCATTTTCGTGGTTAAATTCCATTTTTATCAAAACCAAGATTTTTCAACGAAACCCATTATTTTCATAATTTTTTATGTTAAAATCTACCCATAATCTATGAACTTATCTTAAATTGGGTAGAAATTACTTACCTTTAATAGCTAGGTAAAAACCCCTCTCTAAGAAGCTCTAAAACTCTCCCAAGAAGTGAAAGAAATGAGCCAAAAAACCTAAATCTTAATATAAATGCGTCCCTTTTGCCCAACGATCTCCGCACCTACGGAAGAATCTCCGTTTCTACGAGGCCGCTCTCACGGTCGACAGTCTGCATATGCGGAACATGGACGAGCCACACCCAGCTGCACCTGCGGCCAAATCCCACATCTGCGAGCCTACTTCTACGACTCGCCTCGTGCACCTGTAACCAATGCCAGGCTGCCTCATTCCATGCCTGCGACTCTTGCTTCTACGAAAATCCTTCGCTTCTGCGGACCTCACTGACTCCCTTCCTTTCCACATCTACGAAGAGACACCGCACTTGCGGTTCCACTCCTGCAGCCATTCCCATCGCAGGTGTGAACGCACCAGATGCCAACCACCTTCAGCTCTTCTCCAAAAAGCAATCAGGCTCTGTCGACCCCTCCGAATCCTATAAGGTGGCCCCGAGGCCTTGACCAAACATATCAACAAGTTCATAAACATAACACAGGCTCGCTCTCACCCCCAAAACATGGAAAACAACATTAAAACTAAGGATCATAACCCAAAACAATATAGAATCAACTTATGAATTTCATGTTTTTCCAACTTACTCCGAACACGCCGAATCGTACTTAGACTACTCGGAATGACACCATATTTTCTGTGCAAGTCTTAAATCACCATACGAAACTATTCCCGGACTTGGAATCCCAAACGAACCTCGATAACATGAAAACCTACTCCAAACCAAATTTAAAGAACTTTAAAACCTTCCATGCGCCATCTCTTAACTTTATGCGTCGAAACGCTCACGGGTCATCCAAAACCCGATACAAACATACGCCCAAGTCCAAAATCATCACACTAACATATTGGGACCGTCAAATCCTGATTCCGAGGTTGTTTATTAGAAATGTTGACCCAAGTCAAACTTAACCTTTTAAAGACAATATTAAGGAACTAACTGTTTTGATTTTCAACCCGAACTGTTCCAAACCTTAACTAACCATCTCCGCGAGTCATAAAATAGCAAAAGCACATACAAGGCATATTATTTAGGGGAACGGGGTTCTACAAAGTAACATGACCGGTTGGGTCGTTATTTCTCCACTTTTTAAACAAATATTGGTCCTATAATGGGTTTAGATTCGTACCTGGAGTGTCGAATAAGCATGGATATATGCTCCATATGTCTTCCTCAGTCTCCCAAGTCACCTCCTCGAATGGTTGACCCCTCCACTAAAATTTTACCATAGAAATCTTCTTGGACCTCAACTGGCGGACCTGTCTGTCAACAATGGAAACTGGCTCCTCCTCATAACCCAGACTCTTATCTAGATGAACCTTGTTGTAGTCTAACACATGCGACCTGTTGGCATGATACTTCCAGAGCATACACATGTGGAAGACAAAATGAACTCCCGATATATTGGGAGGCAAAGCAAGCTCATAAGCAACTTATCCAACTCATCTCAACACCTCAAATGGACCTAAAAACCTTGGGCTCAACTTTCCCTTCTTCCCGAACCTCATGATTCCCTTCATCGGCAAGACCTTCAAGAGAACCTTGTCGCCCACAATAAATGATAAATCATGCACCTTCTAATCCGCAAAACTCTTTTATCTGGACTGTGATGTGTGAAGTCGCTCCTGAATCAACTTTATCTTTTCCAAGGCATCCTTCAACAAATTAGTACCATATAACTTAGCCTCGCCGGGCTCAAACCATTCGATGGGCGAATGACATCGCCGACCATATAGAGCCTCAAATGGAGCCATCTCGATAATGGACTGATAACTGTTCTTGTAAGCAAACTCGGCCAAAGGCAAGAATCGATCCCACTGCCCTCCAAAGTCAATCACACATGCTCTAAGAATATCCTTCAAGATCTGAATTATCCGCTCTGACTGCCCATCAGTCTGTGGATGAAAGGCTGTGCTGAGCTCTACCGAGGTCCCCAACTCACTCTGTACTACCCTCTAGAAATGCAAAGTAAACTGAGGGCCTCTATCTTATATGATGGAAATAGGCAAACCATGCGACCAAATGATCTCCTGAATGTAAATCTTGGCCAATCTCTCTTAAGAATGCGTGGTCACACCCGAAGTGAAGTGTGACAACTTGGTCAACCTATCGACAATGACCCAAACTGCATCAAACTTCTACAAGGTCTACGCCAACCCAACTACGAAGTCCATAATAATGCGCTCCCATTTCCACTCAATTATAACCATCTGCTAGACTAGGACACCTTGCCTCTGATGCTTATACTTAACCTGCTGGCAATTTAGATGCCTCGCGACATACTCAACTATGTCCTTCTTCATTCGCCGCCACCAATAATGCTTCCTCAGGTCGCGATACATCTTTGTAGAACTTGGATGAATAGAATACCGAGAACTGTGTCGCTCTTCTAGAATCGTTTCCCTCAATCCATCAACATTATGGACACATAGACGACCCTGGAGTCGTAGAACATCATCCTCACCGATGGTAACCTCCTTGGCACCACCTTGTAGTACCATCTCTCTAAGAACCTATAAGTGTGGATCGTCGTATTGGCGAGCCTTGATCTGCTCGAATAGTGAAGACTGGGCAATGGCGTATGCAAGGAATCGGATGGACTCTGAAATATCCATCCTTATAAGTCTGTTAGCTGAGGACTGAATGTCCAAAGCTAATGGCCTCTCCTCTACTGAAATGAATGCCAAACTACACAAACTCTCTGCCTTTTTGCTCAAGGCATCTGGAACTATGTTCACCTTGCCCCGATGATAAACGATAGTAATATCATAATATTTTAGTAACTCAAGCAACATGCGCTGCCTCATATTGAGATCCCTCTTTTTTAACAAATGCTGCAAGCTGTGATAATTAGTGTAAACCTCACAGGACACCCCATAAAGATAATGCCTTTAGATCGTAAAAGCATGAACAATCGTGGCCAACTCCAAATCATGTATAGGATAATTCTTCTTGTGGGGCTTCAGTTGACGTGAAGCATATGCAATAACTCGCCCCTCCTGCATCAATACATAACCCAAACCAACACGTGAATCATCGCAATACAGAGTATACATCCTTGAACGGGAAGGCAACACTTACATCAGTGCTGAATCAATGTGGTCTTTAGCTTCTGAAAGCTCACCTCACAATCATCGGACCCTCGGAATGGAGCACCCTTCTGGGTAAATCTAGTCAAAGGTGCTACAATAGATGAGAAGCCCTCCACAAACTGACGATAATAACCTGCTAACCCCAAAAAGCTCCTGATCTCAGTCACCGTGGTAGGACGAGGCTAACCCCAAATTGCCTCGATTTTCTTGGTATCTACCTTGATACCCTCGCCTGATACAACATTCCCCATGAATGCCATAAAACCTAACCAGAACTCACACTTGGAGAACTTAACATATGGATTCTGTTCCCGCAAGGTCTGAAGCACCACTCTCAAATGTTGCTCGTGCTCCTCCATGCTACGCGAGTAGATCAAAATGTCATCAATGAAGACAATGACAAACAAATCAATATATGGTCTAAACACCTAGTTCATCAAATCCATAAACACTGCGGGGGTGTTAGTCAAATCGAAGGACATCACTAGAAACTCATAATGGCCATATCTAGTTAGGAAAGCCGTCTTCGGAACATCCGAATCCCAAATCTTCAACTGATGGTACCCTGATCTCAAGTCAATCTTAGAGAACACCCTGGCACCCTGCAGCTGGTCAAACAAATCATCAATACGTGGCAAGGGTACTTGTTCTTAATGGTAACTTTGTTCAACTAGCGGTAATCAATGAACATCTGTATAGTCCCATCTTTCTTCTTTACGAATAACACTGGTGCACCCCAAGGCGACATACTCGGTGTAACGAAACCCTTTGCAAGTAACTCCTCAAGTTGTTCTTTCAATTCCTTCAACTCTTTCGGAGCCATGCGGTACGCTGAAATAGAGATAGGTTGGGTACCAAAGAGCCAAATCGATATAGAAATCGATATTAGTGCCCTTTTAGCGTAATAAAATGTAGTACCCTTTAGCGTAGTATCTTTGTAGTTAATGAAATTAATTATTTAATTATTAAACTAAAAAATATCTGAAAAAGCTGATAGTTCAAACACAAATTATCTCGAATTCTAGTCAACAAACGTAAGAAAATAATATTAGAAAACAACAATATTGTCAAATTAATTATTGTTATATGAATTTTTAATAATTAAATCTTGTATATTTATGAAAATTAATTATTTAATTTCATCATAATAAAAAATAGGTGAGTAACAAACAACCATATAAAATAATAAACTAACATATAAAATAAGAAACAAACATATTAAATAATAAACAAACATATAAAATACTAAACTAACATATAAAATAATAAAGTAACATATAAAATATTAAATTATAATATAGAAAATGTATCAACCTAATTAACAATATAGTAAAAATATCGAATAAAATTTAATATTAAAATATTGCAATATATTTAAAGATGTTTAGCAATGAAAAAGAAAAATATTATTCAATTTATAGTAGTCATCATAGAGGTTCCGCCTGCGCATCTCGGACCTGCATTGCTAGAGCTACTATTGCTACAGGCCGAGCATAGGTTTTCGTACTTATACGAGGAGCAGTTTTTTGCCCAGACATTCCGCGCTAGACAGGTAGACGATATGTGGGACTTTATTAAGCCCACACACTCCATCCTCGTATAGTTATACGCCTTCAGGATACGGGTTTCTATTGGATCATAGAGATGGGCCTATTGTAGTTGGACTGGTCGTTGTTCACGACTATGATAGATCGGTGGCAACCGAAGATGCACACGTTTCATTTACCCATTGGCAAGGCTACCATCACGCTTCAAGACGTGGAGGTTCTTTTTGGGCTGCCGTTTGATGGATATCCTGTAGCTTACCCATATGCTCTCAACGAATATATGGGATTGCAGTACCTACAGATGTTGCAGCGGCTCACCGGTTTCCAGTCAGCGGAGGAGGATGCGTTGAGTGGGGCTAGTCGTTTGCAGTTGACGCCTATCCGGCTGCATCTAGAGGCGATGGTTGCGGACATAACGGATGATACACCGGATCTTCTTACCTACCGGTACACATGATTGGTGATGCTGCTTATGTTTGGTAGGGTATTGTTCCCGAACACTTCGGGAAACCTAGTCAGCTTGATATTTCTTCATCATCTTGAGTGGCTAGATGATTTACCTAGTTACAGCTGGCGTGCAGCTGTTCTAGGTTACTTGTATAGGCAAATGTTCCGAGCGAGCATGTCACCCAGCGAGACGTTGCCGGATTTTTGCCGCTGCTACAGGTGAAAACATAGTCAATTATTTTCATGATTATAACATATATAGTAAGAATATACCTCAAAATTTACATCCACAATGTATATTAGGTTTGGGCCTGGGAGCGGTTCCTGCAGTTCTAGACACCTCTACCACCCATTGCTCAGGATGCACCACCTCCACCGTTTCTCCCTTTAGCTAGGAGGTGGGTTGATAGGTGAGGCTATAGACACGAGGTCGAGGCTCAACGTAATCTCCCCTATTACAAGGATTTGTTGGATTTGCTTGAGGGCACGCAGGTTCATGTATGCTTAAGTTTACTTGGCATGGCTTTATATGTGTTGCATTTACTCACTATTCATGTTTTTACTTAATAGTTCATATGAGGGTCTGGTTTGCCCGATTATTGCTCAAGCGACCGAGTTATGTGGAGATCTTCCGTCCCATTGATATGTCTCTATATTGTCAAGCATCATGCCACCTAGCAAGTCCTTCACTAGTTTGGTGGCGTACTATGTTTCGCGTGATAATGATTCTTTAGGGTACAAGACAACTTTTTCAGCTCGACAAGACAATACACATGACGCATATTAGTGCCACACTATGTTTTTCATGATAATGATTCTTTAGGGTACAAGACAACTTTTCCAGAACGACAGCTTTTTCAGAATGGCAGGTTTTTCAGGTCGACATAACATTACACATAACACATATTGGTGGCGCGCTATGATTCTTTAAGGTATAAGACAACTTCTTAAATTTAACTAAGAGATATGTATCCAAAGACCATTTGAAGAAACATTACAACATCGATTTAAAAAATGCCACTAACATTTAATAAGTGGTTCACAAAGAGGCAGAATGGTGAAGGTTCTTCAATAGATCCCCATGGAACACGTCTTAACACCATTGATCCCTGCCTTGAAAAAAATATTCTAGGTTGCTATACTGATTTGGTTGATGACAAGTGGTATGGTGTTCTGCGTCCCCTAGAAAATAAGCCTATCAATATACACACTGATCTCAAAGTTGCAGGGCAAATTATTGAGGGCAAATCACATTCTTCAAAGCCTGAAGGTATGCGAATTTGGGGAGAAAAACTACAATGGGTTCCCCTTTACTCAAAACAGTGTGATTATGAAGTACTATGTCGCTGGCATGGGCTTGTTGTGCCACAAACACTGTCTACAAACTTCTAAACAAACACACACAAAGATGAACCAGAAGTGATTCGGCATTTGATAAAGGAGATTCTTGAGATGAAAAAGGCACTGGTTGTTCATCATGCAATGGATGATCTTAACTTCCTGGGAGAAATGGAGGATCAGTACTGGGATTTATTAGAAAATAAAAAGTTTCATAGACACAATGATTATCCTGTTTTCCCAATAGATGTCGAGTGGGAGGGACTACCTAAGTTTCTACCACAGACGTTGAATGTAGGAGTCCTATATTGTTTTAGAAATCCAGCAAGTGGTCTTATTGATGAAAGTGATGAAATACAAGAAATGTGTGTCAACTGGGGCCTAGATTACGATGCCCTCGGTCCTGAAGGGTATGTACACGATATTGACGAAGAAGATGAAGAGAGTGACAATGAAATAGTGCCAGACATCAATGATACTGGCGAATGACAATTGTTTTTTTCTTGGGGTGTATGTTAAATTTTTGTACTGAAGTAATAATGCTAAATATCAATTAGACTTACACCAATGAAAACAAATTTTATTTCATACATTCAGCAAGGTGAACATGTACATAAACTTATTACAACAAATTACTAAAACAAAACACTACGTGTATCCTTGATAATTGAGCACATTGGATGAACTTCCACCATTAGCTGAATTACCACCACCACCCAAACTAGCTGAAGGACATTTACGATAGTCATGTCCTGTTTGCAAACTTATGCTACATTTTCGGGCGTAAACGGTATCACCAACATCTATTTGGTTCCATATACGCATTCTTTTTTGCATTTGTCATTGACACACATACTCCTTGTTACACACCATTTTAAATGGTTTCCGTACCCACTGGTTGCAACCGTCTATTATAGATGTATAAGTATGCAGCAACACTACATTCTTTATAAATGTACCTCGTTGCCACAAAACATGTATGTTGAAAATACTTCATGGCATGTGAGCACGACATGTGATAGATGGACCATTTCAGATAAGAGCATAACCTTATGGTTTCATTGATGGTATTGTACTATTCCCCTGGTTGTGATGGATAGCGGTGTGAACTTCAAAAATATTTTGCTCATTGCAATACTACAAAAAATTAATGCCACTGTGCTCGCTTCCTGTATTTCTCGAATCTTTTCATTGGTTTGGCATAAATTCAACACCCCTTTCCATCAATGACGATGCAACTCTATCCCTTTCAACAAACCTCTTCGCCATCTGCTTGAAGGACATCTGCACCATGGCAGTGACAGAAAATCCACGTGTCGACTTCAATAACTAGTTAAAAGACTCTGACACATTTGTAGTAAGAATTCCCCATCTTCGGTAACCATCCACATGTAAAGTCCACTTGTCAAGCTCATGTCACATCAACCAAGTATAGGCTCCTTGGTCTTCCCTCCTAATCAATTCCATCTACCTCCTGAAATTACACTATTAGTGATCTATTGCAACCATCCACATTAACTCATGCAAGTCCTCGTTAGGATGAGCCCTTTGGAAATTGTCCTTCAGGTGCGTCACATAGTAACGGTGGTAGGCATACGATTCCTGTCATGCACACAAATTCTATACAAAACTTAAAATACCGCCATGCCGATCAGATATTAGTCAAATACCTGAACGATGTCTGATAGCGTGCTCCTTCAAGTGGTTAAAAAATAATGTCCATGTCTCTTGGTTTTCATCGGCACAAATAGCAAATTCTAGGGGAAATATACTTCCATTATCATCTACTGCAACAACGATTAACAACTTAATATCATACTTCCATAGACATGAGTGCATCTATGGATATTACCGGCCGGTAATGCACAAAACCATTAATGCCTGGTTTAAAAGCCTATAACACATATTTGAATATGTGTTCTGGTATTCTTGGACTCCGCTCATGCTTTCATTCAACAACAGTCCAGGGGTTAAAGTGTTGCAATGCGGCCATGTACCTGGGTAGAGATGCAAATGACTTATCCCAGTTACCATAAACAATTTCAAATGCATATTTGCGCCCGAGAAATGCCTTTCTTTTGGTAATGGTACACCCATATACCTGGTGGACAGATGCCTTATGGAAGCTTCAATGTGTGAAATCAAGAAAAGAGAAATCAAGTCAACATTCAAGTAAAAATGATTCCTACTAAATATGTCCATTTCACAATTGTGGGTGCCAATGTATTTACCCAAAACCCACATATTTGTTTTCAGCTTCCTCGCATGTAGCATCCAATTACAACCCGTAAACCATCTACGACAAATAACCTTATATACATCCGGAGTTGAACCATGTACCAAGATCTCACGACACTCTTTTATGTTGTACCTTCACACCGCCCTTCTTAAGTGCGCTTTATCAACAAAAAGCATGCCCTTTGACATCACCGTTGCTCTAGATTCATCCCACATTGTTGTCCGAATTTCATCAAGATCCCTTATGAGGGCATTCGCATCCGGCATACTTGGCAAATGATAAAGGTAGGGAATCTACTTTAAATGAAATTCCACATGGGACTCGTACACTCTTGGTCTAACGGGAGGTGGAGCATGCTCCCTCGTTAAATCAGGTTCAACATTCTCTTCCTCCTCACCATCACCCTCATCAGGGAAGGGTGTGTCATATCCAGACTCATCAGCATTGTTGTCATAATGACTATTCTCTTCCTGACACTGCGCATCTACCAGATCCTGATTAAATATGTTGTCTTCGGGCAATTTAGTAAAGACATGACCTTCAAGTTGCTCGTTTTCACTGCACAACCAATAAAATAATGAGTTTCTCAAATTGATCCAAACATTACATATAGATTTATGACTTCATTTAAAAATCATAATGTGTTGATATCCCATGATGGATATTATCCCGTTGATGATGACTCCCGGATGGACGACCATGATCCAACACACCAAAACTAGGCATATTCCAACTGGGCGTTGGTTCATAACTTGTAAAATTCATATTTGGCCGGTATCCCCTGTAGAATACATGAGTGCTAATACGAAATCAATACATAAAAATAAATATCGTAATACAAAGAACAATTGAAGTTGACCACTTGGATTGTGTATTATGTAAACTAGGGGAGAAATTATTTCCTCACTCCTCATTCGTCGTTGGAGATAAGTTTAGATCAGGCCAAACTCTTTCACCCGGAACTTATTCGACTAAAACTACTCCAAATAACTACCCGATGATTGAGAGATATATGTACTTTGAGGAACCTCATTATTGCGAGTGTCTTCAGCCTTGGAGTAAGTTTCCAGCATTTTAATCACAAGAAATTCCCAGTATTCATCCGGAGTCCTCAAAAAATCTCTCAAAGTTTCATCGTCTTCGATGTTAAACTTAGCATAACAAGCAACCCCTTACGGAGTGATAGAATACAGATATCTTTCGGTTACTTTAATATTCATCAAACGTTTTCTCACACTCATTTTTTTAAATAATAACGAAACTAATGTATCGTACTCCATTGTAAGTGACAACTTAACATGACACTGTGGAGAACAACTATAGTTTACTGGGTTATTCACCACTGTTGATACACAATTTTCCCTATATATTTTCAATATACAAAACATGGCTAAAGTGACAGAATGCATATATAAGCATGTCCAAGGGTTTTATTATTTTTCCATAATTTTAAAGATTTTAAATTGATTTATTTCCTCCTTTTTTATCCATAAAATCCCCAATAATTATTTCTAAAATTATTATTTTGGTAATTCTTCTATTGGATTTTTATACCTATGCTAAAATATGGCTAAAAGTAATTTTTACGTATTTTTATAATTATATTTAGTATTTTAAAGCTAAATTCCACATAATTGCAATACTAGCCCTTTTTAGATTTAATTATGTTTTATACGCATAAAATTGGATCCTGTATTTTTAATTTGTTAGTTATGTATTATAAATCATTTTAGCCCTATAAATTAGTTTTCAGAAACTATTTACTATTTTTATAAATTAAATAGAGAAAATGGATATCTAAAATATAGTCAAATTGGTTTCAATTGTAGCCCAAATCAAACCCCAATTCCCCAGCCCAATTTCAATTTAAAACCGACCCTACCCCAATTTAAAACCTACCCGACCCAGACCCCCTTCTCATCCTGGCAGTTGATCTCTAAGATCAACGGCCCCTATTTCCACTTACCTATTTTTTAACCTGAACGACCCCCTAACCTAATTCATTTGTTACCAAACCGCCGCCCTAGAATCCCCTTTCCTCTCCAATTCTCTCTGAGACCTAAATCTAACCCTAGCCGCCGCCACCCAAACCAGCCCTAATCCCTTTCGATCCTCACTCATTCCATACATTCTCATGGCTGTTTGAGACGTATACTTGTCTCCTAGTTGCCTGTTTTTGTAATTTCGTAAAAATATCTCGAAGTGATCTAGTCCAGATCTTGCTCAACTTCTATCCATGGTCTTTTATGCTACTTTCCGTCCATCCATGGTTGTTCGAGTAAGATCCATGGCCTTTCCGGCTAAAACCGGTAACGATCTAGTGCTTTCTCGTGTTTTTTGGGTTCTCTGAAACCCTAACACTTGAGATTTTTCACTTTTCTTTAGATCTGTCTTAGATATAAGTATATCCATGAGTTTTTAACCGATCTTTCTCCATCTTTACTATTTTACGAAACCGTAAAGTCGCTATTGTTCGATTCTTCTCAGATCTTTCTAGATCTGAGGTGATTCAATTATTGTTAGGCGTTTCCCTTCAAAAACCTCCAATTTTAACCGACTATTTCGAATTTTTTAAACTAAGGTTCATTACGAGTTGTTTTTCAAAAGGTTTTCTGACTTTTAAGTACTTAATCGACTCTCCTTTTATCTTCGTGACTGTTTTTTACCAGAGTGTTCAAATCTTAGTTGATATTTCGATTTTTGCTAACCGTTGCCTCGATTCTGGGTACTTTCTATGTTACCAGTCATATTACTTTGCCCTATTTCTTGGACTTAAAAATTATCTTTGTCAAATCCCTTATTCTACGATTTTTTGCCCTAATTAATCTTTATTAGGGTTCGCCTCGATTTTCCAGCTAAATTCTGTATTTCTGTGAAGTTTGCTTAGCCTATTTCCTATTTATGGGAGTTGATATTTCTTTCCAGAAATCAGTATTATTTTTGAAATTTTGGTTGTCTGGTTTGTTCTGTTAAAGATATATATGCATGAACTTTATTTGTTTCCTTATTTGTAATCTTAATTAATCACAATTGCCTTAACTATCCGTCAGCATGATTTTCTGATTTTTACCGATCCTTTACTTTGTATGATTGGGATTCTTGCCTTAGTTAAACTCTCTTGTTATTACCGTTAATCAATTACCCCTAATTAAGGGGTCTATTCCCGACTCCCTTATGTTAATTGGTTGATTGATGCTTAATTGATTGAACTCTGATTCTCTTTACCTTATTAGCCCTACTCCAAAAGTGCTATATATACACTCTTGTTTTACCTCCCAGCACGAACATAATTCAGAATATACACACACACACTCAAACTCTCTCTTCTTTCACTACTACTTGTGCTACTGCTTGTCTAGCCGGCTGAAAGCCAAGGCTAGACTATGGAACTCTACTGGCTTCATCTTTCTGCACTTTGTTTTCCTTAACCGGTATGTTCCTAGTTCAATTCTGAAACTCAACTTCATGTGTTCCATGCCTATACACCCTTGCTTGTTACTGTACTAGTTCTTCAATTTGTTGCTATGTTTTGATGTTACTAAGCATGTCTAAATTCTGTCCTTATGTGTAATCATCATATCAAACTTTGCTTAGTTTTTGATACTTGTCCAGCATGTTCACATAGTTCCCTTACCCCTTCCCTTAACTGGTATAACCATGTAGTCACTTAGTTTTTTGGTGCATTCTATTGGCCCTAATAGTATGTCAAATTTTTTTCAACAAAACTCTTGTCTTCAACATGATCCTGCTTCATTCTTCCCCATGTTTTAATATCTGTTATCATGACTGATTTGCTCAGTAGACTCAAAGTTATTCTGTATGCTTGTTGTGTCAAATGTTTTCCCTATCTATGTGGTTTCAAACTTATATGTCCCTAACCCCCTTACTTCCCTGCCTGTGAATGTTGAAATGATCCTATTCTTTGAATTTGACTTGGGTGTGCTGGTTTGTCCTAAGTTGTTGTTACTCCTATTCCCTCCTCCTTTCAAAACTGGTTTTCACTAAGGCAAACTTTTCAGTTGTTTTGCAAACTTATTTCAAACATGCTGTTCAAAACTATTTTCCAACTCAACTCTTTTAAATCTATGTCAAGTACTCTCACATATACTCTTAGACTGCTAGGTTCTGCCCCTTTTGTGTGAGCCTTGCCTTGGGACCCTAAAGCTCCCTCTGAACTTTGACACATAAGAGCTGTCCTTTCCAAACTGTGCCTACTCCATCTTGACTATGAAAATCTTGGTGTGAGCACTGCCCGGGATACCTTGAGGTCCTTAGGGAACTCTGACACACCCTGATATGAGAAAGGCTATGGAATAATCTTGGCACCTGGGGTGATTGATTGCATAACTCAGAGAGGAAGTCCTAATCAGGCTTCTTATAGCGTAACTTCTTTTTTTCATTATATAATTCATTTCAATGTAGGTCTGTAAAACTTGTTGTAAACGAGTATTGGGTTGGGCTAGTGAACAGGGATGGGATAAATATGCATACTGTAGTTGTTAAGGGTAGAAAGCATGTTATTAGGTTTATGTTCCTAATTGCGCAATAGAAAGCATTCTTAAGGTTAATACATGCATTAGAAATCATGCTCTTAGGTCTCATATTTATTGTTTCAGCATGTGCACCTTCACAAAAATCACGTGTTAAAATCTGCTAATAATTAACACTTTACTATTATGTTCTATGCTGCCAGGTGCATTTAGAAATCGTGCTCTTAGGAAATTTTGCATCATGAGTTTTATACATGCATCTTAGATACCATGTTTTAGGATATCATTTGTACTTGCATTCACACTTAGTGTAAATTGTTGTTTATAAAAGAGGTAAAAATAGCTTCACACTTGATTATCCTATTTAAAATAACTGGTATTAATCTCTGCATTCGTATCAACTAGAACATCATGCTCTTAGGGTAAAATAATATCCAAACAGTCTTTTAATAACTCGGAATAACTGCTGCACATTACTTTACGCCTAGGCAAGCCTTAGGTAATTGCATAAATAAAAAACAGAATTGTCCTTGTTTAACTGCCAGTATGTCAAAATTAGTAGGCAAGCCCGATTCAGACTTCTTTTCTGAGTCATGTAGTAAATCTGGTTTTGCTGTTATCACTTAGTAAAATGCATTTAAATTCATACCTTGATGTGTATAAGTTATGTTGTCTATGTGCATTATTTGTGGAGGTATACCTGAGCCTTCTACTTGCTTCTGCCTTTTCCCCTAAATACAGTCCTATATGTTCTTATTTGTCGCTTAGTATTTTGCCTTTAAACCTGAGAGTCTACCTAGAACCCCTCTCTTATACGATAGGAGTCATAAATTCATCCGGGACTGATAGGAAATGACGGGTAACAACATGCAATAGGGGTCAAGACCAACCTTCGCTTTAATTACCTTCATAGGGCGGGAAAGGGTATATATAGATATGATTACCGGTGCGTTAATACCACGTGTAGCCCTTTTCTGAGGAGTGCCATACCAGGTATTGCATTGATGTGATCCATATTACAAACAAACCTAGGACACCCCCTTTACATTCATAAGCATACTTTAGATTGTAATTATTTTCAAAATTTCGCCTTTCGCTAATTGTTTTCAAACACTTGTGTATTTAACTCAAATCCACTACTATTTGAGTCATACTTGTTTACTTGCTAATTGCACAAATTCATAAAAATTGTCTGGCCGGGAACCACACTAGTGGATCCTGAGGGGTGCCTAACACCTTCCCCTTAGGATAATTTCAAGCCCTTACCCTAACTCTGGTTACCAAACATAGTTGTAAATGAACCCTATAGTTGACCTAACGCACCTTAAAATCATTAGGTGGCGACTCTTCAAAATTGCAAAACCCCTTTCCAAAAGGAAAGAGTTTTCCCAACAAAATGTCCCAAACCCGATTTCGCGAGGAAAAAGGGAGCGCGACAGCATGGAGACTCTGCTGGAGATATTTAGGCTTTTACCATTTCATACCGTTTTGGTGAATTTGTACCCCTCCTATGTGCAATTACTTGTTTAATTCCTTTAAGCATTTCATTTCTTTTTCAAAAGTAAAACTGACATATCTTTCTTGTTTCCTTCTTTTATAACTGCTTTAAATTATTAAACTGCTATATTTATTGCTTTCTTAACATGCAAATAC
Source organism: Nicotiana sylvestris (assembly GCF_000393655.2). Lineage (NCBI taxonomy): Eukaryota > Viridiplantae > Streptophyta > Magnoliopsida > Solanales > Solanaceae > Nicotiana > Nicotiana sylvestris. The sequence continues at coordinate 36,382,922 of NC_091061.1, forward strand.
ATGTCAACATTCTTTAACTATTGCATTATCATGCTCAAAATCATATTTCACTTGTGCCAAACAAATACTATAGCAACGCTTGATGAGTGGTTGCGCCCTTCCTATAGCATTACCCCCTAAATTCGGAAAGGCTTATTTGCGGTAAAACTAGTCGATTAGTGGTGCAGTTTCGGTATGGTTAGCACACCCCCACTCTTGCTACACTGGTGGAGGAGCCTCCCATCAAATGACCAAATGAATGAGTGGAAAGAGAGGGCCACCAAAGCTAGCAAAAAGTTGGAATATCTGGAATACAGTCTACTGGAGTTGAAATGAAAAGTGAGGAAGAGAGTCACCAACTACCAGAACACTGAGGGAAACGAAGGAGAACACTTTGAAAAGGCATTTTTACTAGTGAACCTATGCGAACTGGAGGATTTGATTAATGAGAGCATTCAACCTGAGGAAGGTCCTTCTGAGGCCAAATAGATTAGGTTTACTCGCTTTTCAAATATAATAAGGCCAAGTTCCAGTAGTGACTTATTATTATCTTAGTATCATTTTGGGATTTGTCTAGTTTTATATTATGAAATGAAGCATTTATTGGCATTCGAAGTTCTCCAAATCTATTTGTTGCTAGGCCTACCTCGGGTGCAAAGAGGTTCCCAAATTAGGACACGCTTTACATTCCCGCACTATGTGTTTAAATATTGCAATACTTTTCATAATCTTCAATAAATTGGTTACCTTTTGTTTTTATTTTTGTTTTTATTATTCCCCTACCCAAAGGTTAGTTCGTGCACTCTAGCATCATCATCTTATTTCACAAGATCCAGGGGCCCTCCACCCACTCCTCCTCTTAGTCCTATCAAAAGCAAGAACAAAGTCAAAATGGAAGATTTAAACAACATCAGGAAAGAGACACGGCTGAACGGGTTGAGGCCACCGATGGCTAGGATATTTGCGTTCATAGAGAGAATGTGTCACAACTTGAAACGAAATTGTTGAAGTTCCAGGAAGAGCTCGATCAGGTTCGGAATCTGGAAAACCTGTCATTTTCCCTTAACACCCCAGATAGCAATTTCCCCTATACTCAAAACCCTACACCTTCTCAAAATATCCCAAAACAACAGAATCATCCCACTTCTCACCATCACATTGCTCCACCAAAGAACCAATGTAACACTTGTCATACCCAAAACAACACTCCACTACTCATCCCAGAACCTCAGAACTCCACAAATAACCATTTCCACACCCATACACAAGGCCACCATAACACTCCTATCTATGTGGGGACCATACCACACTCCACCCAACCTATCTTATGCACACCTGAGCCTAAGGAAAACGATATGCTTATCAGGAACTTGGCCGAAGAACTTAAGAAGCTAACTAGCCGGATTCAGGAAGCAAAGGAATCGAGGAGCTGAACTATGAGAATCTTTGCATATAGCCCAATGTCGAACTGCCTTAGGGGTTCAAACCTCCTAAGTTTGAAATGTTTGATGGTATGGGTGATCCAAGGGTCTATCTGAGGACATATTGCGACAAGCTGGTTGGAGTAGGGAAGGATGAAAGGATTCACATGAAGCTGTTCATGAGGAGTTTGAAGGGAGATGCATTATCTTGGTACATCAACCAAGATCCCAAGAAGTTGTCAAGTTGTGCATGCATGGAATCCGACTTTTTGGATAGATTCAGGTTTAATACAGAGAACGCACCAGACATGTTCTTTATCTAGAACTTGAAGAAGAAGACCACAGAGACATTTCGCGAGTATGCTACTAGCTGGAGCTCCGAAGCTGCTAAGGTCAGACCCACTTTAGAAGAGGAGAAAATTAACAAGTTCTTTATCCGGGCTCAGGACCCGCAGTACTATGAACGACTGATGATGATTGATTACCACAAGTTTTCCGAAATTATCAAACTGCGTGAAAGAATTGAAGAAGGTATTAAAAGTGGTATGGTTACAAACTTCGAGGCCTTGCAAGCTACAAATAAGGCTTTACAGTCCGGTGGTGTGTCCAAAGAAAGGGACGCAGGGGCTGTGATGGTTGCACATAGGATCAAATCTCCCCTCAAACACCAAACTTATCCAACACCTCTACTCACACACCAGCCAACCCCAAATTACCAAGCACTCTCACCTTCATACCAAGCTCTGTCACCCACTTATCAGTCATCTCCACCTCCTACATATCAACCTACCTCACCCAGATACTCCCAACCTGCTCATGTCTACCAAAATTACAATTCTGAACCCTCCCATTATCAATCACCCTCTGCACGCCAAAAATTCCCTAGACCCCGACCAAATTTTGATCGCAGACCTCCAAAACAATATACAGCCATCACTGAACCCATCGACCAACTGTATGAGAGGATCAAAGCTACTGGTTATGTCTCCCTCATCCCTGTTGCAACCCCTGTGAATCCTTTTCAATGGGTTAACCCTAACAAGTCCTGTGCATACCACTCCAGCATGAAAGGGTGCACCATCGATGAATGTCGCTCCTTGAAAGACAAGATACAGTCCTTGATTGATAACAAGATTATTGTGGCAAGGAGCGCGCTCCAAATGTACGCAACAACCCTCTGTCAGACCATAAGGGTGGAGGTATCCACATGATTGAAGTAAAAGATGACTAGGATCCCAAGGGATTGATTGGGTTGGTCGTAGAAGGTGATGATCCGAAGAAACCAACAATTACCCTCAATCCGATCATAGTCCAGATCCAACCGTCCGAGGACGCTGAGGTGAATATATATATACGCCTTGAGTTTGAAGCCGCACCATCCGCAAAGACACCAGCATCTATTGAGGTTGAATTCGTGTCTCCGAAAAATGCACCCACACCATTTAAGGTTGCAGTCTTACCATCCAAGGCACATGTTCCATTCGAAGTAAGGATAGCCGCGCCGATCCCAGTGGCAATGTCAACCATGTCACCATTCCATACAAATGTTGTACCCTGGGACTATGCAGCCGAGGCGAGAAGGAAGGGCAAGGTTAGGATTGGAGAAACTAACGCAGCACAGGGTATGAAAAGAACTGGTAGAGTCTATACCCCTGAACATCTATCTAAATTGAGCCAGCAGGACTCCAATCGGCCACCTCTCATTGAGACAGGTCCGGACAACCTTTGGAGGAAGATACAGGCCAAGGAATATTTGGTCATCGACCAGTTAAAAAATACGCTAGCACAAATATCCATTCTCTCTTTGCTACAAAATTCTGAAGCACACAAGAATGCTCTGTTAAAGGTACTAAATGAAGCATACATACCAAGTAACATCACTAGCGGGTAAATGGCTAATCTGGTAGGACAAGTGCTGGAAAGCCACAAGATCACCTTTAATGAGGACGACCTACCACCTGAAGGGCTGGGGCATAACAAGGCACTGCACATCACCGTACAATACGAAGATTATTTCATCACCAGAATCTTGATCGATGGAGGTTCCAGTCTTAACATCTGTCCATTGGTAACACTCAAAAATTTAGGTAAAGGATTGCATGAGATAAAGGATGGAGCAACAATATGAAAGCCTTTGATGGTTCTCAGAGGTCCACCATTGGTGAGATTATTCTATACTTGTAGATGGGGCCAACCTAGTTCGAGGTCGATTTCCAGGTAATAGATGTACCATCATCTTACAACTTGTTGCTGGGACGGCCATGGATTGATGCTGTTGGGGCTATAGCATCAATGCTGCATCAGGCAGTAAAGTTCAAATGGAATCACTAGAAAGTAATCATTCACAGCGACGGTAGCAACCCTATATACAGTCGCCAGACCATTCCGGCGATTGAGGGAAAAGGGAAGCTGGGAGGATAAAATTACAACCACATTGACTAGGTCAATGCTATCGACAAAGACAAATGGTGGGATGGCAAAATCGAAAGTATACTAAGTTGGAGTGGGTACGAACCTGGCAAAGGGCTCGGCAAGAACCTCCAAGGAATATCTAAACCCATAAAACTCAAGAAACTTGGCACCACTTTCAGTCTGGGATATGATTACACCTAGGAAGAATTCAATAACTAGTCGCCACCATAGCGCGGTCCTTACTACCTACTAGAGCAGCCAATATTGCATTTGGAATAGACCTTCCAACATGCTGACATTATTTATGGGTCAGATGAAGAAAAAGAACTTGCAGTAGTAAAGAACTTGTTTTTAGAGGACAGTGATATGGATTATTATGTTATTCTCAAGGAGGAGGGGAGGAAGGCCCTTCCATCAAGGCTGTAAGCAGAGGGGCATATCTTAAGGATTGGACCATCAGGACAACCAAAGCCCGACGAGCCTCGGGGTAGCAAGGCTAAATCAAGCATTATTCACTGTTTTATTTGCTAAATGATTTTCTTCTCGCATTTTTCAATTTCAGCAATAAGATCTTCGATGATCAAAAATAGTTATTTAATTTATCAAAAGCATGTTTGATTTTCTTATGAATTAATATTTATTGTTAGCTCTCCTTACTTTACCTATACATCATTACTATTACTTATCTTGATGAACCAATTACTGTGACATGTAATGAGACAATGCAACAAACAGACATGGATTCAGAAGAAGATGGCATACCTAACGAGATTGTCAAGGAAGTTGAGCATTTTGAGAACAAACCTAAGTCCAACCTAGACAAGACCGAATTTGTCAACCTGGGAGATGCAGAAAATGTCAAGGAAACACGAATCAGTATTCACCTATCACCATCAGAAAATAATGAATACATAGAATTTCTAAAAGAATATGAGGACATATTCGCCTAGTCGTATGATGACATGACTGGTATAAGTACATCCATTGTGGCTCACAAGCTGCCACCCGATCCAATGTGTCCACCGGTAAAGTAAAAGCTTAGAAAGTTCAAGCCTGATATGAGTCTGAAAATCAAGGAGGAAGTCAATAAGTAGATCAAAGCTAAGGTTCTCAGGGTAGTAGAATACCCCGACATGGTTAGCCAACATTATGCCAGTACCAAAGAAGGATGGGAAGGTCAGAGTTTGTGTCGACTACCAGGATCTCAACCGGGCCAGTCCGAAAGATGACTTCCCTTTCCAAATATACACATCCTGATTGACAATTGTGCCTAAAATGTACTACAGTCATGTGTAGATTACTTCACTGGTTACCATCAGATCTGGATGGATGAGGAAAACGCTGAGAAAATGGCTTTCATTACGCCGTGGGGAGTGTACTATTACAATGATGTTGTTCGGCCTGAAGAATGCAGGAGCCACCTACATGAGGGCCACGAATACCATTTTCCATGATATGATACACAAGTAGATAGAGGTATATGTGGACGATGTTATTATCAAATCCAAGAAGGCCACTGACCATATGGAAGATCTGACGAAATTCTTCAATAGACTGCAGAGGTACAAACTGAAACTAAACCCTGCAAAGTGTGCATTTGGGGTTCCTGCTGGGAAATTGCTTGGGTTTATTGTGAGCTGCCGAGGAATAGAACTGGATCTATCGAAAGTCAAAGCCGTTCAAGAACTACCACCACCAAAGAACACAAAGGATGTGATGAGTTTCTTCGGGAGGCTTAACTATATCAGCCGATTCATAGCGCACTCTACAGTTATCTGTGAGCTAATCTTTAAGATGTTAAAGAAGGACGCCGCTACCAAATGGACTGATGACTGCCAAAAGGCCTTCGACAAAATCAAGGAGTACCTGTTAACACCACTAGTTTTAGTCCCGCCCGAGCTAGGTAGACCCTTATTACTCTACCTCACAGTGTTAGACAGAGCTTTCGGCAGCATTCTAGGGCAGCACGATGAAATAGGGAGGAAGGAACAAGCCATTTATTATCTCAGTAAGAAGTTCACCCCGTACGAGGCTCGGTATTCTCTATTGGAGCGCACCTGTTGTGCTTTGACTTGGGTAGCTCAGAAGCTGAGACATTACTTTTATTCCTATACTACATATCTCATATCGAGAATGGATCCCTTAAAGTACATCTTTCAGAAGCCCATGCCCACCGGCAAGCTAGCCAAGTGGCAAATCCTGTTGAGTGAGTTCGACATCGTTTACATAACTCAAAAAGCGGTCAAGGGACAGGCACTGGCAGATCACCTTGCTGAAAACCCCGTGGATGGAGGATACGAACCCCTGAAAATGTTTTTTTCTGATGAAGAGGTATCATTCTTAGGAGAAGACATTGCAGAATCCTATGACGGTTGGAGAATGTTCTTCGATGGAGCAGCAAACTTCAAAGGAGTTGGCATAGGAGCAGTCCTAATATCAGAAACTAGTCAGCATTATCCGGTGTCTACCAAACTCAGGTTCCCCTGTACCGACAATATGGCCGAGTATGAAGCCTGCATCTTGGGGCTTAAAATGGCCATGGACATGAACGTTCAAGAGCTGTAGTGATTGGAGATTCATACTTACTTGTACATTAGGTACGAGGAGAATGGACAACCAAGAACTTCAAGATACTCCCGTATTTACATCACGTATAGGAATTGAGAAAGAGGTTCACAAAGACGGAATTCCATCATGTTCCTAGAATCCAGAATGAGTTCGCCGATGCATTAGCTACCCTATCATCTATGATACAACATCCCGATAAGAATTTCATTGATCCCATTCCAGTGAAAAACCATAATCAACCAGCTTACTGTGCCCATGTCAAAGAGGAAGCAGACGGATAACCTTGGTTTCATGATATCAAGGAATATTTGGCAAAAAGAGAGTACCCGAAGCTTGCAAATCCTACTAAAAACGCACACTTCGGAAGTTGTCCAACAACTTCTTTCATAGCAGAGGAATCCTGTATAATAGGACTCCCGATTTGGGATTATTGAGATGTGTTGACGCAAAGGAAGCATCTAGGCTACTAGAGGAAATTCATGATGGGACCTACGGTCCACATATGAACGGTTTTGTCTTAGCAAAAAGGATACTCCGGGCTGGTTACTTTTGGATGACTAAGGAAACGGACTGCATCCAGTATGTCTAGAAATGCCACTGCTATCAAATACATGCAGACATGATAAAGGTACCTCCAAGCGAGCTTCACACAACAAGCTCACCGTGGTTGTTCGCCGCCTGGGGAATGGACGTTATTGGACCAGTCGAGCCTGCTTCTTCTAACGGACACAGATTTATCCTAGTGGCCATTGACTACTTCACCAAATGGGTCGAAGCAACATATTATAGAGCAGTGACTAAGAAAGTCGAGACAGACTTTGTCCACGACCGCATTGTTTGTCGATTCGGGATTCCAGAGTCAATCATTACTTACAATGGCTCCAACCTCAATAGTGACTTGATGAAAGCTATGTGCGAAACTTTCAAGATCAATCACAAGAATTCCATAGCCTACGGGCCTCAGATGAATGGAGCTGTAGAAGCCGCCAACAAGAATATCAAGAAGATATTGAGTAAAATGATAGAGAAGCATAAACAGTGGCACGAGAAGTTATCATTTGCTATTATGGAGTATCGCACCACAGTCCGCACATCAACCGGGGCAACCCCCTATATGCTGGTTTATGGTACAGAGGTCGTCATTCCCACTGAGGTAGAAATTCCTTCCCTAAGGATCATACAAGAAGCTGAGCTTGACGATGTAGAGTGGGTAAAAAGTAGTTGTGAGCAACTAGCCCTTATAGACGGAAAGAGAATGAACACAGTTTGCCATGGTCAACTCTACCATAACAGAATGTCCAGAGCCTTCAACAAAAGAGTCAATCCAAGATAGTTCACATAGGGGCAGTTGGTGTTAAAGAAAATTTTTCCGCATCAAGACGAAGCCAAAGAGAAGTTCTCTCCCAACTGGCAGGGTCCATACATGGTTCACCGAGTTTTGACAGGAAGAGCCCTCATACTTGCAGAAATGGACGGAGAAGTTTGGCCAAAGGCGATCAATTCAGATGCAGTCAAGCGTTACTATGTTCAATCTCTATGCTTTCCTTATATGATGTAAATTGAACTACGCCTGACCTGATTCCCATTTAAGAGGGGATACGTAGGCAGCCCTATGGGTTCGGTCACAATGCAATAAAAATTTCATTTCCCCCTGCAATTGGAAATTAGGGAAGAATTTTGAGAAGGACCCTCAAAATTCCAAAATAATATCAGCCGATCGCCGCATGAGCAACAGTCATAAATGTCAACCCATCAAACTTGGGCAGAATTTTGAGGAGGACCCTCAAAATTCCGTAGCAGGAGAGGTTGCAATGTTCTGAATTGCTTCACAATCGCTAATTTATCTGAAAGCTATCTTTAATTATACATTTATGTCATGCTTTTACAAAATCATGCATGTTTATTATTGAAAATGCTTTGTTAAGCAAAGCTACCCCAATGATACAGACAATACCACCAGATCAAAGCTGAACGAGTCAAGCAAAAGCCAACGGGGATACGAACTAACCTTCCCTCTTATAAAACTCACGATTTTTCTTTGGATGCAGGCACTAGGATTGCGAAATCATTAAATATACTATACGCACACAGGATGAACATTGTTCAAAATGCGATTCTCAGAACCGTTGCACTTGCCAACATTTGCTATCAGCACACACCAGTGATGTCCAGTATGTCACAATGCTCCTAGTAATCACAATGTCAGAATCTGGTTTCAGCTAAGAAAAGCTCTGCTGTCATTTGTTATTTTATTTCTTGCATAAGGCTACCATTCTGCCTTCCGAGACTAAACGTTGTCTCCATCTGCATTCGCATTGCATAAGGCTACTATTCTACCTTCCAATCTACATAAGGCTACCATTCTGCCTTCCAACTTGCATAAGGCAACCATTCTTCCTTCCGAAACTAAAACGTTGTCTCCATCTACATTCTTCATTGCATAAGGCTACTATTTTGCCTTCCAATCTGCATAACTCTACCATTCTGCCTTCCGAGGTTAATCTCTACCTCCATCTGCATCTGCATTGCATAAGGCTACTATTCTACCTTTCAACTTGCATAAGGCTACCATTCTACCTTCTGAGATTAAACGTTGTCTTCATCTGCATTCTGCATTGCATAAGGCTACTATTCTGCCTTCCAATCTGCATAAGGCTACCATTCTACCTTCCGAGGTTAAGCTCTACCTCCATCTGCATTTGTATTACATAAGGCTACCATTCTGCCTTCCGAGGTTAAGCTATACCTCCATCTACATTCGTATATTTGCATAAGGCTATCATTTTGCCTTCTGAGGCTAAGCTCTACCTCCCGTTTTCTTCGAAACTAAGCGCTATCTGAAGCACTATTTATCTCGCTTCTCTCACGGGCTAAGCCCTGCCCTTCAATTCGCAGGACTAAGCTCTGTCTTCTCCACATCATGCTACTGCATCTTTCATGGGCTAAAATATCGCCAACTTATCCAAAGGCATCATTGTTCGGAGGCACCATCTTCATAGCCCGAGAACACCATGTCATGGCCTGAGGATCTCTTTTAATCTTTTGTATATCATTATTCAAAGTCGTCATGGTTCGGAGGTACCATCCTCATAGCCCGAGAACATCATTTCATGGCCTGCAAATCCTTTATCATATGCTTCATGGCCCAGGGCATCATGGTCTGAGGACGCCATTCCAAACCGTCCAAAGACAACATTCATGGTCCAGCGGGAATTTGCATCATGTTTAAATTGATGCACAATATACTCTTGTATTGTTTCTGATTGTAGGTAAACCGGCAAGAAACAACTACCCCAGCAGGAGCAATTCCGCTCCAGTTCCCTCAGCCATATCAAACCCAACCATTCCCGTAAACAGTTCACCTACCCGGCCCTAGACGTTGTGTTCGTTCTTGGAATCACTTCATCGGTATACTCCACCGGTGGATCTCGAACTACATATGGCCTGATTCCTGTGAAACCAAGGATATGTAGGTAGCTTAGAAGCTAGGGTACGGTCTAAAACTCTCAAACCGTTTCGCTTGGTCAAAATTGGCCATCATATCTCTACCCGACAACTCTTTCATCCTTCCTGGGTAAAGAGTGTTGATTCCTAATTTTTCCATATATGTTTTCAATATACAAAATACCTTCAAAATAGCATATGTATGCATATATAAGCATGACCAAGGGTTTTATTATTTTTCCATAATTTTAAAGGTTTTAAATTGATTTATTTCCTCTCTTTTTATCCATAAAATCCCAATAATTATTTTCAAAATTATTATTTTGGTAATTCTTCTATTGGATTTCTATACTTATGCTAAAATATGGCTAAAGTAATTTTTACATTTTTTTATAATTATATTTATATTTTAAAACTAAATTGCACATAATTGCAATACTAGCCCTTTTTAGATTTAATTATGTTTTATATGCACAAAATTGGATCCTGTATTTTTAGTTTGTTAGTTATGTATTATAAATCATTTTAGCAATTTAAATTAGTTTTCAGAAACTATTTACTATTTTTATAAATTAAATGGGGAAATGGCTATTTAAAATATAGTCAAATTGACTTTCAATTGTAGCCCAAATCAAACCCCAATTCCCCAGCCCAATTTCAATATAAAACTGACCCTAATCCAATTTAAATCCTACCCGACCCAGACCCCCTTCTCATCCTGGCCGTTGATCTCTAAGATCAACGACCCTATTTCCTCTTACCTTTTTTAACCTGAACGACCCCCTAACCTAATTCATTTGTTACCAAACCGCCGCCCTAGAATCCCCTTTCCTCTCCAATTCTCTCTGAGACCTAAATCTAACCTTAGCCACCGCCACCCAAACCAGCCCTAATCCCCTTCGATCCTCACTCAATCCATGTATTCACATGGTTGTTTGAGACTTATACTTGTCTCCTACGTCTCTTGATTGCCTATTTTTTGTGATTTCGTGGAAAGATCTCATAGCGATCTAGCCTATATCTTGTTCAACTTCTAGCCATGGTTATTTATGCTACTTTCCGGCCATCCATGGTTGTTCGAGTAAGATCCATGGTCTTTCCGGCTAAAATCGGTAACGATCTAATGCTTTCTCATCTTTTTTTGGGTTCTCTGAAACCCTAACCCTTGAGATTTTTCACTCTTCTTTAGATCTGTCTTAGATCTTAGTATATCCATGAGTTTTTAAACGATCTTTCTCCATCTTTACTATTTTACGAAACCCTAAAGTTGCTATTGTTCGATTCTTCTCAGATCTTTTTTAGATCTGAGGTGATTCGGGTATTGTTAGGTGTTTTCCTTCAAAAACCTCATGTTTTAACCGATTATTTCGACTTTTTAAACTAGGGTTCATTACGAGTTGATTTTCAAAAGGTTTTCTGACTCTCTTCGTGACTGACTTTTACCAGAGTGTTCAAACCTTAGTTGATTTTTCGATTGTTCCTAACCTTTGCGTCGATTCTGGGTACTTTCTATAATACCAGTCATATTACTTTGCCCTATTTCTGGGACTTAAATATTTTCTTTGTCAAATCCCTTATTCTACGATTTTTTGCCCTAATTAATCTCTAATAGGGTTCGCCTCGGTTTTCCAGCTAATTTCTATATTTCTGTGAAGTTTTCTTATCCCATTTCCTATTTATGGAGTTGATATTTCTTTCCAGAAATCAGTATTATTTTTGAAATTTTGGTTGCCTGGTTTGTTCTGTTAAAGATTTATATGCATGAACTTTATTTGTTTCCTTATTTGTAATCTTAATTGATCACACTTGCCTTAACTGTCTGTCAGCATGATTTTGTTATTTTTACTGATCCTTTACTTTGTATGATTGGGATTCTTGCCTTAATTAAACTCTCTTGTTACTACAGTTAGTCAATTACCCCTAATTAATGGGTCTATTCTCGACTCCCTTATGTTAATTGGTTCTGTGATTGGTTGATTGATCCTTAATTGATTGAACTCTAATTCTCTTTACCTTATTAGCTATACTCCTAATGTGCTATATATACACTCTTGTTTTACCTCTCAGCACGAATACAGTTCAGAGTATACATACACACACTGAAACTCTCTCTTCTTTCTCTACTACTTGTGTTACTGCTTGTCTAGCCGGCTGAAAGCCAAGGCTAGATTGTGGAACTCTACTGGCTTCACCTTTTTGCACTTTGTTTTCCTTAATTGTTATGTTCCTAGTTCAATTCTGAAACTCAACGTCATGTGTTCCATGCCTTTACACCCTTTCTTGTTACTGTACTAGTTCTTCAATTTGTTCTTATGTTTTGTTGTTACTAAGCATGTCTAAATTCTAGCCTTATGTGTAATCATCATATCAGACTTTGCTTAGTTTTTGATACTTGTATAGCATGTTCACTTAGTTCCCTTACCCTTTCCCTTAACTGGTATAACCATGTAGTCACTTAGCCTTCTGGTGCATTATATTGGCCCTAATAGTATGTCAAATTTTGTTCAACAAAACTCTTATCTTCAACATGATCCTGCTGCATTCTTCCCCATGTTTTAATATCTGTTATCATGACTGATTTGCTCAGTAGACTCAAAGTTGTTCTGTATGGTTGTTGGGTCAAATGTTTACCCTATCTATGTGGTTTCAAACCTATATGTCCCCAACCCCCTTACTTCCCTACTTGTGAATGTTGAAACGATCCTATTCTTTGAATTTGACTTGGGTGTGCTGGTTTGTCCTAAGTTGTTGTTACTCTTATTCCCTCCTCCTTTAAAATTGGTTTTCACTAAGGCAAACTCTTCACTTGTTTTGCAAACTTATTTCAAACATGTTGTTCAAAACTGTTTTCCAACTCAACTCTTTTAAATCTATGTCAAGCACTCTCACATATACTCTTAGACTACTAGGTTTTGCCCCTTTGTGTAAGCCTTAGCTTAGGACCCTAGATCTCCATCTGAACTTGGACACATAAGAGCTGGCCTTTCCACACTGCACCTACTCTATCTTGACTATGAAAATCTAGGTGTGAGCACTACCCGGGATCCCTTGAGGTCCTTAGGGAACTCTGACACACACAGGTATGAGAAAGGCTATTGAACAATTTTGGCACCTGGGGTGATTGATTACATAACTCAGAGTGGAAGTCCTAATCAATCTTCTTATAGTGTAACTTCTTATTTTCATTATGTAATTTGTTTCAATGTTGGTCTGTAATAACTTGTTGTAAACGAGTATTGGGGTTGGCTAGTGAACAGGGATGGGGTAAATATGCATGCTATAGTTGTTAATGGTTGAAAACATGTTATTAGATTTATATTCCTAATTGCACAATAGAAACCATGCTTAGGGTTAATACATGCATTAGAAATCATGCTCTTATGTCTCATGTTTATTGTTTCAGCATGTGCACCTTTACAAAAATCATGTGTTAAAATCTTCTAATAATTAATACTTTACTATTATGTTCTAAGCTGCCAGGTGCATTTAGAAATCCTGCTCTTATGAAATTATGCATCATTAGTTTTATACATGCATCTTAGATACCATGTTTTAGGATCTCATTCGTACTTGCATTCACACTTAGTGTACACTGCTGATTATAAAAGAGGTAAAAACAACTTCACACTTGATTATCCTATTTAAAATAACTGGTAATAATCTCTACATTCGTATCAACTAGAACAGCATGCTCTTAGGGTAAAATAACTTCCAAACAATCTTTTAATAACTCGGAATAACTGATTCACACTACTTTACGCCTAGGCAAGCCTTAGGTAATTGCCTAAATAAAAACAGAATTGTCCTCGTTTAACTGCTAGTATGTCAAAATCAGTATGCAAGCTTGATTCAGACCTCTTTTCTGAGTCATGTAATAAATCTGATTCTGCTGTTATTACTTAGATAACATGCATTTAAATTCAGACCTTAATTGTGTATAAGTCATGCTGTCTATGTGCATTATTTGTGGAGGTATACCTGAGCCTTCTAGTTGCTTCTTCCTTTCCCCCCTAAATACAATCCTATAGGTTCTTGTGTGTCGCTTAATATTTTGCCTTTAAACCTGAGAGTCTACCTAGAACCCCCCTTCTTATATGACAGAAGTCCTAAATTCCTCCGGGACTGATAGGAAAGGACGGGTAATAGCATGCAGTAGGGGTCAAAACCAACCTTCGCTTTAATTACCTTCATGGGGCGGGAAAGGGTAGATATGGATATGATGACCGGTGCGTTAATACCACGTGTAGCCCCTCTCTGTGTAGTGTCATACCAGGTATTGCATTAATGTGATCCATATTACAAACAAACCTAGGACACCCCCTTTACATTCATAAGCATACTTTAGATTGTAATTCTTTTAAAAATTTTGCCTTTCGCTAATTGTTTTCAAACACTTGTAAATTTAAACTCAAATCCACTACTATTTTAGCCATACTTGTTTATTTGCTAATTGCACAAATTCACAAAAACTGCCTAGCCAGGAACCACACTAGTGGATCCTGAGGGGTGCCTAACACCTTCCCTTTAGGATAACTTCAAGCCCTTACCCTATCTCTGGTTACCAAACATAGCTGTAGATGAACCCTATAGGTGCCCTAACGCACCTTAAAATCGTTAGGTGACGACTCTTCAAAATTGCAAAACCCATTTCCAAAAGGAAAGAGTTGTCCCAACAAAATGTCACGAACCCGATTCCGCGAGGAAAAAGGGGGCGCGGCATCCACCACAACCTCACCCCTCCCCCCAATATAATAAAACCCTAATTCTTCGCTCTTTAGAAATTATGACAAAATGCAAAACAACTTAACGAACAAATATTTAAAGAACAAATATTTCAGAAGACTTGAAGTATCCTGAATGGATTTTTACCAAATCATATAACTCTTTAAATAAGGAAAAAACCAGTCGGTGGGATAAAATTATTTGAGGTATAGCTCCTTAAATATGCGCGGTATAGCCAGTTAAATTATTGAAGTGTCTGTTAAGCCCAAATGATTTATTGGTGGGCCCAATACTTAAGTATAGCGTGGTATTTCACCACGCCATACCTTAACAGAGAAAGTGTCGCTAAGGTATAGTACGGTGAAATACCGCTCTATACATATTATGGTCCCCAATTTTTTTCCACACATTATGGTTCTTTGTGTCATAAAGAACCACACTTTGGTTCCAGAGGAATACTGAATAGTTGGTGGACATACAAACTCCCTGGCATGGAGCTAAAATAGGGCTGCACTGGAGCACCCCGAGGAGGCGGTGGTACTGTATACGTGGTCCTGCTCGACTTACCCCTCACAAACTGACCTCTGCCCCCAGCTGAGACACTACTAAATCCTCCAGAATATCGAAACCGCTTATCCATCGTCACCTGCTCTCGGCTCCGCTGACGAACACCCTTGATCCTCCGAGCTATCTCTACAACTAGAACATACTAAGTTACCACCTCAACCTCTCAGACCATAGTTGCCTGGATACCCACATGAAAACCTGCAACAAACCTCTGCACTCTCTCTGCATCGGTAGGAAGTATCATAACTCAGAGAATCTCGCCTCATAGTCGATCACCAACATCTGATCTTGCTAGAGCTGCTCGAATTTAAATCGCAACTCTTCCATCTGAGAGGGTGGAATATATCTATCCAGGAAGAAGCATGTGAATCGATCCCAAGTCATGGTAGTAGAACCTGCTGGTCTACCAAGAAGATATGGCTGCCACCATCTATGGGCCCTGCCCTCCAGCTGAAAGGTGGTAAAGTCCACCCCGTGGGACTCCAATATCCTCATGTTGTGAAGTCTGTCCCTACACCAATCAATAAAGTCATGGGGGTCCTCATACCTCTCATCTCCAAAGACAGGAGGACATAGCCAGATCCATCTGTCTAATAGCTTCTGGGGCTCACCAGCCGCAGCCGGTCTGGGCTCAGGTATAGCTGCTGCAACTGGCTGGGCTCCACCCACGGGTAGTGCGCCCGGAGTCTGATATGCGGCAGCTGCATGCCATAGATCCTGAGCAGCAGGGGTCTATGATCCCCCCCCCCTCCTGAGATGTGGCTAGGTCCGCTGGAAATAAACCAGCCTGAGTCATGGAATCCATGAACAGCAGTATACGGCCCACGACCTCCTGGAATCTTGGCGCGAATATGAAATCCGCGGGGGCTGGCTCCACTGTAGGCACCTCGCCCTGCTCCTCAATAATAGGATCGTCTACTTGATCTGTTGGTGGCATAATTAGAGCAACTCTGGGATGCCCTCACCCTCTACCATAGGCAGGAGCACTCCATCGCCTTTGCCTCGGCCTCTAGCAACAAGGGAAGCAGCATCTCCATGGTCGGGTACATCTGTCACGCGCGTCCTTCCCATCTGTGAGAGAATAAGAGAAAGATACTTAACATAACATCAACTACACGATAGGAGATGAAGAAAGAGTAGTTTCCTAATACCCTATAACCTCTCGAAGATAAGTACGGATGTCTCTGCACAAATCTGTAAGACTCTATTAGGCATGCTCATAATTTGTGAGACCTACGTGAACCTAGTTCTTTGATACCATATTTTCACGACCCAATTTCTCTTACAGGCCATGATGGCACCCAACGTTGCCGATATGCAAGCCAACGGTGAACTAACCATGTCGTTGCTCTTTTTAATAAGTTTCAAAGTAATTAGATTTCATTTATTAAGAAATTAAGGAGTAGAAAATTTAATGAAATAAAACGAAGGCAAAAGAGTGAGAAAATGCAGTGAAATAAAAACTCCAAAACCATAAAGGTACTAGTAGGTGTTCCACGACTTGGTATCACAAGTGTATGAGCAACTAGTAGATTATTCAAAACTCTAACTACTCTTTGAAATAAAGTAGATAGAAAATAGATGCAAAAGAGAGACTCTAGGTGCTGCAGAATACTCAGGAAGCTCACCGCAAGGCTTCGGGGTAACGAGGGTACGTGCCGATATGACCGCCAGATGCACCTGCCTCAGATCCTGCATGATTAGAGCATAAGTATAGCGTGAGTATATAAACAACATGTACCCAGTAAGTATTCAGTCTAACCTCGAAGAAGTAGTGACGAGGTGTCGACATCGACACATACTATGGGCTAACAATAAAATATAAAAATTCTAAATAAGCATGGGTTAACTAATAATAATAATAATAATAATAATAACTCAATAACAAGCAGTGAATAAATAACTCTTTCACTAATAGTAAATTCCAAGTGAATTTCTGTCTTTAATAATTATAATCTCTCAAGCCATAAAATAATATCAAGTATAATTGTTCTCCTAGTATTATAACGGTCAATTTATCCGAGATCGTACGGCCCGATCCAGAATAATGTGTACACCATCGAGGGTCAAGCGCCACGAACCATAGATACATCTATTCTACTGCTGAGGCGTTCGGCCCGCTCCACAGGAAGAGAGGATACTTTAGGAACATCCAATTGAAAAGCGATTACAAGGCGAATACACAAAGAAGCACAATTTCTATTAACGGTCAAGTAACCCGCCAAAACTCAACTATGAGACATTCGATCTTTTACATTTCCTTAATCAAGTTCCAATATAATTTAGGCACTTTAACTAACAAGTAACGAACTGGACATAATGTTGATACCAAATTTTTTTCCTATATATTTTCAATACGCAAAATACTTTAAAAATAGCATATGTATGCATATATAAGTATGTCCAGATGTTTTATTATTTTTCCTTAATTTTTAAACCTATTTATTCCCCTATTTTAGTCATAAAACCCAATAATAATACCCAAAATTATCATTTTTGGTGATTCATTTATTGGATTCTTATATTTATACTAAAATATAGCTAATATAAGTTTTGCATATTTTTACAAATTCATTTAGTATTTTCAAAGCTAAATTGCATATAATTGCAATATTAGCTCCTTTTAAGATTTAATTGTGTTTATGTTTATAAAAATTAAGTCCAGTATTTTTAAATTGATAATTATGTGTTACAAATCATGTTAGTACTTTTAATTTATTTTCAGGAATTAATTTACTATTTTTTATAAAATAAATGAGGAAAATGGCTATTTAAAATTTAGCCAGATTTCATTTCAATTGTAGCCTAATTCTACCCCAATTTAAACCCAATTACCCCGGCCCAATTCTTACTCATACCCGACCCCCAACTCAATTAAACTTACCCATACCCGGATCCCCACCTAACCTTTTAAATCTCAGCCGTTGATCATTTAGATCAACGGCCACCGGCTGCCCTTGCCTTAATCAATCCCAAATGACCCCCAAAATCAAATCATTTAATACAATTCGCCGCCCTTGAACTCCTCTTCTCTCTCAAATTCTCTCTGAAACTCTCATGAACCCTAGCCGCCGCCCTCTCACCCCACCTTGATATCTACCTAATCCATGGCCCTCCGTGGTCATTTGAGACCTGTAGCAGCCTTCCATGGCTCCTATGTGTTCGTTCTTAGGGTTTCAAGGCCAGACGTTGAAGGAGCTTGGTCCAGTCCTTGTCCGATTTCAGTTCTTGGCTCTTCTCCGGTCGTCCTCGACCTTTCTCCGGCCAGCCATGGCCGCTCGAGTCAGATCCTTGACTCTCCTGGTTAGATCAGTAACTTTCAGGGGCCTTTCTCACCTTTTCTGGGTTTTCTGAAACCCTAATCTCTAAGATCTTTAGATTTCTTTCAAATCTACTTTAGATCTGTGCTTGCTTTGAACTTTTAAGCATTTTCTCGAAATTTTTTTAACTTTGCTTTCAAAACGACTCTTTATTTTTTCCGATTAGGGTTTTTCTCTTAAGTTATTTCAAAATATCTTCTCTGACTTTAAAATGCTTCCGATTTTGCTATATGTTGCTCATTTTGTTCTTTTATCTTATTTAGCATGTTGAAAACCCTATTTTCTTTTGGTTGTTTGTTTGATGAGTGCTTGTTTGGTTACGTTTTGTTTGATTTATTTGTTTATCATCTTTTAAGCTCGACTATTGTTGAAGGATCTATGTCTTTGGGTCTGAAGCGGTTCATTTGAATACCTGACTCGATTTAAAGTTCTTTGTTTCAGAACCCCTTTTTCTTGATGTGATTCCTCTGATTCTAGGTTTTTATTATCTTTAAAACTCAACTATGCTTGAAACCCTAACTTTTCAAAAGGTTTTTCTCGTCTGCTACTGTGAGACCTTCGCATATTTCTGATGCTTTGTTTTCTCCACTATTGATTTAATGTGACTTGACTACTATGCTTCGAATGCCTACTTTACTACTGAACCTTATGCCTATTTCTGTATGCTATTTCTTTCGCCAATGGGTTTGGCCTCGCATCTGGTTTGTTCACTCTATTTATATGTTGAGGTTCCTTCTTTGATTGACCTTCAATCTTGTGACTGAATTCAAAACTTTTATTTTGTGAGCTCTAATTGCACTCGCTTGTTAAAGTTAATTGATTCCTTTCCTTATTTTGCCGTACTGAATCTTTTTCCAGAAAAAGTTTATTTCTGCACATAGACTTGATTACTCACTCAGTGGTTTTACTGCTCCTTTTATAGCAACAATCAGCCTGCTTACAAACTGATTTTCTTTCCTTATTTTAAACCTATTACTACCGTTAAACAAGGATTCCCTAATTAAAGGGGAATCACTTGGTTAATTGATTAT
Source organism: Nicotiana sylvestris (assembly GCF_000393655.2). Lineage (NCBI taxonomy): Eukaryota > Viridiplantae > Streptophyta > Magnoliopsida > Solanales > Solanaceae > Nicotiana > Nicotiana sylvestris. Next base: position 36,402,386 of record NC_091061.1, read on the forward strand.
GACTGTTGATTGTTTCCATAGTTGTATTGAAACTTTACTTATTACCTTATTTCTCACATGTTTTCAAAACTATAAATTCCCTGCACCCCTCTTCTTTCAAAGAGAAGAACCACTTGAATTCATAACACTTCACTCAAACACACACTCTCTCTGTTTCTCTGTTGCTGCTTGTATTGCTACCTTATCTAGCCGGCTGAAAGCCAAGGCTAGGCTGTGGGAAACTTGCTTGTTTTTTCTTTCTACATTTGCTTCTTTACTGGTATATTCTAATTAATTTTCCAGCATCAACAACAACACGTTTTCTTTGCTACTTCCTTCACTCTTTCCTATTTCTGTTTGTGTTTTAATCAAGTTGCATTATTAAGCATGTTGTAATTTGCCCCTTCCTTTCTCTGAATTCGTGGTTCCTATATGTATGAACTCTATGAACCCCAAACCCTATATCCCCTATGTGCTTGTATTCCTTGGTTGGTTTGAGGGCATGTCAGCATTAGACATTGATGTTCATGACCCAAACCTGACCCTCCCTGATCATATACTTCAAATCCTTTTATGTGTTTGTCCTCTGGCTAGTTTATGGGCATGCCAGCATCACTTATTGCTGTGCATATCCAGATTTTGACCCCTCCAACGGTCATATACCACATGCAATGTATTCCCAAACCCCTTCCCCCTTTGTGCAATTACTGATGCTATATAATTTTAGTTTTACTACTACTATTTTCTACAGTACCCTTACCCCTTACTATTCTCAACTCAGTTCTTAAACAACTCTTTGCTTCTGCACTTCCACTATACTTTTAGACTTAGGTTCTGACCCTCTTATGTGAGCCTTGCCTTGGGACCCATGAGCTCCCTCTAAACTTGGACACATAAGAGCTGGCCCTTCCACACTGCATGCATCTCTATCTGGTTAGGCAAACTTGGGAGTGAGCATTTCCCGGGGTCCCCTTGGAACCCTTAGGGAACTTTGACACACTCAAGTCTGAAAAAGGCTTTAAAACAATGGCATTTGAGGTGGTTTATTCCATAACTCACAGAGGAAGTCAAGAATCAGGCTTCCTCTGGTTATAACTTCTTCTTCTACACTTTTTTTTCTGATGTAATTCATTATTTGTTCTGTAATAATTTGTAATAAAAACTAGGGCTGGCTAGTGAAAAGGGCTGGATAATTATGCATGATTAAGGGTAGAAATCATATCTATAAGATTGTTGCTTTAAATTCTGCATGTTTAACTCTGCATTTAGAAATCATGCCTATAAGATCTATTGTTTTAAATTATGCATGTTTAACTCTACATTTAGATACCATGTCTATAAGATCTGTTGTTTTAAATTATACATGTTTAACTCTACATTTAGATACCATGTCTATACGATCTGTTTTCACTAAAATTCTGCATATTCTACATCTAGAAAATATGCCTATAGGATTTAAATTCTGCATACTTAAATCTGCATCTAGAGAATCTATCTACAGTACTTTCTCTTAAATTCTGCATTACCATATTTGGACACCATGTTCTTAGGATCTAACTAGTTATAATCTGGCTTCATGTCCAGTAGTTTAAAATTAGTATCTTTTATAGAAATCATGCCTATAAGAATTGTGAGTAAATTCTGCCTGCTTCATTACACGTTCAACTAGGTATCATGTCTATAGGAATTAAATCATCAATAATAGATATTATGCCTACAGGATCTGAATTAAATTTAGCCTAACATCAGTCCAATTCATATTGTTCTTAACTAATTTTTAAACAACTCTCTCGTTTCCTGCTAATATAGTTTATAGAGCATGCCTGTAGGATCTCAAAATTATTTGTTTTAAAATTGAACTGCTTTTCCATATTCTGAACCAACTAGATATCATGTCTATAGGACCTCACCTAAACACTTAGGCAAGCCTTAGGTGATAATAACAGTAAAAATGGAAGTCGCCTTTGTTAAGTAGTAATTGTTACAACCAGCAGGCAGGCCTGATTCAGACTTCTTATCTGAGTTATGTAATAAACTGGTCTGCCTCAACGATTAAAATTCTCCTTGCCTTAGTATTTTAAATTTAGACCTTAATTGTGTTTAAGTCATGTTATTTATGTTCTTTGTTTGAGGAGGTATACATGAGCCTTTTGGTTGTTTACATGTTTCCCCTAATATGCAGTCCTATGTATTTTGTTTGTATGTCGCCTTAGCTTTTTCACCTTTTTAAACCCAAAAGTCAGCCAAATATCCCACCCCTTTAGGAATAGTAGTCCTAAGTTCCTGCGGGACTGATAGGAATGGGACGGGTAATAGCATGCAATATTGGTCGAGACCAATCCGCGCTTTAATACCTTAATAGGGTGGGGAGGTTAGATATGGAAATGATGACCGGTGCACTAATATCATGTATATCTCCTCTCTGAGGAGTGTCATACCGGGTACCGCATTGATGTGATCCATATTAAATATAAACCTAGGACTCCCTTGCCCTTTATTTGCAAACTTATTTTCAAAACTCGTCTTTTAATTTTTCTCTTATGTGTCTAAATTTAAATCCCCTACTATTTGAGCATATACTTGTCTATTTGCTAAATTGCACAAATTCACAAAACTCCCTGGCTGGAAACCACACTAGTGGATCTTGAGTGGTGCCTAACACCTTTCCCTTGGGATAATTTCAAGCCCTTACCCTATCTATGGTTATCAAATGAACTTATAAGGGAACCCTTATAGGTGTCCTAATGCGCCTTAAATCATTAGGTGATGACTCTTCAAATGCAAAACCCAGATCCTATAAGGAACGAGTTATCCTACACCCAAAATATCATAAACCTGATCTCCCAATTGCCTAAGAGGGAAAAAGGGGGCGAGATAGCATGGCGACTCTGCTAGGGATATTTAGGCTTTTACTATTTCAGACTATTATTGTGAATTTATACCTCTTTATGTGCAATTATTTAAAGCATTCAGTTCCCTTTTCAACTACAAAACTAACTTGTCTTCTTTGTTTCTTTCCTTTACTACTACTTTAAATTATGAAACTGCTATATCTGCTGCTTTCTTAATGTGGAAATACGTGCCAACATGCTTTTAATTATTGCATAACCTTGGTTAGCATCATACTCCACTCATGCCAAACAAATACCATAGCAACACTTATAATGAGTGGTTGCGCATTTCCTATATTATCACCCCTATATTCGGAAAGGCATATTTGCGGTAAAACTAGTCGATTTGCGGTGCAGTCGACGGTTCCGTGCCTTCCCCCTTGAGCTTTCCGCTCAAGGGTACAAGTCTAGAACCCTAAAGAAACCTTACTCTGTTCAGATTGTGCATGCATCATGGTCAAACCTAGCCGGGTCAGTTATGTTGTCCACATAATGATCCTTTAAGATAGCCTTGTCCAAAGTCCACTGGGTTCCCTAAACCCAAACGGACATCACCACGTTTTGTGCATTTATTTGGAGTACTAAATGCTTCATGCTAATTGTTGGTATTAAATAGTCGAGTTTGGTGGGGTTAAGGGCATAACCTTATTTGTCTTACAGAAATATGAGGCATGGAGTCCCTAGATTCGGCATGGTCACCAACATCCACCCAAGACTGCTAAGCTAGTGGAAATATCTTCACTCTAGTGATCAATCCCTTGTCCGAAAATATTTGGGGAATCTACCTTCCTTCCTGGAAATCCAACCTAACAACAAGATCATAGAATCTGCTACTTCGTTCTAGGATTGTGAAAGGGTTGTATTCCGCTTGGGTGGTATTGAAATGACACCCTTGATAGAGGATATAGGAGGATTGGCAGGGCTAGTATGGGAAACTTCGGGTTTGTTGATGCCCGAGAACCGTAAAGGCAGTGGTTTCCTCAAAATTATGGGTTTAAAGAAGAATCCTGAATTGATGTGTCTGAAGGAGTCCTACACCCCTTTTGACTATTTGTATGTAAGGCATGGTCACAACAAATCCTACGATATGTGTTTTCCATAACATCATTGGGGCACATCCATCGAAGGGTCTTTGTATTCATGTTTTTTTTCCTGGGGCTGATCGTGTTTCCGACGAAGAAAGCAAGAATCCACACCAGGCTGGCTATGGTAACTAAAACCCTAATGGAAGGGATCGGTGGGCATCTATTCAGCATCGTTCCCATGATCATTACCGACATATATCAAGCCTTGGAGAAGTGTCGACGAGGAGAAAAACACTTCGAAGGCTACAATTTATTACTTCAACTCTGGCTCATGGAACATCTCCAAAAGGGTGAATACCGATAAGAGATTCAGCGAAGGGATTAGGATGATCATATCGCTTTCCATCATCCAAAGCAAATGAATTACGTCCCCGATATGTTCGCTCAGCATGAGGATGCCAAGGGATAGTTGGAGCTATTTGATAATCTGACTGAAGAACAGGTTCAATAGATGTTTGAATGGTTTCCAACCAAGGAGTTCATCGCCCGATCGAGAGATGCACCTTTCTTGATATTGATTGGTCTGAGGGGAACCTATCCTTACGTCCATCTCCGAGTTATGAGACAAGCTGGTAGGAAGCAGGTTATACCCAAGGTCGATATGATGAGTCATTTCCAGGCTGACTTCCAGAATGATGACAACCCTTACAAGTGCCAAGCTCAACATATGTGGCACTACAAGATCATAATGGGGAGAGATACCATCGAGCCAGACAAATATCATGTTGGTTGCGCTCCTTTCTACTCAGGTTGGTTGGAAGACAATCACGATGGTCTGGGCCAGTTAGGGTTTGCTCGAGGTCACAGGATCATAGATGAAAGGGCCGATGCGTAGGTCAAATACAACCAACTGCGCAAAAGGATCCGGGAGTACGAAAGCGAACACCGCAAGATACAAGAGTCCAACCAGAAGCTAATTGAGGAATGGAAGGATATGGCTGTCAGTGCCAACAAACGACTGGGATACTTGGAGCGCGGCATAGTGGAGTTGGAAAGAAAGTTTCTCAAGAGGGTCGAAGACTGCTAAAATGCTTGAGGAAACAAAGGCGGACATCTAGCCAGAGCCTACCTATTGCTGGGACTTTGCGAGTTAGGGAAGCAGTTTGACGGAACCAAAGATGCCAAATCTGGGGAAGGTCCTTCTGGGACCAAGTAGATTGGAGTTTTTCTTTTCTCTTTATAAAATGTAATAAGGCTAATGGCCATTAATGATTTTCATTTCCTGTTTATTTAGTGTCAATTTGGGATTCGTCTACTTTTTATCAATAAAATGAGACATTTAGCATCCTAAGTTCTCCAAATCAATTTGTCGCTAGGCCTACCTCGGGCACAAAGAGGTCCCCAAATTAGGACACGATTTACATTCCCACACTATGTGTTTAAATATTGCAATACTTCCTATAATCCTCACTAACTTGGTTACCTTTTATTTTTATTTTTGTTTTTGTTTTTATTATTCCCCTCCCCAAAGGTTAGTTCATGCACGCTGGCAACATCATCCTATTCCATGAGATCCAGGGGCCCTCCACCCACTCCTCCTCTTAGTCCTGTCAAAAACAAGAACAAAGGCAAGATGGAAGATTTGAACAATGTTAGAAAGGAGAATTCAACTTAATAGATAGAGGCCACTAATGGCCATGGTACTCAGGTTCCTAAGGAGAATGTATCCCAACTTGAACAAAAGCTGTTGAAATTCCAAGAAGAGCTCGATCAGGTTCGGAATCTGGAAAGCTTGTCATTTTCCCTTAGCACCCCGAATATCACTTTTTTCAGACACTCAAATCCCTACACCGCCTCAAAACATCCCAAAGCAACAAAATTATCCTGCTCCTCACCATCACACTGTTCCACCAAAGGCCCAATACAATACCTGCCATACCTTAAACAATACTCCCCTACTCATCCCAGAACCCCAAAACTCCACAAATGACCACTTCTACACCCACTATAACACCCCTATCTACGTGGAGACCATACAACACTCCACCCGACCTATCCCGAGCACACCCGAGTCTGATGATAAAGACTTGCTCATCAGGAACCTAGCTGAGGAACTTAAGAAATTGACTAGCTGGATTCAAGTTGTTGACGGAAGCAAGGGAATTGAGGGGCTGAACTACAAATATCTTTGCATACAACCCGATGTCGAACTGCTTGAGGAGTACAAACCTCTGATGTTTGAAATGTTTTATGGCATAGGGGATCCAAGGGTCCAGTTAAGAATGTACTGTGACAAGCTGGTTGGAGTAGGGAAAGACAAGAGAATCCACATGAAGATTTTCATGAAGAGTTTGAAAGGATATGCTTTGTCCTGGTACATCAGCCAATACCCGAAGAAGTGGTCAAGCTGGGTAAGCATGACGTCCGACTTTATGGAGAGGTTCAGTTTTAACACAGAAAATGCACAGGATTGGCTGCGAACGTCGTGCAGCTACCTCGATACTCCCAGAGGCTGGATCTGCTGATCAACTAGATCTACTGAGCCTGAGACTACCCTGGATCTACACACAAGGTGCAGGGAGTAAAGTGAGTACTCCGACCTAGTGAGTAATAAAAGTAACTACAATCCGAAGATAAGAAAATCCAGTAAATACACAAAGTAAGCTACAATCCGAATATACAGCAACATATGGAACTGAGCAGCTAAACACCAGTATAAATACAAATACATGAATGCAATGCAATGCATATGATGGTACATTCCAGTACCCACTGCGGCGTGCAGCCCGAGCCATCCATATTTATTTATCGTCGACGGCGCTCACTGGGGGTGTGTACAGACTCCGGAGGGGCTCCTACAGCCCAAGCGCAATATCTTGGTCAGTCATTGTTACCTGACCGGTCAGCCATTGTTACCTGACCAATTTATATCATACAGTGCCATTGTTACCACTGTTCAAGTATATCATCCAGTGTCATTGTTACCACTGTTTCAAGTATATCACACAGTGTCATTGTTACCACTGTTTCAAGTATATCACACAGTGTCATTGTTACCACTGTTTCAAGTCACTTTATAATCAGTCCAGAAAATAATATAATAAGCCCCTTGGGCATTTACAAAACAGAAGTTCCCAGCCCGGAATACATTTAAAAATATCATTTAAGTTTTCAACACTTAGAATTATGGCTGAGTTTGCAAAACAGCATTTAAAACCTTGGACTGAAATTAAATGATATGCAAATCATGCTAAGCAGTAATATCAATCCTCGAAGGATTTTACAAATCGGCACAAGGCCCCAAACATGGCATCAAGCCCAGTAATATCAATGAAGTATGTGTATCAATCACCAGTATAGTATAAACATCACACGGGATGGACCAAGTCACAATCCCCAATAGTATCTGACCCCGTACTCGCCATGGAGTGCGTGTCACGCCTCAATATAGCGTTACGATGTGAAAGTCCGAGGTTTCAAACCCTCAGAACAATATTTACATCTATTACTCACCTCGAGATGGCCAAAAGTCTACTCCGCGATGCCCTTTCCTTTTGAATCGAACTCCTCGCGCGTCGAATCTTGCCAAAACCACAAGGAATATATTACAATAGGCTAAGGGAATATAACCCAATCGAAAAGACTCGAAAATCACGAAATTTGCAAAACCCGAGCCCCGAGCCCACTTCTCGAAAAATTACGAAAGTCACATCACCGTATTCGTCTCGCTACAAGTCCGTACATATAAAATTTACCAAAATCGGAGTTCATTTGACCCCTCAAATCACCAAATCTTATTTTCAAATCCCTAGGCCTAAATCCTCAATTTTTCTACAATTTTCATGCTCAAATACATACATAATTGATGTACTTAACTCAAAATAGGTGGGGATAACTTACCTTCACATTGATGATGAAAATCCCCTCTTGAAGCTCCCCAAAAATCGTACATACTTTGAAGAAATGAAGCAAAGTGAGCTAAATTCGTGTATAAAAGAATCTACCTGTGCTTCGTCGAGTTATACCTTGCACTTGTGCTATACAGGTTGTATATCCTATTAAAATTGTTCCTTGTCGGACACCTTCTGTTTAAATACCCATAACGTCTTGTATAAATAGCCAAATGACAAACGGTTTGAAGATTTAGAAACTAGACTCAAAGATCGTTAATTTGATAGGTTGTACACCATATAACTCTTTATATATCCCGAGATATGAGCTTCTAAAGTGCATCGTAAATTTTGCCAAAATTGCTCCAGCAGCCCTTTTCGATCCATCGTAACTTTCTGAGATGATATCTAAATCGCAAATGGTTTAACTTTAAGAAAACTAGAATGTATGGGCTACACCTTTCATGTTTTGTACTTTTTCTGATTTCTTATATATTACAAGATATGAGCTTTCAAACTGGACTACTCGCACCTAATATTTTCTGGGCACAACAGAATTTTCTGCAATTTTTCCCAAGTCCGAAATCACTCCGAGACACCTCCGAAACACTCCCGAGCCCTCGGGGCTCCAAACCAAATATGAACATTGACTCTAAAACATCACACGAACTTGCTCGAGTGATAAAATCACCAAAATAACATCAAAATCAATGATTTGAGCCTTAAATCCAAGAATTCTTTCAAATTTCATAAACTTCAAATTTTCCAATTTAAGGCCGAAACCCGTCAAACAACGTCCGTTTGTAACCAAACTTTACAGGAAGCGCTTAACCAACAAATATGACCTGTACCGGGCGTCGGAACCAAAATATGATCCCGATACCATTACTTTCTGATCAAATTTCATTTTCATTTTCCATAAACATTTTCAGAAAACATCACAAAAAAAAAATCATTTCTCGGGCCTGGGACCTCGAAATTTGATTCCGGAAACACGTTCAACTCCCATATTTTTCTATGGACCTTTCGAGATCGAAAAATCACGGGTCCGGGTCCGTTTACCAAAAATGTTGACCAAAGTCAAATTTAACAATATTAAATATCAAAAATTTTCAAATTTTTCCCATAATTCATATATTTCAACACAAAGATATTCCGGACACACTCCTAAGTCCCAAATAACCTAACGAAGCTATCCAAACCATAAAATTCGCATTTCGAATCCGATATCAAAATTTCCACTTCCGGCCAAATTTTCTCAAAAACCTTCAATTTTCCATCTTTTGCCGAACGGCTCCAAAATGACCTACGGACCTCCGAATTCACTTCCGATCATGCTCCCAAATCGAGAATCATCATACGGAGCTATTCCCAGTCTCAGAATCCCAAACGGACATCAATAAGACTGAAATGCATTTTAAACCAAACTGATGCAATTTTTTCTAAAATGCTATCTTCCACAATAGGGGCCAAAACGCTCCCGGGTTATCCAAAACCCGATCCGGGCATACGCCCAAGTCCGAAATCATCATACGAATCTGCTGGAACCTTCGGATCCCAATTCCGAGGTCTCTTACTCGAAATTCCAATCCTAGTTCATTTCTTCAATTTTAATCTTTCAAAATGAGAATTTCCATTTAGATTTGACTCCAAACTTCCTGAATTTCAATTCGGACCATTCACACAAGTCAATATACCTGAGATGAAGTCGTTCATGGCCTCAAACTGTTGAATGACGCGCCGGAGCTCAAAACGACCGGTCGGGTCGTTACAATCTCCCCCACTTAAACATATGTTCGTCCTCGAACGTACTGAGAACTACACTGAAGTAGTCTGAAATCACTTGTTTAACACATCATGCACCTTCCCATGCTACCACTACTCCGTTGAGCATATTAGCTCGATAATTCTATAGATATACTTATTTATTCAAGCAAATAAGCCATTAGGCCCAATTCCAACATCCTGAATATCCCTGCCAAGCCTATTTCCATCATACGACCACCATATCAATCTCCACACGTTGTACCCAAACATGACTGCATAACTTTGCTAAATTCACACTTTGCATCACTTTACTCATATAACCACAATAACATTCTTTAAACATAATAGTCGAAATTTCACGAATCTGATGCTCCCATTGCATCTCATGATCTACACAGGTCTTGCTCTAGTTTTTTTTTCCAACACCGATACGACTGAAGAGATGTGCCGAAATTCACAACCAACTGCTGAATCAACAATTCATTGGATCTACACTTCTGACAAGTTCCATTACCTTGTCCCAAACCAAAGAATGATCTTTGCTCTATAATATACTTCATATAATCAGTTTGCACTGACCCCAAATCTAGTAACCTCGTCTCACCCAGTACGAACTGCTCAGGCAATAAGCCACCTCAGACATAATCAAAAATCTCATAAGACGCCACAATGTGCCAGTATGCTATCAATTCGAACGCGATACAAAAGGAAGGCGAACTCTAGAAGGAACTACTCAACTCGCACACTAACATAGACTTCCTCAAAAAACAGGGAAATAGAACACACAAAAGCAAATATGGGCACTGAACTGAACATCACACTGTTGCAGCGTGCAACCCGATCCAAACAACATACCCATGGCGGTGTGCCACCAGATCCACATATAGAACTCACATAAGGAGATATACGTTGAGCTAAATAGCTCAACACATCAAAATATTGAATATCGGTCATAAACACACTAAGGTGCATAATATCATTTCCAAGGAAACATATAGCGATATAGGCTACAAACTCAAGCACAACTGAGGTGCGATACATGATCTAAGTTTCATCCTGCTCATATAACATCACCGCTGAGCGGAACCTCAACACATAAGGAATTTACCAAGCCGTCTCACAACTCATACGGTGCAATATATCTTTACATGAATTAACTAACCACGAAATAAGACCGCGACTATCCTTCCATAAAGAGCGAATTGCTGAAATAAACACAACTGGCCTGACGTAAGGCTCACTTCCACATTTAAATCTATCCACCGACCTCAAGTCGATCCTGACCGTGCCAAGCTTGGACAATAATCTTTCACAGGTCCATAACCCAATAAATAGAGTGCCCTCCAGGCATAAATTCTCAAATGGATGATATTACCAAAATCCTCATACTTGGTTTAAATTTCTAATTAATCAAGTGACTACATGTCACACTTATACAATATTCCTGTGGGACAAGCTCCCACCATCTTCCAAAATAATTAACGGGTCTGCACATCCAAACCACCGGCTGCACTAATGCTGAAAAGCGATCAAGAATCCCTAACTAGGATGCAAACCCTTTCTCACAGAACACCGACCTCAGGTGATACTGACGTCAATACCCATCTTACTCAAAACACTGAAACTCATATACTGCTCATCCGAGATCGTGACATCACAGTCATTGACTAAACTGCAACCATGGTCCTTACTTCAAATCCCATACCACTCACTTCATCTCACGTGCCAATATACGATAGACGTGATTTCCATCACAACTTTGGAACCGCCGATAGTCTAATACTTCATCACATAAGACTTTCCATTTAACTCACTTCAGGAGAACTATAGCAACATACAGGCGAATCCTCATAATCGTCGAATATGCCAATCTCTAAGTAGTTGTCCAAGCCAACATAACACTTTCTGGGATCCGCTTACTCATAATAGGCCCTAACAAAAGAATGCTTCAGAATAACATCAATCACTGCGACCGACAAGCCTCACATGCATAACTCGATCACGCTGAACGAACCGATCACTGACACCAGTATACCAACTCAACTATGGATAATCAATCTACTTCCTTCCAATTTATCCTTGATTGCCTTAGAAATAATAATATCTCCCTTTAACACCTAACTTATTTCAACCAAACTCACCCTGAGTGACCTTAAATCACGAGACCATGCTGTCTCAAATACCATGACCATTTCATGTCTCTCAAATGCTACACCGCAAGTCAAAATATCATAGAACATTCTGTTCCTTTTTCATAAGTTACTTCAAAATCTTGACTCTTAACCGTACTTATAGACTCAAAATCATTAGGCACCACACTTTACCTCTTGAATTAACTAGGACCGCTATTGAGAGCCGCCCAGCTCTGACTTGTCCCCGAATGCAACCAACTCTACTGAATTTTATAACATATGAGTACTCTCTAGATAAAGCACCTAGAGGGATCACTTCCCTCGAAGCCTGCACCTATACGAGGCATAAATCATGAATCTTCCCTCAAGTCTGAACATGAGCCAATAAGGCTAACCATAACATTTATCCAACAATTCATTTACTCAAAGTACCACTCATGGTCCTTTTCCGTAGTTGCAATAACCCACCAATATGCCAATAACCAGAATTCACGCAGGTAATAAACCGTGCAATCAGCTAATCAACAGCAAGCTCCCCAACTTGGCTCGAAGCCATAGATCACAACACATATACTCTATTGCTGTCGTAATATCATGGTGAGATTAAACTCACTCCATCATAAGCTCGTGGAAACACGAATCATCTGGAATTTTAACTCTTCTGCAATTCTTGCATTTACTCACACAACAGTTAAGCCCACTCTCTATGGGACCAATTTTTTTTTTTTTTTTTTTAAGTCCTAAATTTTTCAAAAATTTCGGCAGAGCCTCCTTTGTAATTGGTCCTATCCACCTGCCAGAGAATCACCAAAACCATCCTAACAACACATCCACAACTTGACAAAGCATCACAATGCATATCAATTACATAAATCTAAATTGATACATGGACATGCGTTGCACCTATTTGAATCATAACACATAGAAAATACCCTTCAACCCTCCATTATTGGGCTATTCAACCAAGTAGGAACATATTCTTCCTTTAATATTTTCGACCTTCAAGGTGGTCTCCTTGACTCAACGATTTCGTCATAATACATTTACGGAAGCGATCTCAGCTCCCAGACTTATCTAACTAGGAGACACGAAAAATATTCTTCACGCGCCCATAACTCGGGCTACTCAACAAATCACAATAAGAAACGAATCACTTAACAGTTCATCTACTATCCAGTAGGCTTCTTCGCCACTACCAAGTCGTACAAATACACCTCGCAACACTAACATACTCATCACGTGGATATCCAACCGCCATTCCGGCTAACAAGGACAATAATGAACATATGAGTTCAAAACACTTGCTCACAAAATCAGCACCTCGGTGCTCAAGCCATTGGCAAAGATTTGGCCTCAAGTCCTCCAGACTGGTCTAACTTCAAACTCACAGAGATTACACTTCGCCCCTCGAACAGGGAATCAAAAGCCATCGAGACACATCTGATACTGAGCGCCCGTTGGTGCATACGATCAGGCGGAAGGAATTTCAAAAGTTTCTTTTCAAGATGAATCAAGGATGCACGATAAGAATTCAAGAATGTGAAGTTTTCCTAAAGGTTCGGCAGCCTCTCGAGGATAAGTACAGACGTCTCCATACCGATCCGCGAGACTCTACTAAACTACTCATAACTCGCGAGACCAAGTAACCTAGGCTCTGATACCAACTTGTCGCGGCCCAAATCCCGGTCGTGATGGCGCCCAACACACTACTAGGCAAGCCCGACCATTATTCAACACTTAACCCAATTTATCAAAAATAGCGGAAAGAAATATCAATTAAGCAAGATTAAAGTACTGAAGATTTTAACAAAATACACAATATAATCTCACTAGGACCCGGTGTCACGAATCTGAGCCTCTAGAATACAGAATATCATCCTAATACACGGTATATCCAAAGTCCGATAATGCGGAAATAAAGAGATAGGATAGGAGGGAGAAGATCAATGGCTGCGAACGCCGTGCAGCTACCTCGATACTCCCAGAGGCTGGATCTGCTGATCAACTGGATCTACTGAGCCTGAGACTGCCCTGGATCTGCACACAAGGTGCAGGGAGTAAAGTGAGTACTCCGACCCAGTGAGTAATAAAAGTAACTACAGTCCGAAGATAAGAAAATCCAGTAAATACACAAAGTAAGCTACAATCCGAATATACAGCAACATATGGAACTGAGCAGCTAAACACCAGTATAAATACAAATACATGAATGCAATGCAATGCATATGATGGTACATTCCAGTACCCACTGCGGCGTGCAGCCCGAGCCATCCATATTTATTTATCGTCGACGGCGCTCACTGGGGGTGTGTACAGACTCCGGAGGGGCTCCTACAGCCCAAGCGCAATATCTTGGTCAGTCATTGTTACCTGACCGGTCAGCCATTGTTACCTGACCAATTTATATCATACAGTGCCATTGTTACCACTGTTCAAGTATATCATCCAGTGTCATTGTTACCACTATTTCAAGTATATCACACAGTGTCATTGTTACCACTGTTTCAAGTATATCACACAGTATCATTGTTACCACTGTTTCAAGTATATCACACAGTGTCATTGTTACCACTGTTTCAAGTATATCACACAGTGTCATTGTTACCACTGTTTCAAGTCACTTTATAATCAGTCCAGAAAATAATATAATAAGCCCCTTGGGCATTTACAAAACAGAAGTTCCCAGCCCGGAATACATTTAAAAATATCATTTAAGTTTTCAACACTTAGAATTATGGCTGAGTTTGCAAAACAGCATTTAAAACCTTGGACTGAAATTAAATGATATGCAAATCATGCTAAGCAGTAATATCAATCCTTGAAGGATTTTACAAATCAGCACAAGGCCCCAAACATGGCATCAAGCCCAGTAATATCAATGAAGTATGTGTATCAATCACCAGTATAGTATAAACATCACACGGGATGGACTAAGTCACAATCCCCAATAGTATCCGACCCCGCACTCGCCATGGAGTGCGTGTCACGCCTCAATATAGCGTTATGATGTGAAAGTCCGGGGTTTCAAACCCTCAGAACAATATTTACATCTATTACTCGCCTCAAGATGGCCAAAAGTCTACTCCGCGATGCCCTTTCCTTTTGAATCGACCTCCTCGCGCGTCGAATCTTGCCAAAACCACAAGGAATATATTACAATAGGGTAAGGGAATATAACCCCAATCGAAAAGACTCGAAAAGACTCGAAAAATATCGAAAATCACGAAATTTGCAAAACCCGAGCCCTGGGCCCACTTCTCGAAAAATTACGAAAGTCACATCACCGGATTCCTCGTCTCGCCACGAGTCCGTACATATAAAATTTACCAAAATCGGAGTTCATTTGACCGCTCAAATCACCAAATCTTATTTTCAAATCCCTAGGCCTAAATCCTCAATTTTTCTACAATTTTCATGCTCAAATCCATACATAATTGATGTACTTAACTCAAAATAGGTGGGGATAACTTACCTTCACATTGATGATGAAAATCCCCTCTTGAAGCTCCCCAAAAATCGTCCATACTTTGAAGAAATGAAGAAAAGTGAGCTAAATCCGTGTATAGAAGAATCTGCCTGTGCTTCGTCGGGTTGTACCTTGCACTTGTGCTATACAAGTTGTACATCCTATTAATATTGTTCCTTGTCGGACACCTTCTGTTTAAACACCCATAACGTCTTGTATAAATATCCAAATGACAAACGGTTTGAAGATTTAGAAACTAGACTTAAAGATCTTTAATTTGATAGGTTGTACACCATATAACTCTTTATATATCCCGAGATATGAGCTTCTAAAGTGCATCGTAAATTTTGCCAAAATTGCTCCAGCAGCCCTTTTCGATCCATCGTAACTTTCTGAGATGATATCCAAATCGCGAATGGTTTAACTTTCCGAAAACTAGAATGTATGGGCTACAACTTTCATGTTTTGCACAAGATATGAGCTTCCAAACTGGACTACTCGCACCTAAAATTTTCTGGGCACAGTAGAATTTTCTGCAATTTTTCCTAAGTCCGAAATCACTCCGAGACACCTCCAAAACACTTCCAAGCCCTCGGGGCTCCAAACCAAATATGAACACTGACTCTAAAACATCACACGAACTTGCTCGAGTAATCAAATCGCCAAAATAACATCAAAATCAATGATTTGAGCCTTAAATCCAAGAATTCTTTCAAATTTCATAAGCTTTCAAATTTTCCAATTTAAGGTCGAAACCCGTCAAAAAACGTCCGTTTGTAACCAAACTTTACAGAAAGTGCTTAACCAACATATATGACCTGTACCGGGCGTCGGAACAGAAATACGAGCCTGATACCATTACTTTCTGATCAAATTTCATTTTCATTAAACATTTTCAGAAAACACTTTCACGAAAAAATTCATATCTCGGGCCTGGGACCTCAGAATTCGATTCCGGAAACACGTTCAACTCCCATATTTTTATATGGACTTTTCGAGACCGAAAAATCACGGGTCCGGGTCTGTTTACCAAAAATGTTGACCAAAGTCAACTTTAACAACATTAAATATCAAAAATTTTCAAATTTTTCCCATAATTCATATATTTCAACACAAAGATATTCCGGACACACTCCTAAGTCCCAAATAACCTAACGAAGCTATCCAAACCATAAAATTTTCTCAAAAACCTTCAATTTTCCATCTTTAGCCGAACGGCTCCAAAATGACCTACGGACCTCCGAATTCACTTCGATCGCGCTCCCAAATCTAGAATCACCATACGGAGCTACTCCTTGTCTCGGAATCCCAAACGGACATCAATAACACTGAAATGCATTTTAAACCAAACTGATGCAATTTTTTCTAAAATGTTATCTTCCACAATAGGGGCCAAAACGCTCCTGGGTTATCCAAAACCTTATCCGGGCATACGCCCAAGTCCGAAATCATCATACGAACCTGATGGAATCTTCGGATCCCAATTCCGAGGTCGTTTACTCAAAATTCCAATCCTAGTTCATTTCTTCAATTTTAAGCTTTCAAAATGAGAATTTCTATTTAGATTTGACTCCAAACTTCTTGAATTTTAATTCTGACCATACACACAAGTCAATATACCTGAGATGAAACCACTCATGGCCTCAAACTGCTGAATGACGCGTCGGAGCTCAAAACGACCGGTCGGGTCATTACAACAGTATTATAAACGAATGATGATGATTGATAGCCACAAATTTTCCGACATTATCAATCTGGGTGAAAGGATTGAAGAGGGTATCAAAAGTGGTATGGTTACAAACTTAGAGACCTTGCAAGCTACAAATAAGGCCTTAAAGTCCGGTGGTGTGTCCAAGAAAAGGGACGTGGGGGCCGTAATGGTTGCATAGAGAACCAAGTCTCCCATCAAATACCAAACTTACCCAGCACCTCCACTCACATATCAACCGACTCTGAACTACCAAGCACCATCACCACCTTATCAAGCTCCGTCACCCACTTATCAATCACCTCCACCTCCCATATATCAGCTTACTTCGCCCAGATATTCCCAACCCGCACATGTCTACCAAACCTACAATTCTCAACCATCCCATTATCAATCACCTCTTGCACGCCAAAACTTCCACAGACCTCGACCAAATTTCGACCGCAAACCTCCGAAACAATATACAGCCATTGCTGAACCTATTGAGTAGTTGTACGAGAGACTCAAAGCTGCTGGTTATGTCACCGCCATCCCTACTGCAACTCTTGAGAAACCTTCTCAGTGGGTTAACCCAAACAAATCCTGTGCATACCACTCCGGCATGAAAGGGCACACCATCAATGAATGTCGTTCCTTGAAAGACAAGATCTAGACTTTAATTGATAACAAGATTATTGTGGTAAAGGAACCCACTCCAAATGTCCGCAATAACCCTTTGCTAGACCGTAAGGGTGAAGGTATCCATATGATTGAAATAGAGGATGATTGGGATCTGGAGGGATCAATCGGATTGATCGCAGAAGGTGATGACCCAAAGAAGCCAATAGTTACTCTTAATCCAATCATAGTCCAGATTTAGCCGTCTGGAGACGTTGAGGTAAATATGTCTGTGCCACTTGAGTTTTGGAGCAACGTCATCCACAAAGACACCAGCGCCAATTGAGGTCAAATTCGTGCCTCCAGCAAATGCACTCACACTATTTGAAGTCACAGTTTTACCACCCAAGGCACATGCTCCGTTCAGAGTAAGGACGGCCATGCCAATCCCAACGGTGATGGCGGCCATGACACCATTCCATATAAAGGATATACCATGGGACTATACAGCCAAGGCAAGAAGGAAAGGCAAGGTTAGATTTGAAGAGACTATTGCAGCACAGGGTATGACAAGAGCTGGTAGAGTTTATACCCCGAAACATCTGGCTGAGTCAAGCAAGCAGGCTTCTAATCGGTCACCCATTGTTGAGATACGTCCAGACGATCTTTGGAGAAAGATACAGGCCAAGGAATACTCAGTCATCGACTAGTTGAACAAAACACCGGCGCAAATGTCCATTCTTGCTTTGCTACAAAATTCCGAGGCACACAAGAATGCTCTGTTGAAGTTGCTAAGTGAAGCATACGTACCAAGCAATATCACTGGAAGAGAAATGGCAAACATGGTAGGACATGTGTTGGAAAGCCATAAGATCACATTTCATGAGGACGAGCTACCACCAGAAGGGTTGGGACACAACAAAGCACTGCATATCACGGTGCAATTCGAGGAATATTTCATCACCAGGATCTTGATCGACAAGGGTTCCAGTCTCAACATTTGTCCAATACTAACACTCAAGAAGCTGGGTAAAGTACTACACAAGATAAAGGATGGAGCCATCAATGTGAAAGCCTTCGACGGCTCCCAAAGGTCAACCATTGGGGAGATCAGCCTATGTTTGCAAATGGGACCAACCTGGTTTGACATTGATTTCCAGGTAATTTATGTGCCAACATCTTACAATCTGCTATTGGGACGACCATGGATTCATGTTGCTGGGGTCGTAGCATCAACACTGCATCCGGCAGTAAGGTTCAAATGGAACCACCAGGAGGTGATCATTCATGGTGACGGTAACAACCCTATATACAGCCTCCAGACCATTTTGTCAATCGAAAGAAGAAGGAAGCTAGGTGGAGAGACTTACCACCATATTGAACGGGTGAATGTTGTTGACAAAGCAAAATGGCGGGATAACAAAATTGAGAGCATACTGAGTTGGAGTGGGTATGAACCTGGTAAGGGACTCGGAAAGAACCTCCAAGGAATCGCTAACCCCATAAAACTCAAGAAACATGGCACCACTTTCGGTCTGGCATATGAGTACACCTGGGAAGAATTCAACAACTGGTCGCCACCATGGCGCGGTTCTTACTATCCGCTGGAGCAGCCAATACCACATTTGGAGCAGACTTTCCCGCAGGCTTACATTGTTTATGGGTCATAAGAAGAAGAAGCACTTGTAGCGGTAAAGAATTTGTTCCTGGAAGACAATGACATGGACTGTTGTGTTGTTCTTGAGGAAGAGAGGGAGAAAGGCCCTTTCATACAGGCTGTAAGAAAAGGGGCATGCCTCAATAACTGAACCATCATGACAACTAGAGCCCGATAAGCCTCGGGGTAGCAAGGCTAAAACAAGCACTGTTTTATTTACTAAATGATTTTCCTTACGCATTTTGATTCCTGCAATAAGATCTTCAATGTTCAAAATAATTATGAAATTTATCAAAGCCTTTCGACTTTTCTTATGAATCAACACTCATTATTATTTTTCTCTCTCATTACTTTACTTATACAGCATTACTATTACTTATCTTGATGAACCAATGACTGTGACATGCAATGAGACAACGCAACAATCAGAGCTAGATTCAGATGAAGACAACATAGCAGAAGAGATTGTTAAAAAAGTTGAGAATTTTGAAAGCAGACCGGAATCCAACCAAGACGAGACCGAGATTGTTAACTTGGGAGATGCAGAAAACGTCAGGAAACGTGAATTAGCGTTCACTTATCGCCATCAAAAAAGAAGGAATATACAGAATTTGTAAGGGAATATGAGGAAATATTCGCCTAGGCGTGCGATGACATGACTGGTCTGAGTACATCTATTGTGGTTTACAAATTACCAGCAGATCCAGCATGTCTGTCGGTAAAGAAAAAGCTCAGAAAGTTTAAGCCTGACATGAGTTTGAATCAAAGAAAAAGTCGTCAAGCAGGTCAAAGATAAGGTTCTCAGGGTAGTAGAATACCCAACATGGTTAGTCAACATCGTGCCAGTACCAAAAAAGGATGGGAAGGTTAGAATCTGTGTTTACTACCTGGATCTCAACCGGGCCAG
Source organism: Nicotiana sylvestris (assembly GCF_000393655.2). Taxonomy (NCBI): domain Eukaryota; kingdom Viridiplantae; phylum Streptophyta; class Magnoliopsida; order Solanales; family Solanaceae; genus Nicotiana; species Nicotiana sylvestris. The sequence goes on from NC_091061.1 coordinate 36,422,405, forward strand.
TCCGAAAAATGACTTCCCTTTGCCGAACATACACATTTTGATTGACAATTGTGCCAAGCATGAGTTACAATCATTTGTAGATTGTTTCGCTGGTTATCATCAGATCTGGATGGATGAAGAAGATGCTGAGAAAACAGCTTTTATTATGCCATGAGGAATGTACTATTACAAGATGATGTCGTTTGGGCTGAAGAATATAGGGGCCACCTACATGAGGGCCATGACCATCATTTTCCATGATATGATACACAAGGAGATAGAGGTATATGTGGATAATGTTATCATCAAGTACAAGAAAGCTACTGATCACATGGGAGTTTGAGGAAGTTCTTCAATAGATTGTGGAGGTACAACCTGAAACTAAATCCCGTGAAGTGCGCATTTGGGTTTCCTGCTTGAACATTACTTGGGTTTATTGTGAGTCGCCGAGGAGTAGAATTGGATCCATCAAAAGTCAAAGCTATTCAAGAATTGCCACTGCCGAGGAACAAGAAGGATGTGATTAGTTTCTTGGGGAGACTCAACTACATCAGCCGGTTCATAGCACAGTCTACAGTCATTTGTGAGCCAGTATTTAAGATGTTGAAGAAGGACGCCGCTACCAAATGGACTGATGACTGCCAAAAGGACTTTGACAGAATCAAGGATTACTTGTCAACACCACCAGTCTTGGTCCCGCTTGAGCCAGGTAGATCTTTGTTACTCTACCTTGCAGTATTGGATAGAGCTTTTGGTTGCGTTCTAGGGAAGCATGATGAAATAGGGAGGAAGGAGCAGGCCATTTATTACCTCAGTAAAAAGTTCACCACGTACGAGGCTCGGTATTCTCTATTAGAGGGCACTTGTTGTGCCTTGACTTGGGTGGCCTAGAAGCTGAGACATTACTTCTGTGCCTACACAACATATCTCATATCAAGGATGGATCCTTTGAAGTACATCTTTCATAAGCCCATGCCCAATGGCAAGCTAGCCAAGTGGCAGATCCAGTTGAGTGAGTTCGACATTGTCTACGTTACTCAGAAAGCAATCAAGGGACATGCACTAGCAGATCACCTTGCTGAAAATCTAATGGATGGAGAATCAAACCCCTAAAAATGTATTTTCCTAACGAAGAGGTATCATTCATAGGAGAAGACATTACAGAATCATATGACAGTTGGAGAATATTTTTTGATAGAGCAGCAAATTTCAAAGGAGTCGGCACAGGAGCTGTCCTAGTATCAGAAACCGATCAACATTATCTAGTGTCTGCCAAACTCAGGTTCTCGTGCACCAACAATATGGCTGAATATGAAGCTTGCATCTTAGGGCTCAAAATGGCCATTGACATGAACATTCAAGAGTTTCTAGTGATTGGAGACTCGAACCTACTCATACATCAGGTCCGAGAAGAATGGGCGACCAAGAACTCTAACATACTCTCGTATCTGCATCATATACAGGAATTGAGAAAGAGGTTCACAAAGACGGAGTTCCAACATATTCCTAGAGTCCAGAATGAGTTCGCCGATGCATTGGATACCCTCTCATCTATGATACATCATCCAAACAGGAATTTCATTGATCCCATTCCAGTAGAGATCCATGATCATCCAGCTCATTGAGCCCATGTTGAAGAAAAGGCATATGGAAAGCCTTGGTTTCATGATATCAAGGAATATTTAGCAAAAGGCGAGTACCCAGAACTTGCAAATCCTACTTAGAAACGCACACTTCGGAGGTTGTCCAACAATTTCTTTCACAGCGGAGGAATCCTGTATAGGAGGACTCCTGATTTGGGATTATTAAGATGTGTCGACGCGAGGGAAGCATCCAGGCTATAAGAGGAAATTCATGCTGGGACCTACGGTCCACATATGAATGGTTTTGTCTTAGAAAAGAAGATACTCAGGGCTGGTTACTTTTGGATGACTATAGAAACGGACTACATCCAGTATGTCCAGAAATGCCACCACTGTCAGATACATGTAGACATGATAAAGGTACCTCCGAATGAGCTTAATGCCACAAGATCGCCATGGCCATTCGCCGCCTGGGGAATGTATGTTATTGGACCAATCGAGCCCGTCGCTTCCAATCGACTATTTCACCAAATGGGTCGAAGCAGCATCTTATAGAGCAGTGACTAAGAAAGTCGTGGCAGACTTTGTCTGCGACCGCATTGTTTGTCGATTCGAAATTCCAGAGTTAATCATCACTGATAATGGCTCCAACCTTAACAATGACTTGATGAAAGCTATGTGTGAAACCTTCAAGATCAAACACAAGAATTTTACAGCCTATAGGCCGTATATGAATGGAGCTATAGAGGCCGCCAACAAGAATATCAAGAAGATATTGAGGAAAATTATAGAGAAGCATAAACAGTGGCACAAGAAGTTATCATTTTCTCTATTGGGGTATCGCACCACAGTCCACACATCAACCGGGGCAACCCCCTATATGCTGGTTTATGGTACAAAGGCCCACCGAGGTAGAAATTCCTTCCCTAAGGATCATACAAGAAGTTGAGCTCGACGACGCAGAATGGGTAAAACGTCAGTATGAGCAACTAGCCCAATAGACGGAAAGAGAATGAATGCAGTCTACCATGGTCAACTCTATCAGAATAGAATGTGCAGAGCCTTCAACAAAAAAGTCAAGCCGAGACAGTTCACACCGGGGCAGCTGGTGTTAAAGAAAATTTTTCTGCATCAAGATGAAGCCAATGGGAAATTCTCTACCAACTGGAAGGGTCCATATATGGTCCATCGGGTTCTGACGGGAGGAGCCCTCATACTTGCAGAAATGGATGGAGAAGTTTGGCCAAAGTCGATCAATTCAGATACAGTCAAGCGTTACTATGTGTAATCTTTACGCTTTCCTTATATGATGTAATTGAACTACGCCTGACCTGAAGCCCGTTTAAGAGGGGATACATAGCTAGCCCTATGAGTTCGGTCATAATTCAATAAACTTTTCATTTCCCCCACAATTGGAAACTGGGGCAGAATTTTGAGAAGGACCCTCAAAATTCCAAAGTAATTTCAGCCGATCATCGCAAACACAGTCAGAAGCATCAATCCATCAAACTAGGGCAGAATTTTGAGGAGGACCCTCAAAATTCCGTAACAAGAAAGGTTGCAATGTCCTGAACCACGTCGCAGTCATCGGTTCATCTAAAAGTTATTCTTAAATATATACTTATGTCATATTTTTGCTAAATCATGCATGTTTATTATTGAAATTGCCTCGTTTAGCAACGCTACCCCAAGGATACATACAATATCACAAGATCAAAGCCGAGTAGGTCAAGCAGAGCCAATGGGGATACGAACTAACCTCCCCTTTTACAAAACTCATGACTTTTCTTTGGGTGTAGGCACTTGGATTGCAAAATCATCCAACATACCATATACTCACGAGAAAAACATTGTTCAGGAATACAACTCTAAAAACCGTTGCACTTACCAACATTTGCTATCCACCCACGCCAATGACATTCCGTGTGTCACAATTTCCCCAGCACACACAATATCACAATCTGTTATCAGCTAAGAAAACTCTATTACCATTTGCCATTTTATTTCATTGCATAAGACTACCATTCTGCCTTCCGATACTAAACGATGTCTCCATCTGCATTCTGCATTGCATAAGGCTACCATTCTGCCTTCCGAGACTAAACGATGTCTCCATCTGCATTCTGCATTGCATAAGGCTACCATTCTGCCTTCCGAGACTAAACGATGTCTCCATCTGCATTTTTGCATCGCATAAGGCTACCATTCTGCCTTTCGAGACTAAACGATGTCTCAATCTACATTTCTGCATTGCATAAAGCTACCACTCTGCCTTCCGAGACTAAATGATGTCTCTATATGCATTTCTGCATTGTATAAGGCTACCATTCTGCCTTCCAAAGTTAAGCTCTACCTCCATCTGCATCTGCATGGCTGAAAGATCGCCACAAACTGTATCTCATGGGCTGAAAGATTGCCACAAACTGCATCTCATGGGCAGAAAGATCGCCAGAAATCGCATCTTATGGGCTGAAAGATCGCCAAAAACTGCATCTCATGGGCTAAAAGATAGCCAAATTATCCAAAGGCGTCATCGATCAGAGGCACCATCTTCATAGCCCGAGAACACCATGTCATGGCCTGAGGATCCCTTTTAATCTTTTGCATATCGTTATTCAAAGGCATCATGGTTCGGAGGCACCATCCTCATAGCCCAAGAGCATCATTTAATGGCCTGCGAATCTTTTATTGAACACTTCATGACCCAGGACATCATGGTCTAAGGACGTCATCCTAATCGTCCAAAGACAACCTTCATGGTCCAACGGGAATTTTCATCATGTTTAAATTTACGCGCGATACACGCTTGTATTATTTCTAATTGCAGTACACCGGCGAGCAACGACCATCTTGGCAGGAGCAATCCCGCTCCAGCTCTCGCAGCCATATCAAACCTAAACATTCCCACAAGTCTACCACACACCCGACCCTAAATATTGTGTCCATTCTCGAAAAGTCCCCATCGTCATCTTCCACCGACGGATTCTGAACTACATATGGCCTGATTCCTATAAAACCAGGGATATGTAGGCAGCTCAGAAGCCAGGTCATGGCCTAAACCTCTTCGAACCGTTCTGCTCGGTCAAAATTGGCCATCATATCTTTACTCGACAACTCTTTCATCCTTCCCGGGTAAAGAGGAGCAGCTGTTGATACCCAATATTTTTCCTATATATTTTTAATATGTAAAATACTTTCAAAATATCATATGCATGCATATATAAGTATGTACAAATGTTTTATTATTTTTCCTTAATTTTTAAAGATTTTTAAACCAATTTATTCCCCTATTTTATTAATAAAACCACAATAATAATTTCCAAAATTATCATTTTTGGTGATTCATTTATTGGATTATCATATTTATACTAATATATAGCTAATATAAGTTTTTCATATTTTTACAAATTCATTTAGTATTTTCAAAGCTAAATTGCATATAATTGCAATATTAGCCCCTTTTAAGATCTAATTGCGTTTATATTTATAAAAATTAAGTCCAGTATTTTTAAATTGATAATTATGTGTTACAAATCATTTTAGTACTTTTAATTTATTTTTAGGAATTAATTTACTATTTTTTATAAAATAAATGGGGAAAATGGCTATTTAAAATCTAGCCAGATTTCATTTCAATTGTAGCCTAATTCTACCCCAATTTAAACCCAATTACCCCGGACCAATTCCTACTCATACCCGACCCCCAACCCAATTAAACCGACCCATACCCGGATCCCCACCTGACCTTTTAAATCTCAGTCGTTGATCATTTAGATCAACGGCCACCGACTGCATGTACCTTAATCAATCCCAAACGACCCCCAAAACCATATCATTTAATACAATTCACCGCCCTTGAACTCCTCTTCTCTCTCAAATTCTCTCTGAAACTCTCATGAATCCTAGTCGTCGCCCTCTCACCCCACCTTGATATCTACCTAATCCATGGCCCTCTGTGGTCATTTGAGACCTATACCAGCCTTTCATGGCTCCCATGTGTTCATTCTTAGGGTTTCAAGGCCAGACCTTTCCAGTCCTTATCCGATTTCAGTTCTTGGCTTTTTTCCGGTCGTCCTTGACCTTTCTCCGGCCAGCCATGGCCGCTCGAGTCAGATCCTTGACTCTCCAGGTTAGATCGGTAACTTTAAGGGGCCTTTCTCACCTTTTCTGGGTTTTCTAAAACCTTAATCTCTAAGATCTTTCGATTTCTTTCAGATGTACTTTAGATATGTGCTTGCTTTGAACTTTTAAGCATTTTCTCGAAGTTTCTTTAACATTGCTTTCAAAACGACTCTTTATTTTTTCCGATTAGGGTTTTTCACTTAATTTATTTCAAAATATCTTCTCTGGCTTTAACATGCTTCCGATTTTGCTATGTGTTGCTTATGTTGTTCTTTTATCTGATTTTGCATGTTGAAAACCCTATTTTCTTTTGGTTGTTTGTTAGATGAGTGCTTGTTTGGTTACATTTTGTTTGATTTATTTGTTTATCATCTTTTAAGCTCGACTATTGTTGAAGGATCTATGTCTTTGGGTCTGAAACTGTTCGTTTGAATACCTGACTCGATTTAACGTTCTTAGTTTCAGAACCCCTTTTTCTTTATGTGATTCCTCTGATTCTGGGTTTTTATTATCTTTAAAACTCGACTATGCTTGAAAACCTAACTTTTCAAAACGTTTTCTCGTCCGCTCCTATGAGACCTTCGCATGTTTCTGATACTTTGTTTTCTCCACTATCGATTCAATGTGACTTGACCTACTTGACTACTATGCTTCGAATGTCTGCTTTACTACTGAACCTTATGCCTATTTCTGTATGCTGTTTCTTTTGCCAATGGGTTTGGCCTCGCATGTGTGGCTTGTTCACTCTATTTATATGTTGAGGTTCTTTCTTTGATTGACCTTAAATCTTGTGACTAAATTCAAAACTTTTATTTTGTGAGCTCTAATTGCACTCTCATGTTAAAGTTAATTGATTCCTTTCCTTATTTTGCCTTACTGAATCTTTTTCCAGAAAAAAGTATATTTTTGTACTTAGACTTGATTACTTACTCAGTGGTTTTACTGCTCCTTTTATGGCAACAATCAGCCTACTTACAAACTGATTTTCTTTCCTTATTTTAAACCTGTCACTACCGTTAAACAGGGATTCCCTAATTAAAGGGGAATCCCTTGGTAAATTGATTATATTGTTTCCTTATTTGTATTGAAACTCTACTCATTACCTTATTTCTTACATGTTTTCAAAACTACAAATACCCTGCACCCCTCTTATTTCAAAGAGAGGAACCACTTGAGTTCAGAACACACCCTTCACTCAAACACTCTCTCTCTTTTTCTCTGTTGCTGCTTGTGTTGCTGCCTTATCTAGCCAGCTGAAAGCCAAGGCTAGGCTGTGGGAAACTTGCTTTCTTTTTCTTTCTGCATTTGCTTCTTTACTGGTATGTTCTAATTAATTTTCCAGCATCAACAACAACATGTTTTCTTTGCTACTTCCTTCACTCTTGCCTATTTCTGTTTGTGTTTTAATCAAGTTGCATTATTAAACATGTTGTAATTTTCCCCTTCCTTATTCTAAATTCATGTTTCCCTTATGTATGAACTCTATGAACCCCAAACCCCATATCCCCTATGTGCTTGTATTCTTTGGATGGTTTGAGGGCATGTTAACATTAGACATTACTGTGCATGACCCAAACCTGACTCTCCCTGATCATATACTTCATATCCTCTTTATGTGTGTGTCCTCTGACTAGTTTATGGGCATGCTAGCATCACTTATTGTTGTGCATGTCTAAATTTTGAGCCCTCCTAGGGTCATATACAACCTGCAATGTATTCTCAAACCCCTGCCCCTTTGTGCAATTACTGATGCTATATAATTTTAGTTTTACTACTACTATTTTCTAAACTACCCTTACCCCTTACTATTTTCAACCTAGTTCTTAAACAACTCTCTGCTCCTGCACTTCCACTATACTCTTACACTTAGGTTCTGCCCCTCTTATGTGAGCCTTGCCTTGGGACCCATGAGCTCCCTCTGAACTTGGACATATAAGGGTTGGCCCTTCAACACTGCACGCATCTCTATCTGGTTAAGCAAACTTGGGTGTGAGCACTACCCGGGGTCCCCTTGAGACCCTTAGGGAACTTTGACTCACTCAAGTCTGAAAAAGGCTTTAAAACAATGGAATTTGAGGTGGTTTATTCCATAACTCAGAGAGGAAGTCAAGAATCAGGCTTCCTCTGGTTGTAACTTCTACTTCTACACTTTTTTTTTGATGTAATTCATTATTTGGTCTATAATAATTTGTAATAAACACTGGGGCCGCCTAGTGAAAAGGGCTGGGTAATTATGCATGCTTAAGGGTAGAAATCATGTCTATAAGATTGTTGCTTTAAATTCTGCATGTTTAACTCTTCATTTAGAAATCATGCCTATAAGATCTGTTGTTTTAAATTATGCATGTTTAACTCTGCATTTAGATATCATGTCTATAAGATCTGTTGTTTTAAATTATGCATGTTTAACTCTGCATTTAGATACCATGTCTATAAGATTTGTTTTCACTAAAATTTTGTATATTCTACATCTATAAAATATGCCTATAGGATTTAAATTCTGCATATTTAAATCTGCATCTAGAGAACCTATCTATAGTACTTTTTCTTAAATTCTGCATTACCACATTTGGACACCATGTTCTTAGGATCTAACTAGTTATAATCTGGCTTCATGACCAGTAGTTTAAAATTAGTATATTTTTTAGAAATCATGCCTATATTGTGAGTATATTCTGCCTGCTTCATTACACGTTCAACTAGGTATCATGTCTATAGGAATTAAATCATCAATAATAGATATCATGCCTATAGGATCTGAATTAATTTTAGCCTAACATCAGTCCAATTCATACTCATCTTAACTAGTTATTAAACAACTCTCTCGTTTCCTGCTAATACAGTTTAGAGAGCATGCCTGTAGGATCTCAAATTATTTGTTTTAAAATTGAACTGCTTTGCCATATTCTGAACCAACTAGATATCATGTCTATAGGACCTCACCCAAATACTTAGGCAAGCCTTAGGTGATAATAACAATAAAAATGGAAGTCGCCTTTGTTAAGTAGTAATTGTTACAACCAACAGGCAGGCCTGATTCGGACTTCTTCTCTGAGTTATGTAATAAACTGGTATGCCTCAATGATTAAAATTCTCCTTGCCTTAGTATTTTAAATTCAGAACTTAATTGTGTTTAAGTCATGCTATTTATGTGCTTTGTTTGCGAAGGTATACATGAGCCTTTAAGTTGTTAACATGTTTCCCCTAATATGCATTCCTATGTGTTTTTTTTGTATGTCGCCTTAGCTTTTTCACCTTTTGAAACCCAAATGTTAGCCTAATATACCTACCCTTTAGGAATAATAGCCATATGTTCCTCCGGGATTGATAGGAATGGGACGGGTAATAGCATGCAATAGTGGTCGAGACCAATCCACGCTTCAATACCTTAATAGGGTGGGGAGGTTAGATATGGAAATGATGACCGGTGCACTAATATCATGTATATCTCCTCTCTAAGGAGTGTCATACCGGGTACCGCATTGATGTGATCCATATTAAATATAAACCTAGGACTCCCTTGCCCTTTATTTGCAAACTTCTTTTCAAAACTCCTCTTTTAATTGTTCTCTTATGTGTTTAAATTTAAATCCCCTACTAATTGAGCCTATACTTATCTATTTGCTAAATTGCACAAATTCACAAAACTGTCTAACCAGGAACCACACCAGTGGATCCTGAGGGGTGCCTAACACCTTCCTCTTACGATAATTTCAAGCTCTTACGCTATCTCTGGTTATCAAATGAACTTAGAAGTGAACCATTATAGGTGTTCTAATGCACCTTAAATCATTAGGTGGCGACTCTTCAAATGCAAAACCCAATTCCCAAAAGGAATGAGTTGTCCTACACCCGAAATGTCATAAACCCGATCTCCCGATTGCATAAGAGAGAAAAAGGGGGGTGTGACATATAAGCATAATTAGTAGCTACGCACGGACTCTCGTCACCTCGTGCTATGTAGCCCCAAATATTAGTATCAAATAGTAATTTAAATGACCTATGGGGCAAATTCCCTCTTACAAAGTTAGGCAAGAGACTTACCTCGTCTCAAAGCTCACTTTTCAGCCCAATAATTCGTTCTAAAGTCTCAACTCAGTGCCGAAAAATCCAAAATTAGTCAAATTTTATTTAAATTAATCAATACATGTTCAAAAGTTCATAATTTAACTATTAGAGTAATTACCCAACTCAAATTGGAAGATTCCTAAAATTCACCCCCGGGCCCACTGTCACGACCCCGGTTCCCCCTCCGTGAACCATCGTGATGACACCTAGTCTCTATGACTAGGTAAGCCTAAAATGTAGAAGAATAAACATATTTATGGAAGAAAACAATTAAAAACATAAATAAAGTAATAAAACAACGTTTAAAAGTGTCGCTCGACATACACAATATTTAACTCTCAAAATCTAATACATATGACCAAAACCCGGAAACCCATGAATCACAAGGTATGGATACTACACGGTGCTCTAACTCCAGAATAGTCTAAAACAAAGTAAATACAGAAGTGCTGTAACTACAAGAGAGAATGGAGAGAGACTCCTCGGTCTGCGGATGCGGCAGATATACCTCGAAGTGTCCGAAGGGTCACCCCGCCTCAAGGATGGTAAGTCTGAGTCGAAGTACCTGGATTTGCACATGAAAAACATGCACAGAAACGGTATGAGTACACCACAGCGGGACTTAGTAAGTGCCAAACTAAGCCTCGGTAAGGTAGTAACGAGAAAGGTCAGGGCCCAACTAAGGTTAAATAAAATATAAAGCTCGATAGTGTAGAACAGAGCAGTATAAATAAGTACGACAATAAAAGTAACACAGGATGTAAAGGACAACAACCACTATATAGAGGCAAAGTAAGTACAGAAGGAAATACAGCTCAGCACCAAATCATAACAATCGGGGATCTCCCAGGATACCATCCTGTAGTCCCAATTATATATATCCAATAGGATCTCCAGGGATACTGTCCCGTAGTCCAACACATAGTGCGCAGGATCTACCAGAATCCCATTCTGTAGTCCCAAATGTAAATACCTAGTACTGGGGAATCTACCTGGTACAGTCCCATAGTTCCATATAATTGGGCAAGGGGATCTACCGGAATCCCACATCTGTAGTCCCAAATGTAAACAGACAAGGGGGAGCTACCGGAATCCCACATCCGTAGTCTCAATGTAAATACACAGTAGCAACAAGAAAATACTCAGAAATATCAAATTCCATATTAAGGCCAACAAGTAAGTCTAGCCTAGCATGCTGCACTGAATTTAGGTAAAGCAGTTTGAGCAAATAAGGCAATTAAATCACTTAGACATGCTTTCTTAAACTATCAACATGCTTAATAGTGCAAGTAATAAAAATAGGAAAGAAGACATACTAGTAATTACTAAATGAAAAATTGGATTTTCAATAATTAGCACAAGTACACACTCGTCACCTCACATACAAGGCATTTTAATAAACAATAATACCAAATCCTAAGGGGAGGATCCCCTACACAAGGTTAGGCATGTCACTTACCACGAACCAACTCAAATCAAATCTGAAACCACGCTCTTGCCACGAGTACTCGACTCCAAATGGCCCAAATCTATTCAATTCAATTTCATAATATAAATAACACTTCAAGTAACTGATTCTACAATTAAATTCTAAGCTAATACGCGAAATTAGGTAAAATGACCAAAATGCCCCTCGGGTCCACGTCTCAGAATTCGGTAAAGTTTACATTTCCAGAATCCTCAACTTCTCACGAGTTCATTCATACCAAAAGTACCAAAATCGGACCTCAATTGGTCCATCAAATAATCACTCCAAGGACTCTACTTAGTCAAGCCCTAACCCACAAATTACCACTGATTTTCTTTAATTTTTCATGCTTAAATTAATAAAGATCATTCCAATAACGAGTTTTGGGACCAAATACCTTACCCCAATGAACTCCTCTAAAAATCCCTCTTGAAAAGTGCTTCCCAAGCTCCTTCCCGTTTGAAATATGGTAAAAAATAGCTAAATTTCGCGAAGGCAAGTATTTATATGTTTCTGCCCAATGATTTCCGCATCTGCGGTCCTGCTTTTGCGGACCAATGGTCGCATCTGTGACAATCACTAACTCAGCCTGATTTCCGCATCTGCGACTCCCCATCCGTAGATGCGGTATCGCTCCTGCAGAAATTCCACCGCTTCTGCGACTCCTGTTGAACCTCCCCATTTCCATTTCTACGTTGCCAAATGTCGCTTCTGCGGCTCTACACCTGCGGTCCCACACTCGCAGGTGCGGTTATGACAGAAAACCAGCTGAAGCTGCAACTCCAAACTCCAAAATACTCCGTCAACCATCCGAAATCATCCCGAGGCCTCCGGGACCTCAACCAAAGGCACCAACAAGTCTAATACCATTGTCCAAACTTATACCAATCCTTAAAACACCTTAAACAACATCGAAACGATGAATCAACCACGGATACAAGCCTAAAAATCCCAAAACTCTAAAAATACACTTTCGATCAAAAAGTCTATCAAACCTCATCTGAATGACCTGAAATTTTGCACACACGTCACATTCAACTGGAATTCCATTCCGACCCTCGGATCAAAATCTCACTATCGAACCGGAAACTTCAAAATTCAACCTCTCGGCATTTCAAGCCTAAATTAGCTACGGACCTCCAAAACACAATACGAACATGCCCCTAAGCCCAAAATCACCCAACGGAGCTAACGGAACCATCTCATTTCCATTTCGAGGCCGTCTTCACACTGTTTTGACTACGGTTAACTTTCCAGCACTTAATCTCTCATTTAGGGATTAAGTGTCCCAAAACTCTCTGAAACTCAAAACCGAACATCTCGACATATCAAAATAGCAGGAATAAACAAGGGGAAAGCAGTTAATAGGGGATCGGGGCGTAAATTCTTAAGACGACCGGCCAGGTCGTCACATCCTCATACACTTAAACATTAGTTCATCCTCCAACGAGCATAAAGACATGCCTGAAGTAGTGAAAAGATGGGGCAATGGCTGCGCATATCCTGCTCGGTCTCCCGGGTCACCTTCTCGATCGGTTGACCCGCCACTGAACCTTTACTGATGCAATGTTCTTTGACCTCAGCTTTTTAACCTGCATGTCCAATATTGCCACTGGCTCCTCAACAAAGGATAGATCCTTGTCCAACTGGACTTAACTGAAACCTAACACGTGCGATGGATCGTTGTGATACCTTCGGAGCATCGAAACATAATAACGGATGAACTTTTGCCAAGCTGGGAGGTAAGGCAAGCTCATAAGCAACCTCCCCAACACACCGCAATATCACTAAAGGACCAATAAACCTCAGACTCAACTTCCCTTTCTTCCTAAATCTCATAACGCCCTTCATAGGAGATACCCGAAGCAGAACCTCTCTCAACCATATAGGAAACATCACGAACCTTCCGGTCCGCATAGCTCTTCTGTCTAGACTGGGATGTACGGAGTCTATCCTGAATCACCTTGACATTCTCCAAAGCATCCTGAACCAAATCTGTGCCCTATAATCTAGCCTCACCCGGCCTAAACCAACCCACCAAGGATCTACACTTCCTATTAAAAACATGCTTCATACGGAGTGGTCTATAGGCAAAAATCGCTCATACACGCTCACTTTATCTTTGCACGAAAACCCTTCGTGTTTCCGAACAAAGAGGGGCAGCTGTGAGCACGTGATTTTTGTTTCGCACGACAATCGCTCCAAAAAGAAATAAAAAATAATAATTGGCCCTGCTGTACAATTTTTGGATTTCTGTGCGGCACTTTGTTGATTTATTTGTGACTTTGGCCCATTTTATTTATTTACTTTATTAAAACAAAATTCAAAAAATGTGTACGTATCATGCATAATCTGAACCGTAACATGGTTTAAATAGAAAAGCATAAACATGCATCTTTGCCCGTGATTTTGTTTTGTTTAATTTTACTTGTCTTGAATTATTTTAACGTGTGTGTGAATAATTGTATTGGGTGTTTATTTTAATTTGATTTTATTTAGTTTTGTATTTTTTTTTAATAATAAAAGAAAAAGAAAAAAAAGAAAAAGAAGAAAAAGGGCCCTGCCTTTCCGGACTTGGGCCAATTTATTAAAATTGGCCCAAACAAAACAATGCCCAAAACCCAGGCCTGCCCAGTCTAGTCCAGTTTGATACCGAGGGTGTCTAAACGACACCGTTTTAACCCAGTGTGGTCTGGGCCGTTGATCTCAGATTGATCAACGGCCAAGATCACATTTCCATAACCCACCAATGGCCCCGACCCGTTTTCACCCGGACCAACCCAAACCCTCAACCCTCAAAACGACACCGTTCCATTTAAGCCTTCAGATCCAGACCGTAGATCTAGATTGATCTAACGGTCGAGGTTCACCCACCCACTAACTATATAAACCATTCACCATACCCTGCCCCCCCTAGCCAACACCCCCGCCTTCGTCTTCACCAAACCCATCCCCTTCAAACCCTAGCCGCCCCTGCACACCTTCACCAGAAACCCGGCGGCCTGAACGCCGGTGACCTCCACTTGAACACCATAGAACCCCCTCACCACCCTGAACATAGACCTGTTAACAGTTTGGTTCGAATCACCCCCCAGGTCCTCGAATCTTCATTTGAAGATTCGAGTCAAAACTCGATCTAACCCAACCAACCCCAGTTTCATACCAGACACTCCCCGGACCCTCCTCGTGACCAAACCATACTTGGTTTGGTCCGAATCTAACCAGGGAAACACGAATCCCAGATCTAAGTTTTTGAACTCTAGTTTTCCCTGTTCACTGGTTCATACCGGTTCAACCGAAGAGATTAAGGTCTAATGGACTTCAATCAAAGTGTTTCTCATCTGAGAAACACTTCGATTAAAGTCCATTCAGCCTTAAGAAAAGTTTGTCCAAATCCGAGTTCAAACTGTTAAACTTTTCAAGTTTTAAGGTAAGTCTGCTTTCTTTCCTTTATTGTTTTAGTCCGTGTGATTGTTTAAAAAGTCTGTTCATATTTGTTTTGATTTTATCAATTTTGTTTGTCCACTATGCTTAAACCTCTGTGTTTGTCTGAATCCCTCCCCTCCTATTCTGATAAGACGTGGGTATTGGTTGTATTCCAAATCTGTACTGACTAACTGATTCCTCAAAGTATATTCCTGCTTAATCAGTATAAGTCGAGTCATGTGTCCCATGCTTTGAATGTCTGATTTGGCTACGTTTGTGTATGTTAATACTAATATAGTCGAGTCGACATGTGTCGTCAATTAATTTCAACTGACTGAGCATAGTAAATCGATTTGCTTCTGTTGAACATTTGTTGAATCAATTCAAAACCAATTTTGTTTACTTATAGCTGTTGATTTGGATCAATAATGTAAAAGGGATGTTTGTTTTAAATGCTGAATTGGAGGGCATGTGCACTCTTGCACAGCATTTGCACTGGTGCACCTCATGTGCATTGGTGCACCTCATGTGCTTTGTGCACAGCCTGTGGCCTGCATAAAGGTCCTTGTTTAATTTTAAAATGGCCTGACAGCATATGCTGTCAACATATTCTACTGCCCCATACTTTGCTTTAGTTTAAGAAATGTTAAACCTCTTAAATTTTAAGCATGCCGAGGGAATGATGGGGTTAATACTTAATTAGCTAAAGTGAAACTGAAAATGGAAGGCACATGGGAGGGGTATGGTGATAGTTTAAAACAGGCTGTTAAAAGGGGTAAGCAGGATATATAAAAGGGGGACATCTGACTAAGAGAAGAGAGAAATATACAGAATTAGGAGCATAGAGATATACAGAATTAGAGGGGAGAAAGAAAATACAGAGACTGTGAGGAATTTCTGAAAGAGAGAGCTGAAATACAAATAGATACACAGAGGGGGATAGAGACTGAACCTTAAGAGTTGAAAAAAAAAAGAAAAACACAAACACAGATAGAGAGAGGTTAAGGGATAGAAGCTGTACAATCAACAATCAGAAACTATTTCCTCCTGTTATTGTTTGATTTTCAGCTGTTCAATTTGTTCAAAATCAATTCTGATTCTTTGAAATTCCAGTTGTGTCTGCTAGTCGAGTGTTTTTGGTTTACTACTGGTTTGGTCTATCTGGAGTCCTGAGTCTACTCCACTGGGTGTGGCTGTCATTTGGCTGCTACTTTCTATTGGCCATAGTAGCATTTCTGCACTCGAGCCTGTTCTTACTGTATTGCTTTGTCTGCTGCTATCCTACCCTGCTGCTGCTGCTATTTTGTTTCTTGCTGCTGCTGATTCCCCCATCCTTTTCTTCTTCTCCTTTGCATTTTCAGTGTTTCCAGGTACACATTTCAAATCCAACTTTGGTGTTAACTGTAACAATTCAAAAGCATGAAATGAAAGGAGTTTCTTGAAGAAGATTTAGATATCTGTTTTGTAATGCTTGTGATATACTGACTTCAGATTGTATAAATTGATTAGTGTGATTCAGTAATGAAAGATTAGTTAGATAATACTCAATCAAGTTTAGCCTCTAGCATCTTAGTTTATAGTTGTTTGCTAGTACAAAATGTAACGATACAATACATAGAGGGTATGGAGAATTAGTATAGATTTTGACTGGATTCCCTTTTAACTGAACGACATGCATAGAATAGAATATTTCCACCTTACACAAATGTGCCTTGTTCATTTTAGTTTTATTTTATCATAACTCATTAGGCAGTACATAATATTATATTCAAATCCCATTAGTGACAATGCCTAGTAGCTAATTCCTTTAATTCCGCCCCAATAAGTCTAGTTAAATTCAATTCAAGGAACGTTAAGACGCAAGTATAACATTGGGTCAATCTCGAACGTAATTTCTTTTGTCCAATTGAAGTATGTTTCACAAGTTATGACATCCCTCCACTTTGTAAATAATTAATCAGTAATTGATAAGAATCCGGATTAGGCAAAAGCATATAGTTTATATTAGCACGTCCCTTTTCTTTTAATTTTAGAGATGAACTTAATAGAAAACATAGTCACTTTAGGTTTATCCTTTAAAAATAATGAGACGAGCCTCGCCAAATAAAAATGCCAACTGCGGGGCCCTCAACAACTAATCATAATATTTAGAATTCAGGCTAGGCCGTTTAGTGAATCTCATGGCCTTCTCAAAAAATAATAACGCGTTAGATTCTTTAGGCGCGGTTTAATTAAATCACATTCTTAAATTCGGGTGCGCATTTATGTGACCCAAATTCAAATCTCAACGGAGTCGAAATGTGTTAACAACTACGGGTGCATTGATTGTGACGTGGTTCGAGATGCATTTTCACGACGTTGCAATTCTATAAAAATAAATGATAATAATAAAAGCGGTTTAAACTTAATAAAAGCACATAAGTCACAACATGTATTTAAATCAGATATTTAGCCATTATAACAATTTAAGCGACCGTGCTAGAACCACGGGATTCGAGGGTGCCTAACACCTTCCCTCGGGTCAACAAAATTCCTTACTTAGAATTTCTGGTTCGCAGACTTCATTTGGAAAAGTCTAAAATTTCCTCGATTCGGGATTCAAAATAAACCGGTGACTTGGGACACCAAAAGCCAAACCTTTCCCAAGTGGCGACTCTGAATTAAATAAATAATCCCATTTCGGATATTGTCACTTAAATTGGAAAAACTCCACCCGCGCATTTTAACCCTTCGGGGCGGGGCGCGCAAAAAGGAGGTGTGACAACGCACAGAGCATATAGTCAAGAATCTAAATAGTGCGATCAGACTATCCGTCCGTTTGAGGGTGAAATGCTATACTCAACTCTACCCTAGTACCCAACTCGTGCTGAATGGCTCTCCAAAACTGTGATGTGAACTAAGTACCTCTATCTGAAATGATGGAAACTGGTATACCATGCAGATGAAAAATCTCCCGGATATAGATCTCTGCCAACCGCTCCGAAAAATAAGTAGTACACACAGGAACAAAGCGAGCGGACTTGGTTAGCCGATTCACAATCACCCAAATAGCACCGAACTTTCTTAGAGTCCGTAGGAGCCCAACTACAAAGTCCATGTTGATCCGCTCCCACTTCCACTCCGGAATCTCTATTTGCTGAAGCAACCCACCCGGTCTCTAGTGCTCATACTTTACCTACTGACAGTTGAGGCACCAATCTACAAATCCAACTATATATTTCTTCATCCATCTCCACCAGTAGTGATGCCTCAAATCTTGATACATCTTCGCGGCACCCGGATGAATGGACCGCGAGCTATGGCCCTCCTTCAGAATTAACTCCCAAAACCTATCAACATTGGGTACATAAATCAGACCCTGCATCCTCAATACACCGTCATCGCCAATAGTCACATCTCTGGCATCACCATGCTGGACCTTGTCCTTGAAGACAAGAAAATGAGGGTCATCATATTGACGCTCCCTGATACGATCAAATAAGGAAGACCGAGAAACCACGCAAGCTAGAACCCAACTGGGCTCCGAAAGATGCAATCTCACAAACTGGCTGGCTAAGGCCTGAATATCCATCGCCATAGGCCTCTTCGATGCTGGTAAATAAGACAAACACCCTAAACTCTCTACCCGAAAACTCAAAGCATCGGCCACCACATTGTCCTTGCCCGAGTGATATAAAATAGTGATATCATAGTCCTTCAGAAACTCTAACCACCTCCTCTGTCGTAAATTTAGATCCTTTTGCTTGAACAAGTGTTGCAAGCTCTGATGGTCAGTATAAATCTCACAAGGCACACCGTATAAATAATGGTGCTAGATCTTCAAGGTGTGAACAATGGAAGCTAATTCAAGGTTGTGGACCGGACAATTCTTCTCATGTACTTTCAACTGTCTGATGCGTAGGCAATCACCCTACCATCCTACATCAACACCGCTCCGAGGCCAATCCTTGAGGCATCACAATAAACCGTATAAAACCCCGAACCTGTTGGCAGTATCAAAATTGGGGCTATAGTCAAAGCTGTCTTGAGCTTTTAAAAGCTCGCCTCACACTCCCCCATTCACTGGAACGGAGCACCCTTCTAAGTCAACCTGGTCATAGGGGCTGCAATCGATGAAAATCCCTCCACAAAATGACGGTAGTAACCCGCCAAGCCAAGGAAACTGTGGATCTCTATAGCTGAGGATGGTTTGGGCCCACTCTGCACGACCTCTATTTTATTCGGATCCACCTGAATACCCTCACTCGATACCACGTGGCCTAGGAATGCCACAGAATCCAACCAAAACTCACATTCGAGAATTTAGCATATAATTTCTTCTCTCTCAAAGTCTGAAGCACAGTCCTCAGGTGATGCTCATGATCTTCCCGACTCTGGGAATACACTAGAATATCATCAATAAAGACGATGATGAACGAGTCAAGATACGGTCGGAACACACTATGCATCAAATGCATAAAGGCTATTGGGGCATTGGTCATCCCAAATGACATAACAAGGAACTCGTAATGACCTTACCGAGTCCTGAAAGCAGTCTTCGAGATATCTGGCTTACAAATCTTCAAGTGATGGTAACCCGAGTGCAAGTCAATCTTAGAGAACACCCGTGCGCCATGGAGCTGGTCGAACAGATCATTGATACGAGGCAAAGGATAGCAGTTCTTCATTGTAACCTTGTTCAACTGGCAATAATCAATACACATATGC
Organism: Nicotiana sylvestris; assembly: GCF_000393655.2. Taxonomy (NCBI): domain Eukaryota; kingdom Viridiplantae; phylum Streptophyta; class Magnoliopsida; order Solanales; family Solanaceae; genus Nicotiana; species Nicotiana sylvestris. Next base: position 36,441,758 of record NC_091061.1, read on the forward strand.
ATAAAATCATCCTTTTTTTTCAGAAACAAGACAGGAGCACCCCAAGGTGATACATTAGGCCGAATAAAACCCTTATCAAGCAATTCTTGTAACTGATCCTTCAACTCCTTCAACTTAGGAGGAGCCATACGATACGGAGGAATAGAAATGGGCTGAGTGACCGGCAACAGATCAATGCCAAAATCAATATCTCTATCAGGAGGCATGCTTGGAAGATCAGCTGGAAACACATCGGGAAAATCCCGTACTAATGGAACTGAATCAACTGAAGGGGTATCAATACTGATATCTCTTACATACGGGTAAATATGCATCACACCCCTTTTCAACCATACGCTGAGCTTTAAGAAAAGAAATAACTCTACTGGGAGTGTGATCTAAAGTACCCCTCAACTCAACACGCGGCACACCTGGCATAACCAGCATCAGGGTTTTGGTGTGACAATTAAGAATAGCATAATGAGGCGACAACCAGTCCATGCCCAAGATAATATCAAAGTCTACCATGCTGAGCAACAATAAATCGGCTCTGGTCTCAAAACCACTAAGAGTAACCGAGCACGATCGATAAATGCGGTCCACAACAAGAGAAATTTCCACAGGAGTAGAAACATAAATAGGGAAACTCAAAGAATCCCAAGGTACACCCAAATGCAGAGCAAAAGAAGAAGACACATAAGAGTAAGTGGAGCCTGGATCGAATAGAACTGATGCATCTCTATAACAAACCAGTATAATACCAATGATGATAGAATCATAGGCAACAACATCAGTACGGGCAGGAAAGGCATAGTATCTGGCCTGGCCTACCCCTCTAGGGCGACCTCTACCTCCCTAACCTCCACCTCTAGCTGGTTGAGCAGATGGGGTAGCAACTGGAGCTGTAACCATAGCCTGAGAACTCTGCGGGGTACGCTGTGACTGAGAAGTCTGTGGAGGTGCACCCCTCCCAAGTCTGGGGCAATCCCTCACCACATGGCATGTGTCACCACACTCAAAACAATCTTTGGGAGGATGTGGTTGTTGTGACTGGCTCGGGCCAGGTCTGCTGGACTGACCTCTGAAAGCACCCCGCACAGGAGGCGTGCTAGAAACTAGAGGTGCATAATAAGTCTCCTAAGGCCTAGGAGGAGCTGGAATACCACTAGCTGCTAGAAGAGCTGAATGAGTAGGGCGACTCATTCAACCCCTACCATGACGTCCTATAACTGGGTCACGGGCATCGGAATAATGGCCCGCCTCTCGAGACCTCTTGGTCCCCCTCTCCTCTCTCTCCCTAGCATGCATACCCTCAATCCTCCTAGCAATGCTCACCACCTGCTGATAAGAAATATCCATCTCCAACTCACGAGCCATTCTAGACCTGATGTTGGGAATAAGGCCCTCAATAAACTGGCAAACCCTCTCGCGAATAGTAGAAACCAAAGCTGGTGCATGCCTAGCCAAACTAGTGTAACAGACTGCATACTCTGAGACAATTATAGTACCCTGGCGCAAATGCTCAAACTTTGTGCGCCACGCGTCCCTTAGGCTCTGAGGAACATACTCCGTTAGGAACAAATACTGAATCCAAGTCAATGAATCAGCCTCTTCCGGACTGTCTAACTCATAGGTACGCCACCACTCATAAGCGGTCCCTCAAAGCTGGAAAGTAGTGAAGGAAACCCCGCTCGATCCTGATATACCCATGGTACAGAAAATGCGGTAACACTCATCTAGAAATCCCAGAGCATCATTCGATGCTAGACCGCTGAATACATGAGGCTTGTATTTCTTGAACCTCTCAAGCCTCAGCTGCTCATCCTCGGAAGTCGCTGCCCTGTCCTCGGGCTGATCTCGGACTGCAGGCTGTATGGGAATAATCTCAGGGACCTGCTCAATATGCACTCGCTGCTTAGGAGTGCAGGCAGTGGGAGTCTATGATCCTCCCTCGACCTGAGACGTAGCTACAGCAAGGGGAAACAACCCTATATGAGCCAAAGTGATGTACATGATCATGAAATATGCCATAGTCTCCTAAAGAGCCGGAGTTATAGTAGTAGTAGGCGTATCAGGTGCCTGGACCCCGGCTGGAACTACTGGTGGTACCTCGGTAGTAGCTCGCATTGGTGCTCTAGCTGCACCACGTGCGCATCCTCGACCTCTATCCTGGACCTGGCCTCTAACGGCTGCAGTAGGGGCCGCGGCTGCCTGATCATCTCGGGTAGCGCGTGCCCTTACCATCTGTGAGAGAATAGAGACAGAAGTTAAAAATTGAGATGTCCAAACTCGCACGACAAGGAAATCAAATGAAGTGAAATTTTCCTAACAATTATATAGCCTGTCGTAGATAAATACAGACGTCTCCATACCGATCAGCGAGACTCTAATAAACCGGCTTGTGATCCATGACTCCTATGAACCTAGAGCTCTGATACCAACTTGTCATGACCCCGGTTCATCCTCCGTGAACCATCGTGACGACACCTAGTCTCTACGACTAGGTAAGCCTAAAATACGGAAGAATAAACAAATTCGCAGAAGAAAACAATTTAAAACAGAAATATAGTAATAAAACAACGTTTAAAAGTACCACTCGGCATACACAATATTTAACTCTCAAAAGCTAATAAATATGCCCAAAACTCGGAAACCCATAAATCACAAGCTAAGGATACTACATAGTGCTCTAACTCCAGAATAGTCTAAAACAAAGTAAATACAAAAGGGCTGTAACTACAAGAGAGAATGAAGTAAGACTCCTTGGTCTGCGGACGCGGCAAATATACATCGAAGTCTCCGAAGGGTCGCCTCGCCTCATGGATGGTAAGTCTGAGTCGAAGTACCTGGATCTATACATGAAAAACATGCGCAGAAAGGGCATGGGTACACCACAACAGTACTCAGTAAGTGCCAAGCCTAACCTCGGCCGGGTAGTGACGAGGAAGGCCAGGGCCCTACTGAGGTTAAATAAAATATAAAGTTTGATAGTGTAGAACAGAGCAGTATAAATAAGTACAACAGTAAAAGTAACACAGGATGTTTAGGACAACAACAACTATACAAAGGCAAAGTAAGCACAGAAGGAAATAGAGCTCAACACCAAATCATAACAATCTATGAACTCCTAGGGTACCATCCTGTAGTCCCAAATATACATATCAAATAGGATCTCCCGGGATACCGTCCCATAGTCAACCTCATAGTGCGCGGAGATCAACAGGAATCCCGTTCTATAGTCCCAAATGTAAATACCCAGTACCGGGGGTATCTACCGGGTGTAGTCCTGTAGTTCCATATAACTGTGTAGGGGGATCTACCGGAATCCCACATCCATAGTCCTAAATGTAAACATACAAGGGGGAGCTACCGGAATCCCACATCCGTAGTCTGAATGTAAATACACAGCAGCAACAGGAAAATACTTAGAAATATCAAATTCTATATTAAGGCCAACAAGTAAGTCTAGCCTAGCATGCTACACAGAATTCAGGTAAAGCAGTTTGAGCAAATAAGGCAATTAAATCACTTAGACATGCTTTCCTAAGCTATCAACAGGCTTAATAGTGCAAGTAATCAAAACAGGAAAGAAGACATACTAGTAATTACTAAATAAAAAACTAAATTTTCAACAATTAGCACAAGTACGCACTCGTCACCTCATGTACAAGGCATTTCAATTAACAATAATACCAAATCCTAAGGGGAGGGTCCCCTACACAAGGTTAAGCAAGTCACTTCTCTCGAACCAGCTCAAATCAAATTTGAAACCACGCTCTTGCCACGAGTACTCGACTCCAAATGACCCAAATTTATTCAATTCAATTTCATAATGTAAATAACACTTCAAGTAACTGATTCTACAACTAAATTCTAAGCTAATACACGAAATTAGGTAGAATGACCAAAACGCCCCTCAGGCCCACGTCTCGGAATCAGGTAAAATTTATTTTTCCAGAATCCTCACCCTCTCACGAGCTCAGTCATACCAAAAGTACCAAAATTGGACCTCAATTAGTCCCTCAAACCATCACTCAAAGGTCTCTACTTAGTCAAGCACTAACCCACAAATTACAACTGATTTTCCTTAATTTTTCATGCTTAAATTAATAAAAATCATTCCAATAACGAGTTTAGCGACCAAAGACCTTACCCCAATGAACTCCTCTTTAAATCCCTCTTCAAAAGTGCTTCCCAAGCTTATTCCCATTTGAAATATGGTGAAAAATAGCTAAATTTCGCGAAGGCAAGTATTTATATGTTTCTGCCCAGCGATTTCCGCATCTACGGCCCTGGGACCGCAGCTGCGGTCCTGCATTTGCGGACCAATGGTCACATCTATGACAATCACTAACTCAGCCTAATTTTTGCATCTGCGACTCTCCATCCGCAGATGTGGTACCGTTCATGCGGAAATTCCACCGCTTCTGTGGCTCCTACTGAACCTCCCCATTTTCCGCTTCTGCGATGCCAAATGCCGCTTTTGCGGCTCCGCACCTGCGGTCCCACACTCGTAGGTGCGGTTATGACAGAAAACCAGCTGAAGCTACAACTCCAAACTCCAAAATCCTTTTATCAACCATCCGAAATCATCCCGATGCCTCCGGAACCTCAACCAAAGGCACCAATAAGTCTAATATCATTGTCCAAACTTATATCAATCCTTAAAACACCTAAAACAACATCAAAACGACGAATTAACCATGGATTCAAGCCTAAAAATCCAAAAACTCTAAAAATACGCTTTCGATCAAAGAGTTTATCAAACCTCATCCGAATAACCTGAAATTTTGCACACACATCACATTCAACACTAAGCAGCTACTCCAACTTCCGGATTTCCATTCTGACCCTCGGATCAAAATCTAACTTTCGAACCGGAAACTTCAAAATTTGACCTCTCGGCATTTCAAGCCTAAAATAGCTACGGACCTCCAGAACACAATCCGAACACGCCCCTAAGACCGAAATAACCCAACGGAGCTAACAGAACCATCGAATTTCCATTCTGAGGCCGTCTTCACACTGTTCCGACTACGGTCAACTTTCCAACACTTAAGATTTTAGGGACTAAGTGTCCCAAACTCTCCAAAACTCAAAACCGAACATCCCGACAAATCAAAATAGCAGAAATAAACACAGGAAAACAAGTAATAGGGGATCGAGGCATAAATTCTTAAGATGACCGGCCGGGTCATCACACCCGCGTGCCCGGATTTCGGAAAGTTTTGAAGATAAATCTTACCCATAACCTTAAGAACTCAAATATATAATTTTCACCCAATTCCATAATTATTTTCGTGGTTAAATCCCATTTTTATCAAAACCTAGGTTTTTCAACTAAACCCATAATTTTCACAATTGTTCATTTTAAAATCTATGCATAATCTATGTATTTAACCTACATTATGTAGAAATTACTTGCCTTCAATAGTTAGGTCAAACCATTTCTCTAAGAAGCTCCAAAAATTGCCAAATAAGTGAATGAAATGAGCCAAAATAGCCTAAGTCCTGATATAAATGCACCCCTTCTGCCCAGCGGTCTCTGCACTTCGGAAGAATCTCCGCTTCTGCGGGACTGCTCCTGTGGTCGACAATCTGCATACGTGGAACACGCATGAGCCACGCCCAATCGCACCTGTGGCCAAATCACGCTTCTGCGGAAGTCCTTCGCTTCTGCGTACCTCGCTAACTCCCTCCCTTTCCACTTCTGTGAACGAGACACCGCACCTGCGATGCCTCTCCTGCGGCCATTCCCACCGCAGGTGCGAGCACACAAAATGCCAGCCATCTTCAGCTCTTTTCCATAGAGCAATCAAGTTCTATCGATCCGTCTGAATCCTATACGAGGGCCCCGAGCCCTCGACCAAACATACCAACAAGTTCATAAACATAAAACTGACTCACTAGCACCCCTGTAACGCAGAAAATAACATTAAAACTAAGGATCTCAACCCAAAACCATATAGAATCGACTTATGAATTTCAAGTTTTTCCAACTTACTTCGAACGCGCCGAATCGGAGTTAGACTACTCGGAATGACACCAAATTTTACGTGCAAGTCTTAAATCACCATACGGAATTATTCCCGGACTCTGGATAACAGAAAAACCTACTCCAAACCAAATTTAAAGAACTTTAAAACCTTCTATGTACCAACTTTTACCTTTATGCACTAAAACGCTCCCGGGTCATCCAAAACTCGATCCGAACATACGCCCAAGTCCAAAATCATCATACAAACCTATTGGCACCTCAAATCCCGATTTCGATGTTGTATACTAGAAATATTGACCCAAGTCAAACTTTATCTTTTAAAGCCAATATTAAGGAACTAAGTGTTTCTATTTCAACCCAAACACGAACTAACCTTCCCCGCGAGTCATACAACATAAAAGCACATACAGGGAGTCTTATTTAGGGAAGCGGAGTTCTAAGAGTAAAACGATCGGTCGGGTCATTACATAAGAAGAAAAAAACTGCCAATTCAAATTGAGGAGTAGTTTCTTCCTAATATGGTTGTCTATATCTGTAAAATACTACAAATATATTTTTTGATATAGAAAATAATATGATTTCAAATTTAAATATAAAAAATTATTTCAAATTTATAGATAGAAATATTTGAGTTGAGGTAGAATAAAATTACATTTGATTATGGCAAATAATGCAAAAATAACAATTATTACAAATATCGATATATTTATGAAAAAATAGTAAAATTACTTATCTATTATATTTTTAAAATATTCAAAATTATAATTTAAATATGATAGTATTTAGATTATATGTAAAATTCAACGTAAAAAAAATGTAATATTACAGTAGGAAAAATTTACAAAAACGCAAATACAGATAATATTAGGATATTTTAACTTTGAATTAATTTATAAAAATAAAATAAACTAAATAAATAATACACAAAGATATTATTGATAAATTTAGAAAATTTAATTATTGTGCACAATAAAATAAAATATAGCTCTTAAATTATTATAAAATAAAAAACAAAAATAAAAAACTAAAAAATATATATATCAATTCTAATTGAGGAGTAGTTTCTTTCAAATAAAAAATCAATACTGGATACTTAAAGTTTCATACTTAATAAAATATTACTAAAGTTTAAATTAGAAAAATTTATAGTTTTGTTATTTTTGAATGCAAGGTAAAAATTTGTTAAGATTAAACTAGATTTCAACTCTATTCAAATTAAAATTTGAATGTTTATCACTTATTTTATTTTTATTTATTTTTCTCTAATCAAGATTAATTGACAATAATAACAAATAATAATAATAATAATAATAATAATAATTCTAAAAGCTTAGAATTTGATCTAAAATTTATCTCACTACATATCATGAAAATAATAAACTTTATATAATTTAATTATTAAATTTTAAATATACTTAACTATTTTTTACGAAAAATAATAATTTTTATATATTGAATATGGCATAAAATATAAAATGATAATATGTATTAGAATTTCAAATTAGAATGCATTTTTGAGTTATAATGATAAAAAGCATACATATATAATACAAAAATATCAATTATTTAAAAAATTGGTAGATTTATAACTAATAAAGAAGAAACTAACTTATATTTTTGATGAATTCAAATGAAAATGTATAGTGCAAAAAACGTTTCAAGAAAAAATTTAAGAGTAAGAAAAAAAAGAATATATATATATATAATTAAAATTTAATTTAAGATATAATATGGTCAAACAAATCAAACCATGCAATATGATTTAAATTCTTCGCGCATCACTCGGGTGCTGTACTAGTTTCTATAATACAGAGAGCCAGTATGCTGAAAACATTCATAGTAGTAATTTTTAGCCAATACGGGATATAATGAATTACACATTGATTATTTTGATATTATATGGTTTGATTCACCTAATGTTTTCTTATTTCCCTATGGAAGCTTACATGATTTTTGTAACGACTCGACCGGTCGTTTTGAGCAGTTGCACTTCGTTCGGTAGTATACGGGCATGAGTATCTCTGTATGATGTATTATGACTTACCTAAATCGTCAGTTTTAGTTTTCAGGTTATTTGGAATTGATTTGGAAGAAAGAATTTCATTATTGAAGCTTTAATTGGAAAGGGTCACCCAAGTTTAACATTTTGTGAATTTGACCTTGAAATGAAGTTTTGATGTTGTAGTTTGGTCCGGATGGTGATTTTGGACTAAGGCGTATGTCCGGATTTGCATTTGGATATTTTTAGAAGGTTTCGACATAAATTGGCGAATTTTAAAAATTTGAAGGTTTGGAAAGTTCCAAGTTTGACCGAGAGTTGACTTTTTGATATCAGGGTTAGATTCTGATTCCGAAAGTTAGAACATGTCCGTAATGCCAAATGTCACTTGTGTGCAAAATTTACGGTCAATCGGACGTGATTTGATAGGTTTCGGCATACATTGTGGAAGTTTGAAGTTTCAAATTTCATTGATTTTGAATTGAGGTGTTATTCGTCATTTAGATGTCGTGATGTGCGATTTGAGGCCTTGAGTATTTCTGTGTTATGTTATGGGACTTGTTGGTATGTTTGGACGGGGCCCCAAGGGGCTCGGGCGTGTTTCCGATTGAGTTCAAATCATTTTTCCTTCATGTTTGATTGCTGGTGCAATCTCATTTTCTGATGCCTCGTTTGGTCTTCGCGATCGCGAAGTAGGTGATGTGATCGCATAGAGGGAGAATTGGAACTTGGAAGTTTCTTCATCGCGGTCGCGATTAGAGGGACGCATTCGCGTAGTGTTATGGGCTGAGTTGGTCAGGAGGCAGGTTTCCTCTTCGCATTTGTGATGTTGTTCCTGCGATCGCGTAGTTCTGTTAACTTATGTATCACGATCACGAGTCTACAACTGAGATCGCATAGGGTAATTCAGGGGCAGTGTATATTTCTTATTCGTGATCGCGAGGTTATTTCCACGATCGTGATTTGTTGATTTGCCCAGTGATTATAAAGTATTCAATTTCGAGGGTTTCAGCCATTTTATCATTTTTGGAGATATAAAGCCCGGATTGAGGCGATTCTTGAAGTAATTTTCCCCATATAAATTTGGGTAAGTGTTCTCTACTCGGTTTTAGTTATATTTCAAGAATCTATCTTCGATTTTAGCTTTGATTGATGAATTTTTAAAGAGGAAATTGGGAGTTTTGGCCTAAACTTTCATAATACGAATTTTTGAGAATTGAATACCGAATTGGAGCCGAATTTGAGTGAAACTAGTATGGTTGGACTCATAATTGAATGGGTTGATGGATTTTGTGAGTTTTTTCGGGTTTTGAGGTGTGTGCCAGAGTTGGGATTTTTGGCCGATTTTGGGCTTTTGATTAAAGATTTGACCTTTTTTGATTGGGATTGGTTCCTTTTAGCATTGTTTGATGTATTTGAGTTGTTTTTGGTTAGTTTCAAGCTGTTAGTAGGTCGGAACGCACGTGATGGTATTTTTTGAGCATCGCTTGGCTTGCTCGGTATTGGAATTGGGTTGTTCGATGTATGTAGCTCTTCTAAACTTAGTTCTGAGGGTATGAAACCCCGAATTATATGTTGTGTGATTGATATTGAGGTGACACATATGCTAGATTAGGGGCGTGTGGGAGGCACCTTGTGAATTGTGACTCCGTTGTTTCCCTGGCACTGTATAATGGTCCTATTTGGTTGATATCTGTGTTTTAACCATGTGATAAAGTAATTGAGCTGTTAATCATGCTAGATATCATGTTTAGGCTTTATGCCGATATTGTTGAGACCATAGTGGTCGTTTCTTACTGTCATCTCACCGATTTCATTGATATTTTGTACTTAGTCATATTCATGCATTCATATCATATCTTAGTCTTTGTTATTATTTAATGATACATCATATCATCATTTATGGGCTAGATTTATGATATTGTGAGATCGAGAGAGGTGGAGAGATTGATGACTGAGGGAGACCGAGGGCCTGGTTGTGAGGATATTGCTACTGAAACACTTGTTGTCCGTCCGGATTTTGATATTGATACTATAACACGTGAGTTGCCCATGCGAATTATGATATTGATATTATGGCACGTGAGTTGTCCGTGCAGATTTTAGCGCTTGGGCTTTAGAAGTCCCTCTGGAGTCTATACACACCCCTAGTGAGTGCAGTTGATTATATTGAGGGATGGATCTTCCCTGGACATATTTTGCTCGAAGCATTTATATACCTTGAGATGGATCTTCTCCATAGGGCCGGATCGGCCTTGCTCGGTACTGAGGGACTGATGGTCAGTTGAAGTATGTATTCCGGGATGGATCTTCCTTGAGCCGTATGGGCCATATATAGTACCGAGTGGTTAAGCATGATGAGTGGAAAGTGTGAGACAGGGAGATCGAGTACTCCAAGAGTGTGAGTACATGATTCATCTCTGAGATACATGGCATTGGCATGCACACATGACGTACAGACATAGAGATGCATTTTTCTCATGCTGTATGGTACCACGTCATTAGGATTATTTTTACACACATTGATATGTAGCATAGAGTGGTATTTCATACCTGCTATATGGAAAGAAAAAGAAACATCTATTTATTATGGAAAGGATTTTTGGAGAAATTATAGTTTTCAAACTATCTCATAATTTTCGACGATGGTAAAAGATTTGGGTTTTCACTGATATTCTTGAAAAGCGGAACTATTTTCGAAAACCTGTGAAAAATTGAGCATTTTATCTATAAGTTACTTCTTTATTTATATGCTCTACATTGTTATGAATTATTGTTGGCTACTGGTGTTGGACACGACCATGTTCCAACTCGCCACTACTTTCAACCTAAGGATAGGTTTGTTACTTATTGAGTACATGGGGTCGGTTGTACTCATACTGTACTTCTACACCTTGCGTGCAAATGTTGGCTGTTGTTGTTGCTGTGCTCGATGGGAGCTAGATTGAAGATGTACCTGTGTCCATGTTCTAGCTGCCTTTTGTTCATGGTAGCCTTTGATTATAAAAACTCTGTTTATGTACATTTCAAACAGAAGATGTATTTACTTCATATCAACTTTGTAAATTCTATTCTTAGAAGCTCATGATTTGTACTACCAGTCCTTGAAAAATGTATAAGATTCAGTTAAGTTCTCTATTTATTTTGTTTTATTAATAATATTATAGAATTGGATAGTTGTTAGTTGGCTTACCTAGCGGGTTGGGTTAGGCGTCATCATGACTAGTGGATTTTTGGTTGTGACAGATCGGTATCAGAGCTCTATGTTCAAGGTTATACAAGTCATGAGCAAGTGTCTAGTAGAGTCTTGCAGATCAGTATGATGACGTCCATACCTATCTTCGAGAGGCTACATGACATCTAGGATATACTTCCCATCTTTCTTTCCTAATCGTGCGGCATTGATTCAGCTTAAAGCATAGCTTTTTGAATTCCTTCTATGCATTTGTATGCGCGTGTGAGCGCTCGGTATAGGTCGTGTATCGACGACTTATGATTCCATGGATGAGGTGCGAGATGTGATTTCTGTGTGATGACGAAGGGCTAGTTTGGAGGACTAGAGTCTGGGTTTCGACTGTATCTTAAGCACGAAGATTTTGATTGTGTGAACACGTGCTTTTGGACTTATATGTTCGGTAATGTCCCTATTAGTGGAATTTGTGATTGGATGACTATGTGATGAGTATGATGCGAATACGAGACGTGTTGAGATTATTTGAATGTGACGAGAAAAGATTGGTTGAGATGTAAAAAAGACTATTGGGTGCTTGATTTATGTGTTGCAATTTGAGTTGGGACCACTTATGGAAGTTGTCTTGACTGTTACAAGGGTGAATGCAGGATTTGCAGATGATTTGAAATACTAGATGAGTTGTGTTACATGAACTAGTGAAGGATTTAGTTGAATATCACTATGGTATTATGGCTGTAATAGAGTATGGGCATTGTGTATTTTGATTTATGGCTTTGAGCCAAGTGGTGGAGTCTGCTATTGATAATTTTGTTGCATGGTTATGTGTTATATTGGTTTCGGTTTAAGGTATACTTGTGAATCAGTTATGACTTGCAGAGGTTGAGTTTGAGAACGACTCGAGTAAGGATATTTCTGGGTACGGGTTGTATTACGCTCAATGGGTATATGGTAATCATGGAATGAATCGAGTTTGTTATTAATGACAAATGTAGTGTACTAGGAGTAAGGGTCTACTCGGTTGCTAAGAGGTGTGAATTACTTGTTAGGGTGTTGGTGTGAAAATGGGGCACAGGTCGTTCGATCCATTTGGTCGGTTTAATTGAGATTTGAGTAGAGTGAATGAGTCTTGAGAATGGTTCTAATGAATTCAAGATTTATATGCGGCAATTGAGAATTTTCAGGATTGGTATATGGCTAGAAACTAAGATTTTCATTTGATGGTGTCGAGACTTGTGGCATTCTTATATCCTTATGGATTCTATATTTCAATATTAGGAAGGTAAAATAAACAGCTTTAAATTCACAGAAGGTCTCTTCGGAGTGGATATATCGACTGTGGTACTTTTGGGGTGCTTAAGAGAGCATTGAGCGGCTTATGGGCTTTGATGCATGTGGTTTTATGTTAGGACCTCCTATGGTGAGTTTTGGTTGAGGATCATATTATTCTAGCAAGGAGGAGTATCAATTAAAGGCAATTCGGGAAGAACTCGAAGAAGTAGGACAACTTGATAGCAGGTTGGACCAGCACGGTAATGAATATGATCAGTTCTCTAGGAGCTTATGCTGTGGTGGGTTCGTACAGGTGCTTCGTGGCAATGCTCTTAGGTTTTGCAAGCCTGCTGGCTTGGTTGAGTTAGAGAGATTTATTCCTGATGGCTTAATTATGTGCTAATGGTTTTCGAAGAGTTTTCAATGGTTGCTACCATGATTCGATGTGTATATTTCCTTTTGGTATGTGGAACATGTTGAGAATAGGGATTTTCTCCTGGATGAGATCAAATGGAAGGGTTCTAACTAGTTGAGTATGTAGTTTACTATGACTCAAAGTGGATTATGAGGTTTTCGTACTTTTCATATGATGGCATAGTATATGCAGCGGGTTGTGTGGAATTCAGATTCGTATGAGCAAGGTCACGGTGTATCCTTAGGCAGCATGGACGGTTTCAGAAGACTAAGTGAATGATATTACTATTTGGTATTGCTGATGAGGGTGTCATTTTAGAAGGTGCATTGTGTTTTGATATATGGATACTTCATTGGTATTGTGGTACTCGTCTAGTTGATCGACTTTCGATATTCAGATTTTGTGTGATATGGCACGGAAGAATTATAGAAGTATTCCTCATGGGGATGATCGTGTATGAGAGATGTGTTAAACATTCGGGCGGTGGAGTCGGGATCAGATATGGTGATTCGTGTGTTCTATGAATTTGAAGACCGGGAGTTCTCAGAAATAGATTGTTTCGTGGTTGTGGACTGTGAAAATGTTTCCAAAGCTAGCCAGATGATAGTTTATGTTATGGTTAGGTCATTGTGAACCTTCGGAGGGTTATTTATCTATTTTTGGATGATTAAAGTTTATTTGGGGCCCATTGGTAGGCCCATTTAGGATGTGTATTCTATACCGAGTCGGATTGGCTGGCTCCATACTGCTATTGTTGAGGGATGTGCCATTTAGTTTTTATTGAGCTTATTCATGTTCTGAAATGATTGGTGAGTTACTCTTCTATGCTTCGAGGGGTTGCGATTCGTTGGGTCTATGCACATACGGTGCAGTTCTATTTGGGCTTCATAACGGAATTTGAGCGAGATGAGTATTTGGGTATTGCATGATTGATGGCGTATTGGTTATGTTTCTTGAGTTTTGTATGGCATTGTGTCATTTGCTTCACCATGGTTATGGTAATGCACTTTGGGTACTTGATATAAAATTTTGCGAGGTTATTGATTTTGACTAGGGTGGCTCGAGGTATAATATGGACCATCATTTGTAAGGAGTTACGATTGTAGCGGAGTTGTATTGAGGTATGATCATTTGTGTTAGATTCGTGTGTGTTTTGGTTCAGCGGCGTGTGATAGGTTCTTAGCATTGTGTTTTGGTGATACCCGTCGAGCTTGCGGGACGGTTCTCTTGTTTGAGTCATTTTCCATGTTTGAGTACATTTGGAATATTGCTTATTAGTGCACGGATTGCACGGGTTGTGGCTTTAGATTGTATTAACGTGTCATATCATTGGAGTGGTCATGTTGGATGAGGTGAGGTCATTGGGCCTAGAATAAATATTGTCGGATTTGATTGTGGTATACTTGGAAGGATAATATCGGAAGTCGGCATAGATATTGGCTATTTTTCTTGTCGAAAGAGAGGGAGCTCCATCACTTGTTAATCTGATGAATGATTATGAGTTTTGTATGTTTTTACATCATTGGCAGTGTATGAAAGTTTTAGAATGGAGTTTTGTTTGATAGGAGGTTTATTATCGGTATTGGGTTATTTTGAGCAGCTACTACGATTAGAAAATATTGCTATGAGTATTTGAGTTATGCGGTATATCATGTGATTACATCTTGGGTTATGTATATGGCTTGATACAACATGTTCAGACTTATACAGTGTATAGATGCGAGATTCTGATATTATAGAAAATTCTGGATGTGGGAATTGGATTCTAAGGCTTATGGGCTAAGTTGAATTAAGAAAATTTCAGTTATGTTGTGTTATCAGACCTATATGGGATAGGGTGCCGTGGGATCACCCCCGGGTATATGCATGGTAAGGTTACACCATGGTTTATGGCTTTGAGAACAACCTTGGGCACGTTCGAGGATGAACATATGTTTAAATGGGGGAGGATGTAACGACCCGACCGATCGTTTTGAGCATTTGCATTTCGCTTGGTAATATACGGGCATAAGTTTCTCTGTACGATATATTATTACTTATCTAAATCGTTGGTTTTTATTTTCAGGTTATTCGGAATACATTTGAAAGAAAGAATTTCATTGTTTAAGCTTTTATTGGAAAATGTCAACAAAGTTTGACTTTTGTGAATTTTACCCCAGAACGGAGTTTTGATGGTTCCACTAGCTCCGGATGGTGATTTTAGACTCGGGCGTATGCCCGAATTTGCATTTGGATGTTTCTAGAAGGTTTCAGCATGAATTGCAAAAATTGAAAATTTGAAGGTTTGGAAAGTTTACAAGTTTGACCGAGAGTTGACTTTTTGATATCGGGGTCGGATTCCAATTCCGAAAGTTGTAAAAGTTTGAATTGCAACATGATTTGATAGGTTTCGGTGTCGGTTGTGAAAGTTTGAATTCAAAGTTCATTGATTATTGAATTGAGGTGTGATTCATCATTTTGATGTCATGAGATGCGATTTGAGGCCTCGCGTAGGTCCGTTTTATGTTATGGAACTTGTAGGTAAGTTTGGACGGGGTCCAGAGTGGCTCGGTCATCTTTCGAATTGAGTTTGAATCATTGTTCCTTCATGTTTGATTTCTGGTGCAATCTGGTTTTCTGATGCCTCGTTTGGTCTTTGTGATCGCGAAGTAGGTGATGCGATCACGTAGAGGGAAAACTGGAACTTGGAAGTTTCTTCATCCAAGTCGCGATTAGAGGGACGCATTCGCGTAGTGTTACGGGTTGAGCTGGTCAGGAGGCAGGTTTCCTTTTCGCGTTCGCGTACCGCGATCGCGTAGTTCTGTTAGCTTGTGTATCGCGTTCGCGAGTCTACCACTGTGATCGCATAGGGTAATTTAGGGGAATTTCATTTTTCTTCTTCGCTATCGCGAGTTTATTTTCACGATCGTGATTCATTGATTTGCCCAGTGATTACAAAGTGCTGAATTTCGAGGTTTTCAGCCAATTTATCATTTTTGGAGCTATGGAGCTCGGATTGAGGCGATTCTTGAAGCAATTTTCACCATATAAATTGGGATAAGTGTTCTCTACTTGGTTTTGGTTATATTTCATGAAACTATTTTGATTTTAGCTTTGATTGGTGAATTTTTAAAGAGGAAATTGGGAGTTTTGGCCTAAAGTTTTATAATATGAATTTTTGAGTTTTGAACACCGATTTAGAGTCGGATTTGAGTGAAACTAGTATTGTTGGACTCGTAACCGAATGAGTTGACGAATTTTGTGAGTTTTTTTGGGTTCCGAGGTGTGGGCTCGGATTGGGTTTTTTGGCCAATTTTGGGTTTTTGATTAAAGATTCGACCTTTTTCGATTGGGATTGGTTCCTTTAGCATTGTTTGATATATTTGAGTCATTTTTGGTTAGTTTCTAGCCGTTCGGAGGTCGGAATGTGCGTGATGGCATTTTTTTAACATAGATTGGCTTGGTCGGTATTGGAGTTGGCTTTTTCGAGGTAAGTAACTCTTCTAATCTTAGGGCTGAGGGCATGAAACCCCGAATTACATGTTGTGTGATTGGTATTGTGGTGACGTACATGCTAGGTGACGGGCGTGTAGACGGGCACCCTGTTAATTATGAGGATATTGATACTATAGCACATGAGTTGTCCATGCAGATTCTGATATTGATACTATAGAACGTGAGTTGTCCGTGTAGATTATAACGATTGGGCTGTAGGATCCCTTATGGAGTCTGTACACACCCTAGTGAGCGTGGTTGATTATATTGAGGGATGGATCTTCCCTGGACATGGATCATGTCCGAAGCATTTATATACCTGGAGATGGATCTTTTTCATGGGGCCGGATCGGCCTTCCTCGGTACTGAGAGACTGATGGTCAGTTGATGTATACATTCCGGGATGGATCTTCCCTGAGCCGTATGGGCTATATACAGTTCTGAGTGATTGCGCATTATAAGTAAAAAGTGTGAGGCAGGGAGTTCGAGTACTATGAGAGTGTGAGTATATGATTCATCACTGAGATACATGGCACTGGCATGCACACATGACATACAGGCATAGAGATGCATTTTCTCATGGTGTACGGTATCGCGTCATTTATGATTTTTTTACACACATTGATATGTGGCATAGAGTGGTATTTCATACTTGATATCTGTAAAGAAAAAGAAACATCTACTTATTGTGGAAATTTTTTTTGGAAAAATTATAGTTTTAAAACTATCTCATAATTTTCGACGATTTTGATAAAGGGTTTGGGTTTTCACTGATATTCTTGAAAAGCGAAACTATTTTCGGAAAACTATAAAAAAGTTGAGCGTTTTATCTCTAAGCCACTTATTTATTTATATACTCTATGTTGTTGTGAATTATTGTTGGCTACTGGTGTTGGATCCGACCATGTTCCAGCTCGTCACTACTTTCAACCTAAGGTCAGATTTGTTACTTATTTGAGTACATGAGTCCGGTTATACTCATACTACACTTCTACACCTTGCGTGCAGATTTTGGCTGATGTTGTTGCTGTGCTTAAGGGGAACTGGATTGAAGATGTAGTTGCGTCCCTGTTGTAGCTGCCTTTTGTTCATGGTAGCCTTAGATTATAAGAACTCTGTTTATGTACTTTTCAAATATAAGATGTATTTACTTCATATCAACTTTGTAAATTCTATCTTAGAAGCTCATGATTTGTACTACCAGTCCTTGGGAAATGTATAAGATTCAGTTAACTTCTCTATTTAATTATTTTATTAATAAAATTATTAGAATTGGTTAGTTGTTAGTTGGCTTACCTAGCGGGTTGGGTTAGGTGCCATCACGAATAGTAGATTTTGTATTGTGACAATTTTCCAATCATATTAGGAAAGATTAACTTCAGAAGATCGAAAAGTAACGAAAAATGAGCTAATCTGAGGGCGGGCTTATTGTTGCGCTTTTACCTATATATTCGCCATCTTACCTCCCGCTCAACCACGGTTGCACTTGGTGCCTAATAGGATAACAAAAGTAATTGTCATTACCAAATATATAGTCATTCTCAATTGTGTCTATCAATATCTATTTTTGATCCGAGAATGATAACCAATCAAGAGCAAATTTTAAAAAGGTTATAGTTAGACAATTTGTTAGTCGTGTAAAAATGATCACCTAAGCTTAACAGAAAATAGAGAAGAATCATCTGATCTATGTGTTAACTGATAATATATTGTACTATCTAAAATAGTTGAGTCTTAGATGTTAGAAATTTACCGTCTCTTCTAGAGACTTTTAGTGTAGTCCACATATAAGGTAATAAATTATTTACCTTATCTTCCAAAGGATATTATATATCAGATAATATTCTGTAGTTATACATATATGGTAGTTTCTTTGATGAAAGGAAATAAGTTGTTATTAGGAGTTCCTAAGGCAATTATAATTTTTGAAGAAGTCCCTAGGGCTAAAATAATTGCCTAAAAGTCACTTGCCCACCTATAATTACACATGTGACTCCATCAGTCTGGCATCTGTCACGACCCAAGTTTTCCCTCTGTGAACTATCATGACGGCACATGGTCTCCACGACTAGGTAAGCCTAACATTTGCGAAAAATGAAATAAAAACATAAAAGCAACAGATAAATTTTTAATAAGAACTTAAGATGTTGCTCGGCATATACGATAACCACTCTCGAAGGGTACATAGACTCTCCCAAACCCATAACACCATAAGTCACAAGCTACAGGAAGAAACAATACTTCTATACTCTAGAGTCTAACAAAAAAAAGAAAATACAAGGTGTTTGACATGGGGAGTAGTAGATAGGGACTCTGAGGTCTGCGGATGTGGCAGATATACCATGAAGTCTCTACAGTTGTCTCGCCTCACTGGTAATGCAGCTGATAAGCGGTACCTAGATTTGCACACAAAAACCTTGTGCAGGGAAGGGTATGAGTACACCACAATGGTAATCAATAAGCGCCAAGCCTAACCTCGGTCGAGTAGTGACGAAATCAGGTCAGGGCCCTACTAGTATAAATATAATGAAATAAGACAGAATGAAATATCGTAGTCAAAATAAATACGGAAATCTAACAGGAATAGAATTATAGAAAGACAACAATTCAGAGCACAGAGATAACAACAGGGGATCTCCCGAGATACCGTCTCGTAGTCCCAAACGAAAATGTGCAGGGGGATCTCCCGGAATCCCATTCTGTAGTTCCAAAGTAAATATGCAGAATAGGGAGATTTTTCGGAATACTGTTCCGTAGTCCCAAAGTAAATATGCAGTACAGGGGGATCTCCCGAAATATCGTTCCATAGTCCCAAAGTAAATATGCATCTCAACCAATAGAAATAACAGTTACAACAAGAAAACGTACAGCTTAGACTAGGTTCACGTCAAGGAAAGTAGGAAAATTTCACTAAACATGGTGCACATAGTTCAGATAGATAGTTAAAACACGTAGGCATGTTATTCTAAACTAAACAGGATAATTTCATTTGCTACTGTAGTTCAATAAGGAGAAACAATTTATGACTTAGTGAAAAACTAAGTTTTACAACAAATAGCTCGGGTACGTACTCGTCACCTCACGTACATTTCGCTCACATTTCAAAACAGTTCCAAATCCTAAAGGGAGTTCCCTCACACAAGGTTAGGCAAGCCACTTCACTTGAACCAAGCTCAAATTAATCCGTCACAATGCTCTTTCCATGAATATCTGGCTCAGAGTGGCCCAAATCTAGCCAAAATCATTTACATAACATAAATATAACTACAACAAACTAATCTAGCTAATGAAATCAAAGCTAATGTAAGAAATTGGAAAATCGTCGAAAACGTTCCCCGGACCCACGTCTCAGAACCGGGTAAAAGTCACTAATTTTGAACACTCATTCACTCATAAGTTCACTCGTACCAAAATTATCCAAATCCGATTTCTAAATCCCAATCAAAACTCAAAAATTCGGTTAAAGAACTTCTCCCCCATTTTCTCCACTTCTCACCCAAATTTCTTAATTTAATGAAGAAAATAACTATGGATAACATAACCAAAAATGAGTTAGGAATCGTCACCTCAAAGCTCTCGCTAAAAATCTCTTGAAAAATCGCTAATTTCCGAGCTCCTAAGTACAAAAATGAAGAATGAATTCAAACCCTCGAAATTTCCCCTTTTTCTACCAGAGATTTCGCTTCTGCGAGCCTTCAAACACATCTGCGGTCCCGCACCTGTGAAAAATCCATCTCAGGTGCGAAGGCAACTTAAATGGGCTGGGACCGCATCTGCGAGCGCTGGGCCGCATCTGCGAGCGCTGGGCCGCACCTGCGAGCCTCGCTCTTGCGGTCCTCCACCACTTCTGCGCATATGCTTCTGCGATCTATCACCGCACCTGCGGCCTCAACTGGACAGGGCCAAAACCGCATCTGCAGCTCCGTGGCTGCTTTTGCGGTCCAAAGTGTGCAGGTGTGATTACACCAGGTGCAGCAGCTTCAGCAATTGCATAAGTCCAATTCTCCATACGTTAAGCACCCGAAACTCACCCCAGGCCCCCGGGACTTCAACCAAACATACCAACCAATCCTAAAACACCATACAAACTTAGTCGAGCCCTCAAATCACATCAAACAATGCTAAAATCACAAAATCACCCTCCAATCCAAATTTAGTGAACTTGAAACTTCTAAATTCGACAACCGATGCCGAAACCAACCAAACCACGTTCGATCGACCCCAAATTTTGCACACAAGTCCTAATCAATTCTACGGACCTACTCAAACTTCCAGAATCGGAATCCGACCGTGATATCAAAAATTCCACTACCGGTCCAAATCTCCAAAAATTCAACCTTCCCGATTTCAAGCCTAAATGAGCTATGAACCTCCAAAATACAATCCGGACACGCTCCTAAGTCCAAAATCACCCAAAGGAGCTAACAATAATGTCGAAACTCCATTTCAGAGTCATCATCATACAGTTCTGACTACGGTCTAAATCCTAAGACTTAAGCCTCCGTTTAGGGACTAAGTGTCCCAGAACACTTCAAAAACCGAAACGAAACCTGCCGGCCAGTCACCATAGCAGAAATAGATATGGGGGAAGCAGTTAACATGGGATCAGGGCTATGACTCTCAAAATGACGGCCGAGTCGTTACATCATCCTACAATAGGCACATGCTAGAAGTCTCTCTAGTTTTTCTGCTAAAGGTTTCAAAGGCAATTTTCCACATCACTTGAAAAACCATGACTGAAGGTACATTTCTATTTATATTCTACTGTGTAGACTCTGTGTGTATGCTTAAAATCTACATCGTGGTATCAGAGCCGGCCTTTTAGCTGTATTATTCAATATTTTGAAAAGATTTTGATATTGTCTACGTAATATGCATCATACTTATCGCTAATATGTGTACTTCCTATACATATGGTGCCTATGTGTTTTGCCTCATCTTGCCTTATTTTAAGCGTTGAAACAGTTTTGGATGTTAGGAGTTTTGGTTGTCTTAGGTTTATGCTAACTAGATAGAATTCTAGTGGCGTAAATAGTTTCATGTTGATAATGGGGCTTTACTATCTGAGTGCTTGAATCGATACAGAAGATATATTGGCAAGTAATTAATTTGTCTTATTAGCTTTCATTATTTAAAATTGTAAATTAGGAGATCTGCGGTAAGAATATTTCCTTCAAGGTTTGCATAATATTGGTACATTTGTTTGAGATAATAAAAAAATTGAAGAGAAAGAGGTTGGTAAACCCACGTGATCTGACAAGGAAACAATTGTTGTTGTCTCTTTAGTTATCATAAAAGCTTTTGATTCTTGTGTGTTTGCATATTTGGTTATATGGAAATAATTTGACTTTTAAATTATGGAAGCATTATGTTTTTCCTTGTCATAAGTTCTTATTTGCATCTGCTTGTCATGTGTTTGGTGTTTAGCGAGATCGTGCACTCCATATTCTATTAGTGGTAAAGTTTAACGAGTTATAAATTAAAATAGTACATGTTTTTGCTTAAATATGTTTTTAAAGTTGCGCTGCTATTTTTTACTTGATTCTTATAAATTTTGAATTAATTATAAGAATCATATTCTAGCGATGGGATTCTGATAAGCAGTATGCTTATGTAATGTGTATACCTATAATCATTCTAATCAACATTCGATTTAGTTGACTATTTAGACAAATCATTGTGAGATGTCAATTTTGAGTTCTCTTTTATGTGATGTACTTAGGACTAGCCACATCTTGAGTACCTGATATAAAAGAAACTAAGTTATTTTATCACATAAAGCTTGGTGCTTAAAATTAAAATTATAATAACATCTATTTACTACAGTTATCTCATTAGAATGGTAACCCGACCCTATATGGAGGTAATCATTTTGGTATAATGACCCGATCGGTCGTTTTGAACTCTAGCGCGTCGTTCAGCAGTTTGAGGCCATGAGCAACTTCACTTCATGTATTATGACTTGCACGCATGGTTGGAATTGAATTTCGGGAAGTTCGGAGTTTATTTCGAAAGAGAATTCTCATTTCGGAAGCTTTAAGTTGAAAGAATTAACTAAGATTGAAATTTTGAGTAAACGACCTCTAAATCGTGATTCGAAGGTTCCAGTAGGTTCGTACGATATTTTTGTACTTGGGCATATGTTCGGATCGGGTTTTGGAAGACCCGGGAACGTTTCGTCACCTATTGTGGAAGTTAGCATTTTTGGAAGGATTTCATAAGTTTGGGTTAAAGTGCCTTTCAGTGTTATCAATGTCCATTTGGGATTCCGAGTCTGGGGATAGCTCCGTATGGAGATTCTGGTATTGGGAGCGCGATCGGAAGTGAATTCGGGGGTCCGCAGGTCATTTTGGAGTAATTTGGCTAAAGATAGAAATTTGAAGGTTTTTGAGAAGTTTGACCGAAAGTGGACATTTTAATATCGAGGTCGGATTCCGATTCCGAAAGTTGGAGTAGGTCTGCAACGTCAAATATGCCTTGTGTGCAAAATTTGAGGTCAATCGGATGTGATTGATAGGTTTCGGCATCGAATTTTGAAGTTTGAAATTCTAAAGTTCATTAAGCTTGGATTGGAGGTCGATTCATGATTTTAGCGTTGTTTGATGTGATTTGAGTCCTCGAGCAAGTTCGTAATGTATTTTGGGACTGGTTGGTATAATTGGTTTGGGTCCCGGGGGCCTCGGGTGGATTCCGGATGGTTAACAGATCAACTTTGGAATTTGAGAAAGGATTGAGGCAGTTGATATCTGGTGTAACCGCACCTGCGAGCTTTTTTGGCCGCAGGTGCGGAGCCGCAGAAGCGGCCAGGAGAGCCGCAGATGTGATTTTTGGGCCGGAAGTGTAAGGACCGCAGATGTGGTCATCTCGCCGTAGAAGTTGGACCACACCTGCGGGAGTTGAGGTGTAGAAGCGAAAATGGGAGCCTGGAGAGAAACCGCAAGAGCGGTAGAGGGGTCGTACTTGCGGAACCGCAGAAGCGGTCGTGTGACCGCATGTGCGGAAGTGTTGGAGGCAGTATGTTTTTTTAAAATCGGGGGTTGGTCATTTTTCCCCTATTTTTTTTTTGGTGTGGACGTTTTTGGAGAGCTTCAAGTGGGGTTTTTCTTCAGCAACGATAAGGTAAGCTAACCCAACCTATCTTGGGTTAAATACATAGATTATGTGCAGATTTTAGCATGAAATTTTGGTAAAAACTTGGGGTTTGAGGGGAAACCTAGAAAATTGATATTCTTGGATTTTGACCACGATTTTAGGTATAAAATTGAGAGAAAATCATATATATATTTTTTTGGCAATCGGATAGGCAAGCGCCTAGGGCTAGTTTTTATATATAAAAATCAGAAGAAAAAGAAAAATATTACAACTAATAAAAGTTTCTGGTGGTCTTAAGCGATGAAAGAAATAAAAGTTTAGTGGCACATAAATCCTATTACCGGTGTTGAGGTAAATACTCAACATTGGTAGTACAATTTCCATACTAAAAAAGCATGTAATGTGAGGATGTATATGCATTTGCATTATACATTTTTGGCTTAGTCCATACTTTAGTTTGTAGCGCAAATGACCATATTCCTTTTGTAGCACTTTGAAGATCTTCCATGTTGTTACGTTGCCTTGTATGAAGTCTGTGCAATAGTGGTTTCTTAACA
Organism: Nicotiana sylvestris; assembly: GCF_000393655.2. Taxonomy (NCBI): domain Eukaryota; kingdom Viridiplantae; phylum Streptophyta; class Magnoliopsida; order Solanales; family Solanaceae; genus Nicotiana; species Nicotiana sylvestris. The sequence continues at coordinate 36,465,734 of NC_091061.1, forward strand.
CATTGGCCTCTCTCCTATCATCGCAGTAGTACTTCAATGTTTTTGAAAATAACCTCCAGTACTATATCAAAGAAAGCATTTGTGGATAGCATTGTGGAGAGGAGTAGTTATCGACAAATGCGATACACCAGCTAGTGTCGTTACTATGGCCCATAAAACCGATCACAAAGCTGTGCAATAATTTGTTGCATATGTCCAATTTTATTCTGGATTTGCGCGAATTGCCACACCCATGTTTGGGTTCAAATGAAATATTGAAAAATTCCATAACCGAAAATCTTTGTATATGCAATCCTTCCTTTCAGTCTATTCTTTTTTCTATCTTTAACTTCCTCCCCTTGGAATGAGTGCATTGCACTAATACCACCAAAATGAAATCCATTAAATAATAGAGCCTAGATATAGAAACTGCACCTGCAAATGAAATAAATAGGTTAATGAAGATAAGGCATCCCATGTGCGCATGATTGGTTCTGCGTGCTTTGCTGCAGAAGTGTGGAAAGATCGAACAAGAATCGAAGCCCAGAATTGGTTGATGTCCCGGAGTAGTAACAGTGCATATCTCCAGCTATAAAAATTTTATTAACTGCATACCATTTTGCATCATCGAGTAAACAATATATTTAACAAGTGGCGTCGAGAATTGTCGACCAAGTCTGCCCCTAACAAAACATGTACATTCAGTGAATGAATGTCCATATTGTTGTGCCAATAGATTGAGAAAATTAATGTAACTTGGATTGGGTATTTGCTGTGATTCTCTGCAAGAAACCAATTTCAATGGAATTCTGAAGTAGCTGTGCACTTCCAGTGTGCTAGCGTAATGAGAACCTTGACCTTCCTGCTCGTAATCCTTCATGCTTAGGGTAGATTCTCCAATTAAATGAACAGTATATGGTAAAACCACCCTTTGAAGTCTGATCAACAAGTAAGGCATGTCAAAAGGAGTTGTTCCTGCAAAACAGAAAGGTGAGTTATTAGAAAAATGTAACCTTTCAGTTTTAGCCATCTCCTTCCTCGCTTGCATCCTTATTGTCTTACAACTTTCACCCTTAGATAAGGATATTGTAATTTGTCATTATTGACAATTCTCCTGGCTTTTGTATCCAGCTCTTGAAAACACTGTGCTTCGATGTTGCCCATGTCAAGTGCTTGATTCGCTAGATGGTCTGCAATTCCCTTCTCTCATGATATGTGATAGTTTCACATGAATTCTTGACATTGCCTTTGCGATTTCATCTACATATTCTGCAATGACCCACGAAACAGCCCAAATTCCTTCTATAGCATTGTTCAAGAGGAGCGAGTCAGTTTGCAAAATAACTTGCGCGAATCCTTTCGCTTCACAGTATTTTAGTTCTTCAACAATTGCCAAAGCCTCTGCCTCGTTGTTTGTTGTTTCATGTATCAACATTCCACAAGCATAATTTATGTTGCCTTCATCATCTCTAAGTGTGTAACCAATTGAGCTCCTGCCTGGATTTCCTCTCGATGCCCCATCGCAATTGACTTTGATCCATCCTTGTGGTGGCATTTCCCATAAAACTTTAGTAACCTTCAATGGAGGCGTGAATTGTTCCATCATGCACAGAATTTGTGGCAAGTTTTGAGGAACGTTAGCCAAGCCAAGTTTCCTTAGTTTAACAAGAGATTGAATGGTTGTGGACACCTGATATATCACCCTTCTAATCGTTACTGCTTCCCCGTGCTTGTAGCTGTTTCTTCTCTTCCACAACTCCCATAAAATGATAGCCGGAAGTGCTTGAAAAATTGGCTTCAATCTTGCTAACACTTTGAGCGTCCATCACGATTGCCTCGTGCATCGACATACTCTCCAGATTAATTCCAGCATTCATTAGGAAATATGACCAAACTTTGTTGGCAGCAAACGAGGTAAAGAACAGATGCACTAAGGTTTCTTCCCCTAGTTGCGCACAACACCAGCAGCACGAAGGCATGGAGTATCCCATTCTCTTCAAATGGTCGTCTAGAGGTAGTTTCACTCTCCACACTTTCCACGTAAAGAACGAGATCTTGAATGGTAAACCCTTTACCCACATCTTTTTGTATGCTTCCCCTGTATCATTTCTCTGCCTCAAATACTCCCACGCTGATTTAACTGCAAAATTACCTCCTGTCTCAAGACACCAGTATGGTTTGTCAAGTAATTGTTGCTCCCCTGGTGGTTTGATATTGTCGAGAATGTGCACAGTATATTCCTCAGGCAGAATGTTCGCTAACTTATTTGCATCCCAAGCTCCTCTATCCACAACATCAGAAACATTATTAACTGATTCATCAATGTAGAATTCAGGAGGAGTTATAAAGTATAAAGCTCCCAGTCTCGTCCAGTTGTCAAACCAGAAAAGTGATGAACTCATTTTTGTACGCCACCCAATTTGATGTTCAACAATGTCCCGACATTCCAGCATTTTTCTCCAAGCATGTGATCCATATCTCCAAGGTACAACAATTGGATTTAATTTTTTGCAATATTTTTGTGACATGAAAGAGCTCCATAATGTTGATTTTGTAATGAAATTCCACCAGAGTTTAGAGAATAGAGCTTTTGCAACATCGTGTAGTGATCGAAAACCTGCTCCTCCTTCTTCATAAGGTCGACATAAAGTATCCCATGATGCCCAGTACCTACTTTTGCCACCAATAGAACTACTCCAAAGGAATTGTGCGAAAATCTTGTGTAACTTGTTGATGACAAATGGAGGGGGGGTTCATTGCCGATAGTAGATGGATCGACATGCTTTGTAACACATGTTTGATTAAAATCGCCCTACCACCAATGGACAATAATTTTCCTTTCCATGCTTGCAATTTGTCCGTGACTTTGTTGATCAAACCTTCAGAAAATTCCATTTTCCTTCTAGTGTAAAAAATTGTGCATCCAAGGTAAATGAAAGGGAATTCTTGCTTGGAAATACCCGTAATTCTTTGGATCTTATTCACCACATCTTGAGGAGAAGCATCATGCATGTATACAGCTGATTTGGACTTGTTAATCTGCTGTCCAGATGCTCTTTCATATGCTGCCAAAATTTCCATTACCAACTGCAAAGATTTAGCATCTGATGAAGAAAAAATTATAGTGTCGTCGGTGTATGATAGATTGTTTATTTTTGGACTCCACTTTGGCATTCCAAAACCACAAAAGTAGAGGTTGAGGTGCAAATCATTTAAAGCCCGTGATAATGCCTTAGCTGCAAGAATGAAGAGAGTTGGTGAAAGCAGATCTCCTTGCTTGACGCCCCTAGTAGACTTGAAGAAACCATGTGGTTGACCATTGATGAGAACGGTGTACCAATTATTAGACACAATTCCATACACCAAGCCAATAAATGTTTCCCAAAAACCCATCTGCCTCAGGACTTTAGTGAGGAATAACCAAGAAAAATGATCATAGGCTTTCGTCATATCTAGTTTAATCACTACATTTGGCCCGACCATCGTTCTTAGTCTAATATCAGTGATTATCTCTTGAGTGAGGATCACATTTTCAACAATGTTTCTTCCTTTTACAAACCCAGCTTGTTCATCAGAAATGAGCGTAGGTAGTAGACTAACTAGCCTCTCGTGAATCACCCTTGATATAACTTTGTTGATGAAATTACTTAAGCTAATTGGACGCAAATCTGAAAATGTTTGCACTTCTTTCTTCTTTGGTAATAGAATTAGATTTGTATGAGTTACAAATTTTGGTAGCGCATGACCATTGAAGAAACTCTTAACCATGTTAAGGACGTCGTCACCAATGATATCCCAACATGAATGAAAGAAAGCGCCTGTGAAACCATCCGGGCCTGCTGCACTTTCTCCATTTAGACCCATCGTAGCCTGTTGTACCTCCTCTTTTGTGGCCTGCCTCATCAAGTGGATGTTCTGCTCCGTTCCTACCAATTTTGGAACATGATCTATAATTTCAAAATCACATGGACTTCTGTCTTCTTGGAACTGCTCAGTAAAGTAGTGAACTGCTTCATCTGCCATTTGATTGGTGTCTTCAATCCAGATTCCATCTCTGTTTTGAATCCCTCATAGCTGCAATCTCTTCCTTCGCCCGTTGACTTGAGCATGGAAGAATTTTGTGTTTCTATCTCCATCATTAAACCATGCCATCCCTGCCTTTTGTTTCCAAAATTGTTCCTCAAGAGCAAGAAATTTGATAAGTTCTACTTGAACTTTGCAAAGCCTTTCCCTATTTGCCCGAGTTGGATTTATTTCAAATTGCGCCTCGTGAACCTTGACGACCTCTTCCAAACTGGAAATCTTCTTAAAAATTTCTCCATATGTTGATTTTCTCCAGATTGACAATTCTTTCTTCACTCTTTTCATCTTATGGTTGAATAAAGTGAAAGGATTTGCTTCAAAATAGGCTTGCCAATTTGCCTTGACCACGTCTTTGAACGTCGAATGTTTTGTCCAAAAGTTAAGAAACTTAAAGGATTTCTTTATCGCAATAGTTTCAAGATCACATTTTAACAACATGGGACAATGGTCGGACCAAATTTTTGGCAGATGGGTAACTTCTATTCCAGGGAACATTTGTTGAAATTCAATGTTAGTCATACATCTGTCAAGTCTCTTGAAAATGCAATCTTCTTCTGCTCTTCCATTCCACCAGGTGTATATACTTCCTTTGAAGCCCAAATCAAAAAGATTACAAGTGTTCATCCAATGTCGGAAATCATTGACTTCATTCAAAGTCACTGGAAGTCCCCCAAACTTTTCCTCTTCGTCCCATATGACGTTGAAGTCACCACCAGCAAGCCAAGGAATATCCATATCTGCTTACATTGCGTACAATGAGTCCCAAAGTTCAATTCTTTCGATTGCATCACACTTGGCGTAAACGAAAGTAATAATCTGCACAATGTGTGTTTCTGTATGAATCATTTTTAACGTCAGTTGCTGCTCCATGTCGTATAGCACTGTGACTTCATACAGATCGTCAACGAAAGCCTACACCTTATTTGAAATGTTTGAAAAAGCTTGAGATAATCCTATTTTTCTTCTGTACAATTCAAGATTTTTATTATCCTGCATTGGTTCCATGAGACCAACAAAATCGAAATGATGTTGTCTATGCATTGTTACTAGCCTCTCAAAGGATTGCTGCGTATTGACAGATCTAATATTCCAAATAATTGCATCCATTACAAATTATTTGATTTAGTTAGAGCTCTTCAAGTTTGGATCCCAGCAGTAGGCATGCCAGCTTTGTTTCTGTTGAGTTTTCCTTTTTTTGCCTTTGTCGGAGATTTTACTTTTGCAATATGAGTCGGAGAGAGATCTCATTTTCTTGCCACATTGAGGAAATTTTGAGCAGTTGATTCCTCATCTAAATCCCTTCCATTTCCAACATGTTTTCTTATTATTTTTCTTGATTATGTAGTGGCGTTGCCAAATCAAGTGAAGGTGGATGAAGCATTATGGCCTTGTCTGCAATATCCTTAAGTTACTTGACCCCACTGTTCTTGCCAGCAGTCTTTTGGTTATTAGCAGTTTTGCTTATTCCTTGTTCCCCCTCATCAATGCGGTTTACAATATGGAGTGATGTGATTTTGATGTTTTCTCTGTTTGAAGGCAGAGTATTTACTCTATCTGGAGACAGGGTATTTACTCTGTTAAGAGCCAGAGTGTTTTCAGGTACAACAGTTGTGGCATATATTTCAGGTACAGTAGTTGTTTTCAGGAAAATCATATATTTGAGTTCGTGAGTTCATGGGTAAATTTTACCTTCGAAAAATTTCGGAATCCGGGCACATGGGCTTGGGGGCAATTTTATTAACTTTTCGATCAGGGTTAGGAATTGTTATAAATTGGATTGTAATGAGTAATTTATCATATATTAATGGATTTGCATAATTATTGGTTAGTTTTGGAGAAATGTGCATCGATTCGAGTCTTCAGAAGAGTGTGGAATGCTGATTATGGATCTTCGGAGCGAGGTGAGTCTCCTTTATAACCTTGTAAGAGGGAATTGTCCCCATAGGTGAAATAATTGGTTATGTGCTCCTATTTGTGGGGGCTACGTGCACACGAGGTGACGAGAGTCCGTGCGTAGCTACTATTATGTGTAAGTCTGGGTAGTCTAGGACCCAAAAGCATGTTATACTTGGAATATTTATAACCTTATTGGAAAATGAATTACTTAAATCCAATCGAATTGGTAAATGAATTTCTAAAAGGTTTGAACTTCATTTTTATAAAATTTTTAAAAGAGAATTGGCTTTTTCTTGGATAATTGTTCCATATTGACTTCTTGATTGACTGTCTGTATGTGTTTAATTTCGGAATGGGCCGAACGTCTTGGTAGATTAAATATATGCATCTATGGTTCGCGTCATTCGACCCTCTGGCAGTGCACGGTTTAAATATTGTTGGGTAGGGCCGTACGACCTCGGCATGATTTGTGCATGCTTGTATTGCTTGCCTTGAGATTTATTGATACTGATATTTGCTCTCCCAGACTTGAGATAATTGAAAATTAATAGATTATAAATCCGGAGATTTTTAATACAAAAAGGAAGTTTTACCTGTTCGTGACTTATTTGAAATTACTGCCGTTCTTAATAAATCCATGATTACTCGAATTAATAATATATTATTATTGGACCACTAGTAAGTGTCAAAGTCGACCTCTCATCTCTACTTCTTCGAGATTAGATGGGATACTTACTGGGTACACGTTGTTTTCGTACTCATATTACACTTGCTGTGCATTTTTTTTGCATAGGTTCATGTGTGGCTAGTGCCTTAGTGGCATAGCGGCATGGTTGATATGGAGGCTTAGATGAGCTACATTTATCGAGATAACCCGTAGCCAGCAGAGTCTCTTTCAGAGTATTGTACTATATTTCCATTTTTGTCCACTTTGTATTCCGGACAGTTACTGCATTTTATTTTATTTCCTAGTAAATGCTCATGCACTTGTGACACCGAGTTCTGGGATGATTATGGGGTATCTTGTATTAACTTCTTAACGTTTATATTTAATTTGAAATGATTACCTTTTACTAGTAAAATTGAAAGAAAATCATAGTTTTCAAAGATTATTAAAATGAGAATTTAATTGAGTATTTTGGTTGTCTTGTCTGACTGCGGTGTCCGGCGCCATCGCGACCCTTAGTGGATTTTGGGTCATGACAATATGGTATCAGAGCCCTAGGTTCTCTTAGGTCTTATGAGTCATGAGCAAGTCTAGTAGAGTCTTGCGGATCGGTACGGAGACGTCTGTACTTATCTTCGAGAGGCTACAGGGCTGTTAGGAGCACTTCCCTTCTTGATTCCTCATCGTGCGGTTTGATTCCTTTTGGATTTATGCCCTTGTTTCCTTCGTAGTCAATCTTACGCGACGCGAACCGCTTGTTATAAATCGAGAATTGAAGAATTGTAATAGTACTACAGATGTGGTGCGGGGGTTTTCTCCTGGTATAGTTGATTGGGCTATTGTCGTCGCCTTGCGGAAGGCTATCTTGCCATTTCTACTCAGTAATAGTATTACTGAGAGCATTGAGTCTATGCGCAGATTTCTATGATTGCTCATGATCGGTAGTCGCACAGTATGGACGTGTTAGCAAGGTTCTTGTCTACTCAGTGCACGATTCATAGATTCAATATTTCATATCCGGCAGAGGGAAAAACAATTGGCCTATGAAAGTCTAGATTTGGGGTGATGGAGTAACGAGACTTGGTATTTTCGAGTGTGGTGGAATTTTCATCTGCGATTATATGTGTTCAGTTCACCGGTGTTATGGTCTTCTGCAATTCGCCTTTGGGGTAAGATATTGTAAAATAATATTGGAGAAAAGGTTGTCATAGATTGCGGAGTGCGGTAGTCCAGGATTGAATCGGTTTTTCTAATGATGACGGCTCGAGAAAGATGATCTCTGGAAAGGTTTAAAGTTAGTAGCGATTTTTGGGTTCGAGTGCTATGAAGATAGATTTTATTTAAGGCAACAATTGAGCAGCAAAGGATGAGGAAGGACACGTGGGGAGTGTCAGGCAGTGGTTAAAAAATTTCTAGAAGGCTAGGTATAAGAAGCAAAGGTCGAGTGGTCGATTAAAGGGGTGAGTTCCACCAAAGTGGGAGAGTGGCGAAGTTGCACATGAGCTTTGTGGTAGGATGACTATGCTCTTTAAGGAGAGTTTGGAATGATTTGGGAATTTTAGTGAATGGTGATTGGGGTCTACGGATTTAAGCTGAAGTATGGGCTATTACGCGGCAGAAGATTTGGTACAATGGAAAGTAGCTTCTTGAAATGCAGAAGGATACAACATAACTTTGAATTAGAAAGATGTTGCCGCACATTTAATTGATGTCCATGAGGGGTGAATGGACTTGTGCAACTAGAGAGTGAGCTCGGACTCAGGATAGGTTATTGATGTAGTAGTGATTGTACCCCGTGCAGCAGCGTTGGAAGATGTTGGCACGTAGATTCCCCAGGTGGGTTATCTCCAGTGAGCAGACCGGCGGTCGCATGGTTGGCGAAGCTTCTGCAAAGAATTCTATGGGTTATACAGTAAAGAGATCGGTCATGCGAATGTGGTTGAAGATTCAGAGTATAAAAAGGGGTTTTATAGAAAGATTCCGAGAATTTTTGATGGTGGATTGCGCAAGGTTATGTCAATAAGAGATAAAGAACCCTGGCAAATTCTAGAGTTGTGTAATAGTAGATATGTCACGACCCAAACCGATGGGCCGCGACGTGTGCCTGAGTCCTACCTGTCAAACACCCCTAAACATGCGTCCAAGATATGAACCTGTATAACGTCTACAGCATTACGAAAATAACATACGTGAAGGAAACCTACCATCAAGGCACATGTACGTATACGTGCAGAATATAGTGGGCGAGCCGTCAAGGCTGCTATAGACAATTATACATCCAAAACTGAAAGCCGACAAGGCCACATACAACCCAACTAGACATACTATCTGCAGACCTCTAATAGAAACATAACTGTACAAAGACGGGACTGAGCCACATCATATATATATATGAATGTATCATACCAAAACAAAAAGCAGCCCGGATCAAGTGGAACACGCCAATTCTTGCTGATCAAGAATCCTAAGAAGGGGGATCGTCAGCTTGCCTACCTGCACCTGCGGGCATGAAATGCAGGCCCCGTGAAATAGGGCGTCAGTACGAAAAATGTACTGAGTATGAAGGTATGAAAATAAGTACGTAAAAGACATAGATGAAATATGGAATACAGGAATACCTTTAAATCTGAATAACTCTATAAATTTTGAAATGCTTATAATATTATGCACATGAGTATAAATGTCGTGCCATGCATAGGTATGGGTGTACATAATATCATCAAGACACTGAGGGCATCCCATCATATCGTCTCGGCCACTATGGGCAACATCATCAACATATACCAGCATATCAGGTGGTGGTGCATATATAACGTCATAACCTATTCCCATATCCCATATACATACATATATATATATATATATATATATATATATATATATATATATATATATGCGTATATAATGCCGTTTGAATCATATTTCAGCCATTATGGGCAACATCATCATCATATACCAACTAATCAGGTGGTGGTGTGTATATAACGACGTAACATTTTCCCATATCCCATATACATATATTTACATATATACGCGTATATAACGCCATATGGTCATGGGTCAATGCACATATATAAATGAGTAAAATTCATGAAAAATACAGAATAATCTCAATATTTCCTTCCGGATAAACTTTTCCAAGTGCGTATTATTCTGAGATCCATGAACAGAAGATAATAATAATTCTCATGGGGAATCAACAATATAGACACCCCTACTATTTCTATGAATAGAGTAATTTATCGAAACTCTGTATTTGCTCGTTTCTTTAGTATAATTTGGACCATGCCAAAAGAAAGAAGGGAGGGCCTTAACATACCTGTTCCTAGAATTATTTGAACGGAATGAAGCTTCTGCTTCCGTGAAATATGAACGAAATTCTGACTGATCCTCTTGAAATTTTAAACGAAATTGTGGTGGATCCTTTTTTGAAATTTCTATCGAAATTTTCTTGTCTAAGGGGTTGAGTTGTTTGGATAGAATTGCTTCAAATGAAGCTTGGGTTGTTGAATAGAAAATGTTTCTGCTTTTTTTTAACGTCCTTGGCTTTCTAAATGCCAAAGGCAGATTGAGATTCTTTGAAGTATTTACAAGGCTTCCTATTAATTGTTATAGATAAGATTTATAAATCTTATCAAGTATTAAGTATTACTCGATTACTATATATTAGCCATTTGGAAAAGTGACTACTTAGTCACTTCTAAGCTTTGTGGCTTCTTGCCACGTTGGGGGGGGGGGGGGTTAGTTTAATAAAAAAAAAATATCCACTTATAGTTAACTGGGTAATATCTTGTCACCCGATAATTAATCAATTGCCCGCATAATTTAAAAATTATCATAAATTACTTGAAATTCTATTTATTTTTTAAAATACTTCATATATAATTATCGGGTATTAACGCTCGACCCGTATTTTATTCCAAATTTACCACTTTCAACGAAACTCATTTTCTTTAATTCGTGTATCCCTTTATCTTTTATAACACTTATTTATCGCTTGTTATAAATAGCATAGGTATGTTAACGTCAAGATGATCTCATTCCCGAGTCTACATCGGTTAACTGAAAACGAAATTTTAACGTGCGAAAACGCAAGATGTAACATCCTTCCCCCCTTAGAAACATTCGTCCTCGAATGTTAAACTCCCCGTAATCTGCATAACTTTGGCAGGGTCGCCTTTGTAACAACACCACTACCTATTCTCCTCGTAGAAGCTTGATAACCCAATGCCACACAGGACCACAATTATGAATAACGGCCATGGCCTCACACGACCAACGACAATAACCAACATAAGAATTTATAAACGTACCTTATGATTATGACGTCTTAGTCGGACCCTTCTATGGAGGAGAAAATAGGTAGGGATATCTAGACTTCATGTTTTCCTTGGCCTCCCAAGTCATTTCTTCCACATTGTTATTTCTCCAAAGTACTTTTACGGAGGCTACCTCCTTATTCCGCAGCTTGCGGATTTGTCGATCTAGAATGGCAATCGGAATTTCCTCGTATGACAAGTCCTCTGTAATCTGTACATCATTCGTAGGCACCACTCGGGTAGGATCGCCAATGCACTTTCATAACATAGATACGTGAAAAACTGGATGGACAGACTCCAATTCTGAGGGCAAATCTAACTCATAAGCTACTCGGCCCACTCTCCGAATGATCTTATAAGGCCCAATATAAAGTGGGCTAGGTTTGCCTTTCTTGCCAAATCTCATCACACCCTTCATAGGCGACACCTTTAAGAATACCCAGTAATTAACACCGAACTCTAAATCTCGACATCGCACGTCAAAATATCACTTCTGACGACTCTGAGTAGTGAATAGTGGATCCCGGATAAGATTTACTTTTTCTATGGCTTGCTGAACCAGGTCTGGCCCGTGTAATCCAGATTCTCCAACATCGAACCACCCTATAGGCAACCTACACTTTCATCCGTAAAGAGCTTAGTATGGAGCCGTCTGAATGCTGGAATGGTATCTATTATTATATGCAAACTCAATAAGCGGCAGATGATCATCCCAGATAACTTTGATGTCTATTACACAAGGTCGTAACATATCCTCCAGTGTTTTGAATAGTACGCTCAGCCTGTCCGTCTGCCTGGATATGAAATGATGTACTAAGACTTACTTGAGTCCCCAATCCTTTTTAGAAGGACCTCCAGAAGTTAGCTGTAAATTGAGCTTCTCTATCCGAGATAATAGATACAGGAACACCATGCAGTCATACTATCTCCTTGATATAAGGCCTCACATAATCTTTTGAGGAATATGTAGTTCTAATGGGCAGAAAATGGGATGACTTTGTGAGCCTATCAATAATCACCCATATCGAATCGAACTTACGCTGGGTACGAGGTAAGCCTACGATGAAGTCCACATTGATTATTTCCCATTTCCAAGTCGGAGTCTCCATAGCCTGCAATAATCCACCGGGTTTTTGATGCTCAATCTTAACCTGCTGATAGTTAGGGCACTGAGCAACAAATTCTTCTATATCCTTTTTCATTCCATCCCACCAATATATTTCCCTAATGTCATGATACATCTTTGTCGCTCCTAGATGGATAGAATAACGGGAATAGTGAGTTTCTCCCATAACCTGCCGATGCAGCCCTGCAATATTAGGCACACATAATCGCCATTGATATATGAGGACTCCATCTTCTATAATTTCAAACGGTGTCTTCTCTTTCTGAAGGGTGGTATCCCTATAATGAACTAACGCAGGATCCTCATACTAGCGTTCCTTTACTTCAGTTACTAATGAGGATGTTTCCGTATTCTGAAGAGCAATTCCAGTGTCACCTAAGTCCAGTATACGAACTCCAAGACTAGCTAGCTAGTGAACCTCATGGGCTATTCTTCCTCTTTTCTGGTTGTAAATACGATAGGCTACCCATAGATCTGTGGCAAAGGGAGTCGGCTACTACGTTTGCTTTCCCCGAATGGCATGAAATATCAACATCATAATCTTTAAGTAGCTCCAACCATCTCCTTTGACGAAGATTCAATTCCTTTTGCTTGAAGATATATTGGAGGCTCTTATTATCCGTATAGATATCAACATGAATGCCATACAAGTAGTGCCTCCACATCTTTAGTGCATAAATCATTGCGGATAACTCTACATCGTTGGTCGGGTAGTTCTTCACGTGCTTTCTTAGTTGTCTAGAAGCATAAGCCACAACCTTACCATACGACCCAATCCAATGTCTGAAGCATCACAATAAATAAAGTAACCATCGGTCCCTTCTAGAAATGTTAGAACCGGTGCTGAAGTTAATCTATCCTTTAAGGCCTGGAAAACTCCGTTCGCAAGTGTTGGTCCATTAAAACCTATTTCCCTTCGGAGTTAACTTACATGGTTATCTTAATCTTGTACAATTCAGGAAATTTCCCTCTTCGGAGGCCCAAACTTCATCTTTTATCCTTCACAATTGCGACCTTTTCCCACTATTAGAGCAGCATTTCATCTATTCTAAACATTACTAGTCTTAGACTCCTTTGAGTTCATTCAAGCTATACTGAGCCTTCTATAACTTAGAGAAAACATCAGCTCTCCTATGAACTTATTCCCAAGGACTTATCCATTCTTGTCACCTCTTTACTTATCTTCTCTTACCCTTCCTCCTGTCTTCTTAGAACCTTGTCGCTCTACTATACTTTATCCTGCGACTTACACATATCTATTTATACTTATTTGCAACCTTTATTCAACTTGCTTGCACCATAGATTTCCTTATGTTATTCTGGAACATCAAGCAAGACACCACATACCACTTTGGCCAAAGGTTCTTAGAAGAAAAGGAAATTTCGTTACATGTTTCTTGTAATAACCTGCCAAAAGAAGCTACGAACCTTTATCGGTGTTATGGGTCTAGGTAAAGTCTCACTGCCTTAGTCTCTTGTGTATCCACTCGGATGTCTTGTCCTGAAATAATATGCCCAAGGAAAGCTACAGAGTTCAACCAGAGTTCATACTTAGAAAATTTTGCGTGCAACTTCCCTTCTTGTAGAACTCTGAGCACAGTACGCAGATGATCTACATGCTCAGCCTCTGAACGAGAATATACCAATATATCGTTAATAAATACAATTACGAATAGATCAAAAAAAAGGCCTGAACACACGGTTCATTAAATCCATGAATACTGTTGGGGCATTGGTCAGACCGAATGACATAACCCGAAACTCAAAGTGTCCATATCTAGTCTTGAATGCAGTCTTCGGAATATCTTCATCCTTAGCCCTTACCTGATGGTATCCAGACCTCAAGTCTATCTTTGAGAAATACTTGTCACCTTGTAACTGATCAAATAGATCATCAATTCTCAGGAGCGGGTACTTATTCTTGATCGTTACCTTATTCAGCTACCTATAATCAATACACATTCGTAAGGAACCATCGTTCTTTCTTACAACCAAAACAGGTGCTCCCCACGGTGATGTAATAGGTTTGATAAAATCTTTTTTGAAGCAAGTCCCTTAGCTATTCCTTTAATTCTTACAACCCTGCAGGGGCCATTCTAGAGGGGGAAATATATATATTAGATGAGTATTTGGTAGTAGGTCAATGGAAAACTCAATTTCTCGCTCTGGCGGAAGACTCGGAATTTCATCACAAAAGAAAATCGGAAAACTCACTAACCACTGGGATGGACTGAATGGCTGGTGATTCTACTTCCGTATCCTGAACCCGAACTAAGTGACAAATACAACCCTTACTGATCATCTTCCTTGCTTTGAGATAAGAAATAAATCTGTGTTTCGGCGACGCCGCATTACCTTCCCACTCCAAAACAGGATCCCCTGGAAATTGAAATCGGAATATCTATGATCTACACTTGATTTTAACATAACAAAAGGCCAACCAATCCATACCCATTGTAGTATCAAGTTCTACCGAACTGAACACCACGTACCTTATCCTTGTTTATTATCAAATCTATCACGGGCCATTTCGGGCAAGATCCATATATATAAGTAACAATATTAAGACTTAACTCACATAAATAATTTAGAAAAAAATGTTTATATACATAGGGGTCGACTAAGCCTAGGCATATTTTACCCAAAACTATATATAAGATACTATCCGCAAAACCTCTAAGTAGGCATAACCATAATATATACAAGTCAGGACAGGGCTCCCTACATCCTCATAAAACAACCAACCACATTTAAAACCCTAACTTGGTACTATTCCAAGAAGAGGTGGAACTCACCAACCAAAAACTGACACTTGGAGGAAGTCTATAGTAGAGGGTCCTTGCCTTGTCCTATATAAGAACCTCGATCAGACACACTTCGAAGCGAAATCTTCATGTCCTTATTAGTTACCTTCCTCCTCTTGGCCCGACTACTATCTTCTTCCTCTGCGTATTCCAAAACATACACCGACGAACCTTGATTGATGGACTCCCAAAACTGTTGACTATCCGGAACCTCAGAAGAGCTGGTGTCCTCAAATACCTTGACATAGTTTTGAGCCTGAGGGAATCCCGGTTGTGCCAATCCATGCATTACTCCTCTCATACCCTTATCAACGGGCTATGAAACTCAGGACCTTGGTGAGGTCGGAACTCCTCTCACCCTCATCTACTGTCGGAGTGGTCGAAACAACTCTAACGGATGACTCATGTGGATCCTCGGATGGATCCTCCTCAATAGAACCCATGATCTCCGATGGGTCTGAATCCATAGTATAACTTATCTCTCTTTCTAACACCTCGTAACCTTCTGACCCATGATAGCAGCTATAGTCTTTGGAGGAATCGCTAAAAACGTAACACATTGTTAGGAACACGAACGCTTATATTGCACGATCTATGTTAAGAAGAGAGGATAACATCCTATATGTCCTGTAGCCTTTTGTCTATACGTGTCGTGCATGGCACACCCATAAACAAGACTCTACTAGACATGGTTTGTAGACAACCCTATGTCGCACCTCCTTTTTGCCGCGCCCGCGGGGCGCGTGGGGAGTTTTCTCCAATTAAAGGACAATCGAAACGGGATTTATTTAATTATTTTCAGAGTCGCCACCTGGGAATTTTAAGGCGTCCCAAGTCACCAATTTCAATCCCTGAATCGAGGAGAATATGACTCTGTTTATTATTCTGCGAACCAGAAATCCTGAGTAAGGAATTCTGTTAATCCGGAAGAAGGTGTTAGGCATTTCCGAATTCCGTGGTTCTAGCACGGTCGCTTAACTGTTTTTATTATTGGCTTAATTATCTTGATTTTATTAAATATATTGATGTTACATGATTTTTGCTACCGCTTATACTTACTGTGATTGAGGACCCTTCTTTGAATCGAATTACGCGTACGTATATTCGTGTTAAAAAAATTGCGGACTTGTGTCACGCGTACGTGTACACAATAACTTTTGATAATATACTTATTAAGCAATCATTTTTCGAAATTGTGTCGAATCAAGAATATTTGTTTTTCTTGAATAGTGAACCGTACATCTCGGGTTTTTATGAAATTGATTTAACGCCTTTGGAAAAATCCTTTTATTAAATATTCGTTCGAAATTGCGCGTACGCATAATCCGAATTTTTACTTTTAAAAATATAATCAGGGTACGCGAACGTATCCCTAATTGCGCAAAATATTTGTAATGGTTTAGGGATTTTCCACAAATTGTTTATTATATTCATGTATTTCTTTTATGTGAAAATCATGAGAAACTCCTATTTAGAGGCCTATAAATTCTTTGAAAAGAATTCGCAATCTATTAAAGGTTGTTCGTCGATTATGATTTCCGAATATAAGTTATATTCATTCCAACTATTCAAATTCAAAGAACAGAATAAAAATATGATTAATACTATTTTTAAACAAATATGACATATATATATATATATATATATGCCAAAGAATAAATTGCATATGAAACTGAAAATAAATGATTCATAAAGGAAGGAAATATTTTCCGAGAATTTTCATTATTTACTTAATGCAAATTCTATTTCTAATTATCATTGATGTAAAGTGTGGCAATTTATGTTTGTACATCTCTTTTCATTCTCATATACTCGCTTTTAATCTAATAGGCCTAATTATTTGGTCACTTTGTTTTATGAAGGTAGATAAGCATCGAATTTATAGAAAGGGAATTATTATACAAGTTAATTCAACAAAGTTACCTTACATGCAACCTAACTATTTGGTGTAAACATTCATAACGTTTTAACATCATGATGAGCTATACCAACTTACTTTACTCATATGATTATACCTGTCATCATACCATATAATAACTTATACCAATCTTAAACAAAATCATATTTGTTACAAGATATTCTACTAATGTAACTTCTTAATCTTTACATTTAGCTAATGGTATTATGGGATGTAATCAATAGCCCATTTTTATGCCTTACTCCCTGTTTTGACAATTCACATATACCTATACCAATGAGATTTCGGAATGGCTAACATTATTACAAAAACTTTATATGAATTTCAAAATAAGACAATTTAACTCATAGCTATCAAATTGAATTCACTACTAGTTAACTAACATAAAAATAAAATTAAAACTAATGAACTTGGACAATTAGAAAATAGCATTTCAATTCAAGCTTCATTGATGAGTCATGTTGAAATCTCTTTCCAACTTAAAATTTAAAAGACATGTACCTGAAAATGAAGGTAGGAGGAGTAAATTTCAGCAGTAGTAGCAGTAACAAAATCAGTAGAATATACCGATAATACATCAAATATGAACAAGAATAGGATTCGAAGAGCCCAGATGCACAGTAAAAGTACTTTTAAGAAATTTCAGATTTTTAACTGAAGAATGAAATCGAACAAATCCGGACAGATTCAATACCAAGAGTAATATTTCTGATTTTTGATGTTTGGAACAAAGCATACTGAAAAAAAAACTTTCAATTTCAAGAACACAGAATCAGCTTCAATACTAATTTCCGATGTAGAATTCTGTTTTAGTGTCTCTGTTTTCCTTTCTTTCTATCTTCCTTTTCAAATTTCTGTTTCTGCTTGATTTTCCTCTTTCAATCTCCTAAAATCTGCCTTAAGCTCTATCTCTCAAACTCTCTTTTTCTGAAAACTGCCCCTATTCTCTGAAAAACTCTCCCTTTTTCCCTCTTCAAACTCCCCCTCCTCTTAAGGTCTGTCCAGCTCCTGTATTTATACAGGGATGGTTCTATACCAATTAGTGTTGGAGGGACCCTTTATCCCTTTAAAAATTAGAAAGTTTTTCCATTAGAACTACTTTTGAATATTTTAAAACTAAGTGCTATTTATCCTGTTTTTCAGCAGCCCCATTATCCCTTGTTCCCCTTTATTACTTAAATTATAGCCATTACATTCCACTTTCAGCCCACTACTATTATCACATTACCCTACTGTTTCTAACCCAGAAATACCTACTGTGATCACTATTATTACTGCCTTAAATGTAAAAATCATAACAGAATTTACAAAACAGATTTAAAAATCTGTTCAAACTTAATTATCAACCTGATTTAACACAGCTATAACCAATTCTCTTAGGTTCTGGACTGAATCCTAAGAATGTAAACATTCTATCACAATTACATCTAATCATCATTTGTAAACTTGAACTCAAACTTGACAATATTACACTGGGTTCAGCACAATAATGCAAACTGAACTTATAATTGAACTAAGATCAAACATACACAGGAGCATTGTCAATATACTGACAATGCCCTGTTCAGAAAACAACATATACAACATACATTTGAATTCACTGATTCACAAACAAACATGATTTAATTGACGAGTATTAATCAGTTGACTATTTACAACATTTGTCAATAATTAGTCTAAAACAATAGAAGCAGACTGTTTTAGTCAGCATTTTCAGAAATGAAAATTCGTAATATAACTAATCGACGAACTTAATCGAGTTGATTACACACATTGTAAACAATCACAACCAATAGAAACAATTCACATTCGGATTAAGTAGATAGGTAGGAGACAGAAATGACAGAATTGATCAAAATAAATATGAAAAATTAAAAAGCTATTGACACAGACTAAAACAAACACAAAAATACACGTATAATACACAAATATAAATAGAAAAAATACCTTTGAATCTTCAATTTTATTCCGACTCGAACTCAACTTGGATTTGGACTTTGTTTGAAATCAAACAGACCTTAGTCGAAGTATTTTCTACTGAAAATACTTTGACTAAGGTCAATTAAACCTCAATCTTTGTCTGAAGTGAAAAAGATTCCACTCTTGGAAAATTTAGGGTTTCTGAAGGTTCGATTTGGGATTTAACCATTTCTGGTCAGATTCGAGGGAAACCAAAGATGTTCTAGGCACGAGGGAGGCCAGGGGGGTAACTGGTGTGAGTTTGAAGTAAGTTTGGATAATGTCAGGTTGTACTCGAATCTTCAAATGAAGATTCGAGTAGTTCCAGTATGATTCGAACCATGCAACTAACAGATCCGTGATGAGGGTATCTAGGGGAAGTTGTGGTGTTATTTTGGAAGCCATCGGAGAAGATCAGGTTTTCAGGCCAACCTTCGATTTAAGATTCGAAGAGTTGGGGCCTGATTCGAAGGAAACTAAGGTCGGATTCGTGTAGGGGATGTTCAGGAGGTCCTAGGGTGTTAAGTTGGTGACCGGCGGCGTTGATGCCGCCGGGTTTCAGGCGAAGGGGAATAGGGGCGGCTAGGGTTAGGGGTCTGTTTGGAACGATGATGAACAGGAGCGGAGAGGGGGGGGTGTTTAGTTAGGGGGCCGGGTAAAGGATTATGGGTTTATATAGGGGAATGGTGGGTGGATATGGACCGTTGGATTAGGCAGGATGGATGGCTGAGATCTATTCACTTAACCAAACGGTGTCGTTTGGTTTAAGTTAGGGGGACGGGTTGAACCGGGTATTGGATCGGGTAAGGGTCTTGGGTTAGGGTGATGAGATCTCAGCCGTTGGATGGATTGAATCAAACGGCCCTTGATGAAGGGTGATGAAACGTCGTCGTTTCGATTTGTTTGAATTTGACCGGACATGGAGTTGTTAGGATTGGGCTGTGAAGAGGATTTAATTGATTTGGGCCTGGATTTTAATCCAGGTCCAAATCTTACAACTTGTATACAATTTTTTATTTATGATTTTATTAATTAATAAAATCCTAATTAAAAATAAAAAATAAAATTATCATTACAATAATATTAATTATAAAACAATTTTAACTTCACAAAAATATATTAATTACTCTATAACAACTATTTAACACATAGTCAAAACATTAATCACACAGTAACACATTTAAAAATAGAACGAATGCATATTTTTTGTGATTTTATTTAAATTATCTCTTAAATGCATAATTAAATCCTATATGCATGCAATATGTATTTTATTTTATTTTTATTTTATTATGACAAAATAAACATTTACGAACATAACACAAATATTTAACACCACGCAAATTCAAAAATTACACAGTAAAAGAAATTTATTTTATTTTTTGATTTATTTTTGGAGTAGTTTTCGTTAAGGCAAAAATCACGTGCTCACAGCTGCCCCTCTTTGTGCGGAAACTCGAAGAGTTTTTGTGCAAAGATAAAGTGAGCGGATACGAGCGATTTTTGCCCGTTCGAATACTCTGTGGGAAGCATTTTTGAAAGATTTGACCGAACCTCTGCTTCAAAGGTTTCCTACATATCCTTGGCTATAAAGGAATCAGGTCAATGTAGTTTGGGAAGTTTTGGGTAGCTGGGACTACCGTGTGACTGTGATTTTACTGCTGCTTCGTGCTATTTTTACTGCTTGTTGACCTCCTTATTACACCTTACTTCCAAGGTAATACAAAAATTAAACTAGATTATGGTACAGGAATTATAAAAATCTTATCTAGATCATGCCCTTGCGTTTCTTGTTGTCTTGATATCTTGGTGAATCTTGGGCATTTGGCTTATTCCGTATTCCTTTTGGAACTCTTGTTGTTTCTTGCTGGGGATTCTGTTGGACTTCTCTGCTTTATTGATTCTAAGTGTGCTCCTTTTCCATATGAGCGGGCTTTTGATTTCAACATTTCAATTTCATTCCCTCGTTCTTCAGGTGGGTGCCTTGACTGTTTCTTTTCTTTCTTCATCCTCATTCTCCAGGTGGACGCCTGACTTCTTCAATTCTCATCCTCATTTTCCAGGTGGACGCCTGACTTCTTTTTAATTCTTCATCCTCATTCTCCAGGTGGACTCCTGACTTCTTTAATTTCTTTATCCTCATTCTCCAGGTGGACGCCTGACTTCTTTAATTCTTTGTCCTCATTCTCCAGGTGGACGCCTGACTTCTTTAATTCTCATCCTCATTCTCCAGGTGGACGCCTGACTTCTTTAATTCTCATCCTTATTCTCCAGGTGGACGCCTGACTTCTTTAATTCTTTATCCTCATTCTCCAGGTGGACGCCTGACTTCTTTAATTTCTTTATCCTCATTCTCCAGGTGGACGCCTGACTTCTTTAATTCTTTGTCCTCATTCTCCAGGTGGACGCCTGACTTCTTTAATTCTCATCCTCATTCTCCAGGTGGACGCCTGACTTCTTTAATTCTCATCCTCATTCTCCAGGTGGACGCCTGACTTCTTCTTTTCTCATCCTCATTCTCCAGGTGGACGCCTGATTTCTTTAATTTTTCATCCTCATTCTCCAGGTGGACGCCTGACTTCTTTAATTTCTTTGTCCTCATTCTCCAGGTGGACGCCTGACTTCTTTAATTTCTTTATCCTCATTCTCCAGGTGGACGCCTGACTTCTTTAATTCTTTGTCCTCATTCTCCAGGTGGACGCCTGACTTCTTTAATTCTCATCCTCATTCTCCAGGTGGACGCCTGACTTCTTTAATTTCTTTATCCTCATTCTCCAGGTGGACGCCTGACTTCTTTAATTCTCATCCTCATTCTCCAGGTGGACGCCTGACTTCTTTAATTCTCATCCTCATTCTCCAGGTGGACGCCTGACTTCTTTAATTCTCATCCTCATTCTCCAGGTGGACGCCTGACTTCTTCTTTTCTCATCCTCATTCTCCAGGTGGACGCCTGATTTCTTTAATTTTTCATCCTCATTCTCCAGGTGGACGCCTGACTTCTTTAATTTCTTTGTCCTCATTCTCCAGGTGGACGCCTGACTTCTTTAATTTCTTTATCCTCATTCTCCAGGTGGACGCCTGACTTCTTTAATTCTTTGTCCTCATTCTCCAGGTGGACGCCTGACTTCTTTAATTCTCATCCTCATTCTCCAGGTGGACGCCTGACTTCTTTAATTCTTTATCCTCATTATCCAGGTGGACGCCTGACTTCTTTAATTTCTTTATCCTCATTCTCCAGGTGGACGCCTGACTTCTTTAATTCTTTGTCCTCATTCTCCAGGTGGACGCCTGACTTCTTTAATTCTCATCCTCATTCTCCAGGTGGACGCCTGACTTCTTTAATTCTCATCCTCATTCTCCAGGTGGACGCCTGACTTCTTCTTTTCTCATCCTCATTCTCCAGGTGGACGCCTGATTTCTTTAATTTTTCATCCTCATTCTCCAGGTGGACGCCTGACTTCTTTAATTTCTTTGTCCTCATTCTCCAGGTGGACGCCTGACTTCTTTAATTTCTTTATCCTCATTCTCCAGGTGGACGCCTGACTTCTTTAATTCTTTGTCCTCATTCTCCAGGTGGACGCCTGACTTCTTTAATTCTCATCCTCATTCTCCAGGTGGACGCCTGACTTCTTTAATTTCTTTATCCTCATTCTCCAGGTGGACGCCTGATTTCTTTAATTTTTCATCCTCATTCTCCAGGTGGACGCCTGACTTCTTTAATTTCTTTGTCCTCATTCTCCAGGTGGACGCCTGACTTCTTTAATTTCTTTATCCTCATTCTCCAGGTGGACGCCTGACTTCTTTAATTTCTTTATCCTCATTCTCCAGGTGGACGCCTGACTTCTTTAATTCTTTGTCCTCATTCTCCAGGTGGACGCCTGACTTCTTTAATTCTCATCCTCATTCTCCAGGTGGACGCCTGACTTCTTTAATTCTCATCCTCATTCTCCAGGTGGACGCCTGACTTCTTCTTTTCTCATCCTCATTCTCCAGGTGGACGCCTGATTTCTTTAATTTTTCATCCTCATTCTCCAGGTGGACGCCTGACTTCTTTAATTTCTTTGTCCTCATTCTCCAGGTGGACGCCTGACTTCTTTAATTTCTTTATCCTCATTCTCCAGGTGGACGCCTGACTTCTTTAATTCTTTGTCCTCATTCTCCAGGTGGACGCCTGACTTCTTTAATTCTCATCCTCATTCTCCAGGTGGACGCCTGACTTCTTTAATTTCTTTATCCTCATTCTCCAGGTGGACGCCTGACTTCTTTAATTCTTTGTCCTCGTTCTCCAGGTGGACGCCTGACTTCTTTAATTCTCATCCTCATTCTCCAGGTGGACGCCTGACTTCTTTAATTCCCATCCTCATTCTCCAGGTGGACGCCTGACTTCTTCTTTTCTCATCCTCATTCTCCAGGTGGACGCCTGATTTCTTTAATTTTTCATCCTCATTCTCCAGGTGGACGCCTGACTTCTTTAATTTCTTTGTCCTCATTCTCCAGGTGGACGCCTGACTTCTTTAATTTCTTTATCCTCATTCTCCAGGTGGACGCCTGACTTCTTTAATTCTTTGTCCTCATTCTCCAGGTGGACGCCTGACTTCTTTAATTCTCATCCTCATTCTCCAGGTGGACGCCTGACTTCTTTAATTCTTTATCCTCATTATCCAGGTGGACGCCTGACTTCTTTAATTTCTTTATCCTCATTCTCCAGGTGGACGCCTGACTTCTTTAATTTCTTTATCCTCATTCTCCAGGTGGACGCCTGACTTCTTTAATTTCTTTATCCTCGTTCTCCAGGTGGACGCCTGACTTCTTCAATTCTTTGTCCTCATTCTCCAGGTGGACGCCTGACTTCTTTAATTCTCATCCTCATTCTCCAGGTGGACGCCTGACTTCTTTAATTCTCATCCTCATTCTCCAGGTGGACGCCTGACTTCTTTAATTCTTTATCCTCATTCTCCAGGTGGACGCCTGACTTCTTTAATTTCTTTATCCTCATTCTCCAGGTGGACGCCTGACTTCTTTAATTCTTTGTCCTCATTCTCCAGGTGGACGCCTGACTTCTTTAATTCTCATCCTCATTCTCCAGGTGGACGCCTGACTTCTTTAATTCTCATCCTCATTCTCCAGGTGGACGCCTGACTTCTTCTTTTCTCATCCTCATTCTCCAGGTGGACGCCTGACTTCTTTAATTCTCATCCTCATTCTCCAGGTGGACGCCTGACTTCTTCTTTTCTCATCCTCATTCTCCAGGTGGACGCCTGACTTCTTTAATTCTCATCCTCATTCTCCAGGTGGACGCCTGACTTCTTCTTTTCTCATCCTCATTCTCCAGGTGGACGCCTGACTTCTTTAATTCTCATCCTCATTCTCCAGGTGGACGCCTGACTTCTTCTTTTCTCATCCTCATTCTCCAGGTGGACGCCTGACTTCTTTAATTCTCCTTGACTATAGGATTCTCCTCTGTATGTTTTCCTTCAAAACCTTTTAACTGTAATCACATGTCCCTTCTGACTTTGCTGATCCACTTTCGATTTCGCCTTTCTTACACCCATATCTTTTATCTACCACCTTTCGTGGCCGTATTTTGTAACCTTGAATCTTGGCAGTATACCTTGACATTCCTTCTTATTTGTTTGGAATAAAACTTATTTCAAAGCTTTTAGAAAAGTAAGATTATTAGTGACGAAACACGTTGATTTCGACAATTATAGAATGAAAAGAAAAATCCAAGTTTGGATGACTGTTGGAAAAGGAATAAAGGACTTATCTGATTGGAATTACTGGCACCAATGATCAGGGTATGCATTTTGGATTAATCAACCCAGTCTTTTGATCAATCTCCTTTCAATTGTCTCATTTTTGTTTTTGCCAAAATTTCCATAACCCAACTTCATTTTTCATTTCACAGACCTGTTGGACTTGCAACGTCTCAAAGAGTTTTTGCCGATAAACTTTCCTCATTTGTTCATTTCTCACTTCCTTTTCGCCTTATGGTGCCCACGAAGGTTTTCACCAATAAGACTCTCTCATTTTATCTTTCTCTCAACTTCCGTCGCCTTATGGTGCCCGTGTGGGTTTTCACCTATAAGACTCTCTCGTTTTTACTTTCTTTTCTTGTTTGTACCAGAATGTTATGAACCATCTTCATTTGCTTGACTCAGCATTTTTCTAAGATTGGTCGAAAGGTCTTTCTGGTATGGGGTTAGAAATGGAAAAGGTATTAAAAGCTAAACAGTTTTGGTATGTGTTTAAAATTACAACTCTTGGAATCTTTTTCTTATTTCTAATACAATTCTTGCCCCAGTTTCTTGATTGGGGTCGCTTGATGTTTCTTTTTGTGCACATTTTATGTATATTGTGCACCCTATGACCGAGCCGTGAAGCGCCTACGTATCCTTCTTTGAGGAATCAGGTCAAACGTAGTTCACCAGATGATAGTGATTTTTTTTATTTTATATTATTATTTTTTATTATTGATTCCAAGAGAGGGTTGGAAAGAAACAAGTATGGCTCAAAGGGGAAACAAATGGTATAGTGTTTGGATAGCAGAATAAATTGCCTTTGTCATTCCAATCTTCGAAATAATGCTAAATACAACCACTCAAAAAGTTATGCATAATATCTCTTTACCGCGTCAGAATTGATCGCCATATCTATGCATTTGCCTTCAATGTCTGTTAAGCATAGTGCACCATTCGATAATACTCTGGTCACAATGAATGGTCCTTGCCAATTCGGGGCAAATTTGCCCTTTGCTTCAACCTGATGTGGAAGAATACGTTTCAGCACATGCTGACCTACTTCAAACTTCCGAGGACGCACCTTTTTGTTGTATGCTCTTTCTATTCTTCTTTGATATAATTGACCATGGCATACTGCGGTCAATCGTTTTTCATCAATCAAGTTTAACTGTTCCAGACGGGTTTTGACCCATTCATCATCATCAATCTTTGCTTCGGCGATGATCCGAAGGGAAGGAATTTCAACTTCTGCAGGAATTACTGCTTCAGTGCCATATACCAACAAATAAGGAGTGGCTCCTACTGAAGTGCGAACAGTAGTGCGGTATCCCAATAACGCAAATGGTAATTTTTCATGCCATTGTTTTGAACCTTCTACCATTTTCCGAAGTATCTTCTTTATGTTTTTGTTGGCTGCTTCTACTGCTCCATTCGCCTTGGGCCGATATGGGGTAGAATTACGATGTGTAATCTTAAACTGTTGACATACTTCCTTCATTAGGTTGCTGTTAAGATTAGCACCGTTATCTGTGATGATCACCTTTGGGATTCCGAATCGACATATGATATTTGAGTGGACAAAATCGACCACAGCTTTCTTGGTCACTGATTTGAATGTCTTGGCCTCAACCCATTTGGTAAAATAATCAATAGCTACCAGAATGAACCTGTGCCCATTGGATGCTGCCGGCTCAATTGGTCCAATCACATCCATGCCCCAGGCAACGAAGGGCCATGGTGCCGACATTGTGTGCAACTCGGATGGTGGAGAATGAATCAAATCTCCGTGTATTTGGCATTGATGACACTTGCGCACAAAACTGATACAATCTCGCTCCATGGTAAGCCAATAGTAACCAGCTCGGAGGATTTTCTTTGCCAACACATATCCACTCATGTGGGGTCCGCAAACTCCTGAATGTACTTCAGACATGACAGCTGTAGCTTGTCTGGCATCTATGCATCTTAATAATCCAAGATCTGGTGTTCTTTTATACAAAACTCCTCCGCTTAAGAAGAATCCATTTGCTAATCGCCTAATGGTCCTCTTTTGATCTCCTGTGGCTTGTGCGGGATATATCCCCATTCTGATATACTCCTTGATGTCGTGGAACCATGGTTCACCATCAAATTCTTCTTCAACCATATTGCAATAAGCGTGTTGATCGTGGACTTGAATATGTATCGGATCTACATAAGCTTTGTCCGGATGGTGCAACATTGATGCTAGGGTAGCCAATGCATCGGCAACCTCATTATGGATTCTTGGAATATGTTGGAATTCCACTGATTGAAACCGCTGACAAAGATCATGTAGACATTGCCGGTATGGGATGAGCTTTAAGTCTCGGGTCTCCCATTCTCCTTGAATTTGATGTACCAAAAGATCCGAATCTCCCATGACTAAGATTTCTCGGATACCCATGTCTGCAGCTAGCCTTAACCCCAAAATGCAAGCTTCATATTCAGCCATATTATTGGTGCAATAAAATCGTAATTGAGCCGTAACAGGATAGTGATGCCCTGTTTCAGAAATGATTACAGCTCCTATCCCAACTCCTTTCATGTTAGCGGCTCCATCAAAGAAAAGTTTCCAGCCATACTTTTCAATTTGCTCCACCTCGTCGATATGCATTGTTTCTTCATCAGGAAAATAAGTCTTCAACGGCTCATATTCCTCATCGACCGGGTTTTCAGCTAAATGATCGGCCAGTTCTTGAGCCTTCATTGCAGTTCGAGTCACATAGATGATGTCGAATTCTGTGATCAATATCTGCCACTTTGCAAGTCTTCCCGTTGGCATAGGCTTTTGAAAAATGTATTTCAATGGATCCAACCGAGAAATAAGGTAAGTAGTATAGGATGACAAATAGTGTTTCAATTTTTGAGCTACCCATGTTAGGGCGCAACATGTCTTTTCCAGATGAGTATACTTAACCTCATAAGCTGTGAACTTCTTGCTAAGGTAGTAGATGGCTTGTTCTTTTCTGCCAGTGAGGTCATGTTGCCCCAATACACAACCAAATGAATTTTCCAAAACCGTTAAGTAAAGAATCAAAGGTCTTCCTGGCTCTGGCGGGACCAACACGGGTGGGTTTGACAAGTACCTTTTTATTTCATCGAACGCTTCTTGACACTCATCGGTCTATTTGACTGCAGCATCCTTTTTTAACAATTTGAAAATTGGCTCATAGGTTGTTGTGAGCTGAGCAATAAACCTGCTGATATAATTTAACCTCCCCAACAAACTCATTACTTCAGTTTTGTTTTTTGGAGGTGGCAGTTCTTGGATGGCTTTAATCTTTGACGGATCTAGCTCGATGCCTCGTCGACTGACTATGAATCCCAGCAACTTTCCGGATGGAACTCCAAATGCGCATTTGGCAGGGTTAAGCTTGAGGTTGTACCTGCGAAGTCTTAAGAAGAATTTCCTCAAATCCCCAACGTGGTTGGCCTGATGTTTTGATTTTATGATCACATCATCCACGTACACCTCAATTTCCTTGTGTATCATATCATGAAACACTGTGGTCATTGCTCTCATATAGGTTGCTCCGGCGTTCTTTAGACCGAATGGCATTACCCGGTAGCAATAAGTTCCCCATGGTGTGATGAATGCCGTCTTTTCTGCATCTTCTTCATCCATTAGAATTTGATGATACCCGGCATAACAATCCACAAAAGACCCTATATCATGCTTGGCACAATTGTCGATCAAAATATGGATATTGGGTAATGGGAAATTATCCTTTGGACTTGCTTTGTTGAGATTGCGATAGTCGACGCATACTCTAATTTTGCCATCTTTCTTTGGTACAGGAACGACATTAGCCAACCAAACAGGATATCGAGTGACTCGAATGACCTTTGCTTCCAATTGTTTGGTGATTTCTTCCTTAATTCTCATACTCATATCAGGCTTGAATTTTCTCAGCCTCTGCTTGACAGGAGGCACCGTTGGATCGGTGGGCAATTTGTGGACCACTAAATCAGTGCTCAAGCCCGGCATGTCGTCATACGACCATGCAAAAACATCTTTGAATTCTATGAGTGCTTTAATTAACTCTTCTCGGATCTTTGGTTCGAGATGGACACTTATTTTAGTTTCCCGGACATTACTCGTGTCCCCTATATTGACGTCCTCGGTATCACTCAAGTTAGGTTTGATTTTTTCCTCAAAGTGAATTAACTCTTTACTAATCTCTTCAAAAACCTCATCTTCATCATATTCTGATTCATAATCACAATATATTTCTTGAATTAATATTTCGGAACCAGATTGATTTTTAAGACTGGGCTGAAGATTCCTCATGCATGCCATATCACTAGAGCCAGCGTAAAAGGAACTGTACAGAAAAGAAGAAAAAGAAAAGAAAGCTATTAGGAATGATAATAAAAAGGAAACTGCTTTTTATTGGATGATGAAAGATAACAAGGTTTTGCACACTTCAAACCAACTGTAAGATAAACTTTGGGATTACAACCTTGAAATAACCCAAACAAACTGAAAGAAAATCAAAATAAACTACCAAGACTCCTTTCGAATTGGGAGAGGAGTGGCTTTCCAATTATTGAGCTTTGTTTTCGGTCCAACGAATTGAACTTCTGCGTTGCTACACCCTTCTCCGCTTTCCAACATATTCACATCACTAAACAATTTCTCGAACCTTTCAATTAATTCCTTCTCAGGATTGACCCGGGATTTAGGAATTGTTGTTATCGGGCGATTTTTAGCGCCGGTCTTGACAAAAGACTTTGACAGATGTGGGACTGGTTTTGGAAGAACCCATGTTTGGTGTTTCAACTTCCTAGCCCTTGTCACGTCATTGGCAGTGGGTATGAACCCTAAACCAAATGTTCCCCAGTTCTCGGGGAGAGATACTGGTTGTACAATTCCTTGCAGAGATAAGCCCAAACCTTTGCCGGGTATAAAGCCATTCTTTAACATTTCATAAGCTACCATGACTGATGCAGAGGATATCCTTGGATTCGGAAGGTATTTCCCTTCTAGAATTTTCTCTACTGACACCGTGTCGGACACTTGGTATACCCATGGTCCTTGGTCAATTTCTGTTCTCTCGACCGGTACAATGGTGCTGTTGTGAGCATTTAAACTTTCTTCTCCATACACGACTACTTCTTGATGATCCCATTCAAACTTGACAGCCTGATGTAGTGTTGACGGGACTGCTTTAGCAGCATGGATCCATGGTCGACCCAATAACAAGTTGTAAGAAACAGATATGTCCAACACTTGGAATTCCATTGTGAATTCAACTGGCCCTATAGTTAGTTCCAACACTATGTCGCCAAATGAATCTCTGCTTCCACCGTCAAATCCTCGTACGCAGATACTATTCTTCTGGATCCTCTCCTCTTTAATTTTTAATTTGTTTAAAGTGGAGAGAGGGCATATGTTTGCACTGGACCCATTGTCAACCAATACCCGGGTTACTATGGAGTTTTCACATTTCACGGTGAGGTAAAGAGCTCTGTTGTGCTCGGTACCTTCCACAGGTAATTCATCATCAGCAAATGTAATTCTGTTTGTCTCAAAGATTCTGTTGGCTATTTTTCCCAAATGATTTACAGAGATCTTTTCAGGAACATGAGCTTCATTCAGGATTTTCATCAACGCCAGACGGTGTTCCTCTGAATGGATCAGTAATGACAACAATGAAATTTGAGCGGGGGTCTTCTTTAATTGATCCACAACAGAATAATCATGGAGTTTCATTTTTCTTAAAAACTCCTCCGCCTCTTCTTCCGTCACAGCTCTCTTTGTTGGCATTGGATTGTTTTTAGTTTTTCTCAACTCTTCGGGAGTAAAACATCTTCCCGAACGTGTCAAGCCTTGCACCTCACACACTTCTTCCTTGATTTCTTTGCCCTTGTACATTACAGTCACCCGTTCATAGTTCCATGGGATGGCTTTGTTGTTGATGACCGGCAGCTGGATTACAGGTGCAATAATAACCCGATCTGTACGTGCTCCTTCCACGAATACAATGGGTTTGTTAGCAACCCCTGGTACTATCACTTTCGGCCTTTCTTGTTTTGCGGCAACTTTGCTCGATGATGCCTCATAGACTATCATAGACGGTTCATCACCATTTTTGCTCTGCTTAGACACCGGCTTCTCCTCCATTAACTGCTTATCTGGCTTGGTTTCATGAGACTTGATCATCATGACAGTTTGTGATGGCTTCTTTGTCTTCCCATCAGCTTGTATGATTTCTATCATATTAGCCTCTTGATGGGCTGGCATTGGATTTCTATTGATATTTGGAGCTTCGGGGGTTTGAACCTTGATTTTATTAGTATCAATCAGCTCTTGTATTGCATTTTCCAAATGCCAACATTTCTCTGTATCATGGCCTGGTGCACCGGAGCAATATTCACAGCTAATGGTGTAATCCAGATTCTTTGGTGGAGGATTGGGTAGTTTGGATTGTATTGGTCTCAGCATGTCTAATTGTCTCAGTCTGTGGAACAGACTAGTGTAAGACTCTCCCAGTGGAGTGTAAGTTTTCTTTTTCTGTTCCCTTTCTCCCACGAATGTTGGCCTAGGCCTGAAACTTGGTCCGGGATAGGCTCGTGGGTAAGTATTTGATGTGACAAGAGCACGCCAATTGGTGTGAACTGGTGGCTGATTGTATGATTGAGCATGGTTAATGGAAAAATGAGGCTCTGAAGGGTGATAGTAGTGTTGGGATGAATCATGGTGGTAAGCTGATGGGCGAGGTCGTTGTTGATTATAGTAAAGCGGTGAACCTCTGGGTCCCAACCAAATTCCTGAATCAACTACGGCTGCTTCCTCCCTCTTCTTTCTTCCGATTCCTCCTACCCCGCCTTGGATAGCTTGAGTAGTTGCCTTAATTGCTGAATAGCTCATGATTTTATTTGTCTTGAGGTCTTCTTCCACCATACCTCCCATCTTTAGTACTTCGTTGAATGATTTTCCAACCGCTGAAACCAAGTGGGCATAGTAAGTTGGTTCCAAGGCTTGGAGGAAGTAATCTACCATTTCGCTCTCCTTCATAGGAGGATCTACTCTTGCTGCCTGTTCTCTCCACCGAAAACCATACTCTCTGAAACTTTCATTGTGTTTCTTCTCAAATTTGGTCAAAGATAATCGATCTGGGATGATTTCCAGATTGTATTGGAAATGGTATGCGAATGCCTGTGCCAGGTCATCCCAGGTGTACCATCTTCCATGGTCCTGGCGTGTATACCACTCCAAAGCTGATCCGCTTAGACTTTGACTGAAGTAAGCCATCAATAATTCATCCTTTCCTCCAGCTCCTCGCATCTTGCTACAGAAACCCCTTAAGTGGGCTACTGGGTCGCCGTGCCCGCTGTATAGGTCAAATTTGGGCATCTTGAAGCCAACTGGCAATTGCACATTAGGGAATAAGCATAAATCTTTGTATGCTACACTGACTTGCCCACCTAATCCCCGCATGTCTCGGAACGATTGTTCTAGACTTTTGACCTTCCTGAACATCTCTTCTTGTTCAACATTTTTGGCTGGCTTGTCAATTTCGGTTGGGAGATCAAACCGAGGAGCAGTTGAATTGATTTCGGAGGCTTTGAAGGTAGGCTCCGGGGGGTAATATTGGTTGTCCTGGGCCTGGAATGTAGGCTCACTAGGAGATTTGTGAAATGTAGCAGGGGGAGGTGCTTCGAAAATAGGAGTCATAAGTGGAGGAAAGTACGGAACTGGTTTTGGAGGTGGAGACTGTGGTGTCTGAGAAGTGGTGCCTCGGTAGTGCTGATAAATGGGGAAACTTGGGGATAATTTGGTGGTGATATTATCCTGAGTTTGGGTCATTGATGGAGCAGGGTTATTTGGGTAAGATGGGGGTAACTGTCCTGTAGACCAAGCTTGGTACATCTCAGCCATTTGCTGCTTGAGCTTAAACATCTCTTCTTTCATTTTCCCGACATCCATCTCTTCTATCTCCATACCTGTGTCAACATCTGGGATAGACATACTTTCGGGTATCGGTCCTTTTGATCTTGTGTGATAGTGATAATATGCCAGTATACTCTTTAGAGAAACTAACTGCTTGAATTCTGGAAATGGACAAACTTGTTAGTTTTGAGAGTTTAACACATATATAATCACACGTTGAGATGCAATGCTCCTAGACAAATAATCCCTTTCTATTATGCATTTGCTCGGCTGCTTGTGTCGTCCCAGCCTTCTTGAAATTTTTATTGTTATTCATTTTTATTTATTATATATATCTTTTATCGTGGTGGTCGAATCTGAGAGATTGCCTACGTATCATGCTCTTACATGAATCAGACCTTGCGTAGTTCGGACCAAAGGCAATCATTTTTATTCATTACACAAAGATGGAATTACATTTGAAAACTTTAAGAAAATGGCTTGAAAACACACACACTTAAATAAAAGATACAATTCATAACATCTCACAACATGCCCCACTTTCCATTTTTGTTGTCAAATATTGGATTATCTGCTCAATGTGGTGCTTGACCCGGATGGCCTCCCAGCGTACGATACATCCTTTCCAACTCCATTGCTAGATGACGAGCAAAAGTGGGCGCATGCTCAGTAAATCTTTCATAATCCATTCCTTGGCAGTTTACATAACTTTGAGATGTGAAGACTGCCAGGTCGTGGATTTGTGCCCTGAAACCTTGGAGACGTTGGTCTTGGTCTTGCAATTGCTGCTGACGAGTGGTGGCTATATCTCTGACACAGTTCTCACGATCTAGAGCTGATTCTAACAAAGCTCGGAGTCTAGCCTGCTCTAATCTTGCTTGCGCTCTTTCCCTGTCGAGGTCTGCTTGTTGGTGTTCTCTGTTGCATCTTCTTGACTCTTCTAGTTGTGCACGAAGCTGGTCTTCTGATCGCATCCAATAGTCTTTTTCCTTCTTGAATTGTGCCTTGTCTTTTTCGGATTGCCTATCTTGGCGTTCCTTGTTAGATCTGGCTTCTTCGTTTAATTGTTGGATCCTTTCTTTTGCTTTGCTCAATGCCCTTTCGTTTTCCGCAAGAATGGAATCATAATCTTGCATTCTTTCAAAGAGATTGGCGATGGTTTTTTGATCCTTCCAGCTCCTCTTTGGCGTTTCAGAAACTCTTTTCATTTTTTGGAATCGAGCATGAAGATTTTCATTCTCACAAGCTAGACTCTTTTTCTCGCCTTCGGCTTCTTGTTCTTGCAAATCTTTCTCCAAACTGAGGCTTCTTAGATTTTCTTTTAGGGCATGGATAGTTGCTTTGTACCCTTTTTCTTTTTCTCCCCAGATCAACCGCTCTTGGATTTTATCATTGAAGTTTTGAACATGGGGTCTTTTTGTTGGCCTTTTCAGCTCAGGTTCTGGTACATCATCCACGCGAGACCGTTTTTCGAACCACCTTGCATATCCAGGATTCATCTCACCCTTTGTAGTGTCTGGGACTTGAGTATCACTTTTCAAGTATCGACATCCATTCCACATCTGCTGAAGTAGAGCTTCGGGAATAGTGGCTTCTGGGTGTAATTCGATTACTTGCATACTCAAATCTTCATCATCAGGAACTATTTGATATCTCCCTAGTTGCCTTAAGACTCTTAGTGGTGCATACGGCTGAATGCTTCTTAATCCCAATAGTAGTAGATAACTATTTGAGGTTGACATATGTATTACTTCCCTCATCGGGAGCCATCCCAGAGTCCATTCAATTTGATTTGCCGTTAAAGCCTTTAGATGAGATACCCATGCTTCTATCCCTTCTGGAGCTTGATAATTTTTTGTTCTTTCCTCATAGCTCTCGATGCAATTATCATTTTTTGACCCATATTGTATGATCTTGGGCTGTTGTTGGAGATGCTCCATCACCCACATTTGCAACAAAATTTTGCATCCTTCGAAGACCGTTGCTCCTGATTTACATAAAGTCAGAGCCCGATAAATATCTGATAGAATGATGGGGACAAGGGTGTGATTTTCTTTGGTGGTAAGGATTTGCACAACTTTTGCGGTGCGAATATCAATTGTTCGCTCTTTATTTGGGAAGACCATGACTCCTAGAAAAGCCACCATGAAAGCAAATCGACGGTGAATCTGCCAAGTGTCTTTGTTTTGCTTATTAGTAAGGCCTTTTTCATGAATTTCAAACCCATCTGACTTTCCGAACCTTGAATACAAAAAGTTGAAGGAACAACATCCATTGATGACATTGCTTTTCCTGATTTGACTGCTGATGTTCAAAAGACCGAAGAATCGATGTACTGAAGGAGCCTTTGTGAATATCAAGCTTTGATTTCTTAAACTTCCTTCAAAACCAGTATATCCAGCTATCTCCTCTAATGTAGGAGTAAGCTCGAAGTCAGAGAAACGAAAAACATTGTGAACAGGATCCCAGAAAGTTACTAACGCCGCAATCAGATCATCACGGGGTTTAACTTTCATAATGTCCGTGAGATTTCCCAAATGCTTGACGACCCATTTTTGACCGTCTTCGCCTAAATCATACCACCACATTTGAAGCTGACATAGAAATTCTTTCGTACTTGTGGATGAGGGGCTTTGTGTGATGCTCATTTTGTATCTGAAATTTAATTTTGATAAAGTCAAAAATTCATTTTTGAAAAATTTATACTAAAAAAAGGAATTTTTAATTTTTTTTTTATTTATTAAATACCTTTATTTCAAGATTTAAAACCTTTTCTCTTTTTTTTTCGAAATTTAAAACAACCCATTTTATTCCTTTCTTCTTACCATGATTTTATTTAAACTGGTCAACAAGCATGTTCGAGGCAAATGAATGCACAAGTAACAAGTAGGATGCATCATGATGGTCTTTTTATTTTGGGTTCACCTGTCCTAGACAGACCCAACCCCTGTGTTGAGTCTCCAAGGCCAAATGCATATGATGCAAATATTCGTTCCTACTAGGGATCCGGTACATGGCTGAGTTATTCTAAGTGTAAAACCTTAGGTTGATTGTTCTAAACCTGGCTTACCCAAACGGACAGTTTGAGCCGAAGCGGGGGCAACGTACCGGGAGCACGAAAGTCTGCCCGGCCTAGTTACTTGTCCCAACTCCGTCTTATTTGGTACGACTCTAACAGAAAGGTGGGTCACGCGCACGTGTACACCATAAATTCAGAAGACTCAGAAAGAAGGGGGTTTCGTAGCAGTTGTATATATTCACAATTCAAATAATATTAAAGCGGTAAACAGCAACATTTAGCATATTAGCATATAAACAGTTGAAAATCTCATAGTAAATAAAGCCAATTAACACAGATATTTTAAGCTCGAATTCTTTAAACCCTGAACTAATGGTTCTGGGTTACAGTTCACTTTTGTCCCCAGCGGAGTCGCCAGAGCTGTCGCACCTCCTTTTTGCCGCGCCCGCGGGGCGCGTGGGGAGTTTTCTCCAATTAAAGGACAGTCGAAACGGGATTTATTTAATTATTTAAGAGTCGCCACCTGGGAATTTTAAGGCGTCCCAAGTCACCAATTTCAATCCCTGAATCGAGGAGAATATGACTCTGTTTATTATTCTGCGAACCAGAAATCCTGAGTAAGGAATTCTGTTAATCCGGAAGAAGGTGTTAGGCATTTCCGAATTCCGTGGTTCTAGCACGGTCGCTTAACTGTTTTTATTATTGGCTTAATTATCTTGATTTTATTAAATATATTGATGTTACATGATTTTTGCTACCGCTTATACTTACTGTGATTGAGGACCCTTCTTTGAATCGAATTACGTGTACGTATATTCCTGTTAAAAAAATTGCGGACTTGTGTCACGCGTACGTGTACACAATAACTTTTGATAATATACTTATTAAGCAATCATTTTTCGAAATTGTGTCGAATCAAGAATATTTGTTTTTCTTGAATAGTGAACCGTACATCTCGGGTTTTTATGAAATTGATTTAACGCCTTTGGATAAATCCTTTTATTAAATATTCGTTCGAAATTGCGCGTACGCATAATCCGAATTTTTACTTTTAAAAATATAATCAGG
The DNA here is from genome assembly GCF_000393655.2 of Nicotiana sylvestris. NCBI lineage: Eukaryota > Viridiplantae > Streptophyta > Magnoliopsida > Solanales > Solanaceae > Nicotiana > Nicotiana sylvestris. Next base: position 36,502,231 of record NC_091061.1, read on the forward strand.
GTACGCGAACGTATCCCTAATTGCGCAAAATATTTGTAATGGTTTAGGGATTTTCCACAAATTGTTTATTATATTCATGTATTTCTTTTATGTGAAAATCATGAGAAACTCCTATTTAGAGGCCTATAAATTCTTTGAAAAGAATTCGCAATCTATTAAAGGTTGTTCGTCGATTATGATTTCCGAATATAAGTTATATTCATTCCAACTATTCAAATTCAAAGAACAGAATAAAAATATGATTAATACTATTTTTAAACAAATATGACATATATATATATATATGCCAAAGAATAAATTGCATATGAAACTGAAAATAAATGATTCATAAAGGAAGGAAATATTTTTCGAGAATTTTCATTATTTACTTAATGCAAATTCTATTTCTAATTATCATTGATGTAAAGTGTGGCAATTTATGTTTGTACATCTCTTTTCATTCTCATATACTCGCTTTTAATCTAATAGGCCTAATTATTTGGTCACTTTGTTTTATGAAGGTAGATAAGCATCGAATTTATAGAAAGGGAATTATTATACAAGTTAATTCAACAAAGTTACCTTACATGCAACCTAACTGTTTGGCGTAAACATTCATAACGTTTTAACATCATGATGAGCTATACCAACTTACTTTACTCATATGATTATACCTGTCATCATACCATATAATAACTTATACCAATCTTAAACAAAATCATATTTGTTACAAGATATTCTACTAATGTAACTTCTTAATCTTTACATTTAGCTAATGGTATTATGGGATGTAATCAATAGCCCATTTTTATGCCTTACTCCCTGTTTTGACAATTCACATATACCTATACCAATGAGATTTCGGAATGGCTAACATTATTACAAAAACTTTATATGAATTTCAAAATAAGACAATTTAACTCATAGCTATCAAATTGAATTCACTACTAGTTAACTAACATAAAAATGAAATTAAAACTAATGAACTTGGACAATTAGAAAATAGCATTTCAATTCAAGCTTCATTGATGAGTCATGTTGAAATCTCTTTCCAACTTAAAATTTAAAAGACATGTACCTGAAAATGAAGGTAGGAGGAGTAAATTTCAGTAGTAGCAGCAGTAACAAAATCAGTAGAATATACCAATAACACAGCAAATCTGAACAAGAATAGGATTCGAAGAACCCAGATGCACAGTAAAAGTACTTTTAAGAAATTTTAGATTTTTAACTGAAGAATGAAATCGAACAAATCCGGACAGATTCAATACCAAGAGTAATATTTCTGATTTTTGATGTTTGGAACAAAGCAGACTGAAAAAAAAAACTTTCAATTTCAAGAACACAGAATCAGCTTCAATACTAATTTCCGATGTAGAATTCTGTTTTAGTGTCTCTGTTTTCCTTTCTTTCTATCTTCCTTTTCAAATTTCTGTTTCTGCTTGATTTTCCTCTTTCAATCTCCTAAAATCTTCCTTAAGATCTATCTCTCAAACTCTCTTTTTCTGAAAACTGCCCCTATTCTCTGAAAAACTCTCCCTTTTTCCCTCTTCAAACTCCCCCTCCTCTTAAGGTCTGTCCAGCTCCTGTATTTATACAGGGCTGGTTCTATACCAATTAGTGTTGGAGGGACCCTTTATCCCTTTAAAAATCAGAAAGTTTTTCCATTAGAACTACTTTTGAATATTTTAAAACTAAGTGCTATTTATCCTGTTTTTCAGCAGCCCCATTATCCCTTGTTCCCCTTTATTACTTAAATTATAGCCATTACATTCCACTTTCAGCCCACTACTATTATCACATTACCCTACTGTTTCTAACCCAGAAATACCTACTGTGATCACTATTATTACTGCCTTAAATGCAAAAATCATAACAGAATTTACAAAACAGATTTAAAAATCTGTTCAAACTTAATTATCAACCTGATTTAACACAGCTATAACCAATTCTCTTAGGTTCTGGACTGAATCCTAAGAATGTAAACATTCTATCACAATTACATCTAATCATCATTTGTAAACTTGAACTCAAACTTGACAATATTACACTGGGTTCAGCATAATAATGCAAACTGAACTTATAATTGAACTAAGATCAAACATACACAGGAGCATTGTCAATATACTGACAATGCCCTGTTCAGAAAACAACATATACAGCATACATTTGAATTCACTGATTCACAAACAAACATGATTTAATTGACGAGTATTAATCAGTTGACTATTTACAACATTTGTCAATAATTAGTCTAAAACAATAGAAGCAGACTGTTTTAGTCAGCATTTTCAGAAATGAAAATTCGTAATATAACTAATCGACGAACTTAATCGAGTCGATTACACACATTGTAAACAATCACAACCAACAGAAACAATTCACATTCGGATTAAGTAGATAGGTAGGAGACAGAAATGACAGAATTGATCAAAACAAATATGAAAAATTAAAAAGCTATTGACACAGACTAAAACAAACACAAAAATACACGTATAATACACAAAAATAAATAGAAAAAATACCTTTGAATCTTCAATTTTATTCCGACTCGAACTCAACTTGGATTTGGACTTTGTTTGAAATCAAACAGACCTTAGTCGAAGTATTTTCCACTGAAAATACTTCGACTAAGGTCGATTAAACCTCAATCTTTATTCAATCTGGACAGAATCCAAAAGTCTGGTATTTTTAGGGTTCTTGAAAGTTCGATTTGGGATTTACTCATTTCTGGTTAGATTCGAGGGAAACCAAAGATGTTCTAGGCACGAGGGAGGTCAGGGGGGTAACTGGTGTGAGTTTGAAGTAGGTTGGGATAAGGTCAGGTTGTACTCGAATCTTCAAATGAAGATTCGAGTAGTTCCAGTATGATTCGAACCATGCAACTAACAGATCCGTGATGAGGGTATCTAGGGGAAGTTGTGGTGTTATTTTGGAAGCCATCGGAGAAGATCAGGTTTTCAGGCCAACCTTCGATTTAAGATTCGAAGAGTTGGGGCCTGATTCGAAGGAAACTAAGGTCGGATTCGTGTAGGGGATGTTCAGGAGGTCCTAGGGTGTTAAGTTGGTGACCGGCGGCGTTGATGCCGCCGGGTTTCAGGCGAAGGGGAATAGGGGCGGCTAGGGTTAGGGGTCTGTTTGGAACGATGATGAACAGGAGCGGAGAGGGGGGGTGCTTAGTTAGGGGGCCGGGTAAAGGATTATGGGTTTATATAGGGGAATGGTGGGTGGATATGGACCGTTGGATTAGGCAGGATGGATGGCTGAGATCTATTCACTTAACCAAACGGTGTCGTTTGGTTTAAGTTAGGGGGACGGGTTGAACCGGGTATTGGATCGGGTAAGGGTCTTGGGTTAGGGTGATGAGATCTCAGCCGTTGGATGGATTGAATCAAACGGCCCTTGATGAAGGGTGATGAAACGTCGTCGTTTCGATTTGTTTGAATTGGACCGGACATGGAGTTGTTAGGATTGGGCTGTGAAGGGGATTTAATTGATTTGGGCCTGGATTTTAATCCAGGTCCAAATCTTACAACTTGTATACAATTTTTTATTTCTGATTTTATTAATTAATAAAATCCTAATTAAAAATAAAAAATAAAATTATCATTACAATAATATTAACTATAATATAATTTTAACTTCACAAAAATATATTAATTACTCTATAACAACTATTTAACACATAGTCAAAACATTAATCACACAGTAACACATTTAAAAATAGAACGAATGCATATTTTTTGTGATTTTATTTAAATTATCTCTTAAATGCATAATTAAATCCTATATGCATGCAATATGTATTTTATTTTATTTTTATTTTATTATGACAAAATAAACATTTACGGACATAACACAAATATTTAACACCACACAAATTCAAAAATTACACAGTAAAAGAAATTTATTTTATTTTTTGATTTATTTTTGGAGTAGTTTTCGTTAAGGCAAAAATCACGTGTTCACACCCTAGGACAGAACTGCTCTGATACCACTTTTGTCACGACCCAAACCGATGGGCCGCGAGGGGTGCCAGAGTCCTACCTGTAAAACACCCCTAAACATGCATATAGGATATGAACCTGTATAACATCTACTGCATTACAAAGTAATATACGTGAAGGAAACCTGCCATCAAGGCATATGTACGTATATGTGCAAAATACAATGGGCGAGCCGACAAGGCTGCTATAGACAATTATACATCCAAAACTGAAAGCCGACAAGGCCACGTACAACCCAACTAGACATACTGTCTATAGACCTCTAATAAAAACATAACTATACAAAGAAGGGACTGAGCCACGTCATACCCATATATATATATAAATGTATCGTACCAAAACAAAAAGCAGCTCCGGATCAAGTAGAGCACGCGAACTCTCACTGATCAAGAATCAAGTATTAAGTATGACTCGGTTATTATATATTAGCCATTTGGCAAAGTGACTACTTAGTCACTTCTAAGCTTTGTGGCTTCTTGCCACATTGGGGGAGGGGGTTAGTTTAATAAAAAAAATATCCACTTATTAGTTAACTGGGTAATATCTTGTCACCCGATAATTAATCAATTACCCGCATAATTTAAAATTATCACAAATTACTTGAAATTCTATTTATTTTTTAAAATACTTCATATATATTATCGGGTATTAACCCTCGACCCGTATTTTATTTCAAATTTACCACTTTCAACGAAACTCATTTTCTTTAATTATTGTATCCCTTTATCTTTTATAACACTTATTTATCGCTTGTTATAAATAGCATAGGTACGTTAACGTCAAGATGATCTCATTCCCAAGTCTACGTCGGTTAACTGAAAATGAAATTTTAACGTACAAAAACGCGAGATGTAACAGGATTCAAGCTAAGTGGGAGAGTCCCACCACCTATGATTGGGTTTCATGGTTAACTACTTGCGAGATTTCTGGTTATTAGCATATGGATGGGTTATTTCAGCTACGAAAAAGGACATAAGTTGTAATTTGGGCAAAGGGATTGTTAATTTCAAACTTGGGGAAGGATTCAGGATTTATGCCTTATATAGATGCGGGTTTCAAGGGAAGTGATTCTGCCAGGTGCTTCGTCGAGAGGGTATTCATGTGCTAGAAGATTCATGGAGTTGATTATATTCGGGGCCAAGTCAGAGCGGGTGGCTCTCAACAACGATCCTAGTGGATTCAAAGGGGTAAAGTGTGGTGCCTAATAATTTCGAGCCCATAGGTGCGGTTAAGAATCAAGCTTTGTAGCAGCTTATGAGAAGAGGCCCAGAATGTTCTACGATGTTTTGACTTATAGTATAGCATTTGGGAGGTATAAAATGTTTAGTGGGATTTGAGACAACATGGTCTCGTGATTCAAGGTCACTCGGGATGAGTGCGGATGGAGCGTGTTTTAGCACGTTCAAGGACGGACGTATGTTTAAGTGGGAGAGAATGTAACAACCTGATCGGTCGTTTTGAACTCTAGCGCATTATTCAACACTTTGAGGCCATGAGCAGCTTCACTTCAGTTATTATGACTTGCACGCATGGTCGGAATTGAATTTTGGGAAGTTCGGAGTTGATTTGGAAAGAGAATTCTCATTTCGGAATCTTTAAGTTGAAAGAATTAACTAAGATTGGACTTTTGAGTAAACGACCTCAGAATCGGGATTTGAAGGTTCCAGCATGTTCATATGATAATTTTGGACTAAGGCGTATGTCCATATCGGGTTTTGGAAGACCCGGGAACGTTTCGGCACCTACTGTAGAAGTTAGAATTTTTGGAAAGAATTCACAAGTTTGGGTTAAAGTGCCTTTAAGTGTTATCAATGTCCGTTTGGGATTCCGAGTCTGCAATAGCTTCATATGGAGATTCTGGTATTGGGAGCGTGATCGGAAGTGAATTTGGGAGTCCGTAGGTCATTTCGGAGTCATTTGGCTAAAGATATAAATTTGAAGGTTTTGAGGAGTTTGACCGAAAGTGAACTTTTTTGATATCGAGGTCGGATTCTGATTCCGCAAGTTGGAGTAGGTCCGTAACGTCAAAATATGACTTGTGTGCAAAATATGAGGTCAATCGGATGTAATTTCATAGGTTTCGGCATCGAATGTTGAAGTTTAAAATTCTAAAGTTCATTAAGCTTGGATTGGAGGTCGATTCATGATTTTAGCGTTGTTTGATATGATTTGAGGCCTCGAGCAAGTCCGTAATGTGTTTTGGAACTGGTTGGCATGATTGGTTTGAGTCCCGGGGGGCCTCGAGTGGATTCCAGATGGTTAACGGATCAATTTTGGAATTTGAGGAAGGATTGAGGCAGCTGATATCTGGTGTAACCGCACCTGCGAGGTTTTGGCCGCAGGTGCGGAGCCGTAGAAGCGGCCAGGAGAGCTGCAGATGCGATTTTTGGGCTGGAAGTTTAAGGACCGCAGATGCGGCCATCTCGCCCCAGAAGCGGGACCTCACCTGCGGGAGTTGAGGCGCAGAAGTGGAAAGGGGAGCCTGTAGAGAAACCGCAGGAGCGGTAGAGGGGCCGCACCTGCGGAACTGCAGAAGTGGTCGTGTGACCGCAGGTGCGAAAGTGTTGGAGGCAGTAAGTTCTTTTAAAATCGGGGGTTAGTCATTTTTTCCCCATTTTCATTTGGTGTGGACGTTTTTGGAGAGCTTCAAGTGGGGTTTTTCATCAGCAACGACAAGGTAAGCTAACCCCAGCTATCATGAGTTGAATACATTGATTAAGTGCGGATTTGAGCATGAAAATTTGGTAGAAACTTGGGGTTTGAGGGGAAACCTACAAAATTGATATTCTTGGATTTTGACCACGATTTTGGGTATGAAATTAAGAGAAAATCATATATTTGAATTCGTGAGTTCATGGGTAAACTTTATCTTCGAATGAGTAATTGATCATATATTAATGGATTTGCATAATTATTGGCTAGTTTTGGAGCATTGTGCATCAATTCGAGTCTTTGGAAGAGCGTGGAATGTCGGTTATGGATCTTTAGAGCGAGGTGAGTCGCCTTTCTAACCTTGTAAAAGGGAACTGTCCTCATGGGTGAAATAATTGGTTATGTGCTCCTATTTGTGGGGGTTACGTGCGCACAAGATGACGAGAGCACGTACGTAGCTACTATTATGTGTAAGTTTGGGTAGTCTAGGACCCAAAAGCATGTTTTACTTGGAATATTTATAACCTTATTAGCAGATGAATTGCTTAAATCCTATCGAATTGGTAAATGAATTTCTAAAAGGTTTAAGCTTTATTTTTATAAAATTGTTAAAAGAGAATTGGCTTTTCCTTGGATAATTGTTCCCCGTTTACTTCTTTATTGACTGTCTGTATGTGTTTAATTTCGGAAAGGGCCGAATGTCTCGGTAGGTAAAATAGATGCATCTATGGTTCGCGTCATTTAACCCTCTAACAGTGCACAGTTTAATTGTTGGATCGGGTCGTACGACCTCGGCATGATTTGTGCATGCTTGTATTTCTTGCCTTGAGATTTATTGATACTGAAATTTGTTCTCCCTGGCTTGAGATAATTGAAAATAATATATTATAAATTCGGAGATTTTTAATACAAAAAGGAACTTTTACCTGTTCGTGACTTATTTAATATTACTTTCGTTCTTAATAAATCCATGATTACTCGCATTAATAATATATTATTACTGGACCACTAGTAAGTGTCGAAGTCGACCTCTCGTCTCTACTTCTTCGAGATTAGACGGGATACTTACTAGGTACACGTTGTTTTCCTACTCATACTAAACTTGCTATGCATTTTTGTTGCACACGTTCATGTGTGGCTAGTGTCTTAGTGGCATAGCGGCATGGTTGACACAGAGACTTAGGTGAGCTACATTTATCGAGACGACCCATAGACAGCAGAGTCTCCTTCAGAGTATTGTACTATATTTACATTTCTGTCCACTTTGTATTTCGAATAGTTACTGTATTTTATTTCATTCCCTAGTAAATGCTCATGCACTTGTGACACCGGGTTCTGGGATGATTATGGGGTATCTTGTATTAACTTCTTAGAGTTTATATTTAATTTGAAATGGTTACCTTTTACTAGTAAAATTAAAGGAAAATCGTAGTTTTCAAAAATTATTAAAATGAGAATTTTATTGAGTATTTTGGTTGGCTTGCCTGACAGCTGGTGTCCGGAGCCATCATGACTCTTAGTAGATTTTGGGTCGTGACATTTGGTGAGATTAATTGAAATGAGATAGTAAACCTTTAAGTTTGAAAATTATCTTATGCCCACATGTACGAATTAATTTATATATGTTTTGGTTTACTAGTCTAATAAAGTAAAGTAAATTCTATGCATGGATTGCAACCTCTGCCCACAAGACTGTCTAGAATTTATTTAGAATCAGTATTTTATGTGATTCACCTTTGATGGATTGTACTTCATAGCTTATGTATGTTTATCCTTGCTTTCCAGTCTTTATAGTTTTTCCTGCCGCTATTTTTAATTAAAATGCTGAAATTCCAATGCTTTTGGTAACAATCATACTAAATGGAAGGAGAAAGTCCTTCTCACTTTAGGGTGCTCGAATCTGGACCTAGCACTCCATGTGGAAGAACCACCTATTCCCATAGAATCAAGTATGCCAGTGGCTTTGGCTAATTATGAGCGGTGGGAGCGATCCAGTCGCTTAAATTTAATGCTCATAAAAGGCCATATAAGCCAAAGCATTAGGGTTTCTATCCCTAATAGCGATAAGGTCATAGCTTGCATGAAGGCAATTGATGAACAATTCGTAAGCTCTGGCAAAGCATTGGCTAGCACCCTTATGAATAGGCTCTCAAGTTTGACTTTTGACAGAAGTCGTACAGTGCATCGGCATATTATGGAGATGAGAGATATTGATGCTAAACTCAATGTCACGACCCAAAATCCATTAAAGGTCGTGATGGCACCGGACACCACTGTCAGGCAAGACAAGACTAAATAGTTAATTAAATTCTCATTTTAATATTTTTTAAATCATAAATTTTCTTCAATTTAACTAGTAAAAGATGAAATTTACTGAATAAATAATAATATTTTCCAATTTCAATACTGAGTATCCTATAATCATCCCAGAACCCGGTGTCACAAGTACATGAGCATCAACTAAAAAAAACAAATACCTCATCCGTCCAGAATACAAATTTGGATGGGAAAGAAAAATATAAATACTTTGAAGGAGACTATACTAGTTGCGGATCGTAACATAAGATGCAACTCACCTATGTCCCCGCATAAACCACGCTACTATGCCCACGAGGCCACTATATGTGTATGTGACTGCAAAACAAAATATACAACAAGTGTAGTATGAGTACGAAAACAACGCGTACCCAGTAAGTATCCAGTCTAACCTCGAAGAAGTAGTGATGAAAGGTCGACTCCAACTCTTACTAGTGGTCCAATAATATCAAGTACAGTAAAGAGGTATATAAATGTGGGGCAGAGTAAATAAATGAATTAAATAAACATAAAGGTGTGTGATACAAATTTTCCCCTCTTTACAATGGACTCAAGCATCCCATTAGAAACTCCCTGCTTAACCGGAGCACACATACTCATCAAGTAGATTATCATAAAATCAAATTCGGATAACTCACGAATACACTGGCTGCTTGCTGAATATTACGCATGATTCCACGAGGATATGATATAGGAAATACCGAGGCGTACAACCCAATCTGACGTAATAATTAAATTATGCACTACCGAGGGTCGAACAACACGAACCATAGATGCATCTATTAACCCGCCGAGGTGAACGACCTGCTCCCATGAGAGTGTGGTACATAGATCCTGTCAAGGCAAACGGCCCAATCCAATAAGAGTAGTGGAAATTTACCCCACTAGTGGAATATAATTGCGACGCGATTACACAAAGAATTTCCCAAATAAGTTCTTATAATATTCTTTAATTCTTTTCAACATATGAAATCCAACTTAAACTTTCAAGTCCTAAAATCCTTAATTTCAACTCTTTTCAAGGAATTTAATAAGCATACTTGATCTGAATTCCTTCAAGGCCAAAAAACGGTATCAGCAAATCATGGTGTAAACCTAGAACTACCCTGACTGTCATGCCCCTAAAACCGAGCAGGTCGTGATGGCACCTATCGTGAAACTAGGCCAGCCGGCACAATTCCCGAATTAACCATTATTTAATAAAAGTCATTTTTACGCCTTTAATTAATAAAATATCTCATAATGTAAGTCTAAATGTACAATGCATAACAAATACACAAGCCCGACATCGGGGTGTCACAAGTCACGAGCATCTACAAAGGTCTGAATACAACAAGAGTCTGAAAATATACTAAAAACAATCTAAGGAGGACAAGAGGGAGAAGAGCAGGGTTGCGAACGCCATCAACTACCTTGCTAACTCAGATGACTCTGCCACTGAGCAATCAATACCCGCTACCGGGTTCAAAAATACCTGAATTTGCACACAAGGTGCAGGAAATAATGTGAGTACACCAACTTAGTAAGTAATAAAAGAAAATGAAAGCTTAGCAGTAAGAAAATACGTAAACCATGTCATAACGCTTCAACAAATGCAGTACATTTCCAAACAAATACAAAAATTATTTACTTAGTAAATCAAGCTCAGTTTCAGAAAAACCTTTTTAAATCAACTTTCAACAGTTTCAAACGAGTGATAAAATAGTGAGTCAAAATGATAGAAATATAAACAACCCCTCGGGCAAAATATATATCATAAATCGCCCCTCGGGCATAATATCAACCGAACCAGCCCCTCAGGCTACCTCACAATCACTCGTAATCAGCCCCTCGGGCATAACATGAATCAAGAACCGCCCTTCAGGCAAACATGGATCAAGAACAGCCCCTCAGGCAATAACATGAAACAACAACAGCCCCTCGGGCTACATCATATCACTCACACTAGGTATCCACACTCATTGGGGGTGTACAGACTCCTGGAGAGGCTCCTACAGCCCAAACGCTATAACAAGCCATCTCATGGCATAATCAAACAGGCCCTCAGCCTCATAACAAGCCACCTCGTAGCGTAACAAATCAGGCCATCGGCCTCATAATCATGAATCAGTACAACATTGTTGTGGCGCGCAGCCCGATCCCATAATATCCTTACCATACAGGCCCTCGGCATCACTCAGTCAGAAATATCTCAAGCCACTCGGGCAATAGTAAAACATGATGCTCAGCCCAAAATATCATTTAAAATATCAAAATGGAGTAAATATGGCTGAGTTATGAAAACAGTAGAATACAGCATGACTAAGTACAAATATGAAGTCAAAACAGTGAGGAATCATAGTAAAAATCTCCCTAAGGGTCCAAAACAGTTGGCACGAGGCCCAAATATGGCATTCAGCCCAAAGACATGATAATACTTTCCAAAACACAATGATATTAAACAGTTTTCAATCAAATACGCGACTTAGTAGTCATACGGGACGGACTAAGTCAAAATCCCCAACGGTGATGAAGTCATGCTCATCATCTAGCGTATGTGTCACCTCAAAGTAGCACAACGATATGAAATTTGGGGTTTCATACCCGCAGGACAATATTTACAATCATTACTTACCTCAATCCGGTCCAAACTCTAGCCCGCGATGCCTTTGCCTCACGACTCAGCCTCTAAATGCTTCAAATCTAAACAAAAATAGATTCATACCATCAAATATGCTAAGGGAACAAAGCCCACTCGAAAATAACCAGTTTACACCAAAAATCCCTAAATTGGCCAAACCCGACCCCTGGGCCAGCGTCTCGGAATCCGATAAAAATCATATCAATAGAATCCTTATCCTACCACGAGTCTACCCATAACAAATTCATCAAAATCCGACCTCGATTGCCCATTCAAATCCCCAAAAGAATTCTCAAACTTTTCTTCCATTTTTCCCCAATTTTACTCTAATTTCTCAAATTAAATGATGAAATCCAAGACTAAATCATGGAATTAAACCAAATATGAGTGAAGTATACTTACCCCAATTACTCCACCGAAAATCTCCTCAAATTTCACCTTCTCCCGAGTTCTCTAATAGTTTTTGTGATGTTGGACTTAAACCCTCAATTTTTTAAATATAATCTAACTCCCCAGTTTCCTTCTATGCGAACGCGGCGGTCCTCTCGCATTTGTGTAGGCTAGTCTCGCATGCCTCCAAAAATGCTCTTTGCGAACGCGTCAATAGCTTCACGAATGTGAAGCTTAACCAACTCACTCCTTCATGAACGCGTTCCCTGACACGCAAACACATAGACCAAAGGGACCTGGGGTCCCCAGCTGCCACTACCATTCGCGAATGCGGCCCATTGAGCGTGAATGCATAGAACACTTTACTCAACCTCCGCGTTCGTGTCCTCCTCCTTGGGAACGCATAGAACAAATTCCTCAGCTTCCCCATTTACTCTTCGTGAATGCGGGACCCCACCGCGAACGCGATGAACAAGAATTTTTTGCAACAACACCAAAAAATCTGCCAAGTCCAAAGTCCAAAAATTGATCCATTAACCACCAAAAACACACCCGAGGCCCTCGGGACCTCAACCAAACATGCCAACATATCTCATATCATCATTCAAACTTGTTCAAATCTTCATAACCCTCAAAACAACATCAAAAACATAAAATCAACCATGGATTCAAACTTAAGAACTCCAAAACTTTCGAATTCCGATTTCGATAAAAACGTCTATCAAAACTCCCCCCGAATGACCTGAAATTTTGCACGCATGTCCCAAATGACACAGCGGACCTACTCCAATTTTTGGAATTCCATTCCGACCCTTATATCAAAATCTCTGCTACCAACCAGAAAGTGCCAAAATTCCAATTTCACCAATTCAAACCTAAATCTTCCACGGACCTCCAAAATACATTCCGGACGCGCTTCCAAGTCCAAAATCACCTAACGGATCTAACCAAATCATAACAATTCAAATACGAGATCGAATACTAAAAAGTCAAAACTTGATCAAACCTTTCAAATTTTAAGCTTCAAAACGAGAACTATTCTTCTCGATCCATTCCGATTACCCTGAAAACCAAAACTGATGATTTACATAAGTCATAATATATCAAACAGGGCTAGTCATGCCCGAGAACTGGCGAGCAAAGTGCAAAAGCTCAAAACGACCGGCCGGGTCGTTACATCCTCTCCCACTTAAACATATGTTCGTCCTCGAACGTGCCTAGAGTTGTTCCGAAAACCATCAAATCGCAGTGTAACCTTACCATGCACGTACCCGGGGGTGATCCCACGTCACCCTATCTCATATAGGTCCGATAACATAATGTAACTAAAATTTCACAATCCAACCTAGCCCATAAACCTTAGAACCAAATTTCCACTTTCGAAATCATCTATAAGGTCAGAACCTCACAGCTATACTCTGAATATGTCCGAACAAGCTGTAACAATCATATCCGTACCCCAGATGCAATTACATGATGTGATATACCACATAACTCAGACACTCATAGCAATAACTTCCAATCACAACAATTGCCCAAAACATCCGAATACCGATAATAAACCTCTTATCAATTAAAGCCTCATTCCAACACTTATGTATACTGCCAATGATAAATGAAACATGTAGAAATCATAACCATTTCCTCAGATCAACCAGTTATGGAGTTTCCTCTCCTCCGGCAAGGACCATAGTAAATTTCTAAGCCGAAACCCGATATTATCCTTCCAACATGCTGAAATCAAATCCGATAGTATTCTTTCTAGATCTCAATGACCTCATCTCATCCAACATAACTACTCTAGTGACATGACACATCGATATGATCAAGATCCACAACCCGTGCGACCCGTGCACCAATAAGCAACAGTCCAAATATACTCAAATCATGGAAAAAATAACTCAAATGAGAGAGTTGTACTGCAAGCTCACCAGTACCACCACACCCAATGCTGAGAACTCATCACACATTATAGAAACAGAACACACGAATCTCACCCGAAGGGTCGTACCTCCACATAACTTGCTGCACTACGTGAGCCTACCCAAACACTGCTCCACATGAAATACCTCAAGTCACTATGCTCAAAGTCGACAACCATGCGCAATTGATGTCTAGAACCAAAGCAAATCATCATAACCACGACGAAGCAATTGACGTAACATTACACAAGCCCTAAAGGACACAACTGATATGCCATCCGCTGAGCAATACCCAATACTCTTCCCGCTCGACTTTCACTGAGAGACCCCAATAAAACCGCACCACATGTGATTATAACCAACAAATCCTGACGCCTCACAACACGGAAAGGTAACTCATAGATCTCCCCAGATCACTAGTAAACTCAATAACAATCGAATAAACTCATCCCTTAACAATATAACTCGGAGTCAACCAAGCCGACTCGATGTAGAACACATATCCATATTGGCCTACCAATGAACCCCTTATCAAGGAGTTCCTGAAGCTGCTCCTTCAACTCCTTTAACTCCGCGAGCGCCATACGATAAGGTGCCCTGAACTAAATTAATAGCGAAATCAACAACCTTGTCTGGCGACATGGCCAGCCACAGGAACACATCCGGAAAATCCCTCACGAAGGCCAAATAACAAGACAACCCTTCCCAACCATCCACTGGGTCTTTAAAAATGAAATCACCCCATTAGGAACATAATTCGTTGAACCTCGCCACTCAATATGTGGCATCCCGACATAGCCAATGTCGACGTCTTAGTGCAATAGTCCAGAATAACAAGATACGGAGACAACCAGTCTATACCTAATATCACATCAAAATCTAACATACCAAGCAACAAATGATCCACTTAGGGTCTCTGAACCCCCTGATAGTCATAACACAAGGCCGATACACGTGACCCATAACCACAACATAACCTGTTTATGAGAACTCCTAGTCCCCAAATCCATATAGCACACGAATCACCATATCCGATCCCAACTCCGCCGTCTGAATACATACTACACCTCTAATACCGAATTATTCTACGAGAGATACTCCAAAAATTCTTCTGCATCACTAAGCAAACTTGAATATCAGTAATCGATCCAACAAGAGAGAGTCATGATACCAATGATGTATTATTAACCCAATCACATTGCCCTTTCTGAAACGTATGCCCTCATCAAGCCATACCAATTAGCAATATCATTTGTCTAATCATTTGAAACTGTCCTCGTTGTCTAAGAATTTATGGCCCTTCCCTTTAGAACTCAACCGTGACCTTACATATGCAATTTCAACAATACACAATATACCGCATATACCATGCCATCCTATGATAAATATTAGTACTTCATAACCCCTTCCGAGCCACAAGAAGCTATGTATTCAACTAGCCAAGAACTTCCATTTGATCCCATCTAGAAGAAAATCACTATACATCACATGCTCCTCACACCCATAGAAAATATACATCTTTAACCGTGATAGAAACCATCAAGAACTCTCCGAATCCCATTTGCACAACCCAATTGTCAGGACTGAATACTTTTAATTCAACCAAGCTATGCATGTCACTAAAACCCAAGAGCATTACCGCGAAACACCTGTAGAAACTCATTATCTCATAAGCACCAAAAGAATTAATCATATCCCTTACCATGCCGATCCGACCTACTACCTAGCTGTCTTATTTATCCAAGTTCCTTCTAAATTGCCTTCAAATTGATGCGTTTCCTTGCTAGTACACCACTACCCTTAACTAAAACTTGTCCCACGAACTTTAACATAAAACCACACCATTTAAGGCTCATAAGTCGCTGAATACTCTCTCAGATATCCCCAAAGCACCATATTCGAAATACTTACCCTGAAGAGACTTCCTATGAATCTAAAGCCATTACTTTATCTTCATGATACTGATATGCGGAATCCATAATTGATATACAAATACCATGAGTCGGGACATCCTACAATGAAAACCTCAGTTTCTAGCCAAATACGCATCCTGAAGATTCCCAATTACTACATGTAAATCTTGAATCCTTCAAAACCATTCTCAGGAGTCATCCACTTTGCTCAAACCTTAATTAGACCGATCAAGTGAACCGAACAACCGGAGCCTCATTAGTACATCAACACCTAAGAAAGTAACTCCACCTTAATGCAACCAAACAAATTCTTGCTCTATGCACTGTACATCCTTTACCAATAACAACTCAAGTCATTCTATGATTCTCATACACCCATAAAGCATAACATAACCTTCATCAAAAATATCCCTTACTCGAGCCATCCTCGATCATAACCCCTGCAAGCCACAACTGGTTCACTAGCATACCTCAACTGAAACCAATACAACATATAACCGTGCCATTAGCTAATCAATAGTGGACTTCCCCATTTGGCTCAAAGCCATAGGTCAAAAACACACAGAACTCACAATGTCCTACTTTATTCATCCACGTAACTGACAAGCCCGCTCTCATAAGCGACCCAAGATCAAATTGCAGACACACATATATTTCACTGGTAAGAGAGGACTCGCTACAAAACAACATAGGGATTGTACAAACTTCAGAACACTCAACAGGAGATAACCCACCTGTTTCGCCTCAACCTAACATCTCTTTATACCCTTCCACCATCATGAACATTACACAATCACTTAATCTTCCTCAGTCTGAACTCATATCATAACACGAAATATACTTCACTCCCCAACTAGACAACATGAAAGGATCCTTCAACACGCCCACAACTCAGGATATATATCAAATCATGATGGAAATCACCAGATAGTTCTTTCTACCCTTAAGCAAACCCTTCTCGTCACATTCAAATCATATAAACACATCTCGCAGTCACATCATACTCATCTCGTAGCTACCAGTCATCACTCCCACTAATAGGGATACTATCAAACATAAAAATCCAAAAGTACGTGCTCACATAATCAACGCCTTAGTGCTCAAGCTATAGGCAAAACCTGACCACAAGTCCTCTAGAATGGCCCAACATCATCACATAGAGATCACATCTCACTCCTCGATCAGGGAATCACAAGTCATCGATGCACATCTGATACTAAGCACTCATGCGCGCATACGAACGCGTGGAAGGAATTTCAAGGGATACATTCCAAGCTGAATCAATGACACACGATAAGAATTCAAGAATGTGTTATTTCCTAAAGGTTCTGCAACCTCTCAAGGATAAGTACAGATGTCTCCATATCGATCTGCGAGACTCTACTAAACCTGCTCATGACTCGTGAGACCTATGTAACCTAGGCTCTGATACCAACTTGTCACGACCCTAAAACTGACCCGGTTGTGATGGCGCCTATCGTGAAACTAGGCCAGCCGATAAAATTCCCGAATTAACCATTATTCAATAAAAGTCATTTTTAATCCTTTAATTAATCAAATATCTCATAATATAAGTCTAAATAAATAGTGCGGAATAAATACACAAGCCCGACATCAGGGTGTCACAAGTCACGATCATCTACTAAGGTCTGAATACAATGAAGAGTCTGAAAATATACTAAAAACAAACTAAGAAAGACAAGAGGGAGAAGACCAGAGCTGCGAACGCCGGCAGCTACCTTGCTAACTCCGATGACTCTGCCACTGAGCAATCAACACCCGCTACCAGGTTCAGAATTACCTGAATCTATACACAAGGTGCAGGGAGTAATGTGCGTATGCCAACTCAGTAAGTAATAAAAGTAAATAAAAGCTCAGCAGTAAAAAAACACGTAAACCACGTCATAATGCTACAGGAAAAGCAATACATTTCCAAAATGGTATAGAAATCATTTACTTCGTAAATCAATCTCACTTTCAGAAAAACCTTTTTAAATTAGCTTTCAATAGTTTCAAACAAGCGATAAAATAGTGAGTAAAAATGATAGAAACATAAACAGCCCCTCAGACAATATATGTACCATAAACCACCCCTCGGGCATAATATCAATAGAACCAGCCCCTCGGGCTACCTCACAATCACTCGTAATCATCCCCTTGGGCATAATATGAATCAACAAATGTCCCTCGAGTAAATATGGATCAAGAACAGCCCCTTGGACAACAACATGAAACAACAACAGCCCCTCGGACTACATCATATCACTCACACTGGGTACCCGCGCTCACTGGGGGTATACAGACTCTTGGAGGGGCTCCTATAGTCGAAGCGCTATAACAAGCCATCTCGTGGCATCAAACAGGCCCTCGGCCTTATAACAAGCCACCTCATGGCATAACAAATCATGTCCTCAGCCTCATAATCATGAATCAGTACAACACTGTTATGGCACGAAGGCCGATCTCGTAATATCCTCACAACACAGGCCCTCGGCCTCACTTAGTTAAAAATCTCTCAAGCCACTCGGGCAACGGTAAAACATGATGCTCAGCCCAAAATATCAATTAAAATATCAAAACAGAGTAAATGTGGCAAAGTTATGAAAATAGTAGAATACAGCATGACTGAGTACAAATATGAAGTCAAAACAGTGAGGAATCGTAGTAAAAATTCCCCTAAGGGTCCAAAATAGTTAGCATGAGGCCCAAATATGGCATTCATCCCAAAAACATGATAATACTTTCCAAAACACAATGGTATTAAACAATTTTCAATCAAATACGCGACTTAATAGTTATATGGGATGGACTAAGTCACAATCCCCAACGGTGCATGACCCCACGCACGTCATCTAGTGCGTGTGTCACCTCAAAGTAGCACAATGATGTGAAATTTGGGGTTTCATACCCTCAGGACAACATTTACAATCATTACTTACCTCAATCCGGTCCAAACTCTAGCCTGCGATGCCTTTGCCTCACAACTCGGCCTCCAAATGCTCCAAATCTAACTAAAACCAGATTCATACCATCAAAATATTCTAAGGGAATAAAGCCCACTCAAAAATAGCCAATTTACACCAAAAATCCTGAAATTGGCCAAACCCGACCCATGGGCCCACGTCTCGGAATCCGATAAAAATTACATCAATAGAATCCTTATGCTCCCACAAGTCTACCCATAACAAATTCTTCAAAATCCGACCTCAATTGCCCATTCAAATCCCCAAAGAAATTCTCAAACTTTTCTTCCATTTTTCCCAATTTCCACTCTAAATTCTCAAATTAAATGATGAAATTCAAGACTAAATTATGGAATTAAACCAAATATGAGTGAAGAATACTTACCCCAATCACTCCACTGAAAATCTCCTCAAATTTTACCTTCTCTTGAGCTCTCTAATGGTTTTTGTGATATTGGACTTAAACCCTCGATTTTTTAAATATAATTTGACCGCCCAATTTCCTTCTATGCGAACGCGGCAGTCCTCGCGCGTTCGCATAGGCTAATCTCGCCTGCCTCCAAAAATTCCCTTTGCGAATGCGTCAATAGCTTCATGAACGTGAAGCTTCACCAACTCACTCCTTCGTGAACGCGTTCCCTGACACGCGAACGCATAGGCCAAAGGGACCTGGGGTCCCCAGCTGCCACTACCCTTCGCGAACGCGACCCATTGAGCGCGAATGCATAGAACACTTTACTCAACCTCCGCGTTCGCGTCCTCCTCCTCGTGAACGCATAGAACAAATTCCTCAGCTTCCCCATTTACTGTTCACGAATGCAGGACCCCACCACGAACGCGATGAACAAGAATTTTCTGCAACAACACCAGAAAATCTTCCAAGTCCAAAGTCCAAAAATTGATCCGTTAACCACCCGAAACATACCTGAGGCCCTCGGGACCTCAACCAGACATGCCAACATATCCCATATTATTATTCAAACTTGTTCCAACCTTCAGAACCCTCAAAACAACATCAAAACATCAAATCAACCATGGATTCAAGGCAATGAACTCCAAAACTTCCGAATTCCGATTTCAACCAAAAAGTCTATCAAACCTCGCCCGAATGAGCTAAAATTTTGCACACACATCCTCCGGAATTTCATTCCGACCCCTATATCAAAATCTCCGCTACCAACCGGAAAATGCCAAAATTCTAATTTCACCAATTCAAGCCTAAGTCTACCACGGACCTCCAAAATATATTCCGAACGCGCTTCCTAGTGCAAAATCACCTAACAGAGCTAACAAAATCATAACAATCCAAATCCGAGATTGAATACTAAAAAGTCAAAACATGGTCAAAGATTTCAAATTTTAAGCTTCAAACTAAGAACTGTTCTTCCCAATCTATTCTGATTACCCTGAAAACCAAAATCGATGATTTACATAAGTTATAATACATCACACGGGGCTAGTCATGCTCGAGAACTGGCGAGCGAAGTGCAAAAGCTCAAAACGACCGGTCGGGTTGTTACATGGACATATGCATATTTAATATCTACGTATGGACTCCCGTCACCTCGTGCATACGTAGCCCCCACAAATAGAAGCATGTATTAATTTGGTTCACCTATGGGGATAATTCCCTCTTACAAGGTTAGAAAGGAGACTTACCTCGCTCTGAAGTTCCATAACCGGATCCCAAGCAATTCGAACAACTAAAATCGATGTCCAACGCTCCAAAACAAGTCAATAAATGAGCAAATCCATAAAAATATACTCTAACACTCATTAAAATCCTATTTACAACAATTTCCAACTCCGTTTGAATGTCGATAAAATCACCCTCAGGCCCACGTGCCCGGATTTCAAAAAATTTCGAAGATAAACTTTACCCATTATCCCACGAACTCAAATTATGATTTATTCTCAATTCCATGCCCAAATTTGTGATCAAAATCCGAAATACTAAATTCTAGGTTTTCTACCAAAACCCCCATAATTTCTACTAGTTTTCATGATTAAATCCTTTTACAAACCATGTATCTAATTTATAATAAGTGGGGATCACTTACCCACTTACCTTGAGTTGCTTGATGAAAATTACCCTTGAAGCTCTCCAAAATCGCCCAAACCAAATGAAAATGGGAGAAAAATGGGCCAAATCCCTGTTTTGAAGAAACCTCGCTGCCCAACGCCATTTTCGCACATGCTGAACAGTAGCCGCACCTGCGGCTTCGCAGGTGCGAGGCCCCTTCCACTTATGTGCTCAACTTCTTCGCTTATGCGCTTGCGCAGATGCGGCCAACACTCCGCACCTACAGTACCTCCCCTTGCTACCCAGCTCTGCTTTTGCAACACCTAGGTAGCTTCTACAGCTCCGCACCTACTGCCAAAACCTCGCAGGTGTGGTTACATCAGATATCAACTGCCTCAATTCTTTTTCAAATTCCAAATTCATCCGTTAACCACCTGGAATCCACCCGGGCCCCCCAGGACCCCATCCAATTATACCAACCAGTTCCAAAACATAATGCGGACCTACTCGAGGCCTTATATCACATCAAACAATGCCGAAATACGCACCTAAATTCGAGCTTTATGAACTTTAGAACTTCGAACTTCTTCGTGCGATGCTGAAATCTAACAAATCATGTCTGATTGCCCTCAAGTTTTGCACACAAGTCATATTTGACATTACGGACCTACTCTAACTTCTGTAATCGGATTCCGACTTCGATATCAAAAAGTCCACTTCCGGTCAAACTTCACAAAAACGTTCAAATTTATTACTTTTGCCAAATGACCCCAAAATGAGTTATGGACCTCCAAATCCACTTCCGAACGTGCTCCCAATACCAGATTACCATACGGAACTATTCCTAGACTCGGAATCCCAAACGGACATCGATAATATTGAAATGCACTTTAACTCAAATTTATGAAATTTTTCTAAAATGCCAACTTCTACAATAGGCATTGAAACGCTCCTGGGTCATCCAAAACCTGATTCGAACATACGCGCAAGTCCGAAATCATCATACGAACCTGCTAGAACCTTGAAATCCCAATTCCGAGGTCGTTTACTTAGAAATTCAACCTTAGTCAATTCTTCCATTTTAAAGCTTCCAAAATGAGAATTTTCTTTCCAAATCAACTCCGAACTTTCCAAAATTCAATTCCGACCACGCGTACATGTATAATACCTAAAGTGGAGCTGCTCATGGCCTCAAATGGCTGAGCGAAGCACTTGAGCTCAAAACGACCGGTCAGGTCGTTACATTCAAGTCCCTTGAGGTTGATATGTCTGAACCATTTCTTGTGCATTTCATTCTAAAATCACTTCCTGTGGAATATGGTCCGTTCAAGATTTCTTACAACACACATAAGGATAAATGGACAATCAATGAACTTTTGACAATGTGTGTTCAAGAAGAAAAAAGATTGAAGGATGAGACACTTGAAAGTGTTAATATGGTGACGCATGGTAAGAGAAATGCAAAGAAGGGCAAAAATGTTCCCATGAATAAGAAAAGCACCTTTGACAAAGATGCTTGCCGTTTCTATAAAAAGAAGGGACACTGGAAGAAGGATTGCCTGAAATACAAGAAATGGCTTGAGAAGAAATGTAATTTTACCTTTGTAAGTTATGAATCTAATTTTGTTGAAATTTATGATTATGCACGGTGTATTGATTCTGGTGCAATAATTCACATTGCCAAAATCATGTAGTGCTTTCTAACTCTAAGGACACCGATAGGAAGTGAACAATACGTTTATTCTGGTAATAGGACGTGTTCACGTGTGGAAGGCGTGGGGACTTATAGGATCATTTTGAAAGATATTTTTCACTTAAATTTAGAAAATACTTTTTATGTTCCAGACTATTCTAGAAATTTAATTTCTTTTTCAAGACTATCTATTAGTGGATATAATTTGAATTTTTATTATCCTTCTATGAAACTTTTAAAAGATAATAAAGTTATTAGTTTTTAGAAATTTGAATGGAAATTTATATGAACTTGATCTAGACCCCACATTTGAATGCAATATTTTAACTTTGTATGACAAAGAAATTGACATTAAGCGATGTATTATCAATGAGAACTCATCAAGTCTTTGGCACAAGAGATTGGGACACATCTCTATTGATAGAGTCAAAAGGTTGGTTAATGATGGAGTTCTAAAAGCTCTTGGTTTTTCTAACATTGCGGCTTGTGTGAACTGCATAAAGGTTAAGCAGACCAACAAATCAACTAAAGGTACCAAAAGGAGTTCTCAATTGCTTAAGAGCATACATACAAATATATATGGATCTTTTTCTACCCCTTTCTTGAATGGTGAGAGATATTTTATCTCATTTATTGACGACTATCCAAGATATATGTTTCTCTATTTTCTATTTAACATATTAGAAGCACTTGATTCTTTTAAAGCCTATAAAATGAAAGTAGAGAAATAAACTGGTGCTCAGATCCAAATTGTAAGATCTGATAGGGGTGGAGAATATTATGGTAGGTACACAGATAAGGGATAAGTTAAGGGTTCATATGTTGAGTTCCTTGAAAGTGAAGGTATAATTGCTCAATATACCATGCTAGGAACACCACAACAAAATGGTGTGGCAGAAAGAAGGAACCAGACATTAATGGATATGGTAAGAAGCATGATTAGAAAATCAAGTTTACCTTTATCCTTATGGAGTGAAGCCTTAAAAACCGTTGTGTAAATTTTAAATAGGGTTCCATCCAAGGTTGTCCCCAAGACACCTTTTGAGTTATGGAAAGGATGAAAACCTAGTTAAAATCAATTACACGTTTCAGGATGTTCAAGTAAAGTGAGGGTTTATATCCCACACCTAAAGAAGTTGGACGAAAGAACAATAAGTGGTTATTTTATAGGCTATGCGGTTAAGTTTAAGGGATTTAGGTTTTATTGTCCTTCTCATTCTCTTAAAATTGTTGAGGCTAGAAATACTAAATTTCCTTAGGAGAAT
This sequence comes from Nicotiana sylvestris, assembly GCF_000393655.2. Lineage (NCBI taxonomy): Eukaryota > Viridiplantae > Streptophyta > Magnoliopsida > Solanales > Solanaceae > Nicotiana > Nicotiana sylvestris. The sequence continues at coordinate 36,525,974 of NC_091061.1, forward strand.
GAAGAGAGTGGGAGTGGTTTGACTCAAAGGGTGAAATTAGAAGAAATAAGGGAACCACCTGTGGTACCTTTATATATTTGGAATTTGAATGTTGCTCAGAAAAATTCTCATGAATTATTTGAACAAGAATAAGTTCAAGATCCACCACCACTTGAGAAGCCACATGAAGATCAACCTGTTTCACCTGAACCCACTGAAGAAGTGTCTAAAACAATGGGAGTAAGAAAATCCTCAAGAGTTTGAAAACCACCAATTTCTAGTGACTATGTTGTATATCTCCAAGAGTATGATTATGATATTGGACTAAAAGATGATCCATGCTCGTTTTAACAAGCCATGAGTGGAGAAAATTCCACACTTTGTTATGACACTATGAAAGAAGAGTTAGAATCTATAGTTAAAAGTAAAGTCTGGGATCTCGTCGAATTACCAAAGAAGCCTCTACTATAGGTTCCATATGGGTTTTTAAAACTAAAAGAGACTCATCTCGTAATATCAAACGATATAAATCCAGGTTTATAGCCAAGGGCTTTAATCAAAGGAAGGCATTGATTACATTGAAACTTTCTCTCTGGTATCAAAGAAGGATTCATTGAGAATAATCATGGCATTAGTAACTCATTTTGATTTAGAGTTACATCAAATTGATATGAAAAAAGCTTTTCTAAATGGAAATCTTGAAGAGGAGGTATACATGCGTCAGTCTGAGGATTTTGTGATAAGGACAAAAGTTACCTTTTTATAAGTTGAATAAATCCATTTATGGGTTAAAGCAGGCTTCCCGCCAATGGTATATTAAATTTCATAATGTTGTTTATTCATTTGAATTTACGAAGAACATCATTGATCAGTGTATATACCTTAAAATATATGGGGAAAAATATATTTTTCTAATCGTATATATGGATGACATTTTACTTGCAAGTAGTAATTTGGGGATGTTGCGCGAGATTAAACAGTTCCTTATCCAGATTTTTGAGATGAAGGATATGGGTGAAGCCTCTTATGTGATTGGTGTAGAGATTTACAGAGATAGATCCCAAAGACTACTTGGACTATCTCAAAGAGCCTACATTGAAAGAATTCTAGAAAGGTTTGGGATGAAGAATTGTTCACCTATAGCAACACCCATAATTTAAGGTGACAAATTCTCATTAAATCAATGTTCACAAAAAGCATTGGAAAAGGAGAAAATGAAAGACATTCCCTATGTTTCGCTTGTTGGGAGCCTTATGTATGCACAAGTCTATACTAGAACTATATTGCTTTTGCGGTAGGAATACTTGGCAGATATCAAAGTAACACTGAATCTTGACCATTGGAAAACGGGTAAAAGGGTTTTAAGATATTTGCAAGGAACCAAAGATTTTAAGCTCATATACAAATACTCGCACTCATTGGAGGTGATTAGATATTCGACACTGATTTGGGTGGATGCAAAGACACTGGTAAATCTACTTCATGATATACTTTCCTTCTTGCTGGAGGTGCTGCATCTTGGAAAAGTGTCAAGCAGACCATTGTTGCAACATCCACACTGAAAACTGAATTTGTAGCATGCTATGAAGCTACATCACATATGTTATGGTTAAAAAAATTTATTTTCGACCTTAGGATTATCGATTCCATTTCAAGGCCATTGAGAATCTTCTGTGACAATTTAGCTGTAGTGTTCTTTTCTAATAATAATAAAAGTAGCAGTCGAAGCAAGCACATCGACATAAAGTACTTGATGGTTAGAGACTATGTGAAAAAGCAAGATGTGAGTTTTGAGAATGTTAGTACTACTTTGATGATTGTGTATCCTAGAATTAAAGGTATGCCGGCTAATATTTTCAATGATCATGTAACCTTATGGGTCTTAGTAGCTCAATTTAGCCTTACTTTATTCTCTAACAGTTTATCTAGATATTATGTTTAGTTTGATATAATGACGGTGCATACTTTGGTTTTTCATGTATTATTTTGTAATTTTTGGATCAATAAAGTTGGACTCTGAATGACTTATGTTAAGTTCATTCATAAAGTTGTTTGCCACTTTATTGGAGCATATTTTACATTGTAATACATGGAAAGAATTATTTGTTTAAGAGCATGAATGCCATGATTTATGTGATGATATGTTCTACCTTATAATATGTGAGAGCAAATATATTTTTCTAGTCCTATATGTGGATGATATTTTACTTGCAAGTAGCGATTTTGGGTTGTTGCGCGAGACTAAATAGTTCCTTATTCAGAATTTTGAGATGAAGGATATGGGTAAAGCCTCTTATGTCATTAGCATAGAGATTTACAGAGATAGATCCGAAAGACTGCTTGAACTGTCTCAAAAAGCCTACATTGAAAGAATTCTGGAAAGATTTGGGATGAAGAACTGCTTACCTATAGCAGCACCCATAATTAAAGGTGACAAATTCTCATTTAATCAATGTCCACAAAATGCATTGGAAAAGAAGCAAATGAAAGACATTCCCTATGCTTCGCTTGTTGGGAGCCTTATGTATGCACAGGTCTGTACTAGAGCTAATATTGCTTTTGCGGTAGTAATGCTTGGCAGATATCAAAGTAACACTGAATCTTGACCATTGAAAAGCGGGTAAAAGGGTTTTGAGATATTTGCAAGGAACCAAAGATTTTAAGGTCATATACAAATACTCGCACTCATTGGAGGTGATTAGATATTCGACACTGATTTGTGTGGATGCAAAGACACTGGTAAATCTACTTCAAGATATATTTTCCTTCTTGCTGGAGGTGCTGCATCTTGGAAAAGTGTCAAGCAGGCCATTGTTGTAACATTCAGCTGTAATGTTCTTTTCTAAGAATAATAAAAGTGGCAGTCGAAGCAAGCACATCGACATAAAGTACTTGATGGTTATAGACTATGTGAAAAATCAAGATGTGAGTTTTGAGAATGTTAGTACTACTTTGACGATTGTTGATCCTATGACTAAAGATATGACGGCTAATATTTTCAAGGATCATGTAATCTTATGGGTCTTAATAGCTCAATTTAGCCTTGCTTTATTCTCTAGACAGTTTGTCTAGACATTATGTTTATTTTGATATACATGACAGTGCATACTTTGTTTTTTCATGTATTATTTTGTGATCGTTGAATCAATAAAGTTGGACTCTGAATGACTTATATTAAGTTTATTCACAAAGTTGTTTGACACTTTATTGGAACATATTGTACATTGTAATATATGGAAGGAATTGTTGTTTAAAAGTATGGCTATCATGATTCATGTGATGATATGTTCTAGCTAAAGTGATTATTGCATAATTTTTAGTCAAGTACTAAAGTCTATAGTCATATTATATTTGTATCTCTCATAAAAGATTATAAAATTTTAATATGTGGGCCAAGTGGGAGAATATTAGAAATTTACCGTCTCTTCTAAATGCTTCTAGTGTGACCCACATATAAGGTAATAAATTATTTACCTTGACTTCTAAACGAAATAATATATGAGATAATATTATGTAGTTATGCATATATGGTAGTTTCTTTGATGGAAATAAATAATTTTTTATTAGGAGTCTGTCACGTCCTGGATTTTCCACCCTTGGGAGTCGTGATGGCGCCTACTATTGAAAGATACGCAAGCCGATTATTCCAATTAGTTAACCCTTTTCATTTTTAAATCCCTTAACAGTTGTAAGTTAACAATTTATAAACAGTAGAAATTAAATAAGTGGAAGAATGAAATTTAACAATTAAGCCAATACCAATACAAGTCTATGACATAAACCACCCAGAACTGGTGTCACAATCTCACGGACTATCTAAGAAAACTACAAATAAAGTCTGAACAAGAAGTACATGCCTGTATTTGGAATATAAAGGAACAGAAAGAAACTAGATAGGAAGGGGACGCTAAGGCCTGCGGACGCCTGCAGGTCTACCTCGGGTCTCCTAATGGACTGAAGGCAGCAACTCCTAGCTAAGGTCCATATGATCCAGTACCGAGATCTGCACACAATGCAGAGTGTAGTATCAACACAACCGACCCCATGTCCTGGTTACTGTGAGCCTAACCTTGGCAAAGTAGTGACGAGGCAAGGACAAGACTACCAAACAAACATGTGTAGGTAAAGCATATACGGCAAGAAATAATAACGAAACTAGCAGTTAAACATGGGAAGGGGAACATGCTGCGGGGAATATCAAATACCAACAGTAACGACCCGACTGGTCGTTTTGAGATTTGGCACTTTGCTCGCCAGTTCTCGGGCATGACTAGCCCCGTGTGATGTATTACGACTTATGTAAATCATCGGTTTTGGTTTTCATGGTAATCAGAATGAATTTGGAAGAACAATTCTCAGTTTGAAGCTTAAAATTTTGAAAGGTTTGACCAAGTTTTGACTTTTTAGTATTCGATCTCGAATTTGGATTTTTATGATTTGGTTAGCCCGGTTAGGTGATTTTGGACTTGGGAGCTCGTCCGGAATGTATTTTGGAGGTCCGTGGTAGAATTAGGCTTGAATTTGCAAAATCGAAAATTTGGCATTCTTCGGTCGGCAGTAGAGACTTTGATATCGGGGTTGGAATGGATTTTTGAAAATTGGAGTAAGTCTGTTGTGTCATTTGTGATATGTGTGAAAACTTTTAGGTCATTCGGATGATGTTTGATAGACATTTTGATCGAATTCAGAATTCGGAAGTTTTGGAATTCTTAGGCTTGAATCCGAGGGTGATTCGATGTTTTGATATTATTTTGAGCATTCCAAAGGTTGGAACAAGTTCGAATGATGTTATGGGATGTGTTGGCATGTTTGGTTAAGGTCCTGAGGAATCGGATGAGTTTCGTGGTGGTTTCGGACCATTTTTAGGCCATTTCTAGTTTCTGGTTTTTAGCTTCAGGGGTCTACAGTGCGTTAGCATAGATCTGACCGCGTTAGCATAGAGAAAATTTGGAAAAATGGAGTTGTGCTATGCAATCGTGTAATTCCTCCCGCGATCGCATAGAGTAAAATCTCTATTGCACTAACCCGACTTTGGAAGTTTATATCTCACAATCTATAAAGAATTTGAAGATGATCCAAAAAAGAAAGTTGTATCCCTTGATGTATAGTTTTTAGAAAGTTAAACCAATTGTAATTTGGAATTTTGTACAAAAAGTTTTGACCATTAAACAAGAGGCTGTGCGGAAGAGTTGGAGAAGGCTGTTAGAATAATTTGTTCTACGCGATCGCGGGGGAATGGACGCGATCGCATAGTGTAAAAGAAGGGCTGGAAAATTTTGTGCTTTGCCATTGCATTAGTTTGTCCGTGATTTCATAGGGTAAATGCATGGGCAGATTATAAAGTACTCTATTTCGAGGATTTTGGCCATTTTTGCATTTTTGGAGCTATGGAGCTCTGATTGAGGTGATTTTTGAAGGTATTTTCAGAGGATTGATTGGGGTAAGTATTCTTCACTCAAATTTGGTTAAATCTCATGATTATGTCTTCATTATTATCATTTAATTTGGGAAATTGGGGTGAAAATTGGGGAAAATGGAGGAAGGTTTGGAGAGTTGATTTTGGGGATTTGGTTCGCCATTTGATGTCAGATTTAGGTGAATTTGATATGGGTAGACTCGTGAGAGAATGAGTTTTCTAGTTTTGTGATTTTTAACGGATTCTGAGATGTGGGCCCGAGAGCCAGGTTTGGCCAATTTCGGGATTTTTGGTATAAATTGGATATTTTCAAGTGGACTTTGTTCCCTTAGCATTTTGATGGCGTGAATCTGCTTTTGGATAGATTTGGAGCATTCAGAGGCCGAGTCGAGAAACAAAGGCATCGCGGGCTAGAGTTTGGACTGGATTGAGGTAAGTAATGATTGTAAATGTTTGTCCTGAGGGTATGAAACCCCGTATTTCACATTGTTGTGCTACTTTGAGGTGACGCACACGCTAGATGACGAGTGGGGTCATGCACCATTGGGGATTGTGACTTGGTCCATATCGTATGACTGTTAAGTCGTGTATTTGATTAAAACTTGTTTGATATCATTGTGTTTTGGAAATTATTACCATGTTTTGGTCTGAATACCATATTTGGGCCTCCTGCCAACTGTTTTGGACCTTTATGGGCTTTTTACTGCTATTCCTCACTGTTTTGACTTCTTATTTGTACTCAATCATGTTGTGTTCCACTATTTTTATAACTCAACCATATTTACTCCATTTTGAAATTTTAAATGATATTTTGGGCTGAGCATCATGTTTTACTAATGCCCGAGTGGCTTGTGAAATTTCTGACTAAGTAGGCCGAGGGCCTATGTTGTGAGGATACTATGGGATCGGGCTACGCGTTGCAGCATGTTGTTACTGATTCATGGTTATGAGGATGAGGGCCTAATTTGTTATGCCACGTGGTGGCTTGTTATGAGGTCGGGGCCTGTTTGATTATGCCACGAGATGCCTTGTTATTGTGCTTGGGACGTAAGGGGCCCTTCCCTGAGTCGGTACACCCCCAATGAGCGTGGGTACCCTGAGTGAGTGATATATTGATTATGCTACGAGATGGCTTGATATTGTGCTTGGGTTGTAAGGAGCCCCTCCTAGAGTCTGTACACCGCCAGTGAGCACGGGTACCTAGTATAGTGATATGATGTAGCCCAAGGGGCTGTTGTTGTTGCATATCGTTGCCCGAGGGGCTGTTCTTGATACATGTTTTGCCAGAGAGGCGGTTCTTCATTCATGTTATGTCCGAGGGGCTGATTACGAGTAATTGTGAGGTCGCCCGAGGGGCAGGTTCTGTTGATATTATGCCCAAGGGGCAGTTTATGGTACATGTTTTGCCCGAAAGGCTGTTTACATTTTCTATCATTTTTACTCACTGTTTCATCACTCGTTTGAAACTATTAAAGGTTGTTTTAAAAGGTTTTACTGAAATTGAGCTTGGTTTACCAAGAAAATGATTTTTGTACTGTTTTGGAATGTACTGCATTTGCTCTAGTGTTATGAGGTGGCTTACATGTTTTCTTAATGCTCAGCTTTCATTTACTTTTATTACTTACTGAGTTGGCATACTCACATTACTCCCTACACCTTGTGTGCAGATTCAGGTATTTTTGAACCCGACAGCGGGTGTTGATTACTCAGTGGTAGAGTCATTGGAGTTAGCAAGGTAGCTGCCCGACGTTCGCATCCCTGCTCTTCTCCCTCTTGTCTTCCTTAGATTGTTTTTAGTATATTTTCAAACTCTTCGTTGTAATCAGACCTTAGTAGATGCTCGTGACTTGTGACACCCTAATGTCGGGCTTGTGTATTATTTCTGCACTATTTATTTAGACTTACATTATGAAACATCTGATTAATTAAAGGCTAAAAAATTATTGTTATTGATTAAATGGGTAATTCGGGAGTTGTTTCGGCTGGCCTAGTTTTATGATAGGCGCCATCACGACCGGGTCAGTTTTAGGGTCGTGACAAGTTGGTATTAGAACCTAGGTTACATTGGTCTCGCGAGTCATGAGCAAGTTTAGTAGAGTCTCGTGGATCGGTACAGAGACATCTGTACTTATCCTCGGGAGGCTGCAGAACCTTTAGGAAGAACTTCACATTCTTGAATTCTTATCATGCGTCCTTGATATAGCTTAAAATGTAACTCTTTGAATTCCTTACACGCATTCGTATGCGTGCATGAGCGCACGGTATCGGTTGTGCATCGACGACTTGTGATTCCCTGATCAAGGGGCGATATGTGATCTCTGTGTGTTGATGTCGAGCCAGTTTGGAGGACTTGAGGCCGGGCCTTGCCTCTAGATTGAGCCCTGAGTTGTTGATTGCGCGAGCGTGTGTTTCTGGATTTATATGTTCGATAGTGTCCCTATTAAGGGATTTGATGATTGGATAGTTACGTGATGAGTGTGATGCGACTGTGAGATGTGTTCATATGAATGGAATGAGACGAGAAGGGTCTTCTTTGGAGAAGATGTTATAGATTAAAGAAAATGAGTTAGGAATGACTTACAATCGATTTGGAGAAGAACCTTTCTTTAGAAGTTGCCCAAGAGAGCTTAGGGTTTGAGAGAGTTTCAAAAATGAAGAAAAATGCGTCTAAGACCTAATTCGCTGGTTTCAGATGTCGCAATTGCGAACCCCTTCAGGACCTGCTGCCTTCACATTTGTGAGAAAACATTCACAGTTCTTGACGTCCAAATCCACTACTCAAAACTAAATGGACACGGTCGCATGCAATATAATTTACCCAACTATAAGTCGAGGTCGAATCCCACAGAGAACAATTTGTAGACAATTAGGAATGTAAGAGAATCATCACTTATTATGCAATGCCAAACACTTAGAATTGATTTGAGAAAATATTTATACCTAAATGCAGAAATGTAAACTAACCTAGAAAGCAAGTAAAATGATCAATGGCTACAAGTATGGATGCATCGGGAATTACACTCAAGTAACGATCCAAGTTTTTTCATGATTTTATAAATATGAGCGAGTTTATGTTAATTAGCCACATATAATAATTCTATATTAGCTTCTTCTGAAGACTAACAAGACTTCCTAATTGAATTATCCCTAAACCAATTAAGAGATTAAGCACACCCGGAATGGCTACAAGTAGTTTAATCCTATCCCTAGGTAGAATCTATAAAATGAGGGTTAAAACCTCAAGTTCTTGATAATTAATCTTTCCCAACCCCAAATTATCTTTCCCAAAATTAATTCGGAGTTAATGGGAGAGTCCTAGGGTTAGCTAATCCCTTTGGAAACATTAAAGAACAAGAATAATTAAAGTAACAATATCTCACTTCATAAAACGATAAAAATCATTCAAAACATAAGCACAACAAGGTATTTAATCCACACTTTAAACATGAATATTTCCATAAACAAGATTCAAGTGTTGGATAAAATACTACCCACTTAGATATATAATACAAAGCAAGTAAATGAAGAAAGCAACATAAATGGGTAAGAAATTCTCAACCAAAAGCTTCAAATCTTCAAGACTAAAGTGTGTGTGCAAAGCCCTAGCTTCCAACCTTGTTCTCTCAAGCCCTAAAAACTTAAAATATGCCCAAAGATATTCCAAACATCCTTTACAAATGAGCTGGTTTGGGTATTAAAGGGTTTGGGGTCAAAAATGTGAAATTCCAGAACTGCCCAGTTTTCACGCCTAGTTTCTTCATCGCGTTCGCGATTACACCTTCGCGTTTGCGAAAGATTGCTTTCCTCAGGCATCGCATTCACGTTTAGTCCTTAGTGTTAGCGAAGGTTCAGGTTCTGGTTCATCGCGTTCGCATTGTGCACTTCGCGTTCGCGAAGGTCTAGCTGCCTGCTTCTTCGCGTTCGCGTCGTACCTTCGCGTTCGCGAAGAGTAAACCACTGGACAGTTTCCCATTGTCCATTTTAGCTCCTTTTTGACTTGTTTTTATTTGGTTTCTTCACCATTACCTCTAAATCACATTCAACCTGTAAAATAGAAGTAAATGACATTAAATACACGATTGTATCACTCAAACATAGCAAAAGTATAGGTTTAAAGACAAGATAAGTTGGTAAAATACCAACTTATCAAACCCCCAAACTTAAACTATTGCTTGTCCTCAAGCAATGAAAGCGACAAAATCTTCTCCCAAGTATTTAACTCAACATTGCATCCTTATCATGCTAAGCCAAAAAGGTCTACTTTAAGCACAAACACATGACTTCGATTGGTACCAACAATTAAACCAATGCATATGAATTGCCGAACACTTTTCATGAACTTCATTACATTTCAAGTGCTCAAACACTAATGCAAATCAAAGTAGCAATCAAGTCATGACACTAAAGCTTCAAAATTTGCCTCTCTATCACAATTAACTTTCTTTGGTCATTCCTTCCAATTGAAAATGGGATTAAATTCACAACTCAAATCCCATATGCCCTCACATTTAAGAGAGGATCCCACACTTGTAAATCTTAATTCAAAACAAAAATGGGATATCAAATGGAAAAAATTAACTCTCTCTCAAAAAGATGTTCAAATGCATACAAGTAGTACCATAGTCTTGCCCTTCTTGCATTCCTCCACTAATGTAGATAACTTGGTTCAAAATCAATTAGGACTTAAAGGGTTGTAGTTTCGGCTTTTGGTTAAGGTAGGGCACAATTTTGGTAAGAGTGACTCAAAACCTCCCCAAGCACTACAAAATTTACAATCAAAGTCCACTTCCTTCAAAAATATTCTCTATCCTTTCTTCACTTTTCATTCCATACCTAGTCTTCCCTTTATTCACAACTTCTTATCATTTTATTCTATTTTTTTTCTTTCTTCCTTTTCAAAATCAAGGAAGGTTTCACTTTTTATCATTCATTTTTTTCTACCTTCCTCCTTTTAAACAACTTTCATATCACAACTTTTCTAACTTTCACTCCCAAACTTAGGCTTTTAGCCTATGTTTATACTTTCAAAGTGCTTAGGGAGGTAGGGTGCCAAAAGCTAGATCAATAAAGAACAAATGATTAAAGCTTGTAACATGGTTGCCAAAGAACAAAGTTAAAGGCTCAAAATGGGTTGACTAGGGCAAATATTCAAGGGTAGGAAATTTAAGGTACAATAGCAGTCCAAGGAAGGCCTAATATCATTTTCAAACCAAGTTAGTCTATGATATCGCCTTGAAGCATATTCCGGGAAAGTTCTAGACTATAAGTAATGCAAAAGAACTCACAAATAATCTCACCACACATGGCACATGAACACCCAAGTGGAATACAAATCCAAAATCCAATTGAAACCAATGACTCAAAGAGGTTGGATATTGCATAGGAAGCTATTTAGTGAATCAAAGAGCCAAAATTTGAGTCTAAAAGTCATGACATCTTTACTTCAATTATTTTTTCTTTTTTAACAACCAAAATATCATATGCCGAGGTTTAAATCATGTTGGTACCAAGCAAGTCACAACTTAGTCAATGGACACAAACCCCAATTGAAACCATTTATTTTCCTAAATTAACATAAGCTATATCTAACTACAAGACTAATTACCTTAAGAAAGTTGCCTAGCTATCAATCATCGGGAAAAGTCGACAAAAATTTACTAACAATTACCCGGTTCAAGAAGAAAATTGGCATCCTTCGAAAAAGAACCGTGGTATAAAGAAAACCAAGGATATCGCCACTAACATAAAATATACTATATAAAAACAAATTACGAAGCTAAAAAAAATTAAGAAGCTAATAAACATCAAGTAACTAAAACATAATATATATATATATATATATATATATAAACAAAAAAATTAAGAAGCTACTAAACATAATAATATCACACATCACATGAAAATACACTAACAAAATGAAAACAACCACAGTACCAATCTTCCATACCCACAGTTATCTACAATTATACAAGAACAACAGTTATACAAGAAGCTACCTCCAACTAAAGATGTTGCAATGTCCCCAATACAACTACACATGATAGAGTAAAATGGTGGAAAGTGTTCCCTGAATACTGCATCAGTTTGAACTGGAGGTGGTGGGAAATTTGAGCTCCACATCCGCATCATCATCATCATCCGGTTCATGTGAACCACAAATGTACTCAGCTTTTGCATCATCTTGGATAGCAGTTTACTTTTCTTCTTCTCATGCTCCTTGAAATTTCTCTGCCTCTTCTCAATCTTTCCTTGTCGGCAACTCATGTTCTCTAGCCTAGTGTTAATGGCCTCCATCTTGCCCATGATTTCTTTTTGCCCTTTGACCATATCCTCCATGTATGGTGGGCGGAAGCCCCAGTAGATGTGTCAGTCCCAGTAGATGTGTCAGCCCCAGGTGGGCTAGTGGGAAGGCCAGCTATAAGCTGCCTAACATGCGCATCAACTCCATATATCGGACTGGACAAGTGGCGCATAGTGTGAGGACCGGACTGGAGTGGTCCCATGGGGTCAAAGGACCCCGATGAAGGTGCAACGGATCCGGCGGGATTAGTGGTGGCCTTAGAGAACTGCCCAAATGAAGGGGAAACAACATCAATTCTCCTCTTTTTCTGTTTGTCACTGGGTCCCCTTTTCAGCAAGGGATGGATCATCGGTTTTCCTGGACATTTCTCAAAATCATTGGGACGTTGAGGCACCCCAGTATCATAGAAAAGTCTAGTGATCAAGATGGGTAGAAAAGGCTCTTGGACCTCCCATGAGTGGCTTCCTCAATTTCTTGGACAATGTGTTCCCCCACGTTCACAGGTAGTCCATCCATGATAGCAGCAATTATCAGTGCCATGTCTGGTGTCACATCAGTTTCATTTTTAGAGAGCGACACTCTTAAACAGATAATGGAGAGCCATGTCTTTGCCTTAGCCGTGAAATCATGAGAATCAACTCCCTTGTGCACTGTTAGCCACTTCGGGGTAACCCCATAATGTAACTTATCCACTAGCCACCGGTTTTCTCCTACTTCGGCTCTGTCTCTGTAGACCTCTTTATCAACATTGGCAAGGCCATAAATATCATTGATTATCTCAGGGCTGAAGTGGACTTGCACGCCCCGCACAGTAGTAATAAAGGCACCTTGGAAGTCGGTCCTCAAGGTGTTTGCATAGAATTCCAGAACTATTGTGTGGTTGGCATTATTTGGTTGCTCGGCAAAACAAATTCACCTGCTTTCTACCAAGCGCGTGTAGAAGCCCGGTATTTTAGCTTCAACTTTTTCCAAGTTTATGCCTCTTTCCCGTACAATGGTCTTGGACAGGAGTTCATCATATTTTCGCTCATATGCTGCAGATAAAAACCGCTCATGATCAAAGGGTTCCTCTTGTTCAGGTCCAAAGACATGTTCGTGCTCAAATTCGTGGTGTTCTGGATCCATTTTATGCCCAAAGTACCTGCAAAATAGACCAACAATGTTAAAAGCTCACACAGACACTTAAAACAATGTATTAGGAAGTATTTAGGCCGAAGAAATGGGCAAAAAGGTTCTGGGCAGAGCTGTGCGAAGCTACTATTTTTTGCCAGTTTTGGGACTTCAAGTGATTGCTCTTCGCGTTCACGAGCAAACCACCGCATTCGCGAAGAGCAAAAAAATTTGCCCAGAATCAGACCTTCGCGTTAGCGAAGGTCAAATTTTCTGCCCCACTATTTTGCCTTCGCGTTCGTGAGAAGACCCTCGCGTTCGCGAAGGTCATCTTCCTCGCCCACAGCATGTTTTCTTTTAGGCTTTTCTTCAACAATTGGGGTGCTCACTTTTATTTGTTCATTTACAGAAAATTTACGCACAGATCTTACCCAAAATTTTCTTAAAAACAATCACTCACATTCATCCAATCTCACCCAGCAAGCACAACAAATTTTGCAAACAAATTTGACATTTAAGATCATAAAGTTTTTGAACCCTAAGCACCAATCAACCATGGATGTTCTTCCATTGTTTCACACCAAGAAAGAGAAAAATGATTTAAGAGAGAAGCGAAGAAATCACATACCTTGAGAATGGAGATGAAAAATTTCAAGAAACTTGAAGATTATGGATAAATTTATTTTAGGGCTTAAGGAGTGGAGGGGGACTCTTGTTTGAGAAAAAGGGGTGAATTTTCTCTTTTCTAGTAGGAATTTGTATTTACACTTACCTGACCCTACGCGTTTGTGAGGGATGTCTGCGTACACGAAAGGTAAACTCTGCTAAAGGCCGCGAACGCGAGTGAACTGAACGCGAACACGAAGGGTTACAGTTTTCTAAACCTACGCAAATGCGAGGGGTACTCGCGAACGCGAAGAGTAACGTTTTCCTGCACTTCAACAGTTCTGGCAACTACTAGTTTTGACTCTCCGGAACACTCTGACCTACTCAAATCAACTCCAAAAAATCTAAAACTTGGTAGATTAGTTACAAATATTATTCTAAGCTATTCTAAAACAGAAAATTTTAAAAATGACTAAAAATTTTGAAAAACTGATGGGTTGCCTCCCACCAAGCGCTGCATTTAACGTCGTGGCACGATGCAACTCAACTTTACCACTTTTCTCGCCACTTGGATCATATAAACTGGGCACCTAGCTTGGAATCAAGCTTCTGACCACGAGCGATGGGGGGTGGTAAGTCGATGATCAAGCCAAGCCTTAAATTTTTCATTTTGCACTTCTTGGCTTTCATGTGAGGAATGTCATTTTGCCTTGGCGTTCCCTCAAATTGTAAAATGTATGGCATGAGTTTTTACTCCTCGCAGTCCTCCATTGCTTCGTGTAGTTCAACTTCCATATCACCACACAATTCCAATGTTGAAAAATGCTTATAATGTGACTACAAAACTCCAACTTGCAATTTTTCCTGGATTTTGATATCCTCTTTTTTCCCCGAACTAGAGTCAATATAAACCATATTCTCATTTACACCGGTTGACTCTAATTTCATATTTTTCTTGGCATCATTAACACTCATGGAGTCGGTTGACGGATGTTCAATTCTTGATTCCTCGAAGTAAAGCTCACTTTCTTCCTCGGAATTGGACTCTTCTTGGCTTCCTTCCACACTCTCAAGTTGGTGGGCATAATGAGCCTCAACCAATATTTTCATTTGAGCTTCCAAAGCACGGATATGTTCATCATTGTGAGTCAAGCCTTGTTTCAAGTCCTCGAGTGCAAAGTTACGCTTCTCCTCATTTTCAAGAATGGTCTCCAACATGAGCATTATCTTCTCATCTTGAGCATTTGAGAATTCTTCTTTGTTTTGGTCAAGTGCCAAGGAAGGTTTTCTGGCTTCCACAACTAAGGAATATGCATGGCTATCATTAACATCCGAGGATTTTTGGACCTCTAAAGCTTCAAGCATTTCTCCCATTTGTGATTGCAACCTTTCAAGTGCCAAGTCATTTTGGAGACTATTCTCCAAAAGCTCCTCCAAGGCACTTTGTTCTTTGTTTCCTCCTTCAAGTAGGCACTCCAACATGAGCTTGAACTCTCCATTTCGGCCATGCTCAACTTCTTCCACTTCCATAGCCCTATAATTTTCATCACAAAAAGTAGAATTATCATAGCGGGGTCTTGTGGTAGGAAAGGACAAATAAGCACAATCATCCCAATGACCATCTTGAAAACCACACTTATCACAAATACTCCACTCATAGGTTTGAGATTGTGCGCACAATCCACCCCCGAGAGAATTTAAACAATTTTGCCCTGAGTATGGTCCTCCACAATAAGGACAAGGTCATCAAGGTATCAACAACTACCATCCAACCACTTTTCATTAAATGATGCCATTTTTCTAAAATAAGAAAATAAACAAGAAACAAACAAGAAAAATAATTACCCAAATATTAACAAGTTTGGACCAAAGCACTTACGCTTATTTCTCAAACAACCTAAATTATGCCAAATTGTTCCCCGGCAATGGAGCCAATTTTGATGACGTCCAAATCCACTACTTAAAAGTAAATGGACACGGTCGCATGCAATATAATTTATCCAACTATGGGTCGAATTCCATAGAGAAAAATATGTAGGCGATTAGGAATGTATGAGAATTATCACTTATTATGCTATGCCAAACACTTAGAATTGATTTGAGAAAATATTTATACCTAAATGCGGAAATGTAAACTAACCTAGAAAGCAAGTAAAATGATCAATGGCTAAAAGTATGGATGCATCGGGAATTACACTCAAGTAACGATCCAATGTATTTCATGATTTTATAAATATGAGTGAGTTTATGTTAATTAGCCACGGATAATAATTATATATTAGTTTCTTCCGAAGACTAACAAGACTTTCTAATTGAATTATCCCTAAAACAATTAAGAGATTAAGCCCACCCGGAATGGCTACAAGTTGTTCAATCCTTTCCCTAGGTAGAATCTATAAAATGAGTGTTAAAACCTCAAGTTCTTGTTAATTAATCTTTCCCAACCCCAAATTATCTTTCCCAAAATTAATTTGAAGTTAATGGGCGAGTCCTAGGGTTAGATAATCCCTTTGAAAACATTAAAGAACAAGAATAATTAAAGTAACAATAACTCACTTCATAAAAGGATAAAAAATCATTCAATATATAAGCACAACAAGGTATTTAATCCACACTTTAAACATGAATATTTCCATAAACAAGATTCAAGTATTGGATAAAATACTACACACTTAGATATATAATACAAAGAAAGGAAATGAAGAAAGCAACATAAATGGGTAAGAAATTTTCAACCAAAAGCGTCAAATCTTCAAAACCAAAGTGTATGTGCAAAGCCCTAGCTTCCAACCTTGTTCTCTCAAGCCCTAAGAACTGAAAATATGCCCAAAGATATGCCAAAGATCCTTTACAACTGAGCTGGTTTGGGTATTAAAGAGTTTGGGGTCAAAAATGTGAAATTCCAGGACTGCCCAGTTTTCACGCCCAGTTTCTTCATCGCGTTCGCGATTACACCTTCGCGTTCATGAAGGTTTGCTTTCCTCAGACATCGTGTTCGCTTTGGTCCTTCACATTCGCGAAGGTTTAGGTTTTGGTTCATCGCGTTCACATTGTTCACTTTGTGTTCACGAAGGTCTAGCTGCCTGCTTCTTCGTGTTTGTGTCGTACCTTCGCGTTCGCGAAAGGTAAACCACTGGGCAGTTTCCCATTGTCCGTTTTAGCTCCTTTTTGACTTGTTTTTACTTGGTTTCTTTACCATTGCGTCTAAATCACATACAACCTCTAAAATAGAAGTAAATGACATTAAACATACGGTTTTATCACTCAAACATAGCAAAAGTATAGGTTTAAAGACAAGATAAGTTGGTAAAATACCAACTTATCATCATTTGCGTCGCATTTGCGATAGAAGTGTCGCATTAGTGGCCAAGGCCTGCCCAGGGTAGGCTCGCATTTGCGACACCTGGTTCGCAATTCCCATGCCTGAGGACTTCGCAATTGCGAAGCTTGATCTCGCAATTGCGAGGTCAGAGGCCTGGGCAAAATATCAGATACCAGCAACTTTTTTCCTAAGTCCAATTTCACTCTGTGGCCTATCCAAAACTCTCCCGAGCCCTCGGGGCTCCAAACCAAACATGCACACAAGTACAAAAATATCATACGGACTTGCTCGTGCGATCAAATCAACAAAATAACATCAACAACTATGAATTAAACCTCAAATTCATGAAATCACTCAAGAACACCAAAATTATAATTTTCTCAACTATAGGTCCATTTTATACCAAACCAACTCCGATATTTACCAAATTTTACAGATTCATCTTAATTATTATTTCAAACATGTACCGGGATTCGGAAACAAGATACTGGCCCGATACGATCAAGAAAATGCATCAATTCACTTCCAAAAGCCTTTATATTTTCCAGAAAATAATTTTCTTTAAAAATTCATTTCTCGGGCTTGGGACCTCGGAATTCGATTCCAGGTATACGCCTAAGTCACAAATCTTTACTACGGGCCCTACGAAACTGTCGAATCACGGGTCTGGGTCCATTTACCAAGAATGTTGACAAAGTTAACTTTATTCAATTTTAAAAGCCAATCCCTTATTTTACTTAGCTTTTACATAAAAGCTTTCTGGAAACGCGCCTGGACTGTGCACGCATATCGAGGTGAGATAAAAAGAGGTTTTTAAGGCTTCAGAACACAGAATTTACTTGCAACACAAGTGATGAAAAGGTCATCACATTCTCCACCTCTAAAACAACTGTTCGTCCTCGAACGGACATAAGAAAAGAAGTAACTGAGTCGGAGAAAAGATGGGGATATCGGCTCCGCATATCAGACTCCCAGGTCACTGCCTTAACAAGCTGACCTCTCCATTAAACATGAACAGAAGGGAAAACTCTTCGATCTCAACTTACGAACTTGCCCGTCTAGAATAGCTATCTGCTCCTCCTCATAGGAAAAGTCCTTGTCCAACTGGATAGTGCTGAAGTCTAACACATGGGATAGATTGTCGTGATACTTCCGAAGCATGGACACATGAAAAACTGGATGCATGGCTGATAAACTCGGCGGCAACACAAGTCTGTAAGCCACCTCTCCCACTCGATCAAGAATCTCAAACGGGCCAATGAATCTAGGTCTAAACTTGTCCCTCTTCCCAAATCTCATCACGCCCTTCATAGGCGACACCCAAAGCAACACTCGCTCGCCGACCATGAATGCCACATCATGAACCTTACGGTCAGCATAACTCTTTTGCCTTGACTGTGTTGTAAGAAGCCTATCCTAAATAATCCTAACCTTGTCCAAGGAATCTTGTACTTGATCTGTACCCAACAACCGAGCCTCTCCCGGCTCAAACCATCCAACCGGTGACCGATACCGCCTACCATATAAAGCCTCATAAGGAGAAATCTGGATGCTCGACTGGTAGCTATCATTGTAGGGAAACTCCGCTAAAGGCAAGAACTGATCCCACGAGCCTCCAAAGTCAATGACACAAGCTCGGAGCATATCCTCCAAAATCTGAATAGTACACTCAGACTGCCTGTCCGTCTGAGGATGAAATGTTATGCTCAACTCGACCTGTGTGCCCAACTCACGCTGAATTGCCCTCCAGAAATGTGAGGTAAACTGCGTACCTCGGTCCAAAATGATAGACACGGGCACACCATGAAGACGAACAATCTCCCGGATATAGATCTCTACCAACCGCTCAGAAGAGTAGGAAACTGCCACAGGAATAAAATGTGTTGACTTGGTCAGCCTATCAACAATAACCCACACTGCATCGAAATTCATCTGAGTCCATGGGAGTCCAACAACAAAGTTTATAGGGATATGATACCACTTCCACTCAGGAATCTCAATTTTCTAGAACAAATCATCGAGTCTCTGATGGTCGTATTTTACCTGCTGACAATTCAATCACCGAGCCACATATGCAACAATATCCTTCTTTATCCTCCTCCACAAATAATGCTGCCGCAAATCCTGATACATCTTAGTGGCGCCCAGATGAATAGAGTACCAGGAACTATGGGCCTACTCTAAAATCAACTCTCGAAGTCCATCCATGTTAGGCACACAAATACGACCTTGCATCCTCAAAACTTCATCATCTCCAACTGTAACCTGCTTGGAACCTTCATGCCGCACTATGTCTCTAAGGACAAGTAAATGAGGATCATCATACTGCCGATCTCGGATATACTCAAATAATGAAGAACGAGCGGCTGTGCAAGGTAACACACGGCTGGGCTCAGAAACATCCAACCTCACGAACTGATTGTCCAGAGCGTGAACATCCAAAGCAAGCAGTCTCTCACCGACCGGAATATACGCAAGACTGCCCATACTGGCTGATTTTCTACTCAAAGCATCGGCCACCACATTGGCCTTTCCCGGATGATATAAGAGGGTCATATCATAGTCTTTCAATAGCTCCAACCACCTTCTCTATCTCTAATTTAGCTCCTTCTGCTTGAACAAATACTGCAAACTCTTGTGTTCACAGATCACCTCATATGACACGTCATACAAATAATGCCTCCAAATCTTCAACGCGTGGACAATGCTGCAACTCCAAATCATGAACTGGATAATTCTTCTCATGAATCTTCAACTATCGCAAAGCATAAGAAGTGACCTTACCATCCTGCATTAACCCGCACCAAGTCCAATACGAGATACGTCACAATAAACTATATATGGCCCTAAACCTGTGGGCAATACCAACACTGGCATCATAGTCAAAGCTGTCTTGAGCTTCTGAAAGCACGCCTCACACTCATCCGACCACCTGAACTGGGCACCTTCTGGGTCAACATGGTCATCAGGGCTGCAATAGATTAAAACCCCTCCGCAAACTGACGGTAATAGCTTGCCAAACCCAAGAAACTTCGGATCTCTGTAGCTGACGTAGGTCTAGGCCAGTTCTTAACTGCCTCTATCTTTTTCGGATCCACCTAAATACCCTCAACTGAAACAACGTGAACCAAGAATGTAACTGAACTCAACCAGAACTCACACTTCGAAAACTTAGCATAACTATCTCTCAAAGTCGGAAGAACCACTCTCAGATGTTGGTCATGCTCCTCCTGGCTGCGGGAATAGATCAAAATATCATCAATTAAGACTATCACAAATGAATCCAAGTAAGGCTTGAACACTCAGTTCATCAAATCCATAAAAGTTGCTGAGGCATTTGTCAACCCAAATGACATCAACAAGAACTCATAAAGCCCGTACCGAGTGCAGAAAGCTATCTTAGGTACATCGGATGCCCTAATCCTCAACTAATGGTAGCCAGATCTCAAATCAATCTTTGAAAACACCTTGTCACCCTGAAGTTGAGCAAACAAATCATCAATCCTCGGCAATGGATACTTATTCTTGATTGTAACCTTGTTCAACTGCTGGTAATCTATACACATCCTCATCGATCCGTCCTTCTTCTTAACAAACAACATCGATGCACCCTAAGGCGAGACACTAGGTCTAATAAAGCCTTTATCAAGCAAGTTTTGCAACTGCGCCTTCAATTCTTTCAACTCAGGCGGGCCATACGATATGGCGGGATAGAAATGGGCTAAGTGCCCGGAGCCAAATTAATGCAAAAGTAAATATCCCTGTCGGGTGGCATACCCGGTAGGTCTGAAGGAAATACTTCAGGAAACTCACGAACAACAGGCACAGAATCCATAGAAGGAACCTCAGCACTAGAATCACGAGCATATGCCAAATAGGCCAAATACCCCTTTTCGACCATACGCCGAGCCTTCATATATGACATAACCCTATGGGTAGAATTACCAGGAGTCCCTCTCCACTCTAAACAAGGTAAACCCGGCAAGGCTAAGGTCACATTCTTGGCATGACAGTCCAAGATAGTGCGGTAAGGTGATAACCAGTCCATCCCCAATATGACATCAAAATCAACCATATCCAAAAGTAACAAATTTACTCGATGCTCAAGACCCCCCATCACAACTAAACATGAACGATGGACACGATCTACCACAATAGAACCACCCATCGGTGTAGACACATATACAGGGGCACTCAAAGAATCACTACTTATGACCAGATACGGTGCAAAATAAGATGACATATAGGAGTTTGTAGACCCTAGGTCAATTAGAACTGAAGCATCTCTACTACATACCAGAATGGTACATGTGATAACTACATCGGAGGCCTCAGCCTCGGTCCTGGCTGGAGGAGAATAACATCGGGTCTGGGCCCCACCACTCTAAGCTACATCCCTGGGATGGCCTCCTACTGGCTGGCCTCCACCTCTAGCGACCTGACCTCCACCTCTAATACCTCTAGCTCCACCTCTAGCACCTCTACCCCCATCTCTAGCTGGCTGAGCGGGGGGTGGAACACCAGGTGCCTGAACTATAGCACGGGAACCCTGCTGTTGCAACTGAACACCCATTAATCTTAAACAAGCCCTTCGGATATGACCATACTCACCGTACTCAAAGCATCCACCTGAGTGCTACAGCTGAGGGAACTGAGACTGACCCTGGCAGGCCGGCTGACCATGAGAATAGCTCTGAATATGAGGTGCTCTGATAGGAGCTGATGGTGCATGGTAGGACTGCTGATTAGAATACTGCATATGAGAACCATGGAGACTTGAAGCACCCTGAGAAGTCTGAAGTGTTGAATGAAACGGCTTGGGAGGATGGCCCCTACCAAAAGAATCCCTGCCTCTAGATGAGGCACCACTAAACCTTCCTGAATGACGAGGCCTCTTGTCAGACCCCTAACCACTACCCTGTGATAGAACCATCTCAACTCTCCTGGCCACATTGGCCGCATCCTGAAAAGAAATCTTGCTCCTAGTCTCCTTAGCCATCTGCAATCGAATTGGTTGAGCGGGTCCCTCAATGAACCTCATCACCCTCTCTCTCTCTCGGTGGGAAGTAAGATAAGAGCATGATGGGCCAAATCAATGAATCTGGTCTCATACTGAGTGACGATCATAGAACCCTGCTGAAGACGCTAAAACTACCTCTGATAGCCCTCCCTCTGAGTAATAGGAAGAAACTTCTCTAGAAATAGCTGAAAGAACTGATCCCAAGTCAAGGCAGGCGACCCATCTGGCCTAGCTAAACAATAATCCATCCACCAGGTCTTGGCAGAACCTGACAGACGAAAAGCAGCAAAGTCGACCCCATTAGTCTCCACTATCCCCATGTTCCGAAGAACCTCATGACAGCTTTCTAAGTAATCCTAGAGATCCTCTAAAGATGTACCACCATAGGTAGTAGTGAACAGTTTGGTGAACTTGTCCAACCTCCACAAAGCATCGGAAGACATAGTTGCTCCATTACTGGTCTGAGCTACCACACCCGGCTGAATTGTTTCAACTGGCTGAGTGGCTGGAGTTTGAAGCTAGGAAGCCATCTGCTCCGGAGGCTGAAGCTGGAGTCTCAACCGGAACCTCATCATCAAACTCAACCTGAGGCTCTGCTGTTGGTGCTGCTACTCTAGGATGAGCTCTGCCCCTGCCTCAACCTCTAGCACGGCTTCGGCCTCGCCTTCTGCCCCTTGTAGGAGCTGTTGCTGGGGGCTCGGGCTGCTGATCAGTGGATGAGGAAGTGCGTGTTCTCGCCATCAGAGAAAGAACAAAGTAGAAATTCAATTAGCATTGAGAAACCAAACCGCATGATAGAGATGAATAGAGGTGAAACTGTTACTAACTCTGCAGCCTCTAGGGGATAAGCACAGACATCTCCGTACCGATCTCTCAGACTCTACCAAGCTTGTTTGTGAATTGTGAGACCTAAGAAATCTAGAGCTCTGATACCAACTTGTCACAACCCGGATTTTCCACCCTTAGGAGTCGTGATGACGCCTACTAGTGAAAGCTAGGCAAGCCGATTATTCCCATTATTTAACCCTTTTC
Organism: Nicotiana sylvestris; assembly: GCF_000393655.2. Taxonomy (NCBI): domain Eukaryota; kingdom Viridiplantae; phylum Streptophyta; class Magnoliopsida; order Solanales; family Solanaceae; genus Nicotiana; species Nicotiana sylvestris. Next base: position 36,548,760 of record NC_091061.1, read on the forward strand.
ATTTTTAAATCCCTTAACAGTTGTAAGTTAACAATTTACAAACAGTAAAAATTAAATAAGGGGAAGAATGAAATTTAACAATTAAGCCAATACCAATACGAATTTATGACATAGACCACCCAGAACCGGTATCATAATCTCACAGACTATCTAAGAAAACTACAAATAAAGTCTGAACAAGAAAGTACATGTCCGTCTTTGGAATATAAAAGAACAGAAAGAAACTAGATAGGGAGGGGACGCCAAGGCCTGCGGACACCTGCAAGTCTACCTCGGGTCTCCTGATGGATTGAAGGCAGCAACCCCTAGCTAAGGTCCGTATGCTCCAGTATCAAGATCTGCACACAGTGCAGAGTGCAGTTTCAGCACAACCGACCCCATGTGCTAGTAAGTGTCGAGCCTAACCCCGGCGAAGTAGTGACAAGGCTAGGACAAGACTACCAAACAAACCTGTGCAGGTAAAGCATATACAGCAAGAAATAATAACAAAATTAGTAGTTAAAGATGGGAAGGGGAATATGTTGCGGGGAATATCAAATACCAATCGTAACTCAGGAGAAAAGTATAAAGAATATTTTAAGGTTTGCATCAATAAGAATAAGGAATTAGTAACAAATCAATATCCACTTTTATTGTTTATTATTGCAGCGTGCAACCGGATCCAAATCATATAACACTATTGCAGCGTGCAACCGAATCCAATCATATATCATTGTTGCGACATGCAACCCGATCCAATCATATATCACCGTTGCAGCGTACAACCTGATCCAATCATATATCACTGTTGCGGCGTGCAACCCAACCCCTCATGTCCTCCCTTATTACTCTATGTTGCGGCGTGCAACCCGATCCCATGTGATATTGTTGCGGCGTACAACTCGATCCCAATATGCAATTCAACACGAATCACAAATGAATCCCGGCAAAGAAACAATAAGGAAACGACAATGTCCCAACAAGTGAATCAACTATAAGAATAAGCAAGTCCCGGCAAGGGAACCAACAGTAAGAATTAAATACGTCCCAGCAAGGGAATCAGCTATAACCAAACTTATTCCAACATTTAACCTCACAAATGAAACCGCAACTGGAACCAATACTCAACAACAATCATATACCACGAGGATAATCATAATTCTTGCCCAACACGGAGAATCAACAACTTAGGCATTTGTAGCACTTATCAAGAACACAAAGACTACAATTTAAGACTCACGAACATGCTTGACAACGACGTATAGATACTCGTCACAACACCTATATGTCGTACACTACACTAGCACATAGCAAATAAAGCACAGTAATTATTTCCTCAAGCTAAGGTTAGACCAAACACTTACATCAACGCCACGAACACAATTCAAGCCTCAACAATCACTTTACCTATTGTTTCCACCACCAATTCTCTTGTATCTAGCCACAATTTTCTTAATGATATCAGTAAATGCTAAATGAATCAATTCTAATGCATGAAAATAGGTTTTCTAAAGATTTCCCCAAAAAGTCAAAAATCGACCCAGGGCCCACATGGACAAAATCCCGAAGTTCGATCCAAAACCCGATTACCCATTCACCCATGAACTCAAATATATAATTTATTTTGAAATCGGACCTCAAATCGAGGTCCAAAACCCCAAATTTTGAAAATCCTAAGTTTTACCCAAAACACCCAATTTCCCCCATGAAAACCCTTGATTTTGAGTTGAAATCATGTGAAAAGATGTTATAGATTAAAGAAAATGAGTTAGAAATGACTTACAATCGATTTGGAGAAGAACATTTCTTTAGAAAATTGCCCAAGAGAGCTTAGGGTTTGAGGGAGTTTAAAAATGAATAAAAATGCGTCTAAGTCCTAATTTGCGACAACGCGTTTCCGACATCGCATTTGCGATAGAACTGCTGCATTTGCGACCAAGGCCTGCCCAGGCTAGGTTCGCATTTGTGACACATGGGTCTTAATTCCCGTGCCTGAGGACTTCACAATTGCAAAGCCTGATCTCGCAATTGCGAGATCAGAGGCCTGGGCAAAATATCAAATACCAGCAACTTTTTTCCTAAGTCCAATTTCACTCTGTGGCCTATCTAAAACTCACCCGATCCGTCGTGGCTCCAAACCAAACATGCAATCAAGTCCAAAAATATCATACGGACTTGCTCGTATGATCAAATCATCAAAATAACATTAACAACTATGAATTAAACCTCAAATTCATGAAATCACTTAAAATGCCAAAATTACCATTTTTCTCAACTATAGGTCCGTATTATACCAAACCAACTCCGATCTTTACCAAATTTTATAGATTAAGCTTAATTATTATTTCAAACTTATACCGGGCTCCGAAACCAAGATACGGGACCGATACCATCAAGAAAATACATCAATTCACTTCCAAAAACCTTTATATTTTTCAGAAAAAAATATTCTTTAAAAATTCATTTCTCGTGTTTGGGACCTCGGAATTCGATTCTGGGCATATGCCCAAATCCAAAATTTTACTACGGACCCTACGAGACTGTCGGATCACGGGTTCGAGTTCGTTTACCAAGAAGGTTGACCAAAGTCAACTTTATTCAAATTTTAAAAGCTAATTTTATTATTTTACTTAGTTTTCACATAAAAGTTTTCCAGAAAAGTGCCCGAACTGTGCACGCATATGAGGTGAGATAAAAAGAGATTTTTAAGGCCTCGGAATACAAAATTTACTTGCAACACAAGTGATGACCTTTTGGGTCATCACAGAGTCCCTAGGGCAATTATAATTTATGGAGAAGTCCCTAGGGCTAATGTATTTTCCTAAGAGTCCTTAGAATATCTATAAATATGCTTGTGACTCCATCAGTCTGGCACCCTACGATAAGCACATGCTAGAAGGCTCTCTATATTTTCTGCTAAAGGTTTTAAAGGCAATTCCTCACATCACTTGAACAACCATGGCTGAAAGTACGTTACTATTAATATTCCGATGTGTAGGCTTTGTGTATATGCTTAAAATCTACATTAAATATTCCCAATTATGTCATACACATTTGTATTTATGACCTTAATGAGCTGCAAATGCACAAAAAAAGTTATGGTGCTTCTCTTCCTCTCACTTTTTTGGGCGTGCAGGGTGGAGATCATGGTTCAGTTGTGGGAGATTTGATTTTTCTCTATTCGATAGTTTCTTATGGTTGCCCCTTTTTATCTGCAGTAAGATGCCAAATAATATAGTTGCTCAATGAAGAGCTTGCAAGGAATTTTTGTAAATCTTTCAGTCATCCAAGGGGTTTGAGATGAACATGGGAGTATTTCAACAAAAGCATCGAGATATAATCGACCCTGTATGGAAAATAATGACCTTGGGTACTGTCTACAGTGGTACAACTTAAAAGATTTCAATATTATTTTCGGTTGATTTATTTTACGATTAATCTGCATGATAGTGCATAGCGTATGCTGCTGTAGAAGATAGTATTCCGTTCATGATTTGAAGCATATTTTACTACATCTTTTGCTGCAATTTCATCACAAAATAGGTGTTATATAGAGATTATGCTTGATGGTGGAACTTGTGCTTCTACCTCCTTAATGTCTTTCTGCTTGAGTTCTCCATCTTTCTCAAAGTTATCTGGACTTGAGTTATTAGCTTGACTGCTCCTTTGTGGTTGCTGGTAGTTTAAAATTTGGTGCATTTCTTGGAGCCAATGTCCATCTCAATGTTGAAATAGGAACTTCAATATACTTATTTTGCCCACCCCTCCTCCCTTTCTCCCTTAAAAAAAGGACAGAGGAAAAGGGCTATGCTTATGTAGAAAGTATAAGAGAAAAAATTAAAAAATATGGGTCTAAAAGTTGAGAGAATTAACTTATAGTAATATCTTGTAAACGGCGCTCTTCCTTGTGAGCGACAGTTAATCGATCCAAGGGCAATCAATCTGATATATTAAAAGTTGAAGTGAGAAATTGCCCTACTATTTTCGTCAATAAGAAGTGTGATATTTATTTTTATGAAATCTCACCAACATCTCATGCTTATGGATAGTAGGTGATAACAGACGAGCTTGGATTATGCATTGGCAGTTTTGATATATCAATCTAAAAAGAAATAGAAGAGAAAAACATTGACAATGTGGAGTTGGACATGTTGGAACATGTAAATAAGTATGTTGATAATGTATTTTATGCTTTTGTTTGGTGTGTCTGATCTCTTTGATGTTATTTAATGGTGCAAGAGAAATAGCTCTCTGATGCAATTCTTTAGTCTTCTTTTTAGTTATGTTGAGTAACATGTCTCTTTGTCTAGGTTATTATTTTTCCAAGGATGACGTTATTCTTGACTATGTTGGTTGAAAGTCATAGATGAAATATGTGAATAGGTTGTTTAGCTGGCATTTACAGTAATATCAACATACCTTCATACTTATTATTCAAAATGGCAAAATATGTGGTTCAAAAATGTTGGTCCTCTATTTTTTAACATATTAAATTTGTACTAACTGAGCTTAGAGCACCTGATTATGGCAAAGAGAAGTTGTAGGAAGAATTAGCTATGTCTTTAGCAACTTTTCATGTATATAGACAGAATTTGCAACTTTTAATCTGGGATATTCATTCAAGGAGGCTTTTTTTCTTGTTCTCTTAAGTTTCCTTTATATTTGACTTTTTCTAATTTTCATTTTGGTGTATTTTGCACTTTTATTGAATCCAATTTCCTTCTACCAATAGAGATTTGTTTGTCGAGCTTTATCATGTAAGTGCTAATTGATATTATGCATGGTCCTTAGTTTCAGTTCATTGTTTCAAGTTTCAAATGAACTTTTTTATTTTGTGTTTAGCAAGTTGCTTAAATTTCAGTTGTCTTTTTCCTTCAATCATCCAAGTATATTTTGATGAAAGATGGAAAGATAGATAGATTCGTTGTGTATTAGTTGTAATGACCGTGACTTCAAGTAATTACATTTCAGTATTCTGACTTTCCATTCATTTACAAGATATTGAGTTTTTCTTTTTGGAGAAGATGTATTGAATGAGTCGTCACTTTACACGCAAGAAATATGGATAAAGTACAAGGATAGAAGAAAGCTTGCAAATTGAGCTATTCGGGTTGAAGACCTATGGTTTGCGGTCATACCTTTTGAAAATTGAATCTTAATTTAATGTCTCTATTATAATTATTAAAGTGGTCATGTGATATATGTAGGTTGTGTCACGACCCTAAACCCGGACCTGGTCGTGATGGCGCCTCTCGTGAAGACAAGGTAAGCCGACACTTTCCCATCTCAGTTTTAAGCAAATAAACAATAAGAATTAAGTCTAAAACGTAATAAATAATCCAACAATAAGCAGTAAACATTACAGTTTATAGAAATAAAACCCAACACAGCCCGATACCGGGGTATCACTAGTCATGAGCATCTATCAATACACCACAAGTCTGAAATGTCTACCAAGCTATTATAGAATAACTGAAAAGAGATAGAAATAAAATAAAGGGGGAGAAACACGGGACTGCGGACGCCAAGCAGCTACCCCGTGAACTCCAAAGTCTGCCTGGAGCTCTCAACTCGCGCTAGCAAGATCAGCAACGCCTGAATCTGCACACGGGGTGCAGGGAGTAAAGTGAATACTCCAACTCAGTGACAAATAATCATAAATAAAGACTGAAAGTAAGAAACCACGAAAGGCACATTACAGGCTATAATAAAGCAGTAAAAGCCAGTAAACTAGTGAATTAGTAAAGATATGTAAAAATCATTTTAGTTCAGTTTAAACTTCATAGAAGGCCTTTTTTTAACAATTAAGCAAGTAAATGACAGGCAATAAGAAATATAACCACATAAAGGTTCGCCCCTCGGGCACAATGTCAACTAATCCGCCCCTCGGGCAATATCACAGAATAATACCAGCCCCTCGGGCTATATCTCACATCACAATGGGTACTCGTGCACATTGGGGGTGTGCAAACTCCTGGAGGGTCCCCTTACGGCCCAAACGCAATATCAAGTCATCTTGTGGCATCATCACTAGGTTCTCGGCCTCATATCAACAAGCCACCTCGTGGCGTACAAATCTCAAGCCCTCGGCCTCTAATCATAATCATTGTTTCCTTACAACATAGGCCCTCGGCCTTACTCAGTCAAAATCCTCACAAGCCACTCGAGCAATAGTAAAACATGATTCTCAGCCCAAAATATCATTTAAAAGATCATTTAAGTGTTAAAACAGAATAAACATGGCAGAGTAATGAAGACAGGGGAATATAGCATGACTGAGTTCAAGTATAAAGTCAAAACAGTGAGGAAATATCAATAAATGTCCCCTAAGGGTTCAAATAGTAGGCACGAGGCCCAAATATGGCATTCAGCCCAAAACATGATGTTCACAAAACGATTTTAGTCAAATATGTGGTAAAATAGTCATTCGGGATGGACTAAGTCACAATCCCCAATAGTGCACGACCCCACGCTCATCATCAAGCATGTGTGTCACCTCAATATAGAACAACGATGTGCAAATCTAGGGTTTCATACCCTCAGGACATCATTTACAATCATTACTCACCTCAATCCGGTCAAATCTCTAGCCTGCGACGCCCTTGCCCCTCTAATCGGCCTCCACTTGAGTCGAATCTATCCAAAATCAGAATCATGACATCAAAATATGCTAAGGGAACGAAGCCCAAGCAAAATAATCAATTTATAACACAAATCCCGAAATTACCAAAACCAGACCCCTGGGCCCACGCCTCGAATTTCAAACAAATTCACATGAATGGATTACTTATCACTCCCCGAGTTCATTCATACCAAAAGCATCAAAATCCAACCACAAATGACCCCTCAAATCCCAAATTCTAGTCTCCAATTTCAAGCCCTAGTTCTTCAATTTAAGGCTTAATTTCCATTATTATTTAGGTAGATTTCACATTAGAATCGAGTTTTAAATCCTCGAATCTTACCTCCAAGTGATTCCCCTTGAATCCCTCTTCAATCCTCTTAGAAAACTCCAAAAACACTCAAAAATGGTGGAAATAAACCCCAAAATCGCGGACAAGATGACTATTTAAACATTCTGCCCAGGCCTCGATTCTTTCTTTGCGAACACGGTCAACGCCTCGTGTTCGCGAAACACAAACCAACTTTGACCAAAAATACTCTTCACGATTGCGACCTGCCCTCCGCGAACGGGATGGCTCGTCAGCTTGACCATTCGCGATCGGGTTACCTCTCTCACGAACGCGATGAATAAACTACCTGGAAGCTCAGCTGCACAATTTCCTCTACGCGAACACGGATCCTTCCTCGCGAACGCGAAGGCTAAAATCTCAGCTTTCACCAGCTAACCCTTCGCGAACACGAGGACCTACTCGCGAACGCGAAGGTCAAACTCTCTACAACACTTTAATAGTTTTTTTGCAATTCCAAACAACATGAAATAGTCCAATTGACCACTTGAAACTCACCTGAGGCCCTGGAACCTCAACCAAACATACCAACCTATCCCATAACCTCATTCAAACTTGTTCCAACCTTCGGAACGCTCAAAATAACATCAAAACGCCCAATTCACATCGAATTCAAGCCTAAGAATTCCAAAATCCTCTAAATTATAGTTTTGATAAAAAAAAAACCCAACCAAACCACGTCCGAATGACCTGAAATTTTGCACACACATCACAAATAACACCACGAAACTACTGCAACTCTCGGAATTCCATTCCAACCCCTATATCAAAATCTCACCTTTCAACCGGAAATCGCCAAAAATCCAATTTCGCCAATTCAAGCCTAAATCTATTCCGGACCTCCAAAGCTCATTAAGATCACACTCCTAAGTCCCAAAATCACCTCCAGAAGCTAACCAAACCATCGAAACTCATATCCGAGCCCTCTAACACAAAAGTCAACATCCGATTGACTTTTCCAACTTAAGCTTCCTCAAAAGAGACTAAGTGTCTCAAACCTTACCAAATCCTTTCCGAACCCGAGCCAAACAACCCGATCACATATAGAACTGATAAACAAAGCAATAAAAAGCATAAATAGGGGAAATAGAGTGGTAACTCATGAGACGACTGACCGGGTCGTCACATCCTCCCCAACTTAATCAAACGTTCGTCCTTGAACGAGTTAAGAAATATACCTGAAGCCTCAAACAAGTGAGGATATCTGCTCCACATCTCCCACTTGGTCTCCTAGGTAGCCTCCTCCATGTGCCGACCTCTCCACTGTACTTTCACTAAAGCTATATCCTTTGATCTCAACTTTCAAACCTGACACTTCAAAATAGTTGCTAGCTCCACATCATAAGTCAAATCACCATCCAACTGAACCGTGCTGAAATCTAGAACATGAGACAGATCCCCAATATACTTTTGGAGCATAGAAACATGAAATACCGGATATACACTCGACAAGTTGGGTGGCAAAGCAAGCTCATAAGCCACCTCCCCAATCCTTCTTGTCAGCATAACTCTTATGCCTCGACTGTGTTGTACAAAGCCTCTCTTGAATTACCTTCACTTTTTCTAAAGTATCCTAAACCAAGTCTATTACCAATAGCCTAGCCTCACCCGGCTCGAACAAACTAACTGCAGACCTACACTGCCTCCCATACAAAGCCTCACGTGGAGCCATCAGAATACTCAACTGGTAGCTGTTGTTATAAGAAAACTCTGCAAGCAGTAGAAACTGATCCCATGACCCTCCAAAATCAATGACACAAGCACGCAACATGTTCTCCAATATCTAAATAGTGTGCTCGGACTGCCTATCCGTCTGAGGGTGAAAAGTTGTGCTCAACTGAATCTGAGTACCCAACTCTCGCTGCACAGACCTCCAAAACCGCGAAGTAAACTGAGTGCCCCTAACTGAAATGATGGAAACTGGGACACCATGCAAACGAACAATCTCCCAGATATTGATCTCTGCCAACCACTCTGAAGAATAGGTAGTACACACAGGAATGAAGTGCACGAACTTAGTCAGTCGATCCACAATCACCCAAATAGCATCAAACTTCTTCAAAGTCCATGGAAGTCCAACTACAAAGTCCATAATAATCCACTCCCGCTTCCACTCTAGAATATCCATCTGCTAAAGCAAGCCACCCGGTCTCTGATGCTCATATTTCACCTGCTGAACATTAAGACACCGAGCTACAAATCCCACAATGTCTTTCTTCATTCTTCTCGACCAATAATGTTTCCTCAAGTCCTAAAACATCTTCGCGGCACCCGGATGAATGGAATACTGCGAGCTATGGCCTCCTCCAGAATTAACTCCCGAAGTCCATCCACATTGGGAACAAAAATCCAGCCCTGCATCCTCAACACCCATCATCACCAATGGTCACATCTCTAGTATCATCATGCTGAACTCTGTCCTTAAGGACAAGGAAATGCGGATCATTACACTGGCGCTCTCTGATGCGAACATATAGGGAAGACCAAGAAACCATGCAAGCCAATACCCAACTGGGCTCCGAAATATCTAACCTCACGAACCGATTGTCCAAAGCGTGAACATCAACTGCAAGAGGTCTCTCCCCAACTGGAATATATGCCAAACTCCCCATACTTACCGCCTTTCGGCTCAACGCATCAGCCACCACATTGGCCTTTCTCTGATGGTACAATATAGTGATATCATAATCCTTAAGCAACTCCAACCACCTCAACTCCAACCACCTCCGCTGCCTCAAATTGAGATCCTTCTGTTTGAACAAGTGCTGGAGACTACGATGATTAGTAAACACCTCACAAGACACACCATACAAGTAATGCCTCCAAATCTTCAATGCATGAACTATGGCAGCCAACTCCAAATCATGAATGAGGTAGTTCTTCTCATGGGGCTTCAATTGATTAGAAGCATAAGCAATAACTCTACCCTCCTGTATCAACACACAACTAATACCAACTCTCGAAGCATCACAATACACGATATATAAACCTGAAGCTGATGGCAAAACTAACACTGGAGTTGTGGTCAAGGCTATCTTGAGCTTCTGAAAGCTCTCCTAACACTCATCCGACCATACAAATGAAGCACCCTTCTGAGTCAACTTGGTCAAAGGCGATGCAATAAATGAGAATCCCTGAATGAACCGGCGATAATAACCCACCAAACTAAGAAAGTTGTGAATCTTTGTGGCTGGGGATGGTCTGGGCCAACTTTGAACCACCTCTATCTTCTTCGGATCAACCTGAAAACACTCGCTGGACACCACGTGCCCTAAGAAAGCCACTGAACTTAGCCAAAACTCACACTTGGAGAATTTTGCATAAAGCTTTTCCTCCATCAATCTCTGCAACATAACTCCCAAATGCTCCACGTGCTCCTCCTGACTACGCGAATACACCAGAATATCATCAATGAAGACTGTGACAAATGAGTCGAGATAAGACCGAAACACGTTGTTCATCAAATGCATGAATGCTTATGGGGCATTGGTCAGCCCAAAAGACATCACCAAGAACTCATATTGACCATAGCGGGTCCTGAAAGCTATCTTAAGAATATCTGAGTCCCTGATCTCCAACCAGTGATAACCCGAACAGAGATCAATCTTGGAGAACACTCTCGCTCCCTGAATCTAGTCGAATAAATCATCAATATGAGGCAAAGGATACTTCTTCTTAACTGTTACTTTGCTCAATTGCCTATAATAAATGCACATCCTCATAGTGTCATCCTTCTTCTTCATAAATAGAACCGGCGCAACCCAAGGTGAGACACTAGGCTAAATGAACCCCTTATCAAGGAGTTCCTGAAGCTACTCCTTTAACTCCTTCAACTCCGCTGGTGTCATACGATACGGCGAAATAGAAATGGGTTGAGTGCCCGGTACCAGGTCAATACCAAAGTCAATATCCATGCCCTGTTTTCATAACTCAGTCATGTTTACTCTGTTTTAACACTTAAAATGATTTTTTAAATGATATTTTGGGCTGAGAATCATGTTTTACTATTGCCCGAGTGTCTTGTGAGGATTTTGACTGAGTAAGGCCGAGGGCCTATGTTGTGGGGAAACACTGATTATGATTAGAGGCCGAGGGCCTGAGATTTGTACTCCATGAGGTGGCTTGTTGATATGAGGTCGAGAGTCTAGTGATGATGCCACGTGATGGCCTGATATTGCGCTTGGGACATAAGGGGCCCCTCCAGGAGTCTGCACACCCCCAGTGAGCGCGGGTACCCATTGTGATGTGAGATATAGCCCAAGGGGCTGGTATTGTTCTGAGATATTGCCCGAGGGCCGGATTAGTTGACATTGTGCCCGAGGGGCGAACCTTTATGTGGTTATCTTTATTATTGCCTGTCATTTACCTGCTTAATTATTAAAAAAAGGCCTTTTATGAAGTTTAAACTCAACTAAAATGATTTTTACATATCTTTACTGATTCACTGTTTTACTGACTTTTACTGCTTCATTATAGCCTATAATGTGCCTTATGTGATATCTTGCTTTCAGTCTTTATTTATGATTATTACTCACTGAGTTGGAGTACTCACTTTACTCCCTGCACCCCATGTGCAGATTCAGGCATTGCTGATCCTACTAGTGCGAGTTGAGAGCTCTCGGCAGACTTCAGAGTTCACAAGGTAGTTGCTTGGCATCCGCAGTCCCGTGTTTCTCCCTCTTTATCTCATTTCTATCTCTTTTCAGTTATTTTGTAATAGCTTGGTAGGCATTTCATACTTGTGATGTATTGATAGATGCTCATGACTAGTGACACCCCGGTATCGGGCTGTGTTGGGTTTTATTTCCATAAACTGTAATGTTCACTGCTTACTATTGGATTATTTATTACATTTTAGACTTAATTCTTATTGTTTAATTGCTTAAAACTGAGATGGGAAAGTGTCGACTGGCCTTGTTTTCATGAGAGGCATCATCACGATCGGGTCCGGGTTTAGGGTCGTGACAAGTTGGTATCAGAGCCTAGATTACATAGGTCTCATGAGTCATGAGCAGGTTTAGTAGAGTCTCGCGGATCAGTACGGAGACGTCTGTATTTATCCTCGAGAGGCTGCAAAACCTTTAGGAAAAACTTCATATTCTTGAATTCTTATCGTGCGAATTTGTTGATCCAAGTACTAAACTTCTATCATTCTATTCTCTCATAGATGGTGAGGACACACGCAATCGGTCAGGATGGAAGACCACCAAGACCACTAGCTATGGCCACTAGAGGCTGAGGACGCGGTCGTGGTCGCAGTAGGGGTAGAGGTGTGGCCCGCACAGTAGCTAGGGCAACACCTATAGATCCACCAGCCACCCCAGTTCAGGATCAGATTCCAGTTATGGACGCTCCAGCGGCACCAGCTCAGGCACCAGGTATGCCCATTATGATTCCTGGTTTTCAGGAGGCCTTGGCTGAGATCCTATCAGTTTGCACTGGCCTAGCTCAGGTGGTCTCAGCTACTACAGCCGCAGCTACTTCTTAGGCCGGTAGAGGCACTCAGACTCCCGCCGCTCGCACACCTGAGCAGGTCGTGCAGGGACTTCAGACACTGGGGGTACATCTAGCCCAGCCGGTTGTAGCTTCTCAGAACTATGTAGTTCCTGTCATGCCAGAGGACGAGCAGCGTAGGTTAAAGAGGTTTGGTAGACTTCAGCCTTTGACCTTCAGTGGTGCAGAGGGCGAGGATGCCCAGGGTTTTTTGGATAAGTGTTATAGGATGCTTCGTACAGCGGGTATTTTGGAGACCAGCAGGGTTGATTTCACTACTTATTAATTTTCTAGAGCTGCCTTCACTTGGTTGGAGGCTTTTGAGAGGCGTAGGAATGTTGGTGCAGCACCCCTTACCTGGCAGCAGTTCTCCGTTCTCTTTCTGGAGAAGTATGTGCCGCAGTCTCGCAGAGAGGAGCTGTGCAATTAGTTTGAGTGGTTGCGTCAGTGAGAGATGATTGTGACGTATTATGAGATGAGGTTCTCCGAGTTAGCTCGTCATGCTATTTGGTTGGTTCCAATAGATAGAGAGAGGATTAGGAGGTTTGTTGATGGCCTCACTTATCAGCTTCGTATTCTCATGACCAGGGAGAGGGTGACTGGTGCTACTTTCGAGAAGGTTGTGGATATTGCCCGTGAGATTGAGTCTGTCATCGCCAGGAGCAAGAGGAGAGGGAGGCCAAGAGTCCTCGAGGATCTGGTAGTTATAGTGGTGCTCCTTTGAGAGGTCAGTTTTAGCACGACAAAGGTCGTCCATTCAGGCATGCTCAGCCAGCTCGCCCAGGTTATAATGGGGCATCATCGGGTCATGGTTCTCACAGTTCTCATCAGGGCCAGTCATCACTTAGTGCCCTTCCAACTCAGAGTTCGTCTAGTGCTCCATCGGTTCAGGGCTCTTCTATGCCTGGTGCATTTGCTAGTCACTCCGGTGCGATGGGTTCCCTTTAGTCCCCTTCTCCAGCACCTGGGAGTTGCTATGAGTGTGGAGAGATGAGTCACATATGGAGGCAGTGTCCTCGTCATCTTGCGAGTCTATCTCAGCAGAGGAGTCAGCCATCGGCTTCAGCCCAGTTACTTCACCACCACCCACCCAGCCAACTAGGGGTGGAGGTCAGTCAGCTAGGGGTCACCCTGGAGGGGGAGGTCGATCAGGTGGCGGTCAGGCCCGTTTCTATGCACTTCCAACTAGACCCGATGATATTGCTTCCGATATTGTTATTACATGTATTGTTTTAGTCTACCACAAAGATGCCTCTGTATTATTTGATCTCGGTTCCACCTTTTCATATGTGTCATCATACTTTTCTAGTTATTTGGTTATGCCCGTGAGTCTCTTGCTTCACCTGTTCATGTATCTACCCCGATGGGTGATACTATTGTTGTAGACCGTGTGTAATGGTCGTGTGTGGTGACTATCGGGGGTCTGGAGACCTGAGTGGATCTTTTGTTATTGTGTATGGTGGATTTCGATGTCATTTGGACATGAATTGGCTATCTCCGTGTCGTGTTATTCTTGACTATCATGCTAAGACAATCACATTGGCTATACCGGTGTGCCCTGAATTGAGTGGCGAGGTGTGACTGATTATGTTCCCAGTAGAGTGATACATGACTGAGTTCAAGTATAAAGTCAAAACAATGAGGAAATATCAATAAAAGTCCCCTAAGGGTTCAAATAGTTGGCACGAAGCCCAAATATGGCGTTCAGCCCAAAACATGATGTTCACAAATAGATTTCAGGCAAATACGCGGTAAAATAGTCATTCGAGACGGACTAAGTCACAATCCCCAACAGTACATGACCCCATGCTCATCATCAAGCGTGTGTGTCACCTCAATATAGCACAACGATGTGCAAATCCAGGATTTCATACCCTCAAGACATCATTTACAATCATTACTCACCTCAATCCAATCAAATCTCTAGATCGTGACGCCCTTTCCCCTCGAATCGGCCTTCACTCGCGTCGAATCTATCCAAAAACAGAATCACGGCGTCAAAATATTCTAAAAGAACGAAGCCCAAGCGAAAATAATCAATTTACAACACAAATCCCGAAATTACCAAAACCCGACCCCCGAGCCCACGCCTCAGATTCCGATAAAATTCAGATCAATAGATTCCTTATCACTCCCCGAGTTCATTCATACCAAATCAAATACCAACCACAAATGACCCCTCAAATCCCAAATTATAGGTCTCCAATTTCAAACTCTAGTTCTTTAATTTTAGGCTTAATTTTCATGATTAATTAGGTAGATTTTACATTAGAATCGAGTTTTAAGTCCATGAATCTTACCTCCAAGTGGTTCCCCTTGAATCCCTCTTCAATCCTCTTCAAAAAAATTCCAAAAACGCTCAAAAATAGTGGAAATAAACCTCAAAATCGCAGACAAGACGACTATTTAAACATTCTGCCCAAGCCTCGATTCCTTCTTCGCGAACGCGGTCAACGCCTCGCGTTCGCGAAGCACAATCCAACTTTGACCAAAAATTACTCTTCGCGACCTGCCCATCGCGAATGCGATGGCTCCTTAGCTTGACCCTTCGCGATCGTGTTACCTCTCTTGCGAACGCGATGAATAAAATACTCTGAAGCTCAGCTGCCCAATTTCTTCTACGCAAACACGACTCCACCTCGCGAACACGATGAATCATCAACTAGCCCTTAGCGAACGCGAAGCCTTCCTCGCGAACGTGAAGGCTAAAATCTCAGCCTTCACCAGCTAACCCTTCGCGAACGCGAGGACCTACTCATGAACGCGAAGGTCAAATTCTCTGCAACACTTCAGCAGTTTTTCTACAATTCCAAACAACATGAAATGGTCTGATTGACCTCCCAAAACTCACCCGAGGCCCCCGGGACCTCAACCAAACATACAAACATATCCCATAACCTCATGCAAACTTTTTTCAACCTTCGGAACGCTCAAAACAACATCAAAACACCCAATTCGCATCGGATTCAAGCCTAATAATTCCAAAATCTTCTAAATTACGCTTTTGATCAAAAACTCAACCAAACCACGTCCGAATGACCTAAAGTTTTGCACACACATCCCAAATGACACCACGGAACTACTGCAACTCTCAGAATTCTATTCTGACCTCTATATCAAAATCTCACCTATCAACCGGAAATCGCCAAAAATTCAATTTCGCCAATTCAAGCCTAAATCTATTCCGGACCTCCAAAACTCATTTCGATCACGCTCCTAAGTCCCAAATCACCTCCCGAAGCTATTCGAACCATCGAAACTCACATCCGAGTGCTCTAATACATAAGTCAACATCCGGTTGACTTTTCCAACTTAAACTTCCTCAAAAGAGACTAAGTGTCTCAAACCTTACCAAATCCTTTCTGAACCCGAGCCAAACAACCCGATCACATATAGAACTGATAGACAAAGAAATAAGAAGAATAAATGGGGAAAACGGAGTGGTAACTCATGAGACGATTGACCGAGTCGTCACAGGTGGAAAGCCTTGAATTTTGCAGATCTCGAAAGGAGTTCCGTGTCATTCTTCAAGGTAAGAAACAAGAAATTGTTATCTCATGGTAGGATAGAGAACACAAGAGTTTCAAAGGTTGGAAAAGGACTGTCAAAGGATGAGAAGCCTTAAAATTTGCTTTGTAGCATTGGCCATGAGCTGTAAGTCTTGTAATTTATTTTGGTATTTTTCATCCGACATACCGGTCAATATTTTATATATAATCGTCCCTTTTATTGGCTGCTTAAGGGGCTATTGGTTTGCCTCATGAAATGGTACAGTTCATGTTTGTGAAGAAAATCTCCATAATTTATTTTTGTGAATTATTTCAGTAGGTCAGTTTATTCTTCGAGTGTCATGATCGTGAGACTGATTCTTTCTCCTTTTAATGATGTATAGATTGATCTAGGACTTTAGTATGGTTCAACTCACGTCCTATTACTATTGAGTAATTTAAAAGTGAAAGCGCTCAATGTTTCTTATACTGGTGAATGTTCTGGCAGGATTTTACACATGTATATGAACAATAATATTTATCAATTGTTTCCATGAGTTGAAATGTCTCAGAGTTGATATGTTACGCTATAAGCTTTTCATTGAAGATGGGATGTTGGGGATGGAAAAATAATACATTTTGGGTGCAACAAATGTGTATGCTAACGTGGAAATTTTTTATTTTGTATCTAACATAACTATTACTTGGCATGTGACCCTGCTACTATTTGACAAGTGGCTTTATGGGCCACATTATTTATAACTTTCTATTTGAAGGCATTTACTGCCACAATTATTTCCATATTCATCTCCCCCAAATTGCCCCTTTTCTCCCTCCTTTTGTAATCTATCTGTGCTTTTCCCTTTAGACCTTTTCTTTTCAAATCTCTTCAGGACCTTTACAACTGTGACAATGTCCCTTTTTCCTCTACCCAACCCCCTCCTTATTTCCTTATTTCCTTACTTCATATCTACCTTTTGTTTGCACTTCTTTAAATTTAAGCTATTTTCCTTCTTGTTAAGCTCAATTTCAGTAAGGAAAAATCAAATTTTATTTTGTGAATTAATAGGATTATGTGATTTTGCTTATTTTTTTAGTAGTCTTTTTCATTTCCTATGACCCTTTTAGGATATAGCGTTGAAAAAGGCTAATCCTAAAACTTCACCCTTGATACTTGATTGCAATTGATCTTTTTTTTTGGGCTTTTTCTCATTTCGTATTTTTCTTCAAAAGGCGATAGAGTTCAATCTTAGTTATAGCAATAACTGACTTGTTATGATTTTATTTGAGTTGCTCCAAAGTTTGAACTTCAATTATTCTTGGTTTGAGATAAAACGAAAATATGAAGTGCAATATTTGGGGTTAATAAATACTGAGAGAGATATATAATGATAGGGAGTAAAAAGTCAAAATATTTTGGTTTGGGGGGGGGGGGACCGCGATTTTGGGGGTCACTCACGTAAATATAAGGTTGTATTGTGGCCCGGGCCAAACGGGCCTGGGCTTGAGGCGGTCCCGGGCCAAACGGTCCCAATGTGTGGAACCAGCCCACGGTGGTCCTAAGCCCATATGGTCCCGGGCTAAATGGGCCAGGCCCGCGGGCCTAACGGGCTTTTTTCATTCCGGGCTATTTTTTTTAATTTTTTTATCTAAGGCACTTCTTGTAAATTATATATGTATATACTAGTATAAATTGCTTATATATAGCTATATAAATATATATAGTATATATTGTATGTATAAATGTATATATAAGGGTGTATTATGTGTATATATAATTATATATTGCCTTATGTAATATATATTGCCTTATATATATGTATATGTATATACATATATATATACATATATTTAACTCGTGGGGCATCATCGGGTCATGATTCTCACAGTTCTCATCAAGGCCAATCCTCACTTAGTTCCCTTCTAGCTTAGAGCTCGTCCCGTACTCCATTAGTTTTGGGCTCTTCTATGCCAGGTGCATCTGCTAGTCACTGCGGTGCGAAGCGTTCCCTTCAGTCCCCTTCTCCAGCACCTGGGAGTTGTTATGAGTGTGATGAGATGGGTCATATGTGGAGGCAATGCCCTTGTTGTCTTGCGAGTTCATCTCAGCAGAGTGGTCAGTTATCGGCTTTAGCACCAGTTACTTCACCACCACCCGCCCAGCTAGCTAGGGGTGGAGGTCAGTCAACTAGTGGTCACCCCAGAGGGGGAGGTTGATCAGGTGGCGTTCAGGCCCGTTTCTATACATTTGCAGGCAGACCCAATGCTATTACTTCAAATGTTGTTATTACAGGTATTGTTTCAGTCTGCTACAGAGATGCCTCTGTATTATTTGATCCCGGTTCCACATTTTCTTATGTGTCATCATACTTTGCTCGTTATTTGGGTACACCCCATGAGTTTCTTGCTTCACTTATTCATGTATCTACCCCGGTGGGCAATACTGTTGTTGTAGATCGTGTGTATCGGTCATGTGTGGTGACTATTAGGGGTCTGGAGACTCGTGTGGATCTTTTATTATTGTGTATGGTGGATTTCGATGTCATTTTGGGCATGATTGGCTATCTCCGTGTCGTGCTATTCTGGATTGTCATGCTAAGACAGTCATATTGGCTATACCAGGTGTGTCACGGATTGAGTGGCGAGGTGTGACTGATTATGTTCCCAGTAGAGTGATCTCATTTTTGAAAGCCCAGCGTATGGTTGGGAAGGATTGTCTTTCGTATCTAGCCTTTGTGAGAGATGTCAGTGCTGACACTCCCAGTATTGATTCTGTTCCAGTTGTGAGGGATTTTTTCGATGTGTTTTCTGCAGACCTGTCGGGCATGCCGCCGGACAGGGATATTGTTTTTGGTATTGACCTGGTGCCGAGCACTCAACCCATTTCTATTCCGCCATATTGTATGGTACCAGTGGAGTTGAAGGAATTAAAGGAGCAGCTTCAGGAACTCCCTGATAAAGGGTTCATTTGGCCTAGTGTGTCACTTTGGGGTGCATAGGTCATATTTGTGAAGAAGAAGGATGGCACTATGAGGATATGCATTGATTATAGGCAATTGAACAAGGTAACCAGTATCCTTTGCCCTGCATTGATAATTTATTCGACCATCTTCAGGGAGCGGGAGTGTTCTCCAAGATTGATCTCCGTTCAGGTTATCACTATTTAAAGATCAGGGACTCGGATATTCTTAAGACGGCTTTCAGGACCCGATATGGTTATTATGAGTTCTTGGTGATGTCTTTTGGGCTGACCAATGCCCCAGCAGTGTTCATGCATTTAATGAACAGTGTGTTTCGGCCTTATCTCGACTCGTTTGTCATAGTCTTCATTGATGATATTCTAGCGTATTCGCATAATCAGGAGGAGCACGTGGAGCATTTGAGAGTTGTGTTGCAGAGATTGAGAGAGGAGAAGCTTTATGCAAAATTCTCCAAGTGTGAGTTTTGGCCCAGTTTAGTGGCTTTCTTGGGGCACGTGGTGTTCAGCAAGGGTATACAGTTTGGTCCGAAGAAGATAGAGGCGGTTCAGAGTTGGCCCAGACCATCCTCAGCCACAGAGATTCACAACTTTCTTGGTTTGGCAGGCTATTATCGCCAGTTTGTTCAGGGATTCTCAGCTATCGCATCACCCTTGACCAAGTTGACTCTGAAGGGTGCTTCATTTGTATGGTCGGACGAGTGTGAGGAGAGCTTTCAAAAGCTCAAAACAACCTTGACCACGGCTCCAGTATTAGTTTTTCCATCAGCTTTAGCTTCATATACCGTGTATTGTGATGCTTCGAGAGTTGGTATAGGTTGTGTTTTGATGCAGGAGGGTAGAGTTATTGATTATGCACCCCGTCAGTTGAAGCCCCATGAGAAGAACTACCCCGTTCATGATTTGGAGTTGGCTGCCATAGTTTACGCGTTGAAGATTTGGAGGAATTACTTGTATGGTGTGTCTTGTGAGGTGTTTACTGGTCATTGTAGCCTCCAACACTTGTTCAAACAGAAGGATCTCAATTTGAGGCAGCGGAGGTGGTTGGAGTTGCTTAAGGATTATGATATCACTATATTATACCATCCGGGAAAGGCCAATGTGGTGGCCGATGCCTTGAGCCGAAAGGCGGTGAGTATGGGGAGTTTGGCATATATTCCATTTGGGGAGATACCCCTTGTAGTTGATGTTCAGGCCTTGGCCAATCGGTTCATCAGATTAGATATTCGGAGCCCAGTCGGGTATTGGTTTGTGTGGTTTCTCGGTCTTCCTTATATGATTGCATCAGAGAGCGCTGGTATGATGATCTGTATTTGCTTGTCCTTAAGGACAGAGTTCAGCACGATGATGCCAGAGATGTTACCATTGCTGATAATGGGGTGTTGAGGATGTAGGGCCAGATTTGTGTGCCCAATATGGATGGGCTTCGGGAGTTGATTCTGGAGGAGGCCCATAGCTCGCGGTATTCAATTCATCCGGTATCTGCGAAGATGTATCAGGATTTAAGGCAACACTATTGGTGGAGGAGGATGAAGAAAGACATTATGGGATTTGTAGCTCGGTGTTTCAATTATCAGCAAGTGAAATATGAGCATTATAGACCGGGTAGCTTGCTTCAGCGGATGGATATTCTAGAGTGGAAGTGGGAGAGGATCACTATGGACTTTGTAGTTGGACTTCCACGGACTTTGAAGAAGTTCGATGGTATTTGGGTAATTGTGGATCAGCTGACCAAGTCCGCGCACTTCATTCCTGTGTGTACTACCTATTCTGCAGAGCGGTTGGCAGAGATCTATATCCGGAAGATTGTTACTTTGCATGGTGTCCCAGTATCCATCATTTCAGATAGGGGCACTCAGTTTACTTTGCAGTTTTGGAGGTCTATGCAGCGAGAGTTGGGTACTCAGGTTGAGTTTTGGAGGTCTAAATAGCACAGCTTTTCACCCTCAGACAGACGGGCAGTCCGAGCGCACTATTTAGATATTGGAGGACATGTTGCTTGCTTGTATCATTGATTTCGGAGGGTCATGGGATCAGTGTCTACCACTTGTATAGTTTGCTTATAACAACATCTACCAGTCGAGTATTCAGATGGCTCCATATGAGGTCTTGTACAAGAGGCGGTGTAGATCTCCAGTTGGTTGGTTCGATCCTGGTGAGGCTAGGCTATTGGGGACAGACTTGGTGCAGGATGCCTTAGAAAAGTTGAAGGTGATTCAAGAGAGGCATCGTACATCGCAATCGAGGAAAAAGATTTATGCTGACAGGAAGGTTCGCGATGTGTCCTATATGGTTGGCAAGAAGGTTCTGTTGAAGGTTTCGCCCATGAAGGTGTTATGAGATTTGGGAAGAAAGGTAAATTGAGTCCTCGGTTCATTAGGCTTTTTGAGGTGCTTCGGAGGATTGGGGAGGTGGCTTATGAGCTTGCTTTGCCACCCAGCTTGTCGAGTGTGCATCCGGTATTTCATGTTTCTATACTCTGGAAGTATATTAGGGATCCGTCTCATGTTTTGGATTTCAACACGGTTTAGTTGGATGATGATTT
Source organism: Nicotiana sylvestris (assembly GCF_000393655.2). NCBI lineage: Eukaryota > Viridiplantae > Streptophyta > Magnoliopsida > Solanales > Solanaceae > Nicotiana > Nicotiana sylvestris. The sequence goes on from NC_091061.1 coordinate 36,570,213, forward strand.
GACTTATGATGTGGAGCCAATAGCTATTTTGGGTCGTCAGGTTTGAAAGTTGAGGTCAAAGGATATAGCTTTAGTGAATGTGCAGTAGAGAGGTCAGCCCGTGGAGGAGGCTACCTGGGAGACCGAGCGGGAGATGCGGAGCAGATATCCTCACCTGTTCGAGGCTTCAGGTATGTTTCTTGACTCGTTTGAGGACAAACATTTGTTTAAGTTGGGGAGGATGTGACGACCCGGCCAGTCGTCTCATGAGTTACCGCTTCGTTTTCCCCATTTATACTTCTTATTGCTTTGTATAATGGTTCTATATGTTATCGGGTTGATTAGTTAGGGTTCGTAAAGGAATTGGTATGGTTTGAAACACTTAGTCTCTTTTGAGGAAGGTTAAGTTGGAAAAGTCAACCAGATGTTGACTTATGTGTTAGAGGGCTCGGATGTGAGTTCCTATGGTCCGGTTAGCTTCGGGAGGTAATTTGGAACTTAAGAGCAAGATCGGAATGAGTTTTGGAGGTATGGAGTAGATTTAGGCTTGAATTGGCGAAAGTGGATTTTTGGCAATTTCTGGTTGGTAGGTGACATTTTGATATAGGGATCATAATGGAATTACGAAAGTTGCAGTAGTTCCGTTGTGTCATTTGGGATGTGTGTGCAAAATTTCAGGTCATGCGAACATGGTTTGGTTGGGTTTTTTATCAAAAGCGGAATTCGGAAGATTTTGGAAACTTAGGCTTGAATCTGATGTGTTTTAGTTGATTTGATGTTGTTTGAGGGGTTTTGAAGATTGTTACAAGTTTGAATAATGTTTTAAGATATTTTAGTGCCTTTTATTGAGGTCTCGGGGGCCTCGGGTGAGTTTCGGGCGGTCAATCGGGCCATTCAATGAAGTTTGCAGCTGCAAAAAATTGGAGCTTAGTGCTGCAGAAAAATGACCTTCGCGTTCGCGAGAGGGTCCTCGCGTTCGCGAAGGGTCAGTTGAGGAAGCTAGAATATTAGCCTTCGCGTTCGCGAAGGGCTGGGCATCTGGGCATCGCGTTCACGGGGGTGTTGTCGCGTTCGCGTAGAAGAAATGAGCAGCTGAGCTTCAGGGAAATTTAATTCATCGCGTTCGCGATAGGGGGAACGCAATCGCGAAGGTCTGTATTACTCGGGAGAGAGTGCATATTTAGGTAGTTGTTGAACAACATCACTTCCGACGTATGTGAGGAATCAATAATCAAGGGTTTAAAGGTTGGATTAAGGATAACGAAACCTTGGGTGCGATCTAAGTGAGCTGTAATTAAAGCCAGCTAGCGTAACTCGATAGAGTATGTCTAGTAAATTGTCGTAATTACTCGGGAGAGAATTACAACACGCAGAGTGTTCATGATCAATGGAGAATACTTAGGCGAAATTATAGAAGACATAGCGGGAAGTATTCCGACTATTGGGAAAATCAAAACTCTAGACCTCCTTAATATTTTCTCCAACATGTAGTATCTTTAATGTTAATTTATTATTTTAATTTGTTAGTTATTTAGTTAAATACAAGAATCTTAATATCTATAAGTTAGGAATTGTTCAAGCTTGTATTTTTTGTGATAGTGAACAATTGTAGCTAAGCATTAGTTCTTTATGGGATTCGACTCAGGACTTGTAAATCGTATTATATTTGCAACGACCGCTTTTTCCTTTTTATAAGGCATAATTGGGCGTGATCAAATTTTGGCGCCGTTGCCGGGGAACTAACGGTGTAGTTGTAGGTGTACATATTTCTAGGTTGCAAGTTTGAACTGTTATTTTTGTTTTCGTGTATTTGATTATTAATTTTTTTAAAAAAAAATTTAATTTTTGATCTGAGAGACATGGCATCTTGGAATTATGAGAGTTTTGATGTTGGTAATTCTACTTTTGATCCTCGTTATGTATATTGTGGAGGAAACCACGCAGGGCAAAATTATCAAAATATTCCCGAGAGCGAGTCATGTGCACCAACTCAATCTTATGTGTGGAATGTGTGTGATAGGTGTGGTGGTCAAGATGGTCACTTCATGGTTGTGATTATATTTCTTATCTTCCCCTTACTTTGATGGTTCCTCTTTTTCTTGTGAAGTTAATAGGAATAAAGAACCCAGATATGAGAACCTGAAAGAGATTGAGGATATGCTAAAGTGCCTTATGGAACAATATGATGAGATACAACTGCGGGTACAAATGCAAGAGGAAACTATTCACAACTTTGAGGCTCAAGAGAATAAATTAATTGAACCTTGTAAAGCGCAACAAGTTGACATTGTGGATAGTAGCCAATATGAGTGTGAATTGGCTGCAGAAAAAGCAATTATACTGGAGGATTTAAAAAAATACGAGGATGAGCTAGAGGACAAGGCCAGAGTAGAACACCAACAATCAATCGAACTAGATTTTGAGGATGCCGATGTCGTTGAAGAGATACTAGAGTCAACCAAGGATAGTGAGGATACATATTTAGTTGACTCTAGTGTCATTATTGTTAAAGATGTTGACAATCCCAATGTTTGTGTAGTTGAGCGTATTGGTCCACACTCCAAGCATTTTTCCACATTGTGTATGGATAATGATATGCAAATAGAGTCATCCGAGCCACTTGAGGAGTCAAGGAGTAAGGAACAAGATGCCTACATTCTGGAATTCTTTGTGCCAGAAAGTCGTTAATACACATCTCATCCAAAGGCCAAGAAGTGCAGAATACTACATTATTTTATTGGGCTAGTCAGATTCATTCTACCACCCTAGGAGGATGATCACAGAGCCGAATCAAAACTTCGGGTCCAATTCATAAGTTCGAAGTGGAGGCAGAAAGTGATTCATGTTGTGTTGTGACGTTAAATCAAGCGTTTGTCGGGAGGCAACCCAACTTTACTACTTTCTTTTGTTTTTTTTATTGTATTATTTTTGTAGTGTTAATTTTTGATTTTCTAGGAGCACGGAAAGCAAAGCTATTGGAAGGATGCAACAGCAAACCAGATGGTTGGTACAAAGTGTGAGGTACCCGCACGAAGGACCAGGCCTGGGAGAAGTCTGAGTACCCCATGAGATGCTAGTGCTTCGGCTTTTAGCCTACCAAGGAGTGTCTTTTACCCTCTTATATGTATGGGTGTGCATTTGGGACAATGCACAATTTTAAGTGTGGGGTGAGGAGATTGTCTGGGCGACTTTCTATGCTATTTTAGTTATGTTAGTTTAATTGCACATATTTTTTTTAAATAGAAAAAAATGAACTTTTCCCGACGATCGATCTATTAGACAATTTTCTTGAGGGTTTAAGTTTAAAGAAAAAAACAAAAAGATTTTTTTAGGTAGTGTAGCAATTCCCCTTTGGTTTTTCTTTGTGCCGCGGTTCTTTTCCAAGGATTTTATTTGAACCAGGTGTAGTTAGTCTTTTTTTAAGGAATATGAGCCATTGTGTTGTGTTTTGAAATGAAGCAATATCTCTTGACTTTGTTATCCCTTGAGAGTAGTGAGTACTTTGGTTGTGATGCTTAGGCTCAGTTTTTGACTCTTGTATAAGTACCTTAAATTGTATGATTTTAACTTTGCTTAACTACTTTGACTAGAGTGTCTTGATAAATCCAATCCTGAGTGAGTTATGTGCCATGTGTGTGTGAGGTTTGGATGTTATTCTGTGCATTGCATTTGATTCCTAGAACTTGCCCCGTGTGTTTGCAAAGCAAAATAGTAGTTTTGTTCAGTCTTAGAAGTGATATAGGCGTTTCTTTGTTGAGCCAGATATGTATATTTTACCCGCCTAATTGTTATATATCGTAGTTAACCCCTTCGAGCCTGTAATCATGTTTCTTTGGCAACTACATTACAAGCCTTACCCATTTATTTGAATTAACCATCTATTTGAACCTTCTAACCTCTCATGAGCACTTGAATTGTTATGAGTTGTGTAAAAGTTAAAGTGTGGGGTGGTTGGTTTGGCTTTTAATTGAAACTAATTAAATAATGAGAAAGGTGAACTATTTTGAAAAAGTAAGAGACACATGAATATAAAAAGAAAGAAAAGGAAAAAAAAGTTGTATTGTTGTGGAAACAAAATTCCTTGATAAGTGGTGACTCTTGATGTAATTGTGTTTGTGCTTAAAGAAGCATGGGGTAAAATACATTGATGTGAAGGAGAAGTTTGGTTTGACATAAGTATGAGATTTGAATGTTAAAGTATATGTATTAAAGTGCTTAGGGAGTTGTTTCTTATATCTAAATGTATCATACTTGTTCCGCAGCCTACATTGTAACCAAATAAAGTCCTACTTGATCCTAGACTAAATAAGCTCGATTAGTAGAGTAGTACACTACGGGCAAGCCTATGGTTTATCTTTTGTGGCATATGAATGTTATCTCTGAGAGTGAGTAAATTCTTTCCATCTTGAGTTTCTAAGTGTTCTTAAATTTTATTGTGTGGAACTACTCTCTTTTGTTGTGTGAGGGCACTTGATTCATAAAAGAAAGGTAATATCAGTGACCTTTATATTAGAGTAAGTGGGTGATTTGTGAATAATGCATGGCACTTGTGAGTCAAATCTTGAGGTAAAGATGTTACGCTTTTGTGCTTATTGTATTTTAAATATTCTTGGTATGATGAGTTAGGAGAATGGTTTAAAAAAAAGAGGTCGTGTCTATATAAAGTGTAGTTTGATTACTTGAGAACGAGCAATGGTTTAAGTGTGAGGTGTTGATGATAGGCTATAATTTTGTATTTTATTCGCTTATTACACTCTAATTCACTGCACTTTAATTGAGTTTGAGCTTTAATCGCTAGTGTTTTGCACTAATTGTGTCTTTTATGCCTTGTAGGAGGGATTCCGAGCTAAGTAGATGTTATGGAATGAATTCAAGTGATTTGGAGCTTTGAAGTCTGAGTAAAAGCCTAAGGAATTAAGCTAGTATCGTGTTCGGGGATCAACGGATGATAGTTAAGAACGAACGACGAATTGAGTAGGCATATTGTGTACTGTCTAGTAAAATACACATAACTGTTAGCTCAAAACTTCATTTGGGATCCACAATATATGATTGGAAAGCTAACTCAATGGACTACAACTTTTAGGTTCTACGTTATTCCAAATTCCCAACAAACAAGGTGAAAAGTGCGTGGTCGTGCTCAGGACGCGCTCGTCAAGCAGAATCAAAGTGGATATACGCGGTCTGAGCGCGGTCGCGCACGTCCTGTCCGGAAAATATGTACTTTTTCGCATAGGAGAAGGTGTAATTGCTTGGGCCCAACCCTACTTGGTATATATACATAAAAAAATGGTAGTTTGAGGAGGTTGGACAGATTTGAGACACAGATTCGACCTAAGGAGGCAGAGACACAACAGGAGCAAGGCGAGGAATTCTTCTACGACTTTTTCCTTCCTCTTCCTATTTTTCATTGTTGGTTATGACTTTTAGTATTGTAGTTTTACATACTATTATGAATATCTAATTCGTTATCTAGGGTTTTTATGGAACCTTTTGTAGGATAAATTCTTGTTATGTTTTTATATAATTGAGCCGTAGTATTTTCTCTATTTGTTCAACTATATTATTCTTGTGGTTGATTGAAGGGCCCTCAATTAGCTGTGTCTGTTTAGTATGTATTACTCGGGAGAGAGTACATATTTAGGTAGTTATTGAACAACATCAATCCCAACGTATGTGAGTAATCAATAACCAAGGGTTTAAAGGTGGGATTAGGGATAACGAAACCTTGGGTGCGATCTAAGTGAGCTGTAATTAAAGCCAGCTAGTGTAACTCGGGAGAGTATGTCTAGTAAATTATCGTAATTACTCGGGAGAGAATTACAACACGCAGAGCGCTTATGATCGGTAGAGAATACTTAGGCGAAATTATAGAAGACATAGCGGGAAGGATTCCGACAAATGGGGAAATCATAACTCTAGACCTCCTTAATCTTTTCTCCAACCTGTAGTATCTTTAGTGTTAATTTATTATTTTAATTTGTTAGTTAGTTAGTTAAACACAAGAATCTTAATATCTATAAGTTAGAAATTGTTCAAGCTTGTATTCTTGGTGATAGTGAACAACTGTAGTTAAGCCTTAGTTCTTTGTGGGATTCGACTCCGGACTTATAAACCGGATTATATTTGCAACGACCGCTTTATCTTTTTATAAGGTATAGTTGGGCGTGATCAAAATGTCTCGAAGACAGTGCTTTCCTATTAGTATTCAGAAGCTCATGATTGTCATTGATGAGTTTAGTTTCCAAATGTTATTTTGTTAATTTTTTCATTAACCGTTTTCAGATATTTATGACATGATATTTTTACGTATTTTTGTTTGTTTTAACAAGCTTGGCAGTATATTTAGTTAGTTAGAACAAGACTCACTCGACGGATAAAGTAGATTGAGCGTCATCACGCCCTACTCCAGTTTCGGAGCGTAACAGAATTTCACTCTTCGTAGTAGTGGGGAGAGGTTTGATATTTATCTCTACCTCGTGAATTATTAAGCAAAATAGTACATAAAAGGAGGCATAGAACCTAACCTCCAAACAAATTAAACAAAGATAGAACACAAAAAGAAATATTAGATTTGTGAATGTTGCTTTTTAGTCATTGTTAGATTGCGACATCATGTGTGAGATTAAAATTTGATTTTTTTATGTTATCTTGGACAATATCAATCTTCATAATTGTTTCGGACGTTTGAGCGCTTATAAAAAGATCCAAAGCCATAGGCTAATTTTTTTCAAATAGTAGATGTCAAATACAAGTTTACCCCGGATCCTTTCATGTACTTCTGTTATATCTAGAATGAAACATTAAAAGGAACAATGGATTATTATGTAGGCTGAACACATGTACATCCTGTCCAAATTTTACATTTAGACACTTAAATTAGTGGTACCTATTAGACACATGAACTCAAGCTTAATTGAGCCTATTATACACTATTGGCTAACATGACACTGTATGTATAGTTGGATACTACACTTACCCTAAGCGCGTGAGACTTTTTTTTTTGGTGATTCCCCTCCCCATTGATCCCCTTTATTGGAGCTACTATTTTTTTAGTGACTCAAACCCACAATCCTAGGGTTGTAGGTGGGGGTGCTGACCATTTGATCAACCCCCTCTTGTCTGTGTGAGATCTTTTTGAAATAGAAAATTAGTCCTTCTTCCGATAACCCACCAAAAGAACACCCATCATCTCGTTAGCCACGGTCAGTGGCGAAGCCACATGGTTACAAGGGTGGTCAGTTGAGCATCTTTCGTCAAAAAATTGAAAGTTATATATAGCTTAAATATTACATTTTAGAGGTATATAACATATATTGAACACCCTTTATGAGTATGAATTGACTGCAAAAATTGTCATTATACTGGAGGATTTAAAAAAATATGAAGATGAGATAGAGGAGAAGGCCAGAGTAAAACGCCAACAATCAATCGAACTAGATTTTGAGGATGCCGATGTCGTAGAAGAGATATTAGAGTCAACCAAGGATAATGAGGATACATATTTAGTTGACTCTAGTGTCATTAGTGTTAAGGATGTTGACAATCCCAATGTTTGTGTAGTTGAGCGCATTGGTCCACACTCCAAGCATTTTTTCACATTGTGTATGGATGATGATATGAAAATAGAGTCATCCGAGCCACTTGAGGAGTCAAGGAGTAAGGAACAAGATGCCTACATTCTGGAATTCTTCGTGCCAGAAAGTCGGAAATACACATCTCATCCAAAGGCCAAGAAGTGCAGAATACTACATTATTTTATTGAGCCAGTCAGATTCGTTCTACCACCCCAGGAGCATGATCACAGAGCAAAATCAAAACTTGGGGTCCAATTCATAAGTTCGAAGTGGAGGCAGAAAGTGATCATGTTGTGCCGCGACATTAAATCAAGTGCTTGTCGGGAGGCAACCCAACTTTACTGCTTTCTTTTGTTTACTGTTTTTTTATTATATTATTTTTGTAGTGTCGATTTTTGATTTTCTAGGAGCATGGAAAGCAAAACTATTGGAAGGATGCAACAGCAAACCAGATGGTTGGTACAAAATATGAGGTACCCTCACGAAAGACCAGACCTGGGAGAAGTCTGAGTACCCAATGAGATACTAGTGCTTCGGCCTTTGGCCTACTAGGGAGTGTGTTTTACCCTCTTGTATATATTGGTGTGCATTGCTGACAATGCACAATTTTAAGTGTGGGGTGAGGAGATTGTCTGGGTGACTTTCTATGCTATTTTAGTTATGTTAGTTTAATTGAATATATATTTTTTTTAAATAAAAAAAGTTGAACTTTTCCCGATGATGGATCTATTAGACAATTTTCTAGTAGGCCTTTGGCCTACTAGGGAGTGTGTTTTACCCTCTTGTATATATTGGTGTGCATTGGGGACAATGCACAATTTTAAGTGTGGGGTGAGAGATTGTCTGGGTGACTTTCTATGCTATTTTAGTTATGTTAGTTTAATTGAATATATATTTTTTTTTAAATAGAAAAAATTGAACTTTTCCCGACGATGGATCTATTAGACAATTTTCTTGAGAGATTTAAGTCTAAAGAAAAAAAACAAAAAGATTTTTTTTGTTAGGTAGTGTAGCAATTCCTCTTTGATTTTTCTTTGTGTCGCGGTTCTTTTTCAAGGGTTTTATTTGAACCGGGTGTAGTTAGTCTTTTTTTAGGAATAGGAGCCATTGTGTTGTGTTTTGAAATGAAGCAATATCTCTTGACTTTATTATGCCTTGAGAGTAGTGAGTACTTTGGTTGTGATGCTTAGGCTCAGTTTTTGACTCTTGTATAAGTACCTTAAATTTTATGATTTTAACTTTGCTTAACTGCTTGACTAGAGTGTCTTGATGAATCCAATCTTGAATGAGTTATGTACCATGTGTGTGTGAGGTTTGGGTGTTATTTTGAGCATTGCATTTGATGTCAAGAACTTGCCCTGTGTGTTTGCAAAACAAAATACGTAGTTTTGTTCAGTCTTAGAAGTGATATAGGCGTTTCTTTATTGATCCAGATATGTATCTTTTACCCGCCTAATTGTTATATATCGTAGTTAACCCCTTCAAGCGTGTAATCCTGTTTCTTTGGCAACCACATTACAAACCTTACCCATTTGTTTGAATTAGCCATCTATTTGAACCTTCTAACCTCTCATGAGCACTTGAATTGTTATGAGCTGTGTAAAAGTTAATGTGTGGGGTGGTTGGTTTGGCTTTTGAGTGGAACTAATGAAATAAGGAGAAAGGTGCACTATTTTGAAAAAGTAAGAGCCACATGAATTTTAAAAAAAGGAAAAAAAGTTGTATTGTTGAGGAAAAAATCCTTGATAAATGGTGACTCTTGATATAATTGTGCTTGTGCTTAAAGAAATATGGGGTAAAATACATTGATGTGAAGGCGGAGTTTGGTTTGACATAAGTATGGGATTTGAATGTTAAAGTATATGTATTAAAGTGCTTAGGGAGGTGTAGTCACTCTTATATCTAAATGACACGACCCCAAATACCCAGTCGTGATGACGCCTATCACATTACTAGGCAAGCCAACCCAAACATCGATCATAACCCTTTTTCTTTTAATAAACCATTTTCTAACACGGATTTAAATACAAATTTTCATAAGAAGTGATTAAAACAATTAAAAATGTGCAGAAATTAATAAAACATAAGACAACACAGCCCAAACATCTGGTGTCACGAGTCTAGAGCCACTAAATACACAACCGATTGTCTAATACATCATAAGTCTAAAAATATAGAAAAGAACAAGATAGAAAGGAGGAAAGCAGGGTTGTGGACGCCATGCAGCTACCTTACATTCTCCGACAAACTCTAGATAAGATGAAGACCCTCACTCTGCCGCTCGGGCACCTGGATCTGCACACAAGGTGCAGGGAGTGACGTGAGTACGCCAACTCAGTAAGCAACTAAAGTAAATAAGGTCTAAAAGCAGTGACGAGCAGTTAAAATCATATAAAGGAGTAAACAACAGAATAACATATCAAACTCCACAGTTTAAAAAACCAGTCTCATCATAAAATCTTCAGTTTCAATTGGAATACTTGAAATCATTTACTTAGTAATTTTTCAACAGAGGCTTTATTTTAAAAGAAGAGTGAAATCAGTGAAAATATCATAAATGGGCCCCTCGGGCTAGGTATCACTCAGAATATGGCTTCTCGGGCAGCCTCTCGGTCACTCGTGACTCAGCTCTCGTCACTCAGTATACAATCTCAGCACTCAGGCTCAAATGTCTCATAATAATAATAATAATAATAATAATAATAATAATAATAATAATAATAATAATAATAATAATAATAATAATAATAATAATAATAATAATAACCATAATAACCGCTGCGGCGTGCAACCCGATCCAAAATTTATAGTCGACTACGTTCACTGGGGGTGTACAGACTCCAAAGGGGCTCCTACAGTCCAAATTTCATATCGTGGCGGTGCGTAGCCCGATCCAATATATATATCGTTGCAGCGTGCAGCTAAGTATCACTGCGGCATGTATCCCGATCCATAATATATATATCCAAATCATTAGGTTCTCAACCTCTCTCAGTCATTAACCTCAGCCACTCGGACATAACAGTAGGAATCAGAGAACTCAGTCCAAACAATTCTCACATTTTAAGGAGTACAATGATAAACCAGTTTTAAACAATAAACAGGTAAAACATGACTGAGGATACGCTTTCAAACAAATAGAGTGAGGAAAAATAGTAGAAATGCCCCTAAGGGTCTCAACAGGTCGGCACAAGGCCCCAAACATGGCACACAGCCTATAATACAATATAAATGACTAAGGTATGGAATATTATAAGATTCCAAATCAAATACGCGGCTTAATAGTCACTACGAGATGGACCAAGTCACAATCCCTACCGGTGCACGCCCACACGCTCATCACCTAGCATATGTGTCACCGCATTTATCAAAACAGTTCAAATACCAGGGTTTTGTACCCTTAGTTCCAGAATTACAATGGTTACTTACCTCAAACCGGTAAAAATACTACTCTACAACGCCTTTGTCCCTCGAATCGGCATCCACTCGCGTCGAATCTATCCAAAATTAGAATCACGGCGTCAAAATATGCTAAGGGAATGAAGCTCAAACGAAATTATTCAAATAATACCAAAAGTATCGAAATTGGCCAAACACGACCCCTGGGCCCACGTCTCGAAACTTGATAAAAATCACATCAATGGAATCCTTATCCTTCCACGAGTCCACTCAAATTCCCATTTTAAAGTCTCTTAATCTTAAGCCCTAATCCCCAATTTTTCTTCCTTAATGTCCACTAATACCATGATTAAACAATGGAAAAATAATCATAAACCCAAATAATGAAGCTTAGGGAACTTACCCAACTGATTCCCTTCGATCTTCCCTTGAAATCACTGCCTTAGCTCGTTTCCCGTCTTCAAAAATGGATAACTTAGCAAAATTTCGCGAAGGAAACAATATATACCTTCTGGCCCAAGTATTCTGCACCTGCAGCCTAGATACAGCTTCTGCGGTACCGCATTTGCAGTTAATGAGCCGCTTCTGCGGCTTTCACTTAAAAGCCCAAAATTGCATCTGCGACCAAGTAGTCGCACCTGCGATGGAGCCCACCGCATCTGCGGCTCCTACCCTTCTCCTCCTTGACCACTTCTGTAGCCCTTTCCTCACATCTACGGCATCGCACCTACGGTCCCCAATCCGCAGGTGCAGAAATACCAGAAATAGAAAATCTACAGCTTCACCAAAAATCTCAAACTCTCCGTCAACCATCCGGAATCACCCCGAGGCCCCCGAGACTTCAACAAAAAGCACCAACATATCTCAAAACCTTATTCAAACTTATATCAATCTTCAAAACACCTCAAACAACACCAAATCAACCAAAACACATCAGATTCAAGCCTAAGTTTCCAAAATCTTCTAGATTACGCTTTTGATCAAAAACCCAACCAAACCACGTCTGAATGACCTGAAATTTTACACACAAATTCCAAATGATACAACAAAACTACTTAAACTCTCAGAATTCCAATCCGACCCATATATCAAAATCTCACCTATCAACCGGAAATCGCCAAAAATCAAATTTCGCCAATTCAAGACTAAATCTACTCCAGACCTCTAAAACTAATTTTGATCACGCTCCTAAGTCCAAAATCACCTCCCGAAGCTAGCCGAACCATCATAACTCACATACGATCCCTCTAACATATAAGTCAACATCCGGTTGACTTTTCCAACTTAAGCTTCTTCAAAAGAGACTAAGTGCCTCAAATCTTACCAAATCCTTTCCGAACTCGAGCCAACCAACCTGATCACAAATAGAACAGATAGACAAAGCAATAAGAAACAGAAACTGGGGAATCAGAGTGGTAGCTCATGAGACGACTGGCCGGGTCGTCACACTAAATGTATCCTACCCATCCCGCAACCTACATTACAACCAAATAACGTCTTACTTGATCCTAGACTGAATAAGCTCGATTAGTAGAGTAGTACACTACGGGCAAACCTATGGTGCATCTTTTATGGAATATGAATATTATTTCTGAGAGTGAGTGAATTCTTTCTATCTTGAATTTCTAAGTGTTCTTAAATTTTATTGTGTGGAACTACTCTCTTTTGTTGTGTGAGAGCACTTGATTAATGAAGGAAAGGTAATGTCAGTGATCTCTACGTTAGAGTAAGTGGGTGAGTTGTGAATAATGCATCGTACTTGTGATTCAAATCTTGAGGTAAAGATGTTACTCTTTTGTGCTTAGTCTATTTTAAATATTCTTGGTGTGATAAGTTAGGGGAATGGTTTAAAAAAAGAGGTCGTGTCTATATAAAGTGTAGTTTGATTACTCGAGGGCGAGCAATGGTTTAAGTGTGGGGTATTGATGATAGGTTATAATTGCATATTTTATTTGCTTATTACACTCTAATTTACTGTACTTTAATTGAGTTTAAGCTTTAATCGCTAGTGTTTTGCACTAATTGTGTGTTTTATGCCTTGTAGGAGGGATTTCGAGCTATGTAGATGTTATGGAATGAATTCAAGTGATTTAGAGCTTTGAATTCTGAGTAAAAGCCCAAGAAATTAATCTGGGATCATGTTCGGGGATCAACGGATGATAGTTAAGAACGAACGACGAATCGAGTAGGCATATTGCGCACTGTCTAGTAAAATACACATAACTTTTAGTTCAAAACTTCATTTGGGCTTCACAATATATGGTTGGAAAGCTAACTCAAAGATATACACTTGATGATAGGCTATAATTGTGTATTTTAGTCGCTTATTACACTCTAATTTATAGCACTTTAATTGAGTTTGAGCTTTAATCGCTAGCGTTTTGCTCTAAATATGTGTTTTATGCCTTGTAGGAGTGATTCCGATCTATGTAGGCATTATGTTATGAATTAAAGTGATTTGGAGCTTTGAACTGTAAGTAAAAGCCCAAGGAATCAAGCCGGTATCATGTTCGAGGATCAATGGATGATAGTTAAGAATGAAACGAAGAATCGAGCGGGCATACGGTGCATTGTCTAGTAAAATGCACATAACCTTTCGCTCAGAACTCTGTTTGGGCTACACAATATATTGTTGGAAAGCTATTTGAAAGAGAGACAACTTTCATGTTTTGCATTTTCGCAAATTCTGAATACTGCACTGCATGTGATGCCGCAGGGTGCGGCACAGCAGTGTAATAACTGGCCTGACAAGAAAAATGCAAGGCTACTGATAATCTCCACTAGCGCGCCGCAGGGTGCGGCGCGCCTGTACAAATTTTACAAAGTAACTATCCTATCTCATGCGGTATAAGGTGTCTTCATCTGGTCCCAACCCTACTTGGTATAAATACATATAAAAACGTTATTTTGAGGATTTTTTATATATCTTAGACCGAGAGATGCCACTTTGGAGGAGAAATACACGCAAGAAACATCTAGTATTATGTGGGCAGTCTAAAAACCTATTGTTCTAGGGTCATGGGTGAAACATGAATTTTGTTGTTTGAGGTTTAATTTAACGAAGCTGATTTTATCATATTGGGTTGTTTATTTAATCCTATTTTTAATTATTTTGCTGAGTAGCTAACAATGAGATACTATCTACGAATTTAGAGTTGAATTCAAAAGTGGGAACTCTAGATTGCATATAGAAATAAATAGAGCAAGTTCTTGAATCTGGGCAACAGAGAACAGATTCGCAATTAGGATAGACATATACCTAATTGCTTTGCTTGGTTGAAATACAGGAATTATAAATGCATTCTTGTTAATCTTAATTCCATAGACATATAGGCATTAAGTTAACTTGAATAGGCGAGTAAGGACTCGACTGATTTTTATGAGTAATATCAACCCTGTCAATCAACCATCCAGATAAATCAATTAGTTATCTTAAGCCAAGAACGCAACATGATTGTTAGCTAACCCGTGACCCTTCTCTCCTACTGATTGTTACTCGAAATTGTTATTTGTTCAGTTGATCTCTAGTTAATTCATTGCTTGATAGTTTTAGGTAGTAAATTAGTTACTTCTATATTTTGTGAAAAATCTCTTGAATCGATAAGTTAACTGAGTTTGAATCAGTCAATAGTTAATCACAAGTCTTTGTGGAAACGATACTCTACTCACTACTTTATTACTTGACGATCACGTGCACTTGCGTGAGTGTTTTTATTCAAGTTTTAATTTTCAGTTTACCTTGTGTGTGTTAACATAGGCTCTTCTCCTGGATGCGGAGGAGTAGAAGTGCAAACAATCTCCTTCCTCTTTATCCTGAAATGGAACAAACACTTCACAGAGTGAGGAGGGAGGTCAAAGCTAGAACGAAAATAGAAGGAGAGTTGGACATCGTAGTTCAACCACAGCCGATAGAGATGGTATGTAACGAAAAGCGTGTTGTGATTGAAGCCACAAGGCCTAGTCTTGCTAATATGACTCAGTCTATTGTGAAGCCTGATATCACAGGGCATTTTGAACTCAAACAGTACATGGTGCAGCTGATTCAGTCCACAGGGCAATATGTGGGTCTATCTCATGAAGACCCGTAGAGGCACATTCAGAATTTCTTGGAAATTACGGCCACTTACAATTATCCGAATGTTTCCAAGGACTATGTCAGGCTGACACTTTTTCCCTTTTCACTGCTCGGGGAAGCTAAGGAATGGTTGTAGAAGGAGCCCGCACTTGGGATGATCTAGCAAGGAAATTCTTAATCAAGTCCTTCCCCACTAAGAAGACAAAGTCATTGAAGAGTCAGATTCTTAGGTTCGAACAACGGGATGGTGAGACACTTCGTCAAGAAAGGGAAAGATACAAGAAGCTACTCAGAGACTGCCCACATCATTGTCAGACTGATGAGGTATTGGGTCACACTTTTGTTGATGGGCTAGATAATGCATCAAAGATGAATCTCGATTCAGCTTGTGGGGGTAGTTGCATGGCTAGACCGTACAGTGAAATCCAACTCTTGCTAAATAACTTCACTGCTAATGATCATAATTGGCAAGGTGATGGTGATTCATGAAGGGCAATTAAACAGAAAGCAGCCGGGTTCATTGAGCTTGATGACTTTTCATCCATGAGAGCCGATATAGCAAAATTGGCAAATCAGATGAATAGAATGACAATACAACAAACACAACCGATGCAACATGTACAACAAATATCTTTTTGCTGCGAACTATGTGGCGACAATCATATGAGTGACATGTGCCCCACGAATCCTGAATCCATATACTATGTGGGGCAGCAGAGCAGAGTTCCAATGAATCAGTATGCACAATATGGGAACACTTACAATCCAAAATGGAAGAATCATCCCAACTTCTCATAGGGTGGAAATAAGCCGAATCAGAATCATTATAGACCCCAAAGAAATTTCAATCAACCTCAGAAGCCACCCAACAAATGGAAGAGAGTACAAATGATTTGCTAAAGAAGTTGTTACTTGACAATCAACAACTCAGGACCAATTTCAAAAATCTTGAGAGGCAAATGGGGCAGTTAGTGACAAATCAAAATAATAGACCTGCAGGTGCTCTCCCCAGTGATACAGAGAAAAACCCTCAAGTGAATGCAGTTACACTCGAAAACGGGAGGGAATTAGAGGAAGTGCCAAAGAAGAGAAAAGACAAGTGCATACCTTAGGAAGAGTTGATTCCTAAGGCGACACAGGAATCAAAGAAAAAGGGTGTGAAGATGTGTTCCTGAGGAAGAGATGAAGGCAATATTGCATGACTGTCACGCTTCGCCATACGGAGGACATCACACTGGGGATAGAACCGCCCAGAAAGTTCTACAATCAGATTTCTATTGGCCAAAATTATTTAAGGATGCACATGCCTTTGTTAAAAAGTGTGATAGATGCCAAAGAACCGGAACAATCACGAAGAAGCATGAGATGCCTCTGCAGAATTTTCTGGGAGTGGAGTTTTTTGATGTTTGGGGATTGATTTCATGGGACCGTTCCCATACTCTAATGGTCACAGGTATATTTTGGTAGCGGTCAACTATATTTCTAAGTGGGCGGAGGCCATTTCTCTTCCCACTAATGATGCAAAGGTTGTGGTAAACTTTGTAAAAAAGCACATCTTCACACGCTTTGGAACTCCTAGAGTGTTGATAAGCGACGGAAGAAATCACTTCTCCAACAAATTGTTGAATAACGTTCTTGCAAAGTATGGAGTTAAGAACAAGGTTTCCACTGCCTATTACCCCCAAACGAGTGGTCAAGTGGAAGTTTCAAACAGAGAGGTAAAGTAGAATCTGGAGAAAACAGTAAGTGGAAATATAAAGGACTGGCCGGGAAGCTAGACGACGCATTATGGGCATATTGAATTGCATACAAAACTCCCATAGGTACTTCTCCATATAAATTAGTTTATGGGAAGACATGTCACTTGTCCGTCGAGCAACATAAAGCCTACTGGGCAATTAAAAAGCTGAATATGGATATGGACTTAGCTGGTGAGAAGAGGTTACTGCAACTTAACGAGCTTGATGAGTTTTGATTGCACGCATATGAAAATGCCAAATTATATAAAGAAAAGACTAAGAGGTGGCATGACAAGCACATCCAACTTCAAGAGTTTGAGCCGGGTCAGGAAGTTCTCTTGTTCAATTCGAGGTTGAAGCTTTTCCCCAGAAAGCTTACGTCTCTTTGGGCAGGTCCTTTTGGTGTGGTAAGTGTGAGGCCTCATGGAGCTGTGGAACTACGTGATACAAGATCAAGTGGTACCTTCTTGGTAATGGCCAGAGAATAAAACATTATTGGGGTGGTGACATTGCACGTCACAAGACCTCGGTAGACTTGGCCGATGCTTAAAAACGTGATGACGTCGTGCCGCGACGTTAAATCAGGCACTTGTTGGGAGGCAACCCATCTTTACTTATTTCTTTTAGTTTTATTTTTTTCTTATTATTGTTGTAGTATTTGTTTTTGTTTTGTAGGATTATAAGAATAGGAAGCACAACCATTGGAAGAGTGCAAAGCGAGTAAAATGTTGAGGACTAAGTGTAGGGTGCCCACATGAAGGACTATGCCTGGGGGAAGTCTGAGTACTCGTGAGCCGCTATTGCTTCGGCCATTGTTCGTTCAAGGAGTTTCCTGTCCACCCTTGTTATTATGTTGCTTTATTTGTGCATTGAGTACATTGCACTCTTTTAAGTGTGTGGTGGGAGAATTCTCTAGATGATTAGTTGGATGTAGAATTGTGTAGTATTTTAGTAGCTCGAAAATAAAATTGAAAAAAAATTAGAAAATTGGACTTTTCCCAACGATGGATCTCATTCGACAGGTTTCTTGAGGGACTTAATCTAAAGAAAAAGGACAAAAAGATTTTCTTTATAGGTAGTGTAGCAATTTCATCTTGATTTTTCTTTGTGCCGCGGTTCTTTTCCAAGGGTTTTACTTGAACCGGGTATAGTTAGTTTATTTTCTTAGAACTAGAAAAACTTATGCTATGTTGTGAATTGAAGCAATATCTTTCAACTTTGTCATGACTTGAGAATAGTGAGTACTTTGGTGGTGACGCTTAGGCTCAGTTTTTGGCTCTTGTATAAGTACCTTAAATTGTATGATCTTAACTTTGTTTAACTTCTTTGACTAGAGTGTCTTGATGAGTCCAATCCTGAGTGAGTTATGTGCCATGCGTGTGTGAGGTTTTTTTGTTATTTTGTGCATTGCATTTGATGTCTAGAACTTACCCCGTGTGTTTACAAAGCGAAATAGTAGTGTTGTTTAGTCTTGGAAGTGATATAGGCATTTCTTTGTTAATCCATATATATAGTTTACATGCCTAATTATTATGTATCATAGCTACCCCATTTGAGCCTGTAATCCTTTTTTTGGCAACCACATTACAAGCCCTACCCATTTGTTTGAATTAACCATCTATTTGAACATTTTCACCTCTTAGACAGAATGAGCTCAATTAGTCGAGTATTGCACTACGGGCAAGCCTATGGTTCATCTTTTGTAGCATATGAATGTTATTTCTGAGAGTGAGTGAATTATTTCTATCTTGAGTTCCTAAGTGCTCTTAAATGTTATTGTGTGGAACTACTCTCTTTTGTTATGTGAAGGCACTTGATTCATGAAGGAAAGGTAATGTCATCGACCTCTTTGTTAGAGTAAGTGGGTGAGTTGTGAATAATGCGTGAACTTGTGAGTCAAATCTTGAGGTGAGGATGTTACACTCTTGTGCTTAGTCTATTTTAAATATTTTTGGTGTGATGAGTTAGGACAATTGTTTTAAAAGGTTGTGTCTATATAAACTGTAGTTTGATTGAACGAGGATGAGCAATAGTTTAAGTGTGGGGTACTGATAATAGGCTATAATTGTGTATTTTAGTCGTTTATTACACTCTAATTTACTGTACTTTAATTGAGTTTGAGCTTTAATCGCTAGTGTTTTGCACTAAATATGTGTTTTCTGCCTTATAGAAGTGATTCCGATCTATGTAGGCATTATGAAATGAATTCAAGTGATTTGGAGCATTGAAGTATGAGTAAAAGCCCAAGGAATCAAGTCGGGATCATGTTCAGGGATCAATGGATGATAGAAAAGAACGAAACGATGTGATGACCCAAAAGGTCATCACTTGCTTTTAAATTGAATTCTGTGTTATGAGGCCTTGAAAACCTCATTTAGCATCACTTGATTTACGTGCGCAGTCCGGGCGCGTAGCCGGAAAGCCTAAATATGAAAATCTTTGAAAAATGATAAGTTTTGACTATAAAATGAGTTAATTTGACTTCAGTCAATATTTTGGGTAAACGGACCCGAGCCCGAGATGTGACGGTCCTGGAGAATCTTTAGGAAAATATGGGACTTGAGCGTATGCCCAGAATCGAATTCCGAGGTCCCAAGCCCGAGAAATGAATTTTTAAGGAAAATTATTTTTTGAAATTGTTTAAAGGAATTTGAAATGAACTTTGATTATAACATGTTGGTATCAGGCCCGTATTTTGGTTCCGGTGCCCGGTACAGGTCTTATATATGATTTAAGATAACTCACTGAAGTTTGGTAAGAAACGGATGTCATTTGACGTGATTCGGACCTAAATTGCAAAATTTGATGTTTTAAGAAGTTTCAAATAATTCATTGATTTTGAGGTTTAATTCGATGTTAATGATGTTAATTTGGCGATTTGATCACATGGATAAGTTCATATGGTATTTTCGAGTTAGTACGCATGTTTGGTTAGGAGCCCCAAGGGCTCGAGTGAGTTTCGGATATGTTACGGAAGGTTTTAAACTCTTACAAAGTTGCAGGTTTTCAGTTGTTGGTATTCTGATATTTCCTTCTTTGCGTTCGCGGGAGGACCCTCGTGAACACGATGTGTTAATTATGCTGAAGAAAATTCCTTCTACGTGAATGCGTAACCCAAGTTGCGAACGCGAGGCATTGGGGGGTCTTCCTTCGCGGACGCGGGCCTGGTAACGCAAACACGAAGGCTAATTGAGCCTGGGCAGGGGGTGGGGCATTAAACCTACGCGAACGCAACCACATGGACGGGAACGCGAAGGCTCGAGGGGTCATTTCTCCGCGAACGCGAGCCGTATTCCACGAACGCGAAGGCCTAGCAGGCCTAACCCATCGCGAACTCAATGGACCTGTCGCGAACGCGATGAGTAATTTCGCCCAGTTATTTTAAGTTCCAAAAACAGAACACATTACGGGATTTTCATTATTTTTCACAAACTTCATCTTCTCCACACCTCTTGGGCGATTTTTGAAGAACTTCTTCACCATAACCTCTTGGGTAAGTAATCTTTAACTTGTTTTCTTCCATTTTTATCAACGCCCACTAGATTTCTAGGCCTAAAACATGTGATTAAGGGTAGAAAATTAGGGATTTGGGTAGAGTTAGTGCTTTTTGATTATTTGGAAATTTGACCTCGTTTTGGGGTCGGATTTGAAAACAAATTATATATTCGGGCTCGTGGGTGAATGGGTGATCGGGTTTTGGTCTGAACCTCGTGTTTTGACCAAGCAGGCCCGGGGTCAATTTTTGACTTTTTGGGAAGAATGATTAGAAAACTATAATTAAGCATTGGAATTGGATTGTTTAGAATTTATTGATGTTATGAAGTCAATTATGTATAGATACAATTGATTTGGAGCCGAATTCGAAAGGAAAGGTGGTGTTTGAGGCTTGAGTTGGTCGTGAAAGTTCGAGGTAAGTGTTTGGTCTAACCTTAGCTTGAGGGATTAGGAGTTGTGTCCTATTTGCTATTTGCTTCTTGTTGAGTACAACGTATAGGCATGGTGATGAGTATCTATACGTTGGTATCGAGTATGACCGTGAGTCTTAAATTGATATTTGTTGTGTTCTTAAATGATACTACGGATGCTTTAATTGCTGATTCTCGATATTGAGCAAGGATTTAGTTTATTTTCGTGGAAAGTAATTATGATTGAGTATTGGTGTTAGCTGAGATGAGTAGGAATTTAGTTAATATTGGTTATAGCTAATTCTCCCTTGCCGGGACGTATATACTTTCACTATTGAATTTCCTTGCGGGATAGTGTAGTTTATTGTTGATCCCTTGCCGGGACTCGTGGTATTGTTGAGTTTAAGGTATATAAATATATTGGATCGGGTTGCACGCCGCAACATTATTATATATTGGATCGGGTTGCACACCGCAACATTTTTATATATTGGATCGGGTTGCACGCCGCAACAATGTTATATTTGATCGGGTTGCACGCCGCAACAATATTATATTGGATCGGGTTGCACGCCGCAACAGTAATATAAATGGATCGGGTTGCACGCCGCAACAGTGTTAAATGATGAGGGATTGGGTTGCGCGCCGCAACAATATTATTATTGTTTGTTGTAGAACTTGAACTATTCTCTCTTATCACTCTTTAGCTTTTGTTGGATTTGATATGTTCCCCGTAGCATGTACCCCCATCCCATTTACATTGTTCATTCCTATTTATTTTTTTGCTGTATATTATATAACTACACAGGTTTATCTGGAGTCTGGTCCTAGCCTCATCACTACATCGCCGGGGTTAAGTCAGACACTTACCAGCACATGGGGTCGGTTGTGCTGATGCTACACTCTGCACTATGTGCAGATACCGGAGTAGCATTTGGACAGTAGCACTTGGGGAGCCAGCCTTCAGTCCACTCAAAGATCTCGAGGTAGTCTTGTAGGCGTCCGCAGGCCCGGCGTTCTCTTCTACCTATTTCTATGTTTTGTTTCCACTTGTTTCCGAGACAGACTGTATTTCCTTATTTAGATATTTGTATGTAGTATTCATAGATAGTCTGTGGATATTATGACATCGGTTTCTGGGTAGAGACGCATGTTGGCATTTTCGTACTGATTTTGGTATTATATTAGTCTAAGTTTTTCGCTTAATTTCATCTTTCGCTATTATTTAAATGTTGATTACCTGTTAATTCAATTTGTTAGAAAGAGTTAAAAATGAAAGAGATTGAATTCTCTATATTTCGTTGCTTGCCTAGCGTCTACGAGTAGGCACCATCACGGCTCCCGAGGGTGGGAAATCCGGGTCGAGACAAGTTGGTATCAGAGCTCTAGGTTACATAGGTCTCATAGACATGCTTAGTAGAGTTTGAGGGATCGGTATGAAGACGTCTGTATTTATCTCCCAGAGGCTATAGAGTTAGGAAAAACTTCACATTTGTTCTTTCTTGTCGTGCGGTTTGGTTTCTCAATGCTAACTGAATTTCTACTCTGTTCTTTCGCAGATGGCGAGAACACACGCTTCCTTATCCACCGATCAATAGCCCGAGACCCCAACAGCAGCTACCACATGGGGCAGAGGGCAAGGTCGAGGTTGTGCTAGAGGCCGAGACAGGGGCAGGGCTTAGCCCAGGGCAGCAGCACCACCGGCAGAGCCTCAGGTTGATTTTGATGATGAGGTTCCGGCCCTAGCAATTCCGGTGGGCCCAGCTCAAGTCCTAGAGTGGTTTATTACTACCCCAGTTCTTCAGGATGCTCTGGTCTGACTAGTGGGCCTTATAGAGAGTGTCACCCGAGCAGGTTTGCTTCATGTAGCATCAGTCGTCTCTCAGGATGGAGGAGGAGCCCAGACTCCTGCTATTCGCACTCTGGAGCAGGTAGCTCCCCAGTTCTATACTCTAGCGGTTTGGCCAGTTGGAGTCGTTCAGCCAGGTGTGGTAGCTCAGACCGGTGATGGAGCAGCTATGTCTGCCGATGCTTTGTGGAGGCTGGATAGGTTCACCAAGCTCTTCACTACTACTTTCAGCGGTGCATCTATTGAGGATCCCCAGGATTATCTAGACAGCTACCATGAGGTTCTCAGGAACATGGGGATAGTTGAGACCAATGGGGTCGATTTTGCTATATTTTGCTTGTCTGGATACGCCAAGACTTGGTGGAGAGATTATTGCTTGGTAGACCAGCCAGATCGCCAGCCTTGACTTGGGAGCAGTTTGCACAGCTATTTCTGGAGAAGTTTCTCCCCATTACTCATAGAAAGGCCTATCGGAGGCAGTTTGAGCTTTTCTAGTAGAGTTCTATGACTATTACTTAGTATGAGACCAGATTCATTGACTTGGCTCGCCTTGCTCTTGTCATACTTCCTACCAACAGAGAGCAGGTAAGGAGGTTTATTGACGGTCTTATTCAGCCGATTCGTCTTCAGATGGCTAGGGAGACTAGGAGTGAGATTACTTTCCAGGAGTCGGCCAATGTGGCTAGGAGAGTGGAGATGGTTCTGTCGCAGGGAGGTGGTCATGGGTCGAATAAGAGGCCCCGTCATTCAGGAAGATTTAGTAGTGCCTCGTCTGGAGGCAGGGATTCATATGGTAGAGGTCATCCTCCTAGGCCCTTTCAGTCAGCACTTCAGGTTTCTCACGGTGCTTCAGGTGCTCGTGGTTCCCACATGCAGTATTCTGATCAGCAGCCCTACAGTGCACCACCAGCTCCTATCAGTGCACCGCCGCTCCAGAGTTTTCGGGGTGGTCATTCAGGTTGCCAGGGTCAGTCTCAGTTTCCTCAGCCACAACACTCAGGTGGATGCTATGAGTGTGGTGAGTATGGTCATACCTGGAGGGTTTATCCGAGGTTGGCAGGTACTCAGTCGGAGCAGCAAGTTTCCCGTGCCATGGTTCAGGCACCAGGTGTTCCATAGATCGCTCAGCCAGCTAGAGGTGGGGGTAGAGGTGCTAGAGGTGGAGCTCACACCTCTAGAGGTGGAGCTCACACCGCTAGAGGTGGAGAATAGCTAGCTGCAGGCCGTCCCAAGGATGTAGTCCAGGGTGGTGGGGCCCAGCCCCGATGTTATGATCTTCCAGCCAGGCCCAAGGCTGAGGCTTCAGATGCAGTTATCACAAGTATTGTTCTGGTTTGTGATAGAGATGCTTCAGTGTTACTTGATCCGGGGTCTACATACTCGTATGTGTCATCTTATTTTGCACCGTATCTGATCACGTATAGTAATTCATTGAGTGTTCCTGTTAATGTGTCTACACCGGTGGGTGATTCTATTGTGGTAAATCGAGTCCATCGCTCTTGTATAGTTGTGATTGGAGGTCTTGAGACTTGAGTAGATTTGTTGCTTCTAGACATGGTCGACTTCGATGTTATACTGGGGATGGACTGGTTATCACCTTACCATGCTATCTTGGACTGTCATGCCAAGACTGTGACCTTAGTTTACCGGGTTTGCCTTGGTTAGAGTGGATAGGGACTCTTGGTCATTCTACCCGTAGTGTTATCTCTTATGTGAAGGCTCGCGTATGGTCAAGAAGGGGTGTTTGGCCTATTTGGCGTATGTTCGTGATTCTAGTGCTGAGGTTCCTTCCATTGATTCTACGCCCGTTGTTCGTGAGTTTCCTAAGGTATTCCCTTCAGACCTACCGGGTATGCCACCCGACAGGGATATTGACTTTTGCATTGATTTGGCTCCAGGCACTCAGCCCATTTCTATCCCACCGTATCATATGGCCCCGCCTGAGTTGAAAGAGTTGATGGAGCAGTTGCAAGACTTGCTTGAGAAGGGTTTCATTAAACCCAGTGTTTTGCCTTGGGGTGCGCCGGTGTTGTTTGTTAAGAAGAAGGATGGGTCGATGAGAATGTGTATTGACTACCAGCAGTCGAACAAGGTTACAATAAGGAATAAGTATCCATTGCCGAGGATTGATGATTTGTTTGATCAGCTTAAGGGTGCCAAGGTATTTTCGAAGATTGACTTGAGATCTGGCTACCATCAGTTAAGGATTAGGGCATCTATTGTCACTAAGATAGCATTCCGCACTCGGTACAGGCTGAGTTCTTGGTTATATTATTCGGGTTGACAAATGCCCCATCAGCTTTTATGGATTTGATGAACCGAGTGTTCAGGCCTTACTTGGATTCGTTTGTGATAGTCTTTATTGATGATATTTTGATATATTCCCACAGCCGGAAGGAGCACGAGCAGCACCTTAGAGTGGTTCTTCAGACCTTGACGGATAGTCAGTTATATGCTAAGTTCTTGAAGTGTAAGTTCTGGTTGAGTTCAGTTGCATTCCTGGGTCATATTGTATCAGCAGAGGGTATTCAGGTTGATTCGAAGAAGATTAAGGCAGTCAAGAACTGGCCTAAACCAACATCAGCTACAGAGATTTGGATTTTCTTGGGATTGGCAGGCTACTATCATCGGTTCGTGGAGGGGTTCTTATCTATTGTAGCCCCGATGACCAGGTTGACCCAGAAGGGTGCCCAGTTCAGATGGTCAGATGAGTGTGAGGCGAGGTTCCAGAAGCATAAGGCATCTTTGACTACGGCACTGGTGTTGGTTTTGCCCACGGGTTTAGGGCCTTATATAGTTTGCTGTGATGCGTCTCGTATTAGGCTTGGTACAGTATTGATGCAGGATGGCAAGGTCATTGCCTATGCTTCGCGACAATTGAAGATTCGTGAAAAGAACTATCCGGTTCATAATTTGGAGTTGGCAGCCATTGTTCATGCGTTGAAGATTTGGAGGCATTATCTGTATGGCGTGGCATGTGAGGTGTTCGCGGATCACAAAAGTCTTCAGTATTTGTTCAAGCAAAAGGAGTTGAATTTGAGACAGAGGAGGTGGTTGGAGTTGTTGAAAGATTATGATATCACTATCTTATATCATCCGAGAAAGGCCAATGTAGTGGTCGATGCTTTGAGTAGGAAGTCAGCCAGTATGGGCAATCTTGCTTATATTCCGATCGGTGAGAGACCGCTTGCTTTGGATGTTCAGGCTTTACCCAATCAGTTCGTGAGGCTGGATGTTTCTGAGCCCAGCCGTGTGTTAGCTTGCACAGTTGCTCGTTCTTCATTATTGGAGCGTATCCGTGAGCGGCAGTATAATGATCCCTATTTGCGCGTCCTTAGAGACACGGTGTAGCACGAAGGTGCCAAGCAGGTTACCTTAGGTGGTGATGGAGTTTTAAGATTGCAGGGTCGAGTTTGTGTGCCTAATATGGATGGTCTTCGAGAGTTGATTTTAGAGGAGGCACATAGCTCCTGGTACTCTATTCATCCGGGCTCCGTGAAGATGTATCAGGATTTGCGGCAGCATTATTGATGGCGGATAATGAAGAAGGATATCGTTGCATATGTGGCTCGATATTTGAATTGTCAGCAGGTTAAGTAAGAGCAACACATGCCTGGTGGTTTGTTCCAGAAGATTGAGATTCCTGAGTGGAAGTGGGAGCGGATCATTATAGACTTCGTTGTTGGACTCCCACGGACTCAGAGGAAGTTCGATGCAGTGTGGGTTATTGTTGATAGGCTGACCAAGTCAGCGCATTTCATTCTTGTGGCAGTCTCCTATTTTTCCGAGATATTAGCTGAGATCTATATCTGGGAGATTGATTGTCTTCATGGTGTGCCCGAGTCTATTATTTCGGACTGAGGTACACAGTTTATCTCACATTTCTGGAGAGCAGTTTAGCGAGAGTTGGGAACACGGGTTGAGTTGAGCACAACATTTCATCCTCAAACGGACGGGCAGTCCGAGCGGACTATTCAGATTTTGGAGGATATGCTCCGAGCTTGTGTCATTGACTTTGGAGGCTCGTGGGATCACTTTTTGCCTTTAGCAGAGTTTGCCTACAATAACAGCTACCAGTCGAGTATCCAGATGGCTCCTTATGAGGCTTTATATGGTAGGCGATGTCGGTCTCCGGTTGGATGGTTTGAGCCGGGAGAGGCTCGGTTGTTGGGTACGGATATGGTTCAGGATGCATTGGACAAGGTCAGGATCATTCAGGATAGGCTTCGTACAGCGCAGTCCAGGCAAAAAAGTTATGCCGACCACAAGGTTCGTGATTTAGCATTTATGATCGGTGAGCGAGTTTTGCTTCGAGTGTCGCCTATGAAGGGCGTGATGAGATCTGGGAAGAAAGGCAAGCTTAGTCCTAGGTTCATTAACCCGTTTGAGATTCTTGATCGAGTAGGGGAGGTGGCTTATAGACTTGCATTGCCGCCGAGCTTATCAGCCCTGCATCCAGTGTTTCATGTGTCCGTGCTTCGAAAGTATCACGGCGATCCATCCCACATGTTAGATTTTAGCACTGTCCAGTTGGACAAGGACTTGTCTTATAAGGAGGAGCTGGTGGCTATTCTAGACTGGCAGGTTCGTCAGTTGAGGTCGAAGAGTTTTCCTTCTGTTCGTATTTAGTGGATAGGTCAGCCTCCTGAGGCATCGACCTATGAGTCCGAGTCCGATATGCGGAGCCGTTATCCCTATCCTTTCCCCGACTAAGGTACTTCCTTCTTATGTCTGTTCGAGGACGAACGGTTGTTATAGAGGTGGAGAATGTGATGACCCAAACGGTCATTACTTGCTTTTAAATTGAATTCTGTGTTTCGAGGCCTTGAAAACCTCATTTACCATCACTTCGATTTGTGTGCGCAGTTCGGGCGCGTAGACGGAAAGCCTAAATATGAAAATCTATGACAAATGATAAATTTTGACTATAAAATGAGTTAATATGACTTCGGTCAATATTTTGGGTAAATGGACCCGGACCCGTGATGTGACGGTCCTGGAGGATCCATAGGAAAATATGGGACTTGGGCGTATGCCCGGAATCGAATTCCGAGGTCCCAAGCCCGAGAAATGAATTTTTAAGGAAAATTATTTTTTGATATTGTTTAAAGGAATTTGAAATGAACTTTTATTAGAACATGTTGTTATTGGGCCCGTATTTTGGTTCCTGCACCCGGTACAGGTCTTATATGTGATTAAAGATAACTCTGTGAAGTTTGGTAAGAAACGGATGTCATTTGACGTGATTCGGACCTAAATTGCAAAATTTGATGTTTTAAGAAGTTTGAAATAATTCATTGATTTTGAGGTTTAATTCGATGTTAATGATATTAATTTGGCGATTTGATCATACGGATAAGTTCATATGGTATTTTTGAGTTAGTACGTATGTTTGGTTTAGAGCCCCGAGGGCTCAAGTGAGTTTCGGATGTGTTTCGGAAGGTTTTAAACTCTTAAAAAGTTGCAGGTTTTCAGCTGTTGGTATTATGATATTTCATTCTTCGCGTTCGCGGGAGGACCCTCGCTAACGCGATGTGTTAATTATGGTGAAGGAAATTCCTTCTACACGAACGCGTAACCCAGGTCGCGAACGCGAGGCGTTGGGGGGTCTTCCCTTAACGAACGCGGACCTGGTAACACGAACGCGAAGGCTAATTGGACCTGGGCAGGGGGTGGGGCATTAAACCTACGCGAACGCGAAGGTTCGAGGGGTCATTTCTCCGCGAACGCGAGCCGTCTTCCGCGAACGCAAAGGTCTAGCAGGACTAACCCATCGCGAATGCGATGGACCTGTCACGAACGCGATGAGTAATTTCGCCCTGTTATTTTAAGTTCCAAAAACAGAACATATTACGGGATCTTCATTATTTTTCACAAACTTCATCTTCTCCATACCTCTTGGGCGATTTTTGAAGAACTTCTTCACCATAACCTCTTGGGTAAGTAATCTTTAACTTGTTTTCTTCCATTTTTATCAACACCCACTAGATTTCTAGGCCTAAAACATTTGATTAAGGGTAGAAAATTAGGGATTTGGGTAGAGTTAGGGCTTTTTGATTATTTGGGAATTTGACCTTGTTTTTGGGTCGGATTTGAAAACAAATTATATATTCGAGCTCGTGGGTGAATGGGTGATCGGATTTTGGTCCGAACCTCATGTTTTGACCAAGCGGGCCTGGGGTCAATTTTTGACTTTTTGGGAAGAATGATTAGAAAGCTATAATTAAGCATTGGAATTGTATTATTTAGCGTTTATTGATGTTATGAAGTCGATTATGTATAGATACAATTGATTTGGAGCCGAATTCGAAAGGAAATGCGGTGTTTGAGGCTTGAGTTGGTCATGGAAGTTCGAGGTAAGTGTTCGGTCTAACCTTAGCTTGAGGGATTAGGAGTTGTGTCCTATTTGCTATTTGCTTCTTGTTGAGTACGACGTATAGGCATGGTGACGAGTATCTATACATTGTTGTCGAGCATGACCGTGAGTCTTAAATTGATATTTGTTGTGTTCTTAAATGATACTACGGATGCTTTAATTGGTGATTCTCAATATTGAGCAAGGATTTAGTTTATTTTCGTGGAAAGTAATTATGATTGAGTATTTGTGTTAGCTGAGATGAGTAGGGATTGAATTAAGATTGGTTATAGCTGATTCTCCCTTGCTGGGACGTATATACTTTTACTATTGAATTCCCTTGCCGGGATAGTGTAATTTATTGTTGATCCCTTGCTGGGATTCGTGGTATGGTTGAGTTTAAGGTATATAAATATATTGGATCGGGTTGCACGCCACAACATTATTATATATTAGAGCGGGTTGCACGCCGCAACATTTTTATATAGTGGATCGGGTTGCACGCCGCAACAATATTATATTGGATCGGGTTGCACGCCGCAGCAGTAATATAAATAGATCGGGTTGCATTCCGCAATAGTGTTAAATGATAAGGGATCAGGTTGCGCGCCGCAACAGTGTTATTATTGTTTGTTGTAGAACTTGAAATGTTCTCTCTTATCACTCTTTAGCTTCTGTTGGATTTGATATGTTCCCCGTAGCATGTACCCCCCTCCCATTTACATTGTTTATTCCTGTTTATATTTTTTTGTTGTATATTATAACTACATAGGTTTATCTGGAGTCTGGTCTTAGCCTCGTTACTACCTCATCGGGGTTAGGTTAGACACTTACCAGCACATGGGGTCGGTTGTGCTGATGCTACACTCTGCACTATGTGCAGATACCGGAGTAGCATTTGGACAGTAGCACTTGGGGAGCCAGTCTTCAGTCCACTCAGAGATCTCGAGGTAGTCCTGCAGGCGTCCACAGGCCCGGCGTTCTCTTCTACCTATTTATATGTTCTGTTTCCACTTGTTTCCGAGACAGATTGTATTTCCTTGTTCACACATTTGTATGTAGTATTCATAGACAATCCATGAATATTGTGACACCGGTTTCTGGTAGAGACGCGTTTTGGCATTTTCGTACTGATTTTGGTACTATATTAGTCTAAGTCTTCAGCTTAATTTCATCTTTCATTATTATTTAAATGTTGATCACTTGTTAATTCAATTCATTAAAAAGAGTTAAAAAATGAAAGAGATTGAATTTTCTATATTTCGTGGCTTGCCTAGCTTCTACGAATAGGCGCCATCACGACTCCCGAGGGTGGGAAATCCGGGTCTTGACAAACGAAGAATCGAGCGGGCATACGGTGCATTGTCTAGTAAAATGCACATAACTTTTTGCTCAAAACTCCGTTTGGGCTCCACAATATATTTCATTGGAAAGCTATTTGAAAGGGCTACAACTTTCATGTTTTGCATTTTCGCAAATTCTGATTACCGCGCTGCATGGGACGCCGCAGGGTGCGGTGCAGCAGTGTAAAAACTGGCCTGACAAGAAAAATGCAAGGCTGCTGATAATCTCCACTAGCGCACCGCAGGGTGCGACGCGCCTGTATAAATTTTACAGAGTAACTGTCCTAACTCGTACGGAAGAAGGTGTTTTTGTCTGGGCCCAACCCTACTTGGTATAAATACATATAAAAATGCTATTATGAGGATTTTGACACATCGTAGACCGAGAGACGCCACTTTGGAGGAAAAATACACGCGAGAAACATCCGGGAGCAAGAATATCTCAAATTTCTTCATCTTTTCTAGTATTTTTAATTATTCAAAACTTATGCAATTGTTTGCTAGTATTATGAGTGGCTAAAACCCTATTGTTCTAGGGTCATGGGTGAAAGATGAATTTTGTTGTTTGAGGTTTAATTTAACGAAGTTGATTTTATCATATTGAGTTATTTATTTAATTCTGTTTTTAATTATTTTGCTGAGTAGCTAACAGTGAGATACTATCTACGAATTTAGAGTTAACTCGAAAGTGGGAACTCTAGATTGCATATAGAATTGAATAGAGCAAGTTCTTGAACCTGGGCATCGGGGAACGGATTCGCAATTAGGATAGACATATACCTAATTGCCTTGCTTAGTTGAAATACAAGAATTATAAATGCATTCTTGTTAATCTTAATTCCATAGACATATAGGCATTAAGTTAACTTGAATATGCGAGTAAGGACTCGACAGATTCTTATGAGTAATATCAATCCTGTCAATCAACAATCCAGATAAATCAATTAGTTATCTTAAGCCAAGAACGCAACATGATTGTTAGCTAACCTGTGACCCTGGAATATTCTCTCCTACTGATTGTTACTCGAAATTGTTATTTGTTCGGTTGATCTCTAGTTAATTCATTGCTTGATAGTTTTAGGTAGTAAAATTAGTTACTTCTATATTTTGTGAAAAATCTCTTGAATCGATAAGTTAACTGAGTTTAAATTAGTCAATAGTTAATCACAAGTCTTTGCGAAAACGATACTCTACTCACTACTTTATTACTTGACGATCGCGTGCACTTGCGTGAGTGATTTTGATCGTAACATCACTTTTCTTTGTTTTTTTGGTCTATATATATGGTGGGGTGAAGGGTCAGATTTTCCTAGCCATTGCCGACAATATTATTGAAAGAAATTAATGGAGTACAAATAGTTTTGCATTACAGTAGGGTACGTAATCTGCATTTAGGATAGGAGATAACTGAGTACTACACTATTCAGCACTCTAACAGTAATCTTATATCATATCATATCATATTATAAGTGAAAAATTCTAGAGTATAAACTTAAATTATTAAAATATCCATCAAATTGAAAGACAATTTTGCCTTTCATTTAAACATTACTTCTATGATAATTTTGTACCAAAATATAAATTTACCTTTCAATAAATATTTAATATCTATAAAAATAAAATAAAAAAGTAATTTGCTTGAAATTTTGAAGCTTGCTTTGAAATTCATATATTACTTATTATGATGCATTTAAAATATGCTAATCATGGTGCACACATTTAAAATCACGTTTCTAGAACTAAACCTTTTGAAATCCATGTAAATGTAACGATAAAATTGATTGTATTTCAGATGTACAGAAATGCTGATTGTCTGGCTTTGGCTATATACCTGTTTCTTATTTCCAGTCAAAAGGAATCTCTTAAATACAAAATTTTCTTAATTGCACGCTTGTATTGTAAACAAAATAAGAAAAGATGGTGTTGATTTTCCATAAAAATTGTAATATTAGATCACACCTCCAGTTTAAGTCCCTTATTAAACGGACTTCATTTGTTTTATGAAAAAAACATTTGAAATGGGTCAAATTTGTCTTATCTATATCTATATCTATCTATATTATTATAAAAGTATGAATACAATGTCAGTTTACAAAAATAACCTTATAATATTAAGCATAATAACTCATAATAAAAGGACATAACCGGAATTCTAGATATTGGCCTTGTACTTCTATTAGTTTTAGGACATAAACATAACAAAAATAGCCCTAAAATATTAGTTGACTTCTTATATTATTAATGTAAAAAAACGTAAAAGTAATTCAGTAATTGTAGAGTTCAAGTCAAATTGGTACATAGATACAAGTAGAATAAATTTCTACGTTCAATTTTACAAAGTTTGACGATAACAGAAAGCCAACTCAAATATATGTTTTATTATTAAATCAATTGCAACAGTAAAAGAAATTGGGTTTATTATGCAAGGAAAAAAAATAAGTTTTCGATAGCTTTTCAAGTAGGAGTACAAAATAAGATTTGTGATTATTTTGGTATTCCAAAAATAGTGTAGTAATAATTTTTAAAACCTTTTTTTTTCTTTTTTCTTTTATTAAATCAATTGCAACAGTAAAAGAAATTGGGTTTATTATGCAAGGAAAAAAAAATAAGTTTTCGATAGCTTTTCAAGTAGGAGTACAAAGTAAGATTTGTGATTATTTTGGTATTCCAAAAATAGTGTAGTAATAATTTTTAAAACCTTTTTTTCTTTTATTAAGTATCGCGGTTCCGACTTCCTAGAGTATTGTACAATATTTTAAATAGTTAGCTTTATTTGGATAGTACGCGGTCTTTTGAATAATAATGTATTAGCATTTATTTATTTATTTATTTATTTTTTATTTAGTTATATATTTACTATAAATGTTCAAAACATATTTTTTAGACATTTCTCAATCAGGAATATGCTTATTTTTTTATTTTACTTTTTATATTTTTGTTTGTGATTACTATATTTTACTATATTACTTTTAAATAGATAATGGGTGATTCGTACAATAGATTTGCATAAAAAGCTTGAGAAAAATCATTGTTCATACAACTTGCTAAAGTACACAACTAACCAACTTGAAGATCTTATTTAACTTTCTTAAAATTAAGAAAATTCATCAATTAATAAATTTTTGTCTAATCACTCTTCCTTTTCTTTTCCGTGTGGGTTTTGGGTTAATATTTTGTTATAAGTGATCTCCTCTTAATTTACATGGCAAAGAAAAGATATGCTCAATATTAGTTCCAAAGTTTTGAAGAGGAAAAGAATCCGGATTATTTAGGTCAAGAAACAAATAGAAAACGGAAGATGGAAAACAAAAAAAAGTAGCACTTTATATCATATGTTATGTAAGCTGATTTTTATGTTTAAAAGATAAATTTATATTTCTTATAAAAAAAGAATTTTTTTGTTGGATGGATTATAATATATAAAACTTTAGTCGCTACGAAGTTGAACCAAAAATCACAACTCACTAATGATATAACAAAATAGATTACAAGTTAAAAACTGTTCGAATATGATGCAAATAATAAACAACCACATTGATTATTTTGAGAGAACAAAGCAAAACTAATATATGTAGATACATGAATAATAACCAATATTTTGACATACTAAACTACTTCATGCATAAGCATGTACACTTGTGGAAGAGACACATGATTGAAGTTTAATCAGAATTGGAGTTCAATCTAGAGATTGGCTTATTAGCTAATGACTTTTTATCTTAGTATTCTTCATTATTAATGTATCTTAATATAAAGAAATATGACTTCTATGTACCTGAATCATTAAGGCTTAACTAAATTAAAGTAAATCATCCAATCAGCAAAAAATGTTAAATTATTGTTGCATACTTTAAGCGATTTACTACTTTAATTGCATAATTATGTAATTTTAAAATGCTATTACTTTTTAAAAAGTGTGCGATAATATTTGACATAAGATATTCGTGCATCGCACGAACGTAGCGACTAGTACTATATTAAAAGCACGAAGGCCCTTAGTGAAATGTCGTTCACCTTTTTTATCCCTTGAAAATAGAGTTCACACTAGACAAAATAGTCATTTGATTATCGTCCTAATATTTAGTATTTTGAAATCTATTAAAATTTTAGTTACTAAATCTTTCCACGTAAGAAATTCTAATATTAAGGACTTTAAATTTGAGTAGGATTTTACCTTATTTAATTTTACAAGTATTTTCCTTAAATCCAATACTTTCATGTTTCTAAGATTTTCAATATTACGGATCGTTATTAAAGCTTCTTTTTTTTCAACGCTTTTGTCTTCATTTTGAAGTAAACTTAAATTTAAATAGCAATATGTTCATAAACAGATATATGAAAATTAAATACAAATATTAATTTGTTTTGTGGTCTGCTATGTAATTATGAATTTGCCACGATTCTAATGATATAAAAACTAAGAATCCTACTTTTCCTCTTTAAAGTTTCCTAGAATTATGTTCGTTTTAGTTAAATAGGAATCATTATGAAATCATCTACTGTTACGTATCGTTTTATAGTTTATCGTATCGTACTGTATTGTATTGTACTGTATCTTTTGACAAATATAATGTTTGGATAGATTGTGTTGTTTGCCATCATTTCATGATATCACACACCAGCGATATGAAGAATAAACTGCAATATTGTAAAGAAAAATTATGATACAAGTAAAATTATTATATAAAAAGGTAGGGTAAATGATAAAATAAAATTATTTAATAATAATGAAGGGTGAGATTGAGAGAAAAAGACAAGGTAACGACGCGATCACACCAAATTGGTCATTACATAAAGTGACACATTTTGTCGTTATGTAACGAGAAATTTAACGATACAATACAATAAAATTTAAGTAACAATGAAAACAAATATCGTATTTAACGTAACAATACGATACAATACAATGGGTAACAACCATCCAAACAAGCTGTAAGTTTTTGTATATTTCTTTTTTCTTTTGTCAGAATTATTTTAATCATATTTAGACTAAAATAGATGTTCAGTAATAAAATTAGATAGAAACGACTTAAACTTTTTCTAGAATTTATGACCTTAATAATCAATAAGAACCTTTATTTCATTGCATGGTAATGTTAGGAAGATCCTTTCCAAGTTTTCAAATTTTAACACATAAGAATCGTTAAGCAATTACTGAAATTCCAATCTTTTGTCGATTACCTTTTGTTTAATTTTCATTCTATATTAAATAATAATAAATTTGTTGTGAATATATGAAATATACTGCATCCTACATGACAATATCAGTTGTATTGATTCTAATTTTTCACACGTGGACAAAGAGTTAGGTGATTTATAAGTTTACCATTAAAAATAAAGTTTACATTAGATTACAAAAAGTATACTATAAAATTATTATTTAATAAATTTCTTAATATTTAAAACTTTTAAATTAATAAAATTTTAACTATTAAACCTTTTCTTATTTGAACTATATAAAAACTCCTAATTACTCGAAATATTTTTACTTTTATTTCTTTTTTAAACGAGCTAATTTTTTACCACGCTCTTTTCTTCTATAATTTTTTAAATAAAAATTAATGTTTCCAATTTTGTTAAAACTTCTTAATGGTCATGTTGATTAGAAGAGGGTGATAATAAATAAATTTAACAAGATTGCTGCAAGGAGATTAAAATTAATTATCTATTCTTTTGTATATTTGGTTGATGATACTAAGGATATATACTAACTATAAGACCATGAGTCGATTAAGACTTTAGTATTTTAATTTTAAATAAATTAACATTTAAATTTAAAGTTTTAGTATGAATTTTCACTCTATATTTTAAAGATTTTTTGATCTTATATAATTGAAAATTTATTTTATTCTAGAAAAACAGTTAATTACTTCACCATATATTAAAAGCAGTAAGAAAAAAACTGAATTAAAACACTTTATTTCCAAGCCAATACCTTAATTTACTATAATGCATATTTCCTTCAACTAGATGAATGACTTTTTTTTTGGGTTAAAAAAAAGTTTGTTACATGATTTGACTTTAAGAAAAATAGAAATTAGGTATGAAATTCGTCTCATAGCTAATGAGAATTTTCTTTTGACAATCTGTCACTAATCCATAGCTAAAGTTTACTTAGAAATTAATATTTATTGTTTAGCTACATAATTTATTTATCGTAATTTTTTTAGTTGCTCTGTCTAGAATACATATTACCTAGACAATTATTTTCATTTTTAAGTTAAAACAAAAGAAGGATAAATGATAGATTACTAAGTTATCAAAATTATCTTGATGTCGATTATCAAAATGATAGACCATGAGTCGATTATCAAAATTATCAGACAAGAGGGGTTTTTCTGATGGTAAGCAACCTCCACTTCCAACCAAGAGGTTGTGAGTTCGAGTCTACCCAAGAGCAAGGTGGGAAGTTCTTGGAGGGAATAGATGCCGAGGGTCTATTTGGAAACAGTCTCTCTACCCTAGGGTAGGGGTAAGGTCTGCGTACACACTACCCTCCCCAGACCCCACTAAGTGGGATTATACTGGGTTGTTGTTGTTGTTGTTGTTGTTACTAAGTTATCAAAATTATCTTGATTGTTTTCATGCTTAGCTGGGTTATCTTCTATTTTGTTGACTAAATAAGATCAATATTCATCATTTTCAAGAACTTATAATTTTAAAATTTATATTATAACTCATACATATTATTTAATAGTATTTATATAATTTTAAAATATATATACTTATTGATATAGGATACACGCGCATTGCGCGTATCCTAAAACTAGATTTCAATATGATCAAACATTATTATTAAGAAAATTCCCTTAAGAATAATAATTATTCTCTTTAATGTTAAGAATAAATAATTAAGTCCTAATTAACCAGAAAAGTCTTTGATTTTACTAATGTGTAGAAAATTCAAGTCATTCTTTTTAAAATTCATCATATAAATCGGTTATAGGTAATTGTTAAAAATACAAATATTATATAATAATATGAAGCATTAGAGACAAAATATATTCTCAGTGAGTTGTCATTACTTATTTTTCTTTCTTTCGATATTCATTTAAACAAATAACAACTCTCTATATTTTTCTACGTACAAAGTTACTTATTGTAAACTATTATCTTAATGTAGGCATTTTAAAACTTAGTATTTGATAATTTCATTTACTTGTTTTTCTTGTACATATATTTTATTGATTGATGTTAAGCATTGGCGCAAAACACACGTGTCACGCACGTACACTAAAGCTAGTAATTTAAAATGGGTTAACGGGTCTCATGTTAAGTCAATTGTGAACCTCCGGTGAGAGAATTAGACTTCTCGGGTTGTTATTTTGTTGGAGATATGGGCAAAGTTTGATAACTTTGTTGTCCAAAAAAATACAAAATTTACTTTGGTGAGTTATTTGTATAACGTGGATGACCATTTGGGGAATTGTGGCACATACAAATAGTACTAGAGATATATGTTTGAAATAGCGTGTCATGCGGATAATTTCAGGTGACATGTTAGAGAGAAAACGAACGTATGTTTTATGAGGCGCCCTCTTTTTTGTCTATATAAAAAATAATATTTTTTTATATTTAAAAATAATATAATTTTAATTTTTTATTTTATTCTTAATGAGATGATTTGTAGTTATAGATAAAAGTGCATGAGTGCATGTGCATCCATCTAATGTTTAATTAGACGATTAGATAAGGAGATGCAAAAAACCAAAAAAAAAAAAAAAAAAAAGAATCGAACGAGAATTTTCTCTATTTTATATCTTTAAGTATAACTGTAATTTAAGTGATATATGTTGCTCAAGTAATAGTAAATAATAAATATATTATTTTCTCAATTGTATATCGAGTAAAAACCAATTACGGCACAAAAAATTGATTGTAGAAAATAATGTACTGCATATTTTGAATTTGATGTGATATACCGTTATATCATTTCGAAAAACAGTAATTTCTGTGATTTCATAGAATAAAAAATTCTTTATGTTACCAGTATTTAAATTAAACTCTAGTAACCAAACATGGAGGTGTTACAATTATCTAGGTTTCTCTCCAAAATTCTTTTTCCGAACTGTTCTTTTTCAATTAGGTTTCCCTTGTGATTCCCCCCCCCCCCCCCTATTCGGTCCCTATTTGCAGAAAAGAAAACGAGATTTTTCCTTTCGTTTTTTCGTTTTTTTGCTCTGATGCACGAGATCTTATACTCCATCCGTTCCAATTTATGTGAACATGTTTGACTGGGCATGGAGTTTAAGAAAAAATTAAGATTTTTGGAATTTGTGGTCCTAAACAAGTCCAAATGGGGCCCAGAGTATTTGTGTGGTTATAAAAGCTTCTCATTAAGGGTAGAGTTGTAGCTTTAAGCTAAATTGTTACCAAATTTAGAAAGGGTTCATTCTTTTTGGAACAGACCAAAAAGGAAATAGGTTCACATAAACTGAAACAGAGGGAGTAGTAATTTTCATTTATTATCTTTTTCTTTTATTGTGGATGAATACAAAACAAAGTAATTAGTTAAGATTCATGTAGCGGACCTTAATTTACTTAGAATTTCAGATGTAGTGTATTAATTTCGAATTCTACAAAAACTCATTCAATTTACTGAATTTGAAATTAAATACATAGTTTAAATTAAAATTATAGAATTCGAATGAACTCATAACTTATTAATTATAACCGCCTCCATAACTGAGAATGCATATTGCCAATCTACATTTATTTGGTAGAAGTGTAACAATAATTTTTTTGGTAATAATAAAATAATATTAATCTAATAAAGTCGTTACATTGTCTCTAGGAGTATCATTTAGAATACTACCATTTGTTAACTCCAGCCAAATTATTACATTCTAGCCGAAATGTTTTCTTACAGAAGTAATAAGTTGTTTTGGAAGTAGACAAATGGAAATGAAGGAAAGTCCCGGATCTTACGACCAAAAAAAAGAAGAAACAAAAATGAAAACTACGTATTATTACTAATATAATAAGTTTACTACTACAAAGTCTTTATTAGTAGTAGTATTGTTTTTCTTCCTTCTTTCAATTATTTGTGTACTTCCATAAATAACTTAATAATTCTACATAAACATGTCATATTCTTTCCTTTTTAGTCGATCTGAAAAAGAATTATACTTTTTAGTTTTAGTAATAATATAACTTTAATGATATGATTTATAGTCGCACGAATATTTATAACTTATTTTAGACCACAAGTTTTAATTTTTTATTTTATTTTGTGTCCCGTCAAACATATCACATCAACTAAGACGAGCAAGTAGTAGTTATTGTTTCTTCTTCTTTCTTTCTTTGCATTCGTCGTGAGAGTCTTTTATTCCATTTCAACAATCATTTGTCTGCTTTTAAAAAGAACTTAGTACTACCATTATTTTCCTTATTTTCCACAATCATTAATTTTCCTCCATGGCTTCTATCTGGCTAGCTCTTGCGTTAGTTGCACTGCCTTTTCTTCTGCAGAAAATGTTCAAGTTGAAGAAGAAACTTCCCCCGAGGCCAAGATCAGGGCTTCCACTTAATGGAAATCTACACATGATAGGTGAAAATCTTCACCAAGATCTTTATAAAATAGCCAAGAAATATGGTCCTATAATGACCATCCGCTTTGGTCTTGTTCCTACTATAGTTGCTTCCTCTCCTCATGCTGCAGAACATTTCTTGAAAAACCATGACCTAATTTTTGCTAGTAGACCATATAATGCAGCTTGTCATTATATTTTTTATAATCAAAGAAATGTGATCATGGCCAAGTATGGTCCATATTGGAGAAACAAGCGTAAATTATGCACTCTACAATTGCTAAGCAGTGTCAAGTTCAATTCATTTCAACCTATGAGGAAACAAGAGCTTGAAATTCTTATCAATTTCCATAAAAAGGCAGCATTGAATCAAGATGAAGTTGATATTAGT
Source organism: Nicotiana sylvestris (assembly GCF_000393655.2). Classification (NCBI taxonomy): domain Eukaryota; kingdom Viridiplantae; phylum Streptophyta; class Magnoliopsida; order Solanales; family Solanaceae; genus Nicotiana; species Nicotiana sylvestris. The sequence goes on from NC_091061.1 coordinate 36,610,355, forward strand.
GCTAAAGTTGCATATCTTAGCGCCAATATGGCTTGTCTTATGGTATTTGGGAAAAAGTATAATATCGATGAGGATAATAAGGGTTTCAAAGGTGTGATTCAAGAGACATCGCATATAGCAGCAAGGCCAAATCTTGCTGAATTATTTCCTTTTCTTCGTTTTCTTGATCTCCAGGGATTGGCTCGTCGAATGAAACAAGTAGCTAAGGGTTGTGATGAGTTTTTGGAGAATGTTATTGACGAACATGTTCATTTATCCACTGATGAGAAGAAGCAAACTAGTAATATTGCTGATACACTGATGGGAATTATGCAATCTGGAAAAGCTGAATTCGAGTTCGATCGTTGTCATGTCAAAGCTGTTTTGCTGGTAATATTCATTAGAGTTCAGTATATGTACTTATTCATTTTCTGTTCTCCTTAAACTGTATATAGTTCACGTACGTGGTTTTTCCTGTTTAGGAGGAAAAAATGTAAAAATTGCACGGGGCACCCTATTTGGTCGTCCCCATTTAATCTATACCCATTTTTTAAAAAGGTTTTAACTTGTACCCACTTTTTAAACAACTACAGCCCCCTTTCTCCTCTTCCTTCTCCTCCTTCGTTTTCTTCTTCTTCTTCTTCTTCTTCTTCTTCTTCTTCTTCTTCTTCTTCTTCTTCTTCTTCTTCTTCTGTTGGTGCTGCTATGAAACTTCACTTCATGGCCATAAATATGTTTATCAGATTATTTTAAAACAAATTATAAATAATTACGTAAGTTAGTAGACAATAATTTGTGAATATTTCCACGTACGTAAGTTAGTATACAATGATAATTCTGTTTTTTCACGTTTATTGTTTCCAAAATTTATGATTTACATACTGTTGACAATTTGGTTATTTATCTAGTATGTTAGAAAGCTTTTTCAAAAACTTCAGCTTATATAGTGCTGAAGTTTTTACAAATGAATTAAATAACTTCAGCATCTTCTGCTAAAGTTTTTGAAAAGTTTTATGACAAAACTAATGAATCCAGGACAAAAAAAACTTCAGCTTTTAGTGCTGAAGTTTTTACAAATAAACTAATAGCCCGTTTGGCCAAGCTTCTAAAATGAGCTTATTTTGAGAAGTGCTTTTCTCAAAAGTACTTTTAAAAAAAGTGCTTTTGGTAAAAAGTAGTTTGTGTTTGGCTAAATAGATGGTGTTTGGCTAAGCTTATAAGCAGGTCAAACTAGCTTATAAGCATTTTTTGGCTTATCTACGCGTTTGATAAAATTAAAAGTGTTTATAAGTTAAGTACTTATAAGCCAAAAATAAGCCAAAAGTCATAAGTTGGTCTCTCCCAACTTATCAAATTTCAGCTTATAAGCACTTTAGATTTGACCAAAACACTTACTATTTTATCCCTAAAATACTTCTTTTTAAAACAAAAGTATAGTTTAACTCTTCAAAACCTATAAAGAGACGTTACCTTCCAGCCATGCCTCTATAAACAGATGTTGCCTTCTCTCTATAAACAGTAGAGGGGTTGATCTTATTGCTTCCTCTGCTACGCGGAATTCCCTAATTTCGTTCTCCTCTGCTCGTGGGTTGTCCATTGGTTGACTCTGATTCTCGCGCTCTCATTGTTGAAGGAAAGCTCTCTCCAGCCGTGCCTCTGCAACTATCATAAATATCTTGTGGTAACGAAATTCACTTGTCTTCTTAAGACTGCTTTGTTTCAACAGTACTGATTATGATTGTTGTGTTAATGCTACTGGATATTGACAGTAATATTTATGGCTACTTTGTTTCAAGAGTGATTGCTATGTTTCCCAACTCAATATTTTGCTCTCGTTTGTTCATTAAACTCACTTTTACTGTTTTTCTGTAAATATGCTCCAGATTTGAAGTGTTGTCCCCTTTAGGGCTCTTCGTTTAATCACTCTCTTTACACTCTTTAATGAAAGGAAAAGTGTGTGCCAGTGACTTTTACTGATCTCAAAATCTATATGATATATTTTCTTATTGGCTCGCTATTTATTTAAGTCAGAGAAGCAAAGGCCAATTTTTTTTTCTCGTCTCTTCTTCGGGTGAGTTTTCAATCCATTCCCAGTCATGTAGTCCTTCCTTTTGATGTGCCCATTTTAGTGCAAAACCTCTCATGTATGTTGCTGTGAAAGTTCTGGGTTGTGCTCTTCCCTTGGTTGTAGTATCATCAATTAAGATTACCACACTACATTGCCTTTTCCTTTTCATATTATCTTTCAAATCCATGCTTGTGCATACCATAATTGTTCCTTCAAGTGAATGAGCACTTGGTGCTAATACCACCCATTGAATTCGGAGTATATGGCATTGTCTTGACACAGTTTTGACGTGATGTATTGTATCAATGTGCTGCCATGTGTTTTTGTTCGTTAATGCATCGTATGTGCCCCCATTTCCTTACTAAAATCTGCTCCTCCTCTGCATTGTCAATCTTAGCAGAACACTGATTATTAATTCTCTTGGCATTGTTGCATCTGTGAGATTGGTTTTCTCAGAATTGTTGCATCCGTGCAGATGTCTTATGCTTTCCTCATTTTTCATATTGTCCTTGTTAGGCCAAAAGCATCCAGTTGTAGTATACATGTTTGCATCCAAAGATCTGTATGCAAACACTAGGGGGTGTAGAATGGCCTCAAGAAAATTAAGGTTGGTGAAGAAAGAATATATAAGGAGATTAGAGGTATCACTGTCAATAGACACTAAGTGATTTATTGGGCTACATGTGAGGACTATTTTGAGCAAATTTTATATGCAGAATTTTGGAGTCCTACTATTTAACCTGTGCACATCTGGTGAAATAATGACACCATGTTTCTTTTATTACTAACTGTTACTTTAACGGTTAGTTTCTTTAGCTTCGCAAATTATGGGACATAAAAAAATAAGAAGGCGTTCTTTTGAACTTTGTTTATTTTCAGTTGTGCATAAATATTATTATATGTGTATATTTATAGCTAAATCTTGTAATCTCTTCAGATTGTTAACATTCAATTATGGGGGAACGGCATAATGCTAAGTGGGACAAATATAAACATATTAAATTTATTGAATTGTGTGAGCAAGAAGTTAGAAAAGGAAATAGGCCAAACACTTACTTGTCTAAAGATGGATGGAAGAATATGGTAAATGAGTTCAATAAGAAGACGGGGCGAGAATATACTAAAAAACAAATGAAAAACCATTGGGATCACATGAAAGCATAGTGGACTCTTTTTAAGCAGTTGATGAGAGGTGAGACAGGTTTAGGATGGGATCCCACAAGAAAAATAATTATTGCAGATGATGATTGGTGGGAGCAAAAAATTAAGGTACATTGCTTGCCCTTTTCTATAATTATTTCATATCTATTTTAATTGTTAGTTTTATTTGTTTGCTTAGAGTAATTTTAAATTCTTTTTACAGGAGAATTCTAAATACAAAAAATTTAGGAACAAAAACCTTTCGTTGATATGGTTTCGTTACGATGCTTTATTTACTGATATTATTGCCACCGGAGAGAGAGCACGTGCAGCAAATCAAGAACAAGAGTCGGAAGTTGGGTTAGATCAAGATGATGATGGAACAAATGATGTTTATGATAATGACATAGAACAATGGAATGATGAAAGAAGCGATGAAAGTCATGACTTGCAGAATATGGATTCAATTACGTTTCCTGAGCCATCGCTTAAAAAGCGAAAGTCAATAGATGGCAGTGGCAGTAGCAGTCAAGTGAAAAAGCACAAGACAAAAAATAATTCATTATTGCTAAAGGAGGAGATACACTCCCTAGTTGAGTTCATATCTAATGATAACACATCTAAATCTTTAGAGTCCACCATTGAGAAGTGCATGGACATTTTAGAAAATATTTCTGGTATTCTTGGGGGGAGTGATATTTTTAATTGTGCTGTGAACTTGTTGACACAGAAAGAGATGCGACATGCATTTTTAAAGTTGTCCACTGATGAAGCTAGGAAATCTTGGTTGGAGTACAACCACCGACGATCCTTCGTGCCAAATAATCCATCTAATCCAATCTCAGAAGTTGTTGATGATGCCTTACCCATATTACATTAGCATTAGACATTTTAACTTGCCCTTTAAAGTATGTGCAGAAGGTTATATTTTCTTAATATTTTATTTCCTGTTTAGACATAATGGTGATTTAATCTTTTCTTGTTTAGACATTACGTGTTTTATTTTAATAGATGACTACTATCAACTTTGAAGTTAGCATTTGTCATTTTTAATTCGTAACAGTTTGTATGTTTGTTTCATTTCAGTTTAATGGAGTGCTGGAACAATGACTTGTTAAATGACGAAAATGAAGAAGAGGAAACTCAAGAAAATAAGAACCGGATGGCACTATGTCGAATAGCATGTAAGAGTATATTGATATATTATGAGAAATACATTTGCAAGGAACAATTTCGTACATTTAAACGCACTGGGAATATATTTATCCAAGAGATATTACATGGAAATGAGACTCGGTGTTATGAAAATTTTAGATTGAGGAAGTAAGTATTTCTTGATTTAAGCAAAGATCTAACTGATAAATATGGTCTTAAACCCACGCGTGGAATGTCTGTCTATAAGGAGTTAGGGATGTTCTTGATGATTTGTGCACATGGTGCCGGAAATCGATTGGTACAAGAGATTTTTTAACATTCAGGAGAAACAATTCATAGGCATTTTCATAGTGTTCTAAAGGCTATTGGTAAGCTTGCAAGAGACATAATTCAACCACATCCAAGTTATAATAATGGTGCGGGAGATCAGAAGCCATGTAATCAACGATATCTCACTTTCTTTAAAGTAAGTGACATACTTAATTACACTATTATATTTTTTACATTTTAACTCAAAAAATTATCTAGTGTAAACTTATATTTAGTTTATGCATGTATATATTTTTAGGATTGTATTGGAGTACTTGATGGCACACATGTGAAAGCAAGATTGCCTCAAGGTCAAGAGATACCATATATTGGGCGTAAAGGTTATCCTACTCAAAATATTCTTGCTATTGTCGACTTTAATATGTGTTTTACATTTGCATGGGCTGGGTAGGAAGGAGCACCTCATGATAACTGTATATTTGGTGAGGCACTTCGTAGACCCGAGCTGAATTTTCCACATCCATCTGGGACAAATATTATCTTGTTGATGCAGGATATTCACACATAAAGGGATATATGGCTCCATATAAAGGGGATAATGTGAGATACCACCTTGCAGAATTTCCTCAAGGTGCGACACGACAATTGCGAGCACCAAATGGACATAAAGAAATGTTCAATTATTTGCATTCTTCTTGCAGAAACATTGTAGAGCGATTATTTGGGGGTTGAGGAAATATGTGAGGCACAGGGTTAACTCGTTCGGGAAGGTGTTTTGCTCCCGCAGAGTTAAGAAGGGCCAATCCAGTAGCGACAAAGAATCCAGTTACTGAGGAAGAGGCGGAAGAATTTTTAAAGAAAATGAAGGCGCAAAATTACTCCATTGTGGAGCAGTTGAGGAAGACCCCGGCACAGATCTCATTGTTATCGTTATTGATCCATTCAGATGAGCACCGCCGGGTATTGATGAAAATTCTGAACGAAGCCCATGTTCCGGATAAGATGTCCGTGAACCATCTGGAGAAAATAGCAAACAAGATTTTCGAGGTCAACAGGGTCACTTTTTCAGACGACGAGTTGCCCGTGGAGAGTACAGAACATAATAGAGCCCTTTATTTGACCGTGAAGTGCGAAGACTCGGTAGTCACTCGAGTACTGATTGATAATGAGTCTAGTGCCAATATTTATCCTTTGACCACATTGAACAAACTGAAGGTCGATGGTGACAGAATTCACAAGAACAATATCTATGTTTGAGGGTTTGATGGTGGTGGTACAGACACAGTGGGTGACATCATGCTTGAATTAACAATTGGTCCAGTTGAGTTCACCATAGAGTTTTAAGTGTTAGACGTGGCAGTGTCATATAATATTCTGTTGGGGCGACCCTGGATCCACGCTGCCAAAGCAGTGCCTTCTACATTACATCAGATGGTCAAATTCGAATGGGATAGACAAGAGATCGTAGTACATGGGGAAGACAATGCAAGCGCCATAAGGGATGCCATCGTACCCTTCATAGAAACTGATGATGACAAGGGATTGTGGGTCTACCAGGTTTTCGATACGGTTTTAGTGGACAAAGTTCCCGAAGGTGAAAGCATCCCACTTCCCAAAATAGCAGCTACAACTGTCATGGTAGCCTCGGAGATGTTGAAGAACGGGTTTGTGCCAAGCAAAGGTTTAGGGGTTGATCTTCAGGGTATTGTTCAGCCGGTTTCTTTGCCCAAAAATCTGTAGACCTTTGGGTTGGGGTTCAAGCCTATAGCGGCGGATGTGAGACAGGCCCGCAAGTTGAAGAAAAGAGTCTGGGTCCTTCCCAAGCCAATCCCGCGCCTATCCAGATCATTTGTCAGAGCAGGTATCAGAAAGTTGTCGGTCACGAAAGTTCTCGGACCACTGATTGGTCCAGATGGAGATTTGAATGAGGGCTTGGAAAGGCTGTTCGCCAATGTCAACATGATAGAAGCTAGAGAAGGGTCCAGTAGGCTAGATGTACAGTTTGTGGGGCCTAGGGCAAATATCAACAATTGGATGGCTACTCCTCTTCCTACCCGGAGGGAGTCTTGGTAGTGGGCTCTGATTTTTCTTTCTTGTCTTTTTGGATTATTCCAGGGTTGTAATCTAGTTTTGTTTTGTATTCGGCAAAGTGTGAAACTCTGTTATCCCGTATTTTAATAAAGTGAAAGCTTTTTCTTCTTATTTTGTTCTAATTTTGTTTTCTTCTTTTCTCTTTCTGAACAGTTCTCTTTATATTGGTTCTAATGACATGGCATGCACAACGGATCTTCAACCCAGTCTAAAAAATCAATCTGATTCCGAACTAATTGTACAAGAGGTCGATTATGATGATGAATCGGAATACGATGAGGACGAAGCCATCGAAGAGATAAACAGAGAGTTAAGCCAGTTTGAAGAGAAATCCAAACCCAACTTAAATGACACAAGAAGCCATCAATTTAGGGGATGCAGATGATATCAGGGAAACTAAAATAAGCATCCACATTGCACCGAATATCAGGGAAGAACTAATCAAAGCACTTATTGAGTTCAAAGACGTTTTTGCATGGTCGTATGATGACATGCCGGGGTTAAGCACGGATTTAGTGGTTCACAAATTGCCCATTAACCCGGTATGCCCTCCCGTCAAGCAAAAATTGAAGAAATTCAAAACAGATATGAGTGTGAAGATTAAAGAGGAAGTAACCAAGAAGCTGCAAGCAAAGGTTATTCGGGTCACTCGATATCCTGATTGGTTGGCTAATGTGGTGCCAGTGCCGAAGAAAGATGGGAAGATCAGGGTGTGGGTCGATTACCACAATCTGAACAGGGCAAGCCCAAAGGATAACTTTCCATTACCCAATATCCATATCTTGATCGATAATTATGTCAGACGTGAGATCGGGTCTTTTGTGGATTGCTATGCTGGGTATCATCAGATTCTGATGGATGAAGAAGATGCGGAAAAGACGGCTTTCATTACGCCGTAGGAGACTTATTGCTACCGGGTAATGCCATTTGGTTTGAAGAATGTTGGGGCAACGTACATGAGAGCAATGACTACTGTGTTTCATGATATGATACACAAAGAGATTGAGGTATACGTGGACGATGTGATCATAAAATCCAAGCATCAGGAAGACCACGTAGCAGACCTAAGGAAGTTTTTCCAAAGACTTCGAAGGTACGATATTAAGCTCAACCCGGCCAAATGTGAATTTGGTGTTCCATCTGGAAAGCTGTTGGGATTCATCGTCAGTTGGCGAGGCATTGAGTTGGACCCGTCAAAGATCAAATCCATCCAAGATTTGCCACCGCCGAAGAACAAGACAGAAGTAATGAGTCTGTTGGGAAGGTTGAATTATATCAACAGGTTTATTGTGCAACTCAAAGCAACTTGTGAACCCATTTTTCGGCTACTGAAGGAAGATGTTGTGGTAGAATGGACGGCAGAATGTCAGGAAGCATTTGACCAAATCAAAGGATATTTATCAAATCCACCTGTGTTGGTTCCACCTGAGCCGGGAAGACTGTTAATTCTTTATCTAACGGTCCTGGAGAATTCGTTTGGCTGCGTACTGGGGCAACAAGACATTACAGGAAGGAAGGAGCAAACCATCTATTATCTCATCAAGAAGTTTACAGGCTATAAGGTTAAGTACACTCAACTCGAGAAGACATGTTGCGCCCTAACTTGGGTGGCCTAGAAATTGAAGCATTATCTGTCATCATATACTACTTATCTCATTTCACGCTTGGATCCACTGAAGTATATTTTCCAGAAGCCTATGCCCATAGGGAGATTGGCGAAATGACAGATATTACTCACAGAATTCGACATCGTCTATGTGATGAGGACGGTCGTGAAGGCCCAAGCATTTGCTGATCACTTGGCTGAGAATCTTGTTGATGAAGAATACGAGCCCTTGAGGACGTATTTCTGATGAAGAAGTGGTGCATATAGATGAGTTGGAAATGACCAAGGAACCAGGATGGAAGCTTTTTTTCGATGGAGCCGCAAATGCGTAGGGAGTTGGAATAGGAGCGGTACTTATTTCTGAAACAGGACATCATTATCCTGTTACAGCTCAGCTCCATTTCTATTGTACCAACAACATGGCTGAGTATGAGGCATGCATTTTGGGTTTACGGCTAGCTGCAGACATGGATGTCCAGGACGTATTGGTCTTGGAAGACTCGGACCTCCTGGTGCATCAGATTCAGGGTGAATGGGAAACAAGGGATTTGAAGCTCATACCATATCGACAATGTTTGCACGATCTGAGCAAGCGATTTCGATCAGTGGAGTTCAGACACATCCCAAGAGTTCATAATGAGATTGCCGATGCTTTGGCCACCTTAGCATCAATGTTGAACCACCCAGACAAAATTTATGTTGACCCGTTGCATATTCAGGTTCGTGATCAGCATGCTTATTGCAACATGTTAGAGGAAGAACTGGATGGAAAACCATGGTTCTATGATGTCAAGGAATACCTCAGGATGGGGATATACCCGGGGCAGGCCACCGGAGATCAAAAAAGAGCCATTCGGCGACTGGCAAATTGATTTTTCCTTAGTGGAGGAGTGTTGTACAAAAGAACACCAGATTTGGGATTGCTGAAATGTATAGATGCTAGTCAAGCCACGACAGTTATGACAGAGCAACATGTTGGAGTTTGTGGGCCACATATGAGCGGATATGTATTGGCGAAAAAGATTCTTCGAACAGGGTACTATTGGCTCACTATGGAGCGTGATTGTATCAGTTTCGTGCGAAAATGCCATCAGTGTCAGATACACAGAGATCTGATTCATTCTCCGCCGATAGAATTGCATACAATGTCAGCACCATGGACATTTGTTGCCTGGGGCATGGATGTCATTGGACCTATTGAGCCGGCAGCTACCAACGGTCATAGGTTCATTCTGGTGACCATCGATTATTTCACTAAGTGGGTTGAAGCTAAAACTTTCAAGTCGGTAACTAAGAAGGCAGTGGTAAATTTTGTTCATTCCCATATCATCTGTAGATTTGGGATCCCAAAGGTGATCATTACGGATAATGGTGCTAATCTTAACAGCAATTTGATGAAAGAGGTATGTCAACAGTTCAAGATTACACACCGTAATTCCACCCCATATCGTCCTAAGGCGAATGGAGTAGTTGAGGCAGCAAACAAAAACATAAAGAAGATACTTCGGAAGATGGTAGAAGGTTCGAGGCAATGGCATGAAAAATTACCATTTGCATTGTTGGGTTATCGCACTACTGTCCGTACTTCAGTAGGGAAACTCCTTATTTGTTGGTATACGGAACTGAAGCAGTGATACCGGCAGAAGTTGAAATTCCATCCCTTCGGATTATCGCTGAGGCTGAGATTGATGATGACGAGTGGGTCAAAACCCATTTGGAGCAAATGAACTTGATTGATAAAAAGAGGTTGGCAGCTGTGTGTCATGGCCAGTTATATCAAAAGAGAATGGCAATAGCCTACAACAAAAAGGTGCGTCCCCGGAAGTTTGAAGTGGGCCAGCAAGTGCTGAAACGCATCCTCCCACATCAGGCTGAGGCAAAGGGCAAGTTCGCCCCGAATTGGCAAGGGCAATTCATTGTAACCAGAGTGTTGTCCAATGGCGCTTTATGTTTAACAGATATCGAAGGGAAATGCGTTGACATGGCTATCAATTCTGACGCAGTTAAGAGATATTATGTATGATTTCTTTTAATTGTAATTGTTGTTTGTTTGCATTTGGCATGGTATCGGAGAATGAAATGACGGAGGCAATTTGTTCTTCCATCCAAACACTTCAACCTTTGCTTCCCTTTTTTAGCCTTATTTATTCTTTCATACCCCTCTTTTGGAATTAGTAATGAAAATGAAAGAAAAAGAGAAGAGAAAAATAATGATAATAAAGACAAAAGAAAAGTCACAAGGAAAACAAAGGAATTGGGAACTACGTTTGACCTGATTATTCAAAAAGGATACGTAGGCGCCTCACGGCTCGGTCATAGTGTAATAAGAATCAAAAGTCCCCAAGCAAGAAAACTGGGACAGAAGTTGTGTTTATAATTTTGGGGAAAGAAAGTTGATTCCAAGAGTTGTAATGTTTTACCCATCAAAATTATTTTAAATTTTTCTGTTAGCCATACACAAAAACCCATATTGATGTCCAAAAAAAGACCTCCCGATCAGTATCCGGGAAGTGCCAAGTCATGCAAATGGAAGTCGGGAATAACACTCTGATCCTCAGCAGAGAAGAGGATCATAAGCTGGAAATGAATTGATAGCCGAAAGAATCCCCAGCAGAGAGAGTCATATCGGTAACACTCCAATCCCCAGCTGAAAAAAATAAAATAAAATGAGAGAGTCTTATCGGTGAAAACCTTCACAGGCACCATAAGGCAACGAGAGTTGAGGGAAATGAGAGAGTCTTAATAGTGAAAACCCCTCGAAGGGCACTATGAGGCGACAAGGGGTCAAAAGAATCAAACAAGATAAAATTGACGGAAAGGATCCGTCGAGGCATCAAGCAGTGCAAAGATGTTGAGTCGACAAAAGAATTGGGCGCTTACATATCCCCAACAAAGTAAGACCATTAGAAAGATTGATTGATATAAATAGACTGTGTTGGTTAATCCAAAATGCACTACGTGATCATTGGGATCGGTTGTACCATTCAGATAAGTTTTTTTCCCTTTTTCTTCTCCCCAACATTTTTCAGAAAACTATTCTTCTCTTATTTTCTTGAATTCATCATTTTTTATTTTTAAGGACTTTATCTCCCCAGCAGTTTGTTTTTTAAAAGGATTTTCAGATCTTATTACCAGTTGCCAAGATTGTGCAAAAACACAATGTGGATAGGACGGGCCAAAGATAATACAATGGAACGAGAAAGACGTTCGTTGCAAGACCAAATGATGGATTGGTCTAGGATTTCGGGGAGAGTATGGAGAAAAGTGGGAAGCAACAATTGGTGAATAAAGAATCATCAAGAAACAAGAGCATCCCTGGCAGATTATCGACCAAGTTCCAAGAGGGTCGGACAACACGGAGCAGGGAAAGAAGAGGGGGAAAACCATCCCCATCAGGGATATGATCGCCAGCAGGAATATCATCCCCAACAAATAATCTCATCCCCAGCAAGCTTTGGTAATGTAATGGAACACAAAGCTGGGAAAGGAGAAAGAGAAAACCATCCCCATCAGGAGTGGCACGACCATTCACCATGTTTTAAACTAACAAAAAATTTTCTTTGATTTGAAGCAAGGACAGGAAATGTTATAGATGATGAAAAGACATCATGATACAAGAAAGATTGTCAAACTGGGGCAGAAAATTTTCTTTCATTTTGAAAATTTTCCGGAAGTCCGGTACCCACTTGGGGAAGAAGCAAGATAACACAAGTTTGGGGGAAAATGGTATCCCCAGCAGTTTCGGAACAAGACCAAACAAGTTTAAACGAAGCAATTTCGGAAGGGAGATAACACAAGTCATAAGGGAAGTAGTTCCAGTGGAAGGAAAAGCACCAGCTTTAAGGGTAGTAGTCTTTAAAGGAGGAAAATAACATATTTTTGAATAAAACACTGGTGTTATTCCCAGCAGTTTTCAGAGGAATGAAACACCAGTTTTGAGGGAAGCAGTTCTGAAAGAAGATGATTCAAGTTAAAGGATTCAGGAGCCCGCCTGTAGAATGGAGGTTGTCATATTTTAAGTCAAAGGAGTCAGGAGCCCCCCTGGAGAATGGAGGTGTTATATTTTTAAGAAGTTGTTAAAGTCAGGAGCCCGCCTGGAGAATAGAGGTGTTATATTTTTAGGAAGTTGTTGAAGTCAGGAGCCCGCCTGGAGAATGGAGGTGTTATATTTTTAAGAATTTGTTAAAGTGAGGAGCCCGCCTGGAGAATAGAGGTGTTATATTTTTAGGAAGTTGTTGAAGTCAGGAGCCCGCCTGAAGAACGGAGGTGTTATGTTTTTAAGAAATTGTTGAGGTCAGGAGCTCGCCCGGAGAATGAAAGTTTTATATTCTGGAGAAATAGTTATTGTTGAAGTTAGGAGCCCGCCTGGAGGATGGAGGCTGCATTATCTTTGAATTGCCGTTGAAGTTAGGAGCCCGCCTGGAGAATGGAGGCCGTATTATCTTTTAAAGTCAAGTTGGAGTCAGGAGCCCGCCTGTAGAACAGAGGAGTACATTTCAAAACGAAGTCAGGGGCCCGCCTGTAGAACAGAGGAACAAATTTCAAGATTGAGGTCAGGAGCCCGCCTGTAGAACGGAGGTTGTTATAATTTTAAGTCGAAGAAGTCAGGGTAGAACGGAGGTTGTTATAATTTTAAGTCAAAGAAGTCAGGAGCCCGCCTGTAGAACAGAGGCTGTTATAATTTTAAGTCGAAGAAGTCAGGGGCCCGCCTGTAGAATGGAGGTTATTAAATTTTAAGTTGATGAAGTCAGGAGCCCGCCTGTAGAATGGAGGCTGTTAAACTTTAAAGTTGTTGCAGTCGGGAGCCCGCCCGTAGAACGGAGGTGTTACTTTTAGGTTGTTGCATTCGGGAGCCCGCCCGTAGAACGGAGGTGTTACTTTTAGGTTGTTGCATTCGGGAGCCCACCCGTAGAACGGAGGCGTTACTTTTTAAGTTGTTAAAGTCAGGAGCCCGCCTGCAGAACAGAGGAATACATTTCAAGATCAAATTAGAGGTCAGTAATGTGGAGGGTTACAACAAAATACCCCCAGCACGAATCCCATCGCAGAAACTAGAAAGAAGACTACAAGAACAAGTCGGAGATAGATAAGATTTTGTAATTCCTAGTTTAAGTCTAGCTTCTTGTTTTATTTTGGCACGGTGTAATAAGGAGATCGAAAAGCAGTAGAAACAGCATGCAGCAACAGTAACAGGAAAATGTAGTCCCATGGTAGTCCCAGCTACCAAAACTTCCCGAACTACATTGACCTGATTCCCTTTTAGCCGGGGATATGTAGGAAACCTTTGAAGCAGAGGTTCGGTCAAATCTTTCAAAAAATGCTTCACACGGAGTAGCCGAACGGGCAAAAATCACTCGTATCCGCTCACTTTATCTTTGCACGGAAGCTCTTCGTGTTTCCGGACAAAGAGGGGCAGTTGTGAGCACGTGATTTTTGCCCTATGAGAACTACTCCCAAAAAATTCAAATAAAAAAACGGTTTTGTGTTGTTTTTGATTTATTTGTGCATGTTTTAAGGAAAATACAAAATATGTGCTGCATGTGCATTTAGGATTTAATTTTACAATTTAGGAATTAATTAAACAATCAAGTTTGTTTTACAAAATGGAAAAATCACAAAAATATGTACTTTGCATTTTTTGCATTTAATGTTCGAATTGTGTGATTTTATCTTTATTGATGTTTAATTTCGTGTGATAGTTATTATTGAGAGTCAATATTTTTAGTTAATTGTCGATTTTATAATTTAATTAGGATTTTTAGTTTTATTGTTGAAAAGGAAAATTGAAAAAAAGAGAATAAGAAGAGGAAAATTCAGTTGGGCCAATTTAGCCAAGCCCAAATCCAAAACACAGCCAAACCTGGCCAAAAACCAGCTCATACCCGCCCCAAATCCAGTCCACCTGCGACTAATCTAAACGACGTCGTTTTAAGTCAGTCAATCTCAACCATTCGTTTGATTGGATCGAATGGTCCAGATCAACTCCTCCAATACCCGACCCATTCCCATCCAAGACCGATCTGGTCTCGAGGTAAGTGAAGCGACGTCGTTCCCATTAATGAATGGATCCAAGCCGTTAATCTTATCAGATCGAGCGGTTTGGATTCATTCTGCCCCTTCATATATATATACTTCAAACCATACCCCCCCCCAAGCCAACCCTCCCTCACATCTTCGTCTCTGAGCTTCAGAGACCAAACAGATCCTCCGCCTCTTACCACCGTGCTCCGCCCACCGGAAATCACCTCATGGCGGTTTCGGTGGTCCAAGCGACCCCATCTTTACACCACTAATTCCCCTCGACCTCCCCAATCAGAACCCCTAACCCTTATCCCTCGAATCTCAGCCGTTTGCTTCGAATATTAGATCGAAAGTAAGGCCGGAACCCTAGTTCGTCCAATGACCCCCAGTTTCACATCACAGCTCCGCCCTGACCTCTTCTCTCCAAATCCACCCTCCTCTTCCTTCGAATCTAGTCCCAGCCGCTCGAATATTGATTTTGAGCCAAGAACCCTAGCGCCGCCACAAGATCCCCTGGTGGCGGCGCCTAACCTAAACCCTCCCAAACTCACACCCACTGAACCACCTAGCTACCCCCGTCCCAAATTTCACCCAGGTTCTGCCCAAATCTTGTCAAAGCCTTTCGAATTTCAAATCGAAGGCAAGCCCTAGAGGAACCAGCTTCAGGTTGTGTACGAAGCTAAGGGTTTGAGGTCCTGACCGACTTTAGTCGAGTGTTCTCAGTCGAGAACACTCGATTAAAGTCCGTTTTTACCCCAAAAGGCTCAAGTCGGAGTTACGAGCAGAGCGAGTAAGAGATAGGTCTGAGTTCGGATGTATTTTTTCTGTTTTCTGTTTGTTTTTCATGTTTTGTTGTTTGTTTGTTTAAGATGAGTTCAAATTCGTCTTTTCTTTCTCCCTCAGACCTTTTATTGGTCCAATTTTATCATTGCTTCTGTTTGTTGTCGGTTGTTATATGCTATAATTTGTGTAATCGATTGAATAAGTGTCGTCGATTAGTCTGTTATGCTTGAATGCTAGATTAGCATGATAATAGTTTAATTTTTGGTTCATTCCCGTAGGTTTACCCTCCTGTTTCTTCTCTGTTCTAATTTTGTGTTGAAGTAAGCCTGTTGGTATCATTTGTTTCAAATTGTTCCAATTTCCCTTTCTCATTGTTATTCACCATGTTTTTTTTCATATGAGTTCAGTTTGTTTCGTTCGGTGTTCATTTGTTCTTGTTTAGGTTAGAATTGTGTTAGCTTAATCCCTGTATCAGCGCGATGTTTGATTCAGTTTCAGTTTCAGCTTCAATGATTCTGTTGGGGTCCGTGTGGTGTTAATATGGTTTTGATTCAAGTTCAGTTTGTTGGTTCCAATTAGAATTCAGCTTTAGTCATTTAGTTGTTAGGAATTTGATAGGCTAGATTGGTTATAGCTGAGGTGTTTAGAGTTTAAATTCAGCTCATTTAGATAATTGAATCAGTGTAGCAAATGGCTTAGTTGAATATTCTGACAGTAGGGTACTAAAGTACCATTTGAATAATGAAATAGTTTAAAACAGTAGTGGAGGGGTTGATGGTTGTGTAAGGGATCATGGGCACCATTTCACAAGGTTTAAGGGATTTGAATAGAAAAATAGGCTGCCCATACCCGTGTGGGATTAATAAATAAAAAGAAGTTTAGTGGGGAACAAAACATATTCTAGTGGAATTAAAAGAGAGATCATGGGCAGAATTAGTTTAAAAAATTCTGCCTAAGTGCTCTTGAGAGCTGGCAAGGTTAGGGTTGGGTATAAATGGGGGTCTTGGTTTTTCTTTAAAAAAAAAAAAGGAGTTCTCTTTCAGTTTTTTTTCCAGAGAGTCTAGGGGCTTTTTGAATCTGAAGAAAAAAGATCACTGTTTGAGAGTTTAAAAAGGGTTGGCTTTTGAAAACACCACTCTTTCAAGAAGTCACACGTTTGAAAATCGATGGAAAAGGGTCTTAAAATCAGTCTAGGATAGATGTTAAGTCAGTTCTTGTTTCTTCTTTAGCTTGGGAAAATCAGTTTGAAAGGAAAAAAGGTTAGGCGTTCATGGAGTTTGTTACTATGCCATTGGGGTCCAGAGTTGTTGTTAATTTGATTTTGAGTAAGCTGGGTCTGTCGTAGTTGTTTGGTTTCCTTCCTGAAGTTGAAACTAGTGTGTTGTCTAGTTAAAGTTGACTCTTGGACTGCTTTCTGCTACTCTTTTGGTTTGAAGTTGGTTTCAAGTTAGGTTTATTTTGGGTGTTGTTATTGTTGTGTTGGTTTGTTTGTGTTGCTGTTTGGTATAGCTGGGGAATTTTTAACTGGTTTTCCTGAGTTGCTGTTGGATATCTGTTACTGTTGTTGTTGTGTTGTGCTATCTGTTGTGATGATCACTCCTTCTTCTCCTCCATTGTATTCCATTTCCAGGTACACATTCTAAAAACCCTGTGTTGATGTAAGCTCGAATTTGAAGTTGAAGTCGAGATGAAATGGAAATGCAGCTGTTAGTTCTATTTGACATGACTGTATAAATAAACTGAAACTGTTTCTTTATTAGCTAGATTATCACTCGATATGTCTTGAACATATATAAGCCTGTGATCTCGAGCAGTGGTTGTATTTAGTTTTATGTTAGGTTAATAGGATAGTTAGATTAATTTCAGTTTTGGTAATTTGTTTCGTGAAGTTATTTGAAAGCGATTCACATTGCAATAAACCTTTAGTAATGGTCGTCATGTGTTTTGTACTAAAATAGGATTGTTTATTTGCTACATCATGGCATGTTAAAATTGGCCCATAAAGAGTGTTGTGGTTATTTTGTTCAAGTTGTTCCAAGTAGAACGACGTACTGCTTTCACCATAAAATCACGATGCTTACCTAATGACCTGCAAATGAATAAGTAAATGTTTGACTTCAGGGGCTCGATCCCTCGATCTCTCCTATGCAGCTTGGCACGCCTCATTCAGTTTTGGGGTTGCCTCAAGGCCCACCTGTTGTTGTTCGTTCACAAGTAGAATTAGTTGGCCCATTTAATTTGGGCCTGATTTAAAGGTTTCAGTATATAGTTAACACAATATAAGTTTGGGGCTTTGAGCTAGGTAGCGGGTTCAAATTAAAAGGTCCGTCATTTTGTTTGGACTCGAACTTGAACTCGAAGCCCGCTTTTTATAATATTAACTAATTAGGACCTTCTCTTTTATCTTTAGAAAAAAAAATAGAAAAATCTTAGTCGCTTTAGGATATCCTTTAAATAAAATATGAGACGAGCCTCACCAAATAAAACGTACAAACGGCGGGGCCCTCAATAAATGGTTATTTTAAATACTTAGACTTCGGGATGGGCCGTTTAGCAAAATTTCACGGCCTTCCCCAAAATAATAATACGCTAATCGCTTTAGGCGCGCATTTTAATAATCTTATCTTCTCAAATTCGGGTGCGTATTTATGTGACCCAAATTCAAATCTCAACAGAATTGAAATGTGTCAATAACCACGGGTGCATGGATGTGATGTGGTTCGAGATGTATTTTTACGACGTTGCAATTCTCGTTAAAAATAACAATAATAAAAGCGGTAAATAGTTAAAAATTGCACATAGGTTCGACATGTATTAAAATCAGATAAACAAGCCGAATATGACAGTTGAGCGACCGTACTAGAACCACGGAACTCGAGAATGCCTAACACCTTCTCCCGGGTTAACAGAATTCCTTACTCGGATTTCTGGCTCGCGGACTGTAATACAGAGTCAATCTTTTCTTCGAGATTCAACCGGTGACTTGGGACACCCTAAATCTCCCAAGTGGAGACTCTGAATCTTTAAATAAAATCTCATTTCGATTGTCCTTTAATTGGAAAAACTCCCTCTGCGCCCTTTATGCGGGCGTGGTCCAAAAGGAGGTGTGACAGGGTCAAGCACTATTTGGGAAAATTTGATGACAGCCACGTGGTGGCACTTCTCCATTTCAAATGATGTGATGGTAACCTGTGTCATGTCGCGTCGTTAAGTCAGGCGCTTCTTTGGAGGCAACCCATGTGTTTTTCTTCTTATTTTTATTTGATTTTCATTGTAGTGTAGGATTGATTTTTGGGTTAACTGGTTGTGAGATATTACAGGATTGTATTGGTGCAGTGCAGGACATAGTGGAAAAAATGTAAGGTCTCTGAAGTTGTTAGTGTGACCGCACTCCATTTAGTGCGGACCGCACTGGTGAAGGGTGAAATGTAGACCTCTCTAAAGTTTTCCATTGCGGCCGCACTACATTTTATGCGGTCCGCGGTAGACCACTGCAGCCGCAGTCCATTTTGTGTGAACCGCAGTGTGTTGCCTCCTCAAGCATGCAAATTGTTGTGCAGTGTGGACTGCAGTCCATTTTGTGCGGTCCACACTGGGGTAGGTAAGCTGGGCCCCAGAACTTTTTCTATAAATAGTCCCTGAGGCCCAACAGTTACACTTTTCGATCCTTTACTCTCAGAAATATTAAAAGCACTATTCATCCTGCCTGTTACTCGTAAATCATTGCTTAGACTTGTTAACCTTCATTCCATCTCACATCTGGTAACTTAATGTCAATTTAATTGCTTTAATTTTGTTATTTTCTTTTCCTTGTTGTTTTACTTGGTTTTTATTTCTCTTGTTCACGTGTTTTCTTCAATTGATTAGGTTAGGGTAATTAATCACTTGATTAGAGTAAGCTTTCTGTAGTTAAAAACAATGGGCAACTACTTAGGGACTGTTATTAGGTGTAAATTTGGGCTTAAAATCAAAATTCATGTAACTCTAACTTAGTGCCACAGCTGGGCACTCAGTGCGGACCGCGGTCGTTTCTGTGCAGTCTGCGGTGTCCCTGTGCGGTCCGCGGTAACATTTTGTGCGTACCGCATTGCTAATTGTCATGGAAACTGAACTTTGGGGACTGCGGCCGCACTACATTTTGTGCGGACCGCATTTGTCCCTGTGCGGCTGCACTACATTTTATGCGGTCCACACTACCTGGATACAGGGAGTGGGTGGTCTGAACCCCACCTCTGTGCGGACCGCATGGACATTTTGTGCAGTCCACATTGACCCCTGTGCGACCGCACACCATTTTGTGTGGTCCGCACTGCATGACTTCTGAAAACTATATGCAACTTTTCCTTCTTGTTCTGCACCTCTGTTTCTTAACTACTTCTATTGATACTAATGAGCTTATTGGATTATGTTTGTAAACAATGGTGAAACAACGAGGTAAAGGTTTTGAACAACCAGGCAGAGGTGAATCCTCCCAGGGAGGGAAACAGAAAATTGTTAGACTCACTCCCCAAGCCCGGCAAGACATAAAAAAATGAGGAAGATGATTAAAGCTGCTGATAGGGCCATTGACATGTCTGGGAGTGAGTACGAGCCCTCTCGGGATATATCTTCAGACTCAATCCTAGAATATATCCCTGACTGGTCGGAGAGGCACAGACTAAGAGACACTCATCCCACTTCCCCAGCTGCCCAAGCATCAGTAAATGTGTCTTCTGGGTCGTCTGAGGGATCAGCTGAAGGTGGTGGGGATGAATACTCCACCTCTCCCACAACTTCATTATCCGGAGAGGGTGCAGTAGGAGACGATGAGGAAGTAGGAGGAAAAGGAGAAATAGGAGAAGGGGGTGAACCTCAGGTTGATGGGGCTGCTAGAACTAGGAAACCGGAGGCGTGGCAAGATTGATCCGTGAGTGAAGTAGCATATAATAAATTCAGGGAATGGTGGCTGGTGAGGAAGTTGATCCCGGAGAGGAGTTTTGTAGATAGAGACTTGCTACCTCATAACCCCAATGTGATGAGGCAGTTTAGGGCGAGAGTAGGCTGGGAACATTTTTGGGATGAGTGTGTGGATGCCAACGAACACTTGGTCAAGGAATTCTACACCAACGTTGCCCACATTAAAAAGGGCTCCAAGGTTCGAAACCTGAAAGTGCTATTTGATGGGAAGACAATAAACGATTACCTTGGCTTCAATGAGGAGGATGAGACCCTATACATGGCAAAGATGGAAATGGGTGAGGAGGTCCGTCCCTGGCTAGCATAATACCTGGCAATCCTGGGTACCACCCTTGACTGGTTGACTGCGGGCGTCAAGATTCTGAGACATAGTCTGAATTTTGAGGCACGGGGGTAGGAGACATTTGTATATAGCAAGTTTGACCCCACGACACATGATAACTCCCTACCTCTTCACCGGGAAGTTTTGGTGGCGTCGATCATGGCGGGGTACCCAATAAATGTAGGAAATGTGATGTCAAGAATTATTACAATAGTGGGTGCTGAGCATGACAGAAACTACTTGTTCCCCATTTTTATCACTATGTACTTTCGGGATCTAAAAGTGGAAGAGAGTCCCTTCGACATCAAAGTCAAAACGAAGGCCCCTTTTTCTGGTACAACATGCAGGGGGATGATAACCCCAAGAGCAAGAATTTCAAGGGTACAGTTACTGCTCCAACTAGCCAGTCTGAAGAGCCAGTTGTGGTAGTGACTCCTGTTGAGCCTGCCTCTACTTCCACTGCTATCCCTCCTGGTCCATCCACCTCAGTGGACCCGAAGATTCCATCCTCATGTGCACATCCTATTACTGCCAACCGACTGAACCAGGCACTTCTTAGTATCAACAACTGGATGCAGAGTGCGTCCTCCCAGTTGTCTACACTCACTACCAAGGTAGAGGATCAGTCGGCACCTCCACCCCCGTAGGTTCCCCAGTCAATAGAGGATGCTCTCAAGGAGATACTAGATAACCAGAAGAAAATCCTTGACACTCAGAAGCTGAGGAAGACACGGGCCTCCAAGGAGTTCGTGAAGGAGTTGAGAGCTGATGTTGACATACTGAAGGAAGATCAGCTGCCTTTAGACTTACTGCTCCATGACCTAGTGCCTGTAGCTCATTCCTAGCCAGAGCAGTCATAGAGGCCTCCCAAGAGGAAGAGGATGATTCCCAGAGCTGACGATACAGTCATCCAGCTGGCAGACTCACAGGAGACCTCCTCCAGTCAGCCACAGGGTGCACCACCTCCGGAGCCTGTCCAGGTCCAGGCCCAGGTCCCAGCAGCAGCAGGCCACAGGGAACCAATCTAAGGTTCCCGAGCATACTGCGGACCTAGAGACCACTCATAAGCCCATGCAGACAGACGGGCCATAGGGAATTCCTATATCCTTTTTTCTTTCATGTTTTGTGCTTATTTAGTCTAGTTGGCATTGGGGACAATGCCAGCTTTCATTTGAGGGGGTAGGCCCTACATTCGGATAATTGTATATATTTGACATTTTTTATGCTTTCTTGATTTTTCATCTTTAGTCTGTATATAATTCGGATGATTGTATATACTTGACATTTTTTATGCTTTCTTGATTTTTCATCTTTGGTCTGTATATAATTTTGACATTTCGTTACATTTCTCGTGCTTTTAGTTTACTTTGGGTCTGTATATAAAGTTATGTTACATTCTACATATTCATCCCATCTATTGTATATTCGACAAATCCCTTCTTGTATATATTTATTTTACTTTCCGCAATTTTTCTTTCCATAGCTTCTTATTTGTGATTCGTAGCTTCTTATTTTGAAAGTTTGCAATAAGCATTTGATTTTTTTAATGTCACGGTTCTTTCCAAAGGTGGAGTGTTGTGTGAACCGGGTGGATCTTTCAATGATGGATGGCGTGACAACCTTCTTAAGGGTTTGAGTCCGTTTTTCTTTTTATTTTTGGTAGTTAGTAGTTAAGGGTGCCTCAAGCAAAGCTTCACTTGGGCTTAGCACATTTGCCTTTGATCTTATGGTCAAAAACAGATTATTGTGTTTAGTATGGTGAAAGTCGTGGCCTTGAGACTCTTGTGTTAATCGATAATCAAGTGGTTTTTCGGGACATTGTGTGCTAAAATCTTATCTAAGGTTGTTGTGGGCCCCCAACTCTATGTCTTTAGCGATCTCATAGCTTGTGTGGTGAGTAATTGCATTGCAACAAGTCCCGAGCCATTAGTCTAGAACTTGCCCTGAATGTTTGTTGAGGTGAAATCCTAAGCGAATTTTGACTTGAGACATGACTATAGCCTCTCCTTCGTCCAAATGATAGCTTGAACACTTCCATAACCTACCAATGATAAGATCCCTAGTCAACTCTTTTGAGCCATCGATCTTTTTCCTTCAAAACCCATAATACAAGCCTATATCCATTTTAAAAGATACCCTCTCTTGGCACCCGATCTTTCCTTAGCACATAACAAAAGTATAAGTTTGGGGGGAGAGAAGAGGATTGCAACAAAGTTGTAAAGGGGCACAAAAATGAAGAAAAGGAAATGTAATAAAAAAAAGCAAAAAGATAAAAAGAATGTTCAATATGAAAGAGAATAAAAAGGGATTCAAGAAAAGCAAAGAATGAAAGGTGTGGAAAGTTGAAAAAGGAGAAAAGGTTTGAAATGTATAAGAAAGAGTGACAGTGTGTCTCTCTAACCCCTTAGAAAGAAGTAAAATTATTCAAAAAGTCAAGTGAATATGTGCCAAATGAAGCAAAAGAAGTGATTAAGGGAAGATGGAGCCTACTTAGACCAAATATTTCCTACCCTGAACCAAAAGCCTTCACCATGACTCCATAAAAGCCCTATATGATCTTGAGTTGAATGAAACTTACATTAGTGGTGACTTATATAAGGGGAAAGCATATGGTACTTAGAGCCGGACTTGTGACTCTTTTTCTTGAGAGAGATGAGTGAATCCACTGACCTCGTTTTAAGTGCCACTATTCTAAAGGTGAGGTTTGCTTAGGGAGAGTTGAGGATGTGTGAGTTTGGGTTCCACAATGACCAAAGTAATAGAAAGAGTTCTTTGATGTGTTGAGTCAACTCTTGAGGCTCTTGTGTTGCACTTAATCATGGTGTTTGAAAGAGTAAAAGTTGTTAATGATTCATTTATATTGAGGGCAATTGTTAGCCCCAATTGATGCTAGATGAGGTCACTTTAGGAAAGCTGAAATTTTCTTGGATGTTCTCTTAAGGGTGGGTCTTAATTTGTTTGCTTGAGGACAAGCAAAGGCTTAAGTTTGGGGGAGTTGATAACAAGGGGTTTTGATGCATTTTATACACCTTCTTGCTTATGTTTTGATTAGAAATTCGTACAAAATAGTCCCAAAAGGCTCACAAGTTGTGCTTGATTGCAGGTTTGATCAACAAAGTGACAAGAATCAAATATCAGCTCAAAAGGAATGAAACTTGCACAAGAATCAAGACAAGACAAAGCTTAGGCAAAACAAGGCCAGTGCGGCCGCACACCATTCTGTGCAGTCCGCACTGTGAGATTCAGAGAGCATGACATTCAGGCACAAAGGCAATGCGGCCGCACACCATTCTGTGTGGTCCGCACTAAGATCAATGAGGCCGCACTCAATTTAGTGAGGTTTGCAGTAAGGAGGATCAGAGAGTTGCCAAATTTCGAGTTCAAGCCAATGCGTTCCGCGCTCCATTTTATGCGGACCGCACTAGAAGGCTCCGTGGCCGCAGTCCATTTTTTGCGGTCCGCAGTACCCGAGTTCAGAGAATTAGATTTTCAAGCTCAGAGCCTTAGTTCGGCCGCACACCATTTTGTGCGGTCTGCACTAGTCCCGCAGGGGTATTTTTGTTCAGATTTTTTGGCTTAGTATAAATAGCTTCTTTTTCCATTTTTAGGGTATCATATAGTTTTGTAACGTAGCTGCGCTCGTGGGTTCGACTTTCTTAGCCATTTTGGGAAATTTTATCTACTTTTCATCATTGAAACTTGTTATTTACCTTAGTGATTAATTAATATGAGTTGTTCTTCATCTATTTCTTGATTTTCTTCTTTAATTATGAGTAGCTAGACCCATAAGCTAGGGTTGTGGCTCAACCCTAGTGTGGGTAATTGATGGGTCTTGTATTTTAGGGCTAGATTGACTATGGGTGTTTGATATTTGGGCCAATTTCATGGTTAATTGCCGAATTAGTGGTTGGAAACACTAGTTTGTGTTTAGTTGACTAGGGCTCTTCGTGAAAAAGAGAGCCTAAGTCTCCGAAATTGGTCCAACAAGGAATTGGGGCGTACTCAAGAGATTGATAGCCCCAATTAAAGGGCTAAACCTTGAGAGAGTAATACCCGACTTGAACACTAGTTGTTTGTGCAAATTTGCATACCTAATTGGTCTTGAGAAAGTCAATTCGGGCAGAATCACTCGAACCACCGAGAGGTGTAGAGTGGGTAATATCGTGCAACGGTTATATCATACTCCCCAATTATGTCAATCGTGTCTTAGATTCAATTACCCGTCAATTAACCACCTAGGTGAAAGTCATTACCCTAGTGTCTTTTAAACCATTTGAACAACCCTTTTTAGTTTAACTCTTAGCTTAATCTAGTTGCATTTACCATTTGTATTTTGATAATAGTAGAAGTAAAAAGAAAACCCCAAAAATGAGTAGAAGTGTAATTTGGAACACATACGCAACTCTACACTAGATAGATACTTGATTCCAAATTTTAGCTCTCTGTGAAAATCGATCCCGACCCTAAATAGTAAAAGTTGCTCCGACCCTCTCTCGCTACTCAATAATAGTGTGGAGTAGGCCGCCATCAGTCCCTTATACACTTATTCAAATCTACCCTTATTTTAGATGGCAAGCCACGTATCATTCCCAAACTCAATTGACCCATCTCTAATTTAAAATACCTGAAACCATATCTTATCTGCCCTGTAACCCGACCATAAACTCGTCACTCTCAATTAACCTTTCATTCACCCCCACTATCACAAAAAACATCCTACCCTATTCCGATGTACCTCTGACTTGAATCTATTTTAGTCAAATCTTCTTCTTTGTCTGAAGCTTCTCTCAGCTTCCACTGTTTGTTCATGGCATCAGTTTTAGAGCCCGTTTGGCCAAGCTGCTAAAATCTGCTTATTTTGAAAAGTGCTTTTTTGAGAAGTACTTTTTTCAAAAGTACTTTTGAAAAAAAAAACAGTTTATGTTTGGTCAATTTATTTACGAAATACTTTTTGCAACATTTGGTAAACAAATTGTGTTTGGCCAATCTTTCTAAAAAGTACTTTTGAGTGTCAAATTACCAAAAAGAATAGTACCAAGATCTTATAATTCTTTTAAAGAGAAAAATGAACTCAAATATTTATTGTAACAGACTTTTATTATTATTTATTTAATTAAATTAAAATATAAAACATAAAGTAAATAAACATATTAAAGATTTAAATCAATTTTACATATATAGTTATACCAAATCATATATTATTATCTAGTGTAATTACTTATTGTTACATGATGATTTGAATCATCAAAATACATCATTCAGTATAAATTAGAAGTCTATTCCATAAATTACTATATATTGATAATCTATCATGAAATAATAAGTAAAGTCACTCATATATGATAATATTTTTCAATAATTTTATCTCTACGTCTATCACACAACACCTCCATATTAGTAGAAGAATTGCCTTGCATTTCTAAAGGAATATCAGAAGGCCCACCTCCTTCCTCAATTTCAGCAATAATGTCTTCATTAGCATAATATCGGTAGAAGAATATCATCGGATAAAATTATGTATAGCCATGGTAATTGTAACTAGATGATTCTGAGTGTCAAATTCAAAAGATGGGATAGAAATAATTTTAAATATATAAAAATAATTTTTTTGGTAAAAAAATAGTTAAGTATGTTTAAATTTAAATTCAAAAAGAAACTAATTAGTATTACCTAATCTTACTAACTTTGTCATAAATTGTCAAATGGCCTATTTTCAGGCTGCCACTTGGCTTAATGTGTGATGCATTTTCTTCTTTTAATAATATATAGATAGATTATGTGACGAAATTATAAATTTATTACCTATTTATAGGTAATTTTCACAAATTAGATTTGATAACTATTTTAAAGATTCGGGAACTAGTAGCATATAACAGAAAAAATTATAAATGATTATTTTTAGGAAGAGATTTGATAATACAAAGAAGGATGTAGATAAACGAAGAAAGCAATAAAGAACTCACCCTTAAAGCCATTCCGGCTACACCCCGTGACAGGTTGATATCGCCGATTTCCTGAAGGGCCCTGCTTTCATTAGCGGAACAAAAAAGGGCAAATTGGGGCACCAGGCTCACCGTGTCCTCCAACAAATCGCAATCCGAAGAAATCTCGATCACGTGGGAGGAAACGTCTGTTCTCGCCTCAACCCGAGTGAACCCTGCCTCAAATATGCGTATGTCCTCGGGGTCAATATCTGGACCGAATTCATAGTCATCTATAAACACGCCCTTTGCCCTCTCGCTGGCCGAAGAGGGAGCACGGGCCTGTTGTGAAGTTGATGGACCACTCAGAATGACCGCAGCGGCCTCTGAGCTCTGCCCCTACCACGGTAGACTCCCCCACTCCAGAAACGGGCACCACCTTCACGTCCAAAGGGGATACAGTCTCCTCGTCTAAATTAGCATCACCATCAGGCTCAGACACTGCCAACACGGGATCGCCCCTCGAAGGCCCCTCAATCACGGGTATCCCATCAGCCCTTATTCTCCATGTCTTTAATGGAGCTTCTTTGCCATAGTCCTAAGACGATTCATCCACTAAATGAACTGTGGGAATCAGAGCTTCCGCCAGATGGTGCAACCTCCCGACGGCTGAAGTCTGGGAGGGGACATAGTTTGTAAAGTAGCAACGTCATGAACGCTCTCACTTGCAGGCGCAATTGGTACAGGTTCGATCAAGAGACTCGACTGACAGAAAGCAAGTATGGTTAGCCCTCGCCCTCTTCATGACCCTCCGACCTACCAACAAGAGAAACTTAAACCAAAGAGGAAATAGGGGGAGGGAAGTACAGAACAAAGGGCAAAGTGACCAAGGGCAAGACGAGATGACTCACCAGTAGAGGGTCTATGCCCGAATCTCTCGTGGAACGGCGATCATTCATGAATCCCTATTGTATGGGGAAAAACCTGACTCACCCACTCGCAGATATCAACAACTAGCGGAGGAGGTTCCTTCTCGGCTGCAAAATAAAGAAAAAAGGTAAAAGAAGTACAATCAGATTACTAGAAGGGGACAACGAGCAGCCGTTTGAGAAAAAATAAAAACTTACGGGCTTAATTCCACTCCTCAGGAAACACATTAGGATTCGACACCACGTGCTCCGTCCTCACGAAGAAGAAGTTCTCCCAGAAGCGGCGATTAGTCTTATCATTCATCTTCACCACCAAGCCCTTGGTCCCGCGGTGACGAAGATGTATCATAGTACCCCTGTGAAAACTGGGTACGGAGAGATGAAGCAAGTGAAGGAGAGAAATCCCCCGGCCGGCCAGTTCCGCGTACTTGGTAAGCATGAGGAAGAGCTAGAATATATACGGAGAGAGTTGAGCCGGGCACACCCCATAATAGTGACATAAGTCCTCTGCCAGGGAAGGAAGGGGAAGTGTGTAACCAATGACGAATGGGTACGCATAAGACACGCAATACCCCGGGCGATGTATTTGCATGACGTCGTTGCCCGCAAGTATGAGTTCGATGTAGCCAAGAATTCTCCATTTAGTCTTGAGTGCAGCGAGCGCCGCAACATTTATTTCTGAAACAACGGGTTCAAGCTCATCGTTAGAAAAGTTCTTGAAATCAGTCCTGGTCTTCCCCGAACGTGGGATTATCTCACTACAGTGGGAAAATTCTCATTTTCCTCCATGACTACCCCTTCTTCATGAAAGGGTAAATCATTTTCTGACACAACAGCGTCGGCAGCTCTATCAGAGTTAGAGGATGCACTAGCCATCTCCTTGTTGGTTGCGTAGATAAGGAGTGATGAGGAGAAGAGGGTAATAACAGCAAGAAACTTTATAGGAAGGAAGATGGAAATGCAAGATTCGGAAGAAGGAGAAGGGAAAACTTGAAGCTTTTCGAAGGATTAAAAAACTTAGTAACCCAAGTAAGAAATTTTCTTCTATATTTATAAAAACACAGGCATCCCGAGCGGGAAACCAAATGCCGCCACATTAACTCCAGAACGGAAGAAGCATAGGTAATGACGTAATGCATCGAAAACGTGCGCCATGATGACGCATGACAGATTGACGTCATTCGAAACTGACGTAACGATCAGGATCAGCTCTCAAAGCATCACATCGTTATCTCACCATCAAAGGTTCGCAACTCGACCAAGATGCTCAGATTTCTCAACTCGCAAATCGGCGGGGTCCGCCCATCGAGCTCGTCCGAAGACGACCCCAACAGGCGGAGGGACTAACTGTATGGGTCAAAATCTGATCAAAAGAAGTCTACTTAAAGGAGAACGGCCTGGGGTTGGCCAAGCCGAAGTCACATTTAGGAAGCAACACACTGGCAAGCAGTCCGGCTATGGGTGAAGTCGAGCACTCATGAGGCCCGTACGGCTAGTTCGACACTTAGCCATTTTAAAGGATTATTCCGCAGGATATTCAAAAGATGGGGGTACACTGGTTAAGGACCGATGGGTAATAAAAGTGTTTTATATAAATACTAGGAGAGAGAGTAACGAGAGGAGGCTAGTCCAAAGATCCAAGAAGAACACACCTCTCGAAGAGGAAAGATGGTCCATGACCTCAGATCCATCGACAAAAGGAGAAAAGAGCTTAAAATCTTGGTATTCATCTGTAATTCAACCTTCTCAAGAAAATACATATATGTCTAGCCCACAGTCGGGCGAATCGTTTCTGTTGTTATTTCTCTTTACCATTTGATATTATGTAAATTGCCACCTTTCATTATATTGTGGAGTACAAGGGGGACTATATTGGCATTTCACGCTCAGCTATAATGGTTTATACATGTTTGTAATTCCTGATCTAGAAGTGATTGTCTTTGGCTAAGATTTACCCTCTATCTTCTTATTAAATTCGTTTAATAAAAAGGGCCTAAAACTTTTTGGTCAAACAATTGGGCCGCCCTCCAAAACTATAGTAGGCAAATGTAAATATTTTGTATATTAAGTATAAATATAGATATAATATACATACTATATACGTAAGCAGTGTATATGTTTTCTATATGTTGTCTACTGCCTGTAATTAATTTTGGTCGAAGGGCCAAAATGAAAAAAAGCCCAATAAAATATGCAATATGTTTTTTCTAATTATCTTTGATCATAGAATGCAATTTTAGAACTTTAATTTTCAGTACATTGTGAATTTAATAGCTAAAGAATATACTAATGTATCCAGGACTTGCTGATAGCATCTACGGATACGTCATCAACAACAATTGAATGGATTCTAACATAACTTTTACCGCACCCTGATGTAAGGAAAAAACTCCAGAGTGAGTTGGAACAAGTAGTTGGTAAAAACAGGATGGTGGAAGAATCAGATTTAGAAAACCTACAATATTTGGATATGGACATAAAAGAAGGTTGTAGGCTCCATCCAGTTGCTCCGTTATTGATTCCTTATGAGTCTATTGAAGATTGCACAGTTGATGGTTTTCATATACCTAAAGGATCCCCCCTTTTGGTCAATGTTTGGGCAATAGGGAGAGATTCAGACACTTGGCTTGAGCCAGAAATGTTCAAACCTGAGAGGTTTCAAGGAAGCAACATTGATCTCAGAGGACAAAATTATGAACTTTTACCATTTGGCTCGAGTAGAAGAGGCTGCCCTGGTTTGCAGTTAGGGCTCACCATCGTTCATTTGGTGGTCGCACAATTGGTTCACTGCTTTGATTGGGAGCTACCAAATGGCATGCTGCCAGAAAATATTGACATGACTGAAACATTTGGATTAGTAATAGCTAGAGCTCAGCATCTACTGACAATTCCTACTTATCTACTGAATATAAAGTAAACTGAAAATAAGTCAAGAAAATGCACTACCTTTGATTTGAATATGAAAGTAGAAGAGGGGATGGTCAATTGAATTGTAGTCTTTTTAGTAGTCGAAGAACTGAAGACGTAGTCAACTAAAGTAGATAGTAAAGCAGAAGTAAATAGCTTGTTGATAAGTAAATTGCAGGAAATATAAATGACAGGTATATTTTATACTGGTTCGAATCTAATGTGATATCCTAGCCTTGGCCCCTTAAATTGCAAGAGAGTCATATTTGTAAGCTCTTTGTGGTGACTTGAGTACAATTCTTGGTAGATTTCCTACACAGCCAATATTCTCAGTTCTTTTGGTATATTGCCTCTCCAATATTTTTTTCTCTCTTTCCTCTTTTGTTTATAAAGTAAATCTACTGAAAGAATTTGTTCACTGAAATTTTTTTTATATATGTAATGTTTTCCAAGAATAAAGTTAGAACTTTTCAAACATTTGCCTTCATACAGATTATTCTTCCTCTTGTATAGTTATGCCTTTGCTTCATTCTTTCCTTTTATGTCTTCAATCATCTGGATGGATTGTCTCGGGTCTGTTTTTTATAGCTGCATCTTAGCTTCCTTCTTTCCTTGTGACTTTGATCTTTCGGAGTGATTTTCTTTGGTTTTCTTTTCTTTTTTGAGGTCGAACCATCTCGCTGTCTTCTTTCATTGTGTGGTTTCAAATCTTAGCAATGATTTGAACTTCTTCTCCTTTTTTCCCGCAATTTAACCATCTCGCTGTCGTCAGTCAATGTCCATGGCGGGTCTAAGGGAAGGGGTACGCCTAAGAAGTATTGGAAGAGGTAATTAGGGAGGATATGTCATTGTTTCAGCTTACCTAGGATATGACCCATGATAGAAAGGTGTGGAGGTCGAGGATTAGGGTTATATGTTGACAGCTAGTAGTGTGTTCCTCCTAGGCCGACCAGTAGTACTATGACTATTTTTGTAATTTCTTTTTAATGGTTGTTTATTATGCATGCCCGTTACCATATTACATTGTTGCTAATATTCTCTACTTGGTTGCTTTATTTTCATTGTTCTTTGAGCCGAGAGTCTATCGAAAACAGCCTCTCTATCTCCATAAGATAGGGGTAAGGTCTGCGTACATATTATTCTTTCCAGATCCCACTTATGAGATTAAACTAGGTTTTTTATTGTTGTTGTTGTCGTCGTCGCCGCTGTCGGTCATTAATACCTTGATCTCTTTATCTTTATGTATTGGTATTGTTGATATATCTTCTTTCCATTTATCTTGTTGTAGCGATTCACACCTCTTCACATCCTTTGAGTGAGTAAGTGCAAATTGTATGGGTCGAAATCTGATCATACGAGGATCGGCGTAAAAAAGAATGGCGAGGGGTCGATTAAGCCGTGGTTGTATGTATAAGGCACCATAACGACGAGTATTTCAGCCAAGGCCGAGGTCGCCCGTATGGCGAAATGCATGTCGTGGTATTTAGGGGGAACGACCCAAAGTACAATCGGCAGGTTTGGGTTCTCTGGCTAAGGACCGCTGGATAAAGGGGGACACTTGCTATATATTACTACTATTATAGAAGCGGTTAAACAAGGAGCTTCGGATCGTTAGGGTGTTTTGGTAAATTCGATGCTTTTCACTTGCTCAGCTGAGTTTTAGTGTAAGTTAATTCTCAATATGCTTGAGGGTGTTGTACAGTGCGTAATAGAAGTTGGACTCTTTTGCTAGAGTCAATAGAAATATCAAAAGTTTCTTCATTTAATCCCGCATGATCTGTTGGATATCTTTTCGTAAATCGTGTATACTCTTTGTCAGAGACCACGTGTAGAAAAGCCACACCACGGATAGTTATGACTATGTTTAATAAAGAACTTCTTGTTGTTATTATTATTATTATTATTATTATGTTTAAGAAAGAACTTCTTCTGACTTAAATCTGGCAGTAATATTAAATAGAGTTATGATACCTGGGGCCCACAACACCAACTCTAAATACTACTTCATCATTGAATAGTGTTGACTCCTCATTGAAGTTAACTCCGTTCTAATGGAGTAATTAGGAAAATAGTGCTCCTTTTGTATTTCTTTAGTAGTCATGATTTTTAGTTGTGTATTGAAGGGGTAAGAAATACTCATAAAACTGCAAAAGTAATACAATAATTGCAGAAATTTGAGTTTACCATTTCTCACACATATCTCGAGCTCTTCGTTTGATTTGTCTGACTATGTGTTCTATTTTAGGACTAAAATGAGTTCCAAGGAAAAGCTTACATAAATTATTTCGGTAGTTTAAGCAAATTATAAATTTTTTCTTTCTTTTAACAAATGTAGTTCAATTAATTTTAAACCTTACGTTATAAATTTTTCAAAACTATTCAAAGTGTTATAAAATGATAGCTCATCAGTATTGCAAAGTTGAAGAAAAGTATTTTTATTTTTTAATCCTATGTTTTAACCATTGTTCTTAAAGTCAAGATTCCTATTCTTGCCTATGGTTAATTTGGAAAATAAATGCATGTTGGTAAACTCATAAAGCATATGAACTACAAACTTTACATCTTCAACTTGAAGAACAAAGTAATCTTTGCTTTTATCTTTGTTCAAGTTCCCAATAATTTTTAATTTGGAAACAAGTTTTTGGCACTACAAATGCTGAACCACTTTTTTCATGATTTTGCGAAATGTTGGAAAACAAGTTTCTAATGTTTTTCCCCTTTCTTTCTAAGGAAATTAAGGTTTGTAAATTTAATAAAAAAATGGTCAGATAGTTTTTTAAGTTTGATATTAAAAAAAGCCATGAAATATAATTACTGTTATTACCTATAATTAATGTTTGTTATATCATGTAATACACTATGTTAACTTATGAATACATGGAAATCAAATTAAAATTTAAAATTTAAAAATAACAAGCTAACACTTAGAAAGGTAATATTAAGTTTGGTAACGAGTGAATAACTTTTGAACTTATACAAATTCCATCGAGATACTTTTTTCAGAAAGAAACTGAAAATATAACAAAATGGACATTATCTTAAGTTCCCTAATGATAAATAATCAAATTATTAAATTAATTAATCATATCTAAATTTTCAAAGACAGAGTCAATCATCCAAGATTGGGCCCGTGCGTAGCCGGGCTAACCATCACTAGTATACTAGAGAAGAGAACAAGAGGGGGAGGGGGACTTTTGGCTTCTTCTAAAGACACAGAATAATGAGAGAATGCTTCTGAGGAAAAGCAAGAAAAGGTTCAATGCTTGGCAGTTGATCTGTGTAATCCTCATTATCGAATCAATAAGATTGATCCAATAGTTGTTAATGACATTCCTTCTTTTCCTTCTTTACTCGTACGTAACGAAACAGTACACCAAGAATGTAAGCATGTTATTCATATTTGATACTATTTATAATCTTAAAGAGCTTATGAGCTTAACTATATCCTACTTTCTTGCTTAATGTTCTTTGATCTAGAGTTAATTATCCTTGGCTAGGAGTTATCCTCTATTTTCTTATTTAATTAGTTTGCAAAAAGGTTTAGCACTTTTTTGGTAAAACAATTTGGCGCCGTCTGTGGGGATTTTCTAGCCAAGATCTTCGTTTCCTCTAGATCTAAAGTCAGCCAAAGTTTCGCTTCTCGGTTGCTGCAGCCTCACCCTCTCAATATAAACACCAACTTGAGTAAGTTGTAGGTAAGCTTTTGAAGTAATCAAACTTATCATATCTTTGAATAAAATCGAAACCATGTTTGATATCTATACAAAATTTACGTCTTGCTGTAGCGATGGATTTGGTACGTCGTATGAGTTCTCAAAGTGGGATTACGGTCACTACGCACTGAGCACGTCCGCAATCCTATTTACTATATTAACGATATATACCGATCTATACTTCCACTTCTTATGAAGGGACGATAGCCTACTGTGTGATTATTTGAAATAACTGGCTTGTCCTACCATATTTTTGTACCCGTATGAACGAAATGTAATTTATATACGGAGTATAACTTATTTTTTCCTTATTTTGTGCACATCGGAAGAGATCGGACCGGGACTCGGGCTCGAGATTCCAACGGGCAAAGTAAGTTCAGCCCATAAGAAGCCAAGACGCGACTAACGGCGAAGCTAAACACGAGCTTACCAAATCTGAAGCCGACATTCAAGTACGGGATAAGAAGAGTCGTCCTGCAGCACCCCTCTCTCCTCGCCAGCCTATCAGATCAAGGTAACATGCAATTTCGTTTGGGTTTAACCTGTTATTTTTATTCCTTGGATTGGGACAGGAATACAAGCATTCTCCCAGGTGCGCAAACAAGGAATAAACGCCACGGAACACATCGGGAAAATGTTCCACACCGTGTCATCCCACAGGCAACGGTCGAGCAAAACCCTCTACACCATACCATATTACAAATAACAGAAAAATGGCTCAGAACAAGCCGACATTATTAAGAAAATCTCCACGACCTGGGACTAAGCGGTGAGCCCATGGGACGTACAAACTCGCCGACACGGGTAGAACATGAACTCGAAAAGCTTGCACGTATATTCACCATGACAATCCTATGCCAATTCAGCTAACTAAATATTGCGAATCACGTCAGAACTTTGTTTGAATTAATCAAGCCTCAAGGCGCCCAGAAGCCCAAGCAATAAGTTAATCGTTCGCCCCGTCAACGGCTCCTCTAGGCCGAGCAATGAAGGGACTAGATAAACTGGGACTCCACCGACGTATACACACTATACAACAATGCATAATATTCTCCAACGAAAACAATAATAAATAAACTGGGACTCATCACGACGCACGCATAAACGATACAGCAACGAGTAACATTCTCCAATAAAAGCCAGGCCGCGTGTAACATTCCTACAACTCCACTGAGCCAACACATCGCCAAGCGAAAGTTAAATTCAATTTAGTTCTAATTAACAAGTCAAGGTTCGACCTCTTCAAACTCATAACGGGTCATAATTCGACCTCGCTCGAATTCACATACTTACGGGCCCCGGCCATCGCCAAGCGAAAGTTAAATTCAACTTCGTTCGAATTAACAAGTCAAGGTTCGAGCTCGTCGAACTCATAACGGGTCATAATTCGACCTCGCTCGAATTCACATCCTAAAGGCCCCCGGCCATCGCCAAGAAAAAGTTAAATTTGACTTCGTTCGAATTAACAAGTCAAGGTTCGACCTCGTCAAACTCATAAAGGGCCATAATTCGACCTCGCTCGAATTCACATCCTTACGGCCCCCGGCCATTGCCAAGCGGAAGTTAAATTCGAATTCGTTCGAATTTACAAGTCAAAATTGATTTCACCCAAGTTGGAAAGTCTAAATTCGACCTCACTCAAATTTACAAGTCGAAACTGATTTCGCCCAAGTTGGCAAGTCTGAATTCGACCTCGCCTGAATTTACAAGTCAAAACTGATTTCGCCCAAGTTGGCAAGTCTGAATTCGACTTCGCCCGAATCTACAAGTCATTATGAATTCGACCTCGCCCAAATTTACAAGTCAAAACTGACTTCGCCCAAGTTAGCAAATCAGAAGTCAACCTCGCTCGAATTTACAGATCAAAAGTGACTTCATTCGAACTAACAAAATGAGATCCGAACTCGTTCGAATCAAGCAAACTAAATTTGAACTCATTCGAATTCCCAATTGAAAATGAGGGACTTATCACGGGAAATCCGAAGATCTTTTTCAAAAAAAAGAGAAGAGAAAGAAAGTCAAAAGATATATAACCAAAGGCAAAGCGACTATTTTATTCAGAAGATGTACATGTGCAACAGTTGCGCTTTACAAAACGTCGAAAGCGGGCCCCCAAGAAAAAGACAAAAACAAACAACAACAAAAGGAAAAAAACTAAGTACAAAAGCTGCAAATAAATTTTCACTCGGCACCATCTCCACTGCCGTTCTCCCCAACATCGTCATCATCAGAAGGAAGCCCATCTTCAATCCCAGCACCCTCACTGGCCTCCGGTGTTGCAGGGTCATAACCGCAGGCAAGACGAGCCTCGCGTGCCTTTGCCCGAGCATCTTCAAAAGCGGCCTCAGAAACGCTCCCCGCCTCCCACAAGCCCTTATATATATCTCGTTGGGCCTCGGCATGAACCCCTAGCTCGTATAAAGCGGCGGGGGACAGATTCCTGAGGGCGGGCCTGAGACAATAGTTGTGCCTTCTCAGCCTCAAGAGTCGTAACTCGATCTCCTAGGCTCGAAGCATCCTGATCAAGTTCGCTGATCTGCTCCTCGAGTCGTGCTTCCCTCAGCGTGGTTGTTGACCTCTCGGCTTCCCGCTCAGACCTGAGGACGTGGATAGTGTCTTCCAACGCCGCTGCCCTCGCCAAAGCCGCCACTCGAGCCCCCTCGGCTCTCTCTAATTCGGCCACCTTCTTTTCTAGCTCGGCCACTTTCTCTGTCCATTTTGCACTTAGATTGGCGACTCTGGTAGCATTTTGCTCAAGCTCAACTCGCAAAGACATCACCTTCGCCTGAAGATCCTCACACTTCGTTGCATCCCCTTTGCCTACCTCGAGCCCCTCATCTTTGGCACTGAGCAACTCCTCGAGCTCGCTGCATCTACGAATAGACCACATTAGTTCCTCGTCTCTTTTCTCTAACTCCTCCTTACGGATTGAGTATTTCCGCTCACCCTAAGTTGTGCATGCATCTCACGGCACCTGTTACGATACCGGCAATACTTCACGACCATTTTCAGAAAGACTTCGGACCTTGTCTAAGCCCTACAAGCACTCTCAATCTTCAGCATGTAAGTCTAAATAAAGAAGGGAGGAATCTGCGAAAACAAAATGGCATAAAACAAAGAAAATGGCGAAAGGAAACTCACCCTCAAGGCCATACCAGCCACACCACGTGACAAAGCAGAATCATTGATCTCCCAAAAAGACTCGCTTTCGGCGGTAGAGGCACAAAAGGTCAAATTGAGGCATCAACTCCACCGTGTCTTCCAACAGGTTAAAATCCAATGGAATCTCGAGCACACGAGAAGAACCTTCCGCCCTCACATCAACCCTAGCAAAGCCTTACTCGAACATCCTCATGTCCTTAGGATCGATGTCGGAATCAGATTCGTAATCATCCACCACCATGCCCTTCCCTTTTTAATAAGTCGAAGAGGGGGCGCGGCCCTACCGAGATGACGATGGACCGCCCGGAACAATTGCGGTAGCCCCCGAACTCTGTCTCCCCGCCACGGTGGTCTCTTCTACGATCGAAATAGGTGTCGCCTCCGTACCCCGACCAGTATCATCGCCCGCTTCAGATGCCGCCAAAGTAGGGTCACCCATCGAGGACGTTTCAACCAAAGACACCATCTCTGACAACCTCCACCTCTTTGACAGTGCCTCTTCGTCATTGTTGTGGGAAGGTTCATCCATTGAACGGACTGTGGGAGCCGAAATGTCCGACCGAGAAGCAACCTCCAAACGAACGGGTTCAGCCGCGAGGGCGGTCCGCCGAACAACCAAACTCTGGATGCCCTCATCCACAATTGCCCTTAGAGCGGGCCGAGCAGAAGAAGCCGGTCGGTGAAAAGCGAGCACAGGAGCCCTCGCCCTTCTCACTCCTCTACGACCTGCCAATAAGAAGAGATTTAACCAAACAAATATAAGATAAAGAAATTACGGAGAAAAGAACAAAGTGACAAAGACCGAAACGGGCTGACTCACCAGCAGGAGGCTTGCGCCCAAACCTCTCATGGAAAGGCACTCATTCGTGAATCCCCATCGTATGGGGGAGAATCGCACTCACCCACTCGTAGATATTAGCAACTAGCGGAGGATTTACTTTCTCGTCTACAAAAACAAAAGCAAACGCTCGACGAGGTCACTAAAGGGAGACGACCGACTACCATCTTAAGAAAAAATGTATTAAAGTAAAAAGAAAGAAAGACCTACGGGCGAAATTCCACGTTTCAAGAAACCCCGCCGGGTTAAAAACCACGTGCTCTGTTCGAACGTAAAAGAAGTTCTCCCAAAAGCGGCAATTTTCCTTGTCGTCCATCTTCACTACCAAACCCTTGGTTCCCCGGTGACGCATGTGAATCATCGAGCCCCTAAGAAAATGGGGGGCGAAGAGGTGAAGCATATGTTGTAAAGAAATTCCTCGGTCGGCCAGCTCCGCGTATTTGATGAGCATAAGGAAGAGATTGTACACGTACAAGGAGAGTTGAGCCGGGCACACCTCATAGAAGCTGCAGAAGTCCACCGCCAAGGAGGGAAGGGGAAGCGTGTATCCGATGACAAATGGATACCCATAAAATACGCAGTAGCCCGGATGGTGTTTATGCCTTATGTCCTAATCCGCCGGAACCAATTCAATATGATCAGGGATCCCCCATTTGTCTTTAAACACCGTAAGCGCTGTAGCATCCATCGTAGAAAAAACAGGTTCCGGCTCATCCCCAGTAGGGCTGTTGAAGTCGGTCTTTATTTTCCCTGGGCGGGGAACCACCTCATGCACCGTCGGAAGACCCTCGTCCTCCGCCATTTCCACTCCCTTTTCGAGTAGGGGTATATCGTTTTCCGGCACCGGAGCATCAACGGCTCTATCAGGGTTGGAAGATGCACTAGCCATGCACGAGAAACGACGTGATACATAGAAAATGTGTGCCATAATGACACATGATGAGCTTTAATGACATTCTGAACTAACGTGATGGTCTGATACAATTCCCGAAATATCACGTCGCTACCTTGCCATAAGGTACTTGCCCATTGCCCAAAGTGCTTAGATTTCTCACAAGTTTTCTTATTGACGAAGTCCGCCCATCGAACTCGCCCAAAGACGACCTCAATAGGCAGAGGGACTAACTGTATGGGTCGAATCTAACCATACGAAGATCGGCGCAAAAAGAAATGGGGAGGGGTCGATTAAGCCGTGGTTGTATCCATAAGGCACCATAACGACGGGTATCTCGGCCAAGGCTGAGGTCGCCTGGATGGCGAAATGCATGTCGTGGCATTTA
This sequence comes from Nicotiana sylvestris, assembly GCF_000393655.2. NCBI lineage: Eukaryota > Viridiplantae > Streptophyta > Magnoliopsida > Solanales > Solanaceae > Nicotiana > Nicotiana sylvestris. Next base: position 36,649,496 of record NC_091061.1, read on the forward strand.
GGAGGAATGACCCAAAGTACAATTGGCAGGTTAAGGTACTCTGGCTATGGACCGCTGGATAAAAGGGGACACTTATTATATATATACTAGAAAAGAGAACGGGGGAGGGGGGGACTTTTTGCTTCTTTTAAAGACACAGAAGAAATGCTTCTAAGGAAAACCAAGAAAAGGTTCAGTGCTTGGTTGTTGATCTTTGTAATCCTCATTATCGAATCAGTAAGATTGAGCCAATAGCTATTAATGTCATTCCTTATTTTCCTTCTTTACTCTTACGTTACGGAACAGTACACCAAAAATGTAAGCCCATTATTCATATTTGATACAATTTATAATCTTAAAGAGTTTATGAGCTTAACTATATCCTACTTTCTTGCTTAATGTACTTTGATCTAGAGTTAATTATCCTTGGCTAGGATTTATCCTCTATTTTCTTATTTAATTAGTTTGCAAAAAAGTTAGCACTTTTTTGGTAAAACAAAAATCATATTATGCATAATTAGATCCATTTCATTTTGTCATTATTAAAAATAAGTTTTAACAATTTCTCTTTTTTATGATGACAATTTCAAACAAGTTCAAATTTCAGGAGATATAATGAATGTTTACTTCCCTGAAGATTTGTAATGACCCCCCCCCCCCCGAGTTGTTGCATAGTTGACTTCCCCTGAGTTGTTGTGTGGTTGCTCCTGAATTGTCCTTTTTCTCTCGCCTTTGTTATCAAGTATTTGACATACAGAATGTGTATATATACAGAAAATATATATTTTTTCTGCTATTATTTTGAGATGTCATTTTCCCTAGGTTTTCCAAAAATCAAGTGTAACCAACTTTTGCAAAAATTTCAATAATTTAAATAGACGCAACCAAGGCTCTTATGAATAAAATTTAATTAAGAAATTGAATCTCAAGTTTTGCTAAATCATAATTATAAAAAGCAAACTAAATATGTTGTTGTCGAGAAGTTTTATTTTGTGTCTCATACAACTTACACTAGTTGTATGAGGCTCATTTTTGTCTCACAAATTTGTGGACCCCAATCTTATACTTCTGGGTCCACAGAAATCTGGGTCCACAAAACTGTGAGACAAAAATGTTACCTCATACAATTAGTGTCAGTTGTATAAGACACAAAATAAAATTTTCCTGTTGCTGTCAAATACAGCCCTAGTTCCAAAATAGTTGGAAAGATAAATATTTTATCAAGATTCGTTACTTTTGTCCTCTTCTTAAAAGTTCTGGAAACAAACAAAATACCAAACAAAAGTTTAAAACGTGCATCTACAGTCTCTTTCTATCAATTATGAAAAAATTTATTTTGTGTCTCGAGACAACATTTTTATCTCACAGTTTTGTGGACCCAGATTTCTGTAGATCCAGAAATATAATATTGTGATCCATAAATTTGTAAGACAAAAAGTTGTATGAGACATGAAATAAAACTTCTCATAAGTTATTGTCCCTTTCCTTTTTCCTGCATCTATATTTCTCATGTCAGAAAAAGAAAAAGAAAAAGGCACAGCAATCTCACCTTCTGTTTTTTCTGGTTGAAATCATCAAATGGAATACTTACAATAGTAACGTTTAATAATATTCAATGTATAGGTACTTCACTTTTTCGTAGAGATGGTCTAAAGGAAATTAAAAAATTTATCAGCATATTTATGCTTAAGTAGTAGTGTTTTTTTGGAACTCCAGAAAAACCCGCAGGCACTACAGGTTCTGCCACAACCTCTGTCCTTCGGGTGAGCACTTTGTGTGCACTGGGTAAATCCTTTACTGTATAATAGCATGCAAACCACACAGGGATGTAAACCGTACTACATAAGCCCTATGCGATAGGCTCGAACAAAAAGGCATTGAGGGAGATGACCGCCCTCGCCAAGTCCTTCTGTTAATTTTCCTTAGGTTGAGCATTTTATTTTAATTCCTTGGTTCTCTACAATACATTTTTGATATGTTATATACCTACTTTTAGTTTAAGATTGCGCTCAAATTAAGACTCATGTATTGAAACTTGTAAGAGTATATTGAATTTATCCAGTGACAAGTGGAAGGTAAACCTAACAAAATGTGCAGAGCAGTAGAAACCAACTACTACCAATTGACAAAGGAGTTGGAACCAAAATGTATTTTTTTTTTACTCAAATTACACAAATAGGTGGTAAAAAAAAATTACATTTTTATATATAGCGCCACAATACCTGGCTCTATATATTAACAGTAACGGAACTGTTAATGTATAGCGCCAGGTATTGTGGCGCTATACTGCAAAAGCTGACATTTACAGGTATAGCGCCACAATACCTGGCGCTATACAGTAACGGAACCTGACGCTATACATTAACGGTTCCGTTACTGTATAGCGCCAGGTATTGTGGCGTTATAATAGATTTTCCTGGCCCCACCAATAATTTCGGACTTCAATAATTCAAAAGCGTATAGTGCCAACGTTTTTGGCACTATACATATAAAAAAAAATCTGGCTAGCCATTTCCTATATAAAGAGGTTAGGATTGTATAGAAATTCATCCAAAAAAATTTGTTAACTCTTGTTGAAACGTTTATTGTTCTTAAATTCTCCAACAGATTTTCATTATGTCTGAAGAGCGTAGAATAAGAGTTTCATTATATTGGGGGGCTGAGGTTGCGATGGAGAATAATTTTGTGGGCTACAGTTTACCTGCTCAGTGTCATGTTAAATTGCCACTTACAATAGAGTACGATAAATTGATATCGTTATTATGCAAAAAAGTGAGTGTGAGGAAACGTTCAGTTATAGTTAAAGTAACCGAAAGATATTCGTATTCCGTCACTCCGCAAGGGGTTATTTTTTACTCGGAGTTTAACATCGACGATGATGAAACTTTGAGTGATTTTTTGAGGACTCCGGACGAATGTCGGGAATTTCTTGTAATCACAATATTGGAGATGTACGTGAAGGTCGAAGACGTTCCAAAAAACGAGGTTGTGCGTAGCAGAGATAACCCTCAGTCATCGGGTGGTTATTCTGGAGCAGTTTTTGCCGGACAGGTTCCGGATGAAAGAGTTTTCATTGATTTAAACTTACCACCGGCGGCGAATGAGCAACGAAAAAATAATTTATACTCTGCTTTCCATAATTCACTAGACGAGTGGTAAGCTTTAATTTTCATTTGTGTTAATTATGTATATTTTTGGCATACATGAATTTGTATTAACGCTCATATATTTAATAGGGGGTACCGGCCGGATATGAATTTTACAAGTGGCCCATCCTGTAGTCATCACCTAATTGAAAACGTCCATCATGGAATTTCATCACATTACGACTTGTAAGTGAAGTGATATAAAACCATATGGATATCATTTATTAATTCAGTAGCTAATATTTTTGTTGGTTGTGCAGTGAAAACGAGCAAGTTGAACCACCTGTACTCACTCAATTGACGAAAAACGACGTATTACATCGGGATCTGGCAGATGCACAGAGTGAGGAATAGAACAGTGATTACGATAACAATGCCGATGAATCCGGAGACGAGACACCCTTTTTCGTGAGGATGGTGATGAACAGGATGAGGAGGAAGGACCTGATTTGAAGAGAGACCCACCTAGACGAAGAGTGTACGAGTCCGAAGTGCCGTTTCATTCAAGGGAGATTCCTTACATTGATAACTTGCCAACCGTGCCGGATGTGGAAGCTCTCACAAGGGATTTTGATGAAATCCGGACAGCAATGTGGGATGAGTCTAGACCAACGGTGCTTGCAAAGGGGATGCTTTTTCCTAATATGAACCGGGCATTCTTTTGCCTGTACAGGTATGAGATGACAGCACCACCCCAGCTTGCTTGTACATGTATGAGATGACAGCACCACCCCAGCTTGCCTGTACAGGTATGAGATGATAGCACCACCCCAGCTGTAGATGGTTGTATCCTCGAACCGGGCAATATGATGCAAAAAACGGAGGCTCACTAGGTTCCCCGAAGTGTTCAGGAACAAGACCCCCCCCCCCAAATAGAAGGAGCAACAGCAGCCTCGTATATCGCTGTACATCCACCTCCGCTGACTCGTCAGTGATAGTATGGTGGATCTGCACCAGGTGGTCTCTAATGGGGACCAACTGTACACGACTGGACCAGGACGCTACCTCCTCGTCCTCCGGCATGAAACCCGTGAGCATGTGCAGCATATCCTAATATGCCTGCCGCGAATAATATCTCATGGTCGCAGGCAGTAAAACTAGCAAGCCATCAGCGGACAGGCCATATAAAATCTCAGCGTCCTGCAGTGTGATGGTGGCCTCGCCGATTGGCAAATGGAAAGTGTGTGTCTCCGGTTGCCAGCGCTCAATCAAGGCCGTGATCAAAGCATAGTCGAGTTGTATCCAGTCAATCCTAATAATCCTATATAATCTCATTTCCTCCAGGTAATGGACCACGCGGGGATGTAGAACGCGGGGAGGACTCAAAAACTCCCACAACAGATCCACTCTCCTAGCCCGGAAAGTCTGCGTAAGCAACTGTCCGTCCCATATATACTCGGATCTATGCTGGGGCTGTAGGGCTAATAGGTCCAACGTCCGAGGGTCGGGATGTATAGTCGCGTCCATGTCGTCAACTGTAAACTATCATTAAACTATCATTAATAATTATGTGTTTTTTATTATAATTTATATTTATATTTTTTAATAACTTAATTGTACAAATTATATATATATATATATATATATATGTGTGTGTGTGTGTGTGTGTGTGTGTGTGTGTGTGTGTGTGTGGTTTTATTATAATTTAAATTATTATTTTTTAATAACTTAATTGTACAAATTATATATATATATATATATATATATATATATATATATATATATATATATATATATATATATATATAATGTGTTTTTATTATAATTTAAATTCATATTTTTTAATAACTTAATTGTACAAATTACTAATTATGTGTGTTGATACAATTATTAACTTAATTGTACAAAGTTTGCATTTTCAAATACCAGTATAAGATACTTAAATAAAAAGAATTCTAAGCTAAAATACTACACATTACTACGCTACAAGGCTCTAAATTTTACTACGCTCTACGCTAAAAAGGTCTGGATTTTACTACGCTAAAAAATAATCTAAACTAAGCATAAACAACAAATAAATTTAACTGCAAATAAAATACAAAACGGAATAAAAAAACATAGATATAAATCAGGATATTAACAGACAAATTTATTTTACTAATTTATATTTTATTAGAAAACACTAATATTAAAATCGGATAAATTTAACATGCTAGTTTCGAAAAAAAAAAACACAAACAGAAATAGAACACATACAAATCAAATAATATACATTATTATAAATGTTTCAACTTAAAATAAATCGAAATACCTCGATTTAGAATTTTGGCAAAGCAAAAAGATTGAAATTTTGACTCCGAAATTGTGAATCAACAATAGCACGAAACTCTACTCGAATGTGGGACCCTTTTTCTTCGAGTTTTATGTGTCGGGGGACCCAATTTTTTTTTTTTTTAAAGAAACGGGCAGAATCGAGGGGGGGGGGACCAAGAAGTGGGGAAGAGTTATAAAAAAATGGGGGATGGATGAATTGGAGAAGAAGACGAAGGGCTTTTGAAATATCTATGTATAGCGCCAGGTATTGTGGCGCTATACCTGGCCATGTCAGCTTTTACAGTATAGCGCCACAATACCTGGCGCTATACATTAACGGTTCTGTTACTGTTAATGTATAGCGCCAGGTATTGTGGCGCTATATATAAAAATATAACTTTTTTTTTACCACCTAGTGTAGTTTGAGTAAAAAAAAACAATTGACAAATACTGATCCACGTATGAATAGACCACACACGGAGCTGCATTTCTCAGCCATTAATATTTCTTCACGTGGTGACAATATAAACACGAAAATGTCCTCTAGATGGCCCATATTTTACTGAAGAGAGGACAAGATGCTATTTAAAGTGAATGAAAGGCTAGTCTTTTCTTCTACTTGTACCATTTAATTCACATGCAGTCTACTTTCATAGAAGACACTAGATAGTAAGATTCTTCAAAGCAAATATTTCCATACAATAAGTAGTAAAGTCTTGGGGTATGAGTGCATAAGTAGGTGAAAAATACGTGTGTCGAGCTATTAAAGTAGTAGTAACGCCTAAAGAAGCTTGAGCTCTAATTGAAAACGAACCGAATTATTTATTGTCATAAAGACCCTTATGACCACGTCCCACAGTCTTTGTGAACTCATACAACATTCGTTCTTTCAATTCTTGGTCCGAATTGTTAGTTGAATTAGCCGGCAAACAATCACGCGGATTATCTCAAAGACACAAGTGTTCAAAAGACACACTTCTAAATGATCACTAGCATAGTTAAAATGTCCACTTGAAGTTGGTGCACAAGTGTAAAGAGATGTCTATGAATTTCGGCATTTAACTATGACCATCAGTTAGTGACTATATGTTCCCACAGTAAATAGGTAAATAAAGGAGTATTTTCTTTACCTTTTCCCTTTCTGCATTTTGTCATGTGAGCTATTTTTGCTCTCCAATTTCCACCACAATTCCTCTGCTTCCACAAAGAGCTATAAGTACTACCTTTTCAACAACTAAATTAGTAGAAGCAAAAAGGGGTGTGAATTCCATCCATGGCTTCTCTTTGGCTAGCTCTTGCAGTAGTTGTCCTGTTTTTTCTTCTTCTTCAACAACTGCAGAAGAAGTTCAGTAACAAGAAAAAGAAACTTCCACCAGGGCCAAGAGGGCTTCCACTTCTTGGAAATCTACACATGGTAGGCGAGAATCTTCACCAAGATCTTTACAAAATAGCCAAGAAATATGGCCCAATAATGACTATCCGCTTTGGTCTTGTACCTGTAATTGTTGCTTCCTCTCCTCATGCTGCAGAACAGTTCTTGAAGAATCATGATTTGGTTTTTGCCAGCAGACCGTATAATGAAGTTCCTCAGTACATGTTCTATGAACGGAGGAATCTGGTCTCAGCCAAGTACGGACCATATTGGAGAAACATGCGCAAATTGTGCACTCTGCAATTGCTAAGCAATGCCAAGATCCATCAATTTCAGCCTATGAGGAAACAAGAACTCGGAATTCTTGTGAATTTCCTCAAACAGGCTGCTTCTGAAGGCACTGTGATTGATCTTAGTGCTAAAGTTGCATCTCTTAGCGCGAACATGTCTTGTCTGATGATATTTGGGAAGAAGTACATGGACGAGGATCTTGGTGATAAGGGTTTCAAAGCTCTGATTCAAGATATACTGCACATAGCAGCATTGCCAAATTTTGCTGAATTCTTTCCCTTTCTTCGCGTTCTTGATCTCCAGGGATTTGCTCGTCGTATGAAGGAATTAGCTAAGCTTTTTGATGAGTTCCTGGAGAGAGTTATTGATGAACATGTTCAATCCACTGAGGAGCAGAAGCAAGCAAAAGACATGGTTGATACACTGATGGATATTATGCAATCTAAAGAAGCTGAATTCGAGTTTGATCGTCGCCATATAAAAGCCATTTTGCTGGTAATGTTCACTCTAATTCCATTTCTGTTTTGAAAACATTAGGCAAGTAGTACAAGTTCATTTCCCCTTGAGGAAAATGGTATTTAGAAAAGGGGAACACATAAAACCCAAAATCTCTGAATGATGCCCACAATGGTATTTAAAAAAAGGGGAACACATAAAACACATATATTCATTCTCTAGTTCGAGCTTATAAATATTTTGAAATATTACTACTATTAGTTATCTTATCATATATCCCATGCTGCAAAACTAGTATCTTATGTTGGTATAACAATTTTTCACAGTCTTTGACGATTTCTATAAATGATTTTATTCACTCTATGATTTCACTTGCTATAGGTCAACAAGGTTACAAATAGTTCTGTTTATGTAATGATACTGAACTTTTCTCCGTATCATACACCGTTTTTACTACTACTACTACGATGTCTGTTATAAAATCTTTACTTGACAGACCAACTCTAATTTAGTGGCGCTCTTCGAAACTATATAGAAATAGTGGTAGGACAATTGTTCTATATGTAATACACTTTATTATTTTTGCTGGCCTTCTCTTGGACTGTAGAAAGCAAACTCAGCTGAGTTTTCTAATCTATATATGTAGGACTTGCTGATAGCTTCAATGGATACTTCATCAACAACAATTGAATGGATTCTAACGGAACTTTTAAGGCATCCTGAAGTGATGAAAAAACTCCAGAATGAGTTGGAACAAGTAGTTGGTAAAAACAGGATGGTGGAAGAATCAGACTTAAAAAACCTACAATATTTAGATATGGTCATAAAAGAAGGTTGTAGGCTCCATCCAGTTGCACCATTATTACTTCCTCATGAGTCTATTGAAGATTGCACAGTTGATGGTTTTCATTTACCTAAAGGATCCCGACTTTTGCTTAATGTTTGGGCAATAGGGAGAGATTCAGACACTTGGCTTGAGCCGGAAAAGTTCAAACCTGAGAGGTTTCAGGGAAGCAATGTTGATCTCCGAGGACGAAATTATGAACTTTTACCATTTGGCTCTGGGAGAAGAGGCTGCCCTGGTTTGCAGTTGGGGCTCACCGTCGTTCGTTTGGTGGTCGCACAATTGGTTCACTGCTTTGATTGGGAGCTACCAAATGGCATGTTGCCAAAAGATATTGACATGACAGAAAAATTTGGATTAGTAACAGCTAGAGCTCAGAATCTAATGGCGATTCCTACTTATCGATTGCATATAAAGTAAAATGCAAATGTCAAAATAAGTCAAGGAGATGCACTGCCTTTTAGTTTGAATAAGATGAGGATTAAGACAAAAAAAGGAGGGCGTTTGTCTTATTTCCTATTGTATGTTGAACGTATTTTTGAACAAGTACCATTCTTATGTTTCTTCTAAGTTTGCCTTAAGAAACACCAGAACATGAACAACGTATCTAAGTTCAATTCATCGCCTCACAAATATATGTATATTCTCATCATAAAGTGAACACTTTTAGAATGCCTCATAAATATATGTACACAACAACCTAGTAAAATCCCACAAGTGGGGGTCTGGGGAGGGTAGTGTGTACGCGAACCTTACCCTACCCGAGGGGGTAGAGAGGCGGTTTCCGAAGGACCCTCGGGTCAAGACGACGAAAAGAAACACTATATCAGTACCATCAACAGAACCATAGATGCATCTATTAATCTGCCGAAGCGAACGACCCGCTCCCATGAGACTGTGGTACATAGATCCTGCCGAGGCGAATGACTCCATCCTATAAGAGTGAAATACATAATCCTGCCGAGGCAAATGGCCTGATCCCATAAGAGTAGTAGAAATTTACCCCGCTCGCAAAATATAATTACGATGTGATTACACATAGAATTTCTCAAATTATTATTATTATTATTATTATTATTATTATTATTATTATTATTATTATTATTATTATTATTATAATATTCTTTACTTCTTTTCACCATGACTTTGGATACTGTAGGCATATCAAGGTTAAGGAGGTCGTAGGAGCTATGCGTAAAATGAGTAGGGGCAGAGCGACACGGCCAGACAAGATTTCGGTGGAATTTTGGAAGTGTGTGGGGAGAGCAGGTTTGGAGTGGTTGACTAGGTTATTTAATGTTATTTTTAAGGCAAAGAGGATGCCAGATGAGTGGAGGTGGAGTACGGTGGTTCCATTATATAAAAATAAAGGTGATATCCAGAGTTGTAACAATTATAGGGGTATCAAATTACTGAGTCATACCATGAAAGTGTGGGAGATGGTGGTTAAAGTAAGGGTAAGAATGACAATATTTGTGTCCGACAACCAGTTCGGGTTAATGCCGGATCGTTCTACTACAGAAGCTATAGACCTTGTTAGGAGGTTAGTGGAATTGTACAGAGAGAGGAAGAAGGATTTGCACATGGTGTTCATTGACCTAGAGAAAACGTATGACAAGGTTCCCATAGAAGTTCTCTAGAGATGCTTGGAGGCAAAAGGTGTGTCAGTTCCCTACATTATGGCAATTAAGGACATGTATGATAGGGCTAAGACTCGGGTTAGGACAGTAGGAAGAGACTGAGCATTTCCGGTTGTACTAGGGTTACACCAATATTTTGCGCTCAGTCCGTTCTTATTTGCCTTGGTGATGGACACGTTAACACACCATAATCAAGGGGAGGTTCCATGGTGCATGCTATTCGCCGATGATATAGTTCTGATTGATGAGTCGCGAGCCGGTGTTTAACAAGAGGCTGGAGGTTTGGAGACATGCTCTTGAGTCTAAGGGTTTCAAGCTGAGTAGTACGAAAATGGAATACCTGGAGTGTAAGTTCAGCACTGAGCCGGGGGAAGTGGATGTGAGGCTTGAATCACAGGTCATCCCAAGTAGAGGCAACTTCAAGTACCTTGGATCGGTTATCCAGGGGGAGAGGAGATCGATGAGGATGTCACACATCGTATTGGGGTAGGATGGATGAAGTAGAGGTTAGCATCTAGAGTTCTATGCGACAAGAGAGTACCACCGATACTCAAAGGTAAGTTCTATAAAGCGGTGGTTAGACCCACTATGATGTATGGGGCTGAGTGTTAGCCTACTAAGAACTCATATATTCAGAAGATGAAAGTAGCAGAAATGAGGATGTTGAGGTAGATGTGCGGGCACACTAGGATGGATAGGATTAGGAATGATGATATTCGGAAGAAGGTGCACATGACTCCCATTAATGACAAGATGTAGGAAGCGAGGTTAAGATGGTTTGGGCATGTTCAGAGGAGAAGCCCAGATGCTCTTGTAAGGAGGTGTGAGCGTCTGGTTATGGAGGGAACGATAAGAGGTAGGTGGTGGCCTAAAAAGTACTGGGGAGAGGTGATCATGCAGGATATGGTGAGACTTCAGATTTCCAAGGTCATGACATGTGATAGGAAGATGTGGAGATCGAGTATTAGGATTGTAGGTTAGGAGGTAGTTGAGTGTTGCCTTACTTCGTGTCATTGTGGGACTAGTCTAGTAGGGTTTTGTCTAAGATAGCTAGTGGCAATGTTGTGTTGTACTATTTCGCTTTTCAGTGCAGGACCTATTTAATAGCTATCGCTTTTGCTTTGCATCTTTCTTCTGGATTTCATGTTGTTCCTATTTTACCTATGATTTCTATGGTGATACTAATATTGTCTCCTATTGTATTTTTATTTTCTTGAGCCGAGGGTTTTCGGAAACAACCTCTCTACCCCTTTGGGGGTAGGGGTAAGGTATGCGTACACACTATCCTCCCCAGTCTCCATTATTGGGATTTTACTGGGTTGTTATTGTTGTTGTTGTAATTTTCAACATATGAAATCCAAATGAAAACTTTCAAGTCCCGAAATCCTCAATTTCAACTCTTTTCAAGACATTTAATAAGCATACTCGATCTAAATTCCTTTCAGAGCAAGCTGTAACGACCCGACCGGTCGTTTTGAGAATTTGCACTTTGCTCGATAGTTTGGGGCACAAGTAGCTCTGTATGATGTATTAGGAATTGTGAGTTCATTCCGAGTTGATTTGATATGTTTCGGCGCGAGTTTTTGGAAGTCGAAAGTTCATTAAGTTTGATTTAAGGTGTGTTTTATCGTTTCGATGTTGTTATGCGTGATTTAAGGCCTCGAGTAGGTCCGTGTTTTGTTATGGGACTTATTGGTATGTTTGTATGAGGTCCCGAGGGGCTCGGGTGAGTTTCAGATATGTTTGGGCTGTATTGCGCTTGTTTTTCTTATGTTTTGACGTCATTTCTTCGAGCATAAATGGCACCAAATTAAACAAATGAGCTCCGATTTCTGTTTTTATTGAAGCATTAGATCCATATCATAATTAAGGAGCCATAGAAAAAAGAATCGTCAAATTTGGATATCGTATGAGGATTTTATGGTCATTTTACTAAGAATTGGGCTACCAGATTTTTTAGATTAATTACGAAATTTGCCACTGACTTCGTATTTAAAAATCTGCACTATTTTCAAATATTGAAACCAACATATCTCCTTCATTATAAGGTTAAATGGAGTGATTCAAAAGCCTAACTTGACCAAAATTTTACAAGGCATCCACTAAAGGCATCAAAAGAGAGTTTTGGGATTGTATCACATGCAAAACGAGGCTAAACAACTGGGCAAAAATACTTAATATCGAAAGTTTGTTCATTTGGTCATATTTTGAGTTGGGAGCTCGGATTTGGACAATTTTTGGAGGTGATTTTCACTATATGGATTGGGATTGGGCCGAACGATGGTTAATTGGTAAAGAAAAAGCTAAATTGAGTATTGAGTTGGCCGAATTGAGGTAAGTATCTTGCCTAACCTTGTGTGGGGGATTTCCCTTTAGGATTTGAGTCTTCTATGTTGATTGTAGTTCGTGTACGCGAGGTGACGAGTGCGTGCTCGGACATAGTTGTGGAAAGTTGGCATTTTAGGGTTCTTAGGTCTTTATATTTATTGAGTATGAAGTTGTTCTTGATCTGACTAGTTTCCTATTTACTAGTTTCACCTCTACATACTTAATTGGAATCAATTGCTTTATGATACACTCTTATTGCTTATATGACTCTTACTTGACTTAACTGAAGATATTTACCTCTCCTATTGTCATGCTATCTTTTCATAACTGTCTATCTTTATCTGAAATTATAATTATCTCATCCTATAATTGTTTAGTCTTAATTGAGGTTGCGATTATCTTTCGCCGCTTATCCTTAATTGAATTGTTGAATAACCTTCGTAATTGTTCAACCTTAAAAGGAGTTAGATGTCCTATATTTTAGTTAACATAGCATTATTTGGAATTATTTGACTCGTGTTAGCTTCCTTGTTGTTGAATTATATATTGTGGGATCGTTGCTACATTTTATTTTTTCCCTTGTTAAGTTGTTCTCTTTACGCCTAGCACTCTTTACTGTGGTTATTCCTCGTGAACGAGTTCTACCGTTTCTTTATGATTTAAATTTCTTGAGTTGATTTACTTGTCGTACTTTGTATTATTGTCATTTTTGTTGTTGTACTTGTTATGGTGATGCATAAGGTTCCTATCATGCTGTAGTTGTTATCTCTGTTGGTTGCGCTGCATATTTGCTTTGGGACTACGGAACGGTATTCGGGGAGATCCCCCTATTCTGCATATTTACTTTGGGACTACGGAACAGTATTCCGGGAGATCCCCCTATCCTGCATATTTATTTTGGGACTACAAAACGATATTCCGGGAGATCCCCATGTATATTTACTTTGGGACTACGGAACGGTATTCCGGGAGATCCCTCTGCATATTTACTTTGGGACTACGGAACAGTATTCTGGGAGAACCCACTGCAAACATTCTACGTGTTGTCCGTTCTTTTCCTTATGCTTACTAACTGATATAAACTATATTAGGAAACTTGCACAAGCATATACGTAGCTAAGCACCCTTATCGGATAAGAGGTTTTTCTTGATATTGTTGGATATAGATGCACACCCTTGTTTACTTGCCTTCTATGTGAGAATGGCTCTATTTGGCACGTGAGTCGTCAATGCGGTTATAAGGTGTGATGAGGGCACAGGATGCCAAGTGTTAGGGTTTTAGGTATTGAGACCTGTGAGTTGTAATTTATCCGAGTTTCGATACTTCGTAAAGGTTGTTGACTAAAATCAAATGTGAAAGTTGTCGTAGTTGTTGAGTTATTATTTGTCCTTGTTGTATCTGTGGTTTTAGATTTAGGTTGTGTTTCGCTCACTCTTCTGTGTCATTATTATGGTATTCCGTTGATACTTGTCATTTTCCCTCTTTTATTGTAATTACTCTATTGTTAGTCATATTGCGTAGTTTTCATATAGAAATCATGCACTGTTGTTCCTATACTTATACTTGTTCAAGTTATTAGACTAGTAGACGTCTTGACTGTTTCTCGTCACTACTCGACCGAGGTTAATCTTGATACTTACTGGGAACCGCAGTAGTCTGCTCATTCTACATTGCTGTACATTTTTGTACAGATACATGTATTGGATTGCTAGTAGTTGTGCAGACCGTTGTTGTGGAGACTCAAGGTAAACATGCTGCTGCGTTCGCAGGCTTTAGAATCACCTTCTTATTTTGTATTTACATTATTCACTCTTATTTCGAGACAGTTGTATTTTAGAGGTTTCCTGCAAACTTTGTAGAGCTTATGACTTATACTACCGGTTTTTTTTGTAAAGATTTTTATATCGAGACTATTAGATTTTTTTTATGATTGTTGTTATTTAGTAAATGTTAGGCTTACCTAGTCTCTAATACTAGGTGCCATCACGATACCCAACGGAGGAAAAATTGGGTCATGACAAGTTGGTATCAGAGCCCTAGGTTCGTAGGTGCTACGAGTCATAAGCAGGTTTAGTAGAGTCTTGCGGATCGGTACGAAGACGTCTGTACTTATCTTCGAGGGGCTACGAAACTATTAGGAAATTCAACTTCTTTCATTCCTTGTCGTGCGACATCGATTCAGCTTGAAGCATATATCTTATGTTCCTTTATATCCACTCATGTATGATATGTTCCTGATGCTACAAATGGGAGGGAGCCAAGGATGCTCAGACATTGTCTTAACGTGTCATCTAGACTAAAGATGTGGAGGTATTGAAGTATTATTCAGTTATTCATATGGGTTACAACTGGTCCAGGCATCTAGTTGACAAGTACAAGCTTAGGAAAGTTTAATTGGTTGACTAGTCATCGCGATCATAGTAGGGTCACGAGGTAGATGTTGATTGAGTATAGTTGGTGGTACTAGAGACTATGTGGTTCATATGAGATTTCTACTCAATGGAAGGTACATATTGTCATTCAAGGTACTGAAGGAAGTGAGTTTGACGGTTACGAAAATGGACATGCGCTTAGTGGATGAACTTGAGTACCTTGTGATTGTTGTTTACGAGCTGGAAGGTTAGTTTTGTGGATTATCAGATGTTGTTTTCTATGGCTTCGCACCAAGTGAGAGAGTCCATTAGCGGCATTCAGATTGCATAGTCAGGTGTTACCTCAGTTTTGGCCTGAGAAGTGTATATAGATGGTATTGGAAGGTTCCCGAAAATTGTATATGACTAAGATCTGAGATCTTGCATGAGATGATGTTGGTCTTACGGTGTTTCTGCTTCTTTAATCTATTTTTATTTCAGTATCAAAAGGGGGTCGGAGAAATAGCTTCAAATTCGCAGAAGGTCTATTTAGTGTGGGCATCTCGGTCGGGGAATCATGGGATGCTTCAGGGGAAATACAGTGGTTTATGAGTTGCTAGTCTACGTGGCTTGTACTAGGATTTTATGCATGTTTTGGTTGGGGTAGTTGTGTATCGACAGGGAGAAGTGCTACCTCAGAGGAAAAACTAGGAGTAACCGAAGAAATGGGTCAGTTTTGTGGTGTTGGGTTAGCATAACAATGGAAATAGTTGGTCCTTTTTTAATAGGAATTCCCTACCGGCATTTGTGGTAGTACTATTGGGTTAGACGATTTGTGTGGCTCGGTTGAGTTGGGAAGATGCGGTCCTAATGGTTTAGTTACGTGCGGACGGATCTCGGAGAGTTCTCGATGGTTTCGACAATGGCTTGAGTCGGCTGGCTGCTATGGGCATAAGAAATATGTTGTACATTATGGTTTTCTCCTGGATGGATATTAGAAGTTAATAGAAGGTTGGTATTATTGGATATCATATGTGAAGAAGGTGCATTTTAGGAAAGACCCTTGAGTTTTGGTTTGCTGGTGTGTGGCTAGTGGCATGATGATTACTGAGTTTTGAGGCTTTTGAGGTTCAAGTTTTGTTATGCGGCTGGAAAATCTATATGGGTGCTTCAGTAAGATGATGGGGTGTGAGTCATGTATCATCCATTCAATTAGAGTAGTTGAGTTCGGGTATGGAAATTTTGGTATTCCTGAGGTTTTGAGGCTAGATGTCCCCATATGCGGGCTATTTCTTGTTTGCGGATTGTAAAGGCATGTTGAGAATGTGATAATTGATAGCATACATTATCAACATGTTGCTATGAACTTTTAGGAGGATATTTACCTATTTGGGAATGATCAGTATTTGGGTTGGGAGCTATTTGAAAGCTCAACGAGAATATGTATTTTATATCAGGTCAAGTTTGGGTACTCTTATGAGATTGTTATCACTGTTATATTACCAGGCAGAATGGATATTATTTGTTCTCCTGGCCTATGTTATGTGCTACTCTCTTATACCGTGATGGGCTGTGAGGTTGTATGATTATTCTTCATGCATGTTGTAATTCCGTTCAGGCCTTATGGCGATGTGGGTGAAATGGCCCTCGTGATGTTGATTGGCTCATTACACCTTAGTTGTGCTTGATTTCTTTCATGTTTTGTTAATTCTATTCATTTTTCTTTAGTTATACTTGTGCACTCTACTATATTTGATATCAGTATTCATGTGATCAGTGAACCCAAGCACTTTGGCTTGATGAGTATCTGGGAGCGGGCTGCACGCCGCAACGGATGTTATGTGGGATACCCTTTCCTTGTATTTATTTGGTATTTTGTTTTCCCTCTCTGGATGATTTAATGAAATTGTACTTTTATTGTTACACATGTTGTACTTGTTAGATAATCCTTATACCTTACTTTCCTTTTATTTGTACTACATAACTGAGTTATTGCTGAGTTGGTGTACAAGCTGTGTGGCGTGAGAATCCGTGTGGTTCCATGATGAGTTGTTAGTTGGGCTGCTTGTGTTGGCTGAGATGAGGTTCTTAGACCTGAGATTCTCACTATCGTATTGGGGGTGAGAAGTGTTTGGAAGTATGGGGCTGTTTCTGCTAAGATTTGGGCAATGGCCCTTGACGGACGAGAGAGCTTCTTGACTTGTTGACTTCATGGGTGGTTATGAGGTCCCGCATGTTTCTTTATCATGGGCAGCATTGTGGTGGTCCGGAACAAGGTTCTATTCAATGTGAAGTGTATTGCCGACGTCCAGAATGTTATTTGGGCAGCTATGGTGGTCAGATGTTATTGCTACTAACATTTGAGTTGTGTGGAACATCATGTGATTGTACCCTAGCTTGGAATGATGGCCCGATTCGGCTTGTCCAGGTTTATATAGTGAGATGATACGAGTCTGGTCCTATGATGAATTTCAGATGTTAAGATTTAGGTTCTGTCCTAAGGTTAAGGACTAAGGATGAAGTGAGATCTTCAGTTAAATTGCGTTGTCAGTCCTACATAGGTTTGGCTGATAGGGAATCACCCACTGGTGTATATAAGGTAAGCTCATGCAGTGGTTTGACGGCTTTGGAACAACTCTTGGCACATTCGAGGATGAACGTATGTTTAAGTGGGGAAGAACGTAACGACCCGACCGGTCGTTTTGAGAATTTGCACTTCACTCGATAATTTAGGGGCACAAGTAGTTCCGTATGATGTATTAGGACTGGTATGCAAAATTTGAGTTCATTCCGCGTTGATTTGATATGTTTTGGCGCGAGTTTTTGAAAGTCGAAAGTTCGAAAGTTCATTAAGTTTGATTTGAGGTGTATTTCGTCGTTTCGATATTGTTATGCGTGATTTAAGGCCTCGAGTGGGTCCGTATTTTGTTATGGGACTTGTTGGTATGTTCGTACGGGGTTCCGAGGGGCTCGGGTGAGTTTCGAATAGGTTTTGGGATGTGTTACGCTAGTTTTTATTATGTTTCGACGTCGTTTCTTCAAGCATAAATGGTACCACATTAAACAAATGAGCTTCGATTTCAGTTTTTATTGAAGCATTAGATCTGTATCATAATTAAGGAGTCATAGCAAAAAGAATCGTCAAATTTGAACATCGTATAAGGATTTTATGGTCATTTTACAAAGAACTGGGCTGCCAAATTTTTCAGATTAATTACGAAATTTGCCACTGACTTCGTATTTATAAATCTGCACTATTTTCAAATATTGAAACCAACATATCTCCTTCATTATAAGGTTAAATGGAGTGATTCAAAAGCCTAACTTGACCGAATATTTACAAGGAATCAATTGGAGGCATCAAAAGCGAGTTTTGGGATTGTTTCACATGCAAAACGAGGTAGAACGGCTGGAAAAAAATACTTAATATCGAAAGTTTATTCATATGGTCATATTTTGAGTTGGGGAGCTCGAATTTGGACAATTTTTGGAGGTGATTATCACTATATGGATTGGGATTGGGCCGAGCGATGGTGAATTGGTAAAGAAAAAGCTAAATTGAGTATTGAGTTGGCCGAATTGAGGTAAGTATCTTGCCTAACTTTGTGTGGAGATTTCCTCTTAGGATTTGAGTCTTCTATGTTGATTGTACTTCGTGTATGAAAGGTGACGAGTGCGTGCTCGGACTTAGTTGTAGAAAGTTGGCCTTTTAGGGTTCTTAGGTCCTTATATTCATTGGGTATGATGTTGTTCTTGATATGACTGAGTTTCCTATTTATTAGTTTCACTTCTACATACTTAATTGGAATTAATTGCTTTATGATGCACTCTTATTGTTTATTTGACTCTTACTTGACTTAACTGAAGATTTTTATCTCTCCTATTGTCATGCTATCTTTTCATAACTGCCTATCTTTGTCTGAAATTATTATTATCTCATCCTACAATTGTTTAGTCTTAATTGAGGTTACGATTATCCTTCCGCCGCTTATCCTTAATTTAATTGTTGAATAATATTCGTAATTGCTCAATCTTAAAAGGAGTTAGATATCCTATATTTTAGCTGATATATCATTATTTGGAATTATTTGGCTCGTGTTAGCTTCCTTTTATTGAATTGTATACTGTGGGATCGTTTCTACATTTTAGTTTTTCCCTTGTTAAGCTGTTCTCTTTAGGCCTAACACTCTTTACTATGATTATTCCTTGTGAACGGGTTCTACCGTTTCTTTGTGATTTAATGTTCTTGAGTTGATTTACTTGCCGTACTTTGTATTATTGTCATTTTTGTTGTTGTACTTGTTGTGGTGATGCACAAGGTTTCTCTTGTGCTGTAGTTGTTATCTTTGTTGGTTGCGTTTCATATTTACTTTGGGACTACGGAACGGTATTCTGGGAGATCCCCCTGTCCTGTATATTTATTTTGGGACAACGGAACGGTATTCCCGGAGATCTCCATGTCCTGCATATTTACTTTGGGACTACGGAACGGTATTCCGGGAGATCCCCATGTATATTTACTTTGGAACTACGGAACGATATTCTGGGAGATCTCCCTGCTTATTTAGTTTGGGACTATGAAACGGTATTCCGGGAGACCCCCCCTGTAAATATTCTACGTGCTATTCATTCTTTTCCTTATGCTTACTAACTGGTATGGATTATGTTAGGACACTTGCACAAGCATACACCTAAGCACCCTTATCGGATAAGAGGTTTTTCTTGATATTATTGGGTATAGATGCATACCCTTGTTTACTTGCCTTCTATGTGAGAATGTCTCTATTTGGCACGTGAGTCATCAGTGTGGTTATAAGGTGTAATGAGTCCACATGATGCCAAGTATTAGGGTTTAAGGTATTGAGACCCCTGAGTTGTAATTTATCCGAGATTCGATACTTCGTGAAGGTTTTTGACTAAAATCAAATGTGAAAGCTGTCATAGTTGCTGAGTTATTATTTGTCCTTGTTGTATCTGTGGTTTCGGATTTAGGTTGTGTTTCCCCTCACTCTTCTGTGTCATTATTATGGTATTCCACTGATACTTGTCATTTTCCCTCTTTTATTGTAATTATTGTATTGTTAGTCATATTGCGTAGTTTTTATGTAGAAATCATGCACTGTTGTTCCTATACTTATACTTGTTCAAGTTATTAGACCAGTGGGTGTCTTGATTGTTCCTCGCCACTACTCCACCGAGGTTAATCTTGATACTTACTGGGCACCATTGTGGTGTGCTCATTCTACACTTCTGTACATTTTTGTACAAATCCAAGTATTGGATCGCTAGTAGCTATGCGGACCGTTGCCGTGGAGACTCAAGGTAAACCTTATGTTGCGTTCACAGGCTTCAGAGTTACCTTCTTATTTTGTATTTACATTGTTCACTCTTATTTCGAGACAATTGTATTTTAGAGGTTTTTTTGCAAACTCTGTAGAGTTTATGACTTGTACTACCCGTTGAAAAATTGTAAGTGTTTTTTGTAAAGATTTCTATATCGAGACTGTTAGATTTTCTTTATTATTATTATATTTAATAAATGTTAGGCTTACATAGTCCCTAAGACTAGGTGCCATTACGATACCCAACAGAGGGGAAATTGGGTCGTGACACAAGTAAATAACAAGATCAAATAATGGTATCAGCAAATCATGGTGTAGGTTTACTGGATTAATTCCCTCTTATAAGATTAGAAAGGAGACTTACCTCGCCCTGAAGTTCCATAGCCGGCTCCCAAACCTTTCCAACAATTCAAACCGATGCCCAACATTCCAGAACTAGTTAATAAATGTGCAAACCCATAAAAATATACTCTAATACTCACAACAATTCGATTTAAACAAATTTGCAACTCCGCTCGAAAAGTTGATAAAATCACCTTCGGGCCTACGTACCCGGATTTCGAAAATTTTCGAAGATAAACTTTACCCATAACCTCACGAACTCAAACATATAATTTATTCTCAATTCCATGCCCAAATTTCATGGTCAAAATCCAAAATACCAAATTCTAGGTTTTCTACCAAAACCCACAATTTCTACTAATTTTTATGTTTAAATCCTTATACAAATCATGTATTTAAAATATAATAAATGTGAATAACTTACCTTGAGTTTCTTGATGAAAATCTCCCCTTGAAGCTCTCCAAAATCGCCCAAACCAAATGAAAATGGGAGAAAAATGGGCCAAGTCCCGTTTTAAAGAAACCTCAATGCCCAGCGACTTTCCGCACCTGCGGACTCCTTGGCACATCTGTGCTTCCGCTTCTGTGGCTTCTTCTTCCACACTTACGGCCTTTCCGCTTATGCGGCGATTGACCTCGCACCTGCGCCATTGCAGGTGCGCAAACTTTTTCACTCCTGTGGTTCTCAGCAACTTGGCCCCTTACGCTTCTGCGAGTCATTTCCCGCACCTGCGGCCTCGCACCTACGACCCTCTTCATGCAGGTGCGGTTACACCAGATGTCCAGCTGCTTCAGCTCTTCCTCTAAATCTAAATTCGATCTGTTAATCATACGAAATCCATCCGAGGCCCCCCGAGACCCCGTCCAATAATACCAACCAGTTTTAAAACATAATGCGGACCTGATCGAGGCCTAAAATTACATCAAACAACGCCGAAATCATGAATTGCACCTCAATTTAAGCTTTATGAACTTTAGAATTTCAAACTTCTACATTCGATGTCGAACCCTATCAAATCACGTCCGATCGACCTCAAATTTTTCATACAAGTCACCTTCGACATTACGGACCTACTCCAACTTTCCAAATCAGAAATCGATCCCGATATCCAAAACGTCCACCTCCGGTCAAGCTTCTCAAAAAACCTTCAAATTTCTGACTTTCGCCAAATGACCCCAAAATGACCTACGAACCTCCAAATCCACTTCCGGCCGTGCTTCCAATATCGAAATCACCATACGAAGCTATTCCTAGACCCAATCCCAAATGGACATTGATAACATTGAAATGCACTTCAACCCAAATTTATGAAACTCTTCCAAAATGCAAACTTCCACACTAGGTGCCGAAACGCTCCCTGGTCACCCAAACATACGCCCAAGTCCGAAATCATCATATGAACCTGCTGGAACCTTCAAATCCCGATTCCGAGGTCGTTTACTCAAAATTCGATCTTAGTCAATTCTTCCAACTTAAATGTTTCGAAATGAGAATTTTCTTTCCAAATCAACTCCGAACTTCCTAGAATTCAATCTGACCATGCGTACAAGTTATAATACCTGAAGTAAAGTTGTTCATGGCCTCAAATTGCTGAACGACGCGCTAGAGTTCAAAATGACCGGTCGGGTCGTTACATAGGCTATGTGAGCTTCTTTGGTTTCAAATCTAAATATAACTTCTTATTTTTGTTTGTCTGTTCTAGATTTTAATTTGTGAGATTGAAGTAGTTTTGTAATTAAACAAGTTAACCATGATGAAAGAGAAGGGAGCTAAGAGGGAGGGGTTGGGGAAGGAGGTATGAAGAAGGAGAAGACATGAAGGAGACACTGCCCACATGTTTGGGTTCACACGAAAGAGATAGAGAAAAAAGAAAAGGAAAAAAGATAAATAAGGGGAAATATAAAAAAGAGATATAGATAATAAATTTATACAACAAAAAACTGTATAGTGAAATTTTAACCGATTTTTTTGGCCTCACGCTCTTCAAGAGAGTGATAATCACTCTCAATGCCACATAAGCTTAAAGGTGGTATTTATTATACTTTGAATAAATAACATGGAGTTATAGGACCCTCGCAATGTTTAAGGGTGCAACTAATAAAGTAGAATAATCTCAGAAAGATAATTATGTATTATTCCTTTTATATTACCATGAAGTAGAACCCACATTGTGAACTGATGTAGCCCCTAAAGTTGACCATTTTTTTCATCTGGACACCTAAACTAGTAGTAGTTCCTATGGAACACTTTAAGTGAAAACAAATTGTGCCAATTAGACACATATTTTGCAACTCCAACCAAACTAAAGCGTGTGTATTTCACTTACTGCCAGCGTGGCAAAGAAAAAAGCCAAAAATGAAGGACCACTGATTATCACCATTATCTTTTCAAGCTACATTCATTTCAACTTTTAGCAAGCAAATGGATTTGTCTTTTTGTGCTGCTGCTATACTGATGTTGTAAAGGAGCTATGAAGATTGCTTTCCTTTCTGGGCTATGTTCAGTCATGACATTGAGAAGATACTTGACCCGTATCTTGGCCAGGCGACCCAGTATGTCTGTTGTATAGCAAACTGGTGTCTGCAGCCATGGCGACGTCGCCTTCTCTCTTGCAAATGGCATTATTGATTTGCATTGAGATGGTCTTAAACTCGTATCTTGGCAGGGCAATCTGGAGGAGATTGCAGCCATGGCGGTTTTGAGAAACTCAATGCCTGATCAAAGTGAGATTTGAGTCTCATATGAAAATAGCAAAAATCTTATTAGTTTAAGTCTGCACAAAGGAAGAAGAAGGAGATTGAAACTATTGAAGAAAAAAGAATCTGCTTCTTCTCACACGCTCAACACAAGTGGGTTTATTACACACACTGCCAAGTGGGTGTATCAGCAGTATGTGTCGTGTGTCTAATTGGCATAATTTGTTTTCACTTGAAGTGCCCAATAGGAGCTACTACTAGTTTAGATGTCCAATTGGCCAAGTTTAGGGTGCTGGTTATGTATTCTGCCTTTAAATAATTTACCTTTATTATAAATTTTATTTCAGTTCATTAACATTATAACTAGTATAAATAAAGCTATGTACCAAAAGAAACTCAAAACATACGGTCTTGTACATTAAACACTATCAAAGAAAGGAAAAAAACACTAGCAAAGAAAAAACCCTTACTATTTGCACCAAATAATCTATCCGTTTAGGCTTTAAAAGTTATGTTACGTTTTGGTTTGAACATCACTATTTGTAAATACCGAACTTCGGTAGTCAATTAGGTTGCGTAATATTCAAATAAAATACTCCGTTTGTTTCAATTTAGATGACACACTTTCTTTATTGGTCTATTCTAAAAAGAATGACACGTTTTTACAATTGGAAATAATTCAACTTTCAACTTTTTATTTTACTCTCAATGAGAAATTTTTATAACCACACAAATATCATGTTCTCATAAAGCTTTTACCTATTAAGCCTTTAAAATCACAAGTTTCAAAAAAAAAAATGTTAAATTTCGTGTCGAGTCAAACTACCTCATCTAAATAGAAACGGAGAGAGTAATGATTTTCCCTTACATAGTTTAACTTTCAACCAATGAAGTTCCTGTTCAAAAACAGTTCGTAACTTCCAAATGTTCCTTCTCAACTTCAACTTGATATATATATATATATATATATATATATATTCTTCTGTTAATTTCAACCAAATAGTATCCTAATGCCTACTTGATCTTTTGATTTTCATGTATACCTAACCTTGTTAAATATCGACGTTCTCCAATTAATAACCCAATCACATAAAGTTGAGTAATTGTTCGGCCGAACTACTTTGTAGCTCGTACCTAATAAAATTACTAGGGGTGCAAATATTCCAAAAACTTAGGCGGTGTTTTAAGGAGTATGACTAAATTCTCGACGTAACATTAATATAAGTGGTATGCCTCAAGTCTCGGTTATTTAGAAAGTGACACTAATGGGTTATTTTAGTATTATACTTTGTATAATTTTTTTACACCATCACTGGTATCTATCTATATACTAGTCTCTGGACACGTGCGTTGCACGTGTATCCCATAGTAATAAGTACAAATATTTTAAAACAATGTAAATAATATTAAAATTGTCACGACCCTAACCTCGAACCCGGTCGTGATGACGCCTCTCATGAAGACAAGGCCAGCCAATTAAACCCAATTCACTTTTTAAAACAGTTAAACAAATATAAAAGCAGTCTAATCATGAATTAATGATAATGAGTAGCGGATATACAACCCAACACAGCCCTAACCGGGATGTCACAAGTCACGAGCAACTACTAGAGTATGAATACAACTGAAAGCCTGGAATGTACAAATATAGTCTAATAAAATGAAGAGAGAGAAAAGTAGTGCTGCGAACGTCGGCAACTACCTTGCTAAACTCTGATGACTCTGCCTCCGATCAGCCAAAACATACCTGAAACTGCACACAAGGTGCAAGGAGTAATGTGAGTACTCCGACTCGATGCGTAACAAATATAAATAATGACTGAGAGTAAGAAAACACGTAAAGTACAAGGCACTCTATAATGAAGCAGTTAAATCATTTAAAAGCAATAAGCCAGTGAAAAGTAGAGAGAAATATTTTTGCAACAAATAAACAGGTAACTATCAGACAGTTAAGATAAAATAAACAAATAGAAATTCGCCCCTCGGGCACAATATCAACAATTTCCGCCCCTCGGGCTCACTCTCACATCACAATGGGTACCCGCGCTCACTGGGGGTGTGCAAACTCCGGGAAGGCCCCCTTACAGCCCAAGCGCAATATCAAGCCATCTCGTGGCATCAAATCTAGGCCCTCGGCCTCATATCAATCAAGCCACCTCGTGGCGTATATATGTACCTCAGGCCCTCAGCCTCATATCAGTACCAGTGTGTCCTCACCAAACCATCAAAATGTGCTAAGGGAACAAAGCCCACTCGAAAATAATCAAATTACCACAAAATTTCCGAAATTGGTCAAACCCGACCCCGGGGCCACATCTCAGAATTTGACAAAAATTCATAAAACTAGAATCCTTATACTCTCACGAGTTTAACCATACATAAATTATCCAATTCCGATACCATTTGGTCCTTCAAATCTTCATTTTACATTTTTGAAAGATTTCCCATTTTCTTCCCAAATTTCATCCCAAATCACGAATTAAATGATGAATTCAATGATAGATTAATGTACTCTAGCCAAATCTGAGTTAGAATCACTTACCCCGATGAATTTCTTGAAAAACCTTCGAAAAATCACTAAAATCCGAGCTCTCTAGGTCAAAATATCAAATAAAACCCAAAACCTCGTATTTATAGAGTACCCCACGGATTTCCACCTCTGCGGACCACACAAAATCGACCGCGGTCCGCACAAAACCAGTGCGGTCCGCACAAAAACGACTACGGCCGCACATGTTTTCCTCTATAGTGACATGCTTTAGTATTGTGGCCATACTTTCGCTACAGATATCCAAATGCGTATTATAATATGTTTCTAAAAACTAGATTCAAAGATCTACAACTTTTGTTTTTTAATCATCTCAAAATTCCTTGTAGATCAAAAGATATGAGCTTCCGAACTAGGACCAGTGAAATGTTCCCCACCGCGGCCACACTGCATTTTGTGCAGTCCGCACAACATCTACCGCAGACACACTTCATTTTGTGCGGACTGCGCAGGTGGGTTCCGAGGCCTGCAACCCTTCTGGACCTGCTACAATTATGATTTTCGGCCTAAAACATTCAGGAACCTACCCGGAACTCCCGAAACTTCAAACCAATTGTACCAACGCATCCCATGACATCTTTCAAACTTGTTCAAAACTTCGGAACGTTCACAACAACATCAAATCACCAATTTAACATAGGATTCAAGCCTAAGAACTCCAAGAACTCTTAAATTATGCTTTTGATCAAAAAGTCTATCAAATCTCGTCCGAATGACCTGAAATTTTGCACACACATCCCAAATGACACAACAAAGGTACTGCAACTCTCGAAATTCCTTTCTGACCCCTATATCAAAATCTCGCCTATCAACCGAAAATCGCCAAAATATCAACTTCGCCAATTCAAGCCTAAATCTTCCCTACAACTCCAAAACCCATTCTGATCGCGCTTCTAAGTCACAAATCACCTAACAAAGCTAACCAAATCATAAAAATCACGATCTGAGATCATATACAAACAAGTCAAATCTTGGTCAAACCTTTCAAATTTTAAGCTTCAACTAAGAACTGTTTCTTCCAAATTCATTCTGATTACTCTGAAAACCAAAACTAACGATTTACATAAGTCATAATACATCACAAGAGGCAAGTCATGCCCGAGAACTGGTGAGTAAAGTGCAAAAGCTCAAAACGACCAGTCGGGTCGTTACATCCTCCCCCACTTAAACATACGTTCATCCTCGAATGTGCCCAGAGTTGTTCCAAAAGCCAACCAATCGCTGAATAACCTTACCATGCATATACCTAGGGGTGATGCCACGTCACCCTATCTCATATAGGTCCGATAACATAATGAAACTGCATTTCACATTCCAACCTAACCCATAAGCCTTAAAACCACATTTCCACTTCTGAAATCATTCACAAGATCAGAATCTCACATCTATATCCAGAATAAGCCCGAACAAGCTGTAATCACCCATACTTTCAATCTCAGGTGCAATCACTTGATATACCACATAACTCAAACACTCGTAGTGATAACTTTTAATCACAGCAGCTGCACACAACACCCGAATACCGATAGAAAAACTCTTATCAACTAAAGTCTCATCCCAACACTTTCATATACTGCCAATGATCACTAAAACACGCGGTAAGCCATAACCATTTCCCAGATCAACCATTCATGAAGCCACTTCTCCTTTGGCAAATACCACAACTATTTTCTGAGCCGAAGCTCGATATTATCCTTCCAACATGCTGAAATCGAACACGTTCGTATTCATTAATGATCCCAACGATCTCCTTTAATCCAACACACTACTCTGGTGACATGACACATCAATACAGGCCTAAGCCACAACCTGCACAATACGCGTACCAATAAGCAACAGTCCGAACATACTCAAATCATGAAAATGACTCAAATGAAAGAGCTGTACCTCAAGCACACAAGTACCACCACAACACAAGGCTGAGAACCCGTCTCACATCATAGGAACAGTACACACGAATCTAACCCGCAAGGTCATACCCCCACATAACTTCGCTGCAATACGCGATCCTATCAAACATTGCTCCACATGAAACAACTCAAGTTACTATGCTCGAAATCGATAACCACGCACAATTTGATGTTTGGAACCAAAGCAAATCATCATACCCAAGGTAAAGCAAATAACCTACACCACACAAACCTGAAAAGACATAACCGATACCCTATTCGCTGAGCAACACACAATTTCTCTTCCCGCTCGACTCCCACTCTGAAACCCAATAGAACCGCATCATAAGTGCCTATAACCAACAAATCACAACACCTCGCAACATAGAAAGGTAACTCATAAATCTCACCAGATTACTAATAAGCTCAATAACAATCGAATCAACACATCCCTCAACAATACAATTTGGAGCCAACCAAGCTGACTCAAGTTAGAATACGCATCCACATTGGCCTGCCAACAAACTCCTTATCAAGGAAATCCTGAAGCTGCTCCTTCAACTCCTTTAACTCTGCCGGTGTTATACGATACGATGCCCGGCATCAAATCAATACTGAAATCAACAACTTTGCCTGGCGACATGCCCGGCCACAAGAAACACATCTGAAACGCCCCTCACCACCGGAACTGAATCAATATGAGGAGCCTCTGCACTGACATCCATCATGAGAGCCCAAATAAGAAAGACAATCCTTCCCAACCGTCCGCTGGGTCTTCAAAATATAAAACCACTCCACTAGGACATAATCCGTCGAAACTCGCCACTCAATCCGTGGCATTTCCGGCATAGCCAACAGCGCCCCCTTAGCGCAATAGTCCAGAATGACACAACACGGGGACAACCAGTCCGAACCCAATATCACATCCAAAATTTAACATACCAAGCACAAAAGATCCGCTCGGGTCTCTAAACTCTGATAGTCACTACTTAGTGCCAGTGCACGCAACCCACAACCACAACATAGCCTGAGTATGAGAACTCCTAGTCTCCAATTTCGTACAACACACGAACCACCATATTCGATCCCAATTCCACTGTCCAAGTATACAACACACCTCTAATATCCAATCATTCCACGAAAGATACTCTAAAATTCTTCTGTGCCGCCAAGCAGACTCGAATATCAGCAATCAATCTAATTAGAAAATGCCGCAATACTATCGAAGTGCCATCAACTTAATCACATTGCCTTTTTCTGAAACCTATACCCTCGTCAAATCATCCCAAATTAGCAATGCCATTTCATTAATCATTCGAAGACCCTTTCTCTAATTATCAGAAGCTCGTTTTCCTAATTTGTCTGAAACTGCTCGCTGCCTAAGAGTTTTATGACCTTCCTTTCAGAACTGAACCGTAACCTTACACACGCAATCTCAATCCTCCACAACATACCACATATGCCATACCATCCTAGGATAACATGAGAACTTCATATCCTTTCCGAGCCACTAGCAACTATGTACCCAACCAACCAAGACTTTCCATTGAACCCATTTGGAAGAAAATAACTACACATCCCACGCTTATCATGCCAGTAGAAAATATACATCTCTAGCCACGGTAGAAATCAATAAGGACTCTCCGCCTCCCCTTTGCACAAAGAAGTCCACCAGGACTGAATCTTCCTAACTCAATCAACCTACCCAAGCCACTAAAACCCAAGAGCATTGCCGCGAAATACCTATAGAAACTCATTACCTCGTAAACACCCAATGAACTAATCATATCCTTACCATACCGATTTGGCCTACTACCAAGCTATCCCATCCATCCGAGCTCCCTTCTGATTTACCTTTAACTTGATACTCCTTCTTGCTATAACATCACAATTCCTCAACCCAGACTTACCACACGAGACCCAAGCATAACACCACACTGTTCAAGGCTCATAAGCCGCTGAGTACTCTCTTAAATATTCCTAAAAGCACCAAATTCAAAATACTTTACTCTGAAGAACTTCCTGCGAATCTAAATCTATTACCTTTACCTTCCTGATACTGATACATAGAATCCCATAATTAATATAGAAAACACCACAAGTCTTGACATCTTCCAATGAAAACTCAGTCTCTAACCACATATACAACTTTAAAACACCCCATTGTTGCATGTAGAATCTTGAACACATTAGAACCACTCCCACGGGTTATTCACTCTACTCAAACTGCAATTAGTCTGATCAAACGAATCGAACAACATGTGCCTTAATAGCACTCCGACACTGTAGAATGTAGCCTTACCTTAATGCAACCAAGCCACATCCTTTTCTATGCACCGCACAACCTTTACCAATGACCACTCAAGATATTCCGTGATTCTCATACACCTATAAAGCATAACATAACCTTTGTAAAAACCTTCCTTTACTCGAGCCATCCTCGGTCTCCATCTCTGTAGGCCATAACTGATTCACCAGTATGCTTCAAACTGGAACCAACATAGCACATAACCGTGCAATCAACTAATCGACAGCAAACTCCCCCACTTGGCTCGAAGCCATAGGTCAAACACACTCCAATAACTTATAACGCGTATACTCTATTGCTGTCATAGTACCATAGTGAGATTAAACTCAAATCTTTTATAAGCTTGTGAAAACATAGATCATCTAGAATTTTAACTCTTCTGCAAATCTCGCATTCATTCTTGCAGCAGTTAAGCCACTCTCTTAAACGACCTAAATTTAAATTTCAACAATATACATCACTTGTAAATGAGATCCTCTAATAGACAATATAAGGATCACACAACCTCAGAATACTCCGCAGGAGATGACCTACCTACTCTGCCTCCAACTAATATTTTTGTATACCTTCCACCATCATAAACTGTACGCAATAACTTAGTCTTCCTGAGTCTGAACTCATACTGCAACATGAAATTTATTTCACTCACAACTGGGAAACATGAAAAGATTCTTCACACGCCTATAACTCGGGGCTATACCTCGAATCAAGATGGAATTCAAGCACTTAATAGTTCTTCTATCCTCCAGCAGACCCTTCTTGTTGCTTCTAAATCATATGGATATATCTCGCAGTACTAACATACTCATCACATAGTTATCCAACCGTCACTCCCACTAATAGGGACACTATCGAACAAATAAGTTCAAAAACACTTGCTCACACAATCAACACCTCGATGCTCAAGCTATAGGCAAAGATCCAGCCTCAAGTCTTCCAGACTGGCCCAACATCAACACAGAGATCACATCTCGCCCCTCGATCAGGGAATCACATGACATCGATGTACATTTGATACTGAGCGCTCATGCGCACACACGAACACGTGGAAGGAATTTCAAGAGTTACTTTTCAAGCTGAATCAAGGACGCACAATAAGAATTCAAGAATGTGAAGTTTTTCCTAAAGGTTCTGCAGCCTCTCGAGGATAAATAAAGACATCTCTGTACCGATCCGCGAGACTTTACTAAACCTGCTCATGACTAGTGAGACCTATGTAACCTAAGGCTCTGATACCAACTTGTCACGACCCTAACCCCGAACCCGATCGTGATGGCACCTCTCATGAAGACAAGGCCAGCCAATTAAACCTAATTCACTTTTTAAAACCGTTAAACAAATATAAAAGCAGTCTAATCATGAATTAATGATAATGAGTAGCGGATATACAACCCAACACAGCCCTAACCGGGGTGACACAAGTCACGAGCATCTACTAAGGTATGAATACAACTGAAAGCCTGGAGTGTACAAATACAGTCTAATAAAATAAAGAGAGAGAAAAATAGTGATGCGAACGTCGGTAGCTACCTTGCTAAACTCTGATGACTCTGCCTCCGATTAGCCAAAACATACCTGAATCTGCACATAAGGTGCAGGGAGTAATGTGAGTACTCCGACTCGATGAGTAACAAATATAAATAATGACTGAGAGTAAGAAAACACGTAAAGTACAAGGCATTCTATAATGAAGCAGTTAAATTATTTAAAAGCAATAAGCCAGTGAAAAGTAGAGAGAAATCCTTTTGCAGCAAATAAACAGGTAATTATCAGACAATTAAGATAAAATAAACAAATATAAATTCGCCCCTCGGGCACAATATCAACAATTTTCGCCCCTCGGGCTCACTCTCACATCACAATGGGTACCCACGCTCACTGGGGTGTGTAGACTCTGGGAGGGGCCCCTTACGGCCCAAGCGCAATATCAAGCCATCTCATGGCATCAAATCTAGGCCCTCGGCCTCATATCAATCAAGCCACCTCGTGGCGTATATATGTACCTCAGGCCCTCGGCCTCATACCAGTACCAATGTGTCCTCACAACTAGGCTTTCGACCTTACTCAGTCCGAAAAAAACCATCACAAGCCCCTCGGGCAATAGTAAAACAGTATTTCTCAGCCCAAAACATCATTTAAAATGTCATTTAAGTCTCAAAACTGAGTAAAAATGGTTGAGTAGTAAAATAGTGGAAAATAACGGGACTGAGTTCAAGTAATAATTTAAAACAGTGAGGAAATGATGAATAAAAATCCCCGAAGGGTTCAAGTAGTTGGCCCGAAGCCCAAATATGGCGTCCAACCCAAATAATGATGATAGCAAATAAGTTTTAGTCAAATACGCGGTAAAATCATCAATCGGGATGGACCAAGTCACAATCCCCAATAGTATACGGCCCCACGCTAATCATAAAACGTGTGCCTCACCTCAATATAGCACTACGATGTGCAATCCGGGGTTTCAAACCCTGAGGACATCATTTAATATCATTACTCACCTCTATCCGATCCGAACTCTAGCCTGCGATGCCTTTGTCTCTCGAATCGACCTCCGGATGCTCCAAATCTAGCCGAAATCAGTACCAAACCATCAAAATGTGCTAAGGGAACAAAGCCCACTCGAAAATAATCAAATTACCACAAAATTCCCAAAATTGGTCAAATCCTACCCTCGAGCCCACATCTCGAAATTTGACAAAAATTCACAAAACTAGAATCCTTATACTCTCACGAGTCTAACCATATGAAAATTATCCAATTCCGATACCATTTGGTCCTTCAAATCATCAATTTACATTTTTGAAAGATTTCATAATTTTCTTTCCAAATTCCATCCGAAATCACAAATTAAATGATGAATTCAATGATAGATTCATGTACTCTAGCCAAATCTGAGTTAGAATCACTTACCCCGATGAATTTCTTGAAAAATCTTCGAAAAATCACTAATATCCGAGCTCTCTAGGTCAAAATATCAAATAAAACCCAAAATCTCGTATTTATAGAGTGCCCCACGGATTTTCACCTCTGCTGACCGCATAAAATAGACCGCGGTCCACACAAAACCATTGCGGTCCGCACAAAAATGACTGCGGCCGTATAGGTTTTCCTCTGCAGTGATATGCTTTAGTATTTTGGCCATAACTTTCGCTACAGATGTCCAAATGTATATTATAATATGTTTCTGAAAACTAGATTCAAAGACCTATAACTTTCGTTTTTTAATCATCTCAAAATTCCTTGTAAATCAAAAGATATGAGCTTCTGAAGTAGAACCAGTAAAATATTCCCCACTGCGGCCGCACTACATTTTGTGCGGTCTGCACAGCACCTACCACAGACACACTTCATTTTGTGCGGACCGTGCGGGTGGGTTCCGAGGCCTGCAACCCTTCTAGACCTGCTACAACTATGATTTTCGGCCTAAAACATTCCGGAACCTACCCGGAACTCCCGAAACTTCAAACCAATTGTACCAACGCATCCCATGACATCTTTCAAACTTGTTCAAAACTTCGGAACGTTCACAACAACATCAAATCACCAATTTAACATAGGATTCAAGCCTAAGAACTCCAAGAACTCTTAAATTATGCTTTTGATCAAAAAGTCTAACAAATCTCGTCCGAATGACCTAAAATTTTGCACACACATCCCAAATGACACAACGACCGGTCGGATCGAGCAAAGTACAAAAGCTCAAAACGACCGGTCGGATCGTTACAAAAATATATGTACGATAAGGAAATAGAAGCTCTGCCTTAATAAATTATTGAATATAACATGATTAAATATTATTTAAACAACAAATATTAGTTATATAAATACGATTGTCATACCGAATATTCAATTTGATATTTTCCTTGCCTCTTTATATTTGGACAACATGTAGTTTACATTTACATATGAGCAACGCCGGCTATAGTTGCGGATACTTCACGTTTAGAAGTTCTTGCTTTGTCTTTAAGAAATTGAAGCCTTCTTACTTTTACAGTCGTATACATATCAAGAAGTTGTTGTCAGATGAAAGTTGTAACTTGTAAAAGTTGTATAGAAATTCGATCAACATAGGTCTTCCTTTAGGTGGCTAGTAAATCATAATTCATTTCATGGCGTAAAGCTGCTAATTTTTTTTTAGTTATTTGTACTAGAAATATTTAATAATTACCAATATCAAAAAAGTTTTATTGAAATCCATTGTTGCACGTACAAGAACCCTTTGCTTGATTGAAGATTATGACTCCTTTCATCTGTCAATTTGACAAAAGAATAGAATTATATAATTTATAATTGTATAAATATAGCACGACAATCATATTTCAAATCTAATATACATTACGCGCTCTGTAGTCTAATACTTTGTCTATCCTTAAACTCACATAGTAACAAAAAAAATGAATTAAAGTAGACCAAATAAAAAAGTGGCATAATACACTTTTTTTAATCGAGTAGCTTAGTCACTAATCAAGATGAATCAATAACTATTTTGTACATGAATTCTTGATAAAGAATAACAAAAAAATTACTTCAAAACTTTTAAGTGAAATATGCACTGAAGAAAACAGCCAAAACATGGGAAAAATCATTTAAAAAACAAGAAAAAATGAAGAAAAGAAAGCTATAATATCAATTAGTTAAACTATTCTACTAATCTTCGAATAATCAGGTAATCTAGGCTCTAGGATGTTCTTGTGGTTTGAGTGGAAAAGCGAGTAACTTTAGCTGACAACATATATGAATATCTTAATAAAGTTCAAACGTAAGTACCAAGAAACCTGTTAGAAGGATAATAACATCAAAATTTAGTTTTCATGTAGATAACGAATTTAACACTCATATTAAATAATAAGGATTAGAATTAGGACAAATAAATCATTTGATGTGTTTCCTATATGGAGTGACTGCTTTAAGTCTATATGGAACGTAATAATAATTTTGCTGCGACAATACCAAATAATCTGTAACAAACATATTTTGCGCTAAGTACTACAGTATTCAATTAGCTATGATCCAAAAAGTACTTAAGGGAAGTCTACACTTGCAACACAAGCTAATTGCATATAACATTGACAATATTAATGCTAAAAAATTCACAACAAACATATTCCGCGGTAAGTGTGACAGTAGTCAATTAACTATGATCCAAAAAGGACATAAGCAAGTCTATAGTTGCATTGTTGAATATAACATGACAATATTCACATTAATACTATGTTTTAACTTTACAACTTTCCAAAAAATCACATAATCAAGAATAATAGGTTGCTAACTATGATCCAAATTGTACACTATAGTATGGTGAAGAATGTGAAAAGAAGTTACTAATGTTTAATATGAAAGATGGAAACAACAAGAATTAACTAAGAAAATTGACATTGTTATAAATAAAGAATGTAATTAAAAAGCTTATAAAAGGACGTTAACATGGTAGATGCAAGAAACAAATATAAAAGCTCTTAGGAATTAAGAATTCAAGAAAATGAAGAAGAGGGACAAACGTTTTCGTTGAAAGTTATGATGAAATAATTAAAAGAAAATGTTACTGGGAAGTAGAATATAAATGGTCTCAAATCTAATTGAATAGATTGAATTGATTTGATAAAGTATTAAAGTCCTACAACATCAGCGGCTTACATCTAATATAATTTAAATATTATTTAATTGAATTCTTTTTCTTTCAAGGAAACAATTGTAACTCATATTTTGGAGGATATTATTGTAATTCAACTTTGAAGTGTACTCAATGTCAATAAGTTCAAAAATTATAAATTTACGTGAAGTACAAATGTTTTAAAAGGATAGTGATAATATTAAAACGTGTATGTAATGAGTAGTATAAAATGTAATATTAAAATTACAAGCTCAATTGAAGAATGATTTTTCTATTTTATGAGTTGATTATTGGACTTCAATGATTATATGTCGTCTGAACCTGAAAAGTAAAATCAGTCAAATTAATTAGTTATGCAGTATAGATAATAATCTATGTTATTCGTTGTAGATATGTTAGATGCATGTATCGTACCAAACACTTCCTTGTAGACGATGTTTTTGGTATATGTTTCATTTTTACTTGCCGAATATATATCCTTTAGAAGATGAAGCACCAAATGCAATAAATATGTATATATATAGTTGCAAGACAAGAGTAATGTTCATAGAAGCTTCTTATTCTTGAGGTTTAATTGAAAATCAAGCAACGTCAGCTGGTAACATATATGAATATCTTAATAAAGTTTAAAGGTAATGACAAGAGTGTAGAATCATTACCAATTTTGTGATGCGGCAACCATAAAACCTGTAAAGAAAACTGTACCAAAAAAAATATAAGGATGATGAGACAAAGACACCTTATTGTACACTTATATAGAGTGCTGGGAAGAATCTAGAAATGCATGTATAAGAATTTGAAGAAGTTTTCTTTTAGAGTTACAAAAAATTTAAATTCACGTATCAAGGCAAGCTTTACATTTTCCAAGACAAAGCACTTAATGTAGTGATAAAGGTTGTTCAGGAATAAGTTCTGGAAGATGCAAAAATAAGAAGGAATACGAAGAGTTACCGTTTTTGTGTTGGAACCTAACTTTACTTTTTGGAACAATACAATGTTAGAAACGTTAAAAGGCATAATAGATTCTTTATGATTGCATTTACTGTAGCAATAATTTAGCATTTAGTAATATGATTACAATTTACTACGTTCACCATAGATTAGATTTAACATTTTATTAGGAAAAGAAACTGAAAGAAGAAGCCATCAATGTCTTAGGAGAAACTCACGTTAATGTGAGTAACTGAAGGAGAATAAGAATATTCTTTTATAAAGCATTCAAAGTATTTATGTAATTGAGTGTGAATAATTACTACTAATTAATACTCCTGTCATTTACCCAGACTCTTATTTTATTTTATTTTATTTTAATTTTTTCTATGACTTGCAATTTTGAGACACTTTTAAAATGCTGAAAGTGAATAGATTCACATATGTTCTTGCAATTAATTTATAATGGTCATGTAATTACTATTTTATATTTATTATATTAAATGTTTAATATTTTATTATATTTTACTTAAATAATTTATAATAGGGGCAAAATAGTAATCCAACTTTGCAGGAAGGAGCTTCTCACTTTTAGTATAACTAGTTTTTAAACAGGCGTAACCGCGTTTAATCCGTATCACTAAAATAGTTTCTGTATGTTTTAGAGATACAAATAAAAATTAAACAAATTGCATTCTCTAGAAAATGGAAACGGTTAATCCAGTACTTTTTGTCTTGCCAACTCATCATAATAAGGTCCAAGGGCTATAATTCATTGTCAATACAAAGTAAAAGAGAATGTCAGTATTTGGTTGTTTTGGTTTCTACTCTATTTTGAAGAAGTTCTGTACTTTGCTATTTCTTAAAAATTTCCTCTGTTTTACTTTGCGAACGTTTTCATTTTAGTAAGTTATTGTATTACAAAATTCATGCATTAAACTTTTACAATCCAAAAACCCTTTTAAATAATCCCTTATCTTTAATTTCATCAGCTCGTTCTCCTTTTATTTCATCAGCTAAATCAGTAGTTTTTGTATATTCCAACATTATTTTATTTCCCGAAGGCAATATTCCAAAGAAGTAATTAAAGAATTTTTTTTAGGAAAAAAGTCACATGTGTAAGGAATTACTTCTGTGAAGATATTTGTGATATTTTCATCCTTCTTTTTCCTTTTCTCAAAAAATTGGTCAAAGATAAAAAGAAAACATATGACCTTAAAGCAGCTCATGAAAATGTGAGGAAGAAAACATGGTTATTCACTTATTCATCTCTTCGTTGATAGTATTGGTAAGAATTTTACTGCAAAAATCATTAAAACTAAGTTTTGGAGATAAATAATGTCCGTGAAGTGTGCGTTTACAATATTCATGAGATCATGTGCCCTCACCAACAAACAAAAGAGTGAGTATAAATTGGTCCACACATTCAAATATACTTTTGAATATAGATTAAGGACATCATATAATTGAACAAAATTCGCTCACTCTCGCAAAGAATTCATATGCATCTCGTGGTCGTACCATAAGTTTGCCCGTAGTGTATCTCTGCTAATTTAAGCTAGCCAAATCTATAATCAATTAGGACTTTATGGTTGTAATGTAGGCTAAGGGACATGTATGATGCATTTAGAAATAGTGACTAACTCTCCTAAGCACTTTAATACACTACATTCACAATTCAAGCACATATTCTTCTCAACCAATTTACTTGCCTCAAACCATATGCAACATAACCTTCTTTTCAATTAAGCACTTCTATATTTTCACTAGCACAAATCAATAAGAATTGGAGGTGTGTATTTTTTTCCATTATTCGAACTATCATATTTTTTTTCTTTTCTTGCAATTTTTCTTTTCCTTTCTCTCTCTCTCTCTCTCTCTCTCTCTCTCTCTCTCTCTCTCTCTCTCTCTCTCTTTTTTACACACTCCATACATTAAAGTTCATCGGCTAGTGACTTTTGATTTCAACTTTAGTGCACCAACGGGCCCTTCCATGGTTCCACTCAAAAGCTACTCCCTAATCTCTAACCTTACTTCTTTTAGCGACTAAGTGCCTTAGGAGGTAAAGGTTCAATCAATATCAAATTAAGAACAAAATAGGGGATGACTTGTAATGTGGGTGCCAAAAGAAAGGTCTATAGGCTCAAAGAGGCTAGCAACGGAAAATTCTATTATTATGTGACAAGCACATCCATGATCAAGAAAGAAAATGCCTACGTCATGTTCTAGATTAGCACAACTTACAATTTCGCTTCAATTAACACACGGGGCAAGTTCTAGACTACACAGGATAGCATAGAAAATCACAAATCCTCACACACACATTGCACATGACTCAATCAAGACGGTTCTGTTCAACTCTTAAGTCAAGCAAGCACAACTAAATGAGAAATTTAAGCAACATTGCACTATGCGGCATACAAGTCAGACAACTGAGAAAAGGCGTCACAAAATAGGCTATTTACTTTACTTAGGCTTCACAATTCAAATCAAGTACACGGGAAAATAGAATG
This sequence comes from Nicotiana sylvestris, assembly GCF_000393655.2. Lineage (NCBI taxonomy): Eukaryota > Viridiplantae > Streptophyta > Magnoliopsida > Solanales > Solanaceae > Nicotiana > Nicotiana sylvestris. The sequence continues at coordinate 36,688,337 of NC_091061.1, forward strand.
TATGTCATAGCCTAATGTGCCAGCATCAACCATGTCAATGAGTATCTCAGAACGACTCAGTTCCTTCATAAACTACTCCTAAAAAGAAATTAAAGTGTCCGGTTCGAGCTACATCCTTGGAAAAAAACCGGTGCCCAAAGAAAAATCAAGGAATACTACCTAACTTTTCTAAAAAATAAATAAATGACACACAAAAAAACAAAAAAAATTTTGGTGTTTTTAAATCGGACTTTTATCCCTCAAAAAAATTGTCCAAAAGATCCATCGTCGGGAACTCCGATCTTTTTCAAATAATTTTTTTTTTGATTTAAAGCAACTAATACTAAACTAGACTAACTACACTAGAACTACAGAAAGAAACAAAACAAAATAAGTTAATACAAAATATACAACTACAGCACAGGTAGCATTCCTCCCACCCCACACTTGAACTATGCATAGCCCTCGAGGCAAGTAAAAATGAGAAACAGAGTAGGGTGAAAAGAAAAAACTCTTTGTCAATCAGATTCCACTTCCCAGCAGTGCTGGGGTCATTATCATCCGGTCCAAAATGTTCCAAATTCATGGGCCCCGTAGCACCATTGCCATCCTCATCCTCAGTATCCGAGCCTTTTGCAGAGTTGATGTCCTCAGAAGGGTGAACGGGACTGTCCGGTGCAATCCCCAACATCTCCTTGGACGTGCTGGACAAGTCATCGCGCAAATGCATACGCTCCTCGTCTGTAATGCCAGCCCTGCTCATAAGCAAGTTCAAAGTGCAATAAATGTACATGTTGAAGTCCTCCTCTCGCTCCATCCGAGCAGCGGGGGTGAGTTTGAACGATGCCTCCACCACAGATGTGATGTTCATAAGCCCTGATGGCGCCTACACCACCTCATCATATCCGGGGTACTCTGGCACTCCGCAAAATATCATATACTGAGTAAGTAAATTGCCAAAGAAGAACCGCCGAATCTATCGCCCAAACCTTGTGCGGGCCATCTCATTGAGCATGATGTCAACTACATTAATTGGTCGGCCTATCATCAAGGAGAAGATGAGACACACTCTAGCTCGAGTGCAGTCACTGCTGTGCTCCGCCGGCATTAGTCTCACTTGCACAAAGTTCTGCCACACTTTGGCAGTGTTGTTGAAGTCTGAGCGGACCATAGAGAGGTGAATGTTGCCTTGCTTCCGTATCCACTTAGCATTGGACTCTACGCCACAAAGAGTGTGACAGATTTGCTCATATTTCGGCTTCCGGATCAAGCATTGGAGTCTCCTTGGGTTGGCATTCTCAACCCCCAAATAGTCGCACAAATACTCCTTGCCCAGTGGCATATCCTTTCCTCGTACATGTGAAGTGCTTCTTCGATAATCCTAGTTAATCCCAGTTAGCATACAGTTCTCGTACCATGCTCAGGTTCGGGCATTCCAAGAACTTGTCCATCTTTAGAGCTCGCAACCTGTCAAGTATATCCGGGAATTTCTTCTCTAAGGCTATGGTATTAATCCCCATCTCAGAAATGTACCGACCAAACAACACGAAGTCTCTTTGCCAAGCTATAGCAGCAGCATCAACCAAGTCCAAACGAGGCCTCGGCCTCAATGGCACTTGTTGAGATCCCTTGGCGACCTGTTTCCCCTTGGATTGTCGTGAAGAGCTTTCTCCCTGCTTGCACTTTTTGGTCGCCGGAGAGGTAGTGGAGGACTTTCCAATGCCTTTCCCTTTGCTAGTGCTATCATGAGCCATAGTATCCTGCAACACAAGTAAACGTGAATGTGAGAATGGTTCAAGAAATATGCCTCAGGTTGTCGTGCTAGTCATGAAAGGACCCCACACTTAAAATCGAAGGAACAAGTACAAGTGTTGCACCTTAAAGCTATGGGTACGCAAGACTTCCCCATGTTACACAATAATGATTGATCATGGCAACGTGAATTCTCAATAAGGTAAGCAAAATGCATATGGTATGCACCTTTCACAAATATTAGACTATACTAAATTAGGCTAACTTACAAGAGTCTACAACATACAACATATAAAAGCAATGGTGTAAAAACATGTTCTTCATCAACTCCACATCCCCTAGCATGTAAAAGTGGCCCTACACACCCACACTTAACCCAAATGCATACACAATTGCATCCGGTTACTCAGACTTCACCGGTGCACCAAAAATCCTTTTTCAAGCATTTAAACAAACATAATGTGGGCATGAAGTGTGTTCTTATAATTTAACAATGGTGGAACATGGTGGCCCTCCAAATTTTCAACGAAGTAGAGGAAATTCTAGTTTACTATTCCGTATACACATTAAACACACAATTTTCGACCAAAATAAATCACCCACCATAAATATTTCATAGGAACTACATGGGGAAATAGGGCTCTTGGGAATGAGATTATGTTAATCTACTAGTTAGAACACAACAAGAAATAGAAGAGAAGAAGAAGAAATACCTGGAAAAAGGAGTGCAAGAGGGAGAGAAAAACTGAAGAGAAAAAAAAAATATTTTAAATGAAGAAGAAGAAGAGCGTCGACAAAAGCAGTAGCGTTTGATGTGTTTGTTGGTTTTGGGAAGGGATATGGGTAGTAGTATTAGTGTAAATAGGTATTTGGGTTGGGTTAAATGGGTATGAGTTAAGAATAAAATAAATAACGAAAAGAAAGAAAAAAAATATTTAAAACTTACCTGACCCCCCAGCTGGGCGCCTGGCGCCCTGCCTGGCACTGGGGTTTACTTGGCACACTGGTTCGGGCGCCCCAGGCAGCGCTGGGCACTGGCCTGGGCGCTATTCACGTTGATTTTTTTTGTTGAATAAACATCCCGATCCCCCGAGCCTTAAATATACCCAATTTACACGTCCTACACCATTACATCTAGAATTTCTATACCTATAAAGAAATTGCAATACTCTACCTATATTAAAAAGAAAAAGTAGGAAGTTAAACTAGGAAAGCAAATAAAAATTGGGTTGCCTCCCAACAAGTGCTTGATTTAACGTCGTGGCACGATGCAGAGTCTCGCTTACTCATCAGCGAGTACAACCTTGGTCTTCTCACGATTAATCATTCCTCCCAAATAATGCTTCACTCTATGGCCATTCACCAAGAATTTCCTCTCACCATTTAAAGCTCGCAGCTCGATTGCACCATAGGGAGTGACTCTCACCACCTCAAAAGGACCTGACCATCTCGACTTTAGCTTCCCAGGGAATAGTCGTAGTCTATAATTGAATAATAAGACATGTTGGCCTGGCTCAAAGTGACGCGGCTTGATATGTTTGTCATGCCATCTTTTTGTCTTTTCTTTATATAGCTTAGCATTTTCATAGGAGTGTATCCTGAACTCGTCTAACTCATTCAACTGTATAAGTCTTGTCTCACTTGCGGCCTCAAGGTCCATGTTCAGCTCCTTAATGGCCCAATATGCCTTGTGTTCAAGCTCAACGGGCAAGTGACATGCCTTCCCATAAAACAACTTGTAGGGGATGCTCCAATTGGCGTTTTATATGCAGTCCTATATGCCCATAAGGCATCATCCAACTTTGCAGCCCAATCCTTCCTATTCACACTCACTGTCTTCTCCAATATTTGCTTGATTTCTCTGTTTGACACCTCAACTTGCCCACTTGTTTGAGGATGATATGTTGTAGCAACTTTGTGGCGAACTCCATATTTAGCTAGAAGGTTATTCAACAATCTATTGCAAAAATGAGTCCCTTCATCACTAATTAAGGCACGTGGAGTCCCAAATCTTGAGAATATGTTCTTTTTCACAAAAGAGTTGGCCAAGCAATTGCCTCCACCCATTTTGACACGTAGTCAACTGCTAGCAAAATGTATTTGTTTCCTCTGGACGGTGGAAATGGCCCCATAAAATCTATCCCCCACATCTTCTAGAATGTTATTTAAAGGCATCTCATGCCTCCTTGTGATTGTACCCATTCTCTGACATTGGTCACATTTCTTAACGAATGCATGGGCATCCTTGAATAAAGTCGGCCAAAAGAGACCGGATTGTAGCACCATTGCAGCTGTTCTATCTCCTCCATGATGGCCCCATAAGGGGATGCATGACAATCATACAACACTAATTCCACCTCATTTTCAGGAATGCATCGCCTCATCAACTGATCAGCACATTGCTTATACAAATAGGGCTCATACCAGTAGTAGAAGTTCACATCATGTAAGAACCTCTTTCTAGCTTCAGATTGGATTTCGGGAGGAAGTACCCCACTCACAAGATAATTCACATAGTCTGCGTACCATGGGGGAGGGTCTTGGGTTATAGCAAAAAGTTGCTCATCAGGAAATACTTCTTTAATTTGGCCACCCTTCTTCACGTGATCATGATTTTCCAACCTTGATAGAAGGTCAGCTACTTAGTTCTCTGTCCCTTTTCGATCTCGTATTTCCACATCAAATTCCTGCAGCAATAAAACTCGGTGCATCAATCTAGCCTTAGATTCTTTTTTTGTAAACAAATACCTGATTGCTGCATGATCGGTATGGACTATGACTTTCGTTCCCACCAAGTACGCCCAAAATTTCTCAAAGGCCCATACTACAGCTAACAACTCCTTCTCAATGGTGGTGTAATTCAGTTGTGCATCATCAAGAGTCTTACTCGCATAGTAGATGGAATAAAACTTCTTGTCCTTCCTCTGGCCTAGCACTGCCCCAATAGCAAGGTCACTCGCATCACACATAAGTTCAAATGGTAAAGACCAGTCAGGTGCCACAATAATGGGAGCAGTCACCAACTTCTTTTTAAGTTCTTCAAATGCCTTGAGGCAAGCATCAAAGTTGAAAGTTACATCTTTTTCAAGCAGCCTGCACAGAGGAGTAGCAATTTTCAAAAAATCTTTAATAAAGCGCTGATAGAAACCCGCGTGTCCTAAGAAACTCCGAACACCCTTCACTGAAACAGGTGGAGGTAATTTTTCAACCGCCTCCACCTTCGCCTTATCAACTTCAATTCCGCTCCTAGATGCCCTGTGACCTAACACGATGCCTTCTTGTACCATAAAATGGCACTTTTCCCAATTCAGTACCAGATTTGTTTCTTCATAACGAGCTAGCACCTTGATTAAATTCCTCAAGAAATCATCATAAGAAGACCCAAAAACTGAAAAATCATCCATAAACACTTCCACAAATTTTTCCACCATGTCGGTGAAAATGGCTGGTGCATTACAAAGACCAAACGGCATTCGCTTGAAGGTAAAAGTGCCCTAAGGACAAGTAAAAGTAGTCTTCTCCTGATCCTCTGGGCATATGACAATCTGATTGTATCCCGAATAACCATCAAAGAAGCAATAATATTCATGCCCGGCTAACCTGTCTAGCATTTGGTCGATGAATGGAAGTGGGAAGTGGTCCTTGCGAGATACCTTGTTGAGCCTTCTATAATCAATGCAGACTCTCCATCCCGTAACAGTGCGAGTGGGGATTAGCTCATTCTTCTCGTTCTCAACTACAGTCATACCTCCCTTTTTGGGCACACATTGAACCGGGCTTACCCAGTTGCTGTCAGAAATAGGGAAAATGATACCTGCATCGAGCAACTTGATTACTTCCTTTTTCACCACCTCCTTCATAATGGGATTTAATCTCCTTTGCTGCTCTACACTGGGGCGGTGACCGTCCTCTAAAAAGATTTTATGCATGCAAAACGATGGACTAATACCCTTGATGTCAGCTATAGTCCACCCAATGGCCTTTTTATGCTCACAGAGTACTTTGAGCAATTTTTCTTCTTGAGTGCGTCAAGCTAGACGAAATAGTCACGGGCAATATCTCAGAGTTTCCCAAATAAGCATAGCGCAGATGTGTTGGGAGTGGCTTGAGTTCTAGCTTCAGAGCTTCTTCAATAGATGGCCTGGGAAGGGTCAGAGTAGCAGGCCTCTCCAACTCTTCAAATTTTTTAAACCCATGTACATAACTGCAGGATATATCCAATACTTGCTCAATTTCTCCTATTATTTCATCTTCACTATTTTCTACATCCCCAATCAACACTTGTTCCACAGGATCTGTAGGGCTCATATAGGGTACTAACGATGTGGCATCACTCTCCACCACAGAGATCATGGATAACTCTTCATAGTGGGTTGGTAACTTGAGTGCTCTATAAACATTAAAGACCTCCACTTGATCACCCACTCTCATCGTCATCCTTCCTTCGCAGATATCGATAATAGCTCGGCCCGTGGCTAAGAATGGATGCCCCAAAATAAATGGGACTTCCTCATCAAGCTCGTAATCCAAGATAATGAAATCGGTAGGGAATATGAAGGAACCCACTTGAACTAGCATATCTTCAATCACTCCCTCAGGATGAGCAAGGGAGTGATCAGCTAACTGTAAGATAACTGTTGTTGGACGTAGCTCACCCAACCCCAACTGTCTGAACACAGATAGTGGCATCAAATTGATGCTGGCTCCAAGATCACATAAAGCTCGCCCAACAGCATGTTTACCAATCGAGATTTGGATAGTGAAACTACCCGGATCCTTCAATTTCTGAGGTAACTTGCCTTGAATTCTGGAACTGCACTCCTCAGTGAGTGCCACAATCTCGAACTCGGTTAGCCTCCTTTTATTTGCCACAATATCCTTGATGTACTTTGCATATTTGGGTACTTCTTGTAAGATGTTAACCAATGGAATATTAATCTGCACCTGCCTCAAGATATCAAGAAACTTTTTATATGCGACATTGTCTCTTAATTTCTGCAATCTTTGAGGGAATAGAGGTGGTGGCCTTGCAACCCATTATGGGGGTTGCTCAGCCACCGCCTCTCCAACTGGCTTCTCTGGCTCCTTAGATTTCTCTGATGTTGATTCTATAGTGGTTGGCCTCTCATTAAAAGTCACCTATTTACTTTTTTTAGAAAGAACTTCCTCTAGTTGTCTCCCATTCCTCAACGACACGGCATGAAGGGCCGCCCTAGGATTTGCTTCAGTGTCACTTGGAAGAGCTCCAGCTGGTCTAGTGTTTTGAGCACTGGCAAGCTATCCCATTTGACGCTCCAAATTTCTCACTGTTATGGCGAGGGCTTGCTGTTCAACCATCACTTTCTAAGAGAGGGCTTGCTGTTCAGCCATCACTTTTTTCAACATGTCTTAAAGGTGACTTGTAGGACTCGCTTGTTGTTAAACCTGAGGTGGTCTATATTGCTGTTGAGGTGCTTGAGGCCTGTATTGATTCGGAGTGCCCTAGTTTCCACCCCAAGAGAAGTTTGGGTGGTTCCTCTAGTTGGGATTGTAAGTGTTCCCATATTGGTTTGTTTGACCCCTATTTGAATTACCCACAAAGAAGACAGACTCTGGGTTTGCGGGGTATATGTCGCTCGTGTGCCCCTCTCCACATATTTCACAAAAAGCTTGAACCTGTTGTACCTATTTCTTGTTGATACTCAAGTTCATCTGGTTGACTTGATTGGTCAGTGTAGAAATCTGCGCTGATAATGCTGAGACGACATCTAACTCAAGAACCCCTGCAGACTTTTGCACTGTGTGTCTTCCCATCTCTCCTTGCCAATCCGGATTGCTCTTGGAGAATTTGTTCAATAATGCATATATCTCGTCAAAGCTTTTCTCCAACACTTGACCCCCAGCTGCAGCATCTACCACGATATTTGTTTCAAAATGTAGCCCTTCTATGAAAGTGTGAGCTAACACTTCATTCGTCTGATTGTGATGAGGACAGTCTTTGAGTAGCCCCTTGAACCTTTCCCAAGCTGAGTATAAAGATTCTCCCGCTTTCTGTTTGAAGGCAACTATCTCACTTCTGATCTTTGCAGTTTTGCCTGAAGGGAAGAACTTTGCCAGAAATTTTCTTGCCAAATCATTCCATGTTGTAATTGAATTAGCTGGTTCTGCTTTTAGCCATCACTTAGCCTCGCCCAACAGAGAGAATGGAAAAAGTGTAAGCCTCACATAATCTGGAGTGACCCCGTTAGTGATGTAAGTATCACTAATCTACAAGAAGTTCAGAATATGCTGCTGTGGATCCTCGTGTGGAAGACCCATAAATTGCCCGTTTGCATGAAGCAGCTGGATCATGCTCTGTTTCAGCTTAAAGTGCCCAGTGATCCTGGGCTTCACTATACTGGAGGTGACATTAGCAATGCTGGGCATCGCCACCTCCTGAACAACCATGGGTTGCTCCTCTGCCATGTCCACAAGAAATTGAACAAGTGCCTGAATATTGTTCGTGTCCCTTGCTTCCCTCAACCTCCTGTGAAATGTTCTCTCAGGTTTAGGATCAAAGCCTTTAAGTCGGTCTTGGCTCCTGACCCTACACATTCAATCAAAGTTCCTGAGATCCGAGCAACAATCAAGTAACGTTAGACTCGATGAAATAGACAATTAAAGCAAAAACTAGCAAGTAGCTAATATTCAAGTCCCTGGAAACGGCGCCAAAAACTTGTTGCTCTCAAACACACACGCAAGTATACGTGGTCGACAAGTATTATAATGATAAGTTGAGTGTCGAACCCACAGAGACTTGTGTAAACTACTCACTAAATCACTAAAATTGTTATTCAATCCAGCTAAAATCAAAGTCCAATAATATGATTATATTATACTACAATTCTAAATATAACTAAGTTATCAAGTAACGAGTTAATTGTTGTGTATTCAGTAGAGACAAATATTCCAGGGTTGTGATCGATTCACCGTTCGTATTGTGTTCTAATTAACTCTCCCTTTCATATAATTCACTCAGGGTTGCTAATTAATCGATAAATGCTCTCATAGCCTTCTCCCGAAGTACTACTCACCTATTCTCAATAGATTAACGCCTATATTCCTATGAAATCAATCTATTAAGAACGCATTAAGATCACGATATTTAATTAAGCACGGTGACTAGGTATATTCCTATCCTAACCACAAATCCGCTCCCCCTAAGGGTTAAGATCATGTTCTCTTTAATTCTTCTCTAATCTAAACATGGCTTTCCTAGGCATAGCATAGATAGTAAATAGAACCTAACTGCTGGCCAGACAATTAAACAATTAAACACAGAATTGAAGAAACAACCATATATTGGTGAATTATAATCAAGGTCAAGTCAACGTTAAACAACAATATTCAAGCTAAATCACAGCCCCAGAACAATGGGTGTTTAGCCACTCATGATGTAATCAAACAATTGCATAAGTTTTGATTAATTGAAAAATACTAGAAAAGATGAAGAATTCCGAGATGTTCTTGCTTCTCAATGTTTCTTGCGTGTCTTTTTGCTCCAAGGTGCGTCTCTCCCCCCAAAATTAGGCTTAGTCTTCCTTTTATACGTGTTGGATAGGTCTAGGGTCGAATAGACCGTGTCCTGGGCGAAATAGGACACAATTCGCGTCACCGGCGCCCAACCCGGCGCCAGGCGCCCTCCATAGCGCCCCCAAATTTGTGCATACTATTTTCGGCGCCACAGGTGGCGCCAGGCGCTGCCTGTGGCGCCCAACTGGCTTCCTTTTCCGATTTTGTTCGTTTTAGCTTCAAATCTTGCATGTTTTGCCCTAAATTGCTCCCGAATTATTCCTGCAAGTAAAAATACTTCAAATCAATATAATTCATAGCATTTAACATCCCAAATTCACGAAACAAGAATAAGATATAATGCGATATACATAAAAATATATATACTTTAAGCTAAACATCATGAAGCCCTAATAACACCACAATAATGAACAAATAAAAAATTGTCTGCCATATTGGCAAACTTTTCTTCAAGGGACAACCAACTGCTCAACAGCTAACCTTAACAAATTTAATTCAACAATCTATAACGTGAAATTAACCTGCAACTTTACAGAAGTAGATATACATCTAACACCCCCAAAATGAAGCCGAATGCTCACAAAAACAGCAACCTATTATCTAAACAAGAAAACAAAAGAAATAATATAATAGAGAGCTTGTTTATTTGACCCTTAACCATGAATATTTGGTTCCTTGAAAAAGTTCAACGATATAAATTTGTTTACTCAATATTTTCAATAGTACTCATACCTTATTGTCAAGAATATAGGACTTAAGAAACACTTAATCAGCTTTTGAGAAGGAGTTTCACTCATCCAGCTCTTCAATTCATTGATAAAAACGATTTATGAACCATTTATATAAAATATTGATGACCAATCAATAACTTTGTTGAGAGAAACCCTATCAAACGCGATACCTGAGGCTTTTGAAATAGCGTAGCTAATAAGACATTCTCTTTTTGTCGTTTTAGCGAGATAGTTAGGAATTCTAAACATTTGGCTGTCTCTTCCATCCTAATTAGTTCAAAATGGTAGAAAGAACTTTTTGTTTATGGGGAAGTTATACGAAATCAGAGAGAAGAATTCAACTTCATACTGTATTTATCTAATTTCAATCCTTTCATATTCCTGATATTTCTCCTTTTTCCTTTTAATGCATCACTAAGTATAGCAATAAAGAACGACCATTCATCTTTTTGTTTAGTGCATCATTTAATATATCATTTGATGAAAAATGGCTATTAAGATACATTCGGATGAATTTGATCTACACGGAATGAAACTTCTTAAATTGTCTGTATTTTGAGCATGACTCAGAGAAACTTGTTAATGTACTTGTTTCACTCTTGACCTTTGATTCACATTTCACAAGGAAAACCAAAAGTCATAATAACTGATGTTTTATTAAAAGTGGGTCATCTGAACATTTTCACATTTGTGGCAACGACTACCTTATGTTTTTCTATCTTTCCATTTTAATTTCTTTTTGGTTATCTTTAAAAATGTATATTTACACATTTGCACAAAAAACTTCTTGAAATAATGCTTGCTTAAAGGGCATAATGGTCGTTTAGCTTTTGATGGGTATTTTGGTCTTTTAACTCATCACTTTAGACTTCATACTTATAATATAGTATGATATATATATAAGAGGGAATATAAAAGATGACTTGGCACTTCTCTTTGGCCAAGGATCTTATTTATCTTTTTTCTCCTTTTTTGAGATTTGATCTCTTATTTTAATTAAGAAAAGACTCATTTGCTACCTAGGAATTAAAGTGAACTAATAAGGAAAACAAATGAGATTTACGGATAAAATTTTCAGTTATGGAATACACAAGAAATGTAATTACTACCAACATTTTAACTTATTAATGGAGAAGAAAAGACTTGCTATAAAAATTTTGTAATAGAAATCGAACGATAAGTACGAACTGTGTATACCAAAAACTTTACTGCTACTAAGTATTATTTTACCCCTTCAACTCCAAATCAGTTATAACTTAATAATTTTAATTGTTATATACCTATAAATAACCACGTTCAAATCTTTTTCTTCACCATTGCCTCTTCCTTCATATCCTGTCACGACCCGGATTTTCCACCCTCGGGAGTCGTGATGTCGCCTACTAATGTGAGCTAGGCAAGACAATTATTTGAATAATTTACCTTTTTACCCATTTTATATTCTTTAACAATTTTGAAGGAATAACATTTAAACAGCGGAATTTAACATAAGCGGAAGAAAAACAATAAGCTATCTGAACATGAATATCTTATACAACTATTTGAGTCTCGACTACCCAGAACTAGTGTCACAGTTTCACAGACGGTCTAAGAATACTACAAATAAAGGTCTGAAAAAATTAAATACAACACTGTCTCTGAAAATGTACGAAAGAAACAGGAATAGTAGATAGAAGGAGACGCCAAGGCCTGCGGACGCCTGCAGGACTACCTCGGGTCGCATGATGAACAAGAATCAGCAATCCCACTACGGTCCGAGGTCTTCACACTAGGGTCTGCACAAAAGAGTACAGAGTGTAGTATATATATATATATATATAAGAGGGAATAGAAAATATGACTTGACACTTCTCTTTGGCCAATGATCTTATTTATCTTTTTTCTCGTTTTTTGAGATTTGATCTCTTATTTTAATTAAGAAAAGACTCATTTGCTACCTAGGAATTAAAGTGAACTAATGAGGAAAACAAATGAGATTTACGGATAAAATTTTCAGTTATGGAATACACAAGAAATGTAATTACTACCAACATTTTAACTTATTAATGGAGAAGAAAAGACTTGCTATAAAAATTTTGTAATAGAAATCGAACGATAAGTACGAACTGTGTATACCAAAAACTTTACTGCTACTAAGTATTATTTTACCCCTTCAACTCCACATCAGTTATAACTTAATAATTTTAATTGTTATATACCTATAAATAACCACGTTCAAATCTTTTTCTTCACCATTGCCTCTTCTTTCATATCCTGTCAAGATCCGGATTTTCCACCCTTGGGAGTCGTGATGTCGCCTACTAATGTGAGCTAGGCAAGACAATTATTTAAATAATTTACCTTTTTACCCATTTTATATTCTTTAACAATTTTGAAGGAATAACATTTAAACAGCGGAATTTAACATAAGCGGAAGAAAAACAATAAGCTATCTGAACATGAATATCTTATACAACTGTTTGAGTCTCGACTACCCAGAACTGGTGTCACAGTTTCACAGACGGTCTAAGAATACTACAAATAAAGGTCTGAAAGAATTAAATACAACACTGTCTCTGAAAATGTACGAAAGAAACATGAATAGTAGATAGAAGGAGACGCCAAGGCCTGCGGACGCCTGCAGGACTACCTCGGGTCGCCTGATGAACAAGAATCAGCAATCCCACTACGGTCCGAGGTCTTCACACTAGGGTCTGCACAAAAGAGTACAGAGTGTAGTATATATATATATATATATATATATATATATATAAGAGGGAATAGAAAAGATGACTTGGCACTTCTCTTTGGCCAAGGATCTTATTTATCTTTTTTCTCCTTTTTTGAGATTTGATCTCTTATTTTAATTAAGAAAAGACTCATTTGCTACCTAGGAATTAAAGTGAACTAATAAGGAAAACAAATGAGATTTACGGATAAAATTTTCAGTTATGGAATACACAAGAAATGTAATTACTACCAACATTTTAACTTATTAATGGAGAAGAAAAGACTTGCTATAAAAATTTTGTAATAGAAATCGAACGATAAGTACGAACTGTGTATACCAAAAACTTTACTGCTACTAAGTATTATTTTACCCCTTCAACTCCACATCAGTTATAACTTAATAATTTTAATTGTTATATACTTATAAATAACCACGTTCAAATCTTTTTCTTCACCATTGCCTCTTCTTTCATATCCTGTCACGATCCGGATTTTCCACCCTCGGGAGTCGTGATGTCGCTTACTAATGTGAGCTAGGTAAGACAATTATTTGAATAATTTACCTTTTTACCCATTTTATATTCTTTAACAATTTTGAAGGAATAACATTTAAACAACGGAATTTAACATAAGCGGAAGAAAAGTAATAAGCTATCTGAACATGAATATCTTATACAATTGTTTGAGTCTCGACTACCCAGAACTGGTGTCATAGTTTCACAGACGGTCTAAGAATACTACAAATAAAGGTCTGAAAGAATTAAATACAACACTGTCTCTGAAAATGTACGAAAGAAACAGGAATAGTAGATAGAAGGAGACGCCAAGGCATGCGGACGCCTGCAGGACTACCTCGGGTCGCCTGATGAACAAGAATCAGCAATCCCACTACGGATATATATATATATATATATATATATATATATAAGAGGGAATAGAAAAGATGACTTGGCACTTCTCTTTGGCCAAGGATCTTATTTATCTTTTTTCTCCTTTTTTGAGATTTGATCTCTTATTTTAATTAAGAAAAGACTCATTTGCTACCTAGGAATTAAAGAGAACTAATAAGGAAAACAAATGAGATTTACGGATAAAATTTTCAGTTATGGAATACACAAGAAATGTAATTACTACCAACATTTTAACTTATTAATGGAGAAGAAAAGACTTGCTATAAAAATTTTGTAATAGAAATCGAACGATAAGTACGAACTGTGTATACCAAAAACTTTACTGCTACTAAGTATTATTTTACCCCTTCAACTCCACATCAGTTATAACTTAATAATTTTAATTGTTATATACCTATAAATAACCACGTTCAAATCTTTTTCTTCATCATTGCCTCTTCTTTCATATCCTGTCACGACCCGGATTTTCCACCATTGGGAGTCGTGATGTCGCCTACTAATGTGAGCTAGGCAAGATAATTATTTAAATAATTTACCTTTTTACCCATTTTATATTCTTTAACAATTTTGAAGGAATAACATTTAAACAGCGGAAGAAAAACAATAAGCTATCTGAACATGAATATCTTATACAACTGTTTGAGTCTCGACTACCCAGAACTGGTGTCACAGTTTCACAGACGGTCTAAGAATACTACAAATAAAGGTCTGAAAGAATTAATTACAACACTGTCTCTGAAAATGTACGAAAGAAACAGGAATAGTAGATAGAAGGAGACGTCAAGGCCTGCGGATGCCTGCAGGACTACTTCGGGTCGCCTGATGAACAAGAATCAGCAATCCCACTACGGTCCGAGGTCTTCACACTAGGGTCTGCACAAAAGAGTACAGAGTGTAGTATATATATATATATATATAAATATATATATATATATATATATATATATATAAGAGGGAATAGAAAAGATGACTTGGCACTTCTCTTTGGCCAAGGATCTTATTTATCTTTTTTCTCCTTTTTTGAGATTTGATCTCTTATTTTAATTAAGAAAAGACTCATTTGCTACCTAGGAATTAAAGTGAACTAATGAGGAAAACAAATGAGATTTACGGATAAAATTTTCAGTTATGGAATACACAAGACATGTAATTACTACCAACATTTTAACTTATTAATGGAGAAGAAAAGACTTGCTATAAAAATTTTGTAATAGAAATCGAACGATAAGTACGAACTGTGTATACCAAAAACTTTACTGCTACTAAGTATTATTTTACCTCTTCAACTCCACATCAGTTATAACTTAATAATTTTAATTGTTATATACCTATAAATAACCACGTTCAAATCTTTTTCTTTACCATTGCCTCTTCTTTCATATCCTGTCACGACCCGAATTTTCCACCCTCGGGAGTCGTGATGTCGCCTACTAATGTGAGCTAGGCAAGACAATTATTTGAATAATTTACCTTTTTACCTATTTTATATTCTTTAACAATTTTGAAGGAATAACATTTAAACAGCGGAATTTAACATAAGCGGAAGAAAAACAATAAGCTATCTGAACATGAATATCTATACAACTGTTTGAGTCTCGACTACCCAGAACTGGTGTCACAGTTTCACAGACGGTCTAAGAATACTACAAATAAAGGTCTGAAAGAATTAAATACAACACTGTCTCTGAAAATGTACGAAAGAAACAGGAATAGTAGATAGAAGGAGACGCCAAGGCCTGTGGACGCCTGCAGGACTACCTCGGGTCGCCTGATGAACAAGAATCAGCAATCCCACTACGGTCCGAGGTCTTCACACTGGGGTCTGCACAAAAGAGTACAGAGTGTAGTATCAGCACAACCGACCCCATGTGCTGGTAAGTGCCTAGCCTAACCTCGGCGAAGTAGTGACAAGGCTAGGACCAGACTACCAAATAAGCCAGTGCAATCTAACTATATACAGCAGAAAAGAAGAACATTAATATACTGTGATGACCCAAAAGTTCATCACTTGTGTTGCAAGTGCATTCAGTGTTCCGAGGCCTAAAAACCTCCCTTTTTACCCCACCTTGATTTACGTGTGTGGTCCGAACCTATATTCGGAAAGCCTTCTATGTGAAAATATGAGAAATAGAAATTTTAGAGTTAAAACTTTGATTATGGTTGACCTTGGTCAATATTTTTAGCAAACGGACCCGGATCCGTGTTCCGACGATCCCGAAAGGTCCGCAGTAAAATATGGGACTTGGGCGTATGCCCGGACATGAATTCCGAGGTCCCAAGCCTTAGAAATTAATTTTTGAAAGAAATTGTTTTACTGAATTATCTAAGGAATAAAGAAAATAATTAATGTTTGAAACTATTGTTATCGGGCCCGTATTTTGATTCCGGATCCCGGTACAAACTTGTTATAGTATTTGAAAGATAACTGTGAAATTTGGTGAAAACGAAGTTTATTTGACGTGAGTTGGACTTCCGGTTGAAGAGTTATGAACTTTGAGAGTTCTTGAGGAAAATGTTGAGTTTTGAGGTTTAATTCATGATTTTACATGTTATTTTAATGATGTGGTTGTACGAGTAGGTCCATATGATGTTTTTGAGTTAGTATGCACACTTGATTTGGAGTTCCGAGGGCTCAGGTGAGTTTCGGGTAAGTTCCGGGATGTCTTAGGCATAAAAACATAGGTGTTGCAGGTTCAGAGAGGTGGAAGGCCTCTGAACCGACCAGTGCGGTCCACACGAAAAGGAATGCTGCCGCAGAGGGGCTTGTGTGGCCGCACTGGATTTTGTGCAGACCGCGGTGAGGCCCTGTGCGGCTGCACTATATTCTGTGCGGTCCGCGGTGAAGAACGTTTCACTGGTCCAACTTTAGAAGCCCATATCTTTTGATCTACAAGGTATTTTGAGATGAGTCAAAAACAAAAGTTGTAGCCCTTCGTGTCTAGTTTCCAGAAAAGTAAAGAAATCATAATTTGGATATATGTAGAGAAAGTTATGGCCAAAATACTAGAACATGTCCCTGCAGTCAACCTGGTGAGCTGTGCGGCCGCACTCCATTTTGTGCGGTCCGCACAGGGGGTATGAAAGGGGTATATTTAGACGGAATTTTCAGTTATTTTTTATTTTTCAAAACCCAAAAAAAATATAAGAGACGATTTTTCAAACAACATTTCTTCTTCAAAACGTTGGTAAATGATTTCTAACTCATTGTCTTCACTCCTTAACATCTTTTAACATGATTTTAACTCAAAATCAAAGATTTTCATGGGGGAATTGGGTGTTTTGGGTAGAACCTATATTTTTCAAAAATTGGGGATTTGGACCTCGATTTGAGGTCTGATTTCAAAACAAATTATATATTTAAATTCGTAGGGGAATGAGTAATCGGGTTTTGGTTCGAACCTCGGGTTTTGACCATGTGGGCCCGGGGGTGATTTTTGACTTTTTGGGTAAAACTTTAGAAAACTCATTTTCATGCATTCAAATTGGTTCATTTAGCATTTATTGATGTAATTAAGTAACTTGTGACTAGATACGAGCGAATTGGTAGTGGAATCAAGGGAAAAAGCTATAATTGAATCGTGAATTATGTTCGTGGCATCGAGGTAAGTGTTTGGTCTAACCTTAGCTTGAGGGATTAGGAGTCGAGTCCTATTTGCTATGTGGTAATTATTGAGTACGACGTATAGACATGGTGATGAGTATCTACACGTTGGTGTCTAGCATGCCCATGAGTCTTATATTGTGATTATCATGACTTCGTAATATCTATCATGCCTTGGTAATGGTTTCTACTTGTTGTGTAATGTTTGTGAAAGGAATTGTGACCTATGAATATTGAGGAGCGTTGGCTCAAGTTGTATAATGAATTGCGAAAGTATAAGTGATAATTGAACCTCTAGAGCATTGGCTCGAGTCGTAAAGTGAATTTTGAAGTAAAAGTGAGAAAGAGAAGAGATCATTATGTTGTCTCCCTTGCTAGGCTATTGTTGATTTATTCATTATCTCCCTTGCCGGGATGTTGAGGTTATTGATGATGTTCCCTTGCCAGGATTTATTTATTGAATTGTTGTTGCCTTACCGGGATCTTTATTGCAATTTCATTTATTCCCTTGCCCCATTGTTGTGATTGTTGTTTGGGTGAGGAAGAGTGTTAAAACACGAAGGGTGATGCCGTGTATTGTTTGTTATTATGAGAAAAGAGTGTAAAGCACGAAGGGTGATGCCGTGCCGCACGATGTACCATTTCGAGCCGATTTTATTGACTTCATGGTGAGAAAAGAGAGTAAAAGCACGAAGGGTGATGTCGTGCACATTTTTATTATATAACTGCTTTGGTGAGGACGAGAGTAAAAACACAAAGGGTGATGCCGTACACACTTTTATTATATAACTGCTTTGGTGAGGATGAGAGTAAAAGCACGAAGGGTGATGCCGTACATTTGTTGATTTCTGATTCTTTGTTGATATCCGAGTTATGCTGATTCTTTCATTACTTGATGCCTTTCTATTCGGAATTGTTATGTCTCCCACAGCATGCTCCCCCTCCCATATTGATTGGTTATTTCTACATTTCTTTTCCGCTGTATATATATTTGAACTGCACAGGTTTGTTTGGTAGTATGGTCCTAGCCTTGTCACTACTTCGTTGAGGTTAGGCTAGACACTTACCAGCACATGAGGTCGGTTATGCTGATACTACACTCTGCACTATGTGCAGATCCCGGAGCAGCTTTCGGACCATAGTGTGGAGGCTACCTCCAGTTCACATGGAGATCCAAGGTAGACCTGTAGGCATCCGCAGGCCTTGGCGTCTCCCTCTATCCCTATTTCTTGTTTCATTTTTATTCTATTCTGAAATAATGTATTATTATATTTTCAGACTTTGTATGTAGTAAATCTTAGACCATATGTGACACCAATTTTGGGTGGTTGAGACTTAAGTAATCGTAATAGATGTAGATTTCAGATATTTAATTGTTATCTTCCGCTTAATTATTTAAAGTTCCGTTGTTTTCCTGTTATCGCCTTACATTTGCTAAAAAGGAGTAGTTGATTAATGAAGTAAGATGTTAAGGATTTGGCTTGCCTAGCTCACACTAGTAGGCGCCATCACGACTCCCGAGGGTGGGAAATTCGGGTCGTGACAAGTTGGTATCAAAGCTCTAGGTTACATACGTCTCATAGTTCACAGACAAGCTTAGTAGTGTCTTAGGGATCGGTACGGAGACGTCTGTATTTATCCCCAGAGGCTACAGAGTTAGGAAACCTTCACATTTATTCTTTCCTATCATGCAGTTTGGTTTCTCAATGCTAATTGAATTTCTACTCTGATCTTTCGAAGATGGCAAGAACACGCGCTTCCTCATCCACTGACCAGCAGCCCCAGCCCCCAGCAGCAGTTCCCACGAGGGGCAGAGGGCGAGGCCGTGCTAGAGGCCGAGGTAGGGGCAGAGCTCAGCCCTGAGCAGCAGCACTAGTGGCGGAGCCTCAGGTTGACTTTGATGATGAGGTTCCGGCCTCACCAGTTCCGGTGGGCCCAGCTCAGGTCCCAGAGGGGTTTATTGCTACCCCAATTCTTCAGGATGCTCTGGTCTATCTAGTGGGCCTCATGGAGAGTGTCACCCGAGCAGGCTTACTTCCTGTAGCACTAGCCGTCTCTCAGGCTGGAGGGGGAGCCCAGACTCCTGCTACTCGTACTCCAGAGCAGGTAGCTCCCCAGATTCAGACTACAACAGTTCAGCTAGCTGGAGCAGTTCAGCCGGGTGTAGTAGTTTAGACTGGTGATGGAGCAGCTATGTCTGCCGATGCTTTGTGGATGTTGGATTGGTTCACCAAGCTCTTCACTACTACTTTCAGTGGTGCATCTACTGAGGATCCCCAGGATTATCTAGACAGCTGCCACGAGGTTCTCAGGAACATGGGGATAGTTGAGACCAATAGGGTTGATTTTGCTACTTTTCACTTATCTGGATCCGCCAAGACTTGGTGGAGAGATTATTGCTTAGCTAGACCAGCCAGATCGCCAGCCTTGACTTGGGAGCAGTTTATGTAGCTATTTCTGGAGAAGTTTCTCCCCATCACTCAGAGAGAGGCTTATCGGAGGCAGTTTGAGCGCCTCCAGTAAGGTTCTATGACTGTTACCCTGTATGAGACAAGATTCATCGACTTGACTCGTCATGCTCTTATTATACTTCCCACCGAGAGAGAGAGAGGGTGAGGAGGTTCATTAATGGACTTATTTAGCCAATTCATCTTCAGATGGCTAGGAAGGCTGGGAGTGAGATATCTTTCCAGGAGGCGGCCAATGTGGCCCGTAGAGTAGAGATGGTTCTGTCACAGGGAGGTGGTCATGGGTCGGACAAAAGGCCCCGTCATTCAGGCAGATTCAGTGGTACCTCGTTTGGAGGTAGGGATTCATATGGTAGAGGCCATCCTCCTAGGCCTTTTCAGTCAGCACTTCAGGTTTCTCACGGTGCTTCAGGTAGTCGTGGCCCTTAGATGCAGTATTCTGATTAGCAGTCCTATAGTGCACCACCAGCTCCTATCATTGCACTGCTGCTCCAGAGTTTTCGGGGTGGTCATTCAGGTCGTCAAGGCCAGCAATCCCAGCAACCGAGGGCTTGCTACACTTGTGGTGATATGGGTCACATTGCTAGATTTTCCCTCGAGTACCGAGTAGCTCTCAGCATCAGGGTTCTCGTGCCATGGTACAGGCACCAAGTGTTCCACAGCCCACCTAGCCAGCTAGAGGTGGGGGTAAAGGTGCTAGAGGTGGAGCTCAGGCTGCTAGAGGTGGAGGCCAGCCAGCAGCAGGCCATCCTAGAGATGTAGTTCAGGGTGGTTGGACCCAGCCCCAATGTTATGCCCTTCCAGCCAAGCCCGAGGCTGAGGCTTCAGATGCAGTTATTACAGGTACGGTTCTGGTTTGTGATAGAGATGCTTCAGTGTTATTTGATCCAGGGTCTACATACTCGTATGTGTCATCTTATTTTGCACCGTATCTGGTCATGCCTAGTAATTCTTTGAGTGCTCCTGTCTATGTGTCTACACTGGTGGGTGATTTTATTATGGTAGATAGAGTCCATCATGCGTGTATAGTTGTGATTGGGGGTCTTGAGACTCGTGTAGATTTGCTTCTTCTAGACATGGTTGATTTCGATGTTATATTGGGGATGGACTGGTTATCACCTTACCACGCTATCTTGGACTATCATGCCAAGATTATGAACTTAGCCTTGCCAGGTTTACCTCATTTGGAGTGGAGAGAGACTCCTGGTCATTCCACCCGCAGTGTTATCTCATATGTGAAGGCTCGGCATATGGTCGAGAAGGGTTGTTTGGCCTATTTGGCATATGTTCGTGATTCTAGTGCTGAGGTCCCTTCTATTAATTCAGTGCTTGTTGTTTGTGAGTTTCCTAAGGATTTCCCTTTAGACCTGCCGGGTATGCCACCCGACAGGGACATTGGCTTTTGCATTGAATTGGCTTCGGGCACTCAGCCCATTTCTATTCCGCCGTATCGTATGGCCCCGCCGGAGTTGAAAGAGTTGAAGGAACAATTGCAAGACTTGCTTGAGAAGGGTTTCATTAGACCTAGTGTTTCGCCTTGGGGTGCGCCGGTGTTGTTTGTTAAGAAGAAGGATGGGTCGATGAGAATGTCTATTGATTACTTGTAGTTGAACAAGGTTACAATCAAGAATAAGTATCCATTGCCGAGGATTGATGATTTGTTTGATCAGTTTCAAGGTGCCAAAGTATTTTTGAAGAATGACTTGAGATCTGGCTTTCATCAGTTGAGGATTAGGGCATCCGATGTCCCTAAGACAGCTTTCCGCACTCGGTACGGGCATTATGAGTTCTTGGTGATGTCATTCGGGTTGACAAATGCCCCAACAACTTTTATGGATTTGATGGACCGAGTATTCAGGCCTTACTTGGACTTGTTCGTGATAGTCTTCATTGATGATATTTTAATATATTCCCGTAGCCGGGAGGAGCACGAGCAGCATCTTAGAGTGGTTCTTCAAACCTTGAGGGATAGTCAGTTATATGCTAAGTTCTCGAAGTGTGAGTTCTGGTTGAGTTCAGTTGCATTCCTGGGTCATGTTGTATCAACGGAGGGTATTCAGGTTGACCCGAAAAAGATTGAGGCAGTCAAGAACTGGCCTAGACCAGCATCAGCTACAGGGATTCGGAGTTTCTTGGGATTGGCATGCTACCATCGTTGGTTCGTGGATGGGTTCTCATCTATCGCAGCCCCAATGACCAGGTTGACCCAGAAGGGTGCCCAGTTCAGATGGTCGGACGAGTGTGAGGTGAGCTTTCAGAAGCTCAATACAACTCAAACTACAGCACCGGTGTTGGTTTTGCCCACAGGTTCAGGGCTTTATACAGTTTATTGTGATGCATTTCGTATTGGACTCGGTGTAGTGTTGATATAGGATGGCAAGGTCATTGCCTATGCTTCGCGGCAATTGAAGATTCATGAGAAGAACTATCAGGTTCATAATTTGGAGTTGGCAGCCATTGTTCACGCATTGAAGATTTGGAGGCATTATCTGTATGGCATGGATGTGAGGTGTTCACGGATCACAAGAGTCTTCAGTATTTGTTCAAGCAAAAGGAGTTGAATTTGAGGCAGATGAGGTGGTTAGAATTGTTGAAAGATTATGATATCACTATCTTATATCATCCAGGGAAGGCCAATATAGTGGCCAATGCTTTGAGTAAGAAGTCAACCAGTATGGTTAGTCACGCTTATATTCCGGTCAGTGAGAGACCGCTCGTATTGGATGTTCAGGCTTTGGCCAATCAGTTTGTGAGGTTGGATGTTTCTGAGCCCAGTCAGGTGTTAGCTTGCATGGTCGCTCGTTCTTCTTTATTGGTGCGTATCCGTGATCGGCAGTGTAATGATCCCCATTGGTATGTCCTTAGAGACATGGTGCAACAAGGAGGTGCCAAGCATGTTAACTTAGGTGATGATGGAGTTTTGAGATTGTAGGGTCGAGTTTGTGTGCCTAATGTGGATGGGCTCCGAGAGTTGATTTTAGAGGAGGCCGATAGTTCTAGGTACTCTATTTATCCGGGTGCCGCAAAGATGTATCAGGATTTGCAGCAGCATTATTGGTGGTGGAGAATGAAGAAGGATATCATTGCATATGTGGCTCGGTGTTTGAATTGTCAGCAGGTTAAGTATAAACATCAGAGGCCTGGTGGCTTGTTTCAGAGGATTGAGCTTCCCGAGTGGATGTGGGAGCGGATCACTATGGATTTCGTTGTTGGACTCTCGCAGACTCGGAGCAAGTTCGATGCAGTATGGGTCATTATTGATAGGCTGACCAAGTCAGCGCACTTCATTCCTGTGGCAGCCTTCTATTCTTCCGAGAAGTTAGCTAAGATCTATATCCGGGAGATTGTCCGCCTTCATGGTGTGCCCGCGTATATCATTTCGGATCAAGGTACAAAGTTTACCTCGCATTTCTGGAGATCAGTTCAGCGAGAGTTGGGCACTCAGGTTGAGTTGAGCACAATATTTCATCCTCAGACAGACGGGCAGTCTCAGCGGACTATTCAGATTCTTGAGGATATGCTCCGAGCTTGTGTTATTGACTTTGGAGGCTTGTGGGATCAATTTTTGACTTTAGCAGAGTTTACCTACAACAACACCTACCAATCGCGTATCCAGATGGCTCCTTGTGAGGCTTTATATGGTAGGCGGTGTCGGTCTCCGGTTGGATGGTTTGAGCCGGGAGATGCTCGGTTGTTGGGTACGGATCTGGTTCAGGATGCCTTGGACAAGGTCAGGATTATTCATGATAGGCTTCAGTTATGCCAACTGTAAGGTTCGAGATTTGGCATTTATGGTCGGTGAGCGGGTATTGCTTCGAGTGTCGCCTATGAAGGGCATGATGAGATTTGGGAAGAAAGGCAAGCTTAGCCCTAGGTTCATTAGCCCGTTTAAGATTCTGGATTGAGTGGGAGAGGTGGCTTATAGACTTGCATTGCCGCCGAGCTTATCAGCCGTGCATCCAGTGTTTCATGTATCCATGCTTCGGACATATCACGGCGATCTATCCCACGTGTTAGATTTCAGTACTGTCCAGTTGGACAAGGACTTATCTTATGAGGAGGAGCCGGTAGCTATTCTAGACCGGCAGGTTCGTCAATTGAGATCGAAAAGTTTTCCTTTTATTCGTGTTTAGTAGAAAGGTCAGCCCGCTGAGACATTGATCTGGGAGTCCGAGTCCAATATGCGGAGCCGTTATCCCCATCTTTTTCCCGACTCAGGTACTTCCTTCTTATGTCCGTTCGAGGACGAACGGTTGTTTTAGAGGTGGAGAATTTGATGACCCAAAAGGTCATCACTTGTGTTGCAAGTGCATTCAGTGTTCCGAGGCCTAAAAACCTCCTTTTTTACCCCACCTTGATTTATGTGTGTGGGCCGGACCTATATTCGGAAAGCCTTCTATGTGAAAATATGAGAAATATAAATTTTTGAGTTAAAACTTTGATTATGGTTGACCTTGGTCAACATTTTTAGCAAACAGACCCGAATCCATGTTCCGACGATCCCGGGAGGTCCGCAGTAAAATATGGGACTTGGGCGTCTGCCGGAAATGAATTCCGAGGTCCCAAGCCTTAGAAATCAGTTTTTGAAAGAAATTGTTTTACTAAATTATCTAAGGAATAAAGAAAAGAATTATTGTTTGAAACCATTATTATCGGGCCCGTATTTTGGTTCCGGAGCCCGGTACAAATATGTTATAGTATTATAAAGATAACTGTGAAATTTGGAGAAAATACGGAGTCTATTTCACATGAGTTGGACTTCCGGTTGAAGAGTTATGAACTTTGAGAGTTCTTGAGGAAAATGTTGAGTTTTGAGGTTTAATTCATGATTTTACATGATATTTTGATAATGTGATCATACGAGTAGGTCCATATGATGTTTTTGAGTTAGTATGCACACTTGATTTGGAACTCCGAGGGCTCGGGTGAGTTTCGGGTAGGTTCCGGGATGTCTTAGGCTTAAAAACATAGGTGTTGCAGGTTCAGAGAGGTGGAAGGCCTCTGAACCAACCAGTGCGGTCCGCATAAAAAGGAATGCTGCCGCGGAGGGGCCGCGGTGAGGGCCTGTGCGGCCGCACTAGATTCTGTGCGGTCCGCGGTGAAGAACGTTTCACTAGTCCAACTTCGGAAGCCCATATCTTTTGATCTAAAAGGAATTTTGAGATGATTCAAAAATGCAAGTTGTAGCCCTTCGTGTCTAGTTTCCAGAAATATAAAGAAATCACAATTGCAACATCTGTACAGAAAGTTATGGCCAAAATACTAGAACATGTCCATGCAGTCAACCTGGTGAGCTGTACGGCCGCACTCCATTTTTTGCGGTCCGCACAGGGGGTCTGAGAGGG
This sequence comes from Nicotiana sylvestris, assembly GCF_000393655.2. NCBI lineage: Eukaryota > Viridiplantae > Streptophyta > Magnoliopsida > Solanales > Solanaceae > Nicotiana > Nicotiana sylvestris. The sequence continues at coordinate 36,713,384 of NC_091061.1, forward strand.
GTATATTTAGACGGGATTTTCAGTTATTTTTTATTTTTCAAAACCCAAAAAAATATAAGAGGCAATTTTTCAAACAACATTTCTTCTCCAAAACGTTGGTAAATGATTTCTAACTCATTTTCTTCACTCCTTAACATCTTTTAACATGATTTTAACTCAAAATCAAAGATTTTCATGGGGGAAATTAGGTGTTTTGGGTAGAACCTATGTTTTTCACAAATTGGGGATTTGGACATCGATTTGAGGTCCGATTTCAAAATAAATTATATATTTGAGTTCGTGGGGGAATGGGTAATCGGGTTTTGGTTCGAACCTCGGGTTTTGACCATGTGGGCCCGGGGGCGATTTTTTGACTTTTTGGGTAAAACTTTAGAAAACTCATTTTCATGCATTCAAATTGGTTCATTTAGCGTTTATTGATGTAATAAAGTAACTTGTGACTAGATACGAGCGAATTGGTGGTGGAATCAAGGGGAAAAGCTATAATTGAATCGTGAATTGTGTTCATGGCATCGAGGTAAGTGTTTGGTCTAACTTTTGCTTGAGGGATTAGGAGTCGAGTCCTATTTTCTATGTGGTAATTGTTGAGTACGACGTATAGGCTAGGTGACGAGTATCTATACGTTGGTGTCTAACATGCCCGTGAGTCTTATATTGTGATTATCATGACTTCGTTGTATCTATCATGCCTTGGTAATGGTTTTTACTTGTTGTGTAAAGTTTGTGGAAGGAATTGTGACCTATGAACATTGAGGAGCGTTGGCTCAAGTTGTATAACGAATTGTGAAAGTATAAGTAATAATTGAACCTCTAGAGCATTGGCTCGAGTCGTGAAGTGAATTGTGAAGTAAAAGTGAGAAAGAGAAGAGATCATTATGTTGTCTCCCTTGCTAGGCTATTGTTGATTTATTCATTATCTCCCTTGCCGGGATGTTGAGGTTATGATGATGTTCCCTTGCCGGGATTTATTTATTGAATTGTTGTTCCCTTACCGGGTTCTTTATTGAAATTTAATTTATTCCTTTGCCCCATTGTTGTGATTGTTGTTTGGGTGAGGAAGAGTGTTAAAGTACGGAGGGTGATGTCATGCCGCACGATGTACCATTACGTGCCGATTTTATTGACTACATGGTGAGGAAAGAGAGTAAAAGCACGAAGGGTGATGCCGTGCACACTTTTATTATATAACTGCTTTGGTGGGGACGAGAGTAAAAGCACGAAGGGTGATGCCGTGCATTTGTTGATTTCTGATTCTTTGTTGATATCCGAGTTATGTTGATTCTTTCCTTACTTGATGCCTTTCTATTCGGAATTGTTATGTCCCCCATAACATGCTCCCCCTCCCATATTGAATGGTTATTGTTGGATTTCTTTTCCGCTGTATATATATTTGAACTACATAGGTTTGTTTGGTAGTCTGGTCCTAGCCTCGTTACTACTTCGCCGAGGTTAGGCTAGACACTTACCAGCACGTGAAGTCGGTTGTGCTGATACTACACTCTGCACTATGTGCAGATCCTGGAGAAGCTTTCGGACCATAGTATGGAGGCTACCTCCAGTTCACTTGGAGATCTAAGTTAGACATGTAGGCATCCTCAGGCCCTAGCGTCTCCCTCTATCCCTATTTACTGTTTCATTTTCCTTTTATTCAGAAACAATGTATTATTATTTCTTCAGACTTTATATGTAGTAAATCTTAGGCCGTCTGTGACACTGTGACACCAAGTTTTGGGTGGTTGAGACTTAAGTAATCGTAATAGACGTAAATTTCAGATATTTAATTGTTATCTTCCGCTTAATTATTTAAAGTTCCGCTATCTTCCTGTTATCGACTTACATTTGTTAAAAAGAAGTAGTTGATTAATGAAGTAAGAAGTTAAGGGTTTGGTTTGCCTAGCTCACACTAGTAGGCGTCATCATGACTCCCGAGGGTGGAAAATCCGGGTCGTGACATATACAATCAAGTATGGGAGGGGGGAACATGCTGCGGGGAAACATCGAATAGTAACATAAGAGCAACAAATAAGTATGAGGATCACCACGGTACAATTGAAAATAGGAAGGGGAAATCATGCTGTGGGGTACAACAAGCATCAACATGAAACCAGCAATTAAATGTAGAGAAACTGTAACTCAGTTGTCAATAAAAACTAGGAAATCAAAGACAAGTGCACGGCATCACCCTTCATGCTTTAACACTCTCTCACAAAAACAATACACAACATCACCCTTCGTGTTTTAACACTCTCTCACCAAAATAGTACACGACATCACCCTTCGTGCTTTACGCTCTTCCTCACCCAAGCAACAATCACAAAGCAAATATGGTAAAGGAATCTATAACATCGAGATCAAATCAAGTAACAACAGAAAATCAATAAATAAACATAAAGGATAACATAACTCAATTATCAGCAAGAATCAGGAAAATCAGGGACAAGTGCACGGCATCACCCTTCGTGCTTTTACTCTCATCCTCACCATAAGAATCAATATAAATTGCACGGCATCACCCTTCATGCTTTTACTATCATCCTCACCATGAAATCAATATAATAGGTACAGAATGGTACATCGTGCGACATGACATCACCCTTCGTGCTTTACACTCTTTCCTCACAAAAATAATGCACGACATCACCCTTCGTGCTTTAACTCTCTTCCTCACCCAAACAACAATCACAAATAATGGGGCAAGAAAATAAATGAAATTACAATAAGAATCCCGGCAATGGAGAAACAATTCAACAATTAGGTCCCGGCAAGGGAACAACATCAACATCCCGGCAAGTGAGATAACAAGTAAAGCAACAATAGCCCGGTAAAAGGGGCAACATAATGATCTCTTCTCTTTCTCACTTTTACTTCACAATCCTCTTCATAACTCAAGCCAATGCTCTAATGGTTCAATTATCACTTATACTTTCACAATTCATTTCACATCTCAAGCCAATGCTCTAGAGGTTCAAATATCACTTATACTTTCACAATTCATTTTACATCTCGAGTCAATGCTCTAGAGGTTCAATTATCACTTATACTTGTCACACCTCCTTTTTACTACCCCCAGAAAGGATGTATAAGGGAGTTTTTTCCAATTTAAGTGACAATCGAAACGAGATTATTTTGTTAAAAGACTTAGAGTCGCTACTTGGGATGATTTTATGGTTCCCCAAGTCATCGGTTCAAATCCCGAATCGACAAAAAGATTGACTCTTTATTATAGTCCGCGAATACAGAAATCTGGGTAAGGAATTCTGTTAATCCGGGAGAAAGTGTTAGGCATTCCCAGATTCCGTGGTTCTAGCATGGTCGCTCAACTGTTATAATTGGCCTATTATCTGATTTTAGAAACATGTTTGAGCCTATGGTACAATTTTAACTTCATACCCGCTCTTATTCAATTATCTTTTAGGAAAATTCAACGTCACAAAAAACGCGTCTTGAGCCACGTCACATAAATGCACCCACAGTCCACAACACATTTCATCTAACGTTGTTGAGATTTGGATTTGGGTCACATAAATGCGCTCCCGAGTTTAGGAAATTAATTTTTAATAGCGCGCCTAAAGCAACTACGTACTTTCAAGTTTGCGAGGGCCATAGAAAATTCGTTAATGGAACATCTCGATTTTTGAAGGTTCAAATTAAATAAGTGAGGGCCATGCATTTTGAGGTTTTGTTCGGCACGACACACTTTGATTTATTCTAACCCAAAAAGGTTTCTAAATTAGCTTATGAGAGCCATAAATTATTCATTTGGCCCACCTCCAATCTAAACAAAAATAATTAATTAAATGAAGATTAAAATTGTAATTACTCTAAGCTAAAGTCCAAACTAATTCAGCAAAAACCAATGACTAATACTAGGCAATGTCCAATCCACTTCAAAACCTGGGCCTGAAATGAGGCCCAATAGCATGTCAAAATTACAAGGCCAACAAATTGCTGATTGCACAATGGCTTAAATTGAGCCCACGGAAATGCAGCTCTGAGCCATCCCATTGTAGCGAAGCTGGGATTCAGGATCGAACCCCTTTAATGGCACAAAACATACGTTAAATTTGGAATTAAAGCTGATTCTAAATCAATTTTTTTTAACTAAATAAAACAGATAAGAGGTGAATTGCAGTTAAGACTCATATATCCTATATGGTTTGACACTATACCACCATAGCCTTAAACAACAATTTTAATAACTGAAAATCCAAACATAACCTATAGGATCATGGATTCAAGAGAGAGTACTGCCTAGATCGACTAACTTAAGAACCATAAAGAATCATTTAAGCCTTGCACACATGCTAATAATAAATTGACTAGAACTCAAGGTAAAAAGAAGAATCCAGAGTTTGATTAAACAGACTAGTACCCAAACTTTCATAATAGTTCCAGACCAAATATCATGACAAAATGTTCAATTATACAACACCAACGTTTAACCACTAATTCAACTAAACAAATTGTTACCCAAGTTTTTATGGTAGTCCCAAGTTAAATACAATGGTAAAAACACACTTACTCAAACTAGAACTCAATCAATCGAGACAACAACATCAGGTTTTAAAAGAAAATCAAAATAACATAATTGAATCAACAAAATAAACTAATGCTATGCTTTAAACTTCTGCCTTGCATTTCATTCCTCAAGTCAAACTTCACAAACAAATGAGGTTCAGGAGCATGTACCTGAATATAGCAACAACAGAACCAGAAACTCAGTTTTTGACATTAGGAAGAAATAAACAATAGCAATCGATCAACAGTGAGAAGCGTCAACAGGAATCAGCTCAAACCTAGTAATGGAATAATAAACCAACTAGCAGAAACTCAAACCAAAACTTTCAAAGACCTAGAGTTCAATCCATTTCAACCCAAGTGTGAGATTTCATCATTTTCCGTAGTTTTAACTAAGTAATGAAGATCAGAAACTATAGACTAAGCAAATTTGAGCCAAATTTTCAAACAAGTAATGCAAGGAAATCAGTGTTAGGTTCAAGTATGCAGCCGTTTCAGTTTTTCTGGATTTTTCTTCTCTAAAAAAAATCCCCCCCCCTTTAGTCTCAAGTAATGATGACTTTATAGGCAAGCTCTTAGGGCAGCCTAAAAGGATCATTTTTTGCACTTTGCATCTTTTGATATTTGTATTTTAGCTCCAATACCCTTAGTTCAGAAATTAAACTTTCAAATTAACCCTCATCCCAGCTTCCTAGAAGCTTCCCTAGTCTGTTACTAAAATATTCCCTACGCCAATTACCCAGATTACCCCTTAAACCTCTGAAAATTACCCCTCCAGCCATAATATGTGTCAAATTGACCCGACTCAATTTGGTATGGGTCTGTAACCCAAGTTGAATTCCCTCTTGGGCTCTTGATTTGTCCAGAGCCCAATTCAAATCAATCAAAGATTCACAGTTTTAAAAACTGATCAAAATTTCTCAAAAGAAAACCCGGAAACCCTTTAAAATGCAATCAAAACAAAGAAGAGGTTGAATGAGCTAATTAACCTAAACACATAGCAGGAAATTAACTAAGTTATATGCCTAATCAAATTAACGGGAGATAAAATTAGAATAATAACCATGCTATTAACAAAGAAACTAAAATAATTAAGCAAGACTGGAGAAATAGACTTGGAAAAGAAAAAGAAAAAAAAATTAGCAAAGAACAAACGGACAATTATTGACCTCGGACAAAACTTTGGTCAAATTTCAATTGAGTTGTCCAAAGAAAAGAGAATAAGAGAAGAAGAAAGAAGGTTGAAATAACACAAAATGAACAAAATAACATAAAGAACTCACCGAATAAAGCTCGAACTCGAGACTTGACACTCCGATTTCATCCCCAAATAATGTCAATCGCAAGAACAAGCGAACAACATTATTTCGTGACAAAACCAGCCCTAAAAACTCATGAGAACTGGAGCAATAACCCTACATGTACAGGTTTGGATTTGGTTTCTAGGGCTCGAACTTTAGATATAAGATTCGAGACGTTCTAGCAAGATTCGAGGGAAACAGAGTTGGGATTTGGAACGAGAGGGTAATGGCGGTCATGATGGTTATGTGGTATCGATTTGGCATCATTTGGTAACAGCGCCGCCACCGGAGAGTGGAGAAGGAGGCGACTCTAGGGTTTCTTAGGGTGGTCTGTGAGAGGAGTGAGTTGAGAGAGACGATGAGAGGGGGGGTCTGTTTTCAGACATTTATATACTAAAAACAAACCAGTTCCGGACCGTTCGATCAACGGAGATCAACAATCCAAATCAAAATTGGTGAAACAGTATCGTTTGGCTTTAAGGTGGGGCGGATCAGGTTCTAGGGGCGGGTCTGTGCTGATTCTAATGGGTATTAGAAAATTATTTGGGCCGGGAATTTCAAACCTTTTTGGCCCTACAATCTGATTCTTCATTCTTTCTCTTTTCCTTTTCAATTCATTTTTCTTCAAAATTCTTTTTTTTTTCAAAATTAAAATTAAAACCTAAATTTAATCCTAAAACTAAATTAATCTATCAAAAATACTAATTGATTTTAAATAATAATTAACACGACACCTTAAAAACAAATTCAAAGAAAACTACCCAAATTCGAGATTAAACAATAAAAATGCAAAATTAGTTATTTTTGGTGATTTTCCAATTTTATGGAAACCTAATTTCCTAATTAATCTAAGAAATATAAAATTAAATCCTAAATGCAAATGCAACATATTTTTGTATTTTGTTCGTGAATTAAATAAACGTGTACAGACAAATGCAAACAATTAAGAAAATTCCACAAAATTTTCCAAAAATGGCAAATGATTAAAAAAAATCTATTTCTTTGGGATTCTGTAGGAGTAATTCATATAGGGCAAAAATCACGTGCTCACAGCTGCCCCTCTTTGCTCGGAAATACAAAGAGTTTTCGTGCAAAGATAAAGTGAACGGATACGAGCGATTTTTGCCCGTTTGAATACTTCGTGGGAAGCATTTTGAAATTTTTTGACCGCACCCTGCTTCCGAGGTTGCCTACATATCCTTGGCTATAATGGAATCAGGTCAGTGTAGTTCGGGAAGTTTCGGTAGTTGGGACTATCATGAAGCTGTGATTTCACTGTTGCTGCTGCTGCTTACTGAACTCCTTATTACACCAAGACAAAGTAAGAAAATCTCGACTAAACTACGGTCTATGCATTACAAAAATCCTATCTATATCTTCAAACTTGATCTTGCAGTTCCTGTCGCTCTGTTGACTCGCACTTTCCAGGTGAAATCCTTTGTTGCTGACTACCAACACTTGAATTGTTGCTTTGTTCTTTAGGTGGCCTCCTGATTACAAACACTTGAATTGTTGCTTTGTTCTTCAGGTGGGCTCCTGATTACCGACGCTTGAATTGTTGCTTTGTTCTTCAGGTGGACTCCTGATTATCGACGCTTGAATTGTTGCTTTGTTCTTCAGGTGGGCTCCTGATTACCGACACTCAAATTGTTGCTTTGTTCTTCAGGTGGGCTCCTAATTACCGACACTCGAATTGTTGCTTTGTTCTTTAGGTGGGCTCCTGATTACCGACACTTGAATTGCTTTGTTCTTCAGGTGGGCTCCTGATTACTGATGCTTTAATTGTTGCTTTGTTCTTCAGGTGGGCTCCTGATTACCGACACTTGAATTGCTTTGTTCTCCAGGTGGGCTCCTGATTACCAACACTTTAATTGCTTTGTCATTCAGGTGGGATCCTGATTGCCAACACTTGAATTGCTTTGTTCTTCAGGTGGGCTCCTGATTACCAACACTTGAATTGCTTTGTCTTCAGGCGGGCTCCTGATTATCAACACTTGACTTGCTTCTTATCCTTAAAACCGGTTTTGTTCTCCCTTGCTCTCCAGGTGGGCTCCTGATTTCAACAAAATAGACAAAATAAAGAAAATTTTCTGCCCCAGTTTGGTGGCTGGGCACATCTGTGAGTGTTAAGTGAATCATGTTACCAAATATCACTAAGAATTTGAAAGCTAGATCCCATTATCCAGGAGGGTCCTGAAAACTCCTAGTTAAATGACAATTTTACAACTGAATTATATTTTCTATAGGTATGACTTTCGCTAAATCTCGTTATCCAAGAAGGTCTTAAAACTACATCCCATTATCCAGGAGGGTCCTGAAAATCAAAATCAAGTCTTATCTTAAGAGTGACAACTTTAAGGCTAAATTATATTTCCCTATGGCAGAACTTACACTAAATCCTGTTATCTAATGGAGGTCTTAAATCTAAGTCCCATTATTCAGGAGGGTCCTGAAAACTCCTATTTGAATCCTATCTCAAGAATGCAAACTTTGAAGCCAACTTATATTCCTTTGGGGTACATTTATGCTAGATTTTGCTACTCATGGTTATTTTGAATTTAAATTAGGTCCCATTTTCCAGGAGGGTCTTGAGAATTTACGGTCAAACCTGTTTGGTACTTACTTTTCCTTACGGAGGGTTTCTCTGAAACAAACGAAATTTCCTGCCCCTGTTTCAAATCAAAGAAAAATCTTGTCAGTTTAAAATGTGGTGGCTAGTTTGTGACATTCTTGCTGAAGGTGGCCTCTCTGCTGCCGTGCTTTTCTTTGACTAATTTCCCCGAACTGGCCAAGAATTGTCTGACTTTCTGACTGACTTTCACCCACATGACCTTGGATGACCCGCGTGTTCTATACCCAAACTGTTGTGTTACATCTCTGACCCATCTATCTGAACCTCCGTATCTCCCATGAAATTACTAAACCATTTCACCGATGGAACTTTCACTGACCCTTTGTATCCCATTTTACATCATACTATCTCTGACAATGTTTTGGGCTCACTGTGCTTGGTGCAATTTTGGAAGTTGGTAGTGAGCTTTGAAACCCTTTCTTATTTGCTTAAACAAAATTGACATTGGAAACATCTTAGAGAAATAAACCCAAAAGAAGTGAAATGCAATGACTTTGAGAGTTAAGGATAAGAAAAATCCAAAACTGAAAGACTGTGTGAAGGGGAAAAAGAAAAGAGACTTATCTGAGTGGAGCAGCTAGTACCAATGATCATATCATGCATTTCGGATTAATCAGCCCAGCTTGTCCAACCAATCAACTTTCAATTGTCATACTTTATGCCCCAAGATCTTCAAACCCAGTTTCCTCATCGAATCACTGACCCTATTCGGCCGGCGGTGCCCTGAAAGGTTTTCACCAACAAGTCTCTCTCATTTGTTCATCTCTCAACTCACTTTCGCCTTACGGTGCCCGTGAGGGTTTTCACCAATAAGACTCTCTCATTTTAAATTTTCCTGCTTAGACCGGAGTGTTGCCCTTGATATGAATCACCTCTATTTACTTGACTTGGCATATCTCAAAGACTGATTGGAAGGTCTTTCTTCGGACCGTAATGTGGGCTTTTGGATAGGGTTAGAAGAAAAGAATATTAAAAAGGCTCAAAATAATTCGAATAGGTTCAAAATTACAACTTTTGGAATCAGATTTCTTACAACAACCACAACTTCTACCCCAGTTTCTTTGCGTGGGGACTTTTGAATTTTTATTTGATGGGACCGAACTGTGAGGCTGCCTACGTATCCTTAAAAGGAATCAGGTCGAACGTAGTTCATGTCATAAGAATTGCTTTATTTTGTTGTGATTTTCTCTTTTCTTTTCTTCTTTTTTCTTTTTTTTCATTCTTTTCTTTCTCTTTTTCTCTCTTTTCCATTGCTTATCTTTTGCGATCGCATTTTTGAACTTTGCTACTGATTCCAAAAGAAGGGTATGAAGGGAAATAAATAAGGCCCAAAAGGGTAATAAAGGATAAAGTGTTTAGATAGCAGAACAAAATGCCTTCGTCATCCCAATCTTCAAAACATGCCAAGTACAAACAAACACAATTCAAACCAAAGAAATCATACATAATATCTTTTGACTGCATCATAATTGATAGTCATATCTACACATTTGCCTTCTATATCTGTTAAATACAAAGCACCATTAGACAACACTCTCGTTACGATGAACGACCCCTGCCAATTTGGGGCAAACTTGCCTTTTGCTTCAGCCTGATGTTGAAGAATACGTTTCAATACTTGCTGACCCACTTCAAATTTCTGGGGGCGCACCTTCTTGTTGTATGCTCTTGCCATTCTCTTTTGATACAATCTGACCATGACATACTGCTGCTAATCTCTTCTCATCAATCAAACTTAGTTGCTCTAAATGGGCCTTGACCCACTCATCATCATCAATCTCGGCTTCTGCAACAATCCAGAGGGATGGGATTTCAACTTCTGCGGGTATCACTACTTCAGTTCCATACACCAACAAATAAGGCGTTGTCCCTACTGAAGTGCAAACAGTAGTGTGATAACCCAACAACGCAAAGGGAAACTTTTCGTTCCATTGCCTGGAACTTCCACCATTTTCCGAAGTATCTTCTTTATGTTCTTGTTGGCAGCCTCGGCTGCTCTGTTCGCCTTGGGGAGGTATGGGGTGGAATTGTGATGCATAATCTTAAACTGATGACATACCTCTTTCATCAAATGGCTGTTGAGATTAGCATCATTATCTGTGATGATCACCTTTGGGATCCCGAACCAACAAATGATATTTCAATGCACAAAATTGACCACTGCTTTCTTGGTCACAGACTTGAAAGTTTTAGCTTCAACCCACTTGGTGAAATCATCAATGGCCACCACAATGAACCTGTGCCCATTGGATGCTGCTGGCTCAATCGGTCCAATGACATCAATGCCCCAAGCAACAAAAGGCCATGGTACAGACATTGTCTACAATTTAGATGGCGGAGAATGAATCAAATCCTCGTGTACTTGGCATTAATGACATTTGCGCACAAAACTGATACAATCTCGCTCCATGGTGAGCCAATAATAACCTGCTCGGTGAATTTTCTTTGCCAGAACGTACCCACTCATATGCGGTCCACAGACTCTAGAATGTACTTCGGTCATGATAATTGTGGCCTGTCTAACATCTATGCATCTTAACAATCCAAGATCTGGAGTTCTTTTGTACAAAACTCCCCCTCTGAAGAAAAATCCACTTACCAACCGTCGAATTGTTCTCTTTTGATCACCTGTGGCTTGTACTGGATACACCCTCATCCTGATATACTCCTTGATATCGTGGAACCACGGCTCACCATCAAGTTCTTCTTCCACCATGTTATAGTATGCATGCTGATCGCGGACCTGAATCTGCAAAGGGTCAACATATGTCTTATCTGGATGATGTAACATTAACTCTAGAGTAGCCAAAGCATCGACAACCTCATTATGGATCCTTGTGATATGCCTAAACTCTACTGATTGAAACCGTTGACAAAGATCATGCGAACACTGTCGGTACAGTATGAGTTTTAAATCCCGTGTTTCCCATTGTCATTGCATTTGGTGCACCAGAAGGTCCAAGTCTCCCAAAACCAAGACTTCCTGGACGCCCATGTCTACAACAAACCTCAAACCCAAAATGCATGCCTCGTACTCAGCCATGTTGTTGGTACAATAGAAATAAAGCTGAGCCGTAATAGGGTAATGTGCCTGTTTCAGAAATAAGCATGGCCCCTATTCGGACTCCTTTCATGTTTGCAGCCCCATCAAATAAAAGTTTCCAACCTGGTTTTTCAATCCGCTCTAGCTCGTCAATATGCATCACCTCTTCATCGGGAAAATAAGTTCTCAATGGTTCATATTCTTCATCAACCGGGTTCTTAGCCAAATGATCGGCCAATGCTTGGGCTTTCATCGCGGTCCAAGTCACATAGATAATGTCAAACTCTGTGAGAAAAATCTTCCACTTCGGAATTCTCCCTGTGGGCATAGGCTTCTGAAAGATATACTTTAACGGATCCAAGCGAGAAATGAGGCAAGTAGTGTAAGATGATAAATAATGCTTCAACTTCTGTTCTACCAAGTTAGGGAACAACATGTCCTTTCAAGGTGAGTGTACTTAACATCATAAGATGTGAACTTATTGCTGAGATAATAGATGGCTTTCTCCTTCCTGCCGGTGATGTCATGCTGACCCAATACACAACCAAATGAATTGTTCAAGACCGTCAAATACAGAATCAATGGTCTCCCCGGTTCTGGTGGGACCAACACAGGTGGACTTGACTAGTACCCCTTTATCTTATCAAATGCTTCTTGACACTCATCAGTCCACCTGACCGCTGCATCCTTCTTCAACAACTTGAAAATAGGCTCACAAGTTGTCGTGAGCTGAGCAATAAACCTGCTGATGTAGTTCAGCCGCCCTAACAGACTCATCACCTCAGTCTTGTTCCTTGAAGGTGGAAATTCTTGGATAGCTTTGATCTTTGACGGGTCAATTCAATACCTTGACGGTTGACTATGAATCCTAACAGTTTTCTAGATGGCACACCAAATGTGCACTTTGCAGGATTGAGCTTAAGATTATACCTGCGGAGCTTTTGGAAGAACTTTCTCAAATCTCTAATGTGGTCAGACTGCTTTCTGGACTTTATGATCACGTCATCCATATAAACCTTAGTCTCATTGTGTATCATGTCGTGGAATATGGTCGTCATTGCCCTTATGTAAGTTGCCCCAGCATTTTTCAAACCGAAAGGCATGACCCGGTAACAATATGTTCCCCATGGCGTGATGAATGTCGTCTTTTCTGTATCTTCCTCATCCATTAAGATCTGATGATAGCCCGCATAACAATCCACAAAAGATCCAATCTCATGCTTGGCACAATTATCAATCAAAATGTGAATATTTGGCAGTGGGAAGTTGTCTTTTGGACTAGCCTTGTTGAGGTCGCGGAATCGACACACACTCTAGTCTTGCCATCCTTCTTTAGCACAGGCACAACATTGGCTAACCAAGTGGGATACTGCGTGACTCGAATGACCTTTGCATCAAACTGCTTTGTGACCTCTTCTTTAATCTTCACACTCATATCGGTTTTGAACTTTCTCAACTTCTGCTTGACAGGAGGAAATGCCAGGTCAGTGGGCAATTTATGAACCACCAAGTCAGTGCTTAGACCTGGGATGTCATCATATGACCATGAAAAAATATCTTTGTATTCAAACAATGCTTTAATTATCTCTTCCCTAATTTGTGGTTCAAGATGGACACTTATCTTAGTTTCTCTGACATTATCTTGGTCCCCTAAATTGATTGTTTCTGTATCACTCAGGTTAGGCTTGGGTTTTTCTTCAAAATGGCTTAATTCTTTACTAATCTCTTCAAAGGCCTCATCCTCATCATATTCTGATTTCATCATCACATTCTATTTCTTGAGTTATTATTTCAAAATTAGATTAACTTTTAAGACTGGGTTGAAGATTCCTCATGCATGTCATATTATTGAAAACAACATAAAAAGAACTGTACAAGGAAGAAAAGAAAAACAAAAATAAAACTATCAGGAATGATGAAAAAGGGAAATTGCATTTCACTGAAATTAAAAGATAAAAAGGTTTATACATCCAAACGGACAGAACACGGACTCTGAATTACAACCCTAGAATAATCCAGATAAACTAAAAGAAAATCAAAGCAAACTACCAAAACTTCTACCGGGTAGGGAGAGGAGTAGCCTTCAAATTGTTAAGCTTTGCACTCGGCCCAACAAACTACACATCTACTTTGCTAGAATCTTCTCCAACTTCCACCATGTTCACATCGTCGAACAACCTCTCGAACCTTTCAATTAACTCTTCATCAATGCCAACCACATAACTGGGAATTGTTGTCACTGGGCATTTCCTGGCACCGGGCTTGACAAACGACCTGGAGAGATGTGGGATAGGCTTCGGAAGTGCCCACACCCTCAGTTTCAACTTTCTAGCCCTATTCACATCTGCGGCTGTTGGTTTGAATCCCAGACCAAATGTACCCAAGTTTTTAGGGAGAGACACCGGCTGTATGATACCCTGCAGAGATGCACCCAGACCCTTACCAGGTACAAAGCCATTTTTCAACATTTCAAAGGCCACCATGACTGATGCGGCGGTTACCTTCGGAATTGGAACACATCTCCCTTCTGGAATTTTCTCGACCGACACTGTGTCAAAAACCTGATAGACCCAAGGTCCCTTGTCATCTTCAACCTCAATGAACGGGACAACAGCATCACTGTGAACACATAAATTATCCTCGTCATGCACAACGATTTCTTGTCTATCCCATTCAAACATGACCATCTGGTGCAGAGTGGATGGGACTGCTTTGGCGGCATGAATCCAAGGTCGACCTAATAGCAGATTGTAGGAAACAACTACATCCAGCACCTTGAACTCCATGGTAAACTCAACTGGTTCTATTGTCAACTCAAGCACTATATCACCAACTGAATATTTCCCTCCACCGTCAAATCCCCGAACGCAGATACTGTTCTTGTGAATCATTTCATCGTCCACTTTCAACTTGTTCAGAGTAGAGAGAGGGCAAATGTTTGTACTGGAACCACTGTCAACGAATAATCAGGTAACCATAGAATCTTCATATTTCACCGTAAGATAAAGGGCTTTGTTGTGCTCAGTACCCTCCACGAGCAACTCCTCATCAGAAAAAGTGACTCTGTTCACCTCAAATATCTTGTTGACGATCTTTTCCAGATGGTTCACTGAGATTTTGTCGGGAACGTGGGCCTCGTTTAGAATTTTCATCAAGGCCCACCAATGCTCGTCTGAATGGATTAGCAATGACAATAATGAAATTTGAGCAGGCGTCTTTCTCAACTACTCCACGATGGAATAGTCTTGCACCTTCATTTTCTCAAAAACTCCTCCGCCTCTTCTTCAGTTACAACTTTCTTCACTAGAACTGGGTTATCATTGGAGGTTTTAGCTTTTCTTAACTCTTCTGGGGCAAAGCATCTCCCCGAACGAGTTAATCCATGGGCCTCATTGACTTCTTCTTTAACTTCTTTTCCTTTGTAGGTCACCGTCACCCATTCATAGTTCCACGGGACAGCCTTGTTGTTGACTATTGATAGCTGGGTTACAGGCTTGATGATGACAGGATACGTACGGGCACCCTCTACAATTACAACAGGCTTGTTTGCCACTCCTGATACAACCACTTTTGGCTTTTCTTGTTTTGCTGCAACATCACCTGGGACCCCTTCTTGACTACCGCAGATGGTTCACCGTTTGTCCCGCTCAACTTGTTCACTGATCTCTCAATTGTTGGTTTTTCAACTGGCTTGACTTCACTAGACCGAATCATCATGACGATCTGTGAAGGCTTCTTCGGCTCCCCTCCCTTATGCACTATCTCGATCATGTTTGTCTCCTGATGGGTTGGCTTTGTTTATTATCTGGTTTTATTACATGTTTGGGCCTAACGTGCTAAATGCTGCTTTTTACCGCTTTGATACTATTTGAATTGTACATAAACTGCTACAAAACTCTTCTCTTCTCATCTTCGAGGATGTGCACGCTGGCGTAACTCCCTATTATGTTAGTGTCATACCTTGAAATAAGAAAAAGGCTCGGACAAGTTACAAAGCCGGATGGCCTTTTGGTTCCTGGTACGTAGCCCCCTCCTCGGCTCGAGTTGTCCGCTCGGGTGCACAAGTCTAGAACAATAAACCTAGGTTTTAAACCTAGTATAACAAAACCTCATGCCGGATACCTAGTAGGAACGTTTGTTTGCATCACGTGCACTTGACTTTGGAGACTCAACACAGGGGTTGGGTCTGTCTAGGACAGGTGTACCCAAAATGAAAAGACCATCTTGATGCATCCTACTTGCTATTTCTATATTTATTTGCTTCAGATTTGCATGTTGACCGGCTTATAAATAATTAGAGGAGAGTTGGAGAAGGAAAGTCAATGTGAGGGCTGAGAGAGATAATTGCCTGTTTTTGAAAAACCAATGTCCAAAATATACTAAAACTTTGCCGAAATTTTGAATTTTTTTTTTGTTTTTAAAGAAAAAATAGTTGGTTTTTGTTTTGTCAAAATTGCACGAACTACGCCAGTTTGATTCCCACCGGATGCGGGATACGTAGGCAACCCCCATCGGATCCAACTTCCCTTTTGCAAAAATAGCACAAAAAAACGAAAATTTTATTGCTTTGTTGTAAATAAGTAAGGTGATGTCATTCTTGTCAAAAATAGCCGAATGTTCCCAAAAGGACGCTGAAAGACTATTTTTGCAAGAACAACCACCTTGGTCTCTTTTTCAAATTTTTGGCTGGTTAGCAAGCACAGCCTTAAAATCTTCTTCCCCGGAAGTGCTTAAAGGCCGTGTTTGCAAAGCCGGGATTTATTTTTGAAATGAAAATTTGAAAAAAAAAATAAAAAACCAGTGTTAACTTATTTTTGAGCCAAATGAGTCATGATTTTGCTTAATCACCCTAACAAATGTGCAGAATGAGCACGAGTCAAAATTTGCCAATAACAGTCATGAACAAGATCCCTTTGGAGCTGTATAAGTGGTGGGAAGATCTGGGTAAATCAGGGCAAGACAGGGTCAATCTCTACTTGGGAGGTCTCACCGGGTTATTGAAGATCAGGCCTAGATGAGACATCATAAAGGCACTGGTTACGTTCTGGGACCCCGCGCACAACGTGTTTCATTTCTTGGATTTTGAACTCACACCAACTTTAGAGCAAATAGCCGGATATATTGGGAGCATTAAGGTTCCTTTGAGACATAAGTATTTGATTGCTCCGAGAGCCGTCCCTGCACACAGGTTCCTAGATTTCTTAAAGATAAACATGGGGGCCCATTATCCTGTTTAGCAGCTGGTTTTTCCACTCCACAGTTTATATACCAGCGATACAAACACATAGGGGGGTTTAACAATCCAGAAAGCAAAATTTGCAGCAAAGGGAATCGCCTAAAATGGGAGGAATACAAGTGTTTTGCTTTTATGGTGGTATTCTTGGGTCTTCTAGTGTTTCCCAGGAAAGATGGGAATATCGATATACGGATAGCTAGGGTCGTCAGCACTTTGCTTACTCAGGCCAAAAGCACCCTCGCACCCATGATTGTGTCTGAAATCTTCCGCGCTCTTACAGCCTGCAAAGCCGGAGGAGACCTTTTTGAAGGATGCAACTTATTGCTGCAAATGTGGATGATTGAACATCTATGTCATCGTCCTCAATACATGAGATATGGGTCGACAAAGAAAATCTGCATAGAGGAGTTTTATACAAGTGTCGACGATTTTAGCATGCCAGAAGGGGTCACAGAATGGATATCACATCTTCGTTCCGTCACTGTAAATCAAATAGAATGGACGTTCGGGTGGCTTCCTGTAGATGAAATCATATACATGCCAGCTACTAGGCCTCACTTCCTCCTAATGGGTCTCAGAAGTATCCAGACTTATTCCCCATACCGAGTTTTAAGACAGCTGGGGAGATGTCAAATAGTTCCAAAGGATGAAGACATTAGTACTCAGGTAGTCGAGATTGGTTTTAACGGTTAATTTCATGAAGCAACAGTTCGCCAGATCTAGAGCAAGTGTCAGTACTTGACAGCAAGCACCCAAGTGCGTGATCTATCCAGAGGTGAAGTTTCACCAGGGTACTTTGCTTGGTACAAAAGGGAAGTTGAGTTTGTAAGGCCGGCCAAAAGACCCCATCTTCAAGAATTTGTCGAGGCGTCACAAGCGCAATGGGATTGGTTGGCCAAAGAAAATGAGTATAGGGCCATCATAAGCAAGCTGGAAAAGCAAGTCAAGGATCTTCAATTTGAGAATGGTTTGCAAGCCGCCACGGATGAGGGTGAGAAGAAAAAGCTAGCCAAGGAAAATGACGCCCTTCGAGCCCAAATTTGGGAAATGAAAATAGCGGCCGAAAATCCCGCTAGAAGTGCGAAAGATGGAAAACTTATAGATAACCTTAGGCGGAAGTTGAGTGATTATGGTTTTGATCTGAACAAGGCAGAGGGTGAACTAGCAAGGGCTCGAAAAAAATTGGCTAAGAGTGCGGAGGAACGAGCGCGCTTGTTCAAACAGTTAAAAGAGAAATATCACAATGAGGTTGTGGGGTTGAAGAAAGGGTCATCATCTTTGAAAACAAAATGATCAAGCAGGCAAAAGACTTTAAGGCAGAAAGAGAACATTATTATGCAGCGATGACACAGTTAGAAAGAGATCTGCAACAACTTCAAAAACAAAACCATACAGTTGAACAAACTTTGGAAGCTAGGGCCTAGCAGATTGGGCGTTTGTTGCAAGAAAAGTGCGTCATAAGAGACAGGGTCAGAAGGATCACCGACTACATCACAATAAAGTGCAGTAAGTGTGAAGACATGACCAGATCCATGTTTTTCGCCATTGTAATGACCTTTGTCCGCCAGATAATGGATGATCTCTATCATCTCCAAAGGGATTTGGCGCGTAGGCCCATGGCGAGACCGACTGATGTCCGTAAGCCCCAGGAGCAATTGAGGCATTAATGTATTCATAATTTTTACTCGAGTCTGTGCTTTCGTCTGTCTGTTAGAGTCTGTTAGTCTGTTTTCGAGTCTGTGTTTTTATCTTTGTGTTGGAGTCTGTTAGTTTCCCTTTTCGAGTCTGTTAGTTTTTATGATTAAATTTGATAAGATGAGTCATTGTAATCAAAACGTTTCGTTTTATGGAAAATTTGAAAATCCCAAAATATTTTATTATTTATTTTTATGTGTATCCCCTAGAACTACGCTTGGTCTAATTCATGCAGCGTCATGATACGTAGGCAATCCCCATAGGATTCGATCATAACTAGAAAAACAGAAAGAAAAAAAGAGAGAGAGAAAACAAGAAACGGTGGGAAGGAAACAATGGCAAAACAAGAGAGAAAGTCGGGATGACGCAAGCAATCGATCAAATGCATAATAGAAATGGTTAACTGCTTAGGTGCATTACATCCCCAATGTGTGATTGCCTATCTGTTAAGATCTAATCGCTAACAAGTTTGTTGTTGAAAAATAGTACAGGCAGGTGGTTAGTTTGTTTGGTATTCTGGCAACTCATCCGTACAACACCAGGTCCAAAGACAAGTTGATCATGACTAACCAAGAACTGGATGCAAGTGTTATTGATCCGTCGAGAAAGGGGGAAGAGGCTGACGTTAATCTGAAAGAGGAAGTGTATAAACTGAAACAACAGATGGCAGAGATGTACCATGCATGGGTGAAAGGGCATCCACCATCATCCTACCCTACCAACCCTGCTTTCGTCCCACCGTTGGCTCAATCCCAGGAACCTCCCACTGTTGATTCATCTCCAAGCTTTCTCTTTTACCACCACTACCACGACACCACTTCCCAAACACCACAAGTTTCACCACCCAAACCAGTTCCATACCCTCCTCCACCAGTCACCCCTATTTTCGTGGCACCCCCACCTGCTACACTCTACCGATCCTCCAGTGAGCCTTTATTCTAGACCCAAGATAACTAATACTATCCCCCGGAGCCTACTTTCAAGGCCTCAGAACCTTACTCCTACACTCCTCATTTCGACCTCCCTGTTGAAACTGAGAAGCCACCTAAAATCCAGAACAGGAGGAGATGTTCAAGAAGGTTAAAAGCCTGGAGAAGTCATTTAGAAACATGCAGGGACTAGGAGTCCAAGTGAGCGTGGCTTACAAGGATCTGTGTCTATTTCCCGATGTTCAACTGCCAATAGGATTCAAGATGCCCAAATTCGATCTGTATGACGGGCAAGGAGACCCGGTGGCTCATTTAAGGGGATTCTGCAGTAAAATGAGAGGAGCCGGTGGGAAAGAAGAGCTGTTGATGGCTTAATTTAGTCTGAGTCTAAGTTGTGCGGCGTTGGAGTGGTACACTCGTCAGGATCACAGCAGATGGTATACATGGGATAATTTGGCCCAAGCATTCGCTTGTTACTTCCAATACAACCTCGAGATTGTTCCAGATCGTTTGTCTCTGACTAAGATTGAGAAGAAGCCTAGTGAAAGTTTCAGGGAATATGGTTTTCATTGGAGAGAACAAGCGGCAAGGGTTGACCCTCCGATGAAAGAGAGCGAAATGGTGGATTACTTTCTGCAGGCCCTGGAGCCCACTTACTACGGCCATTTGGTATCGGCCATAGGCAAGTCCTTCAACGAGGTAGTAAAGATGGGCGGCATGGTAGAAGAAGGGCTTAAATCAAACAAAATCCTGAGTTACTCGGCTATTAAGGCAACTACCCAAGCTAGTCAAAACGGTACTGGGGGAGTAATCGGAAAGAAGAAGAAAGAGGATGTGGCAACAATTGATTCAGGATCATGGTTTAGACCTATGGGCCCGTCACACCATTATACTCAGCCTCGACCCCACCACCAAATCTACACCCAAACTCCGTATAATCCACCCCAGCATTACTTTCCATCACCAGATCCTCATTTTTCTATCCACCACG
This sequence comes from Nicotiana sylvestris, assembly GCF_000393655.2. Taxonomy (NCBI): domain Eukaryota; kingdom Viridiplantae; phylum Streptophyta; class Magnoliopsida; order Solanales; family Solanaceae; genus Nicotiana; species Nicotiana sylvestris. The sequence goes on from NC_091061.1 coordinate 36,733,729, forward strand.
CTCAAACATACACTCAACCTCCTGCTCACGTGCAATGGCGTGCGCAAGCACGACAAAACACCTACCAAACTCTACAAAATGCCTACCCACACCCACAAGCCTACCAAAACCCTCCTGGATCAAGTTTCCGGCCCAATCAAGCATTTAAGAACGAGAGGTTGCAGAGGAAGAAAACCTTCACCCATTGGAAAAGTCCTATACTAGTTTGTTCCACAGGCTGAGGCAGTTGGATATGTTGAGGCCAATTGAGTCGAAATTGCCAAACCCTCCTCCAAAGAATCTTGATTACTCTGTAAGTTATGAACATTGTTCTGGTACTCTGGGGCATAATACGGAGAAGTGCTGGCACCTGAAAAATGCCATCCAGGAGCTCATTGATATCAATCGGATTGAAGTCCAAACTCCAGAGGCGCGCAATTACAATAATTATTCTAAGCTCGAATTCTTGAATCCTGAACCAGAGATTCTGGGTTCGATCCCCAGCAGAGTCGCCAGAGCTGTCACACCTCCTTTTTACTACCCCCGGAAGGGATGTTTAAGGGAGTTTTTTCCAATTTAAGTGACAATCGAAACAAGATTATTTTGTCAAAAGATTCAGAGTCGCCACTTGGGATGATTTTATGGTGCCCCAAGTCATTGGTTCAAATTCTGAATTGAGGAAAAGATTGACTCTGTATTATAGTCCGCGAACATAGAAATCCGGGTAAGGAATTCTGTTAATCCGCGAGAAGGTGTTAGGCATTCCCGGATTCCGTGGTTCTAGCACGGTCGCTCAACTGTTATAATTGGCCTATTATCTGATTTTAGAAACATGTTTGAGCCTATGGTTCAATTTTAACTTCATACCCGCTCTTATTCAATTATCTTTAAGGGAGATTCAACGTCACAAAAAACGCGTCTTGAGCCACGTCACATAAATGCACCCACAGTCCACAACACATTTCATCTAACGTTGTTGAGATTTGGATTTGGGTCACATAAATGCGCACTTAATTTTTAATAGCACGCCTAAAGCAACTACGTACTTTCAAGTTTGCGAGGGCCATAGAAAATTCGCTAGTGGCACATCTCGATTTCTGAAGGTTCAAATTAATTAAGTGAGGGCCATGCATTTTGAGATTTTGTTCGACACAGAACACCTTGATTTATTCTAACCCCAAAAGGTTTCTAAATTAGCTCATGAGGGCCATAAATTATTCATTTGGCTAATATGGCACACCTCCAAACTAAAAAAACAAATTAATTAAATGAAGATTAAAATTGTAATTACTCAAAGCTAAAGTCCAAACTAATTCAGCAAAAACCAATGACCAATACTAGGCAACGTTCAATCCACTTCAAAACCTGGGCCTGAAATGAGGCCCAATAGCATGTCAAAATTACAAGGCCAACAAATTGCTGATTGCACAATGGCTTAAACTGAGCCCACGAAAATACGGCTCTGAAGCTATCCCATTGTAGCGAAGCTGGGATTCAGGATCGAACCCCTTTAATGGAACAAAACATACGTTAAATTTGGAATTAAAGCTTTCTAAATCAAAATTTTTTTTAACTAAATAAAACAGATAAGAGGTGAATTGCAGTTAAGACTCATAGATCCTATATGGTTTGACACTGTACCACCATAGCCTTAAACTACAATTTTAATAACTGAAAATCCAAACAAAACATGTAGGATCATGGATTCAAGAGAGAGTACTGCCCAGATCGACTAACTAGAACTCAAGGTAAAAAGAAGAATCCAGAGTTTGATTAAACAGACTAGTACCCAAACTTTCATAATAGTTCCAGACCAAATATCATGATAAAATGTTCAATTATACAACACCAACGTTTAACCACTAATTCAACTAAACAAATTGTTACCCAAGTTTTCATGGTTGTCCCAAGTTAAATACAATGGTAGAAACTCACTTACTCAAACCAGAACTCAATCAGTCGAGATAACAACATCAGGTTTTAAAAGAAAATCAAAATAACACAATTGAATCAACAAAATAAACTAATGCTATGCTTTAAACTTCTGCCTTGCATTTCATTCCTCAAGTCAAACTTCACAAACAAATGAGGTTCAAGAGCATGTACCTCAATATAGCAACAACAGAACCATAAACTCAGTTTTTGAGATTAGGAAGAAATAAACAACAGCAATAGATCAACAGTGAGAAGCGTCAACAGGAATCAACTCAAACCCAATAATGGAATAGTAAACCAACCAGCAGAAACTCAAACCAAAACTTTCAAAGACCCATAGTTCAATCCATTTCAACCTAAGTGTGAGATCTCATCATTTTCCGTAGTTTTAACTAAGTACTGAAGATCAGAAACTATAGACTAAGCAAATTTGAGCCAAATTTTCAAACAAGTAATGCAAGGAAATCAGTGTTAGGTTCAAGTATGCAGCCGTTTCAGTTTTTCTGAATTTTTTTTCTCTAAAAAAAATTCCCCCACCCCTTTAGTCTCAACTAATGATGCCTTTATAGGCCAGCTCTTAGGGCAGCCTAAAAGGATCAGTTTTTGCACTTTGCACCTTTTTATATTTTTATTTTAGCTCCAATACCCTTAGTTCAGAAATTAAACTTTCAAATTAACCCCCATCCCAGCTTCTTAGAAGCTTCCCTAGTCTGTTACTGAAATATTCCTTACGCCAATTACCCAGATTACCCCTTAAACCTCTGAAATTACCCCTCCAGCCAAAATCTGGGTCAAATTGACCCGACTCAATTTGGTATGGGTCTGTAACCAAGTTGAATTCCCTCTTGGGCTCTTGATTTTTTCAGAGCCCAATTCAAATCAATCAAAGATTCACAGTTTTAAGAACTGATCAAAATTTCCCAAAAGAAAACCCGGAAACCTTTTAAAATGCAATCAAAACAAAGAAGAGGGTGAATGGACTAATTAACCTAAACACATAGCAGGAAATTAACTAAGTTATATGCCTAATCAAACTAATTAGGTGACTAAACGGTAGATGAAATTAGAACAATAACCATGATATTAACAAAAGAAATTAAACGAACTAAGCAGGATTGGAGAAACAGGCTTGGAAAAGAAAAAGAAAAAAGAACTAGCGAAGAACAAACGGACAATTATTGACCTCGGCCAAGACTTTGGTCAAATTTCAATTGAGTTGTCCAAAGAAAAGAGAAGAAGAGAAGAAGAAGAAAGAAGGTTGAAATAACACAAAATGAACAAAATAACAGCAAGAATTCACCGAACAAAGATCGAACTCAAGACTTGACACTTCGATTTCATTAAATAATTTCAATCGCTTGTTCTCTGTCAAGAACAAGCGAACAACGTTATTTCGTGACAAAACCAGCCCTAAAAACTCATGAGAACTGGAGCAATAACCCTGCATGTACAGGTTTGGATTTGGTTTCTAGGGCTCGAACTTTAGATTTAAGATTCGAGACGTTCTAGCAAGATTCGAGGAAAACGGATTTGGGATTTGGAACGAGGGAGTCATGGTGGTTATGTGGTATCGATTTGGGTTCATTTGGTAACGGCGCCGCCACCAAAGAGTGGAGAAGGAGGCGACTCTAGGGTTTCTTAGGGTGGTCTGTGAGAGGAGTGAGTTGAGAAAGACGATGAGAGAGGGGGGGGTCTGTTTTCGGACATTTATATACTAAGTGTAAGCACGTGATTTTTGCCCAATATGAGAATTACTCCCAAAAAATCCAAAAATAAAATGATTTTTCTTTGGTGTGCAATTTTGGGATATTTTGTGATATTTTGAATAATTATTTGTATTTGTCTGTGCGTGTTTATTTGTTAAATTAATAAAAAATACAAAAATATGTCGCATTTTGCATGTAGGATTTAATTCTACAATTGTTAGTAATTAAATTTGTTTTACAAAAATTAAAAATTACAAAAATAGGCATCGTTTGCATTTTTAGCATTTAATGTCCAAATATACAATTTTATGCTTAATTAACACTTAATTGTGCGTTAATTGTTATTGGAAGTTAATTTGTGCTTTTATAACTTAATTTAGTTCTTAATAATAGTTTAAGTATTTTTATAATTTAGTTTTAGAAAAATAAAAGAAGAAAAGAGAGCGAAAATATAAAGAAAGTCGGAATTGGGCCTCTTCTTCAATTTCAAGCCATAGGCCCAAAAAATTGGCCCAATCTTCCCTACGACCCAGTCCATTTCGAACTGGGTCGACCCAGTCCATAACCCAAAAGACCCAATACCCCTATCTTGCATTTCAAAGACACAAAACAAAACAAAAAATAAAACAAAAAACCCTAAAGAAAAAAAAACCTAAAACTAACATCCGCCCCCCTTGCTTACTTTCATCTTCTCCAAACTCCAAAAACACCCCATCCATGGCTGCCCAAACCAGCTCCCTTCGTCTGCGTCCTCGTCGTCACCCCCCGACACCGAAAACCACCAGCCCGTCACCTTCCCCATCACCCTCCCATCGTGAAACCACCATCAAAAACCCATCGTCCCCCACGAACCCGTCACTACCCTTCGTCCAGTCCGGCACCCACTCGTCGACCACCACAAAACACCACCAACAAACAGACCTGTCCACCACCAAACAGGCCCGTCGACCCTACTGTTCCGTCGCCTCCTTCCACTGTTACACCTAGTCGCTTCCATGGCCAAGCTCATTGTCGACCAGCTGCTCATGTTGCTGCGTCCTTCTCCTTTGACGTCCTTAGCTGAACATACCCATCGAGCTGCTGCTACAGCCCTCATCTTCTTCACCGGCAAGTCGACGCCTGTGTCACGCTGCTGCCCGCGTCCAGCTGCGACGAGCGTCTATGGCTACTCCAAGCAGTCCTGCTGCTTCTGCTTCCTTCTGCTTGTGATGGGCTGCCATTTTTCGTTTTTAAAACGATGCCAAATGACCACCTTCTTTGGTCATCCGTTCGTGGTCATCTTCGGCGTCAAGTTATCTTGGTGCGAGATTCGTTTCCGGACAGATTGTTTCCATCCAAGTTCATCGTCATTCGCTCGATGCTTGGGTCGTCAAAATAGTCCGTACGTATGTCGTTCGGTCCGGTTAGTAGATTTTGAGTTTTATGTTTGTCCGTATTTCGTTTTGATATATATCGAATCTAAAATCGTTAGATATTTGATTTTTTGTGTTGTTTGTTCATGTGTTTTGTTGATTTAATTTTCAGATTTCAAATGGAAATTTAATTAGTTGTTTTTCATGTTTATGTCATGTTAATTTTATTTATTTTGTAAAAAAGGTAAAAATTTGTTAGTTTAAATGTTTGTTAGATTCAAATTGAAATTTAATTAACTATTTCTTCAATTTGTTTCATGTGTTTATGTATTGTTAATATTGTTAAGTTCAAGTTTAAGTTCATAATTGTTTTTTCGTCGATCTTGTTATTTGTTTAAAGAATTTAGTTGTGTTAGAGAAATATGTTGGTTTAATCGTTTAAATCCATCATATTTGTTGTTTAAAATAGATTTAATTCATGTTCATACTTTGTTTGATTGTTCTTGAATCCGAAATTTGTATAGTTTGATTTCTTGTTTATCATTTATGATTATTTCTTGAATTTGTCTCATAATCTTGTTGTTTAAGTTTAATATAGGAATTGTTGGTTGTAATATTGTTAGAGTTGATTTTAAGTTCAATATGATTGAATTTAGAAATCTTCATACTTTGTTTGTTGTTGTTGTTGAATCCGAAAATAGAATTGTTTGTTGCTAAAATATTGTTCAATCAAATTTTAGTTGTTCTTTGTTGTTCAATTTGTGTTCATGTGATTTGTTGTTGAAATGTTGTTAAAATCATGTTCATGTGATATTGTTGTTATGATGTTCATCCGTGTTCATATTGTTGTTTGAACATTGTTAGAAATTGATCATATTGTCTATATTTTGGTTAAGTTTGATTAATTGATGTGTTATAGCTGATGGGTAGTTTGGTAAATTTGTAATACGTTCAGGGGTAGTTTGGTAATTTCAGTAAGGTCGGAAGGGGTAGTTTAGGAATTGTACATTTTGTAATTGTTTATTTGAAGCATGGGGGACAAAATGAAATGGGGTGGGTTGTGATATAGTTGTTTAATATAAAGGGGGGACAAGATTTAATTTAAAGGGGGAATCTTGCATTATTTTAAATGAAGCATGGGGGACAAAATATAATGGGGTGGTGTGATATGTTTATTTAATGTAATGGGGATGAGTGGAAAGATAATGGGTTGGGTAGAGAAAAAGTATTGATTTTAATTAATTGAAAGGTTTATGGGATGTGTTATATATGTGAAGTCTTGAAGAACAGAAATAGAGAGAGATACGAGAAAAAATACACATACAGATAGAGAGAGAAAAAAACGGGTAGAGAATAGAAGAGAGAAAAATTCCGAAAAAATATTTAAGCTTTCAAAACAAAAATAAAAACTAAAAAATCTACTGCTTTCTTTCTTTATTTGAAATTAGTATTAATGGTTGTTGTTTCATTTAAAGCTTAAAGCTTTTGTTTTTGGGATTACTACTCCACCGGTCTGTTACTGGGTTGTTACTGCTGCTGGATTGTTATTGCTGTATTGTTATTACTGTCGCTGATTCTCATCATCATTTTCTTTTGCTTCCGATATCAGGTACACAACTGAAAGCTGGTTATTGTAATCCGAATATGAAGCATGAATACGAAAAAATAAATAGTTGAAATTTTGAATTAGTTTTAATTATATTCTGAATTTTATTTGTATGTATAATTTATTTAGTTTGCAAAAAAATCAGAATCGTGTAGCTATTTAATACATATAGTGGAATATCCGACGATAGCTTAACGATTGAACTACCTATATATTGCCAAAAATAAATAAATGGTGTAGTAACTTCGTCAAGTAAAAATCAAACGAATAGGCCATCTAGTAAGAATTTGGTAGAAATATTGTTTAGTTAAATAATATTGGTTAAGTTCAGCATGTAAATGGTCTAGGATTAAAATTGGATTGCTATTTTTTAATTTGACAAATTGAGAACATGCCTAGTATAATGTAACTAGGTAATAACATGTAAATAAATTAAGACATTTTCTCTTTATTTTGTAAAGAAAAATTTCAACAGAAAATGTAGGCATTTTAGGACTATTTTTCTTAATAAAATGAGATGAGCCTCGCCCAATAAAACACACTAATTGCGGGGCCCTCAATAACTGTTTAATTGATTACTTAGACTTCGGATGGGCCGTTTAACAAATTTCACGGCCTTCCCCAAAGTAAATAAAACGCTAATTGCTTTAGGCGCGGTATAATAATAATTCCATTCTTAAACATGGGTACGCATTTATGCGACCCAAACTAATTTGCATAATTAGGGATGCGTTCGCGTGACTTGATTATACTTCTAAAGGCATTTCGGATTATGCGTTCGCGCAACTTCGAGCAAATTTTTATTAAAAAGGGGTTCTTCGGAGAATATCAAATTAATTTCATATAACCTGAGATGTGCAGTTCACTATTTAATCATACAAGAGCGACAGACGTTCTTAATTTTATTTTAAGCACAATTTCGAACTTAAGTCTATTTTTATAAATAAATAAAAATTTCGAAAAAATAAATAAATTATATTATCAATATCATTGTGTATACGTACGCGTAACGCGATTTTTCACGTTAAAAAAAATATATAATATATAAAACGGATACACGTATGCGTGATTCGATTCGAAGAAGGGTCCTTAATTACAAGCAGTCTAAATAGAAGCGGTAACAATAAAATTGGGCAATAAATATGCATTTAATAAATCAAAGTCAAATATAATAACAGTTAAGCGACCGTGCTAGAACCACGGAATTCGGAAATGCCTAACACCTTCTTCCGGATTAACAGAATTCCTTATTCAGGATTTCTGGTTCGCAGAATAACAAACAGAGTCATATTCTCCTCGATTCAGGGATTAAAAATTGGTGACTTGGGACGCCTTAAAATTCCCAGGTGGCGACTCTGAAACAAAACAAATAAATCCCGTTTCGACTGTCCTTTAATTGGAAAAACTCCCACGCACCCTCGCGGGGGCGGAAAAAGGAGGTGCGACAGCTCTGGCGACTCTGCTGGGGACAAAACCCAGAACCACTGGTTCAGGGTTCAAGAATTCGAGCTTAAAATAACTGTTATAGTTGGCTTTATTTATTATCTGATTTTTACATGTTTATGCTTAATGTGCTAAATGATGCTTTTACCGCTTTAATATTATCTGAATTGTGTATATAAAACTGCTACGAAACCCTTCTTCTTTCTGAGTCTTCTGAATTTATGGTGTACACGTGCGCGTGGCCCACCTTTCTGTTAGAAGTCATACCAAATAAGACGAAGTTGGGACAAGTAACTAGGCCGGGCAGACTTTCGTGCTCCCGGTACGTTGCCCCCATTTCGGCTCAAGCTGTCCACTTGGGTGAGCCAGGGCTAGAACAATATGCCTCAGGTTTTTTCACTTAGAATAACTCAGCTTCATGTCGGATCCCTAGTAGGAGCGTTTGTTTGCATCACGTGCATTTGACTTTGGAGACTCAACACAGGGGTTGGGTCTGTCTAGGACAGGTGTACCAAAAAATGAAAATGACCATCCTGATGCATCTTACTTGCTCCTACTTGCGCATTTATTTGATTCGTACTTGTGTGCTGACTGACTTTTGAATATCAGGAATAATTTTTTTTAAAATTGAAAAAAAAGAAATAGCAGTTAGGGAATTGATTGTTTATTTTTTTTTTTAAAAACCCAATGCCCAAATACTGTCAAAACTCTGCCGAAATTATGAGAAAATAAAAAAAATGTCTTATTAGTTTGTTTTATTAAAAGCAAAGGAAAAATAGAAAAAAAAAGCGTTGTTCTGTCTTGTTTTTCAAAAAAAAAAAAATAGTTTGTCTTGCCATAAAAATGAAAATGAAAAAGAGTCTTGTTTTTAAAATAGTTTTTTTATTTATTTATTGGTTTATGAAAATAAAAATAAAAATAATAAAATAAAAAGAGTCGCGTTGAAAGTTGTTTTATTATTTGTTGCAAATATATATATATATATAAATCCAAAAAGTTTTTCTTTATTTCCAAAAAATGTATATATATCTATATTTGTTGCAAAAATATTTGTCCTGCCAAAAAGTCTAGAAAATTTTTTTTTAGACTCCCAATTTTCAAAACAAAAAATCCAAAAATATTTTTCATTATTGACTTCTTTAGAAAGTCTTTTTAATTATTAAATATATATATATATATATATATATATATATATATAATAAAATAAAACAAATTCGAAAATATTTTCCATCTTCTTTAAAAATTTAAAAGAAAATTCAAAATACAAAAAATTTTTTTTTTTTAGAAAGCATTTCTTTTATTAAAGGTAAAATTCCAAAAAAATATTTTCTTTCTTCTTCGAATAAGAAAAAACAAATGAAAATGCAAAAAAAAAAAAATATCTTCCTTTTACTTTTGAAATTCTCAAAGTTCAAATCAAAAGAAAAGGAATTCTTAGAAGTCTTTCTTTCAAAAAGAAATTCAATCAAAAATCCAAAAAAATATACTTCCTTTCTTCTTTTAAAGCAGTTCTTTTACAAATTCAAAAAAAAAAAAATAATTTAAAATTAGTTCATTTACTTATTCATGACCTACCCGAACTACGCGGGTTTGATTCTCACCGGATGTGAGATACGTAGGCAACCCTCATCGGGTCCAACCCCCCTTTTTGCTAAAATAGCCAAAAACCAATAAATAAATAAAAAACGTGTCAAAATTTTAATCTTGTCATAAATAAGACGGGTGGTGTCCAACCTCCCCTTTTGCTAAAATATAGCCAAAAATAATATGTCAAATTTTAATTTTGTCATAAAGAAGTCGGGTGTCGCTGTTTTATCAAGACATAGCCGAATGTTCCCGAAAGGGACGCCGGAAGGCTGACTTTGCATAAATAACCACCTTTGGGTCATTTTTTAAGATTTGGTCCAATTGACCCACACAGCCTTAAAAATCTTCGTCCCCGAGGCGATGAAGGGTCGTGTTTGCAACACCCGATTTTTATTGTAATTTGAAAAAAAAAGAGTTAGTGGTCAGGTGAATACTGTTTGGATTTTTGGTCAAAATAAGTCGAGCCAGCTTCGACCGCGTCTTAAACGGTTCTTGCCGAAATAGCCTTAGAGTATCTTTCAGTTGTCGAAAGGTTATTTTCGTAAAAGAACGGACAAGTTTGTAAAGTGTCAAAATAATCCTCCCCGGCCTCAAAATTCATGTGAGATTTGGAAGGGGCCACATTTGCAAAAATAGCCGTTTGGTTGCATTTGTCAAACGGGGAAAGGAAGCTGGCCTTTTTTGTTTTGAGAGTATAAATCTTTTGATTAAAATATGTGGGTTGTTTGATTTTCAAGTTTGTAGGTAATCTTCAAACCATTGAAACCCAGTTTGTTTTAATATGAAAATTGAAAAAAAAATGATTAGTATTGTTCATCTTTTATTGGTCCGAACTACGCAAGGTCTGATTCATGCGGGGTCATGATACGTAGGCAATCTCTATAAGATTCGACCACCACAATAAAATATATATAATAAAATAAAATAAAATATAAGTGAATAAAATTTTCAAGAAAACTGGGACGACACAAGCAGTCGAGCAAATGCATAATAGAAAGGGGATATTTGTCTAGGAGCATTGCATCTCAACGTGTAATTATATATGTGTTAAATTCTCAAAACTAACAAGTTTGTTCATTTCCAGAATTCAAGCAGTTAGTTTCTCTAAAGAGTATACTGGCATATTATCATTATCACACGAGATCAAAAGGACGAATACCCGAAAGTATGTCTATCCCAGATGTTGACACAGGTATTGAGCTAGAGGAGATGGATGTCGGGAAAATGAAAGAAGAGATGTTTAAACTCAAACAGCAAATGGCTGAAATGTACCAGGCTTGGTCTACAGGGCAGTTACCCCTATCTTACCCAACTAACCCTGCTCCATCAATGACCCAAACTCAGGATAATATTACCACTGAATTATCCCCAAATTTCCCCATTTACCAACACTACCGAGGAACCACCTCTCAAACACCGCAGTCTCCACCTCCAAAACCAGTTTCATACTTTCCTCCACCTGTGACTCCTGTTTTCGTAGCACCTCCCCCGGCTACATTCCACAAATCTCCTAGTGAGCCTACATTCCAGGCCCAGGACAACCAATATTACCCCCCGGAGCCCACCCTCAAAGCCTCCGAAATCCATTCAACTGCTCCTCGTTTTGATATCCCAACCGAAATTGACAAGCCAGCCAAAAATGCTGAACAAGAAGAAATGTTCAGGAAGGTCAAAAGTCTAGAACAATCATTCCGAGACATGCGGGGATTAGGTGGGCAAGTCAGTGTAGCTTACAAGGATTTGTGCTTGTTCCCAAATGTACAATTACCAGTTGGTTTCAAGATGCCTAAATTTGACCTATACAATGGGCACGACGACCCAGTAACCCACTTAAGGGGTTTCTGCAGCAAGATGCGAGGAGCTGGGGGAAAGGACGAATTATTGATGGCTTACTTCAGTCAAAGTTTAAGCGGATCAGCTTTGGAGTGGTATACACGCCAGGACCATGGGAGATGGTACACCTGGGATGACCTAGCACAGGCATTCGCACACCATTTCCAATACAATCTGGAAATCATCCCAGATCGACTATCTTTGACAAAATTTGAGAAGAAACACAATGAAAGTTTCAGAGAGTATGGCTTCCGGTGGAGAGAACAGGCAGCAAGAGTGGATCCTCCTATGAAGGAGAGTGAAATGGTAGACTACTTCCTCCAAGCCTTGGAACCAACTTACTATGCCCATTTGGTTTCAGCGGTAGGGAAATCATTCAACGAGGTAGTGAAGATGGGAGGTATGGTGGAAGAAGGCCTCAAGACAAATAAAATTATGAGCTATTCAGCAATTAAGGCAGCTACTCAAGCTATTCAAGGCGGGGTAGGAGAAATCGGAAGAAAGAAGAGAGAGGAAGCAGCGGTAGTTGATTCAGGAATTTGGTCGGGACCCAGAGGTTCACCGCCTTACTATAATCAACAACGACCTCGCCAATCAACTTACCACCACAATTCATCCCAACACTACTATCACCCTTCAGAGCCCCATTCTTCCATTAACCAAGCCCAAACATATACTCAGCCTCCGGTTCGCTCGCAATGGCGCGCACCGGCTCCCCAGAACACACATACACCACTGCAAAACACCTATTCACCACCAAGAGCCTACAAGAACCCTCCAGGGGCAGGTTTCCGGGGAAATCAGGCTTTCAGAAATGAAAAAATACAAAGAACATTCACTGAGTTGGGGGAAACCTATACTGCCGTGTTCCACAAATTAAGGCAGTTAGGCTTGTTGAGTCCTGTTGAGCCCAGATTGCCAAATCCCTTTCCCAAAAATATGGACCACTCGGTAAGCTGTGAGTATTGTTCGGGGGCTCTCGGTCATGATACCGAGAAATGTTGGAAGTTGAAACATGCAGTACAAAATCTTATTGACACCAACAAGATTGAGGTTCAGACACCAGAGGCACCCAACATCAATCAGAACTCGTTGCCGGCACACCTTGAAACCCACATGATTGAGCTAATGCACGAAGGAGGGAAGCTAAAGAAACCCTCACAAACAGTGATGATGATCTGTGTCGGTTCAAAATAAATGTTAACCAGTGGGAAAACTGTGGTATAGTTGGAAAAGGTGGATGACAAGCCAGTTATGGTGTTGGGAAAAGGGTCCAATGAGGCAGATGTACAGTTTGTGGGGTTGAAAGCAAAAATCAACAATTGAATGGCTACTCCTCTTCCTATACGAAGGGAGTCTTGGTAGTGGGCTCTGATTTTCTTTTTTGTTGTCTGGATTATTCCAGGGTTGTAATCCAGATCTTTCTTGTGCTCGCCAAAGTGTGAAACCTTGCTATCCCGTATTTTAATAAAGTGAAAGTTTTTTTCCTCATTCCTTATTTTGTTTTAATTTTTCTTCTTATTTTTCTCTTCTGAACAGTTCTCTTTCTACTAGTTCTAATGACATGGCATGCACGACGGATCTTCAACCTAGTCTAAAAAAAGAAATCAATCAATCTGATTTCGAACTTATAGTACAAGATTGTGATGATAAGTCGGAATACGATAAGGATGAAGCCTTCAGAAAAATTAACAGAGAGATATACGAGAGAAAAAATACACACACAGATAGAGAGAAAAAAAATACAGAGAGATATACGAGAGAAAAAATACACACACAGATAGAGAGAGAAAACGGACAGAGAATAGAAGAGAGAAAAATTCCGAAAAATATTTAAGCTTTCAAAATAAAAATAAAAACTAAAAAATCTACTGCTTTCTTTCTTTGTTTGAAATTAGTATTAATGGTTGTTGTTTCATTTAAAGCTTAAAGCTTTTGTTTTTGGGATTACTACTCCACCGGTCTGTTACTGGGTTGTTACTGTTGCTGGGCAGTTGTTGCTGTTGTACTGTTATTACTGCTGCTGATTCTCATCTTCATTTTCTTTTGCTTCCAATATCAGGTACATATCTGTAAATTCATGTCACGAAAAGCTTCAACATGACAAATTAATGAAGTTCGGGAATTATAATTCTGTTTTCCATTCGTTCAAGTTCATTAGTTAAAAATTTGGTTTTTGTTTCAGTTGATTAATATAGTAGTACGTTTGGCGTAATGAATATAAGATAATTGTTACCTCTTAAAGTTCGTTTAAGTGTTGTAATAATATCATCTATTTCGGAATTTTCATTAAGTGAAGTCATGATTGAAATATCAAGGTAGAGAACATGGTATAAAATGGGCCATTAATTACATCCCGTAATATTGTTAGCTAAATGTAAATAGAATGGAAGTATCAAGAAATTACATTATTAGTATATCTTGTAAAAAAATCTGATTTTGGTTTAGATTGATATAAGTTATATGTTCATATATGGCATGATGATGAGTATATATATAATCATATGTGGAAGGTGATTTGATATAGCTTGTTATGAGTTTAGAATATTAGGAATGGTCCAAACGTACAACTATATTGCATGTGATGCAATTTTATTGAATCGATTTGTATAATAGTTCTCTTTCTTATCAACTCGATTCTTATCTACCATTGAAAACAAATTAACTAAAGGATTATAACTTTGGATTAAAAACAAGTAACGTAGAAGGTGATTAGGTCTATAGATTATAACATTTTAAAAAATATAAAAAAAATATATAGTATTCGCCTCAAATAGAATGATGAAAATTCTTGGAAAATATCATTTCCTTTCTTACATCAATTCTTTCCCAATGTTTATACGTAATTCGCACATTGTTTATTTGGGTAGGCAAATAATGTATTCACTACAAATGGTAGTAATCACACGTTGTTCATTTTTACTCCTTAAATTCGAATGGCTTGGAGGAATATAATTCATACGTGTAAAATATAATTTGCGGTCAACACTTAATGAATTGTGAATTCTTTTCAAGGAATTTAGAGGCATCTCAAATAGTGATTTCTCATGACTTCCATTAGAAAATAGATGGATGCAATAAACATTTGTAGAGAATTTATATTACTGTCAAGAATATTTGCATAATTAGGGATGCGTTCACGCGACTTGATTATACTTCTAAAGGCAATTCGGATTATGCGTTCGCGCAACTTCGAGAAAATTTTTAATAAAAAGAGATTCGTCGGAGGATCTTAAATTAATTTCATATAACCCGAGAAGTGCAGTTCACTATTTAATCATACAAGAGCGACAGACGTTTTTAATTTTATTTTAAGCATAATTTCGAACTTAAGTCTATTTTTATAAATAAATAAAAATTTCGAAAAAAAAATAATTATTATATTATCAATATCATTGTGTATACGTACGCGTGACACGATTTTTCACGTTAAAAAATATATAATATATAAAACGAATACACGTACGCGTGATTCGATTCGAAGAAGGGTCTTTAATTATAAACAATCTAAATAGAAGCGGTAACAATAAAATCATGCAATAAAAATGTATTTAACAAATCAAAATAATCAAGCCGAATATAACAGTTGAGCGACCGTGCTAGAACCACGGAACTCGGGAATGCCTAGCACCTTCTCCCGGGTTAACAGAATTCCTTATCCGGAATTTCTGGTTCGCAGAATAATAAACAGAGTCATATTCTCCTCGATTCAAGGATTAAAATTGGTGACTTGGGACGCCTTAAAATTCCCAAGTGGCGACTCTGAAACAAACAAACAAATCCCGTTTCGACTGTCCTTTAATTGGAGAAAACTCCCCATGCACCCCCCGCGGGTGCGGAAAAAGGAGGTGCGACAGCTCTGGCGACTCTGCTGGGGAGAAAGTCAAATGACAAAGGGGAATTGGGAACTACGTTTGACCTGATTCCTCAAAGAGGATACGTAGGCGCTTCACGGCTCGGTCATAGGGTGCATAGTGTGCATAATGTGCATGATATGCATGGTGTAATACATTAAAAAAAATTATAAATAAATAATCCCCAAGCAAGAAACTGGGGCAAGGGTTGCGCTTGTGGGAAGCAAAAAAAAATTTGTTCCGAATGTTGTAATTTTTAACCCCAAATTTATTTTGTTTTTGAGCCTTTAATACCCTTTCTTTCTAGCCTATCCAAAAACCCACATTACGGTCCAAAGAAAGACCTTCTGACCAGTCTGCAAAAGATGCCAAGTCAGACAAATGAGAGTCCTACCGGTGAACATAACACTCTGTTCCACAACAGAAAGGACTCTAATCTCCAGCAGAGAGAGTCATACCGACAACACTCCAAATCCCCAGCTGGAAAGTGATATAAATGAGAGAGTCTTATCGGTGAAAATCTTCATGGACACCATAAGGCGATGAAAGCTGAGAGAAAAACCCAATATGAGAGAGGCTTGGTAGTGAAAACCCTTCGGGCACTACAAGTCGAATAAGATTAAGAATCAGATGGGGAATTGTCAATTGAAGATCTTGAAAGATGATTGACAGCAGAGGATAGGCCACATATGCATGTCATGACCATTAGAGTCGGTTTCTGCGTGTGATAGGTTTTTATTTATAGTTTCTTTTGTTAAAGAGTCATCCTTTTCCTTTGTCTTTTATTCTGTTCCTTTTCATCTTTTCCTTTCATAGAAATTTCCCCAGTAGAGTCTGTTTGGTCAGAACCAGTGGGAAATGACTTCAAAATAGGCCATCAGCTTTCCAAGATAAGATCTGACTAGTACATCCAAGTAGTATAGTCAAGAAGGAACAAGCGCGAGGCCAGTGTCAAGAAAGATATCCCCAACAAAAGGGTCAACGAGTGTCAAGAGGGATACCCTTGCCGAAATCAAAGGTTATAAACCTCAAGGCCAAGGCCGGTGGACAAATTAAGGAGAGCAATGAGCATGATTTGGGAAATTCATGCGAGACTAAAAGGTCGGGGAAAGGCCAATTTTCGAGCTGTGCCACAAAGGAAGAGGGATATCCCCAGCAGAAAGGATTATCCCCAGCAAATAATATCATCCCCAACAAGTTGTGGGACGCAGAGCAAGGAAGGAGAAAGGGAAAACCATCCCAGTGGAGTATCACATCCAACCACCACGCTTTAAGCTAACAAATGTTTGATTTGAAACAGGTAAAAAAAATTGGCATTTATAACGGAAATGCATGCCACAAGAAAGATTGTCAAACTGGGGCAGAAAATTTTCCTTTCATTTGGAAAATTTTCTGGAAGTCAGATACCCATTCGGGGTAGAATGAATATAGCACCAGTCTCAAGGGAAGTGGTCTTTGAACCAGTTTTACCCCAAGCATAACAAGTTTAATAGAGGAAGTTGTTCCCCAGCAGACAGAATAAAGGGATGACACTTGTGTTCAGAAAAGCAAAGAGCCATTATCATCCCCAGCAGCTTCCAGAAGAATGAAGCATCGATTTGAAGGGATAAAACTTCCCAGCAGCATTATCCTCAACAACGTTATCCCAAAAAGATAACACTATATCCCCAACAGTGTTGAAAAAAAAAATTTTTGAGGGGAAAAAGAAGACTCCCGCAGTGGTATTATCCCCAGCAAGCAAGAACAAAGCAGAGCGAAGGAAAAAGAAAAAAAGAAAAGAAGAAATCAGGCGTCCACCTGGAGAATGAGGATGAAGAATTAAAGAAGAAATCAGGCGTCCACCTAGAGAATGAGGATGAAGAATTAAAGAAGAAATCAGGCGTCCACCTGGAGAATGAGGATGAAGAATTAAAGAAGAAATCAGGCGTCCACCTGGAGAATGAGGATGAAGAATCAAAGAAGCAATCAGGCGCCCACCTGGAGAACAAGGGAAAACAGTTGAATTATCAGAAGTCAGGCGTCCACCTAGAGAATGAGGATGAAAAATTGAAGAAGAAATCAGGCGCCCACCTGGAGAACAAGGGAAAACAGTTGAATTATCAGAAGTCAGGCGTTCACCTGGAGAATGAGGATGAAAAAATTGAAGAAGAAGTCAGGCGTCCACCTGGAGAATGAGGATGAAGAATTTAAGAAGAAGTCATGCATCCACCTGGAGAACGAGGATGAAGAATTTAAGAAGAAGTCAGGAGCCCGCCTGAAGAGAGGAATGGCGATTATTTTCAAAGTTGTTGTTGAAGTCAGGAGCCCGCCTGAAGAGAGGAAAGGCATTTTTAAAAGTTGTTTAAATCTTGCCAACCTAAAGAAAGGAATGACGATGTGTGGTTTGAAGTCAGGAGCCCGCCTAAAGAGAGGAATGGCGATTATTTTCAAAGTTGATGTCAGGAGCCCGCCTGAAGAGAGGAAAGACGTTTTAAAAAGTTGTTGAAATCTTGCCAACCTAAAGAAAGGAATGGCGATGTATGGTTTGAAGTCAGGAGCCCGCCTGAAGAGAGGAATGGCGATTATTTTCAAAGTTGTTGTTGAAGTCAGGAGCCCGCCTGAAGAGAGGAAAGGCATTTTTAAAAGTTGTTGAAATCTTGCCAACCTAAAGAAAGGAATGGCGATGTATTGGTTGAAGTCAGGAGCCCGCCTGAAGAGAGGAATGGCGATTATTTTCAAAGTTGTTGTTGAAGTCAGGAGCCCGCCTGAAGAGAGGAATGGCGATTATTTTCAAAGTTATTGTTGAAGTCAGGAGCCCTCCTGAAGAGAGGAATGACAGTTTATTTTCAAAGTTATTGTTGAAGTCAGGAGCCCGCCTGAAGAGAGGAATGACGTTTATTTTTAAAGTTGTTGTTGAAGTTGGGAGCCCGCCCAGACAACAAAGGCATACATTTCAGTCTTTATATTTCAAGCATTGAAGTTGGGAGCCCGCCCAAATAACAGAGGCATACATTTCAAGTCTTTAATTTTCAAGTATTGAAGTTGGGAGCCCGCCCAGATAACAGAGGCATACATTTCAAGATCAAGTCAGAGGACAATAAAACAGAGGGTTACAATAGGAATCCCCAGCAGGAAACAATAAAATTCCCCGGCACCGGGAAGCAGAAGGTTGCAACAAGAGGTCCCAGCACAAACTCAAGTGCATGTGTCAAAAAGAAGAAAAGCACCGGAAAAAATGCAAGCAGACAAGAAAGCAAGGCAACAAGAAAAATTGCAGTCTAGCCTAGCTTCTTGTTTTCTTTTAAGCACGGTGTAACAAGGAGATCGGTAAGCAGTAGTAATAGCATGCAACAACAGTAACATTGCAGTCCAACGGTAGTCCCAGCTACCAAAATTTCCCGAACTACATTGACCTGATTCCTGTTTAGCCCAGGATATGTAGGAAACCTTTGAAGCAAAGGTTCGGTCAAATCTTTTTCAAAAAATGCTTCAACGGAGTACTCGGATGGGCAAAAATCGCTCGCTTTATCTTTGCACGAAAACCCTTCGTGTCTCCGGGCAAAGAGGGGCAGCTGTAAGCACGTGATTTTTGCCCAATATGAGAATTACTCCCAAAAAATCCAAAAATAAAATGATTTTTCTTTGGTGTGCAATTTTGGGATATTTTGTGATATTTTGAATAATTATTTGTATTTGTCTGTGCGTGTTTATTTGTTAAATTAATAAAAAATACAAAAATATGTCGCATTTTGCATGTAGGATTTAATTCTACAATTGTTAGTAATTAAATTTGTTTTACAAAAATTAAAAATTAAAAAAATAGGCATCGTTTGCATTTTTAGCATTTAATGTCCAAATATACAATTTTATGCTTAATTAACACTTAATTGTGCGTTAATTGTTATTGGAAGTTAATTTGCGCTTTTATAACTTAATTTAGTTCTTAATAATAGTTTAAGTATTTTTATAATTTAGTTTTAGAAAAATAAAAGAAGAAAAGAGAGCGAAAATATAAAGAAAGTCGGAATTGGGCCTCTTCTTCAATTTCAAGCCATAGGCCCAAAAAATTGGCCCAATCTTCCCTACGACCCAGTCCATTTCGAACTGGGTCGACCCAGTCCATAACCCAAAAGACCCAATACCCCTATCTTGCATTTCAAAGACACAAAACAAAACAAAAAATAAAACAAAAAACCCTAAAGAAAAAAAAACCTAAAACTAACATCCGCCCCCCCCTTCCTTACTTTCATCTTCTCCAAACTCCAAAAACACCCCATCCATGGCTGCCCAAACCAGCTCCCTTCGTCTGCGTCCTCGTCGTCACCCCCCCACCCCCGACGCTGAAAACCACCAGCCCGTCACCTTCCCCATCACCCTCCCATCGTGAAACCACCATCAAAAACCCATCGTCCCCCACGAACCCGTCACTGCCCTTCGTCCAGTCCGGCACCCACTCGTCGACCACCACCAAACACCACCAACAAACAGACCTGTCCACCACCAAACATGCCCGTCGATCCTACTGTTCCGTCGCCTCCTTCCACTGTTACACCCAGTCGCTTCCATGGCCAAGCTCATTGTCGACCAGCTGCTCATGTTGCTGCGTCCTTCTCCTTCGACGTCCTTAGCTGAACATACCCATCGAGCTGCTGCTACTGCCCTCATCTTCTTCGCCGGCAAGTCGACGCCTGTGTCACGCTGCTGCCCGCGTCCAGCTGCGATGAGCGTCCATGGCTACTCCAAGCAGTCCTGCTGCTTCTGCTTCCTTCTGCTTGTGACGGACTGCCATTTTTCGTTTTTAAAACGATGCCAAATGACCACCTTCTTTGGTCGTCCGTTCGTGGTCATCTTCGGCGTCAAGTTATCTTGGTGCGAGATTCGTTTCCGAACAGATTGTTTCCATCCAAGTTCATCGTCATTCGCTCGATGCTTGGGTCGTCAAAATAGTCCGTACGTATGTCGTTCGGTCCGGTTAGTAGATTTTGAGTTTTATGTTTGTCCGTATTTCGTTTTGATATTTCTCGAATCTAAAATCGTTAGATATTTGATTTTTTGTGTTGTTTGTTCATGTGTTTTGTTGATTTAATTTTCAGATTTCAAATGGAAATTTAATTAGTTGTTTTTCATGTTTATGTCATGTTAATTTTATTTATTTTGTAAAAAAGGTAAAAATTTGTTAGTTTAAATGTTTGTTAGATTCAAATTGAAATTTAATTAACTATTTCTTCAATTTGTTTCATGTGTTTATGTATTGTTAGAAATTGTTAATATTGTTAAGTTCAAGTTTAAGTTCATAATTGTTTCTTCGTCGATCTTGTTATTTGTTTAAAGAATTTAGTTGTGTTAGAGAAATATGTTGGTTTAATCGTTTAAATCCATCATGTTTGTTGTTTAAAATAGATTTAATTCATGTTCATACTTTGTTTGATTGTTCTTGAATCCGAAATTTGTATAGTTTGATTTCTTGTTTATCATTTATGATTATTTCTTGAATTTGTCTCATAATCTTGTTGTTTAAGTTTAATATAGGAATTGTTGGTTGTAATATTGTTAGAGTTGATTTTAAGTTCAATATGATTGAATTTAGAAATCTTCATACTTTGTTTGTTGTTGTTGTTGAATCCGAAAATAGAATTGTTTGTTGCTAAAATATTGTTCAATCAAATTTTAGTTGTTCTTTGTTGTTCAATTTGTGTTCATGTGATTTGTTGTTGAAATGTTGTTAAAATCATGTTCATGTGATATTGTTGTTATGATGTTCATCCGTGTTCATATTGTTGTTTGAACATTGTTAGAAATTGATCATATTGTCTATATTTTGGTTAAGTTTGATTAATTGATGTGTTATAGCTGATGGGTAGTTTGGTAAATTTGTAATACGTTCAGGGGTAGTTTGGTAATTTCAGTAAGGTCGGAAGGGGTAGTTTAGGAATTGTACATTTTGAAATTGTTTATTTGAAGCATGGGGGACAAAATGAAATGGGGTGGGTTGTGATATAGTTGTTTAATATAAAGGGGGGACAAGATTTAATTTAAAGGGGGAATCTTGCATTATTTTAAATGAAGCATGGGGGACAAAATATAATGGGGTGGTGTGATATGTTTATTTAATGTAATGGGGATGAGTGGAAAGATAATGGGTTGGGTAGAGAAAAAGTATAGATTTTAATTAATTGAAAGGTTTATGGGATGTGTTATATATGTGAAGTCTTGAAGAACAGAAATAGAGAGAGATACGAGAAAAAATACACATACAGATAGAGAGAGAAAAAAACGGGCAGAGAATAGAAGAGAGAAAAATTCCGAAAATATTTAAGCTTTCAAAACAAAAATAAAAACTAAAAAATCTACTGCTTTCTTTCTTTGTTTGAAATTAGTATTAATGGTTGTTGTTTCATTTAAAGCATAAAGCATTTGTTTTTGGGATTACTACTCCACCGGTTTGTTACTGGACTGTTGTTGCTGTATTGTTATTACTGTCGCTGATTCTCATCATCATTTTCTTTTGCTTCCGATATCAGGTACACAACTGAAAGCTGGTTATTGTAATCCGAATATGAAGCATGAATACGAAAAAATAAATAGTTGAAATTTTGAATTAGTTTTAATTATATTCTGAATTTTATTTGTATGTATAATTTATTTAGTTTGCAAAAAAATCAGAATCGTGTAGCTATTTAATACATATAGTGGAATATCCGACGATAGCTTAACGATTGAACTACCTATATATTGCCAAAAATAAATAAATGGTGTAGTAACTTCGTCAAGTAAAAATCAAACGAATAGGCCATCTAGTAAGAATTTGGTAGAAATATTGTTTAGTTAAATAATATTGGTTAAGTTCAGCATGTAAATGGTCTAGGATTAAAATTGGATTGCTATTTTTTAATTTGACAAATTGAGAACATGCCTAGTATAATGTAACTAGGTAATAACATGTAAATAAATTAAGACATTTTCTCTTTATTTTGTAAAGAAAAATTTCAACAGAAAATGTAGGCATTTTAGGACTATTTTTTTTAATAAAATGAGATGAGCCTCGCCCAATAAAACACACTAATTGCGGGGCCCTCAATAACTGTTTAATTGATTACTTAGACTTCGGATGGGCCGTTTAACAAATTTCACGGCCTTCCCCAAAGTAAATAAAACGCTAATTGCTTTAGGCGCGGTATAATAATAATTCCATTCTTAAACATGGGTACGCATTTATGCGACCCAAACTAATTTGCATAATTAGGGATGCGTTCGCGTGACTTGATTATACTTCTAAAGGCATTTCGGATTATGCGTTCGCGCAACTTCGAGCAAATTTTTATTAAAAAGGGGTTCTTCGGAGAATATCAAATTAATTTCATATAACCTGAGATGTGCAGTTCACTATTTAATCATACAAGAGCGACAGACGTTCTTAATTTTATTTTAAGCACAATTTCGAACTTAAGTCTATTTTTATAAATAAATAAAAATTTCGAAAAAATAAATAAATTATATTATCAATATCATTGTGTATACGTACGCGTAACGCGATTTTTCACGTTAAAAAAATATATAATATATAAAACGGATACACGTATGCGTGATTCGATTCGAAGAAGGGTCCTTAATTACAAGCAGTCTAAATAGAAGCGGTAACAATAAAATTGGGCAATAAATATGCATTTAATAAATCAAAGTCAAATATAATAACAGTTAAGCGACCGTGCTAGAACCACGGAATTCGGAAATGCCTAACACCTTCTTCCGGATTAACAGAATTCCTTATTCAGGATTTCTGGTTCGCAGAATAACAAACAGAGTCATATTCTCCTCGATTCAGGGATTAAAAATTGGTGACTTGGGACGCCTTAAAATTCCTAGGTGGCGACTCTGAAATAAAACAAATAAATCCCGTTTCGACTGTCCTTTAATTGGAAAAACTCCCACGCACCCTCGCGGGGGCGGAAAAAGGAGGTGCGACACTAAGAACAAACCGGTTCCGGACCGTTCATCAACTGAGATCAACGGTCCAGATCAAAATGGGTGAAACAGTGTCGTTTGGCTTTAAGGTGGGGCGGACCGGGTTCTAGGGGCGGGTCTGGGCTGATTCTAATGGGTATTAGAAAAATAATTTGGGCCGGGAATTTCAAACCTTTTTGGCCCAACAATCTGATTCTTCATTCTTTCTCTTTTCCTTTTCAATTCATTTTTCTTCAAAATTCTTTTCTTTTTTTTTTCAAAACTAAAACTAAAAACTAAATTAAATCCTAAAACTAAATTAATCTATCAAAAATACTAATTGATTTTAAATAATAATTAACACGACCAATTAATAACCAAATTCAAAGAAAACTACCCAAATTCGAGATTAAACAATAAAAATACAAAATAAGTTATTTTTTGGTGATTTTCAAATTTTATGAAACCCTAATTTACTAATTAATCTAAGAAATATAAAATTAAATCCTAAATTTAAATGCCACGTATTTTTGTATTTTTTCATGAATTAAATAAACGTGTACAGACAAATGCAAACAATTAAGAAAATTCCACAAAAATTTCCAAAAATGGCAAATGATTAAAAAAGATCTAAATCTTTGGGATTCTGTAGGAGTAATTCATATAGGGCAAAAATCACGTGCTCACAATACTTTCACAATTCGTTATACAACTTGAACCAACGCTCCTCAATGTTCATAGGTCACAATTCTTTCCACAAACGTTACACAACAAATAGAAATCTTAACCAAGGCATGAATAATACAACGAAATCATAAAAATCACAATATAAGACTCACGGGCATGCTAGACACCAACGTATAGATACTCGTCACCATGTCTATACGTCGTACTCAACAATTACCACATAGCAAATAGGACTCGACTCCTAATCCCTCAAGCTAAGGTTAGACCAAACGCTTACCTCGATGCCACGAACACAATTCACGTTTCAATTATAGCTTTACCTCTTGATTCCACCGCCAATCCGCTCGTATCTAGTCAGAAGTTACTTAATTACATCAATAAACGCCAAATAAATCAACTCCAATGCATGAAAATGAGTTTTTCAAAGTTTTACCCCAAAAGTCAAAAATCGCCTCGGGCCCACATGGTCAAAACCCGAGGTTCGAACCAAAACCCGATTACCCATTCCCCCACGAACCCAAATATATAATTTATTTTGAAATCGAACCTCAAATCGAGGTCTAAATCCCCAATTTTTGGAAAACCTAGGTTCTACCCAAAACACCCAACTTCCCCCATGAAAATCATTGATTTTGAGTTGAAATAATGTTAAAAAATGTTAATGATTGAAGGAAATGAGTAAAAATTAACTTACAATCGATTTGGAAGAAGAGTTGTTCTTGAAAAATCGCCCTAGGGAGTTTGTGTTTTGAAAAGATATGAAAATGGGTTAAAATTCGTCTAAGTATAAAAGTTGTAGGTCGCAGATGTGGGGATTGCGAACCCCGACCTCTGCTAGCTTGGGAATTGCGAAAAGACTCTTGCATTTGCGAGTTGGGAATTGCGAGAGGGGCGTCGCATTTGCGACTGCAGGCTGGGAGAAGTGGCATCGCATTTGCGATAGATTTCCTTGCATTTGCGAGATGGAGCTGGCCTGGGCTTCCTTCGCAATTGCGACAAGCCACTCGCATTTGCGAGCCAGGCTTTGCAAATGCGAAGCCTGTTGGCCTGCTATGCACAACTGAAAATCTGCAATTTTTCTAAGACCAAAATACACCAGTGGCCTATCCAAAACTCACCCGAGCCCTCGGGGCTCCAAACCAAACATACACACAACCTCAAAAATATCCTACGGACTTATTCGTGCAACAAATCACCAAAATAACATCATGAACATCGAATTAAACCTCAAAATCAATGAAATCCCTCAAAACTTCATCAAACATCAAATTTTGCATTTAAGGTCCGAATCACATCAAATGGATTCCGTTTCTTACCAAACTTTACCGACAACACATATAAATCATATTGAACTTGTACCGGGCACCGAAACTAAAATACGGGCCGATACTATCAAGTTTTAATCAAAATTCATTTCCAAACCTCATAAATAATTTCAGAAAATAATTTTCTTTAAAAATTCAATTCTCGAGCTTGGCACCTCGAAATTCGATTCCGAGCATACGCCCAAGTCCCATATTTTCCTACGGACCCTTGGGGACGTCAAATCACGGGTCCGGGCCCGTTACCCAAAGCGTTGACCAAAGTCAAATTAATTTATTTTATAGTAAAAAATTATCATTTTTTATAGATTTTCCCATATAGGCTTTTCGGCTACGCGCTCGGACTGTGCACGCAAATCGAGATGATGCTAAAAGAAGTTTTAAAGCCTCAGAACATAGAATTCACTTTTAAAACAAGTGATGACCTTTTGAATCATCACATATCCACACCTCAGAAATCCAAATCCTTGAAAAATATTTTTTCTGATATATTTGGTATTGGGTTGCTTTCGAGTCCTTGACCCGTTATATTAACAACAATGTAGTATTACGAAATGCATAGGCATGGTAATTAAAACAGAATTGCGTGTTAATTTGGGATTTCAAATAAGGATTTGGTGAGTTTCTTTTTGGTTTCTCATAAAATTTTACTATTTGCAACTGACCTATTCATTTTTATCTTTTTCTTTTCCTTGTGTAGTCTCTCCTCTCAATTTATAGAAGATTCGATGGGTGTTAGGAGAAAGAAGCTGTTACGATCCAAATTTTTCACCCTCGGAAGTCGTGATAGCGCCTACTCGTAGAAGCTAGGCAAGCCGCAAAGTATAGAAATTCTAACTCTTTAATTTTAATCCCTTTTAATAATTTGAATTATCAGGTAATCAACATTTAAATACTAACAATAAACAGAACAAGCGAAAGACTTAAACAGTTTAAAATAGCCAAGCCAGTGCTACAATGTCAATATACTCCTCTACCCGGAATCTGGTGTCACAATATTCACGGACTGTCTAAGAGTACTAGATACAAATGTCTGAAAGAAATACAAGCTGTTTCGAAATCTAATGAAAAGAAGGTACAAAATAAAGTAGAAGAGAACGCCGAGCCTGCGGACGCCTGTAGTACTACCTTGGGATCACTGGCTGGACTGAAGGCAGGCTCCCCAAGTGCTACTGTCCAAAAGCTGCTCCGGAATCTGCACATAGTGCAGAGTATAACATCAGCACAACCGACCCCATGTGCTGGTAAGTGCCTGGACTAACCCCCACGAGGTAGTGACGAGGCTAGGACCAGACTCCAGATAAACCTGTGCAGTTATATAATATACAGCGGAAAAATTAACAGGAATAAATAATTAACTTGGGAGGTGGTACATGCTGCGGGGGAAATATCGAATCCAACAGAAACTGAAGAGAAATATGAGAGAGCAATTCAGGATCTACAACAAAATCATAATAACACTATTGCGGCGTGCAACCCGATCCCTATCATTTAACATTGTTGTGGTGTGCAACCCGATCCAATATATCGTTGTTGCAGCGTGCAACCCCATCCAATATAACATTTTTGCGACGTGCAACCTGATCCATATTTAGTATTGTTGTGGCGTGCAACCCGATCCATATATTTATATACCTTTAATAACAACCATACCACGAGTCCCAGCAAGGAATCAACAATAAACTACTCTATCCCAGCAAGTGATTCAACAGTAAAAGTAACTATGTCCCGACAAGGGAGAAACAACTAAAACCAATCTTAACCCAACATCTACTCATCTCAGCTAACACCAATACTCAGTCATAAGTAACTTCCACGAAAAACAAACTTAATCCTTGCTCAATATCAAGGATCATCAATTAAAGCATCCGTAGTATCATTTAAGAACACAACAAATTTTAATTTAAGACTCACGGTCATGCTCGACACCAACATATAGATACTCGTCACCATGCCTATACGTCGTACTCAACAAGAAGCAAATAGCAAATAGGACACAACTCCAATCCCTCAAGCTAGGGTTAGACCGAACACTTACCTCGATGCCACAAACACAATTCACGTTTCAATTATAGCTTTACCCCTTGATTCCACTTCCAACTCGCTCGTATCTAGTCACAAATTACTTAATTATATCAATAAACACTAAATGGATCAACCCCAATGCATGAAAATGAGTTTTCCAAAGTTTTACCCAAAAAGCAAAATTCATCTCCAAGCCCACATGGTCAAAACCCGAGGTTCGAACCAAAACCGATTACCCATTCCTCCACGAATCCAAATATATAATTTATTTTGAAATCGGACCTCAAATCGAGGTCCAAATCCCTAATTTTTGAAAAACCTAGGTTCTACCCAAAACACCCAATCTCCCCTATGAAAATCATTGATTTTGAGTTGAAATCATGTGAAAAGATGTTAATGACTGAAGAAAACGAGTTAGAAATCACTTACCAATATTTTGGAGAAGAAAGGTTGTTTGAAAAATCGCCTCTTATGTTTGGTTTTGAAAAATGAAAAATAACTGAAAATCCCGTCTTAATATACCCCTCTCAGACCCCCATGTGCGGACCGCACAAAATCGAGTGCGGCCGCACCGCTCCCATGTGGACTGTAGTGATATGCTTTAGTATTTTGGCTATAACTTTCTCTACATATGTCCAAATTGTGATTTCTTTACCTTTTTGGAAACTAGACACGAAGGGCTAAAACTTTCGTTTTTGAATCATCTCAAAAATTGTGGCTTCCGAAGTTGGACCAGTGAAATTTTTCTTCATCGCGGACCGCACAAAATCTCGTGCGACCGCACAGACCCCTCCACGGCAGCACTCTATTTTGTGCGAACCGCACAGGTTTGTTCAGAGGCCTTCCACTTCTCTGAACCTGCAACAACTATGTTTTAAGCCTAAGACATCCCGGAACCTACCCGAAACTCACCCGAGCCCTCGGAATTCTAAACCAAGTGTGCATACTAACTCAAAAATATCCTACGGACTTATTCGTGTAATCAAATCACCAAAATAACATCATGAACATCGAATTAAACCTCAAGATCAATAAAATTTCTCAAAATTTCTTTAAACATCAAATTTTGCATTTAAGGTCTGAATCACGTCGAATGGATTCCGTTTCTTACCAAACTTTACCGTCAACAAATATAAATCATATTGAACCCGTACCGGCCTCCGAAACCATAACACGGGCCTGATACCACAGGTTTCACATAACATTCACCTTCAAAAAAACTTTATATTTTTCAGAAAATAATTTCTTTCAAAAATTTATTTCTCACGCTTTGGACCTCGGAATTCGATTCCGGGCATACGCCCAAGTCCCATATTTTCCTACGGACCCGCGGGGACCGTCAAATCACGGGTCCGGGTCCGTTTACCTAAAACGTTGACCGAAGTCAAATTAATTCATTTTATAGTCAAAATTTATCATTTTTCACAGATTTTTCACATATAGACTTTCCGCTACGCGCCTGGACTGCGCACGCAAATCGAGGTGATGCTAAAGAGATTTTAAGGTCTCGAAATGCAGGATTCATTTTAAAAACAAATGATGACCTTTTGGGTTATCATAAAAGCATACTTTTCTAAATTTTCTAAAAACAATACTTGTGGTCTCTCTTCTCAATTTATAAAAGAGTTGATCGTGTAAATAGATGGTACAAGTATTAGGAGAAAGAAGTCGATTATTTGAGATTTTGTAATAAAAATCTATACATATGTATATATAAAAGAGGGAATAGAAAAAGATGACATGACACCTCTCTTTGGCCAAGGATCGTATTTGTCTTTTTTCTCCTTTTTTGAAATTTTATCTCTTATTTTAATGAAAAAACTCATTTACTACCTAGAAAAGTGAACTAATAAGGAAAATAAATGAGGTTTACTGATGAAATTTCCAGTTATAGAATACACCAAAAATGCAATTACTACTCAATTATGAGAAAATTTTGTGATCTTTCGTGGATTTGCCTTATATTTTATGCAGTTTCAGAAGTTTTAAATTTTATTTGAAAAATATAAATGAATGCGTGATAGTGAAAAAAGAGTAGCCCATTTAAGAAAAGTCATCAGTCACGTGCTGGACATTTATGCACATGACAGAGTTAGGAAACATATTACAGTATATGTAATGGTTTGGTAAAAGGTGCCATTATTAATCCTTTTTAAATTTATGTTAAAGTTAAACTGATTAATGTAATCATACAAATGCTTATATCTTCAAAGTTCAAAATATAGCTTTCTTTTATCATATGAAATTTCTACGCTGGATAAAAAGATTATAGATCATGCGTCTCAAATTCCTATAAATATTTGTCATGTTTATACTATATTTAGCACTTTTGTTACGTTGTTGTTCTTTACACTTTAACATTAAATTTATCTTTTGTTACATATGCATATACAAAGTTTTCAGAGATGTGAAGTATACAAAAATCTCACAAACGCGTATTGAGTATTTCAAAATGAGCATGTACAATGGAGAACCCAACTATATAAAAGGGCTGCGGATATATTTGTGTATGTACAAATTATATGGTATTGCATTTGCGGATTTTTAATTATATTTTTTCAAATAAATAGTTTTAAATGCCATTAATTTTTGCATGTCACCGTTACCATAGAACGAAAAAGGTGCAAATTTATTTGTTTTGCATTTTATTTTTCTTTTTTTTTATTTCGCATATCTTCTTTGTTTTTGAAATTCTTAAATGAACATATAAAATTATAACTGTAATTTTTTGACCGCATAATAGAGAAGATAAAATCATCAAAGAGTAATGTCTAATTCTTTAATTATAAAAATTTTAAAACTATTTAATCATATTTTAATTTTCATTAACGGCGGCAAATTAACTAGTATAACAATAAAAGTCTGTTTGAAGAATTATTTTGTAGTGGTAAATACTTATTCATATCATGTGTATATATCAACATGGTTATCACAAAAGCATAATTAATTAATGTACATAACCATCTTAATTTATCACAACCATAATAAATTAGTGTAATTTGATGTAAACACTCGATAACAATAAATTTTTACCCCTTATAATTGGATGTGAATGAAATTAGGGGTAATAATACAATTTTGGACTACTTGTTCAGGAGGAGACGAGAATTCATATATAGCAATTACTTGGTGACTTTTCAATATGTTTGTTTTTATGCTCTTTCTCTTCCATTTCAAATATTTGAGAATTGATAAAGACAATTTCGTGTTATACTAACTTTAATTCTATTCATTAATTAGTATAAATATTTATTGTAGGAAAAAACTTTCTAACCTTATATTTATTTTTGTATATTTAAAAAATACAACAAACTGTGAAATTTCATATTATATTCACATGATTGGAGTACATTGATTAATTCTAATATGAATTATCAATTTATAATTGTTTTTGTTTTTTGAGATTGTTTTACCAGCCTTAAACCCTTGACCTTGTAGGACGGAGAGAACTCCCCAACCACTATAAACAAAGATTATATTCACATGATTGGAGTGCATTGATTAATTCTAATATGAATTATCAATTTATAATTGTTTTTGTTTTTTGAGATTGTTTTACCAGCCTTAAACCCTTGACCTTGTAGGACGGAGAGAATACCCCAACCACTATGATCAAAGATGGTAAAACCAATTTATAATTGTTTAATATAATTGACAAATTGTGATCCACGTATGAATAGATTACACACACGTACATTCATTTCTCAGCCATTAAAATTTCTTCACATGATGATAATATAAACACGAAAATGTTTTGTTGATGGTTCATATTGTACTGAAGAGAGGACAAGATCCTAATTAAAGTGAATGAAAGGTTAGTCTTTTCTTTTACTTGTACAATTTAATTCACCAAAGTCTTGTGCTATGAATGCATAAGCACGTAAAGAGTACATGTATTCGGCTACCAAATGACTAATAACCCTTGAACAAGCTAGAGAATGACTAATTGAAAACGAACCGAATAATTTATTGTGTCATAAAGACCTTTATGGCCATGCCCCACAGAGTCTTAGTGAACTCATACGACAGTGGTTCTTTCATTTTTTGGTCCGAAGTGTTAGTTAAATTAGCTAGCAAAAAATCACGCTGATTGTCTCACAGACACAAGTGTTCAAAAGACACACTCCAATGATCACTAACATAGTTAAAATGTCTACTTGAAGTTGGTGTACAAGTTTAAAGAGCTGTCTATGAACTTCTCCATTTAAATTTAACCGTCAATTGGTGACCATTATGTTCCCCAAGTAAATAGTAGTAGTAAATAATGGAGTATTTTCTTTACCTTTTCCCTAAATATGATTTGCTGGCTTTTTGTCAAGTGAGCAATTTAATTTTTACCCTCCAATTTCCACCACAATTCCTCTGCTTCCACAAAAAGCTATAAGTAGAACCGTTTGAATAACTAAATTAGTAGTAGCAAAAAAGGGGGTGTGAATTCCATCCATGGCTTTTCTTTGGCTAGCACTTGCAGTAGTTGTCCTGTTGTTTCTTCTTCTTCAAGAACTGCAGAAGAAGTTCAGTAATAAAAAGAAGAAACTTCCTCCAAGGCCAAGAGGGCTTCCTCTTATTGGAAATCTACACATGATAGGTGAAAACCTTTACCAAGATCTTTATAAATTGTCACACCTTTTTTTTACCACCCCGAGAGGGTATAAGAGAATTTTTTCAATTAAAGTGACATGATTCGAAATGGTTTTATTTTTATTTATCAGAGTCGCTACTTGGAATAGTTTATTTGGTGTTCCAAGTCACCGGTTTATTTTAAAATCCCAAATCGAGGAAATTTTATTTTTAAAAGTCCGCAAACTATAAATTCTAGATAAACAATTCTGTTAACCCGGGAGAAGGTGTTAGGCATTCCCGGATTCCGTGGTTTTAGCACGTTTGCTTAAACTATTAAAATTGGTCTATTATCCGATTTATTACATGTTTAAACCTATCGTGCATTTTTAACTTTATAACCGCTTTTAAATATTTAAAACCGCTTTTAGGATTTATGGATTTTTTTTTTGAACAAGTTACGATTGTCGTATGCCGTTTGGAACACACCACAAATCACGCTACACGAAATGCATCAGCGATTTGCGACATGTTATGATCGGGTTACATGAAATGCACCCCCGATTTTGGGAATTAAGCATCATGACTATGTCACGGGAACCATACCCATAGCCACGATAATTTATTATAAAACACGCCTAAAACAACTAAAAGATTTAATTTTCAATAGCAACATTTGTGAGGGTCATGGATGATTCAATTTATTTATGGCACACCTCAAACCTTTTTCTATAAGTATTAGTTCTTGAATTTAATCTTATGAGGGCCATGGATTATAATTTGCTTGGCATGGCACGCCTCAATTTATTTTAAAAGATTGCACTCAACTTAAAGCAAACTACGGATGTTCATGACTATTTCTTTCTAAGTTCGAGATTATTAAGGGCTACGTATTAAGGCTAATGGGAGTCAAGATCCTGATTCATTCAAATATGGACGAGATTTTGGTATGTCTAAATCAAACCAAAGCTGGCTGCAATTTTAGTTTGCTGGAACCTCATTAAAACACGTGTGCTTGGACTATAAGAAAAGAACGTAATTCAACCAAAAGAGCCATTTGCAGATTTCAATAACTTAATATCAAAAGAAATGAACTCATTTATGTATTATCTTACTGTAAGATAGTTTGTTATTGGCAAGTTGGAAGTTGGATTCTTCCCACATCGGAGAAAGAAGTTTCGTGCCTGTTATGTGAAACACTCCCGGGACCGACCTTACTTGTACCGTGTCTGTTAGCCTCGGAACTGATCATTATGAAATAGCACATAACAGGCACGAGATTGTCTCAACAGGTACGAGACTGACTCAACATGCACGAGATTGTCTCAACAGGCACGAGACTGACTCAACAGGCACGAGATTAACTCACCAGGCACGAGATCCTAGAGTTAATTATTTATTTGAATTTTGAATTTAAAATTCGAATAAATAGTCGTGTCTGTTTGTGAAACAAGACATCTTTTCTGAAAGGGTCTATTGGTTGCCTATAAATACACAAGAATTCCAACGAAGTGGATATAGAAAATTACAAGTGTTACTGCAGGCTTTGTTAATCCGAAGGAGTTCATCAAACTTGATCGCTTTGATGGAACGAACTTTACCCGTTGGAGAGACAAGATGATATTCTTGTTGTCCGCTCTCAATATCTACTATGTTCTTGATTCTGCCTTGCCTCTGATGCCTGAGCCCACAACAGAAGATTCTGACGTAGTCAAGGAAGAAAGGAAGAAACGAGAACATGATGAACTGTTGTGTCGCGGCCATATTCTGAATACTTTGACAGATCGACTCTATGATCTTTACTGCAATCTGAAGTCGCCAAGAGAGATTTGGACTGCTCTACAAACTGCATACCAGAATGAAAAACGAGGTATTGACAAATTCCTGGCTCTGCAGTACTTTGAATTTAAAATATTTGATACTAGGCCTATAATGGATCAGATTCATGAACTGCAAATCTTAGTATCAAAACTAAGTGATCTTGAAGTTAAAATTCCTGATGCACTTCAAATAGGTGCTATTCTTTCGAAATTGCCTTCCTCTTGGAATGACTATAGAAAGAAAATCCTACATTCTATGGATAAAATGACTGTGGAACAATTTCGTACTCACATTCAAATTGAAAGTGAGACTCGTGCTCGTGATGCTATTAGTCAGCCTTCGAGTTCTGCAGTCAATTTTGTCAGTCAGAATGATTCAGGAAGTGGGAACAAACATCTGAAAGTTTCCAAAAAGTCTTCTTTTAAAAAGAGAAAGAACTTTGTGAGCACGTGATTTTTGCCCTATATATGAATAATTCCCAAAATTCCAACAAAATAATTTTTCCTTATTTGTACAATTTTTTGTGCATTTTGGTATCATTTTCTGATAATGGTTTTATTTTATTTGTGCATGTTAATTCATATAAAACACAAAAATATGCATTTGCATTTAGGATATAATTTTATATTTTTAGGAGCGATTAGGGGTTAGTTTGTTTTAGAACCGAACATGAAAAATTACAAAATAACTCACTTTCGCATTTTAATTATTTTAACCGTAAATTTGGCGTAAAAAAGGTTTTTAATAATTTTAGAATTTAATTAGTCTAGTTTTGAAATATATTAGGACTTTATTTTAATTGTTACAATTTTATAAAATCAGAAAAATAAATACAAAATACAAATTGGATAAAAGAAATAAAAGAGAAAAAATAGAGTGTGAAAGGGGAGGACTTTCAAAAGCCCTCTAGGCCATTTTTTGATCCAATGCCCTTAGCCCAATACCCGTTTCCACCGGCCAAACAACCCAGGCCCAATCCCTTACCTAGTCTTCCTCCCAGTCGATGAAACGCCGTCGTTTCCCCAGCCCTCAGTCACGACCGTTGGATCTCATCAATCCAACGGTCCGGATCTAACTAGGATGTTTGGTATATAAGTGTCCGAAATGCCCCCCCACCCCATTCGTATCGTCTCCTTCACCCTCACAAACCCTAATCCACGCCGCCCACAAATCCCTCGCCGGCGGTGAACGTCAACTACACCAACGGTCACCCAATTAACACCATCAACTCCCCTCTTCCACCTCTTTCCAGTCCTGTATTTGCTTTTCCTCGAATCCGGCTAGAACTCGTCGAATATCGATTTTAATTTTCCGGACAGTTCGCAAGTTTGTCCAAACCCGTCCAAAATCATACCACACTATCCTCAGACTTCCCTCAACCCAAATCCATGACTATTTTCCTTCGAATCCCGGTGAAGTAGCTCGGATTTTAAATTTGAAATTTTTTGGTCAAAACCCTAACACAAAATCTTGCGATTTTGGACTGTACTATCCTTAACCATGTGTTTATGGTGAAAACACATGGTTAGGGATGTTACGAGTCAAAAATCTGGAAAGATTCGGATGATAGCAATTGGCTTGAATTTCTCGTGCTTCAGTGAGATTTCTTGTTTCCTTTTTACTTGCATAGTTACAGTTTTTGATTTCATTAAGGTGTTCTGTTAATTTTACAATTTTGTTTTGTGTGCATTAGTATAGTTTAAATTTTCTTTGTTCCTTGGTCAAGTAAAGTATCTTAGCATTTGTGATTTAGATTGAGGCATGTGTCGTTTATTAGTTAATCATAATTTCAATTGTTAATTAGTTTGGATTCAGTACCATTTTTTTTTCTTTCCCATTAATATTGACTGATCCTATTTCTTTAAGTTGTTTGGGTTTGGTTATTTGAAAAATTAGGATTGTTTAGTTCAATTGGTTAATGTCTGACTTCTAATTAAGCAGTCCTGGTTAACTTTGAATTAATTCAGAGGATTGGTTAGCTGCTGAGAATATAGGTAGAATCAGTGATTTGGAGAAGCTTTCAGGGGTAGTTTAGGCATGGAAAAGGGCAGTTTCTTTGGGAATAGTAATTTCAAAATAGGGGTAAGGGTAGTATAGATAGTTTAGGGGTAGAAGAGCATCCTAGGGCCTTCTAGAAGGGTATTTTAGTGTAGATTTCAGCCAGCTTAGGATATTAGCCTGGGAAATAAGTCAAGAAATGAAGGACTAAACTGAAAATAGGGGAGAGACCAAAAAGAAAACCAAAAATCTGATGAACCCTTTTGGGATCACCTATAAAAAGGCATGAAGTGCCTTGAGGGAGGGGATTGAATTTTCAGCCCAAAAAGAATTCCACTAAACATGTTCTTCAGTTTCCCAGATCTGAAATTCTATTAGCACAATTACAACTCTTTTCCTGATTTAATTTCGAGTGGTTTTGAAAATCAAACAAGTCAAATTGGGAATCATTTATCTAGGATTTTAAATGGTTGGTATGTCTGAATGTGTTTTGGGTTGATTCATTGAGTTTGCCCTGCATTTCAACTCATTTCTGCTGAATTGTTGAATCTGGGTGGGCTGAAATGCTCCTTAACTGACTGTGACTGGGTTATTACCTTAGTTTCTGAGCTGCTGAACTGTTACTGCTGCTAATCTCCTCTTCTCTATTTACATTCCAATTTCCAGGTACATTTTCAAAATCCCCTTGATGTAATCACAATTTGGGATGAAATGCAATCACCTTGGTCAATCTATGTTCGTTGGATGTATATAGCTGTAATCAGTTGATTGATAAATGACTATATGTATTTGATTCGTTTGGATTGAGTTGTGTTAAGGTTTATTAATTCAGACCATGTCTAGACTGTTCAGACTGTGCATTCCATGTTTATGTAATTGTAGCTTTCAGTTTTGCTTAAGCTCCACAGTCTGCTGAAGTTAAATTTGCAAAGTTACAATTGATTTTGAGTTCAATACACGTGATTGGTTTCAATTTTGGTTTTAATCTGAATTGTATATTCAATGGCTTCGTACTGGGCCAGTTTTTTCATTTGGGCCTGGGCGTATTAATAGGCAGCCCAAATCTGTTTTGGTTAGGTGATAATTTGAATTAGGGCCTAGGTGCATTAAAAACTAGGCAATTAGTTAAACCAAAAGGTTCCCCCAAGGGCTCGATCCCCGGGCTTTACAAATGCCTATCTTTGGTTTAAAACTTTGACCTGCATTAGGCCTAATGTCTGGAGCTGTAAGATTTTTGAGCTCGCATCATATGAAACTACATGATTTGGGCCTTATGGACTCAAGACCCATTTCTCTGCATTCTCCCTGGATATTTGAACTTGGATTCGAAAAGTTTGACCTTAACCCATCAGGATTTTTAGGGACAAATTAAGTAGATAACAGTATAATTATTTAAATGACTAAGTTTGGAAAGGTTGTTTAGCACATTCCACTGCCTTTCCCCAGAATAATATTACGTTAGAACCTTTAAGCGCGATTTAATTAAATTACTTCTTTAAACTCGGGTGCGCATTGATGCGACCCAAATCCAAATCTCGACGAAGTCGAAATGCGTTGACGACCATGGATGCATTGATTGTGACGTGGTTTGAAACGTGTTTTCACGACGTCACAATTCTTTTAAAAAATAATTCTAATAAAAGCGGTTCGAAATTAAATAAAAGGCACATAAGCTAGCATGTATTAAAATTAGATAAAATCAAATACAATAGTTAAGCGACCGTGATAGAACCACGGAACCCGGGAATGCCTAACACCTTCTCCCGGGTTAACAGAATTTCTTACCCGGATTTCTAGCTCGCGGACTGTTAACAGAGTCATATTTTTCCTCGGTTCGGGATTCAACCGGTGACTTGGGATGCCATTAATATCCCAAGTGGCGACTCTGAATCATTAATCATTAAATCTCGTTCCGATTGTCCTTTAATTGGAAAAACTCCTTTACGCCCTTACCGGTATAGGTAAAAAGGAGGTGTGAAAGCTCTGGCGACTCTGCTGGGGACCCGAACCCAGAATCTCTGGTTCAGGGTTCAGAATTCGAGCTTAGATAAATTGTTGTATTTGATTGTATCTGATTTTCCTACATGTTTTGTGCTGAATGTGGTAAATGTTATCGCTTTGATATTATCTGAACTGTATATAAACTGTGCCGACACCCTTCTCTCTTCACCTCCGGGGATGTGCTTACTAGTTGAGACTCCTTATTCTATTAGTGTCATACCTTGAAATAAGAAAGAAGCCGGACAAGTTACGAAGCCGGATGGCCTTTTGGTTCCCGGTAAGTTGCCCCCTCCTCGACTCAAGTTGTCCGCTCGGGTACACAGTCTAGAACACTGACTCAGGTTTTGAACATAGAATAACGTGACTTCATGCTGGATCCCTAGTATGAACGCTTATTTGCATCACGTTGCATTTGACTTAGGGGACTCAACACATGGGTTGGGTCCGTCTAGGACTAGCAACCTGAATTGAAAAGACCATCCTGATGAATTCTCTTGTGTTGTGCATTTATTTGTTCCGAACCTGCATGTTGACCGGTTTCTGAATCTCGGGAACGTTGGAAAATTGAAAAAAAAAAGAAAAAGAGAGAAATAACAGTTAGGGGGATTAATTGATTATTTTAGAAAAACCCAATGCCCAGACACTGTCGAAACTCTGCCGAAATTTTGAGAAAACGAAAAAGAAAAACGCTTTATTTTAACAGTCTGTTTTACTAAAGGCAAAAGAAAATAGAAAAAAAAGTCTTTTATTTTTGGAAAATTGTTTGTTGAAAAGAAAAAGAAAAGAGTCTTTATTTTAGTCTGGGAAAAATAGGTTGTTTACTGAAAATGGAAAAAAGAGTCGTTACTTCGTCTTGATTTCAAAAAAAAATATAGAAAAGGAAAAATAGTTTGTCTTGCCATGGAAAATGAAAAAGGGGCCTTGTGTTTAAAATATAGTTAGTTAATTTGCCCGAACTACGCCGGTTTGATTCTCACAGGGTGCGAGATACGTAGGCAACCCTCATCGGGTCCAACCTTTCCTTTGCAAAATAGCCAAAAAAAATGTCAAAATTTTTATTTTTCGTTATAACAAAATTGGGTGATGCTGTTTTGTCAAAAATAGCCAAATGTTCCCAAACGGAACGTCGGAAGGCTGACCTTGCATAAATAGCCACCTTTGGTCATGTTTTCATTTTTTCGACCCTCACAGCCTTAAGTTTTCGTCCTCGAGGCGTTGAAAGGCCGTGTTGCAATACCGGGTCTTTTATCTTAAATAAGAACAAGTAAGAGTTGTGAATAAGCTAAGTAGAGCCATCTTGTCATAAATAGCCGAATGTCCCCAAAAGGGACACTGGAAGGCTGACTTTGCAAAAACGGCCATCTTGGTCAATTTTTGATGTGTGACCGGTTGACTTCCGCGCCCTTAAAATCTTTGTTCCCGAAGTGCTGAAAGGCCGCGTTTGAGAATTGAGTTCTTCATTTGAAAATATAGGGGTAATTTTGAGTCGATAATATAGATAGTTTTTTTTGAAGTCGAATAAAAGTTTTCTTTTTTGCTTAATCGCCTTAATAAATGTGCAGGATGAGCATGATGATAAATGAGCCTTTTTCAATAATGACCAAAATCCCTTTTGAGCTGCAATTATGGTGGAATGATTTAGGCAAAGAAGGGCAAGACGAAGTGAAGAAATATTTGAAAGATCTTCCGGATTTATTAGACATTCAGCCTCGGGGGGATATTATCAGGGCATTGGTCGCTTATTGGGATTCGGCACATAATGTATTTCATTTCTCGGACTTTGAGCTCACCCCAACATTGGAAGAAATAGCGGGGTATATTGGAAGTGATCAAGCTCCATTGAGGTTCAAATACTTAATTGCTCCCAGGGCCATTACCATACACCGGTTCTTGGATTCCTTGAAAATACCATGAACAGTTCATCATCCAGATTTTGCAAAGGGTTTCTGCAGTTTCCGCTTCATATATGATAGATATGTCCACGTGGGCGGGTTCAATAATCCAGACTTTAAGCTATGCAGTAGAAGTAACCGACAAAAATGGGAGGAACACAGACGGGTGGCTTTTATGATAGCCTTTTTGGGCCTCATAATATTCCCAAGGAAAGACGGTACTATTGATTTGAAAGTAGCGGGGGTAGTCAGTACTTTGCAAACCATGGGGAAAAGCACTCTAGCACCTATGATCGTGGCTGACATCTTCCGGGCTCTCACGACTTGCAAAGTCGTGGGCAAATTTTTTGAGGGATGTCACTTGTTGTTGCAAATGTGAATGACTGAGCATTTGTGCCCTCGCTCTCAGCTATTAAGTTATGGTTCGTTCGAGAAAACTTGTATAGGAGAATTTTACACAAGAATCAAAGGGTCTAGTCTACCTGAAGGAGTCACGGCCTGTACATCATTATTTCAGAACCTCACTGCCAGCCGGATACAGTGGGTGCTTGGATGGTTGCCTGTCGAAGAAGTCATATATATGCCAGCAGCCCGGCCGCATTTTCTGTTGATGTGACTCAAAAGCATCCAGCCCTATGCACCATATCGGGTTATGAGGCAACTCGGGAGGTATCAAGTAGTATCGAGAGATGAAGATTTGAGTACCCAAGTGGTCGAAATTTGTCCCGACGGTCGGTTCCCCGAGGAAAAGGTTTGCCAAATCTAGAGTGAGTGTCAACATTTGATGGCGAACACTTGTGTGTCAGATAGGGTCAAAGGGGAAGTTGTCCCAGGGTATCATGATTAGTTCAGAGGTGACGTGGCATGTGGGAGACCGGCTAAAAGACCTCATCTCGAAGATTTCGCCAAATCGTCCCAAGAGTAGTGGGGTTGGTTAGCAAAGGAAGAAGGCTATCGAGTTGAGATTGGTAAACTGAAGCAGCAAGTTGAGAGTTTGAAATTCGAGAACAGTGTACAGGTTGCCGCGGATCAAGGTGAAAAGAACAGACTGGCTCGAGAAAACGAGGCGCTTAGAGCCCAAATCATGCAATTGAGGATAACCGTCGATAAGCAACCAAGGAGCCGATCAGATGAGCAATTGATAAAAAAGCTGGAAAATGAAGTCAGGGAATGGCGGGATGAATTAGAAAAATCTGAGAATATCATGGCAGAGCTTAAAGCGCAGTGGGCTACAAGAACAGAGGAGCGTCGCCAGTACTTGAATCAGTTGAAAAGGGACCATGAGAAAATTGTTGCCAATTTAAAGAGAAAAGTGGTTGCCCTTGAGGGTAAAGCGGTTAGGCAGGCTAGAGATTTTGGAATTGAAAGTGGACACTGTTACGACTTGTTGGCCCAAATGGAGGTAGAAGTGCAGCAGTTGCTAGATCAACACCTGCAGGACTCTCGAGCTTTAAAGACGTGCATCGATCAGATAAGACGCTTGCTTATAGAAAAGAAGCAAACAAAAGACAGGATTAGAGCCATTGCTCATGCCATTTTCAGGAGATGCCGGGTTTGTGAAGACATGACCTATACTACTTTTGTCTCAGCAGTAATGATCTATGTGAAGCGAACCATGAATGAATTAGAGCAGCTTGAAAGGGATTTGGATCCTAGGCCCGCGGCGAGGCCGAACGACGCCCCGCGGACAACTAAGTTTGAAGCTCTAGAGTATGCATAGTCCGTGTCTGTAATTTTCTACCATTTTGAGTCAGTCTTTCG
The DNA here is from genome assembly GCF_000393655.2 of Nicotiana sylvestris. Lineage (NCBI taxonomy): Eukaryota > Viridiplantae > Streptophyta > Magnoliopsida > Solanales > Solanaceae > Nicotiana > Nicotiana sylvestris. The sequence continues at coordinate 36,775,011 of NC_091061.1, forward strand.
TATGTCTGTTATCTTTCCAGGTCAAGTATGTCTGCAGTCTTAGAGTCTGTGTTTGCTTTTAATTTGCGTCTGTTAGTTTCATTCCGAAAAGTGTTTAGTTTGTAATAGTTTGTTTTAGTAATGAAAATTAAAAATTTCAAAAAAAAAATTCTTATTTCCACCCTTTATTTTTGCATTTATTTTCATGAACTACGCTTGGTCTGATTCGTGAGGGGTCGCGATACGTAGGCAATCTCCATAGGATTCGACCGTAATCGTAAGGAAAAAAAAAAGAAGAAAAAGAAGAAAAACCAAAGAAAGAGAGAAAGAAAGAAAAGAGCGGAAAAACAAAAAGAGAAATGAGCGAGAACACAAAAGAGAAAGAAATAAAAGAAAGAGAAGAGCACAAGAGAGGGATGAGGTGATGAAATTTGAAAGAAAGGTAAAAAGAAACAAGGAACGAAATGCCGGGATGACGCATGCAATCGAGCAAATGCATAATAGAAAGGATTAACTGTATAAGTGCATTCATGCCAACGTGCGGTTGTCAAATCTGTTAAGACTTAATCGCTAACAAAGTGGCTGCTTAAATGTGTGAGTTCAGGCAGGTGGTTAGTTGATTGGCAAGTCTGGCAACTCACTCGTACAACACTCGGTCGAAAGATAAAGTAAAAATGACAGGGCAGGATTCGGAAATCAGCATCATAGACCCTTTGAATGAAGTTGAGGTAACAGATGTGGGTGCTATGAAAGAAGAGATGAGGAAACTAAAAGCACAAATGGCTGAAATGCATCGGGCATGGTCTCAGGGACATCCAACACCACTATATCCCGCTAATCCATCTTACATCCCACCCCTGGCTCAGGATCAGGAGCCTACCACTCCCCACGCATCTTCAGCCTTCCCCTATCATGCCCAGGGCTATGGTACCACTTCATATGCTCCCCCAGCTCCACCCCCCAAACAGAACCCTCCCCCACCCATGGTTCTAGTCTTTATGGCACCTCCCCCAGCCTCACTACATAGATCGTCCAGTGAGCCGCTATTCCAAGCTCACGACACCCAATATTACCCTCCCGAACCCACTTTCAAAGCGCCTGATCCATATACCTATTCTCCCCATTTTGAAATCCCGGGAGAGGTTGAGAAACCGGTTAAGAATACAGAACAGGAGGAAGTGATTCGTAAAGTCAAAAGCCTGGTGCAATCCTTCAGGAACATGCATGGTTTAGGTAACCAAGTCAGCGTTGCATACAAAGATTTGTGCCCTTTCCCTGATGTTTAGTTGCCTGCGGGGTTTAAAATGCTGAAGTTTGACTTGTATGAGGGGCACGGTGACCCAGTAGCCCATCTGCGTGGTTTTTGTAGAAAAATGAAAGGTGTTGGGGGGGAGGATGAATTGTTGATAGCATATTTCGGTCAAAGCCTGAGTGGATCCGCACTAGAATGGTACACGAGACAGGACCCCGGCCGCTGGTATACATGGGATGATTTGGCACAGGCATTCATTGGCCATTTTCAATATAACCTTGAGATAGTCCCCGACCGTCTGTCATTGTTGAAACTGGAAAAGAAGCCTGGGGAAAGTTTTAGAGAGTTTGGTTTCCGCTGGAGGGAACAAGCAGCAAGGGTTGATCCTCCAATGAAGGAGAGTGAGATGGTAGATTACTTCTTGCAAACATTGGAGCCTACCTATTTTGGTCATCTGGTGACATCTGTCGGAAAGTTGTTTAATGAAGTGGTAAAGATGGGAGCCATGATTGAAGAGGTATTGAAATATAACAAGATCTTGAGCTACTCGGCATTGAAAGCAACCACCTAGGCCATCCAAAGCGGTACTGGTGGTGTGCTTGGAAAGAAGAAGAAGGAAGAAGTAGCCACGGTTGAAACTAGTGCTTGGTCCAGGCCCAATAACCCTCCACCCTACTACAACCAACCTAGACCCCACCACCCAAACTACCAATATACCCCATATGGCCCACCGCAACACTACTATCCACCACCAGAACCACACTTTTCTATCCACCACATCCAAACCTACACTCAGCCTCCGGTGCACTCGCAATGGCGTGCACCGACTCCCCAAAACACACATCCACCCCCACAAAACACCTATCCAAACCCCAGGTAAAATAGACCAGGAACCAGCTTCCGCCCAAACCAAGCTTTTAAAAGTAAGAAGTCCCCAAACAGAAAAACATTTACTCCGCTGGGAGAATCTTACACCGCTCTCTTCCATAGATTGAAACAGTTGGGAATGTTGACCCCAATTGAGTCCAAAGAACCAAACCCCTTTCCCAGAAACCTGGACCATTCTGTTAGCTGCGAGTATTGCTCAGGGATGCCGGGGCACGACACTGAAAAATGTTGAAAGTTGAAAAACGCGATACAAGAACTCATTGGTAATCGCTGTATTGAAGTACAGGCTCCAGAGGCCCCAAACATCAATCAAAATCCGTTACCATCACATTATGAAGCCAATATGATCGAACTGATACATAAGGGGACAGAGCCTAAAAAACCCTCGCAGGCGGTTATGGTGATTCATTCTACGGAAGCCAAGGTCAAAGAAAAGACAGTGAGCGCAAGGCTAGTGGTTCAGCTAAAAGCAATAAAAGATAAGCCAGTGTTGGTAATGGGAAAAGGACCATTTGTTGCTGCAAAAATCCTAGAGCCAGTCAAGTTAGTGGTATCAGGGTCATCATCTGCACCCGTGGTTGTTGTGAAAAAGGCCTACATAGAACTAGTTGTCATAAAACTGGTAGTCCAATTACCCGTGGTTGATAGCAAAGTCGTACCGTGGAAATATGACAAGGTAGTGGTGACATACAAAGGAAAGGAAATTGAGGAAGAGAGTTGTGAAGCACAAGGACTAACTCGGTCGGGACGTTGTTTTGCTCCCGAAGAGTTGAGAAAGGCTAAGGGTGCTAAAGACAATCCAGTGCTAGTCAAAAAAGCTGTGACTGAAGAAGAGGCAGAAGAGTTTATGAAAAAGATGAAAGTGCAAGATTATTCCATTGTTGAACAATTGAGAAAAACACCGGCCCAAATCTCGTTGTTATCGTTATTGATCCATTCAGACGAGCATTGCCGAGCTTTGATGAAGATATTGAATGAAGCTCATGTGCCCGACAAAATTTCAGTGAACCATCTGGAGAAAGTTGCCAACAAGATCTTTGAAGTAAACAGGGTAGCATTTTCTGATGATGAATTGCCTACGGAAGGCACAGAGCACAATAAAGCTCTCTACTTGACGATCAAGTGTGAAGGTTCAATGGTTACTCGGGCACTGATTGATAACAGGTCAAGTGCTAATATTTGTACGTTGTCCACATTGAACAAGTTGAAGATTGATGATGATAAAATCCGCAAAAATAGCATTTGTGTTCGAGGGTTCGATGGAGGGGGAACAAACATAGTAGGGGATATTATACTCGAATTGACTATTGGCCCAGTCGAGTTCACTATGGAATTTCAGGTGTTGGATGCTGCAGTGTCCTACAATCTTTTGTTGGGTTGACCATGGATCCACGCGGCCAAAGTAGTGCCTTCCACACTGCACCAAATGGTCAAGTTCGAGTGGGACAGACAAGAAATTGTGTTATATGGGGAAGATCCCACATGCGCCATGAATGATGCCATTGTGCCCTTTATAGAAGCTGAAGATGATAGGGGACCATGGGTTTATCAGGTTTTCGACACGGTCCCAGTGAGCAGAGTGCCCGAGGGTAAAAGCATTCCATGTCCCAGGGTGGCAGCTGCGACCATCATGGTAGTATCAGAAATGCTGAGTAATGGGTTCGTGCCAGGAAAAGGTCTGGGGCTGAACTTCAGGGCATTGTTCAACCTGTTTCTCTACCCAGAAATCTGGAAACCTTCGGATTGGGTTCAAACCAACAGCAGCAAATGTTAGAAGGGCTCGTAAATTGAAAAATAAAGCTTGGGTTCTTCCCAAACCGATTCCACGCTTGTCCAGGTCCTTCGTCAGGCTGGGTAGCAAGAAGCAGTCATTGACAAAGGTGTCAGGTCCACTGATTGGGGCAGAAGGGAATTTGGATAAGGTGTTCGAGAGAGTATTTGCTGAAGTGAACATGGTTGAGGCCGGGGAAGGGTCAAGCGGAGCAGATATACAGTACATCGGACCACATGCTAACATCAACAATTGGGAAGCTACTGCTCTTCCAATTCGGAGGGAGTCGTGGTAGTGGATTTTGTTTTCCTTTTGTCACCTGGGTTATTCCAGGGTTTGTAATCCAGTTGCTATGTTCCGTCCGTTTGGATGAGTTAAAACCTTGTTATCTTTACATTCAATGAAATGCAATTTTCTTCGTTCCTAATTTTGTTTCCATTTTTTCTTTTCTTTTGTACAGTTCTTTTTATGCTGATATCAATGATATGACATGCATGAGGAATCTTCGGCCCAGTTTTAAAAGCCAATCTAGCTCAGAAGTAATAATACAAGAAATAGATTGTGATGATAGGGTGGATCGTCACAACGATGAAGCTTATGAGGAAATTAATAAAGAATTAAGTTACTTTGAAGAAAAACCCAAACCTAACCTAAATGACACAGAAGTAGTTAATCTAGGGGACCAAGACAATGTGCGGGAAACTAAAGTAAGTGTTCATCTGGAGCCACAACTCAAGGAGGAGATAATTAAAGTATTGCATGAGTACAAAGATATTTTTGCATGGTCGTATGATGATATGCCGGGACTAAGCACCGATTTAGTAGTTCATAAATTACCCACTGATCCGGCCCTCCTCCCTGTCAAGCAGAAGTTGAGAAAGTTCAAAACAGACATAAGTGTGAAGATCAAAGAAGAGATTACCAAGCAGTTTGAGGCAAAGGTCATTCGGGTTACACGGTATCCCACTTGGTTAGCTAATGTTGTGCATGTGCCGAAGAAAGATGGAAAGACCAGGGTATGTGTTGATTATCGACATCTTAACAAGGTGAGTCCAAAAAATAATTTCCTTTTACCCAACATCCATATACTGATTGACAATTGTGCCAAACATGATATTGGCTCTTTTGTGGATTGTTACGCGTGTTATCATCAGATTCTAATGGACGAGGAAGATGCAGAAAAGACGACATTCATCACGCCGTGGGGAACGTATTGTTATCGGGTCATGCCGTTTGGTTTGAAAAACGCTGGGGCAACTTATATGAGGGCCATGACAACCATATTCCATGATATGATACACAAAGAAATCGAGGTGTACGTGGATGATGTGATCGTGAAATCTAGACAGCAATCTGACCATGTCAGAGATTTGAGAAAGTTCTTTCAAAGGCTTCGCAGGTACAATCTTAAGCTCAATCCTGCAAAGTGCGCTTTCGGGGTGCCATCTGGGAAGCTGTTGGTATTTATAGTCAGCCGGCGGGGTATTGAATTAGACCCGTCGAAGATCAAAGCTATTCAAGAATTGCCACCTCCAAGAAACAAAACCGAGGTGATGAGTTTGTTGGGAAGATTGAACTATATCAGCAGGTTCATGGCTCAGCTCACGACAACTTGTGAGACGATTTTCAAATTGTTGAAGAAAGACACTGTGGTCAAATGGACTGATGAATGTAAGGAGTCTTTTGATAAGATAAAGGGGTATTTGTTGAACCCACCCGTGTTGGTCCCGCCAGAATCAGGGAGGCCTTTGATTCTATATCTGACGGTTTTGGATAATTCATTCGGCTGTGTACTGGGGCAACACGATGTTACAGGTAGAAAGGAGAAGGCTATCTATTATCTCAGCAAGAAGTTCACATCTTACGAGGTTAAGTATACTCATCTGGAGAGGACATGTTGCGCCCTAACTTGGGTAACACAGAAGTTGAAACATTATTTGTCATCCTACACTACTTACCTCATATCTCGCTTGGATCCGTTGAAGTATATTTTTCAGAAGCCCATGCCCACAGGGAGGCTTGCAAAGTGGCAGATCCTGCTTACAGAGTTCGACATTATCTATGTGACACGGACTACGATGAAAGCACAGGCACTAGCCGATCATTTGGCTGAGAACCCCGTCGATTAAGATTATGAACCTTTGAAAACTTATTTCCCTAATGAAGAGGTGATGCACATTGATGAATTGGAACAAGCCGAGAAGCCGGGATGGAAACTTTTCTTTGATGGGGATGCAAATATGAAAGGCGTGGAAATAGGAGCGGTACTTATTTCTAAAATAGGTCAGCATTACCCTGTTACAGCTCGGCTTCATTTCTACTGTACGAACAACATGGTAGAATATGAGGCGTGTATATTGGGATTGAGATTAGCTGTAAATATGGGTGTACGGGAAGTCTTGGTCATGGGTGACTCGGACCTACTGGTACACCAAATTCAAGGAGAATGGGAAATACGGGATTTGAAGCTTATACCGTATCGGCAGTGTTTGCATGAGCTTTGTCAACGGTTTCAGGCCATAGAATTCAGGCACATTCCAAGGATTCATAATGAGGTTGTCGACGCTTTGGCTACTTTGGCGTCGATGTTGCATCATCCAGACAAAGCTTATGTTGATCCGTTGCAGATTCAGGTCCGTGATCAGCATGCTTATTGTAATATGATAGAATAGGAAATCGACGGTGAGTCATGGTTCCATGATATCAAGGAGTACATCAGGATGGGAGGGTATCCGGTACAGGCCACCGGTGATCAGAAAAGAATGATTCGGCAATTGGCAAGCGGATTTTTCTTTAGTGGAGGAGTGTTGTACAAAAGAACTCCAGATCTCGGATTGTTAAGATGCATGGATGCGAGACTGGCTACATCTATCATGACTGAGGTACATTCTGGAGTTTGTGGACCGCATATGAGTGGGTACATTCTAGCAAAAACGATTCTCCGAGCAGGTTATTATTGGCTCACTATGGAGCGGGATTGTATCAGTTTTGTGCGTAAGTGTTATCAGTGCCAAGTGCATGGAGATTTGATTCACTCTCCACCATCAGAACTACATACGATGTCCGCACCATGGCCTTTTGTTGCATGGGGCATGGATGTTATTGGGCCAATTGATCCAGTAGCATCAAATGGGCATAGGTTTATTCTGGTAGCTATAGACTATTTTACCAAATGGGTGGAAGCTAAGACGTTCAAGTCTGTGACTAAGAAAGCTGTAGTCGACTTCGTGCACTCAAATATCATATGTTGGTTTGGGATTCCGAAGGTAATCATCACGGATAATGGAGCTAATCTTAATAGCCATTTGATGAAAGAGACATGTGATCAGTTTAAGATTACTCATAGGCATTCTACTCCATACCGTCCCAAGGCAAATGGTGCGGTTGAAGCAGCCAACAAGAATATAAAGAAAATACTCCGGAAGATGGTTGAAGGGTCTAGACAGTGACATGAGAAATTACCTTTTGCGTTGTTAGGTTACCGCACCACCGTTCGTACCTTGGTGGGGACGACTCCTTATTCATTGGTGTATGGCACCGAGGCAGTAATACCTGCAGAGGTGGAAATCCCGTCTCTGCGAATTGTTGCGGAGGCTGAGATCGATGATGATGAATGGGTGAAAAGCCGCCTTGAGCAGTTGAGTTTGATTGACGAGGAAAGGTTGGCATCAGTGTGTCATGGTCAACTGTACCAATGAAGAATGGCAAGAGCATACAACAAGAAAGTGCGTCCAAGGAAATTCGAAGTCGGACAGTTAGTATTAAGGCGGATTTTGCCTCATTGGACTGAAGCAAAAGGCAAATTTGCCCCAAACTGGCAGGGACCATTTGTAGTAACCAGAGTGTTGTCTAACGGGGCATTGTACTTGACAGATGTAGAAGGAAAATATATAGAAATGGCCATCAATTCCGATGCAGTCAAGAGATATTATGTATGATTTCTTTATTTCTAAATGTATCTGTTGGTATTTGGCATATCTTAAAGATTGAAATGACGAAGGCGTTTTGTCCTACTATCCAAACACTTTTATCCCTTGTCATCCCCTTTGAGCCTTACTTATTTTTCATACCCCTCTTTCGGAATCAATGACACTATCAAGAAACACAGGTGTCAAACATTAAAAAAAAGAGAAAAGCAAAGGGAAAAAGAGAAAAGCAAAGGGAAAAAGAGAAAAAGAGAAAGAAGAAGGAAAAAGAAGGAAAAAAACAAAAAAGAAGAAGAAGAAGAAAAATGAAAAGTGAAGGAAAAGAGAAAGAGAAGGAAAAGAAGAAGTAAAGAAAGAAAAGAAAAGGAAATAAACACACAACAACAAAGGTGACTATGATACAGTGAACTACGTTTGACTTGATCCCGAAAGGGTACGTAGGCAGCCTTACTCCGAGGTTCAGTCATACCAAAATAAAAATCCAAAAATCCCCAAGCAAGAAACTGGGGAAGAAGTTGTGATTTTTGTGAAAAATTGGATTCCGAAAGTTGTAATTTAAACCCATTCGAATTGTTTTGAGCCTTTTATACCTTTCTTTCTAACCCACTCCAAAAGCCTACACTACCGTCCAAAGAAAGACCTTCTGATCAATTTCTAAGAAATGCCAGGTCGAGCAGGTAGCGGTAATTCGTAGCAGTGGCAACACTCTGGTTCAAGCAAGAAAGAACAAAAGTAAAAATGAGAGAGTCTTATTGGTGAAAACCTTCACGGGCACCGTAAGGCGACGGGAGCTGAGAGAAAATAAAATGAGAGAGTCTTAGTGGTAAAAACCTTTACGGGCACCTCAAGGCGAAAGTGAGTTGAGGGATGGTAAACTGAGAAAGGTCTGTTGATGGAAACCGTTGCGTGGTACTGTAGGAAAACAAGGTTAAGGTCTGGGTAATTCAAACAATTGATGGAAGTTCTGAGCAACAAAGTATGGCAATTTAAAGTGAGTTAGTTGGACAGATTGGGCCGATTAATCAAAAATGCATGTCATGACCATTGGTACCAGTTGTCTCGCTCAGATAAGTTTATTTTCCTTCTCTTTTTAAACAGCCATCTGGTTTTGGATTCTTCTTATCCTTAACTCAAAAAATCATTGCATCTCATTTTCTTTGGATGGTTTTATCTAGCTAAGATGTTTCAGCGCCAGTTTTGTTCAATGAGAGCAAAAAGGACTTCAAAGCTCACTACCATCTTCCGAAAATGGTAAAGCTTAATGTTGTTAGAGCATGGCAACGGCAACATGATGTAAAATGGAATATGGGAAGTCGAAGGAAGTATCATCGGTGGAAGAATTGGGAAATATTTTGGGAAATGTAAAGGTTCAGACAAAGGGGTCGAAGGTATGGAAAAACAGCATGGGTACAAAACATTCGGTTTGTCAGAGGTTGGGGAATTCGAAAGTCAGTCAGAAAGTCGGGCGGTTCAGGGTCAGTTCAAGGAAGTCAGTCAACGCAAAGCAAGGCAGTGGAAGGATTTTTCAGCAAGAATGCCATCAACTAACCACCGTTTTAAACTAACGAAATTTTTTTTGATTGAAACAGGGACAGAAAAGTTAGTTGTCGAGGAGGAATTCTCCGTGAGGGAAGAGCAGATATTAACCCAGTTTAATCGCAAGTGTGGCATGGTTAAAATACAAGAAAATGAAGAGTAGCATAGAGAGATGTAAGTTGTTTCAGGTCTGCATTTTAGAGCAAAATGCACAGTGTTGAGGTGGGGAGCCCGCCCCTATAACAGAGGAATACATCTCAGTATGTAATTTTTAAAAGCATGAAAGTTTTAGTTTTTAACCCTTGTTAGTAGGTGGTAACAAGCCCCAGTTTCCCCAAACTGGGGCAGAAAGTTTTCTTGGTTCGTTTATTTTTGAAATCTGGAGTCCGCCTGGAGAATAGAGACATTCAATTTCAAATTCAGAAATCAGGAGTCCGCCTGGAGAATAGAGACATACCATTCAAATTTTAAGCAATCAGGAGCCCGCCTGAAGAACGGAGGTGATACAATTCAAGTTTTTAGCTTCCCATTAATCCCTTTGTTTATTTTGAAGTCAGGAACCCGCTTGGAGAACAGAGGTACAGAATTCAAAATTCAGAAGTCAGGAGTCCGCCTGGAGAACATAGACATACAATCAGGAGCCCGCCTGAAGAACAGAGGTGATACAATTCGAATTTTAGTTTTCAATCAAATCTCTTGTCTAATTTGAAAGCAGGAGTTCTCCTGGAGAATAGAGACATACAGTTCAAGTTTCGGAAGTCAGGAGTCCGCCTGAAGAACAGAGACATACAGTTTAAATTTTAAAAGTCAGGAGTTCGCCTGGAGAACAGAGACACGTATTTTGAATTTTAGCAATCAGGAGTCCGCCTGGAGAATAGAGACATACTATTTAATTTTAGCAATCAAGAGCCCACCTGAAGAACAGAGGTCATACAATTCAGATTTTAGTTTTCAATCAATTTCTTGGTGTGTTCGAAGTCAGGAGCCCGCCTGGAGAATGGAGGTGTTAAATATTTTAAGCAGTCGAAGTCAGGAGCCCGCCTGAAGAATGGAGGTGTTAAATTTTTAAGTAGTCGAAGTCAGGAGCCCGCCTGGATAATAGAGGAGTAGTTTCAATTTTAAGTTCAGCAGTCAGGAGCCCGCCTGGATAACAGAGGAATACATTCGAGTTCGAGTTTATTCAAGTTCAGTAGTTTGGAGAGAGAGAATAACATCTCAATTAACCAGAGGAAATAGCAACAGGGAATTTTATCGAGAAAGCACAAGACAATGAGGCAACAAGACAACACGAGACAACAAGGCAACAAGGAAGTATAAGAGCAAGTTTGAAGAATCTAGATAGGACTTTTTGTAATTCATAAAGCACAGATAGTTTAGCTTCTTTTATTTTTACACGGTGTAATAAGGGAAGTCAGCAAGCAGCAACAACATCAATCGCAGTGAAATCACAGCTCCTGGTAGTCCCAGCTACCAGACATTCCCGAACTACACTGACCTGATTCCTGTTTAGCCCAGGATATGTAGGCAACCTCTGAAGTAGGGTGCGGTCAAACTTTTCAAAAATGCTTCAACGGAATATTTGAACAGGCAAAAATCGCTCGTATTTGCTCACTTATCTTTGCCCGAAAACCTTTCGTGTTTCCTAGCAAAGAGGGGCAGCTGTGAGCACGTGATTTTTGCCCTATATATGAATAATTCCCAAAATTCCAACAAAATAATTTTTCCTTATATGTACAATTTTTTGTGCATTTTGGTATCATTTTCTAATAATGGTTGCATTTTATTTGTGCATGTTAATTCATATAAAACACAAAAATATGCATTTGCATTTAGGATATAATTTTATATTTTTAGGACCGATTAGGGGTTAGTTTGTTTTAGAACCGAACATGAAAAATTACAAAATAGCTCACTTTCGCATTTTAATTGTTTTAACCGTAAAAAGGTTTTTAATAATTTTAGAATTTAATTAGTCTAGTCTTGAAACATATTAGGACTTTATTTTAATTCTTACGATTTTATAAAATCAAAAAAATAAATACAAAATACAAATTGGATAAAAGAAATAAAAGAGAAAAAACAGAGTGTGAAAGGGGTGGACTTTCAAAAGACCTCTGGGCCATTTTTTGATCCAATGCCCTTAGCCCAATACCCGTTTCCACCGGCCAAACAACCCAGGCCCAATCCCTTACCCGGTCTTCCTCCCAGTCGAAGAAACGACGTCGTTTCCCCAGCCCTCAGTCACGACCGTTGGATCTCATCAATCCAACGGTCCGGATCTAACTAGGATGTTTGGTATATAAGTGTCCGAAACGCCCCCCACCCCATTCGTATCGTCTCCTTCACCCTCACAAACCCTAATCCACGCCGCCCCCAAATCCCTCGCTGGCGGTGAACGTCAACTACACCAACGGTCACCCAATTAACACCATCAACTCCCCTCTTCCACCTCTTTCCAGTCCTGTATTTGCTTTTCCTCGAATCCAGCAAGAACTCGTCGAATATCGATTTTAATTTTCCGGCCAGTTCGCAAGTTTGTCCAAACCCGTCCAAAATCATACCACACTATCCCCAGACTTCCCTCAACCCAAATCCATGACTATTTTCCTTCGAATCCTAGTGAAGTAGCTCGGATTTCAAATCTGAAAATTTTTGGTCAAAACCCTAACACAAAATCTTGCGATTTTGGACTGTATAATCCTTAACCCTGTGTTTATGGTGAAAACACATGGTTAGGGATGTTACGAGTCAAAAATCTGGAAAGATTCGGATGATAGCAATCGGCTTGAATTTCTCGTGCTTCAGTGAGCTTTCTTGTTTCCTTTTTACTTGCATAGTTACAGTTTTTGATTTCAATAAGGTGTTCTGTTAATTTTACAATTTTGTTTTGTGTGCATTAGTATAGTTTAAATTTTCTTTATTCCTTGGTCAAGTAAAGTATCTTAGCATTTGTGATTTAGATTGAGGCATGTGTCGTTTATTAGTTAATCATAATTTCAATTGTTAATTAGTTTGGATTCAGTACCATTTTTTTTCTTTCCCATTAATACTGACTGATCCTGTTTCTTTAAGTTGTTTGGGTTTGGTTATTTGAACAATTAGGATTGTTTAGTTCAATTGGTTAATGTCTGACTTCTAATTAAGCAGTCCTGGTTAACTTTGAATTAATTCAGAGGATTGGTTAGCTCCTGAGAATATAGGTAGAATCAGTGATTTGGAGAAGCTTTCAGGGGTAGTTTAGGCATGGAAAAGGGTAGTTTCTTTGGGAATAGTAATTTCAAAATAGGGGTAAGGGTAGTATAGGTAGTTTAGGGGTAGAAGAGCATCCTAGGGCCTTCTAGAAGGGTATTTTAGTGTAGATTTCAGCCAGCTTAGGATATTAGCCTGGAAAACAAGTCAAGAAATGAGGGACTAAACTGAAAATAGGGGAGGGACCAAAAAGAAAACCAAAAATCTGATGAACCCTTTTGGGATCACCTATAAAAAGGCATGAAGTGCCTTGAGGGAGGGGATTGAATTTTCAGCCCAAAAAGAATTCCACTAAACATGTTCTTCAGTTTCCCATATCTGAAATTCTATTAGCAGAATTACAACACTTTTCATGATTTAATTTCGAGTGGTTTTGAAAATCAAACAAGTCAAATTGGGAATCGTTTATCTAGGATTTTAAATGGTTGGTATGTCTGAATGTGTTTTGGGTTGATTCATTGAGTTTGCCCTGCATTTCAACTCATTTCTGCTGAATTGTTGAATCTGGGTGGGCTGAAATGCTCTTTCACTGACTGTGACTGGGTTATTACCTTAGTTTCTGAGCTGCTGAACTGTTACTGCTGCTAATCTCCTCTTCTCTATTTACATTCCAATTTCCAGGTACATTTTCAAAATTCCCTTGATGTAATCACAATTTGGGATGAAATGCAATCACCTTGGTCAATCTGTGTTCGTTGGATGTATATAGCTGTAATCAGTTGATTGATAAATGACTATATGTATTTGATTCGTTTGGATTGAGTTGTATTAAGGTTTATTAATTTAGACCATGTCTAGACTGTTCAGACTGTGCATTCCATGTTTATGTAATTGTAGCTTTCAGTTTTGCTTAAGCTCCACAGTCTGCTGAAGTTAAATTTGTAACGTTACAATTGATCTTGAGTTCAATACACGTGATTAGTTTCAATTTTGGTTTTAATCTGAATTGTATATTCAATAGCTTCGTACTGGGCCAGGTTTTTCATTTGGGCCTGGGCGTATTAATAGGCAGCCCAGATCTATTTTGGTTAGGTGATAATTTGAATTAGGGCCTAGGTGCATTAAAAACTTAGGCAATTAGTTAAACCAAAAGGTGCCCCCCAAGGGCTCGATCCCCGGGCTTTACAAATGCCTATCTTTGGTTTAAAACTTTGACCCGCATTAGGCCTAATGCCTGGAGCTGTAAGATTTTTGAGCTCGCATCATATGAGATTACATGATTTGGGCCTTATGGGCTCAAGACCCATTTCTCTGCATTCTCCCTGGATATTTGAACTTGGATTCGAAAAGTTTGACCTTAACCCATCAGGATTTTTAGGGACAAATTAAGTAGATAACAATATAATTATTTAAATGACTAAGTTTGGAAAGGTTGTTTAGCACATTCCGCCGCCTTTACCCAGAATAATATTACGTTAGAACCTTTAAGCGCGATTTAATTAAATTACTTCTTTAAACTCGGGTGCACATTGATGCGACCCAAATCCAAATCTCGACGAAGTCGAAATGTGTTTACGACTATGGGTGCATTGATTGTGACGTGGTTTGAAACGTGTTTTCACGACGTCGCAATTCTTTTAAAAAATAATTATAATAAAAGCGGTTCGAAATTAAATAAAAGGCACATAAACTAGCATGTATTAAAATTAGATAAAATCAAATACAACAGTTAAGGGACCGTGCTAGAACCACGGAACCCGGGAATGCCTAACACCTTCTCCCGGGTTAGCAGAATTCCTTACCCGGATTTCTAGCTCGCGGACTGTTAACAGAGTCATATTTTTCCTCGGTTCGGGATTCAACCGGTGACTTGGGACGCCATTAGTATCCCAAGTGGAGACTCTGAATCATTAATCATTAAATTCCGTTCTGATTGTCCTTTAATTGGAAAAACTCCTTTACGCCCTTACCGGTGTAGGTAAAAAGGAGGTGTGACAAATTTTAGTTGTCATCATTGTGGAAAGAAAGGCCATATGATTCGGGACTGCAGATATAGAAAGGCAGGAATAAATTTCAATGCAGACAAGTGCATTTACTCTAAATTTACAAAAGAATATGGAGTAATAATTTGTTTATATGTCGATGACATGCTGATTTTTGGTATGAATCTACAAGGAATTACCGAGACCAAGAAGTATCTAACCTCAGTTTTTAAAATGAAGGATTTAAATGAAGTTGATACTATTTTGGGAATCAAGGTCAAAAGAGATAACAAGCAAGTGACTTTGTCACAAGCACATTATATAGATAAAATCCTTACTAAATTCAGTCATTTAGGAATAAAGGGGTATAATACTCCTTATGATTCTAGTGTTAAGCTAACTGCAAATACTGGAAGAGCAGTAGCACAGTTGGAGTATGCAAGTGCGATAGGTAGTATGATGTATGCAATGCATTGCACTAGACCCGACATTGCATTTGCTGTTTGTAAACTTTCAAGGTTTACCAGTAATCCAGGTAATGATCATTGGAAAGCAATAAGTAGAGTACTTGGATATTTAAAATATACAAAGCACTTAGGCATTTGCTATAATGGTTTTCCTAATGTATTAGAGGGATATTCTGATGCAAGTTGGATTACAAGTGTTAATGATAATAAATCCACATCAGGATGGATATTTACTCTAGGCGGTGGAGCCATTAGTTGGGCATCCAAGAAACAAACATGTATTTCCCATTCTACTATGGAATCTGAATTTATTGCATTAGCAGCTGCTGGAAAAGAAGCAGAATGACTGAGGAATATGTTACTTGATATAAAGTTGTGGCCACAACCTATGCCAGCCATTTCCATATTCTGTGATAGTGAGACTACAATGTGTGTTGCTCACAATAAAATATATAATGGGAAATCGAGACATATAAGCTTGAGACATGCTTATATAAGAGAATTAATTACAAATGGAGCTATAGCTATAATATATGTGAGATCAAATAAGAATTTGGCTGATCCACTTACGAAGCCATTAGGTAGAGATGTAGTACAACAAACTTGTGGAGGGATGGGGCTGAGACCCTTAAATTAAATACAAGGAATGGGAACCCCACTTTGAGTTAGTATACACTCTAACAATATAAGTTCAATGGGTAATAACAAGTTACTTGTATTGTTTAAGCACTGATCTCCTCTTTAGGAGCCCTAATTCTATTGTACTACTTACTGTTATATGAGGAGTTAAGGAGTTGTTAAATGCTTGTTATAACAGGGGCATAAAGACAAACTCCAAAGTGCATACTGTTACATGAAGAGGTTGATTAATCTTAATGGAATTATTAATGTCTGGAGTAACAGGGACATATTAACTAATTCCACCATATGAATATTGAAGTGGTGCCGCTTCTAGCAAGATTTAAAGGGTTGATCTTGTAAATATTCATGAATTCAGGATGAGCACATGGCCGTAAACGTGGTAAAGCGAATACTGAATTTTCTAAGCTACTAGATAACACTGTGTGTGTGGTATTTTCGGTTTTGGCACAAGGATTTGTGGTTCAAATCTTAAGATACCATTAACTTCGTCAAAACTTTAATATACTTACACTAAAGGAAAGTTCAAATCTGTAAAAGATACTTTCAATTATTCACAAGTGTTATGAAGTGAAATAACAAACTAGTGGGGGATTGTAAGATAGTTTGTTATTGGCAAGTTGGAAGTTGGATTCTTCCCACATCGGAAGAAAGAAGTTCTGTGCCTGTCATGTGAAACACTCCCGGGACCGACCTTACTCGTACCGTGTTTGTTAGCCTCAGAACTGATCATTATGAAATAGCACATAACAGGCACGAGATTGTCTCAACATGCACGAGACTGACTCAACAGACACGAGATTAACTCAACAGGCACGAGATCCTAGAGTTAATTATTTATTTGAATTTTGAATTTAAAATTCGAATAAATAGTCGTGTCTGTTTGTGAAACAAGACATCTTTTCTGAAAGGGTCTATTGGTTGCCTATAAATACACAAGAATTCCAACGAAGTGGATATAGAAAATCACAAGTATTACTGCAGGCTTTGTTGTATCCTGAAGAGAATCATTTTGTATTTTCCCTAAATTAGTATACAGGCGATAACTCTTTAAGGACAGTCGATTTTCACGTCTCAAAGCTAATTTGATTATTTTATTTCTAACACTTACTAGGTGGTGCTAGCCCGTGCAAACATTACAAAAGTTGGAACAACTATTTTTTATCAGTTTTGTTTTGATATGAAATGGCAGAGAAGAGAGGAACAATTCAGTAAAATGAATTAAGTACGCACTGGATACAAAATTGGAAACAAAGTTCAATATTTTCATATCATGTACTACAAAGCTACATGAACAATCATTAATAATTTTGAAATAAAGGTTATAAGGTATGCTGATTTATGACACACCAAAAGCAGTTAGATTATCAGCAAACCAACAATTAATTTTACATAACTTTTTTTTTTACCTTGGAACCAAAAATTACTCAAAACAGTTAGAAAATTGAGTATGTCAAAATATAATCAACTGAAAACCAAAAATCCAACTTTCAAACAAACATCAAAATCACATAAAAGTCCAACAAATTACCTTGAATAAGCACTCACGCAGGAGATATGATCGCAAAAAAGAGACTTCACCTTAATAAGCTTAAGCCAGACTTAATTCAACATTACAGCAACATATGACTTGATTCAATAACTATGTCATTGATAGATCACTTGAATTCTGCTCTTCCTCACTTATTTCAATCCATAACAAAGTGCGAGGAATGATAGAGTAGCTATCTAATCCAAACAGCAAAAATGACCGAAAACAAACCAAATGAAAGCTGTAAATAGCTGCTACAGTCAGAGCATGGCCCGTTCCAGAATAAAGCAGCGAAATCAGCGAGCAGAACACACTTCTACAATCCAAATGTCAATCAAAAATTCCAGAAAATTGAAATAAAAGAGCAGAAATTCAAATAGCCTTCAAATCATTTAATTTTCAGTTTTTTCGTTTTCTTTTTGTTCTGTCCGTATTCCCCAGCAAGAAGCAGCAGATGGAGCTCAGAAAATAGCCAACTTCAGCGAAATTAAAAATAAATCGCATCAAATGGAGCTCATTTTCTGCCGCTGTTCTAGGTTCTTTTTTTTTTTTAATCCAAACAGTGGTTGTATAGAAGCAACAAGTCTATTACCATCTAGTATATTCAATGTCAACTAAACTAGCATCTGCCCAGGTTACAGGAATACAACATACTCACTACTAGCAAGAAATTTTTTACCCTGTAATTCGAAATCCTACAGAGACCCAAAAAAGGAACAGGGAAAAGCCGGGTTTTGGATGAAAACTCAGTACTGAGAATCCTCTTATATCTGGCAACGGGCCTTAACATAATAAAGTGCTTTATATTTGTATTCCCGCCTCATGCCACTGGTAGCTCACCGCAGTCACTGATGACAACCCTCTTCCTTGGACGGTCACCCCTATCGGTCTCCTGCGACTCAATCAATTTCACAATGTCCATGCTTTCTAAAACTTGCCCGAACACAACGTGCCTCTCATCAAGCCATGGGGTCTTGACAGCGCAAATGAAGAATTGGCTTCCATTGGTATTAGGGCCTGCATTAGCCATGCTAACAACTCCAGGTCCAGTATGAGTCAACTTGAAGTTTTCGTCCTTAAAGGTACGACCATATATGCTTTTACCACCGGTTCCATTTCCTTTATCGAAATCACTTCCTTGAATCATGAAATCTTTAATAACACGATGAAATGCAGAATCCTTGTAGCCAAAACCCTTCTCACCTGTGCAGAGTGCACAGAATTTTTTGTTAGAATATACTATAAGCCATGCGTATTGTTATAGTATTCTTTATGAACAATTATTTATTTACTTGTTTAAATTCAATAAAGTTTCATTTTAAATAGATCATGTGTTGGTTTGTGCGTCCATTGCTTACATAGTAGATGATTTAGTGTATAGAGTTTAGCTTATACACGGAAGATTAAATCATCGGTTCTTGTAAGACATAAAAGTTAATGTTCACAATCTAATGATGGAATTGGACAAATCATCGGAATGATTGTAGCACAAGATTAAATATAATTTATCTTGATTATGAGAATGGTTTAATTCCAACTTCTTGTGCTAGTACATTTTGTATGTATTGAACGGATCAAGTAGAGATGAGTATTTTATACTGACTTTATAAAATAATTTCTCTAGTCCATTTAATGTACTTATACTCTTAATCCTGATATAATTATTATTAGCTGTGTATGTCACTTGTTGTTTTGATTTATTAAAAGGCGAGATTCTTTCGCGAGTCAATAAGCCTGGTAAATTGGATAACAATGATATACATTGGCGAAGTAATAATTAGTTGATGGAATCCATGTCTCGATTTTGAGATTGATGATACTCCTTTATGAAAGCTTATAAGTTTTCATGTGTAAACCCGGCCGGTGGATTTTGTATCCGACACATGAAATAAGTTAAGTGTAAGTCTAAAGGAAGTAATCAATAAATTAAATAGTCAGTAATTTAATTTGATTGATTAGTATCTGAATCTTAACATGGGGAGTTAAATAAGGTTTTATGGAAGAATTTCGAAATTGAACTAAGGAGTGCAATTACGAATTTTTAGTGGAATAATTCGTAATTTATTATGATGGAAATTAGTTTCAGAATTTCGAAATTAATATCATAATAGGAAGCCTTGTTAATTAAATTCTGTGGTCCCTACTGTGCCTAAATAATAGAAAATAGTGGAAACTGTTACTTAGTGGGAAAGAAAACGTGGAAACCGTCCCTTAGTGGGAGAAGGAAACCTAACAGGTTTTGAAAACGGTTTTGACCTAAAAAACGCAGCTATATATATGGATATAAGGGCTGGACCTTTTTGACAAGATTCGGACTGCGGTTTCTACTAGAATTTTGCCCACCCAAAATTCTCCATTTTCGGTTATTGTTTGGGTAACACAGCAGAAGACTGTGGAACTCTACTGGTGTGTTTTCAACTGAGGAATTAGAGAACGATATAGATTTGTTGTGTTTACGCTTCAAGAGGTAATCCTAAAATGTGCTAGTTGTTTAGATTACATGTGAATAAGATTCTGTTATTGCTTCTGCTATGGTATATATTCCTACAATTTTCTGCTGTTTGTGGCACATCATCACCATATAATCCAATTACAATTCGCCCGGCAAGCTTTCCAACATGATTCCCAATGCTAATATCAAAATAAACTGTGTCACTTTGGATTGCACCTCGGCCGCCTGCACTGCGGCTTGAATGGACCCGGATAAAGCGCCGGTTTTTCTGAGAACCGAACGGTTCAATGAAGTAGCGAGGCGCAACGAGCCAGAAAAGAAACTTGACGATGAGAATGAAGATTTCACCAACTTAGGAGAAGCATATGTAGGGTTTGCAGCAGCTCGTGGAGCTGAGAGTGAGCCTAAATTCGAAACTGTAGCAAATGTAGCTGCCATTGTTGCCGATTTCTGTTTCTCCGTTAATGTTCAGTACTTGACTGAGTGACTCTAGAGAGAGAAAGAGAGACTGGCGTGGGAGTGGTTGGTGGAAAGTGAGGGTGCAAAGATGGGGAGGGACGGAGATGACGAGCCTCTCTGTTCTAGGTTCTTAGGGTGTAGGATATGATGGTTTGATTCTTATGGCTTGAGAAGAAAAAGAAGATGGGGGAAAATGGGAGGGGTCTGGTTTTTGGTTCTTGTTCTGAGTGAGAAAAAAATGAGGAAGAAGATCGAGAGGGTAGGACCAAGGTGAAAGCTGCGCTAGCCTTGGAAAAATCTGATATCCTCTCTTAGGTCTAGGTTTTTTTTTGTTTGTTTGTTTGTTTTTGTAATGAAAATGGAGTTTGGGCCAAGAAGGTATTGGGTATGGTATTGGGTTGGGCAAGAAAAAGGTGAATTGGGCCCTTTTTTTAGTAATTGGCCCAGGCCAAGTATTTTAAAAGAAACAAGACCTAAATATATTCTTCCTAATTTCCTTTTCTCCTTTTTTTTCTTTAATTATTTAAAATCTTGAATTAATCTATTTTTGTAGAAATTATAATTCTTTATTTATTTTTAACATTATAACAACTAATTAACTTAAAACTAAGGAAAAATACTAATTTTAAAGGCTAAAATCCAAATATGTAAAAATGACCATTTTATGTGATTTTTTGCTTAATAAAATTAATAACTACATGCAAACTGAGCCTAAGATGAAATTAAAACGTGACAATTTTTATGATTAGTAAAATTTTAAAAATGCATGAAATGCAACAAAATAAAGAAAAACTCTTAAAAATTAATTAAAATTATTTTTGGTTTATTTTTAGGAGTTATTTTCATGTAGGGCAAAAATTGGGTGCTCACATAAATTAGCCAAAAAGCATGGTCCCATAATGTCCATGCACTTTGTTCTTGTTCCTGTCATTATTTTTTCCTCTCCTCATGCTGCACAACTCTTCTTGAAAAACCATGATTTGACTTTTGCCAGCAGACCGTATAATGAAGCTTCTTAACACATGTTTTACGAATAGAGAAATCTGGTCTTAGCCAAGTACGGACTATATTGAAGAAACATGCTCAAATTGTGCACTCTGCAATTGCTAAGCAACGCCAAGATCCATCAATTTCAGCTTATGAGGAAAAAGAACTCGAAATTCTTGTGAATTTCCTCAAACAGGCTGCTTCTGAAGGCATTGTGATTGATCTTAGTGCTAAAGTTGCATCTCTTAGCGCGAACATGTCTTGTCTGATGATATTTGGGAGGAAGTACATGGACGAGGATCTTGGCGATAAGGGTTTCAAAGCTCTGATTCAAGATATACTCCACATAGCAGCAATGCCAAATTTTGTTGAATTCTTTCCCTTTCTTCGTGTTTTTGACCTCCAGAGATTTACTCGTCGTATGAAGGAATTAGCTAAGCTTTTTGATGAATTCCTGGAAAGAGTTATTTATGAACATGTTCAATACACTGAGGAGCAGAAGCAAGCAAAAGACATGGTTGATACACTGATGAGTATTATGCAATCTAAAGAAGCTGAATTCGAGTTTGATCGCCGCCATGTCAAAGCTATTTTACTGGTAATGTTCACTATAATTCCACATTTGTTTCAAAAATATTAGGCAAGTGTATTAATTTTTCTATGTGTAAAAATATTTCGCTGGCCTTCACTTAGACTGTAGAAAGCAAACTCAGCTGAAGTTTCCAATTTTCAATATGTTATGAGTTAATAACTAAAGAGTACTGATATGTGCAGGACTTGCTGATAGCTTCAATGGATACTTCATCAACAACAATCAAGAGGACTCTAATAGAACTTTTAAGGCATCCTGAAGTGATGAAAAAAATTCCAGAATGAGTTGAAACAAGTAGTTGGTAAAAACAGAATGGTGGAAGAATTATATTTAGAAAGTCTGGAGTATTTGGATATGGTCATAAAAGAAGGTTGTAGGCTCCATCCAGTTGCACCATTATTGCTTCCTCATGAGTCTATTGAAGATTGCACAGTTGATGGTTTTCATTTACCTAAAAGATCGTGACTTTTGCTTAATGTTTGGGCAATCGGGAGAGATTCAGACACTTGGATTGAGCCAGAAAAGTTCAAACTTGAGAGGTTTCAAGGAAGCAATATTGATCTCGAGGAAGAAATTATGAACTTTTACCATTTGGCTCGGGCAGAAGAGGTTGCCCTGGTTTGCAGTTAGGGCTCACCATCGTTCGTTTGGTGGTCGCACAATTGGTTCACTGCTTTGATTGGGAGCTACCAAATGGCATGCTGCCAAATGATATTGACATGACTGAAAAATCCGGATTAGTAACAGCTAGAGCTCAGCATCTAATGGCTATTCCTACTTATCGATTGCATATAAAGTAAAATGTAAATGTCAAAAAAAGTCAACGTGATGCATTGCCTTTTGTTTGAATAAGATCATGCGGGTTAGACCAAAAAAGAGGGCATTTGTTTTATTTCCTATAGTATTTTCGAACAAGTACCATTCGTATATTTCTTATAAGTTAATTTGCTTTAAGAAGCACCAGAACATAAATAACGTATCTAAGTTCAATTCATCACGAATCTCATCAATTCTTGTTTAGGTACATTTTCATTCAGAACAACCTCATAATTCACCAGGGGGTCTATGTTATGGTGGTCAATAACTTGATCTGCCATTTTCAAACTAATTCACCTCTACTTGAGAGTTAACTTCATCCATCTTCATCATTAAACATAAGTAGAACAAGGGAACGCCTAGAGTCCTCAAAAGGATAGAGTTTAATGCCTATGTATAAGAGAATGTGTTTTCCTCCACATAAATAAAGCCTCATAAATATATTCAACTATATATATATATATATATATATATATATATATATATATATATATATATAGACACACACACAGATATGAGTATAGTAGGTTAGCATTATACTTATTTTCAATTCTAAAAATTATTTGTGCTAGTACATAAAAGATAAAGACATATTTGTCTTTCACCCAAATTTCTTCTCCTTCTTATACATTTTTCCCAAGAATACCGAAATCAAACGATAGCCAACCCCACTTTTATTTTCCTTCCTTCTCCCAATTTTTACCTCTCTCAATTGTTAGATTCTTTGCTTTATTCCTAATAAATACTAGGAGTAAGTTTCTCCGATTTATTATTCGCCTGTAGTTTATTATTGGATTATTGATCTTTTACCTTTAATTTTTTGCATCGAAAAAGGAAGAATACCTTACATCCAATCATATTAACAAACCAATACTATTAGAACCTTAAGCTTTACCTCCATTAATGTTGGTCGATAGTGGAAGATGCAAAGACATTTATGCTAAATGCCGAAAAGAAGAGCATTTCACATTTCATGGTGGAGAATTGAAATGATGAACTTTGGATTGGGTGCTGAATGCTGAATTTGGAGTGAAGTATCGAGAAAACTTGAATATCTAGAAACGAATTGCAGAGACAAATAATGGGGATTGACTAAAAGATCAAGAAGTACTATATTTAATATGCTAACATTTAGTTACATATCTTTGTTACACTATAAACTTATTTAACCTTCTTATAAAGGTTATCACTTAGAGCATGTTTGGAAAGCCACCTTGGAAATGGATTTGGATGTAATTACATAGTTTGACATGTTTGTTTGGCCAAGTAAATACTTGGTCAACATGAAATTGGGTGTAATTGACGGGCGTGGGGGCGGGCACCGTGAGAATTGTGGCCTAGTTCATTCCATGGCACCGTTTAATGACTCTTCTTGTTGATATTCATGTTTCCATCATGCGATTAAGTAAAGGAGCTATAAATCAGGCTAGGTATTATGTTAGGGCTTTAAGCCAATACTGTTGGGACCCGAGTGGTCGTTTTCTTGCTATCATCTTACTGATTTTATTGATATTCTGTACTCAATCATATTCATGCATTTCATATCACTTCTCAGTCTTAGTTGTTGTTTATTTTCACATTATATCACTATTTCGGGCTAGTTTTATGGCATTTGTAAGCCCGTGATGAGACTGGAGAGTGATGACTGAGTGAGGCCGAGAGACTGATTATGAGTGACAGTGTGAGCCATATACAACACCGAGTGGTTGTGAGGTTATTATCATTATCTGGAGATAGTTCTTCTCCATAGGGCTGGTTTGCCCTTCTTCAATACTAAGTGACTGCTTCCAGAGATGTATATATTCCAGGATAGATCTTCCCTGGGCCGTATGAGCCATATATAGTACTGAGTGGACGAGCATTTGGAATTATGTGCACATGAGACACTCAGCATGGTACATTACATACAGCATGTGCATTGGCATGTAGAGTAGCAGAGTTATATTTCTTTACCATGTTCATATCTGCTCTGTTTCACTATTTTGAGCTGTCTATTTAACTGAAAGCATGCCTACATTTCTATACATTATTTCTATTATCCCTGATGAGGTTGAGTTCATCACTACCTTTCAGTCCATAGTTTGAACTCGTTACTTACTAAGTTGGTGTACTCACGTTACCCCCTGCATATTGTGTGTAGATCCAGGTACTTTCGGTCTCAATGTCATTCATTGATCGAGGTTGCAGGCTTTGGAGATTATTGAGGTATCTGCATGGCGTTCGCAGGCTTTGACCCTCCTTCTCCATTCTAGATGTGTTTCAGTTGTACTTAGTAAACATTTTAGTGGACTATGCTATTTCTCTAGATGCTCATGTACTCCGTGACACCTGGTTTTGGGCTCGTTGTATGTTATGAAATTTGCCTTATGTATTAAACAATTTACTTAAACGATGAAAGTTTTCAGCAAATGTTTTAAATTTTAGCATTGTGGTTTTGGATTAAGTTGAGTTGAGGCTGACCTAGTTTCACGATACGCGCCATCACGACGGGTTGAGTTTTGGGTCGTGACAAGTTGGTATCAGAGCCTAGGTTACATAGGTCTCATGAGTCAACAGTGGAGTCATGTGGATCGGTACGAAGATGTCTGTACTTATCTTCGAGAGGCTGTAGAACCTTTAAGAAAACTTCACATTCTTGAATTCTTGTCATACGAATCTGTTGATACTGGCAACTAAACTTCTATTATTCTATTCTCTCACAAATGGTGAGGACACACACTACCGGTCAGGATAGAGAGCTGCCAGTACCGCCAGTTGGGGCCACAAGAGGTCGGGGTCGCGGCAGAGGACGTGGCAGAGGTAGAGGTGCAGGTCGCGCCACAACTAGGGAGGCACCAATTGATTTACTAGTTGCCCTAGTTCAGGATCAGGTTCCGGGTGTAGATGCCCCAGCAGGACCATCTCAAGCACCAGCTGTGCCTATGGTTATTCCAGGTCTTCAGGAGACCTTAGCTCAAATTCTGACCGTGTGTACCTGTCTTGCTCAGGCGGTCACTGTTTCTACTACAACAGCTACTTCCTAGGCCGGGGGAGGTACTCAGACTCCCGCCACTCACACACCCGAGCAAGTTGTTCAGGGACTTCAGACATCAGGTGCACCACCAGCCCAACTGGTTGTGCCTGCTCAGGACTATGTGGTTTAAGTCATGCCTGATGATGAGCAGAATAGATTGGAGAGGTTTGGTAAATTTCAGCCTCCGACTTTCAGTGGTAGAGATGGCGAGGATGCCCAGGGTTTCTTTGACATGCGTTAGAGGATTCTTCGTACAACGTGTATTCTAGAGACCAGTCGGGTCTCGTTCACTACTTTTAAGTTCTCTGGAGCTGCCTTTACTTGGTGGGAGGCTCATGAGAGGCGTAGACCTGTTAGTGCAACGCCCCTTACCTGGCAGTAGTTCTCCATTCTCTTTCTAGAGAAGTATGTGCCACAATCTCGCAGAGAGGAGCTGTGCAGGCAGTTCGAGCAGTTGCGTCTGTGAGCACGTGATTTTTGCTTCATGGAAACTACTCCAAAAGAAATCGGAAAAGAAATAAAACAAGTTACCCCCGGGTACAATTTTGAGGATTTATGTGACATTTTGATAATTGTTCTGTCCGTAAATGCTCGCCTCGCTATAGTTAGAAAATACAAAAATACATGCTGCAGGCATTTAGGAATAATTGGTGCATTTAGGAATTAGTTAATTATACTTTGGTTGTTTAAAAGCGAAAATCACAAAATACGCATTTTTGTTGTCATCGTAATTTTATTAAAATGTTTTAATTCGTGTAATATTTGTTGTTAGGTATTAATTAATATTTGTATGTTTAATTTTGGTTTTTAGGAATTTTTGTCTAAATTATAAGAGGAAAATATCTGATTTGGGCCGAAAATTCAACTGAAAATCGGGCCCAAACCAATACAGTGACCCAGTCCAAACCAGGTCTTCCAGGGACGCCCCCCAAACGACGCCGTATGAGGCGTTTGATCTGAACCGTCCGTCTCACCTAATCCAACGCTCCCCTAGCTTTCCCCAGCACCCGACCTGTTTAAACCTTAGGCCAACCCATTCCCATTTAAGAGAGACGACGTCGTTTCCTGGTGCCAGATAGATCCTGGCCATAGATCCAACTCGATCCAACGGCCAGGATCTAATCCCTTACCCAATATATAAATCATTCATCACACCCCACGCCCCCATCCGAACACCCCCCTTCATCGTCCCAAACCCAAACCCAAACCCAGACCTCCCAAACCCTAGCCGCCCTAAGCTTCCTTCGCCTGAAACCAAGCGGCATCTACGCCGTCGGTCACCCCTCTAACACCATAGCACCTCCTTCACATCCTGAACCCAAATCTTTTATCCCCTTGCCTCGAATCATCCCCCTTCATCTCGAATCTTGATTTGAAGATTCGAACCCAACCCCGATCTATACCAACCCACCCCAGATTCATACCAGCAACTATCCTGCCCTCACTCGTGACCAAACCAAGCTTGGTTTGGTCCGAATCTACCCACAAATCCTCAAGCCCCAAATCGGACTGATTCGAACCCTAGAACACAAGAACCTTGGAATCCGGCCAGTTTAACAGAGGGTTGGGGTCTAATAGACCTTAATCGAAGTGTTCTCGGTTGAGAACACCTCGATTAAGGTCTATTCGACCCCAAAATGGGCAAATCTAGTCAAAGCTGGGGTTGTTTGTTGTTAAGCTTTCAGAGTGAGTTCCCTCTTTCTTTTCTATTTTTGTTTAAATGTTGTTTTAGTTTGTCAGCATGTTTAATTAGTTTGTTTGGTATTTCTGATATTTCCTTCCAATTTGTTCTCCGTCTTCATAAGACCTTTTATTTGGTCGATTGTTCTTCTGTTTATGTTTGAATACGTATGATAAGATGCATATTCAATTTGATTAATATCGTCGAGCAGATAATTCATATGGGTTCCCTGTGTCGTGCAAAATTGTTGAAGGCAGTTGATGCCCTATTCGTTTGTTTGTTTGATCGACTGATTATTCTATGTTATAATTAGTGTAGTCAATTAGATAAACATCGTCGATTAGTTTTATAGGACTGAATGTGCAAATATTCTGATTCGTATGGCTTCTTATGACTGATCGAATCATTGTCGTTTAGCTGATTGTTTGACATTATCTGTGAATGGTTTGTAGCTGCAATGTAATAGCTAGAGTTTAGTTTAGGGCAGCTTGAATTAGAACTTTCAGAAGTCAAAAAATTCCTTCTACTGAAGTAGGGTAATACAGTAATAATCAAGGGTTGACAAGGGTAGTTTGGGGGTGTGAAAAGAGCAGAAATGATTAGTTTAAGTGAGCTGACAATAGGGTACTGAAATAGGATTAAACTAATGTAATAGTGGGGAACCAAACTTGGTAGCATGGGGGTAATTAAATATTATAGGCTGCCCATGCCTTTGGGCAGAAAACACATGCTAAGGGGCTGTCAGGAGGATGGGCATTGGGCATTTTTGATTAGTTTAAAGGAGTTATGGGCAGAGTTGAGGGCTGGGGAAACGAGGCAGCCTGGGGCTGGCTTGTATTTAGCCTATAAATAGGCTCATTTAAGGTGGAGAAAAGGGGGTTAGACATCAGAGGTTAAAAAGGTTAGGAAATCAGAAATTAAGGCAGAACACTAAGATTTCAGAGTTTGAAAAGCTTTTAGCTGCTGTTTTACTGAACCTTCACAAGTCAGAAATAGGCTGAAAGTTGAGCTAATTTTCCAAAGCTAAAAGAGTAGTTTGAGAGAGAAATAGAGTGTTTAAAGCTGAATCTCCATATCAAGGAGTTGGAGGCTGTTTTTTTTTTCTGGGATTTTCCTTTTGTTTGTCAGAAACCAGAAATCACTGATTTTCATGTACCAATCTGCTGTGTTGGGATACTGCTGGATTCCAGTTTAGTTTTCTTGGTTCTTTACTCGCTAAAAACTATTTCAGTTGAGTGTCTTAGTTTTCTGTTTGGACTGAAAGTCTACTGGTTGTTGCTGTTGGGTTTTTTTGAAATTTCAGCTGGGCATTCTCTTAAGTTGCTGTTGAGTTTTGGTCTATTATTGGGCTGTCCCTGTTGCTGCTGTTGCTGTGTTGTTGCATACTGCCCTGCTGATCATTCCTCCTTCTTCTTTTGCTTTCCTATACCAGGTACACGACTGATAAACTG
Source organism: Nicotiana sylvestris (assembly GCF_000393655.2). Taxonomy (NCBI): domain Eukaryota; kingdom Viridiplantae; phylum Streptophyta; class Magnoliopsida; order Solanales; family Solanaceae; genus Nicotiana; species Nicotiana sylvestris. Next base: position 36,803,622 of record NC_091061.1, read on the forward strand.
TCAATGTAAGCTGAAATTTGAGGCATGAATACAAAGAAAGTTGGAAGAGTTGAAGTTATTTCGAATCAGCTTTAGAAAAATGTATTGAAACAATAGGTCACCTGCATGATAGTTTACTTTCCCTAATAGAACTATGTGGTTAGCTGTGATGTAGTTGAACTTTTATACCTATCATTCAGTTGGAAAACTATATGTGTTGCTTATAATTGAAAGGGATTAATGTTGTAGTAGCCATGTTCTATTAATTCATTATTGTGTTTGTCAAGAAGCATGTTAGGTACCCAATAGTTCTTTCTTTAAACAAATGGTCTGTTTTAAGTTGTTAGAAATATGGTTTGATTAAGGCAAACAATACATCGCATTTCATCTTTTTCCCCCTTTATGTTTATAAATGTTAAACACATATCAAATAAGTTGAACATGCCCCATTGGAATAAGAGTGGCCCAGGCCGAATTTAACTTCATGCACATTAGGCCTGGGCCCATAACTGCCAAACGGACTACCCGTGTCGCGTCCCTCTTTCAACAAATCACGTTCGAAACTTAACTATAATAACTCATAAGTATGTAAATACAGTAGGTCCTTTCCATTTTTTAGAGACAAACAAAGATAGGAAATCATAGTTGCTTTTAGGTTTGCCATTAAATAAAAAAGAGACGAGCCTCGCCCAAATAAAACGCATAAATTGCGGGGCCCTCGTTAAATGTATATATTAAATATTTAGATTCTGGGACGGGCCGTTTAGCAAATTTCACGGCTTTTCCCCAAAGTAACAACACGCTAGTTCTTTAGGACGCGTCTTAATTAATCTTATTTTTCTTAAATTCGGGTGCGCATTTCATGCGACCCAAATCCAAATCCCAAAACATTGAATAAAAATGTGTTCCGGATTGCGGGTGCATTTCATGTGACGCCATCCAAAGACATATTTTAAGCGATGTTCACATTCTTTTAAAATATAATAATAAAAGCGGTAAAGAGTTAAAACTTGCACATGAGCGCATAATTATATAAAATCAGATAAACAAGCCGAATATGACAGTTGAGCGATCGTGCTAGAACCACGGAACTCGGGAATGCCTAACACCTTCTCCCGGGTTAACAGAATTCCTTATCCGGATTTCTGGTTCGCGGACTGTAATACAGAGTCATTCTTTTCCTTGATTCGGGATTAAATTGGTGACTTGGGACACCCTAAATCTCCCAAGTGGAGACTCTGAAATAAACAAACAAATCCCGTTTCGATTGTCCTTTAATTGGAAAAACTCCTTCATTCCTCGTGGGGGGCGGAAAAAGGAGGTGTGACAGCTCTGGCGACTCTGCTGGCGAGAATAACCCAGAACCACTGGTTCAGGGTTAGAAATTCGAGCTTATATAAATTGTTATATTTGGTTTTATCTGATTTTGTTACATGTTTTGGCTCAATGTGTTAATTGGTTGCCTTTTACCGCTTTGATATTACGTGAACTGTATATAAACTGTGCCGAAACCCATCTCCTCTCTGAGTCTTCTGAATCATGAAGAAGGGTGTACTTCGTACGACTTCTTTTCTGTATAGTGTCAAATCCCAATTTAGAACGAGGTTCGGACAAGTTGCTAAGCCGGTGAAGCTTCTGTATTCCCGGTACGCTGCCCCCCCTCGGCTCGAGCTGTCCGCTCGGGTAAGCCAGGTCTAGAACAAACACCCAGGTTCTGAACCTAGTATAACAAAGCCACATGCCGGATCCCTAGTAGGAACGTTTATTTGCATCATGTGCATTTGACTTAGGGGACTCAACACAGGGGTTGGGTCCGTCTAGGAATAGCAACCTGAAATAGAAAAGACCATCCTGCTTCATACTGTGTGCTTTATGTATTTACTTTTTTCAGACTTGCATGCTGACCGGCTTCGAAAAATCGGGAATATTGGAGAATTGCGAAAAAGAGGGAAGTAACTGTGTAGAGAGTTAATTACCTATTTTAGAAAAAAAAAACCAATGCCCCAAATACTGGAGAAATTCTGCCGAAATTTTGGGAAAAATGAAAAAAAGAAAAATATTTTTTTTATATAGTTTGTTTCACTCAAAAAAGCAAAAGAAAAAATAGAAAATGAGTCCTTTATTTTTAAGTTGAAGAATAGGTTGGTCATTTTGTTGAAACGAAAAGAAAAAAAATCTTCACTTTGTCTTGTTTTCAAAATAAAGAAAAAAGAAGAAAAAGAAAAATAGTTTGTCTTGCCATGAAAAATGAAAATGAAAAAAGAGTATTGTTTTTAAAATGGTTTTTGTTTATTTATTTATTTATTTATGAAAATGCCAAAAATAAAAATAAAAAGAGTCTTGCGTTGAACGTGGTTTTATTATTTGTTGCAATATATATATATATATATATATATATATATATATATATATATATATATATATATAAATCCAAAAAGTAGTTTTATTTATTTCCTTTCTAGAAAAGTTTTTTTTAGACCCCCAATTTTCAAGAAAAATCCAAAAATATTTTTCATTATTAATGCCTTTAGAAAGTCTTTTTAATTGTTTAAAAAAAATAATATTTTCTTTTAATTTCTCCCAAAAAATCCGAAAATATTTTCATTCTTTTTTCAAAATTGAAAAGAAAATTCAAAATTCAAAAATATTTTTTAGAAGCATTTCTTTATTCCAAAAATATTTTCTTTCTTCTTTAGAAGTTTCTCTTTTAAAATTCAATTTTTTTTTTAAATCTTGCTCTTTAGAAATCCTTCCTTGCAAAAATGCTCCCTTTCTTCTTTATAAGTCTTTCCTTCAAAAAATAAATAAAAATAAAAATAAAAAAGGGGGTTAGTTTATTTACTTTATTCATGATGTCCCGAACTACGCGGGTTTGATTCTCACCGGATGTGAGATATGTAGGCAACCCTCATCGGGTCCAACTTCCCATTTTGCTAAAATAGCCAAAAACAAATAATAAAAAAAAAAGAAAACAAAAACAAAAAACAAAAAAAAAACATGTCAAAATTTTTCGGGTGATGTCGAACCTCCCCTTTTGCAAAAAATAGCAATATATATATATATATATATATATATATATATATATGTCAAATTTTAATTTCATCATAAAGAAGTCGGGTGACACTGTTTTGTCAAGACATAGCCGAATGTTCCCGAAAGGGACGCCGGAAGGTTGACTTTGCATAAACAGCCACCTTTTGGGTCATGTTTAAGATTTGGTCCAGTTGACCCACACAACCTTAAAATCTTCGTCCCCGAGGCGTTGAAAGGCCGTGTTTTCAACTTGAGTTTTCCATTTTGAAAAACGATAAAAAGAGTCATAAATAAGTCGGGTGATGCTGTTTTTGTCAAAAATAGCCGAATGTTCCCGAAAGGGACGCTGGAAGGCTGACTTTGTATAAACAGCCACCTTCGGTCATTTTTTAGGACTTTGGTCCAGTTGACCCACACAGCCTTAAAAATCTTCGTCCCCGAGGCGCTGAAGGACCGTGTTTGCAACACCAGGTTTTACTGTAATTTGAGTCAGTAGTCAGGTGAATACCGTTTGGATTTTTAGTCAAAAATAAGCCGAGCCAGCTTCGGCCGCGTCTTAAACCGTTCTTGCCGAAATAAGTATCTTTCAGTTGTCGAAAGGCTATTTTCGTAAAAGAACGAACAAGTTTGTAAAGTGTCATAAAATAATCCTCCCCGGCCTCAAAATTCATGTGAAATTTGGAAGGGGCCACATTTGCAAAAATAACCGTTTGGTTGCATTTGTTAAACGGAGAAAGGGAGCTGGCCTTTTGTTTTTGAGTTTATAAATCTTTTGATTAGAATATGTGGGTTGTTTGATTTTCAAGTTTGTAGGTCATCTTTAAACCTTTGAAACCCAGTTTGTTTTATTATGAAAATTGATAAAGAAAAAAAATGTTTCATTGTTGTTACCTTTCATTTTGGCAGAACTACGCCCGGTCTGATTCACGTAGGGACGTGATACGTAGGCAATCCACATAAGATTTGACCGCCACTAAAAAGAAAGGAAAAGAAAAAAAAGAGAAAGAAAGAAAAGGAAAAGAGAGGAAAAAAGAGAAAGAAAAGGAAAGAATAATGGAAAGAAATACAGGGGTTCCCAAAGCACTTTAAAGGTGCAAATAAGCAAGCCGGGATGATGCATGCGTTTGAAGCAAAACATGTTAGAAATGGTTAACTGCCTAGGAGCATTGCATCCCCAATGTGCTATTATCAAATCTGTTAAACTCTAACGCTAACAAGTTTGTTGTTTTCCACAAATACCAGACAGTTAGTTGTTAAAGCATTCTGGCAAGACACCCTTATCAAACCAGATCCAAAGGACCAGTACCAACAAGCATGACTACTTCAGAAAATAGTACCGAGGAAGAAAGACCGGTAAACTAGTTGTTGAAAGAAGCGATGGAGAAGATAGAAAGGATGGGATTGGAGATGAATGCAATGCAGTTAGCTTTGGCCAAAGCACAAAAGATCCCTGAACCACTAGGGCATATGCCGGAATACCCTCACTCTAGCCCTTCAACAAGCCTCCCGAATCACCGCTATCATCCAGAGAGAAGCCCCCATGATTCCCAAGCTCCACCACCCCATCAACCTCTCCCAACACCAAATGTTCCCACTTTTATGGGACCCACATCAGCCACCCTACAAAGATCAACCAGCGAGCCGTTGTTTCAGGCTCACGACACGCAATACTATCCCCCTGAACCCACATTCAATGCACCAGAACCCCATACCTACAATCCGCACTTGGAGGTACCAGCGGAGATTGAAAAACCGGTTAAGGTCCCAAAGCAAGATGAGGTAATGAGGAAGTTTAAAAGCCTGGAGCAATCCTTCAGGAGCCTGCATGGATTGGGCAACCAGGTCAGCGTGGCCTACAAGGATCTATGCCCTTTCCCGGACGTCCAACTCCCGGCTGGGTTCAAGATGCCTAAGTTTGATTTATATGAAGGGCACGGTGATCCCATGGCACATTTGCGGGGCTTTTGTAGCAAAATGAGAGGGGCAGGCAGCAAAGATGAGCTACTGATAGCTTATTTCGGTCAAAGCTTGAGTGGATCGGCATTGGAATGGTATACCAGGTAGGATTCCAGCAGATGGTACACTTGGGATGATCTAGCGCAGGCTTTCGCGGGTCACTTTCAATACAATCTCAAGATAGTCCCTGACCGTCTCACATTGCTGAGGACCGAAAAGAAGCCTGGGGAAAGCTTTCGTGAGTTTGGTTTTCGCTGGAGAGAACAGGCAGCCAGAGTTGATCTTCCCATGAGAGAGGGAGAAATGGTGGACTACTTCCTGCAAACGCTGGATCCAACTTACTTTGGTCACTTGGTGACAACGGTTGGAAAATCCTTCAATGATGTAGTAAAGATAGGGGTCATAATAGATGAGGGACTGAGATCTGATAAAATCCTGAATTACTCAGCGCTCAAGGCAACGACCCAGGCTATTCAAAGCGGCACGGGAGGTGCGCTGGGAAGGAAGAAGAAAGAAGAAGTCGCCACGGTTGAGGCAGGCTGTTGGTCCAGGTCCGGCAAACCATACTACAGCCAACCCAGACCCCACAGGCCAAATTATCCATACATCCCGCCACAACATTACTATCCACCTCAGGAACCACACTTCTCCGTACACCAAGCCCAAACATACACTCAGCCTCCGGTTCGCCCGCAATGGCGTGCGCCGGCTCCCTAAAACATATATGCACCACCACAAAACACCTACCCTCCACCACAAAATACCTATCCTCCACCAAGGGTATACAGAAACCCTCCGGGGGCGGGTTTTCGAGGAAATCAAGCTGCTAGAAATGACAGGCTACAGAGACATAAAGATTTTACTAAGTTGGGAGAAACCTACACCGCCTTGTTCCACAAATTGAGGCAATTAGGTTTGGTGAGTCCTGTCGAGCCTAGAGGACCAAATCCCCCACCCCAAAATTAGACCGATCAATAAGCTGTGAGTACTGCTCAGGAATGCTGGGGCATGATACCGAAAAGTGTTGGAAGTTGAGGCATGCAATACAAGATCTTATTGATGCCAACAAAATCGAGGTCCAGACGCCGGAGGCACCCAACATCAACCAGAACCCCTTGCCAGTACACCACAAAGCTCACATGATCGAGTTGGTATACGAGGGAGGAGAGCCGAGGAAACCCTCACAAACAGTGATGACAATCCAAGCCGCTCCGAAAGAGGAATCGACCGGTAGGGAAGTAGCGGTGCAGTTGAGGAGGGAAGATATCAAGCCAGTGGTAATACTAGGGAAGAATCCGTCCACCGCAACAAAGAAACCAGAGCCAGCCAAATTGGTGGTGTCAGGAACATCATCCCCACCCGTAGTTGTTGTGAAAGGGGTCTGCAGGGGGCTGGTCACCATAAAGCCGGTAGTCCAATTACCAGTGATTGATAGCAAGGCCGTGCCTTGGAAGTATGAAAAGGCAGTGGTAATGTACAAGGGAAAGCAAGTGGTGGAGGATAGTTGTGAGGCGCAATGACTGACTCGATCGGGACGGTGTTTTGCTCCAGTGGAGTTGAGAAGATCCAACCCAGCTGTAACAAAGAAACCTGTGTCAGAAGAAGAAGCTGAGGAGTTCTTGAAAAAGATGAAAGTGCAGGATTACTCCGTGGTCGAACAGTTGAAGAAAACACCGGCCTAAATCTCGCTGTTATCATTACTGATCCATTCAGATGAACATCGCCGGGCCCTGATGAAGATACTGAATGAAGCTCATGTGCCCAATGAAATTTCAGTAAACCACCTTGAAACGATTGCCAACAAAATTTTTGAGGTGAACAGGGTAACATTCTCTGATGATGATCTGCCAGTGGAAGGCACGGAACATGATAAAGCTCTCTACTTGACTGTCAAATGTGAAAATTCGGCAGTTACTCGAGCATTGGTGGATAACGGCTCAAGTGCCAATATTTGTCCATTATCCACCCTGAACCAGTTGAAGATGGACCACGGAAAAATCCACAAGAACAACATTTGCATCTGAGGATTTGACGGAAGTGGAACAGTCACCGTGAGGGATATTATACTTGAGTTGACCATCGGTTAGGTCCAGTTTACCATGGAGTTCCAGGTATTAGATGCCGCGGTATCTTATAACCTTCTTTTGGGACTACCATGGATCCACACGGCCAAAACGGTGCCATCCACCTTGCATTAAATGGTCAAGTTCGAATGGGACAGACAAGATGTCGTGCTGCATGGGGAGGACACTGCGTGCACCATGGGAGGCGCCATTGTGCCCTTCATAGAGACCAATGATGACAAAGGTCCCTGGGTTTACCAGATTTTCGATGCAGTGTCAACAAACAAGATTCCTGAGGGTGAAATCATTCCACACCCCAGGGTAGCTTCCGCAACGGTCATGATGGTTTCAAAGATGCTGGGTAATGGGTTTGTGCCAGGAAAAGGCCTGGGGGCTGAGCTTCAGGGGATTGTTCAACCTGTCTCTTTGCCCAAGAATTTAGAGACCTTTGGATTAGGGTTCAAACCTAATGCGGCAGATGTAAAACAAGCGCGGAAAATGAAGAAGAGAGTTTGGTTTCTTCCCAAACCAGTTCCGCGTCTCTCAAGATCCTTTATTAGAGCAAGTGCCACGGGGTCACCGGTCCCGAAAATCCTCAGACCATTGATTGGGACGGACGGGGATTTGAATCAGAGTTTCGAAAGGCTGTTTGCCGATGTCCATGTGATAGAAGTTGGAGAGGATTCCAGCGGAGCAGACATACAGTTTGTGGGGCCTGAGGCCAAAACCAACAATTGGACGGTTACTCCTCTTCCTATTCAGGGAGAGTCCTGGTAGTAGGCTTTGATTTTTCTTTCTTGTTTTTCGGATTATTCCAGGGTGTAATCTAAATCTCATTTTATTTTGTACAAGTGTGAACCCTGTTATCCCGCATTTTTAATAAAATTCTCTTTTCTTGTCTCATTTTAATTTTGTTTTGTTCTTTCCTCTTTTTGAACAGTTCTCTTTTTACTGGTTCTAATGAAATGGCATGCACAACGGATCTTCGACCTAGTCTAATAAATAAATCTAACTCCGACTTAATTACACAAGAGATCTGTTATGACGATGAGTCTGAATATGACGAGGATGAAGCCTTCGAAGAAATAAACCGAGAACTGTGCCAATTTGAAGAGAAACCCAAGCCTAATCTGAATGACACCGAGGCTGTAAATCTAAGGGATGCAGATAACATCAGAGAAACCAAAATTAGCATCCAAATTGAGCCAAACGTCAGGGAGGAATTAATCAAAACCCTCATTGAGTTCAAAGATGTTTTTGCATGGTCATATGACGATATGCTGGGATTAAGCACCGATCTAGTGGTTCACAAATTGCCCACTGACCCGGCATACCCTTCGGTCAAGCAAAAACTGAGGAAGTTTAAAACAGAGATGAGTGTGAAGATCAAAGAAGAGGTGACTAAGCAGCTGCATGCAAAAGTTATTCGGGTCACTCGATATCCCGATTGGTTGGCCAATGTGGTACCAGTGCCGAAGAAGGATGGGAAAATCAGGGTATGCGTCGACTACCGCAATCTCAACAAAGCAAGTCCTAAGGATAATTTTCCATTGCCCAACATCCATATCCTAATCGATAATTGTGCTGGGCGCGAGATCGGATCCTTTGTGGACTGCTATGCAGGATATCATCAGATCTTAATGGACGAAGAAGATGCGGAAAAGATAGCTTTCATTATACCATGGGGAACTTACTGCTACCGGGTAATGCCATTCGGACTGAAGAATGCTGGGGCAACGTACATGCGAGCAATGACTACTGTGTTTCACGACATGATACACAAAGAAATTAAAGTGTACGTAGATGATGTGATCATAAAGTCTTGGCGTCAGGAAGACCATGTAGCAGACCTAAGGAGATTCTTTCAAAGACTTCGAAGGTATGATATTAAGCTCAACCCGGCCAAATGCGCCTTCGGGGTTCCATCAGGAAAGCTATTAGGATTCATCGTTAGTCGACAGGGTATTGAGTTGGACCCATCCAAGATTTTCCACCGCCAAAGAACAAAACAGAGGTAATGAGTCTATTGGGAAGACTAAATTATATCAGCAGGTTCATCGCTCAACTCACAGCGACTTGTGAACCCATATTTTTGGCTACTGAAGAAAGATGCTGCGATAGACTGGACGGCGGAGTGTCAAGAGGCTTTTGACCAGATCAAAGAGTATCTGTCTCATCCACCTATGTTGGTTCCACCTGAGCCGGGGAGACCATTAATTCTTTATCTGACGGTCCTGGAGAATTCGTTTGGCTGCGTATTGGGGCAACACGACATTACCGGGAGGAAGGAGCATGCCATTTATTATCTTAGCAAGAAGTTTACAATATACGAGGTTAAGTACACTCAACTCGAGAGGACATGTTGCGCCCTGACTTGGGTGGCTCAGAAATTGAAGCACTTTTTGTCCTCATATACTACTTATCTCATATCCCGTTTGGATCCATTAAAGTACATTTTCCAGAAACCTATGCCTACAGGGAGGTTAGCAAAATGGCAAATTTTGCTCACAGAGTTTGATATCGTCTATGTGACGAGGACGGCCATGAAAGCCCAAGCGCTGGCCGATCACATGGCTGAGAATCCCGTTGATGAAGAATACGAGCCTTTGAGGACGTATTTCCCAGACGAGGAAGTAATGCATACAGGTGAGCTAGAATTACCCGAGGAACCAAGCTGGAAGCTTTTCTTTGATGGAGCCGCAAACGAAAAAGGGGTTGGAATAGGAGTAGTACTCATTTCTGAAACAGGACATCACTACCCTGTTACAGCTCAGCTACGCTTCTATTGTACCAACAACATGGCAGAGTATGAAGCATGCATTCTGGGTCTGCGACTAGCTGCAGACATGGATGTCCAGGACGTTTTGGTCCTGGGAGACTCGGACCTCCTGGTGCATCAGATTTAGGGTGAGTGGGAAACACGGGATTTGAAACTCATACCATATCGACAATGTTTGCACGATCTGAGCAAGCGATTTCGATCAGTGGAATTCAGACATATCCCGAGAGTCCACAATGAGGTTGCAGATGCATTGGCCACCTTAGCATCAATGTTACATCACCCCGACAAAATGTATGTTGACCCGTTGCACATTCAGGTTCGTGATCAGCATGCTTATTGCAACGCGGTAGAGGAGGAAGTAGATGGTGAGCCATGGTTTTATGACATAAAGGAGTACCTCAAAATGGGGATATATCCGGAGCAGGCCACTGGAGACCAAAAAAGAGCCCTTCGGCGTTTGTCAAATGGTTTCTTCCTCAGTGGAGGAGTGTTGTACAGAAGAACCCCGGACTTGGGATTGTTAAGATGTATAGACGCCGGTCAAGCCACGACGGTTATGGCAGAGGTGCATGCTGGAGTCTGTGGGCCACATATGAGCGGATATGTATTGGTAAAGAAGATTCTTTGAGCAGGGTACTATTGGCTCACTATGGAGTATGATTGCATCAACTTCGTGAGAAAATGCCATCAATGTCAGATACACGGAGATCTGATTCATTCTTCGCCGACAGAGTTGCATACAATGTCCGCGCCATGGCCATTTATTGCATGGGGCATGGATGTCATTGGGCGTATCGAGCTGGCAGCAGCCAACGGCCATAGGTTCATTCTGGTGACCATCGACTACTTCACCAAGTGGGTTGAAGCTAAAAATTTCAAGTCGGTAACCAAGAAGGCAGTGGTGGATTTTGTTCATTCCCATATCATCTGCAGATTTGGGGTCCCAAAAGTGATCATCACGGACAACGGTGCCAATCTTAACAACAATTTGATGAGAGAGGTATGCCAACTATTTAAGATTACATACTGCAATTCCACCCCATACCGTCCCAAGGCGAATGGGGCAGTTGAAGCAGCCAATAAGAACATCAAGAAGATACTGAGGAAGATGGTAGAAGGATCTAGACAATGGCATGAGAAATTGCCCTTTGCCTTGTTGGGTTATCGCACTACAGTCCGGACTTCCATAGGTGCAACTCCTTATTTGTTGGTATACGAAACTGAAGCAGTGATACCAGCAGAGGTCGAAATTCCGTCCCTCCGAATTGTCGCTGAAGCCGGGATTGACGATGACGAATGGGTCAAAACTCGACTGGAGCAGTTGAACTTAATAGATGAAAAGAGATTGGCAGCAGTGTGTCATGGCCAGTTGTATCAGAAAAGAATGGCGAGGGCATACAATAAGAAGGTGCGCCCCAGAAAATTCAAAGTAGGGCAGCAGGTATTGAAACGGATCCTCCCACATCAGATCGAAGCAAAAGGCAAGTTTGCCCCAAATTGGCAAGGGCCTTATGTCGTGACCAGAGTGTTATCCAACGGCGCTGTATGTCTAACAGATATCGAGGGAAGATGCATTGACATGGCTATCAATTCTGATGTAGTCAAAAGATATTATGCGTAATTTCTTTGATTATGATAGTTATTGGTTCGTTTGTTTGTACTTGGTACCTATTGGATAATGAAATGACGGAGGCAATTCTTTCTTCTATCCAAACACTTTTAACCTTTGTTTCCCCCCTTTGAGCCTTATTTATTCCTTCATACCCCTCTTTTTGGGCCGGTAGGAACTACGTTTGACCTGATTCCTCAAAGAGGATACGTAGGCGCCTTAGGGCTCGGTCATAGTGCACCATAGTGTGCATAATATGCATGGCTCCACACAACGTAAATATAAAAATCTCCCAAGCAAAACTGGGGCAGGAGTTATGTTTTTGAAGTTTCAAAAATGGGTTGATTCCAAGAGTTGTAATGTTTCACCCGTCAAAGTTATTTTTGAATTTTTTGATAGCCTTTCTTTAAACCCACACAAAACCAACATCGATGTCCAAAATAGAGATCCCGATCAATATCCGAGAGGTGCCAAGTCAGGCAAATGAAAGTCGAGAATAATACGCTAAATCCCAGCAAGGAAGGGGATCATAAACTGGAAATGAATTGATGGCCGAAAAGAATCTCCGAAAGAGAGAGTCATATCGGCAACACTCCAATCCCCTGTTGAAAGATAAAATGAGAGTCTTATCGGTGAAAACCTTCACATGCACCATAAGGCGACGAGAGCTGAGAGAAAAGAGAGAGTCTTATTAGTGAAAACCCCTCGAAGGGCACTATAAGACGACAAGATATATTGGCAAAAAGGATCCGCATTTGCGAAGAGGTGGGCACCTATTTATCCCCAGCAAGTAAGGCCATCAGGAAGATTGATTGATACAAATAGACTGGGTCGAGTAATCCGTAATGCACAACATGATCGTTGGGACCAGTTATACCGTCCAGATAAGTTCTTTCCTTTTCTTCTCCCCCAACATTTGTTCAAAAAGATTTTTTTCTTTTCTATTTTTTTTTCTTTGTCTAAAAAGACTTCTTCCAGAAATTTGTTTGGAGAAAGACTTTTCAGAATTTACTACCAGGGGCCAAAATGGTACAAAGCAAAATGCGAAGGGCACAGGCCAAAGCCAAGGCAATAGGACAAAAGGCGTTTGTTGCAAAACCAAATGGCACACTGGCCTAGAAAGTTAAGGGGAACATGAAGAAAAGAGGAAAACGACGTTTGAAGGACTTGTGGAAAAAGTTCCAAGAAGATCCCCATCAAGAACTGCAATAAATCACGGAACAAGGTCCAAGGTGGTCAGACACCACAGGAAGGGATAAATGGAAAACCATCCCCCAAAAAAATACCATCCCCAGCAGACATACCATCCCTAGCAGACATGTCATCCCCAGCAAGCAACTTTATCCCCAACCAATTTTGGGAGCACGAAGCGGGGAAGGGATAAATGGAAAACCATCCCCAGCAAGAATACCATCCCCAGCAGACATGTCATCCCCAGCAAACAACTTTATCCCCAACCAGTTGCGGGAGCAAAGAGCAAAGGAAAGGGAGAGGAAAAATCATCCACGCAGCAGGAATGACATGATCACTCACCATGTTAAAACTAACGAAATTTTCTTTGATTTCTACAGGAAAATAAAGGTTGATGATGGCGGAAAGACACGCCACAAAGAAGGTCCCCAAAACCGGGGCAGAAAATTTTCTGCCGTTGTCAAAATTTTTCTCGGGGAAACGAGGGAATAAATCCAAATACTTTTTTCTCTTTTCATTTCGTGTTCTAGGCCGCCCACCAGTATAATGCGGGAATACATTTCTGTCTTTTCATTTCATGTTCTAGGTCGCCCACCAGTATAATGAGGGAATACATTTCTGTCTTTTCATTTCATGTTCTAGGTCGCCCACCAGTATAATGCGGGAATACATTTCTGTCTTTTCATTTCATGTTCTAGGTCGCCCACAAGTATAATGCGGGAATACATTTATGTTTTTCATTTCATGTTCTAGGTCGCCCACCAGTATAATGCGGGAATACATTTCTGTTTTTCATTTCATGTTCTAGGTCGCCCACTAGTATAATGCGGGAATACATTTCTGTCTTTTCATTTCATGTTCTAGGTCGCCCACCAGTATAATGCGGGAATACATTTATGTCTTTTCATTTCATGTTCTAGGTCGCCCACCAGTATAATGCGGGAATACATTTATGTTTTTCATTTCATGTTCTAGGTCGCCCACCAGTATAATGCGGGAATACATTTCTGTTTTTCATTTCATGTTCTAGGTCGCCCACCAGTATAATGCGGGAATACATTTCTGTCTTTTCAGTTCATGTTCTAGGTCGCCCACCAGTATAACGAGGGAATACATTTCATATTTTCGCATTCAGGTGCCCACCTGTATAACGAGAGGAATACTTTTCAGTCTTATACTGCAGGTCTTGAAATCAGTAACCCAACGGAAGGTAGAAGGTTACAACAGGAATCCCCAGTAGGAAATAATAAAAACTCCCCAGCGCCGGAAAGCAGAAGGTTGCAACAAGAGGTCCCAGCACAAATCTAAGCGCATGAGTCAAAAGGAAGAAAAAAAGCATCTTGAAAGAAGCGACATGCGAATATTAAATTATGCCCAGTATAACAAATCTGATGAAGAAAGCCGTACCCCCAGAGGAACCACCAAAAAGCTTAATGAAGGAAGCCATATCTCCAGTGGACCGAACAAAGTGATGAACACCGACATTCAGAAAAGAAAAAGGCCAGTGCCATCCCCAAATTCACAAGAAGAAAAGCACCGGAAGAAATATAAGCCGACAAGAAAGCAAGGCAACAAGGACAAGTTGAAGATAGATGAGATCTTATGATCCGTAGTCTAGTCTAGCTTCTTATTTTCTTTTAAGCACGGTGTAACAAGGAGATCGGTAAGCAGTGATAACAGCATGCAATAGCAGTAACATTGGAGTCCCATGGTAGTCCCAGCTACCAAAATTTCCTGAACTATATTAACCTGATTCCCTTCTAGCCAGGTATATGTAGGAAACCTTTGAAGCAAAAGTTCGGTTAAATCTTTTTCCAAAAAATGCTTCACACGGAGTATTCCAACGGGCAAAAATCGCTCGTATCAGCTCACTTTATCTTTGCACGAAAACTCTTTGTGTTTTTGGACAAAGAGGGGCAGCTGTGAGCACGTGATTTTTGCTTCATGGAAACTACTCCAAAATAAATCGGAAAAGAAATAAAACAAGTTACCCCCGGGTACAATTTTGAGGATTTATGTGACATTTTGATAATTGTTCTGTCCGTAAATGCTCGCCTCGCTATAGTTAGAAAATACAAAAATACATGCTGCAAGCATTTAGGAATAATTGGTGCATTTAGGAATTAGTTAATTATACTTTGGTTGTGTAAAAGCGAAAATCACAAAATACGCATTTTTGTTGTCATCGTAATTTTATTAAAATGTTTTAATTCGTGTAATATTTGTTGTTAGGTATTAATTAATATTTGTATGTTTAATTTTGGTTTTTAGGAATTTTTGTCTAAATTATAAGAGGGAAAATATCTGATTTGGGCCGAAAATTCAACTGAAAATCGGGCCCAAACAAATACAGTGACCCAGTCCAAACCAGGTCTTCTAGGGACGCCCCCCAAACGACGCCGTATGAGGCGTTTGATCTAAATCGTCCGTCCCACCTAATCCAACGATCCCCTAGCTTTCCCCAGCACCCGACCCGTTTAAACCTTACGCCGAACCATTCCCATTTAAGGGAGACGACGTTGTTTCCTGGTGCCAGATAGATCCTGGCCATAGATCCAACTCGATCCAACGACCAGGATCTAATCCCTTACCCCATATATAAATCATTCATCACACCCCACGCCCCCATCCGAACACCCCCCCTTCATCGTCCCAAACCCAAACCCAAACCCAGACCTCCCAAACCCTGGCCGCCCTAAGCTTCCTTCGCCTGAAACCCGGCGACATCTACACCGTCGGTCACCCCTCTAACACCATAGCACCTCCTTCACTCCCTGAACCCAAATCTGTTACCCCCTTGCCTCGAATCATCCCCCTTCATCTCGAATCTTGATTTGAAGATTCGAGCCCAACCCCGATCTATACCAACCCACCCCGAATTCATACCAGCCACTATCCTGCCCTCACTCGTGACCAAACTAAGCTTGATTTGGTCCGAATCTACCCACAAATCCTCAAGCCCCAAATCGGACTGATTCGAACCCTAGAACACAAGGACCTTGGAATCCGGCCAGTTTAACAGAGGGTTGGGGTCTAATAGACCTTAATCGAAGTGTTCTCGGTTGAGAACACCTCTATTAAGGTCTTTTCGACCCCAAAGTGGGCAAATCCAGTCAAAGCTGGGGTCGTTTGTTGTTAAGCTTTCAGACTGAGTTCCCTCTTTCTTTTCTATTTTTGTTTAAATGTTGTTTTAGTTTGTCAGCATGTTTAATTAGTTTGTTTGGTATTTCTGATATTTCCTTCCAATTTGTCCTCCGTCTTCGTAAGACCTTTTATTTGGTGGATTGTTCTTCTGTTTATGTTTGAATACGTATGATAAGATGCATATTCAATTTGATTAATATCGTCGAGCAGATATATCATATGGGTTCCCTGTGTCGTGCAAAATTGTTGAAGGCAGTTGATGCCCTATTCGTTTGTTTGTTTGATCGACTGATTGTTCTACGTTATAATTAGTATAGTCGATTAGATAAACGTCGTCGATTAGTTTTATAGGACTGAATGTGCAAATATTCTGATTCGTATGGCTTCTTATGACTGATCGAATCATTGTCGTTTAGCTGATTGTTTGACATTATCTGTATATTGGTTTTTAACTGCAATGTAATAGCTAGAGTTTAGTTTAGGTCAGCTTGAATTAGAACTTTCAGAAGTCCAAAAATTCCTACTACTGAAGTAGGGTAATACAGTAATAATCAAGGGTTGACAAGGGTAGTTTGGGGGTGTGAAAAGAGCATAAATGATTAGTTTAAGTGAGCTGACAATAGGGTACTGAAATAGGATTAAACTAATGCAATAGTGGGGAACCAAACTTGGTAGCATGAGGGTAATTAAATATTATAGGCTGCCCATGCCTTTTGGCAGAAAACACATGCTAAGGGGCTGTCAGGAGGATGAGCATTGGGCATTTTTGATTAGTTTAAAGGAGTTATGGGCAGAGTTGAGGGCTGGGGAAACGAGGCAGCCTGGGGCTAGCTTGTATTTAGCCTATAAATAGGCTCATTTAAGGTGGAGAAAAGGGGGTTAGACATTAGAGGTTAAAAAGGTTAGGAAATCAGAAATTAAGGCAGAACACTAAGATTTCAGAGTTTGAAAAGCTTTCAGCTGCTGTTTTGCTGAACCTTTACAAGTCAGAAATAGGCTGAAAGTTGAGCTAATTTTCCAAAACTAAAAGAGTAGTTTGAGAGAGAAATAGAGTGTTTAAAGCTGAAACTCCACACCAAGGAGTTGGAGGCTTTTTTTTCTTTTTTCTGGGATTTTCCTTTTGTTTGTCAGAAACCAGAAATCACTGATTTTCATGTACCAGTCTGCTGTGTTGGGACACTGCTGGATTCTAGTTTAGTTTTCTTGGTTCTTTACTCGCTAAAAACTGTTTCAGTTGAGTGTCTTGGTTTTCTGTTTGGACTGAAAGTCTACTGGTTGTTGCTGTTGGGTTTTTCTGAATTTTCAGCTAGGCATTCTCTTAAGTTGCTGTTGAGTTTTGGTCTATTATTGGGCTGTCCCTGTTGCTGCTGTTGCTGTGTTGTTGCATACTGCCCTGCTGATCATTCCTCCTCCTTCTTTTGCTTTCCTATACCAGGTACACGACTGATAAACTGTCAATATAAGCTGAAATTTGAGGCATGAATACAAAGAAAGTTGGAAGAGTTGAAGTTATTTCAAATCAGCTTTAGAAAAATTTATTGAAACAATAGGTCGCCTGCATGATAGTTTACTTTCCCTAATAGAACTATGTGGTTAGCTGTGATGTAGTTGAACTTTTATACCTATCATTCAGTTGGAAAACTATATGTGTTGCTTATAATTGAAAGGGATTGATGTTGTAGTATCCATGTTCTATTAATTCATTATTGTGTTTGTCAAGAAGCATGTTAGGTACCCAATAGTTCTTTCTTAAACAAATGGTCTGTTTTAAGTTGTTAGGAATATGATTTGATTAAGGCAAACAATACATCGCATTTCAGCTTTTTCCCCCTTTTTGTTTATAAATGTTAAACACATATCAAATAAGTTGAATAGGCCCCATTGGAATAAGAGTGGCCCAGGCCGAATTTAACTTCATGCACATTAGGCCTGGGCCCATAACTGCCAAACGGACTACCCGTGTCGCGTCCCTCTTTCAACAAATCACGTTCGAAACTTAACTATAATAACTCATAAGTTTGTAAATACAGTAGGTCCTTTCCATTTTTTAGAGACAAACAAAGATAGGAAATCATAGTTGCTTTTAGGTTTGCATTTAAATAAAAAGGAGATGAGCCTCGCCCAAATAAAATACATAAATTGCGGGGCCCTCGTTAAATGTATATATATTAAATATTTATATTCTGGGACGGGTCGTTTAGCAAATTTCACGGCTTTTCCCCAAAGTAACAACACGCTAGTTCTTTAGGACGCGTCTTAATTAATCTTATTTTTCTTAAATTCGGGTGCGCATTTCATGCGACCCAAATCCAAATCCCAAAACATTGAATAAAAATGTGTTCCGGATTGCGGGTGCATTTCATATGACGCCATCCAAAGACATGTTTTAAACGATGTTCACATTCTTTTAAAATATAATAATAAAAGTGGTAAAGAGTTAAAACTTGCACATGAGCGCATAATTATATAAAATCAGATAAACAAGCCAAATATGATAGTTAAGCGACCGTGCTAGAACCACGGAACTCGGGAATGCCTAACACCTTCTCCCGGATTAACAGAATTCCTTATCCGGATTTTTGGTTCACGGACTGTAATACAGAGTCATTCTTTTCCTCGATTCGGGATTAAATTGGTGACTTGGGACACCCTAAATCTCCCAAGTGGCGACTCTGAAATAAACAAACAAATCCTGTTTCGATTGTCCTTTAATTGGAAAAATTCCTTCACTCCTCGCGGGGGGCGGAAAAAGGAGGTGTGACAGCGTCAGGATGATATGACTGTGCTGCAGTATGAGATAAGGTTTTTTGTGTTATCCCGTCATGCTATTTGGTTGGTTCCTACAGACATGGAGAGGATCATGAGGTTTATGATGGCCTCACGTATCGGCTACAGATTCTTATGACCAGAGAGAGGGTGTTTGGTGCTTCTTTTGAGGAGGTGGTTGATATTGCCCGAGAAATAGAGTCAATTCGCCGCTAGGAGTGAGTTGGGAGGGAGGCCAATAGGCCTCGGGGATCTAGCAGGTTTTGGGGTGTTCCTTCTGGAGGTCAGTTCCAGCACGACAGAGGTCGTCCATTCATACATGCTCAGTCAGCTCGTCTAGGTCACCTTGGAGGATCGTCTGGCTATGGTTCTCACAGTTCACATCAGGGCCACTCATCTCTTAGTACCCTTCCAGCTTAGAGCTTGACTCATGCACCAGTAGTTCAGGCTCATCTATGCCTGGTTCTTCTAGTGGATATCCCGGTGCTCAAGGCTCCCTTCAGTCGCCACCGCCATTTGCCAAGAGAGGTTGCTTTGAGTGTGAAGATTTGGGTCATATCAAGAGATTATGTCCCCGCCTAACGTGAGGTTCATCCCAATAGAGGATTCAGCCTTTGGATTCCGCACCAGTTACTTCCCTACCCGCCCAGCCAGCTCGGAGTGAAGGTCAGTCAACTAGGGGTCACCTTAGAGGGGGAGGCCAATCAGGTGGCGGTCATGCCCATTTCTATGCACTCCCTGTCAGACCCGATGCTATTGCTTCAGATGCTGTTATCACAGGTACTATCTCAGTTTTCCACAGGGATGCCTCTGTATTATTTGATCCTAGTTCCACTTTTTCGTATGTGTCATCATATTTTGCTCATTATCTGGATACACCCCGCAAGTCTCTGGTTTTATCTGTTTGTGTATCTACTCCGGTGGGTGATACTATTGTTATAGACCGCGTATATCAGTCTTATGTGGTGACTATTAGGGGTTTGGAGAACCGAGTAGACCTTTTGCTGCTTAGTATGGTTGATTTTGATGTGATATTGGGCATGGATTGGTTGTCTCTATGCTAAGCTATTCTGGACTGTCATGCTAAGATGGTGACATTGGCTTTGACGGGGGTTCCATGGATTGAGTGGTGAGGTTCATCGGGTTATGTTTCCAGTAGAGTGGTTTCATACTTGAAGGCCCAGCGGATGGTTGAGAAGGGTTATCTTTCTTATTTGGCCTTTGTAAGGGATGTTAGTGCAGCGAGTCCTACTATTGATTTAGTTCCAGTGGTGAGAGATTTCCCGGAAGTATTTCTTGCAGGCCTGCCGGGCATGCCGCCGGACAGGGATATTGACTTCGGTATTAATTTGGTGCCAGGCACTCATCCTATTGCTATTCCACCGTATCGTATGGCACCGACTGAGTTGAAAGAGTTAAAAGAGCAGCTTCAGGAACTCCTTGATAAGGGGTTTATTCGGCCTAGTGTGTCACCTTGGGGTGCACCTATTCTATTTGTAAAGAAGAAGGATGGCATTATGAGAATGTGCATTGATTACAGGCAGTTGAACAAAGTCACAATCAAGAACAAGTATCCTTTGCCTCGCATTGATGATTTATTCGACCAGTTTCAAGGAGCGAGAGTGTTCTCCAAGATTTATCTCAGGTCAGGGTACCATCAGTTGAAGATCATGGACTCAGACATTCTTAAGATAGCTTTCAGGAGCCGATACAATCATTATGAGTTCCTTGTTATGTCTTTTGGGATGACCAATGCCCCAACAACGTTCATGCATTTGATGAAAAACATGTTTTAGCCTTATCTCGACTCATTTGTTATTGTATTCATTGATCATATTCTGGTATACTCACGTAGCCAGGAGGAGTACGCTGAGCATTTGAGAGTGGTATTGCAGCAGTTGAGGGAGGTGAAACTTTATGCAAAGTTCTCCAAGTATGAGTTTTGGCTCAGTTCAGTGGCATTCTTGGGGGAACGTGGTGTCCAGTGAGGGTATTCAGGTTGATCTGAAAAAGATAGAGGCGGTCCAGAGTTGGCTCAGACCATCCTCAGCCGTAGAGATTCGTAGCTTTCTTGGTTTGGCAGGTTATTACCATTAGTTCATTCAGGGATTTTCATCTATTGCATCACCCTTGACCAAATTTACCCAAAAGGGTACCCCTTTCAGGTGGTCGAATGAGCGTGAGGCGAGCTTTCAAAAGCTCAAGAACGCCTTAACCACAACTCTAGTGTTAGTTCTTCCATCAGCTTCAGGTTCTTATGCAGTATATTGCGATGCTTCTCGGGTCGGCATTGGGTGTATGTTGATACGGGAGGGTAGAGTGATTTCTTATGCTTCTCGTCAGTTGAATCCCCATGAGAAGAATTACCCTGTTCATGATTTAGAATTGGCTTCCATTGTTCATGCGTTGAAGATTTGGATGCATTATCTCTATGGTGTATCTTGTGAGGTGTTTACTGATCATCAACACCTCCAACACTTGTTCAAATAGAAGGATCTCAATTTGAGGCAATAGAGATGGTTGATCTGCTAAAGGACTATGATATTACTATTCTGTATCATCCGGGGAAGGCCAATGTGGTGGCCGATGCCTTGAGTAAGAAGGCAGTGAGTATGGATAGTCTTGCATTCGTTCTTGTTGGTGAGATACCCTTTGTAATTGATGTTCAGGATTTGGCCAATCAGTTTGTGAGGTTGGATATTTCGGAGCCCAGTCGGATCCTAGCTTATGTGGCTTTTCGGTCTTCCTTGTTTGATCGTATCAGAGAGCAGCAATATAATGATCCTCATTTGTTAGTCCTCAGGGACAGAGTTCAGCGCGAAAATGCCAGAGATGTGATTATTAGTGATGATGGGGTATTGAGGATGCAGGGCCAGATATATGTGCCCAATGTAGATGGACTTTAGGAATTGATTCTAGATCCCAGTTTCCATCATTTCAGATAGAGATACTCAGTTTACATCGCAGTTTTGGAGGGCCGTGTAGCGAGAGTTGGGTACTCAGGTTGCATTGAGCACAACTTTTCACCCTTAGACGGACGGATAGTCCGAGCGCACTATTCAGATATTGGAGGACATGTTATGCACTTGTGTCATTGATTTTGGGGGTTTATGGGACTAGTTTCAATCGCTCGCAGAGTTTGCTTACAACAACAGTTATCAGTCGAGTATTCAAATGGCTCCGTATGAGGCTTTATATGGGAGATGGCATAAATCTCTAGTAGGTTGTTTGAGCCGGACGAGGCTAGGCTTTTGGGTACAGACTTGGTAATTGATTCTTTGGACAAGGTGAAAGTGATTAAGTAGCGGCTTCATACAGCTCAGTCAAGACAAAAGAGTTATGTTGATAGAAAGGTTCGTGACGTGTCTTATATGGTTGAGAAGGTTCTACTAAAGGTTTCACCCATGAAGTGTGTTATGACATTTAGGAAGAAGGGCAAGTTAAGCCATAGGTTCATTGGGCCTTTTGAGGTGCTTCAGAGTATTGGGGAGGTAGCTTATGAGTTTACTTTTCCACCTAGCTTGTCGGGCGTGCATCCAGTATTTTATGTTTCTATGCTCAGGAATTATATTAGCGATCCGTCTTATGTTTTGGATTTCAGCATGGTTCTGTTAGATGGTGATTTGACTTATGATGTGGAGCCAGTGGCTATTTTGGAGCGGCAGGTCCGAAAGTTGAGATCAAAGGATATAACTTCAGTGAAAGTGCAGTGGAGAGGTCGGCCCGTGGAGGAGGCTACTTGGGAGTCCGAGCAGGAGATGCGGAGCAAATATCCACACCTATTTGAGGCTTCAGGTATGTTTCTAGACTCGTTCGAGGATGAATGTTTGTTTAAGAGAGGGAGGATGTAACGACCCGGCCGGTTGTTTCGAGAGTTATAGCCTTGTTCTCCCATTTTGTCAACATCCTATCAACTTTACCAGCTTAAGCCTTCTCAAAAGAGACTAAGTGTCTCAATTCTCCCCAAAACCACTCCAAAACCGAACCAACTAATGTGGTCGTTTCGAGAGTTATAGCCCCGTTTTCCCATTTTGTGCTTCATTTTGTGTTCTTCAGCTGTATTTGATCGTATCGCATTAGTTGGTTCGGAGTGGTTTTGGGGAGAATTGAGACACTTAGTCTCTTTTGAGAAGGCTTAAGCTGGGAAAGTTGACAAGATGTTGACATATGAGTAAAAGACCTCGGATTTGAATTTTGATGGTTGAGTTAGCTTCGTTAGGTGATTTTGGACTTAGGAGCACATCCGAAATGTGATTTGCAGGTCCATGGTAGAATTAGGCTTGAATTGGCGAAAGTGGGAAATTTGGTGATTTTGGTTGGTAGTGGAAAATTTGTTATCGGGGTCGGAATAGAATTCCGGAATTTGGAGTAAATTCGTAGTATCATTTGTGTTTTGTGTGCAAAATTTCAGGTCATTCGGAGATAATTTGGTAGGTTCCATCATCGTTTGTGGAATTTGGAAATGTAGAAGTTATTAGGCTTGAATCTGAGTGTAGTTTGGTGTTTTGATGTTGTTCTGAGGGATTAGAAGGTTCGACTAAGTTCGAATGATGTTATGGGATGTGTTGGTATGTTTGGTCGAGGTCCCGAGGGTCTGGGGGCGAGTTTCGGGTGGTTATCAGATCACTATTTGGATTTGGAAGTTTGAAATATCTGATATCTGGTGTTGGAAAGTTGCAAGTCTCGGATCTTGGAGGTGCGGCCGCGAGGTGGATATCGCGGACCGCGGTAGAAGAAATGTGGCTGCGGTAGGAAGTTCATGGACAGTGGAAAGAAAAGGGGTCAGTTATGCAGCCGTGGTGGATTTTACGCGGACCGCGGAAGGTAAGGCTCGAGGTTCGCGGCCGCAATGGAATTACACGGACTGCGGTGAGGCATGTGCGGCCGCAGTGAGAAATACGCGGACCGCGGAATAGAAGTTTAGAGGGCACTATGTAAGTGAGGTTTAGGGTTTTATTTTAAATCTTGGACTTTGGGAGCTCGGTTTGAGGCGAATTTTCGGGAGTTTTTCAAGGAAATCATTGCGGTAAGTAATTGTAACTCAGTTTTGGCTAATATTCATGAATATATCATTGAATCATCCTTCAATTTGTGATTTGGGAAAATTTGGTGGAGTTTCATAAAATGGATTTTTGGGAATTGAAATCCTATTCGATATCGGATTTGAGTGAAACTAGTATGGTCAGTCTTATAATCGAATGGGTTGTGGGATTTTGTGACTTTTGTCGGAATTTGAGACGTGGGTCCCGGGGACCGGCTTTTGAGTTGACTTTTTGACTTTTGACCTAAAGCTTAGCATTTTCTTATAGGATTGATTCCTTTAGCTCGTGTTGATTGTATCAAATTATTTGTGGCTTGATTCGAGGCATTTGGAGGCCGGTTCCAGAGGCAAGGGCGTAGCAGATTAGGATTTGGCTTGGTTTGACGTAAGTGACGCTTTCAAACTTGGTTCTGAGGGTTCGAAACCCTGAACTACGTGTTATGTGATCAGTATTGAGGTGATGCACATGCCAAGGGACGGGCGTGCGGGCGGGCACCGTATTAATTGTGGCTTGGTGTTGATACCTAATTTTACCCTCGTTTTTCAATATATGTATATATACTTTCAAAATAGTGCATATAAATCATCATTTTGATTTATGAGTACACACAAGTATTTTATATAATATTTCATAATATTTAAAGGCTTTAAATTAATTTATTTCTCCATTTTATTATATAAATATTCAATAATTACCCTCCAAATTATTTTTATGATGATTTAATCATCTAAATATATCATTTATATCAATATAAGGTTTTAAATATTTTCAGTGCCTCTCCTATAATTGCAATTGCATTTTTGGCCAAATTGCATATTTTTGCAATAATAGCCCATACACATACAAAACTACATTATTTTTTGCAAAATTAACTTTTTATATTTTTATAATGTTAGGTAATTATTTTTAATCATTTTTAGGTGCAAATGATATTTTATTATTTATTTATCACTTTTATAAATTATTTATTTGATTAAAATCGAGTATTTACGATTTAGCCCTATATTCCTCCTTAATTTTGGACCTAAATTATCCAGCCCCAGCCCAATAACTCCTGAACCCAAATCAAATAACCCCCAGCACAACTGGTTAAACTAACCCGACCCAGAACCCCCAATTAATCGATACCCCTACCATTTTAAATTAACCAAACCCCCTAACCCTAAATCACTATTCACCACTCCACCACCATTGAACCCTCCCATCTCTCATCTTTTACGAAACCTAGCCGCCGTCTTTCTTAACCCCTCCAAATCCGGCCCCAAAATGAAATTCACCATGGATTCTCTTTCCTTATTTACCTCCTCTCACTACTAGTTACTCATTTATTGTGTTACCCAGAAGCTTGCCTAAACATGTCAAGCGGATCTCTTCAATTTCAAACCAAAAACTGGTTCATTTAATTGACCTTTTCCGTCTATGTTCGTTCTTGTTCTTTTATAGTATGAATCTCTATGAATCTTTGTGTATATTTGAGATTCTTACTTACCCTAAAAGTAGGGTTTCCAGATCTCTTTAGATCGAACTTAAATTGGTTCGATTCCTGATTTTAAGTGTTATTATGTCTATGTTCTTCCCATGTTATACCATGTGACCAATTTTTGTTATATTTTTGTCAATATTCATTTTCCCTAAAACTAGGGTTTGAGACTTTTCCCCTTTTCTTACTGGTTTGATGAATCTTTCCTTTTCTGTGTTCGATTACTCTCTTTCCTTGTGTTTCCCTAATTTTTACTTTAGTATTTGCTATAAATATTCCGAACAATTTGTGTTTTGGTATTTTTGTGTATTTTCCTTATATATTCTAAACGATTTTTGTATGTTTCCCTAATTTTTACTTCTAGTATTTGCCTTAAATATCCTGAACAATGATTTTGTGTGTTTCCCTGATTTACTGAATCCTTGATTTGTGCCCTAAATTAGCTCTAATTGACTTCGGAATATTTTCTTTCTAACCTATTAGTATCTGAATAATTTGTTTCCATGATTATGTGTTAATTCCTACAATTATATAAACCCCTCCCTATTCCCCTTTAAGAGGGGACTGGAATCATTAACATTCACTAAAAAGCTAAATTTATTACTCTTGTTCTCTCATATTCTTGTTCTATATTCTGATTCCTGACCGGCTGGAAGCCAAGGCCAGAAATTCTGGGTTTTGCTACTGGGACTTTGCTCTTTCTTGTTTTCGATAACTGGTGAGTTATTGAATCCTTTGCAAATCCTTTCCTATGTGTCTGTAGCTTGCATGTGTTTTTACTTCTGAAGATCATAGCTTAATGCGTTTTCTGGGCTGTTCTCGTATGCAATTCTGACTGTATTGCTCAATGTTAGGCTTTTCTAATCTAAATTCCATTATGTTTGTTGTCTGAAACATGCTTGGACCTGAGTTAATTAAGTTTTCTCTATGTTTGCCTAGCCTATGTGTTACTGATGGTTAGAACCTTTGTATTTTAGCCTCTTCTTATATGTTTGATTTTGGTAGCAATCCTGTCACTTAAGCATGCCTTACTTACAAAAGTTCTTGCAATGACCTCCTTTCATCCTATTTGAATTCTGCTAGCACTCAAGGTGATTCTCACTAGCATCTACACTTAACATAATATGAATCTTTTCTTTATTGTGCGTATGTGTATACCAAACCTAAAAACTTGTTTTATTAATATGTGATTGTTATGTACTAAATGTTGTTCTTCTGAATCTTTGTTGAGTCTGCATTCAAAACCTAAAGCCTATCTGATTATTTGCTCTATGTGCTCAACATGTACTCTTCAGTTCTGTCTCTCATCTATTGTCCAGTCCCTCGCATTATCACTTATGCTATTCTGACCACCTTAGTGTGAGCACTGCTCGGGGTCCGATTGAGACTCTTGCAAACTTTGACACACTAGGACTTGGTCATCAGTCTATCCCTGAATCTCCTCTATTAATCTCCATAGTGTGAGCACTGCCCTGGGTTCTTGAAGCCCTTGGGAACTCTAACACACTAGGTCCAAGTTTCTTTGCCATATTTGTCGTAATGTCTCAAGTTCTGTCCCATTTCATTTGCTGAATAAGCTAATGGGCTTATGTACACAGTTGTATTTCTGATGGCAACTGGGTTTTGGCTATAAAAACTGTCTTATGGGCTGTTGTGAGCTATGTGAAAGCCTGGTAGGGTTGGGTGTATCTTTGGGCCTACTGTAGGCTCTCTATAGTTATTTATCTTTGTAATTTATTCTATTCATTCTGGGTCTGTAATAATTATTGTAATAACATTTTAAGGTATTAGTGAAAATGGGGAAGGAGGCTTTTATCCTATACTTGCACTAAATGGGTAGAGTTCCTGCTTATAAGTCCATTACCTGGTTAAAATATACTATTATATTCAAACGTGTTCAGCTATCATGTGTTAGAAATCATGCCTATAGGCATTTTATCTCTCCTCAAAACGTGTTACTTTCCAGTCATTATAGAAATCTTACCAATAGGTTCGTCACTTGGTTCAAATAATTTCTATGCCTGCTTGTTAGAAATCATGCCTATAGGATCTAAAATCAGTTTTAATCATGCCTATAGGATCTAAAATTAGTATTAATTATAGAAATCATGCTTATAGGGTCCAAATCAGTTTAATTAATTGTCCTACTTGTTTCTTTAATAGTCTTCAACGCTATGCTAATTATCGTCGCTAGAAACCATGCTTATAGGACTCAATTAACCAATTCTGAACATAATCCTACGATCACCATTATTAGTTACTGCATAAAATGGCTAGATATCATGCCTATAGATTTAATCTCTCATACCTGTAATCAATATGCAACCATGTAGATTTTAGAGATTGTAATGTGCCTGCTTATTTAAAATCCATAATCACATAGAGATCATTCCCATAGGTTTCTACAACTTCGACTTGTTAAAATCTGCAACTGTCTTTGTCAATCAGGCTTTGCGTGCATTTGTTGTCTAAGTGCGGAGGCCAACTGCAGCCCTTATTTGCTTATAAGTGATAGTCCAAAAATGTTTTATTTGTCACCTAGTATTTTTATTTTTGAGCAGCCTAAGTTAAAGTCTATAAGCACCCTGAGATAGAGGTCCAAATGCCTCCTGGGCCATAGGCATGGGACGGATAGTGCACACATAGGGTACGACATAGAATTGACTAGGCTCTTTAGGTAAACAAGTTAAAGATAGTAATCAGGTAACAAGAGATGGTAGTCTGTGCCTGCTGAATAATATGAGTAACACCCCACCTTGAGGAGATACAGAGTAATATTTATGTTGTACGGGGTGATCCTTTAGGCTTAAAAACTTATGATGCCCCCCATCTTGTCTTTCATCAATTATTTGTGTTTCATAATAAACTTCCCAAATTCCTTGTTTTTCCTGTACTTGATCTCCTAGACTAATTCATATAATTGAGTTCGGTCGAGACCCACAGTTGTGGACCTCGAAGAGTGCCTAACACCTTCTCATCGAGGTAATTTCGAGCCCTTACTCGATCTTTGGTGACGCAAATTAGTTAGAAAGAGTTATTTGCAAATAGGTGCCCTAACGCACCTTAATCCGTTAGGTGACGACTCTCTCTTTAAAAACCCTTCCTTAAAAGAGTTGTCACGTGTCGAAACCCGATTTCGCAATAAAAAGGAGCACGACAGCATGACGACTCTGCTGGGGATTTTTAGGCTCTTACGATAAGTAAGCTTGGTCGATATAAACTCTGATAAGTGTTTTATTATCTTTGCTGTTACATGAATATGCCACTCCCGTTTCCTTTTTGCTACCTGTACACCCTTTTCCCTGTTTTCCCTTTATTTGAACTCGCATGCAAATCTCTGCTTAGTTTGCTCATAATATGCACTTTCCTTTAGACATTTTAAGAATTGTTACATCATGTCTCTCCTTACCCTCATTCCCTCGTTTACGTTGTTACCATTTCCACATTGTGCGTACTAACGTCTTCCTTGTTTTCCTTTCTTTTATGTCTTTATATCTCATTCAATACTACAATTACTGCTTTCAACATGCAAAAGTACTTGACAACGTGTTATTTCTTTCCATCAAGCATGATACACATCATATTCCACTCGTGCGTATTGATACCATAACAACACTTATGAGTGTCTGCGCTCTTCCTAAGCCACCCTTTAAATTTGGAAAGGCTCATTTGCGATAAAACTAGTCGATCAGCAGTGCAATTGACGGTTCCGTGCCTTTCCCTCTCAAGTTGTCCGCTTGAGGGTACCAGTCTAGGCTCTTCTAGAAACCCCATTCTAAAATCAACTGTGCATGCATCATGTCTAAACCTAGTATGAGTTAGAACGTTGTCTGCACAATAACTCGCTAAGACAAGCCTTGTCCAAAGACTGCCAGGATTTCCATAATGCTAATGGACACAATAACGATCTACGCATTATTTGGAGAGCATATGCCAATATGTTGATCATTAATGTGTAAATAGCCGAATCAGGAGGGGAAAGGGCTAACTTATCTGTTTTGCAGAAATGAGGCACGAGGTTCCCAGGTTCGGCATGGTTCAGAATATCCCACCTTTGCTGCTGGATTGGTGGAAAAATCTCGCACCAAGTGACAAAAACCATGTGAAAAGAGTTCTTGGGAATTTACCTTCTTTGCTAGATATTCAACCAAACAATGTACTAATCGAGGCTGCTACTATGTTCTGGGATGAAAAGAGGGCTGTTTTCTGTTTTAGTGATAGAGAAATGACTCCCCTTCTAGAGGAAATATGGAGCTTTGCTTGACTTCCCTGGGATAGTCTTGGTCTATTGGTACCGGAAAACCACACTCCTCGAGGGTTTCTGAAAATGATGGGTTTTAGAAAGCATGATGAGTTAGTCTGCCTGAAGTAGTCTTATATACCCTTCGACTTCCTTTACGAACGTTATGGGCACAACAAATCCTACCGCCTTTACCATTTTGAGTTTGCCATTACTTCTTTGGGTTGGACCCACTGCCGGGTTTTTCTGTTCATTGTCTGTTTTCTGGGGATGCTGGTATTCTAAATGCAAGGAGAAAGGATTCACACTCATTTAGCTATGGTTACCAAGACCCTAATGCAAGGAATTGAGGGACAGACCTACACTATTGTCCCAATGATCGTAGAAGAGATATATCGAGCTTTAGACCGCTGCAAGAAAGGATATAGGTATTTTCATGGTTGTAATTTGCTACTACAAATATAGTTGTTGGAACATCTTCAAAAGGGACAATACTAGCAAGAATTTTCGCGATAAACATGGAATGATCACATAACTTTTCACCACATGAAAATAATGACTTTTATCCTGGATAGGTTTGCACAATGAGGAAACGTTGTGGCCTGGGTACACTTCTTTAACAATTTGACTGACGACAAAGTCCATTGGATGTTCGAATAGTTCCCTACTAGCGAATTCATCATCAGGTTAAGAAATGTTCGTCATCTAGTGCTAATCGGATTAAAGGGTATCTATCCTTATGCTCCTATCAGAGTTATGAGGCTAGTTGGGAGGAAACAAGTCAGACCCCGAGTTTCCAAGATGGTTCATTACAAAGCAGACTTCCAAGGTGATGCCATTCCATTCAAGTACGAGGAACAACACATGTGGCATCTAAAAGTCATTGTTAAAAAGGATACCATCGAGCTAGATCGGTACCATGCTGGCCATATGTGTTTCTACCCATCATGGTTGGTCGATGACATAGCAGGAGAAGTCAAGCTGGGGATTGATTTGGGAAATAGGGGCATAGATGACACTGTCAAGGCACAAGTCAAATGTATGAGGTAACGCAAAAGGATTTTTGAATCCGAGGCCAGATATTTGGAACAACATAAAGCAAACATGGAAGCAATCAATGAATGGAGAGGAATCGCTACTAAATCAATAGAGAGGTTGGAGTATTTAGAACAGGGGTTGATGGAGCTTGAATGGAAGATGAGAAACAGGGTTGCAGGCTGTCAAAACATGGGGGGAAATGAAGGAGGGCTCTTAGCAAAAGCATATCTGCTGCTGGACATGCGCGACCTGGGGTACTTGATCGATGGAACAAAGAAGGCCAAGCATGGATAAGGTCACTCTGGGACCAAATAGATTAGGAATTATGTTTTACTTGCTTTCTAGCCTAGTTTTAGGATTTGGTTTTAATAAGGCATATGCCATTAGTGACTCTTTATCATTATTGTCATTTTAGTAGAGATTTGGTTTATTTATCATATTACTGAAATGACGCAGTTATTGGCATCGATTGTCTCCAGATCTATATGTCGCTTAGGTCTACCTCGGGCACAATGATGTCCCCAAATTAAGACAAAAATTTATAATTCCGCAATACGTGTTTAAATATCGCAAACATCCTTTTAATACTCCTCACTGACTTGTTTACCTTTTTGTTTTCTTCTTTTCTTTATTTGTTTATTCCCATCCCCTAGGGTTGGTTCGTACATACTGGCATCATCAGCATATCATACCAGATCTAGAGGTCCTCCAACTCCACCTCTTCCAAGTGATCCTAAAAGAAAAGGAAAATCCAGAATGGATGATACAAGCAATATCAGGAAAGACAATGCTATGCATGTAGAGAATGTCGAAACTTCAGATGGTCGAAGCACACCAGCACAAAATTACTTGGTTTTACGGCTAGAACAAAAGATACTGGAGTTACAAGGGGAACTTGAGCAGGTCCGAAACTTGGGAAACCTTTACCTTACCCTTAATGTCCCCGACGTCAACCAACAAAACATCAAGAACCCAACACCTACCTAGAACACACAAAACCAACAAAAATATACCACACCCCCTCAAAATACCAATCCTCAACCGGTACTGACTCCTCTAGAACATCATCATTAGCCAACCCAGTTTCCACAAACCACTACCTATCACACTCCTCAGAACACACCACAACTTACCCCCGATCGTCAAAACTCAACCAACGATCACCAATATACTCAAATTCCTGGAGTCCATCAAAGCAACCCCATATACGTAGAAACCTTACCCCATACTCCACAACAGATCTTATACATACCAGAGTCTGCCGAAAAGGACCTTCTCATCAAGAACATGGAAGAGGAGCTCGAGAAGCTTACTAGTCGAGTCTAGGGTGTTGAAGGCAGTAAAGGCATCGAAGGTTTGAATTATGAAGATTTGTGTATTTAGCCCGACGTAGAACTGCGGAAGGGCTACAAACCTCCAAAGTTCGAAATATTTGATAGAACAGGTGAACCAAAGGTGCATCTAAGGACGTACTGTGACAAACAAATAGGAGTTGGCAAGGACGAAAGAATCCACATGAAATTATTCATGAGGAGACTCATTAGAGACGCCCTATCTTGGTATATCAGCCAAAATCCAAAGAAGTGGGTTAACTAGGTAAGCATGACATCAAATTTTATGGATCGGTTCAGGTTCAATATGGAAAATGCACCAGACGTCTTCTATATTCAGAATCTTAAGAAGAAGCCAACAAAAACTTTCCGTGAGTATGCTGCTCAATGGAGGTCACAAGCTGCAAAGGTAAGACTAGCATTGGAAGAAGAGCAGATGAATAAGTTATTTGTCAGAGCTCAAGACCCACAATGCTATGAGAGGTTGATGGTTATTGAAAACCATAAATTTTCTGACATCATCAAATTAGGAGAAATAATAGAAGAGATAATTAAAAGTAGAATATTGACGAACTTTGAGGAACTCCAAGCTACAAACAAGGCCTTGCAGTCAGGAGGTATATCCAAGAAGAAGGAAGTAGGGGCCGTGATGGTAGCCCAAGGCCCGAAATCTCCTCTCACATACTAAAAACCTCTACCCACATATCAACCTTCACCTCCCAGATACCAACAACCCGCCGCCACCTACCATACTTATAACACACAACTTGCATATTACCACTCACCACAACAGCCCGCCAAAACTACCAGAAACCTAGACCAAATATCGACCACAGACCACCAAATAATACACTTCTATTGCTGAACCCATCGATCAGTTGTATGAAAGACTGAAGGCTACCGGGTATGTAACTCCCATTCCTGCTGTTGCTATGGAAAACTCTTCCCATTGGGTTAAATTTGAACAAGACATGTGCCTATCACTCGGTCATGAATGGAGATACTATTAATGAATGTCGCACTTTTAAGGATAAGATCTAGACGTTGATTTACACCAAAGTTATACAATCAAAAGAGACTGCACCAAATATCCGCAAAACCCCCCTCCCGTATCACAGGGGCGAGGGGGTAAATGTGATTGAAACTAACAAAGAATAGGATCCCGAAGGATCAATTAGACTCATTCGTGAAGGGGACGAACCCAAAGTACCTCCAGTCACTCTCACACCTATTATAGTGCAAATTCAGTCGCCAATTGTCATGACCCGGATTTTTCACCCTTAGGAGTCGTGATGGCGCCTACTCGTGGAAGCTAGGCAAGCTGAATATTATAAAATCATTACCCTCTTTATTAAACATGTTCAACAATTTAAAATAATAAGTGATTAAACATCGAAATAAATTAAATAATAGGAAATGCGGAAGTCAAAGCTTAATAATTCAACCACACACTGCTACATAATCTGAAGTACAATACTACCCAGAATTTGGTATCACAAGTCATGGACTATCTAAAAATACTACAAATAAGGTTTGAATGGAAACACATAAGTCTATATCTGAATAAGTAAAAACAGAAAGAGAAAAGATAGGAGGAGACGCTAAGGCCTGCGGTCATCTGTAGGACTACCTTAGGTCGCCTGAATGGACTAAAGACAACACCCTCACTGCGGTCCAAATGCTCTGGTATCAGTATTTGCACACATTATAGAGTGTAGTATCAACACAACTGACCCCATGTGATGGTAAGTGCCTAGACTAACCTCGGCGAAGTAGTAACGAGGCTAGGACCAGACTAAATAAACCTATACAGTTAAATCATATACAACAAAAATAGAAGCAGATAATTATAACGAAAGTTGGGTGGGGGAAACATGTTGCAGGGAGTAACAAATAACCATAGAATAATAGTAAAGAAATGTAAGGATCGCCATAAATCAATTACCAGCAAAATATAAGGAAATAAGAAGAACAAGTACACATGTAATACCGTTGCAGGCGTGCAACCCGATCCCATTTCATATAGTACCGTTGCAGGCGTGAAACCCGCTCCCATTTCATATAGTACCGTTGTAGGCGTTCAACCCGTTTCAATTTCATACATTACCGTTGCAGGCATGCAACCCACTCCTATTTCATGTATTACCGTTGCAGGCGTGCAACTCGCTCCCATTTCATGTATTACCATTGCAGGCGTGCAACCCGCTCCCATTTCATGTATTACCGTTGCAGGAGTGCAACCCGCTCCCATTTCATTTATCAACACCAATCATAAAAGAATTCCGGTATGGGAACAATAGCATAATAACAACAAACCAGCAAGGGAAGAATAATATTACAACAACATCCCGGCAAGGGAACTATAATATCACAACAACATCCCGGCAAGGGAACTATAATATCACAACAACATCTCGGTAAGGGAACAATAATAACATTCTCATATGAAGCAAGAATAACCCACAACGGAGTCATAAAAATTATAATACAAGACTCACGGGCATGCTTGACACTGACATGTAGATACTCATCACCATGCCTATACGTCGTACTCCATAATTAACACGTAGAAATTAAGACACAACTCCTAATCCCTCAAGCTAAGGTTAAACCAAACACTTACCTCAAACTTCCACGGCCAACTCAAGCCTCAAACACCGCTTTTCCTTTAGAATTTGCCTCCAAATTACTTGTATCTAGTCCAAATTAATTTAACCACATCAATAAATGCTAATTAATTCAATCGCAATGCTAAATTATAGGTTTTCTATCATTTTCCCCAAAACAAAAATTGACCCGAGCCCGCTTGGTCAAAGCACAAGGTTCAGACCAAAACCCAATCACCCATTCACCCATGAGCCCAAATATGTAATTAGTTTCGGAATCCGACCCCAAAACGAGGTCTAAATTCCAATTATTCAAAAAGCCCTAACTCTACCCAAATCCCCAATTTTCTACCCTTAAGAACATGATTTAGGCCTAAAAATCTAATAGGGTTAATGGAAATTGAAGAAATCAAGTCTAAAAACACATACCTATGGTTTTTTGGTGAAATCCCTCTTCAAAAATTGCCCAAGTTTGAGTTTAAGTGCAAACATTATGAAGTTTTGAAGAAATCCTGTTTTGCTACTGTTTTAAAATAACTGGGCAGGGAACCTATGCGTTCGCACACGATTGGATGCGTTCGCATATAACAAAGGGTGACCCCCAGAATTAACTATATGCTATCACAGACCTACCTATGCAATTGCATAGAACAAATGATGACCCCCAGAATTAACTCTATGCTATCGCGGACCTACCTATGCAATCGCATAGAACAAATGATAACCCCCAGAATTAACTCTGTGCTATCGCGGACCTACCTATGCAATCGCATAGAACAAATGATGACCCCCAGAGTTAACTCTATGCTATCGCGAACCTATCTATGCAATCGCATAAAACAAATGATGACCCCCAGAATTAACTCTATGCTATCGCGGCCCTACCTATGCAATCGCATAGAACAAAAACCTGGACACCAGCAAATAGCAAAAACACTAGATTTTCTAAGTTTGAATCACCCCAAGCCTATTCGAAACTCACCCGAGCCCTCGGGGCTCTAAACCAAACATGTACGCAAGTCTAAAAAAATCATACGGACTTGCGCGCACGATCAAATCGCCAAAATAACATCTTAAACAATGAATTTAGCATAGAAATCTAAGAAAAATCTCAAAACTTTCAAAATATCAAATTTCACAACTACGAGTCTGAATCACATCAAACGACTTCCGCTTCTTACCAAATTTCACAGACGCATCTTAAATGTCATATTGAACCTGTACCGGGCTTCATAACCAAAATACGGGCCCGATACCATAAATTTAAAATATAATCAAATTTCCAAAAAACTCTTATATTTTTGAGTAAAACAATTTCTTTTAAAAATTTATTTCTCGGGCTTGGGACCTCAGAATTCAATTCCGGGCATACGTCCAAGTCCCATATTTTCCTACGGACCCTCCAAGACCATCAAATCATAGGTCTGGGTCTGTTTACCTAAAATATTGACTGAAGTCAACTTAAATTCAATTTTAAATGCCAAATTAATATTTTCATCACATTTTCACATAAAAGTGTTCCGGATATGCGCCCGGATCATGCATGCAAATCGAGGTAAGGAAAAAAAAGGCTTCTAAGGCCTCAGAACACAGAATTTACTTGTAAATCAAGTGATGAGCGTCACACCAATTGAGGTTGAAATAGCCACGCCAACTCTGTTTGAGGTTAAAACAACAACGCCCTCAGTCTCACCAGCTCCATTTGAGGTGGAAATAACCACACACTTCACTGTGATGATAGCAACCACATCGTCCTTTAATTACAATGCTATACCATGGGACTATGCTGCAGAGGCGAGAAGGAAAGAAAAAGGGAAAATGGAAGAAACAGGTGCCACACAAGGCATGACCAGGACTGGCAGGGTTTATACACCCGAGCATTTGGGAGGAACAAGTAAAGAAGCTGCTCCTAAATAGCCTGACGATCTTTGGAGGAAGGTGCAGGCAAGAGAGTATTCTGTGGTTGATCACCTGAACAAAACCCCTGCTCAGATATCCATTCTATTGCTACTACAGAATTTTGAGACGCAAAGGAACGCATTGATGAAAGTTTTGAACGAAACCTATGTATCCAATAATATCACTAGTGGAGAAATGGCTAATATGCTAGGACAAGTGCTGGAACAAGATCACTTTTCACGAGGACGAGTTGCCACTAGAAGGGTTAAGTCACAATAGGGCACTGCACATTACAGTATAATTTGAGGATAAGTTCATAGCCAGAGTCCTAATAGATGGGGGTTTAAGCCTCAACATTTGTCCGTTGACTACTTTGAAGAGGTTGAGTAAAGGCTTGCATGAGATACGAGCATGAACTATGAATGTGAAAGAATTTGATTGTTCCCAAAGGGATACGAGCATGAGATACGAGCATGAACTAGCCAGAGTCCTAAAGGCTTGAGTTTCAAGTATTGGACATATTCGCCACATACAATCTGCTGTAGGACGACCATGTATACATACTGCTAGAGCCGTAGCTTCTACGCTACACCAGGTCGTGAAGTTCGAATGGAATCATCAGAAAGTGATCATTCATGGAGACTGAAGTAATCCTATTTACTCCGATCAAACCATTTTGGTTGTTGAGAATAGATAGAAATTGGGTGGAGAAACGTACCATCGCATTGAGCTTGTCAATGCAATCAAGAAAGACAAGTGGTGGAGTAATACGATTGAAAGCATACTGTTATGGATAGGGTATGAACCCGGTAAAGGTCTCGGCAAGAATCTTCAGGGTATTACTAAGCCAATACAACCAAAATGTCACGGTACAACATTTGGACTTGGATATCAATACACCTGGCAGGAGTAGGATGATTGGTTGCCACCACGGCATGGTCCCTATTATCCTCTTGAACAGCCAGTACCGTATCTGCATTAGACATTTCAACAAGCTGATGTGATATGGGTGTTACATCCCGCATTTTCGTATGTTAAAGTTTCGTCGTAAGTAATCGACGTAAGTTCGAGAATGTGATTATTTTGAGATTATAAGCATTATGCTATTTCAAGCAAGTAGTGAGTAAATTTGTGAAGGTGAGAGGGGAAGAAAGTCAAAGAAAGTGAATTTTCGTCCAAGTTTGGCATGTTGGGATAAAATACGACCCGAGCTAAAATACTCGGTATTTATGGTCATACAAGATACCGTATGACCATGACAACAAGGTGTATAAAGTATGTGACAAGTGAGTAGTATTTTAAGTAATTTAAGATAATTCTTAATTATGCGAGTAATTAGTTAATTATCGGTCAGCGGGATATTACCTAATTAATTAATTGATTATTGGATAAAGTTTAAATCCCCAACAAGGGGATTACGTGGCAGCAAGCCACTTTCTAAACAAGTGACTCTTAGTCACTTTGCATTATGTGGCAAAAGTTGGCTAAGTCTTAAGATAGATATAGTTTATGTTACTACTTGAATTTGCATATACAAGCAGCTCAACCGTCACTTTATTGAGCCATCCATTGTATATGTTCAATCAAACATTGATTTATATATTTTGTGAGTATAGAGTTCCGGTTACCTTTTAGATCCATTTGATTGTGATAAGGAAAGAATTAAAGAGAAAAAGTGAGATTTAAAGGTAAAGAATAGATACTACAGCGAGCCTACAACTTGTGGATCTAGAAGAAAAATAAATCAAGCGTCTATTCTGTTGTTAGTCTACTGAGCGATCTTTGACCGAGGGCATCTAGTGAGTGCTGACCGTTGGTTTTCTCGTCTAATACATGAAACATGATCCATTTTCTATTTTTCTGTTTGTGCTCTTTGCTTGGTTGAATTAAGACCACAAACGGAAGTTAATCTCAATCCAACAAGAACAATTCCAACGAGATTTTTTTGCACCGTAGCAACGTGAGATTTTGCGATTCTAAAGGAGTACGGTGGAACCTTTTCCAAGAATATCATATGGATTTTTCCATACTCCAGGTATGTTAAGGCTGTCCCTTCTTCCTTTCTAGCATGATTTATACGACACGAACGAAACGAGCAAATGCACAACTTCCATAAATAACTCTATTCATAGAAATACTAGAAATGCTTATGTTCTTGATTCCCCATGTGTCATATTATTCAATCATCTGTTCATGGGTCTCAAAAATACGTAAGTTGGTAAAGTTTATTTCATGGTATTAATCAGAGGCATAATGGTCTTATAACGTACCGAGAGATTTTATTAACGTATCTCATATGCATTTCATGCATTTATACACACACATTGACCCATGACCAGATGGTGTTATATATGCATATATATATATATATATATATGTATGTATATATGTATGTATGTATATATGTATATGGGATATATACGAGATATGGAAAATGTTATGGCGTTATATACGTACCACCACCTGATCAGCTAGTATACATTGATGATTTTGCCCACAGTAGCCGAGATGATATGATGGGATGCCCTCAGAGGCTTGATGATGTTATGAATACATGTACCTATGCACGACATGACATTTATACGTATATGCATGACACTATAAGTATTTCATGATTTACAGAGTTTTCCAGACTTACAGGTTTAGTCATTTACTCTATACTTCTTCCATGTCTTTTATGTACTTATTTATGTGCCTTACATACTCGGTACATTATTCATACTAACGTCCCTATTGCCTGGGGACGCTGCATTTCATGCCCGCAAGTCCCGATAGATAGCTCGAGAGTCCTCCAAGTAGGTTATCAGCTCAGCAGAAGATGTTGGTGCGCTCCATTTGCTCCGGAGTTGCTTGTTTGGTCAGTACGATTTAGACACATATTTTTTGGTATGGTGGGGCTGTGTCTCGACATTTATAATAAGTATATAATATTAGAGGCTTGTAGACAAATGTCATGTATACGGATACTTGTATGACCTTGCCAGCCTATGTTTTGAGTTTACAAATGATCATATTGGCCTTATAGGCTCGTATGTCATATGTATAAAGAAAATTTATATCAGGTTGGGTCGTCCTATATTAAGTATTCCCCTATGTCTATTCTGGTTAGCCCATGATGGCCCGTTTGGCCCATTTGCAAATGAAAGTACAATAAGAAAGATATGTTATGTTGGTACTCGGTTAAGCAAAGTACTGGGTGCCCGTTGCAGCCTATAGGTTTGGGTCGTGACAATGGGGATATGAAGAAGATGAGGCTTTAGCTGGCCTAAGGAATCTGTTTCTAGACGATGAAGGCATGGACCGCAATGCAATAGTTGAGGAGGAGGAGGAGGAAGACCTTACCATTTAGACCGTGGGAGAGGGAGTTGTTCTCTAGAACTGGTCTGCTGCACCATCCCTGGACCGTAGAGTTCCTAGGTAGACTGGCAATTAGCATGATCTATTTTTAAAAAACAATTTCAAGCATTTAAGGCGTTTTCAGTATTTTTTAGACGTATTTTGTTTTAAAGTAATTGCTCGAATCATCGAGTCCTACTTGTTTTAATGTTTCCAGATTTATCTAAGCCATTGCTATTTTAGTATTTATTATTATCCTTTACATTTTTCTCTGCAACATTATCATTACTTATCCTAATGAACTGACGACTGTGACATTAATGAGACAACGCAACATAAAGATAGTGATTCAGAGGAAATAGAAGAGGAAGATATAATCCCTGAGGAAACTGCCAGAGAGGTGGAAAATTTTGAGAATACACCTAAGTCAAATTTGGACGAAATAGAG
Source organism: Nicotiana sylvestris (assembly GCF_000393655.2). Taxonomy (NCBI): domain Eukaryota; kingdom Viridiplantae; phylum Streptophyta; class Magnoliopsida; order Solanales; family Solanaceae; genus Nicotiana; species Nicotiana sylvestris. The sequence continues at coordinate 36,843,565 of NC_091061.1, forward strand.
ATAGTCAACTTGGGAGATTCTAAAACAGTCAAAGAAACTCGCATAAGCACCCACCTTTTACACCCATTTCCTAAGAGAACAAGAAGATATCTTTGCATGATCTTATGATGATATGACCGATTTGAGCATATCTATCGTAGCTTTTAAACTACCTACCAATCCAATGTGTCCGCCTATAAAACAGAAACTCGGAAAGTTCAAGCCTGATATGAGTGGGTATTGGAGCAGTTTTGGAGTCAGACACAGGTCAACATTATCCATTATCCGCAAAGCTTAGGTTTCCGTGCACCAACAATATGGCAGAATACGAGGCTTGTATCATGGGACTCAATTTGACCATCGACATGAATATTCAGGAATTGCTGGTAATTGGTGATTCAGACCTTTTGGTACATCAAGTTCTAGGAGAGTGGGCTAACAAGAATACCAAAATATTGCCATATATATATCACGTACAAGAGTTGATGAAGAGCTTCACAAAGATAGAATTCAAACATGTTCCGATAATCCATAACGAGTTCGCAGACGCGCTGGCTACTTTGTCTTCTATGATATAGAATCTGGACAAGACTTTCATCGACCCTATTCCAGTAAGAATTCACAATCAGCTAGCTTATTGCACTCATGTTGAAGAGAAACACGGATGGGAATCCGTGGTACCATGATATAAAGGAATACTTGGCAAAAGGAGAATACCCAGAGCATGCAAATCATACTCAGAAATGCACACTCCGAAGATTATCCAACCATTTCTTTCAAAGTGGAGGAATTTTGTACAGAAGGACTCCAGACTTAGGATTATTGCGGTGCTTTGACGCCAAGGAAGCTTCCAAACTGCTCGAAGAGGTATATGCCAGAACTTGCGGACCACACATGAATGGTTTCATTTTACCCAAGAAGATCTTAAGAGGAGGATACTTTGGGATGATTATGGAAACAGACTGCATCAGGTATGTCCAAAAGTGTCACCAGTGTCAGGTACATGCAGATATCATACGGGTGACGCCAAATGAACTCCATGTAATGAGTGCTCCTTAGCCTTTTGCCACTTAGGAAATGGATGTCATCGGTCCGATCGAGCCCGCCGCTTCAAATGGGCACATGTTCATTTTAGTGGCCATAGACTACTTCACAAAATGGGTTAAGGCTACATCTTACAAGGCTATAACCAAGAAAGTCGTCACAGATTTTGTCAGGGATTGTATTGTTTGTCGATTCGGGGTACTAGAATCCATCATCACCGACAATGCCGCCAACCTCAACAACAATTTAATGAAAGCTATGTGTAATACCTTCAAGATCAAGCATATGAATTCCACAGCATACGGACCTAAAATAAATGGAGCCGTGGAGGCCGCAAACAAGAATATCAAGAATATATTGAGAAAAATGGTAGATAACCACAAGCAATGGCATGAGAAATTACCATTTTCCTTATTGGGATATTGTACCATAGTTCGCACATCAATCGGAGCAACTCTCTACATGTTGATCTACGGTATAGAAGCTGTCATCCCCGCTAAGGTCGAAATTCCTTCCTTAAGAATTATGTAAGAGGCTGAACTTAGTGATGCAGAATGGATAGAAAGTCGTTACGAATAACTAGCTCTTATTGACGGAAAAGAATGATTGCGATATGTTATGGTCAACTTTATCAGAACAGAATGTCCAGAGCTTTCAATAAAAAGGTCAAACCCAGACAGTTCATACCAGGGCAGCTGGTGCTGAAGCGAATCTTTCCACATCAGGATGAAACCAAAGGAAAATTTTCACCTAATTGGCAGGGGCACTACATGGTTCATAGGGTACTAACAGGAGGAGCACTCATACTTACAGAAATGGACGGAGAAATTTGGCCAAAGCCTATCAATTCAGATGCACCCAAAAGATACTATGTTTAGATTGTTTACATTTCCTCATCTGATGTAACTGGACTATGCTTGACCTAATTCCTGTTTAAGAGGGGATACGTAGGCAACCCTGTGGGTTCGGTCACATCTTAATAAAATCTTTATTTTTCCCATGATCAGAAACTGGGGAAAAATTTTGAGGACCCTCAAAATTCCGGTGCAAGTCCAGCCAATTTCGTCATATGCAAAACAGTCAAATAATTGCTTATTAAACTAGGGCAGAATTTTGAGGAGGACCCTCAAAATTCTAATGCAAAGAAGTCGCAATGTCTCTAAAGTGTCTCAGTCATTGGTTCATTTAATTTATTTGATATCGTAAACTACTATGTTTTAAAATAACTATGTTTATTAAATGCATACATACTTTTCAAAAACTTTATTTCTATGGCACCAGATGTTACCCAGGGTAACTCGAATAGGATCTCTAGAGCCAAGCAAGGGAAAGAAAGCAGGCGAAGGCATGAACCAACCTTCCACGCAAAACTCACGATTTTTCTTTGGATGCAGGTTCAACGAACATGACAGGAGTATTTACAAGTATACACATACCAAAATCACTATCTTCATAATTGACGTGCTGCCAAGCGCAAATATATCTCCAGATAAGAAAATACCCTGATATCACTTATTATCCTTCCCTTACATGAGACTAAGCATTGTCTTTTGCATGAGGTTAAGCATTGCCTCCCTATTTTCATAAGGCTAAGCACTACCTTCCCCTACACGAGACTAAGCCCTGTCTCCTCTTCCTACCTGAGGCTAAGCGCTGCTTCCCTAAATTGCATAAGGCTAAGCACTACCATCCCCTGCACGTGACCAAGCCCTATCTCCTCTTCCTGCATGAGGCTAAGCACTATCTCTCTAAATTGCATAAGTATAAGCACTGCCTTCGCCCGCACGAGTCTAAGCCCTATCCTCTTTTCCTGCTTGAGGCTAAGTACTGCCTCTCTAAATTGCATAACGCTAAGCACTGCCTTCAATTGCATGGGACTAAGCCCTGTCTCCTTTTCTTGTATGAGGCTAAGCCCTGCCTCCCTAAATTGCATAAAGATTGCCTTCAATTACATGACACTAAGCCCTGTCTCCTCTTCTGGCATGAGGCTAAGCCCTGCCCCTTAATTGCATAAGGCTAAGCACTGCCTTCCATCGCATGAGACTAAGCCTGTCTCCTTTTCTTGTATGAGGCTAAGCACTACCTCCCTAAATTTCATAAGGCTCAGCACTGCCTTCAAATTGCATGAGACTAAGCCTTGTCTCCTTTTCTTGCATGAGGCTAAGCCTTGCCTCCCTAAATTGCATAAGGCTAAACATTGCCTTCAATTGCATGAGACTAAGCCCTATCTCCTCTTCTTGAATAAGGTTAAGCCCTACCTCCCCAACTGCATAAGGCTAAGCTCTACCTTTCCTTGTCTAATACCGAATGCTACACTACTTGAAATCTAGCACTATTTTGCCTTCACGGGGCTGAGCTATGTCCCAATCTTATGCAAGACTAAGCTCTGTCTTGTTTCGCTTATATGATCCATCATTATGTCTCTGCATTTCATGGGCTGAAACATTGTCATATTATCCAAAGGCATCATAGTTCAGAGGCACCATTCTCATGGCTCGGGAACATTATTTCATGGCCTGCAAATCCCTTATCACATCATTCATCGCCCTAGACGTCATGGTCTAAGGACATCATCCTCACCGTCCGAAGACAGTCTTCATGATCCAAAGAGAATTTGCATCATGTTTAAATTCTCGCAATAACCCCTATATATATATATATATATATATATATTTGCATGCATCGTGTTTTAAGTTTTGCAGGTAATTCAGGAGGTAACCATTCTTCAAACGGGAGCAACCTTCGCTCCGATTTCTGTTCATAACGTTCATACCCTACAATTATTTCAAACGTAACCGACTCTCATCAACTACTCACTTTTCTTTATGGCTATTTAGATACTTGCTCCATAACACATCTGTTACATTTTAGATTCACATTCATAACTCTGCATAAACCCATCTGATACTATCCCTCCCAAAAGAACCTTTTCCAAATCACACGACCGTTCCTACAACAATTCCATCGGTTTCGCTCACCGTTGGGTCCAGAATTACATATGGTCTGATTCTTGTAAAGCCAGGGATATGTAGGCAACTCAGAAACTGGATTTCGACCTCTATTTTTTAATCATCCCATTCGGTCAAAATCAGTCATCATTTCTTTACACGATAATTCTTCCATCATTTTCGGGTAAAGAGGGGCAGTTGTTGATACTCAATTTTTTTCTCATTTTTTAATATATGTATATATGCTTTTAAAATAGTGCATATAAATCATCATTTTGATTTTTAAGAACACACAACTATTTTTTTTATAATTTTTCATAATTTTTAAAGGCTTTAAATCAATTTATTTCTACATTTTATTATATAAATATTCAATAATTAGCCTTCAAATTATTTTTATAATGATTTAATCATATAAATATATTATTTATATTAATATTTTCAGTGCCTCTCCTATAATTGCAATTGAATTTTTGGCCAAATTGCATAATTTTGCAATAATAGCCCATACACATACATAATTATATTAGTTTTTGCAAAATTAAATTTTTATATTTTTATAATGTTAGGTAATTATTTTTAATAATTTTTAGGCACAAATAATATTTTATTATTTATTTATGAATTTTATAAATTATTTATTTGATTAAAATCGGGTATTTAAATTTACCCCTAAATTCCTCCTTAATTTTGGACCTAAACTACCCATCCCCAGCCCAATAGTTCTTGAGCGCAAATCAAATAACCCCCAACCCAACCGGTTAAACTAACCCGACCAGAACCCCCAATTAATCGTGGCTGTTGATCTCTGAGATCAATGACCCATATTACCCCTACCCTTTTAAATTAACCAAACCCCCTAACCCTAAGTCACTCTTCACCACTCCGCCGCCCTTGAACCCTCTCGTCTTTTATTTCTCACGAACCCTAGCCGTCGTCTCTCTTAGCCCCTCCAAATTCAGCCCCAAAATGGATCTTGCCTTATTTACCTCCTCTCACTACTGGTAACTCATTTATAGCGTTACCTAGTTGCTTGCCTAAACATGGCAAGTAAATCTCTTCAATTTCAAACAAAAAACTTGTTCAGTTCCTTGACCTTTTCCGTCTGTGTTCATTCTTGTTCTTTTATAGTATGAATCTGTATGAATTTTTATGTATCTTTGAGATTCTTACTTATCCTAAAACTACGGTTTTCAGATCTCTTTAGATCGAACTTATATCGGTTCGATTCCTGATTATAAGTATTATTATGTCTATGTTTGTCCCATATTCTACCATGTGGCCAATTTTTGTTATATTTTTGTCAATATTCATTTTTCCTAAAACTAGAGTTTGAGACTTTTCCCTTTTCTTACTGGTTCTGATGAATCTTTCCTTTTCTGTGTTCCATTACTCTCTTTCCTTGTGTTTCCCTAATTTTTACTTTAGTATTTGCTTTAATTATTCTGAACTATTTGTGTTTTGGTATTTTTGCGTATTTGCCTTAAATATTCAAAACGATTTTTGTGTGTTTCCCTAATTTTTACTTCTAGTATTTGCCGTAAATATTCTGAACAATGATTTTGTGTGTTTCCCTTATTTATAGAATCCTTGATTTGTGCCCTAAATTACCTCTAATTGAATTCGAAATATTTTCTTTCTAACCTACTTGCATTTGAATGATTTGTTTCTATGATTATGTGTTAAATCCTACCACTATATAAATCCCTCCCTATTCCCCTTTAAGAGGGGACTGGAATCATTAATATTCACTAAAAAACTGAAGTTATTACTCTTGTTCTCTCATATTCTTGTTCTATATTCTGATTCCTGGCCAGCTAAAAGCCAAGGACAGAAATTTTGTGTTTTGCTACTGGGACTTTGCTCTTTCTTATTTTCGCCTAACTGGTGAGTTATTGAACCCTTTGCAATTCCCTTCCTATGTGTATGTAGCTTACATGTGTTTTCACTTCTGAAGTTCATAGCTTAATACGCTTTCTGGGTTGTTCTCATATGCAATTCTGACGATATTACTCAATGTTAGGATTTTCTAATCTTAGTTCTATTATGTTTGTAGTCTTAAACATGCTTGGACCTGAACTAATTAAGTTTTCTCTAAGTTTGCCTAGCCTATATGTTACTGATGGTTAGAACCTTTGCATTTTAGCCTCTTCTGATGTGTTTGATTTTGGTAGCAATCCTGTCATTTAAGCATGCCTTACTTACAAAAATTCTTGCAATGACCTTCTTTCATCTTGCTTGAATTCTGCTATCAGTCAATGTGATTCTCACTAGCATCTACACTTAACATAATCTAAATCTTTTCTTTATCGTGAGTATGTGTATACCAAACCTGCAAACTTGTTTTATTAATGTGTGGTTGTTATGCACTAAATTTTGTTCTTCTGAACCTTTGCGGAGTCTGCTTTCAAAACCTAAAGCCTATCTAATTATTTTGCTCTATGTGCTCAACTTATTCTCTTCAGTTCTGTCCCTCAACTATTTTCCAGTCCTTCTCATTATCACTTATGCTATTCTGACCTCTCTAGTGTGAGCACTGCTCAGTGTCCGATTGAGACTCTTGTGAACTCTCACATACTAGGACTTGGTCCTTAGTCTATCCCAGAATCTCCTTTGTTAACCTCTTGTTACGACTCAATAACCAAACAGGTCGTGATGACACCTATCATGAAACTAGGCTAGCCGACACATTTTTGAATACGTTCAATATTTCATGTAAAAACCAGATATTAACCTTTTCATACTGAAATCCCATAAAAGAAATAAATTCAGAACCAAAAATACGGAAGATAAATACAAGCCCGACCTTGGTGTCATTAAGTCATGAGCAAAATTTCTACAACTGTTCGAAATAAAACAAGACTAACATAGTCTGAGAATATCCAACAATACACTAAGAGGAAGATGAGGAAGGAGAAAGACATGACTGCGATCGCCAATCAACTACCTCGCTATATCCATGAAAACCCGCGACTGATAATGATCAACAACCGCTACCGCGGCCTGAGATACCTGGATCTGCACACAAGGTGTAGAGGATAATGTGAGTACACTAACTCAATAACTAACAAGTCCAAACTATGGACTGATAGGTAGTGACGAACTCAAGCTCATCAAAGATAACAGAAATAACGTACAGAAACGTGGGCATGCTTCCAGTTAAATAGGCAGTTCAAATGAGTGAATAGAGCAGTTATGACCATGGTAAAGAAATATGACTCTGCTATATCTACATGTCAATGCATATGCTATATGAAATTCACCATGCTGAGTGCCTCATGTGCCCACAATATCAATGCTCGCCCCTCAGTACCGTATATGGCTCATACAGCCTAGGGAAGATCCATCCCGGAATATATACATCTCTGACAGCAGTCACTCAGTACTGAGGAAGGACAATCTAGCCTATGGAGAAGATCCATCTCCAGATAATAATAATGATATCAACCTCACAAACACTCGGTACTGTATATGGCTCACAAGGCCCAGGGAATATCCATCCCGGAATATATACACATCACATACCATCGATCTCCAGTACCGAGGAATAGGCCAATCCAGCCTCATGGAGAAGATCCATCTCTAAACCAAAGGAAGATCCATCCCTGAATATAATCAATCGCGCTCACTGGGGGTGTGTTATAGACTCCGGAGGGGCTTCTACAGCCCAAACGCTATCACATGCCAACAAAGGCATATATCAATAAATGACTGCGGCGTGCAACCCGATCCCATAACTATCACTCATAATTAGGCTCTCGTCCTCACTTAGTCATCACTCTCCAGTCTCACACACACGGGCTCGCAATACCATAAAACTAGCCCGAAACAATGATATAATGTGCCAAATAATAATAACCGAGACTGAGACATGATATGACGTGCATGGACAGACTTACTACAGAATATCAATGAATAAAATGAGGTGACAGCAAGAAATGACCCCTCGGGTCTCAACACTATCGGCGTAAAGCCCTAGCATGATAACTAGCATGATTTATAGTCCATTTACTTCATCACATGAAGAAACACAAATATCAACAAGATAAAATCACTAATCGGTGCCATGGAATGAACCAGGTCACAATTCTCACGGTGCACGCCTGCACGCCCGTCACTTGGCATGTGCGTCACCTTAATATCATCATATAGCACATAGTTCGGGGTTTTGAACCCTCAGAACGAAGTTTGGAGGCGTTACTTACCTCAACCAAGCCAAAATCCTGGTCTGTGTTACCTTTTCCTCTCAAATTGGCCTCCGGATGCTCCGAATCTAGCCACAACAATTCAATACAATCAACATGAGCTAAAGGAATCAATCCCATAAGAAAATGCTAAGCTTAAGACCAAAAGTCAAAAAGTCAACTCAAAAGTTGGGCCCCCGGCCCGCATCTCGAAATCTGACCAAAGTCACAAAATCCGACAACCCACTCGATTACGAGACTAACCATACTAGTTTCACTCAATTCCGACTTCAAATCGGCTTTCAAATCCAAAAAATTCATTTTATGAAGTTCCACAATTTTTTTTCCAAATTTTCATCCCAAATGTCTACTCAAATGATGAATCCAATGTTATAATCATGTATTTGAGCCAAAATTGAGTTAGAATCACTTACCCCGATGGTTTTCTTGAAAATCCCCCGAAATATCGCCAAAGCCCGAGATCTCTAGGTCAAAATATGAAATTAACCCCAAGTCTCGTATTTATAGTGCACCTTTTGGATTTCCATCACCGCTGACCGCGGAAAATCACCGTTGATCGTGCTTCTTGTGGCTGCACAGACAGGCCTTAGTAGTTTCACCATAACTGTCCCTATAGATATCCAAATGATAATTTCTTTACCTTTCTGGAAACTAGACACGAAGGACTACAACTTTTGTTTTTGAATCATTGCAAAATTCCTTGTAGATAAAAAGATATAGGCTTCCGAAGTCGGACCAACGAACCTGCAGATTCTTTCCCTGGAGCGCCTCAGAGCCCCATTTTCCGCCCTCAGCGGTAGTTCCTTCGCCCTCAATGAAGATTTAAGCACCACAACCATGCCTGAGTTCCGATAATGCCCAAACTCGCCCAAAACTCACCCGAGGCTCTCGGGACCTCAACCAAACATACCAACACCTCCCATAACTTCATTAAAACATTGTCGAGCCTTCGAATCACTCAGAACAACACCAAAACACCAAATCAATCTCGGATTCAAGCTTAAGAACTTAGGAACTTTTAAATTCCACAAACAACGCCGAAAGCTATCAAATCACCTCCGAATGACCTAAACCATTGCACACACGCCCCAAATGACATAACAGACTTACTCCAATTTTCGGAATTCTATTCCAACCCCAATATCAAGATTTCCACTGCCGACCGGAAATCGTCAAATTTCCAATTTCGCCAATTCAAGCCTAAATCTACCACGAACTTCCAAATTACATTCTGAATGCGCTCCTAAGTCCAAAATCACCTAATGGAGCTAATAGAGTCATTCAAATTCAAATCCGAGGTCAAATACTAAAAAGTCAAAACTTGGTCAAATCTTTCAAATTTAAAGCTTCAAGCTGAGAATCATTGTCCCATATCTGTTCCGATTAACCTGAAAACTAAAACCGATGATTTACATGAGTCATAATACATCATACGAGGATAGTCATGCCCGAGAACTGGCGAGCGATGTGCAAGTGCTCAAAATGACCTGTCGGGTCGTTACATCCTCCCCTACTTAAACATTCGTTCGTCCTCGAACGTGCCCAGAGTTATTCTAAAAACCAACAAATTACCATGTAACTTTACTATGCACATACCCGAGGGTGATCCCACGTCACCCTATCCCATATCGGTCCGATAGCACAGCATAACTGAAATTTCGCAATCCATCCTAGCCCATAATCCTTAGAACCAAATTTCCACTTCCGAAATCATCTATAAGATCAGAATCTCACATCTATACACCACATAAGTCCGAACAAGCTGTATCAAGCCATAACTGCAACTCAAGATGAAATCACATGATATACCATACAACTAATACGTTTATAGAGATAACTTCTAATCACAACAGCTGCTCATACAACCTAATACCAGTAATAAATCTCTTATCCAATAGAGCCTCATTTCAACACTTTTGTATACAGCCAATGATGAAAGAAACATGTAGAAATCATAACTATTCCTCAGATCAACCAATCATGGAGCTCCCTCTTCTTCGGCAAGGACTATAGTAAATTGCTAAGCCGAACTTCAATATTATCCTTCCAACATGCTGAAATCGAATCCGATGGTATCCATTCTAGGTCCAATGACCTCATCTCATCCAACACGACCACTCTGGTGACATGACACATTAATATAATCTAACAACACAACCCGTGCAATCCACGCACCAATAAGCAACAATCCGAACGTACTCAAATCATAAAAAAATAACTCAAATGAGAGAGCTGTACCGCAAGCTCACCAGTACCACCACAACACGATGGTAAGAACCCATCACACACTGTAGAACCAGAACACACGAATCTAACCCGAAGGATCATACCTCCACATAACTTCGTTGCAATGCGCGATCCTATCCAAACACCGGTCCACACGAAACACCTCAAGTCACCATGCTCAAAGTCAACACCCACACGCAATTTGATGTCTAACACTAAGAGTGAACCACCATAACCACGGAGAAGCAAATGACACAATGCCACACCGGACCGAAAGAACATACCCAATGTGCAATCAATCGTGCAATACCCAGTTACCCATCTCACTCAAATTCCACTACAAAGCCCAAATAGAACCATATCATTTGTGCATTTAATCGACGAATAAAAAATCTCACGTAGCATATAAAATAGCTCACAAATAAATTTCGGAACACGAATAAGGTTAACAACAACCGAATGGCACCTCTCGCACAATAGCAGTTCGGAGTCAACATATCTGACTCGATGCAAAACACGCATCCATATTTGCTTACCAGTGAACCCCAAATCAACTCTGGTCACCCACCATAGATAATTAACTCTCTGAAAGTTTACAATGACTAAATCATAGCATATACTATCATCTAACTAGCTTGCCCCTATCTTCATAGTCCATAACCATGAAATAACCTATTTATGAGAACTCCAATCTCCAAATCCATAAAGCACACGAATCACCATATCCGATCCCAACTCCACCGCCCGAATATCTAACACATTTCTAATACTCGATCATCCCACTAGGGGTACTTCTAAAATTCTTCTGTGCTACCAAGTAAACTTTGAATATCAGCAGTCGATCAGAAAAGATAGTGCCGCACTACCAATGAAGTATCCATAACACAAACACATTGCCCTTTTTCTAAAATGTGTACCCTCATCAAGCCACACCAATCAGTGAACTCATTTATCTAGTCATCTGAAACTGTCCATGCTACCTAAGAATTTCTGACCTTCCTTTTAAAACTGAACCGTGACCTTACACATGCAAATCTCAAACCCACACAACATACCACATATATCGTACCATCCTATGATAATTATGAGAAATTTATAATCCACCGAGCTACAAGCAACTACGTACTCAACCAACTAAGAACTTTCCATTTGATCCTATCTAGGGGAAAATCACTACACATCACACGCCCCTCTCGCCAGTGGGAAATATACATCTCTAACCGCGGTAGAAATCATTAAGAACTCTCTGAATCCCATTTGCACAAAACCAAACCATCACGACTGACTCCTTCTAACTCAACCAAGCTATGCAAGCCATCAAAACCTAAGAGCATTGCCACGAAACACTTGTATAAACCCACCGCATCATAAACACCGAAGAACCGATCATATCCATCACCATGCCGATCCATCCTACTACCAAGTTGTCCTAATTCCCTGATTTCCTTCCGAATTACCTTCAAATTTATATGTTTCCTTTGTAGTACACCACAATCCTTAACTAAAACTTACCCCACAAACTTTAGCATAAACCTACATCTCCCTAAGGCTCATAAACCGTTGTATTCTTCTAAAGCACCCCCAAAAGTACCACCAACTAAGATACTCACTCTGAAGAGACCTCTTACGAATCTAAAACCATTACCTTCGCCTTCCTGATACTGGTATGTAGAATCCATAATGATGCAGAAATACTACAAGTCCTGACATCCTCCTATATAAATCTCAGTCTCTAGCCAAACACATCCCGAAGATTCCCAATTGCCAAATATAAATATTGAATTCATTAGAACCACTCTCGAGAGTTATCCACTCTGCTCAAATCTCAATTAGACTGATCAAACGGACCAAACGACCTGTGCCCCATTAGCACTCCAACACCCAAGGAAGTAACCCATTTTTCTAAGCCGCCGAATGATTATTTTTCATATACCCATACATTTTACATACTTACAAACAACAATTAAATCATCCAATGTTTCTCATATACCCATGAAGCATAACACAACCCTTATCCAAAATTTCCTTTACTCAAGTCATCTTCGATCTCAACCTCTGTAAGCCATAACTGATTCACTAGTATACCTCGAATTGGAACCAACACAACACATAACCGTGCAATCAACTAATCAATAGCAGACTACCCCACTTGGCTCAAAGCCATAGATAAAAACACACAAAAACTCAGAATGCCCATACTCTATTACCGCCATAATACAATAGTGAGATTCAACTAAATCCTTCATAAGCTCATGCAACACAAACCATCTTGTGTTTCAAATCATCTGCAAATCTTGCATTCACCCTCGTAACAGTCAAGCCCACTCTCATAAGCGATCTAAACTCAAATTGCAACACGTATATTTCACTGGTAAAAGAGGACTCCCAACCAACAACATAAGGGTCACACAAACCTCAGAATACCCTACAAGAGATAATCCACTTGCTTAGCCTCAAACTAGTATCTCTCTATACTCCTGAATTTGAACTCCTAACACAACATAAAGATCTACCTCACTCCACAACTAAATTACATGAGAGGTCCTTCAAGACACTCATAGCTTGAGGCCATACGCCAACTTAAGATAGAAGTCAAGCACCCAATAGTCCTTGCTACATCTCCAGCAAACTCTTCTTGTCACATTCGAACAATTTGAACACATCTCGCAATTAAATCATATTCACCCCATAGTCATCCAGTCACAAATCCCACCAATAAGGACACAAACGGACATATAAGTCCCAAATGCACATGCTCACACAACCAAAATATCAATACTCAAGCCATAGACAAAACCCGGCCTCAAGTCTTCCAGATCGGCCCAACATCAACACACAGAAACATATCTCTCACCTCATCCAAGGAATCACAAGCCGTCGATGCACAACTAATATTGAGCGCTCATATGCGCATACGACCGCATTGAAAGAAGTCAAAGAGTTACATTTCAAGCTGAATCAATGTTGCACAATAAGAATTTAAGAATGTGAAGTTTCCTAAGGGTTCTGCAGCCTCTCAAAGATAAGTACAGACATCTCCGTACCGATTCACAAGACTCTACTAAACCAGCTTATGACTCGTGAGACCTATGTAACCTAGGCTCTGATACCTACTTGTCAAGACCCAAAAACTGTGCCTATCATGAAACTAGTCTAGCTAACACATTTTCGAATACGTTCAATATTTCATTTAAAAACCAGATATTAACCTTTTCATACTGAAATCCCATAAAAGAAATAAATTCAAAACCAATAATGTAGAAGATAAATACAAACCCGACCTTGGTGTCACTAAGTCATAAGCAAAATTTCAACAACTGTTCGAAATAAAACAAGACTAACATAGTCCGAGAATAGCCAACAATACACTAAGAGGAAGATAAGGAAGGAGAAAGGCGGGACTGCGATCGCTAGGCAGCTACCTCGCTATCTCCAATGAAACCCGCAACTGATAATGATCAACAACCACGACCACGACCTGAGATACCTGGATTTGCACACAAGTTGCAGGGGGTAACGTGAGTACACCAACTCAGTAAGTAACAAGTCCAAACTATGGACAGATAGGTAGTGACGAACTCAACCTCATAAAATATAACAAAAATAACGTACCCAAACGTACGCATGCTTCTAGTTAAATAGGCAGTTCAAAATAGTAAATAGATCAGATATGACCACGGTATAGAAATGTGACTCTGCTATATCTACATGTCAATGCACATGTTGTATGAAATGCACCATGCTAAGTGCCTCATGTGCCCACAATCTCAAATGCTCATCCGCTCAGCACCATATATGGCTCATACGGCCCAGGGAAGATCCATCCCGGAATATATACATCTCTGACAACAGTCACTCAGTACTGAAAAAGGTTAATCCAACCTATGGAGAAGATCCATCTCTAGATAATAATAATTATATCAACCTCACAACCACTCGGTATTGTACATGGCTCACAAGGCCCAAGGAAGATCCATCCCGGAATATATACATATCACAGATCATCGTCCTCTAGTACCGAGGAACAGACCAATCCAGCCTCATAGAGAAGATCCATCTCCATACCAATGGAATATCCATCCCTGAATATAATCAACCGCACTCACTAGGGGTGTGTTATAGACTCCGGAGGGGCTCCTACAGCTCAAATGCTATCACAAGCCAACAATGGCATATATCAATAAACCATTGTAGTGTGCAGCCCGATCCCATAACTATCACTCATAATTAGGCTCTCGGCCTCACTCAGTCATCATTCTCCAATCTCACATACAGGGGCTCACAATACCATAAAACTAACCCGAAACAATGATATGATGTGCCAAATAATAATAACCGAGACTAAGACATGATATGATGGGCATGAACAAGACTTTTTATAGAATACCAATGAATTAAATAAGGTAACAGCAAGAAATGACCCCTCGCGTCTCAATTGTATCGCTGTAAAGCCCTAGTTTGATAACTAGCATGATTTACAGTCCATTTACTTCATCACATGAAGAAACACAAATATCAACAAGATAAAATCACTAATCGGTGTCATGGAATGAACCAGGAGACAATTCTTACAGTGTACACCTGTACGCACGTCACTTGGCATGTGTGTCGCCTCAATATCATCATATAGCACATAGTTCGGGGTTTTGAACCATCAAAACCAAGTTTGGAAGCATTACTTACCTCAACCAGGCCAAAATCCTACTCTGTGATGCCTTTTCCTCTAAAATTAGCCTCCGGATGCTCCGAATCTAGCCACAACAATTTGGTACAATCAACACGAGCTAAAGGAATCAATCCTATAAGAAAATGCTAAGCTTAATCATAAGTCAAAAAGACAACTCAGAAACAGGGCCCCGAGCCCACATTTCGAAATCCGACCAAAGTCACAAAATTTGACAACCCACTAGATCACAAGACTAACCATACCAGTTTCACTCAATTCCGCCTTCGAATCAGCTTTCAAATCCAAAAAAATCTTTTTATGAAGTTGTACAATTTTTTCCAAATTTTGATCCCAAATGTCTACTCAAATAATGAATCCAACGTTATAATCATGTATTTTAGCCAAAATTCAGTTAGAATCACTTACCCCAATGGATTTCTTGAAAATCCCTGGAAAATCGCCAAAGCCCGAGCTCTCTAGGTCACAAAATTCAATAACCCACTCGATTACGAGAGTAACCATACTAGGTTCACTCAATTCCGACTTCGAATCAGTTTTCACATCCAAAAAATTCATTTTATGAAGTTGCACAATTTTTTCCAAATTTTCATCCCAAATGTCTACTCAAATGATGAATCCAACGTTATAATCATGTATTTTAGCCAAAATTCAGGTAGAACCACTTACCCCGATAGTTTTCTTGAAAATCCCTCGAAAAATGACCAAAGCCCGAGCTCTCTAGGTCAAAATACGAAATAAAACTCCAAATCTCGTATTTATAGTGCACCTTTCGGATTTCCATCACCGCTGACCGCGGAAAATCACCGCTGACCGCGCTTCTGGTGGCTGCGCAAATAGGCCTTAGTATTTTGGCCATAACTTTCTTTACAGATGTTCAAATGATTATGTCTTTACCTTTCTAGAAACTAGACATGAAGGGCTACAACTTTCAATTTTGAATCATCTCAAAATGCCTTGTAGATCAAAAGATATAAGTTTCCGAAGTTGGATCAACGAACCTGCAAATTCTTTCCCTGGTGCGCCTCAGCGCCCCACTTCCGCCCTTAGCGGAAAAACTTCTGCCCTTAGTGGTAGTTCCTTTGCCCTCAGCGAAGATTTAAGCACCAAAACCATGCCTGAGTTCCGGTAATGCCCAGACTCGCCCAAAACTCACTCGAAACACACCCAAGGCCCTCAGGACCTTAACCAAACATACCAACACCTCCCATAACTTCACTAATACTTAGTTGAGCCTTCGAATCACTCAAAATAACACCAAAATACCAAATCAACCTCGAATTCAAGCTTAAGAACTTAGGAACTTTCACATTCCACAAACAATGCCGAAACCTATCAAATCACCTCCGAATGACCTAAAATTTTACACACACTCCCCAAATGACACAAAAAACTTACTCCAATTTTCGGAATTTCATTCCGACCCCAATATCAAGATTTCCACTGCCGACCAAAAAACGCCAAATTTTCAATTTCGCCAATTCAAGCCTAAATCTACCACGGACCTCCAAATTACATTCTGAATGCGCTCTTAAGTCCAAAATCACCTAATGGAGCTAATAGAGTCATTAAAATTCAAATTTGAGGTCAAATACTAGAAAGTCAAAACTTGGTCAAATCTTTCAAATTTAAAGCTTCAAGCTGAAAATCATTCTCCCATATCTGTTCCGATTAACCTGAAAACTAAAACCGACGATTTACATGAGTCATAATACATCATACTAGGCTAGTCATGCCCGAGAACTGGCGAGCAATGTGTAAGTGCTCAAAACGACCGGTCGGGTCATTACACCTTCATAGTGTGAGCACGACCCTAGGTTCTTGAAGCCCTTGGGAACTCTAACATAGTAGGGTCCAAGGTTCTTTGCCATATTTTTCGTAATGGTTCAAGTTATGTCCCATTTCATTTGCTGAATAAGCCAATGGGATTCTGTACACGATTGTATTTCTGATTGCTATTAGGTTTTGGCTGTAAAAACTGTCTTCTAGGCTGTTGTGACCTATGTGAAGGCCTGGCTAGGCTGGGTGTATCTTTGGGCCTGCCGTAGGCTCTCTATAGATATTTATCTTTGCAATTTATTCTATTCATTCTGGGTCTGTAATAATTCTTGTAATAATATTTTGGGGTATTAATGTTAATGGGGGAAGAGGCTTTTATCCTATACTTGCACTAAATGGGTAGAGATCCTGCTTATAAGTCCATTATATGCTATTATATTCAAACGTGTTCAGCTATCTCTGCTCAAAACGTGTTACTTTCAAGTCGTTGTAGAAATCCTGCCTATAAGTTCATCACTTGGTTCAAATATGTTCTATGCCTGCTTTTTAGAAATCATGATTATAGGATCTAAAATCAGTTTTAATCATGCATATAGGATCTAAAATCAGTTTTAATTATAGAAATTATGCCTATAGGGTCCGGATCAGTTTAATTAATTGTCATACTTATTTCTTTAATAGTATTCAACGCTGTGCTAATTATCGTCACTAGAAACCATGCATATTGGACTCAATTAACCAATTCTAAACATAATCATGCGATCACCATTATTAGTTACTGCATAAAATGCCTAGATATCATGCCTATAGATTTAATCTCTTATACCTATAATCGATAGGCAACCATGTAAGTTTTAGAGATAGTAAACTGCCTACTTATTTAAAATCCAGAATCATATAGAGATCCTGCCTATAGGTTTTTGCAACTTTGACTTGTTAAAATCTGCAACTGTCTTTGTCAATCAGGCTTTGCGTGCATTTGTTGTCTAAGTACGGAGGCCAACTTGAGCCCTTATTTGCTTATAAGTGAAAGTCCAATAATGTTTTATTTGTCGCCTAGTATTTTTTATTTTTGAGCAGCCTAAGTTAAAGTCTATAACCACCCTGAGATAGCTGTCCAAATGCCTCCTAGACCATAGGCATGAGACAGATAGTGCACGCTTAGAGTATGACTTAGAATTAACTAGTGCGCTTTAGGTAAACAACTTAAAGATAGTAATCTGGTAGCAGGAGATGATTGTCTGTACCTGCTGAATAATATGAGTAACATCCCACCTTGAGGGAGTTACGAAGTATTATTTATGTTGCACGGGGTGATCCTTTAGGCTAAAAAACTTAGGATCCCCCATCTTGTCTTTCATCAATTATTTGTGTTTAATAATAAACTTCCCAAATTCCTTGTTTTTCCAGTACTTGATCTCCTAGACTAATTCATATAATTGAGTTCGGTCAGGACCCATATTTTTGGACCTCGAAGAGTGCATAACACCTTCTCTTCGAGGTAATTTTGAGCCCTTACCCGATCTTTGGTGATGCAAATTAGTTAGATAGAGTTATTTGCAAATAGGTGCCCTAACGCACCTTTATCCGTTAGGTGATGACTCTCTTTTTTAAAACTCTTCCTTAAAAGAGTTGTCATGTGTCGAAACCTAATTTCGTGAGAAAAAGGGGTGCAACACTTGGTTCATTTCATGGCACTGTTTAGTGACTCTTCTTATTGATATTCATGTTTCCACCATGTGATTCGGTAAATGAGTTGTAAATCAGGCTAGGTATCATGTTAGGTCTTTACACCGATACTGTTAGGACCCGAGTGGTCGTTTTATTGTTGGCATCTCGCTGATTTCATTGATATTCTGCACTTAGTCATATTAATGCGTTTCATATCACTTCTCAGTCTCAGTTATTGTTTATTTGTACATTATATCATTGTTTCGGGATAGTTTCATGGTATTTGTGAGCCCGTGGTGAGACTGGAGAGTGATGACTGAGTGAGGCCGAGAGCTTGATTATGAGTGACACTTGTGGGGTCGAGCTGCACGCCACATCGGTTATGCTGATGATTATGATAACGCTTGGGATGAAGGAGCCCCTCCGAAGTTTGTAACTGTCACGACCCAAACTGATGGGCCACAACGGGTACCCGGTACCTTACTCAACCGAGTACCAACGTAACGTATCTTTCTTATTACATTATCATATACACGTGACATACGGGCCTAATAGGCCAATTAAATACATAGGCCGACAAGGCCGTACAATCATTCATTTATATGAAATATGTCTACAAGCCTCTAAGAGTACATAAATGTCATAAAGGTCAGGACAGAGTCCTGCCATACCAAAAAATACACGTCTAAATTATACCAGCCCAACAAGCAACTCTAAAGCAAATGGAGCACACCAACATCTTCCGCTGAGCTGATAGCCTACTTGGAGGGCTCTCGACCGGTCTATCGGGACCTGCGGGCATGAAACACAGTGTCCCCAGGCAAATGGGACGTCAGTACAAAAAATGTACCAAGTATGTAAGGCACATAAATAAGTACATCATAAGCATGAAAGAAATATAGAGTACTTGACTCAACCTGTAAGTCTGAATAGCTCTGTAAATCATGAAATACTTTTAGCGTCATGCATATGCATATGAATGTCATGTTGTGCATAGGTACATGTCTCATAACATCATCAGCCTCTGAGGGCATCCCATCATATCATATCGGCCACTGTGGGCAAAATCATCAATGTATACCAGCTGATCAGGTGATGGTGCGTATATAATGCCATAACCTCTTCCCATATCCCATATACATATACATACATATATACGCGTATATAACGCCGTTTGAATCATATTTCAGCCACTGTGGGCAACATCATCATCATATACCAGCTGATCAGGTGGTGGTGCATATATAACGCCATAACCTTTTCCCATATCCCATATACATATATTTACATATATACGCGTATATAACACCATCTGGTCATGGGTCAATGCACATGAATGCAATGCATGAAAAGTACGTTAATAAAATCTTTCAGAGCTTTATAAGACCATTTTACCTTTGAGCAATATCATAAAGTAAACTTTTTTCAACTTTCATATTTTTCTGAGACCCATGAACAGATGATAAAATATTATGACACACGGAAATTCAAGAACATAAATATCTCTAATACTTCTATGAATAGAGTCATTCATGGAATTTGTGCATTTGCACGTTTCGTTCGTATCGTATTGATCATGCCAAAAGAAAGAAGAGATAGCCTTAACATACCTGTTCCTGGAATTATTCGAACGAATCTGCTTCTGCAAAATATGAACGGAATTATACTTGAATTCCTTGAAAAGCTGAACGTATTTGTTCTGCTTTGAACGTTTTGAACTGAAGAATGGACATAACCTTTCTTGGTAAGAAGAAAACGTTTCTGATTTCTTGAAGTAAAGAAACCTTTTTGAATTTTTTGGTTCAAATGGTTTTAAATTTTAAGAGGAAAGTGTTTCTCATTCTTATTCAAAAGAAGATTTCATATTAAAGTGACAGTAACGTTTTTTTGGTTCCTCCTTTTCCAAGACTTGTTATAAGTCTTGCTTTATTAAATGCCCATTTATTCTTAGGCTGTCAACAACTCACCATTTGTCATAAGTCATTTCTCTTAATAAGTGGCCTTGTGCCACGTGGAGAGTGGGGGTGGAATTTTAATTAATTTATTCACTTATTAGTTAACTGGGTAATGTCCTGTTAACATGTATTTAATCAATTACCCACAAAATTAAGAATTATTCCCACTTACTTGAAATATTATTCACTTTTCACATACCTTATACGCCTTACTATCATGGCCATGTAGTACCTTGTATGGCACTAGTCCATAAATACTGGGTATTTTAGCTCGGGCCGTATTTTATCCCAAATTACCAAACTTTAACAAAATTTATTTTCTTAGACTTGCTCCCCCTTTCACCTTCATGAATATACTAATCACTTGTGAAATAGCATAATCCTTATAATCCCCCAGCAATTGTTTCCTTGGACTGATGTCAATTACCTTGCGACAAATTTAACGTAAAATACTGCAGGGTGCAACATCGTCGTAATTTAATACTGCGAAGCATAACATCATTGTAATATAATAATGCGGTATGAAATATCAACGTAATATTACGGGGCATAACATCATCCCCCCTTTGGAAAATTCGTCCTCGAATGTTGACTGATGCTCTTATCATTTTCATTACTTATAGGTCTTGTGAATACCTTAATACTCTCCTTTGCATTTGGTAGTTGTTCTGTGAATAAATTCAAAGTCTAGGGTATTCCCCACTTTAGTCTTCTTTCTCATACCACGACTTGTGGTCGAAATCTTTTCAATCACGTAACTGTTGCTACCTCGTGTCATGCATCATATATGACTCTGACTTTGTAAGTGTGCCTTATATGACTCTTCTTTCCTTTTCCCTCCAGCCTTTAGCCAATCTCTAGGCCTCACTTTATAAATATATACATAGCCTGATGAGATGTCCCTCTGGGCATCTATAGTTATACTTGAAGTTCTTTGCTCGATACTTTGTTGAACTTACGAATATTGCTATATCTTATTTTATAGATCCGTTTATCCACCCGTATGACTTTGCTGCATCTAGCTGGGTCATACTATACTATAACTCTTATTTCAATTTTTAATTACTGAGGTCGACGACCAAACTCCAGGTTAGTCTTTCGCTACTTATTATATATGTATAAGTCTAAGTCCTTTAATACTTCCTCATTACTGTTCATCTTAAGAATGATTGTCTAATATCATCTCGTACTTTGTAACTTTTATCTATCCATTGTCGATTCACCTCAATGTTTATCTATAATCTTCCATCGATAACTTGAAACTTCTTACGTAATACATTGCCACTAGGGCTTATGTTGCATCGAGGAATATTTGAAGTGATTTTCCTGATTCACTTGGGGCGATAGTGTACTTCAATAATCATATTTAATAACATCCCAATGTGATTCACCTTACATGAGTGTTTTAATTCCGTACAATTTGTGAAATCCTCTTCAAATCATTACTCAATCGAAGGCCCGAACGTCATACTTTATGTACGACAATTACACCCTTATTCTATTACTAGGGCAACATTCCATCTCTTCTAAATGCCATTTGTCTTTGACTCCTTTGAGTTCATTCAGGCTATACTAAGCTTTGTATAACTTAGAGAAACCATCATATCTTCTTGTTTTCATAGGCTTAATCCTGAGGATTTATCCATTTCGTCACCTTCTCACTCGTCCTTTCTTATCCTTACTCCTGTCTTCCTACAATCTTGTCGCTCTACCATACTTTAGCTTGGGATCCACACATATATATTTATACTTGTTCGCAACCTTCCTTCATCTTGCTTGCACCATAGATTTCCTTATATTATTCTAGAACATCAAGCGATACATCACATCGTCTCTAACTCTTCTTTACTCTCTTGACTAGATCTCTCTGTACTTAGAAACCATAGGTTGGAAGGTATGCCATTAACGCCTTTGCTATCATTCTTGGATATTGAATCCTAGTGCTTTTAGCCTTCTATCCGAATCATGGACTATTCACGATCTTCGTCACCTTAGTATCTCGTACGTTGTTCACTTTTAGCTTACTTACCTTAAAATATCACATCTTCTATCTCTTTCATGACCTCTCTTCCATATAGGTATAATTCACATTCACAACTTGAAGCTCTATTATAATAGTTGCACCTCTAGGTATACACAATTCGGTAGGAGCTTCATACTGACTTCTTATGTGGCGTCTTCTTCTTCTAACTGCCTTTATGTAGAGCCGTATAGAATATGGTTGTTGTAATATCTCCCTTGTACCTTTGATAGTAAGAGTACTTCTGCAATATTCTCAATTACGATTTCTATAACTTCTGGGGTCCAATAATCGGATTCCTGATTTACTTTGTTGATGTAACTCTTTAGTTTCCTCCTTCTGATCGGCCTTTATGTCGGCATAAGTTATCTCCCGATCTGTGGTTCATGGTATTAGTTATCCTGTTTAGCTTTTCATGGGTGCTCAGAAATATGCATGATACAATCCTTTAATAATCTAATCCTTCATTTATGACCTGGGCTCAATTCTTTCTTTTAATGTATACCGAAATCTTCTGTCCATACTTAGCTTATCTACCCCTTGTTGCGTCCATACTTAGCTTATCTTAGTGCCTACACATGCTAGAGTTTTTGTGTAACTCATATGATCTCGAATATTACTTTTATCTTTATGTCCTGTTCATTAGCCATGGTAGATTCCACTTTCCTTTGGAGTGCTTACAATGTTATTGCGAGACTGTTGTTACACGACCATTTTCTATTTAGGTCGTTGTGCTTAGGTTGAAGCCTTCTTCCTTATTTCCTCAGCTAGTCTTTCGTTGTAGTACTTAGGGAGAACCCTTGACTCTCATAAAGTTGTGGCTTATTACAGACCTTTTTGATGTCCTTACTTGCCTATAATCATTCGTAGCTGCTTACTTCCATGCCCTTGTGCTTGTATGGTTGCTTCTGAAATGATATTTTGACTGCCTTCCCAGTGACACTTTATTTTATCCCCGAAACACTCATACAGTACCTTTAACTATCCCGATTCTTGTTTGAATATATCTCAAGTATTATAATGATATTCTTTGAGGATGAATTCTCTATGTTGGGTTCTACTATGTTTATCTTACACGATCTGATGACTCGTCTGTAACCTCTTGTTTAGCCATAACTGGGATCTTCCTGACCAATTACTAACTACTCGTTGGCCCATTCTCATATCAATATTCCTCGTAATTTTTCTTGGGTTATTTTCTTTGTCTTAACTTACGTCTCGCACTGGCTCCTTTTTTATCAAAGACATCCCGGGCAGGAACCCTTACTTCCTTTTCTTGGTGCCGTGCTTACATAATGTTCTGGAATCATAGCATATTTTTAACATTTGAATAAGTACAAACTCACCCCTTTCTCATTCTTATCGCATTCTTCCTTTATCATTACATAGTTACTAGATCCACTTATTTCTGACTTAATACCACACCATTCCATATTCCCCTCTTTAGGGGTGTACTAAGAGTTGGAGCTAAGACGACCTGCCTATATATGTTTTATCTTTTTATCTTTGGTGTACTCTTACATCATCGATGACCCTTACTCGCCTTGCTGTAGTCTTATGTACCAAGGATACCAAAATTTCCTCACTAATTTCTATTATTATGGGGTCTAACTTTTCCTTCTGGTAGTCGTGTTAGAGTCACGAACTTATTTCTCAAAGTGATGATATGACTTTATGACCTATACTCTTTTGTTGTCTCAAGGCTTGTCACCTCTTGTATTTCCCTTCACTTGACTATAAACTCTGTAATATTGTCATTTTTTTTCTTTTGATATACCGTTGTCATTCATGTATCACATCTTACTCATAATGCTTTATTAACTCTCTTTTTATTTTCTTGCTAACATTTATGTCAATCACTTTATTGTGTAAACTCGAACAAGACATTCTTTTGCCTTTACCTTCCCTTTGCTCCATCCATTGGCGCTTCAAGTTACTTAACGTTCTCACTTTACAAGGGACGCGAGACACACTAAGGTAATATGTATCCCTTCAAGGCTTATAGTGCATGTCTTTGTAGTACTCATATCTGCCTATACTATTTTAAAGTGTACCATCTGGGTGTCTCACAAGGAGATCTATTAGCACATTTGCAATATCCTTCGGAAATGTCAACTGACACAAACAATTCATCCATCCTATCTTCTTATACTACTTCTATTAACCCACATATAGCATATCTGGAATGGGTGCGACCAATTGTGTATACCTCTGTTACTATTGAATATAATTCAAAAATCTTATGTTCCCCTGCCTAAATTATAAACGTTGTTAACCTTCATTAACTGGGTGCCTCATACCCTTTTTCACCTTGCTTCTTTTACTTGCTGAAACTTGTATCTACCTTCTAATTCTCTTGTTCCTTTTTACCGTAAGAGTGGATATGCATTCTTGCCTTTGGAATCTTTATCAAGAAACTTACACATCTTACTATACACATGATTTTCCGAATACCTCATATTTATTCATCCTAAGAATGATGCAAAAATGGAGTTCCTCTGACTCAATTCTTCCAAAACAATCTCTCTTTCCAACATTCTTTTCGGATATAGGTATCGTCTCATAACAAATAGGATTTAGGAATTTGAATTCCTATAACTGAGCTCTATGCCATGTAGTCTCCTGCTTATAAGTGTGGTGCACGACACACCCACAAACAAGACTCTACTATACACAGCTTGTAGGCTCCCTAGGACAGAATTACTCTGATACCACTTTTGTCACGACCCGAACTGATTGGCCGCGACAGGCACCCGGTACCTTACTCAATCGTGTACTAACTTAACGTACCTTTCTTAGTACATTATCATATACACGTGATATACGAGCCTAATAGGCCAACATAATTATTTATAACTCAAGACATAGGCCGACAAGGCCGTACAATCTTTCACGTACATGACATATGTCTACAAGCCTCTACGAGTACATAAAAGTCATAAAGGCCGGGACAGAGTCCCGCCATACCAAACAATACACGTCTAAATCATACCAGCCAAACAAACAACTCTGAAGAAAATGTGTTGATACCTAATTTTTCCCTATATATTTTTCTAATATGCAAAATACTTTCAAAATATCATATGTGTAAATATATAAGTATGTCCAAATGCTTTATTATTTTTCCTTAATTTTTAAAGATTTTTTAACTAATTTATTTCCCTATTTTGTTCATAAATAATTCAATAATAATTCCCAATATTATCATTTTGGTGATTCATTTATTGTATTCTACTATTTTTGCCAAAATAAAGCTAAGATAATTTTTTCATATTTTAAAAAAATTTATTTAGTATTTTTTAAGCCAAATTGCATATAATTGCAATAATAGCCTCTTTTAAGATTTAGTTGCGTTTACATTTATAAAAATTAAGTGCAGTATTTTAAATTTGATAATATGTACTATAAATCATTTTAGTACCTTTAATTTATTTACAAAAATTATTTTACTATTTTTTATAGATCAAATAGGAAATATTGGTGTTAGCCCCATTTTATTTCAATTATAGCCCGATTTTAAACCCCAATTGAACCCAATTTGAAGCCCAATTACCCTAACCCAATTCCAATTCAAACCAACCCACAACCGATTTAAATGACCCATCCGAAATCCTATCTATTCCTAGTCGTTGATCGTTTAGATCAACGACTCCAGTTAATCCTTTCCTAATTAAACCTAAAGACCCCCAAACCATTTTCATTCTTCATAATCCGCCACCTCCGAAACCCCTCCTCTCCCAAATCCTCTCTACAACCACATCAAACCCTAGCCGCTGTCACCCTAATCCGCTCTAATCCATGGCCTTCCAAGGTCATCGGAGACCTGTATCAACCTCTCATGGCCCCGACATATTCGTTCCTGTGGTCTCATGACTAGATCCTAAAAGGGTTTTGTCCACTCTTTGCTTGATGACTGTTCTCTAGTCGTCTCGAAACCTTTCTCCGACCAGCCATGGCTATTCGAGTCAGACTTTTGACTCTCGTGCTTAGATCGATGGTTTTCAAGGCCTTTCTCATCACTTGGGGTTCTTCTGAAACCCTAACCTCTAAGGTTCTTTCGATTTCTCTTAGATCTGCTTCAGATCTATGTTTTCTTTGGACTTCTAAGCATTTTTCTCGAAGTTTCTTTTTAAAACTCTGCTTTCAAAATCCCTTATCTTTTCCGATTAGGGTTCTTATTAAGTTATTTCAAAACTTTCCTCTGATTTTTTACATGTTTTTCTATGTTTCCTTATATCTTTCTTCTACCTGAGATTGCATGATAACAACCCTAATTTCTTTTGACTATTTATTAGACGAATGCTTGTTTGCTTGAGTTTTGTCCGATTTGTTTGTTTATCCTCTTTTAAAAACTCTATTGTTGTTGAAAATCCTATGGATTTGAGTCTAAGACTGTTCGTTTAAGTGTATGACTCGATTTGAAGTTCTTTATTTCAAAACCTTTTAATCCTTTGTGTGATTCTTCTGACTCTGGTTTTCTATCATCTCTAAAACTCGATTATGCTTGAAACCCTAATTTTTAAAAGGGGGTTTTCCTCACCTGCTACTGTGAGATCTTCTCATGCCTTTCATATTCTATGTTTTCTTCACTACTGGTTCAATGTGACTTGACATACTAGACTATCATACTTCGAATGTTGCTATCTACTGAATTTTGTGCTACTATTGTATGCTATTTCCTTTTTCCAACAGGCTTGGCCTCGCATGTATAATGTTTATGCACCTTATTTATATGCTGAGTTTCCTTCTTTGATTGATCTTCAAACTTGTGACTGATTTCAAACTTTTCCTCTGTGAAATTCTGATTGCACTCGCCTGTTAAGGTTAACTAATTTCTTTTCCTATTTTTCCTTACTGAATCCTTTCCAAAATTAGAGTATTTCTGTACCTAGACTCGATTGCTTACTTAATGTTTTACTACTTTTTTTATGGAAACTGTCAGCCTGCTGACAAATTGATTTCCTTCCTTATTTTGAACCTGTCACTGCCCGTTAAGCAAATGATCCCTTAATTAAAGGCAATCACTTGTATAATTGATTCTGAATCATGATTGTTTCCATGTTTGTAGCTTAGTACCTCTCTCTTACTCGTTTTCAAAAAATTATAAATACCCTGTACTTCTTTTCTTTCAAGGACACGAATACAAGGCATAAACACTTGAATTCAAACACACACTCCACTAAATCTCTTTTTTTTCTCTGTTACTACTATATTGCTGCATTACCTAGCCGGCTGAAAGCTAAGGCTAGGCTGTGGGAAACTTGCTTATTTTTCTCTGCATTTGCATTTCTTACTGGTGTGTTGTAATTAAGCTTCTGCACCACCAACAACATACTTATTTACTGTTTCTTGCATCCTTGCTTGTCTACTGTTTGTATTTAACCTAGTACCATTATTAAAGCATGCTGTAACTTCCCTTTTTTCCTGTTCTGAATTAATATATCATGATTTGTGAATCCTAAATCCCTACCCCAATGTGTTTAATACTTGTGGTTGGTTTGGGACATGACAACATTGGACATTGTCGTGCATGACCCAAACCAGATTCCCCTAGGATCATAACCGCCATGTTTATCTCATATGTTATGATTGGGTTACATGCATGTCAGCACTTCCCATTGTTGTGCATGCCCAATGCTAACCCATACCTAATTGTATAGGCAAATTGCAATGGACTCCCAATCCCCTAACCCCTTTGTATGAAATTGTTAACTCTGTAAAATGCTAATAACTGTCTCCTTATCATCCTTTCCCCTCCTCTATTCTCTCTATTCTTGAAACTCTGTTTCTGCACTTTCACCATCTCCTTAGACTTAAGTTTTGCCCCCTTACGTGAGCCGTGCCTTGGGACCCATGAGCTCCCTCTAAACTTGGACACATAAGGGCTGGCATTTCCACACTGCACTTATCCTTATTCTGGTTATGTAACTTGGGGTGTGAGCACAGCCCGAGGTCCTATTGAGACCCTTAGGGAACTCTGACACACTCACATTTGAGAAAGGCTTTGGATCAATGGCATTTTTGATGTGGTTTATTCGATAACTTAGAGAGGAAGTCAAGAATCAGGCTTCCTATGGTTTTAACTTTTCTTTGTACTTTTCTGATGTAATTCATTATTTCTGGTTTTTAATAATTTGTAATAAACATTTGGGGGCTGACTAGTGAAAAGGTTTGGGTAACAATGTATGCTCAAGGGTAGAAAGCATGCCTATATGACTGTTTCAAATTCTTTTCGTTCAATCTGCATTTTTTAGACACCTGTCTATAGGGTTTATCTCAATTTCTTCATGGCCAATGTCACACCTAGATAACCTGCCTATAGGACTTATTTACATATTGCATGCCACTTAGATATCATGCCTTAGGTTCTAAACGGCTATAAATAAGTGTCATGTTCATAATATCGAAATCAGTAACATATAGAAATCATGCCTATAGGGATTCCCAAGTAAATCTGGTTCATTTCCATTCACATTCAATATTAGATATCATGTCCATAGGGTTTAAAATCAGCAATAGTAGATACCATCGCCTGCAGAATCTGAAACTAGTTCAATTTAAGATCAGTCTATTCTGAATCAGTTTTAAATAATCTAATTCCGTTCTTTAACGAGGTTTATCAAGCATGCCTATAGGATTTCAAACAATACATTTTGAGTTATTACTTTTTCGCCACATTCTGAATTAATTAGATATCATGCATATAGGATCCCATCTAAACACTTAGGCAAGCCTTAGAGTAATAACCATAAAAAACTGAATTCGCCTTTGTTAATTGCTACAACCAGCTGGCAGGCCTGATTCAGACTTCTTATTTGAGTTATATAATAAATAGATCAACTTCAATAATCAAACTCCCCTCGTATTTAGTATTTTAATCAGACCTAAAAAGTATGTGCAAGTCATGCTAGTTATGTGCTTTTTTGTTTAAGGAGGTGTATATGGGCCTTTATCTGTTTATATGCTTTCCACAACATGCAGTATATGTTTTGTATGTCGCCTTAGATTTTTACCCTTTGAAACCAATCAGTCTAATATCCCTCCCCTTTAGGAATAGTAGTCTTAAGCTCGTCCGAGACTGATAGGAATGGGACGGGTAATAACATGCAATAGTAATCGAGACCAATCCACGCTTTAATACCTTAACGGGGTGGGAAGAGTAGATATGGATATGATGATCGGTGCGCTAATATCACGTGTATCCCCTATTTTGAGGAGTGTCATACCGTGTATCGCATTGATGTGATCCATATTAAATATAAACGTAGGACCGTCTTTCCCTTTATTTGCAAATTACTTTTTTAAAACTCTTCTTTTAATTGTTCTTTTTTTATGCATTTAAATCCCCCAATATTTTATCTCATACTTGTCTATTTTCTAAATTCACAATAAATTGTCTGGCCAGGAACCACTCTAGTGGTGCCTAACACCTTCCCCTTGGGATAATTTCAAACCCTTACCCTATCTCTGGTTATTCAAACGAACTTAGAATTGAACCCTATTGGTGTCCTAATGCACCTTAAATCATTAGGTGGCGACTTTTCAAAATTGCAAAAACTCATCTCCCAAAAGGAACGAGCTGTCCCATACCAAATGTCATAAATCTATTTCGCACGAAAAATGGGGCGCGCCAGCATTGCGACTCTTCTGGGGACTTTAGGATTTTACCATTTCAGACTGTTATTGTGAATTTATACCTCTTTATGTGGAAATTACTTGTTTAATTTCTTTAAGCATTCAATTCCCTTTTCAATTGCAAAACTTACTTGTCTTCTTTGTTTCTTTCCTATACTACTGCTTTAAATTATGAAACTGCTGTATTTACTGCTTTTTTAACGTGCAAATACGTGCCAACATGCTTTTAATTATTGCATAATCATGCTCAATATCATATTCCACTGGTGCCCAAAAAAATACCATAGCAAAACTTATAATGAGTGGTTGCGCTCTTACTATATTATTACCCCTAAATATGGAAAAGGCATATTTACAGTAAAACCAGTCGATCAATGGTGTAGTTGACGGTTTTGTGCCTTTCCCCCTTAAGTTGTCCGCTCAAGGGTACCAGTCTGAAACCCCATAAAAACCTTACTCTGTTTAAACTGTGCATGCATCATGGTCAAACTTAGCCAGACCAGTTATGTTGTCCACATAATGATCCTTTAAGACAGCCTTGTCCAAAGTCCACTGGGTTTCCCTAAAACCAAACGGACATCTCCACCTTCTATGCTAATTTCTAGTATTGAATAGTCGAGTCTGGTGTGGGTAAGGGCCTAACCTTATTTGTCTTGAAGAAATAAGGCACGAAGTCCCTAGATTCGGCATAGTCACCAACATCCACCCAAGACTTCTAAACTGGTGGAATGATCTTCACTCTAGTGATCAAACTCTTGTTCGAAAATATTTTTGGGAAATCTGCCTTCTCTTCTAGAGATCCAACACAACAACAAGATCATAGAAGCTGCTACTTTGTTATGGGATTGTGAGAGGGTTGTATTCCGCTTCGGGGACATTAAGATGACACCCTTGCTAGAGGAGATAGGAGGATTGGCCAGTATAGCATGGGAAACTCCGGGTTTGTTAATGCCTGAGAACCGCAAGGGCATGGGCTTCCTCAAAATGATCGGTTTGAAGAAGAACCCAGAACTGACATGTTTAAAAGAATCCTACATCCCTTTTGATTATTTGTATGAGAGGTACAGGCACAGCAAATCCTACTGTACCTATTCTGATGAGTTCTCCATCACATCATCAGGGCATATTCACCGAAGAGTCTTTATATTCATGTTTTGTTTCCTGGGGTTGATCGTGTTTCTAATGAAGAAAGCAAGAATCCACACTAGGCTGGTTGTGGTAACTAAGACTCTAATGGAAGGAATTGGTGGGCAACCCTTCAGCATTGTGCCCATGATCATTGAGGAAATATACCGAGCCTTGGAGAAGTGTCAACGAGGAGCCAAACAATTCGAAGGCAGCAATTTGCTACTTCAACTCTGGCTTATATTGCATCTACAAAGGGGTGAATACCGATAAGAGATTCAGCGAAGGGACTGGGATAATCATATCACTTTCCATCATCCGAGGTGAATGAATTACATGCCTAATATGTTCGCTCAACCAGAAGATGCCAAAGGATGGGTAGAGCTATTTGACAATCTAACTAAGGATGCACCTTTCCTAATATTGGTCGTCATGAGAGGAACATACCCTTACGTCCCTCTCCGGATTATGAGGCAAGCTGGTAGGAAGCAGGTTATACCTAGGGTCAACAAGATGAGTCATTTTAGGGCTGGCTTCCAAAATGAGGATAGTCCTTATAAGTGCCAAGCTTAGCATATGTGGCACTGCATGATCATCATGGGGAGAGATACCATGCTGGCTGCACTCCCTACTATTCAGGCTAGTTGGAATATAATCACGATGGTCTGGGCCAGCCAGGGTTTGCTAGGGGCCACAAGATCATAGATGAAAGGGCCGAGGCACAGGTCAAACACCACCAACTGCGCAAGAGGATCCAGGAGTGCGAAAGTGAGCACCATGAGATACAAGAAGCCAACCAGAAACTTATTGAGGAATGGAAGGATATGGCTGTCAGTACCAACAAGCGACTGAGATACTTGGAGTGAGGCATAGTGGAATTAGAAAGAAAGTTTATCAAGAGGGTCTAAGACTGTCAAAATGCTTAAGGAAACGAAGGCGGACATCTAGCCAGAGCCTACATATTGCTGGGACTTCATGAGCTAGGAAAGTTGTTCGGTGGAGATAAGGATGATGAATTTGGGGAAAGTCCTTTTGGGACCAAATAGATAGGAGTTTGTCTTTTCGCTTTATAAAATATAATAAGGCCAATGGCCATTAGTGACATTTATTTCCTGTTTGTTTAGTGTTGATTAAAGATTCGTCTTAATTTCTATCAATAAAATGAGGCATTTAGCATTCTAAGTTCTCCAAATTAATTTGTCGCTAGGCCTACCTCGGGCACAAAAAGGTTCCCAAATTAGGACACGTTTTATATTCTGCACTATGTGTTTAAATATCGCAACATTTTTATGATCCTAACTAACTTGTTACCTTTTTATTTTTACTTTTGTTTTATTATTCCCCTCCCCAAAGGTCAGTTTGTGCACTCTGCAACATCATCTTATTCCACGAGATCTAGGGGCCTTCACCCACTCCTCCTCTTAGTCCTGTCAAAAATAAGAACAAAGGGAAGATGGAAGATTTGAACAATGTCAGAAAGGAGAACTCAGCTGAACGGATAGAGGTCACTCATGGTCATGGTGCTCAGGTTTCCAAAAGAAAATGCATCCCAACTCGAACAAAAGCTGCTGAAATTCCAAGAAAAACTTGATCAGGTTCGGAATCTGGCAAATATGTCATTTTCCCTCTTCCCAAATGCTCAGAACCCCACACCTCCACAGAATATCCCAAAGCAACAAAATCAAACCACGCCTTACCATCACTACAACACCTGTCATACCTCAAACAACACCCCGTTACTCATTCCAGAACTCCAAAACCCTACAAATGACCACTTTCACACCCACCATAACACCCCTATCTATGTGGAGAGTATGCAACAGTCTACCCAACCCATCTCAAGCACACCCGAGTCTGATGACAAGGATTTGCTCATCATGAATTTGGCTAAAGAACTTAAGAAATTGACTAGCCGAATTCAAAGCGTTGAAGGAAGTAAGGGGATTGAAGGATTGAACTACGAGGATCTTTTCATACAGTCCGATGTCGAACTGCTCGAGTGGTACAAACCTCCGAAGTTCGAAATGTTTGATGGTACATGGGATCCAAGGGTCTATTTGAGAATGTACTGTGACAAGCTGGTTGGAGTAGGGAAAGACGAGAGAATCTGCATGAAGCTTTTTATGAGGAGCTTGAAGGGAGATGCTTTGTCTTGGTACATCAGCCAGGATCCAAAGAAATGGCCAAGCTAGGTAACATGGCATCCGACTTTATGGATAGGTTCAGGTTTAACACAGAAAATGCATCAGATGTGTTCTATATTCAGAATCTAAAGAAGACTCCTACATAAACATTTTGCGAGTATGCTACTCGCTGGAGGTCCAAAGCTGCTAAGGTCAGACCCGCCTTAGAGGAGGAACAGATGAACAAATTCTTTGTCCAGGTTCAGGACCCGTAGTATTATGAATGATTAATGATGATCGAGAGCCACAAATTTTCTAACGTTATCAAGTTGGGTGAAAGGATTGAAGAGGGCATCAAAAGCAGTATGGTTACAAACTTTGAGGCCTTACAAGCTACAAATAAGACCTTGCAGTCAGCTGGTGTGTCCAAGAAATGGGACGTAGGAGCCGTAATAGTTGCACAGAGAACCAAATCTCCTGTCAAATACCAAATTTACCCAACACCTTCACTCATATATCAACCAACTCCGAACTACCAAACACCCTCACCCTCCTACCAAACTCCACCACCCACTTATCAATCACCTCTACCTCCTGCATATTAACCTACTTCACCCAGATATTCCCAACCCACACATGTTTACCAAACCTATAATGCTCAACCATCCCACTATCAATCACCTCCTACACAGTAAAACTTCCCAAGACCTCGACCAAATTTTGATCGCAGACCTCTAAAACAATATACATCCATTGCTAAACCTATTGACCAGTTGTACGAGAGACTCAAAGCTGTTGGTTATGTCACCCCATCCCTGCTGCAACTCCTGAGAACCCTTCTCAGTGGGTTAATCCGAACAAATCCTGTGCATACCATTCCGGCATGAAGTGACACACCATCGATGAATGTCGTTCTCTGAAAGACAAGATCTAGTCTCTAATTGATAGTAAGATTATTATGGCAAAAAAACCCGCTCCAAATGTCTGCAATAACCCTCTGCCAGACCATAAGGGTGGAGGCATCCACATGATTGAAATAGAGGATGATTGGGATCCCGAGGGATAGATCAAATTGAAAGTAAAAAGTGATGACCCAAAAAAGGCAATAGTTACTCTTAATTCGATCGTGGTCCAGACACAACCCTCTAGGGATGCCGAGGTAAATATGTCTGTGCCACTTGAGTTTGAAGAAATGTTATATGCAAAGACACCAACACCAATTAAGGTCAAATTCGTGTCTCCAGCAAATGCACCCGCACCGTTTGAAGTTGCAGTTTTACCACCCAAGACACATGCTCCATTCGGAGTAAAGATATCCACGCCGATTCCAGTGGTGATGTCGACCATGATGCCATTCCATACAAAGGCTATACCATAGGACTATACATCCGAGGTAAGGAGGAAAGGCAAGTTTAGGTTCAAAGAAACTATTGCGACACAAGGTACGACAAGAACTGGAAGAGTTTATACCCCTAAACACTTAGCTGAGTCAAGCAAGCAGGCCTCCAATCGGCCACCCATCATTAAGACATGGCCGGATGATCTTTGGAGAAGGATATATACCAAGGAATACTCGGTCGTCAACCAGTTGAACAAAACACTGGCACAAATCTCCATCCTTGCTCTACTACAAAATTCTAAGGCACACAAGAATGCTCCGTTGAGGGTGCTGAGTGAAGCATATGTACCAAGCAACATCACTGGTGGGGAAATGGCTAATATGGTAGGACAGGTATTAGAAGTCATAAAATTACTTTTCATGAGGATGAGCTGCCACCTGAAGGGTTGGGTCACAATAAGGCGTTGCACATCACCGTGCAATGCGAAGATTATTTTATCATCAGAATCCTCATCGATGAGAGGTCCAGTCTCAACATTTGCTGCTGGTAACAATCAAGAAGTTGGGTAAGGGACTTCATGAAATAAAGGATGGAGCTATCAATGTGAAAGCTTTCGACGGCTCCCAAAGGTCCACCATTAGGGAGATTAGTCTGTGTTTGCAAATAGGGCCAACTTGGTTCGATGTTGATTTCCACGTGATAGACGTGCCAGCATCTTACAATCTGCTGTTGGGATAGCCGTGGATTCATGCTGCTGGGGCCGTAACATCAATACTGCATCAGGCAGTAAAGTTTCAATGGAGTCACCAGGAGGTGATCATTCACGGCGACAGTAGCAACCCTATATACAATCGCCAGACCATTCTGTCAATCGAAGGAAGAAAGAATCTAGGTAGAGAGACTTACCATCACATCAAACGAGTAAATGCTGTTGACAAAGACAAATGGTAGGATAACAAGATCGAGAGTATACTGAATTGGAGTGGGTACGAACCTGGCAAAGGGCTCGGCAAGAACCTCCAAGGAATCACTAAGCCCATAAAACTCAAGAAGCATGGC
Organism: Nicotiana sylvestris; assembly: GCF_000393655.2. Lineage (NCBI taxonomy): Eukaryota > Viridiplantae > Streptophyta > Magnoliopsida > Solanales > Solanaceae > Nicotiana > Nicotiana sylvestris. The sequence goes on from NC_091061.1 coordinate 36,879,358, forward strand.
ACCACTTTCGGTCTGGGATATGAGTACACCTGGGAAGAATTCAACAACTAGTCGCCACCATGGCACAGTCCTTACTATCCACTAGAGCAGACGATACCACATCTGGAGCGGACTTTCCAACCGGCCGATATTATTTATGGGTCAGATGAAGAAGAAGCACTAGTAGTGATGAAGAACTTGTTCTTGGAAGACAATGCCATGGATTGTTATGTTGTTCTTTAGGAGGAGGCAGAGGAATGCCCTTCCATACAGGCTGTAAGCAGAGGAGCACGCCTCAATAACTGGACCATTAGGACAACCAGAGCCCGACGAGCCTCGGGGTAGCAAGGCTAAAACAGGCATCATGCACAATTTTATTTACTAAATGATTTTTTTTGCATTTTAATTCCTGCAATAAGAGCTCCAATGTTCCAAAACAATTATGCAATTTATCCAAGAATTTTAACTTTTCTTATAATTCGACGCTTATTATTATTTTTCTCTCATTACTTTACTTATACAGTGTTAGTATTACTTACCTTGATGAGCAAATGACTGTGACAAGCAATGAGACGACGCAACAAACGGACATAGATTCAGAGGAAGATGACATACCAGAAGATATTGTTAAGGAAGTTGAGAATTTTGAGAACGGAACTAAGTCCAACCTGGACGAGACAAAAGTTGTTAACCTAGGATATGCAGAAAGTGTCAAAGAAACACGAATCATCGTTCACTTATCGCCGTCAGAAAAGAAGGAATACACAGAATTTCTAAGAGAATATGAGGACATATTTGCCTGGTCATATGATGACATGACTGGCCTGAGTACATCTATTGTGGCTCATAAACTACCAACTGATCCAACATGTCCGCCGGTAAAGCAAAAGCTCAGAAAGTTCAAGCCCGATATGAGTTTGAAAATAAAGGAAGAAGTCACTAAGCAGGTCAAAACTAAGGTTCTCAGGGTAGTAGAATACCCGACATGGTTAGACAACATTGTACCGATGCCAAAGAAGGAAGGGAAGGTCAGAGTTTGTGTCGACTACCGGGATCTCAACCGGGCCAGTCCGAAAGACGACTTCCCTTTGCCAAACATGCACATCCTGATCGACAATTGCGCCAAGCATGAGTTGCAATCGTTTGTAGATTGTTTCGCTGGTTATCATCAGATCTGGATGGATAAAGAAGATGCTGAGAAAACGAATTTCATTACGCCGTGGGGAATGTATTGTTACAAGATGATACCGTTTGGGTTAAAGAATGCAGGGGCCACCTACATGAGGGCTATGACAACCATTTTCCATGAAATGATACACAAGGAGATTGAGGTATATGTAGATGATGTCATCATCAAGTCCAAGAAAGCCACCGATCACATGGGAGATTTGAGGAAGTTCTTCAATAGATTGCGAAGGTACAACCTAAAACTTAATCCCGCAAAGTGTGCGTTTGGGGTTTCTACTGGAAAATTACTTGGGTTTATTGTGAGTCACCGAGGAATAGAACTGGATTCATCAAAAGTCAAAGCTATTCAAGAATTGCCACTGCCAAATAACAAGAAGGATGTGATGAGTTTATTAGGAAGGCTTAACTACATCAGCCGGTTCATAGCGCAATCTACAGTTATCTGTAAGCCAATATTTAAGATGTTGAAGAAGGACGTCGCTACCAAATGGACTAATGACTGCCATAAAGCTTCCGACAGAATCAAGAAATACCTGTAAACACCACTAGTCTTGGTCTCGTCCGAGCCAGGTAGACCTCTATTACTCTACCTTGCAGTATTGGATGGATTGTTTGGTTGTGTTCTGTGGTAGCATGATGAAACAGGGAGGAAAGAGCAGGCCATCTATTACCTCAGTAAGAAGTTCACCCCGTACGAGGACCGGTACTCTATGTTGGAGCACACCTGTTATGCTTTGACTTGGGTAGCTCAGAAGCTGAGGCACTATTTCTGTGCCTATACCACATATCTCATATCAAGGATGGATCCTTTGAAGTACATATTTCAGAACCCCATGCCCACTGGCAAGCTAGACAAGTGGCAAATCCTGTTGAGTGAGTTCGACATTGTTTACATAACTCAGAAAGAGGTCAAGGGACAAGCACTGGTAGACCACCTTGCTGAGAATCCCGTGGATGGAGAATACAAACCCCTAAAAATGTATTTTCCTGACGAAGAGGTATCATTCCTAAGAGAAGATATTGTGGAATCCTATGACGGTTGGAGAATGTTTTTCGATGGAGCAACAAATTTCAAAGGAGTTGGCATAGGAGCAGTCCTAGTATCAGAAACTGGTCAGCATTATCTGGTGTCTGCCAAACTCAGGTTCCCGTGCACCAACAACATGGCTGAGTATGAAGCTTGCATCCTAGGGCTCAAAATAGCCATTGACATGAACATTCAAGAATTGCAATTGATTGGAGATTTGGACCTACTCGTACATCAGGTGTATGAAGAATGTGAAACCAAGAACTCCAAGATACTCCCATACATGCATCATGTACAGGAATTGAGGAAAAGGTTCACAAAGACGGAATTCCAGCATGTTCCCATAATCAAGAATGAGTTCGCCGATGCGTTGGCCACCCTATCATCCACAATACAACATCCAGAAAAAAACTTCATTGATCCCATTCCAATAAAGATCCATGATCAGCCAACTTACTGTGCCCATGTCGAAGAAGAAGCAGATGGAAAGCCTTGGTTTCATGATATCAAGGAATATTTGGCAAAAGGAGAGTACCCAGAATTTAAAACCCCACTCAGAAATGCACACTTCGGAGATTGTCCAACAATTTCTTTCACAGCGGAGGAATACTGTATAGGAGGACTCCCGATTTGGGACTATTAAGGTGTGTCGACTTAAAGGAAGCAGCCAAGCTACTAGAAGAAATTCATGCGGGGACCTGCGGTCCACATATAAACAGTTTTGTCTTAGCCAAGAAGATACTCCGGGCTGGTTACTTTTGGATGATTATAGAAACTGACTACATCCAGTATGTCCGAAAATGCCACCCCTGTCATATACATGCAAACATGATAAAGGTACCTCCAAATAAGCTTAATGCAACAAGTTCACCTTGGTCGTTCGCCGCCTGGGAATGGATGTTATTGGACCAATCGAGCCTGCCGCTTCCAATGGACATAGATTTATCCTGGTAGCAATCGACTTTTTCACCAAATGGGTCGAAGCAGCATCTTACAAAGCAGTAACCAAGAAAGTCATGGCAGACTTTGTCCACGACCATATTGTTTGTCGATTCGGGATTCTAGAGTCGATCATTACTGATAATGGCTCCAACCTTAACAACGACTTGATGAAAGCTATGTGTGAAACTTTCAGGATCAAACACAAGAATTCCACAACCTACAGACCTCAGATGAACGGGACCGTAGAAGCCGCCAACAAGAATATCAAGAAGATATTGAGGAAAATGATAGAGAAGCATAAACAGTGGCACGAGAAGTTATCATTTGCTTTACTGGGGTATCGCACCTCAGTCCGCACATCAACCGGGGCAACCCCTTATATGCTGGTTTATGGTACAGAGGCAATTATTCCTGCCGAGGTAGAAATTCCCTCCCTAAGGATCATGCAGGAAGCTGAGCTCGATGACGTAGAATGGGTGAAAAGTCATTACGAGCAACTAGCCCTTGTAGACGGAAAAAGAATGAATGCAGTTTGCCATGATCAAGTTTATCAGAACGGAATGTCCAGAGCCTTCAACAAAAGAGTCAAGCCGAGACAGTTCACACCGAGACAACTAGTGTTAAAGAAAATATTTCCACATCAGGATGAAGCCAAAGGGAAGTTCTCTCCCAACTGGAAGGGCCCATACATGGTTCACCAGGTTCTGATAGGAGGAGCCCTCATACTCGCAGAAATGGACTGAGAAGTCTGGCCAAAGCCGATCAATTCAGATGCAGTCAAATATTACTATGTGTGATCTTTATGCTTTCCTTATATGATGTAATTTGAACTACGCCTGACCTGATTCCCGTTTAAGAGGGGAACGTAGGCAGCCCTATGAGTTCGGTCACAATTTAATAAAATTTTAATTCCCCCCCCCCTCCCGCGCAATTGGAAACTAGGGCAAATGTTGAAAAGGACCCTCAAAATTCCGAAGTAATTTCAGCAGAATCGATCTATTAAATTGGGGCAGAATTTTGAGGAGGACCCTTGTTGATACCCAATTTTTCTCTATGTATTTTTATGCTCAAAATACTTTAAAAATAGTATGTGTATGCATATATAAGCATGCCCAAGACTTTTGGTATTTTTTCCTAATTTTTAAGGATTTAAAAAATCAATTTGTTGACTATTTTAGCAGTGCAAAATCCAATAATTATTTCCAAAATTATCATCTTAGTGAATAATTTATTTTCATTCTCATATTTACACCAAAATATAATTAAGATTATTTTTGTATATTTTCTATAAATTTATTTAGTATTTTTAAAAATAAATTGCATATACTTGCAATTATAGCCTATTTTAAGATTAATAGCATTTCTATAATTGTAAAATTGAATTAAATATTTTTAAATTAATATTTATGCATTATTAGCTGTGTCAGTACTTTTAATTTTGTTTTTAAAATCTTTTTTACTATTTTTATAAAATAAAAAGGGACAAAACTGGCTATTTAAAAACTGGCCTCATTTCGTTTCAATTGCAGCCCATTTTGTATTTCTATTATAGCCACATTAACCCCCCCAATTGACCCAATTTGAATCCCAGCCGGGCCAGCCCAATTCCATACCCTTTGACCCATTTAACTATCCGACCCAAGGCTCATTTAATCCAGACCGTTGATCAATCTGATCAACGGTCACGATCTCCCCTATCCATTTTAATTACCCAAACCTTACCCTAGTCCCCATTTCTGTTTAACCAGCAGCCTTTGAATGCTCTCCACCCTCAAACTCTCTCGAAGGTTCTTCGGAACCCTAGCCGTCTCCGACCCCTTTTTCATCGTACTTTCACCGGAATCCATGGCTTCTCAGGCCATGGATGGTCTATACTCACTCCTCTCCACCATTAAACCTTGGTTGTTCGAAGTTGTGAGGCCTGACCTCGACGATTCCCTCTGCGATCTTCTCCGAACTTTGATTCCATGGTTTCTCCAACTCAGGACCAGACCTGTCTCCAAGCCTTTCTCATTTCTAGGGTTTCTTTAAAACCCTAAGCCATTCGAGGTTCTTTCACCGTTATTTGTTTAGATCTGTACTATGTCTCTACTTTTCTTGACATCTAGAGTGTCTCTACTGTTATGTTTTCACTATTCTTCTGCTATATGTGCCTACAATTAAAGTTATTTGATTTTTGACTCTTTTCATGTTCTTACATGCTTCATCTGCTTGTGTTCAAGTTTGCACTATCTCTTTCTTCTGAACTCGTTTATGTTCTGAGTTTCTCGAATATGTTTTTCATGAGTTTTCTTCCTTTGTTGTTCAAGCATGCTATAATGTCTGTTTTGTTGAGACTCTGAAAAACAAATGGTTTGCTTTCCCACCTCTATGTTTGATTCAACATTTGAAACCCTAGGATTTGGGGTTTCCTTTTGACGATTTTGATTTTTGTGTTCGAGTCAGGGTTCCACAATGGGACCCTGGACTCTCAGACTCACTATGAGTCTATAGGTTGAACCTGCATCTCCTTGCTTATGATTCTGAACTTCTCTTCGATTAAAATTCTCTTTTAAACAACTTGACAGTCTCTTCTTGATTTACTTGTTTGAGTGTTTATATATATGAGAACTCTTCTTTCAAAAAGACTTTGCCAACTACTAATTGATTCCGAATTCCTTTAATTGTGTTCACTTGATTGTTACTGGTTTTCCCTAATTGAACCTTTCGTTACCTCTTTTCATGACTCGATTCATTCGAGTAAAAGTCTGAAGTTTTAATTTTACTGGTTGATTCCCTTTCCTTTTTCTTTACAAGTCGTGTACTATTAGCTTGTTTCCGTAAATAGCTTCTATGTACTTACCCTTTATTATATTACTGGGAAAATATTTTTTAAAATCCCTTTCCATAATTGCTTTACCCACTTGGGATCAGAATTCCTTAATTAAAGGGAGACTGATCAGAATGATATTTCCTTACCTTTTCTTGCTTACTTGCTACACTATAAAAAGGTCTCGACCCTTCTGCATTAAAGACACGCTTTAGCTTTAAGCTTTGATAAAACTTTACTCTCTCACATACACTTTCAATCACAATACTTTTTCAATACCTTCTACTCTCTGCTGAGACTTTTGTACTGCTTTGCAATTTGGCTTTTCAAGATTGCAGTTTTACTTACCTGCCTTTCCTGAAACTGGTATTGTCTAATTTAATTTTTTGCATCACCCCCTATGTGTTTATTTCATTGTTTCAGTACTCTTTCCTACTTTGTTGTTCATGTTCAGTAGTAAAATGATGTGTGTTTCTTTCCTTGTATCATGCTTCTATTATGAATCCCTATCCCCTATTCCCCTCTATATATTTGAGTTAATGGTTTTTGCCTGGCAGTATCTAAATTACTGCCCAGGTCTGAACCTGACCTTCAATAGGTCCTAACTCCCAATTGACAGGCTGGTCAGGGGTGTGCCAACATCCCAATTGCTGGGCATGACCACTAGTTTGTCATGGCTCCTACCTAATTCCCCCTCTATTGCACTTATACTTACTCTTAGACTCTAAGTTCTGCCCCCTCCTATGAGCCTTGCCTTGGGAACCTTGAGTTCCCTCTAAACTTGGACATTGGAGGGCTGGCCATTCCTCACTGCACTATAATTCTGTAATATAATTGGGTGTATGCACTGCTTGGAGTTCACAAAGCTCCTTGGAAATTTGACATACCCAAAAGATGACAAAGGCTTTGGGAATCTGATCCTGGAAGTTGGTTTATCTCATATTATTAGACTTTGAGTCTGAATTAGGCTGTTCAGATGTAGTTGGAATTTCTGATGTAATATACTTTTTCTGAATTCATTCAAGTGGTAATAATTTGTGATAACTATGGGGTGTATAGTAAAAATGGGGAAGGGTTTCTCATGTTATGCATATAGGGTAGATATCATGCTTTAGGTTTTATTTCTGCAATCACAACATTTTCGTTTATATATCTGCATTTAGAAATTCTTCCTATAAGATTGTTTCATTTTGCATTTAGAAATCCTGCCAATAAGATTGTTTCATTTCAGCATCAGAAAATGTGTCTATAAGTTTCTATACTTCTGCATATAGAAATCATGACTATAGGCTTCTGCACTTCTTCATATACATATTAGGCAAACAGTCTATAGGTTAAAATAATCAATTGCATCCAAGACACCATGCTTATAGGACTCCTGCACTTACGTAACCGTTTTAAACCAATGACACTTAGAGATCATGCCTATAGGAGCAAATCAATTGAATCAGTTTCATTTCGAATCTAATATCAGTCATAAGTCCGTATATTTTCGTTTATAAAACCAGCATCCTTTTCGTAAAAATCAGTGTACTTTGTTAGATATCATGCCTATAGGTCTCACTTAAGCAAACTATTAGGTAATTAACTAACTGTATCAGTTTTGATAACTACATCCAGACAAGGCTAATTCGGACTCCTCATTTGAAAAATATGTGATAAATCGGCCTGTCATATGCCTTAATTTATTAAAGACCGAACCAATACTTGTAAGTCATGCAAAATTACTTGTTGTTTTGAATGAGGAGGCCTACTTGAGCCTTAATAGCTATTTGTTCACCCTTTAACTGCTATTTGTTTTTTTTTGCTTATCGCCTAGATTTTTTTTCCTTTTGAAACTCTGAAAAAGCCCCAACTCCCTCCCCTTTAGGATTAGTAGTCTCAAATGCCTCCAGGACTGATAGTATCGGGACGGTTAATAGCATGCAATAAGTAACGACACCATTCTGCGCTTTAATACCTTAACATGGTGGGAAGGGTAGTTATGGATATGATGACCGGTGCGCTGTAGCCGCTCTATTGAGGAGTGATTACCGGGTATTGCATTTATGTGATCCATATTAATCATAAACCTAGGACCCACCCTTCCCTCTTATTTGTTTTCATCTATTCTTTGTAGAATTGTTTAAAATTTTCATCAAATTCCTGCCCCTTTTTACCCTTTCTCAAGTTTCGACTTACTTGCAATGTTCTATGTGAACCCCTTCTTACTTGAGCCCTTAATTTCTTATTTGATTATGTGAAGTCACAATTGTAACATGGCCGGGAACCACACTAGTGGATCTTGAGGGGTGCCTAACACCTTTCCCTCGAGATAATTTCTAGCCCTTACCCAAACTCTGGTTCTTCAAACTCAAACCCTTCTTAGTGTCCTAATGTACTTAATCATTAGGTGGCGACTCTTCAAATTCAAATACCCAATTCCCAAAAGGGTACAAGTTGTCCTCCCAAATGTCACAAGTTCGATTTCGTTTTTTTTAGAAAAAGGGGCGCGACAGCGTGGCGACTCTGCTGGTGATATTTATTTTAGGCTTTTACCATTTCATGTTATTTGTGTCTTTACTACTTCTTTATTGCCTTTATTTAATGTCTTTATTTCTCTTCTATTACGAAACTGACTTGGCTCCTTGTTTCTTTTCTTTAATGCTTTCCTTTACTTCATTTCTTCAATACTTTTGAGCAATTATTGTAATCATTATTTTATGAACGTGTAAATATATGACAACTTGTAATTGCATATTCAACATCATATTCCACTCGTGCCAAACAAAATACCATAGTAACGCTTATAATGAGTGGTTGCACCCTTCCGATATCATTACCCCCCTAACTTTTGCAAAGGCATATCTGCGGTAAAACCAGTCGATCAACGGTGTAGTCGACGGTTCCGTGCCTTTCCCTCTTGAGTTGTCCGCTCAAGGGTACCAGTCTAATATCCTATAGAAACCCTACTCTATTCAATTGTGCATGCATCACTGTCAAACCTAGTCGAGTCAGTTATGTTGTCCGTATAATGACTCTTTAAGATAGCCTTGTCTGAAGTCCACTGGGTTTCCTTGAAACCCAAACGGATGCTACCATGTTTGTGCATTTATTTCGAAAACTAAATGTTGCAAATGCTAATTGTTGATATTTAATAGCCGAGTCTGTCAGAAGTATGGCCTCACCCTTTTCTTTGCAGAAATGAATGACAAAGTTCCCGACTTTGGTATGATCAACATACCCTTACTCTTGCTGACCTTGTGGAGGAACCTCCCATCAAGTAACCAAATCAACGAATGGAAAGAGAGAGTCACAAGGGCTAGTGAGAAGCGGGAATATCGGGAATACAGTCTGCTGGAGTTGGAAGGGAGAGTGAGGAAAAGAGTCACCGACTGTCAGAACGCTGAGGAAGGCATAGGAGAACCCCTGGCGAAGGCATTTTTACTAGAAAATCTGCACGAGCTGGAGGATCTGATTAACGAAAACATTCAACCTGAAGAAGGTCCTTCTGGGACCAAGTAGCTAGGAGTCTTTTCTTTTGCTTTAAGAATGTAATAAGGCCAACGTCCATTAGTGACATTTTATTTTCTGCTTTTAGTATCGTTTTGGGATTCGTCTTATTTTTTATCAATAAAATAAGGCATTTAGCATTATAAGTTCTCCAAATCAACTTGTCGCTAGGGTTACCTCGGGCACAACGGGGCTCCCAAATTAGGATACGATTCATATTCTTGCACTATGTGTTTAAATATTTACAACGTTTCCTTCTCATAATCCGCACTAACTTGCTACCTTTTTGTTTTTTACCTTTTGTTTATTCCCCTCCCCAAAGGTTAGTTCGTGCACTTTGGCATCGTCATCATACTCCACAAGATCTAAGGGCCCTCCACCTCCTCCTCCTCCGAGTCCTATCAGGAACAAGAACAAGGGAAAAATGGAAGATTTGAGCAACATAAGAAAGGAGAACTCAGTTGAAAGGGTAGAGGTTCCTCAGGGTATTCAGGTTTCCAAGGAAAGTGCCTCTCAGCTCGAACAAAATTTATTGAAATTTTAGGAGGAACTGGACCAAGTTCGGAACATGGCACATTTGTCGTTTTCCCTCACTACCCCAGATGTCAGTTTTCCAAAAACTCAAAACCCCGCACCCCCGGAAAACATCCTGAAACCACAAAAACGACTCGCTCCCCATCACCATTACAACACATGCCACACTTCAAACAACACCCCACTGCTCATCCCTGAACTACTAAATTCCACAAATGATCATATCCACAACGCCCCCATCTATGTGGAAACCATGCCACACTATACTCAACTCATTTCAAGCATACCCGAGTCCGATGATAAGGACTCAATTATCAGGAATCTGGTGGAAGAACTCAAGAAGCTGACTAGCAAAATACAGGGCATCGAGGGAAGTAAGGGGATTGAAGGACTAAATTACGAAGACCTTTGCATTCAACCCGATATCGAACTACCCGAGGGGTATAAACCTCCTAAGTTCAAAATGTTCGACGGTACCGGGGATCCGAGAGTTCATCTGAGGACATACTGCAACAAGTTGGTCGGAGTAGGGAGGGACGAAAAGATTCGGATGAAGCTCTTCATGAGGAGTCTGAAAAGAGATGCTTTGTCTTGGTACATCAACCAAGACCCTAGGAAGTGGTCAAATTGGGTAAGTCTGGCATCCGATTTCATGGACAGGTTCAGGTTCAACGCAGAAAATGCACCAGATGTGTTCTACATCTAGAACTTAAAAAAGAAACCCATAGAGACATTCCGCAAGTATGCTACTCGTTGGAGATCAGAAGCTGCTAAGGTCAGACCGGCTTTAGAAGAAGAACAAATGAATAGGTTTTTCGTCCGAGCTCAAGACCCACAATACTAAGAAAGGTTAATGCTGATTGAAAGCCAGAAATTTTCCGACATCACCAAGCTAGGGGAAAGGATCGAGGAAGGTATCAAAAGTGGTATGGTCACTAACTTTGAAGCTTTTCAAGCCACCAACAAGGCTCTAAAGTCTGGTGGCACAGGACGTGAGCACCGTGATGGTTGCATAAAGAAAAAAATCCCCAATCGAATACCAAACCTACCCAATACCTCCACTCACATATCATCCTACCCCAAATTACCAAGCACCCTCGCCCTCTTACAAAACTCCACCACCTACTTACCAATAACCTCCACCTCCCACATATCAGCCTACTTCACCCAGATGTTCCCAACCTGCACATGTCTACCAAACCTACAATACTCAACCCTCTCACTATCAATCATCTCCCACTCGCCAAAACTTTCCTAGACCCCGACCAAACTTCGACCGCAGACCCCCGAAACAGAAAACCGCCATTGTCGAACCTATTGACCAGCTGTATGAAAAGATCAAAGCTGCTAGTTACATTACCCCTATCCCTACCGTAAACCCCGAAAACCTCTCCTAATGGGTCAACCCAAACAAAACCTGTGCATACCATTTCGGCATGAAGAGGCATACAATTGATGAGTGCCGCTCTCTGAAGGACAAGATCCAAGCTTTGATTGACAACAAGATCATCGTAGCAAAGGAGCCAACTCCGAATGTCCACAACAACCCTCTGCCTGACCACAAGGGTGGAGGCGTTCACATGATTGAGATAGAGGACGATTGGGACCCCAAAGGGTCGATAGGATTGATCACTGAATGTGACGAGCCAAAGGAACCAACGGTCACACTTAATCCAATTGTGGTCCAGATCCAGCCTTTTGAAAATGCCGAAGTAAACATGTCCATACCACTTGAGTTCGAAGCACCTTCTTCTGCAAAGATGCCAGGACCTATTAAGGTCGAGTTTGGGTCTCTAAAGACACCTGTACCATTCGAAGTGGTTGTGTTACCATCCAAGGCAAAGGTGCCCATTCTGGTGGCCATGACATCCGTGACACCGTTCCATATGAAGGCCATACCATAGAATTACACCGCCGAGGCGAGAAGGAAAGGGAAAACCAAATCTGGAGAAGCAATTGCAGCATAGGGTATGACAAGAACCGGTAGGGTTTATACCCTAAAACATCTAGCTGAGTCTAGTAAGCAGGCCTCTGGACGACCAACCATCACTAAAACTGGGCCTGATGATCTCTGGAGGAAGATACAAGCTAAAGAGTATTCAGTCATTGATCAGTTAAACAAAACGCCAGCCTAGATCTCTATCTTGGCTCTGCTGCAAAGTTATGACGCACATAGGAATGCCTTATTGAAGGTGCTGAGCGAGGCATATGTACCCAACAACATAATTGGAGGAGAAATAGCAAACATGGCAGGGCAAGTATTGGAGAGTCACAAAATCACTTTCCACGAAGATGAGCTGCCACCTGAAGGGCTAATCCACAACAAGGCATTGCACATCACTGTGCAGTGCGAAGATTATTTCATCACCAGAATCTGGATTGACGGAGGGTCCAACCTCAATATTTGTCAATTGGTGACTCTCAGAACATTGGGAAAGAGCCTGCATGAGACCAAGGATGGATCCATCAATGTCAAAGCTTTTGATGGATCCCAAAGGTCCACTATTGGGGAAATCAGTTTGTGTCTGCAAATGGGACCGAGTTGGTTCGACATTGATTTTCAAGTGATAGACGTCCCAGCATATTACAACTTGCTATTGGGACGGCCCTGGATCCATGCCGCTAGGGCTGTAGCATCAACCCTACATCAAGCAATGAAATTCGAGTGGAATCAACAAGAGGTAATTATTCACGGCAACAGTATCAATCCCATATACGGTTGCCAGACCATCCCAGCAACAGGAGGAAGAAAGAAGATAGGCAGAGAAACCTACCATCACATTGAGCGAGTCAATGCCGTGGACAAGGATAATTGGTGGGATAAAAAAATTGAAAGTATTCTGAATTGGTATGGATACGAACCTGGCAAGGGACTTGGCAAGAATCTCCAAGGAATCGCTAAGCCTATCAAGTTGAAGAAACACGGTACCACTTTCGGTTTGGGATATGAATACACTTGGGAGGAGTTCAACCACTGGTCGCCACCATGGCGCAGTCCCTACTACCCACTGGAGCATCCGAACAAAGCATCATGCATTATCTTTATTTTTTGCTAGTTGACTTTCTTTCCGCATTTTTAATATTGAAATAAGAGCTCCAATGTTTAAAACAATTATGAAATTTATCAAAGTATTTCAGTTTCTTATAAATCTTGCTCTTATTACTTTTTATCGGTTACTTTATTTACACAGCATTACTATTACTTATGTTGATGAACCGACGATTGTGACATGCAACGGGGCAACACAACAAGCGGATATAGACTTAGAAAAAGATGGTATACCAGAAGAGGTTGTTAAAGAGGCTGAGGATTTTGAGAACAGACCTAAGTCTAACCTGGACGAAACTGAGATCATCAACCTGGGAGATGCAGAAATTGTCAAAGAAACGCACATCAGTGTTCATCTGTCACCATCAGAAAAGATATAGTACACAGAATTTCTAAGGGAATATGAGGACATATTCGCCTGGTCTTATGATGACATGACTGGTCTCAGTACATCTATTGTAGCTCATAAACTGCCAACCGATCCGACATGCCCACCAGTAAAATAGAAGCCCAGGAAGTTCAAACCTGACATGAGTTTGAAAATCAAGGAAGAAGTCACCAAGCAAGTCAAAACCAAGGTTCTCAGGGTAGTAGAGTCTCCAACATGGTTAGCCAATATTGTGCCAGTGCCGAAGAAGGACGGGAAGGTTAGAGTCTATGTCAACTACCGGGATCTCAACCGGGCCAGTCCGAAAGATGCCTTCCCCTTGCCGAACATACACATTATAATTGACAACGGCGCCAAGCATGAATTGCAATTGTTCGTTGATTATTTTGTTGGGTATCATCAGATATGGATGGATGAGGAAGATGCGGAGAAAACGGCTTTCATTACATCGTGGGGGATGTATTGTTACAAGATGATGCCGTTCGGGTTAAAGAATGCTGGGGCCACCTACATGAGGGCTATGACTGCTATTTCCCATGACATGATACACAAAGAGATCGAGGTATATGTAGACGATATCATTATCAAATTCAAGAGAGCCAATGACCACATGGAAGATCTGAGGAAGTTCTTCAACAGACTAAGAAGGTACAACTTGAAGCTGAATCCCGCTAAATGTGCATTCGGGGTTCCTACCGCAAAACTACTTGGGTTCATTGTGAGTCACCGAGGAATGGAACTGGATCCGTCAAAGGTCAAAGCCATCCAAGAATTGCCACCACCGAAGAACAAGAAAGAGGTTATGAGTTTCTTGAGAAGACTTAACTACATCAGCCGGTTCATAGCTCAATCCACTGTCATTTGTGAGCCAATCTTTAAGATGTTGAAGAAGGACGCCGCTACCAAATGGACTGATGATTGTCAAAAAACCTTCGATAGAATCAAGGAATACCTGTCAATGCCACCAGTTTTGGTCCCGCCCGATCCGGGTAGACCTCTATTACTCTACCTCACAGTATTGGATGGAGCTTTCGGTTGTGTTCTAGGCAGCATGATGAAACGGGAAGAAAGGAGCAGGCCATCTATTATCTCAAAAAGAAGTTCACCCCATACGAGGCCCGATATTCTGTATTGGAACGCATCTGTTGTGCTCTGACTTGGGTAGCTCAGAAGTGGAGACACTATTTCTGTGCATATACCACTTACCTCATATCAAGAGTGGATCCTTTGAAGTACATCTTTTAGAAGCCCATGCCCACTGGCAATCTAGCCAAGTGGAAAATCCTACTGAGTGAATTCGACATTGTTTACGTGACTCAGAATGCAATCAAAGGACAAGCACTGGCAGATCATCTTGCTGAAAAATCCCGTGGATGGAGAATACGAGCCTCTAAAGACATATTTTCCTGATGAAGAGGTATCTTTCATAGGGGAAGATATTGTAGAATCCTATGATGGTTAGAGAATGTTTTCGACGGAGCAGCAAACTTCAAAGGAATTGGCATAGGAGCGGTCCTAGTATCAGAAACCGGCCAGCATTATCTGGTGTTTGCCAAGCTCAGGTTCCCGTGCATCAACAACATGGCCGAGTACGAAGCCTGCATCTTAGGGCTCAAGATGGCCATTGACATGAACATTCAAGAATTGCTAGTGATCGGAGATTCAGACCTGCTTATACATCAGGTCCGAGAAGAATGAGCAACCAAGAACTCTAAGATACTCCCTTATCTGCATCATGTACAGGAAATGAGGAAGAGGTTCACAAAGATAGAGTTCCAACATGTTCCTAGAGTTCAAAATGAGTTTGTCGATGCATTGGCTACCCTATAGTCCATGATACAACACCCAGACAAGAACTTCATTAATCCTATTCTGGTAAAGATCTATGATCAGCCAGCTTACTGCACTCATGTAGAAGAAGAAGCAGACGGAAAACGTTAGTTTTATGATATGAAGGAATATTTGATGAAAGGAGAATATCTAGAACTCGCAAATCCTACTCAGATACGCACACTTAGGAGATTATCTAACAAATTCTTTCATAGCGGAGGAATCATGTATAGGAGGGCTCCTAACTTGGGGTTACTATGGTGTGTCGACGCAAAGGAAGCATCCAGGCTATTAGAGGAAATTCATGCAAGGACCTACGGTCCGCATATGAACGGCTTTGTCTTAGCCAAGAAAATACTCCGAGCTGGTTATTTTTGGATGACTATGGAAACGAACTGCATCTAGTATGTTCGAAAATGCCATCGCGCTATTAGTTACATGCAGACATGATAAAGGTGCCTCCAAACGAGCTTACTGCAACAAGCTTGTAATGGCCGTTCGCCGCTTGGGAATGGATGTTATTGGACCTATCGAACCTGCCGCATCAAACGGGCACATGTCCATTCTAGTGGCAATTGATTATTTCACCAAATGGGTTGAAGCAGCAATGTACAAAGCAGTGACTAAGAAAGTGGTAGCAGATTTTGTCCGCGACCGTATTGTTTGTCTGTTCGGAATTCCGGAGGCAATCATCACCGATAATGGTTTCAATCTCAACAGAGACCTAATGAAAGCCATGTGTGAAACCTTCAAGATCAAACACAAGAATTCTACAGCTTACAGACCTCAGATGAACGGAGCTAAGAAGCCGCCAATAAGAATATCAAGAAGATACTAAGGAAGATGATAGAAAAGCATAAGCAGTGGCATGAGAAGTTATCATTTGCCTTCTTAGGATACTGCACCACAATCCGCACATCAACCAAGGCAACTCCCTATATGTTGGTTTATGGTACAGAAACAGTCATTCCCGTCGAGGTAAAAATTCCCTCCTTAAGAATCATACAGAAAGCAGAACTTGACGATGCAGAATGGGTAAAGAGTTGCTACGAGTAGCTAGCTCTTATAGACGGAAAGAGAATGAATGCAGTTTGCCACGGTCAGCTCTATCAAAACAGAATGTCCAGAGCCTTCAACAAAAGAGTCAAGCCGAGACAGCTTACACCGGGGCAACTGGTGTTAAAGAAGAATTTCCCACATCAAGAGGAAGCCAAAGAGAAGTTCTCTCCCAACTGGCAGGGTCCATACATGGTTCACCGGGCCCTCACCGGAGGAGCCCTCATACTTGCAGAAATGGACGGTGAAGTTTGGCCGAAGCTGATCAATTTAGATGCAGTAAAGCGATACTATGTGTAACTCTTATGATTTCCTGTATGATACAATTTGAACTATGCCTGACCTGATTCCCGTTTAAGAGGGGATACGTAGGCAGCCCTATGGGTTTGGTCATAATTCAATAAAATTTTCATTTCCCCCCGCTATTGGAAACTGGGGTAGAATTTTTAGGAGGGCCCTCAAAATTCTGAAGTGATTTCAGCCATTCGGCGTAAGCAGCCATCGGAAGCAACAACCCAGTAAACTGGGGTAGAATTTTGAGGAGGACCTTCAAAATTCCGGAGCGAGAGAAGTTGCAATATCTTGGACCACGTCGCAGTCGTCAGTTCATCTAAAGAAAACTATTCTTAATTATGTATTTATTGTCATATTTCTTTACTAAATCATGCATGTTTGTTACTAAAGTGCTTCGTTAGCAACGCTACCCCAATGATACACCCAATATCATCGGAACGGAGCCGAGCAGGTCAAGCAGAGCCAGCGTGAATACGAACTAACCTCCCCTCTTTACAAAACTCACGATTTTTCTTTGAATGCAGGAACTTGATTTGCAAACTCATCAAATATACTATACACTCACGAGACTCACATTGCTCGAAAATAAAACTCTTAGAACCGTTGTACTTACTCACAGCTGCTATCCGCACGCAGTGCTCCTAGCAGACACAGTATCCCCAGCTGTCGCAATATCTCGATTCGCTATCAGCTAAGAAAATTCTACCATCATTTTGGCCTTTTACTCCTTGCATAAGGCTACCTTTCTGCCTTCTGAGACTAAGCTCTGTCTCTATCTACATTCCTGTATTGCATAAGGCTACCTTTCTGCCTTTCGAGATTAAGCTTTGTCTCCATCTGCATTTCCTGCGTTGCATAAGGCTACCTTTCTGCCTTCTGAGGTTAAGCTCTACCTCCATCTGCATTTCTCTGCATTGCATAAGGCTACCTTTCTGCCTTCCTAGACTAAGCATTGTCTCCATCTGCATTCCCTGCATTGCATAAGGCTACCTTTCTGCCTTCTGAGACTAAACTCTGTCTCCATCTGCATTTCCTGCATTGCGTAAGGCTGCCTTTCTGACATCCGAGACTAAGCATTGTCTCCATCTGCATTTCTCTGCATTGCATAAGGCTACCTTCTGCCTTCCGAGACCAAGCACTGTCTCCATCCTGCATTTTCTCTGCATTGCATAAGGCTATTGTTCTGCCTTCCAAGACTAAGCTCTGTCCCCATACTACATGGCTGAAATATCGCCACTTTATCACTCTTGCATGGCTGAAATATCGCCACCTTCTGCATTTCATGGGCTTAAAGATCGCCGAATTGTCCAAAGGCATCATTGTTCGGAGGCACCATTTGCATTGCTCGAGAACGCCATGCCATGACCTGAAGACCCCATTTTATCTCTTGCATATCATTATTCAAAGGCATCATAGTTCAGAGGCATCATTCTCATATCCGGAGAACATCATTTCATAGCCTGCGAATCCTTTATCATACGCTTCATGGCCCAAGACGTCATGGTCCGAGGACGTCATCCTAACCGTCCAAAGACAACATTCATGGTCCAATGGGAACTTGCATCACGTTTAAATTTATGCACAATATATGCTCATTTCTAGGTAAACCAGCTAGCAACAATCGTCTCAGCAGGAGCGATCTCGCTCCAGTTCACGCAGTCTATCAAACTCTGACCATCCTTCCCAACCTGAACATCGCGTCCGTCTTTCGAAATCTCTATCGTCATATTCTGTTAATGGATCCTGAGATACATATGGCATGATCCCTGTAAGACCAGGGATATGTAGGTAGCATAGGAACCAGAGCTTGGTCAAAATTCTTCAAATCGCTTCATTTGGTCAAAATTGGCCATCATATCTTTACCCGACAATTCTTTCATCCTTCCCGGGTAAAGAGGGGCAGCTGTTGATACCCAATTTTTTCCTATGTATTTTTATGCTCATAATACTTTCAAAATAGCATGTTTATGCATATATAAGCATTCCCAAGAGTTTTGGTATTTTTTCCTAATTTTTAAGGATTTTTAAAATCAATTTATTGCGTATTTTAGCAGTGCAAAATCCAATAATTATTCCCAAAATTATCATCTTAGTAAATAATTTATTTCCATTCTCATATTTACACTAAAATATAATTAAGATGATTTTTGCATATTTTTTATAAATTTATTTAGTATTTTTAAAACTAAATTGCATATAATTGCAATTATAGCCTATTTTAAGATTAATAGCATTTCTATAATTGTAAAATTGGTTTCAATATTTTTAAATTAATATTTATGCATTATTAGTTGCGTCAGAACTTTTAATTTTGTTTTAAAAATCTTTTTTACTATTTTTATGAAATAAAAAGGGTACAAAACTGGCTATTTAAAAACTGACCTCACTTCGTTTCAATTACAGACCATTTTGTATTTCGATTATAGCCATATTAACCCCCCCAATTGACCCAATTTGAATCCCAGCTGGACCAGCCCAATTCCATACCCTTTGACCCATTTAACTATCCGACCTAAGGCTCCTTTAATCCAGGCCGATGATCAATCTGATCAATGGTCACGATCTCCCCTTTCTATTTTTAATTCCCCAAACCTTACCCTAGTCCCCATTTCTGTTTAGCCAGCCGCCTTTGAATTCTCTCCACCCTCAAACTCTCTCGAAGGTTCTTCGGAACCCTAGCCGTCTCCGACCCCATTTTCACCGTACTTTCACCAGAATCCATGGCTTCTTAGGCCATGGATGGTCTATACTCACTCTTCTCCACCATTAGACCTTGGTTGTTTGACGTTGTGAGGCCTGACCTCGACGATTCCCTCTCTGATCTTCTCCGATCTTTGATTCCATGGTTTCTCCTGCCATGCTCCTGCACATTCGAGACTTAAGAGCCCGGTTATTGAGCTTCCCGACTCAGGACCAGACCTGTCTCCAAGCCTTTCTCATTTCTAGGGTTTCTCTGAAACCCTAAGCCATTCGAGGTTCTTTCAACATTATTTGTTTAGATATGTACTATGTCTCTGCTTTTCTTGACATCTAGAGTGTTTTCCCCAAAAGTTTTTGTCAAAATTGTTTCTTTCCAATTTTTAGGGTTTCTGCAAGGATTTTTGAAAAAATCTTTCTGATTCTTTTCTTCTTTGATTTATGTATGTTTGTTTAGACCTTGCTCGTATGATTTCTTTTATTTTATGCATATATTGTCTTTTACCTTCTTCTTTTCTCCTGTTAATTTCTGCTATGTTTTCACTACTTTTCTGCTATATGTGCCTCCCGTTAAAGTTATTTTATTTTTGACTCTGTTCATGTTCTTACATGCTTCATCTACTTGTGTTCAAGTTTGCACTATCTCTTTCTTCTGAACTCATTTATGTTCTGAGTTTCTCGAATATGTTTTTCATGATTTTTCTTTCTTTGTTGTTCAAGCATGCTACCATGTCTGCTTTGTTGAGACTCTGAAAAACAAATGGTTTGCTTTCCCACCTCCATGTCTGATTCAACATTTGAAACCCTAGGATTTGGGGTTTCCTTTTGATGATTTTGATTTTTGTGTTCGAGTCAGGGTTCCACAATGGGACCCTGGACTCTCAGACTCACTATGAGTCTATAGGTTGAACCTGCATCTCCTTGCTTATGATTCTGAACTTCTCTTCGATTAAAATTCTCTTTTAAACAACTTGATAGTCTCTTCTTGATTTACTTGTTTGAGTGTTTATATATATGAGAACTCTTCTTTCAAAAAGACTTTGCCAACTACTAATTGATTCCGAATTCCTTTAATTGTGTTCACTTGATTGTTAATGGTTTTCCCTAATTGAACCTTTCGTTACCTCTTTTCATGACTCGATTCATTCGAGTAAAAGTCTGAAGTTTTAATTTTACTGGTTGATTCCCTTTCCTTTTTCTTTACAAGTCGTGTACTATTAGCTTGTTTCCGTAAATAGCTTCTATGTACTTACCCTTTATTATATTACTGGGAAAATATTTTTTAAAATCCCTTTCCATAATTGCTTTACCCACTTGGGATCAGAATTCCTTAATTAAAGGGAGACTGATCAGAATGATATTTCCTTACCTTTTCTTGCTTACTTGCTACACTATAAAAAGGTCTCGACCCTTCTGCATTAAAGACACGCTTTAGCTTTAAGCTTTGATAAAACCTTACTCTCTCACATACACTTTCAATCACAATACTTTTTCAATACCTTCTACTCTCTGCTGAGACTTTTGTACTGCTTTGCAATTTGGCTTTTCAAGATTGTTGTTTTACTTACCTGTCTTTCCTGAAACTGGTATGTCTAATTTAATTTCTTGCATCACCCCCTATGTGTTTATTTCATAGTTTCAGTACTCTTTCCCACTTTGCTGTTCATGTTTAGTAGTTAAATGATGTATGTTTCTTTCCCTGTATCTTGCTTCTATTATGAATCCCTATCCCCCTATTCCCCTCTATGTATATGAATTAATGGTTTTGGCATGGCAGTATCTAAATTACTGCCCAGGTCTGAACCTGACATTCAATAGGTCCTAACTCCCAATTTAAGTTGACAGGCTGGTCAAAGGTGTGCCAGCATCCCAATTGCTGGGCATGACCACTAGTTTGTCATGGCTCCTCCCTAATTCCTCCTCTATTGCACTTACACTTACTCTTAGACTCTAAGTTCTGCCCCCTTCTATGAGCCTTGCCTTCCTCACTGCACTATAATTCTATAATATAATTGGGTGTATGCACTGTCTGGAGTTCACAAAGCTCCTTGGAACATTGACACACCCAAAATATGAGGTAGGCTTTGGGAATCTGATCCTGGAAGTTGGTTTATCTCATATTATTGGACTTTGAGTCTGAATTAGGCTGTTCAGATGTAGTTGGAATTTCTGATGTAATATACTTTTTTCTGGATTCATTCAAGTGGTAATAATTTGTGATAACTATGGGGTGTATAGTAAAAATGGGGGAGGGTCTCTCATGTTATGCATATGGGGTAGATATCATGCTTTAGGTTTTATTTCTACAATCACAACATTTTCGTTTATATATCTGCATTTAGAAATTCTGCCTATAAGATTGTTTCATTATGCATTTAGAAATCCTGCCTATACAATTGTTTCATTTCAGCATCAGAAAACGTGTCTATAAGTTTCTATACTTCTACATATAGAAATCATGACTATAGGATTCTGCACTTCTGCATATACACATTAGGCAAATAGTCTATAGGTTAAAATAATCAATTGCATCCTAGACACCATGCTTATATGACTCCTGCACTTACGTAACCGTTTTAAACCAATGATACTTATAGATCATGCGTATAAGAGCAAATCAGTTGAATCAGTTTCGTTTCGAATCTAACATAAGTCATAAGTCCGTATATTTTCATTTATAAAACCAATATCCTTTTCGTAAATATCAGTGTACTCTGTTAGATATCATGCCTATAGGTCTCACTTAAGCAAACTACTAGGTAATTAACCAACTGTATCAGTTTTGATAACTACATCCAGACAGGGCTAATTCGGACTCCTCATCTGAAAAATATGTGATAAATCAGCTTGTCCTACGCCTTAATTTTTTAAAGACCGAACCTGTACTTGTAAGTCATGCTAAATAACTTGCTGTTTTGAATGAACAGGCCTACTTGAGCCTTAATTGCTATTCGTTCACCCTTTAACTGCTGTTTTTTTTTTGCTTCTCGCCTAGATTTTTATCCTTTTGAAACTCTGAAAAGCCCCAACTCCCTCCCCTTTAGGATTAGTAGTCTCAAATTCCTCCGGGACTGATAGGATCAGGACATGTAATAGCATGTAAGAAGTAACGACACCATTCTGCTCTTTAATACCTTAACGGGGTGGGAAGGGTAGTTATGGATATAATGACTGGTGCACTAATACCACGTGTAGCCCCTCTTTTAAGGAGTGATTACCGGGTATTGCATTGATGTGATCCATATTAATCATAAACCTAGGACCACCCCTTCCCTCTTATTTGTTTTCTCTATTCTTTGCAGAATTGTTTAAATCTTTCATCAAATTCCTGCCCCTTTTTACCCTTTTTCAAGTTTCGACTTACTTGCAATGTTGTATGTGAACCCCTTCTTACTTGATCCCTTAATTTCTTATTTGATTATGTGAAGTCACAATTGTAACATGGCCGGAAACCACACTAGTGGATCTTGAGGGGTGCCTAACACCTTCCCCTCGAGATAATTTCTAGCCCTTACCCAATCTCTGGTTCTTCAAACTCAAACCCTTCTTAGTGTCCTAATGCACTTAATCATTAGGTGGAGACTCTTCAAATTCAAATACCCAATTCCCAAAAGGGAACAAGTTGTCCTTCCAAATGTCACAATACCGATTTCTCTTTTTTTTTTTAGAAAAGGGGGCGCGACAACCCACAAAATTCTATAGAAATAGAGGTTGCAATGTCCTGAACCACGTCACATTCATCGGTTCATCTAAAAATTATTATTATGTCATATTTTTACGAAATCATGCATGTTTACTACTGAAATTGCTTTGCTTAGCAACACTACCCCAATGATACATATAGTATCACCATATCAAAGTCGAGCAGGTCAAGCAGAGCCAGCGAGGATACTAACTAACCTCCCCCCTTTATAAAACTCACGATTTTTCTTTGGATGCAGGAACTTGGATTGCGCAATCATCAAACATATCATACACTCACGAGACGAACATTGTTCAGGAATACAACTCTTAGAACCGTTGCACTTACCCACATTTGCTATCCATACACACCAATGACATTTCGTGTGTCACAATATCCCCAACAGTCAGAATATCGCAACCTGATATCAGCTAAGAAAGCTCTATTACCACTTGCCATTTTATTTCTTGCATAAGGCTACCATTTTACCTTCTGAGACTAAACGTTGTCTCCATCTGCATTTTTTGCATTGCATAAGGCTACCATTCTACCTTCCAAGACTAAACGCTGTCTCCATCTACATTTTCTACATTACATAAGGCTACCATTCTGCCTGTCGAGACTAAACGTTGTCTCCATCTGCATTTTTTGCATTGTATAAAGCTACCATTCTGCCTTCCGAGGTTAAGCTCTACCTCCATCTACATATGTATGGTTGAAAGATCACCACCTACTACAATTGCATGGCTGAAAGATCGCCAAATCATCTATATTTGCATGGCTGAAAGATTGCCACCTCAACTATATTTGCATAGCTGAAAGATCGCCACCTACTACATTGCATGGGCTAAAAAATCACCTCATACAACATCTGCATGGCTGAAAGATCGCCTCATACTACATCTCATAGGCTGAAAGATCGCCTCATACTACATCTCATGGGCTGAAAGATTTCCACATACTGCATCTCATGGGCTGAAAGATCGCCAAATTATCCACAGGCGTCATCGTTCAGAGGCACCATTTTCATAGCCCGAGAATGCCATGTCATGGCCTGAGGACCGCTTTTAATCTTTTGCATATAATTATTCAAAGGCATCATGGTTCGGAGGCACCATCCTCATAGTCCGAGAGCATCATTTCATGGCCTACGAATCCTTTATTATACGCTTCATGTCCCAGGACGTCATGGTCTAAGGACGTCATTCTAACCACCCGAAGACAATCTTCATGGTTCGACGGGAAATTGCATCATGTTTAAATTTACGGACAATATATGCTTGTATTACTTATTTGCAGGTAAACCGGAGAGCAACAGCCATCCCGGTAGGAGAAATCCCGCTCCAGTTCCTATAGCCATACCAAACCTTAACCATTCCCACAAGCCGTCCACTCACCCCGCCCGGGATATTAGGTCCATTCTTGAAGAGTCTCCATCGGCATACGCCGCCGACGGATCTGGAACTACATATGGCCTAATTCTAATAAGACTAGGGATATGTAGGCAGCTCAGAAGCTAGGGTGTGGCCTAAACCTCTCTGAACCGTTTCCCTCGGTCAAAATTGGCCATCATATCTTTACTCGATAACTCTTTCATCCTTCCCGAGTAAAGTATGGAAGCTGTTGACACGTTTTTCTAATATGCAAAATACTTTCAAAATATAATATGTGTGCATATATAAGTATTTAAAAAAGATTTATTATTTTTCCTTAATTTTTAATTATTTTTTAACCAATTTATTTCCCTATTTTGCTCATAAAAAATCCAATAATAATTCCCAAAATTATCATTTTGGTGATTACTTTATTGTAATCTTATATGTATGCCAAACTATAGCTAATATAATTTTTTCATATTTTTACAAATTTATTTAGTATTTTTAAAGCCAAATTGCATATAATTGCAATATTAGCCTCTTTTAAGATTTAGTTGCATTTACATTAATAAAGATTAATTCCAGTATTTTTAATTTGATAATTATATACTATAAATCATTTTAGTACCTTTAATTTACTTACAGAAATTATTTTACTATTTTTTATAAATCAAAGAGGAAATATTGGCTATTTAAATGTTAGCCCTATTTTATTTCAATTATAGCCCGATTTTGAACCCCAATTGAACCCAATTTGAAGCCTAATTACCCTAACCCAATTCCCATTCAAACCAACCCACAACCCATTTAAATGACCCACCCGGACTCCCATCTAGTCCCTACCGTTGATCGTTTAGATTAACGACTCCCATTAATCCTTTCCTAATTAAAGACCCCCAAACCCTTTTTATTCTTCATAATCCGCCGCCTCTGAAACCCCCCCTCTTCAAAATCCTCTCTACAACCACATCAAACCCTAGCCGATGCCACCCTAATTCGCTCTAATCCATGGCATTCCAAGATCATCGGAAACCTGTATCAACCTCCCACGACCCCTATGTGTTTGTTCCTATGGTCTCATGACTAGATCGTAAAAGGGTTTTGTCCAGTCTTTGCTCGATGATTGTTCTCCGATCGTCTCTGACCTTTCTCCGGCCAGTCATGGCTATTCGAGTCAGACTTTTGACTCTCCTGCTTAGATCGATGGTTTTCAAGGCCTTTCTCATCAATTGGGGTGCTTCTGAAACCCTAACCTCTATGGTTCTTTCGATTTCTCTTAGATCTACTTCATCTATGTTTTCTTTGGAATTCTAAGCATTTTTCTCGAAATTTCTTTTTAAAACTCTTCTTTCAAAACCCCTTATCTTTTCTGATTAGGGTTCTTGTTAAGTTATTTCAAAACTTTCCTTTGATTTTTGACATGTTTTCCTATGTTTGCTCATATCGTTCTTCTACTTGAGATTGCATGTTAAAAGCCCTAATTTATTTTGACTGTTTATTAGACGAAATCTTGTTTGCTTGAGTTTTGTCTGATTTGTTTGTTTATCCTCTTTTAAAACTCTACTGTTGTTGAAAATCCTATGGCTTTGAGTGTGAGACTGTTCGTTTAAGTGCACGACTCGATTTGAAGTTCTTTATTTCAAAACCTTTTATTCCTTTGTGTGATTATTCTGACTCTGGTTTTCTATCATCTCTAAAACTAGATTATGCTCGAAACCCTAATTTTTAAAAGGGGATTTTCCTCACCTGCTACTGTGAGATCTTCCCATGCCTTTGATATTCTATGTTTTCTTCACTACTGGTTCAATGTGACTTGACGTACTAGACTATCATGCTTCGAATGTTGCTATCTACTGAATTTTGTGCTACTATTGTATGCTATTTCCTTTTGCCATCAGGCTTGGCCTCGCATGTATAGTGTTTATGCACCTTATTTATATGCTGAGTTTCCTTCTTTGACTGATCTTCAAACTTGTGATTGATTTCAAACTTTTCCTTTGCGAAATTTTGATTTCACTCGCCTGTTAAGGTTAACTGATTTCTTTTCCCATTTTGCCTTACTGAATCCTTTCCAAAATTAGAGTATTTCTTTACCTAGACTCGATTGCTTACTTAATGTTTTACTACTTCTTTTATGGCAACTGTCAGCCTGCTGACAAATTGATTTCCTTCCTTATTTTGAACCTGTCACTGCCCGTTAAGCAAGTGATCCCTTAATTAAAGGTAATCACTTGTATAATTGATTTTGAATCATGATTGTTTCCATTTTTGTAGCTCATTACCTCTCTCTTACTCGTTTTAAAAAAAACTATAAATACCATGTACTTCTTTTCTTTCCAGGACACGAACACAAGACATAAACACTTGAGTTCAAACACACACTCCACTAAATCTCTCTCTTTTTTTCTCTGTTATTACTAAATTGCTTCCTTACTTAACCGGCTGAAAGGCAAGCCAAGGCTGTGGGAAACTTGCTTATTTTTCTCTGCATTTGCATTTCTTACTAGTATGTTCTAATTAAGCTTCTGCACTAACAACAACATGCTTATTTACTATTTCTTGCATCCTTGCTTGTCTACTGTTTGTATTTAACCTAGTACCATTATTAAAGCATGCTGCAACTTCCCTTTTTTCCTGTTCTGAATTAATGTATCATGACTTGTGAACCCTGCCCCAATGTGTTTAATACTTATGGTTGGTTCGGGACATGACATCATTGGACATTGTCGTTCATGATCCAAACTTGATTCCCTTGGGATCATAACCTTCATGTTTATCTCATATGTTATGATTGGGTTACAGGCATGTCAGCACTTCCCATTGCTGTGCAAGCCCAATGCTAATCCGTACCTAAGTGTATAGGCTCATTGCAATGGACTCACAATCCCCTGACCCCTTTGTACGAAATTGTTAACTCTGTAAAATGCTAATGGTTGTCTCCCTATCATCCTTTCCCCTCCTCTATTCCCTCACTTCTTGAAACTCTATTTCTGCACTTTCACCATCTTCTTAGACTTAAGTTCTGCCCCCTTCTGTGAGCCCTGCCTTGGGACCCATGAGCTCCCTCTGAACTTGGACACATAAGGGCTGGCATTTCCACACCGCACGCATCCCTATTCTTGTTATGTAACTTGGGTGTCAGCACTTCTCGGGGTCCTATTGATACCCTTAGGGAACTCTGACACACTCAAGTTCGAGAAAGGCTTTGGATCAATGGCATTTTTGAGGTGGTTTATTCCATAACTCAGAGAGGAAGTCAAGAATTAGGCTTTCTCTGGTTGTAACTTTTCTTTGTACTTTTCTGATGTAATTCATTATTTTTGGTTTGTAATAAATATTTAGGGGTTGGCTAGTGAAAAAGGTTGGGTAGCAATGTATGCTCAAGGGTAGAAAGAATGCCTATAGGACTGTTTTAAATTCTTTGTGTTCAATTCTACATTTTTTAGACACCATGTCTGTAGGGTTTATCTCAATTTCTTCATGGCCAATGTCACACGTAGATAACCTGCCTATAGGACTTATTTACATACTGCATGCCACTTAGATATCATGCTTTAGGTTCTAAACGGCTATAAATAAGTGTCATGTTCATAATATCGAAATCAGTAACATATAGAAATCATGCCTATTGGGATTCCCAAGTAAATCTGGTTCATTTCCATTCACATTCAATATTAGATATCATGTCCATAGGGTTTAAAATCAGCAATAGTAGATACCATCGCATGCAGAATCTGAAACTAGTTCAATTTAAGATCAATCTATTCTGAATTAGTTTTAAATAATCTAATTCCCTTCTTTAACTAGGTTTAGTAAGCATGCCTATAGGATTTCAAACAATTCATTTTTGAGTTATTACTTTTTCGCCACATTCTGAATCAATTAGATATCATGCCTATAGGATCCCATCTAAACACTTAGCCAAGCTTTAGAGTAATAACTAACAAAAACTGAATCTGCCTTTGTTAATTGCTACAACCAGCATGCAGGCCTGATTCAGACTTCTTATTTGAGTTGTGTAATAAACAGATCTACTTCAATAATCAAACTCCCCTCATCTTTAGTATTTTAATCAGACCTAAAAAGTATGTGCAAGTCATGCTAGTTATGTGCTTTTTTGTTTAAGGAGGTGTATATGGACCTTTATCTGTTTATATGCTTTCCACAACATGCAGTATGTGTCTTGTATGTTGCCTTAGATTTTTACCCTTTGAAACCAATCAGCCTAATATCCCTCCCCTTTAGGAATAGTAGTCCTAAGCTCCTTCGGGACTGATAGGAATGGGACAGGTAATAGCATGCAATAGTAATCGAGACCAATCCGCGCTTTAATACCTTAACGGGGTAGGAAAGGAAGATATGGATATGATGACTAGTGCGCTAATACCACGTGTATCCCCTCTTTTGAGGAGTGTCATACTGGGTATCGCATTGATGTGATCCATATTAAATAGAAACCTAGGGCCCCCTTTCCCTTTATTTGCAAATTCCTTTTTTTAAAACTCTTCTTTTAATTGTTCTTTCTTTTTATGCGTTTAAATCCCCTAATATTTGAGACCATACTTGTCTGTTTACTAAATTTACAATAAACTGTCTGGCTAGGAAATACACTAGTAGATCTTGAGGGGTGCCTAACACCTTTCCCTTGGAATAATTTCACGTCAATACCCTATCTCTGGTTATTCAAACGAACTTAGAATTGAACCCCATTGGTGTCCTAATGCACCTTAAATCATTAGGTGACGATTCTTCAAAATTGCAACAACTCAGCTCCCAAAAAGGAACGAGTTGTCCCATACCAAATGTCATAAAGCCGATTTCGCAAGAAAAGGGGCGCGGCAAAATGGAGCGCACCAACATCTTTCGTTGAGCTGATCGCCTACTTGGAGGGCTTTTGACCTGTCTATTGGGACCTGTGGGCATGAAACGCAATGTCTACAGGCAAAAGGGATGTCAGTACGAAAAATGCACTGAGTATGTAAGGCACATAAATAAGTACATAACATACATGGAAGAAATATAGAATATTTAACTCAACCTGTAAGTCTTAATAGCTCTGTAAATCATGAAATATTTTTAGCGTCATGCATATGCGTATGAATGTCATGTCGTTCATAGGTACATGTCTCATAACATCATCAGCCTCTGAGGGCATTCCATCATATCATATCAGCCACTATGAGAAAAATCATCAACATATACCAGCTGATCAGGTGGTGGTGCATGTATAACGCCATAACCTCTTCCCATATCCCATATACATATACATACATATATATATATATGCGTATATAACGCCGTTTGAATCATATTTCAGCCACTGTAGGCAACATCATCATCATATACCAGCTGATCAGCTGGTGGTGCGTATATAACTGTATAACCTTTTCCCATTTCCCATATACATATATTTATATATATACGTGTATATAATGCCATCTGGTTATGGGTCAATGCACATGAATGCAATAAAATCTTTCGGAGCTTCATAAGACCATTTTGCCTTTGAGCAATATCATAAAGTAAGCTCTTTTCAACTTTCGTATTTTTCTGAGACCCATGAACAGATGATAAAATATTATGACACACAAAAATTTATGAACATAGATATCTCTAATACTTCTGTGAATAGAGTCATTCATGAAATTTGTGCATTTGCACGTTTTGTTCGTATCGCATGGATCATGCCAAAAGAAAGAAGGGATAGCCTTAACATACCTGTTCCCGAAATTATTCGAACGAATCTGCTTCTGCGAAATATGAACGAAATTACACTTGAATTCCTTGAAAACCTGAACATATTTGTTCTACTTTGAACGTTTTGAACTGAAGAATGGACATAACGTTTCTTAGTAAGAAGAAAACGTTTCTGATTTCTTGAAGTAAAGAAACCTTTTTGAATTTTTTGGTTCAAATGGTTTTAAATCCTAAGAGGAAAGTATTTATCATTCTTATTCAAAAGAAGATTTCATATTAAAGTAATAGTAACGTTTTCTTGGTTCCTCCTTTTCCAAGACTTGCTTTATTAAATGCCCATTTATTCTTAGGTTGAAAACTACTCACCATTTGTCATGAGACATTTCTCTTAATAAGTGGCCTTGTGCCACGCGGAGAGTGGGGTGAAATTTTAATTAATTTATCCACTTATTAGTTAACTGGGTAATGTCCTGTAACTCGGTATTTAATCAATTACCCACAAAATTAAGAATTATTCCCACTTAACTGAAATATTACTCACTTTTCACATACCTTATACGCCTTACTATCATGGCCATGTAGTACCTTGTATGGCACTAGTCCAAAAATACTGGGTATTTTAGCTCGGGCCGTCTTTTATTCTAAAATGCCAAATTTGACAAAATTCATTTTCTTAGACTTGCTACCCCTTTCACCTTCATGAATTTACTAATCACTTGTTAAATAGCATAATCCTTATAATCCCCCAATAATCGTTTCTTTGGACAGATGTCAATTACCTTGCGACAATTTTAACGTAAAATACTGCAGGGTACAACATCGTCGTAATTTAATACTGCGAACGTAACATCATCATAATATAATAATGCATGATAAAATATCGACGTAATATTATAGGGCATAACAGTAACACACCCCTACTGAGCGCGGTTGATTATATTCATGGATGGATCTTCCCTTGGTATGGAGATGGATCTTCTCTATGAGGCTGGATTGACCTGTTTTTCCTCGGTATTGATGACTGATAGCCAGTGATGTATATATTCCGGGATGGATCTTCCCTGGGTCGTCTAAGTCATATACAACACCGAGTGGTTGTGAGGTTATTATCATTATCTGGAGATGGATCTTCTCCATAGGGTTGGTTTTCTATTCCTCAGTACTGAGTAACTGTTGTTAGAGATGTATATATTCTGGGACGGATCTTCCCTAGGCTGTTTGAGCCATATACAGAACTGAGTAGATGAGCATTTGGAATTATGTGCACATGTGGCACTCAGCATGGTGCATTACATACAACATGTGCATTGCCATGTAGATGTAGCCGAGTTATATTTCTTTACCATGTTCATATTTGCTCTGTTTCACTGTTTTGAGCTGTCTATTTAACTGAAAGCATGCCTACATTTCTGTACGTTATTTCTATTATCCCTTATGAGGTTGAGTTCGTTACTACATTTCAGTCCATAGTTTGGACTCGCTACTTACTGAGTAGGTATACTCACGTTACCCCCTGTACATTGTGTGCAGATCCAAGTACTTTCGGTCCTAGTGGCAGTCATTGATCGAGGTTGCAGGCTTTGGAGATTGTTGAGGTATCTGCATGGCGTTTACACGCCTTGACCCCCCTTTTCTATTCTAGATTTGTTTCAGTTGTACTTACTAAACATTGTAGTGGACTATGCTATTTCTCTAGATGCTCATGTACTCCGTGACACGCTGGTTTTGGGCTGGTTGTATCGTATTATGAATTTTGCCTTATGTGTTAAACAATTTACATAAACGATAAATATTTTCCGCAAATGTTTTAAAATTTAGTATTGTGGTTTTGGATTACGTTGAGTTGAGGCTAGCCTAGTTCCACGATAGGCGGCGTCACGACGGATTGAGTTTTGGGTCGTGACAGGGGAAATCCTTCCCATAAGGTTAGGCAAGATACTTACCTCAAAGAAGACAAGTCGGTACTTTAAAATGAACTTCTCGGGTGAAATGACCTCCGTACACTTACCCAATCGAATTGCTTGAAAAACCCACAAAGAATCGCCCAAAACCGAGCTCTAGAACTCCAAAAATGGTAAAAATGGCAAACTCTCGGAATAGAGTACTATTTATTCTGCCCAAGTGCTAAAGCATCACGAACGCGGAAGGATACTCACGTTCGCGAAGAAGGAAAGATGAGGGCTGTCCAGATGTGTTTCGCAAACGCGATCACACGTTTGCGAACGCAAAGAAGGAAAGTTTGATGGCCTAACGACTACTCTTCGCGAACGCGTGAATTAGTACGCAAACGCGAAGAGTGGAATGGCATAACTACGCAAACTCGTAAGAGGAATGCGAATGCGATGAGGGAAAAGATAGACCTTCGCGAACGCGACGAATGATTTCGAGGTGGTCACCAGAATCACTTCGCGAATGCAAGGGTTTCTTTGCGATCGCAAAGAAGGATACCGGCAGATGGAAAACAATAGTTCAAAAATAAGGGAAAATGACCCAAAGCCCAACAGAAACACACCCAAGGCCCTCGGGACCCCGTCTAAACACACAAACAAGTCCTATAACCTAACACGGACTCGCTCGAAGTCTTAAATCACATAAAATAATGCCAAAACGATGAATCACACCATGAATCGAACTTATGAACTTTTTAATTCTTTCAACTTCAAGCTTCTCAAATGAAAGTCACTTTTAAAAATCCTTTCCGAACTTCTCAAAAACCTGAACCGCTGATGTACACAAGTCATAATACACAGTCCGAAGCTACTTGTGACCTCAAACTACCAAACCATATGCAATTGCTCAAAATGACCAGTTGGGTCGTTACATTTTCACATGAGAAGAATGTAGAAATGGTCTTTGTTAACAATATATCTCAGCCATTAAAAGTTTTGAAGAGTAATTAGGCATCCAAAATTCTTTTACCACATAGGAATATAAGTAAATTAGGTATTAACCCAGCAATTCTATTACTATTTAGATACATAAAGTTGAAAAAACAAGAAGAAGCTCACAAAAAATGCAAAATAAAACTACAGTAAATCATTCAAATTTATTCGGATCCAAACGATTTCAATACATCTACTAAATGAATATGAAGAAATTTTCTAGTGTTTCTACTTAGAAAAGCGGACAATTGTAATAACCTTTGATAAAAATATGGCTTTTTCAATAATAACTTTATGATGAGGAGCCAAAGTCTTTACCCTTATCACTCAGAATTTGCAGCTTCTTCCCCGTGCTTCTACCAAAATTGCTTCACCTACTAATTTTATCAAAAATACAAAGGGAATCAGTGTATATTACCGTAAACTTGCAGAAAAAATTAAGAGTGTTTGGACATCACTTTAAATATTACCTTTGTAGCTAAGCAAAAATTAAGAGTCTTCTCCTTCTCCGGCGACTAGGGATTGGGTATTTTCAGATTTGCTTGAATTTCTCTAAGGGGGAGCATTCTTTGATATATTGAGAGAGTATTTTAGATGGGTTTCAAGAGATAGAAAGAGTTCTTCTTCGATGTGCTCTAGGAAATATTTTATCCGAGTGGGGCTATAGTCTAGTAGAAGTTAAAAAATTGTAGGGTTTAGTGAAATAAGGAGAGAAAAATAAAATAAAAATAAAATTGGGTAAAGTTAGGAGGGAAATTGAACCGTCTCCATAGACACGGCCGAGTCGTTACATTCAGATATCGTGGAGTCCATATAACATTTAGAAAGATTTCAGTCCTGGATTGTGTAACGCCGGTGCATAAACTGATTACTAAAGTTGGAAGATGGGGATTGAGAACATTATCCTATGCTAGCAGAGTGCAACTGATAAATTCAGTGTTCATGCCACACATGTTTATTGGGCTTTTATCTTTCTACTACCTCGAGCAGTCCTAAAAAGAATAATTGCTATATGTAGAAATTACCTCTGGGATAGGAAGGTGGAGACAACTAGAGTGCTGTTAGTGGCTAGGGACCTTGTCTACAGATCAAAAAGGGAAGGAGGCCTGGCTATGACAGATTGTGTGAGCTGGAATGATGCAGCTATTGGCAAGTATTGCTTAGAAAGCAAATAAACTATCGGTGAAGTGGGTTAACCATCTATATATAGTAGGAGAATCTTAATGGTAGTATGTAGCACCTCCGGACAACAGTTGGTATTGGAAAAAGATTTTCCACATTAGAGACAAGACGGCATGAGGATATGTGAATAATAACTGGCTTACTCAAGTTAGAAAATATTTGATCAGAATTGGGTATGAATGGTTAAGAGGAAGTCAAGCACCATGGAAACATTGAGATTGCATATGGAATTACTAAAACATACGTAAACATAACTTTATTTGCTGGCTAACTTTGCATGGAAGATTACAAATAAAGGACATGTTAGTAGGAACAGGGGTTAGATAAGACAGTCAGTGTGTGATATTTGGATGAGCCACAAAAACTATCTCTCATCTGTTTTTGAATGACAGTTCTCAAAAACATGCACATATAGGAGTGCAACATGAAGCTGGAATGGCTTTGAAAAAGAGCAGCTAGAACATCAAAAGGGCGCCTAAGAAAGGGCTTTGTGCTAGCTATCATGGCAGCACTGACTTACGGTATATGGAAGGTGAGTAATGAAGTTCTATGGCATAGTAGAGTTCCACCACCATAAAGTTTATGCAATCAAGTGAAGGAAGAGTATAAATATCGGCTGAATAATTGCTTGACTCGAAGAGAAGAAAGTTGATGATAGGAAATGGATAATTAAAGGATTTATATAATTAGAGTAATGGTAGGCAAGTTGTAAACGCCATCTCTATAGTGTTTTTCTCTTATTTTTTCTCTTGTTTGTTGTATTCCCTTTTGTCTGGTCATGAATAAAAAATTTCTTTCACCAAAAAAAAATATTCATACATGTTTTTTTAAAAATAATAAATTATAACGTTATTTTGTAGTATTTCATCAATTTTTATAATACCTTTCTATTAACTGATAAATATCAATCTACCTATACTATATTAAAAGCAGGAAGCCCTTACAGCTTGTTTGGATGGTTGTTACTCATTGTATTGTACCGTATTGTTACTTTAAATACAATATTTGTTTTGATTGTTATTTAAATTTTATTATATCATATCGTTAAATCAGTCGTTACATAACGACGAAATGTGCCACTTTATGTAACGACCAATTTGGTGTGGTCGCGTCGTTACCTTATCTTTTTCTCTCAATCTGGGATGATCCAAAAGGTCATCACTTGTTTTAAAATAAAATTTTCGTGTTCTTAGGACTTGAAAACCTCATTTTGAATCACCTCGATTTGCATGTGCAGTCCGGGCGCGTAGCCGGAAATCTTAAATATAATAATTTGTGAAAAACGATAAGTTTTGATTATAAAATGAGCTAATTTGACTTCGGTCAATATTTTGAGTAAACGGATCCGGACCTGTGATTTGATGGTCCCGGAGGGTTCGTAGGAAAATATGGGACTTGGGCGTATGCCCGAAATCGAATTCCGAAGTCCCAAGCCCGAGAAATGAATTTTTAAAGGAAATTGTTTTCTGGAATTGCTTAAAGAAATTTGAAATGAAATTGGATTGGAACATGATGGTATCTGACCCGTATTTTGGTTCCGGCGCCTGATACAAGTCTTATATATGATTTAAGACATTTCTATGGAATTTGGTGAAAAATGGATGTCATGTGACGTGATTCAGACTTAAATTGCAAAATTGATGTTTAAAGAAGTTTTGAGAAATTTCATTGATCTCGAGGTCTAATTTGATATTCATGATGTTATTTTGGTGTTTGATTACACGAATAAGTCAGTAGGATGTCTTTGAGGTGTTGTGTGCATTTGGTTTGGAGTTCCGAGGGCTCAGGTGAATTTCAGGATGTTTTAGGCTTAAAACTAGAAGTTGCAGGTCTCTGAACCCACCAGTGCGGTCCGCAGTCGACCTTGTATGGTGCGCGGTGGAGGGTGTGCGGCCACAGTCGACTTTGTGCGGTCCGCACAGGGCGCTGCAGTGCGGTCCGCGATCAACTTTGTGCGGTGCGCGGTGGTGGCTGTGCGGCCGCAGTCGGCTTTGTGCGGTTCGCACAGGGCATTGGACCGCAATACCATCAGGAAGGCCTGTGCGGCCGCAATCCATTTTGTGCGGTCCGCACAGGGGGTCTGAGAGGGGTATAAATAGACGGGATATTCAGTCATTTTTAATTTTTTAAAACCCCAAAAACATAAGAGGCGAATTTTCAAACAACCTTTCTTCTCCAAATCAATTGTAAGTCTTTTTTAACTAGTTTTCTTCAATCATTAACATCTTTTAATATGATTTCAACTTCAAATCAATGATTTTCATGGAGAAATTGAGTGTTTTGAGTAGAACCTAGGTTTTTCAAAATTTGGGGATTTGGACCTCGATTTGAGGTCCGATTTCAAAACAAATTATATATTTGTGTTCTTGGGGGAATGAGTGATCAGGTTTAGGTTCGAACCTCGGGTTTTGACCATTTTGGCCCGGGGGCAATTTTGACTTTTGGGTAAAACTTTGGAAAATCCATTTTCATGCATTCAAATTGATTCATTTAGCATTTATTAATATAATTAAGTAACTTGTGGCTAGATACGAGCGAGTTGGTGGTGGAATCAAGAGGTAAAGCGATAGTTGAGGCTTGAATTGCGTTCGTGGCATGAGGTAAGTGTCCGGTCTAATCTTAGCTTGAGGGATTAGGGGTTGAGTCCTATTTTCTATTTGCTTCTTGTTGAGTACGACGTATAAGTTTGGTGACGAGTATCTATACGTTGGTGTCAAACATGACCACGAGTCTTAAATTGATACTTGTTGTATTCTTGAATATTACTATAGTTGAAATAGTGAGTAAATCCTTGATATTAAGCTAAGATTTGTTTGTTTATCTATGAATCTCCTTATGATTGAGAAATGGTGGTAATTGAGACGAGTAGGAGTTGAGTTAAGATTGGTTATAGCTGATTCTCCCTTTCCGGGACGTATATACTCATACTACTGAGTTCCCTTGCCGGGATAGTGTAGTCTATTGTTGATCCCTTGCCAGGATGGTTAATTATGATTATTGTTGACTGTATAGCTGGAACGGGTTGCGCGTCGCAACAAATATTATATTGGATAGGGTTGTACGCTGCAACAGATATTATATTAGATCGGGTTGCACGCCACTACAGATATTATATTGGATCAGGTTGCACGCCGCAACAATGTTAAATGATAAGGTATCGGGTTGCACGCCGCAACAATGTTAAATGATAAGGGATCGGGTTGCGCGTCGCAACAGTATTGTTATTGTATTGTTGTAGATATTTAGTTGTCCTTTCATATTTTATTAATTTTCTATTGGTCTTGATATGTTTCCCCGAAGCATGTGCCCCCTCCCATTTTTAACTGCTTATTCCTATTTATTTTCCTCCATATATTATATAACTGTACAAGTTTATTTGGAGTCTGGTCCTAGCCTCGTCACTACCTCGGCAGGGTTAGGCCAGGCACTTACCAGCATATGGGGTTGGTTGTGCTAATACTACACTCGACACTCTATGCAGATACCGGAGCGGCACTTGATCAGCACCAGTAGGGGAGCCAGCCTTCAGTCCACCGAGACACCGAGGTAGCCTTGCAGGCATCCGCAGGCCCAGCGTCTCCTCTATCCTTTATTATGTTCTGTTATCTCATGTATCTGAGACAAACAGTGTTATTTTTCCTTCAAACTGTTGTATGTAGTACTCTTAGTAGTCCGTGGATATTGTGACACTAGTTTCTGGGTAGAGGCAAGTGTTGACTTTTGAAACATTTTGGTTTTATATTTGTTTAAGACTTCCGCTTAAATCTCATATTCCGCTATCATTTAGATGTTTATCACTTGTTAATATAAGTTGTAAAAAAAAGGATTAAAACAAAAGAGTTAAAGATTTCTAGGTTCGTGGCTTGCCTAGCTTCTACGAGTAGGCGCCATCACGACTCTCTAGGGTAGAAATTCCGGGTCATGACAAGTTAGTATCAGAGCTCTAGGTTACATAAGTCTAACAATTCATAGCCATGCTCAGTGGAGTCTGAGGGATCGGTGCGGAGACGTCTGTATTTATCCCCTAGAGGCTACAGAGTTAGGAAAACTTCACATTTGTTCTTTCATGTCATGCAGTTCTGTTTCTCAATGCTAATTGAATTTCTACTTTGTTCTTTCGCAGATGGCGAGAACACGAGGAAAACTTCACATTTATTCTCATCCTCTGCTCAGCAGCCCGAGTCCTCAGTAGCAGCTCCCATAAGGGCCAGAAGGCGAGGCCATGCTAGAGGCCGAGGTAGGGGATTAGCTCAGCCCCGAGCAGCAGCACCATTAGCGGAGCCTCAGGTTGACTTTGATGATGAGGTTCCAGCCCCAGCAGATCCGGTGGGAACAGTTCAGGTCCCATAGGGGTTTACTGCTACCTCGGTCCTTCAGGATGCTCTTGTCCGATTAGTGGGCCTCATAGAGAGCGTCACCTGAGCGGGCTTGCTTCCTGTAGCACCTGCCATCTCTCAGGCTGGAGGAGGGGCCTAGACTCCTGCTACTCACACTCCTGAGCAGGTAGCTCCTCAGATTCAGACTCCAGCGGTTCAGCTAGTTGGAGCAGTTCAACCGAGTGTGGTAGCTCAGACCGGTGATGGAGCGGCTATGTTTGCCGATGCTTTGTGGAGGCTGGATAGGTTTACCGAACTCTTTACTTCCACTTTCAACAGTGCATCTACTGAGGATCCCCAGGATTATCTAGACAGCTGCCACGAGGTTCTTAGGAACATGGGTATTGTTGAGACCAATGGGGTTGATTTTGCTAAATTTCGCTTGTCTGGATCTGCCAAGACTTGGTGGAGGGATTATTACTTAGCTAGAACAGCCAGATTGCTAGCCTTGACTTGGGAGCAATTCACACAATTATTTCTGGAGAAGTTTCTCCCCATTACTTAGCGAGAGGCTTATCGGAGGCAGTTTGAGCACCTCTAGCAAGGTTCCATGATAGTTACCCTGTATGAAAACGGGTTCATCGACTTATCTTGCCATGCTTTTGTCATACTTCCTACCGAGAGAGAGAGAGAGGGTGAGGAGGTTTATTGATGGTCTTATTCAGCTGATTCGCCTTCAGATCGCTAGGGAGGCTAGGAGTGAGATCACTTTTCAGGAGGCGACCAACGTGGCCCAAAGAGTGGAGATGGTCCTGTCGCAGGTAGGTGGTCATGGGTCGGATAAGAGGCCCCATCATTTAGGTAGGTTCAGTGGTGCCTCGTCTGCAGGTAGAGATTCATATGGTAGAGGCCATCCTCCTAGGCCCTTTCAGTCAACTCTTCAGGTCGCTCACACCGCTTCAGGTAGTCATGGTCCACAGATGCAGTATTCCAATCAACAGTCCTACAGTGCACCACCAGCTCCTATCAGTGCACCGCCGCTTCATAGTTTTTGGGGGTGGTCATTTGGGTCGCCAGGGTCAGTCTTAGTTTCCTCAGCCACAACACTAAGGTGGATATTTTGAGTGTGGTGAGTATGGTCATATCAGGAGGACCTGTCTGAGGTTGGTGGGTACTCAGTCACAGTAGTAGGGTTCCCGTGCTATGGTCCAGGCACCAGGTTTTCCACAGACTGCCCAACAAGCTATAGGTGGGGGTAGAGGTGCTAGAGGTGGAGGTAGAGGATTTAGAGGCGGAGCTCAGGCCGCTAGAAGTGGAGGCCAGCCAGCTGCAGGCCGTCCCAGAGATGGAGCCCAGGGTGGTGGGGCCCAACCCCGATGTTATGCTCTTCCAGCCAGGCCCAAGGCTGAGGCTTCAGATGTGGTTATCACAGGTACTATTCTGGTTTGTGATAGAGATGCTTCAGTGTTATTTGATCCAGGGCCCTCCTACTCGTATGTGTCATCTTATTTTGCATCGTATCTGGTAATGCCTAGTGACTCATTGAGTGTTCCTGTTTATGTGTCTACACCGGTAGGTAATTCTATTGTGGTTGATCGAGTCCATCGTTCTTGTATTGTGGTAATTGGGGGTCTTGAGACTCGTGTAGATTTGTTGCTTTTAGACATGGTCGATTTCGATGTTATATTGGGGATGGACTGGTTATCACCTTACCATACTATCTTGGACTGTCATGCCAAGACAGTGACCTTAGCTTTACCGGGTATGCCTCGTTTAGAGTGGAGAGGGACTCGTGGTCATTCTACCCATAGTGTTATCTCATATGTGAAGGCTCAACACATGGTTAAGAAGGGGTGTTTGGCCTATTTGGCATATGTTCGTGATTCTAGTGCTGAGGTTCCCTCTATTGATTCTGTGCCCGTTGTTCGTGAGTTTCCTGGGGTATTCCCTTCAGACTAGCCGGGTATGCCACCCGACAGGGATATTGATATTTGCATTAATTTGGCTCCGGGCACTCAGCCTATTTCTATCCCACCGTATCGTATGGCCCCGCCTGAGTTGAAAGAGTTGAAGGAATAGTTGCAAGACTTGCTTTAGAAGGGTTTCATTAGACCCAGTGTTTTGACTTGGGGTGCGCCGGTGTTGTTTGTTAAGAAGAAGGATGGATCGATGAGAATGTGTATTGATTACTGGCAGTTGAACAAGGTTACAATCAAGAATAAGTATCCATTGCCGAGGATCAATGATTTGTTTGATCAGCTTCAGGGTGCCAAGGTGTTTTTAAAGATTGATTTGAGATCTGGCTACCATCAGTTGAGGATTAGGGCATTCGATGTCCCTAAGATAGCTTTCCGCACTCGGTACAGGCATTATGAGTTCTTGGTCATGTCATTTGGGTTGACCAATGCCCCAACAACTTTTATGGATTTGATGAACCGAGTGTTCAGGCCTTATTTAGACTGGTTTGTGATAGTCTTCATTGATGATATTTTGATATATTCCCGCAGCTGGGAGGAGCACGAGCAGCATCTTAGAGTGGTTCTTCAAACCTTGAGGGATAGTCAGTTATATGCTAAGTTCTTGAAGTGTGAGTTCTGGTTGAGTTCAGTTGCATTTCTGGGTCATGTTGTATCAGCAGAGGGTATTCAGGTTGATCCGAAGAAGATTGAGGCAGTTAAGAATTGGCCTAGACCAATATCAGCTACAAAGATTCGGAGTTTCTTGGGATTGGTAGGCTACTACCGTCGATTTGTGGATGGGTCTCATCTATTGCACCCACGATGACCAGGTTGACCCAGAAGGGTGCCTAGTTCAGATGGTTAGACGAGTGTGAGGTGAGCTTTCAGAAGCTCAAGACAGCTCTGACTACAACACCGGTGTTGGTTTTGCCCACAAGTTCAGGGCCTTATATAGTTTATTATGATGCATCTCGTATTGGGCTTGGTGCAGTGTTAATGTAGGATGGCAAGGTCATTGCCTATGGTTCGTGGCAGTTGAAGATTCATGAGAAGAACTATCTGATACATGACTTGGATTTGGCAGCCATTGTTCACGCATTGAAGATTTGAAGGCATTATCTGTATGGCATGGCATGTGAGGTGTTCACAGATCACAAGAGTCTTCATTATTTGTTCAAGAAAAAGGAGTTGAATTTGAGACAGAGGAGGTGGTTGGAGTTGTTGAAAGATTATTATATCAATATCTTGTATCATCCGGGAAAGGCCAATGTGGTGGCCGATGTGTTGAGTAGGAAGTCAGCTGGTATGGGTAGTCTTGTTTATATTCCGGTCGGTGAGAGACCGCTTGCTTTAGACATTCAAGCTTTGGCCAATCAGTTTGTGAGGTTGGATATTTCTGAGCCTAGTCGTGTATTGGCCTGCACAGTCGCTCGTTCTTCTATATTGGAGCATATCCGTGATCGGCAGTATGATGATCCCCATTTGTGTGTCGTTAGAGACACGGTGCAGCGCAGAGGTGCCAAAAAGGTTACCTTAGATAATGATGGAGTTTTGAGATTGTAGGGTCGAGTTTGTGTGCCTAATGTGGATGGGCTCCGAGAGTCAATTTTAGAGGAGGCCCATAGCTCCCGGTACTCTATTCATCTGGGCGCCGCGAAGATGTATCAGGATTTGCGGCAGCATTATTGGTGGCGGAGAATAAAGAAGGATATTGTTGCATATGTAGCTCGGTAATTGAATTGCCAGCAGGTTAAGTACGAGCATCAGAGGCCTGGTGGTTTATTTTAGAGAATTGAACTTCCCGAGTGGAAGTGGGAGCGGATCACTATAGATTTTGTTGTTGGACTCCCGCAGACTCGGAGGAAGTTCGACGCAGTATGGGTCATTGTTGATAGGCTGACCAAGTCAGCGCATTTCATTCCTGTGGCAGCCTTCTATTCATCTGAGAAGTTAGCTGAGATCTATATCCAGGAAATTGTTCATCTTCATGGTGTGCCTGTATCCATCATTTCGGACCAAGGTACCCAGTTTACCTTGCGTTTCTAGAGAGCATTTCAGCGAGAGTTGGGCACCCAAGTTGAGTTGAGTATAGCATTACATCCTCAGACGGACGAGCAGTCCGAGCAGACTATTCAGATTTTGGAGGATATGCTCCGATCTTGTGTCATTGATTTTGGAGGCTCGTGGGATCAGTTTTTGCCTTTAGCAGAGTTTGCCTACAACAACAGTTACCAGTCGAGTATCCAAATGACTCCTTTTGAGGCTTTATATGGTAGGCAATATCGATCTCCGGTTGGGTGGTTTGAGCCAGGAGAGGCTCGATTGTTCGGTACGCATCTGGTTTAGGAGGCTTTGGACAAGGTCAGGATTATTCAGGATAGGCTTCGTACAGCTCAGTCCAGGCAAAAGAGTTATGCAGACTGCAAGGTTCGAGATGTAGCTTTATGGTGGGAGAGCGGGTATTGCTCCGAGTGTCGCCTATGAAGGGCGTGATGAGATTTGGGAAGAAGGGCAAGCTTAGCCCTAGGTTCATCGATCCGTTTGAGATTCTTGATCGAGTGGGAGAGGTGGCTTATAGACTTGCATTGCCGCCGAGTTTATCAGCCGTGCATCCAGTGTTTCATGTGTCCATGCTCTGGAAATATCATGGCGATCCATCCCACGTGTTAGATTTTAGCATTGTCCGGTTTGACAAGGACTTGTCTTATGAGGAGGAGCCGGTAGCTATTCTAGACCGGCAGGTTTATCAGTTGAGGTTGAAGAGTTTTCCTTCTATTCGTGTTCAGTGGAGAGCTCAGCCTCCTGAGGCATCGACCTGGGAGTCCGAGTCCGGTATGTGGAGTCGTTATCCCCATATTTTCTCCGACTCAAGTACTTCCTTCTTCTGTCCGTTCGAGGACAAATAGTTTTTTTAGAGGTGGAGAATGTCTTGTTTTAAAATGAAATTTTCATGTTCTGAGGCCTTGAAAATGTCATTTAGAATCACCTCGATTTACGTGCGCATTCTAGGCACATAGCCGAAAAGCTTAAATATGATAATCCGTGAAAAATGATAAGTTTTGATTATAAAATGAGCTAATTTGACTTCGGTCAACGTTTTGGGTAAACGGACTCGGACCCGTGATTTGACGGTCCCGGAGGGTCCATTGGAAAATATGGGACTTGGGCGTATGCCCGGAATCAAATTTCGAGGTTCTAAGCCTGAGAAATGAATTTTTAAAGGAAATTATTTTCTGGAATTGCTTAAAGAAATTTGAAATGAAATTTCATTAGAACATGATGGTATCGGGCCCGTTATTTGGTTCCGGTGCCTGGTACATGTCTTATATATGATTTAAGATATTTCTATGGAATTTGGTGAAAAACGGATGTCATGTGACGTGATTCGTACTTAAATTGCAAAATTGATGTTTAAAGAAGTTTTGAGAAATTTCATTGATCTCGAGGTCTAATTTGATGTTCATGATATTATTTTGGTGATTTGATTACACGGATAAGTCCATAGGATGTCCTTGAGGTATTGTGTGCACTTGGTTTGGAGTTCTGAGGGCTCGGATGAGTTTCGGGATGTTTTAGTCTTAAAACCAGAAGTTGCAGGTCTCTGAACCCACCAGTGCGGTCCGCGGTCGACCTTGTGCGGTGCGCGGTGGAGGCTGTGCGGCCGCAGTCGACTTTGTGCGGTCCGCACAGGGCACTGGACCGCAATACCCTCAGGAAGGCCTATGCGGATGCAATCCATTTTGTGCGGTCCGCACAGGGGGTCTGAGAGGGGTATAAATAGACGGGATTTTCAGTCATTTTTCATTTTTCAAAAACCCAAAAACATAAGAGGCGATTTTTCAAACAACCTTTCTTATCCAAATCAATTGTAAGTCATTTTTAACTAGGTTTTTTCAATTATTAACATCTTTTAATATGATTTCAACTTCAAATAAATTATTTTCATGGGGAAATTGGGTGATTTGGGTAGAACCTAGGTTTTTCAAAAATTGGGGATTTGAACCTCGATTTGAGGTCCGATTTCAAAACAAATTTTATATTTAAGTTCTTGGGGGAATGGGTGATTAGGTTTTGGTTCGAACCTCGGGTTTTGACCATGTGGGCCCGGGGCGATTTTGACTTTTGGGTAAAACTTTGGAAAATCAATTTTCATGCATTTAAATTGATTCATTTAGCTATTAGTAATATAATTAAGTAACTTGTGGCTAGATACGAGTGAGTTGGTGGTGGAATCAAGAGGTAAAGCGATAGTTGAGGCTTGAATTGCGTTCGTGGCATCAAGGTAAGTGTCCGGTCTAACCTTAGCTTGAGGGATTAGGAGTTAAGTCCTATTTGATATTTGCTTCTTGTTGAGTACGACTTATAGGCATGGTGACGAATATCTATACGTTGGTATCAAGCATGACCGTGGG
This sequence comes from Nicotiana sylvestris, assembly GCF_000393655.2. Lineage (NCBI taxonomy): Eukaryota > Viridiplantae > Streptophyta > Magnoliopsida > Solanales > Solanaceae > Nicotiana > Nicotiana sylvestris. Next base: position 36,924,148 of record NC_091061.1, read on the forward strand.
TCTTAAATTGATACTTGTTGTATTCTTGAATGTTACTATGGTTGAAATAGTGAGTAAATCCTTGATATTGAGCAAAGACTTAGTTTGTTTATCGTGGAATCTCCTTATGATTAAGAAATGGTGGTAATTGAGACAAGTAGGAGTTGAGTTAAGATTGGTTATAACTGATTCTTCCTTTCTGGGACGTATATACTCGTACTGTTGAGTTCCCTTGCCGGGATAGTGTAGTCTATTGTTGATCCCTTGCCGGGATGGTTAATAATGATTATTGTTGACTGTATAGTTGGAACGGGTTGCGCACCGCAACAGATATTATATTGGATCGGGTTGCACGCCGCAACAGATATTATATTGGATCGGGTTGCACGCCGCAACAGCTATATATATGTGTGGATCGGGTTGCACGCCGCAACAATGTTAAATGATAAGGGATCGGGTTGCGGGCCGCAACAATATTGTTATTGTATTGTTGTAGATATTGAGTTGTCCTTTCATATTTTATTAAGTTTCTGTTGGTCTTGATATGTTTCCCCGAAGCATGTACCCCCTCCCATTTTAAACTGCTTATTCCTATTTATTTTCCTCCATATATTATATAACTGCACAAGTTTATTTGGAGTCTGGTCCTAGCCTCGTCACTACCTCGCCGGGGTTAGGCCAGGCACTTACCAGCATATGGGGTCGGTTGTGCTGATACTACACTCTACACTCTGTGCAGATACCAGAGCGACATTTGATCAGCAGCAGTAGGGGAGCCAGCCTTCAGTCCACCGAGACACTGAGGTAGCCTTGCAGGCGTCCTTAGGCCCGACGTCTCCTCTATCCTTTATTATGTTCTGTTATCTCATGTATCCGAGACAAACATTGTTATTTTTCCTTCAAAATGTTGTATGTAGTACTCTTAGTAGTCCGTGGATATTGTGACACCAGTTTCTGGGTAGAGGCATGTGTTGACTTTCGAAACATTTTGGTTTTATATTTATTTAAGACTTTCTCTTAAATCTCATATTCCGCTATCGTTTAGATGTTTATCACTTGTTAATATAAGTTGTAAAAAAAAGGATTAAAACAGAAGAGTTAAAGATTTCTAGGTTCGTGGCTTGCCTAGCTTCTACGAGTAGGCGCCATCACGACTCTCGAGGGTGGAAATTTCAGGTCATGACACAATCTCACCATTTAATATTATTAAATTATTTTATTTTATCATTTATCCTTTCTTTTTATATAGTAATTTTATCTTGTATCATAATTTTTCCTTATAATATTGCAAGTTTATTCTTCATATTGTCGGTGCGTGATATCATGAAACGATGGCAAACGACACAATCTATCCAAACATTGTATTTATCAAACAACACAGTACAATACAATACAGCACGATATGATACATTATGAAACGATGCGTAACAACCATCCAAACAAGCGCGAAAAGTTATTTGTATTTTTTACCCTTAAAGAGATAGACTTCACATTAGACAAAATTGTAATTTAGTTATTTTTCTAATATTTAGGATAAATCAACTAAAGGTTTTGTTGTTAAATTATTTCGTATTTGAATCAAGAAAATCCTAATATTTAGGACTTTGATATTTACTAAAATATTAGTTATTAAATCTTCCAATATATGAATTTTGTAGAAAATTCTAATATTAGGGCTTCAATATAAATATTGTTTTGGGGGGGGGGGATACCCGTACTACAATTTTTTCCCTTCTATTTGTTCACAACAATTTCCAACAATATGCTACATTCGTTCTTCATGTACGGCGCTTATAGTTCTAAGGTTAAGCTTCTATGTATATATCTATATCTATATCTATTTATATCTATCTATATTTATATCTATATACTATATTAAAAGTATGAAGGCCCTTAGCGAAATGTCGTTTGCCTTTTTTGCCTTTCGTAAGTGTCACGACCGAATTTCCCACCATCGGGAGTCGTGATGGCGCCTACTATTGGAGCTAGGCCAGCCAAGTATTAAAACATTGCTGATAACAATCGCAACAATATAAATAAAACGAGACAATTAAATAAAAGCGGAAGTCTTTAAACTTAGATAACAGAAATCAAATGCGGAAGTCTAAATACATCTCTACCCAGAGTCTGGTTCACTAACTCACGAACTACTAGAGAGTACTACAAACAAGGTTTGAATAAAAGATACAATGCTTTGTTCCAATACAAAAAGGAAACAATCTAAGTAAAATAGGGAGGGACTCCGGCCTGCGGACGTCAGCTAGGCTACCTCGAAAGTCCCTGGACTGAAGTCAGCTCCCGATCAAATCCTACTGGTGAGGTCCAAAAGCTGCTCCTGGATCTGTGCAAAAAGATGCACAGAGTGTAGCATCAGCACAACCGACCCCATGTGTTGGTAAGTGCCCGGCCTAACCCCGGCGAAGTAGTAACGAGGCTAGACAGAGCCTACCAAAAACAACCTGTGCAGATATATGCAATCAAAGGGAATACAAAAAATTTAAACATCTAAGAGGGAGGGGGAGGCATGCTATGGGGGTGTAGCAGTTCAAATATAAAGTCAACAGATAGAGAAATGAAACTGTACAATAGCAACAATGAAGGAGAACAGGTTAATCGACAGTCGCACGGCATCAACCTTCGTGCTTTTACTCTCGTTCTCGCCAAAACAATCATATAAGGTACACGGCATTAACCTTCGCGCTCTTCCTCACATAAACTCTCATATGAAGGCACGGAATGACCGTTCGTGCATAAATGTTCAAAACATGGCACGGAATGACCCTTCGTGCATAATATTCAAAACATGGCACGGAATGACCCTTTGTGCATAATCATTCAAAACATGGCACGGAATGACCCTTCGTGCATAATTATTCAAAACATGGCACGGAATGACCCTTCGTGCTTTTACACTCTTTTCTCACAATAACAAACAATGCACGGCATCACCCTTCGTGCTCTATCGCTCTTCCTCACCCAACAACAATCACAAACAAAGGGGGCAAGGGAGTGAATAAATAATGATAGGATATCCCGGCAAGGGAATACAATTAAACAATTAAAGCCCGGCAAGGGAACAATATCAATAATCTCAGCATCCCGGCAAGGGAGATAATCAACAAAACGGCAAACATCTCGACAAGGGAACAATTCGATAATTCTTTCTCTTTCTTTCACTTTTGCCCCTTATCTCACTTTACCACCTAAGCCAACGCTCCAAAGGGGTTCAATCATTTCATATACTTTCGCGCTTTATAATATACTCGAGCCAATGCTCCAAAAATGTACAAATCATAATTCTTCCTCAAACTCTTCACATCATATGAAATTTATCAATTTAACAAGGAAGTGATATCACAAATCTGAATAAACACAAATAAGACTCACGATCATGCTAGACTCCGGTGTATAGATACTCGTCACCATGCCTATACACCGTACTCAACAATTAGCAAATAGAAAACAACACTCTAATCCTATTCCCTCAAGCCAAAGTTAGAACAAACACTTACCTTGGTCCAAAGAATAGAAATCAACCCTCAAACACCGCCTTTCCTTTACAATCCTACTCCGAAACAACGATATCTAGGCATAATTAATTCAATAATATCAATGAAGACTCGATAACAAAATCTCATAGCTTAGATATGAAGTTTCTAGCATTCTTCCAAAAATACCAAAATTCGACCCCGGGCCCACACGGTTTAAACACGAGGCTCGGACCAAAACCCGATTACCCATAACCCCACTAGTTCAAATATATAATTTATTTTAAGATCAGATCCCAAATTGAGGTTGAATCACTCAAAATTCCAAAAAACCTAACTCCACCCAAAACCCCTAATGTCTACTCTAAATTACATGATTTAAGCTTAGGAACTCAATAGATAATGATGGAAAATGAAGAAAATAAGTGGGAATTTACTAACCCAAGTGGTCTTGAAGAATGGGGGCTTCAATGGACTCCTAAGTGCTTGGGGAAGAAGAAAGCTCGTGAGTTTTTGAATGAGTCCCGTAGCTACTGTTTCTGAAGTTTTAAAAAAAATTTAACTGGGCGAAATTTGCTCTATGCGATCGCATTCCCTCTTTCGCGATCGCATAGAGCAAATGGGGCTGGGATATGCGATCGCAGACAAGGCAATGCGATCACATAGAGTAAAATAGTGAAGGCTGGGCTAACACACTATGCGATCGCGGGAGGCACTATGCGATCACATAGAACAAACTGAACCCCTAAAAATTTACACTATGAGATCGCGGATATAGCTATGCGATCGCATAGAACAAAGAACTGGGCAACAATAGACAATAGATTCTGCAACATCTCTAAGGCTAAAACCACTCCGAAACACTTCCGAAACACTCCCGAGCCCTCGAGGCTCCTAACCAAACACACACACTAACTCAACAATATCCTACAAACTTAACCATGCGATTAAATCGCCAAAATAACATCATAAACGAGGAATCAAACCTCAAAATCATCACTTCTTCATCAAACTTCATAAACTTTCAAACTTAGAGTTTTAGGTCCGAAACACGTCAAATGACGTCCGATTTCAACCAAATTTCACAGAAAGCGCTTAAACCACATATGAGACCTGTACCGGACGCCGGATCCAAAATACGGGCCCGATACCAATGTTTTCTAATCCATTTTCATTTCAAATTTCCAAATAAATTTCAAAAAGACAATTTCTTTTAAAGATTCATTTCTCGAGCTCGGGACCTCGGATTTCGATTCCGGGCATACGCCCGAGTCCCATCTTTTACTACAGACCCTCCGGGACCGTCAAATCACGGGTCCGGGTCCATTTACCCAAAATGTTGACTAAAGTCAACTTTAACCATTTTAAAGCCATAATTTACCAAATTTCACATAATTTAACACATAAGCTTTTTAGGCTACGCGCCCGGACTGTGCACGCAAACAGAGGCAACTAAAGGTGGGGTTTTCAAGGCCTCAGAAGCATAGAAGACCTCTAAAACAACCGTTCGTCCTCAAATGGACATAAGAAGGAAGTACCTGAGTCGGGAAAAAGGTGAGGATAACGGTCCCGCATATCGGACTCGGACTCCCAGATCGATGACTCAGGAGGCTGACCTCTCCACTGAACACGAACTGAAGGAAAACTCTTCGACCTCAACTGGCGAACCTGCCGGTCTAGGATAGCTACCGGCTCCTCCTCATAAGATAAGTCCTTGTCCAACTAGACAGTGCTGAAATCTAACACGTGGGATGGATCACCATGATATCTCTGAAGCGTGGACACATGAAACACTGGATGTACAACTGATAAGCTCGGTGGCAATGCAAGTCTATAAGCCACCTATCCCACTCGATCAAGAATCTCAAATGGGCCGATGAACCTAGGGTTATGCTTGCCCTTCTTCCCAAATCTCATCACGCGATTCATAGGTGATACTCGGAGCAATACCCGCTCACCAACCATGAAAGACACATCTCGAACCTTTCGATCTGCATAGCTCTTTTGCATGGACTGAGTTGTACGATGTCTATCCTGAATGATCCTGACCATTTCCAAAGCCTTCTGGACCAAATCTGTACCCAACAACCAAGCCTCTCCTGGCTCAAACCATCCAACCAGAGATCGACATCGCCTACCATACAAAGCCTCATAAGGAGCCATCTGGATACTTGACTGGTAGCTGTTGTTGTAGGCAAACTCTGCTAAAGGCAAGAACTGATCCCACGAACCTCCAAAGTCAATGACACAATCTCAGAGCATATCCTCCAATATCTGAATAGTCTGCTCGGACTGCCCGTCCGTCCGAGGATGAAATGCTATGCTCGACTCAACCTAGGTGCCTAACTCTCGCTGGACTACTTTCCAGAAACGTGAGGTAAACTGCGTACCTCGATTCGAGATGATAGATACCGGCACACCATGAAGGCGAACAATCTCCCGGATATAGATCTCAGCTAACCTCTCAGATGAATAGGAGACTGCCATAGGAATGAAATGCGCCGACTTGGTCAGCCTATCAACAATGACCCAAACTGCGTCGAACTTCCTCCGAGTCTGCGGGAGCCCAACAACAAAATCCATGGTGATCCGCTCCCACTTCCACTCGGGAAGCTCAATCCTCTGAAATAAAACACCAGGCTTCTGATGCTCACACTTAACCTACTGAAAATTCAAACACCGAGCCACGTAGGCAACGATATACTTCTTCATTCTACGCCACCAATAATGTTGTCGCAAGTCCTGATACATCTTCGCGGCGCCCGGGTGAATAGAATACCGGGCACTATGGGCCTCTGCTAAGATCAACTCTCGAATCCCATCAACATTGGGCACACAAACTCTCCCCTGCAATCTCAAAACTCCATCAGCATCTAAGGTAACCTGCTTGGCACCTCCACGTTGTACCGTGTCTCTAAGGACACACAAATGGGGATCATCAAACTGCAGATCACGGATACGCTCCCATAACAAAGAACGAGCGACCGTGCTAGCTAATACTCTACAAGGCTCAGAAATATCCAACCTCACCAACTAATTGGCCAAAGCCTGAACGTCCAAAGCAAGCGGCCTCTCACCGACCGGAATATAAGAAAGACTGCCCATACTGGATGACTTCCTACTCAAGGCATCGACCACCACATTGGCCTTTTCCAGGTGATATAGGATAGTGATGTCATAATCTTTCGACAACTCCAACCACCTCCTCTACCTCAAATTCAACTCCTTTTACTTGAACAAATACTAAAGACTCTTGTGATCCGTGAACGCCTCACACGCCACGCCGTACAGATAGTTCCTCCAAATCTTCAATACGTGAACAATGGCTGCCAACTCCAAATCATGCAATGGATAGTTCTTCTCATGAACCTTCAACTGCCTCGAAGCATAGGCAATGACCTTAACATCCTGCATCAACACTACACCAAACCCAATACGAGATGCATCACAATAGACTGTATAAGGGCCTGTACCTGTGGGCAAAACCAATACCGGTGCCGTAGTCAGAGCTGTCTTAAGCTTCTGAAAGCTCGCCTTACACTCGTCCGACAATCTGAACTGGGCTCCCTTCTGGGTCAACCTGGTCATCGGGGCTGCAATTGATGAAAACCCCTCCACGAACCGACGATAGTAACCTGCTAACCCCAAAAAACTCCGAATCTCTGTGGCTGATACTGGTCTAGGCCAGTTCTTGACTGCCTCAATCTTCTTTAGATCTACCTGAATAACATCTACTGATAAAACATGACCCAGAAATGCAACTGAGCTCAACCAGAACTCGCACTTAGAGAACTTAGCATATAACTGACTATCTCTCAAGGTCTGAAGAACCACTCTAAGATGTTGCTCGTGCTCCTCCCGGCTGCGGGAATATATCAAAATATCATCAATGAAGACTATCACGAACGAGTCCAAATAAGGCCTGAACACTCGGTTCATCAAATCCATAAAGGCTACTAGGGCATTGGTCAACCCAAATGACATAACCAAGAACTCATAATGCCCGTACCGAGTGCGGAATGCTATCTTAGGGACATCGGATGCCCTAATCCTTAACTGATGGTAGCCAGATCTCAAGTCAATCTTTGAAAATACCTTGGCACCCTGAAACTGATCGAACAAATCATCAATCCTCGGTAGTGGATACTTATTATTAATTGTAACCTTGTTCAATTGCCGGTAATCAATGCACATTCTCATCGAGCCATCCTTTTTCTTTTCAAACAGAACCAGCGCACCCCAAAGCGATACGCTGGGTCTAATGAAACCCTTCTCAAGCAAGTCTTGAAACTGCTCTTGCAACTCTTTCAACTTTGGCGGGGCCATGCGATATGGCGGAATAGAAATGGACTGAGTGCCCGGAGCCAAATCGATGCAAAAATCAATATCCCTATCGGGTGGCATCCCTGGCAAGTCTGATTGGAAAACCTCAGGAAACTCACGAACCACGAGCACAGAATCAATAGAGGGAATCTCAGAACTGGAATCACGAGCATAAACCAAGTAGGCCAAACACCCCTTCTTGACCATATACTGAGCCTTCACATATGAAATAACACTGCGGGTAGAACGACCAGAAGTCCCTCTCCACTCCAAACGGGGCAAATCCGGTAAGGATAAAGTCACAGTCTTGGCATGACAATCCAAGATCTCATGATACGGGGACAACCAATCCATCCCTAATATAACGTCGAAATCCACCATATCTAAGAGCAACAAATCAACACGGGTCTCAAGACCCCTAAACATCACAACACAAGAACGATGAACCCGATCAACCACTATAGAATCACCCACTGGTGTAGATACATACATAGGAATACTCAAGGCCTCACTAGGCGTTACCAGGTAGGGTGAAAAATAGGACGACACATATGAATACATAGATCCAGGGTCAAATAGCACTGAAACATCTCTATTACAGACTAGAATAGTACCTATAGGACGACACATATGACTCATCCTCTAGCCTAGCTGGCAAAGCATAACATCGGGGTTGGGCCCTACCTCCCTGAATCACATCCCTGGGACGATCGACTACTGGTTGACCCCTACCTCTGGCAGTCTGAGCTCTACCTCTTTGACCTCTACCTCCAGCTCTACGTCCTCTACCCCCGCATCTAGCTGGCTGGGCAGGCTGTGGAGCAACTGGTACCTGAACCATAGGACGAGGACCCTGCTGCTGAGAACTACCCGAAGCTCGAGGGCAAAATCTAACAATGTGACTCGGGTCACCACAACTATAACAAGCCTTCGGCTGCGGAGAATGTTGAACCTGTCGACCTGAATGTCCTCCCCTGAAGCTCTGAAGTGGTGGTGCACTGATGGACTGCTGCTCAGAACAATATGGCTGAGAACCACTAACACCTGGAGTACCATGAGACACCTGGAGAGCTGACTGAAAGGGCCTAGGAGGATGTCCTCTACCGTACGAATCTCTACCTCCTGACGAGGTACCACTGAATCTGCCTGAATGACGGGGCCTCTTATCCGACCCATGACCACCTCCCTGTGACAGAACCATCTCAACTCTGAAGGCCACATTGGCTACCTCCTGAAATGTGATCTCGCTCCTAGTCTCCCTAGACATCTGAAGACGAATCGGTTGAATCAGACCATCAATAAACCTCCTCACCCCCTCCCTTTCGGTAGGAAGTATGACAAGAGCATGGCGAGCTAAGTCGATGAACCTGGTCTCATACTAGGTAACAGTCATGGAACTTGCTTGAGGCGCTCAAACTGCCTTTGATAGGCCTCTCTCTAAGTAACGGGGAGAAACTTCTCTAGAAAAAACACTGTAAACTGCTCCCAAGTCAAAGCTGGCGATCCCGCTGGTCTCACTAAGCAATAATCCCTCCACCAAGTCTTGGCAGATTCAGACAGGCGAAATGTAGCAAAATAAACTCCATTGGTCTCAACAATACCCATGTTTCTAAGAACCTCGTGGCAGCTGTATAAGAAATCCTGGGGATCCTCTGAAGAGGCACCGCTGAATGTGGTAGTGAAAAGCTTGGTGAATCGATCCAATCTCCACAGAGCATCGGGGAACATAGTCGCACCATCGCCGGTCTGAGCCGCTGTACCCGACTGAACTGCCACTGCTGGCTGAACCACCAGAACCTGAACCTGGGGAGCTACCTGCTCCGGAGTACGTGTAGTAGGAGTCTGAACTCCTCCCCTAGCCTGAGAAGTGGCTGGTGCTATTGGAAGCAAACCCACTCGAGAGACGCTCTCTATGACGCCTACCAATCGGACCAAAGCGTCCTGAAGCACTGGAGTGGCTATGAAACCCTTTAGGACCTGAGCTGGGCCCAGCGGAGCTGCTGGAGCTGGAACCTCCTCATCAAAATCAACATGAGGCTCCACCTATGGAACTTCTACTTGGGGCTGAGCTCTGCCCCGGCCTCGGCCTCGCCCTCTGCCATTACTAGGAGCTGCTGCTGGGGGCTCGGGCTGCTGTGCGGTCGATGAGGAAGCGCGTGTTCTTGCCATCTGCGAAAGAATGGAGCAGGAAGACAATCAGTATTTGAGAAACAGCACCACACGACAAGAAAGAACAAATGTGAAGTTTTCCTAACTCTGTAGCCTCTGGAGGATAAATACAGACGTCTCTGTACCGATCCCTCAGACTCTACCGAGCTTGTCCGTGAGTTGTGAGACCTAAGTAACCTAGGGCTCTGATACCAACTTGTCACGACCCAGATTTCCCACCATCGGGAGTCGTGATGGTGCCTACTATTGGAGCTAGGCCAGCGAAGTATTAAAACATTGCTGATAACATTCGCAACAATATAAAAAAATGAGACAATTAAATAAAAGCGGAAGTCTTTAAACTTAGATAACAGAAATCAAATGCGGAAGTCTAAATACATCTCTACCCAGAGTCTGGTTCACTAACTCACGAACTACTAGAGAGTACTACAAACAAGGTGTGAAATGACTCTTTATAACCACATATAGATATATTTAAAAAGTCATGAATGATGTGATACCGTACATCATGAGAAAAATGCATCTCTATGTATGTATGACATATATGCATGCCAATGCCATGTACCTCAGAGATGAATCATGTACTTCCACTCTCAGAGTACTCAACCTCACTACATCCCAATCAACCACTCGTTACTGTATATGGCCCATACGGCCTAGGGAAATCCATCTCGGAACATATATAACACTGACTATAAGTCGTCCAGTACCGAGGATAAAGGGTAATCCAATCCTGTGGAGAAATCCATCTCCAGGTATCAAGTATTTCGGACAAATCCATACCCAGGGAAATAATCCCTCAATAATATATAAATTCTCACCCACTCGGTACCGTATATGGCCCATGCGCCCAAGGAAATTGATCCCGGAACATAATCGACAATGACTAAACGTCACTCGGCACCGAGGAAAAAGGAAAATCAATCCCTGTGGAGAAATCCATCTCCATATATCAATACTTCAAACAAATCCATGTTCAGGGAAATCCATCCCTCAATAATATCATCCGCGCTCACTAAGGGTGTGTTACTGACTCCAGAGGGGCTCCTACAGCCCAAGCAATATAATAATCAGCAATATAACCGCTACGGCGTGCAGCCCAATCCCATAACTATCACTCATAATCAAGCTCTCGGCCTCACTCAGTCATCACTCTCTAGTCTTACCCACGGGCTCACAATGTCATGAAAATTGACCCGGAATAATGATATGATGTATCAATAAGCAACAACTGAGACTGGGATATGATATGAATGCATGAATGCGACTGAGTACGATATATCAATGAAATCAATAAAATGACAACAAGAAACGACCACTATGGGTCCCAACAATATCAGCATAAAGCCTAAACATGATATTTAGCATGATGTACAGCTCAATTACTTTATCACATGGTGAAAAACACAATTATCAACAAAGTGGGTAACTAAACAGTGCCCTGAAAATAACAGAGTCACAACACATAGGTGCACGTGATAAGTATGATTTTAACATGTTTTATACCCATACTTGCCTGCACTTTTAGTGTAATTTGCTACAACATAGTCCCAAAATGCTTACAGATTGCGCTTGATTGCAGGTTTGAGTTATAAAGTGACAAATCGTCAAAGATTGGCTCAAATCAAAGTGAAACCTGCTCAAGTGTCAAAGATCATTAAAGTAAGGACATTCAGAACTTGGTGCGGACCGCACCATCATGTCATGCGGCCGCACCATAGGAGTTTAGAGACTGTGAAACTACAAGTCAAACTCATGCGGCCGTGTCCCACTTCATGCAGCCAGCGTCTCACTCATCTGGCCGCACAATCTTGCTATGCGGTCGCGTCCAAGAAGTTCAGAGAGAGTCATATTCCAGAAGCAAACCACGCGGCCGCGTCCCACTTCATGCGGCCCGCGTCCCTCTCCATGCGGCTGCACTCTATGGTCACGCGGTCCGTGTCAGTAAAGTTTAGAGAAGCTGCCAAAACCATTCATGCGGCCGTATAACAACTTTGTGCGATCTGTGCCAGTCTTCATGCGGCCGCATTCCAACTTTGTGCGGTCCGCATCACCATCTTCAGAGAGCAAGATTCAGAGGTCAAGCAACCCAGTGCGGCCGCGTGCCAACTTTGTGCGGTCCGCACTAACCCTGCAGGGGCAGTTTTCTCCAGTTTCTCCAGCCCACTATAAATAGAACATTTTACCATTTTTAGGTAAAGTTTGGTACATCTGATAGCTGCTGCACTCGTGAGACTTATGTTTTGGCCTATTTTGGGCATTTATAGCTTGGTTTCATCATAGATTATTGTAGTTTAACATTAGTAATTAATTAATATGGTTGTTTCATCTTCTATTTCTTCAGTTTCTTCTTTAATTATGTCTAGCTAAACCCATTAGCTAGGGTTGTGGCTCAACCCTAGTGTGGGTAATTAATGGGTGTTGCTTCTTAATGATAGATTGATATTGGGTGTTTGTTATTTGGGTTAATTTTATGGTTTAATTAAGGATTGATGGTTGCAAACATTGATTCTAGCTTAGTGGGTCTTGACTCTTCTTGAGAAAGAGAGTCTATGACCCCAAAATTGACCCAACAAGGAATTGGGGTGGACCCATGAGAAATGGTAGTCCCAATTAACGGGTTAAACCTCGAGAGAGTAATCACCCTACTTGAACCTAAGTTGCTTGGTCTAATTGTCCTACCCAATTGGTCTCGAGAGAGTCAATTGGGCAAATTCGCTCTCCCTACTGAGAGGTGTGAGAGTGGGTACAATTGTGCAACGGTTTTAACATTGATCCCAAATATGTCAATATATTATTAGTAGTCTCTAGCCGTTAGTTAACCACCTAGGTGATGCCACGACCCTAGTGCCTTTCTCTATATTAATCACAACTTAGAACATATCCCTTCAGCATAAATTAGCTTAAACTTGTAGTTGATAATAGTAGTTATTAAACAAAAACCCCAAAAAATGTTAGAAGTACAATTAGGAGCAAACACGCATTCCTAGTCTGAACAAATACGCAACTCCATTCCAAGCTCCCTGTGGAAATTGACCCCGATACCACTATTCGGGTAAAAGTCTTAGCGCCCGCTCTTCCTACCGTTGTGTGAGGTTGAGTTTGCTGCGAACCACTTTTTGGCGCCGTTGCCGGGGAGCTTACGGTGTTGACTATTTGTGTAGCTAGTTTTGTGTTTTGCTTCTCTTTCCTTCTTTTTACTATTTTTATTTGTGTCAATTCACTCAGGTACACATGGCTTTAAATGCAAATGACCCTCTTGGCAATGTGGTCGTGGGGGAGGAGGTTGAGGATCTAGAACAAGAAGACGTATTACCTCAAGTTCCTAGGAGAGGTCGAAATGCCAATGCAAATGAAAATATACCAGACCCTCCTCCACCTCCACCAAGAGTGGAACCAAAAGTTCTACCCAATCAAGGGTACGCAAGTGCAATAGTTCCTCCCTGAATCCGGGCGGGGAACTTCCAGATTACAAATGTGATGCTCACCTTGCTCGAACAACGAGGTTATTTCACGGGGGCCGCTGATCAGAATGCTTATAAACACTTGAAGGGATTTGTGGATACTTGTTGGGGTAGCAAGCAGACAAATGTTTCGGAGGATGCATTGAGACTTCGACTTTTCCCGTTCTCACTTCGGGGGAAGGCGTTAGATTGGTTGGATAGGCTCCCCAATCATTCCATTACTACATGGGATGAGTTGGCGGACAAGTTCATCGCTAAGTTTTTCTTTCCAAGTCACATGGCGGCTCTATGGGATGAGATTCTAGCCTTCAAGCAAGAGCCGACTCAACCGTTACATGAGATATGGGAGAGGTTTAGAAAATGGTGAAAGAATGCCCTAACAATGATATGAATGATGTGATGATCCAACAAACATTCTATTGGGGCATCAACACAACTAACCAATGTATTGTGAACCAACTGGTGGGAGGAAATTTTATGAAGCATCCTTACAATGAAGCTTGTGATGTGTTAGATGAGATGGACGACACATCGTCGGCATGGCAAAGCCGGGATAATGTGCCTCAAGGTGATCCTAACGTCATACATTTGCATAAGGAGTTACATGATTACGGCCAAGCCATTGCCGAACTTAAAACAATAATGAATCAATTGGCTAAAGCGCAGTTACAACAAGTTCAAAACCCGCGCCAAGTCAACGCCATGGAAGGAGTGAATATGATGAAAAGGAGGCAAAGAGGGCAACAACCTCAAGGAAATTTTGGTAGCTATGCTAATGGTGGTGGCTATTCGAATAAATGCTATGATGATCAAAGTGAGGAAGTCCAATACGTCAACAACTATCAAGAGAATAGAGGTAATCAAGGGAACCAACAATGGAGACCCTAAGGAAATTGGGGCAATCAACAAGGTGGTAATTGGAACAATAACAACAACCAAGGAGGAAATTGGGGGAACAACAATTCGGGTAATCAAGGGAATTGGAGCAAAAACAACAACAACAATTGGAACAACAACAATGGGCAAGGTGGGTGGAATAACAATGGTGGTCAAGGAAATCGGGTGCAAGGCTTTCAAAGGCCTCCGATTTTTCAACAACCGAACAACCCGCCGCCGTTTCAATCTCAAGGGTCTAGTTCTTATGGAAATGAATTTGGTATAATTGAAGTTATGTTTGGGCAAATGATGAAGAAGAACCAAGACTCCGAAGCTCAATTGGCCTTCCACAACACTTCTATCTGTAACTTGGAAGTACAACTTGGCCAAATTTCTCAGTCTTTAAATACTCGTCCAAAGGGTGCTCTACCAAGTTATATGGTAGTAAACCCCAATGGTGGGCACAATAATCATGTGATTAAGGTGACAACATGAAGTGGAAGAGGCGGTGATGTGCATGCCTCAAGAGGAAACCAAGTTATGGTGGATGAAGATGAGTTATGAGATAATGAAATGCCTTTGGTGGTTGAAGATGTAGTTGAACCAAGTGTGAGAGATGATGTGCGGATTGATATTCATGAGGTTCAAGAGGAGACACAAGAGGCCGTGAACCCGTCTAGGGAACACGTGATTGATATGCCCGAGCCGGCGGTGCCCAAAGCCAAAGCACCCTTACCTCGGCCTCCTCCGCCCTATCCTTAACGGTTGGCCAAGCAAAAAGGTGACAACCAATTTAAGAAATTCATTGAGATGATGAAGAGTTTGACTATCAATGTGCCTTTGGTGGAGGCACTCGAGCAAATGCCGGGGTACACAAAGTTCATGAAAGATTTGGTTACAAAAAAGAGATCAATGGAGTGTGAGACAATCAAGATGACCCATTAAGTGAGCGCAATTGTGCATTCTATGGCTCCGAAACTTGAGGACCCCGGTGCATTCACTATCCCATGTACCATTGGAAGTGCCTACTTTGCAAAAGCCCTTTGTGACTTGGGGGCAAGTATCAATTTAATGCCATATTCGGTCTTCAAGACCTTGGGAATCGGACAACCTCGTCCAACTTCTATGAGGCTTCAAATGGCGGACCGGTCAATGAAGCGGCCTTTGGGGATTATTGATGATATCCTTGTTCGTGTTGATAAGTTCATATTGCCGGCCGATTTCATTATCTTGGATTGTGAGGTGGATTTTGAGGTACCAATTATCCTTGGAAGACCTTTCCTAGCTACTGGAAAGGATTTGGTAGATGTTGAAGCGGGAGAGTTGACCTTCCGTGTTGGTGATAAAAATGTGGTGTTCCATGTGTGAAAATCTATGAGGCAACCGAATAGCACCGATGTGTGCTCGTTTGTTGACATTGTCACGGCGGTGATAGTGGATTACACAAGCGCAATGGTGAATGTTAAGGACCCACTTGAGGCCGTGCTCTTGAACATGGATGTTGATGATGATGCCGGGAGAGTTGAATGTGTAAATGCTTTGCATGGTATGGGCTCGTATTCTTATGAGCCTAGGAAGTTATCCTTGGATCTTGAGAATCGCAAAACTCCCCCAACCAAGCTATCTATTGAGGAGCCGCCGGTGTTGGAGTTGAAACCACTTCCTCCTCACCTCAGGTATGAATACTTGGGCCCTAATTTCACTTTGCCTGTTATTCTTTCGTCTTGCTTGACTAACGTGCAGGTTGACTCCACTTTGGCGGTTCTACAAAAGCTCAAAAAGGGCGATCAGATGGATATTGGCGGATATTCGGGGTATAAGCCCCGCCTTTTGCATGCATAATATCATATTGGAGGAGGATGCGAGGCCCTCACTTGAACACCAAAGGAGACTCAACGAAGCTATGTAAGAAGTTGTCAAGAAGGAAGTTATCAAGTGGCTTGATGCCGGTGTGGTGTATCCTATTTCTGACAGCTCATGGACTTCTCCGATGCAATGCGTACCGAAGAAGGGCAGGATGACTGTGGTAACTAATGCTAATAATGAGTTGATTCCTACTTGGACGATGACAATATGGAGAGTTTGTATGGACTATAGGAAGCTTAACAAGGTGACTCGAAAGGATCATTTCCCGTTACCGTACCTCGACCAAATGCTTGATCGTCTTGCGAGTCGGTCATTCTATTGCTTTTAGATGGGTATTCGGGGTACAATCAGATTCTCATCGCCCCGGAAGATCAGGAAAAGACAACCTTTACTTGTCCCTATGGCACATTCGCATTTTCGAGGATGCCGTTTGGATTTGTAATGCCCCAGCGACCTTTCAATGATGTATGATGGCAATTTTCACCGACATGGTGGAAGATATATTGGAGGTCTTTATGGATGATTTTAGTGTGGTGGGGGACTCCTTTGAAGAATGCTTGACAAATTTGGACCGTGTGTTGGCCCGATATGAAGATACAAACCTAGTTCTCAATTGGGAAAATGCCATTTTATGGTAGAAAAGGGTATTGTATTGGGTCATAAGATTTCGAAGAGAGGTATTGAAGTTGACAAAGCCAAGATTAAAGTCATTTCAAGGTTACCTCCCCCTACTTCTGTCAAAGGGGTGAGGAGCTTTTTGAGGCACACGGGTTTCTACCGAAGGTTCATCAAAGATTTCTCTAAGGTAGTTAACCCGTTGTGCAAGTTGTTAGAGAAGGAGGCCAAGTTTGTCTTTGATGAGAAATGCATGGAGGCTTTCGAGCTTCTAAAACACAAGTTGACAACTACCCCTATCATTACCGCACCCAATTGGAGCTTGCCATTTGAGCTCATGTGCGACGCTAGTGATGTTGCGGTAGGGACGGTCTTGGGCCAAAGAATCAACAAGATGTTCCATCCGGTGTACTACTCAAGCAAGACGATGAATGAAGCTCAAAGAAACTATACAGTCACTGAGAAGGAGTTGCTAGCTATTGTATTTGCCATGGAAAAGTTCCGACCATACCTTATGGGGGCCAAAGTGATTATCCATACCGATCATGCCACCCTTAGGTATTTGATGACCAAGAAAGTTTCAAAAGCAAGGTTGATGAGATGGGTGCTACTTCTTCAAGAGTTTGATCTATAAATTGTGGACCGGAAAGGAAGTGAAAATCAAGTGGCGGACCATTTGTCCCGCTTGGAGGAAGAGGGGAGGCCTTTTGACGGCCTTGAGATCAATGATGCGTTCCCGGATGAACAACTCCTTGCGGTATCTATGAATGATATGCCGTGGTTTGCCGATGTGGCAAATTATATTGTGACCGGTATAATTCCGTATGAGCTCCCTTCTAACCAAAGGAAGAAGGTCAAGCGGGATAGTTTGGATTATTATTGGGATGATCCATATTTGTTCAAGATTTGCACCGATGGTGTGATTCGCCGATGTGTCCCGAAAGAAGAACAATTGAGTATTTTGGAGGCTTGTCATTCCTCTACCTATGATGGCCATCATGGCGGGGTGAGGACGGCTTCTAAGGTGCTTAGTTGCGGTTTCTATTGGCCCTCCTTGTTTAAAGGTGCCGTGATTTTGTCAAGAGATGTGATGAATGCCAATGAGCCAGTGGGATTTCAAAAAAGATGATATTCCTCTCAACACAATTCTAGAGGTGGACATTTTTGATGTGTAGGGTATCGACTTTATGGGGCCGTTCGTGAGTTCTTGTGGGAACACCTATATCTTGGTAGCGGTTGATTATGTGTCGAAGATGTCGCTTTGCCCAACAACGAAGCTCGAAGTGTGGTGGCATTCTTGAAAAATAGTATCTTTACAAGGTTTGGAACTCCACGTGCTACCATTAGTGATGGTGGTTCTCATTTTTGCAACCGAGCTTTTGATTCATTGCTTGCCAAGTATGGTGTAAATCACAAGGTGACCACTCCTTATCATCCTCAAGCGAGTGGCCAAGTTGAGGTTTCCAACCGAGAGATCAAGAGTATTTTGTCCAAAACTGTCAATGCCAATAGGACCGATTGGTCAAAGAAAGTAGTTGATGCTCTTTGGGCCTATCGGACAGCTTACAAGACCTCGATTGGTATGTCTCCGTACCGGTTTGTGTTTGGGAAAGCTTGTCATCTTTCGATGGAATTGGAGCATAAGGCTATGTGGGCCTTGAGAAAATTGAACTTAGAATGGGATGTCGCTGCAAATCTCCGGGTTGAGAAACTCAATGAGCTAGACGAGTTTAGATTTCATGCCTACTCCAGCTCATCCTTGTACAAGGACAAGATGAAGTACCTTCATGATAAGTATGCCCGAGGGAAGGAATTCAAAGTTGGTGACATGGTTCTTCTGTTCAACTCTCGGTTGAGGTTATTCCCGGGAAAGCTTAAGTCTAAGTGGAGTGGTCCATTTGAAGTTGTTGGTATAACCCCATTTGGTGCTATTGATCTCAAGAACAAAAATGGTGAAGCTTTCTGGGTCAATGGGCATCGTGTCAAGCATTACTTGGGAAAGTTTGATGACAGCCACGTGGTGGCACTCATTCATTTAAAGTGACTTTGATGGTAACATGCGTCGTGCCGCGACATTAAATCAGGCACTTCTTGGGAGGCAACCCATGTCTTTTTCTTTCTTTTTGATTTCTGTTGTAGATTAGGATTTTTGAGCTAATGGTTTGTGAGATGTTGCAGGAATTGTGATTGAACCAGTGCTAAACAACTGTGCAAAAAGTGCACAGTCTCTTAATAGTGACCGTGCGGCTGCAATCCCACTTTGTGTGGTCCGCACCGGCCAAAGAAAATATTGCCAAGTTTCTGAAGATGGCTAGTGTGGCCGCACCCTTGCTTGTGCGATCCACACCAGTAAAGTCCAAGAATAATCAGTCTCTAAACTGCGTTCACGCGGCCGCGTCCCACTTTGAGCGGCCCGCGTGGTTCTCATGCGGCCGTAGCCCGTCTCATGTGGTCCACGTGCCTTTGTTTCAGCAACATGTAAATGGTAAAGTCCCAGCGCGGCCGGCGGTCATGTTCACGCGGCCGTACTGGACGGTAAGTGCTGGGCCCCACTGTGTTTCCTATAAATAGGCCATTAGGGTCTTCATTAGAACTTTTCGCAAAAATTGACCCCTGAGCCCTAAAAGTTACTGTTCACATCAGAGACCCTTCTTAGTGTTAATATCAAGAGCATTTCTTCGCTTTCCTGGTAACATATCTCTCACATTAGTCTTTACTTAGTATTAATTTAAACTTTATACATGTTTCCCTAGTCATAACTTCTTCGTTTCTCTTTTTGTTCTTCGTCGTTTCATGATTAGGATAGTTTTATATTGTTCTTATTGTTCTTTGAAATGATGGGCATGTTATAAATGAGTAGGGACAAAGTAGGATGTTAAAACGTGAAAGACTTGAGTTTTGTTTTGTAAAACCCTAATTGCCCCTGTAATGAAAGCCCAGCACAGCCGCACTCCCTGATTATGCGGTCCACATGCCTTTTATGCGGCCGCATTATTCTGTTATGCGGTCCGCGTAAGCCTTGAGCCTAAAGGTTGATACTTCCCAGTGCGGCCGTATGCCTGGTTTGTGTGGTCCGCTCCACGCCCCACGCAGTCGCATCTCATGTTTGCGCGGTCCGCGTGGGTGAGGTTCAGAGGGCACCAATTTTTAATAGTATGGCCAATGCGGCCACATGACCAGTTTGTGCGGACCGCGTTGGCCCCCATGCGGCAACACCCCTTGTTCATGCGGTCCACATGGTTCCTAATTAGAGAGGTGTTCATTTCCCAACTTGGTCAGTGCGGTCCGCATGCCTTGTTTGTGCGGTCCGCACTGTTATCATCTATTCTATGTCTGTGTTTCTGTTCTGTACTTAAACTCTGCAATTGCCTGAACTAACAATGTTAGAATTATTTGTGTGCAGAAAATGGTTAAACAACGAGGGCGTGGAGCTAAACAACCCGGACGAGGAGGTGACCCCTCCCGGGGAGGTAAAGCAAAATTGAAGAAACTCACTCCCCAACCAAAGCTAAAAACAAGAAAGCAGGTGGTGAGTGATGAGGAGCAGTCGGGGAGTGAGTACCTCCCCTCTCAGGATGTCTTAACTGATTCGGGGAAAGCCCCCGCAGGCCCAGCTAAAGCTCCAATTGTTATACAACCTGAGTCGTCTGAGGGCTCAGAAGCAGGCAGTGCCAAATACTCCACCTCCCCTACAGCTTCAAAATCCGGGGAGGGTGCAGAAAATAAAAACAAGAGTGATGAGGAGGTCCCGGACAGTGGGGTACATGGAGTTGGGGAATTGAAAGAACTAGAAACCCAGTTGTTTGGAAGGACAGATTTGTCAGCAAGGTGGCCTTTCATAAATTCCGGGAAGTGTGGCCTAGGAAGAAGGTGATTCCAGAAAGAAGAGTAGTCACCCGGGATTTGTTACCCTACCTTCCCCGAGTCCATGAACAATTTATTACTAGAGTGGGGTGGGATTTCTTCAAAGATGAGCTTGGTCGATGCAAATGAACATATGGTGAAGGAATTCTACAGCAATGTGGCCCACACCAAAGAAGGGTCAATTGCAACCAAAGTGCGGGATAAGAAGATAGTGTTCTCGGGAGAGGCGTTGAATGAGTATTTGGGTTTCAATGAGGAGGATGACTCTCTGTATAGAGAGAAGTTAGAGCTGAAAGAGAAAGCTCATCCTTGGGTGGCATAGTTCTTAGCTCAGCCGGGTACTGTTCCGGAGTGGATTCAGTTGGGGAAGAAAATACTGCGAAAGGACCTCAATTTTGAGGCGAGAGGATGGTTAACTTTTGTATGCAACAGGTTGGACCCTTCTCCCATGACCAGACCATTCCAATTGCCCGAGCTGTTCTCATTGCGTCTATTATGGCAGGTTTCCCCATCAATGTAGGGAATGTTATGTACAGTGTGATCACATCCATTGGCATTGATACGGACAGAAACTACCCCTACCTGAACACCCTCACAATGTACTTTAAAGATGCAAAGGTGAAGAAATACCCCTTCGATGTTAGAGTCAGGCCGGTGTCCCTATTTTCATGGTTTAGTATTCAGGGACCAGACAAATCGAAGGGGGATAAGAAGGGAAAAACATCCACCTCTGCCCCGACTAGCCAATCTGAGGAGCTAGTTGCGGTAGAAGCTTCTGTTGAGCCACCTACTTCTGCTGCCACTACTGTTCCGGACATCCCATCCTCCTCTGCGGGTCCCAGTTCTTCAACTGGCCCAGTGGTTCCCACCTCCAAATCCAACCCTTTCACGACCCAGCAGTTAGCAAAGACATTAGCCAGTTTGAACAACTCGATGTCAGTCTTGACATCCAAGTTGTCCACTTTGACTACCACAGTTGCGGCCCAGTCTATTCCAGCTACCGTTGAGATTCCTCAGTCCATTGAGGAGACATTGAAGACACTCCTGGCCAATAAGGAGAAGATTTTGGCTACTCAGGCTGCCTTGACAGAGGCAGTTGATGCACAAGGCAAAGCTCTAAAGGAGATTGCCCGAGAACACAAGAAGATGAGTAAATCCCGGGCATCTAAGGAAGAGGTGAAGGTGCTTCGAGTTGAGGTTGACAAGCTAAAGGCGGACCAGCTGCCTTTAGACTTGTTCTTTGATGAGTCAGCACCTCCACCAGTAGTAGTTGTACCGGAGCCACAATAGTAGGAGGAGCCTAGGCACCCAAGGAAGAACATGAAGCTTCCTAGCACTGAGGGTGTTGTGATAGAGGTAGCACAGGTTCAGGAGGATACTTCAGTGCTCCACCTGATGTTCAGCCGGTCCATGACCCGGCCCCTGTCCCTGCAGTAGAGCAGTAGCAGGCCGGGAACCAGTTTGAGGTTCCCGCCAGTACAGAGGACCAGGGGACCATTGATCAGCCCATGATGACGGATCAGGCTTGAGGAGCCACTTTATATCCTTTCTCTGTTTATATGCTTATTTTGGTAGTTGGCATTGGGGACAATGCCAACTTTTTTTCGTGGGGGTGCGCCCTACTATTTTGATGGTTGATACATTTGGGATGACTGTACATATTTATTTGACTCTTAGCTTATGTTGCTAGTTGATAGTTGGCATGTATATAACTTTTCATTCTAGTTACTTTTCTACTTTATGTACATATCCATTCCCCCGCTGTATATTCTACTCCCCTATTGTACATATTCATTCGGTTTTTCTATTTTCGTTAAAATATTTCGTTTTTAGCTTCATAGTAGGCTCGTAGCCTTTTTGTTTTGTTTTGGCGGTTTGCAATAAGCCCTTGGTTTTCTTAATGCCACGGTTCTTACCAAGGGTGGAGTGTTGTGCGAACCGGGTGGCTCTTCCCAATGATAGATGGCGTGACAACCTTCTTAAGGGTTTGAGTCCGTTTTTGATTTTTCTTTTTTGATTTTCATGTTTTGCAGTCAAGGGTACCTCAGGCAAAGCTTCACTTGGGCCTAACACATTTGCCTTTGATCCCATGGTCAAAGACATAATGTTGTGCTCAAGATGGTGAAAGTTGTGGCCTTGAGACTCTTATGTTGACCAAACAGTCATCATGTGGTCCTATTGGACCATTGTGCGCTTGAATCGTAACTAAGGTCGTTGTGGGCCCTTGACTCGATATATTTAGCAATCCTTGAGTGTGTGTGGTGAGAATTCGATTTGCGAGTCCAAGTCCCGAGCCGATGGTCTAGAACTTGCCCCGAATGTTTGTTGATGCGAAATCCTAGGTGAAATTTGGCTTGAGAAGTGATTGTAGGCTCTCCTTGATCAAAAATGCTAAGATTGAACAATTCCATGACCTACCAATGAAATGATCCCTAATTATCCCTTTTGAGCCTTGAACTTTCTTCTTTCAAGAACCAAAGCTACAAGCCTATACCCGTTCTTAATGATACCCTCTCTTGGCACCCAAATCTTCCCTTGAGTAGATTACAAATGTTTAAGTTTGGGGGGGGAGACAAGAAAGGAAACAATGTAGTAAAAGGTACAAAAGCAAAAGAAAAACAAGGTAATGAAAAAGAAAGAAAAGATAAGACAAAAAGAAAGACCGAATTGAATAAGGTCAGAAAGGGAATTCAAAGAAAACAAAAGTGAAAAAGGGTGTGGAAAAAGTAGAAAAAGGAGTAATGTGTTGAATTGCATAAGAAAGGGTGACAATGTGTCTCTCTAGCCCCTTGAAAAAGAAGTGAATACTCAAATGAGTCAAGAAAGTGTGCCAAAATGAATCAAAAGAAGTGTTTAAGGGAAGATTGAACCCACTTGAACAAAAATATGTTCTACCCTTACCCAAAAGCCTTCACAATGACTCCACAAAAGGCCTACATGATTTTGAGTTGAAGGGAACCTACATTAGTGGATACTTACATAAGGGGAAAGAATATTGTACTTAGAGCCGGACTTGTGGCCTCTTCCTTGAGAGAGATGAGTGAAAATCCATCAACCTCGGGTTGTGTGTCAATAGTCTAAAAGGTGAGGTTCACTTAGGGAGAGTTGATGATGTGTGAGTTTGGGTCCCACAATGACCAAAGTAATTGAGAAAAGTTCTTTGATGAAATGTGTCAACTCTTGATGCTCTTGTGTCACACTTGATCCACAAGTTTTCAAAGTTTAAATGTGTTAATGATGCATTCGCATTGAGGGCAATTGTTAGTCCCAATTGATGCTTGTTGAGGTTACTTTAGGATAAGCTGAAATTTCTTGGATGTTGCCTTTGAGGGGTGGGTCTTATTTTGTTTGCTTGAGGACAAGCAAAGGTTTAAGTTTGGGGGAGTTGATAAGTAGGATTTTAACAAGTTTTATACCCATACTTGCCTGTGCTTTGAGTGTAATTTGCTACAAAATAGTCCCAAAATGCTTACAGATTGCGCTTGATTGCAGGTTTGAGCTATAAAGTGACAAATCGACAAAGATCGTCTCAAATCGGAGTGAAACCTGCTCAAGTGTCAAAGATCATTAAAGTAAGGACATTCGGAACTTGGTGCGGACCGCACCATCATGTCATGCAGCCGCACCATAGAAGTTCAGAGACTGTGAAACAACAAGTCAAACTCATGTGGCCGCGTCCCACTTCATGCGGCCCGCGTCCCTCCCCATGCGGCCGCACTCTATGGTCACGCGGTCCGCGTCAGTGAAGTTCAGAGAAGCTAACAACACCATTCATGCGGCCGCACAACAACTTTGTGTTGTCTGCGCCAGTCTTCATGCGGCTGCATTCCAACTTTGTGTGGTCCACATCACCATCTTCAGAGAGCATGATTCAGAGGTCAAGCAACCCAGTGCGGCCGCGTGCCAACTTTGTTCGGTCCGCACTAACCCCGCAGGGGCAGTTTTGTCCAGCCCACTATAAATAGAACATTTTACCATTTTTAGGTGAAGTTTGGTACATCTGATAGCTGCTGCACTCGTGAGACATATGTTTTGTCCTATTTTGGGCATTTATAGCTTGGTTTCATCATATATTATTGTAGTTTAACATTAGTAATTAATTAATATGGTTGTTTCATCTTCTATTTCTTCAGTTTCTTCTTTAATTATGTCTAGTTAAACCCATTAGCTAGGGTTGTGGCTCAACCTAATTGTGGGTAATTAATGGGTGTTGCTTCTTAATGATAGATTGATGTTGGGTATTTGTTATTTGGGTTAATTTTATGGTTTAATTAAGTATTGATGGTTGCAAACATTGATTCTAGCTCAGTGGGTCTTGACTCTTCTTGAGAAACAGAGTCTATGACCCCAAAATTGATCCAACAAGGAATTGGGGTGGACCCATGAGAAATGGTAGTCCCAATTAACGGGTTAAACCTCAAGAGAGTAATCACCCTACTTGAACCCAAGTTGCTTGGTCTAATTGGCCTACCCAATTGGTCTCTAGAGAGTCAATTGGGCAAATTCGCTATCCCTACTGAGAGGTGTGAGAGTGGGTACAATTGTGCAATGGTTATAACATTGATCCCAAATATGTCAATCTATTATAAGTAGTCTATACCCGTTAGTTAACCACCTAGGTAATGCCACGACCCTAGTGCCTTTCTCTATATTAATCACAACTTAGAACATATCCCTTCAGCATCAATTAGCTTAAACTTGTAGTTGATAATAGTAGTTATTAAACAAAAACCCCAAAAAATGTTAGAAGTACAATTAGGATCAAACACGCATTCCTAGTCTGAACAAATACGCAACTACATTCCAAGCTCCCTGTGGAAATTGACCCCAATACCACTATTCGGGTAAAAGTCTTAGCGCCCGCTCTACCTACCGTTGTGTGAGGTTGAGTTTGCTGCGACCAGCACGCCCACACGCCTGTCACCTAGTATGTACATCACCTCAACACTAATCACATAACACATAATTCTGTGTTTTATACCCTTAACACTAAGTTTAGAAGAGTTGCTTATCTTAAACAACGCCAATTTCGACACTAAGCAAGCCAAGCGATGCTCCAAGAATGCTATCCCGTGCGTAGCGACCTCCGAACGGCTCAAAAATAGCCAAAAGCAACTCAAATACATCAGAGAAAGACCAAGGAAGCAATTACAATTGATAAATATCGAAGTCTACGTTGAATCCCAAATCCAGCAAAAAATCACACCCGGGCCCACGCCTCGAAACTCAACAAAACTGACAAAATCTGACTATCCGTTAAATCACGAGTCCAAGCATGTTAGTTTCACTAAAATCCGACTCCAAATCGGTGTTCAAAATTCAAAAATTCATATTATGAAACTTAAGGACAAAACCTCCAATTTCCTCTTTCAATTCATCAACCAAAAACTAAAAGCGAAGATAGATTCATGAAATATAACCAAAACTGAGTGTAGAACACTTACCCAATTCATATGGTGAGAATTGCTCCAAAACATGCCTTAATCCAAGCTTGGAAATGTTAAAATGAAGCCAAAATTGCAAACCCTTGTATTTATCATTCTGCCAAACACTTCCGCTTCTGCGGACTCCTAACCGCATGTGCAGTGTCACAGAAGCGACCAAAATCCCACTTCTGCGGTAAAATATAAAAGTTGGGCCTCCGCTTCTGCGGTCCTCCCCCGCATCTGTGCAACCGTAGGTGTAGAACAGCCCATCGCACATGCATAACCATCCGTTTCTGTGCCTAATTGCCCGCATCTGCTGACTCGCATCTGTGCCCACAATTTTCACAGATGCGGAAACACCAGAACCAGCAAGAATAATATTGAAGAAAATTATCTGAAATAAATCCGAAACACGCCCGAGCCCCTCGTGACCCCGTCCAATCATTCCCACAAGTCACATAACTTCACACGAACCTACTATAGTCCTCAAAACACACATAACAGCATCAAAATGATGAATCACACCTCAATTCATAATTATTGAACTTTGAAACTATAACTTCTACAGCCGATATTGAAACGTATCAAATGACGTCCAATTGGCCTCCAATTTTGCACATAAGTCAAATTTGACATTATGGACCTGTTCCAACTTCCGGAATCGGAATCCAATCCCGATATGAAAAATTCCACACCCGGTCAAACTTTTCGAAATTCCAACGTTCACCATTTCAAGCCAAATTCTACCCCGGACCTCCAAATCACAATCCGGACGCGCTCCTAAATCCAAAATCAACCAACAGAGCTATTGGAACCATTAGAATCTAATCTGAGGTCAAATACTAAAAAGTCAAAACTTGGTCAATTCTTTCGAATTTAAAGCTTCAAGCTGAGAATCATCCTTCCAAATCAATTCTGAATAATCTGGAAACCAAAACCGACGATTCACATACAACATAATACATCATGCAGAGCTACTCATGCCCTCAAACAACCGAGCAAAGTGCAATTGCTCAAAACGACCGGTTGGGTCGTTGCATCCTCCCCTACTTAAATATACGTTCGTCCTCGAACATGCCCAGAGTTGTTCCAAAAGCCATCAAATCGCTGTATAATCCTTCTACGCACATACCCGGGGGTGATCCCACATCATCCTATTCCATATAGATCTAATAAGACAACATAACTGAAAGTTCTTAATCTAACCTTGTCCATAAGCCTTAGAATACAATTTCCATATCCAAAATTTTCTATAATATCAAAATCTCGTATCTACACACTCTATAAGTCTGACAAGTTGTATCAAGCCATAGTCATAACCCAAGATGAAATCACATGATATACCACATAACTCAAATACTCATGGTGATGATTTCTACTCATAGTAGCTGCTCAAAACAACCCAATGCCGATAATAAACCTCTTATCAAGCAAAACCTCGTTCTAACACCTTCATATACTGCCAATGAAGAAAGAAACACGTAGAATCTCATAACCATTCATCAGATCAACAAGTCATGGAGCTCCATCTCCTTCGGCAAGGACTATAACAATTTCTGAGCCAACTTTCGATATTATTCTCCCAACCATGCTGAAATTAATTCTGATAGTATCCATTCTAGGCCCAATGACCTCTTCTCATCCAACACGACCACTCTAGTGACATGATATATCAATGCAATCTAAAGCCACAACCTGTGCAATCCGTGCACTAATAAGCAACATTCTAAATGTACTCAAACATGGAAAATGGCATCTGACATAAGAACTATCCCGCAAGCTCAACGGGTATCACCACAATGCAATGCTAAGAACCTATCACAAACTGCAGAAAAAAACACACGTATCTCATGCAATGGATCATACCTCAATACAACCCTGCTACAATGCGTGACCACATCCAAACGCTGGTCCATATTATACACCTCGAGCCGCCTTGATCAAAATCAATAACCCCGCAAAATTTGACATAAAGCACACAAAGTGCATTATCATAACCATAGAGAGCAAATTACACAATGCCACCATCCGGAAAGAACATAGCCAATGCGCAATCAATCACACTATACCTAAATACTCATCTGGCTCGAATTTTCACTATAACGCCCCAATAGTACCTCACCATGTGTGCATATAACCAACGATTTACAACTCCTCGTAACATAGAAGGGTAACTCACAGATCATTTCAGAACATGAATAATCTCAACAACAACTAAATGGCACATCCCACCACAATAGTAGTTCAGAGCCAACATATCCGACTAGGTGTAGAACACACACACATATTGGCCTACCAATGAATCCCAAATCAACTCTGGTTACCCAAAATAAATAAATAATCCTCCGAAAGTCCACAATGACTGAATCACAACACATACTATCCTCTGCCCAACCTTGGCTGCATTTTCACAGTCCACCACCACGAAACAATCTACTCATGAGAACTCTCAGTCTCCAAATCCATAGAACACACACATCCCCATATCTGACCTCAACTACATCGCTTGAATGCCTAATACCTCCAATACGCAATAATCCCACAAGAAATACTTCTATAACTCTTCTGCGCTACAAAGCAAAATTTGAACATCAACAGTCAATCAAATAAGAGAATGTCGTAATACTAATGAAGTGTTCATAAACCAAAACACATTGCCCCTTCTGAAATGTATACTCTCATCATGTCATACCAAATAGTAATGCCATTTACCTAACCATCTGAAACTATTCATGCTGCCTAAGAATTTATGACCTTCCTTTCAAAACTGAACTGTGACCTTGCACATGCCAAATCTTGATCCTACACAACACCCTGCATATACCATGCCATCCTATGATAAATAAAAGAACTTCATAATCCTCTCCAAGTCACAAGTAACTACATACTCAATTAGCGAAAAACCTTCCATTTGATCCCATCCAGAGGGAAATCG
Source organism: Nicotiana sylvestris (assembly GCF_000393655.2). NCBI lineage: Eukaryota > Viridiplantae > Streptophyta > Magnoliopsida > Solanales > Solanaceae > Nicotiana > Nicotiana sylvestris. Next base: position 36,953,153 of record NC_091061.1, read on the forward strand.
CTATACATCACATGCTCCTTGCGCCAGTAGGAAATATACACCTCTAACCGTGGTAGAAACCATCAAGAACTCTTCGAAACCCACTTGCACCTTCTCTAGCCATCAGAACTAAATCTCTCTAACTCAACCTATCCACGAAGGTCACGAAAACCCAAGAACATTACCACGAAATATCTGTAGAACTCATTATCTCATAAGCACCCAAAGAACTAATCATATCCATTACCATGCTGATCCAACCTACTACCAAGCTGTCCTATTTATCTGAGTTACTTTTGAATTACCTTCAAATTGATACTTCTCCTTGCCATAATACCACAATCCTCAATCCAGACTCACCACATGAGATCCTAATATTAAAGTACACTGCACTAAGGCTCATAAGTCGCTGAATACTCTCTTAATCACCACAAAAGCACCACAACCGAGATACCCACTCTGAAGAGACCTTCTATGAATTTTAAGTCATTCTTCTCACCTTCCTAATACTGAAATGTAGAATCCACAATGATGTAGGAATACTACGAGCCTCCACCATCAAATGTATCTCGCAGCTCCTAAACATATACCAATCCAAAAAAAATCCCAATTGCCATATATAAATCTTGAATTCATTAGAACCATTCTCAAGGGTCATCCACTTTGCTCAATCTCAATTAGATTGATCAAACGGGTCGAACGACCTATTCCCCATTAGCACTCTAACACCCAAGAAGTAATCCACACTTCTAAGCCACCGAGTGAATCCCTACTCCATGTACACTACATCCTTTATGAATAACAATTCAATCATTCCATGCTTCTTATATACCCATAAAACATAATACAACCTGCTGATAGCAGACTCCCCCACTTGGGTCAAAGCCATGGAATAAAACATCTAATGACTCACAATAACCATATTCCATTACTGTCATAATACAACAATGATATTCAACTTAATCCTTCATAACCTTATGTAACACGAACTATCTAATATCTCAGATCATCTACAAATTCTTGCATTCGTCCTTGTAACAACCAATCAACTCTCATAAATGATCCAAACTCAAATTGCAACACATATAATTCACTAGTAAAAGAGAACTCTCAACAAACAACATAGGGATCGCACAAACTTTAGGACACCCCGTAGGAGATAACCCACCTGCTTCTCCTCAACTAACATCTCTCTATACTCTTCCATTATTATAACTATTACACAATCACTTAACCTTCCTGAGTCTGAACTCATATCACAATATGAAAAAATCTACTCCACTCTTCCACTAATCAACATGAAAAGATCCTTCAATACACCCATAACTCAAGACTATACATCAAATCAAGATAGAAATCAAAAAACCTAATATTCCTTTTTACATCTCACGCAACCTCTTATCGCCACATTCGAACTATATGAATACATCTCGCGGTCACATCAAACTCATCACGTATCCATCCAGCCACAAATTCCACTAATAGGGACTCTACCGGACATATAAGTCGAAAAGAACATGCTCACACAACTAAGATCTATGAGCTCAAGTTACAGTCAAAATCTGGCCTCAAGTCTTCCAGACTAGCCTATCACCATCACACAGAAACCACATCTCGTACCTCATCCATAAAATCACAAGCCATCGATGCACAACTAATACCTAGCATTGTTGTACGCATACGAATGTGTGGAAGGAATTCAAAGGATTACGCTTCAAGGTGAATCAATGTCGCACGATAAGGAAAAAAGGATGGGAAGTATATCCTAAATGCCCTGTAGCCTCTCGAAGATAGGTATGGACGTCATCATACTGATCTACAAGATCTACTAGACACTTGCTCGTGACTTGTAGAACCTATAAACCTAGAGATCTGATACCAATCTGTCACGACCCGAAATCCACCAGTTATGATGGCACCTAACCCAACCCGCTAGGTAAGCCAATTAACAATTATCCAATTCCATTTAACCTAATAAAGCAATTAAACAACAAAATTATATAAATCTTATACATTTCCTAAGGACTGATAGTACAAATTATGAGCTACTAAGAATAGAGTTTAAAAAGCTGTCATGAAGAAAATACATCTTCTGTTGGAAAAGTACATAAATAGAATTTTATATTCTAGGCAACTGTGAACAAGAGGCAACATATAACAGGAACGCAGGTACACCTTCAAATCTATCAACCAGCTATCGCAGCAACATCAACATCCGGGATCTGAACGCGATGTGCAGGAAGTGCAGTATTATTAAAACCCTCCCCATGTACACAAAACGTAACAAACCTAATCTCAGTCTGAAAGTAGTGACGAGCTGGTAATAGGTCAGGTCCAACACAAATAACCAATAGTAGTTCATACAGCGTACCAAAAAAAATAATTAACTCAGAAATAAAGTCCTCAGTCTTTTCATAGTTTCCAAAAATAGTTCCACTTTTCAAGTATACTAATGAAAGCTCAAATCCTCTATCGAAATCGTCAAAAATATGAGTAAGTTTTGAAAACCGTAATTCTTTTCCTAAAAATCCTTTCCACAATAGGTAAAATGTTTTATTTCCTTTTTCAAATAACAAGTGTGAAATACCTCTCTATAACCACATATCGATGTATGCAAAAAGTCATGAATGACGTGATACCATACAGCATGAGGAAAAATGCGTCTCTATGTATATATGCCATATATGCATGCCAATGCCATGCACCTCAAAGATGAATCATGTACTCACACTCTCAGGGTACTCAACCTCATTGCATCCCACTCAACCACTCGGTACTGTATATGGCCCATACGGCCTAGGGTAATCCATCCCAAAACATATAAAACACTGACTATAAGTCGCCCAGTACCGAGGATAAAGGGTAATCCAACCCTGTAGAGAAATTCATCTCCAGGTATCAAGTACTTTGGACAAATCCATGCCCAGAGAAATCCATCCCTTAATAATATATAAATGATCACCCACCCGGTACCGTATATGGCCTATGCGGCCCAGGGAAATCCATTCCGAAACATACTCAGCAATGACTAGACGTCACTCGGTACCGAGGAAAAAGGGAAATCCATCTCCATATATCAATAATTTGGACAAATCCATGTCCAGGGAAATTCATCCCTTAATAATATCATCTGCACTCACTAGGGGTGTGTTACAGACTCCGCAGGGTCTCCTACAATCCAAGCACTATCATAATCAGCAATATAACCACTATAGCGTGAAACCCGATCCCATAACTGTCACTCATAATCAAGCTCTCAGCCTCACTTAGTAATCACTCTCCAGTCTCACCCACGGGCTCACAATGTCATAAAAACTGACCCGGAACAATGATATGATGTATCAATAAGCGACTGAGTATGATATATCAATGAAATCAATGAGATGACAACAAGAAACGATCACTATGGGTTACAACAATATCATCATAAATCCTAAACATGGCATTTAGCATGATGTACAGCTCAATTACTTTATCACATGGTGAAAAACACAATTATCAACAAAGTGGGCAACTAAACAGTGCCTTGGAAATAACAGAGTCACAACTCACAGGGTGCACGCCCACACACCTATCACCTAGCATGTGCGTCACCTCAACACCAATCACATAACACATAATTTGGAGTATTATACCCTCAGCACTAAGTTTAGAAGAGTTACTTATCTTAAACACACCAATTCCGACACCGAGCAAGCCAAGCGATGCTCCAAAAATGTCATCCCATGTGTAACGACCTACGAATAGCTTAAAACTAGCCAAAATCAACTTAAATACATCATATAAAGCACAAGGATGCAATTACAATTGATAAAGATCGAATTTTACATTAAATCCCAAATCCGACAAAAAATCACACCGGCAGTAGAAAGTTAGGCTTGAATTGGGGAAAGTTAGAATTTTGGCGATTTTGACTGGTAGTGGAAATTTTGATATCGGGATCGGATTGGGTTTCTAGGAGTTGGAGTAGGTTTGTTGTACCATTTTTGACTTGTGTGCAAAATTTGAGGTTATTCGGAGGTGGTTTGATAAGTTTCAGTATCGTTTGAGGAATTTGGAAGTTTAGAATTGCTTAGGCTTGAATCTGCGGGTAATTTAGTGTTTTGATGTTGTTTTGAGTGATTTGAAGGTTTGACTAAGTTCGTATGGTGTTATACGACTTGTTGGAAGGTTTGGTTGATGTCCCGTGGGCCTTGGGGGTGTTTCAGATGCACATCGAAAGGAAATTTTGGACTTAGGCTTGGCAGAGTTTTCAGGTGTTCTGGTGTTTTCACACCTGCGGTAGGAAGCCCGCGGGTACGGCCCTGTAGAAGCAAGGAGGAGGTCGCAGGTTTGGGCAAGCATGGGCCTGAACTGGAAGCGTAGATACAGAGGGATGGGCGCGTCTGCGAGCACGCAGATGCCAAGGTTGAGTTGCAGATGCAGAAAAGGCCTGGGTGGGGAGGAATTGCAGAAGCGGGCAGAGTCCACAGGTGGGCACCCCCAGGTGCGACAGTTTGACCGCAGATGCGGAACTTGGGAGTTTAAGTATGATCCGTACGTGTAATTGAAATTTTGCAGGTGCAGCGTCGCAGAAGAGACAAAAGGACCGCAGGTGCAGATTTGCTGGACAGAAAGTATAAATAGAGGTCTTCGGGATTTTCCACATTTTCACGTTTTTGAACTCGGACTTTGGTGGATTTTGAGGATATTTTCGAAGGAAATTCGAGGTTATCACTGAGGTAAGTCCTTGAGCCTAATTATATTTGGCAATGGTGTTTTTCCATGGATTTTTAAACCTAATTAGTGAGGTTTTTAGCTGAAAATTGGGGGTTTAGGGCTTGGAGACTAGAGAGTGAAATTTGGGGTTTTGGAGGGTTAATTGAGGTCGGACTTTGATAAATTTGGTATGGTTAGACTTGGGAGTGAATGGGCTTTCGGGTTTTGTGACTTTTGTCGAATTTCGAGACGTATGCCCGTGGGCGAGGTTTGAGCCAATTTTGAATTTTGAGTCTAATTTAGTAGTTCTCTTGTGGAATTGATTCGTTTAACATATATTAAATGTATTGTACTATTTGTGGCTAGATTTGGGATGTTTGGAGACTTATTAGAGGGGCAAGAGCATTACGGAGTAGAGATTTGCTCGGATTGAGGTAAGTAACCGTTGTAAATCTGGTCCTGAGGGTATGAAACCCCAAATTTTGGTGCCATGTGATTATTTTGGAGGTGACGCACATGCTAGGTGATGGGCGTGTGGGCGTGCATCGAGGGGATTTTGACTTGGTCCGTCCCGTGGAAACTATAAAGTTAAACAATTTGTTGTTAGCTATATGTTCTCTATATGTTATAGAAATTGACTATAAATCATGTTAAGAACCATGTTTAGGCTATTTATTGGCACTGTTGGGGGCCCACAGAGGCTGCGTTACATGTTGAATTTCCTGCTAAATGTTATTTGTACTTAGTCGCAGTTTTTGCTCACATATTATATCTCTGTCTCTGTTATTGTATTTGATGTATCATGTTATTGCTGTTGGGCTAAGTTTTCCTGATTTCTGAGGGCCCGAGAGACTGGAGAGATTGATGAATGAGTGAGGCCAAGGGTCTGATTGTGAGGATATTTATGGGATCGGACTGCACGCCACAACATGTTTCATTGATCCTACCATGATTGGCATTTATATAGAGCTTGGGCTGAAGAAGCCCCTCCAAAGTCTGTACATTCCCCCAGTGAGCACATGTACCTACTGAGTGCGAGTACCGAGTGTTGAGCGATTGTGAGGAATGCATGACTGTGAGATTGGAGTGATTGGGAGGACTAAGTGATGATTGCCCGAGAGGCAGTATATGATTTCATTATTGATGCACACAGTTGCTTTACATCCTTGTTTGAGAATTGTTGGAAGATATTTTATCTAGCTTTTCTTGAACTCGACTTAAACAAACTAATTTGACTTACACTTCTGGATTGAAAGCATGCCTATTCTTTACTAAATTTTATGAAATGAACTGTATTTGTATAGCTCGTCACTGCTTCTCAGCTCCTTATTTATTTTTGTTACTTACTAAGTTGGTGTACTCACGTTACTCCCCGCGCCTCGTGTGCAGATCTAGGAGTCGCTGGTCACGGATGGTGCTGATAGTCCTTGTAGCTACCCGGCATTCACCGCCTTGCTTTCTTCTTCCCTATTCTTTTTCCTTTAGTTGTATTTTGGATTCCAGACTATGTTAGTCGTGTTATTTTTGGACCTGTTATATATAGATGCTCATGACTTAGTGACACCCTGATGTTTGGGGCTATCTTTCTGCATTTCTATATTGAGTTTAACTCTTGTTTCTTTTTATTAAATTTTTTCTATAAAAAGGCTTTTTGTTCATCTCTTAATGAATTATTTAAGCATTTTGAAAGCCGGTTGGCCTTGTACCATTGATAGGCGCCATCGATAAGTTAGAGTTTGGGTCATGACAAGTTGGTATCAGAGCCTAGGTTACATAGGTCTCACGAGTCATGTGTGGGTTTAGTAGAGTCTTGCGGATCGGTACGGAGACGTTTGTACTTATCTTCGAGAGGCTATAGAACCCTTAGGAAACTTTACATTCTTGAATTCTTATCATGCGAATCTGTTGATACTGGTAACTAAATTTATGTTATTTTATTCTATCACAGATGGTGAGGACACGTGCTACCGGGCAGGACAGACAGCCACAAGTACCACAAGTCAAAGCCGTGAAAGGCTGAAGTCGCGGTAGAGGCCTTGGTATGGGCAGAGGTGTAGTCCATAGAGTAGCTAGGGTGGCGCCTACAGATCCACCAGCTACCCCAGTTCAGGATTAGGCCCCAGTTGTGGATGCACCAGCGGGACCAACTCAGGCACCAACTGTGCCCATCGCGATTCTAGGTCTTCAGGAGACCTTAGCTCATATTCTGATCGTGTGCACCAGTCTTGCTCAAGCGGTCTCTATTTCTACTATAAAAACAACTTCTTAAGCCGGAGGAGGCATTCAGACTCCTGTCGCCCGCATATTTGAGCAGGTAGTGTAGGGACTTCAGACGGGGGGGGGGGGGGGGCACTATCAGCCCAGCCGGTGGCAGCTACTCATGCCCACGTGGTTCCTACTATGACTGATGACGAGCAATGGAGACTAGAGAGGTTTGGTAGACTTCAGCCTCCATCTTTCAGCGGGACAAAGTTGGAGGATGCCCAGGGTTTCTTGGACAGATGTTCGAGGATTCTTTGTACAACGGGTAATCTGGAGACTAGTGGGGTCTCGTTCACTACCTTTCAGTTCACTGGAGCTACCCTCACCTAGTGAGAGGCGTAGGCCGGTTGGTGCAACACCACTTACATGGTAGGAGTTTTCTGTTCTCTTCTTAGAGAAGTACGTGCCGCAGTCTTGTAGAGAGAAGCTACGCATAAAGTTCGTGTAGTTGCGTTAGGATGATATGACTGTGATGCAGTGCGAGATGAGATTTTCTGAGTTAGCTCGTCATGTTATTTAGTTGGTTCCCACGGACAGGGAGAGGATCAAGAGGTTCGTTGATGGCCTCGCACACCAGCTGCGGATACTTATGACTAGAGAGAGCATGTCTGCTGCTACTTTTGAGGAGGTTGTCGACATTGCTCTAGAGATAGAGTCAGTTCACCGCTAGGAGCGAGTTTAGAGGAAGGTTAAGAGGCCTCGTGGATCAAGTAGTTTTGGTGGTGTTCCTTCGGGAAGTCAGTTTCACTACGACAATGATCGCCCATTCAGATATGCTCAGACGGCTCGTCCAGTTCACCATGGTGCAACATCTGGTCGTGGTTCTCATAGTTCATCAGGGCCACTTATCACTCAGTGCCCTTCCTGCCTAGAGTTCGTCCCGTGCTCCATTGGTTTAGGGCTCCTCTATGCCAAGTTCTTTCACCAGTTATTGCGGTGATTAGGGCTCCCTTCAGTCCCCATCACCAACACTAAGAAGTTATTTTGAGTGTGTGGAGTTTGGGCATGCTTGGAGGCAATGTCATCATCATCACAGAGGTTCAGCACAGCAGAGGAGTCTGGCTGCATCTTCAGCCCCAATTACTTCACCACCCGCCTAGCCAGCTCGGGGTGGAGCTTAGTCAGCTAGGAGTCGCCCTAGAGAGGGAGGTCGATCAGGCGGCGGTCATGCCTGTTTCTATGCACTCCCTGCCAGACCATATGCCATTGCTTCAGACACAGTGATCACATGTATTATCTCCGTATGTCATCGAGATGCTTCTGCATTATTTGACCCTGGTTCCACCTATTCATATGTGTTGTCACATTTTTCTCATTATCTCGACATGCCCAGTGTGTCTCTAGTTTCATCTGTTCATGTATCTACGCTGGTGGGTGTTACTATTTTTATGGATCGCATATACTGGTCGTATTTAGTGACTATTGAGGGATTAAAGACTAGAGTATATTTGTTGCTGCTTATTATAGTTGATTTTGATGTGATATTGGGCATGGATTGGTTGTCCCCATGTCATGCTATTCTGGACTGTCATGCTAAGATAGAGACATTGGCTATGCCGGGATTACCATGGATTGAGTGGCGAGGTTCATTGGATTATGTCCCCAGTAGAGTGATCTCATTTTTGAAGGCCCAACAGATGATTGGGAAGGGTTTTCTTTCTTATTTGGATTTTGTGAGGGATGTTAGTGCGGAGGCCCCTACTATTGATTCTATTCCGGCGGTGCGAGATTTTTCGGATGTGTTTCCTGTAGACCTGTCGGGCATGCCGTTGGATAGGGATATTGACTTCGGTATTAATTTGGTGCCAGGAACTCAGTCCATTTCCATTTTATTGTATCGTATGGTATCGGCAGAGTTGAATGAATTAAAGGAGCATCTTCAGGAACTCCTTGATAAGGGTTTTATTCGGCCTAGTGTGCCATCTTGGGTTGCACCAGTTCTATTTGTGAAGTAGGAAGATGGCACTATGAGAATTTGCATTGATTGCAGCCAGTTGAACAAATTCACAATCAAGAATAAGTATCCCATGCCTCGTATTCATGATCTATTTTACCAGCTTTAGGGAGCGAGGGTATTCTCCAAGATCGATCTGTGGTCTGGGTATCATCAGCTGAATATTAGGGACTCGGACATTCTTAAAATAGCTTTTAGGACCCGTTATGATCATCGTGATGTCTTTTGGGCTGACCAACACCCCAGCAACGTTCATGCATTTGATGAACAGCGTGTTTCGGCCTTATCTCGACTCATTTGTTATTGTATTTATTGATGACATCCTTGGGTACTCTCGTAGCCAAGAGCAGCACGTCGAGCATTTGAGGGTGGTATTGCAACGGCTGAGGGAGGAGAAACTTTATGCCAAATTCTCCAATTGTGAGTTTTGGCTCAGTTTAGTGGCATTCTAGGGGCACGTGGTGTCTAGTGAAGGTATTTAGGTTGATCCAAAGAAGATAGAGGCGGTTTAGAGTTGGCCCAGACCATCCTCATCTATAGAGATTCAGAGCTTTCTTGATTTGGCTACTTACTACCATCGGTTTGTGCAGGGATTTTTCATCTATTGCATCACCCTTGACCAAATTGACCCAAAAGGGTGCTCCTTTTAGGTGGATGGATGAATGTGAGGCGAGCTTTCAGAAGCTCAAGACTTCCTTGACCACAGCTCCAGTTCTAGTTCTGTCCTCAGCTTCTGGTTCATATACAGTGTTGATACCCAATTTTTTCCTATATATTTTTAATATGCATAAATACTTTTAAAATAGCATATATATGCATATATAAGCATGCACAAGGTTTTTATAATTTTTCTATAATTTTAAAGATTTTAAATTAATTTATTTCCTCCCATTTTACTCATAAAATCCCCAATAATTATCCTTCAAATTATTGTTGTGGTAATTTAGTCATATAAATTCTATATTTATGCTAAAAAAAATTTAAAATATTTTTAATGCATTTTTATAACTGCATTTTGCATTTTTAAAGCTAATTTGCATATAATTGCAATATTAGCCTTATTAATGTACAATTAAGTTTTATATGCATAAAATCGACCTTCTATATTTTTATAAATGTTGAATATCTATTTTAAATCATTTTAGTACATGAAATTATTTTTTAAATATTATTTACTATTTATTATAAATTATATGGGATTAAATTGGCTATTTGAAACATAGCCAGATTGCATTTCAATTTTAGCCCCAATTTTAACCCAACCCCAACCCAATTTCTAATGAAATTACCCGACCCAAACCCTAAACCCACCTACCCGATCCAGAACCAATTAAATCATGGCCGTTGATCTACCTTTTTAAACTCTAAACGACCCCTAACCCTAACTTATTCTCACAAACCTGCCCGCCTCTGTATTTTCTCATCTACTCTCCTCACCCTCAAACCCTAGGCCTTCAACCGCCAACTTCTATTCTCCGGTCTTCTCTGGTGATCTCTCATCGACTCCTAAGCATCCAATGGCTTCTCTCATGCCATGCTTGCCTTCTCTAAGGTCTTCAACGGCCCAAGGCCATGCCGACTTACATCTAGGGTTCATCAATTGTATGTTCTTGGCTACTCCAGTGTGATTTCGAGCAAAATCATGTTGTATTTGTAACGATCCTTGGGATTCTAAAGAGGTTCTTTCACCTCTATATGGATTTCTTCTGAAACCCTAATTTCTTCCTATATCTCATAGATTTTTCCATAAATAGGACGGTTCGAGTTTTTTTCTTTAATGTTTTACACTGTCCTTGAAACTCTTTTACAAAAATCGTTGATTTCAAGTGTTTTTTGCCTTCTTCTAAAAATTAGGGTTTTAGAACTTCTTTTAAAATTTTGTTTAACTGATTCTTTGTGTTTAAACTTCTACTTTTTGCATTATTTTAACAGATTCTATGAGTTTATCACATCTTTAACTCGTCTATGTTGAAAGCCCTTATTTTTCTTCTTCGTTTGATTTTACGATTAACCTGTTCTTGTTTGAGTTTCTGTGACTATCTCGCCTCGAATATGTTTCTACTGAGTTTTTATGCCTAACTTACATCAGCTCTATGTGCTGGGGTTCATCTTGACTAGTCAATACTTGCCTCTTTGCTTGCTATGTTTGGTTACTCCTATCTCACTCCATTTATATGCTAAAGTATTGACTCATGACTCTCTCTTTGGTTGCCTCAGAGTTCCCTGTTTCTTGGCTTGATTTGAAAACTTCCCTTTAGACCTTCGATACTCCTGTTTAAACTTGGTTTATTTGCTTATTCATGGGAACCCATGTTACTCTCCTTAAATAAGTAATTTTGAGTTCTGGATTTAATTATTTACTATATGCTGATTTTCGATTATTTCCATATTCTGCAACTGTATTTTATTTTCTTACCTTATTTGGTTAACCGAGTATTTTATTGATTCTTCACTATTTGTTTTCTTAATTGAACCCTTATGTACAAACCCCTAATTGTCTATTTTGTACTTGATGCCCTACTTGATTTCTTTCCTTAAACATTTTCTTCCCATTACCGTTGGTTGATTACCCCTTAATTAAAGAAATACTTGCATTGATTTGATTCTGATTAGTACTTGGTTCCATAATTACTATACTACTACGATTCTTGCCCTATTTTACCTAATTTTGAACTACTATATATACACACACTCTCTCATTAACAAAAACACACGGACATTGGCTCACAAACTCTCTTTTTCACACTAAAAAGATTTCTGCTCTCTTTTGTGTCACTTACTACTGTCTAAAGTTAGCCGGCTACAAGCCAAGGCTGACTACTAGGTTCTCTTTCACTTTGTGTTTACTATCCCTTTACTGGTATATTTCTAATTTCAATTTAAAGTCCCAAAACAACATGCTTCTCCTATTACTTCAATTTGTCATGTTTCTAATATGCTTCTATCTATGGTTTTGTTGTTCAACCCGCAATTAGCATGCCTACTTCACTGTCTTCTTTATTGCATGTTATATACCCCTTATGATCCCCTTCTAGTATGTCCCAATGTGACTATTTTCTCTGATCCCTGGCATGCACCTTCCTGTATGAAGTAAGTGGCTATCCTAAGCCTATTGATTCTGTATTAACTCTACAGTACATGCTATACTTTAAAAGCCTTGACCCCTTTTAAAGGCTCCTCTGATTCTGCACCTTTGTGCATTTATGCTTACTATGTGCCCTATGCTTACCCCAAACCCCCATTACCCCCTAAGTGGATGTGTGAACCTGTTTGACTCCATGTATTGAAGTGCTGATGAGTTTCTTCTAGTTCTATATTTGGTCTGATTGATTGTTAGTCACCGTACCCTTTTCAAATTGTCTTATTTAATAACGCCCTATGTTTTATTTTTACAAAACTATTTCAAGCAAATCTCTTTTAACACTGTTTTTCTACTGAAACCTTTCAAACTATGTCAAGCACTCTCACTCTACTCCTAAGTCACTAGGTTCTGCCCCTTCCAGTGTGTGTAATGCCTTGGGATCCTCTTGAGAACCACTGAACTCTGTCACACTGAGGCTGTCCCTTCCACAGTTCACTCACTCAATTTGGTTACAAAGTCTAGGTGTGAGCACTGTCCGGGATCCTCGAGATCCTTAGGGAACTCTGATGCACCTAGACAATGACATTGTCTATAAAATTTGGGCATTTGAGGCTATAGGAGGCTTTGGAAATCTGGGCCTATTTTTAGGCTCCCTATAGAATAACTTCTTATTTTCTTATCTACTTATGTAATTCATTCGGTATTGGCCTGTAATAATTTGTAAACGTATATTGGGGTTGGATAGTGAGAATGGGAGGGTAGCTATGCATGTTATAGACATCAAGGGGTAGACAACATGCTTTAGGTTTATATTTCCTATATGCGCAATAGAACCATGTTTAGAACCAACAAGTATAAAGCATATCATGTATTAGAAACCATGCTCTTAGGTTTCATGTACACTGTTTCAGCATCTCATTTTCGACATTCTTGCTATAACTCAGAAATCCTATTCTAGGATAAAGGGCATCAAAACAAAGTTTACTACTCTTACACACTTGGCAGCGTACTCTACAAAGATGTAACTTTCTATGCATTTAGAAATCATGCTATAGGAAATTCTGCAATCATGTCGTGCATATTAGAAATCCTGCTTTAGGAATTTTGCATATAAATCACTCTATATTTATACATGCATATTAGATACCATGATTTAGGATCTCATTTGTACTTGCTCAGTCACACCTAAAGTAAACTACTGATTACGGAAGATGTAAAAAACGGCTTAACATTTGATTATCCCGTTTCAAATAAACGGTAATAATCCATGTATTTTGTAACACTTAGAACAACATGCTTGTAGGGCAAAATAACTTTTTCATCGCTCTAGTGGTAACAATTGTGCATTATTATAAGCCTAGGTAAGGCTTAGATAATCAACTCTTATAAGCTAGGAACCTCCTCTTTATGTTTATTACTTAGTGATTAACAAGCTTGAAATCAGTAGGCAAATTTATTAGGGCCCTGCTTCTAAGTTTATAAAATAAAACTGCATATCTCATGTGTTCTGATATTCGCCTAGACATCATGTCTTAGGATGTTGTTTAACAATATTGCCCTTATTTGTGTTTGAGTCATGTTATTTACATGCATTATCTGTGGAGGTGAACTTAAGCCTCTAGTTGCTTCTTTTCTAACTTATGTTCTAAGGTCCTATTTATTCTTGGCCGTCGCCTTAGAATTTTCTCCTTTTAAGAACCTTAGGGGTCGTCTAGAACTTCCCAGATTTAGAGGTCCTAAAATACCTCTAGGGCCACAAGGAAGGGAGGGGTAGTGCACGCATAGGCATCACCAAGTTTACTAGCACGCTTTAGGCTATGACCACGGGGTGGGAATGGTAGATATGGGATATGATGACTATGCACTAATGTCACGTGCAGCCCCTCATTGAGGAGTGTTTACCGGACATTGCGTGTGGTGATCCTGTAGGCTAACCAACCTAGGACCCCTCCTTTCCCAAATCACTTCTGTTTAAAACTTTGTTTTATATCTATAAAACTTGTTCAAAACCTTTGTCTTATTATACAACGTCCAACGTGCTTTCCTTGCAAATTATTTGATTCAACTACTTATCTATTTTAACTAATTCATAAATATAAGTTAGGCCGGGACCCACCGTTGTGGACCGAAAGGGGTGCCTGACACCTTCTCATCAAGGTTATTTCGAGCCCTTATCCTAATCTCTGGTAATGCAAACTAGTCTAAGAGTTAATCGCTCTAGGTGCCCTAACGCACCATAATCCGTTAGGTGGCGACTCTTCTAATACCCAATTCCCGAAAGGAAATGAGTTATTACCCCCCATGAATGTCGAAACCCGGACTTTCTCCACAGAGGAAAAAAGGGGGCATGACAGTATGGAGACTCTGCTGGGGATCCTTTAGGCTCTTACCATAACGAACTTCTCTTTTTTCAAATTAGTCCAAGCATGCTTTACCCCGTACCCTTCTCCCTTATTTGAATTTAATTGTCGCTTGTTTAAGCGTTTATGGTTCTTTATCCCTGAAATTGACTTGTCTCTTTGTTTTCTTTTTCCCTGTAACTGTCTTTCAATTATTTAAATGTTGTATTTGTTTTTCCTATGTGCAAATAATTGACTACATGTTATTTATTGCTGAATAAGTCATGCTCCGTATCATATACCACTCATGCATATCAAATCTTATAGCAACGCTTTAATGAGTGGTTGCGCTCTTCCTATTTACTACCCTTCAATTCGGAAAGGCTTATTTGTGATAAAAACAGTCGGTCAGAGGTGCAGTCGACGGTTCCGTGCCTTCCCCCTGGAGTTGTCCGCTTGAAGGTAACAGTCTAAAACACTAGAGAAACCTTACTATGGTTAAAATTGTGCATGCATCATGGTCAAACCTAGTCGGATCAGTTATGTTGTCCACATAATGATCCTTTAAGATAAGCCTTATCCTATGTCCATCGGGTTTTCTATAATCCCAACGGACACAACCGTGTTCTGTACATTAATTTGGAAAAGTAAATGCCGATATGTTGATCATAAATGTATAAATAGTCGAGTCCGGTGGGGATAAGGTCTAAACCTTTTGTTTTGAAGAAAATGAGGCACGAGGTCCCCAAATTCAGTATGTTTAGCAATAGCCCACCATTGCTGGTTAATTGGTGGGAGGACCTTTCCTCAAGTGACAAGAAACATGTGAGAAAGTACCTGGGTAACCTGACTTCCTTGCTAGATATTGAGCCAAACAACAAATTGATCAAAGCTGCCACTTTATTCTGGGATAGTGAAAGGGATGTGTTTCGTTTCGGCGACACAGAAATGACATCGCTTCTAGAGGAAATTGGAGGGCTTGCGGGATTAACTTGGGATAGTCCCGAGCTATTGGTACCAGAAAATCGTATGGGCAGAGGATTTTTGAAGATGATGGGGCTGAATAAGAATGTTGACCTAGTGTGCTTAAAAGAATCTTACATACCTTTCGAATACTTGTACGAAAGATATGGCCATATCAAGTCTTTCCGCGCTTACCATGATGAGATCTCTCTCACTTCTCTTGGTCACATCCACCGCAGAGTGTTTGCATTCATTGTGTGCTTCCTAGGCCTGATAGTGTTCCCAATGCAAAAGGGAAGAATCCACACTAGGTTGGCCATGGTCGCCAAGACTCAGATAGAAGGGATTAATGGACAAACATATACCATAGTCCCCATGATCATAGCCGACATCTACAGGGCTCTGGAGCGCTGTCAAAGAGGGGTCAAGAATTTCGAGGGTTGTAATTTGTTGTTGCAGTTATGGTTGTTGAAACATTTCCAAAAGGGTCGCTATCACCAAGAATTTCTGCGAAAGGCTTGGAACGACCATTTTGCCTTCCATCACCCTAAGCAGATGACTTACATTCCAGATAGATTTGCTTAGCCAGAAACCGCCAAAGAATGGGTAGAGTTCTTCGAAAATCTAACCGAGGAACATGTGTAGTGGATGTTTGAATGGTTCCCAACAGACGAATTTATTATCAGATCCAGGGATGCTCTGCACTTGGTGCTGATCGGATTGAGAGGGATATACCCATATGTCCATATGCGAGTTATGAGGCAAGCAGGCATGAAACAGGTTGTACCAAGGGTTGTCAAGATGAGTCATTTCAGGGTAGACTTTCAAGATGACGATGTCCCTTTAAAGTGACAAGCTTAGCACATGTGGCACTGCAAAATCATTGTGGAGAAGAACACTGTTGAGCCAGACAGGTATCATGCAGGGTGTGAGCCTCTCTACCCGAATGGTTGGAGGATAATCTAAAAGGAATGGTGGAACCGAAGGCCGGTCGAGGGAACAAAATCATTGATGAGGAAGCTGAAGCACAAGTCAAATACAACAGGCTGTGTAAGAGGGTCCACGACTCTGAGAATGAGCACCAAGAAATACATGCGAGGAATGTGAAGTTGATCAAGAAGTGGAAAGAGATGGCAATCACTTCCAACAGGAAACTAGAATATCTGGAGCGAGGGATAGTGGAGATGGAAGGTAAAGTCATAAAGAGGATTGAAAATTGCTAGAACGCTGAAGGAATAGAATGAGGACATCTTGCCAGAGCCTACTTACTATTGGGGATGCACGAGTTGGAGGATCTATATGATGTAGTCTGGAAGATCGAATCTGGGGAAGGTCCTTCTGGGACCAAATAGGCTAGATTTATTTGCTTTTCCTAAAAATGTAATAAGGCCAAGTGCCAGTAGTGACTTATTTTATTATTATCTTAGTGTCGTTTTGGGATTCGTCTATTTTTATATTATGAAATGAAAAATTTATTGGCATTAAATATTCTCCAAGTTTATTTGTCGCTAGGCCCACCTCGGGCACAACGAGGTTCCCAAAGTAAGACACAAATTTATGTTTCTGCGATATGTGTTTAAATACTGCAAACATTTCAGGATCCTCACTGACTTGTTACTTTTTTGTTTTTTTCCTTCTTCTTATTTTTATTATTCCCATCCCCTTAGGTTGGTTCACTCTTATTGGCCTCATCAGCATACCACATCAGATCTAGAGGCCCTCCACCTCCTCCTCCTCCTCCAAGCAACACAAAAGGTAGAGGAAAAGCAAAAATAGGACGACTTAAGTGGAATCCAAAAGGAGAATATTGAGAACGCAGAGACTTCAGATGGTCGTAGTACTCCGGCCCCAAATGATCTAGTCTTGAGACTGGAACAAAAGATACTGGAATTGCAATGAGAACTTGAGCAGGTTCACAACTTGGCAAACTTGTCACTCATCCTCAATGTCCCTGATATCCACCAACAAAACACAAAGAACCCATCACCTCCTCAGAACACACAAAACCAACAGCCAAAAAATCCTGCCCATTCCCAATTAGCAAAACTGATTCAGTATCCACCAACCACCACTTACCACACTCCCCAAAACACACCACAACCTATTCCCAATCAGCAAAATTCCACCAATGACCATCACTACACTCAAGTTCCTGGCACCCATCAAAGTAACCCTATATATGTGAAAACTATACCTCATTCTACCCAACCAACCTCCTATACACCGGAATTTTCTAAGAAGGACTTGCTCATTAAAAACATGGCTGAAGAACTCAAGAAGTTAACAAGCCGAGTTCAAGGTATTGAGGGAGACAGAGGATAGAAGGTTTGAACTATGAAGATTTGTGCATACAACCGGATGTCGAACTGCCTGAGGAGTACAAACCTCCCAAGTTCGAAATGTTTGATGGTACAGGTGATCCCAAGGCTCATCTAAGGACCTATTGTGACAAGCTTATCGGGGTCGGGAAAGATGAAAAGATCCAAATGAAGCTCTTTATGAGGAGCCTTACTAGGGACTCTTTGTCTTGGTATATCAGCTAGTATTCCAAGAAATGGTCCAATTGGGTAAGCATAGCGTAAGATTTCATGGACCGGTTCGGGGTTAAAACAAAAAATACACCGGATGTCTTCTACATTCAGAATCTTAAGAAGAAACCTATTGAGACATTCTGTGAATATGCTACTCGTTGGAGGTTAGAAGCAGCCAAGGTTAGGCCATCTTTGGACGAAGAACAGATGAATAAATTCTTCATCAAGGCACATGATCCACAATATTATGAGAGGTTGATGGTCATCGAAAATCACAAATTTTCTAACATCATCAAACTTGGAGAAATAATCAAAGAAGGAATCAAGAGCGGGATGGTAACGAATTTCAAGGCACTGCAAGCCACAAATAAGGCGCTACAATTGGGTGGCATATCGAAGAAGAGAGATGTTGGGGCAGTAATGGTGCCCCAGGGCCCAAAATCTCCACTTACCTATCAGACACCTCCACCCACATATCAAACACCTCTACCCATATATCAAACGCCTCCATCCACATATCAGACACCTCCACCCACATACCAAGCATAACCGCCTATATATCAACCTTCACCTCCCAGATATTCCCAACCAGCTACTGTCCATCACACCTATAACTCCCAACCATCCCACTTTTAATCACCACCAGCACGCTAAAGTTATCCAATACCAAGACCCAACTTTGACAGAAAGCCACCTAGATAATACACCGCCATTGCTGAGCCCATCGACCAACTGTATGAAAGGTTGAAAGCCGTAGGTTACGTCACTCCAGTTCATGCTGTGGCATTAGAAAATCCATCCCAATGGGTCAATCTGAACAAAACTTGTGCGTACTATTCCATTATGAAAGGGCACACCACAGCTGAGTGCCGAACATTGAAGGATAAGATCTAGACGCTGATTGACAACGAGGTCATACAAGCAAAGGAAGCCGCACCTAATGTCCGCAACAATCCCCTCCCTGATCACAGATGTGATGGTTTACATGTGATAAAGACAAATGAAGAATGGGACCCTGAGGGGTCGATCGTGCTTATTCGAGAAGGCGATGACTTTAAGGTTGCAGTCACACTTACTCCTATTGTGGTTTAGACTCAGGCTCCAATCGAGGTTGAGGTAACTGCATCAGTTCCATTCGAGGTGGAAGTGGCTCCGCCCGCAGCCACCCCCGCTCCATTTGAAGTAGAAGTGGTCACACCTTTCACTGTTACAGTATCAACCATACCTCCATTCAACTCAAAAGCAATACCCTGGGATTATGTTGTCGAGGTTCGGTGGAAAGGAAAGGCCAAGGTAGAGGAATCTGACGCTGCAAAAGGAATGTCTAGAACCGGAAGAGTCTATACACCGAACACCTGGGAGGTTCAAGTAAGGAGGCTACTACTAGGTACCCTATCATTGAAACAAGGCCAAATGACCTGTGGAGAAAAGTACAAGAAAAGGAGTGCTCCGTTGTTGACCATCTGAACAAAGTCTCTGCGCAAATATCTATCATGTCGCTATTGCAAAATTCAGAGGCACACAAGAACGCTTTGATGAAGGTAATGAGCGAGGCTTATGTACCCAATAACATCACTGGTGGAGAAATGGACAACATGGTTGGGCAAGTGCTGAAGAACCATAAGATCATCTTCCACGAAGATGAGCTACCACCCGAGGGACTGAATCACAATCGAGCACTGCATATCACGGTGCAAATTGAAGACAAGTTCATTGCCAGGGTCTTGGTTGATAGAGGTTCGAACCTAAATATTTGTCCATTGGACACTCTGAAAAGGTTGGACAAAGGTTTCTATGAGATACGGGTAGGAAACATGCATGTGAAGGTTTTTGATGGGTCCCAGAGGGCCACGATCGGGGAAATCAACATTTGCTTGCAGATGGGGACAACTTGGTTCGACGTTGAATTTCAGGTGCTTAACATACCAGCCTCATATAATCTTTTGTTGGGCCGGCCATGGATCCATACCGTTGGAGTTGTGCCTTCCACACTACATCAAGCCGTGAAATTTGAATGGAACCGTCAGGAGGTTATCATCCATGGAGATGGGAGTAACCCCATCTACACTAGTCAAACCATCCCGGACATTGGACATAGAAGAATGCTAGGAGGGGAAACCTATTATCACATCGAATGGGTCAATACCGTCAAGAAGGATAAGTGGTGGAGTAACAAAATAGAAAGCATACTAGCATGGTCTGGATATGAACCCGGCAAGGGGTTGGGAAAGAATCTCCAAGGCATCACCAAAACAATATAGCTGAAAAATCATGGTACCACATTTGGGCTCGGATATCAGTATACATGGCAAGAGTACAATGATTGGTCGCCTCCATTGGGCAGACTATATTGGAACAAGCTTTTCACCAGGCTGGCACAATATGGGGGACTGTAGAGGAAGAAGCGATGGCTGGGTTGAAGAATTTGTTCTTGGAGGATGAGTACATGGACTGCGGTGCCATAATTGAGGAAGAGGAGGAAGAAGGCCTCACTATTCAGACTGTGGCGAAGGAAGCTATTCTCAGAAACTAGACCGCCACACCATCCCGAGCCCGCTGAGTCCCTGGGTAGCTTGGAAGAATTTACTTCGATAAGCCATTCTAGGCATTTAAGATTTCCCGTAATTTCATTTTAAGTTTTACTTGTTTCAAAATGAATGCTCGATTTATCGAGCCGTATAATTTTTCAAGTTTTAATCAAATGCATTTGCTCTTTATTATTCAATACTATCTTTACATTTTTCTTTTCTACAACATTATTATTACTTTTCCTGATGAACTAGTAACTACGACATGTAATGAGGGAACGCAACATGAGAATAGTGATTCAAAGGAAGAAGATGAGATACTTGAGAAAATTGTCAGGGAGGTTGAAAATTTTGAGAATAAGCCTAAGTCCAGCCAGGATGAGACCGAAGCAGTAAATTTGGGGGACGCCGAGACCGTTAAAGAGACCCGCATCAGCATTCACTTGTCACCAACTGAAGGAAGAGTTCGCCCGTTTCCTAAAAAAGTATGAGGATATTTTTGCATGGTCATATGATGACATGACCGGTTTGAGCACTTCCATAGTAGCTCACAAGTTGCCTACTAATCCCATGTGTCCGCCAGTAAAATAGATACTCAGAAAGTTCAATCCAGACATGAGCCTGAAAATCAAGGAGGAAGATACCAAGCAGATCAAAGCCAAAGTTCTTAGGGTGGTTGAATATCCAACCTGGTTAGCTAACATTGTGCTAGTTCCGAAAAAGGAAGGGAAGGTCAAAGTATATGTTGACTATTGGGATTTAAATATAGCAAGTCCTAAGGACGACTTCCTGCTGCAAAATGTACATATCCTGATCAATAGCTGCGCCAAGCATGAACTCCAATCCTTTGTAGATTTCTTCGTGGGATATCACCAGATTTGGATGGATGAAGAAGATGCAAAGAAGACAACTTTTATTACACCATGGGGTGTATACTGTTACAAGATGATGCCATTTGGATTGAAGAATGCTGGGGTCACTTACATGAGAGCCATGACAACCATCTTCCATGATATGATACACAAAGAAATAGAGGTGTATGTGGACGATGTCATTATAAAATCCAAGAGGGCCGCAAAGCACATAGCAGACTTGAGAAAGTTCTTTGTCTCAACTAAGAGCACAGGAGTTACCACCACCTAAGAGCAAAAAGGATGTAATGATCTTCCTAGGATGTCTCAACTATATCAGACGCTTCATAGCACAGTCCATATTCATATGTGAACCCATCTTAAAGATGCTAAGAAAGGATGACGAAAAAAGCTGGACCGAGGATTGTCAGAAATCTTTTGACAAAATCAAGGAGTACCTATCCATACCACCAGTTTTGGTCCCACCAGAA
The DNA here is from genome assembly GCF_000393655.2 of Nicotiana sylvestris. Taxonomy (NCBI): domain Eukaryota; kingdom Viridiplantae; phylum Streptophyta; class Magnoliopsida; order Solanales; family Solanaceae; genus Nicotiana; species Nicotiana sylvestris. The sequence continues at coordinate 36,974,831 of NC_091061.1, forward strand.
CCAAGACGACCTTTGTTACTCTATCTGTCCGTATTGGATGGAGCCTTCGGGTGTGTTTTGGGACAACATGACGAGACAGGAAGAAAGGAGCAATCCATATATTACTTAAGTAAGAAGTTCACACCTTATGAAACACGGTATTCTCTTCTTGAACACATTTGTTGAGCTTTGATCTAGACAACCCAGAAATTGAGGCATTACTTCTGTGCTTACACTACATACCTCATATCCATTATGGATCCCCTAAAGTATATATTCCAGAAACACATACCTACTGGGAAGTTGGCTAAATGACAGATACCATTATGCAAGTTCAATATCGTCTACGTAACTCAAAAGGTGGTCAAAGGACAAGCATTGGCAGATCACCTTGCTGAAAATCCGGTGGGATGAGTGTACAAACCTTTGAAAACATATTTTCTTGATGTAGAAGTGTCGTTCGTAGGAGAAGACGTTACCGAAGAATACGATGATTAGAGGATGTTCTTTGATGGAGATGAAAATTTTAAGAGAGTGGGCATTGGAGCAGTTTGGGTATCAGAAATGGGTCAGCATTATCCGGTATCTGCTAAACTCAGATTTCCCTGCACCAACAACATGGCAGAGTATGAAGCCTGCATACTAGGGCTTAACATGGCAGTTGACATGGACGTTCAGGAGTTGCTAGTGATCGATTCAGATTTCCTTGTGCACCAAGAATAAGGAGAGCGAGCCACCAAGAATTCCAAGATATTGCCATATCTGCACTATGTGCAGGAATTGAGAAAGAGGTTTACGAAGATAGAGTTCCGACATTTGCCCAGAATTCAGAATGAGTTTGCCGACATATTGGCCACTTTGTCATCCATGATACAACATCCAGATAAGAACTATATTGATCCCATTCTGGCAAGGCTCCATAATCAGCCCGCATATTGTGCTCATGTCGAGGGAGAAGTAGATGGAAAGCCTTGGTTCCATGACATCAAACAATACTTATCAAAAGTAGAATACCCAGAGCATGCAAATCACACTTAGAAATGTACGCTCTGGAGATTGTCAAATCACTTCTTCCATATCGGAGGGAACTTATACCGAAGAACTCCTGATTTGGGTTTACTAAGGTGTGTCGATGTGAAGGAAGCTTCTAAGCTACTTGGTCCGATTTAGCCTACTGCTTCAAACAGACAAAGATTTATTCTGGTAGCCATTGATTACTTCACAAAATGGGTAGAAGCTGCATCTTACAAAGGTGTAACCAAGAAAGTCGTCACAGATTTCATCAAGGATCGTATTGTCTGCCGATTCGGAGTTCCCGAGTTCATGATTATTGACAACGCCACCAATCTCAATAGTGATCTAATGAAAGCTATATATGAAGATTTCAAAATAAAGCACAATAATTCCTCAGCTTACAGACCTCAGATGAATGGAGCCATAGAAGCTGCCAACAAAAACATTAAGAAGATACTAAGGAAAATGGTAGAGAACCACAAACAGTGGCATGAGAAGTTACCCTTCTCTTTGTTGGGATATCGCACTATAGTTCGCACATCAACCGGAGCAACTCCCTACATACTGGTTTATGGTACCGAGGCTTCTTATAGATAGAAAGAGGATGAACGCAGTATGCCACAGCCAAATTTATCAGAACAAAATATCTAGAGTTGTCAACAAAAGGGTGAAACCTAGGCAATTTGCACCAGGTCAGTTGGTACTAAAGAAGATCTTCCAACATCAAGATGAAGCCAAAGGGAAATTCTCCCCCAACTGGCAAGGTCCGTACATGGTCCATAGGGTGCTAACAGGAGGAGCACTCATACTTGCAGAAATGGATGGAGAAATCTGGCCAAAAACAATCAAGTCAGACTTAGTCAAGAGATACTATGCTTAGATTATTTACATTTCATCATCTGATTTAATTGAACTACGCTTGACCTGATTCCCATTTAAGAATGGATACATAGGCAGCCTTATGGGTTCGGTCGTATCATAATAAAATTCCCATTTCGCCCAAGCTCAGAAACTAGGTCAGAATTTTGAGGAGGGTCCTCAAAATTCTGGAGCAAGTCCATAAGGCCATCGCATGCCAGAAAGTCAGTTAAGAAACTGGGGCAGAATAAAATTTCGAAGATGGTTCAGCAAATCCTATTATCTGCAAACGGTCAAAGATCATCTACCTAACTAGGGCAGAATTTGGAGGAGGGCCCGCAAAATTCCATAAGAGAGCTGCAATGCCTGTGAGATGTGTTACAGTCACTAGCTCATCAAAAATTACTTGATATATCAACTCTATTTTTATCAATAATTGCATATTTTCAAAAACTCTATTTCCATAAAAATTAGGTGTTACCTAGGGGAACTCGAAAGGGGCTTCTAGGATGGAGCAAAGCAAGGCCAGCGTACAGAAGCACAAACCAACCTCCCCTCACAAAACTTACAACTTTTCTTTGAACGGAGGCACATTTGACGTAACGATAATGCTCGCAAACATATATACACAAAAATAAATTCATTATCCATTCGGCCATCAAACACCGAATATATCTCCAGCTATGACATATACTACTCTTATTTGATACTTTCTCCTTGCATGACACTAATCCCTGCCTCCCTACTTGCACGAGGCTAATCCCTGCCTCCAAATTTGCATGAGTCTAATCCTTCACTCCACACTTTCATGAGCCTAATCCCTGCCTCCGTACTTGCATGAGGCTAATCCCTACCTCCCCATTTGCAAGAGGCTAATACATGTCTCCCTATATGCATGAGGCTAATCCTTGACCCCATACCTGCATGAGAAAAATCCGTGCCTCCCCATTTGCATGAGTCGAATCCTTGACTCCACACTTGTATGAGGCTAATCCCTACCTCCCTACTCGCATGAGTCTAATCCTTGACTCTATACTTGCTTGAGGCTAATCCTTGCCTCCCCTACTTACATGAGGCTAATCCCTACCTCCCCATTTGCACGAGGCTAATTCTTTCCTCCACATTTGCATGAGGCTAATCCCTGCCTCCCTATTTGCATGAGTCTAATACTTGACTCCATACCTGCATGAGGCTAATCCCTGCCTCCCTATTTGCATGAGTCTAATCCTTGACTCCATACCTGCATGAGGCTAACCCCTGCCTCCCCATTTGCATGAGTCTAATTCTTGACTCCACATTTGCATGAGGCTAATCCCTGCCTCCCTACTTGCATGAGTCTAATCTCTGACTCTTTACTTGCATGAGGCTAATCCATGCCTCCCTATTGGCATGAGTCTAATCCTTGACTCCATACTTGCATGAGGCTAATCTCTGCCTCCCTACTTGCATTAGTCTAATCCCTGACTCCTTACTTGCACGAAGATAATCCTTGCCTCCCCATCTGCATGAGACTAAGCAATGTCCCTCTTTGCACGAATATTACTCTATTTCTAGTACTCTTTATTTGCTTTTCAATCGGGCTAAGCTCTGCCTTCCATTTCACATGACTAAGCCTTGTCTTGTTAACATCATATTATTGCATATCATGGGCTGAAATATCGCCAATCAATCCGAAGGTGTCATAGTCTAAAGGCATCATCCTCATAGCCGGAAGACACTATGCCATGGCTTGAAGATCTCTCAAACTTGCATATCATTATTCAAAGGAGTCATGGTTCGGAGGCACCATCTTCATGGCCCGAGAAAATCATTTCATGGCCTGCAAATCCCTCACTGAACAATTCATGGCCCAGGATGTCATCGTCTAAGGACATCATCTCTAACCGTCCGAAGACAACCTTCATGGTCCAAAGGGATTTGCATCATGTTTAAATTTTTGCAAATACATGTTTGTAGTATCTTTTATTTGCAGGTAACCAGTAAGCAACCGTTATCCTAGCAGGAGCTATCTCACTCTAGTTCCTTCAATTGTCCCAAGCTTTAACCACTCACCATAGCCGCTTTGGCATCCCTTATCCATTCTTGCAATAATTTCATCGGTATATTCCGCAGATGAATCCAAAACTACACATGGTGGTTCGTATAAAACTAGGGATATGTAGGCAGCTCGAAGATCGGAGTCCGGCCCCTGTCTTTCAAAACATCCCATCCGGTCAAAATTGGCCATCATTTATCACATTCATTGATCTTAAAACCATTTGACAACATTGTTTGGTCAAGTTTCGCATGCCATTGTTTGGGTGCTTGTTTTAGTCCGTAAGGCGACTTAATAAGTATATATACCTTCTTTTCATTACCTGGAACCACAAACCCTTTAGGTTGACCCATGTAAATTTCTTCCTCCAAATGTCCATTTAAGAAGGTCGTTTAAATGTCCATTTAATGAATTTCAAGACCATATATCACAGCTAATGCTACTAACGTTCGTACAGACGTAATTCTTGTAACTGGAGAGTATGTATTAAAATAGTCAAGACCTTCTCGTTGTCTATACCCTTTGACTAAAAGTCTTTCCTTATATTTATCAATAGTACCATCGTCTTTCATTTTCCTCTTAAAAGTTCATTTAGAACTCAATGGTTTATTTCCTGAGGAAGATCAACCAATTCCCATGTATGGTTGTTTAGTATGAATTCTATTTCACTATTGGTGGACTCTTTCCAAAATAATGATTTGGAAGAAGCAATAGCTTCTTTAAATGTTCGAGGCTCATTTTCCAATAAGAATATCACAAAATATGTTCCAAATAAAGTAGACGTTCTTTGATGTTTACTACGTCTTGGATTCTCCTAATTATACATACTTTCCTCTATTCTTCCCGAAGTCGTTTAAGTTCTTCACAATCGACTCACATTCCTTTTTATATGGATATTACTCTCAAAAAATTCAACATTATTTGATTATATAACTGTATTATTATGAATGTCGGGATTTTCTAATTTATGAACAAGAAATTGATCTGCTTTACTATTTGTTGCATATCCTATCAATCCATGGTTTTTGGTCCTATCTATACCCTTTTGGGTTTAGGAACTTGCACTTTTTCTAAACACCCCTAAACTTTAAAATAATTCAAGTTGAGCTTCTTTCCTTTCAATTTTCATATGGAATGGACTGTGTTTTTCTATGGGGTACTCGGTTTAATATACGGTTATCTCTAAGAATGGATTCCCCACATAGCTCAATGAAGAAGTATACGGTTTACTCCCATAATTGTTGAGTTCCCACGTGTCATCTTTTCTGCAACTTTTTTTTCCTCTTCGATCCTCAATCGAATGATGAGATCTTTGAGTTTCTTCTTCTTGCACTTGTATTTCAAGTAGTTCTTAAAGTTCCTCCATAAAGGAGGCAACATCTCAATCTTTGCTGCAACATGAAATTCCACATTGATGACCAATCCTTCAGCAAAAAGTTTGTAATTAGTAACTAAATTAATACTTTCAACAGAAGCATTAATTCGCATTATACCTTTAGCAAGGAGATCATGGATTATAAATTGCAGCTCTTGAACTTGGGTAATGACAGGCTTGCTGTCAACCATCTTGTAGTCCAAAAATTTGGCTGCAACAAACTTCTTCCAACCAGCATCTTTGGTTTTATACTTCTTTTCCAACGCATCCCATAGTTCTTTAGAACTTTATGCATTACTATAGACATTGTAAAGAACATCCTTCTGTCCGCTAAGAATATAATTCTTGCGCAAGAAATCTAAGTGTTTCCATGCCTCAATCACTATAAAATGTTCATTATCAGGAGTTGATTCCGGCAGGACCGGAACGTCCTCCTTCTATAGTCAACGTTTGAAATCAATCCCGAAATATTTTTCGGGCTTTTTCGCCAGTAACAACCCACTGGTTGTTTTTCTTTCTACAACCCCGTTCCCCTAAATAAGACTCCTCGTATGTGCTTTTACTATTTTATGACTCGCATGGATGGTTAGTTCGGGATTTGGAAGAGTTCGGGTTGAAATCGGAACACGTGGTTCCAGAGTTTCGCTTTAAAAGGCTAAGTTTGACTTCGGTCAACTTTTTGTGTAAATGACCTCAGAAATGGCAATTGACGGTTTCAATTGGTTCGTATGGTGATTACAAACTTGAGCGCATGTCCAGATTTGGTTTTGGATGACCTAGGAGAATTTCGGCACCTAATAGTGAAAGTTGGCTCTTTGAAAGTTCTAAAGTTCTTTGAATTTAGTTTGGAATAGCTTTTGGTGTTATCGAGGTCCAACTGGGATTCCAAGACCGAGATTGGTTGCGTAATGTTAGTTAAGACTTGCACACAAAATTTGGTGTCATTCCGAGTAGTTTAAGTACATTTCGACGCATTGGGAGTGAGTTAGAAGAACATGAAATTAATATTTTTAATTCAATAGGTTTGGGGTGTGATTCTTAGTTTTATTATAGCTTTTTGCATTCTAGGAGTTGGAGTGACTGTATTTTATGATTTCAAACTTGTTGATATGTTCGAGCTGGGCCCTGAGGTGTTAATCGAATGAGGCTCAGACCAAGTTTGGACTTGGGAGCATCAGCCGAAGCTTTATGCTTCTAGTGCAATCGCACCTACAAAGAGCCAGCCGCAGCTGCGAACTCATAGAAGTGAGAAAGGACCAGTGAAAGCGGTCTAGGAAAGTCAGTCCAGGAACCGCAGATGCACCCACCCTTCACAGAAGTGGAATCCCATTCGCAGAAGCAGAGCCAGCCATCCTGGGCGAGGACCACACTTATAATGGTTTTTCTGCAGGTGCGGCACCGCAGATGTGGCCCCAGGTCTGCAGAAGCGGAAATCACTGGAGGCAGACCCTCATTTAATACGGGACATAGTCATTTTTTCTCATTTCTTACACTTCTTGGGGGAGATTTGGGAGTTGGTTAGAGAGGGATTTTCATCAACAAATTAAGGTAAGTAATTTCTACCGAGTGTGAGTTAAATACATAATTTATGGGTAGATTATAACATGTAAATTAGTAAAAATCATAGGTTTAGATGAAAAACCTAGGGTTTTGGTAAATGTGATTTAACCACAAAAATGGTAATGGAATTTAGTGAAAATCATATATTTGAGTTCTTGAGGTTATGGATAACAACTTTCTTCAAAAATTTCCAGAATCTGGGCACGTGAGCCCGGGGGTGAATTTTAGGAATTCTTCAATTGGTGCTGGGTAATCACTTTGAAAGTTAGGATATGAAAATTTGGAACTGAATTAAGGGTTTGAGCACATTCTTGGACTGGAAAGTATGCCTGAGGTGAGGTAAGTCTCTTTTCTAACCTTGTAAGAGAGAACTAACCCCATAGGTGTATTTGATTTATATGTGCTTCCATTTGAGGGAGTTACGTGCGCACGAGGTGACGAGAGTCCGTACGTAGCTACTAATTATCCTTATGTCCGGGTAGTTTAGGACACAAAGCATGTGATACTTGCAATATTTTCACCCTACTTGCTCCTTTAAATATATAAGTCATATAGACACTTGATAAAAGAAATTTAAAAGGTCAAATTCCATTTACTTGGGTTTTGGACGGGTTACTTGACTATTAATGAGAATTGATGTTTTCTCGAATATTATCCTCTTAATAATATTTGAATCGGTTATTTATAAAGTATTTTCTCTTCTTGTTGAGTGGGCCGAACATGTCGATAATAGAATAGATGAATCTTTGGTTCGTGTCGTTTTACCCACGGTAGTGCACAGTTTATTTATTTGTATGTTGGATTGGACCATACGACCAAGGCATAATTGTGCGTAATAATTCTTGAAGCCTTCTATATTTGATATTGTTTCATTGGCTTGAGAGATTGATTTGTTAAATGATGGAAATTAAATGGGATTTACTATCAATGAAAGAATATTCTTGTTTTTGCGTCTTCAGTTGTAATATATCGTCCATGCTTAGATGTAATTCCATTATTTTATTGTTGTCCCATACAAAGTGTCTGAGTCAACCCCTCGTCACTAATTCTTCGAAGTTACACTGGATACTTACTAAGTACATGTTGTTTATGTACTTTCGCTACACTTCTGCATTAATCGTGCAGGAGCTGAGGTAGGTGCATCTGGATATCAGTCCGGCGTGCATCCTTGATTACTATGAGACTTAGTGGTGAGCTACCTTTCGAGCCCGTTCTGTAGCAACTGAAGTCTTTCTTTAGCTTTATTTTTCTATCTATTTCATTTCATGTAGTAGAGTAGTATTCTTTTGTATATTCTACTAGTAGCTTATACACTTGTGACACCAGGTCTGAGAAACTTGTGCTAGTAGGCACTTGATGGTTTTGGGTCATTTTATTTATTTCAATTGCTTTCTAAAGTTTTGATCTCTCATTTTTATTAAACTATTTATGTACAAACTAAAAATCAACTATTTCAAATTTCTAAAAAAAAAATATCACAGAGTTAGTTCAATGTTGGCTTGCCTAGGGTAACGTTGGGTACCATCACGACCTATAGGAGAAATTCGGTTGTGACAACATGGTATCAGATCACTAGGTTCATGTTGGTATCAAAAGGTATGAGCAGGCCTAATAGAGTCTTCTGAATCGGTGTGAAGACGTTCGTACTTATCTTCGAGAGTCTATAGGGTGTTAGAAAACTACTCTATCTTAATTTCCTATTGTGCATTTTAAGTCATACCAAGTGTCTTTCTCTTATTCTCTCACATATGGTGAGAACGCGCACGGTAGATGTCGCAGACCTAGGAGGAGCTGCTCCCCCTATTACTAAAGGCCGAGGTAGAGGCCGGGGGAGGGCACCAGCCTAATGTAGGAGACGAGGACATCCCAGAGTGGCCCATGATATACCATTAGTGGATCCAGTAGAGGATCCTATAATGGAGGAGTAGTGTGAGGTACCTGCAGCAGAGCCAACCCCGGTAGATTTCATGTCAGCACCGGGCTTTCAGGAGGTTATGGGCCATATCTCAGGTAGGAGAGGGAGCACAAACCCCTACTTCTCAAGCTTCTAGGCATGAAGTTGTTGTATATCAGACCCCAAGCTTACCAACCATGGGTAGGACTTAGCCAATAGCAGCAGCCATACCTAAGCCCAGACCAGTTGCGACCGGTGCGTCGCAAAAGCTATTGGACAGATGGACTAGGCTACACCCTCCTGTCTTCAGGAGTGAGCGACATGAGGGTCACCAAGACTTCATTGATCGATGCAGGGATAGACTACCCAACATGAGGATATTAGAGTGCCACGAGGTAGATTTCACTACTTTCTAGCTGGAGTGTAGAGCCCGTAAATGGTAAAAGTCACATCTTCTCGGCAGACCAGCAGGTTCTCCTCTCATGACTTGGGATCAATTTACACGCCTTTTCTTGGACAGATATATTCCAATCTCCTAGAGGGAAGAGTTGCAGTTTCAGTTTGAGCATCTCCAGCAGGGTCAGATTTCAGTGACCGATTATGAGGAACGATTCTATGATTTGTCTCGCCATGCAATTATGATACTTCCTACTGAGGCATAGAGATTACAGAGGTTTGTGGCGGGGTTTCACTTTGTTATTCATGACACTATGGCCCGAGAGGTTGAGATGGGTATTTCTTACTAGCTAGTTGTGGAGATAGCTTGGAGGATTGAGGGCTATCCCCATCGGGGCTGAGAGCAGATGCCGCGGGACAAGCGGTTTTGCTATTCTAGAGGGCTTAGTGGTGCCCCATCTAAGGGCAGAGGTCATCTTGGGAGAGGTCAGCCTAGCAAGCCCGCATATCCAGCACCGCCACCTTCTTGGGGTACTCCAGTTTGACCTTATTTCAATACCATTCTAGAAAGTTCCAACCGCCCACCAGCTATTCAGGGTTCCTCCAATGGGCATTTAGGCCATTAGGGTCAGACTTCAGTTCAGCATCCCTTTGTACCGAGAGGTTATTTCGAGAGTGGGGATTTCAGTCACGTGTGGAAGTTTTGCCCTAAGCTTCAAGGAAATGCAGTGTCGTAGGTTTCTTAGCCTATGATTATAGCACCAATAGCCGCACCAGCCTTGCGGCTGCCTAGAGGCAAAGGGTAGGTAGAAAGGGGCCATCCTAGAGGTGGAGTCTAGGTAGGTGGCGCTCCAACTAGATTCTATGCTTTCCCAGCCAGACCAGATACAGTGGCCTCAGTTTCCATAATCACATGTATTATTTCTATCTGCGGTAGGGATACTTCGATATTTTTTGATCCAGGGTCTACCTATTCATATGTGTCATCTCTATTTGCTCATTTCCTGGATGTTCCTCGAGAGTCCTTTGGTAATCATGTTTATGTTTCCATTCAGGTGGGCGATTCTATTATTGTTAATCCGGTCTACCGGTCCTTCATTGTTAAATTCTTTGGTTATGAGACTAGAAATATCTCTTTTTGCCTTATATGACTGACTTTGAGGTCATCTTGGGCATGAATTGGTTATCTCCATGTCGCGCCATCCTTGATTGACGTGCCAAGATTGTTACCTTGGCGATGCTAGAGTGCCTAGATTGGGGTGGAAGGGTTCATCTGTCAGCACACCTAGTCAGATCATTTCTTTTATGAAGGCTAGACACATGGTTGAGAAGGGTTATTTGGCTTATCTAACATATGTTCGGGATACTAGTGTAGAGACTCCAGTGATTGATTTAGTACCCCTAGTCCGGGAATTCTCCGATGTGTTTCATTCTGATCTTCCAGGCATGACATTAGATCATGATATCGATTTCTACATTGGTTTGGCTCCAGGTAACTAGCCTATATCTATCACACCATACCTTATGGCTCCGAAAGATTTGAAGGAGTTAAAGGATCAACTTGAGGAGTTGCTAACAAAAGGGTTCATCAGACCAAGTGTGTCACCTTGTGGTTCACCAATGTTATTTGTGAAGAAGAAATATGTGACTATGTAGATGTGCATTGATTTTTCTCTAGGTGAACAAAGTTACCATTAAGAACAAGTACATGTTGCCACAAATTGATGATTTGTTTGACTAGTTACATGGTGCAAGGCTGTTCTCCAAGATCGACTTGAGATCGGGTTACCATCAATTGAAGATTCGGGATTCAGATGTTCCGAAGACTATTTTTCGGACTAAATATGGCCATTACGAATTTCTAGTGATGTCCTTCGGTCAGACTAATGCCCCAGCAACATTTATGGATTTGATGAATAGGGTGTTCAGGCCATATATTGATTCATTCGTCATTGTATTCATTGATGATATTTTGTTCTACTAACGTAGCATGGAGGAGCACAAGCAACATTTGAGAGTGGTTCTTTAGACCTTACATGAATAAACGCTATATGCTAAGTTCTCTAAATGTGAGTTTTGGCTAGATTTTGTAGCATTCTTGGGGCATGTATTATCAGGCGAGGGTATTAAGGTGGATACCAAGAAGATCGAGGTAGTTCAGAGTTGGCCTTGTCCTACTACGGTGACTAAGATCAGGAGCTTCTTGGGGTTAACAGGTTATTATCGTCGGTTTATAGAGTGCTTCTCATTTATTGCAACACCTTTGACTAGATTAACCCAGAAGTGTGCTCTATTCCACTGGTCCGATGTTGTGAGGTAAGCTTCTAGAGGCTCAAGACAACCTTGACTACGGCACCAGTTCTACTGTTGCCCTCCAGTTTGGGGATGTATACCGTGTATTGCAACGTTTCACGCATTGGCTTGGGCTATGTATTAATGCAGGAGGGGCCAGTTATTGCATATGATTCACGCCAATTGAAGCCCCATGAGAAGAATTACCCTGTACATGATTTGGAGTTGGCCACGATTATACATGCTCTTAAAATCTGGAGGCATTATATTTATGGGGTGTCCTGTGAGGTTTATACTGATCATCACACTTGCAATATTGTTCAAGCAAAGGGATCTCAATTTAAGGCATCCCAAATGGCTTGAGTTACTAAAAGACTATGATATTACTATTCTTTATCATCCGAGCAAGACAAATGTAGTTGCAAGTGCCTTGAGCAGAAAGGCGGAGAGTATGGGTAGCTTGGCATTCATTTCAGCAGAGGAGAGGCCATTAGCTTTGGACATTTAGTCCTTGGCTAAAAGACTTGTGAGGTTGGACATTCCGGAGAAGATCAATGCTCGGTATTATGATGACCCACACTTGTTGGTTCTCAAAGAGACGGTACTATAGGGTAGTGCGAAGGAGGTTACTATCGGTGAGGATGGTGTTCTATGACTCTAGGGTCACCTATATGTCACTAATGTTGATGTCTTGAGGGAGGGGATTCTAGAGGAGGCACACAGTTCTTGGTATTCTATACATCCAGGTGCTACGAAGATTTATCGCGGCCTGAGGCAGCATTATTGGTGGTGACGGATGAAGAAGGACATAGTTGAGTATGTTACGAGGTGTCTAAATTGCCAACAGGTTAAGTACAAGCACTAGAGGCCAGGTAGCCTACTCCAGCAGATGACTATACCTGAGTGGAAATGGGAGCGCATTACTATGGACTTCGTAGTTGGGTAGCCGCAGACCTTGCAGAAGTTTGATGCAGTTTGGGTCATTATCGACCGGTTGACCAAGTCAGCACACTTCACTCTGGTGGTAACCACATATACTTCAGAGAGGTTGGACCAGATTTATATTCAAGAGATAGTTCGATTGCATGGTGTGCATGTTTCCATAATATCATATAGAGGCCCTTAGTTTACTTTGCATTTTTGGAGGGCAGTACATAGTGAGTTTCCACAGACCAATAGATAGTCAGAACGGATAGTTCAGATCTTGGAGGACATGCTCAGGGCATGTGGGATTGACTTTGGAGGGCAGTGGGATTGGTTCTTGCCTTTGGCTGAGTTTGCTTACAACAGTTATCAGTCCAGCATCGAGATGGCTCCATTTGAGGCTTTATATGGTCGGCTATATCATTCTCACATCGGATAGTTTAAGACTGGTGAGGCTGAGTTATATGGTCCTAATTTGGTGAAGGATGCCTTGGAAAAGGTAAATTGATTCAGGTGCGACTTCGCACAGCACAGTCCAGACAAAAGAGTTACGCAGATCAGAAGGTGTGTGATTTATCATTTATTGTGGGTGAGAAGGTTCTCTTAAAAGTCTCGTCGATGAAGGGGATCATGAGGTTCGAGAAGAAGGGTAAGTTGAGCCAAAGGTTTATAGGCCCATTTGAGGTGTTGAGACGAGCTGGGGAGGTTGATTATGAGCTTTCATTGCCTCCCAGTATATCAGGAGTTCATCCGGTTTTCCACATGTCTGTGTTGTATAGGTATCATGCCAACAGGTCATATGTGTTAGACTTCAGAACGATTCCATTAGATGAGAGCCTAGGTTATGAGGAGGAGCCAGTTCCCATTATTGATAGGCAGGTTTGCCAGTTGAGGTCCAAGAGGATTTCTGCAATAAAGATTCTGTAGAGGGGCCAACTAGTCGAGGAGGCAACTTGGGAGTCCGAGAAGGGCATGTGGAGCAGATACCCACACTTGTTCAGCACTCTAGGTATGATTCTAGACCCGTTCGAGGATGAATGTTTGTTTAAGAGATGGTGAATGTAACAACCAGACAATTTTGCTTTCTAGAACTCCATTCCACTAAATAAGACTCCTCGTATGTGCTTTTAATGTCTTATGAATCGCGTGGATGGTTAGTTCAGGATTCGGATGATTTCGGGTTGAAATCGAAATACTTGGTTCCATGGTTTGGCTTTAAAAGCCTAAGTTTGACTTCAGTCAATATTTTGAGTAAACGACCTCGGAATCGGGATTTGACAGTTCCCAATAGGTTTGTATGGTGATTTCGGACTTGGTGTGTGTCCGGATTGGGTTTTTGATGGCATAGGAGCATTTCAGCGCCTAATAGTGAAAGTTGGCTCTTTGAAAGTTCTTTAAATTTGGTTTGGAGTAGGTTTTGGTGTTATCGAGGTCCAACTGGGATTATAAGACATGGACAAGTTCTATAATGTCGTTTATGGCTTGCACGCAAAATTTGGTGTCGTTCTGAGTAGTTTAAGTGCGTTTCAGCGCATTGGGAGTGAGATAGAAGAACTTGAAGTTCATATTGTTTCAGCGCATTGGGAGCATTAGCTGAAGCTTTCAGCTTCTAGTGCAATTTCACCTATGGAGGGCCAGCCGCAAGTGCGATCTCGAAAAAGTGCGCAAGGTCCCGTAGAAGCAGCCTAGGAAGGGCAACCCAGGAACCACATATGAGCCCCACCCTCTGCAAAAGTGGGACTGCAGAAGTGGGATCCCTATCCGCAAAAGCGGAGCCATCCAGCCTGGGTTAGGACGCACCTGCGATGGTTTTTCTACGGGTGCGGCACTGCATATGCGGCCCTAGGTCAGCAGAAGCGGAAATCGCTGGAGGCGGATCCTCACTTAATACCAGACTTCGGCATTTTTGCTCATTCCTTACACTTCTTGGGGGCGATTTTGGAGTTGGTTAAAGAGAGATTTTCATCAACAAATTAAGGTAAGTAATTTCTACCGAATGTGAGTTAAATACATAGTTTATGGGTAGATTATAACATGTTAATTAGTGAAAATCATAGGTTTAGATTAAAAACCTAGGGTTTTGGTAAAAATGGGATTTAACCATGAAAATACTTATGGAATCTAGTGAAAATCATATATTTGAGTTCATGAGGTTATGGGTAACAACTTTCTTCGAAACTTTTCGGAATCCGGGCATCTGTGCCTGGGGGTGAATTGTAGTAATTCTTCAATTGGGGTTGGGCAATCACTTTGATACTTAGCATATGAACTTTTGAACATGTATTGACTATTTTATATAACATTTGACTAGTTTCGAGTCGTTTGGCACCGAATTGAAGGTTTAAGCACAATCTTGGACCGAAAAGTTAGCTTGAGATGAGGCAAGTCTCTTTTCTAACCTTGTACGAGGTAATTAACCCCATAGGTTAATTTGATTAATATGTGCTTCTATTTGTGTGGGCTACGTGCGCACGAGGTGACGAGAGTCCGTATGTAGTTACTAATTATGCTTATTGTTGATACCCAACATTTCTCCATATATTTTTAATATGCATAAATACTTTCAGAGTAGTATATATATGCATATATAAGCATGCACATAGTTTTTATAAGTTTCATATAATTTTAATTATTTTAAATAGATTTATTTCCTCCCATTTTACTCATAAAATCCCAAATAATTATCCCTCAAATTATTGTTGTGGTAATTTAGTCATCTAAATTCTATATTTATGCCAAAATTGGTTAAAATATTGTTAATGCATTTTTATAATGCATTTTGTATTTTTAAATCTAATTTTCATATAATTACAATATTAACTTTATTAATGTACAATTACATTTTATATGCATACAATCGACCTTCTATATTTTTAAAAATGTTGAATATCTATTTTAAATCATTTTAGTACATGAAATTATTTTTGTAAAACTTATTTACTGTTTATTATAAATTATATGGGATTAAATTGGCTATTTAAAACATAGTCAGATTGCATTTCAATTTTAGCCCCAATTTTAACCCAACCCCAGCCCAATTTCTAATCAAAGTACCCGACCCAAACCGTAAACACGCCTACCTGACCCAGAACTAATTAAATCATGGCCGTTGATCTGAGAGATCAATGGCCCATATCAACTCTTGCCTTTTTTTAACTCTAAACGACCCCTAACCCTAACTCATTCTCCCAAACCTGCCGCCTCTGTATTCTCTCATCTCCTCTACTCACCCTTAAACCCTATCCCTTCAACCGTCGACCTCTCTTCTCTGGTCTTCTCCGGTGATCTCTCATCGACTCCTAAGCCTCCAATGGCTTCTCTCATGTCATGCTTGCCTTCTCTAAGGTCTTCAAGGGCCCAGGGCCACACCTACTTACATCTAGGGTTCGTAACTTGTCTGTTCTTGGCTACTCCAGTGTGATTTCGAGCAAAATCATGTTGTATTTGTTACGATCCTTGGGTTTCTAAATAGGTTCTTTCATCTCTATATGGATTTCTTCTAAAACCCTAATTTCTTCCTATATTTCTTACATCTGTCCAGATCTAGGACGATTCGAGTTTGTTTCTTTAATGTTTTACACTGTCCTTGGAACTCTTTTACAAGAATCGTTGATTTCAAGTGTTTTTTGCCTTTTTCTAAAATTTAGGGTTTCAAAACTTCTTTTAAAATTTTGTTTAACTGATTCTTTGTTTTTACACTTCTACTTTGTACATTATTTTAACTGATTCTATGAGTTTATCACATCTTTAACTCGTCTATATTGAAAGCCCTAATTTTTCTAGGCCTCATCGTTTGATTTTATGACTGGCCTGTTCTTGTTTGAGTTTCTATGACTATCTCACCTCAAATATGTTTCTATTGAGTTTTTATGCCTAACTTACATTAGCTCAATGTGTTGGGGTTCATCTTGATTGGTCAATACTTTCCTCTTTGCTTGTTATGTTTGGTTACTCCTATCTCGCTTTATTTATATGCTAAAACATTGACTCATGACTCTCTCTTTGATTGACTCTGAGCTCCCTATTTCTTGGATTGATTTGAAAACTTCCCTTTAGACCTTCGATTCTCCTGTTTAAACTTGGTTTATTTGCTTATTCATGGGAACCCATGTTACTCTCCTTAAATCAGTAATTTTGAGTCCTTGATTCACTGATTTACTATATGTTGATTTTCGATTATTTCCATATTCTGCAACTTTATTTTATTTTCTTACCTTATTTGGTTAACCGAGTATTTTAATGATTCTTCACTAGCTATTTTCTTAATTGAACCCTTATGTACTTACCCCTAATTGTCTATTTTGTACTTGATGCCTTACCTAATTTCTTTCCTTAAACATTTTCTGCCCGTTACGTTGGTTGATTACCCCTTAATTAAATGAATACTTGCATTTATTTGATTCTAATTAGTACTTGGTTCCATAATTACTATACAACTGTGATTCTTGCCTTATTTTACATTATTTTGAGCTACTATATATACACACTCTCTCATTAACACAAACACATAGACATTGGCTCACAAACTCTCTCTTTCACACTAAAAAGCTTTCTGCTTTCTTTTGTGTCACTTACTACTGTCTAAAGTCAGCCGGCTGCAAGCCAAGGCTGACTACTGGTTCTCTTTCACTTTGTGTTTACTATCCCCTTACAGTATGTTTCTAATTTCAATTTAAGTCCCAAAACAACATGCATCTCCTATTACTTCAATTTGTCATGTTTCCAATATGCTTCTATCTATGGTTTTGTTGTTCAACCTGCAATTAGCATGTCTACTTCAGTGTCTTGTTTACTAAATGCTCTATACCCCCTTAGGATCCCCTTCTATCATGTCCCAATGTGACTATGTTTCTCTGATCCCTGACATGCACCTTCCTGTATGAAGTAATTGGCTATCCTAAGCCTATTGATTCTGTATTAACTCTACAGTTCATGCTATACTTTAAAAGCCTTGACCGCTTTTAAAGGCTCCTCTGATTTTGTACCTATGGACATCTATGTTTACTATATTCCCTATGCTTACCTCAAACCCCCATTACCCCCTAAGTGGATGTGTGCACCTGTTTGACTCCATGTATTGAAGCGCCGATGAGCTTCTTCTAGTTCTGTATTTGGTCTGATTGATTGGTAGTCACCTTACTGATTGATCCTTGAGATCCTTAGGGAACTTTGACGCACCTAGACAATGATATTGTCTATGGAATTTGGTCATTTGAGGCCATTGGAGGCTTTGGAAATATTTAACCTTTCTATGCATTTAGAAATCCTACTATAGGAAATTCTGCAATCATGTCGTGTATATTAGAAATCCTTCTTTAGGAATTCTGCATATAGATTACTCTACATTTATATATGCGTATTAGATACCACGCTTTAGGATCTCATTTGTACTTGCTTAGTCACACCTAGAGTAAACTACTGTTTACGGAAGATGTAAAAAAACAACTTCACATTTGATTACCATGTTTCAAATAACTGGTAATAATCCCTGTATTTGGTAACATTTAGAACAACATGCTTGTAGGGTAAAATAACTTCTTCATAGCTCTAGTGGTAACAATTGTGCATTATCATACGCCTAGGAAAGCCCTAGGTAATCAACTCTTACAAACTGGTAACCTCCTCTTTATATTTATTACTTATTGATTAACAGGATTGAAATCAGTAGGCAAACTGATTAGGGCCCTGCTTCTAAGTTTATAAAATAAAACTGCATCTCTCATGTGTTCTGATATTCGCCTAGACATCATGTCTTAGGATGTTGTTTAACAATATTGCCCAAATTTGTGTTTGAGTCGTGTTGTTTACATGCATTATCTGTGGAGGTGAACTTGAGCCTTTAATTGCTTCTTTTCTGACTTATGTGCTAAGGTCCTATTTGTTCTTGCCTGTCACCTTAGAATTTTCTCCGTTTAAGCACCTTAGGGGTCATCTAGAACTGCCCAGATTTAGAGGTCCTAAAATACCTCTAGGGCCACAAGGAAGGGACGGGTAGTGCATGCATAGGCATCGCCAAGTGTACTAGCGCGCTTTAGGCTATGACCATGGGATGGGAATATGATGACTACGCGCTAATGTCAGGTGTAGCCCCTCATTGAGGAGCGTTTACCGGACATTGCGTGGGGTGATCCTGTAGGCTAACTAACCTAGGACCCCTCCTTTCCCAAATCCCTTCTGTTTAAAACTTTGTTTTATATGTATACAACTTGTTCAAAACCTTTGTCTTATTATACAACGTCCAACGTGCTTTCCTTGCAAATTATTTCATTCAACTACTTATCTATTTATGGACTAATTCATAAATATAAGTTTGGTCGGGACCCATCGTTGAGGACCGAGAGGGGTGCCTGACACCTTCCCCTTAAGGTTATTTCGAGCCCTTACCCTAATCTCTGGTAATGCAAACTAGTCTAAGAGTTAATTGCTTTAGGTGCCCTAACGCACCATAATCCGTTAGGTGGCGACTCTTCTAATACCCAATTCCTGAAAGGAAATGAGTTATTACCCCCCATGAATGTCGAAATTCGGACTTTCTCTGCGGAGGAAAAAAGGGGGCGCGACAGCATGGTGACTCTACTGGGGATACCTTTAGTCTCTTACCATAATGAACTTATCTCTTTACAAATTAGTCCAAGCATGTTTTATCCCATACTCTTCCCCCTTATTTGAATTTAACTGTCCATTTTTAAGCGTTTATGGTTCTTTATCCCTGAAACTGACTTGTCTCTTTGTTTTCTTTTTCCCTGTAACTGTCTTTCAATTATTTAAATGTTGTGTTTATGTTTCCTACATGAAAATACTTGACTACATGTTATTAATTGCTACATAAATCATGTTTCGCATTATATTCTACTCGTGTGTATCAAATCCTATAGGAACGCTTTAGTAAGTGATTGCGCTCATCCTGTTTAGTGAGTCGATCAGCGGTGCACTCGACGGTTTCGTGCCTTCCCCCTCGAGTTGTCCTCTTGAGGGTACCAGTCCAAAACCCTATAAAAACCTTACTCTGGTTAAAATTGTGCATGCATCATGGTCAAACCTAGTCGGATTAGTTATGTTGTCCACATAATGATCCTTTAAGATAAGCCTTATGTAAAGTCCATCAGGTTTTCCATAATCCCAACGGACACAACCACGTTCTGTGCATTAATTTGGAAAACTAAATGGCAATATGTTGATCATAAATGTATAAATAGTCTAGTCCATTGGGGGTAAGGTCTAACCCTTTTTTTTGTAGAAAATGAGGCACGAGGTCCCCAGATTTGGTATGGTTAGAAATATCCCACCATTGCTACTAGATTGGTGGGAGGACTTTTCCTTAAGTGACAAGAAACATGTGAGAAAGTACCTGGGTAACCTGCCTTACTTTCTAGATATTGAGCCAAACAACAAATTGATCGAAGTTGCCACTTTATTTTGGGATAGTGAAAGGGATGTGTTTCATTTTAGCGACATAGAATGATACCGCTTCTAGAGGAAATTGGAGGGCTTGCGGGATTGACTTGGTATAGTCCCGGGCTATTGGTACCAGAAAACTGTACGGGCAGAGGATTTTTGAAGATGATGGGGCTGAATAAGAATGTCAACCTAGTGTGTTTAAAAGAATCTTACATACCTTTCGAATACATGTACGAAAGGTATGGCCATAGCAAGTCTTTCAGGTACTTACCAAGATGAGATCTCTCTCACTTCTCTAGGTCACATCCACTGCTGAGTGTTTGTATTCATTATGTGCTTCCTAAGCCTAATAGTGTTCCCAATGAAAAAGGGAATAATCCACACTAGGTTGGCCATGGTCGCCAAGACTCAAATAGAAGGGATTAATGGACAGACATATACTATAGTCCCCATGATCATAGCCAACATCTACAGGGCTCTAGAGTGCTATCAAAGAGGGGTCAAGCATTTAGAGGTTTGTAATTAGTTGTTGCAGTTATGGTTGTCGGAACATTTCCAAAAGGGTCACTATCACCAAGAATTTTCGAGAAGGGCTTAGAACGACCATATTGCCTTCCATCACCCAAAGAAGATGACTTATATTCCAGATAGATTTGCTCAGTCAAAAAGCACCAAAGAATGGGTAGAGCTCTTCGACAATCTGACCGAGGAACAGGTGTCGTGGATGTTTGAATGGTTCCTAACAGACGGATTTATTATTAGATCCAGGGATGCTCCGCACTTGGTGCTGATCGGATTGAGAGGGATATACCCATATATCCCTATGCGAGTTATGAGTCAAGCATGCAGGAAACAGGTTGTACCAAGGGTTGTCAAGATTAGTCATTTCAGGGCATACTTTCAAGATGACGATGTCCCTTACAAGTGCCAAGCTCAGCACATGTGGCACTACAAAATCATTGTGGAGAAGAACACTGTTGAGCTAGACAGGTATCATGCAGGGTGCGAGCCTCTCTCCTGACATGGTTGGAGGACAATCTGAAAGGAATGGTGACACCGGTGGCCGATCAAGGAACAGAATCATAGATGATGAAGTTGAAGGTCAAGTCAAATACAACAGGCTACGCAAGAGGGTCCACGACTCTGAGAATGAGCACCGGGAAATATAGGAGAAGAATAAAAAGTTGATCGAGGAGTGGAAAGAGATCGCAGTCACTTCCAACGGGAAGCTGGAATATCTGGAGCGAGGGATAGTGGAGCTAGAAGGTAAATTCATAAAGACGATTGAAAATTGCCAGAACCTGAAGGATCTGAAGGAGGACATCTGGCCAGAGCCTACTTGTTGCTGGGGCTGCGCAAGCTAGGGGATCTATATGATGTAGTTCGAAAGATCGAATCTGGGGAAGGTCCTTCTGGTACCAAATAGGCTAGATTTAGTTGCTTTTCCTAAAACTGTAATAAGGCCAAATGCCAGTAGTGACTTATTTTATTATTATCTTAATATAGTTTTGGGATTCGTTTATTTTTGTATTATGAAATGAAGCATTTATTGGCATTAGAGTTCTCCAAGTTTATTTATTGCTAGGCCCACCTCAGGCTCAATGAGTTTCGCAAGGTAGGACACGAATTTACATTTCCACAATATGTGTTTAAATACTGCAAACATTTTAGGATCCTCACTGACGTGTTACCTTTTTTGTTTTCCTTTTGATTATTCCCATCACCTTAGGTTGGTTCACTCATACTGGCCTCAACATCGTACCCTACCGGATCTAGAGGTCATCTACCTCCTCCTCCTCCAATCAACACAAAAGATAGAGGAAAAGCAAAGATGGACGACTTAAATAGAATCTGAAAGGGAAATGTTGAGAACGCAGAGACTTCAGATGGTCGTAGCACTCCGGCCCCAAATGATCTAGTCTTGAGACTGGAACAAAAGATACTGGAGTTACAAGGAGAACTTGAGCAGGTTCATAACTTGGCAAACTTGTCACTCACCCTCAATGTCCCTGATATCTTCCAACAAAACACAAAGAACCTGACACCTCCTCAGAACACACAAAACCAACAGCCACAAAGTCCTACCGCACTAAATCAATACGCGACTCCACCCCAAATTATTAATCCATTGCCAATAGCAACTCCACCGCAACATCATCATCAACCAATTCAGTACCCACAAACCACCACTTACCACACTTCCCAAAACACACCACAACCCATTCTAGATCTACAAAACTCCACCAATAACCATCACTACACCCAAGTTCCTGGCACCTATAAAAGAAACCTTATATATGTGGAAACTATACCTCATTCTACCCAAACAATCTCCTGTACACCAGAACCTTCCAAGAAGGACTTGATCATTAAAAACATGGCTGAAGAACTCAAAAAGTTAACAAGCTGAGTTCAAGGTGTTGAGGGCGACAGAGGAATAGACGGTTTGAACTATGAAGATCTATGCATACAGTCGGATGTCGAACTACCAGAGAGGTACAAACCTCCCAAGTTCAAAATGTTCAATGGTACAGGTGATCCCAGGGCTTATCTAAGGACATATTGTGACAAGCTTGTCGGGGTTAGGAAATATGAAAAGATCCGGATGAAGCTCTTTTTGAGGAGCCTTACTGGGGACGCTTTGTCTTGGTATATCAGCCATAATCCTAAGAAATGGTCCAATAGGGTAAGCATGGTATCAGATTTCATGGACCGGTTCAGGTTTAACACAGAAATGCACTGGATGTCTTCTACATTCAGAATCTTAAGAAGAAACCTACTAATACTTTCTATGAATACGCTACTCGTTGGAGGTCAAAAGCAGCCAAGGTTAGGCCCTCTTTGGACAAAGAACAGATAAATAAATTCTTCATCAGGGCATATGATCCACAATATAATGAGAGGTTGATGGTCATCGAAAATCACAAATTCTCTGATATTATCAAACTTGGAGAAAGAGTCGAAAAAGGAATCAAGAGTGGGATGGTGACGAATTTCGAGGCACTGCAAGCCACAAATAAGGCGATACAATCGGGTGGCATATCGAAGAAGAGAGATGTTGGGGCAATAATGGTGGCCCAGGGCCTAAAATCTCCACTTACCTATTAAACACCTCCACCCACATAACAAACACCTCCATCCACATACCAAGCATCACCGCCTACATATCAACCTTCATCTCCCAGATATTCCCAACCAGCCACTGTCAATCACACCTATAACTCCCAACTATACCACTTCCAATCACCACCAGCACACCAAAATTATCTAAGACTAAGACCCAACTTTGACCGCAAGCCACCCAGAAAATATATCGCCATTGCTGAGCACATCGACCAACTGTATGAAAGGTTGAAAGCCGCAGGTTACATCACTCATATTCCCACAGTGGCATTACAAAATCCATCCTAATGGGTCAATCCAAACAAAACTTGTGCGCACTATTCTGGTATGAAAGGGGACACCACTACTGAGTGTCAAACATTGAAGGATAAGATCTAGACACTAATTGACAACAAGGTCGTACAAGCAAAGGAAGTCGTACCTAATGTCTGCAACAATCCCCTCTCTGATCACAGATGTAATGGTGTATATGTGATAGAGACAAATGAAAAACGGGACCCTGAGGGGCCTATCGGGCTTATTCGAGAAGGCGATGACTTCAAGGTTGCAGTCACACTTACTCTTATTAAGTTTCAGACTCAGGAACCAATCGAGGTTGAGGTAACTGCATCAATTCCATTCGAGGTGGAAGTGGCTCCGCCCGTAGCCACTCTTGCTCCATTTGAAGTAGAAGTGGTCACACCTTTCACTATGACAGTATCAACCACACCCTAATTCAACTAAAAATCAATACCTTGGGATTATGTTGCCAAGGCTCGGCGGAAAGGGAAGGCAAAGGTAGAGGAATCTGATGCTGCACAAGGAGTGACTAGAACTGGAAGAGTCTATACACCTGAACACTTGGGAGGTTCAAGTAAGGACGCCACTACTAGGTAGCCTATCATTGAGACCGGGCCAGATGACCTGTAGAGGAAAGTACAGGCAAAGAAGTACTCCGTTGTTGACCATTTGAACAAAGTCCCTGCTTAGATATCTATCCTATCACTATTGCAGAATCCAGAGGCACACAAGAACCCCTTAATGAAAGTGTTGAGCGAGGCTTATGTAGCCAATAACATCACCAGCGGAGAAATGACCAACATGGTTTGGCAAGTACTACAAAGTCATAAGGGCATCTTTCACATAGATGAGGTACCACCCGAGGGACTGAATCATAATCGAGCATTGCATATTACGGTGCAATTTGAAGACAAGTTCATTGCTAGGGTCTTGGTTGATGGAGGTTCGTGCCTAAATATTTGTCCATTGGACACTCTGAAAAGGTTGGACAAAGGTTTCCATGAGATACGGGTAGGAAGCATGAATGTGAAGGCTTTCGATGGGTCCTAGAGGGACATGATTGGGGAAAACAACCTTTTCTTGCAGATGGGGCCAATTTGGTTCGACATCGAATTTCAGGTACTTGACATACCAGCCTCATATAATCTTCTTTTGGGCCGGCCATTGATCCATTCCACTAGAGACATGCCTTCCACACTACATCAAGCTGTGAAATTTGAATGGAACCGTCAGGAGGTGATCATCCACGGAGATGGGAGTAACCCCATCTACACTAGTCAAACCATCTCGGCCATTGGGCATAGAAGAAGGCTAGGAGGGGAAACCTAGCATCACATCGAATGGGTCAATACCGTCGAAAAGGATAAGTGGTGGAGTAACAAAATATAAATCATACTAGCATGGTCTGGATATGAACCCGAAAGGGGTTGGGAAAGAATCTCCAAGGCATCCCCAATCCAATACAGCTAAAAAAACATGGTACCACATTTGGTCTCGGATACCAGTATACATGGCAAGAGTACAATGATTGGTCGCCTCCATGGCGCGGACCGTATTACCCTCTTGATCAACCAGTGCCACATTTGGAACAAGCTTTTCACAGGGCTGACACAATATAGGGGACTATAGAGGAAGAAGCGCTAGCTGGACTGAAGAATTTGTTCTTGGAGGATGAGGACATGGACTACGGTGCCATAATTGAGGAGGAGGAGGAAGAAGGCCTCACTATTCAGATAGTGGCAAAGGGAGTTGTTCTCAAAAACTAGAGCGCCACACCATCCCAAGCCCGCCGAGTCCCTGGGTAGCTTGGCAGAATTTACTTCTATAAGCCATTCTAACCAGTTATGTTTTACTTATTTCAAAATGAATGCTCGATTATCGAGCCATACTTTATCTGGACAATTTTTCAAGTTTTAATCAAATGCATTTGCTCTTTATTATTCACTACTATCTTTACATTTTTCTTTTCTACAGCATTATTGTTACTTTTCCTGATGAAAACCAGTAACTATGACATGTAATAAGGCAACACAACATGAGAATAGTGATTCAGAGGAAGAAGATGAGATACCTAAGTAAATTGTTAGGGAGGTTGAAAATTTTAAGAATAAGCCTAAGTCCAACCTGGACGAGACCGAAGCAGTAAATTTGGGGGATGCCGAGACCGTCAAAGAGACCGGCATCAACATTTACTTGTCACTAACAGAGAAGGAAGAGTACGTTCGTTTCCTAAAAGAGTATGAGGAAATTTTTTCATGGTCATATGATGATATGACCGATTTGAGCACTTCCATATTAGCTCACAAGTTTCCTACTAATCCCATGTGTCCGCCAGTAAATAGAAACTCAGAAAGTTCAAGCCAGACATGAGCTTGAAAATCAAGGAGGAAATTACCAAGCAGATCAAAGCCAAAGTTCTCAGGGTGGTTGAATATCCAACCTGGTTAGCTAACATTATGCCAGTTTCGAAGAAGGAGGGGAAGGTCAGAGTATGTGTTGACTATCGGGATTTAAATAGAGCAAGTCCCAAGGACGACTTCCTGCTGCCGAATATACATATCCTGATCGATAATTGCGCAAAGCATGAACTCCAATACCTTGTAGATTGCTTCGCGGTTTATTACCAGATTTGGATGGATGAAGAAGATGCAGAGAAGACAACTTTTATTACACCATAGTGTGTATATTGTTTTAAGATGATGCCATTTGGTTTTAAGAACGCTGGGGCCACTTACATGAGAGACATGGCAATCATATTCCATAATATGATACACAAAGAAATAGAGGTGTATGTGGACGATGTCATTATCGAATCCAATAGGGTGGCAGATCACATAGCGGACTTGAGAAAGTTCTTTGACAGGCTCAGGAGATACAATTTAATATTGAACCCCGCAAAGTGTGCATTCAAGGTTCCTGCATGAAAGTTACTGGGATTCATCGTCAGTCGTCGAGGGATCGAGCTGGATCCATCTAAAGTCAAAGCTATTTAGGAGTTACCACCACCTAATAGCAAAAAGGATGCGATGAGCTTCCTAGGACGTCTCAACTATATCAGCTACTTCATAGCACAGTCCATAGTCATATGTGAACCCATCTTCATCTTCAAGATGCTAAGAAAGGATGCCGAAACAAGCTGGACAGAGGATTGTCAGAAAGTTTTTGAAAAATTCAAGGAGTACCTATCCACACCGCCAGTTTTGGTCCCACCAGAACCAGGATGACCTTTGTTACTCTATCTATCCGTATTAGATGGAGCCTTCGGGTGTATTTTGGGACAACATGACGAGATAGGAAGAAAGAAGAAAGCCATATATTACTTGAGAAAGAAGTCCACACCTTATGAAGCACGGTATTCTCTGCTTGAATGCACTTGCTGTGCTTTGACCTGGACAACCCAGAAATTGAGGCATTACTTCTGTGCTTACACAAAATACCTCATATCCAGGATGGATCTGCTAAAGTATATATTCCAGAAACCCATGCCTACTTGGAAGTTGGATAAATGGTAGATACTATTAAGCGAGTTCGATATCGTCTACGTAACTCAAAAGGTGGTCAAAGGAAAGCATTGGCAGATCACCTTGCTGAAAATTCGGTAGGAGAAGCGTACAAACCTTTGAAAACATATTTTCTTGATGAAGAAGTGTCGTTCGTAGGAGAAGACGTTACCAAAGCATACAATGGTTGGAGGATGTTCTTTGATGGAGCTGAAAATTTCAAGGGAGCGGGCATTAGAGCCTTTTTGATATCAGAAATGAGTTAGCATTATCGGTATCTGCTAAACTCAGATTTCCTTGCACCAACAACATGGCAGAGTATAAAGCCTGCATACTAAGGCTCAACATGGAAGTCGACATGGACGTTCAGGAGTTACTAGTATCGGTGATTCAGATTTGTTTGTGCACCAGGCACAAGGAGAGTGGGCCACCAAGAATTCCAAGATATTGCCATATCTGCACCATGTACAGGAATTGAGAAAGAGGTTTACAAAGATAGATTTCCGACATGTGCCCAGAATTCAGAATGAGTTTGTCGACGCATTGGCCACTTTGTCATCCATGATACAACATCCAAATAAGGACTACATTATCCCATTCCAGTGATGATCCATAATCAGCCGGCATATTGTGCTCATGTCGAGGAAGAAGCAGATGGAAAGCCTTGGTTCCATGACATCAAATAATACTTATCAAAAGGAGAATACCCAAAGCATGCAAATCACACTCAGAAATGCACGCTCCGGAGATTGTCAAATCACTTCTTCCACAGCGGAGGGAACTTGTACAGAAGAACTTCTGATTTGGGTTTACTAAGGTGTGTCGACGCGAAGGAAGCTTCTAAGCTACTTGAGGATGTACATGTCGGGACCTGTTGTCCACACATGAATTTTTTCGTCTTAGTTAAGAAGATACTCAGGGCAGGTTACTTTTGGATGACCATGGAGACGGATTGTATTCAGTATGTCCGCAAATGCTTCAATGTCAAGTGCATGCCGACATGATAAAACTACCACCAAATGAGCTCAATGCAACAAGCTCACCTTGGCCATTCGTCGCTTGGGGAATGGATGTTATTGGTCTGATTGAGCCCACTGCTTCAAACGGACACAGGTTTATTCTGGTAGCCATTGATTACTTCACAAAATGGGTAGAAGTTGCATCTTACAAAGCTGTAACAAAGAAAGTCGTCGAAGATTTTGTCAAGGATCGTATTGTATGCCGATTCGGAGTTCCCGAGTCCATTATTGGTGACAACGTTGCCAATCTCAATAGTGATTTAATGAAAGCTATATGTGAAGATTACAAAATTAAGCACAAGAATTACACAGCCTATAGACCTCAGATGAATGGAGCCGTAGAAGCCGCCAACAAAAATATTAAGAAGATACAAAGGAAAATTGTAGAGAACCACAAACAGTGGCATGAGGAGTTATCCTTCGCTTTGTTGGGATACTACACTACAGTTCGAATATCCACCGGAGCAACTCCCTACATGCTGGTTTATGGTACTGAGGCTGTCATCCCAGCTGAGGTAGAGATTCCTTCTTTAAGAGTCATACATGAAGTTGAACTCAGCGATGTAGAGTGGATAAGGAGCCGCTATGAGCAATTGGCCCTTATAGATGGAAAGAGGATGAACACAGTATGTCACAGCCAACTTTATCAGAACAGAATGTCCAGAGCTTTTAACAAAAGGGTCAAACTCAGGCAATTTACACCAGGTCAGTTGGTACTAAAGAAGATCTTCCCATATCAAGATGAAGCCAAAGGGGAATTCTCACCCAACTGGCAAGGTCCATACATGGTCCATAGGGTGCTAACAAGAGGAGCACTCATACTTGCATAAATGGATGGAGAAATATGGCCAAAACCAATTAATTCAGACGCAGTCAAGAGATATTATGCTTAGATTACTTTACATTTCCTCATATGATGTAATTGAACCTGATTCCCGTTTAAGAGAGGATACGTAGGCAGCCTTATAGGTTCGATCATATCATAATAAATTTTTATTTCCCCCAAGATCAAAAACCGGGGCAGAAGTTTAAGGAGGGTCCTCAAAATTCCGAAGCAAGTCCAGCCAATACCAACATGTGTCAGACGATCAGTAGCCAATTAAGAAACTAGGGCAGAATTTTGAGAAGGATTCTCAAAATTTTGGAGACGGTTCGACAAGATCCATTATCCTCAAATGGTCAAAAGATCATCTACCAAACTGGGTAGAATTTTGAGGAGGACCCTCAAAATTCCAATATAAGGAAGTTGTAATGCCTCGGAGATTTGTCACAGTCACTAGTTCATCAAAATTACTTGATATATCAATACGTTTCTAAAATGACTCTATTTTTATTAATAATTGCATATTTTCAAAAACACTATTTCCATAACACTCAGGTGTCACCCAGGGAACTCGAAAGGCTTTTAGAACGGAGCAAAGCAAGGCCGGAGGACGAAGCACGAACCAACCTCCCTCGCAAACTTACAATCTTTCTTTGAATGTAGGCACATTTGACATAACGATAGCATTGGCAAAACATGTATACGCAAAGATAATTCACTATCAATCAGGCCATCAGACATCGAATAAATCTCCATCTAAGACATACACTACTCTTATTTGCTGCTCTCTCTTTGCATGGGACTAATTCCTGTCCCCTATATTTGCATGAGTCTAATCCTTGACTTAATACTTTCATGAGTCTAATCCCTACCTAACTATTTGCATAAGGCTAATCCTTGCCTCCCTATCTGCATGAGTCTAATCCTTGACTCCATGAGGCTAATCTCTGCCTCCCCATATTTACATGAGTCTAATCTTTGACTCCATACTTGCATGAGGCTAATCCCTGCCCCCTATTTCCATGAGGCTAATCCCTGCCTCCCCATATTTTCATGAGTCTAATCCTTGGCTCCATACTTGCATGAGGCTAATCCCTGCCTCCCTATTTGCTTGAGGCTAATCCTTGCTTCCCTATCTGCATGAGTCTAATCCTTGACTCCATAAGGCTAATCCCTACCTTCCCACACTTGTATGAGGGTAATCCCTGCCTCCCTATTTGCATGAGTCTAATCCTTAACTCCACATTTGCATTAGGTTAATCCTTGCCACCCTATTTGCATGAGTCTAATCCTTGACTCCACATTTGCATGAGGCTAATCCTTGCCTCCCTATTTACATAAGTCTAATCCCTGACTCCACATTTGTGTGAGCCTAATCCTTGACTCCCTATTCGCATGAGGCTAATCCTTGTTTCCCTATTTGGATGAGTCTAATCCCTGACACCCTATTTGCCTGAGGCTAATCCTTGCCTCTCTATTTGCATGAGTCTAATCCCTGACTCCAAATTGGTGTGAGGCTAATCATTGCCTCCCTATTTGCATGAGGCTAATCCTTGCCTCCCTATTTGCATGAGTCTAATCCCTGACTCCCCATTTGCATGAGGCTAATCCTTGCCTGCCTACTTGTATGAGGATAATCCATGTCTCCCTAGTTGCATGAGTCTAATCCTTGCCTCCATACTTGCATGAGGCTAATCCTTGCCTCCCCATCTGCATGGGACTAAGCAATGTCCCCCTTTGCACGAATATTCTCTATTTCTAAGTACTCTTTATTCGCTTTCCAATCGGTCTAAGCTCTGCCCTCCATTTCACAAATGTCTTGATAACATCATAACTATTGCATATTATGGGCTGAAATATCTCCAATCTATCTGAAGGCGTCATAGTCTAAAGGCATCATCCTCATAGCCAGAAGACACCATGTCATGGCCCGAGGATCTCTTAAATTTGCATATCATTATTCAAAGGTGTCATGGTTCGGAGGCACCATCTTCATGGCCTAAGAACATCATTTCATGGCCTGCGAATCCCTCAATAAATAATTCATGGCCCAGGACGTCATGGTATGAGGACGTCATCTTTAATCGCCCGAAGACAACTGTCATAGTCCAAAGGGAACTTGCATCATGTTTATTTTTTTGCAAATACATGTTTGTAGCATCTTTTATCTGCAGGTAACCAGTAAGAAACCACTATCCTAGCAGGAGCGATCTCACTCCAGTTCTTTAAACGATCCCGAGCATTAATTGCTCACCATAGCCGCTTCGGCATCGCGTATCCGTTCTTGCAATAATTTCATCGGCATATTCCATAGATGAACCCAGAACTACACATAGCCTGGTTCCTGTAAAACCAGGGATATGTAGGCAGCTCGAAGACCAGAGTCCGACCTCTGTCTTTCAAAACATCCCATCCGGTCAACATTGGCTATCATTTCTTTACCCGAAAACTCTTTTATCATTCCCGGGTAAAGAGGGGCAGCTGTTGATACCAAATTTTTCCCTATATATTTTTAATATGCATAAATACTTTCAAAATAGCATATATATGCATATATAAGCATTCACAAGGTTTTTATAATTTTCCTATAATTTTAAAGATTTTAAATCGATTTATTTCCTCCCATTTTACTCATAAAATCCCCAATAATTATCCCTCAAATATTTGTTGTGGTAATTTAGTCATCTAAATTCTATATTTATGCCAAAATATTGTTAAAATATTTTTAATGCATTTCTATAATTGTATTTTGGATTTTTAAAGCTAATTTGTATATAATTGAAATATTAGCCTTATTAATGTACAATTACGTTTTATATGCATAGAATCGACCTTATTTATTTTTAAAAATGTTGAATATCAATTTTAAATCATTTTAGTATATGAAATTATTTTGTAATAATTATTTACTATTTATTATGAATTATATGGGATTAAATTGTCTATTTAAAACATGGCCAGATTGCATTTCAATTTTAGCCCCAATTTTAACCCAACCATCCCAATTTTTAATCAAACTACTTGAACCAAACCCTAAACCCGCCTACCCGACCCAGAACCAATTAAATCATGGCCGTTGATCTGAGAGATCAACAACCCGTATCAACTCTTGCCTTTCTTGAACTCTAAACGACCCTGAACCCTAACTCATTCTCCCAAACCCACCGCCTCTGCATTCTTCATCTCCTCTCCTCACCATCAAACCCTAGCCTTCAACCGCCGACCTCTCTTCTCCGGTCTTCTACGGTGATCTCTCATCGACTCCTAAGCCTTCAATGGCTTCTCTCATGCCATGCTTGCCTTCTCTAAGGTCTTCAAGGTCCCATGTCTACGCCGCCTTACATATGGGGTTCATCACTTGTCTGTTCTTGGTTACTCCGGTGTGATTTCGAGCAAAATCATGATGTATTTGTTACGATCCCTGGGATTCTAAACAGGTTCTTTCATCTTTATATGGATTTCTTCTAAAACCCTAATTTCTTCATATATCTCTTAGATCTATCTAGATCTAGGACGATTTGAGTTTGTTCTTTAATGTTTCACACTGTCCTTGGAACTCATTTACAAGAATCATTGATTTCAAGTGTTTTTCGCCTTCTTCTAAAAATTAGGGTTTCAGAACTTCTTTTAAAATTTTGTTTAACTGATTCTTTGTATTTAAACTTCTACTTCTTGCATTATTTTAACTGATTCTATGAGTTTATCACATCTTTAACTCGTCTATGTTGAAAGCCCTAATTTATCTAGGCCTCTTCGTTTTATTTTTGACTGGCATGTTCTTGTTTGAGTTTCTATGACTATCTCGCCTCGAATATGTTTCTATTGAGTTTTTATGACTAACTTATATCAGCTCTATGTGCTGAGGTTCATCTTGACTGGTCAATACTTGCCTCTTTACTTGCTATGTTTGGTTACTCCTATCTCACTCTATTTATATGCTAAAACATTGACTCATGACTCTCTCTTTGATTGACTCTGAGCTCCCTGTTTCTTGGCTTGATTCGAAAACTTCCCTCTAGACCTTTGATTCTCCTGTTTAAACTTGGTTTATTTGCTTATTCATGGGAACCCATGTTACTCTCCTTAAATCAGTAATTTCGAGTCCTTGATTCACTGATTTACTATATGCTGATTTTCGATTATTTCCATATTCTACAACTTTATTTTATTTTTTTACCTTATTTGGTTAACCGAGTATTTTACTGATACTTCACTAGTTGTTTCCTTAATTGAACCCTTATGTACTTACCCCTAATTGTCTATTTTGTACCTGATGTCCTACCTGATTTCTTTCCTTAAACATTTTCTGCCTATTATTGTTGGTTGATTACCCCTTAATTAAAGGAATACTTGCATTGATTTGATTCTGATTAGTACTTGGTTCCATAATTACTATACTAATGTGATTCTTGCCTTATTTTACATAATTTCAAACTACTATATATACACACTCTCTTGTTAACACAAACACGCAGACATTGGCTCACAAACTCTCTCTTTCATACTAAAAAGCTTTCTACTCTCTTTTGTGTCACATACTACTGTCTAAAGTCAGTCGGCTGCAAGTCAAGGCTAACTATTGGGTTCTCATTCACTTTGTGTTTACTATCTCCTTACTGGTGTGATTCTAATTTCAATTTAAGTCCCAAAACAACATGTTTCTCCTATTACTTCAATTTGTCATGTTTCTAATGTGCTTCTGTCTATGGTTTTGTTGTTCAACCTGCAATTAGCATGTCTACTTCACTGTCTTCTTTATTGCATGCTATATACCCCCTTAGTATCCCCTTCTAGTATGTCCCAATGTGACTATGTTTCTCTGATCCCTGGCATGCACATTCCTGTATGAAGTAAGTGGCTATCCTAAGCCTATTGATTCTGTATTAACTATACAGTTCATGCTATACTTTAAAAGCCTTGATCCCTATTAAAGGCTCATTTTATTATGTACCTATGTGCATCTATGTTTACTATATGCCATATGCTTACCCCAAACCCCATTACCCCTTAAGTGGTTGTGTGCACCTGTTTGACTCCATGTATTAAAGTGCTGATGAGCTTTTCTAGTTCTGTATTTGGTATGATTGATTGTTAGTCACCTTACCCTTTTCAAATTGTCTTATTTAATAACCCCCTGTGTTTTTTTACAAAACTATTTCAATCAAATATCTTTTTAATATTGTTTTCCTACTGAAACCTTTCAAACTATGTCAAACACTCTCACTCTACTCCTAAGTCACTAGGTTATGCCCCCTCCAGTGTGTGTACTGCCTTGGGATCCTCTTGAGAACCCTCTGAACTCTGGCATACTGAGGCTGGCCCTTCCACACTACACTCACTCAATTTGGTTACAAAGTCTAAGTGTGAGCACTATCCGGGATCCTTGAGATCCTTAGAGAACTTTGACGCACCTAGACGATGACATTGTCTATGGAATTTGGACATTTGAGGCTATTGGAGGCTTTGGAAATCTGGGCCTATTTGTAGGCTCCCTATAGAATAACTTCTTATTTTCTTATCTACTTGTGTAATTCATTCGGTATTGGCCAGTAATAATTTGTAAACGTATATTGGGGTTGGATAGTGAAAATAGGAGGGTAGCTATACATGTTATAGAATTCAAGGGGTAGAAACCATGCTTTAGGTTTATATTTCCTATATGCGCAATAGAACCATGTTTAGAACCAACATGTATAAAGCATATCATGTATTATAAACCATGCTCTTAGGTTTCATGTACACTGTTTTAGCATCTCATTTTTGACATTCTTGCTATCACTCAGAAATCTTGTTCTAGGATAAAGGGCATTAAAACAAAGATTACTACTCTTGCACACTTGGCAACGTACTCTACAATGCTGTAACCTTTCTATGCATTTAGAAATCATGCTATAGGAAATTCTACAATCATGTCGTGCATATTAGAAATCCGGTTTTAGGAATTCTGCATATAAATCACTGTACATTTATACATGCATATTAGATACCATGCTTTAGGATCTCATTCGTACTTGCTCAGTCATACCTAGAGTAAACTACTGATTACGGAAGATGTAAAAAAATATCTTCACATTTGATTATCCTGTTTCAAATAACTGGTAATAATCCATGTATTTTGTAACACTTAGAACAACATGATTGTAGGGCAAAATAACTTCTTCATCGCTCTAGTGGTAACAATTGTGCATAATCATATGCCTAGGTAAGTCTTAGGTAATCAACTCTTATAAACTAGGAACCTCCTCTTTATGTTTATTACTTAGTGATTAACATGCTTGAAATCAGTAGGCAAACAAATTATGGCCCTGCTTCTATGTTTATAAAATAAAACTGCATATCTCATGTTTTTTGATATTCGCCTAGACATCATGTCTTAGGATGTTGTTTAACAATATTGCCCTTATTTGAGTTTGAGTCGTACTGTTTACATGCATTATCTGTGGAGGTAAACTTGAGCCTCTAATTGCTTCTTTTCTAACTTATGTGCTAAGGTCCTACTTGTTCTTGCCTGTCGCCTAAGAATTTTCTCCTTTTAAGCACCTTAGGGGTCGTCTAGAACTTCCCAGATTTAGAGGTCCTAAAATACCTCCAGGGCCACAAGGAAGGGACGGGTAGTGCACTTATAGGCATCGCAAAGTTTACTAACGCGATTTAGTCTATGAACATAGGGTGGGAAGGGTAGATATGGGATATGATGACTACGCACTAATGTCACGTGTAGCCTCTTGTTGACGAGTGTTTACCGGATATTGTGTGGGGTGATCCTGTAGGCTAACCAACATAGGACCTCTACTTTCCCAAATCCCTTATGTTTAAAACTTTTTTTTATATGTATACAACTTGTTCAAAACCTTTGTCTTATTATACAACGTCCAATGTTCTTTCCTTGCAAATTATTTGATTCAACTACTTATCTGTTTATGGACTAATTCATAAATATAAGTTCGGTCGAGACCTACCATTGTGGACCGAGAGGGGTGCCTGATACCTTCCCCTCAAGGTTATTTCGAGCCCTTACCCTAATCTCTGGTAATGCAAACTAGTCTAAGAGTTAATCACTCTAGGTGCCCTAATGCACCATAATCCGTTAGGTGGCGACTCTTCTAATACCAAACTCCTAAAAAGAAATTAGTTATTACCCCTCATGAATGTCCAAACCCGGACTGAGGAGAAAAAGGGGCGCGTCACTTATGTTTAGGACCCAAATCATGTGATACTTGCGATATTTACACTCTACTTGCTAATTCAAATGCTTAAGTCATCTGGGAACTTGATAAAATAATTTTAAAAGGTCGAATCTCATTTACTTGAGCTTTGGACGGGTTACTTCACCGTTAATGAGAATTGATGTCTCCTTGAATATTAGCTTCTTAATAATTTTTGAATCGGTTATTTATAAAGTATATTCTCTTCTTGTTGACCGGGCCGAACACCTCGGTAATAGAATAGATGCATCTATGGTTCATGTCGTTCGACCTTCGGCAGTGCACAATTTATTTATTTGTATGTTGGATCAGGCTGTACGACCTCGGCATAAATATGCGTAATAATTCTCGAAGCCATCTATATTTGATAATATTTCATCGGTTTGAGAGATTGATTTGTTAAATGATGGAAATTAATTGGGATTTATTATTAGTGAAAGGATTATTCATTTATTCTTGTTTTTGCGTTTTTAGTTGTAATTATATCGTTCATGCTTAGTTATAATTCTATTATTTTATTTTTGGCCCATAAAATGTGTCGAAGTCGACCCCTCGTCACTACTTCTTTGAAGTTAGACTGGATAATTACTCGGTACGTGTTGTTTATGTACTCACGCTACACTTCTGCACTAATCGTGCAGGATCTGTGGCAGGTGCATCTGGATATCATTCCGGCTCACATCCTTGATTACTACAAGACTTAGCGGTGAGCTGCCTTCCAAGTCTGTTCTGCAGTAGCCGAAGTCTTTCTTTTGTTTTATTTTTCTGTCTATTTCATTTCAGACAGTAGTGTAGTAATTTTTTGTATATTCGACTAGTAGCTCATACACTTGTGATACCGGGTGTGAGAGACTTATGCTAGTATACAGTTCATGGTTTTGGGTCATTCTACTTATCTCACTGGCTTTCTAAAATTTTGATCTCTCATTTTTATTAAATTTTTACTTCCTATTTATGCACAAACTAATAATTAACTATTTCAAATTTCTAAAAGAAAGATCACAAAGTTAGTTCACTATTGGCTTACCTAGCAGTAACGTTGGGCGACATCACGACCTATAGGAGAAATTGGATCGTGACACCGCCGGAGCGTTGGAGGCAGAGAACGGCGGGAAGTAGCAACATTGCTCGTAGAGCCAACCACGAGGTTACTGTCATTTATGTTAACAACAAAACAAAAATAAAATTAATTAATGGTGAAGTATTTAAAAGCTTCAAACCAAATAACTTTAACATAAATGGATTAAATACCACGGTGAAGATTTTATTTCTTCAAATCGAAAATAAATGAGTAGAAAATCACAAAGATTTTAATCTCGTAATATCAACCAAGAAGTAGAAAATCCAAAGATTTTAGTCTCCAAACTAAGAGTAAAAATCACTAGAATTTGGTCTCCCACCAATAGAATATAAGATGAATACGGAAAAAATAAACAAGTTCCTTAAGCTTGTTAGCCTTCTATATTTGAAAATATATTCAAAAAATTGAAACAATGTAAGATGAATGCGGAAAAAATAAATAAGTTCCTTAAGCTTGTTACCCTTCTATATTTGAAAATATATTCAAAAAATTGAAACAATGTAAACCTAGATATGCAGAAGAACAGAATTAATTCGAGACCATTGAATTTTTTGTGTTTCCTCAATGAACTTAATCCTCTCCTGGTACCCGATGTTTAGGATTATTTTTTCTCTGGATAGAACGGATAACCTCACTGGTGTATCAGTACTTCAAACCCCAGTGACAACGAACGCAAAGAACAGCAGTAAATCACACTTACTCCTCTCTTTTCTGTTAAAACAATGCAGAACGAAGAAGGAGAAATCACAATTTTCATAAGAAAAATCTAAGGGAATAGTCTGCTATTTATAGCCAACATGTAAAGTTTAAACGAAGAGGTGCAACTCTTTAGAATGTTTGTTATGACTGTTTACGTAAAACGGTCATTACGTAAATGGCTATTTACTTAAAACAAAAACAGAAATCAAAACGCTGAGGAAAAAGAACGGCTAATTTAGATTAAAATAATATTACGTTAATCTTAATATTAATAAATAAATTTGGTCCAAAAAATTAATCAATCAATCGATTATTTGACCAAATCCAAATCCAAATCCAAATCCGAAACCGATTTGAGAGAGCGACGACGCGAGGCTTGCTTTCTTCTTAAATCTTTAATAGTTAGAAGAAGAGCCATTGTATATATACCCATCAAAAGTTTTTTCCTCCAAATCCGAAGCCGAAACCGAGCCAAGCTAGGGACAACGACGACGACGTGAGGCTTGCCTTCATCTTAACTCTTTAAGAGCTAGAAGAAGAGCAATTGTATATATACCAATCAAAAGTCTTTTCCTCCTCTAATATGGGACAATGTCTCTTTGCCAAGGAGGGAAAATTAAAATTTTATTTCTTCCTCCATTTCTCATTCATCCTCTTTTAAGCTTTAAGAAGCTTAAACCCAACAATGACTAGATTATGAATCTTAATAAGAAAAAAGGCTAGCACAAAATGATATTTTTGATACAGAGAAAGTTTTTCCGTGTATATTTGATGATCCAATTGGAACAACTTTTATAGCGGCGAAAAGAGAACTGTCCCCCGAGTTTTGAGCTAGCACGCCAGTGGATTATGGATTTTTGATAGTGGCTTCTATTTCGACATAATGTAGGTATCCATAATCTAGGAATAAAGTTGACTGAGTCTCCGAACTAATTATTCGACCACCCCTCGGATTCTTGACCCTTCGATGGCCACACCTCGGAATTTTTCGAATTCGGCAACAGGTCCTGTCACTTGATTTCTAGGTCTATATTGCCACATGAGACTTTTCGGTCAAACCGCTGGAGAGGGAAATTTTGCCATACAATTACTGTTATACATTGATTAGAAACGAAACATTACTTAGCTAAAAGTTATTGCGATGAATTGTTCCAGAAAAAAATGGTGTATCCAGATTGGTCAAGTGAAATTTTGTCTTCTCCTCGTTTGATGTGTGACACATCTAGTACTTCAATTATACTAAAACAAGGACAATAACAAGATTGAACAAGACATGTTATATGACTTTAATATTAAATATTTGAACATAAATAAATATTTCAATAGGCAAAAGGGAATGCATCCGAATTTGATGTTGGAGCAGGTAGGATTTGACTTTATTTAGAGTAATAATTAAGAATGCATTCTAATAACCATTGGGTAAATGAAACGTTGCTTGAAGAACGTCAAGAATTTACTAGTTCAAAGATTGAGAAATAATGACACATTGTAAATTTCTAGAATAATTATAAGCATTACTTAAAACTTATGCAAATAGATAGTCTATTTTAGTTTGATTATCTATTATGTTTTCTAATCATACTGAAGATGAAACAATTTCAATTCAAAGGATGACTTATCTACCACAGACTTGTCAATTTTTTAGACATTTACCGTAAAAGAATTTCGTGTAGACTTCTTGTGATTCTGGGTTGATTTGGTCAAAATCACTTTTGAAATATGATCTAGAAATCTTTTACACTGTTTTGCTGTCTTTTGGAGTTCATTTTGCCGTTTTCCTTGAGAATGTCTGATTATGCTAAAAGTAAAAGCGCACTAATAATCTTTAAGTTTTACCCAGTAAATATTTAATCCTTCAATATTTGGTAAAAAGATGGACCTTAAACTATTGAAATGTAGCAATTCTTGCATGGGAGCTGCCAGGTTTAATTAATACTAAGTTACACTTTTTATAACCATATGGCATTTGGAATACATCGACCTGACTAATCCAGATTTGTCTTACATAAGGATTATGAAAGGAGGAATCGCTATCTACAAGGGGGCTTTCCATTCCTAGACCTTAATCCAAACCCTTTGATTAAAGGTGAAAAAATCTCGCGCATCCTACCATACTCCTTTGGTATAAAGCACCGTTGAATATTACAAAGAAACTTCGAATTGGTTTTTGATCATTTCGAGAAGAAATATAACTACGTTGCTCTTACGTGTGATAGCGAGCATGCATGCACTTGTCTCTTGCGTGCATATCTTGCAAAACACGTAATACAATACTCAGACTATTGATAACTTCTTTCTCAAATTATATATGCATCACTAATAATACATCATCGTATTATTTATCAAAAACAAGCTGATCAATTAAGTTATCATTTACCTCGTGATATGACTCCACCTCTATCACTACCCCAACGTTCTGTAATCAGGATTTAACAAAAAGGCTCCTTTGGTACAGGAATTAAGAAAATAATCTCCGATAAAATTCGGTATTATTTTATATTGCATTTGGTTGGAATTTTTTACTCGGTATATATTTTGTTTTAATTTAATGCTCTAAAAACCCATAAAAAACTAGGATTATATGCGTAATCATTGTAGAAAAATTCGGCAAATTACATACTTATCTGCAACAGATGTTTATATACACTAACCAAGCATTTTCATTTTAGTTAGCAACTAATAATTAAACTTAGAATATATATATCACTTAACTATAATTAAATAATTATAAATATGTATATGAAAAACATATTTTTTGCATACACTAATTTGCTGTAAACATCAAATGCGAATGTGTTCTTACTGTATAATTGCTACATAATTTTGCACACGAACCAAAATGACTCCTAAAGGGCTTACCGTAAGAACTTATACATTTCGGGGTTGTTAGTTTTGTGAGATAAAGAATAATAATCGTGGAATAGACTATAAGATTATTTGGTCACAATTAATTATTCGGGGAGTAGTTATACTATACTATACATCACGATCTAAACCGATGGGTCGCGACGGGCACCCGATACCTTACCCAATTGAGTACCAATGTAACATGTCTTTCTTATCACTGTAAGCACGTAATTTTTGACCTGCCACTTTCTCAAGCTACTTGTCACGACCCGGATTGCCCACCCTCACGAGTCGTGATGGCACTTACTAATGTGAGCTAGCCAAGCCATTCCTTTGAATTAATTTACCTTTTTACCAATTTTATTCTCTTTACCATTATATAAAACAATAGCGGATAAACAGCGAAAATTTAGAATAAGCAGAAGAAAACAACAAAAATATCTGAATATGTATTTATTACAATAGTTTAAGCCTTAATCACGCAGAACTGGTGTCACAGTACCGCAGACGGTCTAAGACTGCTAAATACAAGGTCTGAAAATAAAAGACACACTGTTTCTGAAACAAATAGATGAAACAAGAAATAAAGGATAGAGGAGATGCCAGGTCCTACGGGCACCTGCAGGTCTACCTTGGATCTCCGCGTGGACAGAAGGTAGGCACCAAACTACGGTCCAAGAGCTGCTCCGGGATCTGCATATAGTGCAGAGTGTAGTATCAGCACAACTGACCCCATGTGCTGGTAAGTGTCTAGCCTAACCTCGGCGAAGTAGTGACGAGGCTAGGACCAGACTACCAAATAAACCTGTGCAATTCAAATATATACAGCGGAAAAGAAGTACAGAAGTAAATAGTCAAGTATTGGGGTAGCATGCTATGGGGGAGATATCAATTCAGGATAGAAAGTCAACAGGTATTTGAAAGAAACAATATATTTCGAATAACCACAAAGAACCAGAAATCAATAAGTGCATGACATCACCCTTCGTGCTTTTACTCTCGTCCTCACCCAAGCAATCAAGTAATGAAAATGTGCACGGCATCACCCTTCGTGCTTTTACTCTCATCCTCACCATAAAATTAATATAATCGACACGGAATGGTACATCGTACGACACGACATCACCATTCGTTCTTTACACACTTTCCTCACAAATCATATACGTCATCACCCTTCGTGCTTTAACACTCTTTCCTCACAAAATTAATACACGGCATCTCCCTTCGTGCTTTAACACTTTTTCTTCACAAAAACAATAATCACAAACAAGAGGTCAAGGGAATAAATGAAATTACAATAAGAATCCCAGCAAGGGAACAACATCAATAACATCAACATCACGATAAGGGAGATAACAAATAAAACAACAATGTCCCGGCAAGGGAGGTAACATAATGATCTCTTCTCTTTTTCACTTTTACTACACAATTCACTTCACAACTCGAGCCAATGCTCTAAAGGTTCAATTATCACTTATACATTCATTTCTCATTATACAACTTGAGCCAACACTCCTGAAAGTTCAAGTCTCACAATTACTTCCACAAACTTTGCCCAACAATAGAAATCATCAATCAAGGCATGAAAAATACAACGAAGTCATAATAACCACAGTATAAGCTCACGGGCATGCTTGACACCAACTTATAGATACTTGTCATCATGCCTATTCGTCGTACTCAACATATACCACATAGCAAATAGGACTCGACTCCTAATCCCTCAAGGTAAGGTTAGACCAAACACTTACCTCAAAGCCAAGAGCACAATCAAGCTCCAACTACCGCTTTACCTCTTGGTTCCACTTCCAACTCGCTTGTATCTAGCCACAATTTACTTAATAACATTAATAAATGCTAAATATACCAATTGTAATGCATGAAAATAGGTTTTCTAGTTTTTTCCTAAAAAAGTCAAAAAAATCGCCCCCAGACCCACATGGTCAAAACCCGAGGTTCGAACCAAAACCCGATTACCCATTCACCCTCGAGCCCGGATATATAATTAGTTTTGGAATCCGACCTCGATTTGAGGTCTAACTCCCCAAATTGCAATATTCTTAGGGTTTTCCCAAAGTTCCCAATTCCACCATGAAAACCCTAGATGCTAGGATGAAATCTTGTAAAAAGAAGTTAAGAAGTAAAGAAAATGAGTTAGAAATCACTTACCAATGTTTTGGAGAAGCAAAGTTGTTTGAAAAATCGCCTCTTATGTTTTTGAGGTTTTGAAAAATAAAAAATAACTGAAAATTCCTTCTTAATATACCTCTCCTAGACCCCCTGTGCGGATCATACAAAATCTAGTGTGGCCGCACAGCTCTCCATGTGGACTGCAGTGACAGGCTTTAGTATTTTGGCCATAACTTTCTCTGCAGATGTCCAAATTGTGATTTCTTTACCTTGCTGGAAACTAGATGCGAAGAGCTACAATTTCGTGTTTGAATCATCTCATAATTCCTTGTAGATAAAAAGATATAAGCTTCCTACATCGGACCAGTGAAACTGTGCGCCCCGCACAAAATCGAGTGCGGCCGCACAGCCCCCACCGCGGACAGCACCAAAACCAATGCGGTCACCACTGGCGGGTTCAGAGATTTGCCCTTCTCTGAACCTGCAACATCCATGTTTTAAGCCTAAGACATCCCGGAACCTACCCGAAACTCACCCGAGCCCTCGGAACTCCAAACCAAGTGTGCATACCAACTCAAGGACATCATATGGACCTACTCGTGAGATCACATCATCAAAGTAACATGTAAAATCATGAATTAATCCTCAA
Organism: Nicotiana sylvestris; assembly: GCF_000393655.2. Lineage (NCBI taxonomy): Eukaryota > Viridiplantae > Streptophyta > Magnoliopsida > Solanales > Solanaceae > Nicotiana > Nicotiana sylvestris. Next base: position 37,017,911 of record NC_091061.1, read on the forward strand.
AACTGAAAATTTTCATCAAGAACTCTTAAAGTTCATAACTCTTCAACCGGAAGTCCAACTCACGTCAAATAAACTCCGTTTTTCACCAAATTTCACAGTTACCTTTCAAATACTATAACAAGTTTGTACTGGACTCTGGAACCAAAATACGAGCCCGATAACAATGGTTACAAACATTAATTCTTTTCTTCATTTCTTAGATATTCAGTAAAATAATTTCTTTTAAAAATTGATTTCTAAGGCTTGGGACCTCGGAATTTATTTCCGGACATACGCCCAAGTCCCATATTTTACTGTGGACCTCCCGGGATCGTCGGAACACTGATCTGAGTCCGTTTGCTTAAAATGTTGACCAATGTCAACCATAATCAAATTTTAACTCTAGAAATATATATTTCTCATATTTTCACATAGAATGATTTCCGGATATAAGTTCGGACCACGCACGTGAATTAAGGTGAGGTAAAAAGGAGGTTTTTAGGCCTAGAAACACTGAATTCACTTGCAACTCAAGTGATGATCACATTCTCCACCTCTAAAACAAATGTTCGTCCTCGAACAGACATAAGAAGGAAGTACTTGAGTAGGGAAAAAGATGGGGATAACGGCTCCTCATATCAGACTCAGACTCCCAGGTCGATGCCTCAGCAGGCTGACCTCTCCACTGAACACGAACAGAGGGAAAACTCTTCGATCTCAACTGATGAACCTGCCGGTCTAGAATAGCTACCGGCTCCTCCTCATAAGACAAGTCCTTGTCCAACTGGAAAGTGTTGAAATCTAACACGTGGTGTTGAAATCTAACATGTGGGATGGATCGCCGTGATACTTCAAAAGCATTGACACATAAAACACTGGATGCACGACTGATAAGCTGGGCGGCAACGCAAGTCTATAAGCCACCTCTCCCACTTGATCAAGAATCTCAAACGGGCCAATGAACCTAGGGCTAAGCTTGCCCTTCTTCCCAAATCTCATCACACTCTTCATAGGAGACACTCGAAGCAATACCCGCTCACCGACCATGAAAGCCAAATCACGAACCTTGCGGTCAGCATAATGCTTTTGCCTGGACTGAGCTGTACGAAGCCTATCCTGAATAATCCTGACCTTGTCCAAGGCATCCTGAACCAGATCCGTACCCAACAACGTAGCCTCTCCCGGCTCAAACCATCCAACTGGAAACCGACACCGCCTACCATATAAAGCCTCATAAGGAGCCATCTGAATACTCGACTGGTAGCTGTTGTTGTAGGAAAACTTTGCTAAAGGCAAAAACTGATCCAACGAGCCTCCAAAGTCAATGACACAAGCTTGGAGTATATCCTCCAAAATCTGAATGGTCCGCTCAGACTGTCCGTCCGTCTGAGGATGAAATGTTGTGCTCAACTCAACCTATGTGCCCAACTCTCGCTGAACTGCTCTCCAGAAATGTGAGGTAAACTGCATACCTCGGTCCGAGATGATAGACTCGGGCACACCATGAAGACAAACAATCTCCGAGATATAGATCTCAGCTAACCTCTCGGAAGAATAAGAGACTACCAAAGGAATGAAGTACGCTGACTTGGTTAGCCTATCAACAATAACTTACACTGCATCGAACTTCCTCTGAGTCCGTGGGAGTTTAACAACGAAGTCCATAGTGATCCCACTTCCAATCGGGAATCTCAATCTTTTGGAACAAACTACCAGGCCTCTGATTCTCAAACTTAATCTACTGACAATTCAAACACTGACCCACAAATGCTACGATATCCTTCTTCATTCTCCGCCACCAATAATGCTGCCACAAATCCTGATACATCTTTGCGGCACCAAGATGAATAGAGTACCGGGAGCTATGGGACTCCTCTAAAATCAACTCTCGGAGTCCATCCACATTAGGCACACAAACTCGACCCTGAAATCTTAAAACTCCATCATCATCTAAGGTAACTTGCTTGGCACCTCCGTGCTGCACCGTGTCTCTAAGGAAACACAAATGGGGATCATCATACTGCCGATCACGGATACGCTCCAATAAAGAAGAACGAGCGACCGTGCAAGCTAACATACAACTGGGCTCAGAAACATCAAACCTCATGAACTAATTGGCCTAAGCCTGAACATCCAAAGCAAGCGGTCTCTCACCGACCGGAATATAAGCAAGACTACCCATACTGGCTGACTTCTTACTCAGAGCATCGGCCACCACATTAGCCTTTCCCGGATGATATAAGATGGTGATATCATAGTCTTTCAACAACTCCAATCACCTTCTCTGCCTCAAATTCAACTCCTTTTGCTTGAACAAATACTACAGACTCTTGTGATCCGTGAACACCTCACATGCCATACCATACAGATAATGCCTCAAAATCTTCAACGCGTGAACAATGGATGCTAACTCCAAATCATGTACCGGATAATTCTTCTTATGAATCTTCAACTGCCACGAAGCATAAGCAATAACCTTGCCATCCTGTATCAACATCGCACCAAGCCCAATACGAGATGCATCACAATAAATTGTATATGGCCCTGAACCTGTGGGCAAAACCAACACTAGCGTCATAGTCAGAGCTGTCTTGAGCTTCTAAAAGCTCGCCTCACACTCGTCCGACCACCTGAACTGGGCACCCTTCTGGGTCAATCTGGTCATCGGGGCTGCGATAGATGAAAACCCCTCCACAAACCGATGGTAGTAGCCTGCCAATCCCAAGAAACTCTAAATCTCTATAGCTGATGCTGGTCTAGGCCAGTTCCTGAATGCCTCAATCTTCTTCGGATCAACCTGAATACCCTCTGTTGATACAACATGACCCAGGAATGCCACTGAACTCAACTAGAACTCACACTTAGAAAACTTGGCATACAACTGACTATCCTTCAAGGTCTGAAGGACCACTCTAAGATGCTGCTCGTGCTCCTCCCGGCTGCAGGAATATATCAAAATATCATCAATGAAGACTATCACGAACGAATCCAAATAAGGCCTAAACACTCGGTTCATCAAATCCATAAAAGTCGCTGGGGCATTTGTCAACCCGAATGACATCAAAAAGAACTCATAATATCTATACCGAGTGCGGAAAGCTATCTTAGGGACATCAGATGCCCTAATCCTCAATTGACGGTAGCTAGATCTTAAGTCAATCTTCCAAAATACCTTGGCACCCTAAATCTGATCAAACAAATCATAAATCATTGGCAATGGGTACTTATTCTTGATTGTAACCTTGTTTAACTGCCAGTAATCAATACACATACTAATCGAACATCCTGCTTCTTAACAAACAACACTGGCGCACCCCAAGGTGAAATACTGGGTCTAATGAAACCCTTCTCAAGCAAGTCTTACAACTTCTCCTTCAACTCTTCAACTCAAGAGGGGTCATACGATACAGCGGGATAGAAATGGGATGATTGCCCAGGGCCAAATCAATGCAAAAGTCGATATCCGTGTCGGGTGGCACACCCGACAGATCTAAAGGGAATACCTCAGGAAACTTACGAACAACGGGCATAGAATCAGTAGATGGAACCTCAACGCTAGAATCACGAACATAGGCCAAATAGGCCAAACACCCCTTTTTCGACCATATGTCGAGCCTTCACATACGAGATAACATTGTGGGTAGAATGACCAAGAGTCCCTCTCCTTTCTAAACAAGGTAAACCCGGCAAGGCTAAGGTCACAGTCCAAGATAGCGTTGTAAGGTGATAACTAGTCCATCCCCAAAATGACATTGAAATCAATCATGTCTAGAAGAAGCAAATCTACAAGAGTGTCAAGACCCTCAATCACAACTATACATGAACGATGGACTCAATCTACCTCAATAGAATCACCCACTGGTGTAGACACATAAACAGGAGAACTCAAAGAATCACTAGGCATGACCAGATACAGTGCTAAATAAGATGACACATACGAGTATATAGACCCTGGATCAAATAACACTGAAACATCTCTATCACAAACCAGAACCGTACATGTGATAACTGCATCGGAAGCCTCAGCCTCGGGCCTGGTTGGAAAAGCATAACATCGGGGCTGGGGCCCACCACCCTGAACTACATCTCTGGGGAGACCTACTGCTGGCTGGCCTCCACCTCTAGCAGCTTGAGCTCCACCTCTAATACCTTTACCTCTACCTCTAGTACCCTACTACCACCTCTAACTGGTTAGGCGGGCTGTGGAACACTCGGTGCCTGAACTATAGCACAGGAACCCTGATGTTGAGAGCTACTCGGTGCTCGAGGGCAAAACCTAGCAATGTGACCCGTATCACCACAAGTGTAACAAGCCCTTGGCTGCTGAGACTGCTGACTCTGACGACCGGAATAACCACCCCAAAAACTCTGAAGAGGTGGTGCACTGATCGGAGCTGGTGGTGCACTGTAGGACTATTGATCAGAATACTGTATCTGAGGACCACGGCCACCTGAAGTACCATGAGAAACCTAGAGTGATGACTGAAAAGGCCTAGGAGGATGGCCTCTACCATACGGATCCCTACCTCCAGAGGAGGTACCACTGAATCGGCCTAAATGACGAGGCCTCTTGTCAGACCCCTGACCACCTCCCTACGACAGAACCATCTCAACTCCTGGAAATATATCTCACTCCCACTCTCCCTAGCCATCTGAAGATGAATTGGTTGAATAAGTCTATCAATGAACCTCCTCACCCCCTCTTTCTCGGTGGGAAGTATGATAAGAGCATGACGACCCAAGTTGATGAATCTGATCTCATACTGGGTAACAGTCATAGAACCCTGCTGGAGACGCTCAAACTGCCTCTAATAGGCCTCTCTCTGAGTGATGGGGAGAAACTTCTCCAGAAATAGTTAAGTAAACTGCTCCCAAGTCAAAGCTGGCGATCCGGCTGGTCTAGCCAAACAGTAATCTCTCCATCAAGTCTTGGCAGATCCAGACAAGCGAAAAGGAATAAAATCAACCCCATCGGTTTCAACTATCCCCATGTTCCTGAGAACCTCATGACAACTGTCTAGATAATCCTGGGGATCCTCAGAAGATGCACCGCTGAAAGTAGTAGTGAAGAGCTTGGTGAACTTATCCAGACTCCACAGGGCATCAGCAGACATAACTGCTCCATCACCGGTCTAAGCCACCACACCCGGCTGAACTACTCCAACTGGCTGAACTACTGGAGTCTGGAAATGGGGAGCTACTTGCTCCATAGTGCGAGTAGCAGGAGTTTGGGCTCCTCCTCCAGCCTGAGAGACGGCTGGTGCTACAGGAAGCAAACCTGCCCGGGTGACACTCTCCATAAGGTCCACTAGACGAACCAGAGCATTCTGGAGTAATAGGGTAGCAATAAACCCCTCTAGGACCTGAGCTAGGCCCACCAGAACTGCTGGGGCCGGCACCTCATCATCAAAGTCAACTTGAGGCTCCACCGGTGGTGCTGCTATTCTGGGCTGAGCTCTGCCCCTACCTCGTCCTCTAGCACGGCCTCGGCCTGACCCTCTGCCCCTCGTGGGAGCTGCTGCTAGGGGCTCGGGCTACTGGTCAGTGGATGAGGAAGCACATGTTCTCAATTAGCATTGAGAAACCAAACCGCACGATAGGAAAGAATAAATGTGGAATTTTCCTAACTCAGTAGCCTCTGGTAGATAAATACAGACGTCTCCGTACCGATCTCTCAGATTCTACTAATGAAAATGTGCACGACATCACCCTTCATGCTTTTACTCTCATCCTCACCATACAATCAATATAATCGGCACGGAATGGTACACCGTGCGGCATGACATCACCCACCGTGCTTTACACTCTTTCCTCACAAATCATACAAGGCATCGCCCTTCGTTCTTTAACACTCTTTCCTCCCAAAAATAATACACAGCATCACCCTACGTACTTTAACACTCTTTCCTCACAAAAACAATAGTCACAAATAAGAGGGCAAGGGAATAAATGAAATTACAATAAGAATCCGGCAAAGGAACAACAACAATAACATCAACATCCCAGCAAGGGAGATAACAAATAAAGCAACAATGTCGCGGCAAGGGAGGTAACATAATGATCTGTTCTCTTTTTCACTTTTACTTCACAATTCACTTCACAACTCGAGCCAATGCTCTAAAGGTTTAATTATCACTTATACTTTCATTTCTCATTATACAACTCGAGCCAACACTCCTCAAAGTTCAAGTGTCACAATTACTTCCACAAACTTTGCCCAACAATAGAAATCATTAATTAAGGCATGAAAAATACAACAAAGTCATAATAACCACAATATAGGACTCACGGGCATGCTTGACACCAATGTATAGATACTTGTCACCATGCTTATACGCCGTACTCAACATATACCACATAGCAAATAGGAATCGTCTCCTAATCCCTCAAGGTAAGGTTAGACCAAACACTTACCTCAAAGCCACGAGCACAATCAAGCTCCAACTACCGCTTTACCTCTTGGTTCCACTTCCAACTCGCTTGTATCTAGCCATAATTTACTTAATATTAATAATAAATGATAAATATACCAATTCTAATGCAAGAAAATAGGTTTTCTAGTGTTTTTCTCAAAAAGCCAAAAATCGCCTCCGGGCCCACATGATCAAAACCCGAGGTTCGAACCAAAATCTGATTACCCATTCACCCCCAAGCCCGAATATATAATTGGTTTTGGAATCCGACCTCAATTTGAGGTCTAACTCCCCAAACTTCAATATTCTTAGATTTATCCCAAAGTTCCCAATTCCACCATGAAAACCCTAGATGCTAGGATAAAATCTTGTAAAAAGAAGTTAAGAAGTAAAGAAAATGAGTTAGAAATCATTTATCAATATTTTGGAGAAGAAAGATTATTTGAAAAATCACCTCTTATGTTTTTGGGGTTTTGAAAAATGAAAAATAACTGAAAATCCCGTCTTAATATACCTCTCCCAGACCCCCTGTGCGGACCGTACAAAAACGAGTGCGGCCGCACATCTCTCCATGTGGACTGCAGTGACATGCTTTAGTATGTTGGCCATAACGTTCTCTACAGATGTCCAAATTGTGATAACTTTACCTTTTTGGAAACTACACACGAAGGTCTACAACTTTCATGTTTGAATCATCTCAAAATTCTCTGTAGATCAAAAGATATAAGCTTATGAAGTCGGACCAGTGAACCTGTACGAACAACACAAAATCGAGTGCGGCCGCATAGCCCCCACCGCGGACAGTACCAAAACGAATGCGTTCACCACTGGCGGTATCAGAGATTTACACTTCTCTGAACCTGCAACATCAATGTTTTAAGCCTAAGACATCCCGGAACCTACCCGAAACTCACTCGATCCCTCGGAACGCCAAACCAAGTGTGCATACCAACTCAAGGACATCATATGGACCTACGCGTGTGATCACATCATCAAAATACCATGTAAAATCATGAATTAAACCTCAAAACTCAATATTTTAATCAAGAACTCTCAAATAATATAACAAGTTTGTATCGGGCTCCAGAACCAAAATACGGGCCCGATAACAATGGTTTCAAACATTAATTCTTTTCTTCATTTCTTAGATAATTCAGTAAAATAATTTCTTTCAAAAATTAATTTCTAAGGCTTGGGACCTCGGAATTCATTTCCGGTCATACGCCCAAGTCCCATATTTTACTGCGGACCTCCCGGGATCATCAGAACACGGATCCGGGTCCGTTTGCTCAAAATGTTAACAAAAGTCAACCATAATGAAATTTTAACTCTAGAAATTTCTATTTCTCATATTTTCGCATAGAAGGCTCTCCGAATATAGGTCTGGACCACGCACGTGAATCAAAGTGAGGTAAAAGGAGGTTTTTAGGCCTCGAAACACTGAATTCACTTGCAACACAAGACACTACTCTAGTATTTTATACATATTTAGTTGAGTCTATTCTTCCTAGGATTTTAATTTATATTATTTTTATTTTTTATTATTTTAATATGCAAAAAGCAAAAATAGTATCATTTTATCTTATTATAAATTTTTATTTTTCTTAAGGTCATTAGTATATTTATAGTAGTGCTATCATATTTTTACCACGATTATTATATTTTCCTCTGCTTTTATTTTAATTATATTCTTTGTAAATACCAAAAATAGTTTCACTTTTAATATTTAGTTTTACTTTATTAATATTTTCTAATTAAGTTAGAGTGATCTTATATTTTTATAAGTACTTTAAATTATTTTTAGGAGAAGGTTTGGGCTTTTAGTTAATGAATTTTTAGTTTTCTAAGAGTTGAATAACCCGAAATTGGGCCAATTGGAAGCTCATTTTCAAATTTTAGTAACCCAACAAGACGAAAACCCATTCTTCCCAATCTTTTTTAGTCCAAACCCTTTTCTCACCCATCAAACCCCTTCATTTAATACAAATCATTCATTTATCTTCATCCAATGGTCCATGTCCTCCCAACCCAATGTAACGACCCGATTGGTAGTTTTGAGTATTTGCACTTTTCTCGATAGTTTACGGGCGTGAGTAGCTCCGTATGATGTATTTTGACTTATGTGAATCATCGGTTTTGGTTTTCAGGTTGTTTGGGACTGATTTAGAAGAATGATTCTCAACTAGGGAACTTTAAATTTGAAAGAGTTGACCGAGATTGACTTTTAAATATTTGACCTCGGATTGGAATTTTGATGGTTCCACTAGGGCAATTTTGTACTTAGGAGCGTGTCCGGATTATGATTTGACGGTCCATAGTTGAATTTGGTTCGAAATGGCGAAGGTTGGGTTTTTTTGGAAAGTTTGACCGAGAGTGGACTTTTTGATATTAGGGTCGAATTTCAATTCCGAAAGTTGGATCAGGCCCGTAATTTCAAATGTGACTTGTGGGTAAAATTTAAGGACAATCGGACATGATTTGATAGGTTTCAGCATCGGTTGTGGAAGTTTGAAGTTTCAAGTTTATTGATTTTTGGACTGAAGTGTGAGCCGTTTCGATCTTATTATGTGTGTTTTGAGGCCTCGAGTAAGTTCGTGTTTTGTCTTGAAACTTTTTGGTATGTTTGGACGTGGTCACGAGAGGCTCGTGTGAGTTTCTAATAGGTTTAGGTTGTGTTGCGCTCGTTTTTTATTTTGTTTCGACGTTGTTTTTTCAAGTATAAATGGTACTACATTAAGCAAATCAGCTCCAATTTCTATTTTTATTGAAGCATTAGATCCGTATCGCAATTACAGAGTCATATCAAAAAGAATCATCGAATTTGGACATCGTACGAGGAGTTTATGGTCATTTTACTAAGAATTACATTGCTAGATTTTTCAGATTAATTACGAAATTGCCACTGACTGAGTATTTAAAAATCTGCACTATTTTCAAATATTGAAACCAACATATATCCTTCAATATAAGGTCAAATGGAGTGATTCAAGAGCCTAACTTGACTAGATTATCTGGCACAAGAAACGAGGCAAAATAGTGTTAAAATGAGGGTTTTGTTCATTTAACATATTTTGAGTTGGGGAGCTTGGAATTGGGTAATTTTTTAAGAAATTTTCACCATATGAATTGGGGTATGTGTTCTCTACTCGGTTTTGGTTATATTCCATGAATCTATCTTTGATTTTAGCTTTTGGTTGATGAATTTTAAAGAGGAAATTGAGGGTTTTGGCCTAAAGTTTCATAGTATGAATTTTTGAGTTTTGAACATCGATCTAGAGTTGGAATTAAGTGAAACTAGTATGGTTGGACTTATTGAATTAGTTGTCGAATTTTGTGAGTTTTGTTGGGTTCCGAGGCGTGGGCCCGGGCGTGTTTTTTTTTGTTTTTCAGATTTGGGATTTGATTTAGGATTTGATATTTATCATTTGGAATTATTTCCTTGGGTTTTATTTTATCTATTTGAGTTGCTTTTAGCTATCTTTGAGCCGTTTGGAGGTCACTACACGTGTGATGGCATTTTTGGAGTATCGCTTGGCTTGCTCGGTATTTTTATTGGCTTGTTCGATATAAGTGTTTTGCCTAATATTATTGAGGGAATTTTTCCTCCTATTTGTCATTGTTTGCTACATGCGGGGGTGATGCATATATGAGGTGATAAGCGTATATATATGTGTCAGGGTTAATCATGCTTTGGGGGGGGAGGGGGGAGGAGGGTGGATTATATTACATTTGTGTTTGTAGAATTTCGTGACCTTCTTGCTTCATAAATTACTTGACTTATAGATATTGAGAACATAGTATTAAATGTTAGAATTGAGATGTAGCCTAATATAATTTGATCAAATTTGATAGAATTATGAGAATACATTGATGCGTCTAATTCGGTCATCTCTATGCATAATCATTAATATATTGCTACGGCCGATATTTTGAGATACTAGATTCCATACTTGTGTTGTTGATAAATTGTGGGATTTGTGGAAGTACTTGAATTATACGGCCTTTAAAGGTTCATTGAATCATTGTTGGCTTGTAAAGTAGTGATTGAGAATTTGTTTGGAATATTCGTTGAACACTCTCCTCGATGTTATTTATACTTCCTGCCTTGCCATTTTATTGATATTCATATGCTTGGTAAGGAAGAGTGTTAAGCACAAAGGGTGATGCCGTGACATTTTATATTCATTATCATGTGAGGAAGAGTGTAAAGCACAAAGGGTGATGCTTTCCATTTTATATTCATTATCATGTGAGGAGGAGTATAAAGCACGAAGGGTAATGTCGTGCCATGTTATTAAGAGAAAAAGCACGAAGGGTGATGTCGTGCCATATTATTTGAGAGTAAAAGCACGAAAGGTGATGCCGTGACATTTCATTTATATTGTTTTGATTGTGTGTTATCGTGGGGTCATGGAACGATGGGTATTTCCGTGCAAGCGAGGATGAGGGACATGTATTATGTTTGATATCAGTCTTCCGTGTATGCATTCATGTCTTTACCTTGAACTATTATTGACATAATTATAGATCTAATGTGACTTGTTGCTATTGTTCTGTCATTGATCTCTACTTCAATTGTTGTTGTGTTGCTCAAACTTTTTACTTGCTTAACTTGCAAATACCATGCTTATTTTCTGCTTTTATAATTATACTCATGTTATATCTATTCTGTTGCACTTTAGTGTATGCCTTCTACCATGTTAGCCATTCATTCCCTTACCTGTCAACTTGTAAAAATCATGTATTTCAGTCTTATTTATTATATTTGTACTTAGGCCTCCAATATGCTAGTTAATTGAAGCTGATATTCTTTGTTTTCCAATTGTTGTTATTACTCATGTGCTTTTTGCTTAGTCTTTTACTGTTGCCCACATGTGTATCCTTGTCCATTGTTGTACTTGCGTATTTCCTACTTTGTAATTCCTGTTATTGATATTTCTATCATCTGGTTGATTCTGTTACTCGTACATTTGGTAGGATGAGTTGAATACACGAAGGGTGTTGCCATGCTAATTGATTTGCCACAAATAAATTTTATATATATATACATGGTGAGGCAGAGATAGAAGCACGAAGGGTGTTACCATGCCGTTTGACGTGATATCTTGGATATACTTCTTATACCAGGAAAGATTGTAAATCTACTAATGTGATTCCTTTTAGTAATTGTTGATTGTCTCGCAGAGTTGTATACGGTACTTTTATCTATTTTGCTTTGAACTGCTTTTACTGTTAATCTAATGTACAAGTTATAAAATAAGCATATTTTAACTAAACGCCTCGTCACTACTTTAACAAGGTTAGACAAAATACATACTAGTACATGGAGTCAGTTGTACTGATACTATACTTCTGTATGATGTGTACAGATTTCTGAAGTTGAGCTGTTGGTGATGTCAGGTGTTGATTCTAAAGATGTTCACACATTCCGGATATAGCTACCTCTTGTCCTTGGTAGTTTAGGTTTTGTTATCTATTTATGTATCTTTCAAATAGAACATGTATTTATTCATACTAGCTTTGAAAATTCCAAGTCTTAGAAGTTCATGAGTCATACTACCAGGTCTTGGATAAATTTGTAAATGTTCAGTTATCTATTCTCTATTTTCTTATAATCTCATATGAGTGATTTTTATCTATTAGTTGGCTTACCTAGCGGGTTGAGTTAGGTGCCATTGCGACTGGTGATTTTGTGTCGTGACAAAGTGGTATCAGAGCACTAGGTTCGTATGTTCTACAAGTCATGAGCAAGTGTCTAGTAGAGTTCTGTGGATCGGTGTGATGACGTCCAGACCTATCTTCGGGAGGCTAAATGACATTTAGGAAAATTTTCCTTTCTTCTTTCCTTATCGTGCGGACTTGTTTCAACTTGAAACCTACGACTTTGACTCTTCTTGATCGGTCATATGTGATATTGTGCACTTAGTATTCGCTATGTGTCGATGCTCGGTGATGTTGCGGATAGATTACGGCGGGTTATGCATGCTTGATTATCATCGCGATGTGTTGTCTATCCTCAGAAGCAGATGCAGTGTTAAATCTTCTAGTCGTTCATTTGGGGTATGAGGCGGGTTCATATGTCTAGTTGGTAAGCGCAGATTTGGAAAGGTTGGCTGGTAGCCTAGCTATTGTGATTAAGTAAGTTCATGGCAAGGTGTAGATTTGAGTATAACCAGTGGGCCATTTCCTGCATGATGGGTTTGGATCATGTGTCTCGTATGAGGTTTCCATTCGGTGGAGTGCATATTATCATTTTAGAGCATTTAGGGAAGTTTTTTGACTATTGCAATGATAGGTAAGTGCTTGTTAGAGTCTTCGGGGTGTTCTATGATTAGCATTGCCTGAGTTTTGAAGCATTCAGCTAAGTAGTCATGCAGTATCAGGGCATGCTATGAAGATATGGTACTTTGGGTTGCTGATGAGGTGTTCTATGGATTTGAGCTAAGTGGTGGAGACTACTAATGACAATCGGATTGTAAGATCATGGGCCGTATCAGTTTCCGAACGGTGAGATTGCTAGGTTATTTCTTTGATGGGCATGTGCTGGTGAAGCACAGGTTGCTCGATGCGTATTAGTTGTGTATTGAAGATCAGAATAAGATGAGTGGTTATCGAGAAAGTTCTGGTGAGTTCCAAGTCTTATGTAGCCTTTAAGGACTTTTGAATTTGTCTACGAGTGGGCTTGAAAATGGTAGAGAATGATAATCAGAACCGCGGTATTTCCTTGTCAATAAAGGTCTACAAGTCAATGTTGGGGTGATGCAAGAAATGTCTTCGGGTTCCCATGAAATTCCCTCAGTGCGATTATATCGGATTGAGTTAATTTTGGGTTGGCGGTCTGCATGACTCAGTTTAGTTGGAGATCATTGGTTCTGATTACTCAATTATGTGTTATTGAGTTCCGAAGAATTTATCATGATTATGACCACGGTCAGAGTTAATTTTTCTATAGGTAGAGAAGCTATATTGTGTGTGGTGGTGTTCTACTGAATTGAGATAAATGAAAGATTCTCGGTTGATGAAGTGTTCAATTTGCGTAAGGTTCAGAGTTGACTATGAGATTTTCGTAGTGTTGCGAGTTAGCATGTTAGAGGCGATGCATTGTGTGGGGTTGAAAAGTTGCATGTGCAAGGTTGTAGATAGTTTCGGAGAGAAGGATATGAGTTCTTGATGTCTCGGACAATTTCGGGTATTTAAGGTCTTGCTGGCACTATGTGTTCTCATCGAAGTAGGGTTCGCCAGTTGGCAGGTACATTGTTTCGACTTATGAGTGTTTCTCTGTGAGATGACGGAGTATGAATTATGTGTCAGCTATTTAAGTAGCGGTGTTGAGATTGGGTTTGAAAATTCGGGTATTCATGAGGCTCAAAGATTAAATGTTCTTGTTGGTAGACTATTACTTGATTGCGAGATGAGAAGAAATGTAGAGGATTGGATGATTGATGGTAGGTGTTATGGAAGGGTTTTTATAGACTTCTGGAAGGTTTATTACATGTTTGAGGAAGATCGGAATTTTGTTTGGGGATTATTTTGAGCTTAATGAGAATGTGTATTCTATATCGGATCGGACCTGTTTGTTCTTGCCCAGTTGTTATCATATGTATATCATCGGGTGGAATGGATGTCACTCGAACCTTGGTTTATGTTATATGTTTCTCTCTTATACTATAGCGGAATGTGAGGCTACATGATTCTTCGCATGCATATTGTGATTCAGTTTAGGACTCATTGTATTATGGGCGACATGGCCTTTGTGATGTTGATTTGCTCATTGTACCATAGTTGTGCTTGTCTTTCTCAGTATTGTTTGTTCCTAATAATTTTTCCCATGGTTATATTTTTGTGCACTCGGTTGTGCTTGATATTGATGCACATGTGATCAATGAGACCGAGTATTATGGCTTGATGGGTACCCTATATGGATTGATATGGTGGGATCGGGTTACATACCGCAACGGTAGAAAGATGAAATATGGCTCCTTATTTCTATTTCGTGTATTTTGCTTTCACCTTGTTGAGAGTAGTTCATAGTAAAATGCTAAAGTTTCCCTACATGCTTAACTTGCTTAGTAGTTTTTTTATTTAGTTTTCTTATTGTTATCCGTCATGTCTAAATTATTACTTTTTAGTGTACGGAACCGGGTTGTGTGTGGCTCCATATGATTGTTGTTGATGCTTGCCAGTATGGCTTCTCGTATTGGCTGAGATGAGGTTTCTAGACCTGAGATTTTCGTTATTGTATTAGGATGAGGAAGGCTTGGAAGAATAATACTATATTTTATTGAGGATGTGGACAATGGCTCTGGTTGGGCAAATGAGTTTCTTGGCTTATTGATCAGATGAGTGTTTAAGCAGTTATGCATGTTTCTTTCATCATCGGTAGGGTATGAAGGTTTTGAACGAGGTTCTAATCGATATGAGGTTTGCTACCGGCACAAGATTTGTTTTAGGCCGTAATAGTGGTCAGCAGTTCCTACTGTGCGTGTCGAAGTGATGGGGTATATCATATGATTACATCTTGTTTTATGATTGTGGTTTGATGCAACTTGTTTAGACTTATACAATGTGTGGATGTGGGATTCGGGTCTTGTAATGAGTTCTGGATGTAAGAGATTGAGTTATAAGGTTTAAGGACCAAGTTTAAAATAAGGATCTCTAATTATGTTGGGTCGGCGGGCTTAAGTGGATCAGGGTGACTTGGGATCACCCCCGAATTTATGGCTAGTAGGGTTACACCGTGATTTGATAGCTTTGGAATGACTCCTAGCACGTTGGAGGACGAACGTGTGTTTATGCGGTGGATGATGTAACAACCCGACTAGTAGTTTTGAGTATTTGCACTTCGCTCGGTAGTTTACGGGTGAATAGCTCCGTATGATGTATTTTGACTTATGTGAATCGTCGATTTTGGTTTTCAGGTTATTCGTGACTGATTTAGAAGAATGATTCTCAACTAGGGAGCTTTAAATTTGAAAGAGTTGACTGAGTTTGACTTTTTAGTATTTGACCTCGGATTGGAATTTTGATAGGTCCATTAGGGTGATTTTGGACTTAGGAGCGCGTCCGGATTGTGATTTGGAGGTCCGTAGTTGAATTTGGCTTGAAATGACGAAAGTTGGATTTTTTTGAAAAGTTTGACTCAGAATGGACTTTTTGATATCGGGGTCGGATTTCAATTCTGGAAGTTGGAGCAGGTCCATAATTTTAAATGTGACTTGTGTATAAAATTTTAGGTTAATCGGACATGATTTGATAGGTTTCGGCATCGGTTGTGGAAGTTTGAAGTTTCAAGTTTATTGATTTTTGGACTGAAGTGTGATGCGGCATTTCAATGTTGTTATGAGTGTTTTGAGGTCTCGATTAAGTCCGTATTATATTTTTGGGACTTGTTGGTATGTTTGAATGTGGTCACGAGAGGCTCAAGTGAGTTTCAGAGAGGTTTGGGTTGTGTTGCGCTCGTTTTTTATTATGTTTCGACATTGTTTCTTCAAGCATAAATGGTACTACATTTAGCAAATGAGCTCCAATTTCTATTTTTACTTAAGCATTAGATCCGTATTATTATTATGGAGCCATAGAAAAAAAATTGTCGAATTTGGACATCGTATGAGGAGTTTATGGTCATTTTACTAAGAATGGGTTGCCAGATTTTTCAAAATAATTACGAAATTGCCACTGACTGCGTATTTAAAATTTTGCACTATTTTCAAATATTGAAACCAACCTATCTCCTTCAATATAAGGTCAAATGGAGTGATTCAAGAGTCTAACTTGACTAGAATTTTACAAGGAACCCATTGGAGGCATCAAAAGCGCGTTTTGAGATCATTTGTCACAAGAAACAAGGAAAAATAGTGTTAAAATAAGGGTTATGTTTATTTAACATCTTTTTAGTTGGTGAGCTCAGAAATGGGTAATCTTTAGGCGATTTTCACCATATGAATTGGGGTAAGTATTCTGTACTCAGTTTTAGTTATATTCCATGAATCTTTCTTCGATTTTAGCTTTTGATTGATGAATTTTAAAGAGGAAATTGGGGGTTTTGGCCTAAAGTTTCATAATAAGAATTTTTGAGTTTTGAACATCGATTTGGAATCGGAATTGAGTGAAACTAGTATGGTTGGACTCGTAATTGAATGGGTTATCGGATTTTGTAAGTTTTGTTTGGAATTGTTTCCTTGGGCTTTATTTGATGTGTTTGAGTTTCTTTTATCTAGTTTTGAGCTGTTTGGAGGTCACTACGCGCGTGATGGTATTTTTGGAGTATCGATTGGCTTGCTCGGTATTGTTATTGGCTTGTTTGAGGTAAGTGTTTTACCTAACAATATTGAGAAAACTTTTCCTCCTATTTGTCATTGTTTGCTACATGGCGGGGTGATACATATATGAGGTGACAAGCGTATATGTATGTTCCAGGGTTAATCATGCTCGGAGGGAGGGGTGGATTATATTACATTTGTGTTTGTAGAATTTCGTGACCTTCTTGCTTAATGCCTCACTTGACATCTAGATATTGAGAACATAGTATTAAATGCTAGAATTGAGATGTAGCCTAATATAATTTGATCAAATTTGATAGAATTCTGAGAATACATTGATGCGTCTAATTCGGTCGTCTCTATGCATAATCATTAATACATTGCTACGGCCGATATTTTGAGATGCTAGATTCCATACTTGTGTTGTTTATAAATTGTAGGATTTGTGGAAGTACTTGAATTATATGGCCTTTAAAGGTTCATTGAATCATTGTTGGCTTGTAAAGTAGTGATTGAGAATTTGTTTGGAATATTCGTTGAACACTCTCCTCGATGTTATTTATACTTTCATGCCTTGCCATTTT
Source organism: Nicotiana sylvestris (assembly GCF_000393655.2). Taxonomy (NCBI): domain Eukaryota; kingdom Viridiplantae; phylum Streptophyta; class Magnoliopsida; order Solanales; family Solanaceae; genus Nicotiana; species Nicotiana sylvestris. The sequence continues at coordinate 37,035,146 of NC_091061.1, forward strand.
ATTGATATTCATATGCTTGGTAAGGAAGAGTGTAAAGCACAAAGGGTGATGCCATGCCATTTTATATTCATTATCATGTGAGGAAGAGTGTAAAGCATAAAGGGTGATGCTTTCCATTTTATATTCATTATCATGTGAGGAGAAGTATAAAGCACGAAGGGTGATGTCGTGCCATGTTATTAAGAGAAAAAGCATGAAGGGTGATGTCTTGCCATATTATTTTAGAGTAAAAGCACGAAGGGTGATGCCGTGACATTTCATTTATATTGTTTTGATTGTGTGTCATCGTGAGGTCATGGAACGATGGGTATTTCCGTGCAAGCGAGGATGAGGGACATGTATTATGTTTGATATCAGTATTCCGTGTATGCATTCATGTCTTTACCTTGAACTGTTATTGTCATAATTATACATCTAATGTGACTTGTTGCTATTGTACTATCATTGATCTCTATTTCAATTGTTGTTGTGTTGCTCATACCTTCTACTTTCTTAACTTGAAAATACCATGCTTATTTCCTGCTTTTATAATTATACTCATGTTATATCTATTCTGTTGCACTTTAGTATAAGCCTTCCACTATGTTAGTCATTCATTCCCTTACCTGTCAACTTGTAAAACTCATGTATTTCCGTCTTATTTATTATATTTGTACTTAGGCCTCCAATATTCTAGTTAATTGAAGTTGATATTCTTTGTTTTCCAATTGTTATTATTACTCACGTGCTTTTCGCTTAGCCTTTTACTGTTGCCCACATGTGTATCCTTGTCCATTGTTGTACTTGCGTATTTTCTACTTTGTAATTCCTATTATTGATATTTCTATCATCTGGTTGGTTCTGTTACTCGTACATTTGGGAGGATGAGTTGGACGCACGAAGGGTGTTGCCATGATAATTGATTTGCCACAAATAAATTATATATATATATATATATATATGGTGAGGCAGAGATAGAAGCACGAAGGGTGTTACCGTGCCATTTGACATGATATCTTGGATATACTTCTTATACCAGGAAAGATTGTAAATCTACTACAGTGATTCCTTTTAGTAATTGTTGATTGTCTCGCAGAGTTGTATACTGTACTTTTATCTGTTATGCTTTGAACTACTTTTATTATTAATCTAATGTACAAGTTATAAAAATAAGCATCTTTTAACTAAAAGCCTCGTCACTACTTCGACGAGGTTAGACAAAATACTTACTAGTACATGGGGTCGGTTGTACAAATACAACAATTCTGTATGATGTGTACAGATTTCTGAAGTTGAGCTGCTGGTGATGTCGGGTGCTGATTCTGATGATGTTCGCACATTTCGGATATAGCTGCCTTTTGTCCTTGGTAGCTTAGGTTTTGTTATTCTGTTTATGTATCTTTCAATCAGAACATGTATTTATTCATACTAGCTTTGTAAATTCCAAGTCTTAGAAGCTCATGAGTCGTACTACCAGACTTTGGATAAATTTGTAAATGTTCAGTTATCTATTCTCTATTTTCTTATAATCTCTGATGAGTGATTTTTATCTGTTAGTTGGCTTACCTAGAGGGTTGGATTAAGTGCCATTGCGACTGGTGATTTTGGGTCGTGACACCCATAATATAAAAACTCCATTTTTCACAAAAAACCTAACCTTAGAGAGAAGAATAGCCACACTCCCTCCTCTCCAAAATCTCCATCAGCCACCCCACCTCCCTTCACAGAAGTCAGCCCCCCTATTCCCTCTCAAATCTGCTGCTACAACACACTCTAGCCGACACCCACTCTTTCAAATATCCTCACATCTCTCTCTTTTAAGAGAACACGACCGTCCTTCATTTCTGTCTTCACCGGCCACCGCCAGATTTGACCACCGACTGACAGTTTGATTCTTCTCCCTCATATCATCCCTATCCCCTTCCTGTTTCTCTTTGCCATTGCAAAATCCAACGAGCTCTCAAAATTGGCAACGTTTGTCGAAACTGGTTGGTTTCAACTTTTTTCAAAAAAAAATAAAAACAAAGCTGAAGTCTGTTTCTGCTGAGTTGTATCAAAATTAGGGTGTTGAAGGCGTTTGAGGTCGTAGTATGAGGTTTATAGGCATATTCGCAGTTCTGTCAAGGTTGTCGCTGTCTAAGGTTTCTGGTGTTAAACATTTTCAGATTCAAAATTACTTTATTTTGAGGTCCGTTCTTCTCCCGAATATTATGCTTCGATTACATTAACTAGGTGTCAATTTTTGTTGAGTTACTCATAGTTTGTCATTGATTAGCTATATTACATGGACATGATGATAACACTTGTTTGAGCTGTAGGTTGAATTTCTTTGATTTGGTGGAATACACGCTGGGTTCATTAGTTTATGGGTTATAAATTTCAGTTTAATGAACTAAAATATATTAGGACCCTAACTAATCAAGTAGGTCATGGGGTTGTGGGTTCAAAATTGGATTTGGGGTTTGATTAATATTGAGAAGGAATATGAGTTTAAGAAAGATATTGCCACTCTCATTTTATCTTTCTTTCAATTGCTCGGGTCGCTAGGAGCATGTTAGGCTGTTAATGCCCGGGTAGGCAAACTTTAGGATGTTTTACTTATTTTGAGAAGTAAAAGGTCGTTCCCTTTAGTTTATATTCAGGGGAATGCCCCGTAAACTTTGTATATTTTATCCGGGGTATGCTCCGTAGTGAATGTAATTGGAGGTTGTGATGGACATCATGGAATGAGCGTAGTGTAGACTGTTAGTATTTTCTTTTTCTTTTCTTTTATTTATGTGGGAACAACCTTGAGCCTCTGATGTGTTTATTTTGCTTTTTGTGTGCTTTCGCCTTAATTAGGATATTCTTTAAAGCCAACTTGATCATGTTTGCAACCGTACTAGTTATGTGACTCGGGAAATGCCTAACACCTTCTCTCCGAGTCAAATGAACCCCCTTACCTAGAATCTTTGGTGTAGTCATTTTTAGAGTCTAAATGTGTTTTAAAAGAACAAATCATTTCTAAAAAACGGTGACCTGACACGCCAAAACCAAATGTCAGGTAGCGACACTGAATAATCTTTTTAACACATAATTTGTCAGGTTCATGATTGAAAATCCTTTTGAGCTTTAAAATCACTTTTATCAATTTAAAAGGGGTTAATGAGGTAAAAAGGGGTGTGACAGCTTTGGCGACTCTGCTAGGGAGTTGCAGGTTTTAGCTGAAACTATGATCTTGTTGGCTTTTTAGAATATTCGGTTGAGGTTTTTATGTTTTTATTTGCTTTATTTGATTTTTATTTTGTTCATGTGGTTTTATTATTTGCTAGTTGTTTATGTGTTTACAGTTTTTCTTTATGTGTTACTGCTTTATAATTGTCATCATTTACATAACCTCGAGTTAATTCGTTCTGTAGCAAGTCTCATAGTACGCGTCGCGTACATGAATTCTTCATTGAGTCACCCTTATTTTAGGAGGGGGATTCGTCCGACGTATGGAGTGGGTGGAAAGCTTGAGCAGCCACCATTGACCATACGCTCCGCTGAATTGTCTTGTTAGTGAACCCCAAACGAAGGTCAGCCTTTAGGTCTTGCGTATTTGCATCATGACATTTAGACCTAGCAAGGCTCGGTCCTAGGCACCATGTCCCTTTGTAGGAGGCCTATCCAAATTATGTCAAAGTGGGCCCATGGCCCAAAGAGACATTTAATCATCCCTATGTGCTATATGCTGCATTCTTTAAGGGTAAATGGGTCATTTGGCGGACCAGTGATGGTTGAGGGCAAATAAGAAAGAAAAGAGGGTGAAGTATAAAAATGAAGCAAGTATGACTCACTTTTGTTTTACTTTCACAGCTTTTTTCAATAAAAAAAGAACAAAAAAATAAAAATGAAAGAAAAATTCCAAAAAGATTTTACACCTTCATACCATTTTTGAAAATAAAAATAAAAAAGAAAGTAACTCATTTTTTACGTTTAATTGACCCTTTTGTAAGTCTTTTCAATTTTGGCCAATCTTCCCGAACTACGCATACCTGATTCTCGTTTCGGAGCAGGATACGTAGGCAACCCAGATAGGGTCCAGTCTTCCTCCTATTCCTAGTGAGTCTTAAGTTCTTGGCTTTGGGGGTCGTAGCCAAATCTTGTATGTCTAGCCACTTTTGGCCACATCGGTCGTTTTTCAAAATAGGGCTATTTTTGCAAAGTGATTTGTTGAACCATGTTAGGATTGTTTTGAATCAACAATCAACTTTATCCTAACTTTACGGTCCTTCCTTGTTGAATTTGCATCTCTAGCCGTGTTTGGCCATATCGACCATTTCTGCAAAATGGGTCAATTTTGCAAAGTAATTTTTAGGGCCATGATTATTGGGAGTTTGAAGCCATATAAGCATTAGTGAGGTATTTCCATATCTTAGTTGTCACCATTGTTGAGTTTGCATTAATAGTCACCCTTGGCAACGTAAGCCATTTTGCAAAATAGCCCAATCAAGTGTTGCATTTGTTCAATAGGGGGTGTTGTGGTGTCGCTTAGTGTCTTAAGTCACTAAATCTATTTATTCTTTTTATTCTCATTCAGGTATGGACTCATTTACCAGAGCTTGAGCATGAGAGACGGTCAAGGACCATCCAGTCAGGACCACTATATTGAGGAGCTGCTTAAGGAGCCTTTTCATGTTTTGAGTGTGTTTTTATGTTTGTCTTTAATTTTGTAGTCTTATCCAGTAGTATTGTATCTTTTAGGTGATGTCAGATTCTATCATAGTCTAGTTGAGTTTTCGAGTCTTTTGTTAACGTACTTCCTGTTTTGTATTTGAAAAACCAAAAAAAAAGTTATAAATAAAAAATCAAAAAAGATTTTTGTTTTTAGTTTATTTTGTCCATTACTTTTCTAGAATTATGCTTGGTCGGATTTATGTGGAACATGATAGGTAGGCAACCTACATAGGGTTCAATCGAATCAATTTTAAAAATTAAAATAAAAAAAGACAAAATTATGGGATGTAAGAAATGAGAGGAACGAAAAGAGTGAAAACCAAAAATAAAAAGAGAGAAAAGAAAATGAAAAACCAAGGAGTGCTAGAAAGGAAAATAAAGAGGAAAAGGGCAAGGAGAGTAAAATTGGGATGATGCCAAGATGACCTGCGTAACCTCGATGTCATTTTAGAACCGATAATTGTGACTAGGTGCATTGCATATAATATGATACTATTTATTGTTAAATGCCTTAATGCTAATGTGATGACTTTATTTTTTTCCTCTTTGTTATCTTCATTATAGCAGAAGGGTGGTTGGTTTGTAGTTCTTAAACTGGTAACTCTTCCCTATAACATAAAGTTGTAAGCAGTGGCAGACGACAACATAATTGAGTTGGTTGATACTGGTGCCCAAAAGTAATTGGTTGAACAAGATACTGGGTTGGTTAAAGAGGTAAGGATGTTAAGACAACACATGATGGACATGTATCAAGCTTGGATGAATGGGTAGGCACAACCCCCGCCACCACCTAGCTTCTTAGACGCCACCCTTACCCAAGCTTTAGTCATAGTGCCAGATGATCCACCATACTCTCCAGATTTTCCTGCTTATCACAGCTTTCCCAATCTCCCTAGTAGCTTCATCGTTCGTCCTAGCCCTCCTGTCATATCTAGTACCTCAACTATCACAATTTCTCAACAACCTTTCCTTAGATCCAACAGTGAACACCAATTAAAACTAAATACTACATAACTCCGAAATTTCTAATAAAAGACAGAAAAGTACAGAAGGGCTAAATACTAAAGGCAGGAATAGAAAGGGACTCCTTGGTTTGTGCATGCAACAAATGTACCTCGGAGACTATAAGCAGTAGCCTTCCTCAACAATAATAGCCCTGATCAGCGGTACCTGGATTTGCACATGAAAAACATGCACAGGAGGGGCATGAGTACACCACAACAGTACTCAGTAAGTGCCAAGCCTAACCTCGGTTGGGTAGTGACGAGGAAGGTCAGGGCCCTACTGAGGTGAAATACGATATGAGGGTTAACAATATGGAATAAAACAGTATAAATAAGTGCAATAGTAAGAAATAACATAGAATTGACAGAACAACAACAACTAGATCAAAGACAAAACAAGCCACGAAAAGAAATACAGCTCAACACAGAGATAATAACCAGGGCACCTTCCAGGATACCGTCCTGTAGTCCCAATTACAACTGTCCAGTGGATCTCCCGGGATACCGTCCTGTAGTCCATCATATAACTGTCCATTGGATCTCCCGGGATACCGTCCCGTAGTCCAACTATCAATGCATGGGGATCTACCAGAATCCTGATCCGTAGTCCCAAATGTAAATACCCAGTACTGGGGGAATCTACCGGGTGCATTCCCATAGTTCCATATAACTGTGCAGGAGGATCTACCGGGAATCCAACCCGTAGTCCCAAAGTAAATGTGCATGGGGATCTACCGGGAATCTAACCCGTAGTCCCAAAGTAAACAAACAATGGGGATCTACCAGAATCCCATATTCGTAGTCCCAAAATAAATACACAACGACAGCAAGAAGATAAACAGAAATAACAAAAATTCATATTAAGGCAATAAGTGATTGTAGCCTAGCATGCTGCACATAATTCAAGTAAGGCAGATTAAGCCAAATGAAGCAATTAAGTCACTTAGACATGCTTTCCTAAGCTAACAACAGACTTAACAGTGTAAGTAATAGAAACAGGGAAGGAAACATACTAGTACGTACTTAAAGAAAATCGGATTTCCAACAATTAGCACAAGTACGCACTCGTCACCTCACGTACAAGACACTTCAATTACCAAATATACCAATCCTAAGGGAAAGGTCCCCCACACAAGGTTAGACAAGCCACTTACCTTGAACCGGCTAAAAAACAAACCAACACCATGTCTTTGCCACGAGTACTCGACTCCAAATGGCCCAAATCTATTCAGTTCAATTGCATAATGTAAATAACATTTCAAGTAACTGATTCTACAATTAAATTCTAAGCTAATACGCAAAATTATGTAAAATGACCAAAATGCCCCCGGTCCCACATCTCGAAATCGGGTAAAATTTACATTTTCAGAATTCTCATATCCTTACGAGTCTAACCATACCAAAATTATCCTATTCCGATACCAATTGGTCCTTCAAATCATCATTTTACATTTTTGAAAGATTTCACAAGTTTTCTTCCCAAATTCCATCCCAAATTACGAATAAAATGATGAATTCAATGATGGATTCACGTACTCTAGCCAAATCTAAGTTAGAATCACTTACCCCGATGAAATTCTTGAAAAACCTTCGAAATATTGCCAAAATCCGAACTCTCTATGTCAAAATATGAAATAAAACCCAAAATGTCGTATTTATAGGGCACCCCCCGGATTTCCACCCAACCACACAAAAACGACCGCGGACCGTACAAAAACGACAGCGGCCGCAAAGGTTTTGACTGCAGTGACAGACGTTAGTATTTTGGCCATATATTTTGCTACAGATGTCCAAATGTGATATCTTTACCTTTCTGGAACTAGACATGAAGGGCTACAATTGTTGTTTTAGAAACATCCCAAAATTCTTTATAGATCAAAAGATATGAGCTTCCGAAGTAGGACCAGTGAAATTTTCCTCACTGCGGACCGCACTGCATTTTGTGCAGCCACACAGCCCCCACCACGGACATACTGGACTTTGTGCGGACCGCACTGGTGGGTTCCGAGGCCTGCAACTCTTCTGGACCTGCAACAGCTATGATTTTCGCCCTAAAATATCCCGGAACCTACCCGAAACTCACCCGAGCCCCCGGGACTTCAAACCAATTATACCAACACATCCCATGACATCGTTCAAACTTATTCAAAACTTCGGAATGCTCACAACAACATCAAATTACAAATTTAACATAGGATTCAAGCCGAAGAACTCCAAGAACTCTTAACTTATGCTTTCGATCAAAAAGTCTATCAAATCTCATCCGAATGACTTGAAATTTTGCAAGCACGTCACATTCAACACTACAGAGCTACTCCAATTTTCGGAATTCCATTCCGACACTTAGATCAAAATCTCACTATAGGAACAAAAACTTCAAAAATTCGACTCTCGCCATTTCAAGCTTAAATTAGCTGCGGACCTCCAAAACACAATCTGGTTACGCCCCTAAAACCGAAATCACCCAACAAATCTAATGGAACCGTCGGGTTTCCATTCCGATGTCGTCTTCATACTATTCCAACTACGGTCAACTTTCCAACAATTAAGCTCTCATTTAGGGACTAAGTGTCCCAAAACTCCCCGAAACTCCAAACTGAATATCCCCACAAATCACATTAGCAGAAATAAACTTGGGGAAAGCAGTTAATAGGGGATCTGGGTGTTAGTTCTTAAAACAACCGGCTGGGTCGTCACATCCTTCTACACTTAAACATTTGTTCATCCTCGAACGAGAATAGAGACATACCTGAAGTAGTAAAAAGATGAGGGTAACAGCTATGCATATCCTGCTCGGTCTCCCAGGTTGCCTCCTCGACCGGCTGGCCTCGCCACTAAACCTTTACCGAAGCAATGTTCTTTGACCCTAACTTTCTAATCTGCCTGTCCAATATTGCCACTAGCTCCTCAACATAAGATAGATCCTTTTCCAACTGCACTGAACTGAAATCCAACACATGTGACGGATCGTCATGATACCTCCGGAGCATCAAAACATGAAATACCGGATGAACTCCAGCTAAGCTGGGAGGTAAGGCCAGCTCATAAGCAACCTCCCCAACAAGCCTCAATATCTCAAAAGGGCCAATAAACCTAGGACTCAACTTTTTTTCTTCTTGAATCTCATAACACCCTTCATAGGCAAAACCCGAAGTAGAACCCGCTCTCCAACCATATAGGAAACATCACGAACCTTCCGGTCCGCATAACTCTTCTGTCTGGACTGGGCTGTACGGAGTCTATCCTGAATCATCTTAACCTTCTCTAAAGTATCCTGAACCAAATCTGTGCCCAATAGTCTGGCCTCACCCAGTTCAAACCAACCCACTAGAGATCTGCACCGCCTATCATATAAAGCCTTATACGGTGCCATCTGAATGCTGGACTGATAGATGTTGTTGTAAGAAAACTCCGCCAATGGCAAAAACTGATCCCAAGACACTCCAAAATCAATCACACTCACACGGAGCATATCCTCAAAAATTTGAATAGTGCGCTCGGACTGTCCATCCGTCTAAGGGTGAAATGTTGTGCTCAACTTTACCCAGGTACCTAACTCATGCTAAACGGCTCTCCAAAACCGTGATGTGAACGGGGTACCTCTATCCGAAATGATGGAAAGTGGAATACCATGCAGACAAACAATCTCCCGGATATAAATCTCCGCTAACCGCTCCAAAGAATAAGTAGTACACACAGGAATGAAATGAGCAGACTTTGTCAGCCGATCCACAATCCCCCAAATAGCATCAAACTTCTTCAAAGTCCGTGGGAGTACGATTACAAAGTCCATGGTGATCCGCTCCCACTTCCACTCCGGAATCTCTATCTGCTGAAGCAACCCACCTGGTCTCTGGTGCTTATACTTCACTTGCTAACAGTTGAGACACCGAGCTACAAATCCAACTATATCTTTCTTCATCTGCCTCCACCAATAGTGCTGCCTCAAATCCTGATAAATCTTCGCAGCACCCGGATAAATGGAATACCGCGAGCTATGTGCCTCCTCCAAAATCAACTCCCGAATCCCCTTAACATTAGGTACACAAATCCGACCATGCATCCTCAATACCCCATCCTCACCAATAGTCACATCCATAGAATCATCATGCTGAACCTTGTCCTTGAGGACAAGCAAATGAAGGTCATCATACTGCCACTCTCTAATATGATCAAATAAGGAAGACCGAGAAACCATGCAAGCTAGAACCCGATTGGACTTCGAAAGATCCAATCTCACAAACTGGCTGGCTAAAGGCCTAAATATCCATCGCCATAGGCCTCTCTGATGCTGGTAAATAAGCCAAACTCCCCAAACTCTCTGCCCAGCAACTCAAAGCATCAGCCACTACATTGGCCTTGCCCAGATGATATAAAATAGTGATATCATAATCCTTCAGAAACTCTAACCACCTCCTCTAGCCCAAATTTAAATCCTCTTGCTTGAACAAGTGTTGCAAGCTCCGATGGTCAGTATAAATCTCACAGGGAACCCCATATAAATAATGGCGCCAAATCTTCAGGGCATGAACAATGGTAGCTAACTCAAGGTCATGAACATGGTAGTTCTTCTCATGTGTCTTCAACTGTCTGGACGCGTAGGCAATCACCCTAGCGTTCTGCATCAACACCGCTACGAGGAAAAACCTAAAGGCATCATAATTGACCGTATAAGACCCTGAACCTGTAGGCAATATCAAAATTAGGGCTGTGGTCAAAGTTGTCTTGCCTTCTGGGTCAACCGGATCATAGGGGCTGCACTCGTTGAAAACCCTCCACAAAACGATAATAGTAACCCGTCAAACCAAGGAAACTACGGATCTCGGTAGCTGAGGATGGTCTGGGCCAACTCTGCACGACCTCTATCTTCTTCGGATCCACCTGAATACCCTCACTCGATACCACGTGGCCTAAGAATGCCACTGAATCCAACCAAAACTCACACTTCGAGAATTTAACATATAACTTCTTCTCTCTTAAAGTCTGGAGCACAGTCCTCAGGTGCTACTCATGATCTTGCCGACTCCAGGAATACACCAGAATATCATCAATAAAGACAATGACGAACAAGTCAAGATACGACCGAAACACACTGTGCATCAAATGTATAAAAGTTGTTGGGACATTGGTCAGCCCAAATGACATAATAAGAAACTCGTAATGACCATACCGAGTCCTGAAAGCAGTCTTTGGGATATCGGACTCCCGAATCCTCAACTGATGGCAACCTGAGCACAAATCAATCTTAGAAAACACCCTTGTGCCCTAAAGCTGGTCAAACAGATCATCAATACGAGGCAAAGGATAATGGTTCTTCACTGTACCCTTGTTCAACTGGCGATAATCAATACACATACGCATGGAACCATCTTTTTTCTTCATAAATAAGACAGGAGCACCCCAGGATGATACACTGGGCCGAATAAAACCCTTATCAAGCAATTCCTATAACTTATCCTTCAACTCCTTCAACTCAGGAGGAGCCATACGATACAGAGGGATAGAAATGGGCTGAGTGCCCGGCAACAGATCAATGCCAAAATCAATATCTCTATCAGGCGGCATGCCTGGAAGATCAGCTGGAAACACATTGGGAAAATCTCGTACTACTGGAACTGAATCAACTGAAGGGGTATCAATACTGACATCTCTCACATAAGCTAAATATGTGTCACACCCCTTCTCAACCATACGTTGAGCTTTAAGAAAAGAAATAACTCTACATGGGGTGTAATCTAAGGTACCTCTCCACTTAACACGTGGTACACCTGGCATAGTCAGCATTACGGTTTTGGCGTGACAATCAAGAATAGCATAATGGGGCTACAACCAGTCCATGCCTAAGATAATATCAAAATCAACCATGCTCAGTAATAATAGATCAGCTCTGGTGTCAAAACCACTAAGAGCAACCAAACACGATCGATAAACGCGGTCCACGACAAGAGAATCTCCCACAGGAGTAGAAACATAAACATGGGAACTCAAAGAATCCTGAGGTATACCCAAATGTGGAGCAGAATAAGAAGATACATAAGAATAAGTAAATCCTGGACCAAATAGAATGGATACATCTCTGTAGCAAACTAGTATAATATCTATGATGACAAAATCGGAGGCAACAACAAAGGTACGGGCAGGAAGGGCATAGTATCTGGCTTGGCCTCCCCCTCTAGGGTAACCTCTACCTCCCCGACCTCCACCTCTAGATGGCTGAGCAGGTGGGGTAGCAACTGGAGCTGTAATCATAGCTTGAGAACTCTGCAGGGCACACTGTGGCTGAGAAGTCAGTGGAGGTGCACTCTTCCCAAGTCTAGGGCAATCCTTCACCACATGGCATGTGTCACTACACTCAAAACAAGATCTTGGAGGATGTGGCAGTGGGAACTGTGTGGTACGGGTACCCCAAGACCCCTGAACACCTAAAATACTATGTGAAATCTGAGATGCAAACTGAGCTGGTTGACCCACAAAACTTCTACCATGCCATACTCTTCCTCCAAAATAAGGACCAATGGGCCTCTCTAGTCTACGAGGTCTCCTTACTTCCCTATACTCTTTATCCTAACCTCGTCTGTCCTTTCTCTCCTGGACCCACCTGTCCTCTACTCAGCGAGAGGTCCTCACCACCCACTGAACTAGGACCACAAGTTGTGTCGCCATGATACCTAGAACTTGAACAATGGGAACTCCCTGCTCTAGAGTGGGAGTGGTGGAAGTCTGGGTCCCTTCCCCGATCTGTGAAGTAGTTGGTACAACCTGAATTAACCACGCCTGAACTAACGTACCAAACATGCTCGGAACTGTGCAAATGTCTCCTGAAAGGCTGGTACAGTAGTAGCAGTAGGCGCATCCGGTTCCTGGGCTCTAGCTGGAACTGGTGGTGGCTCCTTGGTGGCAGCTCACGCGAGTGCTCTTGCTTCATCGCGTGTGCGTGCACGTGCGTGCCCTCGGCCTCTACTCTAGCCCCGACTTCTGGCGACTCTCGCAGGGGCGCGGGTGCCTGATCATTTCAGGTAGCACATGTCCTCACCATCGGTGAGAGAATAGAAGATAGAAGTTTAGAATTTGTGATGTAAAAAATCTCGCACGATAGGGAAATCAAATGAAGTGGAATTTTCCTAACGGTTACATAGTGTGCGCACGTGATTTTTGTTTTCGCGACAATCACTCCAAAAAGAAACGAAAATAATAGCAATTGATCTTGCTGTACAATTTCTGGATTTTTACGTGGCATTTTGTTAATTATCTATGATTTTTGCCCATTTTCTTTTTTTATTATTGAAACAAAACATAAACAATGTGTTGTCATGTTAGTTTGAACCGTAATCTGGTCATTAAATGGAAAATCATAAAATATGCATTTTTTGTCCTGATTGTTGCCTTGGTTGATTTTACTTACTTTAAATATTTTAATATGCGTGTAATAATTACATTAAATGTTCATTAATAGTGTTTAATTTTATTTAATTAGGCTTTGTGTTTAAGAAAAATTAGAAATAAAAAGAAAGGGTGCAATTTGTTTTAAACAAATTTGGGCTGATTCCCCATTTCAAAATCTGAGGCCCAAACGAGTAGCCCAAGCCACCAGTCCAAACAGCCCATCTCCAGGCCACAAAAACGACGTAGTTTGACACCAAAACTACGTCGTTTCAATGCCAACCCATCTCGACCATCAAACCAAACTGATCCAACGGTCCAGATCTCTCACCCATAATCCCATTACCCGACCCGTTACCCGAACCAACCCTGACCCTTGCTAAGCCAAACGACACCATTTCGTTTAAGCCTTCAGATCCAAGCCGTTGATCCCGATTGATCCAACGACTGAGATCAATCCACCCATTCCATATGTAAACTTTCCTATCATACCCTGCCCCCTATCCAAGACCCCCGCCTTCGTCCTCATCCCCTTTCCCCACGAAACCCTAGCCGCCCCCTTTCCCCTCACCATTAATCCCGGCGGCATGAACGCCGGTGGCCCTCACCTTAACACCATAGATGCACCTCACCATCCTGAACCCAAATCCACCAGCCATTTAGCTCGAATCCCCTCCCACCTTCTTGAATCTTCATTTGAAGATTCGAGTCGGAACCTGACTTACACCGATCTACCCTAGATTCATACCAGACAATCCCCAGACCTCCCTCGTGACCAAACCATGCTTGGTTTGGTCCGAATCTAACCAAGGGAACCCAAAACCCAAATCTACCCTTAGGAACCCTAGAAGTTCTCATGCCTGGTTTGTGTCCGTTTGAGCCAAAGTGATTAGGGTCTAATGGATCTTAATCGAAGTGTTCTCAGTTGAGAACACTTCGATTAAAGTCCGTTCAACCCTAAGAAGGGTCTATTCAAACACGAGTTGGTTTTCTGATTTTTCTTTCAAGGACTTTAAGGTAAGTTTGTTTTTCTTTTCTTTATTCAGTCCATGTGTTTGTTAAAGGTCTGTTTGTATGGCCAAACGTCTTGTTTTAATTTGTGTTTTGAATTTTACCAACTGTTTTTGCCCGCCTTGCCTGAACCTCTGTGTTTGATCGAGTCTTTCCTCTATTCACTGATAATGTGTATATGTGTATATGCTGTGCATTCAATTGAACTTTAAATTTGACTGATTAATCGATTCCCCAGTACAATTTTTGTTTAAGTCAGTACAATTCGAATCATGTGTTTAATACTGTTAGATGTTCTGATCATGGCTTTCGATTGTACATGTTATGATTAGTATAGTCGAGTCGACATATGTCGTCGATTAATTTCAGTTGTTCGAATGGTAACAATTTGATCTATTGCCTGCTGGAACTTTGTTTGAATCAAAGTAAGAATCAAGTATGGCTACTTATAGTTGTTGTATTTGAATCTGAAAATGAAAAGATTGGATTGTTAGCAGCAATCTGAATTGGTGGCATGTGCTTTTCTGCACAACATGTGCATAAAGGCCCTTTTGAGATGAAGAATAACTTGACAGCATGTGCTGTCAGGATTATATTCCTGCTGCCCATGTCTGCTTTTAGTTTAATAAGGTGATTAAAAGGGTTTGTCAGGGAATATCATGGGAGGGTTTATACTTAAATAGTTGAGTGGAAAGTGAAAAGAGGACAGACCACATGGGGGAAAGTTTTCTGATTTCTTAACAGGCTGTGAGTAGTTTGAGTTTAGGATATAAAAGGAAGAAGAACTTCATTAACGAGGGGACTGGATTTTTGAGCAACTCAGACAGATTTTGAGACTGGAAATTGGCACTGGATTTTGAAAAGAAAAGAGATAGTGAGAGGGATATCACAGAGAGGCATATACAGACACATAAACAAGAGAGAAAAACATACAAAAATCAGAAATTGTTTCTTCCTACTGTTGTTTGGGTTTCATTTGTTCAACCTGTTCAATCAATCCTGATTTCTTCAAGTCTCGACTAAGTCTATTGTTTGGGTAGCATTGTTTGTTCTCCTTGACTTGGTTTTGGTCTTGAAGCATTGTGTCTACTGCACTGGGTGTTGCTGTTTGTGTTGTTACTACTTGTTCTATCAGCTATAGTTGCACTTTGTTCTAGGATTTGTCCTGTTGTTGTCTGCTGTTACTGCTGCTGCATTTGTTGCCATTGTTACCCTGCTGACTTCCATTCTTCTTCAACTGTAAACACTTCCAGGTACACAACTTCTGAAACCATGTGTTGTTGAAAGCTTGAAGTTTTGAAGAAGAAATAAAGAAACGAATGTTGTTTACTTCACGACGCTTTTGTTCAAAATATAGCCATAGTTTAAATGATAAGTTGGCCCGCATTTGTTTAACTTCAAACTGCAATTGCTCTGTATGAATTAACATACATCCTGATTTGAGATGAACTATTAGATAGCATTTGTTTGTTAGATCAGACGTGTTTTAATGCATATAACCATTGGGTTTTGTTTTAGTTATGACATTATAACATAGAATCATGGCAAGCATATGTATGTGTTTGGTTTAGACCTCTGAACTGTCAAATCTGTTGTATTTGATTCCGTTTGACTTCAGGATGAATGTACCCCAAACAAATTCTCATGTGGTTACGTTAACAGTTCGGCCATGTACGCCAACTCCCTTGTTAGATTACTTGTTCCGATATAGGCTCGATATGGGTTTCGATATAGATTCACTATTTCGAAATAATGAGACGATTTTTTAGGAAAACTAATAGGCATTTTTGAGTTTAATTAGTAGTAGTTTTCCTAATAAAACAGCCGATTCCATTAATCAAAGCCCAAATAAGCTAGTTTTAAAATTCAAATTTGAAGGTTGTTTAATGGAAGTTTAGTATATGTTATTAGTTTGTTTGCCATCTCCCTTAGCCAATTAACAAGCGTATTCACTCGTTGAAGACAAGTCATGAGGTAACTCTCATAAACAACCAATCACGTAATAAAACAAAAATTCGGATTCGGCAAACATATTAAAGATTTAGTATGTAGTTGTTTAAACAAGTAAATTTGGTATCCTCTTCCTTTTATTTTTTTTAGAGACAAATGTAATAGAAAATATAGTCACTATAGGTTTATCCTTTAAATAAAATTGAGACGAGCCTCGACAAACAAAAATGAACAAGCTGCGGGGCCCTCCAAATGTATATACTAAAATACTTAGAATTCGGGACAGGCCGTTTAGCGAATTTTACGGCCTTCCCAAAATAACGGTACGTTAGTTGCTCCAGGTGCGACTTAATTAAATTACACTCTTAAATTCGGGTGCACATTGATGTTGCCAAAATCCAAATCTCAACGGAGTCTAAATGTGTCGACGACCATGGGTGCATTGATTGTGACGTGGTTCGAGATGCATTTTCACAACGTTGCAATCCTATAAAAAATGAAAATGACAATAATAAAAGTGGTTTAAACTGAATAAAAGCGCATAAGTCACAACATGTATTTAAATCAGATATTTAGTCATTCTAACAATTTAAGCGACCGTGCTAGAACCACGGGATCTGAGGGTGCCTAACACCTTCCCTAGGGTCAACAGAATTCCTTACTTAGAATTTCTGGTTCGCAGACTTCATTTGGAAAAGTCAAAAATTTTCCTCGATTTGGGATTCAAGATAAACCGGTGACTTGGGACGCCAAAAGCCAAACCTTTCCCAAGTGGCGACTCTGAATTAATTAAATAATCCCATTTCGAATATTGTCACTTAAATTAGAAAAACTACCTCACGCATTTATACCCTTCGGGGCGGGGCGCGCAAAAAGGAGGTGTGACAGCTCTGCCGACTCTGCTGGGGAAAATTTTTAACCCAGAACCATTGGTTCAGGGTTCAAGAATTCGAGCTTAGAATAATTGTTATATTTGGCTTTATTATCTGATCTTTATTACATGTTTTGCATAACGTGCTAAATGTTGTTTTTTACCGCTTTGATATTAACTGAACTGTATATAAACTGTGCCGAAACCCTTCTCTTCTTACCTCCGGGGAGAAGCTCGCTGGTCGAGACTCCCTATTCTGTTAGTGTCGATACCTGAAATAAGAAAGAGGTCGGACAAGTTACAAAGCCGGACGATCCCGCGGGTCCCCGGTACGTAGCCCCCTCCTCGACTCGAGTTGTCCGCTCGGGTACACAGTCTAGAACAAGTACCCAGGTTATAAACCTATTATAACGAAACTTCATGCCGGATCCCTAGTAGGAACGCTTATTTGCATCATATTGCATTTGACTTAGGGGGCTCAACACAGGGGTTGGGTCCGTCTAGGACAGACAACCTAAAATGAAAAGACCATCCTGCGGCATCCTATTTGTTTTGCGCATTTATTTGCTTCAGTTCCGCACGCTGACCGGTTTCTAAAAAAGGGAAAAATAGCAGCGTAGGGAGATAATTACTTATTTTGAAAAATAAAACCAATGTCCGAGTAGTGTCAAAACCTCGCCGGAATTTTTCTAAAAAAAAAACAAAATTTATCTTCTAGTTTGATTTATTAAAAAAAACATATAAAATTTTCTTTTAATCACTTTCAAAATCAAAAAAGGATATTTATTTAAAGGTAAAAAAATGGAAAATTCATAATTCAAAAAAAAAAAATGTTGTTTCTTTCGTAGTACCTCTTTTATAAATTCAGACTAATAGTCCAAATATTTCCTTAAAAAAAATAAAAAAAATAAAAATAAAAAAATATTTTCTTTAGTCTTTATCTCTTTTCAAAAGAAAATAAGAAAAAAAAACATAGTATTGCTTTTCTGGGTTTAATTGATTTTCTCTGTTCACGATGAACCGAACTACGCCGGTTTGATTCTCACACGGTGTGAGATACGTAGGCAACTCTCATCGGGTCCAACCTCCCATTTTGCAAAAAAAAAAAAAAACTCGTAAAAAGGGGATCTAGATAATTTTTAATTTTTGAGTCTAATAAAGGTTTTTTTTAATAAATCACCATAAATAAATGTGCAGGATGAGCACAATGCAAAATGAACACTTTTCGATAATGACTAAAATCCCTGTCAAGTTGCGGCTATGGTGGAATGATCTAGGTGTTGAAGACAAGACAAGTCAAGAAATATCTGAAAGGTCTCACGGGTTTACTGGAAATCATGCCTCGAGGGGATATCATAAGATCTTTGGTCACCTACTGGGACCCGGCGCACAATGTTTTCCATTTCTCCGATTTTGAACTCACCCCGACTCTGGAAGAAATGGCCGGGTACATCGGAAATGCTGAACTTCCATTAAAGCATAAATACCTGGTCGCCCCAAGGGTCGTCATAGTGCATCGGTTCTTAGATTAACTAAAGATACCCAGGACGGTCCACAACCCGGATCTGGCTGCCGGTTTTTGTACTCCATGCTTCATATATGACAGGTACGGTCATGAAGGAGTATTCAACAATCCGATCAACAAACTGTGTAGCAAAAGTATTCGTCAAAAGTGGGACAAGCACAGACGGGTAGCTTTCATGATGATGTTTTTAGGCCTTCTGATATTTCTGAGGAAAGACGGGAATATTGATCTGAAAATATCTGGGGTAGTCAGTACTTGCTCACTCAAAACAATAGCGCTCTCGCGCCTATGATAGTATCTGATATCTTTCGAGCTCTCAAAGTCTGCAAAGCCGGGGGGAATTTCTTCGAAGGTTGTAACTTGCTGCTACAAATGTGGATGACTGAACACCTTTGCCATCGTTCCGAGCTATTGAGCCATGGTTCCTCGGAGAAAACTTGCGTAGAAGAATTTTACATGAGAACCAAAAAGATCAGTCTGCCCAAAGGACTTATGGCATGGACCTCATTCTTTCAAGCTCTTACTGCCAGCCAAATACAGTGGACACTGGGATGGTTGCCTGTTGACGAAGTCATATATATGCCAACAACTAGAACTCATTTCTTACTAATGGGGCTTAAGAGCATTCAACCTTACGTGCCCTGCCGAGTTTTGAGACAGCTCGGAAGATGCCAGACAGTACCGCATGAGGAAGATCTTAGCGCTCAAACAATTGAGATAAGTCCTGACGGACAGTTTCCAGAAGCGAAAATTAGCCAAATCTAGAGTGAGTGTCAATATTTGAAATCAGATACTTGCGTGCGGGATCGAGTCAAAGGTGAGACGACGCCAGGTTACCTTGCATGGTATAGAAGGGAACTTGAGAATGAAAGGCCGGCTAAGAGACCCCACATCCTGAATTTCGCCGAGTCATCGCAAAGGCAGTGGGATTGGTTAGCAAAAGAAAGAGGCTATTGCGCCGAAATCAGCAGGTTGAAGCAACAAGTGGAAAGCCTGAAATATGAGCACAATGTGCAAGTTGCTACCGATCTGGGAGAGCAGAACAGGTTGATTCAGGAAAACGAAATGCTCAGAGCCCAGATCAAACAGATAAGGATGGATGCGGATAAACAGCCAAGGCGTCGATCAGACGAGCAGTTGATAAAAAGGCTAAAAAGTGAAGTCAGGGAATGGCTAGAGGGTTTAGAGAAATCTAAAAACGTCATAGCAGAGCTCAGGGCACAGTGGGATACAAGAGCAGATAAGCATCGCCGATACTTGAATCAATTGAAACGCGACCACGAGAAAACTGTTGCTAAAATGAAGAGAGAGATGGCTACACTTGAGATCAAAGCAGCTAATCAGGCCAAGGATTTCCAAATTGAGAGAAGATACTATTACGACATGTTAAGCCAGATGAAGTTAGAAGTACGGCGACTGAATAATCAGCATATACAGGATTCTCAGGTATTCAAGATATGTAGCGATCAGATAAAATGCCTACTCATAGAGAAGAAGCAAACCAAAGATAGGATCAAGGCCATTGCCCATGTCATCACCAGACGATGCCTACAATGTGAGAACATGACCAACGTTACCGTCCTCTCGGCAGTAATGGGTTATGTCAAGCAGACCATGCATGAGCTGGAGCAACTTGAGAGGGATCTCACACCTTGGACCGCGGCGAGGCCGAATGATGCCCCGCGGGCACCAATTTTCAAAACCATAATGTACTCATAAGTCAAGTCTGTATCTTAGCAACTTCTGCCTGTTTTTCCCATCAGGGTGATTTTTAGTCTATTTTGAGTCTAGGTTTATTTTCAAAGTTTGCTCTTTCTTTTGCAAAATGTAGTTTGTAATAGACCGTTTCAACAATAAAAAGGTTGCTTCTTTTACGATCATTTGTGTTTTTGAACTACGTAATGATCTGATTCACGTGGCATCATGATACGTAGGCAATCCTCATCGGGTCCGGTCGCGGTTTAACCAAAGAGAAAAATTGAAAAAAAAAGGAAAATAATAAAAAGCCTAAAAAGAATGCCGGAATGACGCATGCTTTCGTCGCAAACATATAGGAATCCACTTAACTGTATAGGTGCATCATGCCCAACGTGAGATTGCCTATCTGTTATTTGTTTCGAATTAACCGCTCGTTTGTCGTTGAGTTCCTCCAGGTTTTTTGAGAAGACGGTTGGTTTGGTGAAAGTCTGGCCTCACACTCATACTTCACGAGGTCAAAGAGGAGTGATCAACTACCTGTTGTTAAGTCCGGAAGCAGTACTCACACTTACTTCACCAGGTCAAAAGGAAGTGTAGAAATGTCTTCAGAGATTCCGTTGCCAACAATCCCTGTTTCCGAGGAAAGTTCTATCTCGGCCGTCCTCACGCCCGAATCCGCAACTGCGGAGGAAAATAGAATCTTGCGGCTTTGCATGCTGGAAATGCTTGATACTGGAATAATGGAAAAGAGCCACCAAGC
Organism: Nicotiana sylvestris; assembly: GCF_000393655.2. Taxonomy (NCBI): domain Eukaryota; kingdom Viridiplantae; phylum Streptophyta; class Magnoliopsida; order Solanales; family Solanaceae; genus Nicotiana; species Nicotiana sylvestris. Next base: position 37,056,022 of record NC_091061.1, read on the forward strand.
ATCGTTCCTGGATTCCCTGAGTTATTCTCCAGGACAAGCGGGACTTCTAATGTCCCCATAAGTTATCCTGCTACCCCATTCGGATACCCAGCCATTTCAGATTTCTCTACTGGATCGCCCTCTGAGTCTCATCCTCGAGTGTCAACGACTGATGTAAACACCAATATCTTTACTGCACCACCTTGCCCGATCACGGCACATCTGCTGCATACAAGCCGACTTTTGACTCGTCCTCGTTTACATTCCAAGCCCCATCTTTCTCGATGGAACCAACTAGGTTCGCTACCAGCACTAATCCTCTACAGCCTCAGTGTGAACTTGCACCTGAGCAGGATCAGAAACCCAGAATTGCGGAACAAAATGAGATGGCCAAAAGAATGAGAAGTCTTGAACAGAGTTTGAAGAATATGCAAGGTTTGAGCGGACAAAAAAGCGTCTCTTACGCTGACCTATGCATGTTCCCTCACGTACACCTACCAGTGGGTTTCAAGACCCCAAAGTTTGAGAAGTACGACGGGCACGGTGACCCCATTGCTCACCTAAAGAAATATTGCAACCAATTAAGGGGAGCCGGCGGAAAAGAGGAATTGCTAATGGCATATTTCGGGGAAAGTCTGGTGGGAATAGCCTCGGAATGGTACATGGACCAGGACATGTCCCGATGGCAAGTCTGGGATGATCTCGCTAGAGATTTTGTGAGACAATTCCAGTATAACATCGACATCGACTTGAAAAAGAAACCTTCAGAAAGCTTCAGAGAGTATGCTATTAAGTGGCGCGAGCAGGCGTCGAGGGTGAAGCCTCCCATGGATGAAGTGGAAATGGTCACTACCTTTCTTCAGGATCAAGAGTTTGACTATTACCAAAACATGATGTCAGCCATGGGAAAGCCGTTTGCGGAAGCAATTAAGATTGGAGAGATGGTGGACAATGGTCTGAAGACGGGTAGGATTTTGAGTCAAGCAGCCATAAGGGTGACTTCCCAAGCCATCCAAAGCGGGTCCGGAGGAATGGCAAGAGGGAAGAAAAAGGAATAAGCGGCCATGGCAGCCTCAGGAATAAGGGAATATCGTAATTTCCGACCCCGTTTTCCGGAAAGAACCCCACAACACTACTACCCCCACTAAAATCTGGCATATGCTCATCAACCCTATATGGTCATGAATGCCCAACCTTATGTCCATCCGCCGCAACAAGCCAACCGAGGCCAAGCTCCACCTCCCAGAAATCAGCCTCTTTACCGCAACTACTATAACCCACAACCTACGCAGAATAACTTCCGCCCTCAGGTGCCGCCTAGAAAGCGGACTTTCACGCCCATCGGTGAACCATACTCTACTTTGTTCCCGAAGCTAGTCCAGTTGAGCTTCCTGCAACCAGTCCCTCAAACAAGGCAAAACCCGACGTCACCTTCTTACAAAGCTGGAGTCAGATGCGCCTATCATTCAGGGGCCGAGGGGAACGATACAAATGACTGCTGGTCATTGAAAAGAATGGTCGAGAATTTGATAGAGCAAGGGAATAGTGCTAAGGGACGAGGAGGTCCCAAATGTGACTAACAATCCATTACCTGCTCACAATAACAGACCGCTGATCGGGATGATTTGCGAAGATAAAGAATCTGACCCTGCTTTGAAAGCTATAATCGCCATTGTCGACAAAGGGAAAAAGCCTGAAACAGCCCAGAAACCAGAAAAAGGGGAAAAGGACAATACTGCAAAGCGTGAGCCCGAAAAGAAGGTGGAAAAGAAAGAGGTACCGATAAAGGATGGAGTTCTTTACATCCCACGAGGTCGAGCAGAGAAGCCGCAGAGCTTCGAGGTCAAAAAGGCAAAACCTATGTACGTACCAAAAGGGGCCTATGTGGTCCGGGGGACGATTCAACCACCTCGGCTGAATGAGCCAGTGGTTATCGGACGCGTGCCACAAAAGCCGATGACAAACCCGTCCACAGTACAGTGGAACTATCAGAGGACGTTGGTAACATACAAAGGTAAAGAAATCACGGGGGAACTTCTAGAAAGTACTCTCATTGGAAGGTATTCAGACACCCAAGAGCTGCACAACGCCACACGGAGATGCTTCCCACCAAAGAAGCCTGTAAGCGTTGAAGAAGCAGAAGTTTTCTTCCAACAAATGAAAATGCCAGACTACGAAGTGGTAGACCAACTACGCCAATGCCCCGAGCAAATGTCCATGCTATCGTTATTGATGAGGTCGGCCGAGCACCAAAAGATCTTGCTCAAGACTTTGAATGAAGCATACGTACCAGTTGAAACCTCAGTCGAACAACTGGAACGGATGACGGAGAGGTTCTTCGCCATTAACCAGATCTCTTTCAGCAAGAATGACTTACCTCCAGAGGGAGCAGCTCACAACAAAGCCCTGCATCTAACAGTTAAATGTGAAGACTACTATGTTAAGAGGGTGATGTTGGACGGAGGTTCAGGTGTCGACATTTGCCCGCTCTCCACGCTACAAAGAATGGAAATTGGGACCGGAAGAATCTGACCCAATAATGTCTGCGTAAGGGCTTTTGACGGCATCAAGAGATATACCATGGGGGAAATAGACCTGTTGTTGGTCATAGGACCAGTCGAGTTTGAAGTAACCTTCCAGGTGCTCGACATGGATACATCCTACAATTTTCTGCTCGGCAGACCTTGGATCCATGCGGCAGGAGCTGTGCCTTCCACTCTTCACCAGATGGTGAAGTTTGAGTACGAAGACCGAGAGATCGTGGTCCATGGAGAAGACGAGCATGCTATTTATCGGGACCCATCCATCCCATATCTTGAACCAAGAGAAGGGAGCGAACACACGGTCTATCAAGCTTTCGAGATTGTACTAGCAGAGCAGCATGAAGAGAGAATACCTTGCCCCCAGCCTTTCTTGTCTATCGCCTCGGTTATGGTGGCCAAAGAGATGATCGGGCACAGATTTAGGCCAGGGAAAGGGCTTGGACGAACCCTGCAGGAAATAACAGAACCCATCACCTTGCCGACCACCAAGAAACCTTTTGGACTAGGTTTCAAACCCACTCCAGGAGATGAAGAGTGGGCAAAGAAAAGGAAAAATGAGGGTTGGAAGTTACCTCGACCATTGCCGGATTTATATGAAACTTTCATCAGGCCAAGGTACACCGAAGAAGAAGACGATGAGGTCTTCACGGCTGAGGAAATCGAGGAGATATGTGGGGCAATGAGAGAAATGCTCTACGAGACTCACATGGTTCAACCAGGTGAAGGCACAAGCACTGCTGAGATGTTGTACGTGGGGCCGAACGCCAAACTTCGAAACTGGGAGGCCACGCCATTCCCGACTAGACGGAAGTCCGGGTAGACCTGTCCTTCCACCTTTCCTGTGTCACAAGTTATCTCCAGGACATAACTTCAACGTTTTCTTCCTTTCAATTGTTATTTTGAATTCCTAAGTTGTAAACATTGTTGTCTTCCAACTTCCCAAAGAAAATAAAAAAAAATCATCATTACTTTCCCATTTTTTCTTTTGTTCTGATTTTCGTTATTTTTCCTTTTATCTTTCCTTTCAGTTATAATAATGCGGCTTTAAATATGACATGCTTGCGGACTTCACGCCCAGATCACAACGAGCTATTTAACTGTGAATTAATGAACCCAGAACCAGAATATGATGAAGAAGAAGCTTTTAGGGAAATAAACCGAGAGTTGGAACATTTTGAGAATAAACCTAAGCCAAATCTGAATGACACCGAACCGGTTAATTTAGGAACTCCTGAAGAAATCCGGGAGACCAAAATAAGCATTCACACGGACAAGAAAACGCGAGATGCGATAATTCAACTTCTTTTTGAATTTAAAGACGTGTTTGCTTGGTCATACGATGACATGCCGGGACTAGGTGTTGATCTATTGGTTCATAAATTTCCAATTCATCCTGATTGTCCTCCAGTTCAACAAAAGCAACGAAAGTTCAAAACTGAGGTCAGCGACAAGATTAAAGAGGAGATCACCAAACAACTGAAAACGGGAGTGATTCGGGTAGTCCAGTATACAACATGGTTGGCAAATGTGGTTCCAGTACCGAAAAAGGACGGGAAAACTCGGGTATGTGTAGATTACCGAGATTTGAATAGAGCAAGTCCCAAAGATAATTTCCCACTGCCCAACATCCACATCCTCGTTGATAATTGCGCCAAACACGAGATACAGTCTTTCGTAGATTGTTACGCTGGGTATCATCAGGTATTGATGGATGAAGAGGACGCCGAGAAAACTGCCTTCACCACGCCTTGGGGCACCTACTGTTATCGGGTCATGCCATTTGGTTTGAAGAATGCTGGGGCTACTTACATGAGGGCCATGACTGCCATTTTTCATGACATGATGCATCAGGAAATAGAGGTGTACGTGGACGACGTGATAGTCAAGTCCAGGACGCAGGATAATCACATCCAAGACTTGAGGAAATTCTTCGAGAGATTAAGGAAGTATGACTTGAAGCTGAACCCAGCCAAATGCGCTTTCGGAGTTCCGTCGGGAAAACTTCTGGGCTTCATCGTAAGCAAGAGAGGTATCAAACTAGATCCAACTAAGATTAAATCTATCAGAGATCTACCTCCCCCGAGGACAAAGAAAGACGTGATGAGATTGTTGGGCAGGTTGAACTACATCAGTCGATTTATTGCCCAGCTGACAAGCATGTGTGAGCCCATATTCAAGCTGTTAAGGAAAGATGCGGCGATCAAATGGACAGCTGAGTGTCAAGAAGCCTTTGATAACAAGCGATCTACTACTTGAGCAAGAAATTCACCGGCCATTGCCCTGCGAGAGCCAGGGAGACCACTGTTCTTGTATCTGACAGTCTTGGAAAACTCTTTCGGTTGCGTCCTTGGGCAACATGACATAACCGGAAAGAAAGAACAAGCGATCTACTACTTGAGCAAGAAATTCACCGGCTACGAGGCCAAGTATACTCTGTTGGAAAGAACGTGTTGCGCTTTGACATGGGTTGCTCAAAAACTGAGACATTATCTTCAAGCTCACACTACCTTCCTCATAAGCAGGTTGGATCCTTTGAAGTATATATTTCAGAAACCAATGCATACTGGAAGACTGGCTAAGTGGCAAATCTTGCTTACTGAATTCGACATAGTCTATGTTACTCGCACGACAATGAAAGCCCAGGCGCTAGCAGATCACTTGGCCGAAAATCCGGTCGATGAGGAATACCAGCCATTGAGTACCTACTTTCCAGATGAAGAAGTAAACACCGTAGAAGTGGTCTCGGAGGATGCTCATGTTTGGAAGATGTTCTTTGATGGAGCCGTGAATGCCAAAGGTGTAGGGATCGGGGCAATTTTGATTTCGCCTTCTGGTCAGCATTATCCCGCCACAGCTAGACTGCGTTTCTTTTGCACAAACAATACGGCTGAGTATGAAGCCTGCATTATGGGCATGCATATGGCGATCGATCAGGATGTCGAAGACTTACTGATTATGGGAGATTCTGACCTGATTATCCGGCAAGCCCAAGGTAAATGGGAAACTTGGGATGTCAAACTTATCCCTTACCGACAGCACGTGGAGGACCTCGGCAAGCGTTTTAAATCAATAGAGTTCAGGTATATCCCGAGGTGTCACAATGAACTGGCAGATGCACTTGCTACTTTGGCTTCAATGCTACCCTACCCGGGCAACGCCCACGTCGATCCTTTGGAAATCCAAATCAAGGAAAGACACGGTTACTGCAATGTAATCGAGGCGGGATCAAATACGCAGCCTTGGTACCATGACATCAAGAGGTTCCTGAAGACACAAGAATACCCCGAGCACGCTACTGGAGATCAAAAGAGGACCATTAGGCGACATGCAAGTGGTTTCTTTCTGAGCGGTGAATTGTTATATAAGAGGACCCCGGACCTCAATCTCCTAAGATGTGTCGATATCGAGGAAGCGAGAAAGATCATGCACGAAGTACACGCAGGTGTGTGCGGACCTCACATGAACGGGTATGTCTTAGCGAAGAAAATCCTTCGAGCAGGTTATTACTGGATGACCATGGAAAAGGACTGCTTTAGCTTCGTTCGGAAGTGTCATCAGTGTCAGGTGCACGGTGATTTGATTCATGCACCTCCCACGGAACTGCATCCCATGTCTGCACCTTGGCCATTTGTTGCATGGGGCATGGACGTCATTGGACCAATCGAGCCAAAGGCTTCAAATGGACACAGATTTATACTGGTTGCCATCGACTACTTCACAAAATGGGTAGAGGCTGTCACTCTCAAGTCGGTCACTAAAAAAGCTGTAGTGGATTTTGTACACTCAAATCTTATCTGTCGTTTCGGTATTCCTGCGACTATCATTACAGATAACGCAGCAAACTTGAACAGTCACTTGATGGGAGATGTATGCGAGCAATTCAAAATAACGCATAGGAATTCTACTCCTTATCGGCCAAAGGCCAATGGCGCTGTAGAAGCGGCAAACAAAAACATCAAGAAGATTTTGAGGAAAACGATCCAAAGTTCCCGACAGTGGCATGAGCAGTTACCATTTGCATTGTTGGGATATCGCACTACGGTACGCACGTCAGTAGGAGCAACTCCTTATCTTTTGGTTTATGGGACCGAGGCTGTGATACCAGCAGAAGTAGAAATCCCTTCGCTTCGAACCATTGTTGAAGCAGAAATCGAGGACAGCGAATGGGTTAAGACTCGATTGGAGCAGTTGACTTTGATTGATGAAAAACGAATGGCCGCAGTTTGTCACGGACAGTTGTACCAACGAAGAATGGCCCGCGCTTACAACAAGAAAGTCCGACCCAGGAATTTCGAAGTAGGTCAGCTGGTACTGAGGCGTATTCTGCCACATCACCAGGAAGCAAAAGGGAAATTTGCTCCAAATTGGAAAGGCCCATACATCATCAGGAAAATATTGCCGAGAGGAGCATTGTACCTAGGTGACATTGAAGGAAATGATCCCGAAACAGCAGTAAATGCAGACGCGGTCAAAAGATACTATGTCTGAGTGACGTCCCAGCGGTCCTGACACATTTGAAATGCTGAAGGTTTTGTTCCCACTATCAACTCTCTCTACAGGCCTTTGAGCCGGTGAAAAAAAAATAATAATAAACAAAAAAAACAAAAAAAATCAATTGATCGAGTCCTGAACTACGTTTGACTTGATTCCGAAAGGATACGTAGGCAGCCTCTCCCTGAGGTTCAGTCACACCAACAATAAAATCCCATTTACCCTGAAATTGAAACCGGGGCACGTCAAGCGGTTTAGAAGTTAGTATCATCTACCTCTCTTTACCAAGCACAAGCCTTCAGATCAATTACCAAAGATAGCGGGAAGCCAAGAAGCGTCACGAATGGAGGCCGGCACACTCTAAATTGAGAGAGATAAAATGAGAGAGTCTCGCCGGTGAAAACCTTCGGGCACCGCGAGGCGACGAGAGTAGAGAAACCAAAATGAGAGAGCTTGTTTAGTAAAAACTCGCAAAGAGTGCTATCAAGCGATGATAGGAAGAGAAATGAGAAAGGTCAGCCAGCGAAAACCCGCAAAGGGCGCTGTTGGCCGAAAGAATGACTCCACCCAAGGAGGTCTCGGCAAAGTTCCACCGGTTTGGGATCACAGATCCATTTTGGTTCGGGGAAACGCAAGTTCATTGAAGGTCAAGCGTCCAGTCCAAAGAGCATGTCATGTCCATTTAAAGCCAGCATTGTCTTCCTCAGATAAGTCTTTCTCGTCCCGAAGGGGACACTCCTTTTCTGAAATTTGCTTTCTCCTTTCTTCGTTTTTCTTCGAATCCCTTTCATGTTTAACCCTAAGTTCTAGATATACCGGAAAGGACAGGTGGCAGGTTTGGTTTCACGGAATTCCGTTTCATGAAGGAAAACACCTCGTTTCGTAGGTACGTTTGTCCAAACCTGATGAATCATGATGTTTGACTGCATTCGAAGTAAAGAGGAAAGAGAGAAATTTCCCCAGCAAGTCCGCCTCGTACAAATCCCCACAGGGTTTCCCTTTGTACAAATCCGCACAAAGAATCCACTGCGTAAATATTCCCCAAAGAGTCTGCCCCAACGAAATCCACACAGATTTTCTCTCTTGTACAGATCCCCACAAGGTCTTCCCTTTGTTAATAATAATAAAAAAATAAAAAAATAGGATTTCCCCATCAAATCCCCAGCGAGTCCCTTTGTAAAAATTCCCCAGCGAGCTTACCCAAACAAATCCTGGAAAGTCCGCTTTGAAACAAATCCCCAGCATGTTCCCGTTGTACAAATATCCACACAAAGAATCCACTTTGTAAATATTCCCCCACAGAGCTTCCCTTTGTACAAATTCCTACAGAGTATCCCCAATAAAATCCCCGTTGAGAATCCCCAAGCAAAACGGGACCCAAATAGGGGAGCATTACAAGGCAAATCATCACGGAATTTCGAAATACAAGCCTGAGCAGTCCAAAAGGGTTTAGCCATTTGAATCCAATCAATGGCAGGATTTCTCAACAGAAATAAGGACGCAACAAAGCAATGGGAACAATCAAGGTCACCGAACCAACCGCCATTTCCGAACTAACAATTGTTCTTTGTTTGAGAAGTTGAAACAGGTATAATCCAAGACAACTGTGCAAGAGGTAGGTGTCACTCAACGAAGAAGGTACATGAGTACAAGAAACAGTTTGGCAATAAGGAATCCACTCGAAAGTTAAGTTTCCACGAGATTCCCTTTTATCTTCTACTAAAATAAGAAAATTCAAAAAAAAGAGGTCAGTTAGTATCCTCGAACTTTGTCCCCAGCCAGTCAGCATTAGGGTTTTAAACCCTAAACTGATCTTTTCCTTCAGTCAGCATTAGGGTTTTAAAACCCTAAACTGAACTTTTTCCCATTCAATCAGCATTAGGGTTTTAAACCCTAAACTGAACTTTTTCATTAGTCAGCATTAGGGTTTTAAACCCTAAACTGAACTCTTTTCCATTCAGTTAGTATTAGGGTTTTAAACCCTAAACTGAACTCTTTCCTTTAGTCAGCATTAGGGTTTTAAACCCTAAACTAAACTCTTTTCCTTAGGTCAGCATTAGGGTTTTAAACCCTAAATTGAACTATTTTCCTCTAGTCAGCATTAGGGTTTTAAACCCTAAACTGAACTTTTCATTTAGTCAGCATTAGGGTTTTAAACCCTAAACTGAACTCTTTTCCATTCAGTCAGTATTAGGGTTTTAAACCCTAAACTGAACTCTTTCCTTTAGTCAGCATTAGGGTTTTAAACCCTAAACTGAACTCTTTTCCTTAGGTCAGCATTAGGGTTTTAAACCCTAAACTGAACTCTTTTCCTCTAGTCACCATTAGGGTTTTAAACCCTAAACTGAACTTTTCCTTTAGTCAGCATTAGGGTTTTAAACCCTAAACTGAACTTTTCCTCTAGTCAGCATTAGGGTTTTAAACCCTAAACTGAACTTTTTTCCTTTAGTCAGCATTAGGGTTTTAAACCCTAAACTGAACTTTTCCTTTAGTCAGCATTAGGGTTTTAAACCCTAAACTAAATTTTTCCTTTAGTCAGCATTAGGTTTTTAAACCCTAAACTGAACGTTTTCCATTCAGTCAGCATTAGGGTTTTAAACCCTAAACTGAACTTTTTCCTTCAGTCAGTATTAGGGTTTTAAACCCTAAACTGAACTTTTTCCATTCAGTCAGCATTAGGGTTTTAAACCCTAAACTGAACTTTTCCTTTAGTCAGCATTAGGGTTTTAAACCCTAAACTGAACTTTTTCCATTCAGTCAGCATTAGGGTTTTAAACCCTAAACTGAACTTTTCCTTTAGTCAGCATTAGGGTTTTAAACCCTAAACTGAACTTTTTCTATTCAGTCAACATTAGGGTTTTAAACCCTAATCTGAACTTTTCCTTTAGTCAGCATTAGGGTTTTAAACCCTAAACTGAACTTTTTCTTTAGTCAGCATTAGGGTTTTAAACCCTAAACTGAACTTTTCCTTTAGTCATCATTAAGGTTTTAAACCCTAAATTGAACTTTTTCCATTTAGTCAGCATTAGGGTTTTAAACCCTAAACTGAACTCTTTCCTTTAGTCAGCATTAGGGTTTTAAACCCTAAACTGAACTTTTCCTTTAGTCAGCATTAGGGTTTTAAACCCTAAACTGAACTTTTTCCATTCAGTCAGCATTAGGGTTTTAAACCCTAAACTGAACTTTTCCTTTAGTCAGCATTAGGGTTTTAAACCCTAAACTGAACTCTTTCCAGCCAGTCAGCATTAGGGTTTTAAACCTTAAACTGAACTTTTTCCATTCAGTCAGCATTAAGGTTTTAAACCCTAAACTGAACTCTTTTCCATTCAGTCAGTATTAGGGTTTTAAACCCTAAACTGAACTTTTCCTCTAGTCAGCATTAGGGTTTTAAACCCTAAACTGAACTTTTCCTTTAGTCAGCATTAGGGTTTTAAACCCTAAACTGAACTTTTTCCATTCAGTCAGCATTAGGGTTTTAAACCCTAAACTGAACTTTTCCTTTAGTCAGCATTAGGGTTTTAAACCCTAAACTGAACTCTTTCCCATTCAGTCAGCATTAGGGTTTTAAACCCTAAACTGAACTCTTTTCCATTCAGTCAGTATTAGGGTTTTAAACCCTAAACTGAACTTTTCCTCTAGTCAGCATTAGGGTTTTAAATCCTAAACTGAACTTTTTTCCTTCAGTCAACATTAGGTTTTTAAACCCTAAACTGAACTCTTTCCATTCAGTCAGCATTAGGGTTTTAAACCCTAAACTGAACTTTTCCTTTAGTCAGCATTAGGGTTTTAAACCCTAAACTTAACTTTTTCTATTCAGTCAGCATTAAGGTTTTAAACCCTAAACTGAACTTTTTCCTTTAGTCAGCATTAGGGTTTTAAACCCTAAACTGAACTTTGCCTTTAGTCAACATTAGGATTTTAAACCCTAAACTGAACTTTTTCCATTCAGTCAGCATTAGGGTTTTAAACCCTAAACTAAACTTTTCCTTTAGTCAGCATTAGGGTTTTAAACCCTAAACTGAACTTTTTCCATTCAGTCAGCATTAGGGTTTTAAACCTTAAACTGAACTTTTTCCATTCAGTCAGCATTAGGGTTTTAAACCCTAAACTGAACTTTTTCCTTTAGTCAGCATTACGGTTTTAAACCCTAAACTGAACTTTTCCTTTAGTCAGCATTTGTGTTTTAAACCCTAAACTGAATTTTTTCCATTCAGTCAGCATTAGGGTTTAAAACCCTAAACTAAACTTTTTCCATTAAGTCAGCATTAGGGTTTTAAACCTTAAACTGAACTTTTCCATTCAGTCGGCATTAGGGTTTTAAACCCTAAACTGAACTCTTTTCCTTCAGTCAGCATTAGGGACCCAACCCTAAACTGAACTTTTCCCCAGTTGGTCAGCATTAGAGTTTCAACTCTAAACTGAACTTCTCCCCAGCTAGTCGGCATTAGGGCTCCAACCCTAAACTGAACTATTTCCATCCCGCCAGCCTTAGGGCTCCAACCCTAAACTGAGCACTCATATCTTGTGGCCGTACCGTGGATCCAATCCCGGAATTAGCATTTTGGAAACTGAAATTTTCCAAATTCCTTCATCAATTCCATGAACTTCCTGGCAAATAACTCACAAAATTTTTCCTAGTGAAACTGGGGCAGAAAATTTCGTTCGTTTGTTTTTCGCCCGCAGGTCTAACCTCAAGCCACACGGATCGAAACGACCCACGAGATGAGTCCCAACTCAGAATCAAAGAAGAAAAAGACAAAAAGAAGATGTCCCGAGATACCGGAGAAAATGGAAGACGGATCGCTCCAAGACTTGATCAAGGTCCCGAACTCTGCCAATCATGTCTCACTCAGTATCCCAGAGATTAAACAAGACCTACAACTCGCAAGCATCAAGATTCGGATCGAAGTCTCCAAGAAAAATCAGCTAAGACCCAAGATCAAGTCGCAAAAGAATCATAGATAGGAATCTTTTAACTAGCAGTTGACATGCATATAAGTAATTAGTTCAGTTTCAATTTTTCTTTGGTTGTAATAAGGCGGTCAGTAAAACAACAGTGACAACAGCAACAGCAGTAACAACAAGCATTGCAATCCCATGGTAGTCCCAGCTGGCAAAATTTCCCGAACTACATTGACCTGATTCCTGTTTAGCCCAGGATATGTAGGAAATCTTTGAAGCAAAGATTCGGTCAGATCTTTCAAAACATGCTTCACACGGAGTAGTCCAATAGGCAAAAATCGCTCATATCCGCTCACTTTATCTTTGCACGAAAACTCTTCGTGTTTCCGAACAAAGAGGGGAAGCTGTGAGCACGTGATTTTTGTTTTCGCGACAATCACTCCAAAAAGAAACCAAAATAATAGCAATTGATCTTGCTGTACAATTTCTGGATTTTTACGTGGCATTTTGTTAATTATCTATGATTTTTGCCCATTTTCTTTTTTTATTATTGAAACAAAACATAAAAAATGTGTTGTCATGTTAGTTTGAACCGTAATCCGGTCATTAAATGGAAAATCATAAAATATGCATTTTTTGTCCTGATTGTTGCCTTTGGTTGATTTTACTTACTTTAAATATTTTAATATGCGTGTAATAATTACATTAAATGTTCACTAATAGTGTTTAATTTTATTTAATTAGGCTTTGTGTTTAAGAAAAATTAGAAATAAAAAGAAAGGGTGCAATTTGTTTTAAACAAATTTGGGCTGATTCCCCATTTCAAAATCTGAGGCCCAAACGAGCAGCCGAAGCCACCAGTCCAAACAGCCCATCTCCAGGCCACAAAAATGACGTAGTTTGACACCAAAACTACGTTATTTCAATGCCAACCCATCTCGACCATCAAACCAAACTGATCCAACGGTCCAGATCTCTCACCCATAATCCCATTACCCGACCCGTTACCCGAACCAACCCTGACCCTTGCTAAGCCAAACGACACCATTTCGTTTAAGCCTTCAGATCCAAGTCGTTGATCCCGATTGATCCAACGGCTGAGATCAATCCACCCATTCCATATATAAACTTTCCTATCATACCCTGCCCCCTATCCAAGACCCCCGCCTTCGTCCTCATCCCCTTTCCCCACGAAACCCTAGCCGCCCCCTTTCCCCTCACCATTAATCCCAGCGGCATGAACGCCGGTGGCCTTCACCTTAACACCATAGATGCACCTCACCATCCTGAACCCAAATCCACCAGCCATTTAGCTCGAATCCCCTCCCACCTTCTCGAATCTTCATTTGAAGATTCGAGTCGGAACCTGACTTACACCGATCTACCCTAGATTCATACCAGACAATCCCCGGACCTCCCTCGTGTCCAAACCATGCTTGGTTTGGTCCGAATCTAACCAAGGGAACCCAAAACCCAAATCTACCCTTAGGAACCCTAGAAGTTCTCATGCCTGGTTTGTGTCCGTTTGAGCCAAAGTGATTAGGGTCTAATGGACCTTAATAGAAGTGTTCTCAGTTGAGAACACTTCGATTAAAGTCCGTTCAACCCTAAGAAGGGTCTATTCAAACACGAGTTGGTTTTCTGATTTTTCTTTCAAGGACTTTAAGGTAAGTTTGTTTTTCTTTTCTTTATTCATTCCATGTGTTTGTTAAAGGTCTGTTTGTATGGCCAAACGTCTTATTTTAATTTGTGTTTTGAATCTTACCAACTATTTTTGCCCACCTTGCCTGAACCTCTGTGTTTGATCGAGTCTTTCCTCTATTCACTGATAATGTGTATATGTGTATGTGTTGTGCAATCAATTGAACTTTAAATTTGACTGATTAATCGATTCCCCAGTACAATTTTTGTTTAAGTCAGTACAATTCGAATCATGTGTTTAATACTGTTAGATGTTCTGATCATGGATTTCGATTGTACATGTTATGATTAGTATAGTCGAGTCGACATATGTCGTCGATTAATTTCAGTTGTTCGAATGGTAACAATTTGATCTATTGCCTGCTGGAACTTTGTTTGAATCAAAGTAAGAATCAAGTATGGCTACTTATAGTTGCTGTATATGAATCTAAAAATGAAAAGATTGGATTGTTAGCTGCAATCTGAATTGGTGGCATGTGCTTTTGTGCACAACATGTGCATAAAGGCCCTTTTGAGATGAAGAATAACTTGACAGCATGTGCTGTCAGGATTATATTCCTGCTGCCCATGTCTGCTTTTAGTTTAATAAGGTGATTAAAAGGGTTTGTCAAGGAATATCATGGGAGGGTTTATACTTAAATAGTTGAGTGGAAACTGAAAAGAGGACAGACCACATGGGGGGAAAGTTTTCTGATTGCTTAACAGGCTGTGAGTAGTTTGAGTTTAGGATATAAAAGGAAGCAGAACTTCATTAACGAGGGGACTGGATTTTTGAGCAACTCAGACAGATTTCGAGACTGGAAATTGGCACTGGATTTTGAAAAAAAAAAGAGATAGTGATAGGGATATCACAGAGAGGCATATACAGACACATAAACAAGAGAGAAAAACATACAAAAATCAGAAACTGTTTCTTCCTACTGTTGTTTGGGTTTCATTTATTCAACCTGTTCAATCAATCCTGATTTCTTCCAAGTCTCGACTAAGTCTATTGTTTGGGTAGCATTGTTTGTTCTCCTGGACTTTGTTTTGGTCTTGAAGTATTGTGTCTGTTGCACTGGGTGTTGCTGTTTGTTTTGTTACTACTTGTTCTATCAGCTATAGTTGCACTTTGTTCTGGGATTTGTCCTGTTGTTGTCTGCTGTTACTGCTGCTGCATTTGTTGACATTGTTACACTGCTGACTTCCATTCTTCTTCAACTGTAAACACTTCCAGGTACATAACTTTTGAAACCATGTGTTGTTGAAAGCTTGAAGTTTTGAAGCAGAAATAAAGAAACGAATGTTGTTTACTTCACGATGCTTATGTTCAAAATATAGCCATAGTTTAAATAATAAGTTGGCCCGCATTTGTTTAACTTCAAACTGCAATTGCTCTGTATGAATTAACATACATCCTGATTTGAGATGAACTATTAGATTGCATTTGTTTGTTAGATCAGACGTGTTTTAATGAATATAACCATTGGGTTTTGTTTTAGTTATGACATTATAACATAGAATCATGGCAAGCATCTGTATGTGTTTGGTCTAGACCTCTGAACTGTCAAAGCTATTGTATTTGATTCCGTTTGACTTCAGGATGAATGTACCCCAAACAAATTCTCATGTGGTTACGTTAACAGTTCGGCCATGTACGCCAACTCCCTTGTTAGATTACTTGTTCCGATATAGGCTCGATATGGGTTTCGATATAGATTCACTATTTCGAAATAATGAGACGATTTTTTAGGAAAACTAATAGGCATTTTTGAGTTTAATTAGTAGTAGTTTTCCTAATAAAACAGCCGATTCCATTAATCAAAGCCCAAATAAGCTAGTTTTAAAATTCAAATTTGAAGGTTGTTTAATGTAAATTTAGTATATGTTATTAGTTTGTTTGCCATCTCCCTTAGCCAATTAACAAGCGTATTCACTCATTGAAGACAAGTCATGAGGTAACTCTCATAAACAACCAATCACGTAATAAAACAAAAATTCGGATTCGGCAAACATATTAAAGATTTAGTGTGTAGTTGTTTAAACAAGTAAATTTGGTATCCTCTTCCTTTTATTTTTTTTAGAGACAAACGTAATAGAAAATATAGTCACTATAAGTTTATCCTTTAAATAAAATTGAGACGAGCCTCGACAAACAAAAATGAACAAGTTGCGGGGCCCTCCAAATGTATATACTAAAATACTTAGAATTCGGGACAGGCCGCTTAGCGAATTTTACGGCCTTCCCAAAATAACGGTACGTTAGTTGCTCCAGGTGCGACTTAATTAAATTACACTCTTAAATTCGGGTGCACATTGATGTGGCCCAAATCCAAATCTCAACGGAGTCTAAATGTGTCGACGACCACGGGTGCATTGATTGTGACGTGGTTCGAGATGCATTTTCACAACGTTGCAATCCTATAAAAAATGAAAATGACAATAATAAAAGCGGTTTAAACTGAATAAAAGCACATAAGTCACAACATGTATTTAAATCAGATATTTAGCCATTCTAACAATTTAAGCAACCGTGCTAGAACCACGGGATCCGAGGGTGCCTAACACCTTCCCTCGGGTCAACAGAATTCCTTACTTAGAATTTCTGGTTCGCAGACTTCATTTGGAAAAGTCGAAAATTTTCCTCGATTTGGGATTCAAGATAAACCGGTGACTTGGGACACCAAAAGCCAAACCTTTCCCAAGTGGCGACGCTGAATTAATTAAATAATCTCATTTCGAATATTGTCACTTAAATTGGAAAAACTCCCTCACGCATTTATACCCTTCGGGGCGGGGCGCGCAAAAAGGAGGTGTGACACATAGCCTCTCGTAGATAAGTATAGACGTCTTCGTACCGATCAGTGAGACTCTAATGCACCGGCTTGTGATCCATGACTCCTATGAACCTAGAGCTTTGATACCAACTTGTCATGACCCCGGTTCGCCCTCCATGAATCATCGTGATGGCACCTAGTCTCTACAACTAGGTAAGCCTAATTTGCGGAAGAAAACTAAAACTTGCGGAAGTAAACAATTTAAAACAGAAACAAAGTAGAACAATGTATAAAACTGGATCAAAAGAAGAATACTAAAGGTCAGAAAAGTACAAAAGGGTTATATACTAAAGGCAGGAGTAGAAAGGGACTCCTTGGTCTGCGGATGTGGCAGATATACCTCGGAGTCTCTAAGCAGTCACCTTCCTCAATGATAGTAGGCATTATCAGTGGTACCTGGATCTGTACATGAAAAACATGCACAAAAGGGGCATGAGTACACCACAACAGTACTCAGTAAGTGCGAAGACTAACCTCTTTTAGGTAGTGACGAAGAAGGTCAGGGCCCTACTGAGGTGTAATACAATATAAGGGTTAACAGTATGGAATAAAACAGTATAAATAAGTGCAACATTAAGAAATAACATAGAATTTACAGAACAAGAACAACTAGATCAAAGATGAAACAAGCCACGGAAAGAAATACAGCTCAACACAGAGATAACAACCGGGGCACCTTCCAGGATACCGTCCTGTAGTCCCAATTACAAATGTCCAGTGGATCTCCCGGGACACCGTCCCATAGTCCATCATATATATGTCTGAAGGATATCCCTGGATCTCGTCCCGTAGTCCAACTATCAATGTGCGGGGATCTACCAGAATCCCAATCCGTAGTCCCAAATGTAAATACCTAGTACTGGGGAATCTACTGGGTGCATTCCTGTAGTTCCATATAACTGTGCAGGGGGATCTACCGGGAATCTAACCCGTAGTCCCAAAGTAAATATGTAGGAGGATCTATCGGGAATCTAACCCATAGTCCCAAAGTAAACAGACAAGGGGGAGCTACCGGAATCCCACATCCATAGTCCCAAAATAAATCCACAGCGGCAGCAAGAAGACAAACAGAAATAGCAAAAATTCATATTAAGGCAATAAGTGATTCTAGCCTAGCATGTTGCACATAATTCAAGTAAGGCAGATTAAACCAAATGAAGCAATTAAATCACTTAGACATGCTTTCCTAAGCTAACAACAGGCTTAATAGTGTAAGTAATAGAAACATGGAAGGAAACATACTAGTAAGTATTTAAAGAAAACGGGATTTCCAACAATGAGAATAAGTATGCACTTGTCACCTTATGTACAAGGAACTTCAATTACCAAATACACTAATCCTATGGGGAAGGTCCCCCACACAAGGTTAGACAAGCCACTTACCTCGAACCGGTTCAAAATCAACCCAACACCACGTCTTTGCCACGAGTACTCGATTTCAAATGGCCCAAATCTATTCAATTCAATTGCATAATGTAAATAACACTTCAAGTAACTAATTCTACAATTAAATTCTAAGCTAATACGCGAAATTATGTAAAATGACCAAAATGCCCCTCGGGCCCACGTCTCGAAATCGGGTAAAATTTATATTTTCAGAATCCTCATACCCTCGCGAGTCTAACCATACCAAAATTATCTAATTCCGATACCATTTGGTCTTTCAAATCATCATTTTACATTTTTGAAAGATTTCACAAGTTTTCTTCTCAAATTCCATCCCAAATCACGAATTAAATGATGAATTCAATGATGGATTCATGTACTCTAGCCAAATCTGAGTTAGAATCACTTACCCCGATGAATTTCTTGAAAAACCATCGAAATATCGCCAAAATCCGAGCTCTCTAGGTCAAAATATGAAATAAAACCCAAAACCTCGTATTTATAGGGCGGCCCCCGGATTTTCACCTCTGCGGACCGCACAAAAACGACTGCGGTCCGCATAAAAATGACTGCGGCCGCACAGGTTTTGACTGCAGTGATAGGCGTTAGTATTTTGGCGATAACTTTCTCTACAAATTTCCAAATTATGATTTCCATATCTATCTGAAAACTATACACGAAGGGCTACAATTTTTGTTTTTGAATTATCCCAAAATTCCTTGTAGAGAAAAAGATATGAGCTTCCGAAGTAGGACCAGTGAAATTTTCCTCACCGCGGACCGCACTGCATTTTGTGCGGCCACACAGCCCCCACCGTGGATGGCACTGCATTTTGTGCGGCCGCACAGCACCCACCGCGGATGCACTGGACTTTGTGCAGACTGCACTAGTGGGTACCGAGGCCTGCAACTCTTCTAGACCTGCAACAGCTATGATTTTCGGCCTAAAACATCCCGGAACCTACCCGAAACTCACCCGAGCCCCCGGGACTTCAAACCAATTATACCAACACATCCCATGACATCGTTCAAAACTTCGAAATGCCCACAACAACATTAAATCACAAATTTAACATAGGATTCAAGCCGAAGAACTCCAACAACTCTTAACTTATGCTTTCGATCAAAAGTCTATCAAATCTCGTCCGAATGACCTGAAATTTTGCAAGCACGTCACATTCAACACTACAGAACTACTCCAATTTTCGGAATTTCATTCCGACCCTTAGATCAAAATCTCACTATCGGATCGAAAACTTCAAAAATTCGACTCTCGCCATTTCAAGCCTAAATTAGCTGCGGACCTCCAAAACACAATCTGATCACGTCCCTAAACCCGAAATCACCCAATGAAGCTAATGGAACCGTCGGATTTCCATTCCAAAGCCATCTTCATACTGTTCCAACTGCGGTAAACTTTCCAACACTTAAGCTCTCATTTAGGGACTAAGTGTCCCAAAACTCCCCGAAACTCAAAACCGAACATCCCGGGAAATTACATTAGCAGAAATAAATTTGGGAAAGCAGTTAATAGGGGATCGGGGCATTAATTCTTAAGACGACCGGCCGGGTCGTCACAAGTATAGAAAGGTTTTGGCATCTGAAAATAGCAGTCCATAAGCTTATTAATGTAGGTGACATTATCGTATAAAATCCAGATGCAGTGGATACTAGCCAAAGTCCATTGCCTGTTCATAATGAGACGCATATAGTGGGCATGATTTGGGTTGAAAAGGAATATGAGAAATCTTCTAAGTTCCTTGGAGGGCCACTTGCCCAAAGCTTTCAGCGCTATCAGTCTTGGTTCCAGAAGTTGCTCTTAAGAACGAGTTGTCAAAAGGGACCCAAGACCTATTTGCTAAGGTAAACATGGTGGAGACTAGTGAAGGTCCTAATAATGTCAATGTGTGGCTCAATGGCTAAGATGTCGAGCTTGATAATTTGAAAGACACTCCTTTCTTGGCTAGCCAGGGAGGATTTTTGGTGGTTTGTTTTGTCATCGTTTATGTTGTCCGAGTTATCAGGGTTGTAACCGGTATATTGTATTATGACTCAAACTCTTCTATCCTTTTATTTTGCCTAGCTCGACTTGTCTTGGAACCTTGTTTAGTGTTATTTAGGTCGTTCCAGGGTTGTAACCCAAGTTTTGTGTTGCTTGTTTTGTTGTTCAAACCCTTTCACTTCTATTTTATGCAATCCTATGTTTTTCGTTATTTCTAGTCCATTTTTTTCATTTGTTTTCTTTTCCTCTTATAGTTCTTTCCATGTCGACTCTAGTGACATGACACACATGCAGAATTTTCAGTCTGGTCTTAAAAATTAGTCTAGTCATGAAACAAGGAAACAATTTTGAAGATGATACAGAGACATTTGAGGGAAATAAGTAAATATTTGGACATTTTGGGATTATTTAGAGCACGAATTCTATGAAATTGGGGCAGATAGTTTGGAAAATTATAGGACGACAAGAATTTGTTACGAGAGAGTCGTCCCAGGCAATTTGAAGCGAGCAACTTTGAATTCAAGTGCATCTCAATTTACAAGATAATCAAAGGGAATTTGCAACAAATTGACGGAGGACCTCCATTATGAAGAAGGAATCACCCAACAAGAGCTCTGTAATTGATAAGGCACTAAAGAAAGGTGGAAGGCATATCTGTGATATCATTACCGATGCTGCAAAATAAATGCTATGCATGATCTTTATTTTTCTTCCTCAAGTTGCATATATTATACTTGGCATTTTCAGAGATTGGTAGGCCATATTTCATCTACCCAAACACTTTATACCCTTCGATATCCCTTTGAGCATGTGCTGATTTCTTTGACCTCACCTCTTTTGGGATCAAGTTGGAGTCATTAAAAAAAATATGTCCCCATAAGGTTTGTTTTAGAAAGTTCATCCCAACAGAAAATAAGAAAAAAAAAAGAAGAAAGGAAAAGAGATAAAGAAAAAAAGAAGTCAAAAAGAAAAGAAAAGAGGAAAAGAAGAAGGAAAAAAAAGAGAAAAAGAGGAAAAAAAAAGAAGGAAAAGAAAATAGCAACAACACAAACTATTTCTTTGAACTACGTTTGACCTGATTCTTGTTTCGACAAGATACGTAGGTAGCCTTATTCTAGGGTTTGGTACCAAGTCAAAAATGCTTCAATTCCTTACTTCAAAAGAAACTAAGGTAGAAGTTTTGTTTTCTATAAAAGATGGTTCCAAAAGTTGTAAAGTTACACCCCATTTTGTCTTAGTTTGAATTTGAACCTTCGTTCCTTTCTTTATTTCTAACACTATCCAAAAAGCCACATTACAGTCCAAATAAGAACTTTCAAATAATCTTGGAGGGTGCCTAGTTGGACATGCCGGGAACATATGATATTTATACCATGTTTAATGCCTTGTCATCTACAAAATGAGAGAGTGTTATCGGTAAAAACCCTCAAGGGCACCATAAAGTGACGCTGAATTGAGAGAAAGAACAAAATGGGAGATGTTTGATGGTTAAAACCCTTCGGGGTACCACAAGTCGAATAAGGATTGCGAGTTTAATAGAACAACTGGATCATTGGAGCCCAGTTCCAAAGGTTTAAGGTATGACGAGAATTGAAAATTAGACTTACTGGACATATTAGGCCACTTAATCCAAAATGCATGGCATGGTCATTAGAGTTGGTATCCACATATGATAAGTTTCTACTTTGTAATTTTCTTGTTAGATATCATCTCTTTCCATTGTCCCTTTACTATGTTCCTCTTGCTTTGCTTAAGCCCTCTTTTGAGTTTGTTTTGGTATAACAATTGAGAAATGACTTCATAATTTACTACCAGTTTTCCAATTGCATAAAGTGGAATCTAGCTAGCACATCAAAACGATATAAGTCAAGAAATAGTAGTATGCTCACTGAGTTGGTGACAATTGGCATGCTTTGAAATTCATGTGAAATGCAAAGGTTTGGTAAATATCAATTCATGAGCAAAGTGCAATAGACAGATGGTATTAGGTTTGAATGGATCAGAGGTGTTTTCTATGATAAGGGTTGATAGAAAAGTGGTTAGCCAATAACGAACAAGGTCCCCAAGTTGAGATCAAAGCTATCATGGCAAGGGTAGGAGCAATCGCCCTGAAAGTCAAGGCCACAAACCAACCACCATGTTTAAACTCACAAGTTTTCTTGTTTGAAACATGGACAAAGACTATGTCTGAATCAAAGCTTGGAAGCTTGAATTTTTCAAGTGTCGTGCCCAAAATTTGTCAGCGCAAAGGCTGTTTGAGAAGGTTGTTACCTCTTAGACATTCCCCTAGTTTAGAAGAACCGTACCTCCTAGGCGTACCCCTAGTTGAGAGGAGTCTCTAGGATTCCTTAAGTTCAAGAGTCCTACCTGTAGAATAGAGTCAATTTTAGTTTTCTTAAGTTGTTAATCTTTAGCATTTCATGAGTTCAGGGGTCCACCTGTAGAATAGGGTCAACTTTAGTTTTCTTATATTGTTAATCCTAGTTTTTTCTTGAGTTCAGTGGTCCCGCCTATAGAATAGGGTCAATTTTAGTTTTCATAAGTTATTAATCTTAGTTTTCCTTTAGTTTAGGGGTCCCGCCTGGAGAATAGGATTAGTTTTTAGTTTCCTTAAGTTTTTAGTCTTTAGTTTTACTTAAGTTCAGGGGTCTCGCCTAGAGAATAGGGTCAGTTTTTAGTTTTCTTAAGTTATTAGTCTTCAGTTTCACTTGAGTTCAGGGATCCCGCTTGTAGAATAGGGTCAATTTCAGTTTTCTTAAGTTGTTAATCTTAGTTTTCCTTTAGTTCAGGGGTCTTGCCTGTAGAATAGGGTCAATTTTAGTTTTCTTAAGTTGTTAATATTTAATTTTTCTTTAGTTCAGGGGTCCCACCTTGTTAATATTTAATTTTCCTTTAATTCAGGGGTCCCGCCTGGAGAATAAGGTCAGTGTTTAGTTTTCTTATGTTATTAGTCTTTAGTTTTTCTTAAAGTTCAAGGGCCCCGCATGGAGAATAGCGTCAGTTGTTACTTTCCTTAAGTTGTTAGCTTTAGTTTTCCTTTATATTCTGGGGTCTCGCCTGGAGAATATGGTTAGTTGTTAGTTTCCTTAAGTTTTAATCTCTAGTTTTTCTTGAGTTCAGGGGTTCTGCCTGGAGAATAGGGTCAATTTTTAGCTTAGTCAAGCTCAGTTTATAGTTTTCCTTAAGCTCAATCTCACATGATACGCATATCCTATACGAGTCCTTAGTTTTACTCTCATCATTGCATCCTTCATCAGTAGCATAGGTAGTTTACAGTTTTGCTAACAACTCACAAATCTTCTAATGTAAACTGGGGTAGAAAATTTTGTTTGTTTTATTTGTTTCGGTTGCAGGCACCTACTTGGAGAACGAGGGTCAATGTTTCATATATTGGTTTTAGGTTCATATCAGAGAAGTAGCAGGTAGCTCGCCTGAAGAACATGGTCAACTTTCAATTTTCAAGTTCAAGTCAGAAGCAGCAGGATCCCTCCTAAAGAATAGAGTTAACCTCTAGTTTCTTTTTCTAGTTCAAATCGGAAGTAGCACGAGCTGCCTGAAGAACAAGGCTTACAAGCTCAAGTCTACTCCAAGTTCAAGTTTATTTCAAGTGCAAGCAGGAGGACATCCACCTGAAGAACAGGGTCAAATTTCAGTTTTCTTCAAGTTCAAGACAGTAGGATGCCCACCTGAAGAATAGGGTTGAATTTTCAGTTTCATGTTGAAGGATCAAGTGGAAATTCAAGGAAGATTCAAGACAAGAAGTAGATAGAATATTGTATTTTTTTTGCTATAATTTTTTCTTTCAATTTATGATGTAATGGCAGGGACCACGGACCGGAGCCTCAAACTGTACCTCACTTGACTCTTTTATCCTCTCCACATACTCTATAACTTCATTCACATCTGAACTAAACGTGTCCTGATTCCTTTATAGCCGAGGATATATAGGCAGCTCAGATACTAGGGCTCGGCCACAATTTTTTGTCCATCTTCGTTTTGTTTTGAATAAGTGTCGGGTCAGAAATCAATTACGTCACTTACTTGATTCTTTTGGTCAAAAACACTTCGTATTTCCAAGCAAAGAGGGGCAGCTGTAAGCACGTAAATTTTGTCCTGCCACGTTCTCAAGCTACTCTAGCATTTTTTACATATTTAGTTGAGTTTATTTTTCCTAGGATTTTTATTTATATTATTTTCATTTTTATAGTTTTAATATGCAAAAATACAAAAATAGTTTTATTTTATCTTATTATAAATTTTCATTTTTTTAAGGTCATTACTATATTTATAGTAGTGGTATCATATTTTTACAACGATTATTATATTTTGCTCTACTTTTTTAATTATAATCTTTAAAAATACCAAAAAGAATTTCACTTTTAATACTTAATTTTACTTTAGTATTCGTGATCTTATATTTTTATAAGTACTTTAAATTATTTTTAGGAGAAGG
This sequence comes from Nicotiana sylvestris, assembly GCF_000393655.2. Taxonomy (NCBI): domain Eukaryota; kingdom Viridiplantae; phylum Streptophyta; class Magnoliopsida; order Solanales; family Solanaceae; genus Nicotiana; species Nicotiana sylvestris. The sequence continues at coordinate 37,080,294 of NC_091061.1, forward strand.
TTTAGATTTTTAGTTAATGAATCTCTAGTTTTCTAAGAGTTGAATAACCCGAAATTGGGCCAATTGGGAGCTCATTTTCGGATTTTAGTGGCCCAGCAAGACGAATGCCCATTCTCCCAAATCTCTTTTAGCCCAAACTTTTTTCTTAACTGCCAAACTCCTCCCATAATCCTAGCCATTCACCTGTCGTCATCCAATGGTCCATGTCCTCCCAACCCATAATACAAAAACTCCATCTTTCATAAAAAACCTAACCCTAGAGAGAAGACTAGCCACACTCCCTCCTCTCCAAAACCTCTCTCAGCCACCCCACCTCCTCTCCAAAACCTCTATTTGCCACACCACCTCCCTTCATAGAAGTCAGCTGCCTCCCCCCTTCCCCATTCCCTCTCAATTCTGCCGCTACAACACACTCCAGCCGACACCCACTATTTCAAAGGGCCTCTCATCTCTCTCTTTTTAGAGAACATGATCGTCCCTCATTTCTGTCTTCACCGGAAACCGCCGGATTTGACCACCAGCCGACGGACTGCTTCTTCTCCCTCATCTCATCCCTATCCCCTTCCTGTTTCTGTTTGCCATTGCAGAATCCTACGAGCTCTCAAAACCGGCGACATTCACCGAAACTAGTTGGTTTCAACTTGTTTTTTTTTTAAAAATGAAGTCTGTTTCTGCCGAGTTGTATTAAAATTGGGGTGTTGAAGTCATTTGAGGTCGTAGTCTGAGGTTTTCAGGAAGATTCGCAGTTCCGTCGAGGTTGTCGTTGTCTAAGGTTTCCGGTGTTAAGCATTTTCACATTCAAAATTACTTTGTTTTTAGGTCTGTTCATCTATGCTTCGATTACATTAATTAGGTGTTAATTTTGGTTGAGTTACTCATAGTTCGTCGTTGATTAGCTATATTACATTGATATGATGATAACACTTGTTTGAGTTGTAGGTTGAATTTCTTTGGTTTGGTCGAATTCAGGCTGGGTTCATCAGTTCATGGGTTATAAATTTCAGTTTAATGAACTAAAATAAATTTAGACCCCAACTAATCAAGTTGGTCATGGGGTTATGGGTTCAAATTTGGATTTGGGGTTTGATTAATATTGAGAAGGAATCTGAGTTTAAGAAAGATATTGCCACTCTCGTCTTATCTTTCTTTTAATTGCTCGGGTCGCTAGGAGCATGCTAGGCTGTTAATGCTCGGGTAGGTAAACTTTAGGATGCTTTACTTATTTTGAGAGGTAAGAGGTCGTTCCCTTTAGTTCATATTCAGGGGAATGCCTCATAAATTTTGTATATTTTATCCGAGGTATGCTCCGTAATGAATGTAATTGGAGGTCGTGACGGACATCATGGAATGAGCGTAGTGTAGATTATTAGTATTTTCTTCTTATTTTTTTGTCTTTTCTTTTATTTAGGTGGGAACAACCTCGAGCCTCTTGTGTGTTTATCTGCGTTTTTGTGTGCTTTCGCCTCAATTAGAATATTCTTTAAAGCCAAATTGATCATGTATTCAACCATATTAGTTACGTAATTCGGGGAATGCCTAACACTTTCTCCCCGAGTCAAATAAACCTTCTTTCCTAGAATCTCTGGTGCAGTTAGTTTTAGAGTCAAAACGTGTTTCAAAAGAACAAATCATTTCTAAAAAATAGTGACCTAACACACCAAAACCAAATGTCAGGTGGCGACTCAGAATAATCTTTTAAAATATAATTTTGTCACGTTCATGATTGAAAATCCTTTTGAGTTTTAAAATCACTTTTATCAATTTAAAAGGGGTTAGTGAGGTAAAAAAAAGGTGTGTGACAATCATACCATCATGAGTAAATGGGCCAGAAGGGTCGTCATGAGATAACCAGAATAAAACATAAATGAATACTAGACATAGGACGACCCAACATGATATAGAAACTTATACATGTGACATACGAGCATATAAGGCCGACATGATCATTTGTATACTCAAAACATAGGCCGACAAAGCCATACAAGTATATAATACATGACATTTATCTACAAGTCTCTAAAAGTACATAAACATGACTATCATAAGACTAAAATAACTCATAACATAACCTCCTTATCATGTTAAGCACTCTGGTCTCATTCCAATTGTGAACTTTCGACGAAACTTATTTTCTTCAATTCGTTTAGCTTCTAAGCCTTCCAACCCTCTTGGTACTTGTTATCCATGATCTTTAATGTTTGTAACCTCCAAAGTAATATTATTAAATTACTTTATGTACTTTTAAAGATGATCTCATTTCTTAGCGTACATCAATTGACTTCTAATGTACTTTTACGTATGACAACATGAGATGTAATACTATAATTGTGACATTATTTTTACACCACACCTTGAATGCGGGATAACAATTTCAGAATTACTAATTTGGGATAAAATACTAAAATGATCAAGATGTCCTTCTCCGAGGTTCGTCTTTCAATGTCCTTTAATATTTCAAGGCTAAAATTCAAAATAAAAATCTCCCAACTTATCTAGTGTAAAACCAAACCATGTTATAAATTATACCTCGTATATCCTATTTTTAACCAATGAATTAAATATCTACAAATAAGAGTATATTTCGCTAAATAATTCCACTAATTTTTAATCCTTGTACCATATAATCTGTCACTATAATCATTGTATAACTTATTAACCAACCAAACGACCCTTTAGTTATATATTCTCAATTAGAATTCCCAAAATCCTACTGTCCAGGGGCGGAGCTAGAGCTTTGGGCGCGGGTTCGGCCGAACCTAGTAGCTTTGGTCCAAATTTTGTATTTGTCTTTAAAAATTCATTAAATATGTACAAATTATTAATTTAGAACCCAGTAATTAGAATGAATAAAAGTTTGAACTCATTATTTTTAAATCCTGGCTCCGCCTATGCGGTGTTGTCTATCTCAAACATAAACCATAACACATTTTCAACTCAGGAATTCCATTAACTGATAAGGGTCACCACATCCAAATTGTATGATGGACCTTTCAAGGAAAAATTAACAGCTGAGTCTTCTCATTGTTAAAGTCGCATATTAGGCACAACAATTTCCTTCGTCTTTGCAGTAAACCAAAAAACAGTAAATCATAGCAGTGATTAGTTGATTTTGAAAATTTCAATCTTTAGACTTTAGGGCCATTAATTCAAGCAAGAGTTCTGGAGCTTTCAAGTCAGTATTTCCGATATTTAGTCAACAAAATATTTATGGCCATTCATCCAATTAACTAGCAACATTTTTATATTTGTTATATTTATAGAAAGTCGACAGAAGTTCTTCAAAGACAGTTAACAACTTAACATCACAACAATTTGTAATTTCATCTATTCCAATTTATGTAACAGCCTTTTAATTTTTTTTTTTTTGTTTCGAGATTTTTTACAAATATTTAACACTATTTAAATGATAATGTTAACTATTACAACTTCGGATAAGTTACATTTAGCTAGTCAAATTTTTCTTAACTTAAATATTATATATATATATATATATATATATATATATATATATATATGTATATAATATTTTTTCCTGCGATCACTCATGAACTAATACATTAACCAAGCTAACATGTCAAAATTTACATGGCCATTCAAGTTGAGTCATAAGATCTGTGAGCACGTGATTTTTGCCCTATGAGAACTACTCCCAAAAATTCAAAATAAAATAGTTTTGTGTTGTTAGTGATTTATTTGTATTTTTGTTTGTGCATGTTTATTTCTACTTTAATTAAAAAAATACAATAAAAAAATATATGTATTGCATGTGCATTTAGGATTTAATTTTACAGTTTAGGAATTAATTAAACAAACAAGTTGTGTTCCAAAATGAAAAATCAAAAAATAATAATAATTTACTTTGCATTTTAGCATTTAATGTCAAATTGTGTGATTTTATTTTTAATTGATATTCAATTGTGTGTGATAATTATTATTAAGGGTTGATTAGTATTTTCTAGGATAATTTCGGCTTTACAATTTATTTTAGAATTTTGGGGCTATGAGAAATTAAAGAAAGTAAAAAGGAAAAGAGGAAACAAGAGTGGAAGGGTAAAGAATTTCGGACTGGGCCAGTTTTAAAAGGAAAAGTCCAGGCCCAATGTCACCCCCAAGTCAGTCCAATGCCCGCCCCAATCCAGCCCGTCTCCAGCCTCAACCAAACGACGTTGTTTCAGGCATTTCAATCGGGACCGTTGAAATTAACTTGATCAACGGTCCTAAAACCTTGGCCCAACCCGACCCCGACCCGTCACTCCAATACCCGATCCAACCCCATCACTAAACCAAACGACCCTATTTCCCTTCCCCAAGTTGATTTGAACCCTCCATCACCCTTGATCCAATAGTTCACATTGATTGACCCCTTCCTAATATATCAAACCCCCCCCCAATGCCCCCAAAACCCATCAGACCCCCCTCTGTATCGTCTCCAGATGCAGAAACTAAATCCCATCCGAAACCCTACCCGCCCCTCCACTCCTTCGCCGTAAACCCGGCGGCTCCGGCTCCGATGACCGCCGAAATAACACCCCTGAACCTCCTAACCATCCTCAACCTGAATCCCCACTCTGTTTGCCTCGAATCAACCTCCAGCTCCTCGAATCTTCAATCGAAGATTCGAGCAGAACTCGAACCTACCCCAACCAAGCCCAAATTCATACCCTGGCACCACATGACCTCCCTCGTGCCCGAACCACCTTTGGTTTGAGTCGAATCTGGCTCGAAACACTCGAACCCCAAATCAAACCCCCAGAAACCCTAGAAAGCCAGATGTTGAAATCTGTCCCAACTAAAGGATGGTTTGGGGTCTAATCGACTTTAGTCGAAGTGTTCTCAGTTGAGAACACTCGATTAAGGTCTGTTCGACCTCAAACAGTTCGAGTTTGAGTTCGAATCAGGGTCGTCGTCCCGAGTTCTTGAGGTATTGTCCCTTTTCCTGTTTGTTCCAGTTTGTGTTTGTTTATTCTGTTTATTTGTTTAGTTTAGTTTTATTGGTTTTTCAATTTTCTTTTGTCGACTGATTCTGCCCATCTTCAATGACCCTTTATTTGGTCAAACTTTTTATAGTCATGGTTAATGAATGTGATAAAACTAAATAATCGATTTGAATGAGTGTCGTCGATTAGTTAAGTTTTATTATGAATCCATGTTTCCATCAATACGATTCGAATCACCCATGTGCATGTTCGATTCTTATTTGTCGTATGTGTTGTAATTCGTGTAGTCGATTGAATAAGTGTCATCGATTAGTTTAACATGCTTCAATTCTGATTAAATAACCTGATAATAATGTGATTCGTACTGCTTCAATTCTGACTGAATCAGGGTTCTTCTGTTGATGCCATTTGATCTAATTTAAATGCTAGTTTGAACAGTCATTTGAGTTCAAATTGAATTGGTTATAGCTGAAAGATGTAGTATAGGTTAAAGGGTTTAAGGTAGGACATTAAGTTACAGGGCTTTTCAGGGGTATTTTGGGATTTTAAAAGGGTTGAAAGGGTTAGTGTTAGTGGTCTGACCATGGGGACACTTAATTGACCATTAAACTAATATTTTGTCTAGTAGTAGTGGCTTGGGAAACATAATAGCATGGGGATTAATGGAATATTATAAGCTGCCCATGACTTTGGTTCAAGACACATGATAATGGGCTGTAAGAGAATATCATGGGCAAAAAGATGGGGGTGGTATTAGTTTAATTTCTTTTGAGAGGGGGAAGGGTCTGTTTTTTTTTTTGCAGATAAATAGAGCAAGGTTTAGACATTGAGGTGGGGACCCTTTTTTTCGAGAAAAAAAGGGGCAGTAAGGGTTGAGGGTCAAAAACAAAAATAGAAAAAGTCCAAAGATAGGCACACACTGCCCGACTTTGGAAAAGATTGAGAAAACCTACTATTGCATTAGTTTCCTGAAGTCAAATTAGAATTCCAGTTGATGAGTTGTATGTTTCTAGCTTGATTTCTGATTGTGAGAGTCTCAGAGGTTCCCTGGTTAGTTTTCTAGTAATTTTGGGTTTGTTCAGGCTGGTTTTGAGTCAGTCTGGTAATTCTTGTTTGGTTTTAAACACTTCTGGATTTCTGGCTCATCACTTGGGCCTGTTCTTTGTTCTATATTACTGGGTATTGATTATTACTATTGTTGTTGGGCTGTGCTATCTGCTACTGCTGAACCTGCCTATTTTCTTCTTCTTCTTCCATTGTAACTGATTTCCAAGTACACAACTGTAACTCTGGCATTTGTAAGCTGAAAACATGGAGTTCAAACATACGTGAAGAGTTGAAATTTTGTTTTGGTTTTTATATGACTGATGTATTTAAATTATTCAGTCACTGCTGTTAGTATATAGATCCCTGTTGGTATGTAGTAAGTGGACTGAAATGGAGTTGTATGAGATTTTTTTTAATATAGTTCATACTAAAACATGTTAGCATATGGTAACTGATCCCTGTAGTTAAAAATGAGTTTGTTGGACTGTTAAATTAATTGGGACTGTGACTGTTGGATTACTGGATCATTGGATTCTGTCGACTAAGTCTGAATGTCAGTTTTTTTTATGCCAATGGCTAATTCTGGAAAATACCACATCAATTGAAAGGAAAAAGAAAGTGTAGAATGCAAATAGTATTGGAATTCGGTTAAAGTGTCGATTGTAGGCATTAGCTATAGTTAGTTTAGTGTGTGTGTTCAGTTGAAATAGTTAAAGCTAGAAATAACTGGAATTAGCACTCTTTTTGAACCTGTGATATTGTGTTTGCATTAAGGGTCATTGTTCAAATTGGTAATAGTAGTCATGTGAGTGTCGAACTAGATGTTAGGACGGCAGTGGCATAACACGTTTGCTGGTCCGTTAGTTAAAAACAGAGTGGGGGTGTCAATTGCATATTTTGGGAAATATAAATCATTTTACGAGTTGTTTACCTGCTTTCAGTGCATTATTAACTCGTTTTAATTACAATAGGTAATGAATTAGTGAATTGGTATTAAACTAATGGCTTAGAAACTTCATTCAGGATCATTTAAGTTAATATGAGCAATCTGGGCCATACCATGGCCCAATTGTACGGATCATTCGAATTTGGTAACAAGCCTGTTCCCCCTTAGGCCTCTAACATGCTTGCTAGCCCGATGTTTTTATCAAAGGCCCCAAAATTGGGCATTTTTAAAACACGCGGGTTTATTTAAATATAGTAGTTCATAAATTAACTAAGTTTTCTTTTATTATTATTAGAGACAATGATATTAAATAGAAGATCATAGTCGCTTTTAGGTTTGCCTTTTAAATAATAAATGAGACGAGCCTCGATAAATAGAACACATAAGTCGCGGGGCCCTCATCAAATGTATATTTAAAATACTTAGACTTAGGGACGGGCCGTTTAGCCAATTTCACGGTCTTCCCCAAAATAATCACACGTTAGTCTCTTTAGGCGCGTACTTTAATAACATTACCTCCTTAAATCCGGGTGCACATTTATGTCACCTAAATCCAAATCTCAACGAAGTCGAAATATGTCGACAATCACGGGTACATTGATTGTGACGTGGTTCGAGATGCATTTCCATGGCATTGCAATTCTTTTTCTAAAATAATGAACGAGACGAGCCTCGACAAATGAAATACATAAGCTGCGGGGCCCTCTATAAGTATTTGTAAAACTCCTCAGACTTCGAGATGGGCCGTTTAGCAAACGTTCACGACCTTCCCCTGAATAATAATACGCTAGTCGCTTTAGGCGCGCCTTTAATAATTTACTTTCTTAAACTCGAGTGCACATTTATGTGACCCAAATCTAAATCTCAACAGAGTTGAAATGTGTCAATAATCACGGGTGCATTGATGTGACGTGGTTCGAGATACGTTTTCACAACGTTGCAATTCTCTGTTAAAATAATAATGATAATAATAAAAGCGGTTAACAGTTAAAATTTGCACATAGATTCAACATATGTTAAAAATCAGATAAATAAGCCGAATATGACAGTTGAGCGACCGTGCTAGAACCACGGAACTCGGGAATGCCTAATACCTTCTCCCGGGTTAACAGAATTCCTTACTCGGATTTCTGGTTCGCGGACTGTTATACAGAGTCAATATTTTCCTCGAATCGGGATTCAACCAGTGACTTGGGACACCATAAATCTCCCAAGTGGCGACTCTGAATCTTTAAATAAAATCCCGTTTCGATTGTCCTTTAATTGGAAAAACTCCCTTTTACGCCCCTTTGCGGGGTGTAGGTGGAAAAGGAGGTGTGACAACTCTGGCGACTCTGTTGGGGATGCGAACCCAGAATCTCTGGTTCAGGGTTCGAGAATTTGAGCTTGGAATAATTGTTATAATTGGCTTTGTTTATTATCTGATTTTTACATGTTTGGGCCTAATGTGCTAAATGCTGCTTTTACCGCTTTGATATTATCTGAACTGTATATAAACTGTGCCGAAACCCTTCTCTTCTTACCTCCGGGGATGTGCTTGCTGGGCGAGACTCCCTATTTTGTTAGTGTAATACCTTGGAATAAGAAAGAGGTCGGACAAGTTACAAAGCTGGACGATCACGCGGGTCCCCGGTACATAGTTGTCTGCTCGGGTACACAGTCTAGAACAAATAGCCAGGTTACGAACCTAGAATAATTCAGCTTCATGCCGGATCCCTAGTAGGAACGTTTGTTTTGCATCATGTGCATTTGACTTTGGAGGCTCAACACAGGGGTTGGGTCTGTCTAGGACAAGTGTACCAAAACGACAAAAGACCACCATGATGCATCCAACTTGCTACATGTGCATTTGTTTGCTTCGGACTTGCATGCTGTCCGACTTTTGAATACTTTGAGGAAAGAGAAATAGAGGTAGTTAATCGCCTGTTCTGAAAAATCAATGTCCAAATAATGTCGAAACTCTATCGAATTTTTGAGAAAATGAAAAAAAAATGGTTTTGTTTATGAAAAATGGTTTTATTTGCCATTAAAAAGAAATTTGTTTTCAAAAGAAGTTTGTTTTATCTACCCGAACTACGCCGGTTTGATTCTCACAGGGTGCGGGATACGTAGGCAACCTTCATCGGGTCCAACCTCCCCTTTTACAAAAATAGCCAAAAAATGTCAAATTTTAATTGTCAACATAAGTAAGTCGGGTGATGCCATTTTTGGCAAGAATAGCCGAATGTTCCCGAAAGGGACGCCGGAAGGCTGACTTCGCATAAACATCCACTTTTAGTCATTTTTGGATTTTTGACCGGTTGACTCACCCAGCTTAAAATCTTCATTCCCGAAGTGCTGAAAAGCCATATGCGGAACCAGATCTTCCTTTTAATCTGTGAAAAATTAAAAATAGTCAAATTGTTGAGTTAAATAAATTTTATTTTTTGCTCAAATCACCTTAATAAATGTGCAAGATGAGCACGATGCAAAATGAACCTTTTTCAATAATGACTAAAATCCCTTTCAAGTTGCGACTATGGTGGGATGATTTAGGTGGTGAAGGGCAAGATGAGGTCATGAAATATCTAAAAGGTCTTACGAGTTTATTGAAACTCCAGCCTCGGGGGGATATCATAAGAGCTTTGGTCACCTGCTGGGACCCGACACACAATGTCTTCCACTTCTCCGATTTTGAACTCACCCCGACTTTGGAGGAAATAGCCGGGTACATCGGAAATGCTGAAGTTTCGTTGAGGCAAAAATACCTGGTTGCTCCAAGAGCTGTCACTGTGCATCGGTTTTTAGATTCGTTAAAGATACCAAGGATGGTCCATAACCCAGATTTGGCCGCAGGTTTTTGTAATCCGCGCTTCATATACGACAGATATGGTCATGTCGGAGGATTCAACAACCCGGGTAACAAGTTATGCAGCAAAAGTAACCGTCAGAAATGGGAAGAGCACAGACGAGTGGCTTTTATGATAACCTTTTTGGGCCTTTTGGTATTTCCAAGGAAAGACGAAAACATTGATCTGAATATAGCCGAGGTCGTCAGTACCTTGCTCATTCAAGATGAAAGCACTCTTGCGCCTATGATAGTATCTGATATCTTCCGAGCTCTCACAGCCTGCAAAGCCAGAGGGAACTTTTTCGAGGGGTGTAACTTGTTGCTACAAATATGGATGACTGAGCATCTCTGCCACCGTTCCCAGCTCTTGAGTTATGGTTCCTCGAAGAAAACTTGCATAGAAGAGTTCTACACAAGAATCAAGGGGGTCAGTCTACCCGAGGGAGTTACGGCGTGGACATCATTCTTTCGGACCCTCACCGCCAGCCAAATATAGTGGACACTAGGATGGTTGCCCGTTGATGAGGTCATCCATATGCCGGCAGTTAGGACCCACTTTCTATTAATGGGGCTCAAGAGCATTCAGCCTTACGCACTATATCGGGTTTTTAGACAACTCGGGAGATGCCAAAAAGTTCCACAAGAGGAAGATCTTAGTGCTCAAGTAATTGAGATCAGCCCTGACGGACAGTTCCCTGAAGCAAGAGTCCGTCATATCTGGAGTGAATGCCAATATTTAAAAGCAGATACTTGCATGCAGGATCAGGCCAAAGGCGAAGTGGCGCCAGGATACCTTGCTTGGTACATGAGAGAACTTGAGCATGAAAGGCCGGCTAAAAGACCCCATCTCCAAGAATTCGTCAAGGCATCGCAAGAACAGTGGGATTGGTTGGCTAAAGAGCACGAGTACAGGGTTACAATAGGCAAGTTGGAGAAGCAAGTTATAGATGTGAAATTTGAGAAAGATTTGCATATCGCTGCAGATGAGGGAGACAAGAGAAAACTAGCTCAGGAAAACGAGGTCCTCAAAGCTCAAATCCAGGAAATGAAAATAGCTACCAGAAACCCGAAGAGAAGTCGGGCCGATGAGAGGCTCATAAACGGTCTAAAGAAGAAAGTCCTCGGGTATCAAGAAGATCTGGAAAAATCTAAAGTCGGTTTAGCTAGTATCCAGGTGAAATGGATAAAGAAGGCAGAAGAGCGAGCACGGTCTATGCAAAAAATGAAGAGGGACTATGAAAGGAACATCGCTACATTGAGAGAAACAATATCCACTCTCAAAGAGCAGATCTTCAGACAAGCCCGAGATGCCAGAGCAGATAGAAAGTGCTACTATGATCTAATGGACCGAATGGAGAAACAAATGAATGAGTTTTAGGATCAACTCCTTTACAACGCTCAAATGTTGGGGACGTGGAATCAACAAATAGAGCGATTTCTTATGGAAAGGGACAGAATCAAGGGAAGAATCGACGATATCGGGCACTACATCACCATAAAGTGCCTAGCTTGTGAGGATATGTCCCATACCACCTTCTTTGCTTCAATAATGATTTATATCCACCAGATCATGGAATAATTAAAAGATCTGCAAAGGGGCCTTGCACCAAAACCCGCGGCGAGGCCGAACGACCCCCCACGGGCACCAAAATTCAAAACTTTGAAACATTCATAGTTTAAGTCTGTATTTTCCTTCTCTTTAGAGTCTGTTGTCCGTCGGAGTTTGTATTTCCTTTTTTGGCATAAAGTCTATAGTCTGTATCAAGTCTGTCAATTTCCTTTCAAAAAATGTTTTGCCTTGTAATAAAACGTTTTGCTAGTAAAAGTTGGAAAATCCAAAAAAATGGTGTCTTTATTCTCCGCACTTGTGGCAGAACTACGCCCGATCTGATTCATGCGCGGACATGATACATAGGCAATCTCTATAGGATTCGACCACCACTAAAAAAAGAAAAAGAAGGGAAAATGAAAAATGAATAAAGAACAATAGAATAAAGGAAGCTTAAAAAGGGGCACAATTATGAGAGGCCGGAATGACGCATGCAACCGAAGCAAATGCATGATAGAAATGGTTAATTGCCTAGATGCATTGCACCCCAACGTGTAATCGCATATGTGTTAAACTCTGAAAAACTAAACAAGTTTGTTGATTTCCAGAGAATTCAAGTAGTTAGTTTATTTAGAGGATACTGGCACATTACCATTACCAAACCAAATCGAAGGGACCAATACCGGAAATTATGTCTATTCCAGATGTCGACACTAGTGTTGAATTAGAAGAGTTGGACGTCTACAAAATGAAAGAGGAGATGCTCAAGCTCAAGCAACAGATGGCCGAAATGTATCAGGCCTGATCCAAAGGGCATTCACCGCCGGCTTACCCTGCCAACCCAGCTCTTACCCCACCATTAGCTCAGTCTCAGGATCCTCCCACCACCGATCCAGGTTTTCCCATTTATCAGCACTACCATGGCACTACTTCTCATACGCCACAAGCTCCACCACCAAAATCAGTTCCATACCCTCCTCCGCCAATCACCCATGTCTTTGTGACATCTCCACCAACTGCACTCCATAAATCCCCGAGTGAACCTTTGTTCTAAGCACAGGACAACCAGTATTATCCCCCGGATCTTACCTTCAAAGCGCCAGGAGCTTATCTACATGATCCACATTCTGACCTACCGGAGAAAGCAGAAAAACCGGCCAGAAATCTTGAACAGGAAGAGATGTTCAGAAAAATAAAAAGCATGGAGCAATCCTTCAGGTATATGAGAGGGCTAGGAGGTCAGGTAAGCGTGGCTTACAAAGATCTGTGTTTATTCCTGAATGTACAACTACCGGCAGGGTTCAAAATGCCCAAGTTCGACTTGTACAACGGACACGGCGATCCGGTGGCTCATCTGAAAAGTTTTTGTAGCAAGATGAGGGGAGCGGGCGGAAGAGATGAATTACTGATAGTGTATTTCAGCCAAAGTTTGAGTGGATCGGCGCTAGAATGGTACACCAGGCAAGATCATAACAGGTGGTACACATGGGACGATTTGGCCCAAGCATTCGCTTGTCACTTTCAATATAATCTTGAGATCATTCTGGACCGACTGTCCCTGACCAAACTGGAAAAGAAGCACAGTTAAATCTTTAGAGAGTATGGTTTCCGGTAGAGGGAGCAAGCAGCAAGGGTAGATCCCCCAATGAAAGAAAGCGAGATGGTCGATTACTTTTTGCAGGCTTTGGAGCCGACTTACTTTGGTCATTTGGTGTCCGCAATTGGCAAATCTTTTTATGAGGTTGTGAAAATGGGAGGCATGGTCGAGGAGGGGCTTAAGTCCAACAAAATCATGAGTTATTCAGCGATCAAGGCAACCACTCAGGCCATCCATAGCGACACTGGGGGTGTACTTGGGAAGAAGAAGAAGAAAGAAGATGTTACGACTGTTGAGTCCGGATCCTAGTTCAGATCTAGAGGCCCGTCACCCTACAAGATCCAACCACGACCCTACCACCAAAATTACCCCCACATTCCTCCAAAACATTACTATCCACTGCCAGATCCCCATTTTCCCGTCCATCATGCACAAACCTATAACCAAACTCCGGCACACACGCCATGGCATACGCCGTCTCCACAAAATTCATACCCAGCTCCACAAAACATATATCCACCCCCAAGGACCTACAGAAATCCCCCCGGGACAGGTTTTCAACCAAACCCAACCCTCAAGAATGAGAGGTCACAGAAGCAAAAGACTTTTACTCCACTGGGGGAATCATATACCAGTCTTTTCCACAGATTGAGGCAGTTGGGCATGTTGAGTCTAGTTGAGCCCAAAATGCCAAATCCTCCTCCTAGAAATCTTGACCATTCGGTGAGTTGTGAGTATTGTTCAGGGGCCCCAGGGCATGATACAGAGAAATGTTGGAAGCTGAAAACAGTTGTGCAAGAGATTATCGATACTCATCGGATCGAGGTTCAAGCACCAGAAGCACCAAATATTAATAAGAATCCACTGCCAGCTCACCATGAGACACACATTATTGAGTTGATACACAAAGAGGGGGAGCCCAGGAAGCCCTCACAGACGGTAATGATGATCCGTTCCAGCGAAACCAGCTCAAAGGAAAAAGTAACCAGTGGGAAGTCCGTGGTCCAGTTGAGAGGGGTAGATGATAAGCCAGCTGTGGTAGCCGAGAGAGGGTCGTCAAGCATTGTTGCAGTGAAACCAGAGAAAGCTAAAGTGGTAGTGCCAGGGGTTGCAAGTAAACCTGTTGTGGTTGTGAAGGGTGCTCGCACAGAGCCTGTCATTATAAAACCGGTAACTCAGCTTCCAGTGATCAATAGAAAAGCTGTTCCTTGGAATTATGAACGAGCGACGGTGACATACAAAGGGAAAAAAGTCAAAGGAGAAGTATGTGAAGCCCAAGGTCTAACTCGTTCGGGGAGGTGTTTTGCTCCCGCAGAGTTAAGAAGGGCCAATCCAATAGCAACAAAGAATCCAGTTACCAAGGAAGAGGCGGAAGAATTCTTAAAGAAAATAAAGGCGCAAGATTACTCCATTGTGGAGTAGTTGAGAAAGACCCCGGCACAGATCTCATTGTTATCCTTGTTGATCCATTCAGATGAGCATCGCCAGGCATTGATGAAAATTCTGAACGAAGCCCACGTTCCGGATAAGATCTCTGTGAACCATCTGGAGAAAATAGCAAACAAGATTTTTGAGGTCAACAGGGTCACTTTTTCAGACGATGAGTTTCCCGTGGAAGGTACAGAACATAATAGGGCCCTCTATTTGACTGTGAAGTGTGAAGACTCGGTAGTCACTCGAGTACTGATTGATAATGGTTCCAGTGCAAATATCTGTCCGTTGACCACCTTGAATAAACTGAAGGTCGATGGTGACAGAATTCACTAGAACAACATCTATGTTCGAGCGTTTGATGGTGGTGGTACAGACATAGTGGGTGACATCGTGCTTGAACTAACAATTGGTCTGGTCGAGCTCACCATGGAGTTTCAAGTGTTAGACATGGAAGTGTCATATAACCTTCTGTTGGGGAGACCCTGGATCCACCCGCCAAAGCAGTGCCTTCTACATTACATCAGATGGTCAAATTCGAATGGGATAGACAAGAGATTGTAGTACATGGGGAAGACAATACAAGTGCCGTGAGTGATGCCATCGTACCCTTCATAGAGACTGATGATGACAAGGGGTCGTGGGTCTACCAAGTTTTCGATACAGTTTTAGTGGACAAAGTTCCCGAGGGTGAAAGCATCCCACTTCCCAAAATAGCAGCTGCAACTGTCATGGTAGCCTCGGAGATATTGAAAAACGGGTTTGTGCCAGGTAAAGGTTTAGGGGCTGATCTTCAAGATATTGTTCAGCCGGTTTCTTTGCCCAAAAATATGGATACCTTTGGTTTGGGGTTCAAGCCTACAGTGGCGGATGTGAGACGGGCCCGCAAATTGAAGAAAAGAGTCTGGGTCCTTCCCAAGCCAATCTCGCGCCTGTCCAGATCTTTTGTCAGGCCAAGCATCAAAAAGCAATTGCTATCCAAAGTTATAGGGCCTTGGATTGGTGCAAATGGAGACTTAAATGAAGGCTTCGAAAGATTATTCACCGAAATCAACATGGTAGAAGCTGGGGAGGGGTCCAGCAAGGCGGATGTGCAGTTTGTGGGGCCAAAGGCAAGAATCAACAATTGGATGGCTACTACTTTTTCCATTCAGAGGGAGTCTTGGTAGTTGGCTCTAATTTTCCTTCCTGTTGTCTGGATTATTCCAGGGTTGTAGTCCAGATTTCTTTTATTTTGTTGTGTTCATCAAAGTATGAAACCCTGTTGTCCCATAATTCAATAAAATAAAAACGTTTCTTCTTCATTCCTTATTTTATTTTAATTTTTTTTTCTTCTTTTCTTTTTCTGTACAGTTCTCTTTATACTGGTCTTAATGACATGACGTGCATAAAGAATTCTCAACCCAGTCTTAAAAATCAATCTGATTCTGAAATGATAGTTCAAGAAGTAGATTGCGATTACGAATCAGCATATGATGATGAGGATGAAGCCTTCGAATAAATTAGTAAGGAGTTAATTCACTTCGAAGAAAAAACCAAACCCAATTTGAATGTCAAAGAAGCCGTCAATTTAGGGGACACAGACAACGTCCGAGAGACTAAAATGAGTGTCCACCTCGAGCCAAAAATTCGGGAGGAGTTAATCAAAGCACTCATTGAGTACAAGGATGTTTTTGCATGGTCATATGACGACATGCTAGGTTTAAGCACTGATTTGATTTAGTGGTCCACAAATTGCTCACTGATCCAGCGTTCCCTCCCGTCAAGCAAAAGTTGAAAAAATTCAAAACTGATATGAGTGTGAAGATTAAAAAAGAAGTTACCAAACAGTTAGATGCAAAGGTTATCCGGGTCACCCGATATCCTGTTTGGTTGGCTAATGTCATGCCTGTGCCGAAGAAGGATGGCAAGATCAGAGTATGCATCGATTACCGCAATCTCAACAAAGCAAGTCCGAAGGATAACTTCCCACTACCCAATATCCACATTTTGATCGATAATTGTGCCAAGCGTGAGATCGGATCTTTTGTGGATTTCTATGCTGGGTATCATCAGATTCTAATGGATGAAGAAGATGCAGAAAAGACGGCATTCATCACACCCTGGGGAACTTATTGCTACTGGGTAATGCCATTTGGTTTAAAGAATGCTGGGGCAACCTATATGAGGGCAATGACTTATGTGTTTCACGACATGATACACAAGGAGATTGAGGTATATGTAGATGATGTGATCATAAAATCAAAGGATCAGGCCGACCACGGCAGGGATTTGAAGAAATTCTTCCAGATGCTTCGCAGGTACAACCTCAAGCTCAACCCCGCCAAGTGTGCATTTGGTGTTCCATCCGGAAAACTGTTGGGATTCATAGTCAGTCGGTGAGGCATCGAGCTGAAGCCGTCAAAGATCAAAGCCATACAAGATTTGCCCCCTCCGAGGAACAAGACTGAAGTGATGAGTCTGTTAGGAAGGCTGAACTACATCAGCAGGTTTATTGCTCAGCTCACGACAACTTGTGAGCCTATTTTCAAGTTGTTGAGGAAGGACGTTGCGATCAAGTGGACTGATGAGTGTCAAGAAGCGTTTGACAAGATAAAAGGTTACTTGACAAACCCACATGTGCTGGTTCCGCCAGAACTAGGGAGACCTTTGATTCTTTACTTGACAGTCTTGGAAAATTCATTTGGATGTGTACTGGGGCAGCATGATGTCACCGGCAGGAGGGAGCAGGCCATCTATTATCTTAGCAAGAAGTTCACAGCTTATGAGGTTAAGTACACTCACCTGGAAAGGACATGTTGCGACTTAACTTGGGTGGCACAGAAGTTGAAACATTATTTGTCAGCCTACACTACTTACCTTATTTCACGCTTGGATCCATTGAAGTATATCTTCCAAAAGCCTATGCTGATAGGAAGACTTGCAAAATGGCAGATTTTGCTCACAGAGTTTGACATAATCTATGTGACTCGGACTACGATAAAAGCCCAAGCATTGGCCGAGTACCCGGTCGATGAAGAGTATGAGCCGCTGAGGACTTATTTTCCTGATGAAGAGGTGATGCGTATTGATGAACTAGAACATGCTGAAAAAACAAGCTGGAAACTTTTCTTTGATGGGGCTGCTAACATGAAATGAGTCGGAATAGGAGATGTGCTTATTTCTGAAACAGGGCATCACTATCCTGTTACGGCTCAGCTTCGTTTTTATTGTACCAACAATATAGCTGAGTACGAAGCATGCATTTTGGGTTTAAGATTAGCTGCGGACATGGATGTCCAGGACGTCTTGGTCTTGGGAGACTTGGACCTCCTGGTGCATCAGATTCAGGGCGAATGGGAAACAAGGGATTTGAAGCTCATACCATACCGACAATGCTTGCTTGATCTGAGTAAATGATTTCGATCAGTGGAGTTCAGACACATCCCGAGAGTTCATAATGAGGTTGCTGATGCTTTGGCCACTTTAGCATTGATGTTGCACCACCCGGACAAAATTCATGTTGACCATTGCATATCCAGGTTCGTGATCATCATGCCTATTGCAACATGATAGAGGAAGAAATTGATGGCGAGCCATGGTTTTATGATGTCAAGGAATACCTCAGGATGGGGATATACTCGGAGCAGTCCACCGGAGATCAAAAGAGAGCCATTCGGCGATTGGCAAATGGATTTTTCCTCAGTGGAGTGGTGTTGTACAAAAGAACCCCAGATTTGGGATTGCTGAGATGTATAGACGCTAGTCAAGCCACGACAGTTATGACAGAGGCACATGCTGGAGTTTGTGGGCCACATATGAGCGGATATGTGTTAGCGAAGAAAATTCTCTGAGCAGGGTACTATTGGCTCACTATGGAGCGTGATTGTATCAATTTCGTGCGAAAATGCCATCGGTGTCAGATACACGGAGATTTGATTCATTCTCCACCGACAGAATTGCATACAATATCAGCACCATGGCCATTTGTTGCCTGGGGCATGGATGTCATTGGACCTATTGAGCCGGCAGCTACCAACGGTCATAGGTTCATTCTGGTGACCATCGATTATTTCACTAATTGGGTTGAAGCTAAAACTTTCAAGTCAGTAACCAAGAAGGCAGTGATAGATTTTGTTCACTCCTATATCATCTGTAGATTTGGAATCCCAAAGGTGATCATCACAGATAATGGTGCTAATCTTAACATTAATTTGATGAAAGAGGTATGTCAGCAGTTTAAGATTACACACCGCAATTCCACCCCATATCGTCCCAAGGCGAATGGAGCAGTTGAGGAAGCCAACAAAAACATAAACAAGATACTTCGGAAAATGGTAGAAGGTTCGAGGCAATGACATGAAAAATTACCATTTGCATTGTTGGGTTATCGCACTACTGTCCGTACTTCAGTAGGTGCAACTCTTTATTTGTTGGTATACGGAACTGAAGCAGTGATACCGACAGAAGTTGAAATTCCATCCCTGCGGATTATCGCTGAAGCTGAGATTGATGATGACGAGTGGGTCAAAACCCGTTTGGAGCAGTTGAACTTGATTGATGAAAAGAGATTGGCAGTTGTGTGTCATGGACAGTTATATCAAAAGAGAATGGCAAGAGCATACAACAAAAAGGTGCGTCCCCGGAAGTTTGAAGTGGGCCAGCAAGTGCTGAAACGCATCCTCCCACATCAGGCTGAGGCAAAGGGCAAGTTCGCCCCGAACTAGCAAGGGCCATTCATTGTAACCAGAGTGTTGTCCCATGGCGCTTTATGTTTAACAGATATCGAAGGGAGATGCGTTGACATGGCTATCAATTCTAACGCAGTTAAGAGATATTATGTATGATTTCTTTTAATTGTAATTGTTGTTTGTTTGTACTTGGCATTTATCGGAGAATGAAATGACGAAGGCAATTCTTTCTTCTATCCAAAAACATTAACCTTTGCTTCCCCTTTTGAGCCTTATTTATTCTTTCATATCCCTCTTTTGGAATCAGTAATGAAAATGAAAGGAAAAGAGAAGAGAAAATAATGATAATAAAGACAAAAGAAAAGTCACAAGAAAAACAAAGGAATTGGGAACTACGTTTGACCTGATTCCTCAAAGAAGGATACGTAGGAGCCTCACGGCTCGGTCATAGTGTAACATAGTGTAACAAAAAATAAAAATCCCCAAGCAAGAAAAACTGGGGCAGAAGTTTGTGTTTGTAATTTTGGAAAGAAAGTTTGATTCCAAGAGTTGTACTGTTTTACCCATTAAAATTATTTTGAACTCTTGATACCCTTTTTTCTTTTAGCCATACACAAAAACCCATATTGATGTCCAAAAAGACCTCCCGATCAGTATCCGAGAAGTGCCAAGTCACACAAACGGAAGTCGGGAATAACACCCCGATCCCCAGCAGAGAAGAGGATCATGAACTGGAAATGAATTGATAGCCGAAAAGAATCCCTAGCAGAGAGAGTCATATCGACAGCACTCCAATCCCCAACTGAAAGATAAAATAAAATGAGAGAGTCTTATCGGTGAAAACCTTCACAGGCACCATAAGGCGACGGAAGATGAGAAAAATAAAATGAGAGAGTCTTATCGGTGAAAACCTTCACAGGAACCATAAGACGACATGAGTTGAGAGAAATGAGAGAGTCTTAGTAGTGAAAACCACTCGAAGGGCACTATGAGGCGACAAGACAAGATTGGCGGAAAGGATCCGCATTTGGCAAAGAGTTGAGTGCCTGTTTATCCCCAGCAATTTGAGGCCGTCCGAAAGATTGATTGATACAAGTAGACTGGGTTGATTAATCCGGAATGCATGACATGATCGTTGGGGTCAGTTATATCATTCAGATAAGTTCTTTTCTTTCCATTTCCCCAGCATTTGTTCAGAAAGATTTCTTCTTTTTTCTATCTTTTGAAATCATCACTTTTTCATTTCTTGGTTTAAAGAATTTACCTCCCCAGCAGTTTGTTTTTGAAAAGGATTTTCAAAGCTTACTACCAGTTGCCAAAACGGTGTAAAGCAAAATACGAATAGGACAGGCCAAAGATAAGGCGATACAGCAAAAAGAAGTTTGTCGCAAGTCCAAATGATAAATGGGTCTAGATTCCAAGAGGACCAAATTTCCAGGGGAAGTTGGAGAAAAATAGAAAAACAACAGTTGAGAAGTTATGGATCAAATTCCAAGAGGATCCCCAGCAGATTTGGAGATGCAGGAACAACTTCGACAGATTATCGACCAAGTTCCGCGATGGTCGGACAACACAGAGCGGGGAAGAAAGAGAAAAAAAAAACCATCCCCGACAGGAATATCATCCCCAGCAAATAATATCATCATCATTTAGTTTTGTAATAAAGCGCAAAGCAGGGAAAGGAAAAAGGGAAAAATCATCCCCAGCAGGAGTGGCACGACCACTCACCATGTTTTAAACTAACAAATTTTTCTTTGATTTGAAGCAGGGAAAGGAAATGTTATTGACAGTGGGAAGACATGGCCACAAAGAATATTCTCCAACTGGGGCAGAAAATTTTCTTGAAAACAGATAACCACTTGGGGGAAGATGGAAGGTAACACAAGTTTTGAAGGAAGTGGAATCCCCAGCAGTTTATGGGCGAAGGCAATGCAAGTTTTAAAGAAAACAATCTTGGAAGAAGCAAGATAACCCACAGTTTAAGGGTAGTGGTCTTTGAATCAGTATCATCCCCACCATTGTTAAAGGGAGGAAAGTAACTAGTCTTAGAGAAGGAAGATAATTCCCCAGCCGCGTTGTCCCCGGCAGGTTTCAGAGAAGTGAAAGCACCAGCTTTAAAGGAAGTAGTCTTTAAAGAAGGAAAATAACATATTTGTGAATAAAATATTGGTGTTATCCCCTGCAGTTTTCTAGGGAATAAAACACAAGTTAGAAGGAAAATGGTTTGGGAGGTAGGAAGGAACAACATCAATAACACACATTTTTAAGAAGTTGTTGAAGTCAGGAGCCCGCCTAGAGAACGGAGGTGCTATATTTTTAAGAAGTTGTTGAACTCAGGAGCCCGCCTGGAGAATAGAGGTGTTATTTTTAAGAAGTTGTTGAAGTCATAAGCCCGCCTGGAGAACAGAGGTGTTATATTTTTAAGAAGTTGTTGAAGTCAGGAGCCCGCCTGGAGAATAGAGGTGTTATATTTTTAAGAAGTTTTTGAAGTCAGGAGCCCGCCTGGAGAATAGAGGTGTTATATTTTTAAGAAGTTGTTGAAGTCAGGAGCCCGCCTGGAGAATAGAGGTGTTATATTTTTAAGAAGTTGTTGAAGTCGGGAGCCCGCCTGGAGAATAGAGGTGTTATATCTTCAAGAAGTCTTTGAAGTCGGGAGCCCGCCTGAAGAATAGAGGTGTTATATTTTTAAGAAGTTGTTGAAGTCAGGAGCCTGCCTGGAGAATAGAGGTGTTACAGAAGTTGAAACATTATTTGTCAGCCTACACTACTTACCTTATTTCACGCTTGGATCCATTGAAGTATATCTTCCAAAAGCCTATGCTGATAGGAAGACTTGCAAAATGGCAGATTTTGCTCACAGAGTTTGACATAATCTATGTGACTCGGACTACGATAAAAGCCCAAGCATTGGCCGAGTACCCGGTCGATGAAGAGTATGAGCCGCTGAGGACTTATTTTCCTGATGAAGAGGTGATGCGTATTGATGAACTAGAACATGCTGAAAAAACAAGCTGGAAACTTTTCTTTGATGGGGCTGCTAACATGAAATGAGTCGGAATAGGAGATGTGCTTATTTCTGAAATAGGGCATCACTATCCTGTTACGGCTCAGCTTCGTTTTTATTGTACCAACAATATAGCTGAGTACGAAGCATGCATTTTGGGTTTAAGATTAGCTGCGGACATGGATGTCCAGGACGTCTTGGTCTTGGGAGACTTGGACCTCCTGGTGCATCAGATTCAGGGCGAATGGGAAACAAGGGATTTGAAGCTCATACCATACCGACAATGCTTGCTTGATCTGAGTAAATGATTTCGATCAGTGGAGTTCAGACACATCCCGAGAGTTCATAATGAGGTTGCTGATGCTTTGGCCACTTTAGCATTGATGTTGCACCACCCGGACAAAATTCATGTTGACCATTGCATATCCAGGTTCGTGATCATCATGCCTATTGCAACATGATAGAGGAAGAAATTGATGGCGAGCCATGGTTTTATGATGTCAAGGAATACCTCAGGATGGGGATATACTCGGAGCAGTCCACCGGAGATCAAAAGAGAGCCATTCGGCGATTGGCAAATGGATTTTTCCTCAGTGGAGTGGTGTTGTACAAAAGAACCCCAGATTTGGGATTGCTGAGATGTATAGACGCTAGTCAAGCCACGACAGTTATGACAGAGGCACATGCTGGAGTTTGTGGGCCACATATGAGCGGATATGTGTTAGCGAAGAAAATTCTCTGAGCAGGGTACTATTGGCTCACTATGGAGCGTGATTGTATCAATTTCGTGCGAAAACGCCATCGGTGTCAGATACACGGAGATTTGATTCATTCTCCACCGACAGAATTGCATACAATATCAGCACCATGGCCATTTGTTGCCTGGGGCATGGATGTCATTGGACCTATTGAGCCGGCAGCTACCAACGGTCATAGGTTCATTCTGGTGACCATCGATTATTTCACTAATTGGGTTGAAGCTAAAACTTTCAAGTCAGTAACCAAGAAGGCAGTGATAGATTTTGTTCACTCCTATATCATCTGTAGATTTGGAATCCCAAAGGTGATCATCACAGATAATGGTGCTAATCTTAACATTAATTTGATGAAAGAGGTATGTCAGCAGTTTAAGATTACACACCGCAATTCCACCCCATATCGTCCCAAGGCGAATGGAGCAGTTGAGGAAGCCAACAAAAACATAAACAAGATACTTCGGAAAATGGTAGAAGGTTCGAGGCAATGACATGAAAAATTACCATTTGCATTGTTGGGTTATCGCACTACTGTCCGTACTTCAGTAGGTGCAACTCTTTATTTGTTGGTATACGGAACTGAAGCAGTGATACCGACAGAAGTTGAAATTCCATCCCTGCGGATTATCGCTGAAGCTGAGATTGATGATGACGAGTGGGTCAAAACCCGTTTGGAGCAGTTGAACTTGATTGATGAAAAGAGATTGGCAGTTGTGTGTCATGGACAGTTATATCAAAAGAGAATGGCAAGAGCATACAACAAAAAGGTGCGTCCCCGGAAGTTTGAAGTGGGCCAGCAAGTGCTGAAACGCATCCTCCCACATCAGGCTAAGGCAAAGGGCAAGTTCGCCCCGAACTGGCAAATGCCATTCATTGTAACCAGAGTGTTGTCCCATGGCGCTTTATGTTTAACAGATATCGAAGGGAGATGCGTTGACATGGCTATCAATTCTAACGCAGTTAAGAGATATTATGTATGATTTCTTTTAATTGTAATTGTTGTTTGTTTGTACTTGGCATTTATCGGAGAATGAAATGACGGAGGCAATTCTTTCTTCTATCCAAAAACATTAACCTTTGCTTCCCCTTTTGAGCCTTATTTATTCTTTCATATCCCTCTTTTGGAATCAGTAATGAAAATGAAAGGAAAAGAGAAGAGAAAATAATGATAATAAAGACAAAAGAAAAGTCACAAGAAAAACAAAGGAATTGGGAACTACGTTTGACCTGATTCCTCAAAGAAGGATACGTAGGAGCCTCACGGCTCGGTCATAGTGTAACATAGTGTAACAAAAAATAAAAATCCCCAAGCAAGAAAAACTGGGGCAGAAGTTTGTGTTTGTAATTTTGGAAAGAAAGTTTGATTCCAAGAGTTGTACTGTTTTACCCATTAAAATTATTTTGAACTCTTGATACCCTTTTTCTTTTAGCCATACACAAAAACCCATATTGATGTCCAAAAAGACCTCCCGATCAGTATCCGAGAAGTGCCAAGTCACACAAACGGAAGTCGGGAATAACACCCCGATCCCCAGCAGAGAAGAGGATCATGAACTGGAAATGAATTGATAGCCGAAAAGAATCCCTAGCAGAGAGAGTCATATCGGCAGCACTCCAATCCCCAACTGAAAGATAAAATAAAATGAGAGAGTCTTATCGGTGAAAACCTTCACAGGCACCATAAGGCGACGGAAGATGAGAAAAATAAAATGAGAGAGTCTTATTGGTGAAAACCTTCACAGGAACCATAAGACGACAGGAGTTGAGAGAAATGAGAGAGTCTTAGTAGTGAAAACCCCTCGAAGGGCACTATGAGGCGACAAGACAAGATTGGCGGAAAGGATCCGCATTTGGTAAAGAGTTGAGTGCCTGTTTATCCCCAGCAATTTGAGGCCGTCCGAAAGATTGATTGATACAAGTAGACTGGGTTGATTAATCCGGAATGCATGACATGATCGTTGGGGTCAGTTATATCATTCAGATAAGTTCTTTTCTTTCCATTCCCCCAGCATTTGTTCAGAAAGATTTCTTCTTTTTTCTATCTTTTGAAATCATCACTTTTTCATTTCTTGGTTTAAAGAATTTACCTCCCCAGCAGTTTGTTTTTGAAAAGGATTTTCAAAGCTTACTACCAGTTGCCAAAACGGTGTAAAGCAAAATACGAATAGGACAGGCCAAAGATAAGGCGATACAGCAAAAAGAAGTTTGTCGCAAGTCCAAATGATAAATGGGTCTAGATTCCAAGAGGACCAAATTTCCAGGGAAAGTTGGAGAAAAACAGAAAAACAACAGTTGAGAAGTTATGGATCAAATTCCAAGAGGATCCCCAGCAGATTTGGAGATGCAGGAACAACTTCGACAGATTATCGACCAAGTTCCGCGATGGTTGGACAACACAGAGCGGGGAAGAAAGAGAAAAAAAAACCATCCCCGACAGGAATATCATCCCCAGCAAATAATATCATCATCATTTAGTTTTGTAATAAAGCGCAAAGCAGGGAAAGGAAAAAGGGAAAAATCATCCCCAGCAGGAGTGGCACGACCACTCACCACGTTTTAAACTAACAAATTTTTCTTTGATTTGAAGCAGGGAAAGGAAATGTTATTGACAGTGGGAAGACATGGCCACAAAGAATATTCTCCAACTGGGGCAGAAAATTTTCTTGAAAACAGATAACCACTTGGAGGAAGATGGAAGGTAACACAAGTTTTGAAGGAAGTGGAATCCCCAGCAGTTTATGGGCGAAGGCAATGCAAGTTTTAAAGAAAACAATCTTGGAAGAAGCAAGATAACCCACAGTTTAAGGGTAGTGGTCTTTGAATCAGTATCATCCCCACCATTGTTAAAGGGAGGAAAGTAACTAGTCTTAGAGAAGGAAGATAATTCCCCAGCCGCGTTGTCCCCGGCAGGTTTCAGAGAAGTGAAAGCACCAGCTTTAAAGGAAGTAGTCTTTGAAGAAGGAAAATAACATATTTGTGAATAAAATATTGGTGTTATCCCCAGCAGTTTTCTAGGGAATAAAACACAAGTTAGAAGGAATATGGTTTGGGAGGTAGGAAGGAACAACATCAATAACACACATTTTTAAGAAGTTGTTGAAGTCAGGAGCCCGCCTAGAGAACGGAGGTGCTATATTTTTAAGAAGTTGTTGAAGTCAGGAGCCCGCCTGGAGAATAGAGGTGTTATTTTTAAGAAGTTGTTGAAGTCAGAAGCCCGCCTGGAGAACAGAGGTGTTATATTTTTAAGAAGTTGTTGAAGTCAGGAGCCCGCCTGGAGAATAGAGGTGTTATATTTTTAAGAAGTTTTTGAAGTCAGGAGCCCGCCTGGAGAATAGAGGTGTTATATTTTTAAGAAGTTGTTGAAGTCAGGAGCCCGCCTAGAGAATAGAGGTGTTATATTTTTAAGAAGTTGTTGAAGTCAGGAGCCCGCCTGGAGAATAGAGGTGTTATATCTTCAAGAAGTTGTTGAAGTCGGGAGCCCGCCTGAAGAATAGAGGTGTTATATTTTTAAGAAGTTGTTGAAGTCAGGAGCCTGCCTGGAGAATAGAGGTGTTATATTTTAAGAAATTATTGAAGTTAGGAGCCCGCCTGGAGAATAAAGGTGTTATATTTTTAAGAAGTTGTTGAAGTCAGGATCCCGCCTGGAGAATAGAGGTGTTATATTTTTAAGAAGTTGTTAAAGTTAGAAGCCCGCCTGGAGAATAGAGGTGTTATATCTTCAAGAAGTTATATTGAAGTCAGGAGCCTGCCTGGAGAATATAGGGGTTATATTTTAAGAAGTAATTGGTGTTGAAGTCAGTAAAGCAGAAGAATACAACCGAAATCCCCAGCGGGAAACAAAAAAAAATCCCCAGCAGAGGAAGTCAGTTCAAGATCCGATGGAAAAATAATGCGAAGCTCGCAAAAAGGAAATAAGCAGTTCGAGATCGGCACTCAAGGGAGAATACAAGACAAATCAGAAGTGAGGAAATACCAGAGGAAACACAAGGCAACAAAGGCAGCAACAGTCACATGACCAAGTTTGAGGATAAATCTTTGTAATTCATGGATCATAGCTTAGTATAACTTCTTCATCTTTCATCAAAGTGTAATAAGGAGGTCAGTAAGCGGTAACATCAGCAATAACAGCAGTAACAACAAAATAACAGTTCCATGGTAGTCCCAGCTATCAAAACTCCCCGAACTACATTAACCTGATTCCTTTCTAGCCAGGGATATGTAGGAAACCTTTGAAGCAAGGGTTCGGTTAAATCTTTTCAAAAAGCTTCACACGGAGTATTCCAGCGGGCAAAAATCGCTCGTATCTGCTCACTTTATCTTTGCACGAAAACTCTTTGTGTTTTCGGACAAAGAGGAGCAGCTGTGAGCACGTGATTTTTGCCTTATGAGAACTACTCCCAAATATTCAAAATAAAATGGTTTTGTGTTGTTTGTGATTTATTTGTATTTTTGTCTGTGCATGTTTATTTCAACTTTAATTAAGAAAAATACAAAGAAAAATATATGTGTTGCATGTGCATTTAGGATTTAATTTTACAGTTTAAGAATTAATTAAACAAACAAGTTTGTGTTCAAAAATGAAAAAAAAAAATTACTTTGCATTTTAGCATTTAATGTCAAATTGTGTGATTTTATTTATAATTAATATTCAATTGTGTGTGATAATTATTATTAAGGGTTGATTAGTATTTTCTAGGATAATTTTGGCTTTACAATTTATTTTAGAATTTTGGGGTAATGAGAAATTAAAGAAAGTAAAATGGAAAAGAGGAAACAAGAGTGGAAGGGTAAAGAATTTCGGACTGGGCCAGTTTTAAAAGGAAAAGTCCAGGCCCAATATCACCCCCAAGTCAGCCCAATGCCCGCCCCAATCCAGCCCGTCTCCAGCCTCAACCAAACGACGTCGTTTCAGGCATTTCAATCGGGACCGTTGAAATTAACTTGATCAACGGTCCTAAAACCTTGGCCCAACCCGACCCCGACCCGTCACTCCAATACCCGATCCAACCCCAGCACTAAACCAAACGACCCTGTTTCCCTTCCTCAAGTTTATCTGAACCCTCCGTCACCCTTGATCCAACGGTTCACATTGATTGACCCCTTCCTAATATATCAACCCCCCCAATGCCCCCAAAACCCATCAGACCCCCCTCTATATCGTCTCCAGATGCAGAAACTAAATCCCCTCTGAAACCCTAGTCGCCCCTCCACTCCTTCGCCGTAAACCCGACGGCTCCGGCTCCGATGACCGCTGAAATAACACCTCTGAACTTCCTAACCACCCTCAACCTGAATCCCCACTCTGTTTGCCTCGAATCAACCTCCAGCTCCTCGAATCTTCAATCGAAGATTCGAGCAGAACTCGAACCCACCCCAACCAAGCCCAAATTCATACCCTAGCACCCCATGACCTCCCTCGTGCCCGAACCACCTTTGGTTTGAGTCTAATCTGGCTAGAAGCACTCGAACCCCAAATCAAACCCCTAGAAACCCTAGAAAGCCAGAGGTTGAAATCTGTCCAACCTAAAGGATGGTTTGGGGTCTAATCGACTTTAGTCGAAGTGTTCTCAGTTGAGAACACTCGATTAAGGTTCGTTCGACCTCAAACAGTTCAAGTTTAAGTTCGAATCAGGGTCGTCCAGGTCCCGAGTTCTTGAGGTATTGTCCTTTTTCCTGTTTGTTCCAGTTTGTGTTTGTTTATTCTGTTTATTTGTTTAGTTTAGTTTTATTGGTTTTTCAATTTTCTTTTGTCGACTAATTCTGCCCATCTTTAATGACCCTTTATTTGGTCAAACTTTTTCTGGTCATGGTTAATGAATGTGATAAAACTATATAATCGATTTGAATGAGTGTCGTCGATTAGTTAAGTTTTATTATGAATCCTTGTTTCCATCAATACGATTCGAATCACCCGTGTGCATGTTCGATTCTTATTTTCCATATGTGTTGTAATTTGTGTAGTCAATTAGTTTTACATGCTTTTATTCTAATTAAATAACCTGATAATAATGTGATTCATACTGCTTTAATTCTAACTCAATCAGGGTTCTTCTGTTGATGCCATTTGATCTGATTTAAATGCTAGTTTGAACGGTCATTTAAGTTCGAATTGAATTGGTTATAGCTGAAAGATGTAGTATAGGTTAAAGGGTTTAAGGTAAGACATTAAGTCAGAGGGGTTTTCAGGGGTATCTTGGGGTTTTAAAAGGGTTGAAAGGGTTAGTGTTAGTGGTCTGACCATGAGGGCACTTAATTGACCATTAAACTAATATTTTTTCTAGTAGTAGTGGCTTGGGAAACATAATAGCATGGGGATTGATGGAATATTATAAGTTGCCCATGCCTTTGGTTCAAGACACATGATAATGGGTTGTAAGAGAATATCATGGGCAAAAAGAGGGGGGTGGTATTAGTTTAATTGCTTTTGAGAGGGGGAAGGGTCTGTTTTTGGCAGATAAATAGAGCAAGGTTTAGACATTGAGGTGAAGACCTTTTTTTTCTGGAAAAAAGGGGCAGTAAGGTTGAGGGTCAAAAACAAAAATAGAAAAAGTCCAAAGATAGGCACACACTACCCGACTTTGGAAAAGATTGAGAAAACCTAATGTTGCATTAGTTTCCTGAAGTCAAATTAGAATTCCAGTTGATGAGTTGCATGTTTCTAGCTTGATTTCTGATTGTGAAAGTCTTAAAGATTCCCTGGTTGGTTTTCTAGTGATTTTGGGTTTGTTCAGGCTGGTTTTGAGTCAGTCTAGTAATTCTTGTTTGGTTTTAAACACTTTTGGATTTCTGCCTCATCACTTGGGCTTGTTCTTTATTCTATATTACTGGGCATTGATTATTACTGTTGCTGTTGGGCTGTGCTATCTGCTGCTGCTGACCTGCCTGTTTTCTTCTTCTTCTTAAGTTGTAACTGATTTCCAGGTACATAACTGTAACTCTGGCATTTGTAAGCTGAAAACATGGAGTTCGAATATACGTGAAGAGTTGAAATTTTGTTTTGGTTTCTATATGACTGATGTATTTAAATTATTCAGTCACTGCTGTTAGTATATACATCCCTGTTGGTATATAGTAAGTGGACTGAAATGGAGTTGTATGAGATTTTTTTTTAATATAGTTCATACTAAAACATGTTAGCATATGGTAACCGATCCCTATAGTTAAAAATGAGTTTGTTGGACTGTTAAATTAATTGGGACTGTGACTGTTGGATTACTGGATCATTAGATTCTGTCGACTAAGTCTGAATGTCAGTTTTTTTTATGCCAA
This sequence comes from Nicotiana sylvestris, assembly GCF_000393655.2. Lineage (NCBI taxonomy): Eukaryota > Viridiplantae > Streptophyta > Magnoliopsida > Solanales > Solanaceae > Nicotiana > Nicotiana sylvestris. The sequence goes on from NC_091061.1 coordinate 37,110,329, forward strand.
TGGCTAATTCTGGAAAATACCACATCAATTGAAAGGAAAAGGAAAGTGTAGAATGCAAATAGTATTGGAATTCGGTTAAAGTGTCGATTGTAGGCATTAGCTATAGTTAGTTTAGTGTGTGTGTTCAGTTTAAACAGTTAAAGCTAGAAATAACTGGAATTAGCATTCTTTTTGAACCTGTGATATTGTGTTTGCATTAAGGGCCGTTGTTCAAATTGGTAATAGTAGTCATGTGAGTGTCGAACTAGATGATAGGACGGCAGTGGCATAAGACGTTGGCTGGTTAGTTAGTTAAAAACAGAGTGGGGGTGTCAATTGCATGTTTTGGGAAATATAAATAATTTTGCGAGTTGTTTACCTGCATTCAGTACATTATTAACTCGTTTTAATTACAATAGGTAATGAATTAGTGAATTGGTATTAAACTAATGGCTTAGAAACTTCATTCAGGATCGTTTAAGTTAATATGAGCAATCTGGCCATACCATGGCCCAATTGTACGGATCATTCGAATTTGGTAACAAGCCCGTTCCCCCTTAGGCCTCTAACATGCTTGCTAGCCCGATGTTTTGATCAAAGGCCCCAAAATTGGGTATTTTTAAAACACACAGGTTTATTTTAATATAGTAGTTCATAAATTAACTAAGTTTTCTTTTATTATTATTAGAGACAATGATATTAAATAGAAGATCATAGTCGCTTTTAGGTTTGCCTTTTAAACAATAAATGAGACGAGCCTCGATAAATAGAACACATAAGTCGCGGGGCCCTCATCAAATGTATATTTAAAATACATAGACTTAGGGACGGGCCGTTTAGCCAATTTCACGGTCTTGCCCAAAATAATCACACGTTAGTCTCTTTAGGCGCGTACTTTAATAACTTACCTCCTTAAATCCGGGTGCACATTTATGTGACCCAAATCCAAATCTCAACGAAGTCGAAATATGTCGACAATCACGGGTACATTGATTGTGACATGGTTCGAGATGCATTTCCATGGCGTTGCAATTCTTTTTCTAAAATAATGAACGAGACGAGCCTCGACAAACGAAATACATAAGCTGCAGGGCCCTCTATAAGTATTTGTAAAACTCCTCAGACTTCGGGATGGGCCGTTTAGCAAAAGTTCACGGCCTTCCCCGGAATAATGATACGCTAGTCGCTTTAGGCGCGCCTTTAATAATTTACTTTCTTAAACTCGGGTGCACATTTATGTGACCCAAATCTAAATCTCAACAGAGTTGAAATGTGTCAATAATCACGGGTGCATTGATGTGACATGGTTCGAGATACGTTTTCACAACGTTGCAATTCTCTGTTAAAATAATAATGATAATATTAAAAGCGGTTAACAGTTAAAATTTGCACATAGATTCAACATATATTAAAAATCAGATAAATAAGCCGAATATGACAGTTGAGCGACCGTGCTAGAACCACAGAACTCGGGAATGCCTAACACCTTCTCCCGGGTTAACAGAATTCCTTACTCGGATTTCTGGTTCGCGGACTGTAATACAGAGTCAATATTTTCCTCAATTCGGGATTCAACCGGTGACTTGGGACACCATAAATCTCCCAAGTGGCGACTCTGAATCTTCAAATAAAATCCCGTTTCAATTGTCTTTTAATTAGAAAAACTCCCTTTTACGCCCCTTTGCGGGGTGTAGGTGGAAAAGGAGGTGTGACAAGATCCATGGGACAGAAAAAGTATGCTAATATTTAAAAATAAAAAACAAAAAGAAATATTTTTTCGTAGAAATTTATGTTTGGCTAATCAATTTTATGAATATTAGAGCAATAACTTATGCTAGCAAGGTCAAATTAAAGTTCCCAAAGTGTTTAGGGGAAAAAACTATTTTTTTCCCAGATTTTGAACAACAACACCTATAACTACTCATCAAAAGTACTTACTGTTTTATATAAGCATGGCCAAACATCTCAAGCTCTCTCTATAAAATATAAGAACTTTTTAATTTTAAAATTTTAAAAAGTATATTTGACAGCTTGACCTAATACTTTAAAATTCTTCCTTATTAGGAATATTTTATTTGCTGCAGTCCAAAAGGTAAATTTGCCATGCAAGTCAAGAAACGTGCCCAATTTTAATATATTTACCGTAAGGCTTATGGTGAGGCATGTTGTGACTTAATGCCACTCTCAAAATGAGAAATTTTTAAGAAATAAAAAAAAACGAAAACAACGTCATTTATGACAACAAAAATATATACTGTATAGCCATTTTTAGAAATAATAGTCGGTAAAATATATATTTTTTTGTATATTAATTAATGTATACATATTTTATACATAGCCAACATGTATTTTTTTTAATATATTTAACTATCAGATATAATTATTTTTGACCTCTTGGCCAATATGTAACTTGCTCAAGTATATATTATTGTTGTCCTGGTCTATAAAGAATAGTAAAACCGATATCAAATTGGGCCAAGCAACTTTTTCAGAACGAATATTTCCTTCCTAATATAATAAAACATTACATTCATACATTTTTTATAACCTAATTATTATTTTATCTTGTCAAATACATATCTTCATCTTCTTCTTTTTTTCGTATGTCAAAGATCTTCATAATTGCTACCTATTTTCCTCCATTTTGGCAAATATTTCTGTGCGAGGAACACGTTAGGTAGACTATTTATTGACTTTCTTACTTCAAATTAATGTAGTAGTCATTTTGAGAACAAAGAGCAAATATATATATTCCTAAAAAAGATCACTTACTTTATATCTGCATTTTTTCAGTTGCTGTTAAAGTCGCAAATTAGTAACGACGCATTTCTTTCGCCGTTGAGTAAACAGAAAAATGAAAAATTACACTCATAACATGATTGATAGACTTTGACTATTTCACATTTTTAAGACCAATAATTAAATAAAGAAAAAATTCTGGAGCATTCAACTTGGTGTGTTGCGACGTTCGGTCAACTAATTTTGTAGTGATATTGATTCAACCAATTAGTTAGCAACATTTTTATGTTTGGTATATTTCTAGAAACAATTACTATCACTTGCCAGTATGGCAGTATCCAACCATCTTTCACACAATCAAGAAGTATGGTGAACTGAACGGTATCTCTCTAAACTTAACTAAAAAGTTTCTATGGGTCATAGGAATAGAAAAATCCCTAGCAGGAGTTGTCGTTCTTGTCATTGTTTTTTTTTTTTTTTTTTTTTTTGGTTTGCGGTTGTGTGTATATATAGCCAGGGGCGGATGCAGCACAAAATTACCAGGATATGGTTGAGTTTCACTTTTGAAAGTCTTGAACTTCAATATACTCTACTAGAGTTTTATTAGTAGAAAATTTTCGAACTCTAACCTAATGCGTAGGAGTTTCACTTATGATCGTTCTTATACCACTCCTTCATGTTTTAAGTAGAGATAAGTTTGTCCAAATATTATTTCGTGTCAAAAGAGTGACTATTTCTTAATTACATTCAAACATAGACTAATAAGCAGTCTAAAAGTGACAATCCCGCCGTAGTTTTACTGCATACTACATATATAGAGCCATTAAAAAGGAAAATCCTGTATTAAATTTAAATTTAATGTAACGTTTTCTCCATAGAAGTTTAACTATTATTTTAATCCTACTACCACCCAACTAATACATCATCAGGTTAGCACCTAAGTTACATGGTAATTCAAGTTGGACTGTACAATTAAATAATGCAGCATTAAAATATTGAGCTTCTTAATCTATAATAGCAAACTATTATCACTCATACACATGGAATTTCACCTAGAAATGATAATGTTTCATACTACCGATATATTATTTTGGGGTCCAGAATCAAAAAAAAGAATCCTAGTGATTGTTTGCTTTGCCCTTAGATCGACTTTAAAACATAAGGTCTAAGGCTTGTTTTTTTTTACATAACATCTCTCTTGTGTTTCACAATATGGAGTTTGCTTATATATATATTGTTACATAACCTCCCTTGAGGACTCAATGTCCTTGTTTTCCCTACCATCATCGATCTCAAAGATACGGGGTTTGCCTAAACTCAGTTGAATATTTGGATTTGCCCACCATAAGTGTGATGACCTGATAGGTCACTTTGAGTTTTAACCTTCATTTATGTGTTTTGAAACCTCGGATAGCTCCGTTTAGCCTTCCTCGATTCACGTACACGCTCCGTGTTTTTTCCCGAAAACGTTTTATGTGAAAATTTTAAGAAAATGTGAAAATTTGCCTTAAAACTCATTTAAGTTGACTACGGTCAACGTTTTGTTTAAACGGAACTGGATCAGAGTTTTGACGGTCCCGATGGGTCCGTGTCGTAATTTGGGACTTGGGAGTATGCCCAGAATAGAATTCAGAAGTCCCTAGCTTGATTTAGCATGATTTGTTGTAAACTAGTAACTTGAAGGCTAAAAGAATTCTTAAATTTTACCATACGTTGACTTTGTTGATACCGGGTTCGGATTTCGGTTCAGGAACTTGGTATAGGTTCATTTCACTATTTATGATTTGTCTGCAATATTTGGTGCAAAACGGAGTTGATTTGTGATTCAGACGTCCGGTTGTAAATTTTCATGTTCATGAGTTTCTTTAAAATTTCATTCATTTTGAGGTTCGATTTATAAATTTAGATGTTATTATGGTGATTTGATCACGCAAGCGAGTTCATATGATGTTATTGCACTTGTGTGCATGTTTGGGTTGGAGCCCTAGAGACTCGAGTGAGTTTTGGACATGTTTCAGATGAGTTTGGTTAAGGTTGGACTAGCAGGTGCACTGCTATTGCTAGTGCTGGACTGCAGATCTTTATTTGCGAGGTCTGGATCGTAAATACGAGCCTCAATTTTGCGATTATCTCATAGCATTTGTGAGCATGGGCTGGGGACTGCGGTTCTCGCATTTGCAAGGAAAGAGTCGCATTTGCGAGTGTCCCGTGTCCGCATTTACGACTATGTCATCGCAATTTGTAATGCTATGTAGAGTTGGGCATTCTTCGCATTTGTAGAGAATTTGGTCGCTTTTGCGAAGGAGGGCAGTTCACATTTACGATCAATTTGTCGCAATTGCAACTTCTAGCTTTTGAGGCATAGTTCGTATTTGTGATCTTCGCAATTGCGAACAAGATATCGCAATTGTGACATCCGCAGCTGGGTAAAAGAGAGGAAAAACGGGACTTAACTCATTTCTCACATTTTCTTAACCCCAAACACCCTAGAGGCTATTTTCCCAAGAGATATTCTTCCTAAATTCATTGGTAAGTGACTTTAATATATTTCTTTTCAATTACCCATTGCAATTCATAAGATTTGAACATCAAATTTAGAATTTTCATGGTAAAAATTAGTGATTTGGGTAGAATTAGGGATTTGTTTTTTGTAAAATTGGGATTTAGACCTCGAATTGAGGTTGGATTTCGAAACAAATTACATAACCGGGCTTGGGGCTGAATAAGTAATTGGGTTTTGGTCCGAATCTCAATTTTGACCAAACGGGCCCGAGGTTGACTTTTTAAAAAAGTGATCTAAATTGAACCTCTTTCGTTTGTGGGTAGTCTCTAAAGCTTATTTTGAATCATTCGGTCAATAATTTGCTAGATTTGGTTGGTTTGAAGGCTTGTTCGAAAGACAAGGTCGTGGTTGAGTGATTGCTTGAGTTGCAGACAGGGGTAAGTGTTGGGTCTAACCTTGATTTGAGGGAATTAAGAAACCTTGAACTATATGTTATGCGAATTACATGTGTAACGGCGTATATGCGAGGTGGAAAGTATATATACGTCATCAAAATAATTATTTCCATGCTTTCTCGTATTTTATGAATTATCTTATTCCATGTCTTAACTGTTACTCCCTCTATTCCAATTTAAGTGAACCTGTTTGACTGTGCACGAGGTTTAAGAAAAAATGAAGACTTTTGGAATTTGTGGTCCTAAACAAGTCAAAAAGGGGCCCGGAGAATTTGTGTGGTTATAAAAGCTTCTCATTAAGTGTAAAATAGTAAGTTTACGCTAAATTGTTACCAAATTTATAAAAGAGTCATTCTTTTTGGAACGGACCAAAAAGGAAATAGGTTCACATAATTTCTTTCTATGTCATAACTTGCTACTTGTCATTAATTATTCTTGTAATGAAATGTTCGTTCCTTCCATGACTCCATGATTAATTGCTACTTGCCTTTATTGTCTTACTTGTACACTTTAACTGTCATATATTTGGCTTGACTTGTCGCTTTTGTATTAATTGTAGTATTCCTCAATTTGGTACAGGGTTCTTTGTAACGACCCGACCGGTCGTTTTGAGAGTTGTAGTCTCGTTCCCCAATTTACTACTCCTTTTGTGTTTCATAACTGTTATATGACTTACCCGGGTTAGTTGGTTCGGGTCGAGAGAGATTTCAGATTGAATTGAGATACATAGTCTCTTATTTGAAAGGTTAAGTTGGAAAAGTCAACTGAATGTCGACTTATGTGTAAACGATCTCGGATTTGAATTTTGATGGTTCCGTCAGCTCTGCTAGGTGATTTTGGACTTACGAGATCGCCTGAATTGTGATTTGAAGTCCATAGTAGAATTAGGCTTGAAATGATGAAAGTTGATATTTTGAAAAGTTTGATTAGAGGTGGACTTTTTGATATCGGGGTCTTATTCTAATTCCGGAAGTTGGAGTATGTCCGTGTGGTTATTTATGACTTGTGTGCAAAATTTGAGGTTAATCGGACGTAATTTGATAGGTTTTGGCGTCGTTTGTAGAATTTGGAAATTTCAAAGTTCATTAGGCTTGAATCCGGGTGTAATTCGTGTTTTTGATGTGTTTGAGATGATTTTAGGATTCGACTAAGTTCGTATGAGGTTTTAGGATTTGATGGTATGTTTGGTTGAGGTCCCGGGTTGATTTCAGGTGGTTAACAGACTTGGGATTGAGTTAGAGAAGCAGCTGATGTTTTGTTGTTGCAGGTGTATCGCAACTGCAGAGTGGGCACCGCATGTGCGAGCCCGCAGAAGTGGGGCAAGAGTCGTAGAAGCGGCCAGGGGAAAGGTGGGCAGAGGTCGCAGGTGCAAAGATTTTGCCGCACCTGTGTGGTCGCAGAAGCGGGTAGAGGGGCGTAGATACGGCTGGTTCCGCAGGTGCGATGGCAGTTTTCGCACTTGCGATATGTGCATATGCGGTCAAAGCTCGCAGAAGCGGGGGAACCTTGTTAAGTGACTTCCACAGAAGTAGAACTTTCACCGCAGAAGTGGATTTTTAGTCGCAGGTGCGGAAGACCTGGGCAAAACTTATAAATACGAGGCTTCAAGATATTTCTCTATTTTCATCATTTTGAGCTCGGACTTTGGAGGTTTTTGAAGAGATTACTGAGGTAAGCTCCTTGTGTTCATTTTTCTTCAACAGTGATGTTTCCCCACTAATTTTCCACTGTAGAAATTGTGGCTTGGTCTGTTCCGTGAAACTGTAAAGTTGAATAACTTGCTACTAGCTATATGCTCTCTATGTGTCATAGAAATTTGACCGCAATTCATGTTAGAAATCTTGTTTAGGATATTTGTTGGTACTGCTAGGACCCACAGAGGTTCTGTTACTTGTTGAATTATCTGTTAAATGCTATTCATACTCAGTCTCAGCTTTTACTTGCATATCATATCTCAATATTTGTTATTCTTATTGATACATCATGTTATTGTTGTTTGGGCTGATTTTCCTGATTTCTGAGAGCCCGAGAGATTGCAGAGATTGATGATAAGTGAGGCCGAGGGCCTGATTGTGAGGTTATTTATGGGATCGGGCTACACGCCGCAACATGTTTCATTGATTTATGCCATGATTGATTATATATAGCACTTGGGCTATAGGAGCCCCTTCGGAGTCTGTACATACCCTCAATGAGCGCATGCACCTACTGCGTGTGAGTGCCGGGTGCCGAGTATTGAGTGATCGTGAGGAATGAGTGACTATGATGAATGAGTAAATGTGAGGTTGAAGTGAATGGGCGGACAAAATGATTATTGCCCTGAGAGGCGGTACATGATTTCATTATTGTCGTACATAGTTTCCTTATATCATTGTTTTGTAAACTTCTGAAAGATATATTTATCCGGTTTTACATGAACTTGGCATAAACAAACTGATTTGACTTTATTTACCGAATTTGGGAAGCATGTCTATTCCTTGTTGAGACTACTGAAAAATGCATTATAACTATGTTGCTCGTCACTATCTTTCAGTTCCTTATATTTTTTTGTTACTTACTGAGTTGATTGTACTTAAGCTACACCCTGCACTTCATGTGCATATCAAGGAGTTTTTGGATGCGGAGGGTGTTGATATATCACTTAGCTGACCATTGAAGATACTGAGGTAGATGTCTGGCATTCGTAGTCCTTGTTTCTCCTTCCTTATCTTTTTCTTCCGTTGTATTTAGATTCAGACTTGGATAGTCACTTTATATCTAGACTGATTATGTATAGATGTGCATGGGCTCTATGACACTCCGATATTGGGAGTTATTTTCCGCACGCGCGTTTTGGGATTTTTCCCCCGTGTAATGAAACCTTTACTATATTCAAATCTCTTGATTCATTTCATGTCAAATAATTGAAGTATTTTGGAAAGGTTGGCTTGTCTAGTACCATTAATAGGCGCCATCACGACATGTTAGGATTTGGGTCGTGATGAGTCTATATCAGAGCCTAGGTTACATAGGTCTCATGATTCATGAGCAGGTTTAATAGAGTCTTGCAGATCTGTACGGAGACGTCTGTACTTATGTTCAAGAGGCTGCCGAACCCTTAAGAAACTTTACATTTTTGAATTCTTGTCACGCGAATCTGCTGATTCTGGTAACTAAATTTTTGTATTCTATTCTCTCACAGATGGTGAGGACACGTAATACCGGGCGGGATGGACAACCACGAGTACCACCAGTTAGGGCCGTGAGAGGCCGAGGTCGCGGTAGAGGCTGCAATAGGGCATAGGTTCAGCTCGCACAACAGCTAGGGCAGCACCTGCAGACCTACCAGTTGCCTCAGTTCAAGAGCAGGTTCCGGCTGTGGATGAGCTAGTGAGGCCAGCTCAGACACCACCCAAACCCATTGTGATTCCAGGCCTTCAAGAGGCCTTAGCTCAGATTCTGGCCGTGTGCACTAGTCTTGCTCAGGCAATCTCTGTTCCAGCCGCAGTAACCACTTCTCTTGCCGAGGGAGGTACTCAGACTCCCGCCACCCGCATACCAGAGCAGGTGATGTAGAGACTCCAGACACCAGGGGCACCACCAGCCCAGCCGGTTGCAGCTACTCAGGACTATGTAATTCCTGTTATGCCTGATGATGAGCAGCATAGATTGGAGAGGTTTGGGACACTCTAGCCTCCATCTTTCAGTGGCGTAGAAGCGGAGGATGCACATAGCTTCTTGGATAAGTATCATAGGATGCTCTGTACATCAAGTATTGTGGAGACCAGTGGGGTCTCGTTCACTACTTTTTAGTTTACTGGAGCTGCCTTCAGTTGGTGGAAGGCTTATGAGAGGCGTAGGACGGTTGGTGCAACACCACTTGCTTGGCAGGAGTTCACCATTCTCTCCTTGGAGAAGTTCGTACCGCATTCTCACAAAGAGGAGCTGCGCAAATAGTTTGAGTAGTTACGTCAGGATGATATGTTTGTGACACAGTACGAGATAAGGTTTTCTGAGTTGGCCCATCATGCAGTCTGGTTAGGTCCCACTGATAGTGAGAGGATCAGGAGGTTCATTGATGGCCTCACATTTCAGCTGTGGGTGCTTATGACTAGAGATAGGGTATCTAGTGCTACTTTTGGTGAGGTTGTTGACATTGCTCAACAGATAGAGATGGTCTGTAGCCAGGAGCGGGTTGAGAGGGAGGCCAAGAGGTCTCGTGGATCAGATGGTTTTAGTGGTGTTCCTTCTGGAGGTCAGTTCCACCATGGTAGGGGTCGTCCTTACAGGCATGCTAGACGGCTCGCCCAAATCACCGTGGTGCATCATCTGGCCATGGTTCTCATAGTTCTCATCAGGGTCACTCATCTCTCAGTGCCCTTCCAGCTCAGAGTTCGTCCCGTGCTCCATCGGTTCATGGCTCATCTATGCTAGGTCCTTCTACTAGTTATCGCGTTTCTCGGGGCTCCCTTCAATCCCTGTCACCAGCATTAGGGGTTTTTTTGAGTGCGGGGAGTTTGGGCATGTGTGGAGGTAGTGTCCTCATTGTCAGGGAGGTCCAGTGCAGCAGAGGAGTTAGGCTGCATCATCTGCACCAGCTGCTACACCACCCGCTCAGCCAGCTTGGGGTGGGCCCCAGTCAGCTAGAGGTCACCCTAGAGGGGGAGGCCGTCCAGGTGGTGGTTATGCCTAATTTTATGCTCTTCCCGCCAGACCATTTGCCATTACTTCAAATGCAGTGATCATAGGCATTGTCTCAGTTTACCATAGGGATGCCTCTGTATTATTTGATCCTGGTTCCACTTATTCATATGTGTCATCGTATTTTACTATTATTTGAATATGCCCCGTGAGTCTCTAGTTTCATCTGTTCATGTATCTACACCGATGGGCAATACTATTGTTGTGGACCATGTATATCAGTCGTGTGTAGTGACTTTTGGGGTATTAGAGACTAGAGTTGATCTATTATTGCTTAGTATAGTTGATTTTGATGTGATCTTGGGTATGGACTGGTTGTCTCCATGTCATAGTATTTTGGATTGTTACGCTAAGACTATGATGTTAGTGATGAGGGGGTTGCCATGGTTTGAGTGGTGAGGTTCTTTAGACTATGTTCGCAGTAGAGTGATTTCATACTTGAAGGCCCAATGGATGGTTGGGAAGGGTTGTCTATCTTATTTGGCTTTTGTGAGGGATGTTAGTGTTGAGACCCCTACTATTGATTCTATTCCGGTGGTGCAAGATTTCTCGGATGTGTTTCCTGTAGACCTGTCGGGCATGCCGCCCGATATGGACATTGATTTTTGTATTGACTTGGTGTCGGGCACTCATCCCATTTCTATTCCTCTGTACCGTATGGCACTGGCTGAGTTGAATGAGTTGAAGGAGCGGCTTCAGGATTTCCTTGATAAGGGGTTTATTAGTCCTAGTGTGTCACCTTATGGAGCACCTGTTCCTTTTGTGAAAAATAAGGATAGTACTATGAGAATGTGCATTGATTATAGGCAGTTGAACAAGGTCACAATCAAGAACAAGTATACTTAGTCGTGTATTGATAATCTATTTGACTAGCTTCAGGGAGCGAGGGTGTTCTCCAAGATTGATTTGAGGTCTATGTATCATCAGTTGAAGTTCAGGACTCGAATATTCTAAAGACAACTTTCAAGACCCGTTATGGTCATTATGAGTTCCCTGTGATGTCTTTTAGGCCAACCAACGCCCCAACAATGTTCATGCATCTGATGAATAGTGTGTTTTGGCCTTATCTCAACTCGTTTGTTATTGTGTTAATTGATGATATCCCAGTGTACTCTCGTAGAGAGGAGGAGCATGCCCAGCATTTGAGGATTGTGTTGTAGCAGTTGAGTGAGGAGAAACTGTATGCCAAGTTCTCCAAGTATGAGTTTTTGCTCAGTTCACTAGCGTTCTTGCGGCACGTGGTGTCCAGTGAGGGTATTCTGGTGGATCCAAAGAAGATAGAGGCAGTTCAGAGTTGGCCCAGACCGTCCTTAGGTACAGAGATTCAGAGCTTTCTTGGTTTGTCTAGTTATTATTGTCGGTTCGTGCAAGGTTTCTTGTCTATTGCATCGCCCTTGAACAAATTGACCCAAAAGGATGCTCCTTTCAGGTGGTCGGATGAGAGTGAGGAGAGCTTTCAGAAGCTCAAGACTGCCTTGACTATAGCTCGAATTTTAGTTCTACCATCAACTTCTAGTTCTTATACAGTATATTGTGATGCTTCTAGGATCGGTATTGGGTGTGTTTTGATGCTGAAGGATAGAGTGATTGCTTATGCTTCGTGCCAGTTGAAGCCTCATGAGAAGAACTACCATGTTCATGATTTGGAGCTGGCTACCATTGTTCATGCGTTGAAGATTTGGAGGCACTATCTCTATGGTGTGTCTTATGAGGTATTTATTGATCATCGTAGCGTACAACACTTGTTCAAATATAAGGATCTAAATTTGAGGCAACAGAGATGGTTGGAGTTTCTAAAGGACTACGATATTACTATTCTGTATCATATGGGGTGGTCAATTCCTTGAGTAGGAAGAGAGTGAGTATGGGTAACCCTGTATTTTTTCCTGTTGGTGAGAGACCTCTTACAGATGATGTTCAGGCTTTGGCCAACCAGTTCGTGAGATTGGATATTTCGGAGCCCAGTAAAGACGTACCAGGATTTGAGGCAGCACTATTGGTAGAGGAGAATGAAGAAGGATATAGTTGGGTTTGTAACTCGGTGTCTCAACTGTCAGCAGATAAAATATGAGAATCAGAGACTAGGTGGATTGCTTCAGAGGATAGAGATTCTGGAGTGGAAGTGGGAGCGGATCATCATGGATCTCGTAGTTAGGCTCCCACGGACTTCGAGGATGCTATTTGGGTGATTGTGGATCGGCTGACCAAGTCTCTACACTTCATTCCAGTTCGTACTACTTATTCTTTAGAGTGGTTGGCTGAGGTGTGTCAGTTTGCATCATTTCAGATAGAGGCACGCAGTTTACATCAAAGTTTTGGAGAACAGTAGAATGAGTGTTGGGCACTCAGGTTGAGTTGAGTACAACATTTCACCCTCAGATGGACGGAAAATCCGAGCTCACTATTCAGATACTGGAGGACATATATCTGAATGACATGCTACGCACTTGTGTCATTGATTTCAGAAGTTCGTGGGACCAGTTTTTGCCGCTCGCGGAGTTTGCTTACAACAATATTTATCAATCGAGCATTGAGATGGCTACGTATGAGGCTTTATATGGGTGGCGGTGTAGATCTCCGGTGGGATAGTTTGAGCCGAGTGAGGCTAGGCAATTGGGTACAGATTTGGTTCTGGATGCATTGGACAAGGTGAAATTGATTTAGGAGCAGCTTCATATGGTGTAATCGAGATAGAAGAGTTATGCTGACAGGAAGTTCCGTGATGTGTCTTACATGGTTAGGGAAAAGGTTCTGCTGAAGGTTTCACCCATGAAGGGTGTTATGAGGTTCGGGAAGAAGAACAAATTGAGCCCTCGATTCATTGGACCTTTTAAGGTACTTCAGAGGATTGGGGAGGTGGCTTACAAGCTTGCATTGGCAGTGAATTGAGACACTTAGTCTCTTATTTGAAAGCTTAAGTTGGAAAAGTCGACCGGATATTGACTTATGTGTAAACAACCTCGGGTTTGAAATTTGATGGTTCCGTTAGCTCCGTCAGGTAATTTTTAACTTAGGAGCGTGTCCGGATTGTGATTTGGAGGTCCGTAGTAGAATTAGGCTTTAAATGGCGAAAGTTGAAATTTTGGAAAGTTTGACCGGAGGTGGACTTTTTGATATCGGGGTCGGATTCCGATTCTGGAAGTTGGAATAGGTCCGTAGGGTCATTTATTACTTTTGTGCAAAATAAGGTTAAACGGACGTGATTTAATAGGTTTTGGCGTCGTTTGTATAATTTGGAAATTTCAAAGTTCATTAGGCTTGAATCTAGGTATAATTCGTGTTTTTGATGTATTTGAGATGATTTGAGGGTTTGACTAAGTTTACATGAGGTTTTGGGACTTGATGGTATGTTTTGTTGAGGTCCCAGGGGCCTCGGGTTGATTTTAGGTGGTTAACAAACTTGGGATTGAGTTAGAGAAGCAGTTGAAGTTTTGTTTCTATTGGTGTAACCGCACCTGCGGAGTAAGAACCGCAAGTGCAAGCCCACAGAAGCGGCCAAGAGAGAGGTGGGCAGAGGATGCAGGTGCGGAGATTTTGCCGCACCTGCGTGGTCGCAGAAGCGGGCGGAAGGGCGCAGATGTGGCTGGTTCTGCAGGTGCGATTGCATTTTCTGCACCTGTGATATGCGCAGATGTGGTCCAGGGCTCACAAGAGGAGGCAGCTGGTTAACTGACTTCCGCATAAACAGAATTTTCACCGCAGAAGTGGATTTTTAGCTGCAGGTGCGGAAGACCTGGGCAAAACTTATAAATACGAGACTTCGAGATATTTCACAATTTTCATCATTTTGAGCTCAGACTTTGGAGGTTTTTGAGAGGGTTTTTGAAGAGATTACTAAGGTAAGCTCCTTCTGTTCATTTTTCTTCAATAATGATGTTTCCCCACTGATTTTCCACCTAGTTGGTGTGTTTTTGAGCTGAATTTTGGGGGTTTAAAGCTAGGGATTTGGAGAGTGAACTTTGTGGATTTGAATGACCAATTGGTGTCGGATTTTGGTAAATTTGGTATGGTTAGACTCGTTAGTGAATGTTCTTTCGAATTTTGTGACTTTTGTCAGATTTCGAGATGTGGGCCCAGGGACGGGTTTGAGCCTATTTTGGATTTTTGTTATAATTTCGTATTTTTCTTGTGGAATTGATTCCCTTACCCGTATTGATTGTATTGTACTGAATGTGGCTAGATTTGGGACATTTGGAGGCCGACTTGTGAGGCAAAGGCATTTTGGAGTAGAACTTTGCTCGGATTGAGGTAAGTAATAGTTCTAAATCTGCTCGGATTTAGTGTATGTAAAGTTGAATAACTTGCTAGTAGCTATATGCTACCTATGTATCATAGAAATTTGATCGTAATTGATGTTAGAAATCTTGTTTAGGCTATATGTTGGTACTGTTGGGACCCACAGAGGTGGTGTTACCTGTTGAATTATCTGTTAAATGCTATTTGTACTCTGTCTCAGCTTTTATTCGCATATAATATCTCGGTCTCTGTTATTCTTATTGATACATCATGTTATTGTTGTTTGGGCTTATTTTTCTTGATTTCTTAGAACCAGAGAGACTGGAGAGATTGATGACTAAGTGAGGCCGAGGGCCTGATTATGAGGATAATTATGGGATGGGGCTGCACGCCGCAACATGTTTCATTGATTTATGTCATGATTGGCTTGATATAGCGCTTGGGCAGTAGGAGCCTCTCCAGAGTCTGTACATACCCCTAGTGAGTGCAGGTACTTATTGAGTGTCGAGTGCCAAGTGGCGAGTGATCGTGAGGAATGAGTGATTGGTGCCCTAAGAGACGGTATATGATTTTATTATTGTCGTAGATAGTTGCCTTATATCGCTGTTTTGGAAACTTTTGAAAGATATCTTTATCCGGTTTTACATGAACTTGGCATAAACAAACTTATTTGACTTGATTAACCGGATTTAGGAAGCATGTCTATTTCCTTATTAAGACTACTGAAAAATGCATTATAACTGTGTAGCTCGTCACTATCTTTCAGTTCCTTATTTATTGTTGTTACTTACTGATAAGTTAGGATTTTAACATGTTTTATGCCCCTACTTGCCTATGCTTTGATCATATATTGTTACAAAATAGTCCTAAAAGGCTCACAAGTTGTGCTTAATTGCAGGTTTGATCGACAAAGTGACGAAATGTCAAAGATCGGCTCAAAAAGGAGTGAAACCTGCTCAAATATCAAAGACCAAGAAATCTAAGGAAAGAAGGCCTAGTGCGGACCGTGCAAAGTTGAATGCAACTGCAGTAGGTGGTTTAGAGAGTTGGTAAACCAGGCTAGAGGCAACGCGGCCGCGGTACACATCTCGCGGTCCGCGGTGAAGGCTCTATGGCCGCACTACTCTTTTGTGCGGTCCGCGGTCATGATATTTAGAGAGATGGAAGTTTGCAAAGCCAATGCCATGCGGTCCGCAGTCATGATTGCGCGGACCGCACCAGCTCCCTCCGCGGCCGCGGTTCATTCTACGCGGTCCGCGGAGTCCAAGTTTAGAGAAGCTAAAGTCAAAGTCAAAGAGCTCAGTGCGGCCGCGGTCCATTTAGTGGGACACGCACTGACCCCGCAGGGGTATTTTTGTCCAATTTTTCCAGCCTAGTATAAATAGAATATTTTACCATTTTTTGGTCATCTTTTGTATTTAGACATGAGCTGCGCTCCTGAGAACGATATTTGTATCCATTTTTGGCACTTTTGCTTTACATTTACGATAGATTCTTGTAGTTTAATTTTAGTAATTAATTAATAAGTTTAGTTCTTCATCTATTCCTTCAATTTCTTTATCTAGCGTGAGTAGCTAAACCCATTAGCTAGGGTTGTGGCTCAACCCTAGTGTGGGTAATTGATGGGTGTTGCTATCTAGTGTTAGATTAACAATGGGTGTTTGCTATTTGGGTTGATTTTATGTTTTAATCTAGAATTGGTGGTTGCAAAGACTGATTCAATCTTTGTGGGTTTAACTCTTCTTGAGAAAGAGAGTCTATGACTCCAAAATTGACCCAACAAGGAATTGGGATGGACTCATGAGAAATGATAGTCCCGATTAATGGGTTAAACCTCGATAGAGTAATTACCCTGCTTCAACCCTAGTTGCTTGGTCTAATTTTCCTACCCATTTGGTCTCGAGAGAGTCAACTGGGCAAAATCGCTCTCTCTACTGAGAGGTGTGAGAGTGGGTAAAATTGTGCAACGGTTATAGCATAAGCCCCAATTATGTCAATCGAACCTTAGTAACATCTACCCGTCAATTAGCCACCTAGGTAGTGTCACGACCCTAGTGCGCTTCTTCCCATTAGATACAACTTAGCAATATTCTTTTAGCATAATTTAGTGTTAATCAATAGTTTTATAAAAATAGTTATAGTTCGAAAACCCAAAAATGTTTGAAGTAACATTACGAATACAAACACATCTCTAGGCTAGACAGAAAATCCAACTCCACTACTAGCTCCCTGAGGAAATCGATCCCGACCCTCATATCGGGTAAAAGCTATTGCGACCCACTCTTCCTACCTTAGTGTAACGTCGAGTTGGCAGCGATCACTTTTTGGCGCCATTGTCGGGGAGCTTATGGTGTTGACTATCTGTTTATTTAGTTTTGTGTTTTGCTTCTCTTTCCTTCTTGTTTACTATTTTTGTTTGTGATGATCAATCAGGTACAAATGGATGTTAATGCAAATGAGAACAACAATATTCCAGACCCTCCGCTGCCACCGCCGAGAATGGTTCCCAGAGTTTTACCAAATCAAGGATACGCCAGTGCTATTGTTCCTCCCCGAATCCGGGCGGGGAACTTTCAAATCACAAATGTTATGTTTACCTTGCTCGAGCAAAGATGGTATTTCACGGGCGCCTCCGATCAAAATGCCTATAAGCACTGGAAGGGGTTCGTGGATACATGATGGGGTAGCAAGAAGACAAACGTGTCCGAGGATGCATTGAGATTGAGGCTTTTCCCGTTCTCTCTTCAGGGTAAAGCATTGGATTGGTTATAAAGGCTCCCCAATCATTCTATCACAACATGGGATGAATTGGCGGACAAATATATTGCCAAGTTCTTTACTCCAAGTCATATGGCGGCTCTTCGGGATGAAATTCTAGACTTCAAACAAGAGCAAACAGAACCTTTGCATGAGATATGGGAAAGATATAGAACAATGGTGAATGAGTGCCCTAATAACAACATGACCGAGTCTATGATTCAACAAACCTTTTATCGGGGCATCAACACCACGAATCAATGAATTGTGAACCAATTGGCCGAAGGGAACTTTATGAAACTTTCTTACCAAGAGGCATGTGAAGTACTTGATGAAATGTCCGACACCTCTTTGGCATGGCAAAGCTGAGCAAATGTGCCCCAAGGTGACCCCACGGTCATCCATTTGCACAAGGAATTGCACGATCATGGCGAAGCTATTGCCGAGCTTACAACAACTATGAATCAATTGGCAAAGGTGCAATTGCAACAAGTCCAAAACCCACGCCAAGTCAATGCAATGGAAGGTGTTTCTATGTTGAAAAGGAGGCAAAGAGGGCAACAACCTCAAGGTAATTGTGAATAATATGACAACAACAATGATGGTGGTGGCTATTCAAACGAGTGCTATGATGATCAAAGCGAAGAGGTCCAATATGTCAATAACTACCAAGGGAATAGAGGCAACTCTCCGAATCAACAATGGCGCCCCCAAGGAAATTGGGGCAATCAACAACAAGGAGGCAGTAATTGGAATAACAACAACTAACAACAAGGTGGTGGCAATTGGAACAACAACAATCAAAACAACAATTGGGGTAATCAAGGTAACAATCAAGGCAATTGGAATGGGAACAACAATAATTGGAGCAACAACAACAATCAAGGAGGGTGGAACAATAGCGAGAACCAAGGCAACCGAACAATCCACCCCCCTTTCCTTCTCAAGGTTTGAGTTCTTCCGGGAGTGATATGGGGGGAATTGAGAACATGTTCGAGAAAATGATGAAAAAGAACCAAGATTCCGATGCACAATTGGCTTCTCATAATACATCTATCCGAAACTTGGAGGTGCAACTAGGGAAAATTCTCAAGCTTTGAATACTCGTCACAAGGGTGCTCTACCAAGTGATACGGTAGTGAACCCGAAGGGTGGGAATAACAACCATGTGATGGCAGTTACAACTAGGAGTGGAAGAGGCGGTGATGTGCATGCCTCGAGAGAAAAGCGAATTGTGTAGGGTGATGTTGAGCTACATGATGATGATGTGCCTCTGATTGTTTATGATTTGGTAAATCAAAATGTGAACAATAGTGTACAGATTGATATTGACGAAGAAGCCGAGGTAGAGACTCAAGATGCCATGAACCCGTCTAGGGAACGTGATTGACATGCCCGAGCCGGTTGTACCAAAGGCCAAGGCACCTTTGCCCAGGCTACCTCCACCTTATCCTCAACAGTTAGTAAATCAAAAGAGTGACAATCAATTCAAAAAGTTCATTGACATGATGAAGAGCCTCACAATCAATGTGCCTTTTGTGGAGGCACTTGAGCAAATGTCGGGGTATGCCAAGTTTATGAAAGATTTGCTAACAAAGAAGAGGTCGATGGAGTGTGAAACAATTAAAATGACTCATCAAGTGAGTGCCATAGTGCATTAAATGGCACCCAAGCTTGAGGACCCAAGAGCTTTTACTATCCCTTGTACTATCGGAAGTACAGATTTTGTCAAAGCCCTTTGTGACTTGGGAGCTAGCATAAATTTGATGTCGTACTCGGTCTTCAAGACTTTGGGAATTAGACAACCTCGAACTACCTCAGTGAGACTTCAAATGGCGGATCGATCGATGAAGCGACCTTTGGACATAATTGATGATGTACTTGTCCGGGTGGATAAGTTAATATTGCCGGCCGACTTTGTGATATTGGATTGTGAGGTGGACTTTGAAGTGCCGATTATTCTTTGTAGACCTTTCCTAGCTACGGGGAAGGCATTGGTTGTTGAAGATGGTGAGTTGACTTTCCGAGTGGGGGATAAGAAGGTGGTATTCCATGTTTGCAAATCAATGAGACAACCCAATAGCACAGAGGTGTGTTCATTTGTTGACATTGTCATAGTTGTGATAGTGGATGACACAAGTTCCATGATCCATGTTGAAGATCCCCTTGAGGCCGTACTTCTTAATATGGATGTCAATGATGATGCTAGTAGAGTGGAGTGTGTGAATGCATTGCATGGTATGGGTTCATATTCATATGAGCCTAGGAAGCTATCTTTGGATCTTGAAAACCGCAAAACTCCACCAACAAAGCCATCGATTGAGGAGCCACCGGTATTGGAGTTGAAGCCACTTCCTCCACACCTCAGGTATGAATTCTTAGGTTCAAATTCTACTTTACCTGTTAGTCTTTCATCTTGCTTAACTAACATGCAGGTTGACGCCACTTTGGCGGTACTTCAAAAGTGGAAAAAGGCGATTGGATGGACATTGGATGACATTTGGGGTATAAGCCCCGCATTTTGCATGCATAAGATCATGTTGGAGGAGTATACAAGGCCTTACTTGGAGCATCAAAGAAGACTAAATGAGGCGATGTAAGAGGTGGTGAAGAAAGAGGTTATCAAGTGGCTAGAAGCTGGGGTGGTTTGTCCTATTTCTAACAGTACGTGAACTTCTCCGGTGCAATGTGTGCCGAAGAAGGGTGGTATGACCATGGTGACCAATGAAAACAATGAGCTCATTCCCACTAGAACGGTCACCGGGTGGAGAGTTTATATGGATTACCGGAAGCTGAACAAGGTGACTAGAAAAGATCATTTCCCATTGCCATTCCTTGACCAAATGCTTGATCATCTTGCGGGCTGGGCTTTCTATTGCTTTCTGGATGGTTACTTGGGGTACAATCAAATTCTAATTGCCCCGGAGGACCAAGAGAAGACCACCTTTACATGTCCTTATGGCACATTCGCTTTCTCTAGAATGCCATTTGGATTGTGTAATTCTCCGGCGACCTTCCAACATTGCATGATGGCTATTTTAACCGACATGGTGGAGGATATCTTGGAGGTCTTCATGGATGATTTCAGCGTGGTTGGGGATTCTTTTGAGGAGTGCTTGGTAAACTTGGATAGAGTGTTGGCCCGATGTGAAGACACCAACCTTGTTCTCAATTGGGAAAAGTGCCATTTTATGGTAGAAGAAGGTATAGTGTTGGGTCACAAGATCTCAAAGCGAGGAATTGAAGTTGATAAGGCCAAGATTGAGGTTATTTCGAGGCTCCCTCCCCCTACTTCTGTCAAAGGGGTGAGGAGTTTCCTTGGGCACGCGGGTTTCTACCGGAGGTTCATAAAGGATTTTTCTAAAGTGGTTTATCCGTTGTGCAAGTTGCTAGATAAAGATGCAAAGTTCTTGTTCGATGAGAGTTGTATGCAAGCATTCGAGCTTCTTAAGCTCAAGTTGACTTCTACCCCCATCATTACCGCACCAAATTGGAGCTTGCCTTTTGAGCTCATGTGCGATGCTAGTGACGTTGTGGTTGGGGCTGTTTTGGGCCAAAAGATCAACAAAATGTTCCATCTGGTGTACTACGCAAGCAAGACCATGAAGGAGGCTCAAAGGAACTACACAGTCACCGAGAAGGAGTTATTGGCTATTGTTTTTGCTATGGAAAAGTTCTGACCTTACCTTATGGGGCCGAAGTGATAGAGCATACCGACCATGCCGCCCTTAGGTATTTGATGACCAAGAAGGACTCAAAGGCAAGATTGATGAGATGGGTATTGCTTCTCCAAGAGTTTGATTTGGAAATTGTTGACCGAAAAGGGAGTGAGAATCAAGTGGCGGACCACTTGTCCCATTTGGAGGAGGAGGGGAGGCCTTGTGATGACCTTAAAATAAATGATGCATTTCCCGACAAGCAACTCTTTGCGGTGTCAATGAATGGAATGCCGCGGTTCGCCGATGTTGCAAATTATCTTGTTACCGAAATCATCCTGTGTGAGCTCTCTTCCAACCAAAGGAAGAAGCTCAAGCGGGATAGCTTGGATTTTTATTAGGAAGAGCCATATTTGTTTAAGATTTGCACCGATGGTGTGATTCGACGATGTGTCTCGGAGGAGGAACAATTGGGTATTTTGGAGGCTTGCTATTCCTCTCCCTATGGTGGCCATCATGGCGGGGCGAGAACGGCTTCTATAGTGCTTAGTTGCGGATTTATTGGCCTACCTTGTTTAAAGATGCAGGTGATGTGGTCAATAGATGTGATGAACGCCAAAGAGCCGGCGGAATTTCTAAAAGGGATGAGATTCCCCTCAATACAATTCTCGAAGTGGATATTTTTTATGTTTGGGGCATCGATTTCATGGGTCCTTTTGTGAGCTCTTGTGGGAACACTTACATTCTCGTGGCGGTGGACTATGTCTCAAAGTTGGTTGAACTTGTGGCTTTTCCCAACAATGAAGCCCGGAGTGTTGTGGCATTTTTGAAAAAGAATATCTTCACAAGGTTTGGCACTCCTCGTGCTATCATTAGTGATGGGGGGTCTCACTTTTGCAACAAGGCTTTCAACACATTGCTTTCTAAGTACGGTGTCAATCATAAGGTTTCGACCCCCTATCATCCTCAAGCTAGTGGCCAAGTGGAAGTTTCCATCAGAGAAATTAAGAGTATCTTGTCTAAAACTGTCAATGCTAATAGGACCGATTGGTCAAAAAAGTTGGATGATGCTCTTTGGGCGTATCAGATGGCTTACAAAACTCCGATTGGTATGTCTCCGTATCGGTTGGTGTTTGGGAAAGCTTGCCATCTTCCGGTAGAATTAGAGCACAAGGTCATGTGGGCTTTGAGGAAGTTGAACTTAGAATGGGATGTTGCGGCAAATCTTCGGGTTGAACAACTTAATGAGCTCGATGAGTTTAGATTCAATGCCTACCCCAGCTCGTCCTTGTACAAGGACAAAATGAAGTACCTTCACGACAAATATGCTCGGGGCAAGGAGTTCAAGGTTGGAGATATGGTTCACTTGTTTAATTCCCGGTTACGTCTGTTTCCGGGTAAGCTCAAGTCAAAGTGGAGTAGGCTTTTGAAGTTGTGTTCGTGACCCCATTTGGTGCTCTTGATCTAAGGAACAAGAATGGCGAAGTATTTAGAGTCAATGGACATCAGGTCAAGCATTAACTTGGGAAATTTGATGATAGCCATGTGGTGGCACTTCTCCATCTAAAGTGATGTGCTGGTAACATGCGTCGTGTCGTGACGTTAAATCAGGCGCTGCTTGGGAGGCAACCCATGTCTTTTTCTTTTTGTTGTTTTCTGTGTTTTTCTTGGTAGTGTAGGTTTGATTTTTGAGCTAACTGATTGTGAGATGTTGTAGGGATTGAGTTGATGCAGTGCAAAATAGTTTGAAAAAAGTTGAACAGTCTCTGAAGTTTGCCAATGCGGCCGCATTGCACTTTGTGCGATCCGCACTGGTGATGGTCAAAAGTGGTGCTCTCTGAAGTTTGCCACCATGGCCGCATTCCATTTAGTGCAGTCGGCGGTGGACCTCCGTGACCATGGTCTGCTTTTGTGCGGTCTTCGGAGGTTACCTTCTCAAGCTTCAAGTGAAGAAACCCAGCGCGGTCCGCAGTCGGTTTTGTGCGGCCGCACTGGTAGGTGAGGATGGATCCCATTGCTTCTCTATAAATAGACCCCAAGGGTCACCCTTTACCCTTTGCAAACTCTTAACACTCAGAAGCCTAAAAGCACTGTTCACACTCTCATTTGATTGTAATTCTTATTTGCATTGATTAGTTGTATTCCATCTCCACAATCTGGTAACATTTCATCCATATTTCATTGATTAATTTTATACTTGCCTTTTATTTCATGCCCAGTAGTCTTAGCTTCTTTTTCTTCTCGTAGTCTTTATTTAACTGTTAGCGTAGGGTAGTTTTAAATGCTGGGTTTGTGTGTTGAATATGCTTAGTGATTGGGCAATTGAGTAGGGACAAGTTAGGTGTAAAAATTGAACAAAAATAGCAAACACTTAAACCCTAACTTAGTGACTGTGCAAAATACTCTCTGCGGCCCATGGTCGCCTTTGTGCGGTCCGCGGTGCCTTGACGTGGTCCCCATTGCCATTTTGTGCGGATCGCGGTGCCCAAGTGACTGAAATTAAACCTATGCCCAGCGCGGCCGCATTGCACTTTATGCGGTCGGCGCTGGCCCACCGCGGCCGCGTTCCTACTTTGTGCGGACCGCGATGGGGAGATTCAGAGAGATATTTTTCAGGGCCTTGTCTTAATGCGGATCGCAGTCGCCTTTGCGCGGTCCGCGGTGTCCCTAGTGCGGCCGCGCTCCTATTTGTGCGAGTCGTGGTGCTCTGTTCTGCAACTGTTTCTGCAACATTTAATCTGTTGTCTGCAATTCAATTTCAACACTTGTTTCACTGTATGTGTTGATACTAACAAAGCTAGATGTTTTTGCTTGCAGACAATGGTCAAACAAAGAGGCAAAGGCTCGAAACAACCCGGCTGAGGTGATTCCTCCCGGGGAGGGAAGCAAAGGATGGTAAAACTCACTCCCCAGGCCAGAAAAAACATAAAGAACATGAGGAAAGCAATCAAAGCGGCTGACAGAGCCATTGACAACTCGGGGAATGAGTACGTGCCCTCCCGGGAGATATCTTTAGATTCAGTCCCACTATACATCCCGTATCCGGAAAACGCCATACATAGAGACACTCTTCCCTCTTCCCCCGATGCTCGAGCTTCAATCAACATTTCTTCTGGGTCGTTTGAGGGCTTAGCGGCAGGTAGTGGGGATGAATACTCTAATTCTCCCACAACGTCAAATCTGGAGAGGGTGCTAGAGGTGATGAGGGAGATGGGGAGTTACCTGGGGGTGGTGTGCCTCAAGTTGGGGGTGTTGACCGGACTAGAAATCCTGCTGTTTGGGAAGATAGATTTGTCAGCCAGGTGGCATTCCACAAGTTTAGGGAATGGTGGCCGACACGAAAGTTGATTCTTGAGAGGAGCTTCATTAACAGAGACCTTCTACCCCTACACCCCAATGTACATAGACAGTTTCAAGCTCTAATGGGTTGGGAGCACTTCAAAGATAATTGTGTGAAGGCGAATGAGCACATGGTCAAGGAATTTTATAGTAATATGGCCCACATCTTGAAGGGCACTAAAGTGACCAAAGTGCGAAACAAAAATGTGGTACTTACCGGGAAGGCACTAAATGAATACCTAGGGTTCAACGAAAAAGATGAGTCCCTTTACAATGAAAAGTTGGCAATGGGCGAGGAGGGTCATCCGTGGTTAGTTTCATACCTAGCAGTCTCGGGTACGGTTCCAGAGTGGTTGCAAGCAGGGGTCAAAA
This sequence comes from Nicotiana sylvestris, assembly GCF_000393655.2. NCBI lineage: Eukaryota > Viridiplantae > Streptophyta > Magnoliopsida > Solanales > Solanaceae > Nicotiana > Nicotiana sylvestris. The sequence goes on from NC_091061.1 coordinate 37,135,045, forward strand.
TACTTCGGAGGACTTTTAACTTTGAGGCTAGGGGATGGTTGACTTTTGTGTGCAGTCGGCTCGATCCCACTACCTATGATCAGACTATTCCGCTTGCCCCGGCTATTCTTATTGCATCTATTATGGCGGGATACCCTATCAACGTGGGCAATATGATATCCCGTGTCATTTTTGTAGTGGGGGTTGAGTATGACCAGAACTACCCTTTACCCAGCACCCTCAGTATGCATTTCAGGGACCTGTAGGTGGAGAAGAGACCTTTTGACATCAAAGTCAAACCTGTGGCTCTATTTTCATGGTATAGTCTGAAGGGGTCAGACAACCCCAAGGACAAAAATTACAAGCCACCTGCTTCTGCTCCAATCGGCCAGTCTGAAGAGCCGGTTGCGGTAGAGCCCTCCACTGAGCCTGCTTCCACAGTCTCTGACATGCCTCCCGAACCTTCCACTACTGCTGGTCACTCTACTTCAGTTAGCCCAGGGATTCCATCTTCCTGGGCCCATCCTATCACTGCCCACTAGCTAAGCTAGGCACTTCATAACTTGAACAACTAGATGTCAGCTGAGCCAGGCACTTCATAGCTTGAACAACTGGATGTCAGCTGCGTCATCCAAGTTGTCCATCTTGACTTCTACCATTGAGGCTCAGTCGGCACCGCAGCCAGTACATATTCCATAGGCCATTGAGGATACATTGAAGAAGATCTTGGAGAACCAGAAAAAGATCATCAGTACTAAGGGTGCCTCGGCTAAGGTAGTGGATTCACATGGCAAGGCTTTGAAGGAGCTTGCCCGGGAGCACAAGAAGATGAGAAAGACAAGGGCTTCCAAGGAGTCGGTGAAAGAGCTGAGATTAGATGTGGACAAGCTGATGGCAGACCAGATGCCTCTTAACTTATTATTCAGGGATACAGCCCCAGCAGTAGCACCAGTAGCAGAGCCACAGTAGGAGCAACTCAGAGGCTTCCTAGGAAGAAGAGGAAGCTCCCTAGTGCAGACGAGGCGGTCATCCGGTTGGCAGACCCACAGGAGGTCTCCTCCAGTCAGCCACAAGTTGCTCTAGAAATTCAGCCCGTACAGGTCCAGGCCCCAGTCCCAGCAGCTGAGCAGCAGGAGACCGGGAACCAATCTGAGGTTCCCGTATATACAGAGGACCCGGGGACCACTCATGTTCCCATGCATACAGACAAGGCTTAGGGAGCTCCTATATCCTTTCATCTTGATTTTTGATGCTTATTTGATTAGTTGGCATTGGGGACAATGCCAACTTTTATTTGTGGGGTGCGCCCTACTTTTTATCCGGATGATTGTATATATTAATTGACTTAGTTTATGTTTCTGTTGATTTTCTATTTGGTCTGTATATAACTTTATATTTAGTTACTTTTATCGTACTTTTTATCTTCTCTTTGGTCTGTATATAAAGTTACATTTTTGTATATATTCATCCCCCTTTGTATATTCTAATCCCCTATTGTAAATATTCATTCTATTTTCTATTTTTGTACAAATATTTCATTTTTAGCTTAGTAGATAGGCTCACAGCCTTTTTGTTTTGTTTTTGGCGCTTTCAATAAGCCCTTGGTTTTCTTAATGCCACGGTTCTTTCCATTTTGTTTTTGGTGCTTTCAATAAGCCCTTGGTTTTCTTAATGCCACGGTTCTTTCCAAGGGTAGAGTATTGTGCGAACCGGGTGGCTCTTAAGAAAACCAAGGGCTTATTGAAAGCGCCAAAAACAAAGCTTCACTTGGTCACTAAGTTAAGGGTACCTCAAGCAAACCTTCACTTGGGCCTAACACATTTACCTTTGATCCCATGATCAAAGACAAGTGGTTGTGTTTAGGATGGTGAAAATAGTAACCTTGAGACTATTATTTTGACCAAACAAACATCATGTGGTCTTTCGGGACTATTGTGTGCTCAATCGTGTCTAAGGTTGTTGTGGGCCCCCGACTCTATGTATTTATCAATCCTTGAGTGTGTGTGGTGAGAAATCGAATTATGAGTCTAAGTCCCGAGCCAATGGTCTAGAACTTGCCCTGAATGTTTGTTGAGGCAAAATTTTGAGTGAAATTCGACTTTGAAGTGATTATAGGCTCTCCTTGATCCAAATAATAGTCGAACAATTCCATATCCTACCAAGGATATAATCCCTAGCTAACCGTTTTGAGCCTTAAACCTTTTTCTTTCAAGAACCAATACTACAAGCCTATACATGTTCTAAATTATACCCTCTCTTGGCACCCAAATCGTCCCTTGAGTAATGGCAAAAGTTTAACTTTGGGGGGGGGGGGAGACAAGAAAGGAAACAAAGTGGTAAAAGGTACAAAAGCAAAAGGAAAGGAAGGCGATGAAAAAGAAAGAAAAGAAAAAGACAAAAAGAAAGCCCAATGTGCAAAGAATAAAACGGGATTCAAGAAAAACAAAAGTGAAAATGTGTGGAAAAAGTAGAAAAAGAAGAAATGCTTTGAATTGCATAAGAAAAAGTGACAATGTGTCTCTCTAACCCCTTGAAAAGAAGTGAAATACTCAAAGAGTGAAAGAGAATTGTGCCAAAATGAATCAAAAGAAGTGCTTAAGGGAAGATGGAACCCATATACACCAATAACTTTTCCTACCCTGAACAAAAAGCTTTCACATTGACTCCACAAAAGCCCTATATGATCTTGAATTGGATGACGCTCGCATTAGTGGATACTTACATGAGGGTCAAACATATGGTACTTAGAGCCGGACTTGTGACCTTTCCTTCAGAGAGATGAGTGAATTCCCATTAACCTTGGTTTGTGTGCTTATACTCTAAAAGGCGAGATTTGCTTAGGGAGAGTTGAGGATGTGTGAGTTTGGGTTCCACAGCGACCAAAGTAATTGAGAGAGTTCTTTTATGTAATGAGTCAATTCTTGATTCTCTTGTGTCACACTTGATCCATAGTTTTTCAAAGTTTAAATTTTGTTAATGATCCATTCATATTAATGGCATTTGTTAGTCCAATTGATGCATGTTGAGGTTACATTAGGACAGCTGGAATTACTTGGATTTTCCTTTAAGGGGTGGGTCTTATTTTGTTTGCTTGAGGACAAGCAAAGGTTTAAGTTTGGGGGAGTTGATAAGTTAGGATTTTAACATGTTTTATGCTCCTACTTGCCTATGCTTTGATCATATATTGTTACAAAATAGTCCTAAAAGGCTCACAAGTTGTGCTTGATTGCAGGTTTCATCGACAAAGTGACGAAATGTCAAAGATCGACTCAAAAAGGAGTGAAACCTGCTCAAGTATCAAAGACCAAGAAATCTAAGGAAAGAAGGCCTAGTGTGGACCGCGCAAAGTTGAATGCGACTGCACTAGGTGGTTCAGAGAGTTGGTAAACCAGGCTAGAGGCAACGCGGCCGCGCTATACATCTCGCGGTCCGCGGTCATGAATTTTAGAGAGATGAAAGTTTGCAAAGCCAATGCCATGCGTTCCGCGGTCGTGATTGCACGGACCATGCCAGCTCCCTCTGCGGCCGCGGTTCATTCTACGCGGTCCGCGGAGTCCATGTTCAGAGAAGCAAAAGTCAAAGTCAAAGAGCTCAGTGCGGCCACGGTCCATTTTGTGCGGCCCGCATTGACCCCGCATGGGTATTTTTGTCCAGTTTTTCCAGCCTAGTATAAATAGAACATTTTACCATTTTTTGGTCATCTTTTGTATTCAGACATGAGCGACGCTCCTGAGAACGATATTTGTAGCCATTTTTGGCACTTTTGCTTTACATTTATGATAGATTCTTGTAGTTTAATTTTATCAATTAATTATATGTTTAGTTCTTCATCTATTCCTTCAATTTCTTTATCTAGCATGAGTAGCTAAACTCATTAGCTAGGGTTGTGGCTCAACCCTAGTGTGGGTAATTGATGGGTGTTGCCATCTAGTGTTAGATTGATTATGGGTGTTTGCTATTTGGGTTGATTTTATGTTTTAATCTAGAATTGGTGGTTGCAAATACTGATTCAAGCTTTGTGGGTTTAACTTTTCTTGAGAAACAGAGTCTATGACCCCAAAATTGGCCCAACAAGGAATTGGGATGGACTCATGAGAAATGATAGTCCCAATTAACGGGTTAAACCTCGAGAGAGTAATTACCCTACTTGAACCCTTGTTGCTTGGTCTAATTTGCCTACCAATTTGGTCTCGAGAGAGTCAACTGGGGAAAATCGCTCTCTCTACTGAGAGGTGTGAGAGTGGGTAAAATTGTGCAACGGTTATAGCATAAGCCCCAGTTATGTCAATCGAACCTTAGTAATATCTACCCGTCAATTAGTCACCTAGGTAGTGTTACAATCCTAGTGCCCTTCTTCCCGTTAGATACAACTTAGCAATATTCGTGTAGCATAATTTAGTGTTAATCAATAGTTTTATAAAAATAGTTATAGTTCGAAAACCCAAAAATGTTTGAAGTAATATTAGGAGTACAAACACATCTCTAGGGTAGACAGACAATCCAACTCCACTACTAGCTCCCTGAGAAAATCGATCCGGACCCTCATATCAGGTAAAAGCTATTGCGACCCTCTCTTCCTACCTTAGTGTAGCATCGAGTTGGCAGTGATCACTTACTAAGTTGGTTGTACTCACGCTACACCCTGCACTTCGTGTGCAGATCCAGGAGTTTTTGGACGCGGAGGTTGTTGATATATCATGTAGCTGACCATTGGAGATACCGAGGTAGTTGCCTAGCGTTCACAGTCCTTGTTTCTCATTCCTTATCTTTTTCTTCTGTTGTGTTTAGATTCACACTTGGATAGTCACTTTATATATAGACTGGTTATGTATAGATGCTCATGGGCTCTGTGACAGTCCGATATAGGGAGTTATTTTCTGCACGCGTGTTTTGGGATTTTCCCCCTCTCTAATGAAACATTGCTATTTTTAAATCTTTTGAGTCATTTCAGTCAAATAATTGAAGTATTTTGGAAAGGTCCGCTTGCTTAGTACTATCGGCAGGTGCAATCACGACCTGTTAGGATTTAGGTCGTGACATTCCTTTATTGCTTTGCTTTCATATTCTTTAATTATAGAGATTCTTGTGAATTGAGATTTTGGATTGATTACATTTGTTGAATTTGTTTATGGATCGGGTTGCACGTCGCAACATTTGTAATATGGTGGAATAAGGGAGGATTTAATACTGATATGGTGGATTGGGTTGCGTGCCGCAACAAATTTTATATGTTATTTGATATGGTGAAAAAAGGGATGTTTATGATATTTATTATGATGATATGGTGGGATCGGATTGCACACCACAACGAATTTTCTATGTGGATATTGATATGGTGAAATAAGGGAGAATTGTGAGTTGTACGGTGAGATCGGGTTATGCGCTGCATCAAATTGTGTGTTATGTATTCATTGTTATTGTGTTGATCTCCAATGTTTTTACGTGGAACTTGAGATCGGTTATTTCGGATTCTCTGATTACAAACATTAATTTCTTTTTCATAAGTTGATTGTTTTAACTTTCCTGTTTTCCCTTCATATTATTAATGTTATTATTATTATTATTATTATTATTATTATTATTATTATTATTATTATTATTATTATTGTAATATTGCGTACATGTTATTGTAAGTGACCCGCCTTATCCTCGTCACTACTTTGTCGAGGTTAGGCTAGACACTTACAGAGTACATGTGGTCGGTTGTACTCATACTATACTCTGCACTTCTTGTAAAGATTTTGGAATCGGTCCTAGTTACGATCAGTAGATTGCTTGAATCCGGTGTTGGACAGAGACTTGAGGTACAACTACATGGCGTTTGCAGCCCTGGAGTCCCCTTCTACTTTACTCTAGTTGTTTATTTCATTTCAGACAATTATGCTTTCATTTAGACTATTAATTGTAGTACTCTAGTCGCTCGTTAACTTGTCATACTAGTTCTGGAATTGTATCTGGATATCACCGTTATTTTAGTTTATGCACTATATTTTTTCTTTATTTCAACTTATTGGTTCTCACTAAATTGGAATTGTTAAAAATGGCTAATAATTATAGCTAAAGTTAGCTTGCCGAGCAAGTAAAATGTTAGGTGTCATCACAGTTCTGAGGGTGAGAATTCCAGATTGTGACAAGTTTGTATCAGAGCATTAGGTTGCCTAGGTCTCACGAGTTACGAGCTTAGTAGAGTCTGGAGGATCGGTACGAAGACGTATGTATCTATCTTCTAGAGGCTATGGAGTTTAAGAACAATTTCCCTTCTTTCCTTCTATATCATGCAATTTTATCCTATCATTGATAATTGAACCATTATACTCTTATTATCTCACAGATGGTGAGAACACGCACATCATCTATAGTAGGACAGGAACCGGAGCCCCCTGTGGCAGCTACCACTAGGGCAGAGGCCGAGGTCGAGCCTGAGCTCAGTCTAGAGCTCGGGAAGTAGCACCTGCAGTGGAGCCTCAAGTGGATCATAAGGAGGAGGTCCTAGCTCAGACTATACCCGTCGGACCTGCTCAGGTCCCGGAGTGGTTCATAGCCACTCTAGTGCTTCAGGACGCTCTAGTCCGCTTGGTGGTCCTTATAGAGAGTGTGGCCCAAAACGATGCATTTCCCGTGGCACCAACCATCTTTCGATCTGGGGGAGGAGCACAGACTCCTGCTACTCACACCCTGGAGCAGGCAGCTAGCTCCCTTATATCAGACTCCAATAGCCCAGCTAGTTGGAATGGTTCAGCCGGTTGTTGCAGCATAGGACGATGATAGTCCCACTATGTCTTCCGAGGCCTTGTTGAGGTTTGATAAGTTTAGCAAGCTCTTCACTATTCATTTCAGTGGTGCACCTTCTAAGGACCCATAGGATTATCTAGACCGTTGCCATGAGGTGTTGCACAACATGGGTATAGTTGAGACCAATGGGGTCGATTTTGTAGTGTTCAGATGACTGGTTCTGCAAAGAGATGGTGGAGGGATTATATGTTAAATAGTCCAGTTGGTTCACTTGCACTTACCTGGGATCAATTCTCACAGTTATTTCTAGAGAAGTTCATTCCTGTCACTCTAAGAGAGATTACCACAGGCAGTTTGAGTGTCTTCAGTAGGATAGTATGACTGTAACCTAGTATGAGACTCGATTTGTGGACCTAGCTCGCCATGCCATTATCTTGCTCCCTACTGAGAGGGAGAAAGTGAGGAGATTCATTGGTGGGCTCACTTTGACTATCAGGCTACAGATGGCCAATGAGACTAGAGATGATATTACATTCTAGAGGGACGTAGATATTGCTAGAAGGATCAGGATGGTTCGTGGTTAGAAGAGGGGGCTGGTGTCTAAAAAGGGGCCTCGTTATTCCAGTAGTTTCAATGGTGCCTCATCTAGAGAAAAAGGATATGTTTGGTAGAGGCCATCCTCCCAAGCCATTTTAGTCAGCGCTTCAGGCATCTTACAATGCTTCGGGAAGTCGCGGTCTTTACGTATCTCATCCTTTGCAGCCAGCCTGCAGTGCTCCACCAACTCCTATCAGTGTGCTACCAATCTAGAGTTATCACCGTGGTTATCTGGCCTGTTCGGGTCAGCTTCAGCTTCAGCAGCCAAAACAGTAGGATGGGTGTTTCGAGTGTGGAGGTATTGGTTACATTAGGAGGTTCTATCCGAGATTGTTAAGCGGCATGCCACAGCAAAATTCTCGTTCCATGGTCCCAGTATCGGTTGCTCCGCGCCTATTTAGCCAGCTAGGGGCAGGGTTTAGGCAGCTAGAGGTGGAGGTCAAGTCATTAGAGGTGGAGATCAGGTTGTTAAAGGTAGAGGCCAGCTAGCTAGAGGCCGTCCCAGAGATGTAGGTCAAAGTGGTGGTGCCCAGCCATGATTCTATGCTTCCCCAGCTAGACTTGAGGCCGAGTCATCTAACACCGTTATCATAGGTATTTTTCCAGTTTGTCATAGACATGCTTCAGTTCTATTTGATCCGGACCCTACTTATTCCTGTGTGTCATCCTATTTTGCTTCATATATGGTTGTGCCTCGTGATTCTTTGAGTGCTCATGTGTATGTGTCCACGCCTATATGAGATTCTATTGTTATAGATCATGTCTATCGCTCATGTGTCATTACTATTGGGAGTCTTGAGACTTGTGTAGATCTCTTACTACTTAATATGGTAGACTTTAATGTTATCTTGGGTATGGATTAGCTGCCACCTTATCATACTATGTTTGACTATCACGCCAAGACGGTGACCTTATCCATGCTGGGGTTGCCTCTGTTAGAGTGGTGAGGGACTCCTGGCTATTTTACCAGCAGGGTTATTTTTTATGTCAAGGCTCGACCTATGGTCAAGAAGGGATGTCTAGTGTATTTGGCCTATATTTGCAATTCTAGTGCGGAGGTTCCCTCCATGGATTCAATACTAGTTGTGCATGAGTTTCCAGAGGTATTTCCTGCAGATCTGTCAGGGATTTCACCCGATATAGATATTGACTTCTGTATCGATTTAGCTCCGAGCACTCAACCCATTTCTATTCCACCATACTGAACTAAAGGAGCAGTTGCAAGATTTGGTTGATATGGGATTCATTAGACCCAGTGTCTCGCCCTTGGGTGCCCTTGTAAATAAGAAAGATGGTTTGATGAGGATGTGTATAGATTATCAGCAGTTGAACAAGGTTACTATCAAGAACAAGTATTTGTTGCTGAGGATTGATGACTTATTTGATCAGCTTCAGGGTGCCAAGGTGTTTTTGAAGATTGATTTGAGGTCTGGCTACCATCAGTTGAAGATTATGGCATTGAATATACTAATACGACGTTTTGGACTCTATATGGGCCTTATAAGTTCCTATTAATGTCATTTGGGTTGACAAATGCCCAACAACATTTATGGATTTGATGAACCGGATAATCAAGCCCTATTTTGTGATGGTATTTATTGATGATATCTTTATCTACTCTCAGTGTCGAGAGTAGCATGAGCAGCATCTTCGGATTGTACTTCAGACTCTGAGAGATAGTCAATTATATCCCAAATTTTCAAAGTGTGAGTTTTGGTTAGACTTAGTCGCTTTTGTAGGGCACGTTGTATCAACAGAAGGCATAAATGTGGAACCTAAGAAGATTAAGGCAGTTCAGAACTGGCCTAGAGCTACTTTAGCTACAAAGATTCAGAGTTTTTTGGGTTTGGCGGGTTGTTATCGCTAGTTCATGGAGGGGTTTTCATTCATAGCAACCCATTGACTAGATTGACCCAGAAGAGTGCTCCGTTTAGGGGGTCAAATGAGTGTGAGTTGAGCTTTCAGAAGCTCAAGATTGATTTGACTACGGCGCCAATGTTGGTGTTGCCCATAGGTTTAGGATCATACACGGTGTATTGTGATGCATCTCTTATTGGGATCAGTGCAATATTGATACAGGATGGCAGGGTGATTGCATACGCATCACGGACATTAAAGGTTCATGAGAAGAAGTACCTTGTTCATGACTTAGAGTTGGCAGCCATTGTTCATATGTTGAAGATTTGGAGGCACTATCTTTACTACATGTCGTGTGAGGTATTCACAGATCATCAGAGTCTACAGTATTTATTCAGACAAAAGGATCTCAACTTGAGGCATATGAGGTATTTGGAGTTGTTGAAAGACTATGATATCACCATTTTGTATCATCCCAGGAAGGCCAATGTGGTGGCCGATGCCTTGAGTAGAAAGGTTGTGAATATAGTTATCCTTGCACATATTCTAGTTGGGGAGAGGCCGCTAGCATCAGATGTTCACGCTTTGGCCAATCAGTTCGTGAGGTTAGATGTTTCTGAGCCCAATCATGTTCTAGCTTGCAGGGTCTCTCAGTCTTCCTTGTATGAGCGCATCAGAGAGCGTCATTATAATGACCGCCATTTGCTTGTCCTTAAGGACACAGTGCGGCATAGTGGTGCCAAGAAGGTTACTATTGGAGATGATGGGGTCTTGCGGATATAGAGCCTGATTTGTGTGCCCAATGTGGATGGGCTTCGTGAGTTGATTCTTGAGGAGGCCCATAGTTCCCGATTTTTCATTTATTCGGGTGTCGCAAAGATGTATCAGGACTTGCGGAAGAATTATTGGTGGAAGAGAATGAAGAAGGATATAATTGCATATGTAGCTCGGTGTCTAGATTATCAACAAGTAAAGTACGAGCATTAGAGGCCTGGTGGTTTGCTTCACAGGTTTGAGATTCCTGAGTAGAAGTGGGAGCGTATTACCATGGATTTCATTGTTGGGCTTCCATAGGCTTAGAAGAAGTTCAACGCAGTATGGGTCATTGTGGATAGGTTGACCAAGTTGGCACATTTCATTCCAGTGGCAGTTACCTATTCTTCGGAGCAGTTAGCAGAGAATTATATATGTGAGATCGTATGTCATTACAGTGTGCTTATGTCCATAATTTATGATCGAGGTACGCAGTTCACCTCATGCTTCTGGAGGGCTGTATAGTGGGAGTTAAGCACACGAGTTGAGTTGAGTACAAAATTTTACCCTTAGAAGGACGGGCAGTCTGAGCGCACCAATCAGATATTGGAGGATATGTGCCTCGCTTGAATTAAAGATTTTAGGGATTCTTGGGATCATTTCTTTCCGCCTGTGAAGTTTTCCAACAACAGCTACTAGTCGAGTATTTAGATGCGTCCTTATGATGTATTATACGGGAGGAGGTGTTGTTCGCCAGTTGGTTGGTTTCAGCCAAGGGAGGTTCAGTTGTTGGGTGCCGTTTTGGTTCAAGATGCCATGGAAAAGGTCAAGGTGATTTAGGATCGACTTCGCACAACTCAGTATAGGCAGAAGAGTTATGTCGACCGTAGAGTTTGTGATGTTGCATGCATAGTCGGAGAGAGGTTATTGCTCCGGGTTTCATGCATAAAGTATGTGCATGTTTGGGTTGGATCCCAAGTGGCTCGGGTGAGTTTCGGACGTGTATCAGATGAGCTTGGTTAAGGTTGGACAAGCTTGTGCACTGCTATTGCTTATGCCGGATTGCAGATCTCGCATTTGCAAGGTCTGTCTCGCAAATTCAAGTCTCGAATTTTGCGATCATCTCATCGCATTTGCGAGCATGCGCTGGAGACTGGGGTTCTTGAATTTGCGAGGAAAGAGTCGCATTTGCGATGTGTCCTGTGTCTGCATTTGCGACTCGGTCATCGCAATTCTGATGCTATGTACAATTTGGTTAAGGTTGGACAAGCTTGTGCACAGCTATTGCTGGTGCCGGACTGCAAATCTCACATTTGCAAGGTCTTTCACGCAAATGCAAGTCTCGAATTTTGCGATCATCTCATCGCATTTGCGAGCATGCGCTGGAGACTGGGTTCTCGCATTTGCGAGGAAAGAGTCACATTTGTGATGTGTCCTGTGTCTGCATTTGCGAATCTGTCATCGCAATTTCGATGCTATGTAGAGTTGGGCATTCTTCGCATTTGCGAAAAATTTGGTCACTTTTGCGAAGGAGGGCAGTTCACATTTGCGATCAATTTCTCGCAATTACGACTTCTGGCTTCTGAGGCATAGTTCGCATTTGCGATGTTCATAGCTGGGTAAAAGAGGGGAAAAGGGGACTTAGCTCATTTCTCACATTTTCTTAACCCTAAATACACTAGATGCAATTTTCCCAAGAGATTTTCTTGTTAAATTCATTGGTAAGTGACTTTAATCTATTTCTTTTCAATTATCTATTGCATTTCATAAGATTTCAACATCAAATTTAGGATTTTCATGGTAAAAATTAGGGATTTGGGTAGAAATAGGGATTTTTGTAAAATTGAGATTTAGACCTCGAACTGAGGTCAGATTTAAAACAAATTAAATAACCAGACTCGGGGTGAATGTATAATCGGGTTTTGGTCCGAATTCCGATTTTGACAAAGAAAGCTCGGGGTTGACTTTTGTTGGTTTTTTCAAAAATGATCTAAATGAACCTCTTTCATTCGTGGATAGTTTCTAAAGCTTATTTTGAATTATTTTGTCAATAATTTGCTAGATTTGGTTGGTTTGAAGGCTTGTTCGAAAGGCAAAACCGTGGTTGAGTGATCGCTTGAGTTGTGGAGCGAGTAAGTGTTGGGTCTAGCCTTGATTTGAAGGAATTAGGAACCCTTGAACTATATGTTATGTGAATTATGTGTGTAACAACGTATATCCTAGGTGACGAGTGTATATACACCGTCAAAATAATTGTTTCCATGTCGTAACTTGTTGCTTGTCATTAATTGTTCTTGTAATGAAATGTTCGTTCATTCCATGACTCTATGATTAATTGCTACTTGCCTTAATTGTCTTACTTGTACACTTTAACTGTCATATACTTGGCTTGTCTTGTTGCTTTTATATTAATTGTAGTATTCCTCAATTTGGTACGTGGTTCCTTTATTGCTTTGCTTTCATATTCTTTAATCATAGAGATTCTTGTGAAATGAGTTGTTGGATTGATTACATTTTTTGAATTTATTTATAGATCATGTTGCATGCTGCAACGGTTGTGATATGGTGGAATAAAGGAGGATTTGATACTGATATGGTGGGATCGGGTTGTGCGTCCCAATGGATTTTATATGTGATTTTTGATACTGATATGGTGAAATAATGGAAGATTGTGTGTTGTACAGTGGGATCGGGTTATGCGCCACAACGGATTGTGTTTTCTGTATTCATTGTTGTTATTGTGTTGGTTTCTAGTGTTGTTACATGAAATTGTGAGATTAGTTATTCCGGGTTCTCTAATTACAAACATTGAGTTCTTTTTCATAAGTTGACTACTTTACCTTTCCTGTTTTCCCTTCCTATTATTATTATTATTATTATTATTATTATTATTATTATTATTATTATTGCGTACATGTTATTGTAAGTTGCCCGCCTTAGCCTCGTCACTACTTCGTCGAGGTTAGGCTCGGTATTTACACAGTACATGTGATCAGTTGTACTCATACTATACTTTTTACTTCTTGTGCAGATTTTGGAGTCGGTCCTAGCGGTGCTCAGTAGATTACTTGGGTCCGGTGTTGGACGGAGACTTGAGGTACACCTGTACGACGTTTGCAGCCCTGGAGTCCCCTTCTACTTTTGTGATGGGTCATCTAGAGTTTTAAACCTTAATTCTGTGTTTCGAAGCCTACAATAGATTCTTTAAGTCTTTCTAGATTTGTGTGTGTAGTCCGTGTCTTTTTCCGAAAGGCTTTTATGTTAAAAATTGATAAAATATGAAATTATGCCTTAAAAATCTATTTGAGTTGACTTCGGTCAATGTTTTGAGAAAATGGATTCGGATCCATATTTTGACGGTCCCGGTGAATCCATATAGTTATTTGGGACCTAGAAGTATGCTCGGAGTCGAATTTGGAGGTCCCTAACTCGAGTTATCGCTTTTTGTCGAAAATTTAAAGTTTAAAGGTTTAATAAATTTAAAGATTTGACTAATATTTGACTTTATTGATACCAAGCCCGTATCTTGGTTCCGGAATTCGGTATAGGTCCATTACTATATTTATGACTTGTTTGCCAAATTTGGTAAGAAACGAAGTTGGTTTGACGTGATTTGGACATCCGGTTGTTAAAATAGAAGTTCTAAAGTTTCATTGAGAGTTTCATTTGATTTGGTGTCCGATTCATAGTTTATAGGTGTTATTTTGGGGTTCTTATCGCGCGAGGGAGTTCGTATGAGGTTTGTTGGACTTGTGTGCATAGTTGGTTTGGAGCCCCGAGGGCTCGAGAGAGTTTCGGATAGGCTACGAGTAGTTTGTACTTAGAAAATCTGGTTTTCTTAGCTTCAACTATCACTTGGTGTTTCCTTATTCGCGATTGCGAAGGAACTCACGTGATCGTAAAGAGTGATCTGGGCTGGGGAGAGGAACAAGCCTATGCGAACACAAGGAATAAGACGCGAACGCGGAGCAGTGGGGGGACTGCCCATCGCGAATGCGTCCAAACTAATGCGAAAACGTAGTATTGGATGGGCTGGGCTGGGAAATGAGGTTGACTCTATGTGAACGCGAGACCAGTCTTGCGAACGCGGAGGTGAGGCGGGCTATACCTTGGCGAATGCGTGGAGTTATTCGCGATCGTGTAGGCCAATTAGGCTATGCTCTTCGCGAACGCGTCAGGTTTCACGCGAACGTGATGAACACCTGACGCCAGTGATTAAAATAGTCCCAAAAAATGGGATTTTGTTCATTCTTTCAAATTTTCAATCCTACAAAACCATAGAAGCGATTGTTTCAAGAGCTCTTCTTCCCTAATTCGTTGGTAAGTAATTGTAACCTACTTTCTTTCAATTACCCATTATATTTCATAAGATTTTCACCTAAAATTTTGGATTTTCATAGTAGAAATTGGGGACTTGGGAAGAATTACGAATTTTGTAAAATTGAAATTTAGACCTCAAATTGGGGTCGGATTTCGAAACAAATAACATTATTCGGGCTCGGGGGTGAATGAGAAATTGGGTTTTGGTTCGAATTTCGAGTTTGGTCCTAGCGGTCCCGAAAGTTGACTTTTTCAATAATGATCTAAATTGAACCTTTTTCGTTCGCGGGTAGTTCCTAAATGTTATTTTAAATGGTTTGGTTGATAATTTGCTAGATTTGGTTTGCTCGGAGGCTTGTTCGAAAGGCAATGCCATGGTTGAGCTTTGAGTTGATTTTTGGAGCAAAGTAAGAGTTGAGTTTAACCTTGATTTGAGGGAACTAGGAACCCTCGGACTATGTATATGTGAATTTCTTGTGTTATGGCGTATATGCGAGGTGGCGAGTAATTACACACTGCCAAATTACTTGTTTCCCTGATTTTTGCTTTTCCTTAATTATTTCCTTCCATCACTTAATTGTCGTGTGCTTTACATGCCTTCCATGATTTATTTGCTACTTGTTAATCATTGTTCCTCGTGTTAAAAATGTTAGACCTTTCCATACATTCATAATTCGCTATTATTTGCCTTAATTGACTTACCTGCACCTTTTAATTGTTATGTACTAGACTTGCCTTTCCGTGTAATATTACATATGTGAATTTCCAAGTTAATACAATGTTCTTTTTCTGATTCGACTTCATATTCATCAATCATAGAGGTTCTTGTGATTTGAGTTGTTGATTTGTTTGTGCTCAATATTTGGTACTGATATTGTGGCATAGGGTTGCATGCCACAATAGGTGAAATAAGTGTGGATTGATACGGTAGAATAATGGAGAATTTATACCGATATGGTGGGATCGGATTGCACGCCGCAACAGGTAGTATAAGAGTGGATTGATACGGTGAAATAAGGGTGAATTGTGATACTGACTTTGTTATATGGCGGGATCGGGTTGCGCGTCACAATATATATATATATATATTTATTTATGATTGTTGATATTGTTATGGTGTAATAAGGAAGGATTTTTTTGTACGGTGGGATTGGATTGCGTGTTGCAACAATCTATGTGTTTCTAATTCCTTGAGCTGTATTGGTTCTTCGGTATTTTCCATACGAAACTCTAAGAATTGGTAATTCTGATCATCACTAGTTTCTCTTCGAGGATTTAGCTATTATTTTCAGTTAACTGGTTGATTTCGTTCTATATTTTTCTTTCCTGTTTTTATTTTATATTGTATACAGGTTATAGTGTAAGTGACCCGCCTTAGCCTCGTCACTACTTCGTCAAGGTTAGGCTAAGCACTTACAAAGTACATGGGGTTGATTGTACTCATACTACACTCTGCACTTCTTATGCAGATTTTGAAGTCTATCCCAACCGCAGTCATTAGCGTGCTCGGGTTGGCTAGCTTTGTAGAGACTTGAGGTACAACTACTCAGCCTCCATAGCTCTGAGAGTCCTTTTTTTTATTTTTTATGTATTTTCTCTCAAACAACTTTATGTTTTATTCAAACTCTTATTTGTACTATTCTAGCAGCTCATGCACTTGTGAAACCGGGTCCAGGGTTATAGATATTTTAGTTTTTATGGCTTCCGCACTTTATTTTAGATTATTACAGTTATTTCGGTTCTTTCTTATCATTTAATTTGAACTGTTGAAAATGGATAAATTATTCTAATGTTGGCTTGCCTAGCAAGTGAAATGTTAGGTGTCATCACAGACCCGACGGTGAAAATTCGGGGTCGTAACAACGTTAATCTAGCTGTTTATTTCATTTTATTTCAAACAGTTATGTTTTCTTCAGACTATTAATTATAGTACTCTAGTCACTCGTGAACTTGTGACACCAGTTCTGGATTTGATATCGCCATTATTTTAGTTTATGCACTCTATTTTAGTTTATTTCAGCTTATTGGTTCACATTTAATTGGAATTGTTAAAGATGGCTAATAACTATATCTAATGTTGGTTTGCCTGACAAGTAAAATATTAGACGTCATCACGGTTCCGAGGGTGGAAATTCCGGATCTTGACAATAAGTTACTCATGAAGTGGCTTTGATGATATCTATAACTACCCAACCCACTAGTGATATTCTTTGTTTTGAGTCTAGGCCATCTCAACTTTTATAACACGTTACTAAGATTTAAGACTTGTCTCCCTATATACCCAACATTTCTCTCGTGCTATAATCTTGTAGCTTTATTACTTTTCCATGTCAAACATCTTCATATATCATTTTTTTTCTCATACCAAATATTTTCTTCTTTTTTTTTCTTCATACCAAACATCTTCATCTTGACGACACTTTTTTCACCATTTAGGCAAATATTTCTGTAAAATAAGCAACACGTTGGGTAGACCATCTGACTTTCTTACTTCAAATTGTATAATTATTTTGAAAGCAAAGAGCAATATATATTTCATAAAGGATCACTTACCTTATATAAGCATTTTGTTTTAACGACAAATCACTCAAAATAACAATAGTGTTTTGACACGATTAAAATATATAGTTCACCAAGAAAAATTACGTATTCTCTTATTCTATAAGAGAGAGTTAAGCAGGTCTCCGTCAACGTGCCTGCTTATATTCTGAGGGCATGTTGGTTATTTTTTATTACAAATGTGCATTACTTGGCTATTCTCTAGTCTTTAATGTTTTTTTGCAGATTACAAATGACGAAAAACCCAGAAATATTCAGTTCACAAATCCGCAGCCTATTGCAATGTGGGCCCGAAGGGTGCATCCGTAAATGTGTTCAAATGGAGCAATTTGATTGGCAAAATAATTTGGTTTCTTTGACCAATTTACCCCTTTGCTCATCATTTTTATTTACGGTACTTCAAGTAGACGTGTCACCTATCCCATTAATTAGCTCTACATTTCTGCTATTTTAACTTATTCCGACTGATTAACATATCAGCTTTCTTCTACTGCCAACAAATACAAAATCGAGTTTGCGACCTTTTTGCTCTTTTGCAATTTCTCTATTAGTACAAGGTAAGGATAATAAAGAAAGTAGTACAGAAAATTTGAAATATTGTTAAAGATATGCAATGCAACGAAATCCACATGTTTTTCATCAACAATTTTGTTTTCATGAAAGGTGCAAGTCGCTAGATTTACATATAGTGTTAATTTTAGCATATTCGCATGTGCTTTTGATCGAGTTTCCCACTGCTGATGAGTTTTAAATAAAGAAATTATAGGTGTTGAAGAAAAGCCTAATGATTTTTTTCGCTAGCTAGATAGAAGTAGATTCTCTACAAGTGATTCAGTGTCGCCGATTCCACGAAGGTACCTACTTGGACGTGCATTAATCACAATATTAATCAAGCTATGATGTGCTATAGAAGAGGAAGAAGGAAACAATGTTAACAAAAGTAAGGGTTGTGAGAGGGGAAAGAAGTAGTTGGGAAAAGATAGTGTGTGACCACAAGGCTAGGAGCAGTAAATAGGAAAAACTTTGGAGTTCTATTTCAAACCTAAATGACCTTGATATAGACCTTAAGGGAACTAAATCTTTCGATATTTATTGAAATGCATAATATATAGATAAGAAGAAGGGTAAACACCGAGTATTTCTGTGTTATTTGTCAAACTGCGATAGCATGACATGTCTATGACTTACAAATTGCACGAGGATGTGCAATGAATTATTTCTACATTGTATATGTATTAACAAGTAATTGCTTGATGCCCACTTTTAAGTGGCAACCAATAAAGAAAGCACAGAACATACTATGATTTTCTGCTATATGTATTGTCTTTCTATTTATTTATTCATCAAAATAAAGCGCCAACCATCACCTGTTGCTGGTGCAAATTAGGCAAACTGGAGAGGTGAATTTTTTTCCCAAGAACATCTGTGGCTAAACCAAGTCATTTTTCAAGAGACCTTTGTTAAACTGCCATACATATGAATACAAAATATAAACTGACTAACTAAATTTTGTATGTATTTTGAGCTAACAACAACACACATTCATAAATAGGAAAAGGATAGTTTTGTATGTATCTTAAATTAGTTTTGTATTGTATGATTTTTCTTGAGACTATTGTGTATCCGTAAATCCAAGTGTTATTGCGCACGGGTTATCCAAACTAGTACTAGTAAAAGATAGAATTTTCCTTTTCCACAATTAACTAGTAGGTGAATATTCGGTAGGAATGGCGGCCGCTCGTTTACATAATATTTTTCTTATATAAATATGTGTTCTCTGCTGCTACTTTCGTAATTATCTATCCCATAATCATACAAAACACTAGCAAATATTATAGTCCTTTTGGCCATGGCTTTTATGTTGGCAACAGTGATTTTTGCTCTTATTGTATTATTCATCTTCCATAAGTCACTAAATATCACGAACAAGAAGAAACTTCCTCCTGGCCCAAAAGGGATTCCTATATTAGGACATCTCCATCTTTTAGGTGAAAATCCAACCCAAGATTTCTACAAATTATCCAAAAAACATGGTCCTATTATGTACCTTAAATTAGGATTAGTACCAACTTATGTTATATCTTCTCCTGAATCAGCTGAAAATATCCTCAGAACATTTGATCATGTCTTTGCTAGTAGGCCTCATAATGAGACAGCTCAATACATCTCTTATGGCCAAAGGAATTTGATTTTTTCTAAGTATGGAGCTTACTGGCGTAACATGAGAAAATTATGCACAGTTCACTTGTTGAGTAACCACAAGATTAACTCGTATCGATCAACGAGAAGTGAAGAAGTTGCCCTTATGATCAAATCGATTAAACCATCAGCTGAAGATGGTGTTGTTGTTGATCTTAGTGCTAAGGTTTCATCATTGAGTGCCAACTTGAGTTGCTTAATGATTTTTGGAAAAAAGTTTATGGATGAGGATTTGGGCAAAAGGGGTTTTAAATCTTTAGTTCAAGAAGTTACACATTTAGCTGCAACACCAAATCTTGGTGATTTTTTCCCTTTTTTTGGTATTATTGACATCCAAGGCCTTACGCGTCGTATGAAGGATATTTCTAAGGTATTTGATGAATTTGTTGAGAAGATTATTGATGAACATGTCCAGACTACAGACCAGAAGAAAACTAAGGATTTTGTTGATACCATGATGTCCATTATGCAATCTGGAGAAGCAGAGTTTCAGTTTGATCGTCGCCATGTCAAAGCTATTCTGTTGGTACGTTCATTCCAAATCTGTAATTTAAATAGTACTATAGTACAATTTTTGGTCAACTTAACTAGTTTAGCGGTCAATAAATTGCCACATTAATTATATTAGAGTCAGTTATATGAATTCTTTATATGTGTAGATGATTCATCATAATTAAATTATTTTCAATGCAAACATTCAACTTACCTCAACTCTATTCCTTTTTCTCTTTGAATTCAGGACATGCTTGTAGCATCAATAGATACATCATCAACTTCAGTGGAGTGGATGCTCTCGGAACTTCTCAAGAATCCTAATGTAATGGAAAAACTCCAAAAAGAGTTAGAAGAAGTAGTTGGCCTAAACAGAATGGTGGAAGAATCAGACTTAGACAATTTGAAATACTTAAACATGGTATTCAAGGAGTCATTTAGGTTACATGCTGCAGCACCATTACTACTTCATGAAGCAATGGAAGATTGTATAGTAGATGATTTCTACATACAAAAAGGATCACAAGTTATTGTCAATTCATATTCAATTCATATGGATCCTAATGTTTGGCCTGAAGCTGACAAATTTTTGCCTGAGAGGTTTCTTGAAAGTAACGTAGACGTTCGTGGACGTGACTTTCAACTTTTACCATTTGGTTCTGGCAGAAGAAGTTGCCCTGGGATGCATTTGGCTTTAATTATTGTACGTTTGGTCGTCGCGCAATTAGTTCACTGCTTTGATTGGAAACTCCCAAATGGAATGCAGCCTAAGGATTTGGACATGACTGAGAAATTTGGTATTGTGACTGGTAGAGCCAAGCATTTGATGGCTATTCCTACTTACAGGCTACACAACTGATTTTGGGAAATAAAATTTGGTACATATATAGTTGTATGACGTTTCATCTTGTTATAAAGCACCTTTAGTGTTTTGTTTGAGTAACTTTTATGTGTGCACTTGTAATAGTACGGGAAAATCTAGAATAAATATGTTACCGTTTTCGTTACTTCTAATAAATATATTCCAGAGATAGAATCTACTAGTTCTTTTTATTTGACTTCTTCCTATTTGACCCGAAATCGATCGATCTAGCTAGGAACAGGTTGAAGAGAGCTCCTTTTGCTTCTAGTTCACATTGTTGTATGTTTGTTTAAGACTTTTGTATACCTCTTAAGAAAAATATATAGTAATAAACTTACTAATAATAGTATTTGTCTAAATTATCTTTTATCTCTCATTATAAATAAGGTGAATTTTGAGAAATTCTAACACGTCAAATATTCTAGGACAAAGTCAATTGCAAGAAGATTAATATTTGGGACCGGAGGGACTATTTTTCTATTGTAAGAGGAATGTGTGTGTGCATTAAATTTTCATTATTTTACTAATTATTTGATGGCTTCGTGTTTATCTGCTAAGACAGCATCTTGACTCCTATTAAGGTTGAAAATAATGAATCATCAGTGAGATTTTCTAAGCAATATTATAGATCTCTATCTGTTCCACTTGAATTCATTTATCATTAAAATATGCTTGTGAGCTTATGGTTCTAAATAATTAACTAATGATGTTATCCTAGTATAAGGACTGATGTTTGAGTTTTTATATGACAAAACCTAGAAGCCCAATTCTTCACTCAACTGTCAGATCCTTCACCAGCAAACGATGTATATATAAAATTGGGATACAAG
The DNA here is from genome assembly GCF_000393655.2 of Nicotiana sylvestris. Classification (NCBI taxonomy): domain Eukaryota; kingdom Viridiplantae; phylum Streptophyta; class Magnoliopsida; order Solanales; family Solanaceae; genus Nicotiana; species Nicotiana sylvestris. The sequence continues at coordinate 37,156,225 of NC_091061.1, forward strand.
TAATACTTGAACTGATGACACGCCGCCTCTCATAGTCATTTACAGAACCTTAATTCCCTTCTCTCCCAAAAAGAATTTAACAAAAATAATACTAGACGACAGGAAAAGGGACATGTAATATTTTAACTAGGAAATATCATTAATTAATTAGTTCCTTATGAAGTTCTGAAAATATATTTCTCTCGACGGTAATAACTCAAATTGGGGGGAAGGGGGGGGGGGGGGAAGAATATGAAAGTAATCAATCAACATGCCTAAATCCTGACATACGAATCCACTACATATTCTGCTTTACTAATAGTTTGTCTCGCGAAAGCTTCTAAAATTTGTTTGGTTTGAGAAATGCTTTTCAAAAATGTACTTTTGGTAAAAATCAGTTTGTGTATGATTAATTAATTTGAAAAGTATTTTTGAGCAACAATTAGTGTTTGACCAAGCATTTAAAAAGTACTTCTAAGTGTATTTTTCTAAAAAGTGTTTTTCAAAAAAGTGTTTCTGGGGAGAAACTATTTTTTTCTGTTTCTCAGAAATTATTTGTGCTTCTATTCAAAAGTAAGTTTTTTTTTCTTCAAAAGCTTGGTCATACACTTTAACTTTGAAAAAAAAATACTTTTAGTGAAAAAACACTTTTGATAAAAAAAAAGCTTGGCCAAAGAGGCTATAAGACCTATTTCATTCTCGAATGCGATATTTAAAAGTAAAAGGTTTTCTAAATCTAACACTTATCCAACAACAACGGGTTTGACTAAGTAAAAAGAACTATTAACAAACACCTTAATGTAAGAATAATAATAAGTCCTAGTTGGTACTTGGTAATGCCTAGTGTAGCACAATGGACAAAAAAAATAATAGTTACACCTTCATATTATACACTATAGAATGTGTTGGATAATGAACTTTTTAAAGAAACATTTACCTATATGTACATTACTAAACTTATTTATCCCTTCTAAATGTCTTATCATTTAATTACCTTAGCATACATAGTTTTTTATTTATATACAAAATAATATATATAGAATTCAATTTTACCTATTTTTTTTCCTTTATCTTCCATCTCCATTCCACTAATTTTCTTGTTCTGACATAAGAATTGCTCAATCCTACTGAATATTTCGTGGACATTCTTATTGAGCATGAGTAAGATTTATTTCTCTAGTTCCTTGCTACTTCATAATTGCCTACTGAATTGCTCATTCATTGCTACTTCATAATTGCCGGGCCATCGCAGCCCTGAATGTTTCTCAGGGAATCCCCATTACATGTTTTAAAGGAGATACACCTGTATGGGATAAAATCGATTCACATTAAATACTCGAATAATAGAGTGACACGTGGAATTGGAAAACATACAAAAGACGAAGCGAGTGAAAATTAAGATCCAGGACAATAACTTCGGTTGGCGTCGGTAGACTTGGCCCGAAGGGAACATTGTTAACGAGGGCAAACGAATATTTGCCACCATATGCCATTCAATAAAGAATATTCCTCAGTATTAAAAACACATCCGTTATAGAGAATTTTGGCATTCATTACCTGCCGTAACATATTCATCAATGGCCCCCATTATTGTCATTTAAGAGGGGCTTGATCCTAGGACCTTGTTCCCTAGGTATAGCTTTAAATAGTGACTTCAACAACCATTCTAACGTACAAAAAACTTGACAAACTTATGCTACACATTATTCCAAGCTAAATAATACTTTATTTCCTGTTTAACGATATTCTTATTGCTATATTCGGAAGCCTTGCTCTCGGAACCAAGATGTATGCTATTTCCTCTCAATTTCAGCGCTAAGTCTTGCATTTTATTTAATTTATTTATTATTTTCGATCAAATCGATTCGCTTGTCTATAAACCACGCTACAAATTCAAATGTACTGTTTTACGGGTAATAGTTTGGTGCCTACCGTGGGGCTTAGAGAGTTGCACAATTGAGTTGATCCTTGCGTCTATTACTAATCTATTTGGTTCTTTATTTCTTAGTAAATATCGTAAAAGATGGCAGATAACGATTTCAACATCGCACAAAATTTTGAGGCACAAGAAAATTTGCATCAACACGAGGATTCGATAAACGATATTCGCAAAGAGGAGGATGTATCCACATCGGTTCATGGTGGGCGGTATCCCCGACACGTACGTGAGGTGACTCCTGATGATGCCGAAGACGAGCACGTTGCGAAAATGATGAGGATCCTGAGAGAACAACAAAAGGCTATTATGGGCCTCTCACGGCAAGACCAGGCCATGACAGAATTGAGGCAAGCATTGTCGGGTGCTTCCAACGGCACGAATGGAAGAGGTCCAGTTCCTCCCTGTGCTCCCGCAAATCAAACAGCGCAAAGGGTTGATAACAACAACCCGAGGGGTGAGGGCGGCTTCGACGGGGCCGGGGGATCGACAGCGGATCTGGTAACAATAACGGAAAGGATCCTTTCAAAATCGAGCTCATGCAGTTTATGATGGAAATAAACGCTCGAATGGACCAAATTCTGGGCGTACCACCATTGCTGAAGGGCCCGAACTCAGGGAAATACACCCAGTTGTCGTTCAAACCGAGCACAGAACCAGAGTTGATTCCGAAGCGGTTAAAAATGCCAGACGTACCAAAATATTATGGGACTTCGAATCCTCAAGAGCACATCACCACCTATACAACGGCACTGAAAGGAAACGACTTAGCTCCACACGAGATTGAGTCGGTCCTACTGAAGAAGTTAGGAGAACCCTCACGAAAGGGCCCCTGACATGGTACTCACTTTTACCCAAGCACTCAATAGATTCCCTTGAAATGCTCGCAGACTATTTCTTCAAGGCCCACACTGGCGCCCGGACGGTCCAGGCTCGAAAGGCAGACATATTTAGAATTTCCCAAGGAGAGTCCAACTTGCTACGATAGTTCGTGACCAGGTTTCAGAAAGAAATGATGTTTTTACCGGCATACTAGAAGAATGGGCAGCTGAGGCATTTACTAAATGGCTGAATCCTAGGAGCTCTAACGCCTCCCAGAAACTAAAAGAAAGCGTGCTCGAGTTTCAGGCAACTACATAGGCAGATGTCCATGACCATTCCAAATCAGAGATAAGAATAAAAGATGATCAGCTCGGGTTCCGGGCATCAACTAAGGGTTGGGATCGAGAAAAGAATAGGGATAAGTCAAAGTATGATTTTGACGTAGATCAGCGATCTTCTAAGGGTTGGTTTTTGCCCTACGAAAGGGCCAAAGGACGCGACACGGGGTTCCGGTCGGCGAGTAGGTTTGAACCCGATAAAAGAACTGACCGTGGCTGAAATAGCAGGTCATTGAAAGATAAAGAGGTATCGGGTTCCAAGGATTCCACCTATCCCAGACTGTCTGAGTATAATTTCAATGCCAATGTAGAGGAGTTAGTATCGACGATGAGGAATGTTGACGACCGATTTTGATCCTCTCTTTTTAAATTAATTAATTTATGCTTAATAAATTGCAATGAATATTTTGAAAATATTTTCAACCAATAGTACCTATTTTACAAAATTAAGTACGAGTAGTTTTGAAATTAATAAATTTTGTTATTAGTATTACGGTAAGTATAATTAAATATATTATTTTTATATTATTAAAATAATTTCTATATATGTTACATAGGTTTTATAATCAATTTAACGAATTACTCCTTAATTTCTAATTAATTAGATTACTATGTTAATAATTCGAAATCAGTGTAATAATTTAGAAAACAAAGTATTTTATAAATAATTAATTGCAATAATTAGTACTATATTTGATGATTATAATTTTTACTATATTTGTTTTAAAAGTAATTAAGTTTATTTAAATTAATTCCAAAAGGGTTAAAAGCCAAAGGGCTATGATTGCAATTCTTTAATTAAACATGGATTGATTCTTTTAAATCAATTTTGGCCCATTGCAAGAGCCCAGTCCGAAAATACCCAACACAAACAACCCCTCCAATCCTTATTGGCAATCCTTGCCATTACATTTCAACCAATCAGACATTGCCACATCACCCATCCCAGCCACTGACAAAAGAAACACATTTAATCCAGACTGTCCATTCGTTTGATCAACGGTCTATGTTTAACTCCCATTTTTCTCTTAATTTTAAGACACCCAGAAGATTTAATCCTCACCACTGGATCACAATGATCCAACGGACACTAAATTCCGCATTAAAATTATTAACTCCCTAAAATATTAGGACCATTGATCTAAAAGATAAACGATCTAGATCAAATCTTTCCACTTTAACCTAGAGACCGGCTGGTCTCACTCAAAAATCCTAAAATTATTTCACTTCGTCCCTGCCGAGTCACGCTCATATCTCCCCATTTCATCATAGAAATTCAAAATCTTGAGTTATCTGACCCAAACACAAACATGAAACTTAAGTCTTCAAATATTTTGATGTTGCGACGAAATTAGAGCACGTATTAGCTCCATATAATGATTATTCTAAACGTAGAGGTCAAATACAATGACCTCTGGACCTCCGGTCTTTGTCCAATGGGTTCTTCACTTGTAACGGCTGTGACGCATCATAGTAAGATTCTCACTCGTTTTTCCTCTGATTCACTCTTATTTCGCCTTATTTGCTATCATCATTCATCCTACGCCACTCTCCACGAATCGATTTGAATATCTGAAACCCTAGGATTTTATAACCAATATAAATTGGGTCTTTGAATGTTCTCACCTAGCAAACAACAAGAACATACCAACCACACCTAATATTTGAGAAATTAATGTAGTAAAGTGTTTAGGTATTTTCGATTGCAGTTTGAGTTTTTTACCCAATCTATACTTCTTCTCTTCTTTCTGGTTCTAAGCTCGTTACTGATAGAGAGCCCGAGTTTTTGGATTCCTAAACGGCTAGTTTGAACTCTCGTTTGGTTTGCTGCTCTAAAGGAGTTCAGTAAAGCCTCGACTTTGTTCTTGTTTTATTTTAAGTTATTGAATAACTACTACCTGCGAAGTGATGTTATTAGCAATGTGTTCATGTTTTGACAGTTTTATGTGTTTGTGTGATTGTTAAATATATTCTGCGAATCATTAACTTATTTAAGTTATTGAAGTTAGAATCATATGTTGATCTCAATAAGCATTTAATGATTCATATCTACTGTTAACTTTGAAAACAACTTAAAGGACTTCCTAAATGTTCTTAATATCTAGTTTTAGAGTTCTTTGATGTTCTATTGGTACTACTATGACTATTATGCTAATCTACTTTGAATGTTATTTGTTCACTTAATAACCTAGAGTTAAACAAAGTGTGTACTTGTTTAATGGTGAAAATCAGATTGTCATCTTAGTCTAGAAACATTAGTTTATGACTTTTAAATTAGTTTCATCTCTTTGGTATGCCCCTGCAATTTTTGTTGAACCTCAAAAGTTTATAAATCATTGATTGAACTTATGATTGGTCGAACATATTGCGTAGGCATGCCTAAGCTAAGCTAGGTCTTTGTGTATATCCTGAGATTGCTCTACACTTATTTTAAACTATAAAATATGGATAAGATGTATTTAAATTATGATGACAATTTGTGGACTTAAGGTGTTGCTGCTAAAGTTCTATTATATCTAAAATCCTAAACCATAATCACTTGACATGCTCCCCCTAATATAATGATACCTTTGCTCTTTGGAAACTCATACACGGATATTGTTAGTTTGATTCTATGATGATAATATCTTTCATTATGGAATAACATAATCTCTGCTAAGTCTCTCTTTGTGTTTATACGATCATGTGTTCAGCTATGTTATCCTACATCTTTCTTTGACTTTCATGATCACATGCATACCCACACTGTTTTTAAAGCTTATTTGAGTTCTCTCAAGTATACAAATCTTAACTCTAAAGGAACTTCTGTTACTACTGCTTGAGCATGACTGTTTGCTTTATTTTAATAGGATTAATTTGAAGTTAAAATTTTCAATAGAGGTAGATGTGTCATTTAATGATTTACAACCCTGTTAAACACTCTTGGGAGCTCTAATAAGATTTATGAACTTATGACTTTGTTGATATCTTTAGAAGTACTAATTATAGTTATTTCTAATTTGTGATCTTGTCAATCCTGGTTGTGGTGTCAATATATGTGTCAATACCAGTGGGAGTTCTGATTTTGGTTACTGTTTTTAACTTCTACCAACACTCCTTTGAATGCTCTATTCAAAATTATTAGCATGTGCCTCGTGATTAAAGTTATTGATCTGTACTTATCATTGAAACTGTTTAAACATTATTTGTATTAGCATTCTCTGAAGAGCATTAACTATAGTAATGAACTTGCAATATAGTTAACACCCTTATAATTTTTTGTTGTAGTTGTTAACCTACCCTCTCCTAATTCCCTCAGATGTTTAATTGCAATTGTTGGTCTATATTTATGTTAATATTTCTTAGAAGTTTCCATCAGTATTGTTAACATGTGAACACTTAAGGGTCAAGGCTTAATCAACCTATAATTAGTGTAATTTAGTGCTATTAAGACAAATACCCCTATACCTGTGAGTTATTACACACTGAAATTATGCTCCTTCTGCCTTTATGATGTTTGGTATTAGATATTTGATTTCCTAGCAACAACATGATAAGTATGTTTAAAGCTTATATTCTTTAGAACCTGTTTAATATGTTAATCATCTCTTTAGTTTTAGAAATGGTTACGATGGTGTAAATAAACTGCCTTGTTCCCTTATGGTATTTTGTTTGGTTTTATTAAGAAAGGTATATACTGTCGTGGTATGATATTGCTATGGTAATTGGTTTACATTGAAAGTGACTCATTGACACTTAAACCTATGGAGAAAAGTGAGTCATCAATAGTTAGGTGTATTTGGGAGTAGGGTTTAGCTCTTGATTGGGTTGCTCTAACCCGGCACAAGAATTTCAGTGGGCCCTTGAGACCCTCGAGAACTTTGAAGTGTCGGGGGATTCAAAGGGGGCTTTGACCTTGAGTGGAACTATACTTATCACGACCCAAAATCCAATAAAGATCGTGATGGCGCCGGACACCACTTTCAGGCAAGCCAACACTAAGAAGTTAATTAAATCCTCATTTTAGTGTTTTTGAAATCATTTTATCCTTACATTAAATAATAAATAATAAACTTCACTTAGTAAATAATGATGTCTCTAACAAATTTAAATACTGAATAATCCCATATTCATCCTAGAATCTGGTGTCACAAGTGCATGAGAAATTTCTAGGAAATAAAATATAATACAATAACTGTCCGGAATATAAATTGGATAGAAAAGAAAGTACAATACTCTGAAGGAGATTCTGCTGGTTGCGGGTCGTCTCGAGAAATGCAGCTCACCTAAGTCTCTGTATCAACCATGCCGCTGCGGCCAACGAGGTCACTAGACATACATGTACTTGTGCAATAAAAATCTACAGCAAGTGTAGTATGAGTACGAAAACAACACGTATCCAGTAAGTATCCAGTCTAATCTCTAAGAAGTAGTGGCGAAAGGTCGACTTCGATACTTACTAGTGGTCCACACATATCCAGTAAGTATCCAGTCTAATCTCTAAGAAGTAGTGACGAGAGGTCGACCGCGACACTTACTAGTAATCCAATAAAGTAATACCCATAATGTGGAATATCATAGATTTTGTAAAGCATCTGTAAACTCATTTAATCATGAAGTAGGTAAACAATTCTTTCAATAGTAATAGATTTCCAAAAGATTCATTGTTCATCATTCATTAATTTATCTCAGGCCAGGGAGGCAATATCAATTTTTAGAAATCTCAAGACAAGTAATGCAAGCATGCGCAAATTATGTCGAGGTCGTACGACCCAATCCAACATAATAATAAAATGTGCGCTACCAGAGGATCGAATGACGCGAACAACAGATGCATCTATTACCCAACTCACGAATCATACATGCGATGCAGTAAAATATAAATAAAAGAATTACCCCACTCGTGAATCATGCATGCGATGCAGGTACACATAGATACACACGTTCAAATAGTCAATCAAGACTTTATCAGGGAAACAATTACCCAAGGAAATGACAATTTCTCTTTTAACAGTCAAGAAAGTGATATTTACCCCTTTAAAAATTTATTTACCAAGTTCGATATGATTTAAGCTTGTTAAATTGTCTATAAAGTTATAAGTATAGCAAGTAAGTATGCTTTCTGGGTCCTAGACTACCCAGACTTAAGCATAATAGTAGCTATGCACGGACTCTAGTCACCTCGTGCGTATGTAGCCCCCACAAATAGTGGCACATATTCAGTTATTTTACCTATGGGGATAATTCCCTCTTACAAGGTTGGAAAGGAGCCTTACCTAGCTCCGAAATTCCATAACCGGCTTCGAAGCCCTTCCGACGACTCAAATCGATGCCCAACGCTCCAAAACTAGCAAAATAATAGGCAAACCAATGAAAATATACCCTAATACTCATAAAAATTCAATTTATATAAATTCCCAACTCCGCTCGAAAAGTTGACAAAATCTCCCTCGGGTCCACGCACCCGGATTCCAAAAATTTTTGAAGATAAACTTTACCCATAACCTCACGAACTCAAATATATAATGTACTCTAAATTTCATGCCTAAATTCATGGTAAAAATCCAAAATATCATTTTCTAGGTCTTCTGCCCAAAACCCACAATTTCTATTAATTTTCATGTTTAAATCCTTATACAAACCATGTATTTAACTTACAACTAGTAGAAATCACTTACCTCATGATATATGATGAAACCCCCTATTCAAAAGCTCCAAAAATCGCCCAAGCCGAGTGAAAAATGGGTGAAATGAACTCAAACCCCGCTTTTAAAACATTCTGCCCAGCCCAGGTCCGCCCTTCTTCGCGAATGCGGCACTGCCCTCGCGTTCACGAAGGCCAAAAATTACAGCTTCCAAAAATCCTCTTTCGCAAACACGAGACCCAGCTCGCGAACGCGTAGCTTCACCAGGCGATCCCTTCGCGAACACGTGCTCCCTACGAGAATGCGAAGGCTAAAAATCCATAAGCCCCGCTTCCCTCTTTCCTTCTACGCGTTCGCGATTGGCCATTCGCATTCGCGTAGATAACTCAACCAACCCCTTCGCGTTCGCGACCACCACTTTGTTTCGCGAAGGCCAAATCCAACAGCCTCCAACTTTTCTCTTCGCGAATGCGGGACTCTTAATGCGAAGAAGGAAACCAGATACCAAATATCAGCAGTTCCAACACAGCCCAGAATGATCCGAAACCATCCCAAAACACACCTGAGACCCCCGGGACCCCGTCCAATCACACAAACCAGTCCCATAACAAAACATGGACATGCTCGAGGACTCAAATCACATCAAACAATATCAAAATCATGAATCACACCTCAATTCAAACTTAATGGACTTTAAAACTTCAAACTTCTATATTCGATGTTGAAACCTATCAAATCACGTCCGATTGACCTCAAATTTTGCACACAAGTCATATTCGATATGACGGACCTACTCGTACTTCTGGAATCAGATTCCGACCTCGCTATCAAAATGTCCAGTTCCGGTCAATCTATTAAAAAACCTTCAAATTTCTAACTTTAGCCAAATGACTCCAAAATGACTTACGGACCTCCGAATCCACTTCCGGATGTGCTCCAAATACTATAATCACCATACAGAGCTATTCCCAGACTCAGTATCCCAAACATACATCGATAACATTGAAATACACTTTAAGCCAAATTTATGAAATTCTTCCAAAATACTAACTTCCTCAATAGGTGCCGAAACGCTCCCGGGTCATCCAAAACCCGATTCGGGCATACACCCAAGTCCCAAATCACCATACGAACCTGTTGGAACTTTTAATTCCCAATTCTGAGGTTGTTTACTCAAAAATCAAACTAGTCAATTCTTTCAACTTAAGGCTTCCGAATTGAAAATTTTCTTTCCAAATCAACTCCAAACTTCTCGAAATTTAATTCCGACCATGCGTGAAAGTCATAATACCCGAAGTGAAGCTGCTCATGATCTCAAACCACCGAAGAACGCGCTAAAGCTTAAAACGACCGGTCAGGTCGTTACACTACCCTTAGCCTCTAATCCATTGATATTCATTCCTTTTGGGTTTAGTATTTAATGACAATGAAAGATTTTCAATGTAAATTATTTTACCATGTGTAAACTCCACATTAGTATAACCTTTCATAATATCTAAGTATTGTTAGTTGCTATTTGTTCAAGCCATCTACTCACATATTTCATGTAAAATTGTATGAATAGGATATTATTTCTAATGACTTTCTCTCTTTCTTTTGAGCATGTACAACCATTAAGCCTGCTGAGTTCTCAAAGAACTCAAGCTTACACTCCACGTCATGCATTTGAATTCTAGAGCCCGTTTACTGTCAATTCCTACTGATTATTGGGCCTACGTCTTTCAGGCCCAAACCAAAGTCACTTTCGCCCTTTACTTACATGCTTTATTAATATTTCGTTATCTATATTCTTTACATGTATATAAAATTGCTCTCATCATATTTGATTTAATATTTTTTTACCTTCTGAATTACATAAATAACTTAGGGAAGCCTTAAAGAACATATGATTAAAAGAAATACTAGATAGTAACTATTTTTTCAATTCATTAATCATGTACTATTCACATTACTAATCTGCTATGTTTTGCTAAACTTTTCATGAAGATTTTGAAGCTAAAAAATACTTAGCAAAGACGGCAGTCCCTCTTTCAAAATCAGAAACGAATCGCAAGGATAGCCTTCTAAATAGCAATCGACTCATTCAAACTTAAGGGCTGTCATCCAGCAAAGGCCTTCAAATATTCCCTCAAGTCTAAGATTGAAGTAATTTTAAAAGCCAAGGTATATCTTAGACTCATTTTCTTATAACATCTTAGAATTATATGAAAATCTATTCTTCAACAACAAAGTGTCTCTTAAATGCTTCATTCAAACTATTCAATTTTAGAACTTTCAATTACACCTACAGAAGTTTCAAGACTCATACATCATTTAAATCTCAAATCCTCTTTAACATCACACTCTCACTTAGATAAACAGTAAGCCATGCCTCTAATACTAACTAAGCCGAATACAAACAACTAACCTCTTAAACCTAGTCTAGGTCTTATGGAGCTACCTCAGGTATATTTTAAGGGGTGCCTAACACCTTCTCCTTAGAAAAGTAAGAACCCTTACCCAAAATCTCACCGGTTAGCAAACTAATAGAGAATATTACTTTGGTAATTCAATAGGTACCCTAGTATACCATTAAATATTAGGTGGAGACTCTCTTTCATCACCAACAGGGAAACCACAAGTTAGATCTTATTTTGACTCGTGCAAAATAGGGTGCAACAACATGATGACTCTGCTGGGGATTCACACTTAGGTTCTGACCTTAGCAGACTTAGACTGGACTTGGAACATAGATTTGTTTGTACATTGCTTTAACTATATTTAATTTGCAATTACATGCTTACCTATCTATTTGTTTATTATCTGCCTTTATTGTTGCACCCTATCTGTTACCGTTATATATATATATGTATATACATTTCTTCCTATCGAGTCTTGGCCATACACTATCACACACAATGGCATGCAAGGGTTGTCTTTTACACCCCTTCGAACCTTCTTTCAAAATTCTTAGTTTTAGAGAATGGCTTTATTAGGTCAACTAACATAACTTCTCGTAGTTTTCAGTCCAATTCAAAAGTAGGAAACACTCTACTCTAGCAAGCATAGGTCATATTATATAAACCTTAGGTGAGTCATTCCGTGGAAGTGACACATAATTAGGAAAGGCACCCTAATGTCAACGGGCCATGCACCCAACAACATAATTTCTGTGGAAAGACGAACAAACCATGACGAAACACTTAAGATCCGAAGCAAACACTTATCAAACCCTTTTATTTACCCACTTCAAAATTGGAAATCAACCAAAACATTCCCAAGATCAATATGGTGATGGGAGCACCGCACAAGCTAAAGTAGTGGTGGAAGAATATCTGTCGAGAACATGGAGACGAAATCCGGACACATCTAGTAACACTGACCACTTTGCTAAGCATCTAAGCTGATAAGGTTCTTACTCGCTTGCTCAATAAGCTCTGGGACCCAGCCAAGGTGATGCTCAAGTTTGCTGATTATGAGTTAGTGCCAACATTAGAAGTAGTTACCGGTTTCATGGAGCTGCCATTTATAGGGAGGAAACCGATACTACTAATTACCATGACCAGTTATAGGTGTTTTGATGCTCTGGGTTTGGAAAACAGTCAAGGTTTGAGAAATATCGAGGATGGATAGGTAAGACTAGATAAAATATTCGATAGGTTTGGACATCGTGAAAGCTATGACTGGTACTTGGGAGAATTTCAATGTGATCAGGTAATATGGGAGAGTCCCAGGCCCACAACTTTCTTTTTGTTCACTTTGGCGCTGTTAGGATTACTAGTTTTCCTACAAAGAAGAGGGCGTATCAATATGAACTTGTTAACCGTGGTTTTGGAGACATTCCAAGGCAACCTCCAAGCCACTCTGGTACCCATGGTGTTAGCTGAGATTCTAAGGGCTTTGTATACATGTACACGAGGGTATAATTTCTTTAAGGGCTATAACCTGCTGCTTCAAATCTGGGCCACAGAGCATTTCTTTCAAAGAGATGCCACATTTTACTACTTTGTGGGCATTAGCAACATGATCTGATGTCACAATGAGAGGATGAGACATTGAGTCTCCCCACATGGTCAAAAAGATTGGAGAGAAACGCTGACTAGCCCGGGTTAATTGGAAGCTAAGTACTCCTCAGAAATACTTATAGAGCTAATATGACATGAGGGCATCCAGCCATACTCACCGCTATAGGTTCTCAGACAGTTCAGGTTGATCCACGATGTGCCTCTCTGGACGAGAAAGCGTTGTATGAGTATAAGTATAACAGACATATCCCAATACCAAGGATAAGAATGCTCTAAGAAGAGTGGAATGATTTGGTCATAGTGTCTATAGGTCAAAACTTGTGGTGCACTCCAGAATATTATGTCTGGATCAATGAAAAAGGCGAGGTAGCTCGACCAAGTGGTTCCAGGGTCGCATTATCTTGTGACTACCTCCATGCATCGTCAAGTGGTTCCAGGGTCTATTGATCACATGCTGCCACCCGCTGAAGATGATGACCGATTAGTGGAGTGTCTCTAGATATAATCCGAGACAGAATCAGAGGAATACCTAGAGGAAGAATCAGAGTTCAAAGATGATGGAGAAGAATTTGAAGAAGATGTAGAGGAAGAACCATAAGATGAAAAGGAAATAGGGAATGATTCTGGGGATGGTTACTAGAAATTGGTTGATTTCCCCTTCTTTCCCTCTTTGTGTCTTTATCCCCAATTTTCTTATTTCCCTAAAGACAAGTTGTTCGAGCCCATGCAATTATGTGAATGTTGGAAAAAATTATGTAACCTATTTTCTCACTTATCTCAATCCAAATACTATCAACGAAAATAAATTTGCTTCGGATTTGAATTTATCAAATTTAATTGTTTGTTAAATATTTGCGACTTAGGCCTACCTCCGGCAAAGAGAGGTGCCACAAATTCTAGGAAAATGCGCTTGCCTAAATACATGAACTAATTGCTCTGTGTAACCTGTTACTTGTATATATGATGAAACTGACTTTTTTTCTTTTTTTTCTTACTTTATTATTATTCCCCAAAAGAAAAGTTGGTTTGTGTCAACGCAAAACTGGCGGAACCACCGTACAACCTAAGACCGAAAGGGAAGATGTCTGCTACAGATAACCCGATCGAACATGCTCTAGTAGTAGTTGATAGCCCGGGGGGATCGGGGGAGAAGGGCGATATAAGGAATGATGAACATGTGGCTAGGATGGCCTAGGAGATGGAATCTTTAAGGGAAGAAGTACAAAATATCTGGGAATTGGCACTTTTGGTCATACCAACGCTCCCAAAACCACCTCATTTTCGTTCTCTAGATTCAATCCCCAACCATTTTTCTTCTACTACTCGCCAGACTAACAACACCCTAACTTCGTTCCCTACCACCCAGATTATACCTCTAGTTAGCCCTGTAAGCCCACCTAATCCTCCTATACACACTCCCTACGTACCACATTACGTTCAAATGCCACAAACCCACCTGTTACCACCAACACAGTTCACACCCATTCTTGTGACAGTCACCTTTACCACTAACCAAAACCAGCACACAAGCAATATCTTCCTCCCCTTTATGCCTTTTCTGAACCCACATTTATAGTGCCTGTCACGGTCAGGGTGCCTTATGAAATTGACCAGTATGCGAAAATGGAAAGGGAAGCTATGCATAAGGAGGAGCATTCAGTGTCTGAGTAGTTATAGGCATTGAGAAAACAAATGAAGAACCTCCAAGTCACTTAGGGTAGAGAAAGTCTAGATTATGAGGATCTGTGTATCCACCCCAATATGGCTATACCGGTAGGGTACAAGCCTCCAAAGTTCTATATCTTTGACGGGACGGGTGATCTCTATGCATATTTAAGAGCCTATTGTGACAGGTTAGTTGGAGTTGGAAGAAACAAGAAGTTGATAATGAAGTTGTTTATAAGAAGCCTGACAGGGAAAGCACTTACTTGGTATACTCGACAAGATCCGCAAAAATGTAGGACATGGCAGGATATAACAAAAGATTTCATGAATCGCTTCTGACTCAACACAGAAATCCCTCCCGATAAGTTCGCCCCGATAAACTTGCAGAAGAAGTTTTTGAGTCATTCCAAGAATATGCACGTTGGTGGAGATCAGAGGCCTCCAGGGCACGACCTCCATTGGACGATAGTGAAATGACTAAGTATTTCATCAGGGAACAGGGAAGGGATATGCTTTGCGAAAATAATAGGCATGATGGGACCGAAATTCCCTGAACTAGTAAAAATGGAAGATTTTTTAGAAGAAGGTATAAAATCTGGCAAGGTACAATCCATGGATGGACTGCAAGAAGCGAGTAAAGCAATCCAATCGAGGTCAATAGGTAGCAGAAAGAATAAAAAGGAAGAGGTATCAACAATCATCCCTTATTATCAACCCAACCCACATCATGAAAATACCTCTTACTCCCCATACAAGCATTCACCACCACCTGCTTATACTCCAGTTTACAAAATACAACCATATTACAATCCCTAACCTCAATATAACCTACCTCGAACCCGTAACAATCCATACCCACCACAGCCATATGCTCCTGTCCAAGCCACCACTCATCAAAACCGAGCCACTTATGCTCCCCGACCTCACCTGAATTTAGAAGAGAGAGGTACAAATAACTACACCCTAATTGCTGAACCTCTGGCTAAACTGTTTGAAAGATTGAGGATAGCAGGATTGATATATCAAGTAGAAGGAAGGGTTCCTGAGAATCCGTCAAAGTATTTTGATGGAACCAAAAGGTGTGTGTACCATTCAAACGTGCCAGTGTATAATACTGAAGATTGTTCCAAGCTGAAAAATGAAATTGAGTCATTGATTAAAAGCGGTGCCATTTAGTGCACTCCGGCTCCGCCCAATGTGAACTGCAATCCGCTGCCAAATCAGTGGAATCAAGGGCCTAACATGATCACCTTGGATGAAAAATACGATTTGAAAGGAACCATTTTCACGATAGGAAACCCTGAGGCCACAAGGGTCCCATCTAAAAGGACTCCGATGAGCATATTACAATTGAAACCTATGGTAATGGTTCAGGCTTACCAACAACAGCCCACTGCTACTACCAGGGACAAAGAGGATCGGGAATATAAAATAGTCCTGTGGACATATCAATAGAAGGGGAATGCCATGATGACAAATTCTGCGGAAACCCACGGTATGACTAGGTCGGGGATGTGCTACACTTCGGAGGATGCAAATCGAGGGAATATGGGAAGGTATCAGATTCAGAGAAGCAATATAACAGATCTCGAGGTTACAAAATTCTGGAAGAGGATGTCAACCAAAGAGTACTCCAGGGAGGAACAACTGAAGGAAACTCCAGCACAAATATCAATCGTGGATTTACTGATGAGTTCAGACAGTCATAAAGATGCCTAAACCATTGAGGCATTGGTCGAGGTAAATATGATCACTTTTTGAAGAGATGAGCTTCATATCGAAGGCGTGGGTCATAACAAAGGTTGACATATCACTGTAAAATATAGAGATAAGGTAGTGTCCCGAGTACTAGTTGACGGAGGATCATGAGTCAACATCAACCCACTCTCTGTTCTATGAGAGTTGGGTATCCACCTAAGAGAAGTTAAGGAAAGTCATGTATGAGTAAGGGCTTTTGACGGGTCGTAGAAGGATATCATTAGAGAAATTTATTTTGCTCTGAAGATCGGACCAGCTGGACTCCTCATACTATTCCAAGTTGTGGATATTTCCTCTTCATACAATTTACTATTGGGAAGACCCTATATATACATGGCAGGGGCCGTCCTATCTACCCTACACAAGTGCATGAAATTCGAGTGGGGTTGTTAAGAGATCATAGTCCTCGGTGAATGGAGCCAGTCAGCTTATGTGGAATATGCACTCCCATTCATAGAAGGGCTAGGCAGGGTCATTTTCCATGTAGTTTAGATCATGCAGACCACCAAAATAGAAGAGATTGAGCAAAACTTGGGAATGTAGTCGTTCTATAGATCAAAGATGGCTATGAGGGAAATGATGAAAAATAGTTACAAACCATGAACTGGGCTAGGAGCCCAATTAGACGCGATAACAGAGCCAATTAATTCAAATAGGTAGAAAGGAAGAGCCGGCATATGATACCAACCCCCGATTGGGAAGGCTTGTACTGGTAGCCTCGGGAAAAAGGCTTGTGTGCCAAAGCATGTTTCAAGTACAGGATAGTGCTCAAAGCTCAAGGACAATATCATCGATGGGGTGGGAAGGATGTTCATGACCATGGTTGAGGAATGGTGTGAAGGAATTGATATTAGGACAATGACCATTCGGAATGCTGAACTAGGAGAGGATATGGGAATTGGACCTCCAGCCTGTCTTTGGTTTGCCGGGAGTCTTGGTAGTGTGGAATTGCAAATGTTTTGAAAGAAGTGCACGGTAAATTGAGGTCTGAACCATGTCTGTACCGTTTTGACATTTGCCTCTCTGAACACTAAGATTTTCCTCTTTGAATGAAATAAAAGAATTGCATTCTTAAAATTATTCCAACTTAATTTACTGCTTCATTTATACTTTGTTTTTCTTTTCAGTAGTCAAAATGATAAAAACCCACATTCTGCAATTGTGACATGTAACAAAACCCTCGAGCAAAACAATCCAGATTACGAGGAATACGACGTGAGTATGATGCTAGATAATCTCCCACAAGAGATCGAACAGTTGGAAAGCCAGAAAAAGCATAATCTTAAAGAAATAGAGGTGGTCAACCTTGAAAGCTAGGAAGACGTAAAAGAAACTGGAATCAGCATCAATCTAGAAGCAGAGCAGAAGGAAGAATTGCTTGAGCTCCTCCGACAATACATCGATGTGTTTGCATGATCATATGACTACATCCTTGGGTTAAGTACTAATATCGATTCGCACTGATTGCCTACCGATCCCGCTAGACTACCAGTCAAACAAAAACCCAAAAAATTCAAGCTTAACCTGAGTTTGAGGATAAAAGAAGAAGTAACCAAGAAGATAGATACGAATGTTGCAATGGTCACCAATTATCCCAGTTGGTTAGAAAACATTGTCCCAATACCCAAGAAAGATGGGAAGATCAAGATATGTGTGGATTACCGATCTCTCAATAAAGCCAGCCCTAAGGCCTATTTTCCTTTACCAAACATCCATATAATCATTGACAAGTGCGCGAAGCATCAACTGCAGTTGTTCCTGGATTGTTTTACCTAGTACCATTAGATCCTGATGCATGAAGAAGATGCATAAAAGAAAACCGTTACTATACCTTGGAGACTTTACTGGTATAGAGTCATGCCATTCAGTCTAAAAAATGCTGGTACTACTTAGATGAGGGTTACGCGACCCTCTTTCACGACATGATTCACAAAGATATTGAGGTATATGTGGATGGCATCATTATCAAGTCTCGGAAGAGTTCATAACATTTGGAAGACTTGATGAAATTTTTCTAACGCTTGCGAAGGTATAGCTTGAAGTTAAACCCCGCAAAATGCGCATTCAGAGTCTTTGGTGGAAAATTGTTAGGTTTCATCATAAGAAGAAAAGGGATAGAATTGGATCCTTTAAAGATCAAAGCAGTTCAAGAATTTCCACCGCCTAAGAGTAAGAAAGATGTGATGACTTTCCTAGGTAGACTAAATTACATCATTCATAGCCCAGTCCACAGTAATTTGTGAACCTATCTTTAAGTGTTGAAAAAAGATGCTGCCACAAAGTGGACATAAGAGTGTCAGAAAGTCTTCAAACGAATTAAGGAGTATTTGTCAAATCCACCAGTGTTGGTTCCCCCCAAGTCTGGGAAGCCAATGTTGCTGTACTTGTCGGTGTTGGATAACTCTTTTGGATGTGTGTTCAGATAACACAACAAAATCGGAAGAAATGAGCAGGACATCTATTACATAAGTAAGAAGTTCACACCATGCAAGGCAAAATACACTTTGATAGAGCGCACTTGTTGTGCTTTGAATTGTGGCATTACATGTTAGCATACACCACGTATTTGATATCTCAGCTTGTCTTAATTACATCTTTCAGAAGCCGATGCCTACAGGAAAGTTAGCTAAATGGCAGATTCTTCGTAGCGAATTTGACATTATGTACATAACTCGAAAAGTTGTCAAAGGACAAGCTTTAGCCGACCACCTTGCATAGAATCAAGCGAATAAGGATTATGAACCACTCACTACGTACTTTCCCGACGAGGAGGTGTTGTTCACCGGAGAAGATATTGCAGATTCATACCCTGGATAGAGAATTTTTTTGACGGAGCAACAAATTTAAAAGGATTAGGAAGTGGGGAAGTCCTAATTTCGGATTCAGGACAACACTATCCTACATCAGCAAAGATAAGGTTCCCTTGCACCAATAATATGGCCGATTACAAAGCATGCATCCTTGGTATCATGATGACAGCCGATATGAACATCAAAGAGCTTTTGGTTATAGAGGATTCTGATATACTAATACATCAAGTCCAAGAGAAGTGGTCTACCAAGAACGTAAAGATCCTTCCATACTTGCACTGTGTAAAAGAGTTAGCAAGAAGTTCGTGAAGATTGAGTTCAAGCACGTTCCTAGGATCCAGAACTAATTTGTTGATGCTATTGCAACCCTATCATCCATGATTCAACATACTGATAAGAGTTATATCGACCCTATCGAGGTAGAGATCAGGGATCAACTGCATATTATTTGTATATAGACGAAAAGCCAGAAGGTAAACCATGGTATCACGACATTAGAAGATTCCTCAAAACAAGAGAGTACTCGGAGAGTGCTACTAATAGTCAGAAGCGAGCGCTCAGGAGGTTAGCAAATCACTTTTTCCACTATGGGGATGTCCCGTATAGGAGGACCCCAGATATGGGTTTGTTGAGATATGTAGATACCGCTGAGGCAACCAGCTTATTAGAAGAGATACATGTTGGAACGTGTGGACCTCACATGAACAATTCACATTAGCCAAGATGGTATTGAGAGCCAGATACTTTTGGATGACCATGGAAAGAGATAGTATCCTCTACGTGCAGAAATGTCACCAGTGCCAGATCCACAGAGATTTTGTTCGGGTTCCGCCCAGTGAGTTGAATGTGATAGGTTTGCCTTGGCCGTTCGTCGCTTGGGGCATGGATGTGATTGGACCAATAGGGCCTGCCGCATCAAATGAGCACTGTTTCATCTTGGTCGCTATTGAATACTTAACAAAATGCGTTGAAACATCTACCTAGAATGTCATCACAAAGAAATAAGTGGCATATTTCGTCTGAAACAACATCATTTGCCAATTTGGGATACACGAGTCAATCATCACTAATAGCGCAACTAAACTCAAAAGTGATATCATGAGAGTAATTTGCGAGAAGTTCAGAGTTGTCCACTACAACTCCATACCCTACAGACCACAAATGAATGGAGCAGTTCAGGCAGCCAACAAGAACATCAAGAGAATTTTGTGAAAGATAGTGGACAACCATAACTAGTGGCATGAGAATTTATCATTTTCCTTACTAGGTTATCGAACTACCATGAGAACATCCACTAGGGCAAATCCATACATGCAGTTATATGGCACTGAAGCTATGATACCCCAACGGTCGGGAGTCATCCAAGAAGCCAAGTTAGATGATGCAAAGTAAATATGGGTCAGACAGGAGCAACTCATGTTCATTGAAGAAAAGAGAATGGATGCGGTATGCCATAGTCAGTTGTATCAAAATAGGATGGCCAGTGAATTTAACAAGAGGGTGAAACCTCGCTAGTTTACACCGGGGCAATTAGTTTTGAAGAAAATCTTCCCCCACTAGGAGGAAGCCAAAGGAAAGTTTGCACCAAATTAGCAAGGTCCTTACATGGTCCACCGAGTGTTTTCAGGTAGAATTCTAATCTTAGCAAAAATGGATGGAAGAGTTAGCATGAATCATCAATTCAGACGCTATCAAGAGATACTACTTATGAAGGCAATAGAGTTAGGGTTTGGCTGTCACAGAACTATATTCAACATGACTTTCCACAGAGGGATACGTAGGCAACTCACATAGAGTTCTATTCCTCTCTCCCCTTTCTTTTGTAATATAAGATCCAAATATCATTTTGTATGTTTCTCGGAACTACGCCACGACTTGATTTCCTCAAGAAGGAATACGTAAGCAATCCTCATCGGATTTAGTCATCTTTTGTAATTGAACTACATTCTAACCTGTTTCCATTTAAATACGTAGGCAAACTGTGTTAGATTCGGCCATTCCATTCTTTATCTCATAATTTTGCATCTGTTGTAATTAAACGCACCTTGACATGATTCAATTTTAGATACGTAGGTTGCCTGGGTCAGGCTCGGTCATATTTATCATATTTGGATTATCATCATCCACAAACTACGTTCAGACCTGATTCTATTTTGGATACGTCGGCAACTTGAAAGGGTTCAGTCATAACCCTAGGAAACATTTGTTATGCATTAGTTCAAATTAGGAAGTAGTCGCAGCGGTAAGAAGCCGCGTCGTCAGAAGCATTGTGGAAGAGCGACGTCAATAGGATAGAATTTTCAAGGAACAACACTCACATTTAAGGAATCCTCAAAGTATGTCATAATCTTGAACGACGGCATATGCCTTAAAAACAAAGATTTTAAAAAATGTTTTCTAAAAACAAATCGTAGTTTGTTCTACCTACTGAACTTCATGGCGTAACCTTATCAGGATTGGGGTAAAGCTAATATTACGCTCGACACGAACCAACACGGGAAACAAGGAAATGCTGGAAATACATTGGGGAAAATGACGAATCCGCCGCTCTCTCAGCTATTATCCCTCTCTCTTTGTTTTAAATTTTTCTGGCATAGCTAAAACTAACTCTGAATCATGTGCAAGTATTTTTGAATCAGACCGCTGAAGCGAACAAGGCATATTGTACAAAGAAAACCGCTAGCTCAATCAGTCAGAACACCTTGTACAAAATGAGCTAATGGCTTCACCAATTGGAGCCCTGTATATAGAAAATTGCCAACTTAATTAATCGGAGCACCTTGTACAAATCGAGCCACTGGCTTCACCAACTAGAGCCTTGTATATAGCAAATCGTTAGCTCAATCGATCGAAGCGCCCTGTATAAATCAAACGTCGTCTTTGCCAATCGAAGCCCTATATATAAAAAACTATTTCGCTCTGCCAACAGGAGCAATCCACACTGCCACTACATTATATCGGAGACCAGAATAGAATGTTGTAAACCTCATTGCCAACATTCTGCCAATCGATGGCCACCACTTAGCCTCGTAGTCAAGAGAATCTCTTGGGCATAATTGTCTTTTCCTTTATTGTTATCTTGAACGTTTTGACATTTTTTGCTCATGCAGCTTACATGCATGATTATGTTTTTGTTCAATTCAATCGCTCCCATCAAGCGGAGATACTTTACATTTTAAGTGCAAAGCTCTCCCAACAAGCGGAGATGCACTTTACAAAGTCAGTTGTTCCCATCAAGCGGAGATGCATTACTTTTTCAGTGAAAAACTCTCCCAACAAGCGAAGATGCACTCTACAAGTCAATCGCTCCCATCAAGTGGAGATACTCTCAATACAAAACTCTCCCAGCAAGAGGAAATGCATTCTACATTACAAATCAACTACTCCCGCCATGAGTAAAATCAGTGCTCTAACAACTTCGGAATGGTACACAGCCTAAAAATCGAGTTAAATTCAAGTATACTATTTATTCAAATCCCAAAATATGACTCGCCGGCAGCCCAGCATTATCATTCCTGCATCATTTACATCACGTCTTAACATATTCTACATTAAAATATATAGGTATGTGTGTATTTCATTTTTTACAGGAACAAACATCGCAACGTGGAACTCCTTCTAAGTAGCAAACCAAACTACAATGCTATGAGAAAAACAAACTCATTAGCGGGCCAATGATCCGAGCTCAAACTCAAAGCAATCAGTAGAACGCTAATTCTTCAAATCTTTCAAATCAAGCCGCAAAGTCAAAGCTATCATGAGTGTCGAATCTTCATTCTCGTAGTATCTTCATAATATGATATTGGGGAAATTCCTGCGAGCATCACTTCCTCAAAGTCTTCACGATAGAACTACATGAGACATGATCCTCGTTAAGCCCTAGGTATGTAAGGAATTCAAAGCCAGAACTCGGTCCCAACTTCCCGAAAATTTCCCTGGAATCTTCCTATTCCTACAACTCATAATCTTCGTCCCATTCATGCAATGCATGCCTAAAGGCGGGACAAAATTGGCGTTAATTCAATTTCTTTGCCAGAAAACTCTTTTATCTTCTCCTGTCAAAGAGGGGCAGCTGTTGACGGCCAAGTTTGACCCTCCCTTTTTAAATTAATCTATTTATCTTTAATTTCACCTTCTTTGCTATCATTATCTTTAAATTAATCTATTTATCTTTGATTTCACCTTCTTTGCTATCATTATCCATCCTCCGTCACTCTCCACTAATCGATTCGAATCTCTGAAACCCTAGGGTTTAACAACTACTATAAATTGGGGCTTTGAATGTTCTCACCTAACATACAACAAGAACACACCAACCACACCTAACATCTAGGAAATTAATACAGTAAAGTGTTAGGCATTTTCGATTGCAATTTAAGTTTTTTACTCAATCTCTGCTTCTCCTCTTCTTTTTGGTTCTGAGCTCGTTACTAATTGAAAGCCCCAGTTTTTGGCTTCCTAAATGGCTACTTTGAACACTCGTTTGGTTTGCTATTCCAAAAGAGGTCAGTAAAACCTTGACGTTGTTCTTTTTTTTACTTTAAGTTGCTGAATAAAGACTGTTCTACTACCACATACTGAGTGTTGTTATTAACAATGTGTTCATGTTTTGACGGTTTTATGTGTTTATGTGATTGTTAAATATAGTTTGCGATTCGTGAACTTCTTTAAGTTATTGAAGTTAGAATTATATGTTGATCTCAATAAGCATCAAATTATTCATATCTACTGTTACCTTTGAAAACAACTTAAAGGACTTCTTAAATGTTCTTAATATATAGTTTCAAACTTCTTTGATGTTCTATCGGTACTACTATGACTATTATGCTAATCTACTTTTGTAACGATCCGGCCAGTTATTTTGAGAATTTAAGTTCCGTTCAGCAGCATAAGGCCTTGAGAAGCTTCATATTATGTGTATCGGCTTGCGTCCATAGTTGAATTCAATTACCGGATGATTCAGAATCGAATTTGGGAGAAGGATTCCAATTAGAAAGTTTAAGCGGTGAGAATTTGACCAGAATTTGACTTTTGAGTAAACAGCTCTGGAATGGATTTTGGATGATCTCAACAGCTTCGTATGGTTATTTCGGACTTAGGCATGCATTTGGACTTGAATTTAGAGGTCCGTAGAGTAATTTGAAGAATTTCGGTGAAAGTTGGAAAAAGTTAAAGTTTGAAAAATAGAAGTTTGACCCATAGCTGACTTTTGTGATATTAGGGTTAGAATGCGATTTCTAGAGTTGGAACAGCTCCGTCCTGTTATTTAGGTTTTGCTTGCAAAATTTGACGTCATTGCGGGTTGGTTTGATTGGTTTCGGCGCGAGTTTTCGAAGTTGGAAGATTTGGAAGTTCATAGTTCGATTCATGGTGTGATTTGCATTTTTGTCATTGTTTGATGTGATTTGAGACCTCGAGCGAGTCCATGTGAGTTTATAAAACTTGTTTATGTGTTTAGGTGGGGTCCCGGGGGCCTCGGGTGTGTTTCGGGTGGGCTACAGGTTATTTTCCCTTATTTTTGAACTGCTAGTTCTGGTGTCTGATGTCCTTCTGCGCAATTGCGAAGCTCCTTTCATGTTCGCAAAGCATCTCTACTGATCACCTCAATTTCCTTTTTCGTGTTCGCGTAATATTCCTCACGACCACATAGCTCTGCACATCTTCCTCTTCGCGTTTGTGTCTTCTTTCCACATTCGCATAGTAGAAAACCTGGCCTCGAGCACTTGTACTCATTACTCTTCACGTTCACATGTTTCCGTACGTGTTCGCGTAGGCTTCTGTCTTTTCTTCTTCGCGTTCGCAAGCGTGTCTTCATGTTCGCGAAGCACAACCTGGGAAGCCTTCATTTTTCTTCTTCACGAAGGTGATCCTTCCTCCACGTTTGTGATCCTTTAACACCTGGGCAGACTATAAGATCTTAAAATCGAGGATTACACCATTTTTATCATATTTTGACTTATAAAGCTCGATTTTGAGCAATTCCTTGTGGGGATTTCAAGCAATTCGATTGGGTAAGTGTTCTTGACCTAGAATTTAATATATTCCATGATTTTATCTTCATTTTTAACATTTATTTTGTGTTTTGTGTTGAGGAAAATGTTGGTTTTTGAAGAAACTTTCTAAAATGAAAAATCATGATTTGAGGGACGAAATGGTATCGGAGTTTGATAATTGTTTTATGGTTGAACTCTTATTGGAATGTGTATTCGATTTTTATAAAATTTGTTGGGTTCCGAGGTACGGGCCCGGGAGTCAACTTTTGGATTGATTTTTGGGTTTTGTTAAAGATTGAGACTTTATGATCCAGAATAGTTTCTTATGAGATTTAATCTTGCCTAACCTTGTGTGAGAGATTTCCCCTTAGGATTTCAGTCTTCTATGTTGATTGTAGTTCGTGTACACGAGGTGACGAGTGCGTGTCGGACTTATTTGTGGAAAATCGGCCTTTTAGGGTTCTTAGGTCCTTATATTCACTGTGTATGAGGTTGTTCTTGATATGTCTAAGTTCCTATTTACTAGCTTCGCCTCTAGATGCTTAAATTAGAATTAATTGCTTATTGCTTATTTGACTTAACTGAAGATTTTACCTCTTCTATTGTCATGTTATCTCTTCATAACTGCTTATCTTTATTTGAATGATTATCTTCTCCTCATATAATTATTTAGTCTTAATTGAGGTTATGATTACCTTTCCGCTATCTATCTTTAATTGAATTGTTGAATATTTTTTGTAATTGCCCAACCTTAAAAGAAGCCTAGATATCCTATGTTTTAGCTGAATTGCCCTTATTTGGAAGTATTTGACTTGTGTTAGTTTTTCCTTGTTTCCAATCTGTATACTGTGGAATCGTTGTGGCATATTGTTTCCTTCCTTGTTGAGCTGCTATCTTTACGCCTAGCATTATGTACTGTGGTTATTCCTTGTGAATGAGTTCTACCATTTCTTTCTGATTTAAAGTTCTTGAGTTAATTTACTTGTCGTACTTTATATTATTATCATTGTTGATATTGTAATTTTTGTGGTGATGCATGAGGTTTCTGCCGTGCTGTAACTATTATCTCTGTTAGGTGTGCTGCATATTTACTTTAGGACTATGGAACGGTATTCCGGGAGATCCCCCTGCATATTTACTTTGGGACTACAGAACGGTATTCTGAGAGATCCCCCTGTACTGTGTATTTACTTTGAG
This sequence comes from Nicotiana sylvestris, assembly GCF_000393655.2. Classification (NCBI taxonomy): domain Eukaryota; kingdom Viridiplantae; phylum Streptophyta; class Magnoliopsida; order Solanales; family Solanaceae; genus Nicotiana; species Nicotiana sylvestris. Next base: position 37,182,351 of record NC_091061.1, read on the forward strand.
ACTATGAAACGGTATTCTGGGAGATCCCCCAGCACTTCATATTTACTTTAGGACTATAGAACGGTATTCTGGGAGATCCCCCTTCATATTTATGTTTGGGATTATGGGACGGTATCCTGGGAGATCCCTTGTTGTTATATCTGTGTTTTGAGCTGCTAATCTTCTATATTATATTCTTTTAACATTCTACATGTTGTGTGTTCTTTTCCTTATACTTACTAGCTGGTACGAACTATATTAGGACACTTGCACAGGCATACACGTAGCTAAGCACCCTTATCGTATAAGAGGTTTTCTTGATATTGCTGAGTATAGACACACACCCTTGTTTACTTGCCTTCCATGTAAGAATGGCTTTATTTGGCACGTGAGTCATCAGTGTGGTTATGAGGTGTGATGAGGGCACAGGATGCCAAGTGTTAGGGTTCAGGTATTGAGACCCGTATTATATGATTATTGAAATATCCTTACTAGGAAGGATTATATTCTAAAGATTTCTATTCAAAAGCTTATGGGTGAAAGATTTATGCTTGAAGGTTTTGACTCATTTATTGGAGTTTGTTGGCTAATACCTGATGTGAAAACTATCATAGTTGCTGAGTTATTACTTGTCTTTACTATTTTGTGATTTCGGATTTGGGTTGTGTTTCCGTTCTGTGTCCTTATTATGGTGTTCTGTTGTTACTTGTTGTTTCCTTCCTTATTGCAGTTACTCTATTTTTAGACATCGCATAGTCTTTATATAGATATCATGTTCTGTTGTTCCTATACTTATAATTGTTCAGTTTATTAGACCAGTAGGTGTCTTGACTATTCCCCAACACTACTCCACCGAGGTTAGTTTTGATACTTACTGGGCACCACTGTGGTGTGCTCATACTAGACTTCTATACATTTTTTTGTACAAATCAAGGTATTGATATGTAACGACCCGACCGGTCGTTTCGAGAGTTATAGCCCGTTCCCCGATTTTATGCTTCATTTTGTGTTCTTCCGTTGTATTTGATTGTATCGCATTAGTTGGTTTAGGTTTGGAGTTGTTTTGGAGAGAATTGAGACACTTAGTCTCTCTTGAGAAGACTTAAGTTGGGAAAGTTGACCAGATGTTGGCCTATGAGTAAACAACCTTGGATTTGAATTCTGATGGTTCTATTAGCTCTGTTAGGTGATTTTGGACTTAGGAGAGCGTCCGGAATGTGATTTGGAGGTCTATGGTAGAATTAGGCATGAATTCGCAAAAGTTGGAAATTCAGCGATTTCGGTCGACAGTGAGAAAATTTGGTATCGGGGTCAGAATGAGATTCTGAAAGTTGGAGTAGGTTTGTTGTGTCATTGGTGACATATGGGCAAAATTTGAGGTCATTCGGACGTGATTTGATAAGTTTCGGAATAGTTTGTGGAATTTGGGAACTTAGAAGTCATTAGGCTTGAATCCAAGTGTAATTTGGTGTTTTGACGTTGTTTTGAGTAATTCAAAGGTTCGAATAGGTTTGAATGATGTTATGGGATGTGTTGGTATGTTCGGTTGAGGTCCCGAGTGCCTCTAGTGAGTTTCGGGTGGTTATTAGGTCACTATTTGGCCTTGGAAGTTGGAAAATACCTGATATCTTGTGTTGGAATGTTGCAGGCGTCGGATGATTGGAAGTGCGGCGGTGGTATTGATTACAAAGAATGCGGTAGGATAATGCAGTCGCGATGGGAACTTCGTAGAATGCATAAGGGCTTGACTCAGGATTACACGTCTCAGCGGTTATGTTATTGATTACACGTCTCAGCGGTTATGTTAATGATTACAATAGCGGTTGGGCTGTAGGAGCCCCTCTGAAGTCTGTAACACACCCCCAGTGAGCGCAGATAATATTTTGAGGTATATATTTCCCTGGATATGGATTTGTCCGAAGTATTGATATCTGATGATGTATTTCTCCACAGGCTTGGATTACCCTTTGCCTTGGTACCGAGTGACTTATTGTCAGCGATGAGTATGTTGCGGTATGGATTTCCCCTGGGCCGGATGGACATATGCGGTACCGAGTAGTTGAATATGTATACATATACCTGGAGATGGATTTCTTCTCAAGGCTAGATTACCCTTGTTCCCCGGTATTGGTTGACTTGCATTCAGTGTTGTATATGTTCTGGGATGGATTTCCCTGGGTCGGAAGGCCATATGCAGTACCGAGTGGTTGAGAACTTGAGAGTGCGTGCACATAGTTCATTTCACACATTTTGTGCATCTGCATGTAGAGTTAGCTGAGCTTTATATGTCACATTGTTCAGATCTGTATTTATTTTACTGTTATGCTGTACTCCAAAACTGATAGCATGCCTACTTTTCTACACAATTTATTTCTATGTCCTGTTGAGGTTACGTTCGTGACTACCTATCAGTCCATAGGTTGGACTTGTTACTTACTGAGTTGGTATACTCACGTTACCCCATGCACCTTGTGTGCAGATCTAGGTTTTCTTGGTCCCAGTGGTAGTCATTGATGGAGGTTGTAGGCTTTGGAGATTGTTGAGGTATCTGCATGTTGTTCGCAGACCTTGACCCTTCTTCTCTATTCTAGTTGTGTTTCAGTAACATTGTAGTAAACTATGCTATTTCTCTAGACACTCATGAATTCTGTGACACCCTGGTTTTGGGATGGTTGTATCGTATTATGAATTTTGCCTTATATTCTAAACAATTTATTTAAACAATAAAAGTGTCTCTGTAAATGTTCTAACTTTTAGTATTGTGGTTTTGAATTTTGTTGCATCATGACAAGTTGGTATCATAGCCTAGGTTACCTAGGTTTCACGGGTCATGAACAGGTTTAGTAGAGTCTTGCGAATCGGTACGGAGATGTCTGTACTTATCTTCGAGAGGCTGCAAAACCTTTAGGAGAACTTCACAATCTTGAGTTCTTGTCATGTGAATCTATTGATATTGGCAACTGGTCTTCTGTAATTATATTCTCTCACAGATGGTGAGGACATGCACTATTGGTCAGGATAAATAGCCGCCAGTACCACCAGTTGGGGCCGTGAGAGGTCGAGGTTGCGGTAGAGGCCGTGGCAGAGGTAGAGGAGCTGTAGCTAGGGCAGCATCAGCATATCCACCAGTTGACCCAGTTCTGGATCAGGCTTCGGGTGTAGATGCCCTAGCGGGACTAGCTCAGGCGCCAGCTGTGCCTATGGTTATTCTAGGTCTTTAGGAAACCTTAGCTCAGATTCTGACTGTGTGTAACAGTCTTGCTTAGGCGGTTGTTATTTCTACTACAACAACTACTTCCAAGGCCAGGGGAGGCACTCAGACTCTCGCTGCCTGCACACCTGAGCAGGTTGTTCAAGGACTTCAGATACCGGGGGCACCACCAGCCTAGCCGGTTGCACCTGCTCAGGACTATGTGGTTCCAGTCATTCCTGATGACGAGCAGCATAGATTGGAGAGGTTTGGTAGACTTCAGCCTCCAATATTTAGTGGTAGAGAGGGCGAGGATACCCAGGGTTTCTTAGACCGGTGTTAGAGGATTCTCCGTACATCGGGTATTTTGGAGACCAATGGGGTCTTATTCACTACATTTCAGTTCTATGGAGCTGCCTTTACTTGGTGGGAGGCTTATGAGAGGCGTAGGCCTGTTGGTACAATGCCCCTTACCTGGCAGCAATTCTCCATTCTCTTTTTGGAGAAGTATGTGCAACAGTCCCATAGAGAGGAGCTGCGCAGACAGTTCGAGCAATTGCGTCAAGATGATATGACTATGATGCAGTATGAGATAAGGTTTTCTGAGTTAGCTCGTCATGCTGTTTTGTTTGTTCCCACAGACAGGGAGAGGATCAGGAGGTTCGTGGATGGCCTCGTTTATCAGCTGCGTATTCTTATGACTAGAGAGAGAGTGTATCTGGTGCTTCTTCCGAGGAGGTGGTTGACATTGCCAGAGAGATAGAGTCAGTTTTCCACCAGGAGCAAGTTGAGAGGAAGGGCAAGAGGCCTTGGGGATCTGGTAGTTTTGGTGGTGTTCCTTCTAGAGGTAAAATTGCAGCACGACAAAGGACATCCATTCAGACATGCTCAGTCAGCTCGTACAAGCCACCATGGTGGATCATTTGGCCATGGTTCTTGTCACGACCCAAACCGATAGGCTGCGACGGGCACCCGGTATATTACTCAACCGAGTGCCAACATAACGTATCTTTCATATCATTCTATCATAGGTAAATGAACTGGAGTAAAGCATGAGGGAATATAAATTTATACATATGAAGTACGGGCTTATAAGGCCGGCATGATTCTTTATATACTCGAAACATAGGCCGACAAGGACATACAAGTATCCGTATACATGACATCTATCTACAAGCCTCTAAGAATACATAATATCATAAAGGTCGGGATAGGGTCCCGCCATACAAATCAATACATGTACTAATCATACTGACCAAAGAAGCAACTCCGAAGCAAATAGAGCACACCAACACCTTCCGCTGAGCTGATAGCGTACTTAAAGGACTCTCGACCTGTCTATCAGGACCCACGGGCATGAAACGTAGCATCCCTAAGCAAAAGAGACGTCAGTACAAATAATGTACCGAGTAAGTAAGTAATGAAAATCAGTAACTAGTAGACATGATAGAAACATGGAGTAAAAGACTCAACTTGTATATCTGAATAACTCTGTGAATCATTTAATATTATAATGTCATGCATATGCGTATAAATGTCATACCATGCATGGGTATATGTGTTCATAACATCATCAAGCCTCTGAGGGCATCCCATCATATAATCTCGGCCACTGTGGGCAAATTATCAACGTATACCAGCTGATCAAGTGGTGATGCGTATATAACGTCGTAACCTTTTTTCATATCCCATATACACATATATATAAATACATATATACACGTATATAACGCCATTTGAGTCATGGGTAAATGCACATATAAATGGATGCAATGCATGAGAAGTACGTCAATGAAACCTCTTAGAACATCATAAGACCATTATGCCTTTTATTAATATCATGGAGTAAATTTTCTTTCAACTTACATATTTTTCTGAGACACATGAACATATGATAGAATAATATGACACATGGAAATTCAAGAACATAGGCACCTCTAATACTTTTATGAGTAGAGTCATTTCATGGAAGTTGTGCATTTTCTTATTTCATTAGTGTCGTATAGACCATGCCAAAAGAAAGAAGGGATAGCCTTAACATACCTAGAGTAGGAAAAAATTTGCATAATATTCTTGAAAAAGGTTGCACCATAAATCGCAAAATTTTACGCTGCTAAAGATTCTATGAAATCTTGTACATTTGTTGAAGATTCACGTTACTAAGTTAGAAATGTCTTATAAGTGAGTTGAATTTGAAGATCTCATGTTATTAAGTTAGAGAGGTCTTGTAAGTAGGTTAACTTTTGAAGATCTCACGTTATTTGGTTAAAGATATCTTATAAGGAAGTTGAATGGGTGTGGGCCCCACTTTGATGATGACTTCGCCACCCTAAAGATCTATTAAAATGCCAACTATCTTTCAAAACCAAGAGTCATTACTTGGTCATTTTATCCAACCTTATGGGATGCCACGTTGGGAACCCTTAATCTTATCCAAATAATTCTTCTAATTATCCACTAATCTCTTGATTATCTTGTTAATCTTTCACTAACCAATAATTACCAATTATTCACATAAATAAGAATTATTTTAAATTACTTAAAATATTACTCGCTTTTAACATACCTTGTACACCTTACTATTATGATCATGTAGTACCTTGTATGGTACTAGTCCATAAATATCGGATATTAACGGTCGACCCGTATTTTATCCCAATATGCCAAACTTGGACGAAAAATTTATTTTCTTTGATTTGCTTCTCCTTCCACCTTCACGATTTTACTCATCATTTATTTAAAATAGCATAATCCTTATAATCTCCAAATAATCTATTTCCTTGGACTAATTTCAATTACCTTACGACAAATTCAATGTACAATACTACAGGGTGCAACATCGTCATAAATTAATACTGTGAAGCGTAACATCATCGTAATATAATACTGCGGGACATAATATTTAGGTAATATTGCGGGGTGTAATATCATTCCCCCTTTGGAACATTCATCCTCGATGTTGACTTATGCTCTTATCATTCTCATAACCCATAGGTCTTGCGAATATTTTAGTATTTGTCTTTCCATCTAGGCGACTGTTCTGTGAATGAATCCCAAAGGCCAGGGCATTTCTCCCTTTAAGCCTCTTTATCACACCACGACTTGTAGTTGGAATACTTCTAATCTCGTAACTATTGCTACCTTCTATCATGCAGTCTTTAAAACTCTAACTTTGTATATGCGCCAGACTCTTCTCTTCTCTTCCAGCTTTTAGCTAATCTCTAGGCTTTACTTTGTGGATGTAATGACCCGACCGGTCTTTTTGAGCATTTGCACTTCGGTTGCCAGTTCTCAGGCATGACTAGCCCCGTATGATGTATTATGACCTATGTAAATCGTCGGTTTTGGTTTTCAGGATAATCAGAATAGAGTTGGAAGAACAATTCTCAGCTTGAAGCTTTAAATTTGAAAGGTTTGACCAAGTTTTGACTTTTAGTATTCGATCTCGGATTAGGATTTGTATGATTTGGTTAGCTTCATTAGGTGATTTTGGACTTGGGAGCGCATTCAGAATGTATTTTGGAGGTCCGTGGTAGATTTAGGCTCGAATTTGCTAAATTGGAAATTTGGCATTTTTTGGTCGGCAACGGACATTTTGATTCGGGGTCAGAATGGAATCCTAGAAATTTTAGTAGGTCCATTGTATCATTTGTGACATGTGTGAAAATTTTAGGTCATTCAGACGAGGTTTGATAGACTTTTTGATCAGATTCAAAATTCAAAAGTTTTGGAATTCTTAGGCTTGAATCCGAGGGTGATTCGATGTTTTGATGTTGTTTTGAGCATTCCGAAGGTTGAAACAAGTTTGAATGATGTTATGGGGTGTGTTGGCATGTTTGGTCGGGATCCCATGAGGCTCGGATAAGTTTTGGAAGAGTTTTTGGAAGACTTTGTCATTTTCAGCATAAGCATGTAATGATCCAAAGGTTCATTTTTAGTTCTAGAGATCAAAATTTTATTTAGAGACTTTCGGAATTTTGATAATGAATTATAGGAGTGATCTGGAAAGTTTGGTCTAATTTCATCAAGTGGCGATTGGGTTTTTGACGCGAAACATGAGTTAATTGTTTAACGAACGAAATGGGTATTGCACTAAGCAAATGAGCTCCGAATTGAGTTTCGATAAAAGGGCTATGTTCGTATTATTATTTGTGACTCATAGGAACAAGAATCATCCAATTCCGAGTTAGTATGGTGGAGTTAGAGCCTTTTTAGTGAAAAGAAATATTGCTGGTGCAGCAGGATTTGGTGCGCATCTTTAGCAACTAGATTTGGCACTTTTAACGACGGTAATGGGGCTTTTAGAAACCAACATCGTGTTTTATTGAGCTGTCTTGTTTTTTTAGCTCATTCCCACATTTTTGGATGAAAAGAATGCTGCTTGGGGCGATTTTTGATGGAGAAGTCATGGAAAATCTTGGGGTAAGTCACTTGTGATCATTTCTACTCCATAACATTGAATTATCATCGAATAATCTGACTGGATTACATGTTTTTGAGGTGTAAATTGGGAATTTGGACCTAGGGATTTGAAAATAAGATTTGATGATTTGGAAGCCGAATTGTTATCAAAATTTAGTAATTTTGGTATGGTTGGACTCGTGGTTCAATGGGTTGTCAGATTTTGTGTTTTTATCGGATTCCAAAATGTGGGCACGGGGGTCAGGTTTGAGCAATTTCGGGATTCTTGAGTTAATTTGATTATTTTTGCCTGGGCTTTGTTCCTTTAGCGTATATTGATTATAATATACTGATTTTGGTTAGATTTAGAGTATTTGGACGTCGATTCGAGAGGCAAAGGCATCACGGGCTAGAGTTTAGACCTGATAGAGGTAAGTAATGATTGTAAATGTTGTCCTAAGGGTATGAAACCCCAGATTTCACATCGTTGTGCTACTTTGAGGTGACACACAAGTTAGATGACGAGCATGGGGTCATGCACCATTGGGGATTGTGACTTAGTCCATCCCATATGATTGTTAAGTCGCGTAGATGATTAAAACATGTTTGATATCATTATGTTTTGGAAAGTATTATCATGTTTGGGGATGAATGCCATATTAGGGCCTCGTGCCAACTGTTTTGGACCCTTAGGGGATTTTTACTATGTTTCCTCACTATTTTGACTCCATATTTGTACCTAGTCATGTTGTATTCTGCTATTTTCATAACTCAGCCATATTTACTACATTTTGATATTTCAAATGATATTCTGGGCTGAGCATCATGTTTTACTATTGCCCGAGTGGCTTGAGAGATTTCTGACTGAGTGAGGCTGAGGCTTGTGTTGTTAGGATATTATAGGATCGGGTTGCGCGCTGTAGTAGTGTTGTACTGATTCATGATTATGAGGCCAAGGACCTGATTTGTTACGCTAGGAGGTGGCTTGATATGAGGCTGAGATCCTGTTTGATTATGCCAAGAGATGGCTTATTATTGCGCTTGGGCCATAAGGGGCCCCTCCCGGAGTCTGTACACCCCCAGTGAGTGCGGGTACCCATTGTGAGTGATATATGTAGCCCGAAGGGCTATTATTGTTTCATATTGATGCCAGAGGGGCTGTTCTTGATTCATGTTTTCCCGAGAGGCGGTTCTTGATTCATGTTATGCTCGAGAGGATGATTACGAGTGATTGTGAGGTAGCCCGAGGGGATGGTTTTGTTGATATTATGCTCGAGGGGCAGTTTATCGTACATGTTTTGCCCGAGGGGCTATTTACGTTTCTATCATGTTTACTCACTATTTTATCACTCGTTTGAAATTATTGAAAATTGTTTTAAAAGGTTTTATCGAAACTGAGCATGATTTACGAAGTAAATGATTTTTGTACTGTATTGGAAATGTCCCGCATTTGTTGTAGCATTTTGACATGGTTTACGTGTTTTCTTATTGCTCAGATTTTATTTACTTTTATTACTTACTGAGTTGGCGTACTCACATTACTCCCTGAACCATGTGTACAGATTCAAGTATTTCTGAACTCGGTAGCGGGTGTTGGTTGCTCAGTGGCAGAGTCATCAGAGTTAGCAAGGTAGCTGCCCGATGTTCGCAGCCCTGCTCTTCTCCCTCTTGTCTTCCTTAGATTGTTTTAGTATATATTCAGACTCTTCATTATATTCAGATATTAGTAGATGCTCATGACTTGTGACACCCTGATGCCGGGCTTGTGTATTTATTTTACACTGTTCATTTAGACTTACATTATGAGATATTTGATTAATTAAAGGCTTAAAAATGACTTTTATTAAATAATGGTTAATTTAGGAATTTTGTCGGCTGGCCTAGTTTCACGACAGGCGCCGTCATGACCTGATCAATTTTAGGGTCGTGAAAAGTTGGTTTCAGAGCCTAGGTTACATAGGTCTCACGAGTCATGAGCAAGTTTAGTAGAGTCTCGCGGATCGGTACAGAGACATCTGTATTTCTCCTCGGGAGGCTGCAGAACCTTTAGGAAAAACTTCACATTCTTGAATTCTTATCATCTGTCCTTGATTTAGCTTGAAATGTAACTCTTTGGATTCCTTCCACGCGTTCGTATGCGCGTATGAGCACTCGGTATCGGTTGTGCATCGACAACTTGTGATTACCTGATCGAGGGGCGAGATGTGATCTCTATGTGTTGATGTTGGCCTAGTCTGGAGGATTTGAGTCTGGGCCTTGCCTGTAGCTTGAGCCCTGAGCTATTGATTGCGTGAGTGCGTGTTTCTAGATTTATATGTTCGATAGTGTCCCTATTAAGGGAAGTGATGAGTATATAGTTACATGATAAGTGTGATGTGACTACTAGATGTGTTAATATGAATTGAATGAGACGAGAAAGGTCTGCTTGGAGGTAGCAAGAACTATCTGGTGCTTGATTTCCATCGTGATTTGATGTATAGCCCCTAGTTGTAGGTGTGTTGAAGGACCTTTTCATGTTTCCTAGTTGGGAAGTGAAGTAAATTTCACGTTGTGATATGAGTTCAAACTCAGGAACATTAAGTGACTCCGTAATGTTTATGACGGTGGAAGGGTATAAAGAGATGTTAATTTTAAGCGGAACAGGTGGGTTATCTCCTGCGGAGTGTTCTGAAGTTTATGTGGTCCTTATGTTGTTTGTTGTAAGATCTCTTTTACCAGTGAAATATATGTTTTGCAATTTGAATTTGGGTCTCTTAAGAGAATGGGCTTGACTGTTACGAGGGTGAATGCGAGATTTGCAGAAGATTTGAAATAATAGATGGTCTGTGTTGCACGAGCTTATGAAGGATTGAGTTTAATCTCACTATGGTATTATGGTAGTAATAGAGTATATGCATTATGAGTTATTGTGTGTTTTGAACTATGGCTTTGAGTCAAGTGGGAGAGTGGGCTATTGATTAGTTGATTGCCCGGTTATGTGCCATGTTGGTTCCAGTTTGAGGCATACTTGTGAATCAGTTATGGCTTACGGAGGTTGAGACCGAGGATGGCTCGAGTAAAGAAAATTTCAATATAGGTTATGTTATGCTTTATGGGTGTATGAGAATCATAGAATGACTTGAGTTGTTATTGGTAAAGGAGGTACGATACATAGAACAGGAAGTTGCTTGGTTGCGTTAAGGTGAGGTCACATTCTACGGTGTCGGAGTACTAATGGAGCACAAGTCATCCGGTCCATTTGATCGGTCTAATTACGGTTTGAGTAGAGTGGATGACTCTCGAGAATGGTTCTAATGGGTTCAAGATTTTACATGTAATAATTGGAGATTTTCAGGTTGTATATTTGGCTAGAAACTGAGGTTTGCATTGGTTGATGTCAAGACTCGTGGTATTTCTATATCATTTTGGATTTTACATATCAGTATCATGAAGGTGAAGGTAATGGCTTTAGATTAAAGTCTCTTCAGGGTAAGTATTTTGAAAGTGGTGCTTGTGGTATATTTGAGAGAGTATTCAGCGGCTTATGAGCCTTCAACGGTGTGGTTTTATGCTGGGGTCTCGTGTTGTGAGTCTGGGTTGAGGATTGCGGTATTATGGCAAGGAAAAGTATTAATTTGAAGGTAATTCAGAAGGAACTTGGATAAATAGGACAGCTTGGTAGTAGGTTGGATCGGTATGGTAAGGGATATGATTAGTTCTTTGGGTGTTTATGACATAATGAGTTTCTACAGGTGCTTCGTGGCAGTGCTCTTAGGTTTTGATGGCTTGCGTAGATTGGTTGACTTAGAAGGAGTCAATCCAGTTGGTTTGGTTTTGTGTAAAGGGGATTTAGAGGGTTTTTGATGATTTCTACTACGGTTGGAGATGTATATTTTCTACTAGAGTGAGGAGCATGGGATATGTAGTGATTTTCTTCTAGATGGGATCAATGGAAAGTTCTTAGCTAGTTGAGTACGTAGCTGCTTGTGGCTCGAAAGGGGTATAAAGTTCTCATGTTTATCCTAGAATGGTATGGTATATGCAGTATATTGTGTAGGATTGAGACTTGCATGTGTAAGGTCACGGTTCAATTTGAAAGGAAGGTCACAAATTCTTAGGTAGCATGGTCAGTTTCAGATGACTAGGTAAATGATATCACTAATTTGTATGACTTGATGAGGGTATACATTTTAGAAAGGGCGATGTGTTTGAGTTGAGGATACTTCATTAGTATTGCGGCACTCTCTTGTTGGATCGACTAATGATATTCGAGTTTGCTTGGTGGCGCAGAAGAATTATATGAGTACCTCTCATGGAATGATTCAGTATTAGAGGTTTATTATATATTCGAGCGGTGGAGTTGGGATCAGATATGGTGATTCATGCTTTTTATGGTGAGGATTCACTCCACCGGATACATCCCAAAGTACTCGGAGACTTAGTCTCAACAATTTGGCACCCGCATGACCTCAGGGTCGGAACTTCGGGCTCATAAGGCCCAACGAGGCAATTTCGAGCTCACGAATAACGACCTTCGAGCCTAAACAAACTCGATGTCTCGGAGACTATCGTCAAATCGCCATATACTGGAAAACCCGAGGTCTTAAGACCCCGATCGGGCAGACTCGATCTATCTAGATCTATTTTACATAGCAATAAAAATGGTAAGATCTCAACATGCATGACAAACTGTAAGATCTCAATAGACATGACAAATTGTAAGACCTCAACAGGCATGACAAACTGTAAGACCTCAACAGGCATGACAAACTGTAAGACATCAACATGCATGAAACTCAATCCCGAAGTTTAGGCTATATGTTGCATTTGTAAGACTCCGAAAGGGCATACCCTCGATGTAGACGCCTAAACTATTACTCAGGATAAAAAATGGCTCCGACCAAACACATATGACTACGGTCAAAACGGCTGCACCAGCCAAATTAACGCTACTCAGGGATGCCCGACCGTCGCTAAATCGTAGGCCAGTACTTCGAATCTACTTCGAAAAGAACTGGTTAAAACATGCTACCCTCAATAGGCAAACGAGCTTCAACCATGTCAGCTCTAAATCACAAGGTTTCGAGCTATTCAGCCAACGAGCAAAACCTTCTGAGGTGCTCGAACATCGCCGTTAACGACTTGAAATCGAGTTTCTTCCCGAACCGACGATGGGTCAGGCAAAATAATTTCAAAAAAACCTTAACGAGAGGAAAACAAAGCCTACCATTTGGCCACGGGAAAAAGCGTAAGAGTCATTGTTGCCAGCCAAACATGCCTCAGGGCCGCACACCAAAGGGTCTAAATGATCAAAAGCGTAAGAGCCACTGCCACCAACTAAAGAATATTGAAAACTTGAGGATTAAAATAAGCTCGAGTTGTAACCCGATTCGGAGACCGGATCCAAAATAGTTAACTATACATGCCTAAGGGCACATCGTAAGAGACACCGTCGCCAGCTTCACGAGCCTCAGGGCCGCATACCTAAAAGGTCGCTATGACCCAAGGCATACGAAAGCCATTTTCATCCGCCCATGCAGGCACAAAACTTGAGGGTCAATTGATGCTAGGGTCGCAAGACGACTCGGAGACCGAACCCAAAATATTTAAAATGCAAATGCCCAAGGGCAAAGCGCAGGAGCCGTTATCGTCCGCCCATGCGGGCATAGATTATCGAAGGTCAGGTAAGCTCGAGTCAAAGCTTGACTCGGAGACTAAATCCAAAACAGCTGGGCAAAGCCCAAAAGCTCTAACGCCTACTCGTGCTAAAAATTGCATTTCACTAAGCATGAAAGAGCCTCCAAACCTATCTAATAAGCTCCGGATCCATAGGGCCGTTGCGGAACGCCGGAACCAACCCGCTTGGTCTAAAGCAATATATAAAGAGATATAAAAGAGATAAAGCTTCAAGCTTCAACTTTGTGAATGTCAAATACAAAATAGCAAAATGGCAAAATCCACACTCCGCTTCAGAAGGCTACAACCTACCAGCCCCAGCTTCGCTCTCCATGACATTGGCAAAAAGTGACCGAGCATCACGCTCGTCCGCCCTTGCTCGAGCCAACTCCTCCAAGAGAATAAATCCCATGGCGTCAATCTCTTCGAGTACCTCTCTTCGGGATCTGCAACGAACATCTTCCTCGATCCTCTTTTCATGATCGAGGGCCCGCTTCAACTGGGCTTGGGCATCAATAGCATCCTTCAAATGAATTGCCATCTCATGATCAGCCTTAGTCCGACTCAATGCAGCTTCAGCCCGAGCATCGAGTATCTCAGCCCTGACCTTCGAGGGATCGGACTCGAACTTCGCGATCATATCCACTGGAACTTAAGCGGTGTCACGAGCCAAGTGGAGTTGGGCCTCGAAGGCAGGAACTTTAGCCAAGGCACCCTTCTCCTCTAAAGCTTGAGCCTGCACCTGAGTCCTCAGTTCACCACAAGCATTCCTAACTCGGCAGGCTTTTCCCCTAAGGTACTCTAGAGCCTCCATCTTTTTCTGCAACTAAGATAGGCAAAAGGATTAACCTTAAGGGTCAAAAGGGCAAAATGCAAACTACTAAAGGTTACCTGCTCCGTAAAATAGCTCCCGTAATTCGAGCTCTAGTACGCCTCATATCGCCAGTGCATCAACTCAACCTCCTTCTCCTCACCGAGGAGCCTAAGGGACTCACCCTCATCCAGAGCTTTCTGAAGCCTAGCCATAAGATGGAGCAGCTTAGACCCGAGCCTATCAAAGGCCTGCAGAAGAAAAACTTGATAAGTAAAGGAAGACGCGAAATGCATAAGGACTACGCCAAAACTCACCGCGGAGTGAAGCCGGTGGACTTCCTCAAAGGCCAAACACACTCCTGTCGGTCCAGACCCTCCAGCCCAGGAAGAACCGACCTCGATCGAGGCATAATCACTCGATGGATCCACCGCTCCGGAAGCAAAGACTTCGGGAACAACAGGCTCGGGCGATGATCTTTCCTCGAAAACACGGGTCCGCTTAGCCCTGCTAAAAGCTCCATCGCACTGTGAGTGCAAATCCAATTTATCGTCGTTGTCCCTTAGCTCGGAGGCCGATGACTCCTCCCCCTCTTCGGCGGGACACAACCTCACCCCAACGAATAGCCCAATACCTGCAACGACAAAGCCAGTACAGTAGAAAGAGGAAAATGTCATCTCAAACACAGGAAGACTAAGGTAAAAGCAGCATATGCGCGTACCTTGGTGTTTCGCTTCCCATCTGCCCCGGGACACAGCTCGCCACCTACGCTTGTCGCAAGTCGAATGGGTCGCCAACCTCCGAACCCCGCCGGGCAAATCGGGAACTTCACTCGGTGTCCATGAAGTTGCTGCAGAAAAGGAGGAAACACAATTACTCAACTAGTTTTCACTGTAATCGAGTCTATGAAAGCACAAGACACCCCACTCACGCGCATAATTCCATCCCTCGGGAAATGGTATGAGCTCTATGGGGATAATGTCAGCCATCCGAACCCGGACGAATCGATTTACCCACTCCTGATCCTCATCTTCCTCATCATCAACAACAAAGGGCGTGGAGGAACGACACCGCATGGTCAGCAGGCCTCGATGGTGGAAGGGCCGGTACAACCTGACGAGGTGACTATGTGTGAATTCAAGCCCGACCTTCTCCGCAAAGAATCTCATCATTAGCACCACTTGCCAAATAAGCGGATGTATCTGAGCCAAAGTAACCCGATACTTCAGACAGAAATCAAGCATGACCCTATCAAGGGGCTTAGTGCAAAAGGGTACAAGTATACATTCAGGAATCCATCAGCGGAGCCCATAATACTCTCATCTGGGAAAAGAGCCTTCAATGCTACCCCCTCGCCCCATCCGCAATTGTCTCCCCACCATCTCCAAATGTTCCTTTCTTATCGAAGACACAGTCTTCAGAATAAGCTCTCGCGGATCCTGAGCACTGGGAGTGGAACTCTCCCCTCCCTGCTTGGCCGGCTGTAAAGTAGCTGCCATGGCTATGGTAAAATTTGC
The DNA here is from genome assembly GCF_000393655.2 of Nicotiana sylvestris. Taxonomy (NCBI): domain Eukaryota; kingdom Viridiplantae; phylum Streptophyta; class Magnoliopsida; order Solanales; family Solanaceae; genus Nicotiana; species Nicotiana sylvestris. The sequence continues at coordinate 37,197,904 of NC_091061.1, forward strand.
AAACTGACGCAGGGGCCTACACCAACACCTTTACGCTTAAGGAAACGAAGGAACCAATGGCAAGGTGGAAGGATAGCTATCTAAAATAATGATATCTTCCAAAAAAGCAAGAGCCCCCCACATATATGTGGAAAGCAGCAATGATTCGCCTATCCAGGGTAAGCTCCAGGAGGCCAACACCCTCGGTACAGATCCTGGGGTGGTACCCGACCCTAGAGACCTCCATCGATAAGAAGTTAGGCTTCAAGGAGCCAACTACATCATCTCCATGTCCCTAGGTGGTGCCCGACCTCGAGGACCTCCATCAAAAAGAAGTCAGGCTTCGGAAAGCCTTCAATGTCATCATAGAGCTCGAGGTGGTATCCGGTCTTATGGTTTTCCTTTCTAAAAGGTAAAATAAGCACTTCAAGCTCCGCCCACGAGGGCTCGACTGCAAAAAATAGCATAAATACGAATAGCCCCTTCCTCAGAAGCCTGCCTACAACACTTCAAAAGGTTATCTACGCCAAGCTCAAAGTAAAAGCTCCGAGCGCCCGAAGTCGACTTTGGCTTCGGTGCTCTATCTCCATGTGGCTCAAGGGCCCTGATGATCCAAGTTTATCAGATCGCTTCGGGCTTGATTCCGGGAACAACGATATGCTCGGAAAGGAGCCATTTCTGTCGACCAAAGGCCAGAATAATATCGGCAATCGTCAATAGAGGCATACATTCAAAATCTCCGTGAACGCACAAGAGTATACGAGAACACGATAAAATCAAAGGCAGAAGGAAAGGAAAACATTCAAAAGCCTCAGAGTACACAAGAGCATACAATGATAGGGCAAGTATCAAAAACAGGAATCGAGGAAGTATCTCTATATTCATGAATAATCATGTACAATGGCCCTCAAGGGGCCCTCTCATATGATTACAAAAGCCTACAGAGGATCTCTACACAAAAATGAAGAAGTAAGAGGATGTGCATATGATGAAAACCAAAGAGATGAAACGACAAACCAGGCCTCGGTAGGAGAATGAGCAGCGGTATATAGTCTGAATGACTATCTACAAAGGAGGAGAATCAATTCCCCGTCTATCATCGTCTCGGACCAATGGGGACAGTGACAGCAGAAGCAATAACAACTGCAACAGCAATGGAACAGCACAATCAAGCTTCGGTAATGGGCCGCGACATAACTTATGGGAGCTCTGCCAAGCGGCCTTGGGGCCACAAACCCCAAACATGAGGTTCAATAATAGAGGAAGATGCTTAGAAGAAATGGGCGAATGAGCGGGTGAAGGTGCTTGGATAGAAAAACAATGCCAGGACACCCCCATTTATAAGGGGTAATGACACAGTCATCAAGGCTTTGGAAGACTAACCGACGGATGCAATTATTGTGTTCTTGAAGAGCCGAATCGACAACAATACCATCACCTTGGAGAACGGGAATCGACAATGCATTAAATGATGTCAAATACCCAAGTCTGTGGGACATCCCAGTTGTCGCAAGAGCTCACGCCATAGGTTGCATCATTAGTATGACATAACTACAAGAAGCTTATAGAGTCTAGCGTCAAAATCATTTCCCATCGCTTCGTTCTGAGAAACGCGGAGACTATCTGTATACGATAAAATTAGAGGTCTTAATTTCTTGCTATCAAGCTACTTCGGAAGACCATCTCGAGACCTCAAGGACGTGGAGCTGCGACTGAGTCCCCTCCCTCGGGGCTCGTCGAGACCCAACTTAGAGAAGACGAAGATCGATGCTGGAACAAAAAGGGGAATTCCCAAGGTATGCGGCTAAGTCTGATAGAGCCGGCCTACCCAAAGGCTATGTTGAGTCATTACGTGTAGCCGTCCCATCTCTATGCTTTTATAATTAATGTATGTTGTACTATAACCGGATTCCCCTCCTATATAAAGGGAATTCACACCACCTTGTAAAGGGGGATGTTGCTCCAACTATTCTCCACAAGATCAATAATCTCTCTCTTTCTCTCTCTTTTCTCTCTAATTCATCTATCCAAGGCTACTCTTTGTATCTATTGCTTTCATACTTGTTCTTCATTTATTGCTTGGTATTGGCCATAAAGAGCCTTCTTTAATTATATTCTAACTGTTATCCCTTCCTCGGTTACCCCCGATAGATCAAGCTCGAGCCGGATATCGACCCCGAGGCCCTTCATCGATCAGTCCGAAGCCTGGGCAACAAGCCCCTCGGTTTGATTACTGCCCTGTTTTAACTTGCATCTCATCATTAAACTTCATACTCCTAGCATCAACTGCTCTAACAACTAGCATAAAAATAGATCACGTATTTTTAGAGTCCCATTTACATATTTAATTATTGTTACAATTTTCACGGTAAACATAGAATAATATGATGTTACGCCCTACAATATCACGTCGATATTATGTCCTGCAGTATTATATTACGATGATGTTACGCTTCACATTATTAAATTATGACGAAGTTGTACCCTATAGTATTGTACGTTGAATTTGTCGTAAGGTAATTGGCATTAGTCCAAGGAAATCAATTATTTGGAGATAATAAGGATTATGCTATTTTAAATAAATGATGAGTAAATTCGTGAAGGTGAGAGGGGAAGCAAGTCAAAGAAAATAAATTTTTCGTTCAAGTTTGGTATATTGGGATAAAATACGGGCGGAGCGTTAATACCCGATATTTATGGACTAGTCCCATACAAGGTACTACATGACTTTAATAGTACGGTGTACAAGGTATGTTAAAAGTGAGTAGTTTTTTGAGTAATTTGAGATAATTTTTAATTATGTGGATAATTGGATAATTATTGGTCATTGAAAGATTAACAAGATAATCAAGAGATTAGTGGATAATTAGTGAATTATCTGGATAAGATTAAGGTTTCCCAACGTGGCAACCCATAAGGTTGGATAAAATAACCAAGTAATGACTCTTGGTTTTGGAAGATAGGTGGCATTTTAAGAGATTTTTGGGTGCCCAAGTCATTATCAAAGTGGGCCCCGCACCCATTCAACTTCCTTATAAGATATCTTTAACCAAATAACGTGAGATCTTCAAAATTTAACCTACTTACAAGACCTCTCTAACTTAATAACATGAGATCTTCAAATTCAACTCACTTATAAGACCTTTCTAACTTAGTAACGTGAATCTTCAACAAATGTACAAGATTTCGTAGAATCTTTAACAACGTAAAATTTTGCGGTTCTAAAGAAGTAAGGTGCAACCTTTTTCAAGAATATCATACGTATTTTTCCCCACTCCAAGTATGTTAAGGCTATTCCTTCTTTCTTTTGGCATGATCTATACAACACAAATGAAATAAGAAAATGCAAAACTTCCATAAAATGACTCTACTCATAGAAGTATTAGAGGTGCCTATATTCTTGAATTTCAATGTGTCATATTATTCTATCATCTGTTCACGTGTCTCAGAAAAATACATAAGTTGAAAAAACAATTTTACTTCATGATATTAATCAGAGGCATAATGGTCTTATGACGTTCTGAAAGGTTTTATAGACGTACTTCTCATATATTGCATCCATTTACATGTGCATTTACCAATGACTCCGACGACATTATATACGTGTATATATGTATATATATATATATATACATGTATATGGGATATGGGAAAAGGTTACGGCGTTATATATGCATCACCACCTGATCAGCTGGTATATATTGATGAATTGCCCACAATGGCCGAGATGATATGATGGGATGTCCTTAGAGGCCTGATGATGTTATGAACACATATACCCATGCATGATATAACATTTATACACATATGCACGACATTATAATATTAAATGATTCACAGAGTTATTCAGAATATACATGTTGAGTCTTTTACTCTATGTTTCTCCCATGTCTACTAATTACTGATTTTCATTCCTTACATACTTGGAAAATTATTTGTACTCACGTCCCCTTTGCTTTGGGATGTTGTGTTTCATGCCCGCAGGTCCTGATAGACAGGTCGAGAGTCCTCCAAGTAGGCTATCAGCTTAGCGGAAGGTGTTGGTGCGCTCCATTTTCTCTAGAGTTGCTTATTTGGTTAGTATGATTAGTACATATATTGATTGGTATGGGGGAACTTGTCCTGACCTTTATGATATTATGTATTCTTAGAGGCTTGTAGATAGAGGTCATGTATACGGATATTTGTATGGCCTTGTCGGCCTATGTTTTGAGTATATAAAGAATCATGCCGTCCTTATAGGCCCGTACTTCATATGTATAAGTTTATATTCCCTCATGCTTTACTCCAGTTCATTTACATATGATAGAATGATATGAAAGATACATTATGTTGGTACTCGGTTGAGTAAGATACCGGGTGCCCATCGCGGCCCATCGGTTTTGGTCGTGACAGTTCTCACAATTTACATCAGGTCCACTCATCTCTCACTGCCCTTCTAGATCAGAGTTTGACTCATGCACCATCAGTTCAGGGTTCATCTAGCCTGGTTCTTCTAGTGGGTATCTCGGTGCTCGGGGCTCCCTTCAGTCCCCATCGCCAATGGTCGGTAGAGGATGCTTTGAGTGTGGAGATTTGGGTCATATCAAGAGGTTATGTCCCCGCCTTATGGGAGGTTCATCCAAACAGAGGAGTCAGCCTTCGGCTTCAACACCAGTTACTTCTCAACCTACCCACCCAACTCGTGGTGGAGGTCAGTCAGCTAGGGGTCGTTCTAGAAGGGGAGGTCGATCAGGTGGCGGTCAGGCCCGTTTCTATGCACTCCCTGCCAGACCAAATGATATTACTTCAGATGTTGTGATCACATGTATTATCTTAGTTTGCCATAGGGATGCCTCTGTATTATTTGATCTTGGTTCTACTTTTTCATATGTGCCGTCATATTTGCTCGTTATTTATATACGCCCCGCGAGTCTCTTTTTTCGTCTATTAATGTATCTAGTCTGGTGGGCGATATTATTGTTGTGGACCGTGTATATCGGTCTTCTGTGTTAACTATTGGGGGTTTGGAGACCTGAGTAGACCTTTTGCTACTTAGTATGGTTGATTTTGATGTGATATTGGGCATGGATTGGTTGTCTCTGTGTCATATTATTTTGGACTGTCACTCTAAGACAGTGACGTTGGCTATGTCGGGGGTGACACAGATTGAGTGGCGAGGTTCGTCCAATTATGTTCCCTATAGAGTGATTTCATACTTAAAGGCCCAACGGATGGTTGAGAATGACTATCTTTCTTATGTAGCCTTTTTGAGGGATGTCAGTGCAAAGACTCCTAGTATTGATTCGATTCCGGTGGTGAGAGATTTCCCGGATGTATTTCCTGCCGACCTGTCGGGTGAGCCGCCAGACAGGAATATTGACTTCGGTATTGATTTGGTGCCGGGCACTCAGCCCATTTCTATTCCACCGTATCATATGGCACCAGTGGAGTTAAAGGAATTGAAGGAGCAGCTTCAGAAACTCTTTCATAAGGGGTTTATTCGGCCTAGTGTGTCGCCTTGGGGTGCGCTTATTCTATTTGCGAAGAAAAAGGATGGCACTATGAAAATGTGCATTAGTTACAGGTAGTTGAACAAAGTTACATACAAGAACAAGTATCTTTTGCCTTGCATTGATGATTTATTCGAGCAACTTCAGGGAGTGAGAGTGTTTTGATTACAGGTAGTTGAACAAAGTTACATACAAGAACAAGTATCCTTTGCCTTGCATTGATGATTTATTCGAGCAGCTTGAGGGAGTGAGAGTGTTTTCCAAGATTGATCTCAGGTCATAGTTGTTGATACCCAATTTTCCCTATATATTTTCAATATGCCAAATACCTTCAAAATAACATATGTATCCATATATGAGCATGTCCAAGTATTTTATTATCTTTGCAAGTTTTTAAAGGTTTAAATTGATTTATTTTCTCTCTTTTTATCCACAAAATCCCAATAAATATTTCCAAAATTATTTTTTTAATAATTCTTCTATTGTTTTTCTATATTTATGCCAAAATATGGCTAAAGTAATTTTTACAATGTCATTTGGTATTTTAAAAGCAAAATTGCACATAATTGCAATATTAGCCCTTTTAAGGTTTAATTATGTTTAATATTTTTAAAATTGGGTCCTCTACTTTTAAATTATTAATTATGTATTATAAATTATTTTAGTACTTTAATTTATTTTTCAGAAACTATTTATTATTTATATAAATTAAAAGGGAAAACTAGCTATTTAAATAACACCCCCTTTTGTATTTCAATTATAACCCAAATCGGACCCCAATTCCCCAGCCCAATTTTGATTTAAACCCGACCCTAACCCGATTTTAACCCAAGCCCAAACTGGATCCCCACCAACCCCACTCAATCTGGACCGTTGATCATTTAGATCAACAGTCCCCATTCCACCTTCCTAAAATAAACCTACATGACCCCCCTAACCTAATTCATTTCCACCAACCCGCCACCCTTGAATCTCCTCCCTCTCCAACTCTCTCTGCAACCTTACCTAAACCCTATCCGCCGCCACCCAAACTAACCCTAATCCCCTCCGATTCTCACTCAATCCATGGACTCCCATGGCTGTTTGAGACGTATACTGGTCTCTTATATCTACTGGTTTCCTGTTTTCGTGATTTCATGGAAATATCTCGAAGATATCTAGTCTAGACCTTGCTCAACTTCTATCCATGGTCCTTTTTCTGGCCATCCATGGCCGGTTGAGCCAGATCCATGGCTTTTTCGTCTAGATCGGTAACTTTTGAAGTCTTTTCAACTTTTCTGGTTCTCTGAAACCCTAGCTTTAAGAGCTTTCTGATTTTCTTTCAGATCTGTCTTAGATCTGTGCATGCTATGAACCTCTTGCTGCTTTTTCAAAAGTTCTTCTCCAATTTTCAATGTTATCATATGATTTTACTATGTTTAAACTGTTTGTTTATGTCTTCTTCTACCTGGTTCATCGTGTTGAAAACCCTAGGTATTTTTGGTTTTATCCGGGGTTCTGAAATTGTCTTTGTTTATTGTGTATGTATACTTGCTTCGATGATTAGATCCCTTTTCTTTGTTTGTCTTGAATGGCTCTGAGTTCTCACTATTTTTTAATTCAAAAACCTAATTTCTTAGATGTTTTTCTTCACTTATTACTATGAGTTTAAAGGTTTTCTTTACTTGTTTCTGACCTTTTTTACCTGTTAGTTTGGTTTTCCACTCTAGTTCTACGTGTTAGCCATGACTACTTGACTTTGTTGACTACCATGCTTCGAGTAGTCCTTAAGCCTACTCATGTCACCTTTGAATGATTGTGGTTGCTTCTTTTTGTCAATATTTTTGGCCCTGCATGTCTGATACGCATGTTCATTCTTTTTTATTTATATGTCGAAGTGCAAAATAATGACTCCTTCTTGATTGATCTTGACTTCCTTAAGTTATGGTATGATTGCAAGGTTTTCTTTTAAACCCATAAGTTTACTCGTTTGGTTAAGTTAATTGATTCCCTTCATTTATTTGTTGTGATGTTTCACCCCTGCTGAATCCTTTCCCCAAATTAAATATATTTTGTATCTAGACTTGATGATATACTCTATACTTTTACTATCCCTTATATGGTAAAGAATCAATCTTTCTCAAATTGATTTCCTTTCCTTAATTATCCCTGTTAGCATTTGTTTGAGCAGTAATTCCTTGATTAAAGGGAAGTACTTGTATTAATATGATTCCGATTGTGATTATTTCCATATTTGTGTTAAACCTTTACTTGTTACCTTATTTTCCACTTATTTTTCAAAGCTATAAATACCCTACCCCCTCTTCTCTAAAGGCGAACAATTTAGTTCAGAACACACACTTACACACTCAAATTCTCTCTCTTTCTCTACTACTACTTGTGCTACTACTTTGTCTAGCCGGCTGAATGCCAAGGCTAGATTGAGGAGCTCTGATTGCTTTACCTTTTTTTGCACTTTGCTTCTTCAACTGGTATGTTCTTAGTTAAATTCTAAAACTCAACTCTATGTGTTCCTTAGTTTGTCAATCCTTGTTTCTTTCAGCACTAACTTAATGACTCATGCTGTTAAATTGTACTTCTTGTTTACTGCTTTACTCCGCATGCTTAAAATTCTGCCTCCTTGGTTCATTTATAATCAACATGTTTACGTGTTCCTGTTTATGTCCTTCAACTAGCATGTCTTCTAATGTACTTGTTTGGGTCATCTATGTCCCCAACCCCTACTTCCCTGTTTGTTACTGCTGAAGCTGTACTACTCTTTGAACTTATTATGTATGTGTTGATTGTTGCTCATATCCCCTATTCCTATCAAAACTGTTTTTCCCTAAGCAACTCTTTTGTTGCTGTTGCAAATTTATTTCAAACCAAATCATTTTCAAAACTATTTTCCAACTCAACTCTCTTAAATCTATGACAAGCACTCTCATATGCACTCTTAGATCGTTAGGTTCTACCCCACTTGTGTGAGTCCTTCTTTGGGACCCTTGAGCTCCCTCTGAACCTAGACACATAAGAGATGGCCCTTCCATACTGCACTTACTCTTGGTTATGCAATCTGGGTGCGAGCACTACCCGGGATCCCTTGAGGTTCTTAGAGAACTCTGACAAACCCGGATATGAGAAAGGCTATGGAAAAATATTGGCATTTGAGGCGGTTTATTACATAACTCAGAGAGGAAGTCAGAATCATGCTTCATATAGTTGTATCTACTTATTTTTTTTATTTCTATGTAACTCTATCACATGATCTGTAATAATTTGTAAACAAGTATTGGGGTGGCTAGTGAAAAGGGATGGGAAATATGCATGATATAATTTGTTAAGGGTAGAAAACATGTCATTAGGTTTATATTCCTATTTGTGCAATAGAAACCATGTTTAGGATTCATGCATGCATTAGAAATCCTGCCCTTACACCTCACGTTTATTGTTTTAGCATGTTCACCTTTACAACATCATGTTTTAAAATCTGCTAATAATTAGCACTTTACTGCATACCTTCCATATGCACTTAGAAATCCTGCTCTAGGAATTCTGCATTCTTGCCATATGCACTTAGAAATCATGCTCTTAGGAATTCTGCATTTTAGATACCATGTTTTAGGATCTTATTTGCACTTACACTTAGTATAAATTAGTGATTATAAAAGAGGTAAAAACAGCTTTACACTTGATTATCCCGTTTGAAATAACTGGTAATAATCTCTGCATTCCACTAGAACAACATGCTCTTAGGGTAAAAAGAAAAATAAGCTCCAAACTGTCTTAACAATTCTGAATAACTGATGCATCTTGCTTTACGCCTAGGCAAGCCTTAGGTAATAACTTAAATAAAACTGGAACTTCCTTTGTCTAATTATCAATTGTTAAAATCAGTAGGCAAACCTGATTCAAACTTCTTGTCTGAGTCATGTAATAAATCTGGTTCTGATGTTACCACTTAAACACCCTACTTTAGGATTTTAAATTCAGACCTTAACTGTGTATAAGTCATGCTGTCCGTGTGCATTATTTGTGAAGGTATAACTGAGCCTTCTTCTTGTTTTCTGTGTTTCCCCCCTGAAATACAGTCCTACTTGTTTTGTACGTCGCCTTAGTATTTTGCCTTTAAGCCTGAGGGTCTTCCTAGAACCTCTTTATAAGATAAGAGTCCTAAATTCCTCTGAGACTGATAGGAAAGGACGTGTAACAGCATGCAAAAAGAGTCGAGACAAATATGCATTTTAATTACCTTCACGAGGCGGGAATGGGTAGATAAGGATATGATGATCGGTGCGCTAATACCACGTGTATCCACTCTTTTGTGGAGTCTCATACCATGTATTGCATTGATGTGATCCATATTACAAACAAACCTAAGACACCCCCTTTATATCGCTAAGCTTGCTTAGATTGTAATTCTTTTAAAAATTCCCCTTTTTCACTAATTGATTTCAAAGACTTGTCTATTGAAATCCCCTATTATTTGAGCCCTGCTTGCTAATTGCACAAATTCACAAAATTGTCTGGCCGGGAACCACACTAGTGGATCCTGAGGGGTGCCTAACACCTTCCTCTTAGGATAATTACAAGCCCTTACCCTATCTCTGGTTATCAAACATAGTTAGAAATAAACTATGTAGGTACCCTAACGCACCTTAAAATCATTAGGCGGCGACTCTTCAAAATTTCAAACCCCGTTCCCAAAAGGAATGTGTTGTCCCATACCCAAATGACATGAACCCCGATTTCTGCGGAAGGGGAAAAAGGGGGGTACGACAACATGGCGAATCTGTTGGGGATTTTTAGGATTTTGCCATTGCAGATTGTTCTTGTGAATTTGTACCCCCTTATGTGCAATTACTTGTTTAATTTCTTTAAGCATTTAATTTCTTCTTCAAAAGCAAAACTGACACATCTTTTTGTTTCCTTCCTTTAACTGCTTTAAATTATGAAACTGTTGTATTTTTCTCTTTCTTAACGTGCAAATACATTACAACATGCTTTTAATTATTGCATAATCATGCTCAATATCACACTCCACTCGTGCCAAACAAATACTATAGCAATGCTTGATGAGTGATTGCACTCTTCCTATATCATTACCCCCCTAAATTCGGGAAGGCATATTTATGGTAAAACTAGTCAAACAGCGGTGCAGTCGACAGTTTCGTGCCTTCTCCCTTGAGTTGTCTGCCCAAGGGTACCAGTCTAAAACCCCATACAAACCTTACTCTGTTAAATTGTGCATGCATCATAGTTAAACCTAGCTGGGTCAGTTATGCTATCCACATAATGATCCTTTAAGATAGCCTTGTCCAAAGTCCACTGGGTTTCCCTATACCCAAACGAACATCATCACGTTCTGTGCGTTTATTTGGAGAACTAAATGCTTCATGCTAATTATTGGTAATAAATAGTCGAGTCTGGTGGGGGTAAGGACCTAACCGTATTTGTCTTGCATAAATATGAGGCACGAAGTCCCCAGAGTCGGTATGGTCACCAACATCAACCCAAGATTGCTAAGTTGGTGGAGATATTACATTCTAGTGACCAAACCCTCGTCAAAAAATATCTGGGCAATCTATTGTCCCTTTTGGAGGTCCAACCTAACAACATGATCATAGAAGCTGCTACATTATTTTGGGATTGTGTAAGGGCCCTGTTTCGCTTTGGGGACATCGAAATGGCACCTTTGATAGAGGAGATAAGAGGACTGGCTGGTCTAATGTGGGAAACTCCAGGTTTGATAATGCTTGAGAACCGCAAAGGCAGAGTTTTCCTTAAAATGATGGGTTTGAAGAAGAATACAGAATTTACGTGCCTGAAGGAATCATACATCCCTTTTGACTACCTGTATGAAAGATATGGTTACAGCAAATAATAATGTACCTACCCTGACGAGTTTGCCATCACGTCCGTGGGACACATCCATCGTAGGGTGTTCATCTTCATGTTTTTCTTCCTGGGTCTGATCGTGTTTCTGATGAAGAAAGGGAGAATCCATACTAGGTTGGTTGTGGTAACCAAAACCCTAATGAAGGGGATTGGTGGGCAGACATTCAGCATTGTTCCCATGATCATCGCAGACATATACCGAGCCTTAGAGAAGTGTCAACGAGGAGAAAAACACTTCGAAGGCTGCAATCTACTACTTCAACTCTGGCTCATGGAACATCTCCAAAAGGGCGAATACCAACAAGAAATTCAGCGAAAGGCCTGAGATGATCACATCGCTTTCCACCATCCAAAGCAAATGATTTACATCCCTGACATGTTCGCTCAGCCTGAGAATGCCAAAGGATGGGTTGAGCTCTTTGATAATCTAACTGAAGAACAGGTTCAATGGATGTTCGAGTAGTTTCCGACAGAAGAGTTCATCGCTCGATCAAGAGATGCACCTTTCCTGATCCTGATTGGTCTAAGAGGAACCTACCCTTACATCCCTCTTCGAGTTATAAGGCAAGCTGGTAGAAAGCATGTTATACCCAAGGTCGACAAGATTAGCCATTTCAGAGCTGACTTCCAAAATGATGATAGTCCCTATAAGTGTCAAGCCCAGCATATGTGGCACTGCATGATCGTAATAGGAAAAGACACCATCGAGCCAGGCAGATATCATGCTGGTTGTGCTCATTTCTATTCAGGTTGGTTGGAAGCCAATCATGATGGTCTGGGCCTGCCAGGGTTTGTTCGAGGTCACAGAATTATAAATGAAAAGGCCGAGGCTCAAGTCAAGTACAACCAGCTGCGCAAGAGGATCCGTGATTCTGAGAGCGAATGCCGCGAGATACAAGAGTCCAACTAGAAACTGATTGAGGAATGGAAGGACATGGTTGTTAGTGCCAACAAAAGGCTAGGATAATTGGAGAGAAAATTTCTCAAAAGGGTCGAAGATTGTCAAAATGCTGAAGGGACCGAAGGCAGACATCTTGCCAGAGCATACTTACTACTGGGGCTTCGCGAGTTGGGGAAGCTATTTCACGGGGCCAAGGATGCCAAATCTGGGGAAGATCCTTCTGGGACCAAGTAGATAGGAGTTTATCTTTCTCGTTTTATGAATGTAATAAGGCCAATGGCCATTATTGACTTTTATTTTTTGCTTATTTAGTTTTGTTTTGGGATTCATCTATTTTTATCAATAAAATGAGGCATTTAGCATTCTAAGTTCTCCAAATCAATTTGTCGCTAGGCATACCTCGGGAACAAAAGAGGTTCCCAAAGTAGGACATGCTTTACATTCTCACGCTATGTCTTTAAATACCGCAATACTTTTTTTAATCCTCACTGACTTGATTACCTTTTGTTTTTATTTTGGTTTCTTTTATTATTCCCCCCGAAAAGTTTAGTTCATGAACTCTTGCATCATCATCTTATTTCACAAGATCCAAGGGCCTTTCACCCACTCCTCCTCTTAGTCCCATTAAAGGTAAGAACAAAGGCAAGATGGAAGATTTGAACAACATCAAGAAGCAGAACCCAGCTGAATGGGTTGAGTCCACTGATAGCCAGGGTATTCGGGTTCCTAACGAGAATATGTCACAACTTGAACAAAAGCTATTGAAATTTCAAGAAGAGCTCGATCAGGTTTGGAATCTGGCAAGCCTATCATTTTCCCTCAGCACCCTGGATGTCAACTTCCCCAAAACTCAAAACCCTTCACTTCCTCAAAATATCCCAAAACAACAGAATCATCCCACTCATCACCATCATGTTGCTCCACCAAAGAACCAATGTAACACCTGCCATACCCCAAACAACACTCCTCTACTCATCCCAGAACCTTAGAACTCCACAAACGACCATTTCCACACCCATACACCAGGCCACCATAACACTCACATCTACGGAGAGACCATGCCACACTCCACCCAACCTATCTCGGGCACACCTGAGACTGATGAAAAGGATCTGCTTATCAGGAACTTGGCCGAAGAGCTTAAGAAATTGATCAGTCGGATTTAGTTTGTCGAAGGGAGTAAAGGAATCGAGGGGCTGAACTATGAGAATCTTTGCGTACAACCTGATGTCGAACTGCCTGAGGGGTACAAACCTCCTAAGTTCGAAATGTTTGATGGTATGGGTGATCCAAGGGTCCATCTGAGGACATATTGCGATAAGATAGTTGGAGTATGGAAGGATGAAAGGATCCGCATGAAGTTGTTAATGAGGAATTTGAAAGGAGATGAATTGTCTTGGTACATCAGCCAGGATCCCAAGAAGTGGTCAAGCAGGGTAGGCATGGCATATGACTTTATGGACCGATTCAGGTTTAACACAGAGAATGCACCAGACGTGTTGTCTATATCCAAAATTTGAAGAAGAAGCCCACAGAGACATTTCGCGAGTATGCCACTCGCTGGAGGTCCGAAGCTGCTAAGGTTAGACCTGCCTCAGAAGATGAGCAAATGAACAAGTTCTTTGTTCGAGCTTAGGACCCGTAGTACTATGAACGACTGATGATGATTGAGAACCACAAGTTCTCCGACATTATCAAATTAGGTGAAAGAATTGAAGAAGGTATCAAAAGCAGTATGGTTAAAAACTTCAAGGCCTTGCAAGCTACAAATAAGGCTCTACAGTCCGGTGTTGTGTCTAAGAAAAGGGACGTAGAGGCTGTGATAGTTGCACATAGGACCAAATCTCCCCTCAAATACCAAACTTACCCAACACCTCCACTCACATACCAGTCAACCCCAAATTACCAAGCACCCTCACCTTCATACCAAGCTCCGTCACCAACTTATCAATCATCTCCACCCCCTACATATCAAACTACTTCCCCCAGATATTCCCAACCTGCTCCTGTCTACCAAACTTATAACGCATGACCATCCCACTATCAATCACCCCCTACACACCAAAACTTCCTTAGACCTGGATCCAATTTGATCGCAGACCTCCAAAACAATATACCACCATCGCTGAACCCATCAACCAGCTATATGAAATACTCAAATCTACTGATTCTGTCACCCCCATCCCTGCTGCAACCTCTGAGAACCCTTCATAGTAGATTAAACCAAACAAATCCTATGCATACCACTCTGGCATGAAAGGGCACACCATCAATGAATGCCGCTCCTTGAAAGATAACATACAGTCCTTAATTGATAACAAGATTATTGTGGCAAAGGAGCCCACTCCAAACGTCCATAACAACCCTCTACCAGACCATAAGGTTGAGGTATCCACATGATTGAAGTAGAAGATGGCTGGGATCCCAAGGGATCAATCGGGTTGATCGGGGAAGGTGATGACCCAAAGAAACCAACAATTACTCTCAATCCAATCATAGTCCAGATCCTACCGCCTGAGGACGTTGAGGTGAATATGTCCGTACCACTCGTGTTTGAAGCAGCACCATCTGCAAAGACACAGGTACCAATTGAGGTTGAATTTGTTTCTCCGTCAAATGCACCCACACCATTTAAGTTTGCAGTTTTGCCACCCAAGGCACATGTTCCACTCGAAGTAAGGATAGTCGCGCCGATCCCAGTGGCGATGTCAACCTTGACACATATTCCATACAAATGTCATACCCTGGGACTATACAGCCAAGGCAAGAAGGAAAGGCAAGTTCACATTTGAAGAAACTATCATTGCGCAAGGTATGACAAGAACTGGTAGAGTCTATACCCTTGAACACCTAGCTGAAACAAGCAAGCAGGCCTCCAATCGGCCGCCCCTCATTGAGACAGGTCCGGATGACCTTTGGAGAAAAATACAGGCCAAGGAATATTCGGTCATCGACTAGTTAAACAAGACGCCAACATAAATACACATTCTCTCTTTGCTGCAAATTTCTAAAACACACAAGAATGCTCTGTTAAAGGTGCTGAATGAAGCGTACGTACTGAGTAACATCACTAGCGGGGAAGTGGCTAATATGGTAGGAGAAGTTCTAGAAAGCCATAAGATCCCCTTTCATGAGGACGAGCTACCACCTGAAGGGCTGGGGCACAACAAGGCACTACATATCACCGTGCAATGTGAAGATTATTTCATCACCAAAATCTTAATCGATGGAGGTTCCAGTCTTAGCATTTGTCCACTGGTAACACTGAAAAAGTTGGGTAATTGGCTGCATGAGATAAATGATGGAGCAATCAATGTGAAAGCCTTCGACGGTTCTTAGAGGTCCACCATTGGTGAGATTAGTCTATGTTTGCAGATGGGACCAACCTGGTTCGAGGTCGATTTCCAGGTGATAGATGTACCAGGATCTTACAAATTGGGATGGCCATGGATTCATGTTGTTGGGGCCGTAGCATCAACACTGCACCAGGCAGCAAAATTTGAATGGAATCACCAGGAAGTGATCATTTACGGTGACAGTTGCAACCCTATATACAGTTGCCAAACCATTCCGGCGATTGAGGGAAGAAGGCAACTAGGTGGAGAAACTTACCACCACATCGAACGGGTCAATGTTGTCAACAAAGACAAGTGGTGGGATAGAAAAATCAAGAGTATACTAAATTGGAGTGGGTACGAACCTGGCAAAGGGTTTGACAAAAACCTCCAAGGAATCTCTAAGCCCATAAAACTCAAGAAACATGGCACTACCTTCGGTCTGGGATATGATTACACCTGGGAAGAATGCAATAACTAGTCGCCACCATGGAGCGGTCCTTACTACCCACTAGAGCAGCCAATACCGCATCTAGAGCAAACTTTCCAACAAGCCAATATTATTTATGGGTCAGATGAAGAAGAAGCACTTGCAGTGGTGAAGAACCTGTTTCTGGAGGATAATGATATGGACTGTTGTGTTATTCTCGAGGAGGAGGGGAAGGAAGGCCCTTCCATACAGGCAGTGAGCAGAGGTGCACATCTCAAAAATTGGACCATCAAGACAACCAATGTCGGACGAGCTTCGGGGTAGCAAGGCTAAAACAAGCATTACTCACTATTTTATTTATAAATTATTTTCTTTTTGCTTTTTTAACTCCCGCAATAAAATCTTGAATGTTCTTATGAATTAATATTTATTGCTATTGTTTTCTCTCCTTACTTTACCAATAAAGCATTACTATTACTTATCTTGATGAACCAATGACTGTGACTTGCAATGGGACAACACAACAAATGGATATTGATTCAGAGGAAGATGACATACCTGACGAGATTGGCAAAGAAGTTGAGAACTTTGAGAACAGACCTAAGTCCAACCTGGACGAGACCGAAGTTGTCAACCTGGGAGATGTAGAAAACTTCAAGGAAACACAAATCAGCATTCACCTATTGCCATCAAAGTAGAAAGAATTCACAGAATTTCTAAAGGAGTATGAGGACATATTTGCCTGGTCGTATAATGCCATGATTGGTCTAAGTACATCTATTGTGGCTCACATGCTGCCAACCGATCCAATATGTCCACCGGTAAAGCAAAAGATCAAAAAGTTTAAGCCTGAAATGAGCTTAAAAATTAAAGAAGAAGTCAACAAACAGATCAAAGCTAAGGTTCTCAGTGCAGTGGATTACCCGACATGGTTAGCCAACATTGTGCCAGTGCCAAAGAAGGATGGGAATGTCAGATCTGTATTGACTACCGGGATCTCAATCGGGCCAGTCCGAGAGACGACTTATCTTTGCCAAATATACACATCCTGATTGACAATTGTACCAAGTATGAGTTACAATCATTAGTGGATTGCTTTGCTGGTTATTATTAGATCTGGATGGATGAGGAAGATGCTGAGAAAACAACTTTCATTACGCCGTGAGGAGTGTACTGTTACAAGATGATGTCGTTCGGCCTAAAGAATGTAGGGGCCACCTACATGAGGGCCATGACTAGCATCTTTCATGATATGATATACAAGGAGATAGATGTATATGTGGATGATGTTATCATCAAATCCAAGAAGGCCACTAATCACATGGAAGATATGAGGAAGTTCTTCAATAGACTGTGGAGATACAACCAGAAACTAAACCCCACAAAATGCACATTTGGGGTTCCTGCTGGGAAATTACTTGGGTTTATTATGAGCTGCCGAGGAATAAAACTGGATCCATCGAAAGTCAAAGCCATTCAAGAACTACCACCGCTAAAGAAGGATGTCATGAGTTTCTTGGGAAGACATAGCTATATTAGCCGGTTCATAGCACAATCTACAATTATCTGTGAGACAATATTTAAGATGTCGAAGAAGGACGCCGCTACCAAATGGACTGATGACTGCCAAAAAGGCCTTCGACAGAATCAAGGAGTACTTGTCAACACCACCATTCTTAGTCCCGCCTGAGCCGGGTAGGCGTTTACTAATATACCTTGCAATGTTGGAGCTTTCGACTATGTTCTGGGGTAACATGATGAAACGGGGAGGAAGGAACAAGCCATTTATTATCTCAGTAAGGAGTTCACCCCATACGAGGCCTGATATTCTCTATTGGAATGCAACTGTTGTGCTTTGACTTGGGTAGCTCAGAAGCTGAGACATTACTTCTGTGCCTATACTGCATATCTTATATCGAGGATGGATCCTTTGAAGTACATCTTTCAGAAGCCCATGCCCACTGGCAAGCTATCCAAGTGGCAAATCCTATTGAGTGAGTTCGACATTGTTTACATAACTTAGAAAGCAGTAAAGGGACAGGCATTGATAGACCACCTTGCTGAAAACCCCGTGGATGGAGGATACGAACCCCTAAAAATATATTTTCCTGATGAAGAGGTATCATTCATAGGAGAAGACATTGCAAAATCCTATGACGATTGGAGAATGTTCTTTGATGAAGCAGCAAACTTCAAAGGAGTTGGCATAGGAGCAGTCCTAGTATAAGAAAACGGTCAGCATTATTCGGTGTCTGCCAAACTCTAGTTCCCCTGCACCAACAATATGGCCGAGTACGAAGCCTGCATCTTAGGACTCAAAATGACCATTAACATGAACATTGAAGAGCTGCTAGTGATTAGAGATTCAAACTTACTTATATATCAGGTACGAGAAGAATGGGCAACCAAGAACTCCAAGATACTACTATATCTGCATCATGTACAGGAATTAAGAAAGAGGTTCTCGAAGACGGAATTCCAGCATGTCCCTAGAATCCAGAATGAGTTCGTTGATGCATTGGTTACCCTTTCATCTATGATACAACATCTAGACAAGAATTTCATTGATCCCATTCTAATGAAAATCCATGATCAGCCAGCTTACTGTGCCTATGTTGAAGAGGAAGTAGACGGAAAGCCTTGGTTTCAGGATATCAAGGAATATTTAGCTAGAGTAAAGTACCCAAAACTTGCAAATCCTGTTCTGAAATGCACACATTGGAGATTGTCCATCAACTTCTTTCATAGTGGAGGAATCATGTAAAGGAGGACTCCTGATTTGGGACTGTTAAGATGTGTTGACGCAAAGGAAGCATCCAAGCTACTAGAGGAAATTCATGCTGGGACCTGCGGTCCACATATGAACGGTTTTGTCTTAGCGAAAAAAATACTCCGGGCTGGTTAATTTTGGATGACTATAGAGACAGACTGCATCCAGTAAGTCCGGAAATGCCACCGCTATTAGATACATGCAGGCATGATAAAGGTACCTCCGAGCGAGTATCACACAACAAGCTCACCGTGGTCGTTCGTCGCCTGGGGAATGGATGTTATTGGACCAATTAAGCCTGCTGCTTCCAGCGGACACAACTTTATCCTAGTAGCCATAGACTATTTCACCAAATGGGTCAAAGAAGTGTCTTATAGAGTAGTGACTAAGAAAGTCGTGGTAGACTTTGTCCGCGACCGCATTGTTTGTCGATTCGGTATTTTAGAGTCAATCATTACTGATAATGGCTCCAATCTCAACAGTGACTTGATGAAAGCTATGTGCGAAACTTCCAAGATCAAACACAAGAATTCTACAGCCTACAGGCCCCAGATGAACGGAGCTGTGGAGGCCGCCAACAAGTCAAGAAGATATTGAGGAAAATGATAGAGAGGCATAAACAGTGGCACGAGAAGTTATCATTTGCTCTACTGGGGTATCGCACCACAGTCCGCACATCAACTGGGGCAGCCCCCTATATGCTGGTTTACGGTACAAAGGCTGTAATTCCCGCTGAGGTATAAATTCCTTCCCTAAGGATCATATAAGAAGCTGAGCTCGACGACGCATAATGGATGAAAAGTCGCTATGAACAACTAGCCCTTATAGATGAATCAATGACAGAACAGAATGTCCACAGCCTTCAACAAAAGAGTCAAACCAAGACAGTTCGCACCAGGGCAGCTGGTGTTAAAGAAAAATTTTCTGCATCAAGATGAAGCCAAAGGGAAGTTCTCTCCCAGCTGGTAGGGTCCATACATGGTTCACCGTGTTTTGATAGCAGGAGCCCTCATACTTGCAGAAATGGATAGAGAAGTCTGGCCAATACCGATTAATTCAGATGCAGTCAAGCGTTACTATGTGTAATATTTATGCTTTCCTTATATGATGTCAATTGAACTACCCCTGACCTCATTCCCATTTAAGAGGGGATACATAGGCAGCTTTATGGGTTCGGTCACGACTCAATAAAATTTTTATTTCCCCCCGCAATTGGAAACTGGGGCAAAATTTTGAGGAGGACCCTCAAAATTCCAAAGTAATTTCAGTCGATCGCCGCACGAGCAACAGTTTAAAGTGTCAACCCCATCAAACTGGTGCAGAATTTTGAGGGGACCCTCAAACTTTCGTAGCTAGAAAGGTTGCAATGTCCCGAGCCACGTCACAGTCATCGGTTCATCTAAAACATTATTTTTAATTATACATTTACGCCATACTTTGATAAAATGATGCATGATTCTTATTGAACTGCTTTGTTTAGCAACCCTACCCCAATAATACAGATGGTATCACTGGATCAAAGCTGAACGAGTCGAGCAAATCCAGTAGAGATACGAACTAACCTCTCACTTTTTACAAAACTCACAATTTTTCTTTGGATGCAGGCACTAGGATTGCAAAATCATTGAATATACTATACGCCCATGAGACAAACATTGTTCGAAATACGACTCTCAGAACTGTTGTACTTGCAAGCACTTGCTATCAGCATACACCAAGTGATGTCCTGTATGTCACAATGCTCCCAGTAATCATAATACCGCAATCTGCTATCAGCTAAGAAAACTCTACTACCATTGGTTATTTTATTCTTGCATAAGGCTACCATTCTGCCTTCCGAGACTAAACACTGTCTCCATCTGTATTTGCATTGCATAAGGCTACTATTCAGCCTTCCAATTTGCATAAGGTTACTATTCTGCCTTCCGATCTTGCATAAGGCTACCATTCTGCCTTCTGAGACTAAACGATGTCTCCATCTGCATTTGCATTGCATAAGGCTACTAATCTGCCTTCCAATATGCATAAGGCTACCATTCTGCCTTCCAAGGTTACGTTCTACCTCCATCTACATCTGCATTGCATAAGGCTACTATTCTTCCTTCCAATCTGCATAAGGATACTATTCTGCCTTCCAATCTGCATTAGGCTACCATTCTGCCTTCCGAGACTAAACGTTGTCTCCATCTGCATTTTCATTGCATAAGGCTACTATTCTGCCTTCTAATCTTCATAAGGCTACCATTCTGCCTTCCGAGGTTAAGTTATACCTCCACTTGCATTCGCATCATTGCATAAGGCTATCATTCTGCCTTTCATAGCTAAGCTTGGCCTCCAATTTTCTTTAAAACTAAGCACTATCCCAAGCACTATTTATCTCGCTTCTTTTATGGGCTAAGCTCTGCCCTTCAATTCGCAAGAGTAAGCTATGTCTTGTCCATATCATACTACTGCATCGTTTATGGGCTAAAATATCGCCAACTCATCCAAAGGCGTCATCGTTCGGAGGCACCATCTTTATAGCCCGAGAACACCATGTCATGGCCTGAGGATCTCTTTCAATCTTTTGCATATTATTATTCAAAGGCATCATGGTTCGGAGGCACCATCCTCATAGCCCGAGAACATCATTTCCTAGCATGCAAATCTTTTATCATACGCTTCATGGCCCAGGACATCATGGTCTAAGGACGTCATCTTCATCGTCCAAGACAACATTCATAGTCCAACGGGAATTTGCATCATGTTTAGTTTACGCACAATATATGCTTGTATTACTTATTTGTAGGTAAACCGGTGAGCAACATCTACCTCCCAGCAGGAGCGATCCTGCTCCAGTGCCTGCAACCATTCACTCACCCAGCCCTAGATACTGCGTTCGTTTTTGGAAGGTCTTCATCGGTATACTCCGCCGATGGATCCTGAACTACATACAACCTGATTCCTATAAAACCAAGGATATGTAGGAAACTCAAAAGCCAGGGTGCGACCTAAATCTTCTTCAAACCGTTTCACTCGGTCAAAATTGGCCATCATTTCTTTACCCGAAAACTCTTTCATTCTTCCCGGGTAAAGAGGGGCAGCTGTTGATACCCAGGTTTTCCTTATATATTTTCAATATGCAAAATACCTTCAAACTATGAGCATGTCCAAGTATTTTATTATTTTTCCATAGTTTTTAGAGGTTTAAATTAATTTATTTTCTCCCTTTTTATCCATAAAATCCCAATAATTATTTCCAATTTTATTGTTTTAATAATTCTTCTATTGTATTTCTATATTTATGCCAAAATGTGGCTAAATAAATTTTTACATATTTTTACAATTTACTTTAGTATTTTAAAAGCTAAATTGCACATAATTGCAATATTAGCCCTTTTAAGGTTTAATTAGGTTTTATATTCATAAAATTGGGTCCTGTACTTTTAAATTGTTAATTATGTATTATAAATTATTTTAGTACTTTAATTGATTATTCAGAAACTATTTACTATTTTTATAAATTAAAAGGGAAAATTGGCTATTTAAATAACAGCCCCTTTTTTATTTCAATTATAACCCAAATCGGACCCCAATTCCCCAGCCCAATTGTGAGTTAAACCTGACCCTAACCTGATTTTAACCCAAGCCCAAACCAGATCCCCACCAACCCCACTCAATCTGGACCGTTGATCATTCAGATCAACGGTCCCCATTCCACTTGTCTAAAATAAACCTAAACGACCCCCTAACCTAATTCATTTCCACCAACCTACCGCCCTTGAATCTCTTCCCTCTCCAACTCTCTCTACAACCTCACCCAAACCCTAGTCGCCGCCACCCAAACTAACCTTAATCGTCTCCGATTCTCACTCAATCCATGGACTCCCATGGCTATTTGAGACGTATACCGGTCTCCTATGTCTACTGGATGCCTATTTTCGTGATTTCATGGAAGGATATAGAAGAGATCTAGTCCAAACCTTGCTCAACTTCTATCCATGGTCCTTTTTCCGGCCATTCATGGCTGTTCGAGTCAGATCCGTGGCTTTTTCGGCTAGATCGGTAACTTTTCGAAGTCTTTTCAATTTTTTGGGTTCTGTGAAACCCTATCTATAAGACTCGACTTTTATTTTTTCTTTTTATATTTCTTTTCTCGTTTTTTTATTGATTTACATGAGTAAACCATCCATGTCTTTCTTGTTCCACTAGCTAGGTGATAATTTGAAAATGTAGCTTCGATCTTTATGAAACAACGAGGCAATAGAGAAAGAGGCCTAACCACAGAATGAAAGACTTTAGATTTGCTAGCTCGCTAAGAACAATCAGAATACAAGGATGCAAGGACGGGAGTGCCCAACTAGGCATGATCGCAGACAGAAGCAGGAAAGCCAGATCGGACTGACCGGTTGGAACGATTACGAAAGTTTCCGACAGTTAGACCGTTTGAGAGCCTTGCAAGACTTTCGATAGTTAAGAGCTTTTTGATTTTCTTTCAGATCTGTCTTAGATTTGTGCATGTTATGAACCTCTTGGTGTTTTCTCAAAAGTTTTTCGATTTCTTTCAAAGCGACTCTTCGTCTTCAAAGATTAGGGTTTTCTTAACCTCTTTTTATAAGACTTCTTCTCTGATTTTCAATGTTATCTTATGATTTTACTATGTTTAAACTGTTTGTTTATGTCTTCTTCTACCTGGTTCATCGTGTTCAAAACCCTAGGTATTTTTGGTTTTATCCGAGGTTCTGAAACAGTCTTTGTTTATTTTGTATGTATACCTACTTCGATGATTAGATCCCTTTTCTTTGTTTGTCTTGAATGATTCTGAGTTCTCACCACTTTTTAATTCAAAACCCTAATTTCTTAGAAGTTTTTCTTCACTTATTACTGGAGTTTGAAGGCTTTCTTTACTTGTTTCTAACCTTCTTTACCTTTTAGTTTGGTTTTCTACTCTAGTTATACGTGTTAGCCATGACTACTTGACTTTGTTGACTACCATGCTTTGAGTAGTCCTTAGCCTACTCATGTCACCTTTGAATGATTGTGTTCATCTAGTTTGCTTCTTTTTGCCAATAGTGCAGAATCATGACTCCTTCTTGATTGTTCTTAACTTCCTTATGTTATGGTTTGATTGCAAGGTTTTCTTATAAACTTATAAGTTTACTCATTTGTTTAAGTTAATTGATTCCCTTCCTTTATTTGTTGTGATGTTTCACCCCTGCTGAATCCTTTCTCCAAATTAAATATATTTTGTACCTAGACTCGATTATTGTCAAGCCCCGAACTTGGGGAGGCGTGGCTGGCACCCGGTACCGTAGTGGCCCGAGTGAACCACTCTGTAACTCATTCATTCCTTTTGTAACCATTATGGGCCAACATGGCTACAACTCGGAATGTAAAACTGTAAGTGAAAAACACTGTTTCGCCAAACCATTTTTAAACATGAATACATATGGGCCGGCAAGGCCTCTCACATACTGTACAAAATAAACATTTGTCTAAAAAGCCTCTAAGATTATTCAACATCGAATAGGATAGGGTACTGGCCTACCCATATGTCTGTAGAAAACCTCTGACCTTGTCTATTGTGAGGGTTCGTCATCTTATTATCTATACATGTAAATATGAATAGTTATGTAAACCATGAAATATTTATAATGTCATGCATATGCATATAAATGTCATGCAATTCATAGGTCTGTACGTACATAACATCATCAAGCCTCTAAGGGCATCCTATCATATCATCTCGGCCACTATGGGCAAATCATCAACGTATAGCAACTGATCAGGTGGTGGTGCGTATATAACGCCATAACCTTTCTCATATCCCATATAAATCTATATACATATATACGCGTATATAACGCCATAACATCCTCACGCCTCTAAGGGCATCCCATCATATCATCTCGGCCGCTGTGGGCAAATCATCAATGTATACCAGCTGATCATGTGGTGGTGCATATATAACGCCATAACATTTCCCATATCCCATATACATATATATACATATATACGTGTATATAACGCCATTACATCATCACGCCTCTGAGGGCATCCCATCATATCATCTCGGTCACTGTGGGCAAATCATCAATGTATACCAGCTGATCAGGTGGTGGTGCGTATATAACGTCGTAACCTTTTCCCATATCCCATATACATATAATATACATATATATGTAATGCCTGAGACGTACACCAATAAAATATTTCAGAAGGTCATAATAAGCATTCTCTTCTATTGTTTTTTTTGTAAATATTTTCAATCTAGCTATGCATTTTTCCGTGTTTTCCTACATCTTTATGTGTTTCCCATTATCCACCTTTATCCATATTTTTCAAACCACGTCTCATTATCTTGACACTTATGATTAAATAAGTTATTACAACTTAAACATTTAGAGACAATATGAAGACTTTGCAGCTTATTTCTTCTGTCTTGCGCTGCTGCTTAAAATATTCAGCAGTACTTACACCCAAACCAGTAACCATCCATGGTCGTGAGAGAGACAGGATCTTACGAGACAAACTTATTTTCAACCTCACAAGCAATATGCACATCTAATTAACTATAAAATAAAAACTAGAAGAGTGGTGAGGGGACACGATACTGAAGGTATGTAACATATTCCAAGGTTGATGGTAAGTCCAACAGACATGTACCTTCTGATAGAAAAAGAATAAGCATTTAAGCTTGTTAGATGCAAAATTGCATCTTATAAAGCTGATCGCTTTGACACTTCATTTTCCAGGACGGGATATTTTATATATGGTCTACCTATCTGCTATTGTTAAACATAACAATGCATCTTAATAAGCATTTTTGGAAGTTTACACTTCTAATAAAAAGAAAGTGAAATTTAGCAAAATAGAGGAACAAATCAGTATGACAAATATCCCACAGTGAAAATAACAAAAATATGTATAGTATTATGCAAGAACAACTAATATGACCATTATTAGAGCCAATGGAAATGGATTAAAGCTATAAACACTAGTTGATTAAACTGCAAGTTGATATTCCTCAATATAAAAAAGTAACTCTGCACAAACTTAGCTGATATTCAAGGATGCATAGCCTTAGAACATTATCTGAGAACCAACTTGAGTGAAGCTCATAATTCAGAACTGCACTTACACCATTTTCATTTTGGTCTTCTCTTAAAGAAAGAAAGTAGCACAAGCAAAACTTATGGTATAAAACCAAATAGCATTTTGAGTGGCAATGCATATGCCTCAGACGAATGTCTCACATGATTACACATACTACTTAAATTTGCCACATTTCACTCATAATATGAGTCAAAATTTTGGACAAGGTCTTGCTAACACGTGGAGAGGGGGATTTTTAATCATTATCCCAATTTATTAGTTAATTAGGTAATATGCCTCTACCCGATAATTAACCAATTATCCACATAATTAAGAATTATCTCAAATTACTTAAAATACTACTCATTTTTTGTCGCGCCCCTTTTTTCTCGCGAAATCGGGTTTATTACATTTGGAATGACAACTCGTTCCCTTTTTGTAGTTGGGTTTGAATAGAAGAGTCGCCACCTAATGATTTAAGTGCATTAGGATACTAAGAAAGGTTTGATTTGAACAAACAGAGATTGGGTAAGGACTTGAAATTATCCCAAGGGGAAGGTGTTAGGCACCCCCCAGGATCCACTAGTGTGGTTCCCGGACAGGCAATTATTGTGACTTTAGGGCAAATAACACATAGGCAAATAAAGGCTTCAAATAAGAGGGGGTTTTAACGTAATGGTTACAAATAACAAAAGTAAGAAAAAGGAACTAAAAGGAGTTGATTTTCTTAAAAGAAATGGTTTAAAAAGATTTAAAAGAAACAAAGAAAACAAGGGGAAAGGGGGGGGGAGGTCCTATGTTTATTAATAATATGGATCACCCCACACAATATCCGGTAATCACTCCTCAGTGAGGGGCTACACGTGATATTATTGCGTGGTCATCATATCCATATCTACCCTTTCCCACCCCGTTAAGGTATTAAAGCGCGGAATGGTCTCGTTTACTTATCGCATGCTATTACCCGCACCAATCCTATCAGTCTCGAAGGCACTTGAGACTACAAATCTTAGAGGGAGGAGGTATTGTGCTTATTTGTTGTTTCAAAAGGTAAAATACTAAGGCGACAAACAAAACACATATAGTAAGTTTGGGGAAGCATATAAACAAATAAAAGGGCTCAAACAGACCTCTTTTAAACTAAATAAAGCACATAATATAGCATGACTTGCATGTACTGTATAAGGTCTGATTAAAACTTAAAGGGTCAAGGCAGACTGATTTATTACATAGTTCAGATAAGAAGCCTGAATCAGGCCTGCCTGCTGGTTGTAGCGTATAAAATCTGATTCAGTTTATAAACTTTCACCCTATGGCTTGCCTAAGTTCCGGACGAAGACCTATAGGCATGATATCTACTAGTTCCAGAAACAATGAAGTAAACATGAATACATACTGATTTAAGAAAAATCATTTGTTATTAAAGAAAGGCGAGTTTTAGCAAAAGAGCATGCATCACTGTTACTGGTTTTAGACTTATAAGTGAGTGAAGCGATTCAGACTTGATTAATAGCTCCTATAGGCATGCTTTCTATGCGTTGCTGATTTTAAACTCCTTTTAACAGCCATGGTAAAATTTGGAAACCCTATAAACATGATTGCCTAATGAAGAACGTATATGCAAGATTCCGAAAGACCTATAGGCATGTCTTCTATATACATATATAGGATACAAATTTCCAGGTAATTATAGACATTGTATCTATATGAGAAATGTAGAATTTAGAAATAACCTATAGGCAAGATATCTATATGAGAGTGTAGAAATTCAGAAATAACCTATAGGCAGGATATCTACCCTTCACATAGTTATCCCTCCTTTTTCACTAGCCATCCCCAAGAGATTATTACAAAATTATTACAGCCCAGAAAAAGAAAATACATCAGAATTTAAAAGGTACAACCAAGGAGATCCTGATTCAGACTTCCTGTTTGAAATATGAAGTAAACCAACTCCAAAAGATCATATTTCAAAGCCTTTATCCCATTTGGATGTGTCAGAGTTCCCTAAGAATTTTATAAGAACTTTGGACAGTGTTTACACCTAAATGTATCACCAGATTAGGACATAGTGCAGTGTGGAAGGGCCAACTCTCAGGTGTCCAAGTTCAGAGGGAACTCAAGGTCCCAGGCAAGGCTCACCAGAAGGGGGAAGAACCTAAGGACTTAAGAGAGAGTGCAAGTGCATAAGTAGGATTCTGGAAGGGGAAAGGGAAAAGGGAAGCAGCTTAAATCAGTACACGTAAGGGTATAGGGCAATGGGGAAGTTGCAAGAGGCAAAAGAAAAGTAGGCTGATGGGCACACCCAACAATGGGAGATGCTGGCATCTTTCAGCCTGTTTACTTAGAGGTCAAGACCCTATTGGTTCAAACTTAATTCATGGGGAAAAACTCACATTGCCATGCCTTAAGTCACAACTCTCAAACACATAGGGGTAATGGGGATAGGGAGCAAGAATTCACAGTAGAAACATGCAAAAAGATATGAGCATACTAACGTAAATATTAAACTTTACAGAAACAGTACAATAGACATGGATATAAAAGCTATAAATGAACACATTGTGATGATGCTAAGAATTAAATCCAAACATACCAGTTTTTAGTGAAACAAGTAAAGAAAAGCAGTAGGTCATGTAAAACAGGCCACAATGCAGACAAGAAGAGAATATTATTATAAGAGAGTATGAGTTCAGAAGGATTCTGAAAGTGTCCACCTGTTTGTGAAGAGGGTTGTGCCTTTTATAGCGCAAAATCAGGCAGAAATAAGGTAAGAAAATAGTTGAGAAACTGATTGTCAATTAAGAATCAATTACACAAGACTTACCTTAATTAAGGGATTCAGATTCAAACAGGTAAAAACCATTTAAGGAAAGAGATTGAGTAAGCACTTTGTGCATAGCATGCAATTAGGGGCAAATACATAAAGGGTTATTTTAAGGACTGGGTTTGAAGTACACGGTTGTACAAATAAGGTAAGAAAATCAATTTGTAGCAGGTAAATCAAATGGTCAGGGATCTTGTAATTACTGATCCATGAATGAACCAAGTCATAAAAGCTAAGAAGGGTTTCAAAATTAAGTCGAGTCATGAAGAAAATCAGCAAACAAGGAAGGAAAATCAATTAGTCCTATTCAAAAGGAAGTCTGAACTAATTACAAATTTGAAAACCCCTATAGAGGGAGGTTCATCACATATAAAAAGCATACAAACATGCTGAGTTGACAGTAGATGTTGTGCCATTGCAAAATTGGTAGGAAAATCTAGTGTAGAAGAGTTTCGTAAAAAGCCAGAATTGTATGAAAACAAAGATGTCCAAACTCAGTTCAGAGACTCTAAATTAGGCTGAAAGAGTTGGGGGTTTTGAAATAAGCAAACCACAAAGCAAACATGAGAGGGCAAGCAATTGAATCGAAACATGTTTAGAGGTTTCAGAAAAGAACTGAAACTTCCATCATGCCTCCTTCAGCAACAGAACTCATGGGTAACATGTAAACACAGTAGAAGGGTTCGAGGCAAATAGAGTGAAGAAACTAATTCGAAGCATGATAAGAAGAGACTAATAAGAACAGTAGAAGAAGCATGCTTAAGAAGATCTTTTAGAAGAAACTTAAACAAAGCTCAGTAGAAAGAACTTAATAAGGAGACCTAGGAACTAAAAAATATAGTAGAAGAAACACAAGAACACAAGAGAGAAGAAATACAGTAGAAAAGCATGCGAGAACATAGTATAGGAAAACACAGTAGGAGAAGCATACAAGAATATGGTAAAAGAAAAATACAAGTTCACAGTAGAGGCAAATACACACAAAGGAAAAAGAAAGAAAGTCAGAGAAACATTTAAATATTTTCAGAAAGCCCTAGATCGGAGAAGAAATGGTTTTGAAAGTAATTTTTGAAAGAAAAGCCAGAGAAATCATTTGAAAACTCAGGGAAAGCATGGATACACAACATATCTAAAGGAATCGGAGAAAACTTCGAAGGGTTAGGGTTTCAGAAGAACCCTAGAAATGCGAAAGGCTTTAAAAAGTCACTGATCTGAGTCGGAGAGCTCAGAATGAGGCTCAAACAATCATGGCATGCCGGAGAAAATCCAGAGATGACCATGAAACTTTGAATCACAGAAATCAGGCGCGTAGGAGCCGTAGTTGGCCGATGTAGGGTTTCCATAGCCTTGGAAGCCATGGATTCCGGTGGTTTTCAAGGTGGAAGTAGTGGGAGGTGGCTAGGGTTTGAGAAGTTTTGAGAGGGTTCGAGAGAATGGGGAGGGTTCAGAGGCGTGTTGTTGGTGGAAAATGATTTAGGTTTAGGGAGGTCGGGTAATTAAAAATGGTACGGAAGAAATGTGGTCGTTGATCATTTCGATCAACGACATGGAATAAAAGGACGGTCGGGCGGGTCATCTAAATGGGATGTGGGTCGGGTAATTTTAGGAATTGGGTTGGGTGATTTGAAATTGAAATTGGGGTGGATTAAGGGTGCAAATTAGGCTAAAATTTAATGAAATCTGGCTAGATTTTAAATAGCCACTTTTCCCTATTTATTTTATAAAACAAATAGCAAAAAAAAATCTACAAATAAATTGCAAGTACTAAAATAATTTATAACATATAATTATAACTTTAAAAATACTGGACTTAATATTTATAAATATAAATGCAATCAAATCGTAAATGAGGCTAATATTGCAATTACATGCAGTTGAGCTTTAAAAATGCTAAATAAATTTGTAAAAATATGAAAAAATTATTTGGGCTGTAGTTTAGCATAAATATGAGAATTCAACAAGTGAATCACCAAAAATGATAATTTTGGACATTTATTGGAGTTTTCTTGATAAAATAAGGCGATAAAATTGATTTTAAAAGACTTAAAATTAAGGAAGAATAATAAAAATATTTGTAAATACTTATATGTTATTTTGAAAGTATTTTGCATGTAGAAATATACAGGGAATAATTGGGTATCAACAACTGCCCCTCTTTACCCGGGAAGGATGAAAGAGTTGTCGGGTAAAGATATGATGGCCAATTTTAACCGAACGAAATGGTTTGAAGAGTTTGACCGTGATCTAGTTCCTGAGCTGCTTACATATCCTTCGTGTTACAGGAATTAGGCCATATGTAGCTCGGGATCTATCGGCAGAATATGTCGATAGAGATTTTTCAAGACGAACGCGATATTCAGGTTGGGATGGATGGTTAAAGTCTAATAAGGCTGCGGGAACTGGAGCAAGATTGCTCCTGCTGAGACGGTCGTTGCTTGCCGGTTTACCTACAAATAAGCAATACAAGTGTATATCGTGAAAAAATTTAAACGTGATGCAAGTTTCCGTCGGACCATGAATGTTGTCTTTAGACGGTTAGGATGACGTCCTCAGACCATGACGTCCAGGGCCATGAAGCATATGATAAGGGATTCGCAAGCCATGAAATGATGCTCTCGGGCTGTGAGAATGATGCCTCTGAACTATGACGCCTTTTAATAATGATATGCAAAAGATAAAAGGGGTCCTCAGCCATGGCATGGCGTTCTCGGGGTATGAAAATGGTGCCTCCGAACAATGACGCCTTTGGATAGATTGGCGGTCTTTCAGCCATGCAATATGTAAATAAAGTGGCAGTCTTTCAGCCATGCAAGATGTAAATAAAGTGACGATATTTCAGCCATGCAAGATGTAAATAAAGTGACCGTTTTTTAGCCATGCAAGATGTAAATAAAGTGGAGGTCTTTTAGCAATGCAAGATGTAAATAAAGTGGCGGTCTTTTAGCCATGCAAGATGTAAATAAAGTGGCAATATTTCAGCCGATGTAAAATACAACTGAAGTGGCTATCTTTCAGCCATGCAATATATTAATAAAGTGACAATCTTTCAGCCATGCAAGATGTAAATAAAGTGGCGATATTCAGCCATGAGGATGGTGGTAGAGCTTAACCTCGGAAGGCAGAATGGTAGCCTTATGCAATGCAAGAAATGCAGATCGAAACAGAGCTTAGTCTCGGAAGGTAGAATGGTAGCCTTATGCAATGCAGAGAATGCAGATGGAGGTAGAGCTTAACCTCAGAAGACAGAATGGTAGCCTTATGCATGAAGTAAAAGGGCAAACGGTAGTAGACCTTTCTTAGCTGATAGCTAATTGCGGTATCGTGATTGCTGGGGATATTGTGCTTGCTGGGGACACTGTTGTGTGCGGATAACGGTTGCGAGCAAGTGCAACAGTTTGGAGAGTTGTATTCCTGAACTTTGTGAGTGAGCGTATAGTATATTTGATGATTTTGCAGCTCAAGTGCCTGCATCTAAAGAAAAATCGTGAGTTTGTAAAAGGGGGATGTTAGTTCGTATCCCTGCTGGCTTTGCTTGACCTGCTCGATTTTGATCTACTGATGCTGCCCGTATCATTGTGGTAGCTTTTCTAAATAGAGCGATTTCAGAAATAAACATGCATGATTTTAGTAAAGAAAATGTAACATAAATACATAATTAAGAATAGTTTTATTTAGATGAACCGACGACTGCGACGTGGTTCAAGACATTGCAACTTCTCTTGCTCCGGAATTTTGAGGGTCTTCCTCAAAATTCTACCCCAGTTTACTAGGTTGATGCTTCTGACGGCTGCCTGTGGCGAATGGCTAAAATCACTTCGGAATTTTGAGAATCCTCCTCAAAATTCTGCCCCTGTTTCCAATTGCAGTGGAAAATGAAAATTTTATTGACTTATGACCGAACCCATAGGGCTGCCTACGTAGCCCCCTCTTAAATGGGAATCAGGTCAGGTGTAGTTCAAATTACATCATGAAATAAAGCATAAATGTTATACATAGTATCGCTTGACTGCGTCTGAATTGATCGGCTTTGGCCAAACTTCCCCGTCCATTTCTGCAAGTATGAGGGGCCCTCCTGTTAGAAACCGGTGATCCATGTACGGACCCTGCCAGTTGGGAGAGAATTTCCCTTTGGCTTCATCTTGATGCGGGAAAATCTTCTTTAATACCAATTGCCCTGGTGTGAATTGTCTTGTCTTGACTCTTTTGTTGAAGGCTCTGGACATTCTATTCTGATATAGCTGACCATGGCAAAGTGCATTCATTCTCTTGCCATCTATAAGAGTGAGCTGTTCGTGGCGACTCTTCACCCATTCTGCATCAATGAGTTTTGCTTCCTGTATGATCCTCAAGGAAGGGATTTATACTTCGGCGTGAATGACAACTTCTGTACCATATACAAGCATGTAGAGGGTTGCCCCAATTGATGTACAGACTGTGGTGTGGTATCTTAATAAAGCAAATGATAGTTTCTCGTGCCACTGTTTATGATTCTCTATCATTTTTCTCAATATCTTCTTGATATTCTTGTTGGCGACTTCTACGGCTCTGTTCATTCGAGGTTTGTAGGCTGTAGAATTCTTGTGTTTGATCTTGAAGGTTTCACACATGGCTTTCATCAGGTCATTGTTCGTGTTTCCAGTCAAAGAGGGGCAGCTGTAAGCACGTGATTTTTGACCCTCCCCGAGGATTTTCACATTTTTAGCGTGAATATGTGAAATTGGGTCTAGTATAGCTATTTTAACTATTTTTACTTTATTTCGTTGCAAAAAGAAAAATTTCAAAAAAAAAAATATATATATATATATATAAATTTTAGTTTATGTATCTCTCATAAACTTGAAAAATACAAAAATTGCACTTTATTTTTGTACTTTATATAATTTCGAAAATTACAAAAAAATATAGTTCTATTAAGGTTTTATAGTCATTTTTAACTTTGAAAAATACAAAAATATTACCTCATATTTTATCTTAATATTTAAAAACGAAAATTACAAAAAAATAGTTTTATTAATATTTTGTAGCTATTTTAAACCTTGAAAAATATTTAAAAAGATATAGTTTTGTTTAAATACTAGTCTTATTTTTGGTAGTTATTTTGCTTACATAGGACTAGTTAAGCAACGTGTTCCTATTTCTCGGGTCCGAGCAAAAGAATAATATTCGGGTTCAAACTACCCGGTTTTAGGCCTAATTTTCGGACCTAGCCCGTAATAAACCGTGTCCAGGACACGTGGGGAACCCCACCACGCGTGGGGGACATATGCCTTGAACCCCACCACGCGTGGACTCATTTTTCTTGACAAACCCATGCTAAATACACGGACAAACACAAAGAAAGGGGGACTTTTTTGAAAAATTCTGAAGAGGTTACTGTATATCTTCTTCTTTCTCTTTGAAAGAAGTAGCAAGAAAAAAACCTACTGCTCCATGAACGGACCACCCTCCTCCTCCATCACCACCATCAACAAACCATCATTGTTACCGACCCCGCGTCCAAACCAACCGGCAACCATCCTCCTCCTCCGGTCCAAACAGCCCCCCCTCCATCACCGGACAGACCACCATTGCTCCTCCTCCTAAACCCCTCCACCATCATTAATAACCAGACGACGATCCCAACGTCGTTCCCTACTGCCTCACGACCACCCGACGAACTCCCCCATCACCACCGTCCGACACCACCACAAACGATCCCCTCTCATCGTCCCTAACCAACCCTACACCAAACAGACCCTCCCCGGCACCCCTACAGTCGCAACCCTCCGACGCCGGAACTCCAGCTCAACCTCACGTCCAAACCCACCTGCTCGTCGACCTCTTGCTTCATCCTCCTCGCAGCTTCAACCTACTCCCTCACGTTGCTGCTGCCCAGTTCCGTCGACCACTACCCACGACGACCCCCGTTGTCACTGCACCCCAAAACCACTGCCCAAGCAGCCCGTTGCACCCCCCGTCGTCAAACACTGCCCGTTGGCCCCACAGTCGTCGACCAAACAGTCCGTCAGTGAGGTCGAGTTGAAGTTGAGTTCCAGTCCAAAGTCCAAAAGTTGAGTCGAGGTCCGGTTCGTCGAGTTTGTTCCGGGGTTTTCGTTGTTGTTCCTTGTTCAGTGAAGTCCGGTTCGAGTTCCGTAGGAAGCACTGTTTGTCATTCTAGGATTGTCGAGGTTCGAAGGTTGGTGTTCTTCGTCCCTTGTTTCATTTTGTTCGTTTCGCATGTTATGATTCAAGGCAAATGAGAGTATTTGATATTGATGAATGTCGACAATGCAATCTTGTTGTTTTGTTAAAAAATGTTTATTTTTATGGATAGTTACTGCGTGTTTAAAGTGAATGTGAGAATGTATGAACGGTTTGCGAGTCATCTTGGTTGAATCGTTTTTTTATTTTACCATGGATATTATTATTTATTAGAATCGTTGTTTTCATTTAACCTCAGATGACGTCATGGGTAGAAAATCTTAATTATTTTTAGGCTTGCCTTTAATAAAAATGAGACGAGCCTCGAAAAAAAATGCACAAGCTGCGGGGCCCTCTAAATGTATATATTAAATACTTAGATTCCGGGACGGGCCGTTTAGCAAATTTCACGGCCCTCCCCAAAAATAATAATGCGCTAGTTGCTTTAGGCGCGCCTTTAATAATTTAATTTTCCTAAACTCGGGTGCACATTTATGTGACCCAAATCTAAATCTCAACGGAATCGAAATGTGTCTCTACTCACGGGTATATTGATTATGGCGTGGCCCGAGATGCATTTCCATGACGTTGTAAATTCCTTTTAATAATAAATGAGACGAGCCTCGACAAACAAAAATGTAGAAGCTGCGGGGCCCTCTAAATGTATATATATTAAAAATACTTAGAATCCGGGACATGACCGTTTAGCAAAATTCCACGGTCCTACCCAAAATAAATACGCTAGTCGCTTTAGGCGCGCCTTTAATAATTTAATTTCCTTAAACTCGGGTGCACATTGATGTGACCCAAATCCAAATCTCAACGGAGTCAAAGTGTGTCGATGACCACGGGTACATTGATTGTAACGCGGTTCGAGATACATTTTAAGCGACGTTCACATTCTCGTAAAAACAATAATAATAAAGCGGTTAAAAGATAAAATTTGCACATAAGTTCATATTGTATTTAAAATCAGATAATCAAGCCAAATATAACAGTTGAGCGACCGTGCTAGAACCACGGAACTCGGGAATGCCTAACACCTTCTCCCGGGTTAACAGAATTCCTTATCTAGATTTCTGGTACGCAGACTGTAATATAGAGTCATTATTTTCCTCGATTCGGGATTAAAATTGGTGACTTGGGACACCCTAAATCTCCCAAGTGGCGACTCTGAAATAAATAAACAAATCCCGTTTTGATTGTCCTTTAATTGGAAAAAACTCACCTGCGCCCCCTCGGGTGCGGAAAAAGGAGGTGTGACAGCTCTGGCGACTCTGCTGGGGATCAGGACCCAGAACCACTGGTTCAGGGTTAAGAATTCGAGCTTAAAATAATTGTTATTATTTGGCTTTATCTATTATCTGATTTTTACATGTTTGAGCCTAATGTGTTAAATGCTGCTTTTACCGCTTTGATATTATTTGAACTGTATATAAACTGTGCCGAAACCCATATCCTTTCTGAGTCTTCTGAATCATGAAGAAGGGTGTACTTCATACGACTTCTTTTCTGTATAGTGTCAAATCCCAATTTAGAACGAGGTTCGGACAAGTTGCTAAGCCGGTGAAGCTTCTGTATTCCCGGTACGCTGCCCCCCTCGGCTCGAGTTGTCCGCTCGGGTACACAGTCTAGAACATATACCCAGGTTATAAACCCAGTACGACAAAACCGCTGCTGGAAATTAAACTCAGAACCACTGGTTCAGGGCTCAAGGATTCAAGCTTAGAATAATTGTTATATTTGGCTTTATTATCCGATATATATTGCATGTTTTGACATAACATACTAAATGTTGTCTTTCACCGCTTTGATATTATCTGAATTGTATATAAACTGTGCCGAAACCCTTCTCTTCTTACCTCCGGGGATGTGCTTACTGGTTGAGACTCCCTATTCTGTTAGTGTCATACCCTAAATAAAAGAGGCTCGGAAAGTTTCTAAGCCGGCTGGCCTTTTGGTTCCCGGAAAGGAGCTCCTTCCTCAGCTCGAGTTGTCCGCTCGGGTACACTGTCTAGAACACCGACCCAGGTTTTTGAACCTAGTATAACAAAGCCACATGCCGGATCCCTAGTAGGAACGTTTATTTGCATCATGTGCATTTGACTTAGGGGACTCAACATAGGGGTTGGGTCCGTCTAGGACAAGCAACCTGAAAATAATAGACAATCTTTCGGCATCCTATGTGCTACATGTTGTATTTAGTCAAGGGCGTATGGGTCATTTGGTCATTTCCAGCATGATGTTATTTTAATCAAAGCATGAGGAACATTTGTGGAATCCAAGAAGCCTTGGAATTCCCTATGTCCCCCACGCTTGCTTTTTGGGAAAGCACATGGGGAACATTTGTGGAATCCACCGGATGTGAGATACGTAGGCAACCCTCATCGGGTCCAACCCCACCTTCTCAAAAAAGAAGGAATATTTTATATTTTTCGTCAATTTGTTTGTTTGTTATAAATGAAAAATAATAGTCTATTTGATTGTTGTGGGAAAAATAATAAAAACAAAAAATATAGAAAATGGAAAAGGGTCCTCTCAAAAATAGTTTATTCGCCCGAACTACGCGGGTTTGATTCTCACCGGATGTGAGATACGTAGGCAACCCTCATCGGGTCCAACCCCCTTTTTTGCTAAAAAGCCAAAAACAAATAATAATAATAATAATAAAAAAAAACATGTCAAGTTTTTATTCATAAATAAGTCGGGTGATGTCCAACTTCCCCTTTTACAAAAAATAATAGCAAAAATATATATGTCAAATTTCATAAAGAAGTCGGGTGAGGCTGTTTTATCAAGACATAGCCGAATGTTCCCGAAAGGGACGCCGGAAGGCTGACTTTGCATAAATAGCCACCTTCGGGTCATGTTTAGAATTTTTGGTCCAAGTTGACCCACATAGCCTTATAAATCTTCGTCCCCGAGGCGCTGAAGGGCCGTGTTTACAACGCCAAGTCTTTTATTGTAATTTGAAAAGAAAAAAAAATCAAAGAGTCAGCGGTCATGTGAATACCGTCTTTTGTCATAATAAGCCGAGCCAGCTTCGGCCGCATCTTAAACCGTTCTTGCCGAAATAGCCTTAGAGTATCTTTCAGTTGTCGAAAGGTTATTTTCGTAAAAGAATGGACAAGTTTGTAAAGTGTCGAAATAATCCTCCCCGGCCTCAAAATTCATGTGAAAGTTGGAAGGGGCCACATTTGCAAAAATAACCGTTCGGTTGCATTTGTCAAACAGAGAAAGGGGGCCAGCCTTTTGTTTTTGAGTTTGTAAATCTTTTGATTAAAATATGTGGTTTGTTCGATTTTCAAGTTTGCAGGTCATCTTCAAACCTTTGAAACCTAGTTTGTTTTAAAATTGAAAAATGCGTATTATTGTTTAGCTTTTATTGGTCCGAACTACGCAAGGTCTGATTCATGCGGGGACATGATACGTAGGCAATCTCCATAAGATTCGACCACCACTAAAATGAAAAAATAAAAAAATAAAAAAAAAAGAAAATAAAATAAATATATAATAATAAATAAATAAAAGAGAGTGTGGAAGATTTTCCGGGGGCACAATTGCCTAACTGCTTGGGTACATTTTTGATATATGATTGTCTGTCCAATGCCCTAACACTAACGTGATGACTTCCCTTTGATGTGTCCATATATAGAGAGTGGTTGGTTGTGGTAACTCCTCCCTGCAAAGCAAAGTCAAAAGACAATGGATCAGAACCGCAGAACCGAGTGGGTCGGTACTGATGACCGACAACAATTGGTCAAACGGAACAACGGGTTGGTGGAAGAAGTAAAAATGCTGAGACAACATGTGGCAGACATGTATCAGGGCGTGGATAACTGGAAAAGCACCGCCCCCTCCACCGCCAAGCTTCTTGAACTCTGTCGCTTCCCAAGCACCCAACACCATAGCGGAAGATCCCCCATACTCACCATCCCGACCCGCTTATGACAGTTTTCCCAGCTACACGAGTAGCTCCATCACTCCTCAATGCTTCTCCACTCCCCAACACCACTTCTTTCCCCGCCATACTTCACTTTCCAGGCACCCGGATCCACAAAATGCCTACCCACCTACACAAGCCTACCAAAAGCCATTTGGATCAGGTTTCCGGCCCTGTCAACATGCAAGAATGAAGAGGTTGCTGAAACGAGGAAAGGCTCTCACCCCCATCGGGGTATCTTATGCCAGTCTGTTTGAAAGGCTAAGGCATGCTGGTTCGATTGAGCCACTCCCCGCATGTACTATAAATCCGCTTGCAAGGAGCTTTGATCCGGCAGCACGATGCGCCTACCACTCCAATGTCATAGGGCACAACATTGAGAGCTGTCATAGCTGGAGAAGGGAAGTAGAGAAAATGATCCGAGAAGGGCGGGTTGCGATTAATAACAGTGACATGGAGCACTCGAACCTCCTCGAGAATTTGCCGACGGAGGTTGATGAGGTTGAAGCTGGTAATGGTCTCGGCAGTATTGATGCAAAGCTCAGTGGCTAAAATGCCAATTTTGATAAAGTGGGAGGACGTTTTGTTCCTGGGTCAGCAAGAGAGAAGCTTGTGGTGGCTCATTTTGTTGTCATTTCTGTTGTTCGGATTATTAGGGTTATGAGTCGGATGTTGTCTTGTCCAGTTTGTTTTTAGGATTTTGTTCTGGATTGTTTTGTTTGTTTTGTTATTTAAACCATTTCACCGGTAGTCTAATACAAAGTCCGGTCTTTTATTATTTCCAGTCATCTTTTTGTTTAGTCCTTTTACCATTTTTTGTTCGATGCCGATTCTAGGGACATAACATGCGCACCCAGTTTGGGCCTAATCTTAAAATTTAATCCAAAACCTGGAGAGGTGATCAGAGCAGTTAAAGAAAAATAAGAACGTTTGAGATTATACAGGGCTCGAGTCATGTGGAACTGGGGCAAGTTAAGCACAAAGAAAACCGTGAAAAGGCAAAGATTCGCCGAATTGGCATGAGGGTCGTTCATAATAATGAGAATGGGAGTGTCGCCAACGGTGCTTTAGAAGTGACAAATGAACAAACAGATGTTGAATATAATTGTCAAGTCCAGCACCATCAGAAGAGACTACAAATTTAAATCGTGTTGTTTGCATTTGGCATATTTTGAAGACTGGAATGACGAAGGCATTTTGTTCTGCTACCCAAACACTTTTATCCTTCGTTACCCCTTTGAGCCTTATTTATTTTTCTTTCATACCCCTCGTTCGGAATCAGTAGCAACGAAGAAAAAAAGAGAAAGAAAGAAAACAACAACGGAAAAAAAAGAGAAAAAAAGAAAAGAAAAGAAAAGAAAATTGATAACAAGAAAAAAGAATCAAATGAAAAAGAGGAATTGGGAACTACGTTTGACCTGATTCCTCAAAGAGGATACGTAGGCGCTTCACGGCTCGGTCATAGTTTTGAAAAATAAAAAAAATCAATTAAAATATCCCCAAGCAAGAAACTGGGGCAAAAGTTGCGTTTGTTGTAAATAAGTCTAATTCCGAAGGTTGTAATTAATAACCCAAAATTAATGTATTTTTGAAGCCTTTTATACCCTTTCTTTCTAGCCTATCCAAAACCCACATTACGATCCAAGAAAGACCTTCTGATCAGTCTTCAAAAGATGCCAAGTCAGACAAATGTTGTCTTACCGGCGAACATGACGTTCTGTTCCACAGCAGAAAGGACTCTAGCTCCAAAATAAAGAGTCATGCCGGCAACACTCCAAATCCTCAGCTGGAGAGAGATATAAAACGAGAGAGTCTTATTGGTGAAAACCTTCACAGGCACCATAAGGCGGTGAAAGCTGAGAGAAAACCAAAATGAGAGAGACTTGATAGTGAAAACCCTTCGGGCACTACAAGTCGAATAAGATTGAGAATCAGAGGGGGAATCGCCAATGGAAGATCTTAAAAGATGATTGACGGCAGAGGATAGGCCACATACGCATGTCATGGCCATTAGAGTCGGTATCTGCGTTTGATAGGTTTTTATTTATAGTTTCTTTTGTAAAAGAGTCATCGTTTCCTTTGTCTTTTATTTTGTTTCTGTTATCTTTCTCCTTTCATAAAAATTTCCCCAATAGAGTCTGTCCGGTCAGAACAAGTATGAAATGACTTCAAAATATGCCATCAGCTTTCCAAGATGAGATCTGACTAGTATATCCGAATGGTATAGTCAGCAAGGAACAAGCGCGAGGTCAGTGTCAAAAAAGATATCCCCAGCAAAGGGAATTGACAAAAGGATTGACGAGCATCAAGAGGGATATCCTTGCCAAAACCAAGGTTATAAACCTCAAAGACAAGGCCCGTGAACAAAGCAAGGGGAGCAATGAGCATGGTGTGGGAAATTCATACTAGACTAAAAGGTCA
Organism: Nicotiana sylvestris; assembly: GCF_000393655.2. Lineage (NCBI taxonomy): Eukaryota > Viridiplantae > Streptophyta > Magnoliopsida > Solanales > Solanaceae > Nicotiana > Nicotiana sylvestris. The sequence continues at coordinate 37,239,133 of NC_091061.1, forward strand.
GGGGAAATGCCGGTTTCCGAGCTATGCCCCAAAAGAAGAAGGATATCCCCAGCAGGAAGGGATTATCCCCAACAAATAATATCATCCCCAACAAGTTGCGGAACACAGAGCAAGGATGGAGAAAGGGAAAACCATCCCAGCAGGAGTATCACAACCAACCACCGCGTTTTAAACTAACAATTTTGTTTGATTTGAAACAGGTAAAGGAAATGGCATTGATGCCAGAACTGCATGCCACAAGGGATATTATCAAACAGGGGCAGAAAATTTTCCTTCCATTTAGAAAATTTTCTGGAAGTCAGGTACCCCCAGCTGATAACATTTTACCATCCAACAGGTAAGTAAATAATTCCCCAACAGTGTTATCCCTAGCGGCTGCGAGTAGCCCAACACAATGTTGGAAAGTCGGTATCCTCAGCGGTTAGACTTCGAAGGAAGAAGCTATGCAAAAACAAAACAAAAAAGAAAAAAAAAAGAATAAAAAGATAATAATTAAAAAAATAGGGAAAATTCATCCCAATCCCAAGCAAGTATTCGAGGTAAGACATTTCAAGTCTTAAGGATATGTCAGGTTCATCCGCCCTCAAATAGGATCTGTCGGGTTCATCCACCCTCAAATAGGATATGTTGGGTTCGTCTGCCCTCAAATAGGATATGTTGGGTTCCTCCGCCCTCAAATAGGATCTGTCGGGTTCATACGCCCTCAAACAGGATATGTTGGGCAATCCGCCCTCAAACAGGATATGTTGGGTTCATCCGCCCTCAAATAGGATATGTTGGGTTAATCCACCCTCAAATAGGATATGTTGGGTTCATCCGCCCTCAAATAGGATATGTTGGGTTCATCCGCCCTCAAATAGGATATGTTTGGGTTCATCCGCCCTCAAATAAGATCTGTCGGGTTCGTCCGCCCTCAAATAGGATCTGTCGGGTTCATCCGCCCTCAAATAGGATATGTTGGGTTCATCCGCCCTCAAATAGGATCTGCCGGGTTCATCCGCCCTCAAATAGGATATGTTTGGGTTCATCCACCCTCAAATAGGATCTGTCGGGTTCATCCGCCCTCAAATAGGATATGTCTGGTTCATCCCCCCTCAAATAGGATCTGTCGGGTTCATCCGCCCTCAAATAGGACATGTTGGGTTCATCCGGCCTCAAATAGGATATGTCGGGTTCATCCGCCCTCAAATAGGACATGTTGGGTTCATCCGCCCTCAAATAGGATCTGTCGGGTTCATCCGCCCTCAAATAGGATATGTCGGGTTCATCTGCCCTCAAATAGGATCTGTTGGGTTCATCCGCCCTCAAATAGGATCTGTTGGGTTTATCCGCCCTCAAATAGGATATGTCGGGTTCATCCGCCCTCAAATAGGATATGTCGGGTTCATCCGCCCTCAACTAGGATCTGTTGGGTTCATCCGCCCTCAAATAGGATATGTTGGGTTCATCCGCCCTCAAACAGGATCTGTCGGGTTCATCCGCCCTCAAATAGGATCTGTCGGGTTCATCCGCCCTCAAATAGGATCTGTCGGGTTCATCCGCCCTCAAATAGGATATGTTGGGTTCATCCGCCCTCAAATAGGATCTGTCGGGTTCATCCGCCCTCAAATAGGATATGTTGGGTTCATCCGCCCTCAAATAGGATATGTTTGGGTTCATCCGCCCTCAAATAGGATCTGTCGGGTTCATCCGCCCTCAAATAGGATATGTCGGGTTCATCCGCCCTCAAATAGGATATGTCGGGTTCATCCGCCCTCAAATAGGATATGTTGGGTTCATCCGCCCTCAAATAGGATATGTTGGGTTCATCCGCCCTCAAATAGGATATGTCGGGTTCATCCGCCCTCAAATAGGATCTGTCGGGTTCATCCGCCCTCAAATAGGATATGTTGGGTTCATCCGCCCTCAAATAGGATATGTTGGGTTCATCCGCCCTCAAATAGGATATGTTGGGTTCATCCGCCCTCAAATAGGATATGTCGGGTTCATCCGCCCTCAAATAGGATCTGTCGGGTTCATCCGCCCTCAAATAGGATATGTTGGGTTCATCCGCCCTCAAATAGGATATGTCGGGTTCATCCGCCCTCAAATAGGATATGTTGGGTTCATCCGCCCTCAAATAGGATATGTCGGATTCATCCGCCCTCAAATAGGATCTGTTGGGTTCATCCGCCCTCAAATAGGATATGTTGGGTTCATCCGCCCTCAAATAGGATCTGTCGGGTTCGTCCGCCCTCAAATAGGATATGTCGGGTTCATCCGCCCTCAAATAGGATCTGTTGGGTTCATCCGCCCTCAAATAGGATATGTCGGGTTCATCCGCCCTCAAATAGGATATATTTGGGTTTATCCGCCCTCAAATAGGATCTGTCAGGTTCATCCGCCCTCAAATAGGATATGTCGGGTTCATCCGCCCTCAAATAGGATCTGTCGGGTTCATCCGCCCTCAAATAGGATATGTCGGGTTCATCCGCCCTCAAATAGGATATGTCGGGTTCATCCGCCCTCAAATAGGATATGTTGGGTTCATCCGCCCTCAAATAGGATATGTCGGGTTCATCCGCCCTCAAATAGGATCTGTTGGGTTCATCCGCCCTCAAATAGGATATGTTGGGTTCATCCGCCCTCAAATAGGATCTGTTGGGTTCATCCGCCCTCAAATAGGATCTGTCGGGTTCATCCGCCCTCAAATAGGATCTGTCGGGTTCATCCGCCCTCAAATAGGATATGTTGGGTTCATCCGCCCTCAAATAGGATCTGTCGGGTTCATCCGCCCTCAAATAGGATATGTTGGGTTCATCCGCCCTCAAATAGGATGTGTCGGGTTCTTCCGCCCTCAAATAGGATATGTTGGGTTCGTCCGCCCTCAAATAGGATATGTTGGGTTCGTCCGCCCTCAAATAGGATATGTTTGGGTTTATCCGCCCTCAAATAGGATATGTCGGGTTCATCCGCCCTCAAATAGGATATGTCGGGTTCATCCGCCCTCAAATAGGATCTGTCGGGTTCATCCGCCCTCAAATAGGATATGTTGGGTTCATCCGCCCTCAAATAGGATATGTCGGGTTCATCCGCCCTCAAATAGGATATGTCGGGTTCATCCGCCCTCAAATAGGATATGTTGGGTTCATCCGCCCTCAAATAGGATCTGTCGGGTTCATCCGCCCTCAAATAGGATATGTTGGGTTCATCCGCCCTCAAATAGGATATGTCGGGTTCATCCGCCCTCAAATAGGATATGTTGGGTTCATCCGCCCTCAAATAGGATATGTCAGGTTCATCCGCCCTCAAATAGGATCTGTGGGGTTCATCCGCCCTCAAATAGGATATGTCGGGTTCATCCGCCCTCAAATAGGATATGTTGGGTTCATCCGCCCTCAAATAGGATATGTTGGGTTAATCCGCCCTCAAATAGGATATGTCGGGTTCATCCTCCCTCAAATAGGATATGTTGGGTTCATCCGCCCTCAAATAGGATATGTTGGGTTAATCCGCCCTCAAATAGGATATGTCGGGTTCATCCTCCCTCAAATAGGATCTGTCGGGTTCATCCGCCCTCAAATAGGATATGTTGGGTTCATCCGCCCTCAAATAGGATATGTCGGGTTCATCCGCCCTCAAATAGGATCTGTCGGATTCATCCGCCCTCAAATAGGATATGTCGGGTTCATCCGCCCTCAAATAGGATATGTTGGGTTCATCCGCCCTCAAATAGGATATGTCGGATTCATCCGCCCTCAAATAGGATCTGTTGGGTTCATCCGCCCTCAAATAGGATATGTTGGGTTCATCCGCCCTCAAATAGGATCTGTCGGGTTCGTCCGCCCTCAAATAGGATATGTCAGGTTCATCCGCCCTCAAATAGGATATGTCGGGTTCATCCGCCCTCAAATAGGATCTGTCGGGTTCATCCGCCCTCAAATAGGATATGTCGGGTTCATCCGCCCTCAAATAGGATATGTCGGGTTCATCCGCCCTCAAATAGGATATGTTGGGTTCATCCGCCCTCAAATAGGATATGTCGGGTTCATCCGCCCTCAAATAGGATCTGTTGGGTTCATCCGCCCTCAAATAGGATATGTCGGGTTCATCCGCCCTCAAATAGGATATGTTGGGTTCATCCGCCCTCAAATAGGATATGTCGGGTTCATCCGCCCTCAAATAGGATCTGTTGGGTTCATCCGCCCTCAAATAGGATATGTTGGGTTCATCCGCCCTCAAATAGGATCTGTTGGGTTCATCCGCCCTCAAATAGGATCTGTCGGGTTCATCCGCCCTCAAATAGGATCTGTCGGGTTCATCCGCCCTCAAATAGGATATGTTGGGTTCATCCGCCCTCAAATAGGATCTGTCGGGTTCATCCGCCCTCAAATAGGATATGTTGGGTTCATCCGCCCTCAAATAGGATGTGTCGGGTTCTTCCGCCCTCAAATAGGATATGTTGGGTTCGTCCGCCCTCAAATAGGATATGTTGGGTTCGTCCGCCCTCAAATAGGATATGTTTGGGTTTATCCGCCCTCAAATAGGATATGTCGGGTTCATCCGCCCTCAAATAGGATATGTCGGGTTCATCCGCCCTCAAATAGGATCTGTCGGGTTCATCCGCCCTCAAATAGGATATGTTGGGTTCATCCGCCCTCAAATAGGATATGTCGGGTTCATCCGCCCTCAAATAGGATATGTCGGGTTCATCCACCCTCAAATAGGATATGTTGGGTTCATCCGCCCTCAAATAGGATCTGTCGGGTTCATCCGCCCTCAAATAGGATATGTTGGGTTCATCCGCCCTCAAATAGCATATGTCGGGTTCATCCGCCCTCAAATAGGATATGTTGGGTTCATCCGCCCTCAAATAGGATATGTCGGGTTCATCCGCCCTCAAATAGGATCTGTGGGGTTCATCCGCCCTCAAATAGGATATGTTGGGTTCATCCGCCCTCAAATAGGATCTGTCGGGTTCGTCAGCCCTCAAATAGGATATGTCAGGTTCATCCGCCCTCAAATAGGATCTGTCGGGTTCATCCGCCCTCAAATAGGATATGTCGGGTTCATCCGCCCTCAAATAGGATCTGTCGGGTTCATCCGCCCTCAAATAGGATCTGTCGGGTTCATCCGCCCTCAAATAGGATATGTTGGGTTCATCCGCCCTCAAATAGGATCTGTCGGGTTCATCCGCCCTCAAATAGGATATGTTGGGTTCATCCGCCCTCAAATAGGATCTGTCGGGTTCATCCGCCCTCAAATAGGATATGTTGGGTTCATCCGCCCTCAAATAGGATGTGTCGGGTTCTTCCGCCCTCAAATAGGATATATTGGGTTCGTCCGCCCTCAAATAAGATATGTTGGGTTCATCCGCCCTCAAATAGGATATGTTTGGGTTTATCCGCCATCAAATAGGATCTGTCGGGTTCATCCGCCCTCAAATAGGATATCTCGGGTTCATCCGCCCTCAAATAGGATCTGTCGGGTTCATCCGCCCTCATATAGGATATGTTGGGTTCATCCGCCCTCAAATAGGATATGTCGGGTTCATCCGCCCTCAAATAGGATATGTTGGGTTCATCCGCCCTCAAATAGGATATGTTGGGTTAATCCGCCCTCAAATAGGATATGTCGGGTTCATCCTCCCTCAAATAGGATATGTTGGGTTCATCCGCCCTCAAATAGGATATGTTGGGTTCATCCGCCCTCAAATAGGATATGTCGGGTTCATCCGCCCTCAAATAGGATCTGTCGGGTTCATCCGCCCTCAAATAGGATATGTTGGGTTCATCCGCCCTCAAATAGGATATGTTGGGTTCATCCGCCCTCAAATAGGATATGTTGGGTTCATCCGCCCTCAAATAGGATATGTCGGGTTCATCCGCCCTCAAATAGGATCTGTCGGATTCATCCGCCCTCAAATAGGATCTGTTGGGTTCATCCGCCCTCAAATAGGATATGTTGGGTTCATCCGCCCTCAAATAGGATATGTCGGATTCATCCGCCCTCAAATAGGATCTGTTGGGTTCATCCGCCCTCAAATAGGATATGTTGGGTTCATCCGCCCTCAAATAGGATCTGTCGGGTTCGTCCGCCCTCAAATAGGATATGTCAGGTTCATCCGCCCTCAAATAGGATATGTCGGGTTCATCCGCCCTCAAATAGGATCTGTCGGGTTCATCCGCCCTCAAATAGGATATGTCGGGTTCATCCGCCCTCAAATAGGATATGTCGGGTTCATCCGCCCTCAAATAGGATATGTTGGGTTCATCCGCCCTCAAATAGGATATGTCGGGTTCATCCGCCCTCAAATAGGATCTGTTGGGTTCATCCGCCCTCAAATAGGATATGTCGGGTTCATCCGCCCTCAAATAGGATATGTTGGGTTCATCCGCCCTCAAATAGGATATGTCGGGTTCATCCGCCCTCAAATAGGATCTGTTGGGTTCATCCGCCCTCAAATAGGATATGTTGGGTTCATCCGCCCTCAAATAGGATCTGTTGGGTTCATCCGCCCTCAAATAGGATCTGTCGGGTTCATCCGCCCTCAAATAGGATCTGTCGGGTTCATCCGCCCTCAAATAGGATATGTTGGGTTCATCCGCCCTCAAATAGGATCTGTCGGGTTCATCCGCCCTCAAATAGGATATGTTGGGTTCATCCGCCCTCAAATAGGATGTGTCGGGTTCTTCCGCCCTCAAATAGGATATGTTGGGTTCGTCCGCCCTCAAATAGGATATGTTGGGTTCGTCCGCCCTCAAATAGGATATGTTTGGGTTTATCCGCCCTCAAATAGGATATGTCGGGTTCATCCGCCCTCAAATAGGATATGTCGGGTTCATCCGCCCTCAAATAGGATCTGTCGGGTTCATCCGCCCTCAAATAGGATATGTTGGGTTCATCCGCCCTCAAATAGGATATGTCGGGTTCATCCGCCCTCAAATAGGATATGTCGGGTTCATCCACCCTCAAATAGGATATGTTGGGTTCATCCGCCCTCAAATAGGATCTGTCGGGTTCATCCGCCCTCAAATAGGATATGTTGGGTTCATCCGCCCTCAAATAGCATATGTCGGGTTCATCCGCCCTCAAATAGGATATGTTGGGTTCATCCGCCCTCAAATAGGATATGTCGGGTTCATCCGCCCTCAAATAGGATCTGTGGGGTTCATCCGCCCTCAAATAGGATATGTTGGGTTCATCCGCCCTCAAATAGGATCTGTCGGGTTCGTCAGCCCTCAAATAGGATATGTCAGGTTCATCCGCCCTCAAATAGGATCTGTCGGGTTCATCCGCCCTCAAATAGGATATGTCGGGTTCATCCGCCCTCAAATAGGATCTGTCGGGTTCATCCGCCCTCAAATAGGATCTGTCGGGTTCATCCGCCCTCAAATAGGATATGTTGGGTTCATCCGCCCTCAAATAGGATCTGTCGGGTTCATCCGCCCTCAAATAGGATATGTTGGGTTCATCCGCCCTCAAATAGGATCTGTCGGGTTCATCCGCCCTCAAATAGGATATGTTGGGTTCATCCGCCCTCAAATAGGATGTGTCGGGTTCTTCCGCCCTCAAATAGGATATATTGGGTTCGTCCGCCCTCAAATAAGATATGTTGGGTTCATCCGCCCTCAAATAGGATATGTTTGGGTTTATCCGCCCTCAAATAGGATCTGTCGGGTTCATCCGCCCTCAAATAGGATATGTCGGGTTCATCCGCCCTCAAATAGGATCTGTCGGGTTCATCCGCCCTCAAATAGGATATGTTGGGTTCATCCGCCCTCAAATAGGATATGTCGGGTTCATCCGCCCTCAAATAGGATATGTCGGGTTCATCCGCCCTCAAATAGGATATGTTGGGTTCATCCGCCCTCAAATAGGATCTGTCGGGTTCATCCGCCCTCAAATAGGATCTGTCGGGTTCATCCGCCCTCAAATAGGATATGTTGGGTTCATCCGCCCTCAAATAGGATATGTTGGGTTCATCCGCCCTCAAATAGGATCTGTCGGGTTCATCCGCCCTCAAATAGGATATGTTGGGTTCATCCGCCCTCAAATAGGATATGTTGGGTTCATCCGCCCTCAAATAGGATATGTTGGGTTCATCCGCCCTCAAATAGGATATGTCGGGTTCATCCGCCCTCAAATAGGATCTGTCGGATTCATCCGCCCTCAAATAGGATCTGTTGGGTTCATCCGCCCTCAAATAGGATATGTTGGGTTCATCCGCCCTCAAATAGGATATGTCGGATTCATCCGCCCTCAAATAGGATCTGTTGGGTTCATCCGCCCTCAAATAGGATATGTTGGGTTCATCCGCCCTCAAATAGGATCTGTCGGGTTCGTCCGCCCTCAAATAGGATATGTCAGGTTCATCCGCCCTCAAATAGGATATGTCGGGTTCATCCGCCCTCAAATAGGATCTGTCGGGTTCATCCGCCCTCAAATAGGATATGTCGGGTTCATCCGCCCTCAAATAGGATATGTCGGGTTCATCCGCCCTCAAATAGGATATGTTGGGTTCATCCGCCCTCAAATAGGATATGTCGGGTTCATCCGCCCTCAAATAGGATCTGTTGGGTTCATCCGCCCTCAAATAGGATATGTCGGGTTCATCCGCCCTCAAATAGGATATGTTGGGTTCATCCGCCCTCAAATAGGATATGTCGGGTTCATCCGCCCTCAAATAGGATCTGTTGGGTTCATCCGCCCTCAAATAGGATATGTTGGGTTCATCCGCCCTCAAATAGGATCTGTTGGGTTCATCCGCCCTCAAATAGGATCTGTCGGGTTCATCCGCCCTCAAATAGGATCTGTCGGGTTCATCCGCCCTCAAATAGGATATGTTGGGTTCATCCGCCCTCAAATAGGATCTGTCGGGTTCATCCGCCCTCAAATAGGATATGTTGGGTTCATCCGCCCTCAAATAGGATGTGTCGGGTTCTTCCGCCCTCAAATAGGATATGTTGGGTTCGTCCGCCCTCAAATAGGATATGTTGGGTTCGTCCGCCCTCAAATAGGATATGTTTGGGTTTATCCGCCCTCAAATAGGATATGTCGGGTTCATCCGCCCTCAAATAGGATATGTCGGGTTCATCCGCCCTCAAATAGGATCTGTCGGGTTCATCCGCCCTCAAATAGGATATGTTGGGTTCATCCGCCCTCAAATAGGATATGTCGGGTTCATCCGCCCTCAAATAGGATATGTCGGGTTCATCCACCCTCAAATAGGATATGTTGGGTTCATCCGCCCTCAAATAGGATCTGTCGGGTTCATCCGCCCTCAAATAGGATATGTTGGGTTCATCCGCCCTCAAATAGCATATGTCGGGTTCATCCGCCCTCAAATAGGATATGTTGGGTTCATCCGCCCTCAAATAGGATATGTCGGGTTCATCCGCCCTCAAATAGGATCTGTGGGGTTCATCCGCCCTCAAATAGGATATGTTGGGTTCATCCGCCCTCAAATAGGATCTGTCGGGTTCGTCAGCCCTCAAATAGGATATGTCAGGTTCATCCGCCCTCAAATAGGATCTGTCGGGTTCATCCGCCCTCAAATAGGATATGTCGGGTTCATCCGCCCTCAAATAGGATCTGTCGGGTTCATCCGCCCTCAAATAGGATCTGTCGGGTTCATCCGCCCTCAAATAGGATATGTTGGGTTCATCCGCCCTCAAATAGGATCTGTCGGGTTCATCCGCCCTCAAATAGGATATGTTGGGTTCATCCGCCCTCAAATAGGATCTGTCGGGTTCATCCGCCCTCAAATAGGATATGTTGGGTTCATCCGCCCTCAAATAGGATGTGTCGGGTTCTTCCGCCCTCAAATAGGATATATTGGGTTCGTCCGCCCTCAAATAAGATATGTTGGGTTCATCCGCCCTCAAATAGGATATGTTTGGGTTTATCCGCCCTCAAATAGGATCTGTCGGGTTCATCCGCCCTCAAATAGGATATGTCGGGTTCATCCGCCCTCAAATAGGATCTGTCGGGTTCATCCGCCCTCAAATAGGATATGTTGGGTTCATCCGCCCTCAAATAGGATATGTCGGGTTCATCCGCCCTCAAATAGGATATGTCGGGTTCATCCGCCCTCAAATAGGATATGTTGGGTTCATCCGCCCTCAAATAGGATCTGTCGGGTTCATCCGCCCTCAAATAGGATATGTTGGGTTCATCCGCCCTCAAATAGGATATGTCGGGTTCATCCGCCCTCAAATAGGATATGTCGGGTTCATCCGCCCTCAAATAGGATATGTCGGGTTCATCCGCCCTCAAATAGGATCTGTTGGGTTCATCCGCCCTCAAATAGGATATGTTGGGTTCATCCGCCCTCAAATAGGATCTGTCGGGTTCATCCGCCCTCAAATAGGATATGTCGGGTTCATCCTCCCTCAAATAGGATCTGTTGGGTTCATCCGCCCTCAAATAGGATATGTCGGGTTCATCCGCCCTCAAATAGGATATGTTTGGGTTTATCCGCCCTCAAATAGGATCTGTCAGGTTCATCCGCCCTCAAATAGGATATGTCGGGTTCATCCGCCCTTAAATAGGATCTGTCGGGTTCATCCGCCCTCAAATAGGATATGTCGGGTTCATCCGCCCTCAAATAGGATATGTCGGGTTCATCCGCCCTCAAATAGGATATGTTGGGTTCATCCGCCTTCAAATAGGATATGTTTGGGTTCATCCGCCCTCAAATAGGATCTGTCGGGTTCATCCGCCCTCAAATAGGATATGTTGGGTTCATCCGCCCTCAAATAGGATATGTTTGGGTTTATCCGCCCTCAAATAGGATCTGTCGGGTTCATCCGCCCTCAAATAGGATATGTCGGGTTCATCCGCCCTCAAATAGGATATGTCGGGTTCATCCGCCCTCAAATAGGATATGTTGGGTTCATCCGCCCTCAAATAGGATATGTTGGGTTCATCCGCCCTCAAATAGGATATGTCGGGTTCATCCGCCCTCAAATAGGATCTGTCGGGTTCATCCGGCCTCAAATAGGATATGTTGGGTTCATCCGCCCTCAAATAGGTTATGTGGGGTTCATCCGCCCTCAAATAGGATATGTTGGGTTCATCCGCCCTCAAATAGGATATGTCGGGTTCATCCGCCCTCAAATAGGATCTGTCGGGTTCATCCGCCCTCAAATAGGATATGTGGGGTTCATCCGCCCTCAAATAGGATATGTCGGGTTCATCCGCCCTCAAATAGGATCTGTCGGGTTCATCCGCCCTCAAATAGGATATGTCGGGTTCATCCGCCCTCAAATAGGATATGTCGGGTTCATCCGCCCTCAAATAGGATCTGTTGGGTTCATCCGCCCTCAAATAGGATATGTTGGGTTCATCCGCCCTCAAATAGGATCTGTCGGGTTCATCCGCCCTCAAATAGGATATGTCGGGTTCATCCTCCCTCAAATAGGATCTGTTGGGTTCATCCGCCCTCAAATAGGATATGTCGGGTTCATCCGCCCTCAAATAGGATATGTTTGGGTTTATCCGCCCTCAAATAGGATCTGTCAGGTTCATCCGCCCTCAAATAGGATATGTCGGGTTCATCCGCCCTTAAATAGGATCTGTCGGGTTCATCCGCCCTCAAATAGGATATGTCGGGTTCATCCGCCCTCAAATAGGATATGTCGGGTTCATCCGCCCTCAAATAGGATATGTTGGGTTCATCCGCCTTCAAATAGGATATGTTTGGGTTCATCCGCCCTCAAATAGGATCTGTCGGGTTCATCCGCCCTCAAATAGGATATGTTGGGTTCATCCGCCCTCAAATAGGATATGTTTGGGTTTATCCGCCCTCAAATAGGATCTGTCGGGTTCATCCGCCCTCAAATAGGATATGTCGGGTTCATCCGCCCTCAAATAGGATATGTCGGGTTCATCCGCCCTCAAATAGGATATGTTGGGTTCATCCGCCCTCAAATAGGATATGTTGGGTTCATCCGCCCTCAAATAGGATATGTCGGGTTCATCCGCCCTCAAATAGGATCTGTCGGGTTCATCCGCCCTCAAATAGGATATGTTGGGTTCATCCGCCCTCAAATAGGTTATGTGGGGTTCATCCGCCCTCAAATAGGATATGTTGGGTTCATCCGCCCTCAAATAGGATATGTCGGGTTCATCCGCCCTCAAATAGGATCTGTCGGGTTCATCCGCCCTCAAATAGGATATGTGGGGTTCATCCGCCCTCAAATAGGATATGTCGGGTTCATCCGCCCTCAAATAGGATCTGTCGGGTTCATCCGCCCTCAAATAGGATATGTCGGGTTCATCCTCCCTCAAATAGGATATGTCGGGTTCATCCGCCCTCAAATAGGATATGTCGGGTTCATCCGCCCTCAAATAGGATATATCGGGTTCATCCGCCCTCAAATAGGATCTGTCGGGTTCATCCGCCCTCAAATAGGATATGTTGGGTTCATCCGCCCTCAAATAGGATCTGTCGGGTTCGTCCGCCCTCAAATAGGATATGTCGGGTTCATCCGCCCTCAAATAGGATCTGTCGGGTTCATCCGCCCTCAAATAGGATCTGTCAGGTTCATCCGCCCTCAAATAGGATATGTCGGGTTCATCCGCCCTCAAATAGGATCTGTCGGGTTCATCCGCCCTCAAATAGGATATGTTGGGTTCATCCGCCCTCAAATAGGATATGTTGGGTTCATCCGCCCTCAAATAGGATATGTCGGGTTCATCCGCCCTCAAATAGGATATGTCGGGTTCATCCGCCCTCAAATAGGATATGTTGGGTTCATCCGCCCTCAAATAGGATATGTCGGGTTCATCCGCCCTCAAATAGGATATGTCGGGTTCATCCGCCCTCAAATAGGATATGTTTGGGTTTATCCACCCTCAAATAGGATCTGTCAGGTTCATCCGCCCTCAAATAGGATCTGTCGGGTTCATCCGCCCTCAAATAGGATATGTTGGGTTCATCCGCCCTCAAATAGGTTATGTGGGGTTCATCCGCCCTCAAATAGGATATGTTGGGTTCATCCGCCCTCAAATAGGATATGTCGGGTTCATCCGCCCTCAAATAGGATCTGTCGGGTTCATCCGCCCTCAAATAGGATATGTGGGGTTCATCCGCCCTCAAATAGGATATGTCGGGTTCATCCGCCCTCAAATAGGATATGTCGGGTTCATCCGCCCTCAAATAGGATATGTCGGGTTCATCCTCCCTCAAATAGGATATGTCGGGTTCATCCGCCCTCAAATAGGATATGTCGGGTTCATCCGCCCTCAAATAGGATCTGTCGGGTTCATCCGCCCTCAAATAGGATATGTTGGGTTCATCCGCCCTCAAATAGGATCTGTCGGGTTCGTCCGCCCTCAAATAGGATATGTCGGGTTCATCCGCCCTCAAATAGGATCTGTCGGGTTCATCCGCCCTCAAATAGGATCTGTCAGGTTCATCCGCCCTCAAATAGGATATGTCGGGTTCATCCGCCCTCAAATAGGATCTGTTGGGTTCATCCGCCCTCAAATAGGATATGTTGGGTTCATCCGCCCTCAAATAGGATATGTTGGGTTCATCCGCCCTCAAATAGGATATGTCGGGTTCATCCGCCCTCAAATAGGATATGTCGGGTTCATCCGCCCTCAAATAGGATATGTTGGGTTCATCCGCCCTCAAATAGGATATGTCGGGTTCATCCGCCCTCAAATAGGATATGTTTGGGTTTATCCACCCTCAAATAGGATCTGTCAGGTTCATCCGCCCTCAAATAGGATCTGTCGGGTTCATCCGCCCTCAAATAGGATCTGTCGGGTTCATCCGCCCTCAAATAGGATATGTCGGGTTCATCCGCCCTCAAATAGGATATGTCGGGTTCATCCGCCCTCAAATAGGATATGTCGGGTTCATCCGCCCTCAAATAGGATATGTCGGGTTCATCCGCCCTCAAATAGGATATGTCGGGTTCATCCGCCCTCAAATAGGATATGTCGGGTTCATCCGCCCTCAAATAGGATATGTCGGGTTCATCCGCCCTCAAATAGGATATGTCGGGTTCATCCGCCCTCAAATAGGATATGTCGGGTTCATCCGCCCTCAAATAGGATATGTCGGGTTCATCCGCCCTCAAATAGGATATGTCGGGTTCATCCGCCCTCAAATAGGATATGTCGGGTTCATCCGCCCTCAAATAGGATCTGTTGGGTTCATCCGCCCTCAAATAGGATATGTTGGGTTCATCCGCCCTCAAATAGGATATGTCGGGTTCATCCGCCCTCAAATAGGATATGTCGGGTTCATCCGCCCTCAAATAGGATATGTTGGGTTCATCCGCCCTCAAATAGGATATGTCGGGTTCATCCGCCCTCAAATAGGATATGTCGGGTTCATCCGCCCTCAAATAGGATATGTTTGGGTTTATCCACCCTCAAATAGGATCTGTCAGGTTCATCCGCCCTCAAATAGGATCTGTCGGGTTCATCCGCCCTCAAATAGGATATGTTGGGTTCATCCGCCCTCAAATAGGTTATGTGGGGTTCATCCGCCCTCAAATAGGATATGTTGGGTTCATCCGCCCTCAAATAGGATATGTTGCGTTCATCCGCCCTCAAATAGGATCTGTCGGGTTCATCCGCCCTCAAATAGGATATGTGGGGTTCATCCGCCCTCAAATAGGATATGTCGGGTTCATCCGCCCTCAAATAGGATCTGTCGGGTTCATCCGCCCTCAAATAGGATATGTCGGGTTCATCCTCCCTCAAATAGGATATGTCGGGTTCATCCGCCCTCAAATAGGATATGTCGGGTTCATCCGCCCTCAAATAGGATATATCGGGTTCATCCGCCCTCAAATAGGATCTGTCGGGTTCATCCGCCCTCAAATAGGATATGTTGGGTTCATCCGCCCTCAAATAGGATCTGTCGGGTTCGTCCGCCCTCAAATAGGATATGTCGGGTTCATCCGCCCTCAAATAGGATCTGTCGGGTTCATCCGCCCTCAAATAGGATCTGTCAGGTTCATCCGCCCTCAAATAGGATATGTCGGGTTCATCCGCCCTCAAATAGGATCTGTCGGGTTCATCCGCCCTCAAATAGGATATGTTGGGTTCATCCGCCCTCAAATAGGATATGTTGGGTTCATCCGCCCTCAAATAGGATATGTCGGGTTCATCCGCCCTCAAATAGGATATGTCGGGTTCATCCGCCCTCAAATAGGATATGTGGGGTTCATCCGCCCTCAAATAGGATATGTCGGGTTCATCCGCCCTCAAATAGGATATGTCGGGTTCATCCGCCCTCAAATAGGATATGTCGGGTTCATCCGCCCTCAAATAGGATATGTTTGGGTTTATCCACCCTCAAATAGGATCTGTTGGGTTCATCCGCCCTCAAATAGGATATGTCGGGTTCATCCGCCCTCAAATAGGATATGTTTGGGTTTATCCGCCCTCAAATAGGATCTGTCAGGTTCATCCGCCCTCAAATAGGATATGTCGGGTTCATCCGCCCTTAAATAGGATCTGTCGGGTTCATCCGCCCTCAAATAGGATATGTCGGGTTCATCCGCCCTCAAATAGGATATGTCGGGTTCATCCGCCCTCAAATAGGATATGTTGGGTTCATCCGCCTTCAAATAGGATATGTTTGGGTTCATCCGCCCTCAAATAGGATCTGTCGGGTTCATCCGCCCTCAAATAGGATATGTTGGGTTCATCCGCCCTCAAATAGGATATGTTTGGGTTTATCCGCCCTCAAATAGGATCTGTCGGGTTCATCCGCCCTCAAATAGGATATGTCGGGTTCATCCGCCCTCAAATAGGATATGTCGGGTTCATCCGCCCTCAAATAGGATATGTTGGGTTCATCCGCCCTCAAATAGGATATGTTGGGTTCATCCGCCCTCAAATAGGATATGTCGGGTTCATCCGCCCTCAAATAGGATCTGTCGGGTTCATCCGCCCTCAAATAGGATATGTTGGGTTCATCCGCCCTCAAATAGGTTATGTGGGGTTCATCCGCCCTCAAATAGGATATGTTGGGTTCATCCGCCCTCAAATAGGATATGTCGGGTTCATCCGCCCTCAAATAGGATCTGTCGGGTTCATCCGCCCTCAAATAGGATATGTGGGGTTCATCCGCCCTCAAATAGGATATGTCGGGTTCATCCGCCCTCAAATAGGATCTGTCGGGTTCATCCGCCCTCAAATAGGATATGTCGGGTTCATCCTCCCTCAAATAGGATATGTCGGGTTCATCCGCCCTCAAATAGGATATGTCGGGTTCATCCGCCCTCAAATAGGATATATCGGGTTCATCCGCCCTCAAATAGGATCTGTCGGGTTCATCCGCCCTCAAATAGGATATGTTGGGTTCATCCGCCCTCAAATAGGATCTGTCGGGTTCGTCCGCCCTCAAATAGGATATGTCGGGTTCATCCGCCCTCAAATAGGATCTGTCGGGTTCATCCGCCCTCAAATAGGATCTGTCAGGTTCATCCGCCCTCAAATAGGATATGTCGGGTTCATCCGCCCTCAAATAGGATCTGTCGGGTTCATCCGCCCTCAAATAGGATATGTTGGGTTCATCCGCCCTC
Organism: Nicotiana sylvestris; assembly: GCF_000393655.2. NCBI lineage: Eukaryota > Viridiplantae > Streptophyta > Magnoliopsida > Solanales > Solanaceae > Nicotiana > Nicotiana sylvestris. The sequence goes on from NC_091061.1 coordinate 37,255,671, forward strand.
AAATAGGATATGTTGGGTTCATCCGCCCTCAAATAGGATATGTCGGGTTCATCCGCCCTCAAATAGGATATGTCGGGTTCATCCGCCCTCAAATAGGATATGTTGGGTTCATCCGCCCTCAAATAGGATATGTCGGGTTCATCCGCCCTCAAATAGGATATGTCGGGTTCATCCGCCCTCAAATAGGATATGTTTGGGTTTATCCACCCTCAAATAGGATCTGTCAGGTTCATCCGCCCTCAAATAGGATCTGTCGGGTTCATCCGCCCTCAAATAGGATATGTTGGGTTCATCCGCCCTCAAATAGGTTATGTGGGGTTCATCCGCCCTCAAATAGGATATGTTGGGTTCATCCGCCCTCAAATAGGATATGTCGGGTTCATCCGCCCTCAAATAGGATCTGTCGGGTTCATCCGCCCTCAAATAGGATATGTGGGGTTCATCCGCCCTCAAATAGGATATGTCGGGTTCATCCGCCCTCAAATAGGATCTGTCGGGTTCATCCGCCCTCAAATAGGATATGTCGGGTTCATCCTCCCTCAAATAGGATATGTCGGGTTCATCCGCCCTCAAATAGGATATGTCGGGTTCATCCGCCCTCAAATAGGATATATCGGGTTCATCCGCCCTCAAATAGGATCTGTCGGGTTCATCCGCCCTCAAATAGGATATGTTGGGTTCATCCGCCCTCAAATAGGATCTGTCGGGTTCGTCCGCCCTCAAATAGGATATGTCGGGTTCATCCGCCCTCAAATAGGATCTGTCGGGTTCATCCGCCCTCAAATAGGATCTGTCAGGTTCATCCGCCCTCAAATAGGATATGTCGGGTTCATCCGCCCTCAAATAGGATCTGTCGGGTTCATCCGCCCTCAAATAGGATATGTTGGGTTCATCCGCCCTCAAATAGGATATGTTGGGTTCATCCGCCCTCAAATAGGATATGTCGGGTTCATCCGCCCTCAAATAGGATATGTCGGGTTCATCCGCCCTCAAATAGGATATGTTGGGTTCATCCGCCCTCAAATAGGATATGTCGGGTTCATCCGCCCTCAAATAGGATATGTCGGGTTCATCCGCCCTCAAATAGGATATGTTTGGGTTTATCCACCCTCAAATAGGATCTGTCAGGTTCATCCGCCCTCAAATAGGATCTGTCGGGTTCATCCGCCCTTAAATAGGATCTGCCGGGTTCATCCGTCCTCAAATAGGATATGTCGGGTTCATCCGCCCTCAAATAGGATATGTCGGGTTCATCCGCCCTCAAATAAGATATGTCGGGTTCATCCGCCCTCAAATAGGATATGTCAGGTTCATCCGCCCTCAAATAGGATATGTCGGGTTCATCCGCCCTCAAATAGGATATGTCGGGTTCATCCGCCCTCAAATAGGATATGTCGGGTTCATCCGCCCTCAAATAGGATATGTCGGGTTCATCCGCCCTCAAATAGGATATGTCGGGTTCATCCGCCCTCAAATAGGATATGTCGGGTTCATCCGCCCTCAAATAGGATCTGTTGGGTTCATCCGCCCTCAAATAGGATATGTCGGGTTCATCCGCCCTCAAATAGGATATGTCGGGTTCATCCGCCCTCAAATAGGATATGTTGGGTTCATCCGCCCTCAAATAGGATCTGTCGGGTTCATCCGCCCTCAAATAGGATATGTTGGGTTCATCCGCCCTCAAATAGGATATGTTGGGTTCATCCGCCCTCAAATAGGATATGTCGGGTTCATCCGCCCTCAAATAGGATATGTCGGGTTCATCCGCCCTCAAATAGGATATGTCGGGTTCATCCGCCCTCAAATAGGATCTGTCGGGTTCATCCGCCCTCAAATAGGATATGTTGGGTTCATCCGCCCTCAAATAGGATCTGTCGGGTTCGTCCGCCCTCAAATAGGATATGTCGGGTTCATCCGCCCTCAAATAGGATATGTTGGGTTCATCCGCCCTCAAATAGGATATGTCGGGTTCATCCGCCCTCAAATAGGATCTGTCGGGTTCATCCGCCCTCAAATAGGATATGTCGGGTTCATCCGCCCTCAAATAGGATATGTTGGGTTCATCCGCCCTCAAATAGGATCTGTCGGGTTCATCCTCCCTCAAATAGGATATGTTGGGTTCATCCGCCCTCAAATAGGATGTGTCGGGTTCTTCCGCCCTCAAATAGGATATGTTGGGTTCGTCCGCCCTCAAATAGGATATGTTGGGTTCATCCGCCCTCAAATAGGATATGTTTGGGTTTATCCGCCCTCAAATAGGATCTGTCGGGTTCATCCGCCCTCAAATAGGATATGTTGGGTTCGTCCGCCCTCAAATAGGATATGTTGGGTTCATCCGCCCTCAAATAGGATATGTTTGGGTTTATCCGCCCTCAAATAGGATCTGTCGGGTTCATCCGCCCTCAAATAGGATATGTCGGGTTCATCCGCCCTCAAATAGGATCTGTCGGGTTCATCCGCCCTCAAATAGGATATGTTGGGTTCATCCGCCCTCAAATAGGATATGTCGGGTTCATCCGCCCTCAAATAGGATATGTCGGGTTCATCCGCCCTCAAATAGGATATGTTGGGTTCATCCGCCCTCAAATAGGATATATCGGGTTCATCCGCCCTCAAATAGGATATGTCGGGTTCATCCGCCCTCAAATAGGATATGTTTGGGTTTATCCGCCCTCAAATAGGATCTGTCAGGTTCATCCGCCCTCAAATAGGATATGTCGGGTTCATCCGCCCTTAAATAGGATCTGTCGGGTTCATCCGCCCTCAAATAGGATATGTCGGGTTCATCCGCCCTCAAATAGGAATATGTCGGGTTCATCCGCCCTCAAATAGGATATGTTGGGTTCATCCGCCCTCAAATAGGATATGTCGGGTTCATCCGCCCTCAAATAGGATATGTCGGGTTCATCCGCCCTCAAATAGGATATGTCGGGTTCATCCGCCCTCAAATAGGATATGTCGGGTTCATCCGCCCTCAAATAGGATATGTCGGGTTCATCCGCCCTCAAATAGGATATGTCGGGTTCATCCGCCCTCAAATAGGATATGTCGGGTTCATCCGCCCTAAATAGGATGTGTCGGGTTCATCCGCCCTCAAATAGGATATGTCGGGTTCATTCGCCCTCAAATAGGATATGTCGGGTTCATCCGCCCTCAAATAGGATATGTCGGGTTCATCCGCCCTCAAATAGGATATGTCGGGTTCATCCGCCCTCAAATAGGATATGTTTGGGTTTATCCGCCCTCAAATAGGATCTGTCGGGTTCATCCGCCCTCAAATAGGATTTGTCGGGTTCGTCCGCCCTCAAATAGGATATGTCGGGTTCATCCGCCCTCAAATAGGATATGTCGGGTTCATCCGCCCTCAAATAGGATATGTTGGGTTCATCCGCCCTCAAATAGGATATGTCGGGTTCATCCGCCCTCAAATAGGATCTGTTGGGTTCATCCGCCCTCAAATAGGATCTGTCGGGTTCATCCGCCCTCAAATAGGATCTGTCGGGTTCATCCGCCCTCAAATAGGATCTGTCGGGTTCATCCGCCCTCAAATAGGATATGTCGGGTTCATCCGCCCTCAAATAGGATCTGTTGGGTTCATCCGCCCTCAAATAGGATATGTCGGGTTCATCCGCCCTCAAATAGGATATGTTTGGGTTTATCCGCCCTCAAATAGGATCTGTCAGGTTCATCCGCCCTCAAATAGGATATGTCGGGTTCATCCGCCCTCAAATAGGATCTGTCGGGTTCATCCGCCCTCAAATAGGATATGTCGGGTTCATCCGCCCTCAAATAGGATATGTCGGGTTCATCCGCCCTCAAATAGGATATGTCGGGTTCATCCGCCCTCAAATAGGATATGTCGGGTTCATCTGCCCTCAAATAGGATTTGTCGGGTTCATCCGCCCTCAAATAGGATATGTTGGGTTCATCCGCCCTCAAATAGGATATGTAGGGTTTATCCGCCCTCAAATAGGATATGTCGGGTTCATCCGCCCTCAAATAGGATCTGTCGGGTTCATCCGCCCTCAAATAGGATATGTTGAGTTCATCCGCCCTCAAATAGGATCTGTTGGGTTCATCCGCCCTCAAATAGGATCTGTCGGGTTCATCCGCCCTCAAATAGGATCTGTCGGGTTCATCCGCCCTCAAATTGGATATGTTGGGTTCATCCGCCCTCAAATAGGATTTGTCGGGTTCATCCGCCCTCAAATAGGATATGTTGGGTTCATCCGCCCTAAATAGGATGTGTCGGGTTCTTCCGCCCTCAAATAGGATATGTTGGGTTCGTCCGCCCTCAAATAGGATATGTTGGGTTCATCCGCCCTCAAATAGGATATGTTTGGGTTTATCCGCCCTCAAATAGGATCTGTCGGGTTCATCCGCCCTCAAATAGGATATGTCGGGTTCATCCGCCCTCAAATAGGATATGTCGGGTTCATCCGCCCTCAAATAGGATATGTTGGGTTCATCCGCCCTCAAATAGGATCTGTTGGGTTCATCCGCCCTCAAATAGGATATGTCGGGTTCATCCGCCCTCAAATAGGATATGTCGGGTTCATCCGCCCTCAAATAGGATCTGTTGGGTTCATCCGCCCTCAAATAGGATCTGTCGGGTTCATCCGCCCTCAAATAGGATTTGTCGGGTTCGTCCGCCCTCAAATAGGATATGTCGGGTTCATCCGCCCTCAAATAGGATCTGTTGGGTTCATCCGCCCTCAAATAGGATATGTCGGGTTCATCCGCCCTCAAATAGGATATGTTTGGGTTTATCCGCCCTCAAATAGGATCTGTCAGGTTCATCCGCCCTCAAATAGGATATGTCGGGTTCATCCGCCCTCAAATAGGATCTGTCGGGTTCATCCGCCCTCAAATAGGATATGTCGGGTTCATCCGCCCTCAAATAGGATCTGTCGGGTTCATCCGCCCTCAAATAGGATATGTCGGGTTCATCCGCCCTCAAATAGGATGTGTCGGGTTCATCCGCCCTCAAATAGGATATGTAGGGTTTATCCGCCCTCAAATAGGATATGTCGGGTTCATCTGCCCTCAAATAGGATTTGTTGGGTTCATCCGCCCTCAAATAGGATATGTTGAGTTCATCCGCCCTCAAATAGGATCTGTTGGGTTCATCCGCCCTCAAATAGGATCTGTCGGGTTCATCCGCCCTCAAATAGGATCTGTCGGGTTCATCCGCCCTCAAATTGGATATGTTGGGTTCATCCGCCCTCAAATAGGATTTGTCGGGTTCATCCGCCCTCAAATAGGATATGTTGGGTTCATCCGCCCTAAATAGGATGTGTCGGGTTCTTCCGCCCTCAAATAGGATTATGTTGGGTTCATCCGCCCTCAAATAGGATATGTCGGGTTCATCCGCCCTCAAATAGGATCTGTCGGGTTCATCCGCCCTCAAATAGGATCTGTCGGGTTCATCCGCCCTCAAATAGGATCTGTCGGGTTCATCCGCCCTCAAATTGGATATGTTGGGTTCATCCGCCCTCAAATAGGATTTGTCGGGTTCATCCGCCCTCAAATAGGATATGTTGGGTTCATCCGCCCTAAATAGGATGTGTCGGGTTCTTCCGCCCTCAAATAGGATATGTTGGGTTCGTCCGCCCTCAAATAGGATATGTTGGGTTCATCCGCCCTCAAATAGGATATATTTGGGTTTATCCGCCCTCAAATAGGATCTGTCGGGTTCATCCGCCCTCAAATAGGATATGTCGGGTTCATCCGCCCTCAAATAGGATATGTCGGGTTCATCCGCCCTCAAATAGGATATGTCGGGTTCATCCGCCCTCAAATAGGATATGTCGGGTTCATCCGCCCTCAAATAGGATATGTCGGGTTCATCCGCCCTCAAATAGGATCTGTCGGGTTCATCCGCCCTCAAATAGGATCTGTCGGGTTCATCCGCCCTCAAATAGGATATGTTGGGTTCATCCGCCCTCAAATAGGATATGTCGGGTTCATCCGCCCTCAAATAGGATATGTCGGGTTCATCCGCCCTCAAATAGGATCTGTTGGGTTCATCCGCCCTCAAATAGGATATGTCGGGTTCATCCGCCCTCAAATAGGATATGTTTGGGTTTATCCGCCCTCAAATAGGATCTGTCAGGTTCATCCGCCCTCAAATAGGATATGTCGGGTTCATCCGCCCTCAAATAGGATCTGTCGGGTTCATCCGCCCTCAAATAGGATATGTCGGGTTCATCCGCCCTCAAATAGGATCTGTTGGGTTCATCCGCCCTCAAATAGGATATGTCGGGTTCATCCGCCCTCAAATAGGATATGTCGGGTTCATCCGCCCTCAAATAGGATATGTCGGGTTCATCCGCCCTCAAATAGGATCTGTTGGGTTCATCCGCCCTCAAATAGGATATGTCGGGTTCATCCGCCCTCAAATAGGATATGTTTGGGTTTATCCGCCCTCAAATAGGATCTGTCAGGTTCATCCGCCCTCAAATAGGATATGTCGGGTTCATCCGCCCTCAAATAGGATCTGTCGGGTTCATCCGCCCTCAAATAGGATATGTCGGGTTCATCCGCCCTCAAATAGGATCTGTCGGGTTCATCCGCCCTCAAATAGGATATGTCGGGTTCATCCGCCCTCAAATAGGATGTGTCGGGTTCATCCGCCCTCAAATAGGATATGTAGGGTTTATCCGCCCTCAAATAGGATATGTCGGGTTCATCTGCCCTCAAATAGGATTTGTTGGGTTCATCCGCCATCAAATAGGATATGTTGAGTTCATCCGCCCTCAAATAGGATCTGTTGGGTTCATCCGCCCTCAAATAGGATCTGTCGGGTTCATCCGCCCTCAAATAGGATCTGTCGGGTTCATCCGCCCTCAAATTGGATATGTTGGGTTCATCCGCCCTCAAATAGGATTTGTCAGGTTCATCCGCCCTCAAATAGGATATGTCGGGTTCATCCGCCCTCAAATAGGATCTGTCGGGTTCATCCGCCCTCAAATAGGATATGTCGGGTTCATCCGCCCTCAAATAGGATCTGTTGGGTTCATCCGCCCTCAAATAGGATATGTCGGGTTCATCCGCCCTCAAATAGGATATGTTTGGGTTTATCCGCCCTCAAATAGGATCTGTCAGGTTCATCCGCCCTCAAATAGGATATGTCGGGTTCATCCGCCCTCAAATAGGATCTGTCGGGTTCATCCGCCCTCAAATAGGATATGTCGGGTTCATCCGCCCTCAAATAGGATCTGTCGGGTTCATCCGCCCTCAAATAGGATATGTCGGGTTCATCCGCCCTCAAATAGGATGTGTCGGGTTCATCCGCCCTCAAATAGGATATGTAGGGTTTATCCGCCCTCAAATAGGATATGTCGGGTTCATCTGCCCTCAAATAGGATTTGTTGGGTTCATCCGCCATCAAATAGGATATGTTGAGTTCATCCGCCCTCAAATAGGATCTGTTGGGTTCATCCGCCCTCAAATAGGATCTGTCGGGTTCATCCGCCCTCAAATAGGATCTGTCGGGTTCATCCGCCCTCAAATTGGATATGTTGGGTTCATCCGCCCTCAAATAGGATTTGTCAGGTTCATCCGCCCTCAAATAGGATATGTCGGGTTCATCCGCCCTCAAATAGGATCTGTCGGGTTCATCCGCCCTCAAATAGGATATGTCGGGTTCATCCGCCCTCAAATAGGATCTGTCGGGTTCATCCGCCCTCAAATAGGATATGTCGGGTTCATCCGCCCTCAAATAGGATGTGTCGGGTTCATCCGCCCTCAAATAGGATATGTAGGGTTTATCCGCCCTCAAATAGGATATGTCGGGTTCATCTGCCCTCAAATAGGATTTGTTGGGTTCATCCGCCCTCAAATAGGATATGTTGAGTTCATCCGCCCTCAAATAGGATCTGTCGGGTTCATCCGCCCTCAAATAGGATTTGTCGGGTTCGTCCGCCCTCAAATAGGATATGTCGGGTTCATCCGCCCTCAAATAATATGTCGGGTTCATCCGCCCTCAAATAGGATATGTTGGGTTCATCCGCCCTCAAATAGGATATGTCGGGTTCATCCGCCCTTAAATAGGATCTGTCGGGTTCATCCGCCCTCAAATAGGATATGTCGGGTTCATCCGCCCTCAAATAGGATATGTCGGGTTCATCCGCCCTCAAATAGGATATGTTGGGTTCATCCGCCCTCAAATAGGATATGTCGGGTTCATCCGCCCTCAAATAGGATATGTCGGGTTCATCCGCCCTCAAATAGGATATGTTGGGTTCATCCGCCCTCAAATAGGATCTGTCGGGTTCATCCGCCCTCAAATAGGATATGTTGGGTTCATCCGCCCTCAAATAGGATATGTTGGGTTCATCCGCCCTCAAATAGGATATGTCGGGTTCATCCGCCCTCAAATAGTATATGTTGGGTTCGTCCGCCCTCAAATAGGATATGTTGGGTTCATCCGCCCTCAAATAGGATATTTTTGGGTTTATCCGCCCTCAAATAGGATCTGTCGGGTTCATCCGCCCTCAAATAGGATATGTCGGGTTCATCCGCCCTCAAATAGGATCTGTCGGGTTAATCCGCCCTCAAATAGGATATGTTGGGTTCATCCGCCCTCAAATAGGATATGTCGGGTTCATCCGCCCTCAAATAGGATATGTCGGGTTCATCCGCCCTCAAATAGGATATGTCGGGTTCATCCGCCCTCAAATAGGATCTGTCGGGTTCATCCGCCCTCAAATAGGATATGTCGGGTTCATCCGCCCTCAAATAGGATATGTCGGGTTCATCCGCCCTCAAATAGGATCTGTTGGGTTCATCCGCCCTCAAATAGGATATGTCGGGTTCATCCGCCCTCAAATAGGATCTGTCGGGTTCATCCGCCCTCAAATAGGATCTGTCGGGTTCATCCGCCCTCAAATAGGATCTGTCGGGTTCATCCGCCCTCAAATTGGATATGTTGGGTTCATCCGCCCTCAAATAGGATTTGTCGGGTTCATCCGCCCTCAAATAGGATATGTTGGGTTCATCCGCCCTAAATAGGATGTGTCGGGTTCTTCCGCCCTCAAATAGGATATGTTGGGTTCGTCCGCCCTCAAATAGGATATGTTGGGTTCATCCGCCCTCAAATAGGATATATTTGGGTTTATCCGCCCTCAAATAGGATCTGTCGGGTTCATCCGCCCTCAAATAGGATATGTCGGGTTCATCCGCCCTCAAATAGGATATGTCGGGTTCATCCGCCCTCAAATAGGATATGTCGGGTTCATCCGCCCTCAAATAGGATATGTCGGGTTCATCCGCCCTCAAATAGGATATGTCGGGTTCATCCGCCCTCAAATAGGATCTGTCGGGTTCATCCGCCCTCAAATAGGATCTGTCGGGTTCATCCGCCCTCAAATAGGATATATTGGGTTCATCCGCCCTAAATAGGATGTGTCGGGTTCTTCCGCCCTCAAATAGGATATGTCGGGTTCGTCCGCCCTCAAATAGGATATGTTGGGTTCATCCGCCCTCAAATAGGATATGTTTGGGTTCATCCGCCCTCAAATAGGATCTGTCGGGTTCATCCGCCCTCAAATAGGATATGTCGGGTTCATCCTCCCTCAAATAGGATCTGTCGGGTTCATCCGCCCTCAAATAGGATATGTTGGGTTCATCCGCCCTCAAATAGGATATGTCGGGTTCATCCGCCCTCAAATAGGATATGTCGGGTTCATCCGCCCTCAAATAGGATATGTTGGGTTCATCCGCCCTCAAATAGGATCTGTCGGGTTCATCCGCCCTCAAATAGGATATGTTGGGTTCATCCGCCCTCAAATAGGATATGTTGGGTTCATCCGCCCTCAAATAGGATATGTCGGGTTCATCCGCCCTCAAATAGTATATGTTGGGTTCGTCCGCCCTCAAATAGGATATGTTGGGTTCATCCGCCCTCAAATAGGATATTTTTGGGTTTATCCGCCCTCAAATAGGATCTGTCGGGTTCATCCGCCCTCAAATAGGATATGTCGGGTTAATCCGCCCTCAAATAGGATATGTTGGGTTCATCCGCCCTCAAATAGGATATGTCGGGTTCATCCGCCCTCAAATAGGATATGTCGGGTTCATCCGCCCTCAAATAGGATATGTCGGGTTCATCCGCCCTCAAATAGGATCTGTCGGGTTCATCCGCCCTCAAATAGGATATGTCGGGTTCATCCGCCCTCAAATAGGATATGTCGGGTTCATCCGCCCTCAAATAGGATCTGTTGGGTTCATCCGCCCTCAAATAGGATATGTCGGGTTCATCCGCCCTCAAATAGGATCTGTCGGGTTCATCCGCCCTCAAATAGGATCTGTCGGGTTCATCCGCCCTCAAATAGGATCTGTCGGGTTCATCCGCCCTCAAATTGGATATGTTGGGTTCATCCGCCCTCAAATAGGATTTGTCGGGTTCATCCGCCCTCAAATAGGATATGTTGGGTTCATCCGCCCTAAATAGGATGTGTCGGGTTCTTCCGCCCTCAAATAGGATATGTTGGGTTCGTCCGCCCTCAAATAGGATATGTTGGGTTCATCCGCCCTCAAATAGGATATGTTTGGGTTTATCCGCCCTCAAATAGGATCTGTCGGGTTCATCCGCCCTCAAATAGGATATGTCGGGTTCATCCGCCCTCAAATAGGATATGTCGGGTTCATCCGCCCTCAAATAGGATATGTCGGGTTCATCCGCCCTCAAATAGGATATGTCGGGTTCATCCGCCCTCAAATAGGATATGTCGGGTTCATCCGCCCTCAAATAGGATATGTCGGGTTCATCCGCCCTCAAATAGGATCTGTCGGGTTCATCCGCCCTCAAATAGGATATATTGGGTTCATCCGCCCTAAATAGGATGTGTCGGGTTCTTCCGCCCTCAAATAGGATATGTCGGGTTCGTCCGCCCTCAAATAGGATATGTTGGGTTCATCCGCCCTCAAATAGGATATGTTTGGGTTCATCCGCCCTCAAATAGGATCTGTCGGGTTCATCCGCCCTCAAATAGGATATGTCGGGTTCATCCGCCCTCAAATAGGATCTGTCGGGTTCATCCGCCCTCAAATAGGATATGTTGGGTTCATCCGCCCTCAAATAGGATCTGTCGGGTTCATCCGCCCTCAAATAGGATATGTTGGGTTCATCCGCCCTCAAATAGGATATGTCGGGTTCATCCGCCCTCAAATAGGATCTGTCGGGTTCATCCGCCCTCAAATAGGATATGTCGGGTTCATCCGCCCTCAAATAGGATCTGTCGGGTTCATCCGCCCTCAAATAGGATCTGTCGGGTTCATCCGCCCTCAAATAGGATATGTTGGGTTCATCCGCCCTCAAATAGGATCTGTCGGGTTCATCCGCCCTCAAATAGGATATGTTGGGTTCATCCGCCCTCAAATAGGATGTGTCGGGTTCTTCCGCCCTCAAATAGGATATGTTGGGTTCGTCCGCCCTCAAATAGGATATGTTGGGTTCATCCGCCCTCAAATAGGATATGTTTGGGTTTATCCGCCCTCAAATAGGATCTGTCGGGTTCATCCGCCCTCAAATAGGATATGTCGGGTTCATCCGCCCTCAAATAGGATCTGTCGGGTTCATCCGCCCTCAAATAGGATATGTTGGGTTCATCCGCCCTCAAATAGGATATGTCGGGTTCATCCGCCCTCAAATAGGATATGTCGGGTTCATCCGCCCTCAAATAGGATATGTTGGGTTCATCCGCCCTCAAATAGGATATGTCGGGTTCATCCGCCCTCAAATAGGATATGTCGGGTTCATCCGCCCTCAAATAGGATATGTTTGGGTTTATCCGCCCTCAAATAGGATCTGTCAGGTTCATCCGCCCTCAAATAGGATATGTCGGGTTCATCCGCCCTTAAATAGGATCTGTCGGGTTCATCCGCCCTCAAATAGGATATGTCGGGTTCATCCGCCCTCAAATAGGATATGTCGGGTTCATCCGCCCTCAAATAGGATATGTTGGGTTCATCCGCCCTCAAATAGGATATGTCGGGTTCATCCGCCCTCAAATAGGATCTGTTGGGTTCATCCGCCCTCAAATAGGATCTGTCGGGTTCATCCGCCCTCAAATAGGATATGTCGGGTTCATCCGCCCTCAAATAGGATATGTCGGGTTCATCCGCCCTCAAATAGGATATGTCGGGTTCATCCGCCCTCAAATAGGATATGTCGGGTTCATCCGCCCTCAAATAGGATATGTCGGGTTCATCCGCCCTCAAATAGGATCTGTTGGGTTCATCCGCCCTCAAATAGGATCTGTTGGGTTCATCCGCCCTCAAATAGGATCTGTTGGGTTCATCCGCCCTCAAATAGGATCTGTCGGGTTCATCCGCCCTCAAATAGGATCTGTCGGGTTCATCCGCCCTCAAATAGGATATGTTGGGTTCATCCGCCCTCAAATAGGATATGTCGGGTTCTTCCGCCCTCAAATAGGATATGTTGGGTTCGTCCGCCCTCAAATAGGATATGTTGGGTTCATCCGCCCTCAAATAGGATATGTTTGGGTTTATCCGCCCTCAAATAGGATCTGTCGGGTTCATCCGCCCTCAAATAGGATATGTCGGGTTCATCCGCCCTCAAATAGGATCTGTCGGGTTCATCCGCCCTCAAATAGGATATGTTGGGTTCATCCGCCCTCAAATAGGATATGTCGGGTTCATCCGCCCTCAAATAGGATATGTCGGGTTCATCCGCCCTCAAATAGGATATGTCGGGTTCATCCGCCCTCAAATAGGATATGTCGGGTTCATCCGCCCTCAAATAGGATATGTCGGGTTCATCCGCCCTCAAATAGGATATGTCGGGTTCATCCGCCCTCAAATAGGATATGTCGGGTTCATCCGCCCTCAAATAGGATATGTAGGGTTCATCCGCCCTCAAATAGGATATGTCGGGTTCATCCGCCCTCAAATAGGATCTGTCGGGTTCATCCGCCCTCAAATAGGATATGTTGGGTTCATCCGCCCTCAAATAGGATGTGTCGGGTTCTTCCGCCCTCAAATAGGATATGTTGGGTTCGTCCGCCCTCAAATAGGATATGTTGGGTTCATCCGCCCTCAAATAGGATATGTTTGGGTTTATCCGCCCTCAAATAGGATCTGTCGGGTTCATCCGCCCTCAAATAGGATATGTCGGGTTCATCCGCCCTCAAATAGGATATGTCGGGTTCATCCGCCCTCAAATAGGATATGTTGGGTTCATCCGCCCTCAAATAGGATATGTCGGGTTCATCCGCCCTCAAATAGGATCTGTTGGGTTCATCCGCCCTCAAATAGGATATGTTGGGTTCATCCGCCCTCAAATAGGATCTGTCGGGTTCATCCGCCCTCAAATAGGATATGTTGGGTTCATCCGCCCTCAAATAGGATATGTCGGGTTCATCCGCCCTCAAATAGGATATGTTTGGGTTTATCCGCCCTCAAATAGGATCTGTCAGGTTCATCCGCCCTCAAATAGGATATGTCGGGTTCATCCGCCCTTAAATAGGATCTGTCGGGTTCATCCGCCCTCAAATAGGATATGTCGGGTTCATCCGCCCTCAAATAGGATATGTCGGGTTCATCCGCCCTCAAATAGGATATGTTGGGTTCATCCGCCCTCAAATAGGATATGTCGGGTTCATCCGCCCTCAAATAGGATCTGTTGGGTTCATCCGCCCTCAAATAGGATGTGTCGGGTTCTTCCGCCCTCAAATAGGATATGTTGGGTTCGTCCGCCCTCAAATAGGATATGTTGGGTTCATCCGCCCTCAAATAGGATATGTTTGGGTTTATCCGCCCTCAAATAGGATCTGTCGGGTTCATCCGCCCTCAAATAGGATATGTCGGGTTCATCCGCCCTCAAATAGGATCTGTCGGGTTCATCCGCCCTCAAATAGGATATGTTGGGTTCATCCGCCCTCAAATAGGATATGTCGGGTTCATCCGCCCTCAAATAGGATATGTCGGGTTCATCCGCCCTCAAATAGGATATGTTGGGTTCATCCGCCCTCAAATAGGATATGTCGGGTTCATCCGCCCTCAAATAGGATATGTCGGGTTCATCCGCCCTCAAATAGGATATGTTTGGGTTTATCCGCCCTCAAATAGGATCTGTCAGGTTCATCCGCCCTCAAATAGGATATGTCGGGTTCATCCGCCCTTAAATAGGATCTGTCGGGTTCATCCGCCCTCAAATAGGATATGTTGGGTTCATCCGCCCTCAAATAGGATATGTCGGGTTCATCCGCCCTCAAATAGGATATGTTGGGTTCATCCGCCCTCAAATAGGATCTGTCGGGTTCATCCGCCCTCAAATAGGATATGTCGGGTTCATCCGCCCTCAAATAGGATCTGTCGGGTTCATCCGCCCTCAAATAGGATCTGTCGGGTTCATCCGCCCTCAAATAGGATATGTTGGGTTCATCCGCCCTCAAATAGGATCTGTCGGGTTCATCCGCCCTCAAATAGGATATGTTGGGTTCATCCGCCCTCAAATAGGATGTGTCGGGTTCTTCCGCCCTCAAATAGGATATGTTGGGTTCGTCCGCCCTCAAATAGGATATGTTGGGTTCATCCGCCCTCAAATAGGATATGTTTGGGTTTATCCGCCCTCAAATAGGATCTGTCGGGTTCATCCGCCCTCAAATAGGATATGTCGGGTTCATCCGCCCTCAAATAGGATATGTCGGGTTCATCCGCCCTCAAATAGGATATGTCGGGTTCATCCGCCCTCAAATAGGATTTGTCGGGTTCATCCGCCCTCAAATAGGATCTGTCGGGTTCATCCGCCCTCAAATAGGATATGTTGGGTTCATCCGCCCTCAAATACGATCTGTAGGGTTCATCCGCACTCAAATAGGATTTGTCGGGTTCATCCGCCCTCAAATAGGATCTGTCGGGTTCATCCGCCCTCAAATAGGATATGTTGGGTTCATCCGCCCTCAAATAGGATCTGTCGGGTTCGTCCGCCCTCAAATAGGATATGTCGGGTTCATCCGCCCTCAAATTGGATCTGTTGGGTTCATCCGCCCTCAAATAGGATCTGTCGGGTTCATCCGCCCTCAAATAGGATCTGTCGGGTTCATCCGCCCTCAAATAGGATATGTTGGGTTCATCCGCCCTCAAATAGGATCTGTCGGGTTCATCCGCCCTCAAATAGGATATGTTGGGTTCATCCGCCCTCAAATAGGATGTGTCGGGTTCTTCCGCCCTCAAATAGGATATGTTGGGTTCGTCCGCCCTCAAATAGGATATGTTGGATTCATCCGCCCTCAAATAGGATATGTTTGGGTTTATCTGCCCTCAAATAGGATCTGTCGGGTTCATCCGCCCTCAAATAGGATATGTCGGGTTCATCCGCCCTCAAATAGGATCTGTCGGGTTCATCCGCCCTCAAATAGGATATGTTGGGTTCATCCGCCCTCAAATAGGATATGTCGGGTTCATCCGCCCTCAAATAGGATATGTCGGGTTCATCCGCCCTCAAATAGGATATGTTGGGTTCATCCGCCCTCAAATAGGATCTGTCGGGTTCATCCGCCCTCAAATAGGATATGTCGGGTTCATCCGCCCTCAAATAGGATCTGTCGGGTTCATCCGCCCTCAAATAGGATATGTTGGGTTCATCCGCCCTCAAATAGGATATGTCGGGTTCATCCGCCCTCAAATAGGATATGTCGGGTTCATCCGCCCTCAAATAGGATATGTTGGGTTCATCCGCCCTCAAATAGGATCTGTCGGGTTCATCCGCCCTCAAATAGGATATGTTGGGTTCATCCGCCCTCAAATAGGATATGTCGGGTTCATCCGCCCTCAAATAGGATATGTTGGGTTCATCCGCCCTCAAATAGGATATGTCGGGTTCATCCGCCCTCAAATAGGATCTGTCGGGTTCATTCGCCCTCAAATAGGATATGTTGGGTTCATCCGCCCTCAAATAGGATCTATCGGGTTCGTCCGCCCTCAAATAGGATATGTCGGGTTCATCCGCCCTCAAATAGGATCTGTTGGGTTCATCCGCCCTCAAATAGGATATGTCGGGTTCATCCGCCCTCAAATAGGATATGTTTGGGTTTATCCGCCCTCAAATAGGATCTGTCAGGTTCATCCGCCCTCAAATAGGATATGTCGGGTTCATCCGCCCTTAAATAGGATCTGTCGGGTTCATCCGCCCTCAAATAGGATATGTCGGGTTCATCCGCCCTCAAATAGGATATGTCGGGTTCATCCGCCCTCAAATAGGATATGTTGGGTTCATCCGCCCTCAAATAGGATATGTCGGGTTCATCCGCCCTCAAATAGGATATGTCGGGTTCATCCGCCCTCAAATAGGATATGTTGGGTTCATCCGCCCTCAAATAGGATCTGTCGGGTTCATCCGCCCTCAAATAGGATATGTCGGGTTCATCCGCCCTCAAATAGGATCTGTTGGGTTCATCCGCCCTCAAATAGGATATGTCGGGTTCATCCGCCCTCAAATAGGATCTGTCGGGTTCATCCGCCCTCAAATAGGATCTGTCGGGTTCATCCGCCCTCAAATAGGATATGTTGGGTTCATCCGCCCTCAAATAGGATCTGTCGGGTTCATCCGCCCTCAAATAGGATATGTCGGGTTCATCCGCCCTCAAATAGGATATGTTTGGGTTTATCCGCCCTCAAATAGGATCTGTCAGGTTCATCCGCCCTCAAATAGGATATGTCGGGTTCATCCGCCCTTAAATAGGATCTGTCGGGTTCATCCGCCCTCAAATAGGATATGTCGGGTTCATCCGCCCTCAAATAGGATATGTCGGGTTCATCCGCCCTCAAATAGGATATGTTGGGTTCATCCGCCCTCAAATAGGATATGTCGGGTTCATCCGCCCTCAAATAGGATCTGTTGGGTTCATCCGCCCTCAAATAGGATCTGTCGGGTTCGTCCGCCCTCAAATAGGATATGTCGGGTTCATCCGCCCTCAAATAGGATCTGTTGGGTTCATCCGCCCTCAAATAGGATATGTCGGGTTCATCCGCCCTCAAATAGGATCTGTCGGGTTCATCCGCCCTCAAATAGGATATGTTGGGTTCATCCGCCCTCAAATAGGATCTGTCGGGTTCATCCGCCCTCAAATAGGATATGTCGGGTTCATCCGCCCTCAAATAGGATATGTTTGGGTTTATCCGCCCTCAAATAGGATCTGTCAGGTTCATCCGCCCTCAAATAGGATATGTCGGGTTCATCCGCCCTTAAATAGGATCTGTCGGGTTCATCCGCCCTCAAATAGGATATGTCGGGTTCATCCGCCCTCAAATAGGATATGTCGGGTTCATCCGCCCTCAAATAGGATATGTTGGGTTCATCCGCCCTCAAATAGGATATGTCGGGTTCATCCGCCCTCAAATAGGATCTGTTGGGTTCATCCGCCCTCAAATAGGATCTGTCGGGTTCATCCGCCCTCAAATAGGATATGTCGGGTTCATCCGCCCTCAAATAGGATATGTCGGGTTCATCCGCCCTCAAATAGGATATGTAGAGTTCATCCGCCCTCAAATAGGATATGTCGGGTTCATCTGCCCTCAAATAGGATCTGTTGGGTTCATCCGCCCTCAAATAGGATATGTTGAGTTCATCCGCCCACAAATAGGATCTGTCGGGTTCATCTGCCCTCAAATAGGATCTGTTGGGTTCATCCGCCCTCAAATAGGATATGTTGAGTTCATCCGCCCTCAAATAGGATCTGTTGGGTTCATCCGCCCTTAAATAGGATCTGTCGGGTTCATCCGCCCTCAAATAGGATCTGTCGGGTTCATCCGCCCTCAAATAGGATATGTTGGGTTGATCCGCCCTCAAAATAGGATATGTCGGGTTCATCCGCCCTCAAATAGGATATGTCGGGTTCATCCGCCCTCAAATAGGATATG
Source organism: Nicotiana sylvestris (assembly GCF_000393655.2). NCBI lineage: Eukaryota > Viridiplantae > Streptophyta > Magnoliopsida > Solanales > Solanaceae > Nicotiana > Nicotiana sylvestris. The sequence continues at coordinate 37,273,557 of NC_091061.1, forward strand.
TAGGGTTCATCCGCCCTCAAATAGGATATGTCGGGTTCATCTGCCCTCAAATAGGATCTGTTGGGTTCATCCGCCCTCAAATAGGATATGTTGAGTTCATCCGCCCTCAAATAGGATCTGTTGGGTTCATCCGCCCTTAAATAGGATCTGTCGGGTTCATCCGCCCTCAAATAGGATCTGTCGGGTTCATCCGCCCTCAAATAGGATATGTTGGGTTCATCCGCCCTCAAATAGGATTTGTCGGGTTCATCCGCCCTCAAATAGGATATGTTGGGTTCATCCGCCCTAAATAGGATGTGTCGGGTTCTTCCGCCCTCAAATAGGATATGTTGGGTTCGTCCGCCCTCAAATAGGATATGTTGGGTTCATCCGCCCTCAAATAGGATATGTTTGGGTTTATCCGCCCTCAAATAGGATCTGTCGGGTTCATCCGCCCTCAAATAGGATATGTCGGGTTCATCCGCCCTCAAATAGGATATGTCGGGTTCATCCGCCCTCAAATAGGATATGTCGGGTTCATCCGCCCTCAAATAGGATATGTTGGGTTCATCCGCCCTCAAATAGGATCTGTCGGGTTCATCCGCCCTCAAATAGGATATGTTGGGTTCATCCGCCCTCAAATAGGATATGTCGGGTTCATCCGCCCTCAAATAGGATATGTTGGGTTCATCCGCCCTCAAATAGGATATGTCGGGTTCATCCACCCTCAAATAGGATCTGTTGGGTTCATCCGCCCTCAAATAGGATATGTTGGGTTCATCCGCCCTCAAATAGGATCTGTCGGGTTCGTCCGCCCTCAAATAGGATATGTCGGGTTCATCCGCCCTCAAATAGGATCTGTTGGGTTCATCCGCCCTCAAATAGGATATGTCGGGTTCATCCGCCCTCAAATAGGATCTGTCGGGTTCATCCGCCCTCAAATAGGATCTGTCGGGTTCATCCGCCCTCAAATAGGATATGTTGGGTTCATCCGCCCTCAAATAGGATCTGTCGGGTTCATCCGCCCTCAAATAGGATATGTTGGGTTCATCCGCCCTCAAATAGGATGTGTCGGGTTCTTCCGCCCTCAAATAGGATATGTTGGGTTCGTCCGCCCTCAAATAGGATATGTTGGGTTCATCCGCCCTCAAATAGGATATGTTTGGGTTTATCCGCCCTCAAATAGGATCTGTCGGGTTCATCCGCCCTCAAATAGGATATGTCGGGTTCATCCGCCCTCAAATAGGATCTGTCGGGTTCATCCGCCCTCAAATAGGATATGTTGGGTTCATCCGCCCTCAAATAGGATATGTCGGGTTCATCCGCCCTCAAATAGGATATGTTGGGTTCATCCGCCCTCAAATAGGATATGTCGGGTTCATCCGCCCTCAAATAGGATATGTCGGGTTCATCCGCCCTCAAATAGGATATGTTTGGGTTTATCCGCCCTCAAATAGGATCTGTCAGGTTCATCCGCCCTCAAATAGGATATGTTGGGTTCATCCGCCCTCAAATAGGATATGTCGGGTTCATCCGCCCTCAAATAGGATATGTTGGGTTCATCCGCCCTCAAATAGGATATGTCGGGTTCATCCGCCCTCAAATAGGATATGTCGGGTTCATCCGCCCTCAAATAGGATATGTTTGGGTTTATCCGCCCTCAAATAGGATCTGTCAGGTTCATCCGCCCTCAAATAGGATATGTCGGGTTCATCCGCCCTTAAATAGGATCTGTCGGGTTCATCCGCCCTCAAATAGGATATGTCGGGTTCATCCGCCCTCAAATAGGATATGTCGGGTTCATCCGCCCTCAAATAGGATATGTTGGGTTCATCCGCCCTCAAATAGGATATGTCGGGTTCATCCGCCCTCAAATAGGATCTGTTGGGTTCATCCGCCCTCAAATAGGATATGTTGGGTTCATCCGCCCTCAAATAGGATCTGTCGGGTTCATCCGCCCTCAAATAGGATTTGTCGGGTTCATCCGCCCTCAAATAGGATCTGTCGGGTTCATCCGCCCTCAAATAGGATATGTTGGGTTCATCCGCCCTCAAATAGGATCTGTCGGGTTCGTCCGCCCTCAAATAGGATATGTCGGGTTCATCCGCCCTCAAATTGGATCTGTTGGGTTCATCCGCCCTCAAATAGGATCTGTCGGGTTCATCCGCCCTCAAATAGGATCTGTCGGGTACATCCGCCCTCAAATAGGATATGTTGGGTTCATCCGCCCTCAAATAGGATCTGTCGGGTTCATCCGCCCTCAAATAGGATATGTTGGGTTCATCCGCCCTCAAATAGGATGTGTCGGGTTCTTCCGCCCTCAAATAGGATATGTTGGGTTCGTCCGCCCTCAAATAGGATATGTTGGATTCATCCGCCCTCAAATAGGATATGTTTGGGTTTATCTGCCCTCAAATAGGATCTGTCGGGTTCATCCGCCCTCAAATAGGATATGTCGGGTTCATCCGCCCTCAAATAGGATCTGTCGGGTTCATCCGCCCTCAAATAGGATATGTTGGGTTCATCCGCCCTCAAATAGGATATGTCGGGTTCATCCGCCCTCAAATAGGATATGTCGGGTTCATCCGCCCTCAAATAGGATATGTTGGGTTCATCCGCCCTCAAATAGGATCTGTCGGGTTCATCCGCCCTCAAATAGGATATGTCGGGTTCATCCGCCCTCAAATAGGATCTGTCGGGTTCATCCGCCCTCAAATAGGATATGTGGGGTTCATCCGCCCTCAAATAGGATATGTCGGGTTCATCCGCCCTCAAATAGGATATGTCGGGTTCATCCGCCCTCAAATAGGATATGTTGGGTTCATCCGCCCTCAAATAGGATCTGTCGGGTTCATCCGCCCTCAAATAGGATATGTTGGGTTCATCCGCCCTCAAATAGGATATGTCGGGTTCATCCGCCCTCAAATAGGATATGTTGGGTTCATCCGCCCTCAAATAGGATATGTCGGGTTCATCCGCCCTCAAATAGGATCTGTCGGGTTCATTCGCCCTCAAATAGGATATGTTGGGTTCATCCGCCCTCAAATAGGATCTATCGGGTTCGTCCGCCCTCAAATAGGATATGTCGGGTTCATCCGCCCTCAAATAGGATCTGTTGGGTTCATCCGCCCTCAAATAGGATATGCCGGGTTCATCCGCCCTCAAATAGGATATGTTTGGGTTTATCCGCCCTCAAATAGGATCTGTCAGGTTCATCCGCCCTCAAATAGGATATGTCGGGTTCATCCGCCCTTAAATAGGATCTGTCGGGTTCATCCGCCCTCAAATAGGATATGTCGGGTTCATCCGCCCTCAAATAGGATATGTCGGGTTCATCCGCCCTCAAATAGGATATGTTGGGTTCATCCGCCCTCAAATAGGATATGTCGGGTTCATCCGCCCTCAAATAGGATCTGTCGGGTTCATCCGCCCTCAAATAGGATATGTTGGGTTCATCCGCCCTCAAATAGGATCTGTCGGGTTCATCCGCCCTCAAATAGGATATGTCGGGTTCATCCGCCCTCAAATTGGATCTGTTGGGTTCATCCGCCCTCAAATAGGATCTGTCGGGTTCATCCGCCCTCAAATAGGATCTGTCGGGTTCATCCGCCCTCAAATAGGATATGTTGGGTTCATCCGCCCTCAAATAGGATCTGTCGGGTTCATCCGCCCTCAAATAGGATATGTTGGGTTCATCCGCCCTCAAATAGGATGTGTCGGGTTCTTCCGCCCTCAAATAGGATATGTTGGGTTCGTCCGCCCTCAAATAGGATATGTTGGATTCATCCGCCCTCAAATAGGATATGTTTGGGTTTATCTGCCCTCAAATAGGATCTGTCGGGTTCATCCGCCCTCAAATAGGATATGTCGGGTTCATCCGCCCTCAAATAGGATCTGTCGGGTTCATCCGCCCTCAAATAGGATATGTTGGGTTCATCCGCCCTCAAATAGGATATGTCGGGTTCATCCGCCCTCAAATAGGATATGTCGGGTTCATCCGCCCTCAAATAGGATATGTCGGGTTCATCCGCCCTCAAATAGGATATGTTGGGTTCATCCGCCCTCAAATAGGATATGTCGGGTTCATCCGCCCTCAAATAGGATCTGTCGGGTTCATCCGCCCTCAAATAGGATATGTTGGGTTCATCCGCCCTCAAATAGGATCTGTCGGGTTCATCCGCCCTCAAATAGGATATGTCGGGTTCATCCGCCCTCAAATTGGATCTGTTGGGTTCATCCGCCCTCAAATAGGATCTGTCGGGTTCATCCGCCCTCAAATAGGATCTGTCGGGTTCATCCGCCCTCAAATAGGATATGTTGGGTTCATCCGCCCTCAAATAGGATCTGTCGGGTTCATCCGCCCTCAAATAGGATATGTTGGGTTCATCCGCCCTCAAATAGGATGTGTCGGGTTCTTCCGCCCTCAAATAGGATATGTTGGGTTCGTCCGCCCTCAAATAGGATATGTTGGATTCATCCGCCCTCAAATAGGATATGTTTGGGTTTATCTGCCCTCAAATAGGATCTGTCGGGTTCATCCGCCCTCAAATAGGATATGTCGGGTTCATCCGCCCTCAAATAGGATCTGTCGGGTTCATCCGCCCTCAAATAGGATATGTTGGGTTCATCCGCCCTCAAATAGGATATGTCGGGTTCATCCGCCCTCAAATAGGATATGTCGGGTTCATCCGCCCTCAAATAGGATATGTTGGGTTCATCCGCCCTCAAATAGGATCTGTCGGGTTCATCCGCCCTCAAATAGGATATGTCGGGTTCATCCGCCCTCAAATAGGATCTGTCGGGTTCATCCGCCCTCAAATAGGATATGTTGGGTTCATCCGCCCTCAAATAGGATATGTCGGGTTCATCCGCCCTCAAATAGGATATGTCGGGTTCATCCGCCCTCAAATAGGATCTGTTGGGTTCATCCGCCCTCAAATAGGATATGTCGGGTTCATCCGCCCTCAAATAGGATCTGTCGGGTTCATCCGCCCTCAAATAGGATATGTTGGGTTCATCCGCCCTCAAATAGGATATGTCGGGTTCATCCGCCCTCAAATAGGATATGTTGGGTTCATCCGCCCTCAAATAGGATATGTCGGGTTCATCCGCCCTCAAATAGGATCTGTCGGGTTCATTCGCCCTCAAATAGGATATGTTGGGTTCATCCGCCCTCAAATAGGATCTATCGGGTTCGTCCGCCCTCAAATAGGATATGTCGGGTTCATCCGCCCTCAAATAGGATCTGTTGGGTTCATCCGCCCTCAAATAGGATGTGTCGGGTTCTTCCGCCCTCAAATAGGATATGTTGGGTTCGTCCGCCCTCAAATAGGATATGTTGGATTCATCCGCCCTCAAATAGGATATGTTTGGGTTTATCTGCCCTCAAATAGGATCTGTCGGGTTCATCCGCCCTCAAATAGGATATGTCGGGTTCATCCGCCCTCAAATAGGATCTGTCGGGTTCATCCGCCCTCAAATAGGATATGTTGGGTTCATCCGCCCTCAAATAGGATATGTCGGGTTCATCCGCCCTCAAATAGGATATGTCGGGTTCATCCGCCCTCAAATAGGATATGTTGGGTTCATCCGCCCTCAAATAGGATCTGTCGGGTTCATCCGCCCTCAAATAGGATATGTCGGGTTCATCCGCCCTCAAATAGGATCTGTCGGGTTCATCCGCCCTCAAATAGGATATGTTGGGTTCATCCGCCCTCAAATAGGATATGTCGGGTTCATCCGCCCTCAAATAGGATATGTCGGGTTCATCCGCCCTCAAATAGGATATGTCGGGTTCATCCGCCCTCAAATAGGATCTGTCGGGTTCATCCGCCCTCAAATAGGATATGTTGGGTTCATCCGCCCTCAAATAGGATATGTCGGGTTCATCCGCCCTCAAATAGGATATGTTGGGTTCATCCGCCCTCAAATAGGATATGTCGGGTTCATCCGCCCTCAAATAGGATCTGTCGGGTTCATTCGCCCTCAAATAGGATATGTTGGGTTCATCCGCCCTCAAATAGGATCTATCGGGTTCGTCCGCCCTCAAATAGGATATGTCGGGTTCATCCGCCCTCAAATAGGATCTGTTGGGTTCATCCGCCCTCAAATAGGATATGTCGGGTTCATCCGCCCTCAAATAGGATATGTTTGGGTTTATCCGCCCTCAAATAGGATCTGTCAGGTTCATCCGCCCTCAAATAGGATATGTCGGGTTCATCCGCCCTCAAATAGGATCTGTCGGGTTCATCCGCCCTCAAATAGGATATGTCGGGTTCATCCGCCCTCAAATAGGATATGTCGGGTTCATCCGCCCTCAAATAGGATATGTTGGGTTCATCCGCCCTCAAATAGGATATGTCGGGTTCATCCGCCCTCAAATAGGATCTGTCGGGTTCATCCGCCCTCAAATAGGATATGTTGGGTTCATCCGCCCTCAAATAGGATCTGTCGGGTTCATCCGCCCTCAAATAGGATATGTTGGGTTCATCCGCCCTCAAATAGGATGTGTCGGGTTCTTCCGCCCTCAAATAGGATATGTTGGGTTCGTCCGCCCTCAAATAGGATATGTTGGGTTCATCCGCCCTCAAATAGGATATGTTTGGGTTTATCCGCCCTCAAATAGGATCTGTCGGGTTCATCCGCCCTCAAATAGGATATGTCGGGTTCATCCGCCCTCAAATAGGATCTGTCGGGTTCATCCGCCCTCAAATAGGATATGTCGGGTTCATCCGCCCTCAAATAGGATCTGTCGGGTTCATCCGCCCTCAAATAGGATATGTCGGGTTCATCCGCCCTCAAATAGGATCTGTTGGGTTCATCCGCCCTCAAATAGGATATGTCGGGTTCATCCGCCCTCAAATAGGATATGTTTGGGTTTATCCGCCCTCAAATAGGATCTGTCAGGTTCATCCGCCCTCAAATAGGATATGTCGGGTTCATCCGCCCTCAAATAGGATCTGTCGGGTTCATCCGCCCTCAAATAGGATATGTCGGGTTCATCCGCCCTCAAATAGGATATGTCGGGTTCATCCGCCCTCAAATAGGATATGTTGGGTTCATCCGCCCTCAAATAGGATATGTCGGGTTCATCCGCCCTCAAATAGGATCTGTCGGGTTCATCCGCCCTCAAATAGGATATGTTGGGTTCATCCGCCCTCAAATAGGATCTGTCGGGTTCATCCGCCCTCAAATAGGATATGTTGGGTTCATCCGCCCTCAAATAGGATGTGTCGGGTTCTTCCGCCCTCAAATAGGATATGTTGGGTTCGTCCGCCCTCAAATAGGATATGTTGGGTTCATCCGCCCTCAAATAGGATATGTTTGGGTTTATCCGCCCTCAAATAGGATCTGTCGGGTTCATCCGCCCTCAAATAGGATATGTCGGGTTCATCCGCCCTCAAATAGGATCTGTCGGGTTCATCCGCCCTCAAATAGGATATGTCGGGTTCATCCACCCTCAAATAGGATATGTCGGGTTCATCCGCCCTCAAATAGGATATGTCGGGTTCATCCGCCCTCAAATAGGATCTGTCGGGTTCATCCGCCCTCAAATAGGATATGTCGGGTTCATCCGCCCTCAAATAGGATCTGTCGGGTTCATCCGCCCTCAAATAGGATATGTTGGGTTCATCCGCCCTCAAATAGGATATGTTGGGTTCATCCGCCCTCAAATAGGATATGTCGGGTTCATCCGCCCTCAAATAGGATCTGTTGGGTTCATCCGCCCTCAAATAGGATATGTGGGGTTCATCCGCCCTCAAATAGGATATGTCGGGTTCATCCGCCCTCAAATAGGATATGTCGGGTTCATCCGCCCTCAAATAGGATATGTCGGGTTCATCCGCCCTCAAATAGGATATGTTGGGTTCATCCGCCCTCAAATAGGATATGTCGGGTTCATCCGCCCTCAAATAGGATCTGTCGGGTTCATTCGCCCTCAAATAGGATATGTTGGGTTCATCCGCCCTCAAATAGGATCTATCGGGTTCGTCCGCCCTCAAATAGGATATGTCGGGTTCATCCGCCCTCAAATAGGATCTGTTGGGTTCATCCGCCCTCAAATAGGATATGTCGGGTTCATCCGCCCTCAAATAGGATATGTTTGGGTTTATCCGCCCTCAAATAGGATCTGTCAGGTTCATCCGCCCTCAAATAGGATATGTCGGGTTCATCCGCCCTTAAATAGGATCTGTCGGGTTCATCCGCCGTCAAATAGGATATGTCGGGTTCATCCGCCCTCAAATAGGATATGTCGGGTTCATCCGCCCTCAAATAGGATATGTTGGGTTCATCCGCCCTCAAATAGGATATGTCGGGTTCATCCGCCCTCAAATAGGATCTGTCGGGTTCATCCGCCCTCAAATAGGATATGTTGGGTTCATCCGCCCTCAAATAGGATATGTCGGGTTCATCCGCCCTCAAATAGGATATGTCGGGTTCATCCGCCCTCAAATAGGATATGTTGGGTTCATCCGCCCTCAAATAGGATATGTCGGGTTCATCCGCCCTCAAATAGGATATGTCGGGTTCATCCGCCCTCAAATAGGATATGTTTGGGTTTATCCGCCCTCAAATAGGATCTGTCAGGTTCATCCGCCCTCAAATAGGATATGTCGGGTTCATCCGCCCTTAAATAGGATCTGTCGGGTTCATCCGCCCTCAAATAGGATATGTCGGGTTCATCCGCCCTCAAATAGGATTATGTCGGGTTCATCCGCCCTCAAATAGGATATGTTGGGTTCATCCGCCCTCAAATAGGATATGTCGGGTTCATCCGCCCTCAAATAGGATCTGTTGGGTTCATCCGCCCTCAAATAGGATATGTTGGGTTCATCCGCCCTCAAATAGGATCTGTCGGGTTCATCCGCCCTCAAATAGGATATGTCGGGTTCATCCGCCCTCAAATAGGATATGTCGGGTTCATCCGCCCTCAAATAGGATATGTTGGGTTCATCCGCCCTCAAATAGGATCTGTCGGGTTCATCCGCCCTCAAATAGGATATGTCGGGTTCATCCGCCCTCAAATAGGATCTGTTGGGTTCATCCGCCCTCAAATAGGATATGTCGGGTTCATCCGCCCTCAAATAGGATCTGTCGGGTTCATCCGCCCTCAAATAGGATCTGTCGGGTTCATCCGCCCTCAAATAGGATATGTTGGGTTCATCCGCCCTCAAATAGGATCTGTCGGGTTCATCCGCCCTCAAATAGGATATGTCGGGTTCATCCGCCCTCAAATAGGATCTGTCGGGTTCATCCGCCCTCAAATAGGATATGTTGGGTTCATCCGCCCTCAAATAGGATGTGTCGGGTTCTTCCGCCCTCAAATAGGATATGTTGGGTTCGTCCGCCCTCAAATAGGATATGTTGGGTTCATCCGCCCTCAAATAGGATATGTTTGGGTTTATCCGCCCTCAAATAGGATCTGTCGGGTTCATCCGCCCTCAAATAGGATATGTCGGGTTCATCCGCCCTCAAATAGGATATGTTGGGTTCATCCGCCCTCAAATAGGATATGTTTGGGTTTATCCGCCCTCAAATAGGATCTGTCGGGTTCATCCGCCCTCAAATAGGATATGTCGGGTTCATCCGCCCTCAAATAGGATGTGTCGGGTTCTTCCGCCCTCAAATAGGATTTGTCGGGTTCATCCGCCCTCAAATAGGATCTGTCGGGTTCATCCGCCCTCAAATAGGATATGTTTGGGTTCATCCGCCCTCAAATAGGATCTGTCGGGTTCATCCGCCCTCAAATAGGATATGTTATGTTCATCCGCCCTCAAATAGGATATCTGTCGGGTTCATCCGCCCTCAAATAGGATCTGTCGGGTTCATCCGCCCTCAAATAGGATATGTTGGGTTCATCCGCCCTCAAATAGGATTTGTCGGGTTCATCCGCCCTCAAATAGGATATGTTGGGTTCATCCGCCCTCAAATAGGATCTGTAGGGTTCATCCGCCCTCAAATAGGATTTGTCGGGTTCATCCGCCCTCAAATAGGATCTGTCGGGTTCATCCGCCCTCAAATAGGATATGTCGGGTTCATCCGCCCTCAAATAGGATCTGTCGGGTTCGTCCGCCCTCAAATAGGATATGTCGGGTTCATCCGCCCTCAAATTGGATCTGTTGGGTTCATCCGCCCTCAAATAGGATATGTCGGGTTCATCCGCCCTCAAATAGGATCTGTCGGGTTCATCCGCCCTCAAATAGGATCTGTTGGTTCATCCGCCCTCAAATAGGATATGTCGGGTTCATCCGCCCTCAAATAGGATCTGTCGGGTTCATCCGCCCTCAAATAGGATATGTTGGGTTCATACGCCCTCAAATAGGATCTGTCGGGTTCATCCGCCCTCAAATAGGATATGTCGGGTTCATCCGCCCTCAAATAGGATGTGTCGGGTTCTTCCGCCCTCAAATAGGATTTGTCGGGTTCATCCGCCCTCAAATAGGATATGTTGGGTTCATCCGCCCTCAAATAGGATATGTTTGGGTTCATCCGCCCTCAAATAGGATCTGTCGGGTTCATCCGCCCTCAAATAGGATATGTCGGGTTCATCCGCCCTCAAATAGGATATCTGTCGGGTTCATCCGCCCTCAAATAGGATCTGTCGGGTTCATCCGCCCTCAAATAGGATATGTTGGGTTCATCCGCCCTCAAATAGGATTTGTCGGGTTCATCCGCCCTCAAATAGGATATGTTGGGTTCATCCGCCCTCAAATAGGATCTGTAGGGTTCATCCGCCCTCAAATAGGATTTGTCGGGTTCATCCGCCCTCAAATAGGATCTGTCGGGTTCATCCGCCCTCAAATAGGATATGTTGGGTTCATCCGCCCTCAAATAGGATCTGTCGGGTTCGTCCGCCCTCAAATAGGATATGTCGGGTTCATCCGCCCTCAAATTGGATCTGTTGGGTTCATCCGCCCTCAAATAGGATATGTCGGGTTCATCCGCCCTCAAATAGGATCTGTTGGGTTCATCCGCCCTCAAATAGGATCTGTTGGTTCATCCGCCCTCAAATAGGATATGTCGGGTTCATCCGCCCTCAAATAGGATCTGTCGGGTTCATCCGCCCTCAAATAGGATATGTTGGGTTCATACGCCCTCAAATAGGATCTGTCGGGTTCATCCGCCCTCAAATAGGATATGTTGGGTTCATCCGCCCTCAAATAGGATGTGTCGGGTTCTTCCGCCCTCAAATAGGATATGTTGGGTTCGTCCGCCCTCAAATAGGATATGTTGGGTTCATCCGCCCTCAAATAGGATATGTTTGGGTTTATCCGCCCTCAAATAGGATCTGTCGGGTTCATCCGCCCTCAAATAGGATATGTCGGGTTCATCCGCCCTCAAATAGGATCTGTCGGGTTCATCCGCCCTCAAATAGGATATGTTGGGTTCATCCGCCCTCAAATAGGATATGTCGGGTTCATCCGCCCTCAAATAGGATATTGTCGGGTTCATCCGCCCTCAAATAGGATATGTTGGGTTCATCCGCCCTCAAATAGGATCTGTCGGGTTCATCCGCCCTCAAATAGGATATGTTGGGTTCATCCGCCCTCAAATAGGATATGTCGGGTTCATCCGCCCTCAAATAGGATATGTTGGGTTCATCCGCCCTCAAATAGGATATGTCGGGTTCATCCGCCCTCAAATAGGATCTGTCGGGTTCATTCGCCCTCAAATAGGATATGTTGGGTTCATCCGCCCTCAAATAGGATCTATCGGGTTCGTCCGCCCTCAAATAGGATATGTCGGGTTCATCCGCCCTCAAATAGGATCTGTTGGGTTCATCCGCCCTCAAATAGGATATGTCGGGTTCATCCGCCCTCAAATAGGATATGTTTGGGTTTATCCGCCCTCAAATAGGATCTGTCGGGTTCATCCGCCCTCAAATAGGATATGTCGGGTTCATCCGCCCTCAAATAGGATCTGTCGGGTTCATCCGCCCTCAAATAGGATATGTCGGGTTCATCCGCCCTCAAATAGGATATGTCGGGTTCATCCGCCCTCAAATAGGATATGTTGGGTTCATCCGCCCTCAAATAGGATATGTCGGGTTCATCCGCCCTCAAATAGGATCTGTTGGGTTCATCCGCCCTCAAATAGGATATGTTGGGTTCATCCGCCCTCAAATAGGATCTGTCGGGTTCATCCGCCCTCAAATAGGATCTGTCGGGTTCATCCGCCCTCAAATAGGATCTGTCGGGTTCATCCGCCCTCAAATAGGATATGTTGGGTTCATCCGCCCTCAAATAGGATCTGTCGGGTTCATCCGCCCTCAAATAGGATATGTTGGGTTCATCCGCCCTCAAATAGGATGTGTCGGGTTCTTCCGCCCTCAAATAGGATATGTTGGGTTCGTCCGCCCTCAAATAGGATATGTTGGGTTCATCCGCCCTCAAATAGGATATGTTTGGGTTTATCCGCCCTCAAATAGGATCTGTCGGGTTCATCCGCCCTCAAATAGGATATGTCGGGTTCATCCGCCCTCAAATAGGATCTGTCGGGTTCATCCGCCCTCAAATAGGATCTGTCGGGTTCATCCGCCCTCAAATAGGATATGTTGGGTTCATCCGCCCTCAAATAGGATCTGTCGGGTTCATCCGCCCTCAAATAGGATATGTTGGGTTCATCCGCCCTCAAATAGGATGTGTCGGGTTCTTCCGCCCTCAAATAGGATATGTTGGGTTCGTCCGCCCTCAAATAGGATATGTTGGGTTCATCCGCCCTCAAATAGGATATGTTTGGGTTTATCCGCCCTCAAATAGGATCTGTCGGGTTCATCCGCCCTCAAATAGGATATGTCGGGTTCATCCGCCCTCAAATAGGATCTGTCGGGTTCATCCGCCCTCAAATAGGATATGTCGGGTTCATCCGCCCTCAAATAGGATATGTCGGGTTCATCCGCCCTCAAATAGGATATGTCGGGTTCATCCGCCCTCAAATAGGATCTGTCGGGTTCATCCGCCCTCAAATAGGATATGTCGGGTTCATCCGCCCTCAAATAGGATCTGTCGGGTTCATCCGCCCTCAAATAGGATATGTTGGGTTCATCCGCCCTCAAATAGGATATGTCGGGTTCATCCGCCCTCAAATAGGATATGTCGGGTTCATCCGCCCTCAAATAGGATATGTCGGGTTCATCCGCCCTCAAATAGGATATGTTGGGTTCATCCGCCCTCAAATAGGATATGTCGGGTTCATCCGCCCTCAAATAGGATCTGTTGGGTTCATCCGCCCTCAAATAGGATATGTTGGGTTCATCCGCCCTCAAATAGGATCTGTCGGGTTCATCCGCCCTCAAATAGGATCTGTCGGGTTCATCCGCCCTCAAATAGGATATGTTGGGTTCATCCGCCCTCAAATAGGATCTGTCGGGTTCATCCGCCCTCAAATAGGATATGTCGGGTTCATCCGCCCTCAAATAGGATCTGTCGGGTTCATCCGCCCTCAAATAGGATCTGTCGGGTTCATCCGCCCTCAAATAGGATATGTTGGGTTCATCCGCCCTCAAATAGGATCTGTCGGGTTCATCCGCCCTCAAATAGGATATGTTGGGTTCATCCGCCCTCAAATAGGATGTGTCGGGTTCTTCCGCCCTCAAATAGGATATGTTGGGTTCGTCCGCCCTCAAATAGGATATGTTGGGTTCATCCGCCCTCAAATAGGATATGTTTGGGTTTATCCGCCCTCAAATAGGATCTGTCGGGTTCATCCGCCCTCAAATAGGATATGTCGGGTTCATCCGCCCTCAAATAGGATCTATCGGGTTCATCCGCCCTCAAATAGGATATGTCGGGTTCATCCGCCCTCAAATAAGATATGTCGGGTTCATCCGCCCTCAAATAGGATATGTCGGGTTCATCCGCCCTCAAATAGGATCTGTCGGGTTCATCCTCCCTCAAATAGGATATGTCGGGTTCATCCGCCCTCAAATAGGATCTGTCAGGTTCATCCGCCCTCAAATAGGATATGTTGGGTTCATCCGCCCTCAAATAGGATCTGTCGGGTTCATCCGCCCTCAAATAGGATGTGTCGGGTTCTTCCGCCCTCAAATAGGATATGTTGGGTTCGTCCGCCCTCAAATAGGATCTGTTGGGTTCATCCGCCCTCAAATAGGATATGTTGGGTTCATCCGCCCTCAAATAGGATCTGTTGGGTTCATCCGCCCTCAAATAGGATTTGTCGGGTTCATCCGCCCTCAAATAGGATCTGTCGGGTTCATCCGCCCTCAAATAGGATATGTTGGGTTCATCCGCCCTCAAATAGGATATGTTTGGGTTCATCCGCCCTCAAATAGGATATGTCGGGTTCATCCGCCCTCAAATAGGATATGTTGGGTTCATCCGCCCTCAAATAGGATATGTCGGGTTCATCCGCCCTCAAATAGGATATGTTGGGTTCGTCCGCCCTCAAATAGGATATGTTGGGTTCATCCGCCCTCAAATAGGATATGTTTGGGTTTATCCGCCCTCAAATAGGATCTGTCGGGTTCATCCGCCCTCAAATAGGATCTGTCGGGTTCATCCGCCCTCAAATAGGATCTGTCGGGTTCATCCGCCCTCAAATAGGATATGTTGGGTTCATCCGCCCTCAAATAGGATCTGTCGGGTTCTTCCGCCCTCAAATAGGATATGTTGGGTTCGTCCGCCCTCAAATAGGATATGTTGGGTTCATCCGCCCTCAAATAGGATATGTTTGGGTTTATCCGCCCTCAAATAGGATCTGTCGGGTTCATCCGCCCTCAAATAGGATATGTCGGGTTCATCCGCCCTCAAATAGGATATGTCGGGGTTCATCCGCCCTCAAATAGGATATGTCGGGTTCATCCGCCCTCAAATAGGATATGTCGGGTTCATCCGCCCTCAAATAGGATATGTTGGGTTCATCCGCCCTCAAATAGGATATGTTGGGTTCATCCGCCCTCAAATAGGATATGTCGGGTTCATCCGCCCTCAAATAGGATCTGTCGGGTTCATCCGCCCTCAAATAGGATATGTTGGGTTCATCCGCCCTCAAATAGGATATGTCGGGTTCATCCGCCCTCAAATAGGATATGTTGGGTTCATCCGCCCTCAAATAGGATATGTCGGGTTCATCCGCTCTCAAATATGATCTATTGGGTTCATCCGACCTCAAATAGGATATGTTGGGTTCATCCGCCCTCAAATAGGATCTGTCGGGTTCGTCCGCCCTCAAATAGGATATGTCGGGTTCATCCGCCCTCAAATAGGATCTGTTGGGTTCATCCGCCCTCAAATAGGATATGTCGGGTTCATCCGCCCTCAAATAGGATCTGTCGGGTTCATCCGCCCTCAAATAGGATATGTTGGGTTCATCCGCCCTCAAATAGGATATGTTGGGTTCATCCGCCCTCAAATAGGATCTGTCGGGTTCATCCGCCCTCAAATAGGATCTGTTTGGTTCATCCGCCCTCAAATAGGATATGTTGGGTTCATCCGCCCTCAAATTGGATCTGTCGGGTTCATCCGCCCTCAAATAGGATATGTCGGGTTCATCCGCCCTCAAATAGGATCTGTCGGGTTCATCCGCCCTCAAATAGGATATGTCGGGTTCATCCACCCTCAAATAGGATATGTCGGGTTCATCCGCCCTCAAATAGGATCTGTTGGGTTCATCCGCCCTCAAATAGGATATGTTGGGTTCATCCGCCCTCAAATAGGATCTGTCGGGTTCATCCGCCCTCAAATAGGATCTGTCGGGTTCATCCGCCCTCAAATAGGATCTGTCGGGTTCATCCGCCCTCAAATAGGATATGTCGGGTTCATCCGCCCTCAAATAGGATCTGTCGGGTTCATCCGCCCTCAAATAGGATATGTTGGGTTCCTCCGCCCTCAAATAGGATATGTTTGGGTTTATCCGCCCTCAAATAGAATCTGTCAGGTTCATCCGCCCTCAAATAGGATGTGTCGGGTTCTTCCGCCCTCAAATAGGATCTGTCGGGTTCATCCGCCCTCAAATAGGATATGTTGGGTTCATCCGCCCTCAAATAGGATCTGTCGGGTTCATCCGCCCTCAAATAGGATCTGTTTGGTTCATCCGCCCTCAAATAGGATATGTTGGGTTCATCCGCCCTCAAATTGGATCTGTCGGGTTCATCCGCCCTCAAATAGGATATGTCGGGTTCATCCGCCCTCAAATAGGATCTGTCGGGTTCATCCGCCCTCAAATAGGATATGTCGGGTTCATCCACCCTCAAATAGGATATGTCGGGTTCATCCGCCCTCAAATAGGATATGTGGGGTTCATCCGCCCTCAAATAGGATCTGTCGGGTTCATCCGCCCTCAAATAGGATCTGTTTGGTTCATCCGCCCTCAAATAGGATCTGTCGGGTTCATCCGCCCTCAAATAGGATCTGTTTGGTTCATCCGCCCTCAAATAGGATATGTTGGGTTCATCCGCCCTCAAATTGGATCTGTCGGGTTCATCCGCCCTCAAATAGGATATGTCGGGTTCATCCGCCCTCAAATAGGATCTGTCGGGTTCATCCGCCCTCAAATAGGATATGTTGGGTTCATCCGCCCTCAAATAGGATCTGTTGGGTTCATCCGCCCTCAAATAGGATCTGTCGGGTTCATCCGCCCTCAAATAGGATCTGTCGGGTTCATCCGCCCTCAAATAGGATATGTCGGGTTCATCCGCCCTCAAATAGGATCTGTCGGGTTCATCCGCCCTCAAATAGGATATGTTGGGTTCATCCGCCCTCAAATAGGATGTGTCGGGTTCTTCCGCCCTCAAATAGGATATGTTGGGTTCGTCCGCCCTCAAATAGGATATGTTGGGTTCATCCGCCCTCAAATAGGATATGTTTGGGTTTATCCGCCCTCAAATAGAATCTGTCAGGTTCATCCGCCCTCAAATAGGATGTGTCGGGTTCTTCCGCCCTCAAATAGGATCTGTCGGGTTCATCCGCCCTCAAATAGGATATGTTGGGTTCATCCGCCCTCAAATAGGATCTGTCGGGTTCATCCGCCCTCAAATAGGATTTGTCGGGTTCATCCGCCCTCAAATAGGATATGTTGGGTTCATCCGCCCTAAATAGGATGTGTCGGGTTCTTCCGCCCTCAAATAGGATATGTTGGGTTCGTCCGCCCTCAAATAGGATATGTTGGGTTCATCCGCCCTCAAATAGGATATGTTTGGGTTTATCCGCCCTCAAATAGGATCTGTCAGGTTCATCTGCCCTCAAATAGGATCTGTCGGGTTCATCCGCCCTCAAATAGGATATGTCGGGTTCATCCGCCCTCAAATAGGATCTGTCGGGTTCATCCGCCCTCAAATAGGATATGTTGGGTTCATCCGCCCTCAAATAGGATATGTCGGGTTCATCCGCCCTCAAATAGGATATGTCGGGTTCATCCGCCCTCAAATAGGATATGTTGGGTTCATCCGCCCTCAAATAGGATATGTTGGGTTCATCCGCCCTCAAATAGGATATGTCGGGTTCATCCGCCCTCAAATAGGATCTGTTGGGTTCATCCGCCCTCAAATAGGATATGTTGGGTTCATCCGCCCTCAAATAGGATCTGTTGGGTTCATCCGCCCTCAAATAGGATCTGTCGGGTTCATCCGCCCTCAAATAGGATCTGTCGGGTTCATCCGCCCTCAAATAGGATATGTCGGGTTCATCCGCCCTCAAATAGGATATGTTGGGTTCATCCGCCCTCAAATAGGATATGTTGGGTTCATCCGCCCTCAAATAGGATATGTCGGGTTCATCCGCCCTCAAATAGGATCTGTTGGGTTCTCATCCGCCCTCAAATAGGATATGTTGGGTTCATCCGCCCTCAAATAGGATCTGTTGGGTTCATCCGCCCTCAAATAGGATCTGTCGGGTTCATCCGCCCTCAAATAGGATCTGTCGGGTTCATCCGCCCTCAAATAGGATATGTTGGGTTCATCCGCCCTCAAATAGGATATGTTTGGGTTTATCCACCCTCAAATAGAATCTGTCAGGTTCATCCGCCCTCAAATAGGATGTGTCGGGTTCTTCCGCCCTCAAATAGGATCTGTCGGGTTCATCCGCCCTCAAATAGGATATGTTGGGTTCATCCGCCCTCAAATAGGATCTGTCGGGTTCATCCGCCCTCAAATAGGATTTGTCGGGTTCATCCGCCCTCAAATAGGATATGTTGGGTTCATCCGCCCTAAATAGGATGTGTCGGGTTCTTCCGCCCTCAAATAGGATATGTTGGGTTCGTCCGCCCTCAAATAGGATATGTTGGGTTCATCCGCCCTCAAATAGGATATGTTTGGGTTTATCCGCCCTCAAATAGGATCTGTCAGGTTCATCTGCCCTCAAATAGGATCTGTCGGGTTCATCCGCCCTCAAATAGGATATGTCGGGTTCATCCGCCCTCAAATAGGATCTGTCGGGTTCATCCGCCCTCAAATAGGATATGTTGGGTTCATCCGCCCTCAAATAGGATATGTCGGGTTCATCCGCCCTCAAATAGGATCTGTCGGGTTCATCCGCCCTCAAATAGGATATGTTGGGTTCATCCGCCCTCAAATAGGATATGTCGGGTTCATCCGCCCTCAAATAGGATATGTCGGGTTCATCCGCCCTCAAATAGGATATGTTGGGTTCATCCGCCCTCAAATAGGATATGTCGGGTTCATCCGCCCTCAAATAGGATCTGTCTGGTTCATCCGCCCTCAAATAGGATGTGTCGGGTTCTTCCGCCCTCAAATAGGATGTGTCGATCCGCCCTCAAATAGGATATGTCGGGTTCATCCGCCTCAAATAGGATATGTCGGGTTCATCCGCCCTCAAATAGGATCTGTTGGGTTCATCCGCCCTCAAATAGGATATGTCGGGTTCATCCGCCCTCAAATAGGATATGTTGGGTTCATCCGCCCTCAAATAGGATCTGTCGGGTTCGTCCGCCCTCAAATAGGATATGTCGGTTTCATCCGCCCTCAAATAGGATCTGTCGGGTTCATCCGCCCTCAAATAGGATATCTCGGGTTCATCCGCCCTCAAATAGGATCTGTCGGGTTCATCCGCCCTCAAACAGGATATGTTGGGTTCATCCGCCCTCAAATAGGATATGTTGGGTTCATCCGCCCTCAAATAGGATCTGTCGGGTTCATCCGCCGTCAAATAGGATATGTTGGGTTCATCCGCCCTCAAATAGGATATGTTGGGTTCGTCCGCCCTCAAATAGGATATGTTGGGTTCATCCGCCCTCAAATAGGATATGTTTGGGTTTATCCGCCCTCAAATAGGATCTGTCGGGTTCATCCGCCCTCAAATAGGATATGTCGGGTTCATCCGCCCTCAAATAGGATCTGTCGGGTTCATCCGCCCTCAAATAGGATATGTCGGGTTCATCCGCCCTCAAATAGGATATGTCGGGTTCATCCGCCCTCAAATAGGATATGTCGGGTTCATCCGCCCTCAAATAGGATCTGTCGGGTTCATCCGCCCTCAAATAGGATATGTTGGGTTCATCCGCCCTCAAATAGGATCTGTCGGGTTCATCCGCCCTCAAATAGGATATGTTGGGTTCATCCGCCCTCAAATAGGATCTGTCGGGTTCATCCGCCCTCAAATAGGATATGTCGGGTTCATCCGCCCTCAAATAGGATATGTCGGGTTCATCCGCCCTCAAATAGGATCTGTTGGGTTCATCCGCCCTCAAATAGGATATGTTGGGTTCATCCGCCCTCAAATAGGATCTGTTGGGTTCATCCGCCCTCAAATAGGATCTGTCGGGTTCATCCGCCCTCAAATAGGATATGTTGGGTTCATCCGCCCTCAAATAGGATATGTTGGGTTCATCCGCCCTCAAATAGGATCTGTCGGGTTCATCCGCCCTCAAATAGGATATGTCGGGTTCATCCGCCCTCAAATAGGATATGTCGGGTTCATCCGCCCTCAAATAGGATATGTTGGGTTCATCCGCCCTCAAATAGGATATGTCGGTTCATCCGCCCTCAAATAGGATATGTCGGGTTCATCCTCCCTCAAATAGGATTTGTCGGGTTCATCCGCCCTCAAATAGGATATGTTGGGTTCATCCGCCCTCAAATAGGATATGTCGGGTTCATCCGCCCTCAAATAGGATATGTCGGGTTCATCCGCCCTCAAATAGGATATGTCGGGTTCATCCGCCCTCAAATAGGATCTGTTGGGTTCATCCGCCCTCAAATAGGATATGTCGGGTTCATCCGCCCTCAAATAGGATCTGTCGGGTTCATCCGCCCTCAAATAGGATCTGTCGGGTTCATCCGCCCTCAAATAGGATATGTCGGGTTCATCCGCCCTCAAATAGGATGTGTCGGGTTCTTCCTCCCTCAAATAGGATATGTTGGGTTCGTCCGCCCTCAAATAGGATATGTTGGGTTCATCCGCCCTCAAATAGGATATGTTTGGGTTTATCCGCCCTCAAATAGGATCTGTCGGGTTCATCCGCCCTCAAATAGGATATGTCGGGTTCATCCGCCCTCAAATAGGATCTGTCGGGTTCATCCGCCCTCAAATAGGATATGTCGGGTTCATCCGCCCTCAAATAGGATATGTCGGGTTCATCCGCCCTCAAATAGGATATGTGGGGTTCATCCGCCCTCAAATAGGATCTGTCGGGTTCATCCGCCCTCAAATAGAATATGTTGGGTTCATCCGCCCTCAAATAGGATCTGTCGGGTTCATCCGCCCTCAAATAGGATATGTTGGGTTCATCCGCCCTCAAATAGGATATATCGGGTTCATCCGCCCTCAAATAGGATATGTCGGGTTCATCCGCCCTCAAATAGGATATGTTGGGTTCATCCGCCCTCAAATAGGATATGTTGGGTTCGTCCGCCCTCAAATAGGATATGTTGGGTTCATCCGCCCTCAAATAGGATATGTTTGGGTTTATCCGCCCTCAAATAGGATATGTTGGGTTCATCCGCCCTCAAATAGGATATGTTGGGTTCGTCCGCCCTCAAATAGGATATGTTGGGTTCATCCGCCCTCAAATAGGATATGTTTGGGTTTATCCGCCCTCAAATAGGATCTGTCGGGTTCATCCGCCCTCAAATAGGATATGTCGGGTTCATCCGCCCTCAAATAGGATCTGTCGGGTTCATCTGCCCTCAAATAGGATATGGGGGGTTCATCCGCCCTCAAATAGGATATGTCGGGTTCATCCGCCCTCAAATAGGATCTGTTTGGTTCATCCGCCCTCAAATAGGATATGTCGGGTTCATCCGCCCTCAAATAGGATCTGTCGGGTTCATCCGCCCTCAAATAGGATATGTCGGGTTCATCCGCCCTCAAATAGGATCTGTTGGGTTCATCCGCCCTCAAATAGGATATGTCGGGTTCATCCGCCCTCAAATAGGATATGTCGGGTTCATCCGCCCTCAAATAGGATATGTCGGGTTCATCCGCCCTCAAATAGGATCTGTTGGGTTCATCCGCCCTCAAATAGGATATGTTGGGTTCATCCGCCCTCAAATAGGATCTGTTGGGTTCATCCGCCCTCAAATAGGATCTGTCGGGTTCATCCGCCCTCAAATAGGATATGTTGGGTTCATCCGCCCTCAAATAGGATATGTTGGGTTCATCCGCCCTCAAATAGGATCTGTCGGGTTCATCCGCCCTCAAATAGGATATGTCGGGTTCATCCGCCCTCAAATAGGATATGTCGGGTTCATCCGCCCTCAAATAGGATATGTTGGGTTCATCCGCCCTCAAATAGGATATGTCGGTTCATCCGCCCTCAAATAGGATATGTCGGGTTCATCCTCCCTCAAATAGGATTTGTCGGGTTCATCCGCCCTCAAATAGGATATGTTGGGTTCATCCGCCCTCAAATAGGATATGTCGGGTTCATCCGCCCTCAAATAGGATATGTCGGGTTCATCCGCCCTCAAATAGGATATGTCGGGTTCATCCGCCCTCAAATAGGATCTGTTGGGTTCATCCGCCCTCAAATAGGATATGTCGGGTTCATCCGCCCTCAAATAGGATCTGTCGGTTTCATCCGCCCTCAAATAGGATCTGTCGGGTTCATCCGCCCTCAAATAGGATATGTTGGGTTCATCCGCCCTCAAATAGGATGTGTCGGGTTCTTCCTCCCTCAAATAGGATATGTTGGGTTCGTCCGCCCTCAAATAGGATATGTTGGGTTCATCCGCCCTCAAATAGGATCTGTCGGGTTCATCCGCCCTCAAATAGGATATGTTGGGTTCATCCGCCCTCAAATAGGATATATCGGGTTCATCCGCCCTCAAATAGGATATGTCGGGTTCATCCGCCCTCAAATAGGATATGTTGGGTTCATCCGCCCTCAAATAGGATATGTTGGGTTCGTCCGCCCTCAAATAGGATATGTCGGGTTCATCCGCCCTCAAATAGGATATGTCGGGTTCATCCGCCCTCAAATAGGATCTGTGGGGTTCATCCGCCCTCAAACAGGATATGTTGGGCAATCCGCCCTCAAATAGGATATGTTGGGTTCATCCGCCCTCAAATAGGATATGTTGGGTTCATCCACCCTCAAATAGGATATGTTGGGTTCATCCGCCCTCAAATAGGATATGTCGGGTTCGTCCGCCCTCAAATAGGATATGTCGGGTTCATCCGCCCTCAAATAGGATCTGTTGGGTTCATCCGCCCTCAAATAGGATATGTCGGGTTCATCCGCCCTCAAATAGGATATGTCGGGTTCATCCGCCCTCAAATAGGATATGTTGGGTTCATCCGCCCTCAAATAGGATATGTTGGGTTCGTCCGCCCTCAAATAGGATATGTTGGGTTCATCCGCCCTCAAATAGGATATGTTTGGGTTTATCCGCCCTCAAATAGGATCTGTCGGGTTCATCCGCCCTCAAATAGGATATGTCGGGTTCATCCGCCCTCAAATAGGATCTGTCGGGTTCATCTGCCCTCAAATAGGATATGGGGGGTTCATCCGCCCTCAAATAGGATATGTCGGGTTCATCCGCCCTCAAATAGGATCTGTTTGGTTCATCCGCCCTCAAATAGGATATGTCGGGTTCATCCGCCCTCAAATAGGATATGTCGGTTCATCCGCCCTCAAATAGGATATGTCGGGTTCATCCTCCCTCAAATAGGATTTGTCCGGTTCATCCGCCCTCAAATAGGATATGTTGGGTTCATCCGCCCTCAAATAGGATATGTCGGGTTCATCCGCCCTCAAATAGGATATGTCGGGTTCATCCGCCCTCAAATAGGATATGTCGGGTTCATCCGCCCTCAAATAGGATATGTCGGGTTCATCCGCCCTCAAATAGGATCTGTTGGGTTCATCCGCCCTCAAATAGGATATGTCGGGTTCATCCGCCCTCAAATAGGATCTGTCGGTTTCATCCGCCCTCAAATAGGATCTGTCGGGTTCATCCGCCCTCAAATAGGATATGTTGGGTTCATCCGCCCTCAAATAGGATGTGTCGGGTTCTTCCGCCCTCAAATAGGATATGTTGGGTTCGTCCGCCCTCAAATAGGATATGTCGGGTTCATCCGCCCTCAAATAGGATATGTTGGGTTCATCCGCCCTCAAATAGGATATATCGGGTTCATCCGCCCTCAAATAGGATATGTCGGGTTCATCCGCCCTCAAATAGGATATGTTGGGTTCATCCGCCCTCAAATAGGATATGTTGGGTTCGTCCGCCCTCAAATAGGATATGTTGGGTTCATCCGCCCTCAAATAGGATATGTTTGGGTTTATCCGCCCTCAAATAGGATCTGTCGGGTTCATCCGCCCTCAAATAGGATATGTCGGGTTCATCCGCCCTCAAATAGGATCTGTCGGGTTCATCTGCCCTCAAATAGGATATGGGGGGTTCATCCGCCCTCAAATAGGATATGTCGGGTTCATCCGCCCTCAAATAGGATCTGTTTGGTTCATCCGCCCTCAAATAGGATATGTCGGGTTCATCCGCCCTCAAATAGGATCTGTCGGGTTCATCCGCCCTCAAATAGGATATGTCGGGTTCATCCGCCCTCAAATAGGATCTGTTGGGTTCATCCGCCCTCAAATAGGATATTGTCGGGTTCATCCGCCCTCAAATAGGATATGTCGGGTTCATCCGCCCTCAAATAGGATATGTCGGGTTCATCCGCCCTCAAATAGGATCTGTTGGGTTCATCCGCCCTCAAATAGGATATGTCGGGTTCATCCGCCCTCAAATAGGATATGTCGGGTTCATCCGCCCTCAAATAGGATATGTCGGGTTCATCCGCCCTCAAATAGGATCTGTTGGGTTCATCCGCCCTCAAATAGGATATGTTGGGTTCATCCGCCCTCAAATAGGATCTGTTGGGTTCATCCGCCCTCAAATAGGATCTGTCGGGTTCATCCGCCCTCAAATAGGATATGTTGGGTTCATCCGCCCTCAAATAGGATATGTTGGGTTCATCCGCCCTCAAATAGGATCTGTCGGGTTCATCCGCCCTCAAATAGGATATGTCGGGTTCATCCGCCCTCAAATAGGATATGTCGGGTTCATCCGCCCTCAAATAGGATATGTTGGGTTCATCCGCCCTCAAATAGGATATGTCGGTTCATCCGCCCTCAAATAGGATATGTCGGGTTCATCCTCCCTCAAATAGGATTTGTCGGGTTCATCCGCCCTCAAATAGGATATGTTGGGTTCATCCGCCCTCAAATAGGATATGTCGGGTTCATCCGCCCTCAAATAGGATATGTCGGGTTCATCCGCCCTCAAATAGGATATGTCGGGTTCATCCGCCCTCAAATAGGATCTGTTGGGTTCATCCGCCCTCAAATAGGATATGTCGGGTTCATCCGCCCTCAAATAGGATCTGTCGGTTTCATCCGCCCTCAAATAGGATCTGTCGGGTTCATCCGCCCTCAAATAGGATATGTTGGGTTCATCCGCCCTCAAATAGGATGTGTCGGGTTCTTCCTCCCTCAAATAGGATATGTTGGGTTCGTCCGCCCTCAAATAGGATATGTTGGGTTCATCCGCCCTCAAATAGGATCTGTCGGGTTCATCCGCCCTCAAATAGGATATGTTGGGTTCATCCGCCCTCAAATAGGATATATCGGGTTCATCCGCCCTCAAATAGGATATGTCGGGTTCATCCGCCCTCAAATAGGATATGTTGGGTTCATCCGCCCTCAAATAGGATATGTTGGGTTCGTCCGCCCTCAAATAGGATATGTCGGGTTCATCCGCCCTCAAATAGGATATGTCGGGTTCATCCGCCCTCAAATAGGATCTGTGGGGTTCATCCGCCCTCAAACAGGATATGTTGGGCAATCCGCCCTCAAATAGGATATGTTGGGTTCATCCGCCCTCAAATAGGATATGTTGGGTTCATCCACCCTCAAATAGGATATGTTGGGTTCATCCGCCCTCAAATAGGATATGTCGGGTTCGTCCGCCCTCAAATAGGATATGTCGGGTTCATCCGCCCTCAAATAGGATCTGTTGGGTTCATCCGCCCTCAAATAGGATATGTCGGGTTCATCCGCCCTCAAATAGGATATGTCGGGTTCATCCGCCCTCAAATAGGATATGTTGGGTTCATCCGCCCTCAAATAGGATATGTTGGGTTCGTCCGCCCTCAAATAGGATATGTTGGGTTCATCCGCCCTCAAATAGGATATGTTTGGGTTTATCCGCCCTCAAATAGGATCTGTCGGGTTCATCCGCCCTCAAATAGGATATGTCGGGTTCATCCGCCCTCAAATAGGATCTGTCGGGTTCATCTGCCCTCAAATAGGATATGGGGGGTTCATCCGCCCTCAAATAGGATATGTCGGGTTCATCCGCCCTCAAATAGGATCTGTTTGGTTCATCCGCCCTCAAATAGGATATGTCGGGTTCATCCGCCCTCAAATAGGATATGTCGGTTCATCCGCCCTCAAATAGGATATGTCGGGTTCATCCTCCCTCAAATAGGATTTGTCCGGTTCATCCGCCCTCAAATAGGATATGTTGGGTTCATCCGCCCTCAAATAGGATATGTCGGGTTCATCCGCCCTCAAATAGGATATGTCGGGTTCATCCGCCCTCAAATAGGATATGTCGGGTTCATCCGCCCTCAAATAGGATATGTCGGGTTCATCCGCCCTCAAATAGGATCTGTTGGGTTCATCCGCCCTCAAATAGGATATGTCGGGTTCATCCGCCCTCAAATAGGATCTGTCGGTTTCATCCGCCCTCAAATAGGATCTGTCGGGTTCATCCGCCCTCAAATAGGATATGTTGGGTTCATCCGCCCTCAAATAGGATGTGTCGGGTTCTTCCGCCCTCAAATAGGATATGTTGGGTTCGTCCGCCCTCAAATAGGATATGTCGGGTTCATCCGCCCTCAAATAGGATATGTTGGGTTCATCCGCCCTCAAATAGGATATATCGGGTTCATCCGCCCTCAAATAGGATATGTCGGGTTCATCCGCCCTCAAATAGGATATGTTGGGTTCATCCGCCCTCAAATAGGATATGTTGGGTTCGTCCGCCCTCAAATAGGATATGTTGGGTTCATCCGCCCTCAAATAGGATATGTTTGGGTTTATCCGCCCTCAAATAGGATCTGTCGGGTTCATCCGCCCTCAAATAGGATATGTCGGGTTCATCCGCCCTCAAATAGGATCTGTCGGGTTCATCTGCCCTCAAATAGGATATGGGGGGTTCATCCGCCCTCAAATAGGATATGTCGGGTTCATCCGCCCTCAAATAGGATCTGTTTGGTTCATCCGCCCTCAAATAGGATATGTCGGGTTCATCCGCCCTCAAATAGGATCTGTCGGGTTCATCCGCCCTCAAATAGGATATGTCGGGTTCATCCGCCCTCAAATAGGATCTGTTGGGTTCATCCGCCCTCAAATAGGATATGTCGGGTTCATCCGCCCTCAAATAGGATATGTCGGGTTCATCCGCCCTCAAATAGGATATGTCGGGTTCATCCGCCCTCAAATAGGATCTGTTGGGTTCATCCGCCCTCAAATAGGATATGTTGGGTTTATCCGCCCTCAAATAGGATCTGTTGGGTTCATCCGCCCTCAAATAGGATCTGTCGGGTTCATCCGCCCTCAAATAGGATCTGTCGGGTTCATCTGCCCTCAAATAGGATATGTGGGGTTCATCCGCCCTCAAATAGGATCTGTCGGGTTCATCCGCCCTCAAATAGGATATGTTGGGTTCATCCGCCCTCAAATAGGATATGTCGGGTTCATCCGCCCTCAAATAGGATATGTTGGGTTCATCCGCCCTCAAATAGGATATGTTGGGTTCATCCGCCCTCAAATAGGATATGTCGGGTTCATCCGCCCTCAAATAGGATCTGTTGGGTTCATCCGCCCTCAAATAGGATATGTTGGGTTCATCCGCCCTCAAATAGGATCTGTCGGGTTCGTCCGCCCTCAAATAGGATATTTCGGGTTCATCCGCCCTCAAATAGGATCTGTTGGGTTCATCCGCCCTCAAATAGGATATGTCGGGTTCATCCGCCCTCAAATAGGATCTGTGGGGTTCATCCGCCCTCAAACAGGATATGTTGGGCAATCCGCCCTCAAATAGGATATGTTGGGTTCATCCGCCCTCAAATAGGATATGTTGGGTTCATCCACCCTCAAATAGGATATGTTGGGTTCATCCGCCCTCAAATAGGATATGTCGGGTTCATCCGCCCTCAAATAGGATCTGTTGGGTTCATCCGCCCTCAAATAGGATATGTCGGTTCATCCGCCCTCAAATAGGATATGTCGGGTTCATCCTCCCTCAAATAGGATTTGTCGGGTTCATCCGCCCTCAAATAGGATATGTTGGGTTCATCCGCCCTCAAATAGGATATGTCGGGTTCATCCGCCCTCAAATAGGATATGTCGGGTTCATCCGCCCTCAAATAGGATATGTCGGGTTCATCCGCCCTCAAATAGGATCTGTTGGGTTCATCCGCCCTCAAATAGGATATGTCGGGTTCATCCGCCCTCAAATAGGATCTGTCGGTTTCATCCGCCCTCAAATAGGATCTGTCGGGTTCATCCGCCCTCAAATAGGATATGTTGGGTTCATCCGCCCTCAAATAGGATGTGTCGGGTTCTTCCTCCCTCAAATAGGATATGTTGGGTTCGTCTGCCCTCAAATAGGATATGTTGGGTTCATCCGCCCTCAAATAGGATCTGTCGGGTTCATCCGCCCTCAAATAGGATATGTTGGGTTCATCCGCCCTCAAATAGGATATATCGGGTTCATCCGCCCTCAAATAGGATATGTCGGGTTCATCCGCCCTCAAATAGGATATGTTGGGTTCATCCGCCCTCAAATAGGATATGTTGGGTTCGTCCGCCCTCAAATAGGATATGTTGGGTTCATCCGCCCTCAAATAGGATATGTTTGGGTTTATCCGCCCTCAAATAGGATCTGTCGGGTTCATCCGCCCTCAAATAGGATATGTCGGGTTCATCCGCCCTCAAATAGGATATGTCGGGTTCATCCGCCCTCAAATAGGATATGTTGGGTTCATCCGCCCTCAAATAGGATATGTCGGTTCATCCGCCCTCAAATAGGATATGTCGGGTTCATCCTCCCTCAAATAGGATTTGTCCGGTTCATCCGCCCTCAAATAGGATATGTTGGGTTCATCCGCCCTCAAATAGGATATGTCGGGTTCATCCGCCCTCAAATAGGATATGTCGGGTTCATCCGCCCTCAAATAGGATATGTCGGGTTAATCCGCCCTCAAATAGGATCTGTTGGGTTCATCCGCCCTCAAATAGGATATGTCGGGTTCATCCGCCCTCAAATAGGATCTGTCGGTTTCATCCGCCCTCAAATAGGATCTGTCGGGTTCATCCGCCCTCAAATAGGATATGTTGGGTTCATCCGCCCTCAAATAGGATGTGTCGGGTTCTTCCGCCCTCAAATAGGATATGTTGGGTTCGTCCGCCCTCAAATAGGATATGTTGGGTTCATCCGCCCTCAAATAGGATCTGTCGGGTTCATCCGCCCTCAAATAGGATATGTTGGGTTCATCCGCCCTCAAATAGGATATATCGGGTTCATCCGCCCTCAAATAGGATATGTCGGGTTCATCCGCCCTCAAATAGGATATGTTGGGTTCATCCGCCCTCAAATAGGATATGTTGGGTTCGTCCGCCCTCAAATAGGATATGTTGGGTTCATCCGCCCTCAAATAGGATATGTTTGGGTTTATCCGCCCTCAAATAGGATCTGTCGGGTTCATCCGCCCTCAAATAGGATATGTCGGGTTCATCCGCCCTCAAATAGGATCTGTCGGGTTCATCTGCCCTCAAATAGGATATGGGGGGTTCATCCGCCCTCAAATAGGATATGTCGGGTTCATCCGCCCTCAAATAGGATCTGTTTGGTTCATCCGCCCTCAAATA
Organism: Nicotiana sylvestris; assembly: GCF_000393655.2. Taxonomy (NCBI): domain Eukaryota; kingdom Viridiplantae; phylum Streptophyta; class Magnoliopsida; order Solanales; family Solanaceae; genus Nicotiana; species Nicotiana sylvestris. The sequence goes on from NC_091061.1 coordinate 37,302,891, forward strand.
GGATATGTCGGGTTCATCCGCCCTCAAATAGGATCTGTCGGGTTCATCCGCCCTCAAATAGGATATGTCGGGTTCATCCGCCCTCAAATAGGATCTGTTGGGTTCATCCGCCCTCAAATAGGATATGTCGGGTTCATCCGCCCTCAAATAGGATATGTCGGGTTCATCCGCCCTCAAATAGGATATGTCGGGTTCATCCGCCCTCAAATAGGATCTGTTGGGTTCATCCGCCCTCAAATAGGATATGTTGGGTTTATCCGCCCTCAAATAGGATATGTTGGGTTCGTCCGCCCTCAAATAGGATATGTTGGGTTCATCCGCCCTCAAATAGGATATGTTTGGGTTTATCCGCCCTCAAATAGGATCTGTCGGGTTCATCCGCCCTCAAATAGGATATGTCGGGTTCATCCGCCCTCAAATAGGATCTGTCGGGTTCATCTGCCCTCAAATAGGATATGGGGGGTTCATCCGCCCTCAAATAGGATATGTCGGGTTCATCCGCCCTCAAATAGGATCTGTTTGGTTCATCCGCCCTCAAATAGGATATGTCGGGTTCATCCGCCCTCAAATAGGATCTGTCGGGTTCATCCGCCCTCAAATAGGATATGTTGGGTTCATCCGCCCTCAAATAGGATATATCGGGTTCATCCGCCCTCAAATAGGATATGTCGGGTTCATCCGCCCTCAAATAGGATATGTTGGGTTCATCCGCCCTCAAATAGGATATGTTGGGTTCGTCCGCCCTCAAATAGGATATGTTGGGTTCATCCGCCCTCAAATAGGATATGTTTGGGTTTATCCGCCCTCAAATAGGATCTGTCGGGTTCATCCGCCCTCAAATAGGATATGTCGGGTTCATCCGCCCTCAAATAGGATATGTCGGGTTCATCCGCCCTCAAATAGGATATGTTGGGTTCATCCGCCCTCAAATAGGATATGTCGGTTCATCCGCCCTCAAATAGGATATGTCGGGTTCATCCTCCCTCAAATAGGATTTGTCCGGTTCATCCGCCCTCAAATAGGATATGTTGGGTTCATCCGCCCTCAAATAGGATATGTCGGGTTCATCCGCCCTCAAATAGGATATGTCGGGTTCATCCGCCCTCAAATAGGATATGTCGGGTTCATCCGCCCTCAAATAGGATATGTCGGGTTCATCCGCCCTCAAATAGGATATGTTGGGTTCATCCGCCCTCAAATAGGATATATCGGGTTCATCCGCCCTCAAATAGGATATGTCGGGTTCATCCGCCCTCAAATAGGATATGTTGGGTTCATCCGCCCTCAAATAGGATATGTTGGGTTCGTCCGCCCTCAAATAGGATATGTTGGGTTCATCCGCCCTCAAATAGGATATGTTTGGGTTTATCCGCCCTCAAATAGGATCTGTCGGGTTCATCCGCCCTCAAATAGGATATGTCGGGTTCATCCGCCCTCAAATAGGATCTGTCGGGTTCATCTGCCCTCAAATAGGATATGGGGGGTTCATCCGCCCTCAAATAGGATATGTCGGGTTCATCCGCCCTCAAATAGGATCTGTTTGGTTCATCCGCCCTCAAATAGGATATGTCGGGTTCATCCGCCCTCAAATAGGATCTGTCGGGTTCATCCGCCCTCAAATAGGATATGTCGGGTTCATCCGCCCTCAAATAGGATCTGTTGGGTTCATCCGCCCTCAAATAGGATATGTCGGGTTCATCCGCCCTCAAATAGGATATGTCGGGTTCATCCGCCCTCAAATAGGATATGTCGGGTTCATCCGCCCTCAAATAGGATCTGTTGGGTTCATCCGCCCTCAAATAGGATATGTTGGGTTTATCCGCCCTCAAATAGGATCTGTTGGGTTCATCCGCCCTCAAATAGGATCTGTCGGGTTCATCCGCCCTCAAATAGGATCTGTCGGGTTCATCCGCCCTCAAATAGGATATGTGGGGTTCATCCGCCCTCAAATAGGATCTGTCGGGTTCATCCGCCCTCAAATAGGATATGTTGGGTTCATCCGCCCTCAAATAGGATATGTCGGGTTCATCCGCCCTCAAATAGGATATGTTGGGTTCATCCGCCCTCAAATAGGATATGTTGGGTTCATCCGCCCTCAAATAGGATATGTCGGGTTCATCCGCCCTCAAATAGGATCTGTTGGGTTCATCCGCCCTCAAATAGGATATGTTGGGTTCATCCGCCCTCAAATAGGATCTGTCGGGTTCGTCCGCCCTCAAATAGGATATTTCGGGTTCATCCGCCCTCAAATAGGATCTGTTGGGTTCATCCGCCCTCAAATAGGATATGTCGGGTTCATCCGCCCTCAAATAGGATCTGTTGGGTTCATCCGCCCTCAAATAGGATATGTCGGTTCATCCGCCCTCAAATAGGATATGTCGGGTTCATCCTCCCTCAAATAGGATTTGTCGGGTTCATCCGCCCTCAAATAGGATATGTTGGGTTCATCCGCCCTCAAATAGGATATGTCGGGTTCATCCGCCCTCAAATAGGATATGTCGGGTTCATCCGCCCTCAAATAGGATATGTCGGGTTCATCCGCCCTCAAATAGGATCTGTTGGGTTCATCCGCCCTCAAATAGGATATGTCGGGTTCATCCGCCCTCAAATAGGATCTGTCGGTTTCATCCGCCCTCAAATAGGATCTGTCGGGTTCATCCGCCCTCAAATAGGATATGTTGGGTTCATCCGCCCTCAAATAGGATGTGTCGGGTTCTTCCTCCCTCAAATAGGATATGTTGGGTTCGTCCGCCCTCAAATAGGATATGTTGGGTTCATCCGCCCTCAAATAGGATCTGTCGGGTTCATCCGCCCTCAAATAGGATATGTTGGGTTCATCCGCCCTCAAATAGGATATATCGGGTTCATCCGCCCTCAAATAGGATATGTCGGGTTCATCCGCCCTCAAATAGGATATGTTGGGTTCATCCGCCCTCAAATAGGATATGTTGGGTTCGTCCGCCCTCAAATAGGATATGTTGGGTTCATCCGCCCTCAAATAGGATATGTTTGGGTTTATCCGCCCTCAAATAGGATCTGTCGGGTTCATCCGCCCTCAAATAGGATATGTCGGGTTCATCCGCCCTCAAATAGGATATGTCGGGTTCATCCGCCCTCAAATAGGATATGTTGGGTTCATCCGCCCTCAAATAGGATATGTCGGTTCATCCGCCCTCAAATAGGATATGTCGGGTTCATCCTCCCTCAAATAGGATTTGTCCGGTTCATCCGCCCTCAAATAGGATATGTTGGGTTCATCCGCCCTCAAATAGGATATGTCGGGTTCATCCGCCCTCAAATAGGATATGTCGGGTTCATCCGCCCTCAAATAGGATATGTCGGGTTCATCCGCCCTCAAATAGGATCTGTTGGGTTCATCCGCCCTCAAATAGGATATGTCGGGTTCATCCGCCCTCAAATAGGATCTGTCGGTTTCATCCGCCCTCAAATAGGATCTGTCGGGTTCATCCGCCCTCAAATAGGATATGTTGGGTTCATCCGCCCTCAAATAGGATGTGTCGGGTTCTTCCGCCCTCAAATAGGATATGTTGGGTTCGTCCGCCCTCAAATAGGATATGTTGGGTTCATCCGCCCTCAAATAGGATCTGTCGGGTTCATCCGCCCTCAAATAGGATATGTTGGGTTCATCCGCCCTCAAATAGGATATATCGGGTTCATCCGCCCTCAAATAGGATATGTCGGGTTCATCCGCCCTCAAATAGGATATGTTGGGTTCATCCGCCCTCAAATAGGATATGTTGGGTTCGTCCGCCCTCAAATAGGATATGTCGGGTTCATCCGCCCTCAAATAGGATATGTCGGGTTCATCCGCCCTCAAATAGGATATGTTGGGTTCATCCGCCCTCAAATAGGATATATCGGGTTCATCCGCCCTCAAATAGGATATGTCGGGTTCATCCGCCCTCAAATAGGATATGTTGGGTTCATCCGCCCTCAAATAGGATATGTTGGGTTCGTCCGCCCTCAAATAGGATATGTTGGGTTCATCCGCCCTCAAATAGGATATGTTTGGGTTTATCCGCCCTCAAATAGGATCTGTCGGGTTCATCCGCCCTCAAATAGGATATGTCGGGTTCATCCGCCCTCAAATAGGATCTGTCGGGTTCATCCGCCCTCAAATAGGATATGTCGGGTTCATCCGCCCTCAAATAGGATATGTCGGGTTCATCCGCCCTCAAATAGGATATGTCGGGTTCATCCGCCCTCAAATAGGATATGTTGGGTTCATCCGCCCTCAAATAGGATATGTTGGGTTCGTCCGCCCTCAAATAGGATATGTTGGGTTCATCCGCCCTCAAATAGGATATGTTTGGGTTTATCCGCCCTCAAATAGGATCTGTCGGGTTCATCCGCCCTCAAATAGGATATGTCGGGTTCATCCGCCCTCAAATAGGATCTGTCGGGTTCATCTGCCCTCAAATAGGATATGGGGGGTTCATCCGCCCTCAAATAGGATATGTCGGGTTCATCCGCCCTCAAATAGGATCTGTTTGGTTCATCCGCCCTCAAATAGGATATGTCGGGTTCATCCGCCCTCAAATAGGATCTGTCGGGTTCATCCGCCCTCAAATAGGATATGTCGGGTTCATCCGCCCTCAAATAGGATCTGTTGGGTTCATCCGCCCTCAAATAGGATATGTCGGGTTCATCCGCCCTCAAATAGGATATGTCGGGTTCATCCGCCCTCAAATAGGATATGTCGGGTTCATCCGCCCTCAAATAGGATCTGTTGGGTTCATCCGCCCTCAAATAGGATATGTTGGGTTTATCCGCCCTCAAATAGGATCTGTTGGGTTCATCCGCCCTCAAATAGGATCTGTCGGGTTCATCCGCCCTCAAATAGGATCTGTCGGGTTCATCCGCCCTCAAATAGGATATGTGGGGTTCATCCGCCCTCAAATAGGATCTGTCGGGTTCATCCGCCCTCAAATAGGATATGTTGGGTTCATCCGCCCTCAAATAGGATATGTCGGGTTCATCCGCCCTCAAATAGGATATGTTGGGTTCATCCGCCCTCAAATAGGATATGTTGGGTTCATCCGCCCTCAAATAGGATATGTCGGGTTCATCCGCCCTCAAATAGGATCTGTTGGGTTCATCCGCCCTCAAATAGGATATGTTGGGTTCATCCGCCCTCAAATAGGATCTGTCGGGTTCGTCCGCCCTCAAATAGGATATTTCGGGTTCATCCGCCCTCAAATAGGATCTGTTGGGTTCATCCGCCCTCAAATAGGATATGTCGGGTTCATCCGCCCTCAAATAGGATCTGTGGGGTTCATCCGCCCTCAAACAGGATATGTTGGGCAATCCGCCCTCAAATAGGATATGTTGGGTTCATCCGCCCTCAAATAGGATATGTTGGGTTCATCCACCCTCAAATAGGATATGTTGGGTTCATCCGCCCTCAAATAGGATATGTCGGGTTCATCCGCCCTCAAATAGGATCTGTTGGGTTCATCCGCCCTCAAACAGGATATGTTGGGCAATCCGCCCTCAAATAGGATATGTTGGGTTCATCCGCCCTCAAATAGGATCTGTCGGGTTCGTCCGCCCTCAAATAGGATATGTCGGGTTCATCCGCCCTCAAATAGGATCTGTTGGGTTCATCCGCCCTCAAATAGGATATGTCGGGTTCATCCGCCCTCAAATAGGATATGTTTGGGTTTATCCGCCCTCAAATAGGATCTGTCAGGTTCATCCGCCCTCAAATAGGATATTTCGGGTTCATCCGCCCTCAAATAGGATATGTCGGGTTCATCCGCCCTCAAATAGGATATGTCGGGTTCATTCGCCCTCAAATAGGATATGTTGGGTTCATCCGCCCTCAAATAGGATATGTCGGGTTCATCCGCCCTCAAATAGGATCTGTTGGGTTCATCCGCCCTCAAATAGGATATTTCGGGTTCATCCGCCCTCAAATAGGATATGTCGGGTTCATCCGCCCTCAAATAGGATATGTCGGGTTCATTCGCCCTCAAATAGGATATGTTGGGTTCATCCGCCCTCAAATAGGATATGTCGGGTTCATCCGCCCTCAAATAGGATCTGTTGGGTTCATCCGCCCTCAAATAGGATATGTTGGGTTTATCCGCCCTCAAATAGGATCTGTTGGGTTCATCCGCCCTCAAATAGGATCTGTCGGGTTCATCCGCCCTCAAATAGGATCTGTCGGGTTCATCCGCCCTCAAATAGGATATGTTGGGTTCATCCGCCCTCAAATAGGATCTGTCGGGTTCATCCGCCCTCAAATAGGATATGTTGGGTTCATCCGCCCTCAAATAGGATATGTCGGGTTCATCCGCCCTCAAATAGGATGCGTCGGGATCTTCCGCCCTCAAATAGGATATGTTGGGTTCGTCCGCCTTCAAATAGGATATGTTGGGTTCATCCGCCCTCAAATAGGATATGTTTGGGTTTATCCGCCCTCAAATAGGATCTGTCAGGTTCATCCGCCCTCAAATAGGATATGTCGGGTTCATCCGCCCTCAAATAGGATATGTCGGGTTCATCCGCCCTCAAATAGGATCTGTTGGGTTCATCCGCCCTCAAATAGGATATGTCGGGTTCATCCGCCCTCAAATAGGATCTGTTGGGTTCATCCGCCCTCAAATAGGATATGTTGGGTTCATCCGCCCTCAAATAGGATCTGTCGGGTTCATCCGCCCTCAAATAGGATATGTTGGGTTCGTCCGCCCTCAAATAGGATATGTTGGGTTCATCCGCCCTCAAATAGGATATGTTTGGGTTTATCCGCCCTCAAATAGGATCTGTCGGGTTCATCCACCCTCAAATAGGATATGTCGGGTTCATCCGCCCTCAAATAGGATATGTTGGGTTCATCCGCCCTCAAATAGGATATGTTGGGTTCATCCGCCCTCAAATAGGATATGTCGGGTTCATCCGCCCTCAAATAGGATATGTCGGGTTCATCCGCCCTCAAATAGGATATGTCGGGTTCATCCGCCCTCAAATAGGATCTGTCTGGTTCATCCGCCCTCAAATAGGATGTGTCGGGTTCTTCCGCCCTCAAATAGGATGTGTCGATCCGCCCTCAAATAGGATATGTCGGGTTCATCCGCCTCAAATAGGATATGTCGGGTTCATCCGCCCTCAAATAGGATCTGTTGGGTTCATCCGCCCTCAAATAGGATATGTCGGGTTCATCCGCCCTCAAATAGGATCTGTTGGGTTCATCCGCCCTCAAATAGGATATGTTGGGTTCATCCGCCCTCAAATAGGATCTGTCGGGTTCGTCCGCCCTCAAATAGGATATGTCGGGTTCATCCGCCCTCAAATAGGATATGTTGGGTTCATCCGCCCTCAAATAGGATATGTTTGGGTTTATCCGCCCTCAAATAGGATCTGTCGGGTTCATCCGCCCTCAAATAGGATATGTCGGGTTCATCCGCCCTCAAATAGGATCTGTCGGGTTCATCCGCCCTCAAATAGGATATGTTGGGTTCATCCGCCCTCAAATAGGATATGTCGGGTTCATCCGCCCTCAAATAGGATATGTCGGGTTCATCCGCCCTCAAATAGGATATGTTGGGTTCATCCGCCCTCAAATAGGATCTGTCGGGTTCATCCGCCCTCAAATAGGATATGTTGGGTTCATCCGCCCTCAAATAGGATATGTTGGGTTCGTCCGCCCTCAAATAGGATATGTTGGGTTCATCCGCCCTCAAATAGGATATGTTTGGGTTTATCCGCCCTCAAATAGGATCTGTCGGGTTCATCCGCCCTCAAATAGGATATGTCGGGTTCATCCGCCCTCAAATAGGATCTGTCGGGTTCATCCGCCCTCAAATAGGATCTGTCGGGTTCATCCGCCCTCAAATAGGATATGTCGGGTTCATCCGCCCTCAAATAGGATATGTTGGGTTCATCCGCCCTCAAATAGGATGTGTCGGGTTCTTCCGCCCTCAAATAGGATATGTTGGGTTCGTCCGCCCTCAAATAGGATATGTTGGGTTCATCCGCCCTCAAATAGGATCGGTCGGGTTCATCCGCCCTCAAATAGGATATGTTGGGTTCATCCGCCCTCAAATAGGATATGTCGGGTTCATCCGCCCTCAAATAGGATCTGTCGGGTTCATCCGCCCTCAAATAGGATCTGTCGGGTTCATCCGCCCTCAAATAGGATATGTTGGGTTCATCCGCCCTCAAATAGGATCTGTCGGGTTCATCCGCCCTCAAATAGGATATGTTGGGTTCATCCGCCCTCAAATAGGATATGTCGGGTTCATCCGCCCTCAAATAGGATGCGTCGGGATCTTCCGCCCTCAAATAGGATATGTTGGGTTCGTCCGCCTTCAAATAGGATATGTTGGGTTCATCCGCCCTCAAATAGGATATGTTTGGGTTTATCCGCCCTCAAATAGGATCTGTCAGGTTCATCCGCCCTCAAATAGGATATGTCGGGTTCATCCGCCCTCAAATAGGATATGTCGGGTTCATCCGCCCTCAAATAGGATCTGTTGGGTTCATCCGCCCTCAAATAGGATATGTCGGGTTCATCCGCCCTCAAATAGGATCTGTTGGGTTCATCCGCCCTCAAATAGGATATGTTGGGTTCATCCGCCCTCAAATAGGATCTGTCGGGTTCATCCGCCCTCAAATAGGATATGTTTGGGTTCATCCGCCCTCAAATAGGATATGTCGGGTTCATCCGCCCTCAAATAGGATATGTCGGGTTCATCCGCCCTCAAATAGGATCTGTTGGGTTCATCCGCCCTCAAATAGGATATGTCGGTTCATCCGCCCTCAAATAGGATATGTCGGGTTCATCCTCCCTCAAATAGGATTTGTCGGGTTCATCCGCCCTCAAATAGGATATGTCGGGTTCATCCGCCCTCAAATAGGATATGTTGGGTTCATCCGCCCTCAAATAGGATATGTCGGTTCATCCGCCCTCAAATAGGATATGTCGGGTTCATCCTCCCTCAAATAGGATTTGTCCGGTTCATCCGCCCTCAAATAGGATATGTTGGGTTCATCCGCCCTCAAATAGGATATGTCGGGTTCATCCGCCCTCAAATAGGATATGTCGGGTTCATCCGCCCTCAAATAGGATATGTCGGGTTCATCCGCCCTCAAATAGGATCTGTTGGGTTCATCCGCCCTCAAATAGGATATGTCGGGTTCATCCGCCCTCAAATAGGATATGTTGGGTTCATCCGCCCTCAAATAGGATATGTTGGGTTCATCCGCCCTCAAATAGGATATGTCGGGTTCATCCGCCCTCAAATAGGATCTGTTGGGTTCATCCGCCCTCAAATAGGATATGTTGGGTTCATCCGCCCTCAAATAGGATCTGTCGGGTTCGTCCGCCCTCAAATAGGATATTTCGGGTTCATCCGCCCTCAAATAGGATCTGTTGGGTTCATCCGCCCTCAAATAGGATATGTCGGGTTCATCCGCCCTCAAATAGGATCTGTGGGGTTCATCCGCCCTCAAACAGGATATGTTGGGCAATCCGCCCTCAAATAGGATATGTTGGGTTCATCCGCCCTCAAATAGGATATGTTGGGTTCATCCACCCTCAAATAGGATATGTTGGGTTCATCCGCCCTCAAATAGGATATGTCGGGTTCATCCGCCCTCAAATAGGATCTGTTGGGTTCATCCGCCCTCAAACAGGATATGTTGGGCAATCCGCCCTCAAATAGGATATGTTGGGTTCATCCGCCCTCAAATAGGATCTGTCGGGTTCGTCCGCCCTCAAATAGGATATGTCGGGTTCATCCGCCCTCAAATAGGATCTGTTGGGTTCATCCGCCCTCAAATAGGATATGTCGGGTTCATCCGCCCTCAAATAGGATATGTTTGGGTTTATCCGCCCTCAAATAGGATCTGTCAGGTTCATCCGCCCTCAAATAGGATATTTCGGGTTCATCCGCCCTCAAATAGGATATGTCGGGTTCATCCGCCCTCAAATAGGATATGTCGGGTTCATTCGCCCTCAAATAGGATATGTTGGGTTCATCCGCCCTCAAATAGGATATGTCGGGTTCATCCGCCCTCAAATAGGATCTGTTGGGTTCATCCGCCCTCAAATAGGATATTTCGGGTTCATCCGCCCTCAAATAGGATATGTCGGGTTCATCCGCCCTCAAATAGGATATGTCGGGTTCATTCGCCCTCAAATAGGATATGTTGGGTTCATCCGCCCTCAAATAGGATATGTCGGGTTCATCCGCCCTCAAATAGGATCTGTTGGGTTCATCCGCCCTCAAATAGGATATGTTGGGTTTATCCGCCCTCAAATAGGATCTGTTGGGTTCATCCGCCCTCAAATAGGATCTGTCGGGTTCATCCGCCCTCAAATAGGATCTGTCGGGTTCATCCGCCCTCAAATAGGATATGTTGGGTTCATCCGCCCTCAAATAGGATCTGTCGGGTTCATCCGCCCTCAAATAGGATATGTTGGGTTCATCCGCCCTCAAATAGGATATGTCGGGTTCATCCGCCCTCAAATAGGATGCGTCGGGATCTTCCGCCCTCAAATAGGATATGTTGGGTTCGTCCGCCTTCAAATAGGATATGTTGGGTTCATCCGCCCTCAAATAGGATATGTTTGGGTTTATCCGCCCTCAAATAGGATCTGTCAGGTTCATCCGCCCTCAAATAGGATATGTCGGGTTCATCCGCCCTCAAATAGGATATGTCGGGTTCATCCGCCCTCAAATAGGATCTGTTGGGTTCATCCGCCCTCAAATAGGATATGTCGGGTTCATCCGCCCTCAAATAGGATCTGTTGGGTTCATCCGCCCTCAAATAGGATATGTTGGGTTCATCCGCCCTCAAATAGGATCTGTCGGGTTCATCCGCCCTCAAATAGGATATGTTGGGTTCGTCCGCCCTCAAATAGGATATGTTGGGTTCATCCGCCCTCAAATAGGATATGTTTGGGTTTATCCGCCCTCAAATAGGATCTGTCGGGTTCATCCACCCTCAAATAGGATATGTCGGGTTCATCCGCCCTCAAATAGGATATGTTGGGTTCATCCGCCCTCAAATAGGATATGTTGGGTTCATCCGCCCTCAAATAGGATATGTCGGGTTCATCCGCCCTCAAATAGGATATGTCGGGTTCATCCGCCCTCAAATAGGATATGTCGGGTTCATCCGCCCTCAAATAGGATCTGTCTGGTTCATCCGCCCTCAAATAGGATGTGTCGGGTTCTTCCGCCCTCAAATAGGATGTGTCGATCCGCCCTCAAATAGGATATGTCGGGTTCATCCGCCTCAAATAGGATATGTCGGGTTCATCCGCCCTCAAATAGGATCTGTTGGGTTCATCCGCCCTCAAATAGGATATGTCGGGTTCATCCGCCCTCAAATAGGATCTGTTGGGTTCATCCGCCCTCAAATAGGATATGTTGGGTTCATCCGCCCTCAAATAGGATCTGTCGGGTTCGTCCGCCCTCAAATAGGATATGTCGGGTTCATCCGCCCTCAAATAGGATATGTTGGGTTCATCCGCCCTCAAATAGGATATGTTTGGGTTTATCCGCCCTCAAATAGGATCTGTCGGGTTCATCCGCCCTCAAATAGGATATGTCGGGTTCATCCGCCCTCAAATAGGATCTGTCGGGTTCATCCGCCCTCAAATAGGATATGTTGGGTTCATCCGCCCTCAAATAGGATATGTCGGGTTCATCCGCCCTCAAATAGGATATGTCGGGTTCATCCGCCCTCAAATAGGATATGTTGGGTTCATCCGCCCTCAAATAGGATCTGTCGGGTTCATCCGCCCTCAAATAGGATATGTTGGGTTCATCCGCCCTCAAATAGGATATGTTGGGTTCGTCCGCCCTCAAATAGGATATGTTGGGTTCATCCGCCCTCAAATAGGATATGTTTGGGTTTATCCGCCCTCAAATAGGATCTGTCGGGTTCATCCGCCCTCAAATAGGATATGTCGGGTTCATCCGCCCTCAAATAGGATCTGTCGGGTTCATCCGCCCTCAAATAGGATCTGTCGGGTTCATCCGCCCTCAAATAGGATATGTCGGGTTCATCCGCCCTCAAATAGGATATGTTGGGTTCATCCGCCCTCAAATAGGATGTGTCGGGTTCTTCCGCCCTCAAATAGGATATGTTGGGTTCGTCCGCCCTCAAATAGGATATGTTGGGTTCATCCGCCCTCAAATAGGATCGGTCGGGTTCATCCGCCCTCAAATAGGATATGTTGGGTTCATCCGCCCTCAAATAGGATATATCGGGTTCATCCGCCCTCAAATAGGATATGTCGGGTTCATCCGCCCTCAAATAGGATATGTTGGGTTCATCCGCCCTCAAATAGGATATGTTGGGTTCGTCCGCCCTCAAATAGGATATGTTGGGTTCATCCGCCCTCAAATAGGATATGTTTGGGTTTATCCGCCCTCAAATAGGATCTGTCGGGTTCATCCGCCCTCAAATAGGATATGTCGGGTTCATCCGCCCTCAAATAGGATCTGTCGGGTTCATCCGCCCTCAAATAGGATATGTTGGGTTCATCCGCCCTCAAATAGGATATGTCGGGTTCATCCGCCCTCAAATAGGATATGTTGGGTTCATCCGCCCTCAAATAGGATCTGTTGGGTTCATCCGCCCTCAAATAGGATATGTCGGGTTCATTCGCCCTCAAATAGGATATGTTGGGTTCATCCGCCCTCAAATAGGATATGTCGGGTTCATCCGCCCTCAAATAGGATCTGTTGGGTTCATCCGCCCTCAAATAGGATTTGTCGGGTTCATCCGCCCTCAAATAGGATATGTTTGGGTTTATCCGCCCTCAAATAGGATCTGTCAGGTTCATCCGCCCTCAAATAGGATATTTCGGGTTCATCCGCCCTCAAATAGGATATGTCGGGTTCATCCGCCCTCAAATAGGATATGTCGGGTTCATTCGCCCTCAAATAGGATATGTTGGGTTCATCCGCCCTCAAATAGGATATGTTGGGTTCATCCGCCCTCAAATAGGATATGTCGGGTTCATCCGCCCTCAAATAGGATCTGTTGGGTTCATCCGCCCTCAAATAGGATATGTTGGGTTCATCCGCCCTCAAATAGGATCTGTCGGGTTCATCCGCCCTCAAATAGGATATTTCGGGTTCATCCGCCCTCAAATAGGATCTGTTGGGTTCATCCGCCCTCAAATAGGATATGTCGGGTTCATCCGCCCTCAAATAGGATCTGTGGGGTTCATCCGCCCTCAAACAGGATATGTTGGGCAATCCGCCCTCAAATAGGATATGTTGGGTTCATCCGCCCTCAAATAGGATATGTTGGGTTCATCCACCCTCAAATAGGATATGTTGGGTTCATCCGCCCTCAAATAGGATATGTCGGGTTCATCCGCCCTCAAATAGGATCTGTTGGGTTCATCCGCCCTCAAACAGGATATGTTGGGCAATCCGCCCTCAAATAGGATATGTTGGGTTCATCCGCCCTCAAATAGGATCTGTCGGGTTCGTCCGCCCTCAAATAGGATATGTCGGGTTCATCCGCCCTCAAATAGGATCTGTTGGGTTCATCCGCCCTCAAATAGGATTTGTCGGGTTCATCCGCCCTCAAATAGGATATGTTTGGGTTTATCCGCCCTCAAATAGGATCTGTCAGGTTCATCCGCCCTCAAATAGGATATTTCGGGTTCATCCGCCCTCAAATAGGATATGTCGGGTTCATCCGCCCTCAAATAGGATATGTCGGGTTCATTCGCCCTCAAATAGGATATGTTGGGTTCATCCGCCCTCAAATAGGATATGTCGGGTTCATCCGCCCTCAAATAGGATTTGTTGGGTTCATCCGCCCTCAAATAGGATATTTCGGGTTCATCCGCCCTCAAATAGGATATGTCGGGTTCATCCGCCCTCAAATAGGATATGTCGGGTTCATTCGCCCTCAAATAGGATATGTTGGGTTCATCCGCCCTCAAATAGGATATGTCGGGTTCATCCGCCCTCAAATAGGATCTGTTGGGTTCATCCGCCCTCAAATAGGATATGTTGGGTTTATCCGCCCTCAAATAGGATCTGTTGGGTTCATCCGCCCTCAAATAGGATCTGTCGGGTTCATCCGCCCTCAAATAGGATCTGTCGGGTTCATCCGCCCTCAAATAGGATATGTTGGGTTCATCCGCCCTCAAATAGGATCTGTCGGGTTCATCCGCCCTCAAATAGGATATGTTGGGTTCATCCGCCCTCAAATAGGATATGTCGGGTTCATCCGCCCTCAAATAGGATGCGTCGGGATCTTCCGCCCTCAAATAGGATATGTTGGGTTCGTCCGCCTTCAAATAGGATATGTTGGGTTCATCCGCCCTCAAATAGGATATGTTTGGGTTTATCCGCCCTCAAATAGGATCTGTCAGGTTCATCCGCCCTCAAATAGGATATGTCGGGTTCATCCGCCCTCAAATAGGATATGTCGGGTTCATCCGCCCTCAAATAGGATCTGTTGGGTTCATCCGCCCTCAAATAGGATATGTCGGGTTCATCCGCCCTCAAATAGGATCTGTTGGGTTCATCCGCCCTCAAATAGGATATGTTGGGTTCATCCGCCCTCAAATAGGATCTGTCGGGTTCATCCGCCCTCAAATAGGATATGTTGGGTTCGTCCGCCCTCAAATAGGATATGTTGGGTTCATCCGCCCTCAAATAGGATATGTTTGGGTTTATCCGCCCTCAAATAGGATCTGTCGGGTTCATCCGCCCTCAAATAGGATATGTCGGGTTCATCCGCCCTCAAATAGGATCTGTCGGGTTCATCCGCCCTCAAATAGGATATGTTGGGTTCATCCGCCCTCAAATAGGATATGTCGGGTTCATCCGCCCTCAAATAGGATATGTCGGGTTCATCCGCCCTCAAATAGGATATGTCGGGTTCATCCGCCCTCAAATAGGATATGTCGGGTTCATCCGCCCTCAAATAGGATATGTCGGGTTCATCCGCCCTCAAATAGGATATGTCGATCCGCCCTCAAATAGGATATGTCGGGTTCATCCGCCTCAAATAGGATATGTCGGGTTCATCCGCCCTCAAATAGGATCTGTTGGGTTCATCCGCCCTCAAATAGGATATGTCGGGTTCATCCGCCCTCAAATAGGATCTGTTGGGTTCATCCGCCCTCAAATAGGATATGTTGGGTTCATCCGCCCTCAAATAGGATCTGTCGGGTTCGTCCGCCCTCAAATAGGATATGTCGGGTTCATCCGCCCTCAAATAGGATATGTTGGGTTCATCCGCCCTCAAATAGGATATGTTTGGGTTTATCCGCCCTCAAATAGGATCTGTCGGGTTCATCCGCCCTCAAATAGGATATGTCGGGTTCATCCGCCCTCAAATAGGATCTGTCGGGTTCATCCGCCCTCAAATAGGATATGTTGGGTTCATCCGCCCTCAAATAGGATATGTCGGGTTCATCCGCCCTCAAATAGGATATGTCGGGTTCATCCGCCCTCAAATAGGATATGTTGGGTTCATCCGCCCTCAAATAGGATATGTTGGGTTCATCCGCCCTCAAATAGGATCTGTCGGGTTCATCCGCCCTCAAATAGGATATGTCGGGTTCATCCGCCCTCAAATAGGATATGTCGGGTTCATCCGCCCTCAAATAGGATATGTTGGGTTCATCCGCCCTCAAATAGGATATGTCGGTTCATCCGCCCTCAAATAGGATATGTTGGGTTTATCCGCCCTCAAATAGGATCTGTTGGGTTCATCCGCCCTCAAATAGGATCTGTCGGGTTCATCCGCCCTCAAATAGGATCTGTCGGGTTCATCCGCCCTCAAATAGGATATGTTGGGTTCATCCGCCCTCAAATAGGATCTGTCGGGTTCATCCGCCCTCAAATAGGATATGTTGGGTTCATCCGCCCTCAAATAGGATATGTTTGGGTTTATCCGCCCTCAAATAGGATCTGTCGGGTTCATCCGCCCTCAAATAGGATATGTCGGGTTCATCCGCCCTCAAATAGGATCTGTCGGGTTCATCCGCCCTCAAATAGGATATGTTGGGTTCATCCGCCCTCAAATAGGATATGTCGGGTTCATCCGCCCTCAAATAGGATATGTCGGGTTCATCCGCCCTCAAATAGGATATGTTGGGTTCATCCGCCCTCAAATAGGATATGTTGGGTTCATCCGCCCTCAAATAGGATCTGTCGGGTTCATCCGCCCTCAAATAGGATATGTCGGGTTCATCCGCCCTCAAATAGGATATGTCGGGTTCATCCGCCCTCAAATAGGATATGTTGGGTTCATCCGCCCTCAAATAGGATATGTCGGTTCATCCGCCCTCAAATAGGATATGTTGGGTTTATCCGCCCTCAAATAGGATCTGTTGGGTTCATCCGCCCTCAAATAGGATCTGTCGGGTTCATCCGCCCTCAAATAGGATCTGTCGGGTTCATCCGCCCTCAAATAGGATATGTTGGGTTCATCCGCCCTCAAATAGGATCTGTCGGGTTCATCCGCCCTCAAATAGGATATGTTGGGTTCATCCGTCCTCAAATAGGATGCGTCGGGTTCTGCCGCCCTCAAATAGGATATGTTGGGTTCGTCCGCCTTCAAATAGGATATGTTGGGTTCATCCGCCCTCAAATAGGATATGTTTGGGTTTATCCGCCCTCAAATAGGATCTGTCAGGTTCATCCGCCCTCAAATAGGATATGTCGGGTTCATCCGCCCTCAAATAGGATATGTCGGGTTCATCCGCCCTCAAATAGGATCTGTTGGGTTCATCCGCCCTCAAATAGGATATGTCGGGTTCATCCGCCCTCAAATAGGATCTGTTGGGTTCATCCGCCCTCAAATAGGATATGTTGGGTTCATCCGCCCTCAAATAGGATCTGTCGGGTTCATCCGCCCTCAAATAGGATATGTTGGGTTCGTCCGCCCTCAAATAGGATATGTTGGGTTCATCCGCCCTCAAATAGGATATGTTTGGGTTTATCCGCCCTCAAATAGGATCTGTCGGGTTCATCCGCCCTCAAATAGGATATGTCGGGTTCATCCGCCCTCAAATAGGATCTGTCGGGTTCATCCGCCCTCAAATAGGATATGTTGGGTTCATCCGCCCTCAAATAGGATATGTCGGGTTCATCCGCCCTCAAATAGGATATGTCGGGTTCATCCGCCCTCAAATAGGATATGTCGGGTTCATCCGCCCTCAAATAGGATATGTCGGGTTCATCCGCCCTCAAATAGGATCTGTCGGGTTCATCCGCCCTCAAATAGGATCTGTCGGGTTCATCCGCCCTCAAATAGGATATGTCGGGTTCATCCGCCCTCAAATAGGATATGTCATCCGCCCTCAAATAGGATATGTCGGGTTCATCCGCCCTCAAATAGGATATGTCGGGTTCATCCGCCCTCAAATAGGATCTGTTGGGTTCATCCGCCCTCAAATAGGATATGTCGGGTTCATCCGCCCTCAAATAGGATCTGTTGGGTTCATCCGCCCTCAAATAGGATATGTTTGGGTTTATCCGCCCTCAAATAGGATCTGTCGGGTTCGTCCGCCCTCAAATAGGATATGTTGGGTTCATCCGCCCTCAAATAGGATATGTTTGGGTTTATCCGCCCTCAAATAGGATCTGTTGGGTTCATCCGCCCTCAAATAGGATATGTCGGGTTCATCCGCCCTCAAATAGGATCTGTCGGGTTCATCCGCCCTCAAATAGGATCTGTTGGGTTCATCCTCCCTCAAATAGGATATGTCGGGTTCATCCGCCCTCAAATAGGATATGTCGGGTTCATCCGCCATCAAATAGGATCTGTTGGGTTCATCCGCCCTCAAATAGGATATGTTGGGTTCATCCGCCCTCAAATAGGATCTGTTGGGTTCATCCGCCCTCAAATAGGATCTGTCGGGTTCATCCGCCCTCAAATAGGATCTGTCGGGTTCATCCGCCCTCAAATAGGATATGTTGGGTTCATCCGCCCTCAAATAGGATGTGTCGGGTTCTTCCGCCCTCAAATAGGATATGTTGGGTTCGTCCGCCCTCAAATAGGATATGTTGGGTTCATCCGCCCTCAAATAGGATATGTTTGGGTTTATCCGCCCTCAAATAGGATCTGTCAGGTTCATCCGCCCTCAAATAGGATATGTCGGGTTCATCCGCCCTCAAATAGGATCTGTCGGGTTCATCCGCCCTCAAATAAGATCTGTCGGGTTCATCCGCCCTCAAATAGGATCTGTCGGGTTCATCCGCCCTCAAATAGGATATGTTGGGTTCATCCGCCCTCAAATAGGATCTGTCGGGTTCATCCGCCCTCAAATAGGATATGTTTGGGTTCATCCGCCCTCTAATAGGATCTGTCGGGTTCATCCGCCCTCAAATAGGATATGTCGGATTCATGCCCCCTCAAATAGGATCTGTCGGGTTCATCCGCCCTCAAATAGGATATGTCGGGTTCATCCGCCCTCAAATAGGATATGTCGGGTTCATCCGCCCTCAAATAGGATATGTTGGGTTCATCCGCCCTCAAATAGGATCTGTCGGGTTCATCCGCCCTCAAATAGGATATGTCGGGTTCATCCGCCCTCAAATAGGATCTGTCGGGTTCATCCGCCCTCAAATAGGATCTGTTGGGTTCATCCGCCCTCAAATAGGATATGTCGGGTTCATCCGCCCTCAAATAGGATATGTCGGGTTCATCCGCCCTCAAATAGGATCTGTTGGGTTCATCCGCCCTCAAATAGGATATGTTGGGTTCATCCGCCCTCAAATAGGATCTGTTGGGTTCATCCGCCCTCAAATAGGATCTGTCGGGTTCATCCGCCCTCAAATAGGATCTGTCGGGTTCATCCGCCCTCAAATAGGATATGTTGGGTTCATCCGCCCTCAAATAGGATCTGTCGGGTTCATCCGCCCTCAAATAGGATATGTTGGGTTCATCCGCCCTCAAATAGGATGTGTCGGGTTCTTCCGCCCTCAAATAGGATATGTTGGGTTCGTCCGCCCTCAAATAGGATATGTTGGGTTCATCCGCCCTCAAATAGGATATGTTTGGGTTTATCCGCCCTCAAATAGGATCTGTCAGGTTCATCCGCCCTCAAATAGGATATGTCGGGTTCATCCGCCCTCAAATAGGATATGTCGGGTTCATCCGCCCTCAAATAGGATCTGTCGGGTTCATCCGCCCTCAAATAGGATATGTTGGGTTCATCCGCCCTCAAATAGGATATGTCGGGTTCATCCGCCCTCAAATAGGATATGTCGGGTTCATCCGCCCTCAAATAGGATATGTCGGGTTCATCCGCCCTCAAATAGGATATGTTGGGTTCATCCGTCCTCAAATAGGATGCGTCGGGTTCTGCCGCCCTCAAATAGGATATGTTGGGTTCGTCCGCCTTCAAATAGGATATGTTGGGTTCATCCGCCCTCAAATAGGATATGTTTGGGTTTATCCGCCCTCAAATAGGATCTGTCAGGTTCATCCGCCCTCAAATAGGATATGTCGGGTTCATCCGCCCTCAAATAGGATATGTCGGGTTCATCCGCCCTCAAATAGGATCTGTTGGGTTCATCCGCCCTCAAATAGGATATGTCGGGTTCATCCGCCCTCAAATAGGATCTGTTGGGTTCATCCGCCCTCAAATAGGATATGTTGGGTTCATCCGCCCTCAAATAGGATCTGTCGGGTTCATCCGCCCTCAAATAGGATATGTTGGGTTCGTCCGCCCTCAAATAGGATATGTTGGGTTCATCCGCCCTCAAATAGGATATGTTTGGGTTTATCCGCCCTCAAATAGGATCTGTCGGGTTCATCCGCCCTCAAATAGGATATGTCGGGTTCATCCGCCCTCAAATAGGATCTGTCGGGTTCATCCGCCCTCAAATAGGATATGTTGGGTTCATCCGCCCTCAAATAGGATATGTCGGGTTCATCCGCCCTCAAATAGGATATGTCGGGTTCATCCGCCCTCAAATAGGATATGTCGGGTTCATCCGCCCTCAAATAGGATATGTCGGGTTCATCCGCCCTCAAATAGGATCTGTCGGGTTCATCCGCCCTCAAATAGGATCTGTCGGGTTCATCCGCCCTCAAATAGGATATGTCGGGTTCATCCGCCCTCAAATAGGATATGTCATCCGCCCTCAAATAGGATATGTCGGGTTCATCCGCCCTCAAATAGGATATGTCGGGTTCATCCGCCCTCAAATAGGATCTGTTGGGTTCATCCGCCCTCAAATAGGATATGTCGGGTTCATCCGCCCTCAAATAGGATCTGTTGGGTTCATCCGCCCTCAAATAGGATATGTTTGGGTTTATCCGCCCTCAAATAGGATCTGTCGGGTTCGTCCGCCCTCAAATAGGATATGTTGGGTTCATCCGCCCTCAAATAGGATATGTTTGGGTTTATCCGCCCTCAAATAGGATCTGTTGGGTTCATCCGCCCTCAAATAGGATATGTCGGGTTCATCCGCCCTCAAATAGGATCTGTCGGGTTCATCCGCCCTCAAATAGGATCTGTTGGGTTCATCCGCCCTCAAATAGGATATGTCGGGTTCATCCGCCCTCAAATAGGATATGTCGGGTTCATCCGCCCTCAAATAGGATCTGTTGGGTTCATCCGCCCTCAAATAGGATATGTTGGGTTCATCCGCCCTCAAATAGGATCTGTTGGGTTCATCCGCCCTCAAATAGGATCTGTCGGGTTCATCCGCCCTCAAATAGGATCTGTCGGGTTCATCCGCCCTCAAATAGGATATGTTGGGTTCATCCGCCCTCAAATAGGATGTGTCGGGTTCTTCCGCCCTCAAATAGGATATGTTGGGTTCGTCCGCCCTCAAATAGGATATGTTGGGTTCATCCGCCCTCAAATAGGATATGTTTGGGTTTATCCGCCCTCAAATAGGATCTGTCAGGTTCATCCGCCCTCAAATAGGATATGTCGGGTTCATCCGCCCTCAAATAGGATCTGTCGGGTTCATCCGCCCTCAAATAAGATCTGTCGGGTTCATCCGCCCTCAAATAGGATCTGTCGGGTTCATCCGCCCTCAAATAGGATATGTTGGGTTCATCCGCCCTCAAATAGGATCTGTCGGGTTCATCCGCCCTCAAATAGGATATGTTTGGGTTCATCCGCCCTCTAATAGGATCTGTCGGGTTCATCCGCCCTCAAATAGGATATGTCGGATTCATGCCCCCTCAAATAGGATCTGTCGGGTTCATCCGCCCTCAAATAGGATATGTCGGGTTCATCCGCCCTCAAATAGGATATGTCGGGTTCATCCGCCCTCAAATAGGATATGTTGGGTTCATCCGCCCTCAAATAGGATCTGTCGGGTTCATCCGCCCTCAAATAGGATATGTCGGGTTCATCCGCCCTCAAATAGGATCTGTCGGGTTCATCCGCCCTCAAATAGGATCTGTTGGGTTCATCCGCCCTCAAATAGGATATGTCGGGTTCATCCGCCCTCAAATAGGATATGTCGGGTTCATCCGCCCTCAAATAGGATCTGTTGGGTTCATCCGCCCTCAAATAGGATATGTTGGGTTCATCCGCCCTCAAATAGGATCTGTTGGGTTCATCCGCCCTCAAATAGGATCTGTCGGGTTCATCCGCCCTCAAATAGGATCTGTCGGGTTCATCCGCCCTCAAATAGGATATGTTGGGTTCATCCGCCCTCAAATAGGATCTGTCGGGTTCATCCGCCCTCAAATAGGATATGTTGGGTTCATCCGCCCTCAAATAGGATGTGTCGGGTTCTTCCGCCCTCAAATAGGATATGTTGGGTTCGTCCGCCCTCAAATAGGATATGTTGGGTTCATCCGCCCTCAAATAGGATATGTTTGGGTTTATCCGCCCTCAAATAGGATCTGTCAGGTTCATCCGCCCTCAAATAGGATATGTCGGGTTCATCCGCCCTCAAATAGGATATGTCGGGTTCATCCGCCCTCAAATAGGATCTGTCGGGTTCATCCGCCCTCAAATAGGATATGTTGGGTTCATCCGCCCTCAAATAGGATATGTCGGGTTCATCCGCCCTCAAATAGGATATGTCGGGTTCATCCGCCCTCAAATAGGATATGTCGGGTTCATCCGCCCTCAAATAGGATATGTTGGGTTCATCCGCCCTCAAATAGGATATGTCGGGTTCATCCGCCCTCAAATAGGATCTGTTGGGTTCATCCGCCCTCAAATAGGATCTGTCGGGTTCATCCGCCCTCAAATAGGATATGTTGGGTTCATCCTCCCTCAAATAGGATATGTCGGGTTCATCCGCCCTCAAATAGGATATGTTGGGTTCATCCGCCCTCAAATAGGATGTGTCGGGTTCTTCCGCCCTCAAATAGGATATGTTGGGTTCGTCCGCCCTCAAATAGGATATGTTGGGTTCATCCGCCCTCAAATAGGATATGTTTGGGTTTATCCGCCCTCAAATAGGATCTGTCAGGTTCATCCGCCCTCAAATAGGATATGTTGGGTTCATCCGCCCTCAAATAGGATATGTTGGGTTCATCCGCCCTCAAATAGGATCTGTCGGGTTCATCCGCCCTCAAATAGGATCTGTCGGGTTCATCCGCCCTCAAATAGGATATGTTGGGTTCATCCGCCCTCAAATAGGATATGTCGGGTTCATCCGCCCTCAAATAGGATATGTCGGGTTCATCCGCCCTCAAATAGGATATGTTGGGTTCATCCGCCCTCAAATAGGATATGTTGGGTTCATCCGCCCTCAAATAGGATATGTCGGGTTCATCCGCCCTCAAATAGGATTTGTCGGGTTCATCCGCCCTCAAATAGGATATGTTGGGTTCATCCGCCCTCAAATAAGATATGTCGGGTTCATCCGCCCTCAAATAGGATCTGTTGGGTTCATCCGCCCTCAAATAGGATCTGTCGGGTTCATCCGCCCTCAAATAGGATCTGTCGGGTTCATCCGCCCTCAAATAGGATATGTTGGGTTCATCCGCCCTCAAATAGGATATGTCGGGTTCATCCGCCCTCAAATAGGATATGTTGGGTTCATCCGCCCTCAAATAGGATGTGTCGGGTTCTTCCGCCCTCAAATAGGATATGTTGGGTTCGTCCGCCCTCAAATAGGATATGTTGGGTTCATCCGCCCTCAAATAGGATATGTTTGGGTTTATCCGCCCTCAAATAGGATCTGTCAGGTTCATCCGCCCTCAAATAGGATATGTCGGGTTCATCCGCCCTCAAATAGGATCTGTCGGGTTCATCCGCCCTCAAATAGGATATGTTGGGTTCATCCGCCCTCAAATAGGATATGTCGGGTTCATCCGCCCTCAAATAGGATATGTCGGGTTCATCCGCCCTCAAATAGGATATGTTGGGTTCATCCGCCCTCAAATAGGATATGTTGGGTTCATCCGCCCTCAAATAGGATATGTCGGGTTCATCCGCCCTCAAATAGGATTTGTCGGGTTCATCCGCCCTCAAATAGGATATGTTGGGTTCATCCGCCCTCAAATAAGATATGTCGGGTACATCCGCCCTCAAATAGGATCTGTCGGGTTCATCCGCCCTCAAATAGGATCTGTTGGGTTCATCCGCCCTCAAATAGGATATGTCGGGTTCGTCCGCCCTCAAATAGGATCTGTCGGGTTCGTCCGCCCTCAAATAGGATATGTTGGGTTCGTCCGCCCTCAAATAGGATATGTTGGGTTCATCCGCCCTCAAATAGGATCTGTCGCGTTCATCCGCCCTCAAATAGGATATGTCGGGTTCGTCCGCCCTCAAATAGGATCTGTCGGGTTCATCCGCCCTCAAATAGGATATGTTGGGTTCATCCGCGCTCAAATAGGATCTGTCGGGTTCATCCGCCCTCAAATAGGATATGTTTGGGTTCATCCGCCCTCAAATAGGATCTATCGGGTTCATCCGCCCTCAAATAGGATATGTCGGGTTCATCCCCCCTCAAATAGGATCTGTCGGGTTCATCCGCCCTCAAATAGGATATGTCGGGTTCATCCGCCCTCAAATAGGATCTGTTGGGTTCATCCGCCCTCAAATAGGATCTGTTGGGTTCATCCGCCCTCAAATAGGATATGTCGGGTTCATCCGCCCTCAAATAGGATATGTCGGGTTCATCCGCCCTCAAATAGGATCTGTTGGGTTCATCCGCCCTCAAATAGGATATGTTGGGTTCATCCGCCCTCAAATAGGATCTGTTGGGTTCATCCGCCCTCAAATAGGATCTGTCGGGTTCATCCGCCCTTAAATAGGATCTGTCGGGTTCATCCGCCCTCAAATAGGATATGTTGGGTTCATCCGCCCTCAATAAGGATCTGTCGGGTTCATCCGCCCTCAAATAGGATATGTTGGGTTCATCCGCCCTCAAATAGGATCTGTCGGGTTCTTCCGCCCTCAAATAGGATATGTTGGGTTCGTCCGCCCTCAAATAGGATATGTTGGGTTCATCCGCCCTCAAATAGGATATGTTTGGGTTTATCCGCCCTCAAATAGGATCTGTCGGGTTCATCCGCCCTCAAATAGGATATGTCGGGTTCATCCGCCCTCAAATAGGATCTGTCGGGTTCATCCGCCCTCAAATAGGATATGTTGGGTTCATCCGCCCTCAAATAGGATATGTCGGGTTCATCCGCCCTCAAATAGGATATGTCGGGTTCATCCGCCCTCAAATAGGATATGTCGGGTTCATCCGCCCTCAAATAGGATATGTCGGGTTCATCCGCCCTCAAATAGGATATGTCGGGTTCATCCGCCCTCAAATAGGATATGTTGGGTTCATCCGCCCTCAAATAGGATATGTCGGGTTCATCCGCCCTCAAATAAGATCTGTCGGGTTCATCCGCCCTCAAATAGGATATGTTGGGTTCATCCGCCCTCAAATAGGATATGTTGGGTTCATCCGCCCTCAAATAGGATCTGTCGGGTTCATCCGCCCTCAAACAGGATATGTTGGGCAATCCGCCCTCAAATAGGATCTGTTGGGTTCATCCGCCCTCAAATAGGATATGTCGGGTTCATCCGCCCTCAAACAGGATATGTTGGGTTCATCCGCCCTCAAATAGGATATGTTGGGTTCATCCGCCCTCAAATAGGATATGTCGGGTTCATCCGCCCTCAAATAGGATCTGTCGGGTTCATCCGCCCTCAAATAGGATCTGTTGGGTTCATCCGCCCTCAAATAGGATATGTTGGGTTCATCCGCCCTCAAATAGGATCTGTCGGGTTCATCCGCCCTCAAATAGGATATGTTGGGTTCATCCGCCCTCAAATAGGATCTGTCGGGTTCATCCGCCCTCAAATAGGATATGTTGGGTTCATCCGCCCTCAAATAGGATATGTCGGGTTCATCCACCCTCAAATAGGATCTGTCGGGTTCATCCGCCCTCAAATAGGATCTGTTGGGTTCATCCGCCCTCAAATAGGATCTGTTGGGTTCATCCGCCCTCAAATAGGATATGTCGGGTTCATCCGCCCTCAAATAGGATCTGTCGGGTTCGTCCGCCCTCAAATAGGATATGTTGGGTTTGTCTGCCCTCAAATAGGATATGTTGGGTTCATCCGCCCTCAAATAGGATTTGTCGGGTTCATCCGCCCTCAAATAGGATATGTTGGGTTCGTCCGCCCTCAAATAGGATATGTCGTGTTCATCCGCCCTCAAATAGGATCTGTTGGGTTCATCCGCCCTCAAATAGGATATGTTGGGTTCATCCGCCCTCAAATAGGATCTGTTGGGTTCATCCGCCCTCAAATAGGATCTGTCGGGTTCATCCGCCCTTAAATAGGATCTGTCGGGTTCATCCGCCCTCAAATAGGATATGTTGGGTTCATCCGCCCTCAATAAGGATCTGTCGGGTTCATCCGCCCTCAAATAGGATATGTTGGGTTCATCCGCCCTCAAATAGGATCTGTCGGGTTCTTCCGCCCTCAAATAGGATATGTTGGGTTCGTCCGCCCTCAAATAGGATATGTTGGGTTCATCCGCCCTCAAATAGGATATGTTTGGGTTTATCCGCCCTCAAATAGGATCTGTCGGGTTCATCCGCCCTCAAATAGGATATGTCGGGTTCATCCGCCCTCAAATAGGATCTGTCGGGTTCATCCGCCCTCAAATAGGATATGTTGGGTTCATCCGCCCTCAAATAGGATATGTCGGGTTCATCCGCCCTCAAATAGGATATGTCGGGTTCATCCGCCCTCAAATAGGATATGTCGGGTTCATCCGCCCTCAAATAGGATATGTCGGGTTCATCCGCCCTCAAATAGGATATGTCGGGTTCATCCGCCCTCAAATAGGATATGTTGGGTTCATCCGCCCTCAAATAGGATATGTCGGGTTCATCCGCCCTCAAATAAGATCTGTCGGGTTCATCCGCCCTCAAATAGGATATGTTGGGTTCATCCGCCCTCAAATAGGATATGTTGGGTTCATCCGCCCTCAAATAGGATCTGTCGGGTTCATCCGCCCTCAAACAGGATATGTTGGGCAATCCGCCCTCAAATAGGATCTGTTGGGTTCATCCGCCCTCAAATAGGATATGTCGGGTTCATTCGCCCTCAAATAGGATATGTTGGGTTCATCCGCCCTCAAATAGGATATGTCGGGTTCATCCGCCCTCAAATAAGATCTGTCGGGTTCATCCGCCCTCAAATAGGATATGTTGGGTTCATCCGCCCTCAAATAGGATATGTTGGGTTCATCCGCCCTCAAATAGGATATGTCGGGTTCATCCGCCCTCAAACAGGATATGTTGGGCAATCCGCCCTCAAATAGGATCTGTTGGGTTCATCCGCCCTCAAATAGGATCTGTTGGGTTCATCCGCCCTCAAATAGGATATGTTGGGTTCATCCGCCCTCAAATAGGATATGTCGGGTTCATCCGCCCTCAAATAGGATATGTTGGGTTCATCCGCCCTCAAATAGGATATGTCGGGTTCATCCGCCCTCAAATAGGATATGTCGGGTTCATCCGCCCTCAAATAGGATATGTTGGGTTCATCCGCCCTCAAATAGGATCTGTTGGGTTCATCCGCCCTCAAATAGGATATGTCGGGTTCATCCGCCCTCAAATAGGATTTGTCGGGTTCATCCGCCCTCAAATAGGATATGTTGGGTTCATCCGCCCTCAAATAAGATATGTCGGGTACATCCGCCCTCAAATAGGATCTGTCGGGTTCATCCGCCCTCAAATAGGATCTGTTGGGTTCATCCGCCCTCAAATAGGATATGTCGGGTTCGTCCGCCCTCAAATAGGATCTGTCGGGTTCGTCCGCCCTCAAATAGGATATGTTGGGTTCGTCTGCCCTCAAATAGGATATGTTGGGTTCATCCGCCCTCAAATAGGATCTGTCGCGTTCATCCGCCCTCAAATAGGATATGTCGGGTTCGTCCGCCCTCAAATAGGATCTGTCGGGTTCATCCGCCCTCAAATAGGATATGTTGGGTTCATCCGCGCTCAAATAGGATCTGTCGGGTTCATCCGCCCTCAAATAGGATATGTTTGGGTTCATCCGCCCTCAAATAGGATCTGTCGGGTTCATCCGCCCTCAAATAGGATATGTCGGGTTCATCCGCCCTCAAATAGGATATGTTGGGTTCATCCGCCCTCAAATAGGATATGTCGGGTTCATCCGCCCTCAAATAGGATCTGTTGGGTTCATCCGCCCTCAAATAGGATCTGTTGGGTTCATCCGCCCTCAAATAGGATATGTCGGGTTCATCCGCCCTCAAATAGGATATGTCGGGTTCATCCGCCCTCAAATAGGATATGTTGGGTTCATCCGCCCTCAAATAGGATATGTTGGGTTCATCCGCCCTCAAATAGGATCTGTTGGGTTCATCCGCCCTCAAATAGGATCTGTCGGGTTCATCCGCCCTTAAATAGTATCTGTCGGGTTCATCCGCCCTCAAATAGGATATGTTGGGTTCATCCGCCCTCAATAAGGATCTGTCGGGTTCATCCGCCCTCAAATAGGATATGTTGGGTTCATCCGCCCTCAAATAGGATCTGTCGGGTTCTTCCGCCCTCAAATAGGATATGTTGGGTTCGTCCGCCCTCAAATAGGATATGTTGGGTTCATCCGCCCTCAAATAGGATATGTTTGGGTTTATCCGCCCTCAAATAGGATCTGTCGGGTTCATCCGCCCTCAAATAGGATATGTCGGGTTCATCCGCCCTCAAATAGGATCTGTCGGGTTCATCCGCCCTCAAATAGGATATGTTGGGTTCATCCGCCCTCAAATAGGATCTGTTGGGTTCATCCGCCCTCAAATAGGATCTGTCGGGTTCATCCGCCCTCAAATAGGATCTGTCGGGTTCATCCGCCCTCAAATAGGATATGTTGGGTTCATCCGCCCTCAATAAGGATCTGTCGGGTTCATCCGCCCTCAAATAGGATATGTTGGGTTCATCCGCCCTCAAATAGGATCTGTCGGGTTCTTCCGCCCTCAAATAGGATATGTTGGGTTCGTCCGCCCTCAAATAGGATATGTTGGGTTCATCCGCCCTCAAATAGGATATGTTTGGGTTTATCCGCCCTCAAATAGGATCTGTCGGGTTCATCCGCCCTCAAATAGGATATGTCGGGTTCATCCGCCCTCAAATAGGATCTGTCGGGTTCATCCGCCCTCAAATAGGATATGTTGGGTTCATCCGCCCTCAAATAGGATATGTCGGGTTCATCCGCCCTCAAATAGGATATGTCGGGTTCATCCGCCCTCAAATAGGATATGTCGGGTTCATCCGCCCTCAAATAGGATATGTCGGGTTCATCCGCCCTCAAATAGGATATGTCGGGTTCATCCGCCCTCAAATAGGATATGTTGGGTTCATCCGCCCTCAAATAGGATATGTCGGGTTCATCCGCCCTCAAATAAGATCTGTCGGGTTCATCCGCCCTCAAATAGGATATGTTGGGTTCATCCGCCCTCAAATAGGATATGTTGGGTTCATCCGCCCTCAAATAGGATTTGTCGGGTTCATCCGCCCTCAAACAGGATATGTTGGGCAATCCGCCCTCAAATAGGATCTGTTGGGTTCATCCGCCCTCAAACAGGATATGTTGGGCAATCCGCCCTCAAATAGGATCTGTTGGGTTCATCCGCCCTCAAATAGGATATGTCGGGTTCATCCGCCCTCAAACAGGATATGTTGTGTTCATCCGCCCTCAAATAGGATATGTTGGGTTCATCCGCCCTCAAATAGGATATGTCGGGTTCATCCGCCCTCAAACAGGATCTGTCGGGTTCATCCGCCCTCAAATAGGATCTGTTGGGTTCATCCGCCCTCAAATAAGATATGTTGGGTTCATCCGCCCTCAAATAGGATCTGTCGGGTTCATCCGCCCTCAAATAAGATATGTTGGGTTCATCCGCCCTCAAATAGGATCTGTCGGGTTCATCCGCCCTCAAATAGGATATGTTGGGTTCATCCGCCCTCAAATAGGATATGTCGGGTTCATCCACCCTCAAATAGGATCTGTCGGGTTCATCCGCCCTCAAATAGGATCTGTTGGGTTCATCCGCCCTCAAATAGGATATGTCGGGTTCATCCGCCCTCAAATAGGATCTGTCGGGTTCGTCCGCCCTCAAATAGGATATGTTGGGTTCGTCTGCCCTCAAATAGGATATGTTGGGTTTATCCGCCCTCAAATATGATCTGTCGGGTTCATCCGCCCTCAAATAGGATATGTTGGGTTCGTCCGCCCTCAAATAGGATATGTTGGGTTCATCCGCCCTCAAATAGGATCTGTCGGGTTCATCCGCCCTCAAACAGGATATGTTGGGCAATCCGCCCTCAAACAGGATATGTTGGGTTCATCCGCCCTCAAATAGGATATGTCGGGTTCATCCGCCCTCAAATAGGATCTGTTGGGTTCATCCGCCCTCAAATAGGATATGTCGGGTTCATCCGCCCTCAAATAGGATCTGTCGGGTTCATCCGCCCTCAAATAGGATATGTCGGGTTCATCCGCCCTCAAATAGGATATGTTGGGTTCATCCGCCCTCAAATAGGATATGTCGGGTTCATCCGCCCTCAAATAGGATCTGTTGGGTTCAT
The DNA here is from genome assembly GCF_000393655.2 of Nicotiana sylvestris. Lineage (NCBI taxonomy): Eukaryota > Viridiplantae > Streptophyta > Magnoliopsida > Solanales > Solanaceae > Nicotiana > Nicotiana sylvestris. The sequence continues at coordinate 37,332,906 of NC_091061.1, forward strand.
CCGCCCTCAAATAGGATCTGTCGGGTTCATCCGCCCTCAAATAGGATCTGTCGGGTTCATCCGCCCTCAAATAGGATATGTTGGGTTCATCCGCCCTCAAATAGGATCTGTCGGGTTCATCCGCCCTCAAATAGGATCTGTCGGGTTCATCCGCCCTCAAATAGGATATGTTGGGTTCATCCGCCCTCAAATAAGATATGTTGGGTTCATCCGCCCTCAAATAGGATATGTCGGGTTCATCCGCCCTCAAATAGGATCTGTCGGGTTCATCCGCCCTCAAATAGGATCTGTCGGGTTCATCCGCCCTCAAATAGGATATGTCGGGTTCATCCGCCCTCAAATAGGATATGTCGGGTTCATCCGCCCTCAAATAGGATATGTTGGTTTCAGTCTTTACTTTTAAGTGTTGAAGTTGGGAGCCCGCCCAGATAATAGAGGCATACATTCAGTCTTTTTATTTCGAGTGTTGAAATTGGGAGCCCGCCCAGATAATAGAGGCATACATTCAGTTTTTACGTTTCAAGTATTGAAGTTGGGAGCCCGCCCAGATAACAGAGGCATACATTCCACGTCTTTACCCATAGGAGATGCATTTCCTCCTAAGTTAGTTTCACCAATAGGAGACGCACTTCCTAAGAATAGTTTTACAATAGGAGACGCACTTCCTAAGTTCAGTGTACCCATAGGAGACGCACTTCCTAAGTTAATTTCACCAATAGGAGACGCACTTCCTAAGATTATTGTACCAATAGGAAACGCACTTCCTGAGTTCAGTTTCACCATAGGAGACACACTTCCTAAGAATAGTTGTACCAATAGGAGACGCACTTCCTAAAATTCAGTTTTACCATAGGAGACGCACTTCCTAAGTTTAGTTTCACCAATAGGAGACGCACTTCCTAAGGAGACGCACATCCTAAGATAAGATTCACCAACAGGAGACGCACTTCCTAAGTAAGTTTTACCATAGGAGACGCACTTCCTAAGTATAGTTCTACCAATAGGAGACGCACTTCCTAAGTTCAGTTTTACCATTAGGAGACGCACTTCCTAAGAATAGGTTCACCAATAGGAGACGCACTTCCTAAGTTCAGTTTCACCAATAGGAGACGCACTTCCTAAGTCCATTGTACCAATAGGAGACGCACTTCCTAACCTAAGTTTCACAAGTAGGAGACGCACTTCCTAAAAAGTTTCACAAGTAGGAGACGCACTTCCTAAAAAGTTTCACCAGTAGGAGACACACTTCCTAAGTTCAGTTTTACCATTAGGAGACGCACTTCCTAAAGTTTAGTTTTACCCCTAGGAGACGCACTTCCTAAGTTTAATTCCATGCACAGGAAACGCACTTCCTGAATTAAGTTTTCATTATTAGGAGACACACTTCCTAGTCTGGTTCACTCAGGTTATACTTTTGCTTTAGGGGACGCACTCCCGAGTTTGGCTTTTTAGATTATATTTTATTTCAGGAGACGCACTTCCGGAATTGAGATTTCACCCCTAGGAGATGCACTTCCTAGTTTGATTCATTTTAAGTTCGACCATAGGAGACACAATTCCTAGTCCAGTTTTTTGAAGTTTACCCGTAGGAGACGCACTTCCTAATCGAGATTTTATTCATAGGAGACGCACTTCCTAGTTCTAGTCACTGAAGTTTTCACCCTTAGGAGACGCACTTCCTAGTTTAGCTCATTCTGATTCAACCATAGAAGACACACTTTCTAGTTTGAGTCATTGAGGTTTTTATTTTAGCAGACACATTTTCTAGCAAGAGTTTTGGTTTTACTCATAGGAGATGCACATCCTAGCCTAGTCTTTAGTTTACTCTCATCATTGCATCAGTAGTGTAAGTGAGTTACGATTTTGCTAACGACTCACAAATCTTCCCAGTACAAACTGGGTTAGGAAATTTTGTTTGTTTTGTTTGTTTTGATTGTCAGGGACCCGCCTGTAGAACGGAGGTTGTTGCGTGTCGAAGATAGAAGAAGTCATGAGTCCGCCTGTAGAACGGGGAAACATTTTTCAAGATCAAGCAGTGACCCACTGGAAAGCAGAAGGTTACAACAAAAATCCCCAGCACTCAATCCAAGAAAGAAGCAACAAGAAGCTCGCCCCAAGAATGCAAGTCAACAGTCTGGGATGATCAACATAAGCTGGTCACCAAAAAACAAAAAAAAAAACAAGAAGGAAAAAGAGAAAAAAAGAAAAAAAAGAAAAAGAACCCAAATTACGGAAGTAGAGAACAAATGTGGTCTGCTCAAGAACTAGCACCTACAACTAGCAAGTATCAAGGTTCAGATCCAAAGTCTGTATGAAGCACCATTCAAGACTCAAGACCAAGTTTCAGAAGACTTAAGAGATAGGAATCCTTGTAACTAGTAGCTGATAGGCTTAGTTAGTCTTTTTCAGTTTTCATTTTTGTTGTAATGACAGGACCGCGGACCGGAACCTCAACGGAACGGCACCTCGATCGGCTCTCCACATCGGTACACTTCACTATCTCTCTCATTCCCGAACTACACGTGGCCTGACTCCTGTATAACCAAGGATATGTAGGCAGCTCAGATGCCAGGGCTCGGTCACATTCCCTCCCTTTCCTTAGTGTAGTCCGTCCAAGTAATGGTCGGGTCAAAAACACGTCTAGTCGTTCTTTGTCGGAAAACTCTTCGTGTTTCCAGTCAAAGAGGGGCAGCTGTAAGCACGTGATTTTTGACCCTCCCCGAGGATTTTCACATTTTTAGCGTGAATGAAATTGGGTCTAGTATAGCTATTTTAACTATTTTTACTTTATTTCGTTGCAAAAAAAAAATTTCAAAAAAATATATATATATATAAATTTTAGTTTATGTATCTCTCATAAACTTGAAAAATACAAAAAATTGCACTTTATTTTTGTACTTTATATAATTTCGAAAATTACAAAAAATATAGTTCTATTAAGGTTTTATAGTCATTTTTAACTTTGAAAAATACAAAAATATTACCTCATATTTTATCTTAATATTTAAAAACGAAAATTACAAAAAAATAGTTTTATTAATATTTTGTAGCTATTTTAAACCTTGAAAAATATTTAAAAAGATATAGTTTTGTTTAAATACTAGTCTTATTTTTGGTAGTTATTTTGCTTACATAGGACTAGTTAAGCAACGTGTTCCTATTTCTCGGGTCCGGGCAAAAGAATAATATTCGGGTTCAAACTACCCGGTTTTAGGCTTAATTTTCGGACCTAGCCCGTAATAAACCGTGTCCAGGACACGTGGGGAACCCCACCACGCGTGGGGGACATATGCCTTGAACCCCACCACGCGTGGGCTCATTTTTCTTGACAAACCCATGCTAAATACACAGACAAACACAAAGAAAGGGGGACTTTTTTGAAATATTCTGAAGAGGTTACTGTTCATCTTCTTCTTTCTCTTTGAAAGAAGTAGCAAGGAAAAACTCTACTGCTCCATGAACGGACCACCCTCCTCCTCCATCACCACCATCAACAAACCACCATTGTTACCGACCCCGCGTCCAAACCCACCGGCAACCACCCTCCTCCTCCGGTCCAAACAGCCCCCCCCCTCCATCACCGGACAGACCACCATTGCTCCTCCTCCTAAACCCCTCCACCATCATTAATAACCAGACGACGAGCCCAACGCCGTTCCCTACTGCCTCACGACCACCCGACGAACTCCCCCATCACCACCGTCCGACACCACCACAAACGATCCCCTCTCGTCGTCCTTAACCAACCCTACACCAAACAGACCCTCCCCGGCACCCCTACAGTCGCAACCCTCCTACGCCGGAACTCCAGCTCAACCTCACGTCCAAACCCACCTACTCGTCGACCTCTTGCTTCATCCTCCTCGCAGCTTCAACCTACTCCCTCACGTCGCTGCTGCCCAGTTCCGTCGACCACTACCCACGACGACCCCCGTTGTTACTGCACCCCAAAACCACTGCCCAAGCAGCCCGTTGCACCCCCCGTCGTCAAACACTGCCCGTTGTCCCCACAGTCGTCGACCAAACAGTCCGTCAGTGAGGTCGAGTTGAAGTCGAGTTCCAGTCCAAAGTCCAAAAGTTGAGTCGAGGTCCGGTTCGTCGAGTTTGTTCCGGGGTTTTCGTTGTTGTTCCTTGTTCAGTGAAGTCCGGTTCGAGTTCCGTAGGAAGCACTGTTTGTCGTTCTAGGATTGTCGAGGTTCGAAGGTTGGTGTTCTTCGTCCCTTGTTTCATTTTGTTCGTTTCGCATGTTATGATTCAAGGCAAATGAGAGTATTTGATATTGATGAATGTCGACAATGCAATCTTGTTGTTTTATTAAAAAATGTTTATTTTTATGGATAGTACTGCGTGTTTAAAGTGAATGTGAGAATGTATGAACGGTTTGCGAGTCATCTTGGTTGAATCGTTTTTTTTATTTTACCATGGATATTATTATTTATTAGAATCGTTGTTTTCATTTAACCTCAGATGACGTCATGGGTAGAAAATCTTAATTATTTTTAGGCTTGCCTTTAATAAAAATGAGACGAGCCTCGAAAAAAAATGCACAAGCTGCGGGGCCCTCTAAATGTATATATTAAATACTTAGATTCCGGGACGGGCCGTTTAGCAAATTTCACGGCCCTCCCCAAAAATAATAATGCGCTAGTTGCTTTAGGCGCGCCTTTAATAATTTAATTTTCCTAAACTCGGGTGCACATTTATGTGACCCAAATCTAAATCTCAACGGAATCGAAATGTGTCTCTACTCACGGGTATATTGATTATGGCGTGGCCCGAGATGCATTTCCATGACGTTGTAAATTCCTTTTAATAATAAATGAGACGAGCCTCGACAAACAAAAATGTAGAAGCTGCGGGGCCCTCTAAATGTATATATATTAAAAATACTTAGATTTCGGGATGGACCGTTTAGCAAAATTCCACGGTCCTACCCAAAATAAATACGCTAGTCGCTTTAGGCGCGCCTTTAATAATTTAATTTCCTTAAACTCGGGTGCACATTGATGTGACCCAAATCCAAATCTCAACGGAGTCAAAGTGTGTCGATGACCACGGGTACATTGATTGTAACGCGGTTCGAGATACATTTTAAGCGACGTTCACATTCTCGTAAAAACAATAATAATAAAGCGGTTAAAAGATAAAATTTGCACATAAGTTCATATTGTATTTAAAATCAGATAATCAAGCCAAATATAACAGTTGAGCGACCGTGCTAGAACCACGGAACTCGGGAATGCCTAACACCTTCTCCCGGGTTAACAGAATTCCTTATCTAGATTTCTGGTACGCGGACTGTAATATAGAGTCATTATTTTCCTCGATTCGGGATTAAAATTGGTGACTTGGGACACCCTAAATCTCCCAAGTGGCGACTCTGAAATAAATAAACGAATCCCGTTTCGATTGTCCTTTAATTGGAAAAAACTCCCCTGCGCCCCCTCGGGTGCGGAAAAAGGAGGTGTGACAGTGACAATTGACTCCGGGATCCCGAACCGGCAAACGATACGGTCGCAGACAAAATCTACCATGACTTTCTTAGTCACTGCTCTGTAAGATGCTGCTTCAACCCATTTGGTGAAATAATCAACTGCTCCTAGGATAAACCTATGCCCATTTTATGCGGCGGGTTCGATTGGTCCAATAACATCCATTTCGCATGCGGCGAACGGCCACGGCGAGCTTGTCGCATTAAGCTCGTTTGGAGGCACCTTTATCATGCCTGCGTGTATCTGGCAGTGGTGACACTTTCGGACATACTGGATGCAGTCTGTTTCCATAGTCATCCAAAAGTAACCAGCTCGGAGTATTTTCTTTGTTAAGACAAAACCATTCATATATGGACTGCAGGTCCCTGCATGAATTTCCTCTAATAGCCTGGATGCATCCTTTGCATCGACACACCTTAGTAATCCCAAATCAGGAGTCCTCCTGTACAGGATTCCTCCGCTGTGAAAAAAATTGTTGGCTAACCTCTGAAGCGTGCACTTCTGAGTAGCATTTGTGAGTTCTGGGTATTCACCTTTTGCCAAGTATTCCTTGATATCATGAAACCAAGGCTTTCCGTCTGCTTCTTCTTTGACATGAGCACAGTAAGCTGGCTAATCATGGATCTTTACCGGAATTGTATCAATGAAATTCTTGTCTGGATGCTGTATCATGGATGATAGGGTAGCTAGTGCATCGACGAATTCATTCTGGACTCTGGGAACATGCTGGAACTCTATTTTTGTGAACCTCTTTCTCAACTCCTGTACGTAATGCAGATAAGGGAGTATTTTGGAGTTCTTGGTTGCCCATTCTTCTCGGACCTGATGTATAAGAAAATTTGAATCCCCAATCACTAGCAACTCTTGAATGTTCATGTCAATAGCCATCTTGAGCCCTAAGATCCAGGCTTCGTATTCGGCCATGGTGTTGGTACACGGGAATCTGAGTTTGGCAGAGACCAGATAGTGCTGACCGGTTTCTAATACTAGGACCGCTCCTATGCCAACTCCTTTGAAATTTGTTGCTCCATCGAAAAACATCCTCCAACCATCATAGAATTCTGTAATGTCTTCTCCTATGAATAATACCTCTTCGTCGGGAAAATACGTTTTCAGGGGTTCGTATTATCTGTCCACAGGATTTTCAGTGAGGTGATCTGCTAGTGGTTATCTCTTGATCACCTTTTGAGTTACGTAGACAATGTCAAATTCACTCAATAGGATTTGCCACTTGGCTAGCTTGCCAGTGGGCATGGGCTTCTGAAAGATGTACTTTAAAGGATTCATCCCCAATATGTGATATGTGGTATAGGCATAGAAATAGTGCCTCAACTTCTGCGCCACCCAGGTCAAAGCACAACAGGTGCGCTCTAACAATGAATACCGGGCCTCATACGGGGTGAATTTCTTACGGAGGTAATAGATGGCCTGCTCTTTCCTCCCCGTTTCATCATGCTGACCCAAAACGCAACCAAGCGCTCCATCCAATACTGTGAGGTAGAGTAATAGAGGTCTACCTAGCTCAGGCGGGACCAAAACTGGTGGTGTTGACCGATACTTCTTGATTATGTCGAAGGCCTTTTGGCAGTCATCAGTCCATTTGGTAGCGGCATCTTTTTTCAACATCTTAAAGATTGTCTCACAGATGATAGTAGATTGTACTATGAACCGGCTGATATAGTTAAGTCTCCCCAAGAGACTTATTACGTCCTTCTTGTCCTTTGGTAGTGGCAATTCTTGAATACATTTAACCTTTGATGGATCCAGTTCTATTCCTCGGCGACTTACAATGAACCCAAGTAGTTTTCCGGCAGGAACCCAAAATGCACATTTTGTGGGATTCAGTTTTAGGTTGTACCTTCTCAGTCTATTGAAGAACTTCCTCAAATCTTCCATATGATCAGTGACTTTCTTGGACTTGATGATAACATCGTCTACATATACTTCGATCTCCTTGTGTATCATATCGTGGAAAATGGTGGTCATGGCCCTCATGTAGGTGGCCCCTACATTTTTTAACCCAAACAACATTATTTTGTAGCAGTACATTCCCCACAGCGTAATGAAAGTCGTTTTCTCAGCATCTTCTTCATCCATCCAGATCTGATGATAACCAGCGAAACAATCTACAAATGATTGCAACTCGTGCTTGGCATAATTGTCAATCAGGATGTGTATGTTCGGCAAGGGGAAGTCGTCTTTTGGACTGGCCCGGTTGAGATACCGGAAGTCGACACAAACTCTGACCTTCCCATCCTTCTTCGGTACCGGCACAATATTGGCTAACCATGTCGGATATTCTACTACCCTGAGAAACTTAGCTGTGACCTGCTTAGTGACTTCTTCTTTGATCTTCAGACTCATAACAGGCTTGAACTTTCTAAGCTTTTACTTTACCGACAGACATGTTTGATCGGTTGGCAGTTTGTGAGCCACTATAGATGTACTCAGACCAGTCATGTCATCATACGACCAGGCTAATATGTCCTCATATTCCCTTATAAATTTTGTGTACTCTTCTTTTTCTGACGGTGACAAATGAACGCTGATTTGTGTTTCCTTGACATTTTCTGCATCTCCCAGGTTAACGATCTCAGTCTCATCCAAGTTGGACTTCGGCTTGTTCTCAAAATTCTCAACCACTTTAACAATCTCTTCCGGTATATCGTCTTCCTCTGAATCTATGTCCGTTTGTTGCGTTGTCTCATTGCATGTCACAGTTATTGGTTCATCAAGATACGTGATAGTAATATTGTATAAATAAAGTAATGAGAGAAAATAATGAGAGTAAGATTTGTAAGGAAACCGAAATGCTTTGATAAATTTCATAACTGTTTTGAACATTGGAAGATCTTATTGCGAAAATTCAAAATGCGAAAGGAAAATCAACTAGTAAAAATAAAAGGTAGTGCGTGATGCTTTGTTGAGCCTTGCTACCCCGAGGATTTCCGGGCTCTGGTGGTTCTGAACGCCCAATTGTTGAGGCATTCTCCTCGGCTTACGGCCAGTATGGAAGGGCCTTCCCCCTTCTTCTCCTCGAAGATGACACAATAATCCATGTCATCATCTTCTAGGAACAAATTCTTCACTGCTGCCAGTGCTTCCTCTTCTTCCGACTCATAGATAACATCGACCGGCTGGAAAGTTTGCTCCAAATGTGGTATCGGCTACTCTAGCAGGTAGTATGGCTCACGCCATGGTGGTGACCAGTTTTTGAATTCCTCCCAAGTATACTCGTATCCCAAACCAAAGGTGGTGCAATGTTTCTTTAGCTTGATAGGTTTGGCGACTCCTTGGAGGTTCTTGCCAAGTCCCTTGCCAGGTTCATATCTGCTCCAATTCAATATGCTTTCAATTTTGTTGTCCCACCATTTGTCTTTGTCAATGGCGTTGACTCGCTCGATGTTGTGATAGGTTTCCCCGCCTATTTTTCTTCTTCCTCCTATCGCTGGGATGGTTTGGCGACCGTATATGGGATTGCTACCGTCGCTGTGAATGATCACCTCTTGGTGATTCCACTAAAACATCATTGCGTGAGGTAGTGTTGATGCTACAGCCCCAGTGACATGAATCCACAGCCATCCCAACAACAAGTTGTAAGATGTCGGCACATCTATTACTTGGAAATCGACATCGAACCAAGTAGACCCCATTTGCAAGAACAAACTAATTTCCCTAATGGTGGACCTTTAGGAACCATCAAAAGCTTTGATATTGATGTCTCCTTGATATCATGCAGCCCCTTCCCCAATGTTCTGAGTGTTACCAATGGACAAAAATTGAGATTGGACCCTCCATCAATCAGGATCCTAGTGATAAAATAATTTTCGCATTGCACGGTGATGTGTAACGCTTTGTTGTGACTCAACCCTTCTGGTGGCAGCTCATCTTCATGAAAAGTTATCTTGTGACTTTCCAATACATGCCCTACCATGTTTGCCATTTCTCCTCTGGTGATGTTGCTTGGTACATATGCCTCACTCAGCACCTTCAACAAGGCATTTTTATGTGCATCAGAACTTTGCAACAAAGCTAGGATAGAAATCTATGCCAGTGTTTTGTCAGCTGATCAATGACTGAGTATTCCTTGGCTTGTATCTTTCTCCAGAGATCATCGGGCCCAGTTTCAGTGATGATCGGCCGACCAGAGGCCTGCTTACTCGACTCAGCTAAATGCTTTGGAGTATAAACCCTATCGGTTCTTGTCATACCCTGTGCTGCATCTATTTCCACAAACTTAGCTTTCCCTTTCCTTCTCGTCTCGGTTGTGTAATCCCAAGGTATGGCATTTGTATGGAATGGTGTTACGGCCGACATTGCTACTAGAATGGGCACCTTTACTCTGAATGGAGCATGTGTCTTGGGAGGTAAAACTGCAACTTCAAACGGTGTGGGTGCGTTTGCTGGAGGCCCAAACTCGACCTCAATTGGTGTTGATGTCTTTGCAGGGGTGGTGCTTCAAACTCAAGTGGTACAAACATGTTTACCTCAGCATCCCTAGAAGGCTGAGTCTGGACTACAATCGAATTAAGGGTGACTATCGGCTTTTTTGGTTAGTCACCTTCTGTGATTAAACCTATCGATCCCTTAGGATCCCAATCATCCTCTATTTCAATCATATGAATACCTCCACCCTTATGGTTCGACAGAGGGTTGTTGCATACATTCGAAGTAGTCTCCTTTGCTACAATGATCTTGTTATCAATCAAAGTCTGGATCTTGTCTTTCAGAGAGCGACATTCATCAATGGTATGCTCTTTCATGATGGAATGGTATGCACAAGATTTATTTGGATTGACCCATTGAGAAGGGTTTTCAGGGGTTATAGCAGGGATATGGGTAACATAACCAACAGCTGTGAGCCTTTCGTACAGTTGGTCAATTGGTTTAGCAATATCGGTATACTGTTTGAGAGGTCTGTGGTCAAAATTTGGTCGAGGTCTGGGAAAGTTTTGATGTGTGGGAGGTGATTTATAGTGGGATGGCTGAGCATTGTAGGCTTGGTAAACATGTGTGGGTTGGGAATATCCGGGTGAAGTAGGTTGATATGTAGGAGGTGGGGGTGAATGGTAAGTAGGTGGTGGAGTTTGGTTAGAGGGTGAGGGTGCTTAGTAATTTGGGGTAGGCTGATATGTGAGTGGATGTATCAGATAGGCTTGGTATTTGATAGGGGATTTGGCTCTTTGTGCAACCATTACGTCACTTACGTCCCTTTTCTTGGACGTACCACCAAACTATAAAGCCTTATTGGTAGCTTGTAAAGCTTCAAGTTTTGTAACATACCACTTTTTATGCCTTCATCGATCCTTTCCCCTAGTTTGATAATGTCGGAGAATTTCTGGCTCTCAATCAACATCAGCCTTTCATAGTACTACGGGTCTTGAGCCCGGACAAAACACTTGTTCATTTGTTCTTCTTCTAAAGCCGGTTTGACCTTAGTGGCTTCTGATTTCCAACGAGTAGCGTACTCGCGGAATATTTCCGTGGGCTTCTTCTTTAAAGTCAGACGCCATACTCACCCAGTTCGACCATTTTCGGGTCTTGGCTAATGTACCCAGATAGAGCATCTCCTCTCAGACTCCTCATGAAAAGCTTCATGCAAATCCTTTCATCCTTCCCTACTCCGACCAGCTTGTCGCAGTATGTTCTCAGATGGACCCTTGGATCTCCTGTACCATCAAACATCTCGAACTTAAGAGGTTTGTACCCCTCGGGTAGTTCGACATCTGGTTGTATGCAAAGATCTTCGTAGTTCAACCCTTCAATCCCTTTACTTCCTTCGACACCCTGAATTCGACTAGTCAATTTCTTGAGTTCCACAGCCAGGTTCTTGATGAGTGAGTCTTTATCATCAGACTCGGGTGTGCTTGTGATGGGTTGGGTGCAGTATGGCATGGTCTCCGCATAGATAGGGGTGTTATGGTGGGCATGGAAATAGTCATTTGTGGAATTCAAAGGTTCAGGGATGAGCAACGGAGTATTGTTAGATGTGTGGCAAGTATTGCAGTGATGGTGAGGAGTGGGATGATTTTGTGGTTTTGGGGTATTTTGTGGAGGTTTGGGGTTGGTATCTGGAGTGGTGAGGGAAAATGACAAGTTTGCCATATTCCGAACCTGATGAAGTTCCTTTTGAAATTTCAACAACTTTTGCTCGAATTGGGACGTACTTTATTTGGAGACCTGAGTACCATGAGTGACCTCTACCCGTTCAGTTGAGTTTTCCTTTCTAGTGTTGTTCAAATCTTCCATCTTTCCTTTGTTCCTGCTTCTGATAGGACTAGGAGGAGGAGTGGGTGGAGGTCCCTTTGATCTAGTGGAATATGATGATGATGTCATAGTGCACGAACTAACCTTTGGGGAGGGGAATAAAAATGAAAAATAAAAAAAATGTAACAAGTTAGTGAGGATTATAAGGAAAAGATGCTGCAATATTTAAACACATAGTGCAAGAATTTAAATTGTGTCCTAATTTGGGAGCCTCGTTGTGCCCGAGGTAGGTCTAGCGATGAATTGATTTGGAGAACTTAAAATGCTAAATGCCTCATTTTATTGATAAAAATAGACGAGTCCCAAAATGACACTAAATAATAAAGAATAAAATGTCACTAGTAGCCATGGGCCTTATTACATTTCTTAAAGCAAATGAACAAGCTCCTACCTACTTGGTCCCAGAAAGACCTTCCCCAGACTTGGCATCGTCGAACAACTTTCCCAGCTTGCGAAGTCCCAGCAATAGGTAGGCTATGGATAGGTGTCCGCCTTCATTTCCCTCAGCATTTTGGCAACCCTTGATCCTTGTGAGGAACTTCCTTTCTAGCTCCACTATGCCTCGCTCCAAGTGTCCCAGTCGCTTGTTGGCACTGACAACCATGTCTTTCCACTCCTCGATCAGTTTTTGATTGGTTTCTTGTATCTCATGGTGCTCGCTTTCACATTCCCGGATCCTCTTGCGCAGTTGATTGTATTTGACCTGTGCCTCGGCCCTTTCATCTATGATCCTGTGGCCTCCAGTAAGTTCTGGCTAACCTAGACCATCATGATTAGATTCCAACCAGCCTGAATAGTATGGAGTACAACCAGCATGGTATCTGTCTGGTTCGATAGTGTCTCTTCCCATGATGATCTTGCAATGCCACATATGCTGAGCTTGGCACTTATAAGTACTGTCACCGGCTTGGAAGTCAGCTCGGAAGTGACTCATCTTGTCCATCTTGGTATAACCTGCTTCCTACCATCTTGTCTCATAACTTGGAGAGGGACATAAGGGTAGGTTCCTCTCAGACCGATTAGTATTAGAAACGGCGCATCCCTGGATCGGACGATGAACTCCTCAGTAGGGAACCACTCAAACATCCATTGTACTTGATCCTTAGTTAGATTTTCAAACAGCTCTAACCATCCCTTGGCATCTTCTGGCTGGGCAAACATGCTGGGCATGTAGTTCATTCATTTCGGATGGTGGAAGGCAATATGATCGTCCCAGTCTCTTCGTTGAATTTCCTATCGGTATTAGCCCCTTCGGAGATGTTCCATGAGCCAAAGCTGAAGTAGCAAAATGCATCCTTCGAAGCATTCAGCTCCTCATTGACACTTTTACAAGGCCCGGTATATCTCCGCAATAATCATGGGCACAATGCTGAACGGTTGCCCACCAATTCCCTCCATTAGAGTTTTGGTTACCATAGCTAGCCTGGTGTGGATCCTGACTTTCTTCATTGGAAATACTATCATCCCCAGGAAGCAAAACATGAAGACAAAGACCCTTCGGTGAATATGCCCCAATGATGTTAGGGCGAACTTGTCAGGATAAGTACGATAGGATTTGTTGTGACCGTACCTCTCGTACAAATAATCAAAGTGAATGTAGGACTCCTTCAAACATGTCAAGTCTGGATTTTTCTTTAGACCCATCATTTTGAGAAAAACTCTACCATTGAGATTTTCCGGCATTAACAAACCCGAAGTTTCCCATGTTATACCAGTTAATCCTCCTATTTCCTCCAGCAGGGGTGTCATATCGATATCCCCAAAGCGGAATACAGACCTATCACAATCCCAAAACATAGTAGCAGCTTCTATGATCTTGTTGTTAGGTTGGACCTCCAGGAGGGAAGGTAGATTTCCTAGGTATTTCTGAACAAGAGTCTGATCACTGGAATGAAGATCCTCCCACCAACTTAGCAATTTTGGGTGGATGTTGGTGACCATGCCGAATGTGGGGACTTCGTGCCTCATGTTTCTGCAAGACAAAAGGTTTAGGCCCTTACCCCCACCAGACTCGACTATTTAACATCAACAATTAGCATGAAATATTTAGTTCTCCAAATAAATGCACAGAACGTGGTGATGTCCGTTTGAATTTTAGGGAAACCCAAAGGACTTTGGACAAGGCTATCTTATAGAGTCATTATGCGGACAATATAACTGACTCGGCTAGATCTGACCATGATGCATGAAAAATTAAACAGAGTAAGGTTTTTATGGGGTTTTAGACTGGTACCCTTGAGCGGACAACTCAAGGGTAAAAGGCATGGAACCGCCGACTACACCGTTGATCGACTGGTTTTACCGCAAATATGCCTTTTTCGGATTTAGGGGGTGATAATATTGGAAGAGCGCAACCATTCATTATAAGCGTTGTTGTGGTATCTTGTTTGGCACGAGGGGAATATGATGTTGAGCATGATTATGCAATGATTAAAGCAGATTGTCACGTATTTGCACGTTAGGAAAGCAGTAAATACAACAATTCATAACTTAAAGCGGTAGCAAAAGAAAGCAATAAAGGAAAGTAATAAAGGGAAGAAACAAAAAGACAAGTCAGTTTTGCAATCAAAAAGGAAATTAAATGCTTAAAAGAAACAAACAAATAATTGTGCATGAAGAAGAATAAATTCACAATAATAGTCTGAAATGGTAAAAGCCTAAAACTCCCAGCAGAGTTGCTTTCAATATTTTGCATATCATTATTCAAAGGCGTCATGGTTCGGAGGCACCATCCTCATACCCAGAGAACATCATTTCATGGCATGCAAATCTTATATTATACGCTTCATGGCCCAGGACATCATGGTCTAAGGACGTCATCTTCATCGTCCGAATACAACATTCATCATCCAACGGGAATTTGCATCATGTTTAGTTTACGCACAATATATGCTTGTATTGCTTATTTGCAGGTAAACCGGTGAGAAACGGCTACCTCCCAGCATGAGCGATCCCGCTCCAGTGCTCGCAACCGTTCACTCACCCAGCCATAGATACTGCGTCCGTTTTTGGAAAGTCTTCATCGGTATACTCTGCCGATGGATCCTAAACTACATACGTCCTGATTCCTATAAAACCAGGGATATGTAGGCAACTCAAAAGCCAGGATGCGGCCTAAATCTTCTTCAAACCGTTTCACTCGGTAAAAAATGACCATTATTTCTTTACCCGAAAACTCTTTCATTCTTCCCGGGTAAAGAGGGGCAGCTGTTGGTAACCAATTTTTCCCTATATATTTTTAATATGCAAAATACCTTCAAACTATGAGCATGTCCAAGTATTTATTATTTTTCCATAGTTTTTAAAGGTTTGAATTAATTTATTTTCTCCCTTTTTATCCATAAAATCCCAATAATTATTTCCAAAATTATTGTTTAAATAATTATTCTATTATATTTCTATATTTATGCCAACATGTAGCTAAATTAACTTTTACATATTTTTACAATTTCATTTAGTATCTTAAAAGCTAAATTGCACATAATTGCAATATTAGCCCTTTTAAGGTTTAATTAGGTTTTGTATTCATAAAATTGGGTCATGTACTTTTAAATTGTTAATTATGTATTATAAATTATTTTAGTACTTTAATTGATTTTTCAGAAACCATTTACTATTTTTATAAATTAAAAGGGAAAACTGGCTATTTAAATAACAACCCCTTTTGTATTTCAATTATAACCCAAATCATACCGCAATTCCCCAGCCCAATTGTGAGTTGAACCTGACCCTAACCCAATTTTAACCCAAGCCCAAACCAGATCCCCACCACCCCCACTCAATCTGGACCGTTGATCATCCAGATCAACGGTCCCCATTCCACCTGCCTAAAATAAACCTAAACGACCCCCTAACCCAATTCGTTTCCACCAACCTGCCGCCCTTGAATCTCCTCCCTCTTCAACTTTCTCTGCAACCTCACCCAAACCCAAGCCGCCACCACCCAATATAACCCTAATCGCCTCCAATTCTCACTGAATCCATGGACTCCAATGGATGTGTGAGACGTATATCAGTCTCTTATGTCTACTGGTTGCCTATTTTTGTGATTTCATGGAAAGATCTAGAAGAGATCTAGTCCAAACCTTGCTCAACTTCTATCCATGGTCCTTTTACTGGCCATTCATGGCCGTTCGAGTCAGATCCATTGTTTTTCCCGCTAGATCTGTAACTTTTCGACGTCTTTTCACTTTCTTTGGGTTCTGTGAAACCCTAGACTTAAGAGCTTTTTGATTTTCTTTCAGATCTATCTTAGATCTAATCATGTTATGAACCTCTTGATGTTTTCTCAAAAGATTTTTGATTTCTTTCAAAGTGACTCTTCGTCTTCAATGATTAGCGTTTTCTTAACCTCTTTTTAAAAGACTTCTACTCCGATTTTCAATGTTGTCTTATGATTTTACTATGTTTAAATGGTTTTTTTATGTCTTCTTCTACCTGGTTCATTGTGTTGAAAACCCTACGTATTTTTGGTTTTATCCGAGGTTCTGAAACTGTCTTTGTTTAATTTGTATGTATAAATGCTTCGATGATTAGATCCCTTTTCTTTGTTTGTCTTGAATGATTCTGAGTTCTCACCGCTTTTTAATTCAAAACCCTAATTTATTAGAAGTTATTCTTCACTTATTACTGTGAGTTTAAAGGCTTTCTTTACTTGTTTATGACCTTCTTTACCTGTTAGTTTGGTTTTCCACTCTAGTTCTACGTGTTAGCCATGACTACTTGACTTTGTTAATTACCATGCTTCGAGTAGTCCTTAGCCTACTCATGTCACCTTTGTATGATTGTGTTCATCTAGTTTGCTTCTTTTTACCAATAGTGCAGAATCATGACTCCTTCTTGATTGATCTTGACTTCCTTAGTTATGGTTTGATTGCAAGGTTTTCTTATAAACCCATAAGTTTACTCGTTTGTTTAAGTTAATTGATTCCCTTCCTTTATTCGGTGTGATGTTTCACCCCTGCGAAATCCTTTTCACAAATTAAATACATTGTACCTAGACTCGTTTATTGTCACGCCCCAAACCTGGGGAGGCGTGGCTGGTACCCGGTACCGTAGTGGCCCCTGCGAACCACTCCGTAACTCATTCATTCCTTTTGTAACCATCATGGGCCAACATGGCCACAACTCGGAATGTAAAACTGTAAGTGAAAAACACTGTTTCGCCAAACCATTTTTCTTAAAACATGAATACATATGGGCCGGCAAGCCTCTCACATACTGTACAAAATAAACATTTGGCTACAAAGCCTCTAAGATTATTCAACATCAAATGGGATAGGGTACTGGTCTACCCATAAGTTTGTAGAAAACCTCTGACACGATGACTCATAGACTCGAATGAGGTGGAGTCTTACTGATCCTTCGCTGAACACAGACCTTGTCTATTGTGAGGGTTCGTCAATCTAATTATCTATACCTGTAAATCTGAATAGCTCTGTAAATCATGAAATATTTATAATGTCATGCATATGCATATAAATGTCATGTGATGCATAGGTCTATACGTACATAACATCATCAAGCCTCTGAGGGCATCCCATCATATCATCTCGGTCACTGTGGGCAAATCATCAACGTATACCAACTGATCAGGTGGTGGTGCGTATATAACGCCATAACCTTTCCCATATCCCATATACATCTATATACATATATACGCATATATAATGCCATAGCATCCTCCCGCCTCTGAGGGCATCCCATCATATCATCTCGGCCGTTGTGGGCAAATCATCAATGTATACCAGCTGATCAGGTGGTGGTGTGTATATAACGCCATAACCTTTCCCATATCCCATATACATATATATACATATATACGCGTATATAACGCCATTACATCATCACGCCTCTGAGGGCATCCCATCATATCATCTCGGCCACTGTGGGCAAATCATCAATGTATACCAGTTGATCAGGTGATGGTGCATATATAACGCCGTAACCTTTTCCCATATCCCATATGTCACACCTCCTTTTTCACTACACCCCCAGAAAGGTGTAGATAAGGGAGTTTTTTTCAACTTAAAGTGACAATCGAAACGGGATTATTTATTTAAAGATTCAGAGTCGCCACTTGGGATAATTTTATGGTGTCCCAAGTCACCGGTTCAAATCCCTAATCGAGGAAAAGATTGACTCTGTATTACAGTCCGCAAGTACAGAAATCCGAGTAAGGAATTCTGTTAACCCGAGAGAAGGTGTTAGGCATTCCCGGATTCCGTAGTTCTAGCACGGTCGCTCAACTGTTACAATTGGCTTATTATCTGATTTTAGTACATGTTTTAGCCTATGGTGCAATTTTAACTTTATAACCGCTTTTATTAATTATTTTTTAGGAAGATTTCAACGTTATTTAAAACACGTCCTGAACCACGTCACATAAATGCACCCGTGGTCCGCAAAATATTTTATCTAACATTGTTGAGATTTGGATTTGGGTCACATAAATGCGCACCCGAATTTATAATTACGTATCACAACTACGTCACGGGAACCGTACCCGTAGCTATGATAATTTTATTATAACGTGCCTAAAACAAATAGCGCATCTAAATTATTTTCCTAATCTTTGAGATTGTTGGGATGCCAAATTTATGAACAAGATATTATTGGGGCAAAGGGCTAGCTAACATGATATATTACTTGGCCCAAATTCCTTATGGTTCAAGACCTACCTTATGGCCCATTTTTATTCCTTGCCAAGAAAGAAACAACTCCAATTTTCCATCTACCCAATTAAAAGCAATTATTCAAGAACCAACACTACATACATCACAATCGAAATAAAAACGAATTAAAACAATTTAAATGAAAACTAAAACATCTACTCAAATAACGTAGAATCACAAATCAACCAACACGTGCACCAAGCTATCATAACCCAATAAAAATGCATCACCCATAAATCACGAGAAATGTAAACTCATTACCATAACAATTACAATTTAGACCAAAAAGAATACTTATACTTACAATAAAATTTAACTTAAATTCTAGATGCGACGAACTGATGCACAATACACAATATAGCTCTAACTAAGACAATAAAAAATTTCATGGCTATTACGAAAGCGAAATAAATAAATTAATAAAGCTCAAATTTTAAGAACGGTAAAAGCCAAAGGGGACACCCAATTTAATATAAAAAATTAAACCTGATAAGAAGCTTTCAGCGACTGAGAAATTCAAACTTTGACTCTCTTTTTCTTTTGGGCTTCTAGATATCCATTTGACTTTTAATTGCAGAAGTTTGATTTTTGCTACTGGTAGTCTTAACTCTTTTTTCTTGAGTGAGGGAATGAGGATCAGTAAAGTGAAGATGAGAGTGTGTGCACATATTGTGGGCGAATCAGAGAATGAATTGAGTATTCAAATGAATGAAGAGGTAAGGTGACCATTTTCAGAGGTCGGACGACGGGTGTGGGGCTGCCGCTCTTAAGGTCTATGATTTTAGAATTGAAAATTTAAGGGTAGGGTTTCTATAATTGGCTATTTATATGGAAGTGGGAAAGGATGATGGTCATTGGATTAGAAAAAATAGATGGTTATGATTAAATCTTACACTTAAATGGGCTAATGGGTTGGAAAGAATGGGCTAAGAGTAATTGGGTTGGACCATGTCTTTTTGTGTCTCAATTTTGGGCTAAGAAGACTCCAAAAATTATTATTCAAAATCATAGCTAAATTCATTTAATATAAAATAACTATACTACATGATGCAAAAACAAATTCTAATTAATTAAACTAAACTATATTAAAACATGAAACTATTATATATTTTTATATTTTTCAAGATTATATAAAGATAAAAATAAGGTACTATTTTTGTATTATTATTATTATTATTTTTACTTTATGAAAGGTACATAAAATAAAATATTTTTGTAATTTTTATTTTCTTGTAATAAAATAATGTAAAAGAGTCAAATTAATTGAAATAATTATATTAGGCCTAAACTAAATATTTACACGCTAAAATATATAAAATCTTGGGGAGGGTCAAAAATCACATGTCTAGAGTTGCCCCTCTTTGACTGGAAATACGAAGTATTTTTAGACAAAGAACGACTAGAGAAGTTTATTGACCCGCCCCTTATTTGGAAAGACTAAAAATAAGAGAGAGGGGAATCTGACCGAGCCCTAGTATCTGAGCTGCCTACATATCCTTGGCTATAAAGGAATCAGGCCACGTGTAGTTCAGAGATGAGTGAGATGATGGAGTATGCCGAGGTGGAGAGCCGGTCGAGGTGCCGTTCCACTGAGGTTTCGGTCTGCAGTCCCGTTATTCCATCAAAATAAAAAAAAATAAAAAAGACTAACTAAGCCTATCATCTACGAGTTACAAGATTCCTATATATGAGTCTTCTGAAGCTTGATCTTGAGTCTTGGTTGGTTTTTCATGCGGACCCTGATCTGAATCTTGATGTGTGTTAGTCACAGGTGTTGATTCAATCTTCTTCAGCTTTTCAAACCAAGACGGGACATGCAGAGCTTGTGACCTCAACCCTGTCTTGAGCAATCCGCCTCTTGTTTCAGCTTCTGGATTTTGGTTTCACTCACTTTTTTCCTTTTTCTTTTCTTATTATTTTTTTTTGTTTTGTTTTTTTTTTAATTCTGGAGTGAGATTACTTCCATTGATCATCTCGTCCGTTGACTCGCCTTCTTGCCGCGAGTTTCTGCCACTTCTAACTTGAATTGTTTTCCTTTGAGACTTGAACTGCTTTCTCTTGAAACTCAAATTGTTTTCCCTTGTTCTCCAGGCGGGCGCCTGATTGCTGAAACTTGAATTGTCTTCCTTTGAAACTTACAACTGCTTTTCCTCGAAACTTGAACTGTTTTCCCTTGTTCTCTAGGTGGGCGCCTGATTGCTGAAACTTTCTGTGTTCCCTTGTTTTCCATGTTGGTGCCTGCAATCAAAACCAACAAAACAAACAAAATTTTTCTGCCCCAATTTGCACTAGGAAGATTTGTGAGTTGTTAGCAATATTGTAAACCACTTATACTATTTGTGCAATGATGAGTAAACTAAAGACTAGAGTAGTATGTACGTCTCCTAAAAGTGATTGAGCTTGCGAAAAACTATAAACTAAGCTTGACTAAAGTAAAAACTGACCCTATTCTCCAGGCGGGGCCCCTAATTTCTAGAAAACTAAACATTGATAATCTTAAGAAAACTAAAAAATGACTCCTTCTTCTTCTGTTTTTCAAATTCAGATTTCCCCTTTTTTTAAAAAAATTATTATCCTAGGAGAAAATTCATCGGACTAGGTTTTCTATCTTAGGAGAAAGATTCATCATACTAAGATTTTAATCCTAGGAGAAAGTTCATCGGACTAGGTCTCTTTTCTACTTCTTTTTTGGTATCTTAGGAGAAAGGTTCATCGGACTAAGATTTCTATCCTAGGAGAAAGTTCATCATACTAGGTTTTCTATCTAAGGAGAAAGATTTATCAGACTAAGATTTTGATCCTAGGAGAAAATTCATCAGACTAGGTCTTTTTCTTTTTGTATCTTAGGAGGAAGATTCATCAGACTAAAATTTTTATTATCCTAGGAGAAAGTTCATCAGACTAAGTCTTCTATATTAAGAGAGAAATTCATCAGACTAAGATTTTTTTTTGTATCTTAGGAGAAAGATTCATCAGACTAAGATGTTTATCCTAGGAGAAAGTTCATCAGACTAGGTTTTCTATCTTAGGAGAAAAATTAATCAAACTAAGATTTTGATCCTATGAGAAAGTTCATCAGACTAAGTCTTCTAATTTGTTATCTTAGGAGAAAGATTCGTCAGACTAAGATTTATATCCTAGGAGAAAATTCATCAGACTATGTTTTCTATCTTAGGAGAAAGATTCATCGGACTAAGATTTATATTGGGAGGAAAATCCATCAGACTAGGACTTTTTATCCTAGGAGGAAAAATGTAAAGATCAATGGCAAGATTTTATGTACAATAGCAAGACAAATAAAGGCAAAGATTTGAGAAACTTCCCTTTATCGGCTCTTCTCGTCTTTTCTTTTTCTTTTCTTTTTTTTCTTTTTTTCTTTTTCATTTTTTTTCTTTTTGAATCACTTTCCTTGCACCGTTTTGTTCCTGTTTCATACAAAGAAATATTTGTCTGTTTTGAAAATGGTGGTCGGTTTGTGGACTTGAGTCTCGGGCAGCTTGGCTTCTGCTCAATCAGCTTGAGTCGGCTTCAAGAGACTTTTGCTCTGCATCAACCCTAATTGTTTCAAACCCAGTACCATTGTATTTCTGGCTCAATCAACATTATCCCAACTGGAGATCTTTCCTTAGATGACCTTTTCTGATATCTTGAATGTCTTCCTGCTTTTGAGCAATTTGTCTGTCAGAGAGAATCACAAATTATCTTTGCTTACACCAAATAGGCTGACAAGAGTCTTTTGGGAGAGCCTTTGCATGAATCCTCAATGCACGTTGACAGTAAGAACTGAGTGTGCTGGACAAATTCACTTTGTGCAACTAAAAAGCTGGTAGCAGTATTGAAATCTTTTCTTGCTTGTTTTGACAAGGACTGACTCAGAGTGGAGGACACAATGGTGCAAAGAAACAAGTATTAACAAGAAATGCCCCTATCGAAAGGATAGAAGGAAGAATTGTTTTTTTTCTTTTTTTTTCAATAACTAGCCTTAATAATCATGACATGCATTTTGGACTTAACCGCCGATCTATCAAACTGACCAAATCTTCCCTTTTACCATTCTTATGATCTTTGAAGTTGGGCCTATCCGTGCCAATCCTTTGCATCAGCTTCACGACTTACTTTCGATTGATGGTGCCCCGAGGAATTTTCTCCAACAAGTCTCTCTCATTTATTAATCTCTACTTACCGTCGTCTTACTGTGCCCGTAAGGGTTTTCAATAATAAGACTCTCTTATTTTTTTTTTTCTTTTTCTTTCTGTAGCTTTCTTGTGTGGGCAACTTGACAGTGTTCAATGTCGTGTGACAACTGTTGCTCATTGCATGCGTCTCTTGGCATTCTCGAAGGCATATTGGGAGGTCTTTATTTGAAAGGTTTTTGGATAGGGTTGAAAAGAAAGGTCGGCATGAAGGCTCAAAATAAACTCAAAATGAGGGGTTGTAGACTTACAACTCTTGGAATTGACACTTTCAAAAATGAAATAAAATCGTTGCCCCAGTTTCAGATGCTGGGGATTTTTGGATTTTTATATTTTTTCTTTTCTTCTAAATTCTTATTTGGTTGAACCGAACCGTGAGGCTGCCTACGTATCCTTATTTTTTAAGGAATCAGGTCGAACGTAGTTCAAACATCTGGCCTAAACTTGTTTTCATCTTTCTTTCTGTTTTATTTCTTTTTTTTTCTTTTTTTTTTCCTTTTATTTTTCTTTTTTTTGTTTTCCCCAGCTTCTATTTTGAGGGCATGGACCTTTGACAATTCTTTTTTTTTTTCACCTGATCTTTCTAAAAGTTGCCCCAGTTTGTACTCTTGAGGCAAAGATTTTTTTTTTACTCTAAACTTGATTCTAAAAGAGGGTAGTCAAAGAAAAATAACACAGACTCAAAAGGGGTAGCAAAGGATATAAAGTGTTTGGGTAGCAGAAAAAGGGCCTCCCAACCTCAAGAATGTCAAACATGGTATCATTCGCGATCATAGCATTGACGAACATGTCTGTCTTCTTGGTGTGCCATGTTCACAAAACATTTTTTCATTCCTTAGTGACAAACTTTCCAACAAACATCAATTGATTAAACATACCCAAGCCCGATCTTCACAATGATTTGAAGGTGAATTTTACTCAACCTTAGTTCCAAAGTATTCCAACTCTTTATTTATCCTCAAAAGTATTTTTTTAGTTATCGAATTCCATATTAAATCAGTTCCTAAGATCTGGCCAAAATTTCGGCATGCATGTCATGTCATTAGAACTAGCGAGAAAAGAACTAGGAACAAAATGACACAAAAGGACAAACTGTATTTTGTTGAGTAAAGGATGAAAGGGTTTTACAACTAAACAAACAACCTAAAATACGAGTTACAATCCTAGAATAACCCGAATAATGAAAATAGCAACAGAATAGATAGACAAGACTCACACAAATATAATGGAGGGATAGAAGGGTTTCACTCAATAAAACAAATAAAATCTGGATCACAACCCTGAAATAACCCAGATAATAGAAAAAACATCAAAACAAGCTACCAAGATTCCTTCCTAGGGCGGAGGGAATGACATTTCAATTGCTAGGCTTGGCATTTAGCCACAAATTTGCTCATTAGAATCAGCAGAGCCTTCTCCAATTTCAACATCATTAACTTCAGTTAGCAAGTTCCCGATAGGATTCTCATACTCCATGTCACCAGGCATCATCCCCATAAAGTGTGCATCATGATGTGCAGGTAAAGGATTCTGCGCGATATTCTGGATGCCACTACCTTGGATCACAATCAGGTTTTTCTGGATCATCCTTTCTATTTCTCTTTTCAAATCCCGACAACTTTCAACATTGTTCCCTGGGGAATTGGAATGGTATTCACACCTTTTAGATGGGTCAAAGCTCCTTGCACGTGGGTCCACACGATTTGGAGGAATGGTGCAATCATGTCATGATTCTTTAAGTTTTCAAATAAGCTTGCATAGGACTCTCCTATTGGTATAAAATTATCTTTTAATATTTGTTCCCTTCTATACCCCTGGCAGGGATATGGGTTATAGGGCACTTGAAAATTTTGTGGAGGCTGGTAGAGATTTTGTGATGCTCGTGCTCGCCTTCTGGGGTGTTTTGGTGGCTGGGCAACATACTGAGGTGGAACAACAGAGTGTAGTGGGTTCTGAGGGGGATAGTAATGCTCAGGGGAGCTATCAGAAAACAAACAAGGTTGGTCATACCTTCGAGACGCTCTCCTAGGACCTCTTCTCGACCCTGATGTCATCATGATTTCTTCAACCTTCTCATTCGTGTCACTAAAATTATCAGATTTGATCTGAATAGTCTGAGTTGCGGCTTTGAGAACTGCTTGACTTATACTTTTTCCTATCTTAAAACCATTCTCAACCATTTCCCCCATTTTGATTGCTTCCTAGAAGGATTTACCCACTACGGACATCATATTTTGAAAATAATCTGTCTCTTGAGCTTGAAGAAAGACAGTGATTAGCTCGTGGCCATCCATGGGTGGCTTAACTCTGGCTGCTTGTTCTCTCCATTTGATTGCATATTCCCTGAAACTTCCAATGGGTTTTTTCTTCAGGTTTGAAAGGGAAATGCGGTCTGGGGCGATGTCGATGTTGTATTGGAACTGTTTGACAAAGGCATGTGCCATGTCATCCCAGACATACCAGCGAGACATGTCTTGATCCATAAACCATCGGAGGCTACTGTCATAAGGCTTTCCCCAAAATAAGCCATCAACAATTCTTCATTTCTTCCCGCACCTCTCAATTGATTGCAATACCTTTTCAGGTGGGCTATGGGATCTCCATGTCTATCATACTTTTCAAATTTGGGAGTCTTGAAACTAGGTGGCAATTAGACATCGGGGAACATACATAGATCTTTGAAGGCAACACTCTTTTGACTTGCCAACCCTTGCATGTTTTTCAATCGTTGTTCTAAGCTTTTTACTCTTTGGGTCATTTCTTCATGTACCATCTTTCGGGCAGGCTTCTTAATGTTTGTAGGAAGATCAAACGACTACGAGTGGTACTCAGGAGAGTGGTACTGCTCTTGTTGTGTAGCAAATTGAGACTAATGACGAGATTGTCCTTGACCACTGGCCCATGCTTGACACATTTCGGTCATTTGCTGTTTCAGTATTCTATTTTTCTCAAACACAGTAGACTCTTGTTGAACCCTCTGACCCTGAGTCTCTTGAGCACTTGTAACAGCTTCGATGTCAGTTATCATTTTTCGATGGTTCTTGTGTTTCCAACTTACCACAAACCGACCACCTCAACTTTCTTCACAATTCAAAATAAAACATGTTAGAATGGACTCAGTCGGTCCTTATTATTATCAATATTTTTTATTTTTATTTTCATTTTTTTAATGGTGATCGAACCTGATGTGGGTTGCCTGCGTATCATGTGGGAACATAAATCAGATCTTGCGAGTTCGAGAAGATCATGAATAAAGTAAATAAACTAACTTTCTTTTTGAATTTTTTATTTTATTTTTTCGAAAGAAAGACTTATAAAAAAGAAAAGGAATATTTTGGATTTTAATTTTTCTTCAGCATTTTTGCAAAGAAAGACTTCTAAAGAAAAAAGATTTTTTTTTTTTTTGAATTTTTTTTCTGGAATTTTGAAAGAAAAACTTCTAAAGAAGAAGAAAATATTTTCGGAATTTTATTTTGAATTTATGAAAGAAGTGTTTCTAAAATAAGAAAATATTTTTGAATTTTGAATTTTCTTTTCAATTTTCAATTTTGAAAGAAGAATGAAAATATTTTTTGATTTTTGGAAGAAATTAAAGGAAAATATTTTTGTATATTTTTTAAATAATAATTAGAGTCTAAAAGAAAGGCTTTCTAAAGCAAGTAACGAAAAATATTTTTTGGATTTTTTGAAAATTGAGGTCCCAAAAAAGGCTTTTCTAGGAGGAAGTAAAGGAAAATATTGGATTTTTTGAAAATTATGGGCCGGAACCGATGAGGTTTGCCTACGTATCTCACATCCGGTGAGAATCAGACCCGCGTAGTTCGCCCAGTTTTGACGAAACGGGAAAATATGACACTTGAAAATTTTGGCTCGTTTTGAAATGACTTTTTTTTTCAGAATTTTGGCAGATTTTCAGAATTTTCTTCATACCTACCTCTCACCTTTTGTTTCTTTTTTTCTTCTTATTTTTTTCTCTTTTTTTTTATTTTCTTTTCCTATTTTAGAAGCCAATCAACATGCAAGCCGAAATAGACAGATACACAAGTAGCACGCAAGATGCATCAGGATGGTCTTTTAATTTGTGTACTCCTGTCCTAAACGTACCCAACCCTTGTGTTGAGTCCCCAAAGTCAAATGCACGTGATGCAAACAAGTGTTTCTACTTGGGATCCGGCATGAGGCTATGTTATTCTATGTTTAAAACCAGGTATATTGTTCTAGACCTGACTTACCAAAGAGGACAACTCGAGCCGGGGGGGGGGGGCTGCGTACCGGTAACCAAAAGATCGTCCGGCTTTTTAACTTGTCCGAACCTCGTTCAATTTGGGATATGACACTAACAGAAAGAAGTCATGACCAACGTGCACTCCTCGGGTGAGAGAAGAGAGGGGTTTCGTAGCAGTTTATATATACGATTCAGATAATATCAAAGCGGTAAAAAGCAACATTTAGAACATTAGGTCCAAACATGTAATAAAACCAGATAATAAACAAAGCCAAATATAACAATTATTCTAAGCTCTAATTCTTGAACCCTGAATAATAAGTTCCGGGTTCTTGTCTCCAGCAGAGTCGCCAGAGCTGTCACACCTCCTTTTTCACTACACCCCCGGAAAGGTGTAGATAAGGGAGTTTTTTTCAACTTAAAGTGACAATCGAAACGGGATTATTTATTTAAAGATTCAGAGTCGCCACTTGGGATAATTTTATGGTGTCCCAAGTCACCGGTTCAAATCCCGAATCGAGGAAAAGATTGACTCTATATTACAGTCCGCGAGTACCGAAATCCGGGTAAGGAATTCTGTTAACCCGAGAGAAGGTGTTAGGCATTCCCGGATTCCGTAGTTCTAGCACGGTCGCTCAACTGTTACAATTGGCTTATTATCTGATTTTAGTACATGTTTTAGCCTATGGTGCAATTTTAACTTTATAACCGCTTTTATTAATTATTTTTTAGGAAGATTTCAACGTTATTTAAAACACGTCCTGAACCACGTCACATAAATGCACCCGTGGTCCGCAACATATTTTATCTAACATTGTTGAGATTTGGATTTGGGTCACATAAATGCGCACCCGAATTTATAATTACGTATCACAACTACGTCACAGGAACTGTACCCGTAGCTATGATAATTTTATTATAACGTGCCTAAAACAACTAGCGCATCTAAATTATTTTCCTAATCTTTGAGATTGTTGGGATGCCAAATTTATGAACAAGATATTATTGGGGCAAAGGGCTAGCTAACATTATATATTACTTGGCCCAAATTCCTTATGGTTCAAGACCTACCTTATGGCCCATTTTTATTCCTTGCCAAGAAAGAAACAACTCCAATTTTCCATCTACCCAATTAAAAGCAATTATTCAAGAACCAACACTACATACATCACAATCGAAATAAAAACGAATTAAAACAATTTAAATGAAAACTAAAACATCTACTCAAATAACGTAGAATCACAAATCAACCAACACGTGCACCAAGCTATCATAACCCAATAAAAATGCATCACCCATAAATCACGAGAAATGTAAACTCATTAGCATAACAATTACAATTTAGACCAAAAATAATACTTATAATTACAATAAAATTTAACTTAAATTCTAGATGCGACGAACTGATGCACAATACACAATATAGCTCTAACTAAGACAATAAAAAATTTCATGGCTATTACGAAAGCGAAATAAATAAATTAATAAAGCTCAAATTTTAAGAACGGTAAAAGCCAAAGGGGACACCCAATTTAATATAAAAAATTAAACCTGATAAGAAGCTTTCAGCGACTGAGAAATTCAAACTTTGACTCTCTTTTTCTTTTGGGCTTCTAGATATCCATTTGACTTTTAATTGCAGAAGTTGGATTTTTGCTACTGGTAGTCTTAACTCTTTTTTCGTGAGTGAGGGAATGAGGATCAGTAAAGTGAAGATGAGAGTGTGTGCACATATTGTGGGCGAATCAGAGAATGAATTGAGTATTCAAATGAATGAAGAGGTAAGGTGACCATTTTCAGAGGTCGGACGACGGGTGTGGGGCTGCCGCTCTTAAGGTCTATGTTTTTAGAATTGAAAATTTAAGGGTAGGGTTTCTATAATTGGCTATTTATATGGAAGTGGGAAAGGATGATGGTCATTGGATTAGAAGAAAATAGATGGTTATGATTAAATCTTACACTTAAATGGGCTAATGGGTTCGGAAGAATGGGCTAAGAGTAATTGGGTTGGACCATGTCTTTTTGTGTCTCTATTTTGGGCTAAGAAGACTCCAAAAATTATTATTCAAAACCATAGCTAAATTCATTTAATATAAAATAACTATACTACATGATGCAAAAACAAATTCTAATTAATTAAACTAAACTATATTAAAACATGAAACTATTATATATTTTTATATTTTTCAAGATTATATAAAGATAAAAATAAGGTACTATTTTTGTATTATTATTATTATTATTACTTTATGAAAGGTACATAAAATAAAATATTTTTGTAATTTTTATTTTCTTGTAATAAAATAATATAAAAGAGTCAAATTAATTGAAATAATTATATTAGGCCTAAACTAAATATTTACACGCTAAAATATATAAAATCTTGGGGAGGGTCAAAAATCACATGTCTACAGTTGCCCTTCTTTGACTGGAAATACGAAGTATTTTTAGACAAAGAACGACTAGAGAGGTTTTTTGACCCGCCCCTTATTTGGAAAGACTAAAAATAAGAGAGAGGGGAATCTGACCGAGCCCTAGTATCTGAGCTGCCTACATATCCTTGGCTATAAAGGAATCAGGCCACGTGTAGTTCAGAGATGAGTGAGATGATGGAGTATGTCGAGGTGGAGAGCCGGTTGAGGTGCTGTTCCACTGAGGTTTCGGTCTGCAGTCCCGTTATTACATCAAAATCAAAAATAAAATAAAAAAGACTAACTAAGCCTATCATCTACGAGTTACAAGATTCCTATATATGAGTCTTCTGAAGCTTGATCTTGAGTCTTGGTTGGTTTTTCATGCGGACCCTGATCTGAATCTTGATGTGTGTTAGCCGCAGGTGTTGATTCAATCTTCTTCAGCTTTTCAAACCAAGACGGGACATGCAGAGCTTGTGACCTCAACCCTGTCTTGAGCAATCCGCCTCTTGTTTCAGCTTCTGGATTTTGGTTTCACTCCCTTTTTTCCTTTTTCTTTTCTTATTATTTTTTTTGTTTTGTTTTTTTTAATTCTGGAGTGAGATTACTTCCATTGATCATCTCGTCCGTTGACTCGCCTTCTTGCCGCGAGTTTCTGCCACTTCTAACTTGAATTGTTTTCCTTTGAGACTTGAACTGCTTTCTCTTGAAACTCAAATTGTTTTCCCTTGTTCTCCAGGCGGGCGCCTGATTGCTGAAACTTGAACTGTCTTCCTTTGAAACTTACAACTGCTTTTCCTCGAAACTTGAACTGTTTTCCCTTGTTCTCCAGGTGGGCGCCTGATTGCTGAAACTTTCTGTGTTCCCTTGTTTTCCATGTTGGTGCCTGAAATCAAAACCAACAAAACAAACAAAATTTTTCTGCCCCAATTTGCACTAGGAAGATTTGTGAGTTGTTAGCAATATTGTAAACCACTTATACTATTTGTGCAATGATGAGTAAACTAAAGACTAGAGTAGTATGTACGTCTCCTAAAAGTGATTGAGCTTGCGAAAAACTATAAACTAAGCTTGACTAAAGTAAAAACTGACCCTATTCTCCATGCGGGGCCCCCTAATTTCTAGAAAACTAAACATTGATAATCTTAAGAAAACTAAAAAATGACTCCTTCTTCTTCTGTTTTTCAAATTCAGATTTCCCCTTTTTTTAAAAAATTATTATCCTAGGAGAAAATTCATCGGACTAGGTTTTCTATCTTAGGAGAAAGATTCATCATACTAAGATTTTAATCCTAGGAGAAGGTTCATCGGACTAGGTCTCTTTTCTACTTCTTTTTTTGGTATCTTAGGAGAAAGGTTCATCGGACTAAGATTTCTATCCTAGGAGAAAGTTCATCATACTAGATTTTCTATCTAAGGAGAAAGATTTATCAGACTAAGATTTTGATCCTAGGAGAAAATTCATCAGACTAGGTCTTTTACTTTTTGTATCTTAGGAGGAAGATTCATCAGACTAAAATTTTTATCCTAGGAGAAAGTTCATCAGACTAAGTCTTCTATATTAAGAGAGAAATTCATCAGACTAAGATTTTTTTTGTATCTTAGGAGAAAGATTCATCAGACTAAGATGTTTATCCTAGGAGAAAGTTCATCAGACTAGGTTTTCTATATTAGGAGAAAAATTCATCAAACTAAGATTTTGATCCTATGAGAAAGTTCATCAGACTAGGTCTTCTAATTTGTTATCTTAGGAGAAAGATTCGTCAGACTAAGATTTATATCCTAGGAGAAAATTCATCAGACTATGTTTTCTATCATAGGAGAAAGATTCATCAGACTAAGATTTATATTGGGAGGAAAATCCATCAGACTATGACTTTTTATCCTAGGAGGAAAAATGTGAAGATCAATGGCAAGATTTTATGTACAATAGCAAGACAAAAAAAGGCAAAGATTTGAGAAACTTCCCTTTATCGGCTCTTCTCGTCTTTTCTTTTTCTTTTCTTTTTTTTCTTTTTTTCTTTTTCATTTTTTTTCTTTTTGAATCACTTTCCTTGCACCGTTTTGTTCCTGTTTCATACAAAGAAATATTTGTCTGTTTTGAAAATAGTGGTCGGTTTGTTGACTTGAGTCTCGGGCAGCTTGGCTTCTGCTCAATCAGCTTGAGTCGGCTTCAAGAGACTTTTGCTCTGCATCAACCCTAATTGTTTCAAACCCAGTACCATTGTATTTCTGGCTCAATCAACATTATCCCAACTGGAGATCTTTCCTTAGATGACCTTTTCTGATATCTTGAATGTCTTCCTGCTTTTGAGCAATTTGTCTGTCAGAGAGAATCACAAATTATCTTTGCTTACACCAAATAGGCTGACAAGAGTGTTTTGGGAGAGCCTTTGCATGAATCCTCAATGCACGTTGACAGTAAGAACTGAGTGTGCTGGACAAATTCACTTTGTGCAACTAAAAAGCTGGCAGCAGTTTTGAAATCTTTTCTTGCTTGTTTTGACAAGGACTGACTCAGAGTGGAGGACACAATGGTGCAAAGAAACAAGTATTAACAAGAAATGCCCCTATCGAAAGGAAGAATTGTTTTTTTTCTTTTTTTTTTCAATAACTAGCCTTAATAATCATGACATGCATTTTGGACTTAACCGCTGATCTATCAAACTGATCAAATCTTCCCTTTTACCATTCTTATGATCTTTGAAGTTGGGCCTATCAGTGCCAATCCTTTGCATCAGCTTCACGACTTACTTTCGATTGATGGTGCCCCGAGGAATTTTCACCAACAAGTCTCTCTCATTTATTCATCTCTACTTACCGTCGTTTTACTGTGCCCGTAAGGGTTTTCACTAATAAGACTCTCTCATTTTTTTTTCTTTTTCTTTCTGTAGCTTTCTTGTGTGGGCAACTTGACAGTGTTCAATGTCGTGTGACAACTGTTGCTCATTGCATGCGTCTCTTGGCATTCTCGAAGGCATATTGGGAGGTCTTTATTTGAAAGGTTTTTGGATAGGGTTGAAAAGAAAGGTCGGCATGAAGGCTCAAAATAAACTCAAAATGAGGGGTTGTAGACTTACAACTCTTGGAATTGACTCTTTCAAAAATGAAATAAAATCGTTGCCCCAGTTTCAGATGCTGGGGATTTTTGGATTTTTCTATTTTTTCTTTTCTTCTAAATTCTTATTTGGTTGAACCGAACCGTGAGGCTGCCTACGTATCCTTATTTTTTAAGGAATCAAGTCGAACGTAGTTCAAACATCTGGCCTAAACTTGTTTTCATCTTTCTTTCTGTTTTATTTCTTTTTTTTCTTTTTTTTTCCTTTTCTTTTTCTTTTTTTTTGTTTTCCCGAGCTTCTATTTTGAGGGCATGGACCTTTGACAATTCTTTTTTTTTTCACCTGATCTTTCTAAAAGCTGCCCCAGTTTGTACTCTTGAGGCAAGGATTTTTGTTTTTACTCTAAACTTAATTCTAAAAGAGGGTAGTCAAAGAAAAATAACACAGACTCAAAAGGGGTAGCAAAGGATATAAAGTGTTTGGGTAGCAGAAAAAGGGTCTCCCAACCTCAAGAATGTCAAACATGGTATCATTCGCGATCATAGCATTGACGAACATGTCTGTCTTCTTGGTGTGCCACGTTCACAAAACATTTTTTCATTCCTTAGTGATAAACTTTCCAACAAACATCAATTGATTAAACATACCCAAGCCCGATCTTCACAATGATTTGAAGGTGAATTTTACTCAACCTTAGTTCCAAAGTATTCCAACTCTTTATTTATCCTCAAAAGTATTTTTTTAGTTATCGAATTCCATATTAAATCAGTTCCTAAGATCTGGCCAAAATTTCGGCATGCATGTCATGTCATTAGAACTAGCGAGAAAAGAACTAGGAACAAAATGACACAAAAGGACAAACTGTATTTTGTTGAGTAAAGGATGAAAGGGTTTTACAACTAAACAAACAACCTAAAATACGAGTTACAATCCTAGAATAACCCGAATAATGAAAATAGCAACAGAATAGACAGACAAGACTCACACAAACAGAATGGAGGGATAGAAGGGTTTCACTCAATAAAACAAATAAAATCTGGATCACAACCCTGAAATAACCCAGATAATAGAAAAAACATCAAAACAAGCTACCAAGATTCCTTCCTAGTGCGGAGGGAATGACATTTCAATTGCTAGGCTTGGCATTTAGCCACAAATTTGCTCATTAGAATCAGCAGAGCCTTCTCCAATTTCAACATCATTAACTTTAGTTAGCAAGTTCCCGAGAGGATTCTCATACTCCATGTCACCAGGCATCATCCCCATAAAGTGTGCATCATGATGTGCAGGTAAAGGATTCTGCGCGATATTCTGGATGTCACTGCCTTGGATCACAATCAGGTTTTTCTAGATCATCCTTTCTATTTCTCTTTTCAAATCCCGACAACTTTCAACATTGTTCCCTGGGGAATTGGAATGGTATTCACACCTTTTAGATGGGTCAAAGCTCCTTGCATGTGGGTCCACACGATTTGGAGGAATGGTGCAATCATGTCATGATTCTTTAAGTTTTCAAATAAGCTTGCATAGGACTCTCCTATTGGTGTAAAATTATCTTTCAATGTTTGTTCCCTTCTATACCCCTGGCAGGGATGTGGGTTATAGGGCACTTGAAAATTTTGTGGAGGCTGGTAGAGATTTTGTGATGCTCGTGCTCGCCTTCTGGGGTGTTTTGGTGGCTGGGCAACATACTGAGGTGGAACAACAGAGTGTAGTGGGTTCTGAGGGGGATAGTAATGCTCAGGGGAGCTATCGGAAAACAAACGAGGTTGGTCATACCTTCGAGACGCTATCCTAGGACCTCTTCTCGACCCTGATGTCATCATGATTTCTTCAACCTTCTCATTCGTGTCACTAAAATTATCAGATTTGATCTGAATAGTCTGAGTTGCGGCTTTGAGAACTGCTTGACTTATACTTTTTCCTGTCTTAAAACCATTCTCAACCATTTCCCCCATTTTGATTGCTTCCTAGAAGGATTTACCCACTACGGACATCATATTTTGAAAATAATCTGTCTCTTGAGCTTGAAGAAAGACAGTGACTAGCTCGTGTCCATCCATGGGTGGCTTAACTCTGGCTGCTTGTTCTCTCCATTTGATTGCATATTCCCTGAAACTTCCAGTGGGTTTCTTCTTCAGGCTTGAAAGGGAAATGCGGTCTGGGGCGATGTCGATGTTGTATTGGAACTGTATGACAAAGGCATGTGCCATGTCATTCCAGACATACCAGCGAGACATGTCTTGATCCATAAACCATCGGAGGCTAATGTCATAAGGCTTTCCCCAAAATAAGCCATCAACAATTCTTCATTTCTTCCCGCACCTCTCAATTGATTGCAATACCTTTTCAGGTGGGCTATGGGATCTCCATGTCTATCATACTTTTCAAATTTGGGAGTCTTGAAACTAGGTGGCAATTAGACATCGGGGAACATACATAGATCTTTGAAGGCAACACTCTTTTGACTTGCCAACCCTTGCATGTTTTTCAACCGTTGTTCTAAGCTTTTCACTCTTTGGGTCATTTCTTCATGTACCATCTTTCGGGCAGGCTTCTTAATGTTTGCAGGAAGATCAAACGACTACGAGTGGTACTCAGGAGAGTGGTACTGCTCTTGTTGTGTAGCAAATTGAGACTCATGACGAGATTGTCCTTGACCACTGGCCCATGCTTGACACATTTCGGTCATTTGCTGTTTCAGTATTCTATTTTTCTCAAACACAGTAGACTCTTGTTGAACCCTCTGACCCTGAGTCTCTTGAGCACTTGTAACAGCTTCGATGTCAGTTATCATTTTTCGATGGTTCTTGTGTTTCCAACTTACCACAAACCGACCACCTCAACTTTCTTCACAATTCAAAATAAAACATGTTAGAATGGACTCAGTCGGTCCTTATTATTATCAATATTTTTTATTTTTATTTTCATTTTTTTACTGGTGATCGAACCTGATGTGGGTTGCCTGCGTATCATGTGGGAACATAAATCAGATCTTGCGAGTTCGAGAAGATCATGAATAAAGTAAATAAACTAACTTTCTTTTTGAATTTTTTATTTTATTTTTTAGAAAGAAAGACTTATAAAAAAGAAAAGGAATATTTTGGATTTTAATTTTTCTTCAGCATTTTTGCAAAGAAAGACTTTTAAAGAAGAAAGTTTTTTTTTGAATTTTTTTTCTGGAATTTTGAAAGAAAAACTTCTAAAGAAGAAGAAAATATTTTCGGAATTTTATTTTGAATTTATGAAAGAAGTGTTTCTAAAATAAGAAAATATTTTTGAATTTTGAATTTTCTTTTCAATTTTGAAAGAAGAATGAAAATATTTTTTTATTTTTGGAAGAAATTAAAGGAAAATATTTTTGTATATTTTTTAAATAATAATTAGAGTCTAAAAGAAAGGCTTTCTAAAGCAAGTAACGAAAAATATTTTTGGATTTTTTGAAAATTGAGGTCCCAAAAAAGACTTTTCTAGGAGGAAGTAAAGGAAAATATTGAATTTTTTGAAAATTATGGGCCGGAACCGATGAGGTTTGCCTACGTATCTCACATTCGGTGAGAATCAGACCCGCGTAGTTCGCCCAGTTTTGACGAAACGGGAAAATATGACACTTGAAAATTTTGGCTCGTTTTGAAATGATTTTTTTTTTTCAGAATTTTGGCAGATTTTCAGAATTTTCTTCATACCTACCTCTCACTTTTTGTTTCTTTTTTTGTTTCTTATTTTTTTCTCTTTTTTTTTTTATTTTCTTTTCCTATTTTAGAAGCCAATCAACATGCAAGCCGAAATAGACAGATACACAAGTAGCACGCAAGATGCATCAGGATGGTCTTTTAATTTGTGTACTCCTGTCTTAGACGTACCCAACCCTTGTGTTGAGTCCCCAAAGTCAAATGCACGTTATGCAAACAAGCGTTCCTACTTGGGATCCGGCATGAGGCTATGTTATTCTAGGTTTAAAACCTAGGTATATTGTTCTAGACCTGGCTTACCAAAGCGGACAACTCGAGCCGAGGGGGGGCTGCGTACCGGTAACCAAAAGATCGTCCGGCCTTTTAACTTGTCCGAACCTCGTTCAATTTGGGATATGACACTAACAGATAGAAGTCACGACCAACGTGCACTCCTCGGGTAAGAGAAGAGAGGGGTTTCGTAGCAGTTTATATATACGATTCAGATAATATCAAAGCGGTAAAAAGCAACATTTAGAACATTAGGTCCAAACATGTAATAAAACCAGATAATAAACAAAGCCAAATATAACAATTATTCTAAGCTCTAATTCTTGAACCCTGAATAAGAAGTTCCGGGTTCTTGTCTCCAGCAGAGTCGCCAGAGCTGTCACACCTCCTTTTTCACTATACCCCCGGAAAGGTGTATATAAGGGAGTTTATTTCAACTTAAAGTGACAATCGAAACAGGATTATTTATTTAAAGATTCAGAGTAGCCACTTGGGATAATTTTATGGTGTCCCAAGTCACCGGTTCAAATCCCATATCGAGGAAAAGATTGACTCTGTATTACAGTCCGCGAACACAAAAATCCGGGCAAGGAATTCTGTTAACCCGAGAGAAGGTGTTAGGCATTGCCGAATTCCTTGGTTCTAGCACGGTCGCTCAACTGTTACAATTGGCCTATTATCTGATTTTAGTACATGTTTTAGCCTATGGTGCAATTTTAACTTTATAACCGTTTTTATTAATTATTTTTTAGGAAGATTTCAACGTTATTTAAAACACGTCTTGAACCACGTCACATAAATGCACCCGCGGTCCGCAACATATTTTATCTAACATTGTTGAGATTTAGATTTGGGTCACATAAATGCGCACCCGAATTTAGAATTACGTATCACAACTACGTCACGGGAACCGTACCCGTAGCTATGATAATTTTATTATATCGCGCCTAAAACAACTAGCACATCTAAATTATTTTCCTAATTTTTGAGATTGTTGGGATGCCAAATTTATGAATAAGATATTATTGGGGCAAATGACTAGCTAACATGATATATTACTTGGCCCAAATTCCTTATGGTTCAAGACCTACCTTATGGCCCATTTTTATTCCTTGCCAAGAAAGAAACAATTCTAATTTTCCATCTACCCAATTAAAAGCAGTTATTCAAGAACCAACACTACATACATCACAATCGAAATAAAAACTAATTAAAACAATTTAAATGAAAACTAAAACATGCTATTCAAACAACGTAGAATCACAAATCAACCAACACGTGCACCAAGCTATCATAACCCAATGAAAATGCATCACCCATAAATCACGAGAAATATAAACTCATTACCATAACAATTACAATTTAAACCAAAAAGAATACTTATAATTACAATAAAATTTAACTTAAATTCTAGATGCGATGAACTGATGCACAATACACAATATAGCTCTAACTAAGACAATAAAAAATCTCATGGCTATTACGAAAGCAAAATAAATAAATTAATAAAGCTCAAATTTTAAGAACGGTAAAAGCCAAAAGGGACACACTATTTAATATCAAAAATTAAACCTAATAAGAAGCTTTCAGCGATCGAGAAATTCAAACTTTGACTCTCTTTTTCTTTTGGGCTTCTAGATCTCCATTTGACTTTTAATTGCAGAAGTTGGATTTTTGCTACTGATAGTCTTAACTCTTTTTTCGTGAGTGAGGGAATGAGGATCAGTAAAGTGAAGATGAGAGTGTGCACACATATTGTGGGCGAATCAGAGAATGAATTTAGTATTCAAATGAATGAAGAGGTAAGGTGACCATTTTCAGAGGTCGGACGACGGGTGTGGGGATGCCACTCTTAGGGTCTATGGATTTTAGAATTGAAAACTTAAGGGTAGGTTTTCTATAATTGGGTATTTATATGGAAGTGGGAAAGGATGATGACCATTGGATTAGAAGGAAATAAATGGTTATGATTAAATCTTGCACTTAAATGGGCTAATGGGTTGTGAAGAATGGGCTAAGGGTAATTGGTTTGGACCATGTCTTTTTGTGTCTCAATTTTGGGCTAAGAAGACTCCAAAAATTATTATTCTAAACCATAACTAAATTCCTTTAATATAAGATAACTATACTACATGATGCAAAATAAATTCTAATTAATTAAACTAAACTATATTAAAACATGAAACTATTATATATTTTTGTATTTTTCAAGATTATATAAAGTTAAAAATAAGGTACTATTTTTGTATTTTTTTTTACTTTATGAAAGGTACATAAAATAAAATATTTTTGTAATTTTTATTTTCTTGTAATAAAATAAAGTAAAAGAGTCAAATTAATTGAAATAACTATATTAGTCCTAAACTAAATATTTACACCTTAAAATATATAAAGTCTTGGGGAGGGTCAAAAATCACATGTCTACACCATATATATATAATATACATATATACGCATATATAAAGCCATCTGGTCATGGGTCTATGTGCATGAATGTAATGCATGAGACGTACGCTAATAAAATCTTTCGGAAGGTCATAATAAGCATTCTCTTCTACTGGTTTTCCTGTAAATATTTTCAATCTAGCTATGCATTTTTCCGTGTTTGCCTACATCTTTATGTGTTTCCTATTATCCACCTTTATCCACATTTTTCAAACCATGTCTCATTATCTTGAGACTTATGATTAAATAAGTTATTACAACTTAAACATTTAGAGACAAAATGAAGACTTTTGCAGCTTATTTCTTCTGTCTTGCGCTGCTTCTTAAAACATTCAGCAGTACTTACACCCAAGCCACTAACCATCCATGGTCGTGAGAGAGACAGGATCTTACGGGACAAACTTATTTTCAACCTCACAAGCAATATGTGCATCTAATTAACTATAAAATAAAAACTAGAAGAGTGGTGAGGGGACAAGATACTGAAGGTATGTAACATATTCCAAGGTTGATGGTAAGTCCAACAGACATATACCTTCCGATAGAAAAAGAATAAGCATTTAAGCTTGTTAGATGCAAAATTGCTTCTTATAAAGCTGATCGCTTTGACACTTTATTTTCCAGGACCGGATATTTTATGGTCTATCTGTCTTCTATTGCTAAACATAACATTGCATCTTAATAAGCATTTTTGGAAGTTTACACTTCTGATAAAAAGAAAGTGAAATTTAGCAAAATAGAGGAACAGATCAGTATGACAATTATCCCACAATGAAAATAACAAAAATATGTATAGTATTATGCAAGAACAACTAATGTGACCATTATTAGAGCCAATGGAAATGGATTGAAGCTATAAACACTAGTTGATTAAACTACAAGTTGATATTCCTCAATATAAAAAAGTAACTCTGCACAAACTTAGCTGATATTCAAGGATGCATAGCCTTAGAACCTAATTTGAAAACCAACTTGAGTGAAGCTCATAATTCAGAACCGCACTTACACCATTTTCATTTTGGTCTTCTCTTAAAGAAAGAAAGCAGCACAAGCAAAACATATGGTATAAAACCAGATAGCATTTTGAGTGGCAATGCATATGCCTCAGACGAATGTCTCACATGATTACACATACTACTTAAATTTTCCACATTTCACTCTTAATATGAGTCAAAATTTTGGACAAGGTCTTGCTAACACGTGGAGTGGGGGATTTTTAATCATTTTCTAAAATTATTAGTTAATTAGGTAATATCCCGCTACCCGATAATTAACCAATTATCCACATAATTAAGAATTATCTCAAATTACTTAAAATACTACTCACTTTTTGTCGCGCCCCCTTTTTCTCGCGAAAT
The DNA here is from genome assembly GCF_000393655.2 of Nicotiana sylvestris. NCBI lineage: Eukaryota > Viridiplantae > Streptophyta > Magnoliopsida > Solanales > Solanaceae > Nicotiana > Nicotiana sylvestris. The sequence goes on from NC_091061.1 coordinate 37,372,995, forward strand.
CGAGTTTATGACATTTGGGATGACAACTCGTTCCTTTCGGGAATTGAGTTTGAATAGAAGAGTCTCAACCTAATGATTTAGGTGCATTAGGACACTAAGAAAGGTTTGATTTGAACAACCAGAGATTGGGTAAGGGCTTGAAATTATCCCAAGGAGAAGGTGTTAGGCACCCCTCAGGATCCACTAGTGTGGTTCCCAGCCAGACAATTATTATGACTTTAGGGCAAATAACACATAGGCAAATAAAGGCTTAAAATAAGAGGGGGTTTTCACGTAATAGTTACAAATAACAAAAGTAAGAAAAAAGAACTAAAAGGAGTTGATTTTCTTAAAAGAAATGGTTTAAAAAGATTTAAAAGAAACAAAGAAATCAAAGGGAAGGGGGGTCCTAGGTTTATTAATAATATGGATCACCCCACACAATATCCGATAATCACTCCTCGGTGAGGGGCTACACGTGATATTATTGCGTGGTCATCATATCCATATCTACCCTTTCCCACCCCATTAAGGTATTAAAGCGCAAAATGGTCTCGTTTACTTATTGCATGCTATTACCCGCCCCAATCCTATCAGCCCGGAGGCAATTGAGACTACTAATCTTAAAGGGAGGAGGTATTGGGCTTATTTGTAGTTTCAAAAGGTAAAATACTAAGGCGACAAACAAAACACATATAGTAAGTTTGGGGAAGCATATAAACAAATAAAAGGGCTCAAACAGACCTCCTTTAAACCAAAGAAAGCACATAATGTAGCATGACTTGCATGTACTGTTTAAGGTCTAATTAAATCTTAAAAGGACGAGGCAAACTGATTTATTATATAGTTCAGATAAGAAGCCTGCATCAGGCCTGCCTGCTAGTTGTAGCATATAAAATCTGATTCAGTTTATAAACATTCACCCTATGGCTTGCCTAAGTGCTGGACGAAGACTTATAGGCATGATATCTACTGGTTCCAGAAACAATGAAGTAAACATGAATACATACTGATTTAAGAAAAATCGTCTGTTATTAAAGAAAAGCGAGTTTTAGCAAAAGAGCATGCGTCACTGTTACTGGTTTTAGACTTATAAGTGAGTGAAGCAATTCAGACTTGATTAATAGCTCCTATAGGCATGCTTTCTATTCGTTGTTGATTTTAAACCCCTTTTAACAGACATGGTAAAATGCGGAAAACCTATAAACATGATTGCCTAATGAAGAACGTATATGCAAGATTCCAAAAGACCTATAGGCATATCTTCTATATGCATATGCATGATTCAAATTTCTAGGTAATTATAGACATGGTATCTATATGAGAAATGCAGAATTCATAAATAACCTATAGGAAAGATATCTATATGAGAGTGCAAAAATTCAGAAATAACCTATAGGCAGGATATCTATATGAGAGTGCAAAAATTCAGAAATAACCTATAAGCAAGATATCTATATGAGAGTGCAAAAATTAAGAAATAACCTATAGGCAGGATATCTACCCTTCACATAGTTATCCCTCCCTTTTCATTAGCCATCCCTAAGAGTTTATTACAAAATTATTACAGCCCAGAAAAAGAAAATACATCAGAAATTAAAAGGTACAATGAAGGAGAGCCTGATTCAGACTTCCTGTCTGAAATATGAAGTAAACCAACTCCAAGAGATCATATTTCAAAGCCTTTCTCCCATTTAGATGTGTCAGAGTTCCCTAAGAATTTCATAAGAACTTCGGGCAGTGCTTACACCCAAATGTATCACCAGATTAGGACATAGTGCAATATGGAAGGGCCAGCACTCAGGTGTCCAAGTTTAGAGGGAACTCAAGGTCCCAAGGCAAGGCTCACCAGATGGGGGCAGAACCTAGTGACTTAAGAGAGAGTGCAAGTGCAGAAGTAGGATTCTGAAAGGGGAAAGGGAAAAGGGAAGCAGCTTAAATCAGTACACATAAGGGTATATGGGAATGGGGAAGTTGCAAGAGGCAAAAGAAAAGCAGGCTGATGGGCACACCCAACAATGGGAGATGCTGGCACATCCTCCAGCCTATTTACTTAGAGGTCAAGACCCCATTGGTTCAAACTTAATTCATGGACAAACTCACATTGCCATGCCTTAAGTCACAACTCTCAAACACATAGGGGTAATGGGGATAGGGAGCAAGTATTCACAGCAGAAACAGGCAGAAAGATATGAGCATACTAACTTAAATATTGAACTTTACAGAAACAGTACAGTAGACGTGGATATAAAAGCTGTAAATGAACACATTGTGATGATGCTAAGAATTAAATCCAGACATACCCGTTTTTAGGGAAACAAGTAAAGAAAAGCAGTAGGTCTTGTAAAACAGGCCACAGTGCAGACAAGAAGAGAATATTATTATGAGAGAGTATGAGTTCAGAAGGATTCTGAAAGTGACCCCCTGTTTGTGAAGAAGGTCGTGCCTTTTATAGTGCAAAATCAGGCAGAAATAAGGTAAGAAAATAGTTGAGGAACTAATTATAAATTAAGAATAAACTACACAAGACTTCCCTTAATTAAGGGATTCAGATTCAAACGGGTAAAAACCATTTAAGGAAAGAGATTGAGTAAGCACTTTGTGCATAACATGCAATTAGGGGCAAATACATAAAGGTTATTTCGAGGACAAGGTTTTGAAGTACACGGTTGTACAAATAAGGTAAGAAAATTAATTAGTAGCCAGTAAATCAAATGGTCAGGGATCTTGTAATTACTGATCCATGAATGAATCATGTCATAAAAGCTGAGAAGGGTTTTAAAATTAAGTCGAGTCATGAAAAAAATCAGCAAACAAGGAAGGAAAATCAATTAGTCCTATTCAAAAGGAAGTCTGAACTAATCACAAATTTGAAAACCCCTATAGAGGGAGGTTCATCACATATAAAGAGCATACAAACATGCTGAGTTGACAGAAGATGTTGTGCCATTGCAAAATTAGTAGGAGAATCCAATGTAGAAGAGTTTAGTAAAAAGCCAGAATTGTAAGAAAACAAAGATGCCCAAACTCAGTTCAGCGACTCGAAATTAGTCTGAAAGAGTTGGGGGTTTTGAAATAAGCAAAACACAAAGCAGAGATGAGAGGGCAAGCAATTGAATCTAAACATGTTTAGAGGTTTCAAAAAAGAACTGAAAATTCCAAAATGCCTCTTTCAACAACAAAACTCCTGAGTAACATGCAAACACAATAGAAGGGTTCAAGGCAAATAGAGTGAAGAAACTAATTCGAAGCATGATGAGAAGAGACTGATAAGAACAGTAGAAGAAGTATGCTTAAGAAGATCTTTTAGAAGAAACTTAAACAAAGCTCAGTTGAAAGAACTTAATAAGGAGACTTAAGAAGTAAAAAATACAGTAGAAGAAACACAAAAACACAGGAAAAAAGAAATACAGTAGAAAAGCATGCGAGAACATAATATAGGAAAACACAGTCGGAGAAGCATACAAGAACATGGTAAAAGAAAAATACAAGATCACAGTAGAGGCAAATACACACAAAGGAAAAAGAAAGAAAGTCAGAGAAATATTTAAATATTTTCAGAAAGTCCTAGATTGGAGAAGAAATGGTTTTGAAAGTAATTTTTGAAAGAAAAGCCAGAGAAATCATTTGAAAACTCAGGGAAAGAATGGATACACAATAGATCTAAAGGAATCGAAGAAAGCTTCGAAGGATTAGTGTGAGCACGTGATTTTTGTTTCGCACGACAATCGCTCCAAAAAGAAATAAAAAATAATAATTGGCTCCGCTGTACAATTTTTGGATTTCTGTGCGGCACCTTGTTGATTTATTTGTGACTTCGGCCCATTTTTATTTACTTTATTAAAATAAAATTCAAAAAAAAAAATATATGTGTCCCGCATAATTCGAACCGTAATCCGGTCGTTAAAAAAAAGAAAAAAAGAAAGAAAAGCATAAATAGGCATCTTCGTCCGTGATTTTGTTTTGTTTTGATTTTACTTGCTTTGAAATATTTTTAGTGTGTGTGCAAATAATTGTAGTGAGTGTGTATTTAATTTTTATTTTTTGATTTTTTGCTTAGTTTTGTTTTCAAATAAATAAGGAAAAGAAATAAAAATAATAATAAAAGAAAGAAAATACCCCTTCCGGACTTGGGCCAATTTTAACAAATTGGCCCAACAAACTCAGCCCAAAATCCAGGCCTGCCCGGTCCAGACCACCTGATACCCAGGGTATCCAAACCACGTCGTTTGGGTCGTGCCTGATCTGGGCCGTTGATCTCAGAGTGATCAACGGCCAAAATCAATCCCCCATAACCCATCAACAAACCCGACCCGTCTCACCCAGACCGAACTCAAACCCTCAAAACGACACCGTTCCATTCAAGCCTCCATATCCAGACCGTAGATCTAGATTGATCTAACGGTCGAGGTTCACCCACCCACTAACTATATAAACTCTTTACCATACCCTGCCCCCCCTAGCCAACACCTCTGCCTTCGTCTTCACCAAACCCATCCCATTCAAACCCTAGCCGCCCCTGCACACCTTCACCAGAAATCCGGCGGCCTGAACGCCGGTGACCTCCACCTGAACACCATAGAACCCCCATGCCATCCTGAACCTAAATCTACCAACCACACACCTCGAATCCTATCCCACCTTCTCGAATCTTCATTTGAAGATTCGAGTCAGAACCTAATCTACACCGATCTACCGTAAACTCATACCAGACACTCCCCAGACCCCCCTCGTGACCAAACCATACTTGGTTTGGTCCGAATATAACCAGGGAAGCACGAATATTTGATCTGAGTTTTTGAAACCACAAGGTCCCTCGTCACTGGTTCAAACCAGTTCAAACCGAAGAGGTTAAGGTCTAATGGACTTTAATCAAAGTGTTTCTCATTTGAGAAACACTTCGTTTAAAGTCCGTTCAGCCTTAAGAAAGGTTGTCCGAGTCCGAGTTGAGGTTTTGATTTTTGCAAGGTTTAAGGTGAGTTCTTTCTTTTCTTTATTTGTTTTGGTTCGTTTGATTATTGTAAGGGTCTGTTCGTTTTCTGTCCTTGACTTCTATCAACTGTGCTTCAACCGCTTTGCCTGAACCTCTGTTTGTTTGTCTAAAATCTCCCCCCCCCTCCTATTCTGATAAGACATATGTACTTGTTGTACAATAATTGAGCTTCAAATGTTGACTGAGCAATTGGTTCTTCGAGTAACACTTTGCTCAGTCAGTATAATTCGAATTATGGGTCGATACTGTTAAATGTCGGATTTTTGGTTACGATTGTGTATGTTAATGCTAATATAGTCGAGTCGACATGTGTCGTCAATTAATTTCAACTGTCCGAACAATAACAAATCGATTTACTTCTGCTAAGCATTTGTTGAGTCAATTAAGAACCAGTTTTTGTTTACTTATAGTTGTTTGAATTGATCAGTAATGTAAAAAGGATTGTTTGGTTTAAATTCTGAATTGGAAGGCATGTGCACTCGTGCACAGCATGTGCATTGGTGCACCTCATGTGCCTTGTGCACAGCCTGTTTTTCTGCATAAGAAGGCTTTTAAGTTTTAAAAATGGTTTGACAGCATATGCTGTCAGATATATTCTACTGCCCATGCTTGCTTTTAGTTAATAAAATAGGAAAGGAAAGCCTGCCAAGAGAATATGATGGGGACTTTCTAATACTTAAGTAGCTAAGTGGAACTGAAAAGGGGCAGCACATGGGAGGGGTATGGTAATATTCTAAGCAGGCTGTTAAAAGGGCTGAGGTTTAGGCTTATAAAAGGGGGGGAGAGCTGAAATACAGGGGAGAGAGACATACACACAGACAGACATAGAGGACATCTGATAGACTGGGAGAGAGAAGAGAAGAGAGAGCAAAAATACATACATATACACATATAGACACACACACAGAGGGAGATTGATATTAAAGGGAAGGGAATGCACTGATAAGGGGCATTGACAAGAAAACAGGAAAGGAGAGTGATCTGAAAACACACGGACAGAAATAGATAAAGAGAGGCCTAACACAGAAAAGAAGGGAACTGCATTTTTCATCTCTGTCTTGATTCTCAACTAGTCTGGATTTTGCCTGTTCTATATTGATCTATCCTGAGTCTTGTTTGAGATTATTCGTTGTGTGTAGTATCAGTTCAGTTCTGGATCCATTCTGGTTAAATTCCGATTCCATATTGCTGGGAATTTGCTACATTCTGCCATCTTTCATTGGCTCTAAATAGCATTTTTTGCACTGGGAATTTGTCCTGCTGTTGTTCATCTGTTACTGCTGTTCCGCTTGCACTGTTGCTCAACTGACTCCCCTACTTTCTTCATTGTAAGCATTTCCTCAGGTACACATTTCGAATCTGTCTGATGTTGCAATGAAAGTTGAATCGAAAGATCTGAAGAATGTTATAATCATCTGTTGCATTGCTTACGAATTCTTTATATAAATGTTGTAAGTCTCTAGTCAGTTAGCCTAATAGAGATACATTATTAAGGTGGTACTTAATTAAAGTCTATGCCAATCTGAAACTGCGACATTTTATTCGTTTAAGTAGTATACAAGATGTAAATACAATTCATGAAATGTGCAGCTATTTAATACGATTGTTTAACTTAAACTCGCTCTTTCAGCATGCTTTGAATATGTAAGGGCAAATGGTTGTTTTAAATCTAGCTAAAGATAATACAGTTTCAGATTCTTGAGTTTCAGTTTCATTAGGCAGTTTATAGGATGAGTTTCAAATATCATTAGTCGCATTTTCTAATAAGTAGTTTTAATTAATCTTGTCTAAATAAGTCAGAGTTAGGGAGCTCTTGCAGCAGTCGTAGCATTTCATCAATCTTGTATATAATTCTTCTATCAAGTTAAAAGCATGTTTCATGAGGTACAACGTTTCTTCACTCTGTAAATAATTAATCAGACGATTAACTAAAAATCTGGATTTGGCCAAAGCATTATAATTGGGTTAGCATGCATCTTTTCTTCTATTTTTAGAGACAAACACATTAGAAATGTAGCCACTTTAGGATATCCTTTCTAAAATAGAGACGAGCCTCGCCAAATAAAAATGCAAAATCGCGGGGCCCTCGATAAATAATCATAATAAATATTTAGAATTCAGGCTAGGCCGTTTAGTGAATCTCATGGCCTTCTCAAAAAAAAAATAATAACGCGTTTGGCTCTTTAGGCGCGGTTTAATTAAATCATATTCTTAAATTCGGGTGCCCATTGATGTGACCCAAATCCAAATCTCAACGAAGTCAAAAATGTGTTAACAACTACGGGTGCATTGATTGTGACGTAGTTCGAGATGCATTTTCACGACGTTGCAATTCAATAAAATAAATGATAATAATAAAAGCAGTTTAAACTTAATAAAAGCACATAAGTCACAACATGTATTTAAATCAGATATTTAGCCATTATAATAATTTAAGCGACCGTGCTAGAACCACGGGATTCGAGGGTGCCTAACACCTTCCCTCGGGTCAACAGAATTCCTTACTTAGAATTTCTGGTTCGCAGACTTCATTTGGAAAAGTCGAAAATTTCCTCGATTTGGGATTCAAGATAAACCGGTGACTTGGGACACCAAAAACAAAACCTTTCCCAAGTGGCGACTCTGAATTAAATAAATAATCCCATTTCGAATATTGTCACTTAAATTGGAAAAACTCCACCCGCGCATTTAACCCTTCGGGGCCGGGCGCGCAAATTGTCACTTAAATAATATAAAGGTTTTCTTAAACTCAAATAAAAACAAAAAGTCTCTTTCTTTCTGAAGCCTTTCATATGAAATAATGTAATAAGAATTAAAAACCAGCAATAAAAATCTAAAAAAAAATACTCTTTGCTTTAGTCTCGCTTTTGTAAAATGTTTTTTTTAAATAAAAAAAATATAAAATAAAAATATATATATATATATTTGAAAATTTGAATTTCGAAATATTAGGATTTTTCTTTAGAAGTGATTTTGTAAATAAATAAAACTCAGAATTTCACATCATTTTCTTAAAAGTCCCTTTTTCAAAATTTAAGGGGCAACATCATATACATTCTTTCTTCCGTAGAAAAGGTAAAACAAAACAAAACAAAACAAAAAAAAAAAAATTGAGTAAGTAAATAAACAAAGAATAGCCAAATCTTTTGAGCCATATGCTAAATAAGCACTTGCTTCTTTGTTTTTGTTAGTTTCGAACTACGTAATGATCTGATTCAAGTAGGCATCGTGATACGTAGGCAATCCTCATCGGATCCGGTCGCATTTCTTTTACTGCAAAATAAAAAAAAATAATAATAATAAAAAGGGGGAAAAACTGATAAGAGGAAAAATGCCGGAATGACGCATGCTCTCGTAGCAAACATATAGTAATCCACTTAACTGTATAGGTGCATCATGCCCAACGTGAGATTAACTATCTGTTATTTGCTGCAAATTAACCGTGCGCTTGTCGATGAGTATATCCAGGGTTTTTGGAAAGACGGTTGGTTTGGTGAAAGTCTGGCCTCGCACTCATACTTCACAAGGTCAAGGAAAAGTGTTCAACTACCTGTTGTTAGGACCAGAAGCAGTACTCACACTTACTTCACCAGGTCGAAAGGAAGTGTGGAAATGTCTTCAGAACTTCCATCGCAAACAATCCCGGTTTCCGAGGAAAGCTCGATCTCAGCCGTCCTCACACCTGAATCCGCAACTGCGGAGGAAAATAGAATCCTACGGCTCCGCATGCTGGAAATGCTGGACGACTGGAATAATGGGAAAGAGCCGCCAAGTGTCGTCCCCGGATTCCCTGAATTATTCTCCAGGTCAAGTGGGACTTCAAATGTTCCCATAAATTATCCTGCTACCCCATTCGGGTACCCAGCCACCTCAGCCTTCTCTGCTGGATCGCCTTCTGACCCTCATCCCCGAATGTCAGCCACCGATGCAAGCATGAACATCTTTACTGCATCGCCTTGCCCGATTACGGCACAGCCTGCCACGTACAAGCCAAGCTTTGACTCATCCTCTTTTACATTCCAAGCACCATCGTTCTCAATGGAACCAACTAGATTCGCTACCAGCACTAATCCTCTACCGCCTCAGTGCGAGCTTGCACCCAGGCAGGATCAGAGCCCCAGGATTGCAGAACAAAATGAGATTGCCAAGAGAATGAGAAGCCTTGAACAAAGTTTGAAAAATATGCAAGGATTGAGCGGACAGAAGAGCGTCTCTTACGCCGACCTATGCATGTTCCCTCACGTGCACCTGCCAGCGGGTTTCAAGACCCCAAAGTTCGAGAAATACGATGGGCACGGTGACCCCATTGCACATCTTAAAAAATACTGCAATCAATTGCGGGGAGCCGGCGGAAAAGAAGAGCTGCTAATGGCATATTTTGGAGAAAGTTTGGTGGGAATCGCTTCGGAATGGTATATGGACCAGGACATATCTCGCTGGCATATATGGGATGATCTTGCCAGAGACTTCGTAGGGCAGTTTCAATATAATATCGACATCGCGCCAGACAGAAATGCTTTGTCAAACTTAAAGAAGAAACCCTCGGAAAGTTTCAGAGAATACGCCATCAAATGGCGTGAGCAAGCGTCAAGGGTAAAACCTTCCATGGACGAGATAGAGATGGTCACTACTTTTCTCCAGGCTCAAGAGTCCGACTATTTCCAAAACATGATGTCAGCCATGGGAAAGCCTTTCGCAGAAGCGATTAAGATTGGAGAAATGGTGGAGAACGGTCTGAAAACAGGAAGAATTTTAAGTCAGGCAGCCATAAGGGCAACCTCCCAAGCCGTCCAAAGCGGGTCTGGAGGAATGGCAAGAGGGAAGAAAAAAGAGGAAACATCCATGGCAGTGTCAGAGGTGGGAGAATATCATAATCTCGGGCTTTGTTTTTCGGAAAGAACCTCGCCACATTATTTCCCCCACCAAAATGCGACCTACGCTCCTCAGCCCTACATGGTCATGAACACCCAGCCTTATATCCAGCGGACACAACCAGTCAATCGGGGGCAGGCCCCACATCTTAGGAATCAGCCTCCTCACCGAAACCACTACAATCCTCGACCTCCTCAGAATAATTTCCGTCCTCGGGAACCACCCAGGAGACCCAACTACACACCAATCGGTGAACCCTATTCCACCCTATTCCCTAAGCTTGTCCAAATGAATTTGTTGCAGCCCATACCACCAAACAGGCAGAACCCGGGATCACCATCGTATCAGCGGGGTGTCAGATGTGCATACCATTCAGGGGTAGAAGGGCACGACACCAACGACTGTTGGACATTGAAACAAGCTGTAGAGAATCTGTTAGACCAAGGGAAGATTGTGTTGAGAGACGAGGATATCCCAAATGTGACCAATAATCCGCTGCCCGCCCACAACAACGGGCCGATAGTTGGGATGATTTGTGAAGACGAGGAAGTTGATCTGGCACTTAAAGCCATAATTGCTATTGCTGATACAGAAAAAGGACCTAGGGTAACTCCAGAGCCAGAAAAAGGAATAAGTGATGTATTCAAGCAGGCCTCCATGGTATGGGGGACGATCAAACAACCTCGGCCGAACGAGCCAGTGTTTGTCGGACGCATACCACAGGAACCAAAATGCAACAAAGAAGGAGATAATAAGGTGTCCCCGCTCGACGAGAGCAAGGGAATATGTGAGGCGACAAGGGAAAAGCTATGCGAAATACACATGGTCCAGCCAGGAGAGGGCACTAGCACCGTTGAAGTATCGTACATGGGACCAAGTACCAAACTTAAAACTAGAAGGCTACGCCATTCTGGATCAAACGGAAGTCCTAATGAACCTGTCTTGCCACTTTCTCTGCATCACGAGTTACCCCAGGGTGTGACTCAGATGTTTTTCTTTAGTTTCATGTTTTTAATTTCCTGAATGTCAACCTTTTTCCTTATCTTCCCCAAAATGCCAAGAAATGAAATCATGTTTCATTACTCACTTTCTTCTTCTATGTTTTCTTTTGTGTTCTCTTCAATTCTGATAAATGCAGCTTTAAATAACATGACATGTTTGCGGACTTCATGCCCGGATCACGAGAACTCCGTCAGACTTCAAATAATGAGTCAAAATTTGAGATATAAAGAATTTGAAAAGTAGGAACAACTAAAGAAAATTGGTTCATGGTTTGGAAAATGTCCGTCACTAAAGCAGAGTTTGAGAGCAGTAAATAGGTTTAGACCCATACAGAATGATAACCTTAACTGCGGTTTGTCACGAGCAATTGTACCAAGAAAGAAGGGTCCATACGTCATTGAAAAACATTACCAAATGGAGCATTTGTATCTGGGCGACGTCGAAAGAAATGACGTCAGCTTTGCTTGGAAAGCAGATGCAGTGATATGTCTAAATCACTCTGGCAATATCTTTGCATAGTTTGAGATGACGAAGGCTTTCATTCTCGCTACCCAAACACTATTAACCCTTTGCAAACCCATTTGAGCTGGTTACTCTTCTTTGATTACCCTCTTTGGAACCTGAAAATATTATTGAAAAAACAAATGAAAAAAAAAGAAGAAGAAAGAATTGGAAGCATGAGGAAATATATATACAAAAAGCAAATAAAAAAAAAATCAGAAAGAAAAACAAAAAAAAAAAATCCAAAAACAAAAGAGTATGAACTACGTCTGACTTGATTCCGAAAGGATACGTAGGCAACCTCTCTTTGGGGTTCAGTCACATCAGAATAAAATCCAGGAATTCCCCCGAAGTTAAAACTGGGGCAAAAGTTATAACGATTCAGCAATAATCCCACCCAAAAGGTTCCAAAGTTGTAGTTCAATCCAAATTCTTTTCACCCCAAACCTTTTTCAAGTCCTTCTGATCAATCAACGAAGCATTCCAAAATAGGAAGATGGAATTATTTGGGTCCGATACAACAAATGAGGAGAATAAAGATAAGAGAGTCTTGTCGGTGAAAACCTTTGGGCACCGTGAGGCGATGCGAGAAGAGAAATTGAAAATGAGAGAGCTTGTTTAGTAAAAACTCGCAAAGAGTACTAGCAGGCGACAGTAAGAAGAGAAATGAGAGAGGTCGACTAGCGAAAACCCGCAAAGGGCGTTGTCGGCCAAAAAGATGATTCTACCTCAGAAAGTCCTGGAAAGGTTCCCAGGCTTTGAAAATATAGATTTGTTTTGATTCATGAGGAAATGCAAGTTCTCGGAGGTCGGGCATCCAGTCCAAAAGGCATGTCATGTCAGTTTGAAACTGGCATACACTCCAGATAAGTCCTTCTTTCCCCCGAAAGGGGCTTTTCTCTTTAAACTCATATGTTCTCCTTTACATAGTTTTCTTTGATCTAATTCTTAATTCCATAATAACCGCAAAGAAAGGTAGCAGGACCGGTTTTACAGGGCTCCGTTTGGCAAGAGTCAAATAAATGTACGACTTCAGTGACGCGTCAGCCCCATCCCGACTGACCATGGTAGTTGATTTGCTTCCAAAACCGACAAATCCCCACAGGGTATCCCTTATTACAAATACCCATGGAATCTCCCCTTGTACAAATTCCCCAAGGAAGTCCACCCCAGCACGTCCCTAACAAGTTTGCTAAAAAAAAAAAAAATCCTCACAGAGTTTCCCTTGTACAAATCCCCACAGAGTCCCCCTGATAAAGTCCCCACCAAAATCCCCAAGCAGAACGGGGCGAAAAAAAAAACCAAAGGCTTATAAGGCAAATCATCACAAAATCTGGAAACGCAAGTCTGAGTAGTCCAAAGGTTTCCACATGTGAATCCAATCAATAGCAGGGTTTCTCAACAAGAATCAGGCCAAGACAAAGCAATTGGAACAGTCAAGGCCCCCAAACCAACCGCCGTTTTCAAACTAATAATTTTTCTTTGTTTAGGAAAATTGAGACAGGTGCGACACAAAGCAGCTGTGCAAGAAGCAGGTGTAGCCCAAAAGAGATAAAGCGCGCAAGCATTGAAACAACCTTGTAGCAGAAAACGACCAAAGGTAAGTTTCCCATAATATTTTCATGCATTTTGATTAAAAATAATAATAATAATAATAATAATGCTTCGATGGCAGCGTAGGACCTCATTCCTCGAATCTCCCCGGCATAACCCGATGAATCCCCCCGGCATAACCCGATAAATTTTCCCGGCATAACCCGATGAATCTTTTCGGCATGGTCCGATAAATCTTCCCGGCATAACCCGATGAATCCCCCCGGCATAACCCGATGAATCTTCCCGGCATAATCCGATGAATCCTTTCGGCATAATCCGATAAATCCCCCCGGCATAACCCGATGAATTTTCCCGGCATAACCCGATGAATCTTTTCGGCATAATCCGATAAATCTTCCCGGCATAACCCGATGAATCTCCCGGCATAACCCGATGAATCCTCCCAGCATGACTCGATGAATCTTTTCGGCATAACCCGAGAACTCTTTTCCATGTAATCAGCATTAGGGTTTTAAACCCTAAACTGAACTTTTCCTTTCAGCCAGCATTAGGGTTTTAAACCCTAAACTGAGCTTTTCCATGCAATCAGCATTAGGGTTTTGAACCCTAAACTGAATTCTTCCTTTGTTCGGCGTTAGGGTTTTAAACCCCAAACCGAACCTTTCCCCAGCTAGCCGGTGTTAGGGCTCCAACCCTGAACTGAGCATGCATATCCTTTTTCATCAATTTTATGAACTTCCTGGTGCATAATTAACGAAATTTTCCTAGTGAAACTGGGGCAGAAAATTTCGTTCGTTTGTTTTTTTTTTTCCGCAGGTCTAACCTCGAGCCACACGGATCGAAATGACCCACGAGATGAGTCTCAACTCAAAATCAAAGAAGAAAAAGAGATGTCCCAAGATTCGGAGTAAATGGAAGGCGGATTGACTCCAGCATTTAATTAAGGTCCTGAACCCTGCCAGTCGCGCCTCACTCAGTATCCCAGAGATTAAACAGGTCACCACAACTCGCAAGCATCAAGATTCAGATCGGAGTCTACAAGCAGAATCAGCTAAGACCCAAGATCAAGTCGTAAAAGAATCATAGATAGGAATCTTGTAACTAGCAGTTGACATACACATAAGTAGTTAGCTCAGTTTCCAATTTCCATTTGGTTGTAATAAGGCGGTCAGTAACGTAGCAGTGACAACAGCAGCAGCAGTAGCAGCAAGCATTGTAACCCCATGGTAGTCCCAGCTACCAAAACTTCCCGAACTACATTGACCTGATTCCTGTTTAGCCAAGGATATGTAGGAAATCTTTGAAGCAAGATTCGGTCAGATCTTTCAAAAACATGCTTCATACGGAGTGGTCCATAGGCAAAAATCGCTTGTACACGCTCACTTTATCTTTGCACGAAAACTCTTCGTGTTTCCGAACAAAGAGGGGCAGCTGTGAGCACGTGATTTTTGTTTCGCACGACAATCGCTCCAAAAAGAAATAAAAAATAATAATTGGCCCTGCTGTAAAATTTTTGGATTTCTGTGCGGCACCTTGTTGATTTATTTGTGACTTCGGCCCATTTTTATTTACTTTATTAAAATAAAATTCAAAAAAAAAAATATATGTGTCCCGCATAATTCGAACCGTAATCCGGTCGTTAAAAAAAAAGAAAAAAAGAAAGAAAAGCATAAATAGGCATCTTCGTCCGTGATTTTGTTTTGTTTTGATTTTACTTGCTTTGAAATATTTTTAGTGTGTGTGCAAATAATTGTAGTGAGTGTGTATTTAATTTTTATTTTTTGATTTTTTGCTTAGTTTTGTTTTCAAATAAATAAGGAAAAGAAATAAAAATAATAATAAAAAAATAATAAAAGAAAGAAAATACCCCTTCCGGACTTGGGCCAATTTTAACAAATTGGCCCAACAAACTCAGCCCAAAATCCAGGCCTGCCCGGTCCAGACCACCTGATACCCAGGGTATCCAAATGACGTCGTTTGGGTCGTGCCTGATCTGGGCCGTTGATCTCAGAGTGATCAACGGCCAAAATCAATCCCCCATAACCCATCAACAAACCCGACCCGTCTCACCCAGACCGAACTCAAACCCTCAAAACGACACCGTTCCATTCAAGCCTCCAGATCCAGACCGTAGATCTAGATTGATCTAACGGTCGAGGTTCACCCACCCACTAACTATATAAACTCTTTACCATACCCTGCCCCCCCTAGCCAACACCCCTGCCTTCGTCTTCACCAAACCCATCCCCTTCAAACCCTAGCCGCCCCTGCACACCTTCACCAGAAATCCGGCGGCCTGAACGCCGGTGACCTCCACCTGAACACCATAGAACCCCCATGCCATCCTGAACCTAAATCTACCAACCACACACCTCGAATCCTATCCCACCTTCTCGAATCTTCATTTGAAGATTCGAGTCGGAACCTAATCTACACCGATCTACCGTAAACTCATACCAGACACTCCCCAGACCCCCTCGTGACCAAACCATACTTGGTTTGGTCCGAATATAACCAGGGAAGCACGAATATTAGATCTGAGTTTTTGAAACCACAAGGTCCCTCGTCACTGGTTCAAACCAGTTCAAACCGAAGAGGTTAAGGTCTAATGGACTTTAATCAAAGTGTTTCTCATTTGAGAAACACTTCGTTTAAAGTCCGTTCAGCCTTAAGAAAGGTTGTCCGAGTCCGAGTTGAGGTTTTGATTTTTGCAAGGTTTAAGGTGAGTTCTTTCTTTTCTTTATTTGTTTTGGTTCGTTTGATTGTTGTAAGGGTCTGTTCGTTTTCTGTCCTTGACTTCTATCAACTGTGCTTCAACCGCTTTGCCTGAACCTCTGTTTGTTTGTCTAAAATCCCCCCTCCTATTCTGATAAGACATATGTATTTGTTGTACAATAATTGAGCTTCAAATGTTGACTGAGCAATTGGTTCCTCGAGTACCACTTTGCTCAGTCAGTATAATTCGAATTATGGGTCGATACTGTTAAATGTCGGATTTTTGGTTACGATTGTGTATGTTAATGCTAATATAGTCGAGTCGACATGTGTCGTCAATTAATTTCAACTGTCCGAACAATAACAAATCGATTTACTTCTGCTAAGCATTTGTTGAGTCAATTAAGAACCAGTTTTTGTTTACTTATAGTTGTTTGAATTGATCAGTAATGTAAAAAGGATTGTTTGGTTTAAATTCTGAATTGGAAGGCATGTGCACTCGTGCACAGCATGTGCATTGGTGCACCTCATGTGCCTTGTGCACAGCCTGTTTTTCTGCATAAGAAGGCTTTTAAGTTTTAAAAATGGTTTGACAGCATATGCTGTCAGATATATTCTACTGCCCATGCTTGCTTTTAGTTAATAAAATAGGAAAGGAAAGCCTGCCAAGAGAATATGATGGGGACTTTCTAATACTTAAGTAGCTAAGTGGAACTGAAAAGGGGCAGCACATGGGAGGGGTATGGTGATATTTTAAACAGGCTGTTAAAAGGGCTGAGGTTTAGGCTTATAAAAGGGGGGGAGAGCTGAAATACAGGGGAGGGAGACATACACACAGACAGACATAGAGGACATCTGATAGACTGGGAGAGAGAAGAGAAGAGAGAGCAAAAATACATACATATACACATATAGACACACACACAGAGGGAGATTGATATTAAAGGGAAGGGAATGCACTGATAAGGGGCATTGACAAGAAAACAGGAAAGGAGAGTGATCTGAAAACACACGGACAGAAATAGATAAAGAGAGGCCTAACACAGAAAAGAAGGGAACTGCATTTTTCATCTCTGTCTTGATTCTCAACTAGTCTGGATTTTGCCTGTTCTATATTGATCTATCCTGAGTCTTGTTTGAGATTATTAGTTGTGTGTAGTATCAGTTCAGTTCTGGATCCATTCTGGTTAAATTCCGATTCCATATTGCTGGGAATTTGCTACATTCTGCCATCTTTCATTGGCTCTAAATAGCATTTTTTGCACTGGGAATTTGTCCTGCTGTTGTTCATCTGTTACTGCTGTTCCGCTTGCACTGTTGCTCAACTGACTCCCCTACTTTCTTCATTGTAAGCATTTCCTCAGGTACACATTTCGAATCTGTCTGATGTTGCAATGAAAGTTGAATCGAAAGATCTGAAGAATGTTATAATCATCTGTTGCATTGCTTACGAATTCTTTATATAAATGTTGTAAGTCTCTAGTCAGTTAGCCTAATAGAGATACATTATTAAGGTGGTACTTAATTAAAGTCTATGCCAATCTGAAACTGCGACATTTTATTCGTTTAAGTAGTATACAAGATGTAAATACAATTCATGAAATGTGCAGCTATTTAATACGATTGTTTAACTTAAACTCGCTCTTTCAGCATGCTTTGAATATGTAAGGGCAAATGGTTGTTTTAAATCTAGCTAAAGATAATACAGTTTCAGATTCTTGAGTTTCAGTTTCATTAGGCAGTTTATAGGATGAGTTTCAAATATCATTAGTCGCATTTTCTAATAAGTAGTTTTAATTAATCTTGTCTAAATAAGTCAGAGTTAGGGAGCTCTTGCAACAGTCGTAGCATTTCATCAATCTTGTATATAATTCTTCTATCAAGTTAAAAGCATGTTTCATGAGGTACAACGTTTCTTCACTCTGTAAATAATTAATCAGACGATTAACTAAAAATCTGGATTTGGCCAAAGCATTATAATTGGGTTAGCATGCATCTTTTCTTCTATTTTTAGAGACAAACACATTAGAAATGTAGCCACTTTAGGATATCCTTTCTAAAATAGAGACGAGCCTCGCCAAATAAAAATGCAAAATCGCGGGGCCCTCGATAAATAATCATAATAAATATTTAGAATTCAGGCTAGGCCGTTTAGTGAATCTCATGGCCTTCTCAAAAAAAAAATAATAACGCGTTTGGCTCTTTAGGCGCGGTTTAATTAAATCATATTCTTAAATTCGGGTGCCCATTGATGTGACCCAAATCCAAATCTCAACGAAGTCAAAAATGTGTTAACAACTACGGGTGCATTGATTGTGACGTAGTTCGAGATGCATTTTCACGACGTTGCAATTCAATAAAATAAATGATAATAATAAAAGCAGTTTAAACTTAATAAAAGCACGTAATTCACAACATGTATTTAAATCAGATATTTAGCCATTATAACAATTTAAGCGACCGTGCTAGAACCACGGGATTCGAGGGTGCCTAACACCTTCCCTCGGGTCAACAGAATTCCTTACTTAGAATTTCTGGTTCGCAGACTTCATTTGGAAAAGTCGAAAATTTCCTCGATTTGGGATTCAAGATAAACCGGTGACTTGGGACACCAAAAACCAAACCTTTCCCAAGTGGCGACTCTGAATTAAATAAATAATCCCATTTCGAATATTGTCACTTAAATTGGAAAAACTCCACCCGCGCATTTAACCCTTCGGGGACGGGCGCGCAAAAAAGGAGGTGTGACAATTAGAGTTTCAGAAGAACCCTAGAAATGAGAAAGGCTTTAAAAATTCACCGATCTGAGTCGAAGAGGTAAGAATCAGGCTCAAACAATCATGGTATGCCGGAGCAAAGCCGGAGATGACCATGAAACTTCGAATCGATAGAGGTATGGATACGACCCTTCATGGTCAGGCCTTGAATCTTCATAAATCAGGCGCGTATGAGCCGTAGGAGGCCGGTGTAGGGTTTCCATAGCCTTGGAAGCCATGGATTCCAGTGGTTTTCAGGATGGAAGTGGTGGGAGGTGTCCAGAGTTCGAGAAGTTTCAAGAGAGTTTGAGAGAATGTGGAGGGTTCAAAGGCGGCTTGGTAGGTGGAAAATGATTTAGGTTTATGGGGGGTCGGGTAATAAAAATGGTAAGGAAGAAATGTGGCCGTTGATCATTTCGATCAATGGCCTGGATTAAAAGGAGGGTCGGGCAGGTCATTTAAACGGGTTGTGGGTCGGGTAATTTTAGGAATTGGGCTGGGTGATTTGAAATTGAAATTGGGTTGGATTAGGGGTGCAAATTAGGCTGAAATTGAAATGAAATTTGGCTAGCTTTTAAATAGCCATGTTTCCCCATTTATTTTATAAATAAATAGCAAATAAAAAATCTGGAAATAAATTGCAAGTACTAAAATAATTTATAACATATATTTATCAATTTAAAAATACTGAACTTAATTTTTATAAATATAAATGCAATCAAATCGTAAATAAGGCTAATATTGCAATTACATGCAGTTGAGCTTTAAAAATGCTAAATAAATTTGTAAAAATATGCAAAATTTATTTGGGTTTTAGTTTAGCATAAATATGAGAAGTCAATAAGTGAATCACCAAAAATGATAATTTTGGACACTTATTGAATTTTTCTTGATAAAATAAGGCGATAAAATTTATTTTAAAAGCCTTAAAATTAAGGAAGAATAATAAAAATATTTGTAAATACTTATATATGCATACATATGCTATTTTGAAAGTATTTTGCATATAGAAATATACAGAAAAAAATTGGGTATCAACACTTTTAATACAATTTATACACCATACTATTACAGTCATGTGATACCATGTAAAATAAATTCATACACTATTATTTCATTAGAATATCTATGAAAAAAATGCACATATTTTCTCAATTTTTAATTTTTCTAATCCCATATTAAGAGTAAAAATTCTCGTACGCTTAATTCATAACATAATAAAAGTATAACTTTCTTTTCTTGAATTTTTTTATTTTTACAATAAAGAAAATCTTATAAACTTTTCTCATATTAAGTGAGTGATACAGTTATTTCACGAAAAAATGAAGAGGTGAACTGGGGCAGGTGAGGAAGACATACATTTCTTAATTATCTTTTGGCTTATTATTTTATTGTTAAAGTTTGATTGATTAACTTTTATTTAACCATGATTAATCACATATTGGTCTTTCAAGTAATCATACTTGCTTTAAAATTGTAATGAACACTTCATATACGAGCATTGATCATTCAGTTTCGCTAAGATAAATTTTTCTTGTGTTGGTGTGACTTTATTTTTGACAACTAACTTTATAAGCTTTTAAAATTTTTTTGTGGGAGAGATATCAATATCTAACAATATTACAAAAATACTCCTAGAACACCTTCTATTACAAATAATAGGTGAAATTTAACTCATCACACGTTTGTATGTACCTTATCAAAACAATTAATTACAAAACACACCCATGTATCCAACACCATATAGCTTGCACATTTCTTCATTTTATGTTTGCATTTTTTTTCGCTTTATTTATATCGTTTGTAAAAATATATATAATGCTTGACACGATAGGGATACACGTACAACGCATGTGTCCAGAAATTAGTATGTATATATAACGGTATCAAGGTTGTTAAACTTACGGGGTGTAACAATTATATACTCTATACTTTTACTATCCCTTATATGGTAAAGAATCAATCTTTCTCAAATTGATTTTCTTTCCTTAATTATCCCTGTTAGCATCCGTTTGAGCAGTAATTCCTTGATTAAAGGGAAGTACTTGTATTAATGGTATTCTGATTGTGATATTTTTTCATATTTGTGTTAAACCTTTACTTGTTACCTTATTTTCCACTTATTTTTTCAAAGATATAAATACCCTACCCTCTCTTCTCTAAAGACGAACAATTTAGTTCAGAACACATACTTACACACTCAAATTCTCTCTCTTTCTCTACTACTACTTGTGCTACTGCTTTGTCTAGCCAACTAAAATCCAAGGCTAGACTAAGGAGCTCTGATTGCTTTACCTTTTTCTGCACTTTGCTTCTTCAACTGGTATGTTCTTAGTTAAATTCTGAAACTCAACTCTATGTGTTCCTTAGTTTGTCGATCCTTATTTCTTTCAGCACTAACTTAATGGCTCATACTGTTAAATTGTACTTCTTGTTTACTGCTTTACTCAGCATGCTTAAAATTCTGACCTCTTTTGTTCAAATATAATCAGCATGTTTACGTGTTCCTGTTTATGTCATTCAACTAGCATGTCTTCTAATGTACTTGTTTGGGTCCTCTATGTCCCCAACCCCTACTTCCCTGTTTGTAACTGCTAAAGCTGTATTGCTCTCTGAACTTATTCTGTATGTATTGATTGTTGCTCCTATCCCCTATACCTTTCAAAACTGATTTTCCCTAAGCAACTCTTCTCTTGCTATTGTAAATTTATTTCAAACCAAATCATTTTCAAAACTATTTTCCAACTTAACTCTCTTAAATCTATGACAAGTACTCTCACATGCACTCTTAGATCATTAGGTTCTTCCTCTCTTGTGTGAGCCTTGCTTTGGGACCCTTGAGCTCCTTCTGAACCTGAACACATAAGAGCTTACCCTTCCATACTGCACTTACTCTTGGTTATGCAATCTGGGTGCGAGCACTACCCGAGATCTCTTGAGGTTCTTAGGGAACTCTGACACAGCCAAATATGAGAAAGGCTATGGAACAATACTGGCATTTGAGGTTGTTTATTACATAACTCAGAGAGGAAGTCAGAATCAGGCTCCCTATAGTTGTAACTGCTTATTTTTTCATTTCTTATGTAACTCTATCACATGGTCTTTAATAATTTGTAAACAAGTATTGGGGTGACTATTTAAAAAGGATGGGAAATATGCATGCTATAATTTGTTAAGGGTAGAAAACCTGTCATTACGTTTATATTCCTATTTGTGCAATAAAAACCATGTTTAGGATTCATGCGTGCATTAGAAATCCTGCCCTTAGGCCTCACGTTTATTGTTTCAGCATGTTCACCTTTACAGAATCACATTTTAAAATCTGCTAATAATTAGGACTTTACTGCATTCCTACCATATATACTTAGAAATCCTGCTCTAGGAATTCTGCATTCTTGCGATATGCACTTAGAAATCCTGCTCTTAGGAATTCTGCATTTTAGATACCATGTTTTAGGATCTTATTTGCACTTACACTTAGTGTAAATTGTTGATTATAAAAGAGGTAAAAATAGTTTCACACTTGATTATCCCATTTGAAATAACTGGTAATGATCTATGTATTTCACTAAAATAACATGCTCTTAGGGTAAAAAATAAAATAAACTCCAAACTGTCTTAACAATTCTGAATAATTGCTGCATCTTTATTTACACCTAGGCAAGCCTTAGGTAATAACTTAAATAAAACTGGAACTGCCTTTGTCTAATTATCAACTGTTAAAATCAGTAGGCAAACCTGATTCAGACTTCTTTTATGAGTCATGTAATAAATCTGGTTCTGATGTTACCACTTAAACACCCTGCTTTAGGATTTTAAATTCAGACCTTAACTGTTTATAAGTCATGCTGTCTGTGTGCATTATTTGTGGAGGTATAACTAAGCCTTCAACTTGTTTCTATGTCCCCCCTCCCCCCTTAAATGCAGTCCTACTTGTTTTGTATGTCGCTATATTATTTTGCCTTTAAGCCTGCAGGTCTACCTAGAACCTCCTTATAGGATAAGAGTCCTAAATTCCTCCGGGACTGATAGGAATGGACGGGTAACAACATGCAATAACAGTCGAGACCAATCCATATTTTAATTACTCTCATGGGGTGGGAAAAGGTAGATATGGATATGATGACCGGTGCGCTAATACCACGTGTATCCTCTCTTTTAAGGAGTGTCATACCAGGTATTGCATTGATGTGATCCATATTACAAACAAACCTAGTACACCCCATTTACATCCATAAGATTACTTAGATTGTAATTCTTTTCAAAATTACCCCTTTTCACTAATTGTTTTCAAATACTTGTGTATTTAAATCCCCTATTATTTGAACCCTACTTGCTAATTGCACAAATTCACAAAACTGTCTGGCCGGGAACCATACTAGTTGATCCTGAGGGGTTCCTAACACCTTCCCCTTAGGATAATTTCAAGCCCTTACCCTATCTCTGGTTATCAAACATAGTTAGAAATAAACCCTATAGGTGCCTTAATGCACCTTAAAATCGTTAGGTGGTGACTCTTCAAAACTGCAAACCGCGTTCCCAAAAGGAATGAGTTGTCCCATACCCAAATGTCATGAACCCCGATTTTTGCGAAAGGGGAAAAAGGGAGGCACGACAATGGTACCACAAGTTGAAGATCAGTGACTCGGACATTCTTAAGACAACTTTCAGGACCCGATATGGTCATTATGAGTTCCTTGTTATGTCGTTTGGGCTGACCAATGCCCTAGCAGCATTCATGCATATGATAAGCAACATGTTTCGGCCTTATCTCGACTCATTCGTTATCATATTCATTGATAATATTCTAGTGTACTCGCGTAGCCAGGAGGAGCACGCTGAGCATTTGAGAGTGGTATTGTAGCAGTTCAGGGAGGAGTAGTTTTATGCAAAATCTCCAAGTGTGAGTTCTGGCTCAGTTCAGTGGCATTCTTTGGACACGTGGTGTCTAGTGAGGGTATTCAGGTTGATCCAAAGAAGATAGAGGCGGTCAAGAGTTGGCCCTCGCCATCCTCAGCCACAAATATTCATAGCTTTCTTAGTTTTGTGGGTTATTACCATCAGTTCATTCAAGGATTTTCATCTATTGCATCAGTTCATTCAAGGGTGCCCCTTTCAGGTGGTCCGATGAGTGTGAGGCGACTCTGATCATCGTAGCCTCCAGAACTTGTTCAAATAGAAGGATCTCAATTTGAGGCAGCGGAGATGGTTGTAGCTGCTAAAGGACTATGATATTACTATTTTGTACCATCCGGGAAAATCCAATATGGTGGCCGATGCCTTGAGTAGGATGACAGTGAGTATGCGCAGTCTTGCATTTATTCCTGTTGGGGAGAGCCCCTGGCGGCTGATGTTTAGGACTTTTAGCCAATCAGTTTGTGAGGGTGGATATTTCGGAGCCCAGTCGGATCCTAGCTTGTGTGGTTTCTCGGTCTTCCTTGTTTGACCGTATCAGGGAGCGCCAGTATGATGATCCTCATTTGCTTGTCCTCAAGGACAACGTTCTTCATGATGGTGCCAGAGATGTGACTATTAGTGATGACAGGGTATTGAGGATACAGGGTTGGATTTGCATGCCTAATGTACGTGGGCTTTGGGAATTGATTCTAGAGGAGGCCTATAACTCATGGTATTCCATCCATTCGGGTGCCACAAAGATGTATCAGGATTTGAGACAACATTATTGATGGAGGAGGATGAAGAAAGATATAGTTGGGTTTGTTACTCGGTGCCTCAACTGTCAGCAGGTGAAGTATGAGCATCAGAGACCGGGTGGCTTGCTTTAGCAGATAGAAATTCCGGAGTGGAAGTGGGAGCGGATCACCATGGATTTCGTAGTTGGACTCCCACTGACCTTGAAGAAGTTCAATGTTATTTGGGTGATTATGGATCAACTGACGAAGTCCGCACACTCCATTCCTGTGTGTTCTACGTATTCTTTAGAGTGGTTGGCTGAGATTTATATCCGAGAGATTGTTAGCCTGAATGGTGTCCCGATTTCCATGGGACCAGCTTTTCACCACTCGCGGAGTTTGCTTACAACAATAGTTATCAGTCGAGTATTCAGATGGCTCCATATGAGGCTTTATATTAGAGACTGTGTAGATCTCTAGTAGGTTGGTTTGAGCCGGGCGAGGCTAGGATTTTGGGTACATACTTGGTACATGATGCTTTGGACAAGGTGAAAGTGATTCAAGAGCGACTTCGTACAGCGCAGTCAAGACAAAGAGTTATGCTGACAGAAAGGTTCGAGATGTATCTTACATGGTTGGGGAGAAGGTTCTACTGAAGGTTTCACCCATGAAAGGTGTAATGAGATTTTGGGAAAAGGGCAAGTTGAGCCCTCGGTTCATTGGGCCTTTTGAGGTGCTTCGAAGGATTGGGGAAGTGGCTTATGAGCTTGCTTTGCCACCTAGCTTGTCGGGTGTGCATCCAGTATTTCATGTTTTTATGGTTTGGAAGTATATCGGTGATCCGTCTCATGTTTTAGATTTTAGCACGATTCAGTTAGTGATTTGAATTATGATGTGGAGCTAGTGGCAATTTTGGAGCGGCATGTCTGAAAGTAGAGATTAAAGGATATATCTTCAGTGAAAGTGCAGTGGAGAGGTTGGCCCATGGAGGAGGCTACTTGGGAGATCGAGCGGGAGATGTGGAGAAAATATCCACACCTATTTGAGGCTTCATGTGTATTTCTAGACTCGTTCGAGGACGAATGTTTGTTTAAGAAGGGGAGGATGTAACGACCCGGCCGGTCATTTCGAGATTTATAGCTTGTTCTCCTATTCTTCTACTTCATTTTGTATTCTTCAGTTGTATTTGATTGTATCGCGCTAGTTAGTTCTGGTTCAGAGTGGTTTTGGGGAGAATTGAGACACTTAGTCTCTCTTGAGAAGGCTTATGTTGGGAAAGTTGACCGGATGTTCACATATGAGTAAAAAACCTCAGATTTGAATTCTGATAGTTTTGTTAGCTCTATTAGGTAATTTTAGACTTAGAAGAGCATCCAGAATGTGATTTGGGTGTCTGTGGTAGAATTAGGCATGAATTGGCGAAAGTTGAAAATTCGGCGATTTAGGCCGGCAGTGGAAAATTTTGAAATCAGGGTCAGAATGGGATTCCCGAAGTTAGAGTAGGTTTGTAGTATCATTTGTGACTTGTGGGCAAAATTTGAGGTCATTCGGATGTGATTTGATAATTTTCGAATCGTTTGTGGAATTTGGGAACTTAGAAGTCCTTAGGCTTGAATCCGAGTGTAATTTGGTGTTTTGACATTGTTTTGAGTAATTCGAAGGTTCGACTGGGCTTGAATGATGTTATGGGATGTGTTGGTATGTTTGGTTGAGGTCCCAAGGGCCTCGGTCGAGTTTCAGGTGGTTATTAGATCACTATTTGGCTTTGGAAGTTGGAAAATACCTGATATCTGGTGTTGGAAAGTTGCAGGTCTTAGATCATTGGAAGTTCGACTGCGGTATGGACTATGCAGACCATGGTAGGACAATGCATCCACGATGGGAACTTCACGGAACATGGAAGGACTTGACTTAGGATTCGCGGTCGCGGTGAGAATCTCGCGGACCACGATAGAGGTTGGTTCAGGACTCGCGGCCACGATGGAGTTACGCAGACCACAGTAGTGATTGTGCATCCGTGGTGAGAAATATGCAGACCGTAGATTGGAAGTTTAGAGAGCACTATATAAGCGAGGTTTAGGATTTTATTTCACATTTTGGACTTTGGAAGCTCGTTTTCAGGTGAATTTTTAGGAGTTTTTCAAGGAAATCATCTGGGTAAGTAATTCTAACTCGGTTTTGGCTAATAATCTTGAATCTATCATTGATTTCATCATTTGATTTGTAATTTTTTTAAACTTTGATTTGTAATTTGAGATGGAATTTGGGGGAAATTTTGTGGAGTTTCATAAAATGAACTTTTGGGATTTGAAAGCCGATTCGAAGTTGGAATTGAGTGAAACTAATATGGTTAGTCTCGTAATCGAATGGCTTGACAGATTTTATGACTTTGGTCGGATTCAAGGCGTGGGCCCGAGGCCTATCTTTTGAGTTTACTTTTTTACTTTCGGCCTAAAGCTTAGTATTCTCTTATGGGATTGAGTCCTTTAGCTCGTGTTGATTGTATAGAATTTTTTATGGCTAGATTCGAAGCATCTGGAGGTTGATTTTAGAGGCAAAGACATCACAAAATAGTAGTTTGGCTTGGTTGAGGTAAGTAACACTCCCAAACTTGGTTCTGAGGGTTCGAAACCCCAAAATCTTTGCTATATGATTGTATTGATGTGACACACATGCCAAGTGACGAGTGTTAGCGTGCACCGTGAGAATCGTGGCCTGGTTCATTCCATGGCACCGCTTAGTGGCTTTTTCTTGCTGATATCCTTGTTTCTATAATGTGATTAAGTAAATGTGCTATAAATCATGCTAGCTATTCTGTTAGGGCTTCACGTCGATACTGTTGAGACCCGAGTGGTTATTTCTTATTGTCATGTCATTAGATTCATTGATATTCTATAATCAGTCTTATTCATGCATATCATATCATGTCTCAGTCTCAGTTGTTGTTATTTGGAACATCACATGGTTTCGGGCTAGTTTCATGGTGTTGTGAGCCCGTGTGTGTGAGACTGGAGAGCGATGACTAAGTGAGATTGAGAGCCTGATTATGAGTAACAGTTATGGGATCGGGATGGACGCTGCAGCGGTTATATTGATGATTATGATAGCGTTTGGGCTGTAGGAGACCCTTTGGAGTCTGTAACACACCCTAGTGAACACAAATGATATTTCGAGGGATGGATTTCCTAGGAAATGGATTTGTCTGAAGTATTGATATCTGGGGATGGATTTCTCCACAGGGTTGGATTACCCTTTGCCTTGGTACCGAGTGGCTTATAGTCAGTGATAAGTATGTTCCAGTATAGATTTTCCCTAGATCGGATGGCCATATATGTTACTAAGTGGTTGAGTGTGTATACATATACCTGGAGATGGATTTCTCCTAAGGGTTGGATTACCCTTGTTCCCCGGTACTGGTTGACTTGTAGTCAATATTGTATATGTTCCGGGATAGATTTCCCTGGGCCGGAAGGCCATATGCAGGACCAAGTGGTTGAGCACTTGAGAGTAGGGGCACATGGTGCATTTCACACACTCTGTGCATTGGCATGTAGAGTCAGCTGAGCTTTATATCCCACATTGTTCAGATCTATATTTATTTTACTTTTGAGTTGTACTCCTAAACTGATAGCATGCCTACTTTTCTACACAATTTATTTCTATGTCCTATTGAGGTTACGTTCGTCACTACCTATTAGTCCATATGTTGGACTTGTTATTTATTGAGTTAGTGTACTCACGTTACCCCCGGCACCTTATGTGCAGATCCAGGTTCTCTCGGTCCCAGTGGCAGTCATTGATCGAGGTTGCCAGCTTTGGAGATTGTTGAGGTATCTATATGGTGTTCGCAGACTTGACCCTCCTTCTCTATTTTAGTTGTATTTCAGTTGTATTCAATAAAAATTGTAGTAAACTATTCTATTTTTCTAGATGCTCATGGATTTCATGACACCCTGATTTTGGGCAGATTGCATCGTCTTATGAATTTTGCCTTATATTCTAAACAGTTTATTTAAGGATAAAAGTGTTTTCACAAATGTTCTAAATTTTACTATTGTGGTTTTGATGTGTTGAGGCTAGCCTAGTTCCACGATAGGTGCCATCACGACAGAGTTGGTTTTGGGTCGTGACATGATAGTATTTGTGCGTATTCATAGGTGCTACGAGCCATAAACGAGTTTAGTAGAGTCTTGCAGATCAGTACAAAAACGTCTGTGCTTATCTCCGATAGGCTACGAAACTATTAGGACAATTTCACTTCTTTAATTCATATTGTGTGAGCTTATTGATCTAGGATGTTTGAACTTTTAACAATCCATTCTCTCACTGATGGTGAGGATATGAGTTTCAGCTATCGATGGAGCTGCTCCCGGAGTAGGTGTGGCTAGAGGTAGAGGCAAAAGCTGACGAGGTATAGGTGCTGCAGCTAGAGTACCTACCAGAGCAACACTTGAGGAGCTGCCAGTAGCTCTAGCAGGGGGGCAGGTATCAGAGGCGCCTGATGTTACCCCGGACTACATGAGACTTTAGCACAGTTTCTGAGCATGTTTGGTATATTGGCTCGGGCAGGGTTGATTCTAGCTGTACCAGCCACTTTACCAACTGGGGGAGGGACTGAGACTCCCGCCGCCCACACTCTAGAGCAGCGAGTTCACATTGGTCATATTCCAGGTGTCATGGCGACACAGCTTGTGGTTCCATTTCAACCCATGGTCAGGGCGGCAACATCCTAGGAAGGGCAGCTTAGATTTGCAAGGTTCAAGGATTATGACCCTCCTACATTCAGTGGTTTGGCTTCAGAGAGTGCACGGGGTTTTATAGAATAGTTCCATCGCATTCTCTGTACTATGTATATTGTTGAGACGAGTGGGGTTTCTTTTACTAAATTCCAGCTTAAGGGATCGTCTTATCAGTAGTGGCGGGCATATGAGTTGGGTAGCCCGGCTGATGCAATTTCACTTACATTGGTTCCATTTTTAGAGATATTTTGAAAGAGTTTGTACCTCAGCCCCTTCAGGATGCATGACGCGCAGAGTTTGAGTAGCTGCTCCAAGGATTTATGTCAGTATTAGAGTATGCCGTCAGATTTAGTGATTCGGTCAGACATGCACCTGCCTTGGTTGCTATAATTAGAGAGCGGGTCCATAGATTCATTGTGGGGCTTAGGCATGATTCGGCTCAGAATGGCTCGGGAGTTGGAGTCAGATATTTCGTTTCAGCAGGTGGTAGTGATCACTCGTCGGTTAGAGGGCATGCGGGACTAGGAGCGAGAGGATAGAGGAGATCAGGACAGAGAGTACAAGAAGGCGATGAGTCCTCGTAGAGCAAAGAGATCTGCTGGTCTTTATTTTGGAGGCAGGGTGCAACATGGTAGAGGTTTCGTGGGTCAGTCAATTTATTTTGCACTTCGGGCTTCGCACAGTGATTCAAGTGTTCATGGGTCTTAGAGTACCTGTGCTGCATAGTTGCCACACCCACATCAGTAGCGAGGTTACTTTGAGTGTGGATATATTAGCCACATGGTGAGAGATTATCCCAGATTTCAAATAGATATGTCACAGTGAGGTATTTAGGCGAGTAGAGGGCACCTAAGAGTGGGAGGTCTGACCCGTTGATGTGTTTCATATAGTAGGCTTGAGGCCGTTGTGCCAGATGATGTCATTCATGTAGGATTTCGGTTTGTTATAGAGGAGCGCCATCCGTATTTCTTTTTAGTTCTACTTATTAGGGAAAGTTCCCCTATTTGTTGCTCCACATATGGTGCATTTCATGATTAGCACTTCGTTTATGTGTTGTCTTGTTGGGAGGTTCTATGAGTGATGGCCTGTGTCTATCGTATGTTTCTATTCATTATTGAGAGTTATGAGACTAGTAGTAAATTTCTATTGTCTGTTACCGTAGGCTTGATGTGATTTTTGAGTATTTTTGGTTACGAGCTGTGATTTTTATGCTCCACCGGTGTGGGAGCCAGTACGTGTTGTAATTTTGTTGACGGAATTGATCTAGTGAAAGGTTCCAATTAGTTTGATGTATATCCTACTTGTGATTCAGAGTTGAGGGCGGGACCCTCATGATTTCATGTGATATGATGTGTTTGAACCGGGCTGTGTACCGTAGTAAAAGTTATATCAGGATGAGATCCTTGTGATTTGTTTATATATTTTGATTTTTCCTTGTATTGATTCGTAGAATTTTACTGATAGAGATTTGTGCCTGTTGGGCTTGTTTGATAGTTCTCTTATGTGTTTCTCTTTACATATTCAGTTATTTTTGTTCTGTGCTTCTTAAATTTTAGCTTGCGGGGTGTGTGCCCGGTGGTGTTAGTTGTGACTTGTTGATTCAGGTGTTTGGTTATGAGGTCTTCATGTTCCTTGCATCATTGTTAGTGTTGTGAAGGGTTGAAACAGAGTTCCATCAGATATGAGGCTAATTGCCAATGCTGGATTTGATTTCAAGCAACTATTATGATCAGAAATGTTATTATAGGCATATGTGTGGTGTGTTATATTGTGTTGTCGTACCTTGTGGCTGTAGGTATGAGTTGATGTAGCTGGTTGAGACTAATACCGGATGTAGATGTAGAATCGGGTCATTTAGAAGTGAATAAAAGGTGAGAATTTTGGCAATAAGGCTTATCGATGTTGGTAGAAAGGCAAAATTATAGTTGAGATGGTGTCGTCATGTTTATGTGGATTAGGGTGACATGGGATAACCTGTGAGTGTATGTTGGAAGTGTGCATTCAGTGATTTGAGGACTTCGAGATGAACATTTGTTTAAGAGGGGGAGGATGTGACGACCCCGCCGGTTGTTTTGAGAATTTAAGTTCTGAATACCAGCATACGGTTTTGAGACGATTCATATTATGTGTATTAACATGCGTGCATGGCTGAATTCAATTACCGAATGATTTTGAATCGAATTTGGGAGAAGGATTCTAGTTTGGAAGTTTAAGCGATGAGAATTTGATCGGTATTTGACTTTTGAGTAAACGGCTCCAGAATGGATTTTGGATGATCTCAATAGCTTTGTATGGTGATTTTGGACTTAGGCGTGCGTTCAGATTTGGATTTAGAGGTCCGTAGGGTAATTTGAGGTATTTCGGCAAAAGTTGGAAAACTGTAGAGTTTAAAAAATGGAGAAGTTTGACTCAAAGTTGACTTTTGTGATATCGGGGTTAGAATGCGATTCCTAGAGTTGGAATAGCTCCGTCTTGTCATTTAGGACTTGCCTACAAAATTTGACGTCATTCTGGATTGGTTTGATTGGTTTCGGCACGAGTTTTCGATGTTGGAAGATTTGTAAGTTCATAGTTAGATTTATGGAGTGATTTGCATTTTCGGCATTGTTTGATGTGATTTGAGACTTTGAGCGAGCCCGTGTGTGTTTATATAACTTGTTTGTGTGTTTAGATGGGGTACAGGGGGCCTCGGGTGTATTTCGGGTGGGCTACGGGTCATTTTCCCTTATTTTTGAACTACTTGTTCTAGTGTATGATGTCCTTCTTCGCGATTGTGAAACTCCTTTTGCATTCGTGAAGCGTCTCTGTCGATCACCTCAATTTCCTTCTTCGTTCGCGTAATATTCCTTGTGATTGCGTTGCTCTGCACATTTCCCTCTTTGCGTTCACATCTTCTATTCCGCGTTTGCATCGTAGAAAACCTGGACCGAACTGGTGCTCGTTACTCTTCGCGTTCGCGTGTTTCCGTACGCGTTCGTGTAGGCTTCCATCTTTTCTTCTCCGTATTCGCGAGCATGTCTTTGTGTTTGTGAAGCACAACCTGGGAAGCCTTCATTTTTCTTCTTCGCGAACGCGATCCTTCCTCTACATTCATGATGCTTTAACATCTGGGTAAAATATAAGATCTTCAAATCGAGGGTTAGACCATTTTTATCATATTTTAACTTGTAGAGCTGGGTTTTGAGCGATTCGTTGTGGGTTTTTCAAGCAATTCGATTGGGTAACTGTTCTTCAGCTAGCATTTAATATATTCCATGATTTTATCGATATTTTTATCATTTAATTTGTGTTTTGGGTTGAGGAAATGTTGGTTTTTAAAGAAAATTTCTAAAATAAAAAATCATGATTTAAGGGACGAAATGGTATCAGAATTTGATAATTTTTGTATGGTTGAACTCCTATCGGAATGGGTATACGGTTTTTGTAAAATTTATCGGGTTCTGAGGTGCGGGTGTGGGGGTCGACTTTTGGACCCATTTTTGGGTTGCTTTAAAGATTTAGACTTTATGATCCGGAATAGTTTGTTATGAGGTTTATTTGTGCTTTGAAGTTATTTTGGTTGGATTTGAGTCGTTTGTAGGTCTTTTCATCCGAGAAGTGTATTTTAGAGTATCGGTCTATCTTCTTTAAGGTAAGTATATTGCCTTACCTTGTGTTGGGGATTTTCTCTACATGCTTAAATTAGAATTAATTGCTTTAGGATTCACTCTTATTGCCTATTTGACTTAACTAAAGATTTTATCTCTCCTATTGTCATGTTATCTCTTCGTAACTGCTTATCTTTATTTGAATAATCATCATCTCCTCCTATAATTATTTAGTCTTAATTGAGGCTATTATTACCTTTCCGTTGTCTTTCTTTAATTGAATTGGTGAATATTCTTCGTAATTGCCCAACCTTAAAAGAAGCCTAGATATCCTATGTTTTAGTTGACTTGCCCTTATTTGGATCTATTTGACTCATGTTAGTTTTTCCTTGTTGCCGAACTGTATATTGTGGAATCGTTGTGGCATATTATTTCCTTTTTTGTTGAGCTGCTCTCTTTACGTCTAGCATTCTTTACTATGGTTATTCCTTGTGAATGAGTTCTACCGTTTCTTTGTGATTTAAAGTTCTTGTGTTGATTTACTTGTCGTACTTTGTATTGCTGTCATTGTTGTTGTTGTACTTGTTGTAGTGATGCACGAGGTTTCTGCCATGCTGTAACTGTTATCTCTGTTGGTTGCGTTGCATATTTTAGACATGTGATTTTTGACGTTCCCCGAAATTTCGCCCATTTTAGCGTAAAATATTTAGTTAGGTCTAATATAGTATTTCAACCAATTTTGATTTTTTTACTTTATTTCGTCACAAAATGAAAATTACAAAAATATTTTATTTTATGTTCTTTCATAAATTTAAAAAAAAAAATACAAAAATAGTACCTTATTTTTTACCTTTTATATAATCTTGAAAACACAACAATAGTTTCATGTTCTAATATAGTTTAGTTTAATTAATTAGGATTAGCTTTTGCATCATGTAGTATTTTTATCTTATTTTGAAAGGAGTCAATTAAGGTGTTGGACCACAATTTTAGGAGTTTTAGAGCCCAATTTCTGGCTCAATTCAGATTAGCCCATTAAGACCAATACTTAACACCCATCGAGCTGAACCCTAAGGAGACCGATGGCTTCCTTCTTCCTCGTCTAAACACACCCTTGAAACCTGTCAGCTCCCACCCATAAACGAACACCCTAAACCGCCGCCCAAGCTGACTCCCTTCTCATTTTATCACTGTCATGCCACCAGCATAACCCTAGACACAAGCAGCCACCGAAGACCCCTCTTCTCTCATCGAACTAGCCATCTGAACCCGCCGTTACTCAAGCCATCGTCCCACCAAACAACCACCCAATCCCATCCTCGTCACTCTCTATAGATGCTTTTCAAACCACAGCTCGCACCAGCGTCGTTGCTCCTTACTTCACCACTTTCTCCGGCCCAGAAACAGCCACGCACGCACGTACAATCAAGAACAGGGGAAAAACAGAGGCAGCGAATGAGAGGAATTAGCATCACGCTATCATTTCCCTCCCGCTCCAAGAGAATCAGATCATGAATGAGCCATGGTCTAATTTGATTTCGTCGAGGTTGCCGACGAGGATTTCCGATCAAGGTTTTGGTTCAATCTCTGCTGTAAAGATCAATTTATAGTCAAGTTATTCTTGGTCTTCTCATTAATCAAATATAGAAGTTTTGCTACAGAAGGTTCCATTCTTGTCCCCTTGCTTTGCCTTGTCTTTTATTTGAATGATATTTTGTGCTCTTTGATGCCATTTGAGTTTTCTACTGTTTCCAAAGTTTGAAAATTTATGTTTGATTTTCATTTCATACATTATTTGGGGACATAAATGGATTAGTTAGTTTCCTTATAAGGGTGAATGTACGTGATCTTCAGTTAATTAGTTTTAGGATAAAACTCATCGAAAGCATAAAATAGGTCACGATTTGGAATTAATTGGATTGAGTTTGGTCTAGTAAATGGAACTAATTGTTGAAAAATGAGCATGTCATGAAGCGTTTTTCTTAGCTTTCCTTTATTTATGTTATTAGTGCTCGCTAAAAATATGTTTTAGACCGACCATACTTGGGTAGGCAAGCCTTAGGATTTTGTTTGGATTTTGAGGCGAGAGGTCGTTCCTTAGTTAAATTTATCTGGGGAATGCCCCGAAGGAATTGTATATATTTTATTCCGGGGTATGCTCCGAAGTATTTGTACTTGAGATCAATAGTAGAACTCGTAGTACTTTTATTTTTATTTTCTTTTTTCTTTTGATTAGGTGGGGATGACCTCGAGCCTCGTGTGTGTTTATTTTGCTTTTTCCGTGTTTTCTACCTCAATTCGAACATTCTAAAAGCCAAATTGATCATGTACGCAACCGTACTAGTTACGGGACTTGGGAAGTGCCTAACACCTTATCCCCAGTCAATTGAACCCCATTACCCGAATCTCTGATGCAGACTTAGTTTTGGATTCCTAAGTGTTTTAAAAGGAAAAATTATTTTTAAAAAAAAAACGGTGACCTGGCACACCGAAACCAATGTCAGGTGGCGACTATGAGTTAATCCTTTTGAACACAAATTTTTGTCACTTTTTGATTAAAAACCCTTTTGATCTTTACTAATCTTTTTATTAATTTAAGAGGGTTAGTGAATGTTTTGAAAAAAAAGGGGTGTGACAGCTCTTGCGACTCTGCTGGGGAATTGCAGGTTCGAGCTAGTACTTGATCTTGTTAGTTTTTAGGATATTCAGTTGAGGTTTTTATGTGCTTTGTTTGCTTTTTATTTTTTATTCCGTTTTATTATTTGCTAGTTGCTTATTTGTTTACAGTTTTTCCTTTATGTGTTACTGCTTTATAAATTGTCATCATTTGCATAACCATGGGTCTTCTTTCTACAACAAGTCTTCCGGAGTACGTTTGAGCGTACATGGTATTTTCGTGAGTCACCGTCCCTTTAGGGGGTGGCGTGGTAGCATGGAGTGGGTGGACAGCTAGAGCAGCCACCATCGACCACGTGTCGCCCCAAATTGCTTTGTCTAGTGAACCCCAAATTTAGGTCAGCTTTTAGGTCATTTTTATTTGCATCATGTCATTTAGACCTAGCAGGGCTCGGTCCCAGGTACCGTATCCCTTTGTAGGAAGCCTATCCAAATTTTGTCAAAAATGGGCCCGTGGTCCTAAAAGACATTCAATCATCCCTATGTGATATATGTTGCATCTTTGAGGGTAAAAAGGTCATTTGGTGGACTGATGCTTAAAGAAGGGTGAAAATGAAGCAAGTAGGGCCCAATTATAATTTTCTTTCACAACTTTTTCAAGAAAAGACCAAAAAAAAAATTTGGAAATGAAAAATCCAAAAAGATTTTGCACTTTTCCATCATTTTCCAAAAAAATAAAAAAGAAGAGAAAATAGAAAATCCAAAAAGATTTTACATTCTCCATCATCTTTCAAAAAGAATTTTTTTTTTCAAATTAGTTGCATTTTTTTAAAGGCTTTCTCCCATGTCAAATCTTCCCGAACTACGCATACCTAATTCTCGTCTTTCGAGACGAGATACGTAAGCAACCTACATAGGGTTCGATCGAATCATCATTAAAAAGTAAAAGAAAAAAAGAAAAAGAAAAAAGAGAACGAAGTTGTGGATGTGATAAATGAGAGGAAAGAAAAGAGTGACAATTAGAAAGAAAAGAGAGGAAGGAAAATGAGCAAGCCAAGAAGTGCTAGAAAAGAAATAAAAGAGAAGGTTGAAATGAATAAAATTGGGATGACGCCATATGACCTTCGTACCCTCGAAGCCATTCTAGAACCGTTAACTGTGACTAGGGACATTGCACGCAATGTGATATTTCTATCTGATAAATGCCCTAACACTGACATGTTGGCTTTGTTTTGCTCCTCTTTTTTAATTTCATTGTTATCATAACAGAGGGTGGTTAGTTTGTGGCACTTTGGGGATTCGCCCATAAAACACAAAGCCAAAGAGCAAGGTAACCATGGCTAGCAAAGAAACAGACACTGGAGTTGTAGACCCACCAAGGGAGATTGTAGAATCAGAATCGGAACTGAAAGAGGAGGTCCAAAAGTTGAAACAACAGATGGCAGAAATGTATCAAGCCTGGCTTAAGGGACTTCCTCCACCTTCACTCCCCACTAACTATACTGAAAACCCTGCAACTATCCCGCCACTATCATAAGCCCAGGTTCCCACTACTGTCGACCTTTCCCCTCAACATGCACCGGGATTTACCCCTTACCACAATTACCCTGGCACTTCCTCCCAAATTTTCCATGCTACACCAGCCAAAACAACCTCATACCTTGCTCCGACATCTTCTTCTATTTTTGTAGCTCCTCTACCAGCTAATCTTCCTCAATCCTCTAGCGAGACTGTGTTCGAAGTCTCCGATGCCCAACGGAAGAGACCCAAGGAAAGTTTTCGGGAGTTTTGGTTCAGATGGAATGAACAAGTTGCTCATGTCAGTTCTCCGATTGATAGAAAAGATGTTGCTGAGCCTCGCCAATGACATGATCCAGTGGGCATTCCTGCTAATTGCTTTCAGCCTCAATACCGACCCCATGAATATCCTCACACTCCATATAATCCTCACCAATGCTACTTTCCTCCACAGAATCCCCAAAGTCATACCTCACCTCCCTAGTACTCGATCCACAATGCACCGCCATATGCTCCACACTCACAAAACCTGTAGCGACTTGCACTGCCTCCACAAATGTCTTAGCCGCCTCTACAAGCATATCAACCCCCTACCCAAAAGAGTTTCCATCCAAGGCCGGAGTACAAAATGAGAAGGCAACAGCAAAGAGAAAATTCTTTCACTCCAATCGGAGAATCCTACACAAGCTTGTTTGAAAAGTTAAAACAATCTGGCATCATTGAGCCGTTCCTTGGCTATACTCCAGATCCATATGAAAAAGGTTTTGATCCTACTGTACGGTGCATGTACCACTCTAATGTCCAAGGGCATAGCATTGAAGATTGTTGTGCTTTGAAAAGGGAGATAGAAAGAATGATTCAATATGGGATAATCGTGGTCCAGGACAGTGACACCCAGAACATTTTACAGACTCCTTTACCTGCGCATGATGATGTACACTTTGTGGGGAAGATGCGTGGCACCAAGAAGTATGAGAATCCTCTTGG
This sequence comes from Nicotiana sylvestris, assembly GCF_000393655.2. Classification (NCBI taxonomy): domain Eukaryota; kingdom Viridiplantae; phylum Streptophyta; class Magnoliopsida; order Solanales; family Solanaceae; genus Nicotiana; species Nicotiana sylvestris. The sequence continues at coordinate 37,410,450 of NC_091061.1, forward strand.
GAACTTGTTTACTAGAGTGAATGATATTGAAATTGGTGAAGGTCCCAGTAATTTTGATGTGCAACCCAGTGGCTAAGGCGTCAAGCTTGGTAATTGGAAAGACACTCCTTTCTTGGCTAGCCAGGGAGGACTTTTGGTGGTTTATTTTGTTGTCGTTTCTGTTGTCCATGTTATTTCGGGGTTGTACTCCGGACATTGTCTTGTGGCTCAAACCTTTCTTCTTCTAATTTTGCCTAGTTCGTTTAGTTGTAGTAACTCATCTAGTGTTATGTAGGATTGTTCCAGAGTTGTAACCCACATCTATTTTGCTTGTCTTGTTCAAAAACTTTTCATCATCTATCTAATACAATCTCCTATTTTCTATTAGTTCTAGTCAGCTTTTGTTTAGGTCATTTTTACTTTTATAGTTCTTTTCATGCCGACTCTAGTGACATGACATGCACACATAATTCTCATCCTAATCTTGAAAGTTAGTCTAATCATAAAGTAGTGGCACAATTTTAAATATAATAAAAGGAGGCATTTGAGGAAACAAGTAAACATTCATGCATTCTGACATAACTTGAAGCTTGAATTGAGTAAAACTGAGGCAGTTAGTTTGGGAAATCAAAAGGTTGATAAGAGCATACAATAAAGAAATGTCTCTCAAGTAGTTTGAAGAAAATCAGTCAGTGTTGAAATGAACTCTTCCACATCAATATAAGGTTGAGTCAAGTCTGCTTCGAACTGACAATGATCATTCATTGGGACAAAGGTATTGCCCGTTGGCACTTTTTGTTTGTGATGATGCCATCAATAGATACTGTGTGTGATTTATTTGCTTGTCTTCAATTGCATTTTTGTACTTGGTATTTTTAAGTTTGGTATGACGAAGACATTTTATTCTGCTACCCAAACACTTTTATCCTTTGCTACCCATTTTGAGCCCTAATTTTTTGTTTCAAACCTCTCTTTTGGAATTAGAAATAGAGTTAGGAACTAGAAAAGGAAAAGAAATGAGAAATAGAAAAAGAAAAAAAAGAGAAAAAAGGAGAAAAGAAAAAAAAGTAAAAAGAAAAAATAAGAGAGAAAAGGAAAAGAGATAAAAAAAAAACTATGTCTTTTGAACTACGTTTGACCTGATTCTTGTCACCACAAGATACGTAGGCAGCCTTACGGTTCGGTCACACCAAATAAAATATTTCATAATCCCCGAAGTCAAGAGTGGGGCATTTTTTTCTTAGAAATCCCATAAAAAAAATTCCCCAAACTCCAAGAAACTGGGGCAGAGGTTTTAATTTTGCCAAAAGACGTGATTCCAAAAGTTGTAATTTTGAACCCTTTCATCTTAAATTATTTTTAGCCTTCATGACAGCCTTTGTTTCTAACCCTGTCCAAAAGTCTACATTACGGTCCAAAGAAAGACCTTCCGACCATTCTTTGAGGATGTCAAATCAAGTGTGTGGTGAAAGTATGATCTTCCTGCATCATGGGTAATACCTTTGTTCTCAGCCCAAAGAGAGAAAATGATAAAATGAGAGAGTCTTATCGGTGAAAACCCTAATGGGCACCGTAAGGCGACGGTGAGTTGACAAAAAGAGCAAAATGAGAGAGGCTTGATGGTGAAAACCCTTCAGAGAACCACAAGTCAACTAAGGATTGTGGATCAAATAGGACAATTGAAGCGCTGAAGCCCAATTTTAGAGCGAAGAGGTACAACAAGAGTTGAATATTAAACTTGCTTGAGAGATTAGGCCACTTAATCCAAAGGTGCATGTCATGGTCGTTAGAGTTGGTATCCACATCTGATGCTTTGTAATTTTTTTGTTAGGTATCATCTCTTTCCCTTGCCCTTATTATGTTCCTCCTGTTTAGTTTGAGTCCCTTCTTGAGTCTGTTTGATTAGAACAAGTGAGAAATGGCTTCAAAATTCACTACCAGCTTTCTAATTGCACAAAACGAATTTGGCTAGCGCATCAAAGTGGCATGAGTCAAGAAAAAGTGGTATGCGCATTGACTTGGTAACAATTAACATGCTTGGTATTCATGTGAGAATGCAAGGGTTCGGTAAATATCAATCCATGAGCAAAATGCAACAGATAGAGGATACTGGGAATGAATGGAGCATAGGTGTTTTCCGTGATAAGGGTTGAAAGAAAATGGGCAGTCGATAACAGTTGAGGTCGTCCGGGTTGAAATCAAAGTTATCTTGACAATGGCAGAAGCAGACACTCAGCAATGATGCCACAAATTAACCACCACGTTTTCAAACTAACAAAATTTTATTCGTCTAAAATAGGGGCAAGAAAATTTGTTAATCCACAGGGACCCTCCCATGCAGTCATGGCTCAAGGGCAAAAAATTCTGTTCCGAATCCTCCAAGAAGAGAGCATGGTTCAGGTAAGTTCATTCTCGGCTTTCAGGACCCTCCTGGATAATGGGATTTAGGTTTCATGTTTTCAGGAACCTCTTGGATAATGGGATTTAGTTTTAAGTTTTCAGGACCCTCCTGGATAATGGGATTTAATTTAAAATTTTTAGGATCCTGCTGTATAAAGGAATTTAGTTTTCAAGTTTTCAGGACTCTCCTGGATAATGGGATTTAATTTTAAAAGTTCTCAGGAGCCTCCTGGATAATGGTATCTAGTTATATACATATATAAGTATGTCCCAAGGTCCTATTATTTTTCTCAATTTTTTAAAGATTTTAAAATCAATTTTATTGCCTTATTTTATCAAGAAATCCAATAAGTGTTCCCAAAATTGGAATTTTGGGTGATTCATTTATTGTATTCTCATATTTATATTAAAATATAGCTAGCATAATTTTTCCATATTTTGACAAATTTATTTAGTATTTTTAAAGCTAAATTGCATATAATTGCAATATTGGCCTCTTTCAAGATTTAATTATAATTATATTTCTAAAAATTGACTCCAGTATTTTTAATTTAATAACTATGTATTATTAATCATTTTAGTACCTTTAATTTATTTCCAAAAATTATTTTACTATTTTTATAAAATAAATGAGGAAAAATGGTTATTTAAATGACAACCCATTTGCATTTCAATTGTAGCCACATTTTAACCTCTAATTAGACCCAACCTGAGGCCCACTACCCTGACCCAGATACTAATATACCCGACCCATGACCCTTTTAAAATAACCCGCCTGGATTCCCCTTCAATCCAGGCCGTTGATCAAAATTCTCAACGGCCACCGTTAACTCTTTCCTTTTTAATTCCCAATTACCCTCTAACCCTAGTCATTTGTCACCTGCAGCCGCCCTTGAATCCCCCCTTTTATCAATTCTCTCTCAAGCTCCTTTCAAACCCTAGCCGCCTCCCTTTCCACCCTAAAACCGCCTGAATCCATGGATTCCAAAGCTATTAAAGGCCTGTACCGGCCTCCTATGACTCCTACACGCTTGATTACTATGGTTTCAAGGTCAGACCCTGAAGAAGCTTGGCCTAGACTTTGTTTCATTCGAGTTCTATGGCTGTCTCCGATCTTGCTCCGGCCAGCCATGGCTATTCAAGCCTGATCTTGACTTCTCCTGCTTAGATCAATGACTTTCCAAGCCTTTCTCACCATTTGGGTTCTTCTGAAACCCTAACCTTCGAGTTTCCTCTAATTCTTTTAGATCCGTTGTAGATATGTGTTTTATCTGAGCTTTTCAACATTTTCTCAAAGTTTCTTTCAAAACTTTACCTTCAAAACCTTTACCTTTTTCCGATTTAGGGTTCTGTTAAGTCATTTCAAAGCTTTTCTGATTTTTAACGTGTTCTACTGTGTTTAATATGTTGAGTTCTACTGTGTTTCTTATGTTGACCTTCTACTATGTCTCTTATGTTGATTCTTCTACCGTATTTCTTATGTTGTTCTTCTACTCTATTACATATGTTGATTCTTCTACCGTGTTTCTTATGTTGTTCTTCTACTATGTTTCTTTATGTTAAAAATCTTGGTTCTTTCTTAAGGTTTTTGATTTTATTTGTTGATATTTTGGCCTGGTTCTCTTGTCTTTCATCTCTATACTCGATTGATGGTGAAAACCCTAAAATTTGGGGGTTCATTCGAGTTTTGAGACTATTTGCTATGTGACTTGCTTGTTCCTCATCTCTGAACTTGTTTGGTTTCAAAACCCTAATCTCTTTGGACCTATTCGAGTTTCTGAAGATGTTTCATCTACTGCTCAACTGAGTTTCGAAATCTTTGTTTCAACTTCTGTTGCTTCATGTGATTTTGTTCTCCTGCTATTATTGAAACTCAACTGTATTTCCAAAAAGGTCTTCTTACTGGACCCTTTTGCATGTTTCTGATACTCTCCGTTTTCTCTATTAACCTATGTGACTGTCATGTGATTATTCTCTTGGTCATGAGTTCATCCACACATGCCTAATGTTATGCACTCTTTTATATGCTAAATTTCCCTCTCAAAATAACCCTTAATTGTGACCTCTTTGTGTAATTCTGATTGCATTCTTGTAATTGATTCTTTCCTTGTTGTACCAATTTCGCTGTTTCTTGGACTTATTTTGAATACTTTCCTTTGAACTTTTGACCCCTACCTTTTCTACTCAATGTGATTAATCCCCTTACCTTGATTACATTGGTATTGGATTCTTACAGACCTTTCCATGATTAGAGTCTGATGAACCTAGCCTCTATTACCTACTGTATACTTGTACTATGCTGGAAATACTTCCTTATTGGTCATATTCAGTTCTATGTGATTTCTTTCCTTATTTAGCACTTGCATGTTACCGTTTGATTTTAACTCCTTAATTAAAGGAAGACTTATACTGATTGATTTTAATTGGTACACAGTTCCATAATTATTTTCTTGCCTTGTTTTCTGCCTATTTTCAAACTATAAATACATGGCTTCCTCATTAACATAGACACTCTTAGTTTTCTGAACTCACACTCGCCTTAAAAAAAAGCATTCTCTCTTGTTACTTGTATTGTGGCCTGCTTTCAAGTCCTGCTACTTGCTTTTATTGTACTTTGCCTCTTTGAAATTGGTATGTTCTGATTAAGAGTTTTAGCAATCACAACAATGTGTTTACTTAACACTTTTACCTTCTTGTCTGTGTACTGCATATGTATGGTTCAATACTTACTTTAGCATGTTGTAATTTCCTTATGCCTGTCCTGTTATGAAGCCCAAACCCCTGCACCAATGTGTTTGATACAATGGTTTGCTTGAGGCATGACAGTACTGAATATTACTATCCATGACTCAAGCTTGATCCCCCTGGGATCCTAACCCCTATGATTCTTTGCTGTTGTATGTTCTGGTATGCTTATAGGCATGCCAGAATCTCCATTGCTGTGCATGCCCAAAGCTTACCCCTCCCAAGCATGGGTACTCTACAATCAGTTTCCAATCCCCGACCCCCTTTTGTGCAAAGTTATCGATTCTGTAGCTATTTCCCAGTACCCTTTCCCTTTTCATTACTTCCCTAGTTCTTAAAGTTCTGCTTCTGTACTTGCACTCTCATTTAAGTCCCTAAGTTCTTCCCCCCTCTTGTGAGCCTTGCCTTGGGACCTTGAGTTTCCTGTGAACTTGGACACTTGAGGGCTGACCCTTCCACACTGCACTATGTCCTAATTTGGTGATGTATTTGGGTGTAAGCACTACCCGGAGTTCATATGAGACTCTTAGGGAACTTTGACACACCCCAAATGCGAGAAAGGCTTTGAAATATGACCTCTTGGAGTTGGTTTACTTCATACTTCAGATAGGAAGTCTGAATCAAGCTGTACTTGGTTGTACTTTTTAATTTTCGATGTATTTTTTTTGCTTTACTTTTCCGGGCAAATAAGTTTGTAGTAAATTCTCAACGATGGCTAGTGAAAAGGGAGAGGCAACTATGTATGCAAAAGGGGTAGATAACCTGCCTATAGGAGTTTATGAATTCCCGCACTTCCATGTAGATACAATGTCTATAGGATTTCTACATTCTCATATTAGATAACCTACCTATAGGAATTTCTGCAATCTCATGTAGATACCATGTCTATAATTACTCACAGTCTGCATTCTGCATATGCATGTAGAAAATATGCCTATAGGATTTTCTGAATCTTGCATATCCATTTCTCATTAGGCAAACATGTTTATAGGTCTTAATAACCAACTGAAATTAGATATTATGTTCATATAGTACAGTACCTAGATATCATATTTGTAGGATTTCTTCATTTCACTATGTTTATGAAGGTGTTCTAAAATCGACAAACGCATAGAAAGCATGCCTATAGGAGCTTTAATCGAATCTGAATCGCCTCACTCGTTTATAAGCCTAAAATCAGCAGTAATAATGCATTACCAGTTGCAGAACTAGCGATCTTTTGCTAAAAACTAGCTTTTCTTTATTCAGTATGTAATCAATTCACCTCATCATTTCTGGAATTAGTAGTTATCACGCCTGTAGGTCTTCGTCCAACACTTAGGCAAGCCATAGGGTGAAAGTTTATAAACTGAATCAGATTTTATTAGCTACAACCAGCAGGTACGCCTGATTCGGGCTTCTTATCTGAACTATGTAATAAATCAGGCTGTCTCGACCCTTTAAGTTTTAATCAAACCTTAAACAGTACATGCAAGTCATGCTATATTATGTGCTTTCTTTGGTTTGAAGGAGGTCTGTTGGGCCCCCTATTATTTGTTTATATGCTTTCCCAAGCTTGCTATATGTGTTTTCTTTGTCGCTTTAGTATTTTACCTTTTGAAACCACAAATAAGCCCAATACCTCCTCCCTATAAGATCAGTAGTTCCAAAGCCTCCGGGGCTGATAGGATTGGGGTAGGTAATAGCATGCAATAAGTTAACGAGTCCATTTCGCGCTTTAATACCTTAACGAGGTGGGATAAGGTAGGTATGGATATGATGACCATGCGATAATATCACGTGTAGCCCCTCACTGAGGTGTGATTACCGGATGTTGTGTGGGGTGATCCATATTATTAATAAACCTAGGACCCCTCTTCCCTTTGTTTTCTTTGTTTCTTTTAAATCTTTTTAAACCATTTCTTTTGAGAAAATCAACTTTTTTAGTTCATTTTTCTTACTTTTGTTTATTTGTAAACATTACGGGTAAATCCCCTCTTATTTGAAGTTTCATTGTCTGGCCGGGAACTAGACTAGTGGATCCTGAGGGGTTCCTAACACCTTCCCCTTGGGATAATTTCAACTCCTTGCCCAATCTCTGGTTACTCAAAAAAAAACCATTTTAGTGTCCTAATGTACTTTAATCATTAGGTGACAACTCTTCTATGCAAACTCAATTCCCAAAAGGGAACGAGTTGTCCTCCCAAATGTCATAAACCCAATTTCACGAGAAAAGGGGGGGGCGCGACAGCGTGGCGACACTGCTGGGGACTTTTAGGCTTTTACCATTTCAGACTATTATTGTGAATTTATGCTTCTTTATGCACAATTATTTGTTTGTTTCTTTAAAGAATTTAATTTCCTTTTCGATTGCAAAATTGACTTTTCTTTTTGTTTCTTCCCTTTATTACTTTCCTTTACTGCTTTCCTTTACTATCACTTTATGTTATGAAAACTGTTGTATTTACTGCTTTCCTAACATGAAAATACGTGACAATCTGCTTTAATTATTGCATATTCATGCTCAACATCATATTCCACTCGTGCCAAACAAATACCGTAGCAATGCTTATAATGAGTGGCTGCGCTCTTCCGATATTATCACCCCCTAAATCCGGAAAAGGCGTATTTGCTATAAAACCAGTCGATCAACGGTGTAGTCGACGATTCCGTGCCTTTCCCCCTTGTGTTGTCCGCTCAAGTGTACCAGTCTAAGACCCCATAGAAACCTTACTATGTTTAATTGTGCATGCATCATGGTCAAACCTAGCCAAGTCAGTTATGTTGTCCGCATAATGACTCTTTAAGATAGCCTTGTCCAAAGTCCACTAGGTTTCCCTAAAACCCAAACGGACACCACCACGTTTTGTGCATTTATTTGGAGAACTAAATGCTTCATGCTAATTGTTGATGTTAAATAGTAGAGTGTAGTGGGGGTAAGGGCCTAACACTTTTGTCTTGCAGAAATATGAGGCACAAAGTCCCCGGATTTGGCATGGTCACCAACATCCACCCAAAATTGTTTAGTTGGTGGGAGGATCTTTATTCCAGTGATCAGACTCTTGTCCGGAAATACCTAGGAAATCTACCTTCTCTCCTGGAAATCCAACCTAACAACAAGATCATAGAAGCTGCTACTATGTTTTGGGATTGTGATAGGTCTGTATTCCGCTTTGGGGACATTGAGATGACACCCCTGCTTGAGGAAATAGGAGGATTAGCTGGTATACCATGGGAAACTCCGGGTTTGTTAATGCCGAAAAACTGCAAGGGTAGAGGTTTCCTCAAAATGATGGGTCTAAAGAAGAATCCAGACTTGACATGCTTGAAAAAGTCGTATATTCCCTTTGATTATTTGTACGAGAGGTACGGTCACAACAAATCTTACCGTACTTATTCGGACGAGTTCGCCCTCACATCATTGGGGTATATTCACCGAAGGGTCTTTGTCTTCATATTTTGCTTCCTGGGGATAATAGTGTTTCCAATGAAGAAAGCCAGGATCCACACCAGGTTAGCTATGGTAACCAAAACTCTAATGGAGGGAATTGGTGGGCAACCGTTCAACATTGTGCCCATGATTATTGCGGAGATATACCGAGCCTTGGAGAAGTTTCAACGAGGAGTCGAACGCTTCAAAGGCTACAATTTGCTACTTCAGCTTTGGCTCATGGAGCATCTATCTGAGAGGAACCTACCCTTATGTCCCTCTCCGAGTTATGAGACAGGATGGTAGGAAGCAGGTTATACCAATGGTAGACAAGATGAGTCACTTCCGGGCTGACTTCCAAGTTGATGACAGTCCTTATAAGTGCCAAGCTCAGCATATGTGGCATTGCAACATCATCATGGGAGGAGACACTATCAAACCAGATAGATACCATGCTGGTTGTACTCCATACTATTCAGGCTGGTTGGAATCTAATCACGATGGTCTAGGTCAGCCAGGACTTGCTAGTGGCCACAAGATCATAGATGGGATGGTTGAGGCGCAGGTCAAATACAATCAACTGTGTAAGAGGATCTGGGAATGTTAAAGCGAGCACCGTGAGATACAAGAAGCCAACCAAAAATTGATCAAGGAGTGGAAAGACATGGCTTTCAGTGCCAACAAGCGACTGGGATACTTGGAGTGAGGCATAGTGGAGCTAGAAATGAAGTTCCTCAAAAGGATCGAGGATTGCCAAAATGCTGAGTGAAATGAGGGCGGACATCTAGCCAGAGCTGACCTATTGCTGGGACTTTGTGGGTTGGGAAAGCTGTTCGACGGAGCCAAAGATGCTGAGTCTGGGGAAGGTCCTTTCGAGACCAAATAGATAGGAGTTTTTCTTTTGCTTTAAGAAATGTAATAAGGCCAACGGCCACTAGTGATATTTTTATTTACTACTGTTTAAGGTCGATTTGGGATTCGTCTACATTTTATCATTAAAATGAGGCATGTAGCATTCTAAGTTCACCAAATCAACTTGTCGCTAAGCCTACTTCGGGCACAAAGATGTTCCCAAATAGGACACTATTTACATTCGTGCACTATGTGTTTAAATATCGCAACATTTTCTTATAATCCTCACTAACTTGTTACCTTTTTGTTTTTAGTTTTTATTTACTCCCCCTACCTAAAGGTTAGTTCGTGCACTCTGGCATCGTCATCATATTCCACAAGATCAAAGGGCCCTCCACCCACTCCTCCTCTTAGTCTTGTCAGAAAAAAGAACAGAGGGAAGATGGAAGATCTAAACAACACCAGAAAGGAGAATTCAACTGAACGGGTAGAGGTCACTCATGCCCATGATACTCAGGTTTCCAAAGAAAGTGCATCCCAACTAGAACAAAAGTTGTTGAAGTTCCAAGAGGAACTTGATCAGGTTCAAAATCTAGCAAATCTGTCATTTTCCCTCACCACTACAGATGTCAACTTCCTAAATGCTCAAAATCCCACACCTCCACAAAATATCCCAAAGCCACAAAACCATCCCGCTCCTCACCACCACTCCAACACCTGCCGTACTTACAACAATACTCCACTGCTCATCCCGGAATCGTTGAACTCCACAAATGACCACTCCCACACTCATCATAACACGCCCATCTACGTGGAAACCATGCCACACTCCACCCAACCCATTTCAAGCACACCCGAGTTTGATGATAAAGACTCACTCATCAGGATTCTGGCTGAAGAGCTTAAGATGTTGACTTAGCTAATTCATGGCGTCGGAGGAAGCAAGGGGATTGAAGGGTTGAACTACGAAGATCTTTGCATACAACCGGATATCGAACTGCCCGAGGGGTATAAACCTCCTAAGTTAGAGATGTTTGATGGTACAGGGGATCCAAGAGTCCACTTGAGAACATACTGCGACAAGTTGGTCAGAGTAGGGAAGGACGAAAGGATTCACATGAAGCTTTTCATGAGGAGTCTGAGAGTAGATGCTTTGTCTTGGTACATTAGCTAATACCCGAAGAAATGGTCGAACTTGGTGAGTATGGCGTCTGACTTTATGGACAGGTTCAGGTTCAACACAAAAAATGGGCCAGATGTGTTCTACATCCATAATTTAAAGAAGAAGCCCACAGAAACATTCCCCAAGTACACTACTCGTTGCAGATCAAAAGTCGCTATGTTAGACCGGCTTTAGAAGAAGAACAAATTAACAAGATTTTCGTCCGGGCTCAAGACCCGCAGTACTATGAAAGGCTGATGTTGATTGAAAGCCAAAAATTTTCCGACATCATAAAGCTAGGGGAGATGATTGAGGAACGCATCAAAAGTGGTATGGTTACGAACTTTGAAGCCTTGCAAGCTACCAATAAGGCTTTACAATATGGTGGTACGTCCAAGAAAAGGGACGTAGGAGCTGTAATGGTTGCACAGAGGACCAAATCCCCAATCAAACACCAAGCCTATCCAATGCCTACACTCACATATCAACCTACTCCGAACTACCAAGCACCCTCACCCTCCCACCAAACTCCACCACCCACTTATCAATCATCTCCACCTCCCACATATCAACCTACTTCACCCAGATATTTCCAACCCGCACATGTCTACTAAGCCTACAATGCTCAGCCATCTCACTACCAATCACCTCCCACACGTCAAAACTTTCCTAGACCTCGACCAAATTTCGACCGCAGACCCCCCAAACAGTATACCGCCATTGCTGAGCCAATTGACCAGCTATACAAAATGCTCAAAACTGCTGATTATGTCACCCCTATCCCTGCCATAAACCTTGAAAACCCTTCTCAATGGGTCAATCCAAATAAATCCTGTGTATACCATTCCGGCATAAAATGGCATACCATTGATGAATGCTACTCTCTGAAAGACGAGATCCGGACTTTGATTGATAACAAGATCATTGTGGCAAATGAACCTACTCCGAATTTCCGCAACAACCCTCTGTCGGACCATAAGGGTGGAGGTGTTCACATGATTGAAATAGAGGATGATTGGGATCCTAAAGGAACGATTGGTTTAATCACAGAAGGTGATAAACCAAAAAGCCAATAGTCACCCTTAATCCGATTGTAGTCCAGACTCAACCTTCTGGGGACACTGAGGTAAATATGTCTTTGACACTTGAGTTTGAAGTAACTGCAAAGACACCAACACCAATCGAGGTCAAATTTGTGACTCCAGTAAATGCACCTCCACCATTTGAAGTTGCAGTTTTACCTCCCAAAGCACATGCTCCGTTCGGAGTGGAGATGTCCACGCCGATCCCAGTGGCGATGTCGGCCTTAACACCATTCCATACCAAGGATATACCATGGAACTAGACAGCTGAGGCAAGGAGGAAGGTCAAGGTTAGGTTTGAGGAAACTATTGCCACACAGGGTGTGACGAGTACTGGCATGGTCTATACCCCAGAACACCTAGATGAGTCAAGCACACATGCCTCCAATCGGTTGCCCATCATTAAGACAGGTCCAGATGATCTTTGGAGAAAGATACAAGCCAAGTAATACTTAGTCATTGATCAATTGAACAAAACACCGGCGCAAATCTCCATACATTCTTTGCTACAAAATTCTGAGGAACACAAGAATGCCTTGCTAAAGGTGCTAAGTGAGGCATATGTACCAGGCAACATCACCAGAGGAGAAATGGAAAACATGGTAGGGCAGGTATTGCAAAGTCACAAAATCACTTTTCATGAAGATGAGCTGCCACCAGCAGAGTTGAGTCACAACAAGGCATTACACATCATCGTACAATGCGAAGATTATTTTATAACTAGAATTCTGATTGATGGAGGGTCCGGCCTCAATATTTGTCTATTGGTAACACTCAGGACATTGGGAAGGGGGCTGCACGAGATAAAGGACGGAGCCATCAGCGTGAAAGCTTTCGACAGTTCCCAAAGGTCCACCATCGGGGAGATTAGTCTGTGTTTGCAAATAGGGCCAACTTGGTTCGATGTTGATTTTCAAGTGATAGACATGCTGACATCTTACAACTTGCTATTGCGACGACCGTCGATTCATGCCACTGGGGCTGTAGCATCAACACTACATCAGGCAGTGAATTTTGAGTGGAATCACCAAGAGGTGATAATTCACGGCGATGGTAGCAATCCCATATACAGTCGCAAGACCATCCCAGCAATCAGAGGCAGAAGAAAGATAGGCAGAGAGACCTATCACCATATCGAGCGAGTCAATGCCATCGACAAGGACAAATGGTGGGACAATAAAATTGAAAGCATATTGAACTAGAGCGGATATGAACCTAGCAAGGACTTGGAAAGAACCTACAAGGAATCGCCAAGCCTATCAAACTAAAGAAACATGGAACCACTTTCGGTCTGGGATACGAATATACTTGGGAGGAATTCAACAACTGGTCGCCACTATGGCGCGGTCCATACTACCTGCTAGAGCAGCCAATACCACATTTGGAGCAGACTTTCCAGCCGACCGATGTTATCTATGGGTCGGAAGAGGAGGAAGCACTAGCAGCAGTGAGGAACTTGTTCATATAAGATGATGAAATGGATTGTTGTGTCATTTTCGAGGAGGAGGGCTAGGAAGGCCCTTCCATACAGGCCGTAAGCCGAGGAGCATGCCTCAACAATTGGACCATCAGAACCACCCGAGCCCGAAAAGCCTCGGGGTAGCAAGGCTGAATAAATCATCATGCATTATCTTTTATTTTTACTAGTTGATTTTCCTTTCACATTTTGAATTTTCGCAATAAGATCTTCCAATGTTCAAAACAGTTATGAAATTTATCAAAGCATTTCGGTTTCCTTACAAATCTTACCCTTATTATTATCCCTCATTACTTTATTTATACAGCATTACTATTACCTATATTGATGAACCAATGGCTGTGACATGCAACGAGGCAACACAACAAATGGACATAGATTCAGAGGAAGATGACATACCAGAAGATATTGTTAAGGAAGTCGAGAACTTTGAGAATAGGCTGAAGTCCAACCTGGATGAGACCGAGATTGTTAACCTAGGAGATGCAGACAAAGTCAAAGAAACGAGAATCAGTGTCCACTTATCGCCATCAGAAATGAAGGAATACATAGAATTTCTAAGGGAATATGAAGACATATTCGCTTGGTCGTATGACGACATGAATAGTCTGAGTACATCTATTGTGGCACACAAACTGCCAACTGATCCGACATGTCCACCGGTAAAGCAGAATCTCAGAAAATTCAAGCCTGGTATGAGTTTGAAGATCAAAGAAGAAGTCACTAAACAGGTCAAAGATAAGGTTCTCAAGGTAGTATAATGTCCGACATAGTTAGCCAATATTGTGTCGGTGCTGAAGAAGGATGGGAAGGTCAGAGTCTGTGTCAACTACCGGTATCTCAATCGGGCCAGTCGAAAGGATGACTTTCCCTGGCCGAACATACACATCCTGATCGACAATTGCGCCAAGCATGAGTTGCAATTATTTGTAAATTATTTTGCTGGATATCATCAGATCTGGATGGACGAAGAAGATGTTGAGAAAATGGCTTTCATCACGTCGTGGGGGATGTACTGCTACAAGATGATTCCATTTGGGTTAAAGAATACAGGGTCCACCTACATGAGGGCCATGACTACTATTTTCCATGATGTGATACCCAAGGAGATTGAGGTGTATGTAGATGATATCATCATAAAGTCCAAGAAAGCCACTGATCACATGGAAGATTTGAGGAAGTTCTTCAATAGACTGAGAAGGTACAACCTGAAACTGAATCCCGCGAAATGTGCATTTGGGGTTCCTACTGGAAAACTACTTGGGTTCATTGTGAGTCGCCGAGGGATAGAACTGGATCCATCAAAGGTCAAAGCTATTCAAGAACTTCCACTACCAAAGAATAAGAAGGACGTAATGAGCTTCTAAGGGAGATTCAACTACATCAGCCAGTTCATAGCACAATCTACTGTCATCTGTGAGCCAATATTTAAGATGTTGAAAAAGGGCGCTGCTACCAAATGGACTGATGACTGCCAAAAGGCCTTCGACAGAATCAAGGAGTACCTATTAACACCACCAGTTTTGGTCCTGCCCGAGCCAAGTAGACCTCTATTACTCTACCTTGCAGTATTGGATGGAGCGTTCAGTTGTGTTCTGGGGCAACATAATGAAACGAGGAAGAAGGAGCAGGCCATCTATTACCTCAGTAAGAAGTTCACCCGTATAAGGACCGGTATTCTCTGTTAGAGCGCACCTGTTGTGCTTTGACTTGGGTAGCTCAGAAGCTAAGGAACTATTTCTGTGCCTACACTACATATCACATATTAAGGATGGATCCTTTGAAGTACACCTTTTAGAAAGCAATCAAAGGACAGGCACTAGCAGATCACCTTGTTGAAAATCCCGTGGACGGAGAATACGACCCCCTAAAAACATATTTTCCTAATGAAGAGGTATCATTCATAGAAGAAGATATTGCAGAGTCCTATGACAGTTGGAGAATGTTTTTCAACGTAGCGGCAAATTTAAAAAGATTTGGCATAGGAGCGGTCTTAGTATCAGAAACCGGTCAGCATTATCCAGTGTGTGCCAAACTCAGGTTCCCCTGCACCAACAATATGGCTGAGTATGAAGCCTGCATCTTAGGGCTCAAGATAGCCATTGACATGAACATTCAAGTGTTGCTAGTAATTGGAGATTCAGACTTGCTTATACATCTGGTCCGAGAAGAATGGGCGACCAAGATACTCCCTTATCTACATCATGTACAGGAGTTGAGATAGAGGTTCACAAAGACGGAATTCCAGCATGTTCCCAGGGTCAAGAATAAATTCGCCGTTGCACTAGCTATCCTATCATCCATGATACAACATCTAGACAAGAACCTCATTGATCCCATTCCAGTAAAGGTCCATGATCAGCCAACCTACTGTGCTCATGTCGAAGAAGAAGCAAATGGAAAGCCTTGGTTTCATGATATCAAGGAATGCTTGGCAAAAGGAGAATACACAGAGCTCGCAAATCCTACTCAAGAATGCACACTTCAGAGGTTGTCCAACAATTTCTTTCATAGGGAGGAATCCTATACAGGAGGACTCCTGATTTGGGATTACTAAGGTGTGTCGACGCAAAGGAAGCATCCAAGCTATTAGAGGAAATTCATGCAGGGACCTGCGGTCCATATATGAATGGTTTTGTCTTAGCAAAGAAAATACTCCGAGATGGTTACTTTTGGATGACTATGGAAACAGACTACATCCAGTATGTCCGAAAGTGTCACCGCTGCCAGATACATGCAGGCATGATAAATGTGCCTCCAAACGAGCTTAATGCAACAAGCTCGTCGTGGCCGTTCGCCGCATGGGGAATGGATGTTATTGGACCAATCGAACCCGCCACATCAAATGGGCATAGGTTTATCCTAGGAGCAATTGATTATTTCACCAAATGGGTTGAAGCAGCTTCTTACAGAGCAGTGACTAAGAAAGTCGTGGTAGATTTTGTCTGCGACCGTATCGTTTGCCGGTTCAGGATCCCGGAGTCAATTGTCACTAATAATGGTTCCAACCTCAACAATGACCTGATGAAAGCCATGTATGAAACCTTCAAGATCAAACACAAGAATTCTACAGCCTACAAACCTCGGATGAACGGAGCCGTAGAAGCCGCCAACAAGAATATCAAGAAGATATTGAGGAAAATGATAGAGAATCATAAACAGTGGCATAAGAAACTATCATTTGCTTTATTAAGGTACCACACCACAATCCGTACATCAATTGGGGTAACCCCCTACATGCTAGTATATGGTACAGAAGTTGTCATTCCCGCCGAAGTAGAAATCCCTTCCTTGAGGATCATACAGGAAGCATAACTCGCCGATGCAGAATGGGTGAAGAGTCGTCACGAACAACTCACTCTTATAGATGGCAAGAGAATGAATAGAGTTTGCCATGGTCAGCTTTATCAGAATAGAATGTCCAAAGCCTTCAACAAAAGAGACAAGCCAAGACAATTCACACCAGGGCAGCTAGTATTAAAGAAGATTTTCCCGCATCAAGATGAATCCAAAGGTAAATTCTCTCCCAACTAGCAGGGTCCGTACATGGCTCACCGGGTTCTAACAAGAGGGGCCCTCATACTTGCAGAAATGGACAAGGAAGTTTGGCCAAAGCCGATCAATTCTGACGCAGTCAAGCGATACTATGTGTAACCTTTATGCTTTCTTTCATGATGTAATTTGAACTACACCTGACCTGATTCCCATTTAAGAGGGGGTACGTAGGCAGCCCTATGGGTTCGGTCACAAGTCAATGAAATTTTCATTTTCCCCCGCAATTGGAAACTAGGGCAGGATTTTGAGGAGGATTCTCAAAATTCCCCTCCTCAAAATTCCGAAGTGATTTCAGCCATTCGCGACAATCAGCTATCAGAAGCAGCAACCTAGTAAACTGGGGCAGAATTTTGAAGAAGACCCTTAAAATTCCGGAGCAAGAGAAGTTGCAATGTCTTGAACCATGTCGCAGTCGTCGGTTTATCTAAAGAAAACTATTCTTAATTATGTATTTATGTTACATTTTCTTTACTAAAATCATGCAAGTTTATTTCTGAAATCACTCTATTTAGAAAAGCTACCCCAATGATATGGGAAGCATTACCAGATCAAAATTGAGTAGGTCAAGCTAAGCCAGCAAGAATACGAACTAACCTCCCCCTTTTACAAACTCACGATTTTTCTTTAGATGCAGGCACTTGAGCTGCAAAATCATCAAATATACTATATGCTCACTCACAAAGTTCAGGAATACAACTCTCCAAACCATTGCACTTGATCGAAACTGTTATCCGCACACAACAGTGTCCCCAGCAGGCACAATATCCCCAACAATCATGATACCGCAATCCGCAATCAGCTAAGAAAACTCTACTACCGTTTGCCCATTTACTTCCTGCATAAGGCTACCATTCTTCCTTCCGAGGTTAAGCTCTACCTCCATCTGCATTCTCTGCATTGCCTAAGGCTACCATTCTGCCTTCCGAGACTAAGCTCTGTTTCCATCTCCATTTCCTGCATTGCATAAGGCTACCATTCTGCCTTCCGAGGTTAAGCTCTACCTCAATCTGCATGGCTGGAATATCGCCACCTTATTTACATCTTGCATGGCTGAAATATCACCACCTTATTTACATATTGCACGGCTTAAATATCGGCACCTTATTTAAGCCTCGCCACTTCATTTACACTTGCATGACTGAAATATCGCCGCTTCATTTTTCGCTTGCATGGCTGAAATATCGCCGCTTTATTTTACGTTAGCATGGGCTGAAAGATCGCCACCTACTACGTTCCATGGCTGAAAGATCGCCACCTTCACACTTGTATGGATGGAATATTGCCGCTTTATTTTACGCTTGCATGGCTGAAATATCGCCGCTTTATTTAACATTTGCACTGGCTAAAAGATCGCCACTTATTGCATTTCATGGGCCGAAAGATCACCACCTACTGCATTTCATGGGCTGAAAGATTGCCAAAATCGTCCAAAGGCATAATTGTTCGGAGGCACCATTTTCATAGCCCGAGAACGCCATGCCATGGCCTGAGGACCCCTTCTAATCTCTTGCATATCATTATTCAAAGGCATCACAGTTCGGAGGCATTATTCTCATAGCCTGAGAGAAACATTTCATGGCCTGCGAATCCTTTATTATACGGTTCATGGCCCAGGACGTCATCCTAACCATCCAAAGACAACATTCATGGTCTGACGGGAACTTGCATCACGTTTAAATTTCCGCACAATATACACTTGTATTTATTATTTGTAGGTAAACCGGCATGCAACGGCCGCCTCAGCAGGAGCAATCCCACTCCAGTTCCCGCAGCCCTGTTAAACTTTAACCATCCATCCCAACCCAAATATCGCGCCCGTCTTGAAAAATCGCCATCGGCATATTCTGCCGATGGATCCTAAACTACATATGGCCTGAGTCCTATAAGACTAGGGATATGTAGGCAGCTCAGAAACTAAAGCACGTTCAACCTCTTCAAACCATTTCGTTCAGTCAAAATGGGTCATTATATCTTTACCCGACAACTCTTTCATCCTTCTTGATAAAAATGGGCAGCTGTTGATACCCAATTTTCCCCTGTATATTTTCATATGCAAAATACCTTTCAAAATGGCATGTATATACATATATAAGTATGTCCCAAGGTCCTATTATTTTTCTCAATTTTTTAAAAAATTTAAAATTAATTTTATTACCCTATTTTATCAAGAAAAACCCAATAAGTGTTCCCAAAATTGGCATTTTGGGCGATTCATTTATTGTATTCTCATATTTATATTAAAATATATCTAGCATAATTTTTTCATATTTTTACAAATTTATTTAGTATTTTAAAGCTAAGTTGCATATAATTGCAATATTGGCCTCTTTCAAGATTTAATTGTAATTATATTTATAAAAATCGACTCAAGTATTTTAAATTTAATAATTATGTATTATTAATCATTTTAGTACCTTTAATTTATTTCCAAAAATTGTTTTACTATTTTTATAAAATAAATGAGGAAAAATGTCTATTTAAATGACAACCCATTTGCATTTCAATTGTAGCCAGATTTGAACCCATTTACATTAAAGGCCTGTACCAGCCTCCTATTACTCCTACACGCCTGATTACTATGGTTTCAAGGTCAGACCCTAAAGAAGCTTGGCCCATACTTTGTTTCATTCGAATTCTATGGCTGTATCTGACCTTGCTCCGGCTAGCCATGACTATTCAATCCTGATCTTGACTTCTCCTGCTTAGATCAATGACTTTCCAAGCCTTTCTCACCATCTGGGTTCTTCCGAAACCCAAACCTTCGAGGTTCCTCTGATTATTTTAGATCCATTGTAGATCTATGTTTTCTCTGAGTTTTAAACATTTTCTCAAAGTTTCTTTCAAAACATTACCTTCAAAACCTTTACCTTTTTGATTTAGGGTTCTGTTACGTCATTTCAAAGCTTTTCTGATTTTTATCGTGTTCTACTGTGTTTCTTATGTTGACGTTCTATTGTGTTTCTTATGTTGACCTTCTACTATGTCTCTTATGTTGATTCTTCTACCGTGTTTCTTATGTTGTTCTTCTACTGTGTTTCTTATGTTGATTCTTATATCGTGTTTCTTATGTTGTTCGTCTACTATGTTTCTTTATGTTAAAAATCTTGGTTCTTTCTTAAGGTTTCTGATTTTATTTGTTGATATTTTGGCTTTGCCTTTCATCTCTATACTCGATTGATGGTGAAAACCTTAAAATGTGGGGGTTCATTCGAGTTTTGAGACTATTTTCTATGTGACTTGCTTGTTCCTCATCTCTGAACTTGTTTGGTTTCAAAACCCTAATCTCTTTGCACCTATTCGAGTTTCTGAAGTTGTTTCATCTACTGCTCGACTGAGTTTCATAATCTTTGTTTCAACTTCTGTTGCTTCATGTGATTTTGATCTCCTGCTATTATTGAAACTCGACTGTATTTTCATAAAGGTCTTTCTACCGGACCCTTTTGCATGTTTCTGATACTCTCCTTTTTCTCTATTAACATATGTGACTGTCGTGTGATTATTCTCTTTGTCATGAGTTCAACCTCGCATGCCTAATGTTATGCACTCTTTTATATGCTAAATTTCCCTCTCAAAATAACCCTTAATTGTGACCTCTTTGTGTAATTCTGATTGCACTCTTATAATTGATTCTTTCCTTGTTGTACTGATTTCCCTATTTCTTGGACTGATTTTAAATACTTTCCTTTGAACTTTCGACCCCTACCTTTTCTACTCAATGTGATTAATCCCCTTACCTTGATTACATTGGTATTGGATTCTTACAGACCTTTCCTTGATTAGAGTATGATGAACCTAACCTCTATTACCTATTGTGTACTTGTACTATGCTGGAAATACTTCCTTATTGGTCATATTCAGCCCTATGTGATTTCTTTCCTTATTTAGCACTTGCATGTTACTGTTTGATTTTATGTCCTTAATTAAAGGAAGTCTTATACTAATTGATTTTAATTGGTACACGGTTCCATAATTATTTTCTTGCCTTGTTTTCCGCCTATTTTCAAACTATAAATACCTAGCTTCCTCACTAACACAGACACAGACACTCTTAGTTTTCTGATCTCACACTCGCCTTAAAAAAAGCATTCTCTCTTGTTACTTGTATTGTGGTCTGCTTTCAAGTCCTGCTACTCGCTTTTATTGTACTTTGCCTCTTTGAAACTAGTATGTTCTGATTAAGATTTTCAGCAATCACATCAATGTGTTTACTTAACACTTTTACCTTCTTGTCTGTCTACTGCTTATGTAGGATTCAATACTTACTTTAGCATGTTGTAATTTCCTTCTGCTTGTCCTGTTATGAACCCCAAACCCCTGCCCCAATGTGTTTGATACTACGACTTTCTTGAGGTATGACAGTACTGAATATTACTATCCATGGCTCAAGCTTGATCCCCCTGGGATCCTAACCCCTATGATTCTTTGCTGTTGTATGTTCTGGTAGGCTTATAGGCATGCCAACATCTCCATTGCTGTGCATGCCCAAATCTTACCCTTGCCAAGCATGGGCACTCTGCAATCAGCTCCCAATCCCCGACCCCCTTTTGTGCAAAGTTATCGATTCTGTAGCTATTTCCGAGTACCCTTTCCCTTTTATTTACTTCCCTAGTTCTTAAAGTTCTGCTTTTGCACTTTCACTCTCTCTTAAGTCCCTAAGTTCTGCCCCCCTCTTGTTAGCCTTGCCTTGGAACCTTGAGTTTCCTCTGAACTTGGACACCTGAGGGCTGACCTTTCCACACTGCACTATGTCCTAATCTAGTGATATATTTAGGTGTAAGTACTGCCCGGAGTTCATATGATACTCTTAGGGAACTTTGACTCACCCCAAATGGGAGAAAGGCTTTGAAATATGACCTCTCGGAGTTGGTTTACTTCATACTTCAGACAAGAAATCTGAATCAGGCGCTCCTTGGTTGTTTTTTTTTTAATTTTCCATGTATTTTTTTTACTTTACTTTTCTGGGTTGTAATAACTTTGTAATAAACTCTCGAGGATGGCTAGTGTAAAGGGAGGGGTAACTATGTATGAAAAAGGGGTAGATAGCCTACCTATAGGAGTTTATGAATTCCTGCACTTCCATGTAGATACCAGTCTATAGGATTTCTGCATTCTCATATTAGATAACCTGCTTATAGGAATTTCTGCACTCTCATGTAGATACCATGTCTATAATTACTCGAAGTCTGAATTCTACATATGCATGTAGAAAATATGCCTATAGGATTTTCTGAATCTTGCATATCCATTTATCATTAGGCAAACATGTTTATAGGTCTCAATAACCAACTGCAATTACGTATTATGTTCATATAGTATAGTACCTAGATATCATATTTGTAGGATTTCTGCATTTCACTATGTGTATAAAGGTTCTAAAATCAACAAACGCATAGAAAGCATGCCTATAGGAGCTTTAATCGAATCTGAATCGCCTCACTCGTTTATAAGCCTAAAATCAGCAGTAATAATGCATTTCCAATTGCAGAACCGGTGATATTTTGCTAAAAACTCGCTTTTCTTTCTTCAGTAAGTAATCAATTCACCTCATTGTTTCTGGAATCAGTAGATATCTTGCCTATAGGTCTTCGTCCAACACTTAGGCAAGCCATATGGTGAAAGTTCATAAACTGAATCAGATTTTATTAGCTACAACCAGCAGGCATGCCTGATTCGGGCTTCTTATATGAACTATATAATAAATCAGTCTGCCTTGACCCTTTAAGTTTTAATTAGACCTTAAACAGTACATGCAAGTCATGCTACATTATGTGCTTTCTTTGCTTTAAATAAGGTCTGTTTTAGCCCCCGTTTATTGGTTTATATGCTTCCCCAAGCTTGCTATATGTGTTTTGTTTGTCGCCTTAGTATTTTACCTTTTGAAACAACAAATAATCCCAGTATCTCCTCCCTCTAAGATTAGTAGTCCCAAGTGCCTCCGGGGCTGCTAGGATTGGGGCGAGAAATAGCATGCAATAAGTAAACGAGACCATTCTGCGCTTTATTACCTTAACGGGGTGGGAGAAGGTAGATATGGATATGATGACCACGCGATAACATCACGTGTAACCCCTCACTGAGGAGTGATTACCGGATGTTGTGTGGGGTGATCCATATTATTAATAAACCTAGGACCCCCCCTTCCCTTTGTTTTTTTTGTTTATTTTAAATCTTTTTAAACCATTTCTTTTGAGAGAATCAACTCTTTTAGTTCCTTTTTCTTACTTTTGTTTATTTGTAACCATTACGTGAAAATCCCCTCTTATTTGAAGTTTTATTTGCCTACATGTTATTTGCACCTAAATTCACAATAATTGTCTGGTCGGGAACCACACTAGTGAATCTTGAGAGGTGCCTAACACCTTCCCCTTGGGATAATTTCAAGCCCTGCCCAATCTCTGGTTACTCAAAACAAACCCTTTTAGTGTCCTAATGCACTTTAATCATTAGGTGGCGACTCTTCTATGCAAACCCAATTCCCAAAAGGGAACGATTTGTCCTCCCAAATGTCATAAACCCGATTTCGCGAGAAAACTGGATAACAAGGGAATACATTTCGAGTTTTGGCAATCAAACGCCCACCTGGATAACAAGGGAATACAATTCAAGTTTTGGAAATCAGGCGCCCACCTGGAGAACAAGGGAATACATTTCAAGTTTTAGCAATCAGGCGCCCACCTAGATAATAAGGGAATACAATTCAAGTTTTGGCAATCAGGCACCTAGTTAGAGAACGAGGGGATTCATTTCAGAGCTACTTCAAATTCGCAAATTCAAGAAGCATCAGGAGCTCCCCTGAAAAATTGGGCCCATTTTTCAGTCTCATGTTGAAGATCAAGAAGATATTCACGGAATATTCAAGATAAGAAGTAGATAGGATCTTGTATTTTTATATTAATTTTGCAGTAATTTTTCCTTTTATTTTCAATGTAATGGCAGGAACCGAGGACCGGAACCTCGATAGCACCTTGACCGGCTCTCCACCTCAGTATACTTCATAACCTCATTCACTTCTGAACTACACGTGGCCTGATTACTTTATAGCCAAGGATATGTAGGCAGCTCAGATACTAGGGCTCGGTCACACTCTCTTCCTTTCTCTTAGTTTTTGGTTTATTCAAAAAGGTTCAGGTCAAAAACCTGTCTAGTCATTCTTTGTCTGAAAACTCTTCGCGTTTCCAGTCTAAGAGGGGCAGCTTTAGACATATGATTTTTGACCCTCCCTGAAATTTCACCCATTTTAGCGTAAAATATTTAGTTAGGTCTAATATGATGTGAAAACCCAAAGGGGGTCATTTTTAGTTGCCTCATTTGCGTGCGTAGTCCGGGCGCGTAGCCGGAAAGTTTTTATGTTGAAATATGCGAATTATGTGAAAATTTTGATGAATTTTGATATTAACATTGTTAAAGTTGACTTCGGTCAATATTTTGGGTAAACGGATCCGGACTCGTGATGTGATGGTCTCGGAAGGTTCGTAGGAAAATATGGGACTCGGGCATATTTCCGGAATCGAAATCCGAGGTCCCGAGCCCGAGTAAAGAATTTTTGAAAGAAATTGTTTTTCTGAAAATTATATGAAAACTTGAAATGAAAATGAGTTAGAAAATATAGGTATCGGGCCCGTATTTTGGTTCCGGCGCCCGGTACAGGTCTTAAATATGCGCTAAGCGCTTTCTGTGAAGTTTGGTCGAAATCAGACGTCGTTTGGCGTGTTTCGGACCTAAATATTTAAAGTTAGAAGTTTGAGAAGTTTGAATTGGAAACGATGATTTTGATGCTTGATTCATTGATTACAATATTATTTTTGCGATTTGATCGCACAAGTAAGTCCGTAAGGTGTTTTCGAGATCATATGTATGTGTGGTTTGGAGCCCCGAGGGCTCGGGTGAGTTTTGAGTGGGGCCCGGAGGTCTTAGACTTAAAAAAATAGCAGGTTCAGGTGTTGCAGGTCCCAGTGCGGCCGCGGCCATTTTCGTGCGGTCCACGCTGGCAGCCACGCGGCCGCGGTGCTTTTCTGTGCGATCCGCGTGGTGGGGAGTTGGACCTCAAATTGAGGTCCGATTTCAACACTAAGCATATATTTGGATTCATGGGGGAATGGGTAACCGGGTTTTGGTCCGAATCTCGAGTTTCGACCATGTGGGCCCGGGGGCATTTTCGACCTTTTTTTTGGAAAAACCTTGTAAAAACTATTATAATGCATTGGGGTTAGTTCCAATAGTATTTATTAATGCATTCAAGTAATTTGTGACTATATTCGAGCGGTTGGGTGGTGAATTCGAGGGGTAAAGCTATTCTAGAAGCGTGAGTTGAGTTTGGAGCATTCGAGGTAAGTGGCTTGTCTAACCTTGTGTGGGGGACCTTTCCCCTTAGGATGTGCTATATTTGATAATTGAAATGCCCTGTACGTGAGGTGACGAGCGCGTACTTGAGCTAATTGTTGAAAATCCAGTTTTTTTTCCTTAAGTATTTCAGTTGAGTTCTTTTTTTTCCTGTTTTATTCTACTTGTGAATTTAGCATGTTGCTAGTCTAGAAAGGCATGTTTAGTTGACTTAATTGCCTGTTTGCTTAAATTGCCTGAATTGCATTACGTGAAGCATGTTAGGCTAGAAGTAAATGTTTACTTGGTACGAAATTAGCGTTTAATTTAATATTCTTGTATTGCTGCTCTGTGTTATAAATTGGGACTACGGGACGATATCCCGGGAGATTCACCCTGCACATTTACTTTGGGACTACGGGTTAGATTCCCGGGAGATTCCCCCTGAACATTTACTTTGGGACTACGGGCTAGATTCTCGGGAGATCCCCTCTCATATATATTGAGGATACCAAGAGATCCTCGGGATACCAAGAGATCCCTGGCATATATTGAGGATACCGAGAGATCCTCGGAATACCAAGAGATTCCTAGCACGTAAATTGAGGATACCGAGAGATTCTCGGGATACTAAGAGATCCCTGGCATATATTGAGGATACCAAGAGATCCTCGGGATACCAAGAGATCCCTAGTACATGTTGAGGATACTAAGAGATCCTCGGGATACTTAGAGATCCCCGGTTACTTCCCTTGTGGTTTGCTTTCACCTCTGTTTCCGTTATTTTACTCTTATTATCCTGTATAGATTCTTATCCCAAGCGCCGAGGGGCTAACCATCATATTCTCAATCGGCTTTGCCTCGCTGGATACTTTCGTTTAGTATTCCTTACAGCTATTCTCCAATCACCCGAAAGCAGCGGCGAGGCGGGCATTGATTTTGCAGAAAGGCTGGATGCCTTGCAGGGTCGCTTGCCTAGTTCACCGGTACTAGGCTATGAGAGGCTCAATTACAGGTACCTGGGAGCATACCGATGGAATGAACAAAATACAAACAGTTAACATAATATGGTTATAGATCTTAGGTTGTAACTTGATCAATTTAACTTCAGTAGGGCCCTGACCTTCCTCGTCACTACCCAACCGAGGTTAGGCTTGGCACTTACTGAGTACTGTTGTGGTGTACTCATGTCTCTTCTGCGCATGTTTTGAAGTGCAGATCTAGGTACCTCTACTCAGGCACACTATCAGTGAGGCAGGAGGACTACAGAGACTTCGAGGTAGATCTGCTACGTTCGCAGACCGATGAGTCTCCCTCTTAATTCCATCT
Source organism: Nicotiana sylvestris (assembly GCF_000393655.2). NCBI lineage: Eukaryota > Viridiplantae > Streptophyta > Magnoliopsida > Solanales > Solanaceae > Nicotiana > Nicotiana sylvestris. Next base: position 37,436,759 of record NC_091061.1, read on the forward strand.
TTAGTACTTAGTTCTCTTTCCTTCCGTTTGTTAGATATTCTTGAGTTTGGAGCCTCACTATACATATTCTGTAGCCTGTGTTTCCCATGAGTTTCTGGGTTTTGGGATTGTTTTAGTCTTGGGATATTGAGTTGTATATGCCAAGCGGTATTTAGTACAATTTCCTTTTTTATTTATTTAGATATGGTATTCTATTTTTCTGCAATTATTATGTTTCCGCAAGTGTTAGGCTTACCTGGTCACGGAGACTAGGTGCCGTCATGAAATGTTCACGGTTGGTGAACTAGGGTCGTGACAAGTTGGTATCAGAGCTCTAGGTTCATAGGAGTCATGGAACACAAGCCGGTTTATTAGAGTCTCGCTGATGTGTACGGAGACGTCTGTACTTATCTACGAGAGGCTATGTAACTGGTTAGGAAAAATTCTTCACTTTATTGATCTCCTTGTCATGCGATATTTTTGACATTAATTCTAAACTTCTGTCTTCTATTCTCTCATAGATGGTGAGGACACGTTCTACTCGCGACGATCAGGCACCCGCACCCCCTCCTGCAGCCGTCAGAGGCAGGGGTCGGGGTAGAGGCCGTGGACGCGGACGGGGTGCAGCTAGAGCACCTGCCCGAGCTGCCGCTGAGGTACCGCCAGCAGATCCAGCCGGAGTTCAGGCACCCAACACGCCTACAACCACTACTACTCCAGCCCTATAGGAGACATTGGCATAGTTTATGAGTATGTACACCACACTAGCTCAGGCAGGGTTGCTTTCCCTTGCTGCAGTCATATCCCAGGTAGGGGGAGGGGCACATACTCCTGCCGGCCGCACTCTTGAGCAGCGAGTGCAGGTTGAGCAGGTCCTAGAGATCATTCTTGTACAGACTGCAGTTCCAGTTCAGCCCGAGGATGGGGCAGTTGCTTCTTAGGATGAGCAGTAGAGACTCGATAGGTTCAAGAAGTATGATCCTCCGATTTTCAGTGGACTAGCGACAGATGATGCCTTGGGATTTCTGGAGGATTGCCACCGTCTTCGTACTATGGGTATTACCGGATCGAGCGGGGTTTCTTTCATTGCTTTCCAACTTCGAGGAGACGCCTATGAGTGGTGGCGCACCTATGAGTTAGACAGTCCAGACGAGACTGCTCCACTGACTTGGACCCAGTTCTCAGACATGTTTTTGAGAGAGTTCGTCCCTCAGAGCTTCAGGGACGCATGGCGTGTAGAGTTTGAGCATTTACGCCAGGGTGCTATGACTGTTTCAAAGTATGCTATCCGTTACACCAGATTGTCTTAGCATGCACCAGCCTTGGTTGCTACTGTCTGCGAGAGGGTTCGCTTTATTGAGGGGTTTATTCCTCCCATCAGATCTATCATGGCTCGTGAGTTGGAGATGGATATTTCTTATCAGCAAGTAGTGAGCATTGCTAGGAGGGTTGAGGGTATGCATGCTAGGGAGAGAGAGGAGAGGGAGGTCAAGAGGTCTCGTGAGTCGAGCCATTTTTCTGGTGCCCGTACCTCAGCTGCAGGTTGTCATGGTAGGGGCTATATGAGTCGCCCCATTCATTTAGCTCTTCCAGCAGCCAGCAATGCTCCAGCTCCTCCCAGATCTCAGGAGCCATATTATGCACCTCCAGTTTCTAGCGCGCCTCCTGCGCGGGGTACTTTCAAAGGTCAGCCTAGCAGACCTGGCCCTAGCCAGTCACAACCACCACGTCCTCCCAGAGCTTGTTTCAAGTGTGGTGACACACACCACGTGGTGAGGGATTACACTAGACTTGGGAGGGGTGCACCTCTACAGACTTCTCAGCCATAGCGTGCCCCACAGAGTTCTCAGGCTATGGTTACAGCTCCAGTTGCTACCCCACCTGCTCAGCCAGCTAGAGGTGGAGGTCGGGGAGGTAGAGGTCGCCCTAGAGGGGGAGGTCAGGCCAGATACTATGCCCTTCCTGCCCGTAACGAGGTTGTTGCCTCCGATTCTGTCATCACAGGTATTATACTGGTTTGTCATAGAGATGCATCGGTTCTATTCGATCCAGGCTCCACTTATTCTTATGTGTCTTCTTATTTTTCTCCGCCTTTGGGTGTAGCCCGAGATTCGTTGAGTTCTCCTGTTTATGTATCTACTCCTGTAGGAGATTCTATTGTTGTGGACCGCGTTTATCGGTCGTGTTTGGTTACTATTCATGGTTTTGAGACCAGAGCCGACCTATTGTTGCTTAACATGGTTGATTTTGATATTATTCTGGGCATGGACTGGTTGTCGCCCCATTTTGCTACTCTTGATTGTCACGTCAAAATCGTGACGCTGGCTATGCCAGGTATTCCGCTTGTTGAGTGGAGTGGTACTTTAGATCACACTCCCAGTAGAGTTATCTCTTTTCTTAAAGCTCAGCGTATGGTTAAAAAGGGGTGTGCGGCGTACTTAGCTTATGTGAGAGATGTCAGTATTGATACTCCTTCAGTTGATTCAGTTCCAGTAGTACGAGATTTTTCCGATGTGTTTCCAACTGATCTTCCAGGCATGACGCCTGATAGAGATATTGATTTTGGCATTGATATGTTGCCGGGAACTCAACCCATTTCTATTCCCCCATATCGTATGGCTCCTCTTGAGTTGAAGGAGTTGAAGGATCAGTTGCAAGAATTGCTTGATAAGGGTTTTCTTCGGCCCAGTGTATCGCATTGGGGTGCTCCTAACTTGTTTGTAAAGAAAAAGAATGGTTCTATACGTATGTGTATTGGTTATCGCCAGTTGAACAAAGTTACAGTTAAGAACCATTATCCTTTGCCTCATATCTATGATTTGTTTGACCAACTTTAGGGCGCACGAGTGTTTTCTAAGATTGATTTGCGCTCAGGTTACCATCAGTTGAAGATTCTAGAACCAGATATCCCAAAGACTGCTTTCAGGACTCGGTATGAACATTACGAGTTTCTTGTTATGTCATTTGGGCTGACCAATGCCCCAGCAGCCTTTGTGCATTTGATGCACAGTGTGTTCCGGCCATATCTTGACTCGTTCGTCATTGTCTTTATTGATGATATTCTGGTGTATTCCCGGAGTCGGGAAGATCATGAGCAGCACCTGGGAACTGTGCTTCAGACTCTGAGAGAGAAGAAGTTATATGCTAAGTTCTCTAAATGTGAGTTTTGGTTGGATTCAGTGGCATTCTTACGCCACGTGATATCGAGTAAAGTTATTTAGATGGATCCGAAGAAGGTAGAGGCCGCGTATTGTTCGGCCAGACCATCCTCAGCTACCGAGATCCGTAGTTTCCTTGGTTTGGCTGGCTACTACCGTCGTTTTGTGGAGGAGTTTTCATCGATTGCAGCCCCTATGACCAGGTTGACCCATAAGGGTGCTCTATTTTAGTGGACGGAGGAGTGTGAGGCGAGCTTTCAGAAGCTCAAGACAGCCTTGACCACAACCCCAATTTTGATACTGCCTACAGGTTCGGGGTCTTATACAGTCTATTGTAATGCCTCGAGGGTTGGCCTCGGAGCGGTGTTGATGCAAGATGATAGGGTGATTGCCTACGCATCCAGACAGTTGAAGATACATGAGAAGAACTACCATGTTCGCGACCTTGAGTTAGCCGCCATTGTTCACACCCTAAATATTTGGCGCCATTACTTATACGGTGTGCCTTGTGAGATTTATACTGACCATCAGAGGTTGTAGCACTTGCTCAAGCAAAAGGATCTAAATTTACGCCAGAGGAGGTGGTTAGAGTTACTGAAGGACTATGACATCACTTTCTTATATCACCAGGGCAAGGCCAATGTGGTGGCCGATGCTTTGAGTTGTCGGGCGGAGAGTTTGGGGAGTTTGGCATATCTACCAACATCAGAGAGGCCTATGGAAATAGATGTTCAGGCCTTAGCCAGCCAGTTTGTGAGATTGGACCTTTCAAAGCCCAGTCGAGTCCTAGCTTGTGTAGTTTCTCGGTCTTCCTTGTTTGACCGTATCAGGGAGCGGCAATATGATGACCCTCATTTGCTTGTCCTCAAGGACAAGGTTCAGCACGGTGATGCTAGAGATGTGACTATTGGTGATGATGGGGTATTGAGGATGCAGGGTCAGGTCTGTGTACCCAATGTTGATGGTATTCGGGAGTTGATATTGGAGGAGGCTTATAGTTTGCGGTATTCTATTCACCCGGGTGTCGCGAAGATGTATCATGATTTGAGGCAGCACTATTGGTGGAGGCGGATGAAGAAGGATATAGTTGGATTTGTAGCTCGGTGCCTCAACTATCAGCAGGTGAAGTGTGAGGACCAGAGACCACGTGGGTTACTTCAGCATATAGAGATTCCGGAGTGGAAGTGGGAGCGGATCACCACGGATTTTGTAGTTGGGCTCCCATAGACTTTGAGAAAGTTCGATGCTATTTGGGTGATTGTGGATCGGCTGACCAAGTCCGCTCACTTTATTCCTGTGTGTACTACTTATTCCTTAGAGCGGTTGGCGGAGATCTATATCCGGGAGATTATTTATCTGCATGGTATCCCGGTTTCCATCATTTCAGATAGAGGTACTCAGTTCACATCACGGTTCTGGAGGGCCGTTCAGCACGAGTTAGGTACTCGGGTAGAGTTGAGTACAACATTTCACCCTCAGACGGACGGACAGTCCGAGTGCACTATTCAAATTCTTGAGGATATGCTCCGCCGTGATTGAGTTTGGAGGGTCTTGGGATCAGTTCTTTCCATTGGCGGAGTTTGCTTACAACAACAACTATCATTCCAGTATTCAGATGGCACCGTATGAGGCTTTATATAAGAGACGGTATAGATCTCCGGTGGGTTGGTTTGAGTCGGGCGAGGCTATATTATTGGGCACAGACTTAGTTTACGGTGCCTTGAAAAAGGTTAAGGTGATTCAAGACATACTCCGTACAGCCCAGTCTAGACAGAAGAGTTACGCGGACCGAAAAGTTTGTGATGTTTCCTATATGGTAGGTGAGCGGGTTCTACTTCAGATTTCGCCTATGAAGGACGTCATGAGATTTGGGAAGAAAGAGAAATTGAATCCGAGGTTTATTGGCCCTTTTGAGATATTGAGTCGAGTTGGGGAGGTTGCTTATGAGCTTGCCTTACCACCCAGCTTGGTAGGAGTGCATCCAGTATTTCATGTTTCGATGCTCCGGAGGTATCACGGTGACCCGTCGCACTTGTTAGATTTCAGTTCAGTCCGACTGGACAAGGATCTATCCTATATTGAAGAGCCAGTGGCAATATTGGACAGGCAAGTTAGAAAGCTGAAGTAAAAGAACATTTCTTTGGTAAAGGTTCAGTGGCAGGGCCAGCCGGTCGAGGAGGCGATCTAGGAGTCTGAATCTGATATGCAGAGCCGTTATCCTCATCTATTTCCCGACTCAGGTACTTCTTTGTCCGTTCGAGGACGAACGGTTGTTTTAGAGGTGGAGGATGTGACGACCCAAAGGGGGTCATCACCGGATTCCTTCCTTTTCCATGCTTCCTAGGCTCTGAAAGCCTTGCTTTTAGTTGCCTCGATTGCATGTGTAGTCTGGGCGCGTAGCCGGAAAGCTTTTATGTAAAAATATGCGAATTATGTGAAAAAATTGATGAATTTTGATATTAATATTGTTAAAGTTGACTTCGGTCAACATTTTGGGTAAACGGACCCGGACCCGTGATGTGACGGTCCCGGAGGGTCCGTAGGAAAATATGGGACTCGGGCGTATTCGTGAAATCGAAATCCGAGGTCCCGAGCCCGATTAAAGAATTTTTGAAAGAAATTGTTTTTCTGAAAATGATATGAAAACTTGAAATGAAAATGAGTTAGAAAATATAGGTATCGGGCCCGTATTTTTGTTCCGACGCCCGGTATAGGTCTTAAATATGCACTAAGCGCTTTCTATGAAGTTTGGTCGAAATCAGACGTCGTTTGGCATGTTTCGGACCTAAATATCTAAAGTTAGAAGTTTGAGAAGTTTGAATTGGAAACGATGATTTTGAGGCTTGATTCATTGATTACTATATTATTTTGGCGATTTGATCGCACAAGTAAGTCTGTAAGGTGTTTTCGAGATCATATGTATGTTTAGTTTGGAGCCCCGATGACTCGGGTGAGTTTTGAGTGGGGCCCGGGAGGTCTTAGACTTAAAAAAATAGCAGGTTCAGGTGTTGCAGGCCCCAGTGCGGCCGCTGCCATTTCCGCGTGGTCCGCGCTTGCAGCCACGCAGCTGCGGTGCTTTTCTGTGCGGTCCGCATGGTGGGGTTCAGAGGGTCGGTAGCCAGGTCGACCAGCGCGGCCGCACACCAAATCAGTGTGGTCCACGCTGGGTGGGTTCACAGAGCCCACTTCTTCTCTCCCTCGGCGCGGCCGCGGTACGTTTCTGCGCGGTCTGCGCCAGCCCCCCAGCAAAGTATATAAACTCGGGATTTTCAGTCATTTTTCCACTTTTCAAAAACCCAAAACCTAAGAGGCGATTTCCTAACCAACTTTTCTTCTCCAAAACGATTGGTAAGTGATTTATAACTTAATTTCTTTATTCCTTGACATCTTTTAACATGATTTCAACTTGAATCAAGGATTTTCATAAATGGGAATTGGTGGTTTTGGTTAGAACTTAGGTTTTTCTTAAATTTGGGGAGTTGGACCTCAAATTGAGGTCCGATTTCAACACTAAGCATATATTTGGATTCATGGGGGAATGGGTAACCGGGTTTTGGTCCGAACCTCGAGTTTCGACCATGTGGGCCCGGGGGCATTTTCGACATTTGTTTTGGGAAAAACCTTGTAAAAACTATTTTTGTGCATTGGGGTTAGTTCCAATAGTATTTATTAATGCATTCAAGTAATTTGTGACTAGATTCGAGCAGTTGGGTGGTGAATTCGAGGGGTAAAGCTATTCTAGAAGCGTGAGTTGAGTTTGGAGCATTTGAGGTAAGTGGCTTGTCTAACCTTGTGTGGGGGACCTTTCCCCTTAGGATGTGCTATATTTGATAATTGAAATGCCCTGTACGTGAGGTGACGAGCGCGTACTTGAGCTAATTGTTGAAAATCCCGTTTTTTTTCCTTAAGTATTTCAATTGAGTTCTTTTTTTTCCTGTTTTATTCTACTTGTGAATTTAGCATGTTGCTAGTCTAGAAAGGCATGTTTAGTTGACTTAATTGCCTGTTTGCTTAAATTGCCTGAATTGCATTACGTGAAGCATGTTAGGCTATAAGTAAATGTTTACTTGGTATGAAATTAGTGTTTAATATAATATTCTTGTGTTGCTGCTCTGTGTTTTAAATTGGGACTACGGGACGATATCTCAGGAGATTCCCCCTGCACATTTACGTTGGGACTACGGGTTAGATTCCCGGGAGATTCCCCCTGCACATTTACTTTGGGACTACGGGCTAGATTCCCGGGAGATCCCCTCGCATATAATTGAGGATACCAAGAGATCCTCGTAATACCAAGAGATCCCTAGCATATATTGAGGATACCGAGAGATCCTCGGGATACCAAGAGATCCCTAACACATAAATTGAGGATACCGAGAGATCCTCAAGATACTAAGAGATCCCTAGTACATGTTGAGGATACTAAGAGATCCTCGGGATACTTAGAGATCCCCGGTTACTTCCCTTGTGGTTTGCTTTCACCTCTGTTTCCGTTATTGTATTCTTATTATCCTGTATAGATTCTTATTGTAGATTCTCAATTGCACTATTTATCTTATCATGTCATCTTTATATTTTATTTAACCTTAGTAGGGCCCTAACCTTCCTAGTCACTACCCAACCGAGGTTAGGCTTGGCACTTACTGAATACCGTTGTGGTGTACTCACGCCTCTTCTGCGCATGTTTTCTTGTGCAGATCCAGGTACCTCTACTCAGGCGCACTATCAATGAGGCATGAGGACTACGGAGACTTCGAGGTAGATCTGCTGCGTCCGCAGACCGACGAGTCTCCCTCTTCATTCCATCTTTAGTACTTAGTTCTCTTTCCTTCCGTTTGTTAGATATTCTGGAGTTTGGAGCCTCACTATACATATTTTGTAGCCTGTGTTTCCCGTGAGTTTCCGGGTTTTGGGATTGTTTTAGTCTTGGGATATTGAGTTGTATATGCCGAGCGACATTCAATACAATTTCCTTTTTTAAATTTATTTATTTAGATATGGTATTCTATTTTTCTGCAATTATTATGTTTTCGCAAGTGTTAGGCTTACCTGGTCACGGAGACTAGGTGCCGTCATGACATGTTCACGGTTGGTGAACTAGGGTCGTGACATATAGCTATTTCAACCAATTTTGATTTTTTTTTACTTTATTTCGTCACAAATTGAAAATTACAAAAATATTTTAGTTTATGTTCTTCCATAAATTTAAATAAAAAATATACAAAAATAGTACCTTATTTTTTACTTTTTATATAATCTTGAAAACACAAAAATAGTTTCATGTTCTAATATAGTTTAGTTTAATTAATTACGATTCGCTTTTGCATCGTGTAGTATTTTTATCTTATTTTGAAAGGAGTCAATTAAGGTGTTGGACCACAATTTTAGGAGTTTTAGAGCCCAATTTTTGGCCCAATTTAGATTAGCCCATTAAGTCCAATACTTAACACCCATCGAGCTGAACCCTAAGGAGACCGATGACTGCCTTCTTCCTCATCTGAACATACCCTTGAAACCCGTCAGCTCCCACCCATAAACAACCACCCTAAACCGCCGCCCAAGCTGAATTTCCTCTCATTTTCTCACTGTCATGCCACCAGCAGAACCCTAGACACAAGCAGCTGCCGAAGACCTCTCTTATCTCATCGAACCAACCACCTGAACCCGCCATTCCTCCAGCCATCGTCCCACCAAACAACCACCTAATCCCATCCTCGTCACTCTCTATAGCCGCTATTCAAACAACAGCTCACACCAGCGCCGCTGCTCCTTACTCCACCAAACTCTGTCGCCCAGAAATAGCCACACACATATGCACAATCAAGAATAGGGGCAAAACAGAGGCAGCGAATGAGAGGAATTAGCAGCACGCTATCGTTTCCTTCCCTATCCAAGTGAATTAGATCGTGAATGAGCCACGGGCTAATTTGATTTCGTCGAGGTTGCCGACGAGGATTTATGGTCAAGGTTTTGGTTCAATCACTGCTGTAAAGATCAATATATAGTCAAGTTATTCTTGGTCTTCTCATTAATCAAATATAGAAGTGTTGCTATAGAAGGTTCCATTCTTGTCCCCTTGCTTTGTCTTGTCTTTTATTTGAATGATATTTTGTGCTCTTTGATGCCATTTGAGTGTTCTGCTATTTCCAAAGTTTGAAAATTTATGTTTGATTTTCATTTCATACATTATTTGGGGACATTAATGAATTAGTTTGTTTCCTTAGAAGGGTGAATGCACGTGATCTTCGGTTAATTAGTTTTAGGCGAAAACTCATCAAAAGCATAAAATAGGTCATGATAGTATTTGCAATTAATTGGATTGGGTTTGGTCTAGTAAATGAAACTAATTGTTGAAAAATGAGCATGTCATGAAGCGTTTTGCTTAGCTTTCCTTTATTTATGTTATTAGTGCTCGCTAGAAGTATGTTTTAGACCGACCACACTTGGGTAGGCAAGCCTTAGGATTTTGTTTGGATTTTGAGGCGAGAGGTCGTTCCTTATTATATTTATCCGAGGAATGCCACGAAGGAATTGTATATATTTTATTCCGGGGTATGCCCCGAAGTATTTGTACTTGGAGATCGATAGTAGAACTCGTAGTACATTAATTTTTATTTTCATTTTCTTTTGATTAGGTGGGGACAACCTCGAGCCTCGTGTGTGTTTATTTTGCTTTTTCCATGTTTTCTACCTCAATTCGAATATTCTAAAATCCAACTTGATTATTTATGCAACCGTACTAGGTACGGGACTTGGGGAGTACCTAACACCTTCTCTACGGTCAAATGAACCTCCTTACCCGAATCTCTGGTGCAGACTTAGTTTTGGAGTCCTAAGTATTGTAAAAAGAAAAACTATTTTAAAAAAAAAAATGGTGACCTGGCACACCGAAACCAATGTCAGGTGGAGACTCTAAGTTAATCCTTTTGAACACAATTTTTTGATTAAAAACCCTTTTGAGCTTTACTAATCTTTTTATTAATTTAAGAGAGTTAGTGAAGGTTTTGAAAAAAATGGGTGTGACAATATTTACTTTGGGATTATGGAATGGTATTCTGGGAGATCCCCTTACATATTTACTATGGGAATATAGAACGGTATTTCGGAAAATCCTCCTATACTGCATATTTACTTTGGGACTATAAAACGATATTCCGGGAGATCCTCAAGCACTGCATATTTACTTTGGGACTGCAAAATGATATTCCATGAGATCCCGTGCACAATTACGTTTGGGACTACGAGACGGTATCCTGGGAGATACCCTGTTGTTATATCTGTGTTCTAAGCTACTAATCTTCTGTGCTTACATTCTTTTAAACATTCTACGTGTTGTCCATTCTTTTCCTTATACTTACTAGCTGGTACGAGCTAAGCACCCTTATCAGATAAGAGCTTTTCTTGATATTGCTGAGTATAGACACACACGCCCTTGTTTACTTGCCTTCCATGTAAGAATGGCTGTATTTGGCACATGAGTCTACAGTGCGGTTATGAGATGTGATGATGGCATAGGATGCCCAGGGTTAGGGTTCAGGTATTGAGACCCATATTGTATGATTATGAAATGAGGTATCACATGGTGACTTATATTCGAAGGATATTTATTTGAAGAATTTATACTCGAAAAGTATTTATCTTGAACGAACTATGTTTGAAAGATATTTATTTGAAAAAAGTATGTTTCAAAATATCTTTATTGGGAAGGATTATATTCTAAAGATTTATATTCAAAAACTTATGGGTGAAAGATTTATACTTGAAGGTTTTGACTAATTGATTGAAGTTTGTTGGCTAAGACCTGATATGAAAACTATCGTAGTTGTTGAGTTATTACTTGTCTTTACTATATTTGTGATTTCAGATTTAGGTTGTATTTCCGTTCACTCTCCTGTGTCCTTATTATGGTGTTCTAATGTTACTTGTTGTTTCCTTCCTTATTGCAGTTACTATATTGTTAGCCATATCGCGTAGTCTTTATATAGATATCATGTTCTATTGTTCATATACTTATACTTGTTTAGTTTATTAGACCAGTAGGAATCTTGACTATTCCTCGTCACTACTCCACCGAGGTTAGTCTTGATATTTACTAGGAAACGCTGTAGTGTGCTCATACTACATTTTTGTAAAAATATTTGTACAGATCTAGATATTGATCATTAGTAGCTATGTGTATTCTTGCCGAGGAGACTCAAGGTAACCCTGCTGCTACGTTCGTTGGCTTCGGAGTCACCTTGCTATTTTTTATTCACATTGTTGTATTTACTTCCAAACAGTTGTATATAGAAGTTGTAGCGAACTCTGTAGAGCTTATGAATTGTACTACCAGGTTTTGGGAATCATAAATTTTGTAGGGATTTCTACTTCGATACTGTTAAATTTTATTTATTATCGTTGTATTTCAGTACAAGTTAGGCTTACCTAGACCCTAAGACAAGGTGCCATCACGATGCCTAAACGGAGGGAAAGCTAGGTCGTGACAACTTTGAATATTATTTGTTCACTTAATAACCTAGAGTTGAACAAAGTGTACTTGTTTAATGGTGAAAATCAAACTATCATCCTAGTCTAGAAGCAGTAGTTCATGACTTTTAAACCAATTTAATCTCTCTAGTATGCCGCTGTAATTTTGTTATAACCTTAGAAGTTTATAAATCCTTTAATTGAACTCATGATTGCTTGGACATATTATTTAGGCATGCCCTAATCTAAGCTAGGTCTTTTTGTGTATCCTAAGAATGAATTAGGTTAAGGTATAAAATATGGATAAGATGTATTTGAATTATGATGACATTTGTTGAGTTAAGGTGTTGCTGCTAAAGTTTCACTATATGTAAAATCCCATATCAGAATCACCTATCATGCTTCCCCTAATATAATGATACGTTTACTCTTTGGAAACTCATACATGGATATTGTTAGTTTGATTCAATGATGATAATATCTTTCATTGTGAAATAACATGATCTTTGCTAAGTCCCCTTGTGTGTGTATATGATCCTGTGTTCCGATATGTTATCCTACATCTTTGTTTGACTTTCATGATCACATGTATGCCCACACTGTTTTGAATACTTCACTGAATTCTCTCAAGTATACAAGTGTTACCTCTAAAGGAACTTCTGCTAATACTATTTGAGTATAACTGTTTGCTTCACTTTAATAGGAGTAATTTGAAGATAAAACTTTCAAAAGAGGTAGATATGTCATTTAATGATTTGAGACCCTGTTAAACACTCTTGGGAGCTCTAATAAAATTTATGAACTTATGACTTTGTTGATGTCTTTAGAAGTACTAATTATAGTTATTGTTAATTTGTGATCTTGTCAATCTTGGTTGTGGTGTGAATATCTGTGTCAATACCAGTAGGAGTTCTGATTGTGGTTAATATTTTTAACTTCTGCCAACACTCCTTGAATGCTCTATTCAAAATTATTAGCATGTGCCTCATGATTAAAGTTATTGATCTGTACTTATCATTGAAGCTAGTTAAACTTTATTTGTATTAGCATTCTCCGAAGAGCATTAACAAGAGTAATGAATTTGCAATGTGGTTAACACCCTCAGGATATTTACTTGTAATTGTTGACCTACCTTCTTCCAATTTCCCCTGATGTTTAATTGCAATTGTTGGTCTGTATTTCTGTTAATATTTCTTAGAAGTTTCAATAAGTGTTTTTAACCTGTGAACACTTAAGTATCAAGGCTTAATCAACCTGTAATTAGTGTAATTGAGTGCTATTAAGACAAATACACCAGTACTTTTGAGTTATTACACACTAGAATTATGCTCCTTTTGCCTTTAAGATGTTTGGTATTAGATGTTTGATTTCCTAACAGCAGCATGATAAGTATGGTTGAAGCTTATCTTAATTGAAACTAGCTTAGTGTGTTAATTATCTCCTTAGTTTTAGAAATGGTTATGATGGTCTATTTAAACTGCCTTGTGCCCTTATGGTATTCTGTTTGGTTCTATTAAGAAAGGTATACACTTCCGTGGTATGATATTGCTATGGTGATTGGTTTTTACATTAAAAGTGACTCAATCGCACTTAAACCTATGGGTAAGAGTGAGTCATCAATTGTTAGGGGTATTTGGGAGTAGGGTTTAACTCTTGGTTAGGTTTCTCTCCCTGGCACAAGCATTGCCTGGGCCCTTGAGACCCTTAGGAATTTTGAAGTGTCAGAGGATTCAAAAAGGGCTTTGACCTTGAGTGGAAATCTACCCTTATCCTTTAATCCATTTATATTTGTTACTCCTTTTGGGTTTAGTATTTAATGAAAATGAAAGGTTTTCAATGTAAATCATTTTACCATATGTAACCTCCACATTTGTATAACCTTTCATAATATCTAAGTACTGTTAGGTGATATATGTTCAAGCCATCTACACACGTATTTCATGTAAGATTGTATGTACAAGATATTATTTCGAATGACTTTCTCTCTTTCTTTTGAACATGTACAACCATTGGACCTGCTAAGTTCTCAAGTAACTCAGGCTTAAACTCCATGTCATGCATCTGAAATCTGGAGCCTGTTTGTTGTCCATTCCTACTGATTATTGGGCCTACATCTTTCAGGCCCAAACAAGAGTCACTCTTCACTCTTTACATGGTTTATTAATACTTTGTTATCTATATTCTTTACATTATATAACATTTCTCTCGTTATATTTGATTTAGTGTTTTGTTTTACCTTGTGAATTACATAAATAACTTAGGCAAGCCTTAAAGAACATAGAATTAAAAGAAATACTAGATAGTAACTAGTTTTTCAATTAATTAATCATATACTGTTCACATTACTAATCTGCTATGTTTTTCTAAACTTTTTGTGAAGATTTTGAAGCTAAAAATTACTTAGCAAAGACGACAGTCCCTATTTAAAACCATTAATGAATCGCAAAGCTAGCTTTCTAAAAAGCAATCGACTCTTTTAAACTTTATTGTTGTCATCCAGCAAAGACCTTCAAATATTTCCTTAAGTCTAACATATAAGTAATTTCAAAAGCCAAGGTATATCTTAGACTCACTTGCTTATAACATCTTAGAATTATATGAACATCCATTCTTCAAAAACAAAGTGTCTCTTATATGCTTCATACAAATTATTCAATTTTAGAACTTTTTCAATTACACCAACAGTAGTATCGAGACTCACACCTCTTTTAAATCTCGGATTCTCTTTAACATCATACTCTCACTTAGATAAACACTAATCCATGCCTCTCTAATACTAATTAGGCAGAATACAAATGACTAACCCGTTAAATGAATACTAATTAAGCAGAATACACCTCTCCGAACCTTCTTTCAAAATTCTTTAGTTTCATAGAATGACTTTGTCATGTCAACTAACATAACTTCTCGAAGTTTTCAGCCCAATTCAAAACTAGGGAACACTCTACTCTAGAAAGCATAGGTCATATTACATAAATCTTAGGAGAGTTGGTCTTCGTCATCGACACGCAATTAGAAAAGCCACCCTAATGTCAACGGGTCATACGCCCAATGACATAACTTATGTGGAAAGATAAACAAACCATGACGAGACACTTAAGATCCGAAGCAAACACTTATCAAACCCTTTTCTTTACCCACTTCAGAAATGGAAATCAATCAAAACATCCCCCAGATCAATATGGTGATGGGAGCAACACATAAGTTGAAGTTGTGGTGGAAGAATATCAGTCGAGAACATGGAGACAAAATCCCGAAACATCTAGTAGCATTAACCGATTTGCTAAACATCCGAGCGGATAAGGTGCTTACTCGCTTAAAAGAAGCTACCAGTTTCACGGATCTGCCATTTACAGGGAGAAAACTGGTACTACTAGTTACCATGCCCGATTACAGGAATCTTGATGCTCTGGAATTGGCAAATAGTCGAGATTTAAGACACATAGAGGTGGATGGGTAAACGTATATTAACTATTACATAGGTTTGGACATCGTGAAAGCTATGAATGGTACTTGGGAGAATTTCAGTATGATCAGAGAATGTGAGAGAGTCTCAGGACCATAACTACCTCTTTGGCGTTGTTGGTATTGTTGGTTTTCCCACAAAGAAGAGGGCGTAACAATATCAACTTGTTACCTATGATTTTGGCGACATTTCGAGGCAAACTCCAAGCCACTCTGGTACCCATGGTGTTAGCTAAGATTCTAAGGGCTTTGTCTACATGTGCACGAGGGTATGATTTCTTTAAGGCTTATAACCTACTGCTTCAAATTTGGGTTGCAGAGCATTTCTTTCTGCGAGAGGCCATAGTTTTATGTGGGTGTCAGCAACATGATCTAGAGCCACAATGAGAGGATGAGATATTGGATCTCCCCACACAGACAAAAAGAGTGGAAAGAAATGTTGGCTAACCTAAGAAAGGAATGGGTCAATTGGAAGCTATCATGGCTAGGCAGGAGGGCAATTATAAGGACTTCTCTGAAATACTTCATTGACGTAATAGGACCTGAGGGCATCCACCCATACTATTATTATATATTTCACCAATTTGATGAATTACTCCTAATGGTTGACATCAAACTAGTGCTGGTTGACATCAAACTAGTGCTAGTTCATCTCAAACTAGTGTTAGTTGATGGGAGTTACTTCCAAAACAAAAAAAGTAAAGTCAAATTTCTCTAGGGTATTAACTCAATTCCAATAAAATGCAATCGCATATAGTTCACCCCTACGGGTTCTCAGACAGTTTGGGTTGATCTAGGATGTGCCTCTATGGATGAGGACATTTGAGGACTAGTACAACAGACATATACCAATACCTAGGAAAAGAAGGCTCCAAGAAGAGTGGAATGATTTGGTCGCAATGCATACGGATCAAAACTCGTGGTGCACTTCAAAATATTATGTCTGGATCAATGAAGAAGACGAGCTAGCCTGACCAAGCAGGAAAAGAATAGCCTGGCTAGAGGACACAATGGCGGCTTTACAAATCTATCATGAGATCCTGCCATATTATTTTGTGACTACCTCCATGCACCGTAATGTGGTCCCGGGGTCCATTGATCACATGCTGCCACCCACTGAAGATGATGACTGAGTAGTGGACTGTATCCAAATAGAATCTGAGACAGGACCGGAGGATGAACTAGAGGAAGAATCTAAGTTCAATGACGTTGGAGAGGATTTGAAAAAGATCTAAAGGCAAAAACAGAAGAATTAGAGGACATAGGGAATGATTCCGTGGTTGGTTACTAGAAATTGGTTGATTTCCCCTTCTTTCCCACTTTACATCTTTATCCCCTATTTTCTTATTTCCCTAAGGGAAAGTTCTTCAAGCCCATGCAATTATGTTAATGTTAGAAATAATGATGTAACCTATGCTCCCGCTTATATCAATTCAAATACTATCAATGAAAAAAATTTGTTTCGAATTTGAATTTGTCAAATTTGATTGTTTGTCAAATATTCGCGACTTAGGCCTACCTCAGGCAAAGAGAGGTCCCAAAAATTCAAGGAAAATGCACTTACCGGAATACATGAACTAACTGCTCTATGTGACCTATTGTATAAATGATGAAACTAACATTTGATCTTTCTCTTTTATTAATTTATTATTATTCCCCAAAAGAAAAGTTTGTTTGTATAGATGCAAATATGGCAGAACCACCGTACAAACTAAAACCGAAAGGGAAGATGTCTATTATAGATAACCCGACCGAATATGCTCTGGTAGTAGCCGATAGCTCGTGGTGATCGGGGGAATAGGAAGATACAAGGAATGATGAACATGTGGCCAAGATGGCTCAAGGGATGGAATCTTTAAGGAAAGAAGTTTAATATATCCAGAACTGGAACATCTGGCCATGACAATGCTCCCCCAACCACCTCGTTTTCCTTCTCTAGATTCAATCCCCAAACATTTTTCTTCTACTACTCACCAAACTAACAACACCCCTACTTCGGTCCCTACCACTCAAATTATACATCTTGTAACCCCTACAAACCCACATATTCCTCCTATCCACACTCCCTACGTAACACATAACGTTCAAACACCACAAACCCCACCCGTTACCACCAACTTAGTTCACCCCCTACTCATGAGGGAGTCACCTTTACCACTAGCAAAAACTAGTACATACCCGCAGCACTTACCACTGCACATGAGTGATATGTTCCTCTGGTATATGTCGTTGCTCAACCTACCTTTTTCAATGCCTGTCACGATCAGGGTGCCTTATGAAATTGACTAGTACGCAAATGAAGAACCTCCAAGACACTCGGAGAAGAGAAAGTCTAGACTATGAGTACCTGGGTATCCACCCCGATGTGCATATACCGGTAGGGTACAAGCCTCTAAAGTTTGATATCTTTGACGGGACGGGTGATCCCTATGCACATTAAGAGCCTAATGTGACAAATTAGTTGGATTGGGAAGAAACGAGAAGCTGAGGATGAAGTTGTTCATAAGAAGCCTAACAGGGGAAGCACTTACTTGGTATACTCGAGATGATCCACGAAAGTGAAGGAAATGGCAGGATATGGCATAAGATTTCATGAATTGCTTCTGATTAAACACAACGATCACTCACGATTGGTTCCGTGAGCACGTGATTTTTGCTTCCACGACAGTTACTCCAAAAGAAATCGAAAAATAAAACAAATTATCTTTGTGTATAATTTTGAGAATTTGCGTGGCATTTTTGGATAGTTATTGGTAATTTTTGTCTGTGATTGTTTATTTTTATTAATTAAAAAATACAAAAAAATATGTTGCGTGTAAATTTAGGATCTTATTCTACTATTAGGAATTAATTAAATCGTATTTGGTTTTTAAATGAATGAAAATCACAAAAATATTATTTTGGTAATTCTGTCATTTTATTGTTTAATGATGTGATTTTGTTTAACTAATGTTTGATCTTGTGTGAGTCAATTAATGTCTTTTTAATATAATTGTGGTTTTACAACTTATTTTAGATTTTTTTGTAGATTAGTATTTAGAAAAGGAATTAAAAGAAGAAAAGAAATGAGTTAAAATTGGACAAATCGGAATCGGGCCTTTTAAATTGGACCCAAAATGGGGCCCAAAGCACTGTTTTTTGCCCGGTCCAGATCAGCCAATCTCAGAGACATCCAAACGACGTCGTTTTGATCATACTTGATCTGGGCCGTTGATCTCAGATTGATCAATGGCCAAGATCACGTCTCCATACCCACGCCTTAACCCGACCCGTCTCACCCAAAGACCCACTGGTCTCACTTAACCCATACAGCGTCGTTTCCATTATGTTGATCAATCTAGGACATTGATCTTGAATGATCTAACGGCCCAGATCAAATTTCCCCCTAACTATATAACCCCAATCCCTTACCCCACGCCCCCTAAGCCAGACCCCCCCCTCTCAGTCTCGTCTCTCTGAACTCAGAGACGTACTCCCCCTTACGAACCCTAGCGCCGCCCTTCCATTCCCTCACCATAAACCCGACGGCAACGATGCTGGTGACCACCAAATTAACACCCCTAGTGCACCTCGACCCCCTGGACACGAATCTGCAAACCGTTTGGTTTGAATCAACCTACATCGTCTCGAATCTTCATCTGAAGATTTGAGCCAAACCTCAACCTATGCCAAACTACCCCAAATCCATACCAGTTACTCCCTTGACCTCCCTCGTGACCAAACCAAGCTTGGTTTGGTTCGAATCTAACCAGAAAACTCCAAGTCCCAAATCAACTGCATGAACACTAGAAATCCAAAACCTGGGGGTTTGTCCAATTAAACGAAGGGTTGGGGTCTAATAGACTTTAATCGAGGGGTTCTCAGTTCAGAACACTTCGATTAAAGTCCGTTCGACCCCAAAAGAGGTCCGAGACAGAGTCCAAGATGGGGTCATCTAACCTTCAATTTCTTAAGGTATTTTCTTTTCCTTGTCAGTTCCATGTTTTGTCTGTTGATGTCTGTTTATGTGTTTAAATGTCAGTTTGAGTTGTTTTCAATTGTGTCGACTATTCTGTCCATCTCGCCCGGACCTTTTATTTGGTCGAATTTGCTTCTGCGCGTTTTGTTGTGTGTAATTACAGTTTGTGCAATCGAGTCGAATAGGCTCCGTCGATTAGTTATGTTTTTCGTAAAATCTCTGTGTCTATCAGTATGAAATCACCCCCGCGCCTGTTCGAGTTCGATTATTTGTTATCGATTGTATATGTTGTAATATATAGTATGTTAAATAAGTGTCGTCGATTAGTTTCGCAGTCTTGAATGTTAAAATAACCTGATGACAATTTGATTCATATTGCTTCAATTCTGATTGAGTCAATCTATACCATTTATCGATCAGTCTAGGAACTGTTTTAACTGATGAATTGAATTTAATTCACTACTTTAAACTGTTAGTGGAAGCCATGTGTGGTCAGATGCGTTTGAATTAATCAATTCATTTGTCCATTCTTGATTAGAATTAAATATTATTTGAACATCCACTAATGGTCTGCAGAGAATAACAGGCCTTTCAGACTTTGAACAACTGAAAAGAGTTACATCCGAAAAGGGGTATAGAATGAGTGCTTTTTAAAATTTTAGAATAAGGAAGCATGGGGGTCAGTTTTTAATTGGTTTTAACAGGCTGAAATGGAGGTCAGTTTGTGTTATAAAAGGGGAAGGGTTCAGGACATTCAAGGGGACTGAAGTGAGGGGAGCTCTTGGAGAGCAAAAGAAAAAATACTGCTTGACTGCTTTCTCTTCTTTGAATTTGTTTTCAATCTCCCATTGGAAGTTTAGCTCCTATATCTCTTTTAAAAGACCAGAACATAGTTTTCCTTTTTTAGAAGGAGAAACCCTGTCCAGTACTAGAAGTTTGGAGTCATTGGACTCATTCGAACCTTAGTAGCGAGTCATTCGATTTGTTTCTGTTTCATTTGAGTTTGGCTTGTAGGTGCTGGATTCATTTGTTGAGCATATTGGTTTGTTTGGAGTCATCTCTGCAATCCTATTTGGTTCTCGAAACCATTCTGAAATTTGGTTTGGCTCGCCTCTGCTGCTTGGAATTTCTGTCACTGATCTCGTTGATTCAGGGTGTTCTTTTGGGTCATACTTCGATTTCCTAGGATTTTGCTGTGTTGCTGAAGCTGTTGTCGCTGTGTATTTACACTGCTGCTGCTTCTACTGATCTTCATCTTCTTTCCTTGCTTTCCAAATACCAGGTACACAAACTGACACACTGGTTCATCTTGTAAGCTACTCGAAGCATGAATGCAAAATGGGAAAGATTTGAAGCTGTAGTTTAATGTAGTCTTTTCTTTCTTTTACTGTCTGTATTTAGAACATTCTATGCGCCGCTCATGTAAACTCTGGTTATATACTGAATCTCGGTTGTATATATGTTAGTTTGTTGCCTTCACTAGAATCAGGTAGTTGTTGGTTATGTATAACATGGGCACTATCCTATAGCAGTTTAAGTTGTAAACTTCTTCCCTGTAGGTTTTTAGTTTAAAAGGACTAATAGTGTAGTTGTAACATTCTGCTAGTTCAATTTGTTCGATTAAACAGCATGTTCCAAATACACGTCAGGCCTTAGGTTGATTACTCAATAGTTCAAACTATTTTAGTTATCAATTTGCTCATCTAAATTCGTTAAAAAACGGGTTTCATTAGGTATCACTTTCATTTCGGATTCTTAAAGTTGAACATGTGTAGAATCATTTAGCTAAGCCCAACATTTGAATAAGCATGGCACAAGTCCAGTTTTACCCCTTATAGATCGGACCTGGGCCCATAAATGTTAACCGATTGCTCTTATTGTATCGTCTTCAGATTTAACGACTCACTTTCGAAACTTAACTATAATAACTCGTGAGCATGTAAATAAGTTAGAACTCTTTTTCTTTCATTATAGAGATGAACGAAAAAGAAAACATATACACTATAGGTCAATCCTTTTTTTGATAATGAGATGAGCCTCGCCAAATAAAAATGCAAATTGCGGGGCCCCCAATAATTGGTCATAATAAATACTTAGAATTTGGGATGGACCGTTTAGCGAATTTCACTGCCTTCCTCAAAGATAATGACGCGTTAGACTCTTTAGGCGCGATTTTAATTAATTTACATTTTTAAATTCGGGTGCGCATTTATGTGACCCAAATCCAAATCTCAACGGTGTCGGAATGTATCAACAACCATGGGTGCATTGATTGTGATGTGGTTCGAAGATCCATTTCCGCGACGTTGCAATTCTATAAAAATAATAATAAAGCGGTTTTTAAACTTAAAAAAAGCACACAGGTTATAACATGTATTAAAAAACATATATTTAGCCATTATAACAATTTAAGCGATCGTGCTAGCACCACGGGATCCGTGGGTGCCTAACACCTTCCCTCGGGTCAACAGAATTCCTTACTTAGAATTTTTGGTTCACAGACTTCATTTGGAAAGTCGAATATTTTCCTCGAATTGGGTCAAGATAAACCGGTGACTTGGGACACCAAAAGCCAAACTTTTCCCAAGTGACTCTGAATTAAATAAATAATCCCATTTCGAATATTGTCACTTAAATTTGAAAAACTCCCTCACGCATTTATCCTTCGGGATAGGCGCGCAAAAAGGTGGTGTGACAGGTTCACCCTGGTAAACCTACCGAAGAAGCCATCTGAGTCATTCCAAGTATGTGCACGTCGGTGGAGATCAGAGGCTTCCATGGCACAACCTCTGTTGGATGACAATGAATTGACTAAGTATTTCATTAGGGCCTAGGAAGGGATTTACTTTGAGAAAATGATGGGAATAATAAGATAGAAATTCCCCGAACTAGTCAAAATAAGAGATTTTTATAAGAAGGTATACAATACAACGAGGTACAATCCATGGCTGCACTGCAAGAAGCTAGTAAAGAAATCCAATCGGGGTCAATAGGTAGCGAAAAGAAGAAAAAGGAAGAGGTATCAGCATTCGTCCCTTATTATCAACTCAACCCACACCATGGAAACACTTCTTTTTCTCCAAAACACCATTCACCACCGCCTGCTTATGCTCCGGTTTAGAACATACAACCATATTATAATCTGAATCCTTCACGAAAAATTCATCAAACCAACCCACTTATGCAGCCCGACCTCGCCCGAGTTTTGACGAGAGAGGTCCTAGAAACCACAAACTGATTGTTGAACCTCAGGATCAACTGTTTGAAAGATTAAGGAGAGAAATATTGATACGTCCAGTAGAAAGAAGGGTTCCTGAGAATCCCTCAAAGTATTTTTATGCAACCAAAAGGTTCATGTACAATTCAAATGTGCCTGGGCATGATACTGAAGTTTGTTTCAAGCTGAAAAATAAAATTGAGTCATTGATCAGATGTGGAGCCATTCTGTGCACTTCGTCTCCACCCAATGTGAACTGCAATCCATAACCAAATCACCAGAATAAAGTGGCTAACATGATCACCTTGGATGAAGAATACGACTTGAATCGTACTATTGTAATTATAGGAAACAGTGAGGCCGCAAGGGTCCCATCTCAAAGGACTCCGATGATTACGATATAATTGAAACATACAGTAATGGTTCAGACCTACCAGCAATAGCCCACCACTACTACTAGGGACAAAGAGGATCAGGAATACAAAACAGTCCTGTAGACATATCAGCATAAGGGGAAAACCAAGATAACAGATTTCGCTGTAGCCCAGGGTATGACTAGGTCGAGGAGGTGCTATGCTCCTAAGGATGCAAACCAAGGGAATCTGGTAAGGGAGTAGATTAAGATAATAAATATAACAGATCTTGAGACTGTAGAATTCTGGAAGAGGATGTCAACCAAAGAATACTACGTGGAAGAACAACTGAAGGAAACTCTGGCACAAATATCAATCATGGATTTACTAATGAGTTCCTACGGTCATAAAAATTCTCTGATGAAAGTGCTAAGTGGGGTGAGGTGCCAAGCAACACCACTAGTGAAGTGGTGGCAGCAACCATTGGGAAAATGGTTGAAGCAAATATGATCACTTTCCGAAGAGATGATCTTCCTATTAAAGGCGTGGGTCAGAAAAAAGCTCCACATATCACTATGAAATGTGGAGATAAAGTAGTATCCCGAGTAATGGTTAATAGAGGATCAAGAGTCAACATCTTCTCACTCTGTACTCTACGAGAGTTGGGTATCCACCTGAGAGAAGTCAAGGAAAGTCATGCAAGAGTAAAGGCTTTTGACGGGTCGTAAAAGTATGATGATATTTCCTATTCATACAACTTACTACTAGGAAGACCCTACATACACATGGCAGGGGTCGTCCCATCTACCTTACACAAGTGTATGAAATTCTAGTGGGGTTGTCAATAGATCGTAGTACATGATGATTGGAACCAGTTAGCTTATCTAGAACACGCAGTCCCCTTCATAGAAGGGCTAGATGGGGTCACTTTACATGAAGTTGTGATCATGCAGACTACTGAAATACAAGAGACGAAGAAAATTTTGGGAATGCAGTGGTCGTACAGATCAAATATAGCCATAACGAAAATGATAAAATATGGATACAGAACAAGAATCGGGTTGGGAGCCCGATCAGACAGCATAACAAAATCGATTAAGCCAAATAGGAAGAAAGGAAGAGTTGCCATAGGGTATCAATCGCCGATTGAAAAGGCTTATACTGGTAGCCCCAGGGAAAAGGATTTTGTGCCAGAGCATGTCTCGAGTAGGGGCCAGAGCTCAGCGCTAGAGGACGATTATCGTGGATGGATGGAAGGCTATTCGTGACCATTATTGAGGAATCCTGTGAAGGAATGGATATTAAGACATTGGCCATTCGGAATGCCGAACCAGGGGAGGATCTGCGAAATTAGACTGCCAACCGGTCTTTGGTTCGCCGGTAGTCTTGGTAGTGTGGAATTGTAAATATTTTTTAAAAAAAGCACACGGTAAATTGAGGCTTGAACCGTGTATTTACTTATTTGTCATTTGCATCTTTGAATGCTTATACGTTTCTTTTTTAATGAAATAAAAGAATTGCATTCTCAAAAGTATTGCAACTTTATTTACACATTTCATTTATACTAGTTTTTCTTTTCAGTATCAAAAGGCGAAATATATAAACGGCTCCTTTAAGTTGTCCCCAACAATCAGACGGACATCTTAACTGAGCTCATTTTTAGTTAGACACTTTAAGTGGCTAATAAGTGTATAAAGTAAATTCCCGAATTAGCCAGCCCACCTCGCGTGTGATCTATTTGTTGTTGGCATGTCAAATGAGCCAAACAAATAATGGTGCATGTAATTTTATTCAAAAAAATTATTACATAAAATTAAAATCCAGAAAAAAACTAAAATTTGTGTTTCCTCTTTTTCACGAAAAGTTCATTGTCGTCCACGGAAAACAACAACTCATCCTCTTCCCCACCCCAATTTTAATCTTCATTTTGATAATTTTTCTCCATTTCTTCTCTCAATTTTTTCTTCTACATGTTCCCAACAAGATCTTTGCTTTTGTCTTTAACATAAAACCTAGAAATTTCCAGTAGTCTTCTCTAATAATTATTAAATGTGTTTTTCTCCAACTCTAGTTTTTAATAGAGTAGTTATTAGAAAGAAAATTTTGTCCAATTATTGAAGAAAAAGTTTAATCGGATGCAAGATCTTGAGAAATAATTATTAGACAACAACGACAAATTGGGGTGCAAATCACATGCTTCGGAGGTGGTAGAGGACCGCAACTTTGTTTAGGTTTGGGAGGGTAGTGATAATAGGGGCAGGTGGCGGCGGTGGAAATTGCTGAAACAGCAGTGATGACAACGGCGGAGGACTGGCTGGACGGAAAGAATAGGAAACAAAAGGAGAAACCCAATAGATCTTCAATATCTATTTTGTTTCTATTGAACCCGTTTCATCTGGGTTATCGGTAGCTTAACTTTCCATAGCCTCCAAATGAAGAAAGAAATTTTGAATGGTAGGACCTTTGCCCATATTAACTTGTACAGTTTATTTTACCCCTCCTTTTCCTTATGTACTGCCAATCAGTTTTAACTAAAATCCTACCCTTGGAATCCAGCTGCCAAAAAACCATGCCCTTCTGTTCAACATTGTTTGGTGGAGATATATTCTTTATTATATGATCAACTATTTCATTAGGCAACAGTACATTCAGAAACTCCTCGTTCCAGTTTCCTTCAGTCACCACTTCACTGACATGCATGTCTGGTTCATCACACCAGTGATATGGACCTGTAGCATAATTAGAGCCCACATCCTAGTCCAATTGTCACACCAAAAGTATGCTTCTTCATTCTTTAATTGCTTCCATATCTGATGTTCAAGTAAGTCCCTCATGTCATGCATCTTTTTCCACACTTGTGGCCCTTGACTCTATGGAAATAGGACTTCATTAATCTTCTTACAATATTTATTTCTCATGAATGTACTTTTCTTCTAAAGATCCACCATAACTTTGCAAATAGAGTTTTAGACACATCATGTAAATACCTAAATGAAGAACCTCCTTCATCTTTAGGTAAGAACAAATTAGCCCAAGATTCCTAGTGTTTTCCCCTACCACTTCTAGAGTTGCTCCAAAAGAACCTAGTAAACATCCTATGTAGCTCATCAATCACATAGTTAGGAGGGTTGACCGCTGATGGTAGATGGATAGGCATGCTATCCAGCATATGAGCAATTAGTATTGCTCTTCCACCTATAGACAACAACTTTCCTTTCCAAGAGTGTAGCCATTCCTGTATCTTAAGTATGGTGCCCTTATATAACTCCTTCCTTCTTCTACTATAGGAGATAGGACTTCCTAAGTAGGTAAAAGGGAATGGACGTCTTTGAAAGGTAGTTTTAAAGTGCACTATGTTAGCTTCCACTGGAGATACCTTGTCATGCATGTAGAATTAAGATTTCTCCTTGTTTGCGTTTTGCTCAGAAGTAGCTTCATAGTCCTCTAAAACATTCAGGATCAACTGTATAGCTCTATAGTATGATAAGCTAAAGATTACTGTATCATTAGCATATGATAAGTAATTGATATTTTGGCTCCATTTTGGCATCCCAAATCCAATGAAGTTTGGATTGACAAATAAAGTATCTAAGGCTCTTCCCAACACCTCAGCAGCTAAGATAAACAATGTATGAGATAGAGGATCCCATTTCTTCATGCCCCTTGTAGATTTAAAGAGTCCATTGGCCTGCCTATTCAATAAAATTTATTACCAATTGTTTGATACCAGCCTGAAGATCATATCAATGAATCCTTCCGCAAATCTCATTTGTCTCAACACTTTTGTCAAGAAAAGCCAAGATATCCTATCATAAGCTTTTGCCATTTCAATCTTGATCACCACATTAGATGGCTTGCCCTTCTTTCTTATGTCAGCTACTATTTTTTGAGTCAATAGAATATTCTCCACTATGCATCTTCCTTTAATAAATCCGCCTAGTTTGAACATAGTATAAAAGGAATTAAATCCACTAACCTTTCATGGATCACCCTTGATATGATTTTATTTGAGAAATTACTCAAACTTATAGGCCTCATATCAGAGAAAGGCCACATTCTTCTTCTTAAGCAGTAGTACTAGGTTTGTGTATGTTGTGAACCTTGGAAATTTAGCACCACAAAAGAAAGCTCTGATCATGTTGAGCACATCGTCACCTATTATTTCCCAACATACTTGATAAGATTGGCCAGTGAAACCATCTGGCCCACTTGCACTATCATTATTTAACCCAAACATTGCCTTCCTCACCTTTTCTAACGTAGGTTCTGTCTAGAGATTGTCATTATGCTCTTTAGTGATCATCTTTGGGACATGGTTAATAATATCAAAATTAGTGGGAATCCTCTTTTTAGTGAACTGAGCCTTCAAGAACTCTACCGCCTCATATGTCATATCCTTTTATTCATCAAGCCAAATTCCATTGTTATCTAGGATTTAGGTCACTTGTAGCCTCTTCCTCTTTCCTTTAACATTAGTATGGAAGAATTTACTGTTCCTATCACCATCATTGAACTATTGCATCCCTTCCTTCTGCCTACAAAACTCCTCATCCAAGTGTAAATATCTTGTGAGATCAGCATGTACTCTATGAAGTTTAGCTTTGTTGATGGCAGTTGGATTGAGCTCAAACTCTACCTCATGGACTTTAATATCATCCTCAAGTGCTGCTATTTGCTTTAAAATATCACCTAAAATAACCTTACTCGACCTAGCCAAAGCTTTTCTCACATTCTTTAACTTGTGTTGAAAGATGATGAAAAGGTTGCCCATAATGTCAGTCTTCCGATTCTCCTTCACGACCTCCAAAAATGTCTCATGTTTTGTCCAAAAGTTAAGAAACTTTAATGGTTTATTCTCTTAAACAATATTCACACTACAAAATAGCAGAATTGGGTCATGATTTGATCCATATTTAATTAAGTGTTCAACCTTCAAAGCAAGAAATAACTCTTGGAATTGTTGATTCGCCAAGAATCTATATAATCTCTTGAAGATGCAAATATCATCCGATCTCCCATTCCGCCATGTATATAGTCTCTCTTTAAAGCCAAGACCATACAAAGCACATGTGTCCATACAATGAGCAAAATCCTGTACTTCACTCAAATAAACATGCAAGCTCCATACTTCTCTTATTCTAACAAAACAACATGCTTGATTAACCAAGGTAATTCCATTTTAGAAGATAAGTGATATAGAGAATCCCACAGCGCAATTCTCTCTATAGAATCACACTTTGCATATACAAGTGTAACAATCAATTATTTATCCAATACTCTATGAAACAACTTGAGGGTAAGTTGTTGTTCCGTGTCAGTCATCACATCTACCTTAATATCTTCATCAATGAAGGCCATATTTTCCCATTTATGTTAGCTAGGGCAGTTTATATTCCCAGCTTCCTCCTATATATCTCCAACTTAATTATATCTTGCCATGGCTCCATAAGACCAATAAAGTAAAAATTGTACTTTCTATGTAGGTTAACCAACCAGTTGAAAACTTTATGAGTATTGATTGACCTCACATTCCATATTAGTACATTATCCATAGACATTACTTGGAATTAGAGACACCACTTCTCTTTATTTGTACCCTAGCAGGTACAATTTTCTCCTTTTGTTTCCTAGCCTGCTTTGTACCAGATTTTTTCGTGTCCACACTTCTTGATGATAAATCTCCCTTCTTTGACACTTGTTGGAAGTTGATTGTTTTGGATTCCTCTACATCTTCTCCTAACTCTTCCAGTTCAGGCTGCTCACTAGTAGTAGTTTGAATGTTCCAAAGGTTTTTTCTCATGGTTCTTTGCTATCATCCCCAACTTCTTTTGACCTCTGTGATTAATGAGAATCCCTTTTTATAGTATACCACTTGTAACACCAAAAGATTTTCCAGCTAAAATGCCTGGATCATCAGCTGCAGGAGTTGTAATTTGCATCTTGTTAACTCCTGCCTCTAATGTACTTTCCGTTGAGAGATCAATTTGGTCAAGGGATTGTTTTGTGGCTTCTATCAAGAATTTAGATTTATGAATTCCTAAATCTCCTGCATTCACTTGAACTGCAACTCATAAATAGACCCTAAGTTAGGGTTCACTGTAGTTGCCAGTGTAGGACTGTTGTTCCATTGAATTCTGTAACCTTGCCTTGAGCTACTTGGTTGTGTGACCAACCAGCATCACCTAGTACCTTCATATGAACATTATCACATTGACCATTCCCTGAAATATCCTTTGAGACATCTCCAGAACCTGCATAAACATAGTTAGTTCCCATAAGGGTTACTATTCCATTAGGTTTATTCTTAGCTGACATCTCCTCAATTGTTCCACCAACAATTTCTACTGGATTATTTGGTCCTTTACTGTGTTTCATTGGTAGCAAGGCTTTTTGAACGTTTGATATCTGATGATTCCCATCCCTAGTTTTGTGTGGACTACGGTTTACTATAGATTGTTGACTTAGGTCTCCTATTTTGTTCTCCTTTACATCCCTTTGTGCAGTCTTCACACCCTTGTTCCCATCATTTTTCATCTCCATATTCTCCACGTTATCACTCCATAAATTCCTTCCTAGAGATACTTCATTATTTGACACATTCTTCTTCGGCGATGTATCTACTGTTTGGGAAGGAACTTCTTGGCAAGCTTGATTCCCAGTTCATGATCAGGCCCTAGTTGTAGATGCTCCAGCAGGACCAGCTCTGGCACCGGTTATGCCTATTTTTATCCCAGGTCTTCAGGAGTCCTTATCCTAAATTATAATCGTGTGCACAAGGCTTGCTCAGATAGTCGTTGTTTCTGCTACAGCAGCTACTTCCCAGGCCGGGGAAGGCACACAGACTCCCGCCGCCCATACAAACGAGCATGTTGTTCAAGGACTTCGGAAACCGAGGGCACCACCAAACCAAACGGTTGCACCTGCTCAGGATTTGTAGTTCCAGTCATGTCGGATGACGAGCAACGTAGATTAGAGAGATTTGGTAGACTTCAACCTCTGACTTTTGGTAGTTCATATAGCGAGGATGCCCAGGGATTCTTAGATAACTATCAGAGGATTCTCAGTACATTGGGGATTCTGGTAACTAGTGAGGTATCGCTCACAACTTTTTAGTTCTCGGGAGCTACCTTTACTTGGTGGGAGGCTTATGAGAGGTGTAGGCCTGTTGGTGCAGCATCCCTTAAATGGTAGTAGTTCTCTGTTCTCTTTCTAGAGAAGTATGTGCCGCAGTCTCACAAAGAGGAGCTATGCAGACAGTTTGAGCAGTTGCATCAGGATGATATGACTATGACGTAGTATGAGATGAGATTTTCTGAGTTAGCCCGTCATGCTGTTTGGTTTGTTCCTACAAACAGGGAGCAGATCAGGAGGTTCGTGGATGGCCTTGTATATCAGCTATGGTTTCTTATGACCAGAGAGATAGAGTGTATGGTGCTTCTTTTGAGGAGGTGGTTGACATTGATTAGGAGATAGAGTCAGTTCGCCGCCAGGAGCGAGTTGAGAGGGAGGCCTAGAAGCCTCGGGGATCTGGTAGTTTTGGTTGTGTTCCTTCTGGAGGTCGGTTCTAGCACGGCAGAGGCCGTCCATTCAGACATGCTCAGTCATCTTGTTTGGGTCACCGTGGTGGATCATCTGACCGTTGTTCTCATAGTTCACATCAGGGCCACTCATCTCTCAAGGCTCTTCTAGCTCAGAGTTCGAATCATGCACCATCAGTTTCGGGTTCATCTATACCTAGTTCTTCTAGTAGGTATCCCGGTGCTCGGGGCTCCATTTAGTCCCTATTGCCAGTGGTCGGTAGAGGTTGCTTGTAGTGTGGGGATTCGGGTCATATCAAGAGGTTTTGTCCCCGCCTTTTGGGAGGTTCATCCCAGCAGAAGAGTTAGCCTTCGGCTTCAACACTAGTTACTTCCCCACCCGTCCAGCCAGCTCATGGTGGAGGTCAGTCATCTACAGGTCACCCTAGAGGGGGAGGCCTATCAGGTGGCGGTCAGGATCATTTCTATGTACT
This sequence comes from Nicotiana sylvestris, assembly GCF_000393655.2. Taxonomy (NCBI): domain Eukaryota; kingdom Viridiplantae; phylum Streptophyta; class Magnoliopsida; order Solanales; family Solanaceae; genus Nicotiana; species Nicotiana sylvestris. Next base: position 37,467,366 of record NC_091061.1, read on the forward strand.
CTCTGCAAGACTAGATGCTATTGCCTCAGATGTTGTGATCAAATGTATTATCTTAGTTTGCCATAGGGATGTCTCTGTATTATTTGATCTTGGCTCCACGTTTTCATATGCATCATATTTTGCTTGTTATTTGGATATGCCCCGCGAGTCTCTTATTTCATCTGTTCATGTATCTACTCATGTGGGCAATACTATTGTAGTGGACAGCGTATATTGGTCTTGTGTGGTGACTATTGAGGTTTTGGAGACCCGAGTAGACCTTTTGCTGCTTAGTATGGTTGATTTTGATGTGATAATGGGCATGGATTGGTTGTCTTAGTGTCATGCTGTTTTGGATTGTCACGCTAAGACGATGACACTGGCTATGTCTGGGTGCCACGGATTGAGTGGCGAGGTTTGTCAGATTATGTTCCCACTAGAGTGATTTCATACTTGAAGGCCCGGTGGATGGTTGGGAAGGGTTGTCTTTCCTATTTGTCCTTTGTGAGGGATGTAAGTGTAGAGACTCCTACTATTGATTTTGGTTCCGGTAGTGAGAGATTTTCTAGATGTATTTCCTACAGAACTGTCAGGTATGCCGCCGGATAGGTATATTGACTTTTATATTGATTTGGTGTCGGGTACTCAGCCCATTTCCATTCCACCGCATCGTATAGCACCGGCAGAGTTAAAGTAATTGAAGTAGCAGCTTTAGGAACTCCTTGATAAGGGGTTTATTTGGCCTACTGTCATCATGGGGTGCACCTATTCTATTTGAGAAGAAAAAGGCTTCCACTATGGGGATGTGCATTTTTTATAGGTAGCTGAACAAAGTCACAATCAAGAACAAGTATCCTTTGCCTCGTATTGATAATTTATTTGACCAGCTTCAGGGAGCGAGTGTGTTCTCCAAGATTGATCTCAGGTTAGGGTATCACCAGTTGAAAATTAGGGACTCAAACATTCTTAAGATATCTTTCAAGACCCGATATAGTCATTATGAGTTCCTTGTGATGTCTTTTGGGCTGACCAATGCCCTAGCATCATTCATTCATTTGATGAACAACGTGTTTTGACCTTATCTCGACTCGTTTGTTATTGTATTTATTGATGATATCCTAGTGTACTCTCCTATACTGGAGGAGCACGCAGAGCATTTGAGGGTTGTATTATAGCGGTTGAGGGAGGAGAAGCTTTATGCAAAGTTCTCCAAGTGTAAGTTTTGGCTCACTTCAGTGGCAATCTTGGGGAACGTGGTGTCCAGCGAGAGTATCCAGGTTGATCCAAAGATGATATAGGTGATCAAGAGTTGGCTCAAACAGTCCTCAGCCACAGAGATTCGTAGCTTCTTAGTTTGGCAGGTTATTACCGTCGGTTCGTTAAAGGATTTTCATCTATTGCATCATCGTTGACCAAATTAGCCGAAAAGGGTACTCTTTCAGATAGTCGGATGAGTGTGAGGTGAGCTTTAAGAAGCTCAAGACTGCCTTGACCACAGATCCATTGTTAGTTTTGCCATTAGCTTCAGGTTCTTTTACGGTATATTGTAATGCTTCTTGGGTCGGAATTGGGTCTATGTTGATGCAGGAGGGTAGAGTGATTACTTATGCTTCTCGCCAGTTGAATCCCCATGAGAAGAACTACCCCGTTCATGATTTGGAGTTGGCTGCCATTGTTCACGTGTTGATGATTTGGAGGCATTATCTCAATGATGTTTCTTGTGAGGTGTTTACTGATCATCGTAGCCTCGAGCACTTGTTCAAACAGAAGGATCTCAATTTGAGGCAATAGAGATGGTTAGAGCCGCTAAAGGACTATGATATTACTATTTTGTACCATTCGGAAAAGGCCAATATGGTGGTAGATACCTTGAGTAAGAAGGTAGTGAGTATGGGTAGTCTTGCCTACATTCATGTTGGGGGAGACCTCTGGCGGTTGATGATCAGGCCTTGGCCAATCGGTTTGTGAGGTTTGATATTTCGGAGCCCAGTTGGTCCCTAGCTTGTGTAGTTTTTTGGTATTCCTTGTTTGATCATATCAGAGAGCGCCAGTATGATGATCCTCATTTGCTAGTCCTCAAGGACAAGGTTCTGCATGATGAAGCCAGAGATGTGACTATTGGTGATGACAGGATATTGAGGATGTAGGGCCGGATATGTGTTCCCAATGTAGATGGGCTTCAGGAGTTGATTCTAGAAGAGGCCCACAGTTCGCGGTATTCAATCCATCCTGGTGCTGCAAATATATATCAGGATTTGAGGCAACACTATTGGTGGAGGAGTTTCGCGCCCCCTTTTTCCCTTCTGCGGAAATCGGGTTCATAACATTTTGTATGGGACAACTCATTCCTTTTGGGAAAGGGGTTTGCATTTTGAAGAGTCGCCACCTAACGATTTTAAGGTGCGTTAGGGCACCTATAAGGTTCATATACAACTACATTTTGGTAACTGGAGATAGGGTAAGGGCTTGAAATCATCCTAAAGGGAGGTGTTAGGCACCCCTCAGGATCCACTAGTGTAGTTCCCGGCCAGATTGTTTTTGTGAATTTATGAAATTAGCATATAAACAAGTATGACTCAAATAGTAGGGGATTTGAGTTTAAATACAGAAGTGTTTGAAAACAATTAGAAAAGGGAAAATTTTGAAAAGAATTACAATCTAAAACATGCTTATGAATGTAAAGGGGTGTCCTAGGTTTGTTTGTATATGGATCACATCAATGCAATACCCGGCATGACACCCTTCAAAGAGGGGCTACACGTGGTATTAGCGCACCGGTCATCATATCTATATCTATAATTTTCTGCCCCGTGAAGGTAATCAAAGCGAAGGTTGGTCTCGACCCTTATTGCATACTGTTACCCGTCCCTTCCTATCAGTCCAGGAGGAACTTAGGACTCCTATCCTAAGGAGGAAGGTTCTAGGAGGACCTTCAGGTTTAAAAGTAAAATACTAGGCGACATACAAGAACACATAGGACTGCATTTAAAAGGAAAAACACAAAAAACAGACAGAAGGCTTAGATGTACATCCACAAATAATGCACATAGATAGCATGACTCATACACAATTAATGTCTGAATTCAAATCCTATGCATGGTATCTAAGTAATAATAGCAGAACTAGATTTATTACATGACTCAGAAAAGAAGTCCGAATCAGGCTTGCCTGCTAATTTTAATTGGTTGACTGTTAAACAAAGACAATTTTGGTTTTATTTTAAGCAATTGCCTAAGGCTTGCCTAGGTATAAAGTAGTATACAACAGTTATTCAGAATTATTAAAAGATAGTTTCGAAATTATTTTACCCTAAGAGCATGATGTTCTAGTTGATACGAATGCAGAGATTATTGTCAGTCATTTTAAACGAGATAATCAAGTGTGAAGCTATTTTTACCACTTTTATGATTAGCAGTTTACACTAATTGTGAATGCACGTATGAATAAGATCCAAAAACAGGGTATCTAAGATATATGTATAAAACTCATGATGCAGAATTCCTATAGAAGGATTGCTAAATGCACATGGCAAGATTGCAGAAATTCCTAGAGCAGGATTTCTAAATGTACATGGCAAGATTGCAGAATTTCCTAAGAATAGAATTTCTAAATGCACGTGGCAGCGTAGAACATAATAGTAAAGTGCTAATTATTAGCAGATTTTAACATATGATTTTGTGAGGGTGCACATGCTGAAACAATAAACATGAGACCTAAAGGCATGATTTTTAATGCATGCATGAGCCCTAAGCAGGGTTTCTATTGCGCAATTAGGAACATAAACCTAATAATATGTTTTCTACCTTTAACAACTATAGCATGCATATTTACCCCATCCCTTTTTCGTAGCCAACCCCAATACTTGTTTACAACACGTTATTACAGACCAACATTGAAATGAATTACATAACGAAAAATAAGAAGTTACACTATAGGAAGCCTGATTAGGACTTCCTCTCTGAGTTATGTAATCAATCATCTCAAGTGCCAAGAATGTTCATAGCTTTCCCCCATATCTAGGTGTGTTAGAGTTCCCTAAGGACCTCAAGGGACCCCGGGCAGTGCTCACACCCAGATTCCATAGCCAAGACAGAGTAAGTGTCGTATGGAAAGGCCAGCTTTCATCTGTCCAAGTTCAGAGGGAGCTCAGGGGTACCAAGGCAAGGCTCACATAAAAGGGGAAGAACCTAGTACTCTAAGAGTATAGTGAAAGTGCAGAACACATGTTTGAAAGGAGTTTGTTTAAAAACTGGACTAACAAGTCCATTTTGAAAGCAATCAGTAACAGGGATGATTGAAAGCAGTGGTAGTAGTAAACAAAACTCAAACACCTTAAGACGGGATCACACACAGAATCAGTAGTCACATAGGGGGTCAAGGGATTTAGGGATACACAAATACTTGACTGTAAACACATAACCCCAGCAAAGGTCTTAGAACTGATTTGGACATGCTCAGCAATAGTTGATACTTGTGTAATCACAAACCATTCAAAAAGAACATAAACATATGGAAGGGATATGGATTTGGGATTCATAAGATGGTAAGTACACAGTAAGTGATTGACAAGGCATGCTTTGAAATACACATAAGGGAATGCATTAATCTAAAGGGAAAGGGACACATAATAGCATGCTAGTAATGTAGCTCAACTACAAGTTTCAAAACAAAATCACAAGTAGAAGTAGACCAGAAATGAGAGAAACTAAAACAATAAGAGAAGCATGTTGTTGTTGAGGCTTTAAATTGAACTAGGACATACCAGGGGAGATAGAGGTAAACAAATGAAAGAACCAAGTCTTACAGATGATTAGACTTAGCTTGCAGCCGGCCAATAATAGTAGAATGGCACAAAATTTTAAAGTAAGCGAGGGGTTTTTGAAAGCCAAGGTTGTCTTGCTAATGAAAGACTTATGGTATTTATAGCTTTGAAAATAAGTAGAAAATAAGGTAACAAGTAAAGGTTTAGCACAATTATGGAAGCAATCACAATTAGAATCCAATTAATACAAGTACTTCCCTTTAATCAAGGAATTACAACTCAAACTGATACTGACATGGATAATTAAGGAAAGAAAATCAGTTTGAGAAGGATTGATTTTGACCATATAAGTTGTAGTAAAAGTATAGAGCATGTGATTGGTTTAAGTACAGAATACACTGATTTGGGAAAAAGATTCAGCAAGAATGAAGCATCACAGCAAATAAGGGAATGGAATCAATCAACACGAGTAAAATTTTAGGGGTTTATAAGAAAACCTTGCAATCAAACCGTAACTTAAGGAAATCAGGATCAATTAAGAGGGAGTCATGATTCTGCATTTTGAAATATAAATAGAGAAGAATGAACAAGCGTATCAGACATGCAAGGTCAACCATATTGACAAAAAGAAGCAAACTAGATAAACACAAACATACAAAAGTGACATGAGTAAGCTAAGGACTACGCGAAGCATGGTAATCAACAAAGTCAAGTAGTCATGGCTAACACGTAGAACCAGAGTGAAAAACCAACCTAACAGGTAAAGAAAATCAGTCCAACACACAGAAACAAGTAAAGAAAGTCTTTGAAACTCACAGTAACAAGTGAAGAAATCTTTAAGAAATTAGGGTTTTAACAGAGTTGAGTTAAAAAGCAGTAAGAACTCCGAATTAGTTAAGATAAACAAAGGAAAGGATCTAACCATAAAGAACTCAATCGAAACAGGTATACATACAAATCAAATAAACCAAGATAGTTCCAGAACCCCGGATAGAACTAAAACAAATAGGGTTTTCAACACGATGAATCAGGTAAAAGAAAACATAAATAAACCATTTAAACATAGTAAAATCATATGACAATATTGAAAATCAGAGGAGAAGTCTTTAAAAAAGGTTAAGAAACCCTAATCTTGAAGACGGAGAGTCACTTTGAAAAAATCAGGAAAACCTTTGATAAAAACACCAAGAGGTTCATAATATATACATATCTAAGATAGATCTAAAAGAAAAATTGAAAATCTTTACAGTTAGGGTTTCAGAGAACCCAGAAAAAGTGAGAAAACTTCGAAAAGTTACCGATTTAACCAAAAACGTCATAGATCTTACTCGAACACCCATGGATGATAAAAAATGGTAAGGGAAACCATGGGAGGCAAGTGAACCGCCTTTGGTTCACTTGAAGGCCTCAAAATGATGACACATGTTCAAAAGGGAGCCATAAGGTTGGTAGGTGGTGAGACCACTAGGGATTCATGCAAGGAGATGGCCGGAGAAGGTGGATGAGGTTCATCGGAGAGGAGGGGAGTGGAGAAGGTTCTAGAGAGATCAATAGATATAGAGATAGAGATGAGAGTCGGTTGAGTGAAGAATGAGAGGGTTTGGGGGGTCGTTTGAGTTTAATTTAGGAAGCGGGGATGGGGATCGTTGATCTAAATGATCAACCGTCAAGATTGAATAGGGTAGGTGGGTTGGCTATGGCTTGGGTTTGGTCTTGGGTCCGGTGGGGTTTTAATTGGATTGGGGGTCAATTTGAGTTAGGCTAGATTTGAAAGCCAATTTTGGCTATAAGTTAAATAACCATTTTTCCCTATTTAATTTATAGAAAATAGTAGGTAATTTCTAAAAATATTTTAAAAATGCTAAAATTATTTACAATATATAATTAGCAATTTAAAAATAGAGTATCCAATTTTATGCATACAAAACCTAATTAAACCTTAAAGGGCTAATATTGCAATTATGTGCAATTTAGCTTTAAAAATACTAAATATAATTATAAAAATATGTAAAAATTACCTTAGCCATATTTTGGCATAAATATAGAAATTAAAAAGATGAATTATCAAAACAATAATTTTGGAAATAATTATTGGGGATTTTATGGATAAAAGGGGAAAAAATAAATCAATTTAAAACCTTTAAAATTATGAAAAAATAATAAAACTCTTGGACATGATTATACATGCATACATGCTATTTTGAAGGTATTTTGGATAATTAAAATATATAGGAAAAAATTGGGTATCAACAGCTGCCCAACTTTACCCGGGAAGGATGAAAGAGTTGTCGGGTAAAGATATAATGACCAATTTTGACCGAGCGCAACAATTTGGAAGGATTTAGGCCGCACCCTGGCTTTTGAGTTACCTACATATCCCTGGTTTTACAGGATCAGGCCATATGCAGTTCAGGATCGATTGGCAAAGTATACCGATTAAGACATTTCAAGAACGGACGCAATATCTAGGGCCGGGTGAGTGGACAGTTTACGGGAATGGTTAGTTTGATATGGCTTGCGTGGAATGGAGCAGGATCGCTCCTGCTGGGATGGCTGTTGCTTGCCGTCTTACTTGCAAAGAGAAGCAATACAAGCATATATTGTGCATAAATTTAAGCATGATGCAAATTCCCGTTGGACCATGAATGTTGTCTTTGGACGGTTTGGAATGTCGTCCTCAGACCATTACGTCCTGGGCCATGAAGCGTATGATAAAGGATTCATAGGCCATGAAATGATGTTCTCGAGATATAAGGATAGTGCCTCCGAACCATGACACCTTTTAATAATGATGTACAAAAGATTGAAAGAGATCCTCAGGCCATGACATGGGGCTCTCGGGCTATGAAGATGGTGCCTCCGAACGATGACGCCTTTGGATAAGTTGGCGATATTTTAGCCCATGAAAGATGTAGTAGTATGATGTGGACAAGATAGAGCCTAATCTTGCGAATGGAAGGGCAGAGCTTAGCTCGTAAGAGAAGCGAGATAAATAGTGCTTGGGATAGTGTTGAGTTTTGAAGAAAATTGGAGGCAGAGCTTAGCCTTGGAAGGCAAAATGATAGCCTTATGCAATGATGCGAATGCAGATGGAGGTAGAGCTTAACCTCGGAAGGCAGAATGGTAGTCTTATGCTATGCATATGCAGATGGAGGTAGAGCTTAACCTCAGAAGGCAAAATGGTAGCCTTATGCAAGTTGGAAGGCAAATTCGTAGCCTTATGCAATGCAGATGCAAATGGCGACAGTGTTTAGTCTCGGAAGGTAGAATGGTAGCCTTATGCAAATTGGAAGGCTGAATGGTAATCTTATGTAAGTTGGAAGGCAGAATGGTAGCCTTATGCAATGCAGGTGCAGATAGAGATGGCGTTTAGTCTCGGAAGGCAGAATAGTAGCCTTATGCAATGCAGAATGCAGATGGAGATAGCGTTTAGTCTCGGAAGGTAGAATGGTAGCCTTAGTACAAAATGCAGATGGAGACAATGTTTAGTCTTGGAAGGCAGAATGGTAGCCTTATGCAGTGCATAATGCAGATGGAGACAGAGTTTAGTTTTAGAAGGCAGAATGGTGGCCTTATGCAGATTGGAAGGTAGAATAGTAGCCTTATGCAAGAAATAAAATAACAAATGACAGTAGAGTTTTCTTAGCTGATAGCAGATTGTGGCGTCATGATTATTCGGAGCATCGTGACATACGGGACATCACTTGTGTGTGCTGATAGCAAATGTTGGCAAGTGCAACGGTTCTGAGAATCGTATTCTGGAACAATGTTTGTCCCATGGGCGTACAATATGTTTAACAATTTTGCAATCCTAGTGCCTGCATCCAGAGAAAAATCGTGAGTTTTGTAAGGGGAGGTTAGTTCGTATCCCCGCTGGCTTTCACTTGACTAATTCGCCTTTGATATGGTGATATCGTTTGTATCATTATGGTAGCATTGCTAAACAAAGCAGTTCCAATAATAAACATGCATGATTTTGTAAAAGTATAGGTGTATAATTAAAAATAGTTTTAAGATGAACCGACGCCTGTGACGTAGTTCAAGACATTGCAACCTCTCCAGCTATGGAATTTTGAGGGTCCCTCTCAAAATTCTGCCCTAGTTTGATGGGTTGACATTTTTGACTACTGCTCGTGCAGCGATCGGCTGAAATTACTTTGGAATTTTGAGGGTCCTCCTCAAAATTCTGCCCAGTTTCCATTTGCGGGGGGAAATGAAATTTTATTAAATTGTGACTGAACCTATAGGGCTGCCTACATATCCCCTCTTAAACGGGAATCAGGTCAGGCATAGTTCGATTTATATCATATAAGGAAAGCATAGAGATTACACATAGTAGTGCTTGACTGCATCTAAATTGATCGGCTTTGGCCAGACTTCTCCGTCCATTTCTTCAAGTATGAGGGTTCCTCCAGTCAAGACTCGGTGAACCATGTATGGACCCTTCTAGTTGGGAGAGAACTTACCTTTGGCTTCATCTTGATGCAGAAAAATTTTCTTTAACACCAGCTACCCGGTGTGAACTGTCTTGGCTTGACTCTTTTGTTGAAGGCTCTAGACATTCTGTTCTACTAGAGTTGACCATGACATACTACATTCATTCTCTTTGCATCTATAAGGGCTAGTTGCTCATAATGGGTTTTTACCCACTCTGCATCGTTGAGCTCAGCTTCTTATATGATTCTTAGGGAAGGAATTTCTACCTCAGCGGGGATAACAACCTTTTGTACCGTAAACCAGCATATAAGGGGTTGCCCCGGTTGATGTGCGGAGTGTGTTGTGATACCCTAGTAGAGCAAATGATAACTTCTTGTGCCACTACTTATGCTTCTCTATCATTTCCCTCAATATCTTCTTGATATTCTTGTTGGCGGCTTCTACAACTCCATTTATCTAAGGCCTACAGGTTGTGGAATTCTTGTGTCTGATCTTGAAATTTTCACACATAGCTTTCATCAAATCGCTGTTGAGTTTGGAGCCTTTATCAGTAATGATTGACTCTGGGATTCTGAATCAACAAACAATATAGTCGCGGACAAAGTCAGTCATGACTTTCTTAGTCAATGCTCTGTAAGATGCTGCTTCTACCCATTTGGTTAAATAGTCGATGGCTACTAGGATAAACCTGTGTCCGTTGGAAGCGACATGCTCGATTGGTCCAATAACGTCCATTCCCCAGGCGGCGAACGACCACGGTGAGCTTGTTGTGTTAAGCTCGCTTGGAGGTACCTTTATCATGTCTGCATGTATCTGACAACGGTGGCATTTCCAAACATACTAGATGCAGTCCATTTCCATAGTTATCAAAAAGTAACCAGCCCGGAGTATCTTTTTTGCTAAGACAAACCGTTCATATGTGAAATGCAGGTCCTAGCATGAATTTCCTATAGTAACCTGGATGCTTCCTTTACGTAGACACATCTCAATAATAGCAAATCGGGATTCCTCCTATACAGGATTCCTCCGCTGTGAAAGAAGTTATTGGACAATCTCCAAAGTGTGCGTTTCTGAGTATGATTTGCAGCCTTTGGTAAATATTCTTGATATCATGAAACCAAGGCTTTCCGTCTTCTTCTTCTTCAATATTGGCATAGTAAGCTGGCTGATTATAGACTTTCACTGGAATGGGATCAATGAAATTCTTGTTGGGATACTATATCATAGATAATAGGGTAGCCAATGCATCGGTGAACTCATTCTCGTTGTTGGGAACATGCTGGAATTCCGTCTTTGCGAACCTCTTTCTCAATTCCTGTACGTGATGCAGATACAGGAGTATCTTGGAGTTCTTACTTTTCCATTCTTCCCATACCTAATGTATAAGTAAGTCTGAATCTCCAATTACTAGCAGCTCTTGAATGTTCATGTCAATGGCCATTTTGAGCCCCAAGATGCAGGCTTCATACTCGGCCATATTGTTTGTGCATGGGAACCTGAGTTTGGTAGACACCGGATAATGTTGACTGGCTTCTAATATTAGGACTGCTCCTATGCCAACTACTTTGAAGTTTTCGTCTCTATCGAAGAATATTCTCCAACCGTCATAGGATTCTGCAATATCTTCTCCTATGAACGATACCTCCTCATCAGGAAAATACGTTTTCAGGGGTTTGTATCCTCCATCCACGGAGTTTTTAGCAAGGTGGTCTCCCAGTGCTTGTCCTTTGACCGCTTTCTGAGTATGTAAACAATGTAAAACTCACTCAACAGGATTCGCCACTTGGCTAGCTTGCCGGTGGGCATGGGATTCTGAAAGATGTACTTTAAGGGATCCATTCTCGATATGATATATGTAGTATAGGCGCAGAAGTAATGTCTCAGCTTCTGATCTACCCAAGTCAAAGCACAACAGGTGAATTCCAATAGAGAATATCGGGCCTCGTACGGGGTGAACTTCTTATTGAGATAATAAATGGCTTGCTCATTCCTCCCCGTTTCATCATGCTACCCCATAACGTAGCCGAAAGCTCCATCCAACACTGCAAGGTAGAGCAATATGGGTTTACCTGGCTCGGGAGGGACTAAGACTGGTGGTGTTGACAGGTGCTCCTTGATTTTGTCGAAGGCCTTTTGGCAATCGTCAGTCCATTTGGTAGCGGCATCCTTCTTTAACATCTAAAAGATTGGCTCACAGATAACTGTAGACTATACTCTGAATCTACTGATGTTGTTAAGCCTTCCCAAGAAACTCATCACATCTTTCTTGTTCTTTGGCGGTGGTATTTCTTGAATGGCTTTGACTTTCAATGGATCCAGTTCTATTCCTCGACGGCTCATAATAAACCCAAATGATTTCCCAGCAGGAACCCCAAATGCGCACTTTGCGGGGTTTAGTTTCAAGTTGTATCTCCGTAGTCTATTGATCAATTTCCTCAGATCTTCCATGTGGTTAGTGGCCTTCTTGGATTTGATAATAACATCTTCCACATATACCTATATCTCCTTGTGTTTCACATCATGGAAAATGGTAGTCATGGCCCTCATATAGGTGGCCTCTACATTCTTCAGGTCGAATGGCATCATCTTGTAACAGTACACTCCCCACGGCGTAATGAAAGCCATTTTCTCACCATCTTCCTCATCCATCCAGATATGATGATAACTAGCGAAGCAATCTACGAATGGTTGTAGCTCATGCTTGGCGCAATTGTCAATCAGGATGTGTATATTTGGCAAAGGGAAATAGTCTTTCGGAGTGGCCCGGTTGAGATCCCGGTAGTCGATGCAGACTCTGACCTTCCCTTCCTTCTTTGTCACTGGAACAATGTTGGCTAACCATGTCAGGCATTCTACTACCCTGAGAACCATAGCTTTGATCTGCTTATTGACTTCTTCCTTGATTTTCAAACTCATGTCAGGCTTGAACTTTCTGAGCTTTTGTTTTACCGGTAGACATATTGGATCAGTTGGTAGTTTGTGAGCCACAATGGACGTACTTAGACCAGTCATGTCATCATATGACCAAGCGAATATGTCCTTATATTCATTTAGAAATTTCGTGTATTCTTTCTTCTCTGATGGCGATAGGTGAATGTTGATTCTTGTTTCCTTGATGTTTTATGCATCTCCCAGGTTGACAATTTTGGTCTCGTACAAGTTGGACTTAGGTCTGTTTTCAAAGTTCTCAACTTCTTTGACAATCTCGTCAAGAATGTTATCTTCTTCTGAATCAATGTCTGGTTATTGCGTTGTCTCATTGCATGTCACATTCATATGTTCATCAAGACAAGTAATAGTAATAATGTATGGATAAAGTAAGGAGAGATAGCAATAAATATTAAATCATAAGAAAAATCAAACATGCTTTTGATAAATTGAATAACTATTTTAAACATCGAAGATCTTATTGCGGGAATTGAAAATGCTAAATGAAAATCATTTAGTAAATGAATAATTCTTGTTTTAGCCTTGCTACCCTGAGGCACGTCGGGCTTTGGTTGTCCTGATGGTCCAATTCTTGAGATGTGCCCCTCTGCTCACAGCCTGTATGGAAGGGCCTTCCTCCCCCTCCTTCTCAAGAATAACACAACAATCCATATCACTGTCTTCTAGGAATAGGTTCTTCACTGCTGCAAGTCATTCTTCTTCATCTGACCCATAAATAATGTCAGCCTATTGTAAAGTCTGCTCCAGATGCGGTATTGGCTGCTCTAGTGGGTAGTAAGGACCGCGCGATGGTGGCAACAAGTTATTGAACTCTTTCCGGGTGTATTCATATCCTAAACCGAAGGTAGTGCCATGTTTCTTGAGTTTTATGGGCTTAGAGATTCCTTAGAGGTTCTTGCCGAACCCTTTTGCCAAGTTCGTACCCCCTCCAACTCAGTATACTTTCGATTTTGCTATCCTACCATTTGTCTTTGTCGATAGCATTGACCCGCTCAATGTGGTGGTAAGTTTCTCCACCTAGCTTCCTTCTTCCCTCGATCGCCGGAATAGTCTGGCGATTGTATATAGGGTTGCTACTGTTGCCGTGAATGATCACTTCCTGGTGATTCAATTCGAAATTTACTGCCTGATGTAGTATTGATGCTACGGTCCCAGCAGCATGAATCCATGGCCGTCCCAACAACAAGTTGTAAGACGCTAGCACATCTATCACCTAGAAATCGACCTCGAACCAGGTTGGTCCCATCTGTAAGCATAGAATAATCTCACCAATGGTGGACCTCTGAGAACCATCAAAGGCTTTCACATTGATTGCTCCATCCTTTATCTCATTCAGTCTTTTACCCAACTTCTTGAGTGTTACCATCAGACAAATGCAAATGTTAAGACTAGTACCTCCATCGATCAAGATTCTGGTGATGAAATAATCTTCGCATTGCATGGTGATGTGCAGTGCTTTAGTGTGCCCCAACCCTTCAGATGGCAGCTCGTCCTCATGAAAGGTGATCTTGTGGCTTTCCAGCACTTGTCCTACCATATTAGCCATTTCCCCACTAGTGATGTTACTTGGTACGTATGCTTCATTCAACACCTTTAACAGAGCATTCTTGTGGGTCTCAGAATTTTGCAGCAAAGCGAGAATGGATATTTGTGCTGGCGTCTTGTTTAACTGGCCGATGATCGAATATTCCTTGGCCTATATCTTCCTCCAAAGGTCGTTCGGACTTGTCTCAATAAGGGGCGGCCGATTAGAGGCCCACTTGCTTGATTTATCTAGATGTTCAGGGGTATAGACTCTACTAGTTCTTGTCATACCCTATGTTGCGACAGTTTCTTCAATCCTGACCGTGACCTTCCTTCTCGCCTCGGTTGCATAGTCCTAGGGTACAATATTTGTATAGAATGATGGCATGGTAGACATTGACACTGCGACCGGCGTGGCTATCCTTACTTCGAATGGAACATGTGCCTTGGGTGGCAAGATTGCAACCTCAAATGTTGCGGGCGTATTTGCCGGAGCCACGAATTCAACCTTAATTGGTACTGGTGCTTTTGCGAATGGCGTTGCTTCAAACTCAAGAGGTACACACATATTTAACTTAGCCTCCTCGGACGGTTGGATCTGGACTATGATTGGATTGAGAGTAATTGTTGGTTTCTTTGGGTCTTCACCTTATGCGATCAACCCGATTGATCCTTAAGGATCCCAGTCATCTTCTACTTCAATCATGTAGATACCTCCACCTTTATGGTCTCGCAGAGGCTGGTTGTTGCGGACATTAGGAGCGGGTTCCGTTGCCACAATGATCTTATTAACAATCAAAGACTGTATCTTATCTTTCAAGGAGCGGCATTCATTGATGGTGTGCCCTTTCATGCCGGCGTGGTATGCATAGGACTTGTTTAGGTTAACCCATTGAGAAGGATTCTCAGGGGTTACAACAGAGATGAGGGTGATATAACTAGCAGCTTTGAGTCTCTTATACAGCTGGTCGATGGGTTCAGCGATGGCTGTATATTATTTTGGAGGTCTACGATCAAAATTAGGTCGGGGTCTAGGGAAATTTTGGTGTGCAGGGGGTAATTGATAATGGGATGGTTGAGCATTATATGTTTGGTAGACATGGGCGGGTTAGGAGTATCTGGGTAAGGTATGTTTGTATGTAGGAGGTGGAGGTAACTGATAAGTTGGTGGTAGAGCTTGGTATGAAGACGAGGGTGCTTGGTAATTTGGGGTTGGCTGGTGTGTGAGTGGAGGTGTTGGATAAGTTTTGTAGTTGAGGGGAGACTTGGTCCTTTGTGAAACCATCATGGCCCCTACGTCCCTTTTCTTGGACACACCATCGGACTGTAAGACTTTATTAGTGGCTTGCAAGGCCTCGAAATTTGTAACCATATCACTTTTAATACCTTCTTCAATTCTCTCACCTAATTTGATAATGTTGGAGAACTTGTGGTTCTCAATCATCATCAGCGCTCATAGTACTGCGAGTCATGAGCCTGGACAAAGAACTTGTTCATTTGCTCCTCTTCTAAGGCAGGTCTGACCTTAGCAGCTTCGGACCTCCAGCGAGTAGCATACTTGCGAAACGTCTCCATAGGCTTTTTCTTCAAATTCTGGATGTAGAACACATCTGGTGCGTTCTCTGTATTAAACCTAAATCTGTCCATAAAGTTAGATGCCATGCCTACCTAGCTTAACCACTTCTTGGGATCTTGGCTGATGTACCAAGATAATGCTTCTCCTTTCAGACTTCTCATGAACAACTTCATGCTGATCCTTTCATCCTTCCCTACTCTGACCAGCTTGTCGCAATATGTCCTTAAATAGACCCTTGGATCACCCATACCATCAAACATTTCAAACATAGGAGGTTTGTACCCTCGGGCAGTTCGACATCAGGCTATATGCAAAGATCATCATAGTTCGGCCCCTCGATTCCTTTGCTTCCCTCAACGCCCTTAATCTGGATAGTCAATTTCTTAATTTCCTCGTCCAAGTTCCTGATAAGAAAATCCTTTTCATCAGACTCAGGTGTGCATGAGATGGGTTGGGTGGAGTGTGGCATGGTCTCCACGTAGATAAGAGTGTTATGGTGGCCTGGTATATGGGTGTGGAAATGGTCGTTAGTGGAGTTTTGAGGTTCTGGGGTGAGTAGTGGAGCGTTGTTTGGGGTATGGCAGGTGTTACAATGTTTCTTTGGTGGAGCAGCGCGATGACAAGGAGCGGGATGATTCTGTTGTTTTGGGATATTTTAAGGAGGTGTAGGGTTTTGAGTGTTGGGGAAGTTGATATCTGGGGTACTGAGGGAATATGATAGGCTTGCCAGATTCCGAACCTGATTGAGCTCTTTTTGGAATTTCAACAGTTTCTGTTCATGTTGTGACACAGTCTCGTAAGGAACCCGAATGCACTGGCTATTAGTGGCCTCTAACCGTTCAGCTATGTTCTCCTTCCTATGTTTTTTAAATCTTTCATTTAGCCTTTGTTCTTGCCTTTAATTGGACTAAGAGGAGGAGTGGGTGGAGCGCCCTTGGATCTTGTGAAATAAGATTGATGATGCCAGATTCCACGAACTAACCTTTGGGAAGGGGAATAATAAAAACAAAAAATAAACAAGATAGGCGACAAATTGATTTGGAGAACCTAGAATTGCAATATTGTTAGTGAGCATTATAAAAAAGTATTGCAATATTTAAACACATAGTGCGAGAATGTAAAGTGTGTCCTAAGTTAGGAACCTCTTTGTGCCCGAGGTAGGCCTAGCGACAAATTGATTTGGAGAACTTAGAATGCTAAATGCCTTATTTTATTGATAAAGATAGGCGAATCCCAAAATGACATTAAATAAATAAGAAATAAAAGTCACTAATGGCCATTGGACTTATGACATTCATAAAGCGAAAAAGTCAATTCCTATCTATTTGGTCCCAAAAGGACCTTTCCCAGATTCGGCATCCTTGGCTCCGTTGAACAACTTTCCCAAATCGCGAAGTCTCAGTAACAGGTATGCTCTGGCTAGGTGTCCGCCTTTGGTCCCTTCAACCTTTTGACAATCTTCAACCCTTTTGTGAAATTTTCTATCCAGTTCTACTATGCCTCGCTCCAAGTATCCTAGCCTTATGTTGGCACTGATAGCCATGTCCTTTCATTCCTCAATCAGCTTCTGGTTGGACTCTTGTATCTCGCGGTGTTCGCTCTCGCACTCACGGATTCTTTTGCGTTGGTTGTAATTGACTTATGCCTCGGCCTTTTCATCTATAATTCTGTGACATCAGACGAACCCTGGCTGGCCCAAACCATCCCAATTGTCTTCCAATCAACCAGAATAGGAAGGAGTGCAACCGACATAATATCTGTCTGTCTCGATGGTGTCTTTCCCCATTACAATCTTACAGTGCCACATGTGTTGGGCATGGCACTTATAGGGACTATCATCATTTTGGAAGTCAGCTCGGAAATGGCTCATCTTACCGACCATGGGTATGACTTGCTTCCTATCTATTTGCCTCATAACTCGAAGAGGGACGTAAGGGTATGTTCCACTTAGACCAATCAGTATCAGGAAAGGTGCATTTCTAGATCAGGTTATGAACTCCTCTGTCGGAAACCACTCGAGGATCTATTGAACTTGTTCTTCAATTAGATTATCAAAGAGCTCAACCCATCCTTTGGCATTCTCAGGCTAAGCGAACATGTCAGGGATTTAATTCATTCGCTTTGGGTGGTGGAAAGCGATATGGTCAACCCAGACCCTTAGCTGAATTTCTTGTCAATATTTGCCCTTTTGGAGATGTTCCATGAGACAAAGCAGAAGTAGTAGATTGCGGCCTTCGAAGTTTCTCGCTCCTCGTTGACATTTCTCTAAGGCTCGGTATATATCTGCGATGATCATGGGCACAATGCTTAATGTCTGCCCACCAATCCCCTCCATTAGGGTCTTGGTTACCATAGCCAACCTAGTATGGCTTTTCCCTTTCTTCATTGGAAACACGATCAGACCCATGAAGAAAAACATGAAGACGAACACCCTACGATGAATATGTCCCAAGGACGTGATGGCAAACTCATCAGGGTAGGTACGGTAGGATTTGTTGTGACCGTACCTTTCATACAGGTAGTCAAAAGGGATGTATGATTCCTGCAGACATACCAACTCTGCATTCTTCTTCAAACCCATTATTTTAAGGTAACCATTACCTGTGCGATTCTCAAGCATTAGCAAACCCGGAGTCTCCCACACTAGACCGACCAGTCCTCTTATCTCCTCTAGCAAAGGTGTCATTTAGATATCCCCAAAGCGGAATATGGCCCTTTCACAATCCCAAAATAATGTAGCAGCTTCTATGATCATGTTGTAAGGCTGGACCTCCAAGAGGGATGGTAGATTACCTAGATATTTTTTGACGAGGGCTTTGTCACTAGAATGTAGATCTTCCCACCATCTTAGCAATCTTGTGTGGATGTTGGTGACCATTCCGAATCTGGGGACTTCGTGCGTCATATATCTGCAAGACAAATAGGTTCGGACCTTACCCCCACCAGACTCAACTATTTAATATCAACAATTAGCATGAAGCACTTAGTTCTCCAAATAAATGCACAAAACGTGATGACGTCTGTTTGGGTTTAGGGAAACCCAGTGGACTTTTGGACAGGACTATCTTAAAGGATCATTATGTGGACAACATAACTGACCTGACTAGGATTGACCATGATGCATGCACAATTTAAACAGAGTAAGGTTTCTATGAGGTTTTAGACTAGTACCCTTGAGCGGACAACTCAAAGGGGAAGGCACGGAACTGTCGACTGTACTGTTAATCGACTAGTTTTACCACAAATATGACTTTCCAAATTTAGGGATAATGATATTGGAAGAGCGCAACAACCCATCAAGCGTTGCTATAGTAATTGTTTGGCACGAGTGGAATATGATGTTGAGCATGATTATGAAATAATTAAAAGCATGTTAACATGTATTTGCACGTTAAGAAAGCGATAAATACAACAGTTTCATAATTTAAAGGAGTTATAAAGAAATGAAACAAAAAAGATATGTCAGTTTTGCTTTTGAAAAAGGAATTAAATGCTTAAAGAAATTAAACAAGTAATTGCACATAAAGGTTACAAATTCAAAAAAAGGGTATGAAATGATAAAAGCCTAAAAATCCCCAGCAGAGCCGCCATGCTGTCGCGCCCCCTTTTACCCCTTCGGCGGAAATCGGGTTCATGACATTTTGGTATGGGACAACTTATTCATTTTGGGAAAGGGGGTTTGCACTTTTGAAGAGTCGCCACCTAACGATTTTAAGGTGCGTTATGGCACCTATAAGGTTCATTTACAACTTCCTTTTGGCAACTAGAGATAGGGTAAGGGCTTGAAATTATCCTAAGGGGAAGGTGTTAGGCACCCCTCAGGATCCATTAGTGTGGTTCCCGACCAGACAGTTTTTGTGAATTTGTGCAATTAGCAAATAAACAAGTATGGCTCATATAGTAGGTCTATGAGTTTAAATACACAAGTGTTTGAAAACAATTAGCGAAAGGCGAAATTTTGAAAAGAATTACACTTCTCAAAGCAGGGCTACACGTATTATTAGCGCACCGGTCATCATATCCATATCTAACCTTTCCCTCCATGTGAAGGTAATTAAAGCAAAGGTAGGTCTCGACCCTTATTGCATACTATTACCCGTCACTTCCTATCAGTCCAGGAGGAACTTAGGACTCATATCCTAAGGAGGAAGGTTCTAGGCGGACCTTTAGGTTTAAAAGTAAAATACTAGGCGACATACAATAACACATAGGACTGCATTTAAAGGGAAAAACACAAAAAACAGTCAGAAGGCTTAGATGTACATCCACAAATAATGCACATAGACAGCATGACTCATACACAATTAAAGTCTGAATTCAAATCCTATGCATGGTATCTAAGTGATAATAGCAGAACTAGATTTATTACATGACTCAGAAAAGAAGTCCGAATCAGGCTTGCCTGCTAATTTTAATTGGTTGACAGTTAAACAAAGACAATTTTGGTTTTATTTTAAGCAATTGCCTATGGCTTGCCTAGGTATAAAGTAGTATACAACAGT
The DNA here is from genome assembly GCF_000393655.2 of Nicotiana sylvestris. NCBI lineage: Eukaryota > Viridiplantae > Streptophyta > Magnoliopsida > Solanales > Solanaceae > Nicotiana > Nicotiana sylvestris. Next base: position 37,487,095 of record NC_091061.1, read on the forward strand.
TATTCAAAATTATTAAAAGACAGTTTCGAAATTATTTTACCCTAAGAGCATGATGTTCTAGTTGATACGAATGCAGAGATTATTGCCAGTTATTTTAAACGGGATAATCAAGTGTGAAGCTATTTTTTACCACTTTTATGATCAGCAGTTTACACTAATTGTGAATGCACGTATGAATAAGATCCTAAAACATGGTATCTAAGATATATGTATAAAACTCATGATGCGGAATTCCTAGAGCAGGATTTCTAAATGCACATGGCAAGATTGCAGAAATTCCTAGAGCAGGATTTCTAAATGCACATGGCAAGATTGCAGAATTTCCTAAGAATAGGATTTCTAAATGCACGTGGCAGTGTAGAACAAGGCATGCTTTGAAACACACATAAGGGAATGCATTCATCTAAAAGGAAGGGGAGACATAATAGCATGCTAGTAATGTAACTCAAGTACAAGTTTCACAACAGAACCACAAGTAGAAGTAGACCAGAAATGAGAGAAACTGAAACAATAAGAGAAGCAGGTTATTGTTGAGGCTTTAAATTGAACTAGGACATACCAAGGGAGATAGAGATAAACAAATGAAAGAACCAAGGCGGACAGATGATTAGCCTTGGCTTGGAACCGACCAATAATAGTAGAATGGCACAAAAATTTTAAGTAAGAGAGGGTTTTTTGAAAGCCAAGGTTGTCTTGTTAATGAAAGACTTATGGTATTTATAGCTTTGAAAATAAGCAAAAAATAAGGTAACAAGTGAAGGTTTAGCACAATTATGGAAGTAATCACAATTAGAATCAAATTAATATAGTGCTTCCCTTTAATCAAGGAATTACAGCTCAAACAGATACTAATAGGGATATTTAAGGAAAGAAAGAGAAGGATATATTTTTACCATATAAGGGTCTGTAAAAGTATAGAGCATGTGATTGGGTCTAAGTACAGAATACACTGATTTGGGAAAATGATTCAGCAAGAATGAAGCATCACAACAAATAAGGGAATGGAATTAATCAACATGAGTAAAATTTTAGGGGTTTATAAGAAAACCTTGCAATCAAACCGTAACTTAAAGAAATCAGGATCAGTCAAGAGGGAGTCATGATTCTGCACTTTGAAGTATAAATAGAGAAGAATGAACATGCGTATCAGACATGCAAGGTCAACCATATTGACAAAAAGAAGAAAACTAGATAAACACAAACAAACATAAGTTACATGAGTAGGCTAAGTACCACTTGAAGCATGGTAATCAACAAAGTCAAGTAGTCATGGCTAACACATAGAACCAGGGTGAAAAACCAACCTAACATGTAAATAAAATCAGGCCAACAAACAGAAACAAGTAAAGAGAGTCTTTGAAACTCATAGTAAGAAGTGAAGAAATCTTTAAGAAAATAGGGATTTTACATAGTTGAGTTAAAAAGCGGTAAGAACTCAGAATCAGTTAAGATAAACAAAGGAAAGGATCTAACAATAAAGAACTCAATCGAAAAAGGTATACATACAAATCAAATAAACCAAGATAGTTCCAGAAACCCAGATAGAACCAAAACAAATAGGGTTTTCAACACGATGAATCAGGTAGAAGAAAACATAAATAAACTATTTAAACATAGTAAAATCATATGACAATACTGAAAATCAGAGGTGAAGTCTTTAAAAGAGGTTAAGAAACCCTAAGCTTGAAGACGGAGAGTCACTTTGAAAAAAAATCGGAAAAACCTTTGAGAAAAACACCAAAAGGTTCATAATATATGCAGGTCTAAGACAGATCTAAAAGAAAATCAGAAAATCTTTAAAGTTAGGCTTTCAGAGAACCCCGAAAAAGTGAAAAAACTTTGAAAAGTTACAGGTTTAACCGAAAAAGTCATAGATCTTACTCGAACGGTCATGGATGGACGGAAAATGGCAAGGGAAACCATGGGAGGCAAGTGAACCACCTCTAATTCACTTGAAGGCCTCAAAACGATGACACATGTTCAAGAGGGATCCATAAGGCTGGTTGGTGATGAGACCATCATAGATTCAGGCATAGAGATGGCTGAAGAAGGTAGATAAGATTCATCAGAGAGGAGGGAAGTGGAGAAGGTTCTAGGGAGAATCAGAGATACAGAGAGAGAGAGAGAGATGATAGTCGGTTGAGTGACGAATGAGACGGTTTGGGGGGTCGTTTGGATTTAATTTTGGAATGGGGGATGGGGATCGTTGATCTAAATGATCAACAGTCAAGATTGAATGGGGTAGGTGGGTCAGGTATGGCTTGGGTTTGGGCTTGGGTCTAGTAGATTTTTAGTTGGTTTGGGGTCTGTTTGAGTTAGGCTAGATTTGAAAGACAATTTTGGCTATAAGTTAAATAGACATTTTTCCCCATTTAATTTATAGAAAATAGTAGATAATTTATAAAAATAATTTTAAAATGCTAAATAATTTACAATACATAATTAGCAATTTAAAAATATAGGATCCAGTTTTATGCATATAAAACCTAATTAAACCTTAAAGGGCTAATATTACAATTATGTGCAATTTAGCTTTAAATATACTAAATGTAATTATAAGAATATATAAAAATTACCGTAGCCATATTTTGGCATAAATATAGAAATTAAATAGATAAATTTATCAAAACAATAATTTGGGAAATAATTATTTGGGATTTTATGGATAAAAAGGGAGAAAATAAATCAACTTAAAACCTTTAAAATTATGAAAAAATAATAAAACCCTTGGACATGCTTATATATGCGTATATTCTATTTTGCAGGTATTTTTCATATTTAAAATATATAGTGAAAAATTGGTTATCAACAAGGAAGATGAAGAAAGATATAGTTGGGTTTGTAGTTGTCAGCAGGTGAAATATGAGCATTATCGGGTGGCTTGCTTTAGTAGATAGCAATTCCGTAGTGGAAGTGGGAGTGAATTATTATGGATTTCGTAGTTGGACTCCCACGGACTTTGAGAATGTTCGATGCTATTTGGGTGATTGTGGATCGGCTGGCCAAATCCGCGCACTTCATTCTTGTGCGTACTACTTATTCTTCAGAGCGATTAGCTAAGTTTTATATCCGAGAGATTGCTCGCCTGCATGGTATCCCAGTTTCCATTATTTTAGATAGAGGTACTCAGTTTACATCACAATTTTGGAGGGTCGTGCAGCGAGTGTTGGGTACTCAGGTTGAGTTGAGCACATCTTTTCACCCTCAGATGGACGGACAGTCCGAGCATACTATTTAAATATTAGAGGACATGTTGCATGCTTGTGTAATTGATTTCTAGGGTTCATAAGATCAGTTTCTGCCGCTTGCGAAGTTTTCTTACAACAACAGTTATCAGCGAGTATTCAGATGGCTCCATATGAGGCTTTATATGGGAGACGGTGTAGATCTCCACTAGGTTGGTTTGAGCCAGGCAAGGCTAGGCTTTTTGGTGCAAACTTGGTTCAAAATTCATTGGACAAGGTGAAACTGATTCAGGAACGACTTCGTACAACGTAGTCAATGCAAAAGAGTTATGCTGACAAAAAGGTTTGTGATGTGTCTTATATGGTTGGGGAGAAGGTTCTACTAAAGGTTTCATCCATGAAGGGTGTTATGAGATTTGGGAATAAGGGCAAGTTGGGCCCTGGGTTCATTGGGCCTTTTGAGGTGCTTCGGAGGATTGGGGAGGTGGCTTATGAGCTTGCCTTGCCACTTAGCTTGTCGGGGGTGCATCTAATATTTCATATTTCTATGCTCTGGAAGTATATCGGAGATCCTTCTCGTGTCTTGGATTTCAACACTGTTCAGTTAGATGGTGACTTGACTTATGATGTGGAGCCAGTGGCTATTTTAGAGCGGCAGGTCCGAAAGTTGAGATCAAAGTATATATCGTCAGTGAAAGTGTAGTGGAGAGGTCAGCTCATGAAGGAGGCTACTTAGAAGACCGAGCGGGAGATGAGGAGCAGATATCCACACCTATTTGAGGCTTTAAGTATGTTTCTAAACCCGTTCGAGGAAAAATGTTTGTCTATAGGGGGAGGATGTAACGACCTGACCCGTCGTTTCGAGAGTTATAACCCTATTTCCCCATTTCCAATTCACTTTGTGTTCTTCAACTATATTATGATATGTTGGGTCAGTTGGTTCGAGTCTGGAGAGGATTCAGAGAGGACTTGAGACACTTAGTCTCTTTTGGGAAGGCTTAAGTTTGGAAAGTTGACCGGATGTTGACTTATGCGTAACCGATCTCGGATGTGAATATTTATGGTTCTGTTACCTCCGTTAGGTGATTTTGGACTTAAGAGCGCGTCCGGAATATGATTTAGAGGTCCTTGGTAGAATTAGGCTTGAATTGGCGAAAGTTGGAAATTCGACCCAAATTTGATATCGGGGTCGGAATAGAATTTCGGAGGTTGGATTAGGACCGTAGTGTCATTTGTGATATGTGTGCAAAATCTCAGGTCATTGAGGTGATTTGATTGGTTTCGGCGTCGTTTGCAGAAATTGAAAGTTTAGAAGTTCTTAAGCTTGAATCCAAGGGTGATTTGGTGTTTTGATGTTGTTTTGAGTGTTCCGAAGATTCGACAAAGTTCGTATGTTGATATATGACTTGTTGGTATGTTTGGAAGAGGTCCCCAAGTCCTCTGGTTGATTTCGGGTGATTGACGGAACAAGGTTGGATTTTGAGGAATTGTTGAAGTTGAACTCAGCTGTCATAACCGCACCTGCAGAGTGGGGACCGTAGGTGAGTGTCCGCACAAGTGGAGAAGGGACCGCAAATGCGGCCAAGACTGCGGTTGGCTGGAAACCACATGTGCGAGTAGGGGAGCGCACCTGCGAAACCGCAGGTGCGAGAAATGGACCGCAGAAGTGGATTCTGGTGATTTAAGTGGGAATCGCACCTACGATGGATTTTCCGCAGGTGCAGCGTCGCAGAAGCGACATGAGGACCGCATATGCGGACGTTCTGGGAAGAATGTAATAAAGATGGGTTTCGCGAAATTTGGGTCATTCTTCACCATTTTTATTTGGTTTTGGAGCTTTTGGGAGCAATTTGAAGAGAGATTCAAGGGGGTTTTCATTGAGATAAGTAATTTGAGCCATAATACTCGTGTTTATGGTAATTTCCCATTGATTAATTATGTAATTAGTGGTGATTAAGGGTGAAAATGAAGGGTTAGGGATTAGGATTATTGGAGAGTTTGATTGAGGTTTTGAAGGGTCAAATGGAGTTGGATTTTGATAAATCTTGTATGTATCGATTTGTGAGTTAAAGGGTTTCTAGTTTTCTGATTTTTGCCAAATTCCGAGAGGCCGGGGGTCGGGTTTGTGTGAATTTCGGGATTTTGGTCTAAATTTATAGTTTTTCATGTAGATTTCGTTCCTTGGCCTATATTGATTGCATTGTATTGTTTTTGGTTAGATTTGGGACATTTGGAGGCCGGTTCAAGAGGCAAGAGCGTCACGGAGTAGGATTGGCCTTGTTTGAGGTAAGTAGCGCTTCCAAATATGGTTCTGAGGGTTCGAAAACCCAAGCTATGTGTTATGTCATTAGTAATGAGGTGACGCAAATGCCAAGTGATGGACGTGCAGGCATGCACCGTGAGAATTGTGTCCTGGTTCATTCTGTATCACCTCTTAGTGATTCTTTCTTGCTGATATCTGTGTTTTTATCTTGTGATTAAGTAATGTTAGGGCTTCATGCCGATACTGTTGAGACCCGAGTGGTCACTTCTTGCAGTCATTTCATTAGATTCATTGATATTCTGTACTCAGTCTTATTCATGCATATCATATCATGTCTCAATCTCAGTTGTTATTATTTGGCACATCATATCATGGTTTCGAGCTAGTTTCATGGCATTGTGAGCTCGTGTGTGTGAGACTCGGGAGTGATGAGTGAGTGAAGCCGAGAGCTTGATTATGAGTGACAATTATAGGACTAGGATGCACACTGCAGTGGTTATGTTGATGATTATGACGGCGCTTGGGCTGTAAGAACCCCTGCGGAGTCTGTAACACACCCCTTGTCATGACCGCGGTTCGCCCTCAATGAACCATCATGACGGCACCTAGTCTCTACGACTAGGTAAGCCTAAAATGCGGAAAATAAACCAAATTTGCAGAAGAAAACAATTTAAAACAAAAATAGAATAATAAAACAACGTTTAAAAGTGTCGCTCAGCATACACAATATTAACTCTTAAATCCAATACATTTTCCCAAAACCCGGAAACCCATGAATCACAAGCTAAGAGATACATAAGAAGCTCTAACTCCAGAAATGTCTAACCAAAAGGGTAATACTGAAGGGCTATACTATTACAGAATGATAGAAAGGGACTCCTCGGTCTACGGACGCGACATATATACCTCGAAGTCCTTACAGAAGTGCTTCACCTCAAGGATGATAAGACAGAGTGAAAGTACCTGGATCCGCACATGAAAAAACATGCGCAAAAGGGGCATGAGTAAACCACAACGGTACTTAGTAAGTGCCAAGCCTGACCTCAGTCGGGTAGTGACGAGGAAGGTCAGGGCCCTACTAAGATAAAATAAAGAATATAAGACATGATAGTGTAGGATAAACAGTACAGTTGAAAACTAACGATAAGAATTTAATATAGGAAAACAAGGAATTCAATAACTAAAATAGAGGCAAAATAATCACAAGGAAATAACCGGGGATCTCTCAGTATCTCAAGGATCTCTTAGTACCCTCAATATATGCTCGGGATCTCTTGGTATCCCGAGGATCTCTCGGTATCCTCAATATATGCTATGGATCTCTTGGTATGCCGAGGATCTCTCCGTATCCTCAATATATGCTAGGGATCTCTTGGTATCCCGAGGATCTCTCGATATCCTCAATGTATGCTAGGGATCTCTTGGTATCCCGAGGATCTCTTGGTATCCTCAATGTATGATAGGGATCTCTTGGTATCCCGAGGATCTCTTGGTATCCTCAATGTATGATAGGTATCTCTTGGTATCCTTAATGTATGATAGGGACCTCTTTGTATCCCGAGGATTTCTGGTATCCTCAATATACGTGCTGGGAATCTCTCGGTATCCCGCACTTCAGCTCAAATCGTAAATTTGTACAAGGGATCTCCCAGGATGTCGTCCCATAGTCCCAAAGTAAAACACACAACAATGGCACAGGAAATACTCAAATAAACTCAACTACATAACAAGGTAACATAGACAATTCTAACCTAGCATGATTCACGTAATACAAATAAGGCAAATAAAACAATTAAGTCAATAAGACATGTTTCTCTAACTAACAGCAGGTTTAAAAGTGCAAGTAGAATAAATAGAAAGGGAAAACACAATTAAAGTTACTTAATGAAAATTGGATTTTCAACAATTAGCACAAGTACGCACTCATCACCTCACGTACAAGGCATTTCAATTATCACAATACCAATCCTAAGGGGAAAGTCCCCTACACAAGGTTAGACAAGCCACTTACCTCGAACCGGCTCAAAATCAATCGGAGACCACGTTCTTACCACGAGTACTCGACTCCAAATGGCCCAAGTCTGTTCAATTTAATTTTGATAATGTAAATAACAATTTAAGTAACTGATTCTACAATTAAATTCTAAGTTAATACGCAAATTTATTTAAAATGACCAAAATGCCCCTCGGACACATGTCTCCAAGTTGGGTAAAATTTATATTTTCAGAATCCTCATATGCTCACGAATCTAACAATACCAAAATTATCCAATTCCGATACCATTTGGTCCTTCAAATCATCATTTTATATTTTTGAAAGATTTCACAATTTTCTTCCCAAATTCCATCCCAAATCACGAATTAAATGATGTATTCAATGATAGCTTTATGTACTCTAGCCAAATCCGAGTTAGATTCACTTACCTCGATGAATTTCTTGAAAAACCTTCGAAAATTTGCCAAAATCCGAGCTCTCTATGTCAAAATATGAAATAAAACCCTAAACCTCGTATTTATAGTGCACCTCCCGGATTTCCACCATTACTGACTAATCGCTGCCAACTCCACACTACTAAAAAGTAGAAAGAGAGGGTTGCAATAGATTTTACCTGATATGAGGGTCGGGATCGATTTCCACAAGGAGCTAGGAATGGAGTCGAGTATCTATCTAGACTAGAGTTGTGTAATTGTTCCAAATGTCACTTCCATACAATTTTGGGTTTGATTATAAACTACTATTATCAAACTATTAATTGAAACTAGATTATTCTATGAGATAATTGCTAAGTTGTATCTAATGGGAAGAAGGGCACTAGGGTCATGACATTACCTAGGTGGCTAATTGACGGGTAGATGTTACTAAGGTTCGATTGGCATAATTGGGGTTTATGCTATAACCGTTGCACAATTTTACCCACTCTCACACCTTTCGGTAGAGAGAGTGATTTTGCCCAATTGACTCTCTCGAGACCGAATGGGTAGGTAAATTAGCTCAAGCAACTAGGGTTAAAGTTGGGTAATTACTCTCTCGAGGTATAACCCTTTAATTGGGACTATCAATTCTCTTGAGTCCATCCCAATTCCTTGTTGGGTCAATTTTGGAGACTTAGCCTCTCTTTCTCAAGAAGAGCCAAGTCAACTTAGCACAAACCAGTGTTTGCAACCACCAATTCATAGATTAAACCATAAAATTGACCCAAATAACAAACACCCATAGTTAATCTAACAATAGATGGCAAGACCCATCAATAACTCACACTAGGGTAGAGCCACAACCCTAGCTAATGGGTCTAACTACTCATGCTTGAAGGAGAAAATAGAGAAATAGATGAATAACAAGGCATATTAATTAAATGCTAAATTAAAATACAAGAATCTATCGTTAATTTGAAGCTAAGATGCCAAAAATGGCTACAGATGAGGTTCCCACGAGCGCAGCTCAGTTCTAGATATATCATATTACATAAAAAGTGGTAAAATATTCTATTTATACTAGGCTGAAAGAACTGGACAAAAATACCGCTCCGAGGTCAGTGCGGTCTGCATAAAATTGACCGCGACCGCACTAGTCTCTTGGACTTCAATTCTGGGCTCTCTGAACTTGGGCTCCGCGGACTGCGTAGAATGGACCGCGGCCGCGGAGGCAGCTGGCGCGGTCCACACAATCATGACCGCGGACCGCATGGCTTGAACTTTGGCATTTTCTATCTCTCTGAATATCTCTTCCGCGGACCGCACAAAAAGGTAGAGCGGCCGCGGAACCTTTACCGCGGACCGCACAATGTGTACTGCGGCCGCGTTGCTTGAAGCCTGATTTTACCATCTCTCTGAATCACCTAGTGCGGCCGCATTCGTCTTTGTTCGGTCGGCACTAGGCTTGTTTGCCCTCAGGTTACTTTGTCTTTGATACTTGAGCAGGTTTCACTCTTTTTGAGCCGATCTTTGACATTTCATCACTTTGTCGATCAAACCTACAATCAAGCATAACTTATGAGCCTTTTGGGACTATTTTGTAACTATTTATAATCAAAGCATAGGCAAGAAGGAGCATGAAACTCATTAAAATCCCTACTTGACACTGACCGCACAAAAACCACCGTTGACCGCGGTGGAGCACCACTGACTACTCAAAAACCAGTGTTGTCCGCGATGGATTTGACTGCAGTGACAAGCTTTAGTATTTTGGCCATAATTTTCTCTACAGATCTCCAAATTGTAATTTCTTTACCTCTCTCGAAACTAGACACGAAAGGATACAACTTTCATTTTTTACTCATCTCAAAATTCATTGTAAATCAAAAGATATAAGCTTCCGAAGTCAGACCAGTAAAACTTTCCTCACCGCGGACTGCACTAGATTTTTGTGCGGCCGAAAAGCCCCCACCGCGGCAGCACAAAATCTTGTGCAGAATGCATTGGTGGGTTCAGAGGTCTGCAACTCCTCTGGACCTGCAACAACTATGATTTTAGGCCTAAAACATCCCAGACCCTACCCGGAACTCACCTGAACCCCCGGGACTTCAAACTAAATATACCAACACATCCCATGACATCATTCACACTTGTTCAAAACTTCGGAACACTCACAATAACATCAAATCACCAATTTAACATAGGATTCAAGCCTAAGAACTCCAAGAATTCATAAATTATGCTTTCGATCAAAAAGTCTATCAAATCTCGTCCGAATGATCTGAAATTTTGCAAACAGGTCACATTCAACACTACAGAGCTACTCCAACTTTCAGAATTCCATTCCGACCCTTAGATCAAAATCTCACTATCGGACCGGAAACTTCAAAAATTTGACTTTCAGCATTTCAAGCCTGAATTAGCTACTGACCTCCAAAACACAATCCGATCACGCCCCTAAGCCCGAAATCACCCAACGGAGCTAACGAAACCATCAAATTTCCATTCTGAGGCCGTCTTCACACTGTTTCGACTACAATCAACTTTCCAACACTTAAACTCTCATTTAGGGACTAAGTATCCCGAAACTCAAAACCCGACATTCCGGCAAATCAAAATAGTAGAAATAAACTCGGGGAAAGCAGTTAATAGGGAATCGAGCTTAAGACGATCGGCCAGGTCGTCACATCCTCCTACACTTAAATATTCATTCAACCTCGAACGAGATTAGAGACATACTTGAAGTAGAGAAAAGATGAGGGTAACTGCAGCACAGATCCTGCTCGGTCTCCCAGGTCGCCTCATCGACCAGCTGACCACGCCACTGAACCTTCACTGACGCAATATCCTTTGACCTCAGCTTTCTAACTTGCCTATCCAATATTGCCACTGCCTTCTCAATATAAGATAGATCCTTATCCAACTGTACTGAACTAAAATCCAACACATGCGACGGATCACCGTGATACCTCCGGAGCATCAAAATATAAAATAGCGGATGAACTCCTGCCAAGCTAGGAGGTAAGGCAAGCTCATAAGCAACTTCCCCAACACGCCTCAATATCTCAAAAGGGCCAATAAACCTCGGACTCAACTTCCCTTTCTTCCCAAATCTCATAACATCCTTCATAGGCGAAACCTGAAGTAGAACCCGCTCTCCAACCATATAGGAAACATCACAAACCTTCCGGTCCGCGTAACTCTTCTATCTGGACTGGGCTGTACGGAGCATATCCTGAATCACCTTAACCTTCTCCAAAGCATCCTAAACTAAGTCTGTGCCCAATAGTCTAGCCTCACTCGGCTCAAACCAACCCACCGGGGATTTACACTGCCTACCAAATAAATCCTCACACGGTGCCATCTGAATGCTGGACTGATAACTGTTGTTGTAAGCAAACACTGCCAATGGCAAGAACTAATCCCAAGACCCTCCTAACTCAATCACACACGCACGGAGCATATCCTTAAGAATCTGAATAGTGTGCTCGGATTGTCCGTCTGTCTGAGGGTGAATTGTTGTACTCAACTCCACCCGAGTACACAACTCATGCTGAACGGCCCTCTAGAACTATGATGTGAGTTGTGTACCTCTATCTGAAATAATAGAAACTGGAATACCATGCAGATGAACAATCTCTCGGATATAAATCTCCGCCAACCGCTCCGAAGGATAATTCGTATACACAGGAATGAAATGAATGGACTTGGTCAGCCGATCCACAATCACCTAAATAACATCGAACTTTCTAAAAGTCCGTGGGAGCCCAAATACAAAGTCCATGGTGATCCGTTCCCACTTCCACTCCGGAATCTCTATCTGCTGAAGCAACCCACCTAGTCTCTGGTGCTCAAACTTCACCTGCTGACAGTTAAGACACTGAGCTATGAATCCAACTATATCTTTCTTCATCCGCCTCCACCAATAGTATTGTCTCAAATCCTGATACATCTTCGCGGCACCCGGGTAGATGGAATACCGCGAACTATGGGCCTCCTCTAGAATCAACTCTCGGAGCCCATCAACATTGGGTACACAAATTTGACCCTGCATCCTAAATACCCAATCATCACCAATAGTCACATCCCTAGCATCACCGTGCTGAACCTTGTACTTGAGGACAAGCAAATGCCGCTTCTTGATACGATTAAATAAGGAAGATTGAGAAACCACGCAAGCTAGAACCCGACTAGGCTTTGAAATATCCAATCTCACAAGCTGGCTGGCTAAGGCCTGAACATCCATCGCCATAGGCCTCCCTGATGCTGGTAAATATGCCAAACTCCCCAAACTCTCTGCCCGGTGACTCAAGGCATCGGCCACCACATTGTCCTTGCCCAGGTGATGCAAAATAGTGATATCATAGTCCTTCAGCAACTCTAACTACCTCATCCGGCGCAAATTTAGATCTTTTTGCTTGAACAAGTGCTGCAAGCTCCGATGGTTAGTATAAATCTCATAGGGAACCCCGTATAAATAATGGCGCCAAATCATCAGGGCATGAACAATGGCAGCTAACTCAAGGTCATGAACAGGGTAATTCTTCTCAAGTATCTTCAACTCTCTAGACGCGTAGGCAATCCCCTACCATCCTGCATCAACACCGCTCCAAGGCCAATCCTCAAGTCATCACAATAGACCGTATAAGACCCCGAACCTGAAGGTAATATCAAAACTGGGGCTGTAGTCAAAGCTGTCTTGAGCTTCTGAAAGCTTACCTCACACTCCTCTGTCCACTGGAACGGAGCACCCTTCTGGGTCAACCTGGTCATAGGGCTTGCAAACGATGAAAACTCCTCCACAAAATGACGGTAGTAGCCATACAATCCAGGGAAACTACGGATCTCGGTAGCTTAGAATGGTCTGGGCCAACTCTACACGGCCTCTATCTTTTTCGGATCCACATGAATACCCTCACTCGATACCACGTGGCCTAAGAATGCCACTAAATCTAACCAAAACTCACATTTCGAGAACTTAGCATATAACTTCTTCTCTCTCGGAGTCTGAAGCACAGTCCTCAGGTGATGCCCATAATCTTCCTGACTTCGCGAATACACCAAGATATCATCAATAAAGACAATGACGAACGAGTCAAGATACAGTCGAAACTCATTGTACATCAAATTCATAAAGGTTGTTGGGGCATTGGTCAGCCCAAATGACATAACAACGAACTTGTAATGACCATAACGAGTCCTGAAAGTAGTATACGGGATATGTGGCTCCCGAATTTTCAATTGATGGTAACGTGAGCACAAATCAATCTTAGAAAATACTCGTGCGCCCTTAAGCTGGTCAAACAGATTATTAATACGAGGCAAAGGATAACGTTTCTTCATTGTAACCCTATTCAACTGGCGATAATCAATACACATACACATAGAACCATCCTTTTTCTTCACAAACAAGACAGGAGCACCCCAAGGTGATACGCCGAATAAAACCCTTATCAAGAAATTCCTGTAACTGATCCTTCAACTCCTTCAACGTAGAAGGAGCCATACAATAGAGAGGAGTAGAAATGGGCTGAGTGCCCGGCAACAGATCAATGCCAAAATCAATATCTCTATCAGGCGGCATGCCTAGAAAGTCAGCTGGAAACACATCGATAAAATCCTGTACTACTGGAACTGAATCAACTAAAGGGGTATCAATACTAACATCTCTCATATAAGCTAAATACGCGTCACACCCCTTCTCAACCATACACTGAGCTTTAAGAAAAGAAATAACTCTACTGGGAGTGTGATCTAAAGTACCCTTCCACTCAACACGCGGTACACCAAGCATAGCCAGCGTCACGGTTTTTATGTGACAGTCAAGAATAGCATAATGGGGTGACAACCAGTCTATGCCCAAGATAATGTCAAAATCTACCATGCTAAGCAACAATAAATCGGCTCTGGTGTAACGACCCTAAACCCAAACCCGATCATGATGGTGCCTCTCGTGAAGACAAGGCCAGCCAACTAAACCCAATTCACTTTTTAAAAAATTAAAACAGCATAAATACAGTCTAAAACATGATTTAATAATACTAAGTAGCGGATAATATCAATAAAGTGTGGAAGTACAACCCAACACAGCCTTAACCGGGTGTCACTAGTCATGAGCATCTATAAGCCATAATACAAGTCTGCTAAGTCTATAAGTTAGTACAAATGTCTGAGAAGAGATAGATGATAACGGAGTAGAGACACGGGGCTGTGAATGCCAACAACTACCTCGTGAACTCCGAATGTCCGCCTGAAGCTACAGGGATCAGCACTCGAGAGCGGAACCAGCTACACCTGCATCTGCACACAGGGTGTAGGGAGTAAAGTGAGTACTCCAACTCAGTGAGTAACAAATGTAAATAAAGACTAAAAGTAAGAAATCACATAAGGCACAAAACATTCTATAATGATGCAGTAAAACTATTTAAAAACAGTAAATCAGTGAAAGATAGATAGAATCCTTTAAATCAAATGTAGTTTCATGAAAATCCCTTTTCGATAGTTAAGCAGAAAATTGACAGTCAATTATGAAAAGTAAACACATAAAGGCTCTCACCTTGGGCACAGTATCAACAAATCCGCCCCTCGGGCAATATCTACGAATAATACCAGCTCCTCGGGCAATCACATAGAACAATACCAGCCCCTCGGGTTCAATCTCAAATCACAATGGGTATGCGCGCTCACTGGGGGTGTGCAGACCCAAGAGGGGCCCCTTACGGTCCAAACGCAATATCAAGCCACCTCGTGGCATCATCACTAGGCCCTCGGCCTCATATCAATCAATCCACCTCGTGGCGTACATATCTCAGGCCCTCGGCCTCATAATCAGTATCAAATATTTCCTCACAACATAGGCCCTCGGCCTTACTCAGTCAAAAATCCTCACAAGTCACTCCGGCAGTAGTAATACATGTTTCTCAGCCCAAAATATCATTCAAAAGATCCTGTAAGAGTTAAAACAGAGTAAACATGACTAAGTATTAAAAATAGTGAAATATAACATGACTGAGTTCAATAAAAAGTCAAAATAGTGAGGAAATATCAGTAAAAAGCCTCGAAGGGTTCAAATAGTTGGTACTAGGCCCAAATATGGCATTCAACCCAAATATGGCATTCAACCCAAATAATGATGATAGCAAATAGTTTTCAGTCAAATATGTGGTAAAATCCTCAATCGGGACATACCAAGTCACAATCCCCAATAGTGCACAACCCCACGCTCGTCATCAAGCGTGTGTCTCACCTCAATATAGCACTACGATGTGCAAATCCGGGGTTTCAAACCCACAAAACATCATTTACAATCATTACTCACCTCGAATCGGCTAAATCTCTAGCTCGCGACACCTATGCCCCTCGAATTGGCCTCCACGCGTGTCGAATCTATCCAAATTCAGAACGAAGATGTCAAAATATGCTAAAGGAACGAAGCCCGAGCGAAAACAACCAATAAAGGGCACAAATCCCGAAATTACCAAAACCCGACCCTCGGGCCCACATCTCGAAATTCAATAATTTTTACTTCAATAGATTCCTTATCTCCCCACGAGTTCATACATATCACAAGTTCTCAAATCCGGCCCTAAATGGTCCTTCAAATCCACAATTAAAGGTCTAAGTTTCCAAGTCCTAGTTTCCCCAATTTCAACCTTTGATTTCCATAATTTCTAGCTCTAATCCATCAAATAATAGCATAGCAACGAGTTAGGTCCAAATTCCTTACCTCAGTAAAGTTCTCTTAAAATCCCTCTCTCAAATCGCCCAAAAGTTCGCAAGCCGAAGTCTTTCCTCCACTTCTGCGAAAATCACTTAATGGGCCAAATCCGCATCTGCGGTCAACTCTCTGCACCTGCGACTCCGCAGGTGCGGTCAAACTACCGCATCTGCGGTTCCTGACTCTTTCTCCCAAATCTGGTTCTACGGCTCCACTTACGCACGTGTGGCACAGCACCTGCAGTCACCAAACCGCAGGTGCGAAAACACGAGAAGCAACAATTTTCGCAGCTACAATAACATCTCAACTTGTCCGTTAACCACCCGAAATCACCCCGAGGCCTCCGGGACCTCAACCAAAAGCAAAAAAATATTCCAATACCTTATTCAAAGTTGTTACAATCACCAAAACACCTCAAACAACATTAAATCACCCAAAACACATCTGATTCAAGCCAAACTTTCTAAAATCTTCTAAATTACGCTTTCGATCAAAACCCCAACTAAACCACGTCCAAATGACCTGAAAATTTGCACACACATCCCAAATGACACAATAAAACTACTACAACTCTCAGAATTCCATTCCGACCCCTAAATGAAAATCTCTCCTACCAACCGGAAATCGCCAAAATATCAACTTCGCCAATTCAAGCCTAAATCTACTACGGATCTCCAAAATTCATTCCGATCGCGCTCCTATGACACAAATCACCTCCCGAAGCTAACCAAACCATTGGGACTCACATCCGAGCCCTCTAACATATAAATTAACATCCAGTTGACTTTTCCAACTTAAACTCACTATAAAGAGACTAAGTGTCTCAAACCTTACCAAATCATTTTCGAACTCGATCCGACCAATCCGATACCACATAACACAGATAAATAAAGCAAAATGAAGCAGAAATAGGGAAAATAGAGCGGTAACTTATGAGACGGCTAGCTGGGTCGTCACATCCTCCCCAACTTAAACAAACGTTCGTCCGCGAACGAATCAAGAAACGTACCTGAGGCCTCAAATAGGTGAGGATATCTACTTTGCATCTTCCGCTCGGTCTCCCAGGTAGCCTCCTCCATGGGCCGACCTCTCCACTGCACTTTCATTGAAGCTATATCCTTTGACCTCAACTTTCGAACCTGACGACCCAAAATAGCTACTGGCTCCATATCATAAGTCAAATCACCATCCAACTAAACCGTGTTGAAATCCAAAACATGAGACGGATCCACAATATACTTCAAGAGCATAGAAACATGAAATACTTGATGCACACTTGATAAGCTGGGTGGCAAAGCAAGCTCATAGGCCACCTCCCCAATCCTTTGAAGCACCTCAAAAGGCCCAATAAATCGCGGACTCAATTTACCTTTCTTTCCAAATCTCATAACACCCTTCATGGGCAAAACCTTCAACAGAACCTTCTAACCAACCATGTAGGACACATCTCGAACTTTCATGTCAGCATAACTCTTTTGCCTGGACTGCGTTGCACGAAGTCTATCCAGAATCACCTTTGTTGATACCCAATTTTTTCTGTATATTTTTAAAATGAAAAATACTTTTAAAATAGAATATGTATGCATATATAAATGTGTCCAAATATTTTAGTATTTTTCCTAATTTTTTAAAGATTTTTAAATCAATTTGTTGCCCTATTTTAGCAGTACAAAAACCAATAATTATTCCTCAAATTATCATTTTGGTGATCAACTTATTTTATTCTCATATTTATACCAAAATATAGCTAATGTAATTTTTACACATTTTTAAAAATTGATTTAGTATTTTTAAAGCTAAATTGTATATAATTGCAATTTTAGCCTATTGTAAGATTTAATTGCGTTTGTTAATTAATTTAGTACCTTTAATTTATTTTCAGAAATAATTTACTATTTTTATAAAATGAAAATAGGAAAAGTGGTTATTTAAATACTAGCCCTATTTCATTTCAATTGTAGCCCAAATCAACCCCCCAATTGAACCCAATTGCAATTTCAAATTACCCGGCCCTATTTCTAAATTACCTGATCCCTGACCCGTTTAATTCAACGCCCGGCTCCCCTTTTGATCCAGGCCGTTGATCATTTTGATAAACGGCCACAATTCCCCCTTTCCTTTTTTAATTCACAAACACCCCGACCCTAAAATCATTTTCATTCACCTGCCGCCTCTGAAGCCCCTCTCCTCTCTCAAACTCTCTTGAACCTTCCATAACCCTAGCCGCTTCTCACCATCTTCCACCTCGAAACACACCGGAAACCAAGGCTTCCCAAGCTATGAGGGTCCTATACTCACCTCCCCTTGTTCGTACACACTTGATACCTGAAGATTCGAGGCCAGGCCTCGAAGGTTTGCACCCAGAACTCTACCGATTCAAGGTTCCAGAGTCATCGCTGGCCTTGCTCCGGCATACCATGGTGTTTTGAGCCTGATTCTGATCACTCCGACTCAGATCGGTGACCTTTCAAAGCCTTTCTCATTTCTAGTGTTCTTCCAAAATCCTAAACCTTCGAGGTTCTCTCCGATTTTTCTTTTAGATCTGTTGTTTATCTATGCTCTACTTGAGTTTTCAAATGATTTTCCTAACTTTTCTTTCAAAGAAAAAATACCTTTCAAAGTGTTTCTTTTACGATCTAGGGTTTTTTGAAAATATTTAAATGTTTCTCTGACTTTTTTTCTTTTTTCCTTTGTGTGTATTTGCCTCTATTGTTCTTGTATGCTTCTCCTACTGTGTTTTCCTATATTATGTTCTCGCATTCTTTTCTACTGTATTTCTTTTCTCCTATGTTCTTGTGTTTTTTCTACTGTATTGTTTTAGTTCTTAAGTCTCCTTATTAAGTTCTTTCTACTGAGCTCTTCTTATGTTTCTTCTAAAAGATCTTCTTAAGCATGCTTCTTGTACTGTTCTTATCAGTCTTTTCTCATTATGCATCGAATTAGTTTCTTCATTCTGTTTGCTTTGAACCCTTCTACTGTGTTTGCATGTTACTCATGAGTTCCGTTGATAGAAGAAGCATGTTAGAAGTTTTAGTTCTTTTCTGAAACCTCTAAACATGTTTCGATTCGACTACTTGCCTCTTCTTCTCTATACTTGATTCAAGGTGGAAACCCTAGAATTTGGGGGTTCTGCAGAGGTTTGATTGAACTAGGGTTTTATCTTAGAACCCTTAACTCTTTCAGACTGACTTTGAGTCTTTGAACTGAGTTTGGACACCTTTGTTTTCATACAATCCTGAACTTTTTGCTAAACTCTTCTACACTGGATTTTTTCTACTGATATATATGACAATCTTCTTTCATGCTCACATGCTCCTTACATATGATGAATTTTCCTCTAAATGGTTTTCAAATTTGCAATTAGTGCAAACTTCCTTCTGAATATAGCTTGATTGATTTCTTTCCATCTTTTACTGATTTCCTCTGTGACTCGACTTAAGTAAAACCCTTCTTCATCTTTTCTAACTTGGTTCATTCATACCAAATCTCAGACCTTGTGATTTACTGGTTGTTAATTTACTCCCTTACCTTATTTGCACAAACTATGTATTGTCAAAACCCTGTCCTTAAATAACCTTTATGTATTTGCCCTCAATTGCATGCTTTACAAAAAGGGTTTATTCAATTCTTTCCTTAAATGGTTTTACTCGTTTTGAATCTGAATCTCTTCACTAAGGGAAGCCTTGTGTAATTGATTGACAATCAGTTTTCAAACTATTTGCTTACCTTATTTCTTCCTGCTTTCTACACTATAAAAGGCACGACCCTTTTCACAAACACAGACTTCAGACTTCACAATTTCACAATCTCTTCTAAACTCACACTTATAGTATTTTGTATTCCTATTTGCACTTTGGCTTTTACAAGACTACTGTTTTTTCTACTTATTTATTTGAAACTAGTATGTCCTAATTTAAGTTTCAGCATCACCAATGTGTTTACTTAAAGTCTTTTATCTATGTCTACTTTATTGTTTTCTGTAGTGTTCGACATTTAGCTTAGTATGCCTATGTTCTACTGCCTATTCCTATTGTGAATCTTTGTTCCCTATCCCATTACCCCTATGTGTTTGTGAATGGTGACTTAGGGCATGGCAATATGAGTTGTTGTCCATGAACTAAGTTTTGAACCAATGGGGTCTTAACCTCTAAACAGGCTGGAGGGTGTGCAAGCTTATCCCATTGTCGGTATGCCCATCAGTCTGCTCTTCTTGTGTTCTTGTAAATTCCCCCACTCCCCTATACCCCTATGTGCACTGATTTTAAGTTATTCCCTTTTCCCTATCCCCTTTCAGAATTTCACTTCTGCACTTGCACTTTCTCTTAGTCTTTAAGCTTTGCACCCCTCTTGTGAGCCTTGCCTTGGGGCCCTTTGAGCTCCCTCTGAACTTGGACACTTGAGGGATGGACTTTCCACACTGCACTTGTCCTAATCTGATAATACATTTGGGTGTGAGCATTGCCCGGGGTCCTTTAGAGGCACTTAGGGAACTTTGACACACTCAAATGGGAGAAAGGCTTTGTATCATGATCTTTGGAGTTGGTTTACCTCATATTTCAGACATGAAGTCTGAATCAGGCTCTCCTTGGTTGTACTTTTAATTTCTGATGTATTTTCTTTACTTTATTTTTCTGGACTGTAATAACTTTGTAATAAACTATTAGGGATGGCTAGTGAAAAGGGGGGAATAACATAGATATCCTGCTCATAGGGAATTTCTGATTTCTGCATATCACATAGATATCCTGCCTATAGGAATTCTGCACTTTCATATGTAGATACTATGCCTATAAGGAATTCTGCACCCATATAGATATCTTACCTATAGGTTTCTGAAATTCTGCATTCATATGGATATCTTGCCCATAGTTAAATTTCTGCATCTCTTATATAGATACCATGCTCATAGTTAACTGGAAATCTGAATCCTGCATATGCATTTCTCACTAGGCAAACCTGTTTATAGGGCTTAAATAACTAACTGCATTTAGATATCATGTTCATAGGCTTAAACGAAGTACAATATTTAGATGCCATGCCTATAGGATTTTTGCACTCTTGCTATGTCTGTAAAAGTGTTTAAAATCAACAAAGCCTAGAAAACATGCATATAGGAATTAATAACCAAGTCTGAAACGTCTCACTCGCCTACAAATCTAAAATCATTGTCTAACGTCTGTAGAATTTATGATCTTTTGTCAAAACTCATCTTTCCTGAATAACTGACAGCCTTTTCTAAAATCAGTATACTTCATCTTTTCTGAAATCAGTAGATATCATGCCTATAGGTTTTCTTCTAACACTTAGGCAAGCCATGTGACAGTTTATAAACTGAATCAGATTTTATTAATTACAACCAGCAGGCAGGCATGATTCAGGCTTCTTATCTGAAATATGCAATAAATCAGTCTGCCCCAACTTTTATGTTTAATCAGACCCTAATTAGTACGTGTAAGACATGCTAGACTATATGCTTTTCTTTGATTTAAAGAGGTCTGTTTGAGCCTTATTTGTTTATCTGCTTCCCCATACTTGCTATATATGTGTTACTGCTTGTAGTCGTAGTATTTTTACCTTTGAAACCACAAATAAGCATGACTTCTCCTCCCTTTTAGGAATAGTAGTCCCAAGTACCTCCAGGGCTAATAGGATTAGTGCGGGTAATAGCATGCAATAAGTAAACGAGACCGATTTGCGCTTTAATACCTTAACAGGGTAGGAAAGGTAGATATGGATATGATGACCACACGATAATGTCATGTGTAACCCCTCATCGAGGAGCGATTACCGGGCATTGTGTAGGGTGATCTATATTATTTATAAACCTAGGACCCTCTTCCATTTATTTGTTTATTTCACTGTTTACATTCAAATTTCAAAATATTTTTTCTCAAAATTTCAACTTTTCTTTCGTTTCTTTTAACTCCACCTATTTTCAACCATTATGTGACAACCCCCTCTTATTTGAAAGCCTTACTTTCCTATGTATTATTTGCACTTAAGTTCACAACAATAGTCTGGCCGGGAACAACACTAGTGGATCCTAGGGGGTGCCTAACACCTTTCCCTTGGGATAATTTCAAGACTTTACCCACTCTCTGGTTACTCAAATCAAACCCTTATTAGTGTCCTAATGCACTTTAATCATTAGGTGGCGACTCTTATATTCAAACCTAATTCCCCAAAGGGAACGAGTTTCCCTCCCAAATGTCATAAACCCGATGGGTCTTCATTAGGGAACGAGTTGCCCTCCCATAAGTTGGTGGGAGGATCTTCATTCCAGTTATTAGACTCTTGTCCGGAAATACCTAGGAAATCTACCTTCCCTCCTGGAGGTCCAACCTAACAACAAGATCATAGAAGCTGCTACTTTGTTTTGGGATTGTGATAGGTCCGTATTCCGCTTTGGGGATATCTAGTTGACACCCCTGCTGGAGGAAATAGGAGGATTAGCTGGTATACCATGGAAAACTCTGGGTTTGTTAACGCCGAAAAATAGCAAGGGTAGAGGTTTCCTCAAAATGATGGGTCTAAAGAAGAATCCAGACTTTACATGTTTGAAGGAGTCCTACATTCCCTTTGATTATTTGTACGAGAGGTACGGTCACAGCAAATCCTACCATACTCATCCTGATGAGTTCGCCCTCAAGTCATTGGTGCATATTCACCGAAGGGTCTTTGTCTTCATGTTTTGTTTCCTAGGGATGATAGTATTTCCAATGAAGAAAGCCAGGATCCACACCAGGCTAGCTATGGTAACCAAAACTCTAATGGAGGGAATTGGTGGGTAACCATTGTTCCCATGATTATTGTGGAGATATACCGGGCCTTGGTGAAGTGTCAATAAGGGGATGAACGCTTCGAAGGCTGCAATTTGCTACTTCAGTTTTAGCTCATGGAGCATCTCCAAAGGGGTGAATACCGACAGGAAATTCAGCGAAGAGACTAGGACGATCCCATCAGCTTCCACCATCCGAAATAAATGAACTACATGCCCAATATGTTCGCCCAGCCAGAAGACGCCAAGGGATGGCTAGAGTTGTTTAAAAATTTAACTGAGGATTAAGTACAATGGATGTTCGAGTGGTTCCCTACTAAGAAGTTCATAGTCCGATCCAGGGATGCACTGTTTTTGATACTAATCGGTCTGAGAGGAGCTTACCCTTATATCCCTCTCTGAGTTATGAGACAGGCTGGTAGGAAGTAGGTTATACCAAGGGTGGACAAGATGAGTCACTTCCGGGCTAACTTCCAAGATGATGACATTCCTTATAAGTGTCAGGCTCAGCATATGTGGATCATCATGGGAAGAGACACTATCAAACCAGACATATACCATGTTGGTCGCACTCCATACTATTCGGGCTGGTTGGAATCTAATCACGATGGTCTGGGTCAGCCAGGACTTACTAGGGGCCACCGGATCATAGATGAAAGGGCTGAGGAACATGTCAAATACAATCAATTGCGCAAGAGGATCCAGGAATGTGAAAGCGAGCACCGCGAAAAACAAGAAGCCAACCAAAAGCTGATCGAGGAGTGGAAAGACATGGCTGACCGTGCCAACAAGCGACTGGGACACTTGGAGTGAGGCATAGTGGAGCTAGAAAGGAAGTTCCTCAAAAGGATCGAGGATCGCCAAAATGCTGAGGAAAATTAGGGCGGACATCTAGCCAGAGCCTTCCTATTGCTAGGACATCACAAGCTGGGAAAGCTGTTCGACGATGCCGACTCTGGGGAAGGTGCTTCTGGGACCAAGTAGATAGGAACTGCTCTTTTACTTTAAGAAATGTAATAAGGCCCATGACCACTAGTGACATTTCATTCCTTGTTATTTAGGTCGATTTGGGATTCGTCTACTTTTTATCAATAAAATGAGGCATGTAGCATTCTAAGTTGTCCAAATCAACTTGTCGCTAGGCCTACCTCGGTCACAAAGAGGTTCCCAAATAGGACAGGATTTACATTCTTGCACTATGTGTTTAAATTTCGCAACATTTTCTTATAAGCCTCACTGACTTGTTAACTTTTTGTTTTTACCTTTTCTTATTTATTCCCCTCCCCAAAAGGTTAGTTCGTGCACTCTGGCATCATCATCATATTCCACGAGATCAAAGGGCCCTCCACCCACTCCTCCTGTTAGTCCTATCAGAAGCAGGAACAAATTAAATATGGAAAATTTGAACAACACCATAAAAGAAAGCTCAACTAAACGGGTAGAGATCACTCATGGTACTCAGGTCTCCAAAGAAAGTACGTCCCAATTCGAGCAAAAGTTGTTGAAATTTGAAAAGGAGCTTGAGCAGGTTCGGAATCTGGCAAACTTGTCATTTCCCTCACCATTCCAGACACCAACCACACACCTCCACAAAATACCGCAAAACCAAAAAACATCTCGCTCCTCACCACCACTGCAATACTTGCCACACATCTAACAATACTCCACTGCTCATCCCAGAACCTTTGAACTCCACAAATGACCATTTTCACGCCCACCATAACACCCCCATCTACGTGAAGACTGTGCCACACTCCACTCAACCCCTACCAAGCGCACCCGAGTCAGATGATAAAGACTTGCTCATTAGGAATCTAGCTGAAGAACTTAAGAAATTGACCAGCAGGATCCAGGGCGTCGAAGGAAGTTAGGGGATTGAAGTGTTGAACTATGAAGATCTCTGCATACAGCCCGATGTTGAACTACTCGAGGGGTACAAACCTCCGAAGTTTGAAATGTTTGATGGTACAGGAGATCCAAGGGTCCATTTGAGAATGTACTGTGACAAGCTGGTTGGAGTAGGGAAAGACGAGAGAATCCGTATAAAGCTTTTCATGAGAAGCTTGAAAGGAGATGCTTTGTCTTGGTACATTGGCCAAGATCCAAAGAAATGGTCAAACTGGGTAAGCATGGAGTCCGACTTTATGGACAGATTCAGGTTTAACACAGAAAATGCACTAGATGTGTTCTATATCCAGAACCTAAAGAAGAAGCCCACAGAAACATTCTGCGAGTATGCCACTCACTGGAGATCAGAAACTGCTAAGGTTAGGCCTGCTTTAGAGGAGGAACAAATGAACAAGTTTTTCGTCCGAGCTTAGGACCCACAATATTATGGAAGGCTGATGATGATTGAGAGCCACAAATTTTCCGACATTATCAAGCTGGGAGAAAGGATCGAGTAAGGCATAAAATGTGGTATGGTTACAAACTTCGAAGCTTTGCAAGCTACCAATAAGGCTTTACAGTCTGGTGGTACGTCCAAGATAAGGGACATAGGTGCCGTAATAGTTGCACAAAGAGCCAAATCCCCTATCAAATACCAAACTTATCGGATACCTCCACTCACATATCAGCCTACTCCGAATTACCAAGCACCCTCACTCTCTTACCAAACTCCACCACCAAATTATCAATCACCTCCACCTCCAATATATCCACCTACTTCACCCAGATATTCCCAACCCGTACATGTCTACCAAGCCTACAATGCTCAGCCATCCCACTATCAATCACATCCCACACGTCAAAACTTTCCCAGAACTCGACCAAATTTTGACCGCAGACCTCCCAAGAAGTATACCGCCATTGCTGAACCAATTGACCAGCTGTACAAAAGACTCAAAGCTGCTGGTTATGTCACCCGTATCCCTACTACAACCCCTGAAAACCCTTCTCAATAGGTCAATCCAAACAAATCCTGTGCATACCATTCCGGCATGAAAGGGCATACCATTGATGAATGCCGCTCTCTAAAAGACAAGATCTAGACTTTTATTGATAACAAGATCATTGTGGCAAAGGATCCTACTACGAATGTCCGCAACAACCCTCTGCCAGACCATAAGGGTGGAGGTATTCACATGATTGAAATAGAGGATGATTGGGATTCCAAGGAATCGATAGGTTTAATCACAGAAGGTGACGAACCAAAAAAGCCAATAGTCACCCTTAATCCGATCATAGCCCAGACTCAGCCTTCTAGGGATGCCAAGGTAAACATGTCTGTACCACTTCGGTTTAAAGCACCACCCCCTATAAAGATGCCAACACCAATTGAGGTCGAGTTTGGGTCTCCAGCAAACGCACCGGCACCGTTTGAAGTTGCATTTTTACCTCTCAAGATACATGCTCCATTCGGAGTAAAGGTGAACATTCCAGTAGAAATGTCAGCCGTAACACAATTCCATACAAATGCCATACCTTGGGATTACACAGCCGAGACGAGAAGGAAAGGGAAAGCCACGTTTGGGGAAACAGTTGCAGCGCATGGTATGACAAGAACCGGTAGGGTTTATACTCCGGAGCATTTAGTTGAGTCGAGTAAGCAGGCGTCTAGTCAGCCGACCATCATTGAAGTCGGTCCTAACGATCTCTGGAGAAAGATACAAGCCAAGGAATACTCAGTCGTTGATCAGCTGAACAAAACACCAGCACAGATTTCTATCCTAGCTTTGCTGCAAAGTTCCGATGCACATAAGAACGCCTTGTTGAAGGTGCTGAGTGAGGCATATGTACCCAGCAACATCACTGGAAGAGAAATGGCAAACATGGTAGGGTAGGTATTGGAAAGGAACAAGGTCACTTTTCATAAAGATGAGCTGCCACCAGAAGGGTTGAGTCACAACAAAGCGTTGCACAATGCGAAGATTATTTTATCACCAGGATCCTGATTGATGGAAGGTCCAGCCACAATATTTGTCTGTTTGTAACACTCAGAGAATTGGGGAAGGGGCTGCATGAGATCAAGGACGGGGCCATCAACGTCAAAGCTTTTGACGGTTCCCAAAGGTCCACTATTGGGGAAATTAGTTTGTGCTTGCAAATGGGGCCTACTTGGTTCGATGTCGATTTCCAAGTAATAGACGTGCCGGCATCTTACAACTTGCTATTGGGATGATTGTGGATTCATGCCTCTGGGGCTGTAGCGTCAACACTTGATCAAGCAGTGAAGTTTGAGTGGAATCACCAAGAGGTGATCATTCACGGTGACGGTAGCAATCCCATATACGGTCGCCAAACCATCCCAGCGATAGAAGGAAGAAGAAATATAGGCAGGCAAACCTATCACCTCATAGAGCGAGTCAACGTCATTGACAAAGACAAATGGTGGGATAACAAAATTGAATGCATATTGAACTGGAGCGGATATGAACCTGGCAAGGGACTTGGCAAGAATCTCTAAGGAATCGCTAAGGATATCAAACTGAAGAAACATGGTACCACCTTTGGTTTAGGATATGAGTACACTTGGGAGGAATTCAACAACTTGTCACCACCATGGCACAGTCCATACTACCCGCTGGAGCAGCCAATACCATATTTGGAGCAGACTTTCCAGTCGACCGATGTCATCTATGGGTCGGAAGAAGAGGAAGCATTGGCAACAGTGAGGAATTTATTCCTAGAAGATGATAACATGGATTGTTGTGTCATCTTCGAGGAGCAGGAGGGGAAGGCCCTTCCACACAGGCCGTAAGCCGGGGAGTATGCCTCAACAATTGGACTATCAGAACCACCAGAGCTCGGAAAGCCTCGGGGTAGCAAGGCTAAACAAAGCATCATGCACTATCTTTTATTTTTACTAGTTGATTTTCCTTTCGCATTTTGAATTTTCGCAATAAGATCTTCCAATGTTTAAAACAGTTATGAAATGTATCAAAGCATTTCGGATTCCTTACATATTCTTACTCTTATCATTTTTTCTCATTACGTTATTTATACAGCATTACTATTACCTATCTGGATGAACCAATGACTGTGACATGCAACGAGACAACACAACAAACGGACATAGATTCAGAGGAAGATGATATACCGGAAGAGATTGTTAAAGAGGTTGAGAATTTTGAGAACAGGCCGAAGTCCAAGTTGGACGAGACTGAGATCGTTAACCTGGGAGATGTAGAAAATGTCAAGGAAACACGAATCAGCGTTCACTTATCACCGTTAGAAAAGGAAGGGTACACAGAATTTCTAAGAGAATACAAGGACATATTCGCCTGGTCATATGATTGTGAGCACGTGATTTTTGTCCTATATGAATTACTCTCATAGATTCAAAATAAAATAATTTTTTTTCATTATTTGCAATTTTGCGGATTTTGTGGCATTTTATGTTTTCATTTGTCTACGCATATTTATTTTATTTAATTAATAATAAATAAAAAATTATGTTGCATTTGCATTTAGGATTTAATTTCACATTTTAAGATTAATTAACAAATTAGTTGTTTTATAAAAATTGAAAAATCACAAAAAAATAGTTTATTTTTGCGCTTTTAATTTTAATTTTGAATTTTGCCGCTTCCTTTAATTAGGAAATTAATTAGTTGTGGTAAATATTATCTTGAGTAATTAGCTTAGTTTGGTAAAATATTTAGTTTGAGAGTAATTTAGGATTTAATTCAATTTGAAAAGGAAAAGAAAAGTGATTAAAAGAATTGAAAAGAGCCAAATAAAGAGGCTCTGATTTGGGCTAATTTGGTAGGCCCAAATGATTTGTTCCTCCATACCCGTTCAGCCCAAGCCCAAACCCGCTATTTTACCTGGTTCAAGTTGCAGTCACCCAGGCCTTTGAAACGACGTAGTACGGGAGTGTAACTACGTCGTTTCGAGTTCAGTATAGCTGTGACAAATCCTGGCCTTTCATCTCACTTCATCCGATGGCCCAGATTACTTCACATACCCTACTAAAAATTGTACTAAGAGACCAAGAACTCAGTTCGATCCAAACGACCCCCTACCCATCTCATCTCATTTCCCTCACAGAACCCTCACCGTCTCCGCCGTGAACCGCCGCCGGAAATCGTCTCTGCTGGTGGCGTTACTCTGATCGACCCCATTTTTACACCATAGATACCCCTCCTTCTCCTCATCCCAAATCCCTAAACCCCCTCCTTCGAATCCTACTGGAACTCGTCAAATCTTGAATCGAAGAAAAAGACCAAAACTCCAACTCACCCAATCGTCCCCAAAATAACACCCTTGAACCCTCGTCTCACCCTCATTCCAAAAATCCACTCTGTTTCCCTCGAATATTAGTGAAGCTCCTCGAATATGGATTTGAATGGACAACCCTAAAAGTCCAAAGGTAAGAATCGGCGAGGGTTAGAAGATTTTAGGCCTAAATCGATGTTACTCGTGTGTTCTTGATATTAAGAACATACGATTAACTTCGGATTGGGCCAGAATCGATGAGTTAAAGACTGTCTCTTAGGCCTTTTTGTCCGGGTCCTCTTCGGTATGTCTCTTTTCTTCTCCTCGGTTTTTGTCCTTCTCAACTTCTTCGTTTCTTATATTATTTGTTATCCCATTAGGTCTTTTGTGTTCGTTAATGGGTTGTTTATTATGCATGTTATTTTAAAAATGCTACGTCACTTAGCTTGATTAATTAGGTTAGTTTTATCTGGTAATCTGTTTAATTTTAGTCTAGTACTTGATTTCTGTTGTTCAGACTCGTCTCTATTATGAGCATTTGTTTCAATCAATTCGACTTGGGTTGGGTTTGGGTTTATGCCTCTGATCTTTTGATTTACTGGTTTGGGACGAACTTGAATAAATTCAATTAGGTCTAATCGACCCATGCTCTGTCCGGTTCCTTCAGGTAATAATAGGGTCATTAAGGGGTAATTTGGGTAGTCTAGGCTTGGGAATCTCTTTTTAACTGCATTTGGAAGCTTCCAGGAAGCTGGGGAGGGGACTGTTTTGCAAAACTAAAATTAAACTTAGGATTTTTTAGCAAAAACGAAAATATGAAAGGGGTCAAAACAAAAATCTGATTTTCTTTAAGCTACCCTAATAGCTTGCCTATAAAGTCATCCTAACTTTACACTCAAGGGGGAATTTTTCAGGGAGAAAAAATCCAGAAAGACAAAACAGATTAAAATTTTACTGTTCTATTAAAATTTTCTGTGATTTTGAAGTTTTTCTTCTACTGAAACAAGTTCTGGTTCATTTTAGCATTGAGATGGATTGAATTTTAGTCCTTTTTTAGCATTGCTTGAGGGTCTGCTGGGTGACTACTCATTCGAAACTGTTTTCTGGGCTGCTTAACTTCATTGTTGGGTCTGATTTTGGTTTCATGAGTTATTCCTGATTGCTGAGTTTTGCTGCTTTGCTGCTTAGATACTGACCCTCCCTTGCTTTCATTCATTTCATATTCAGGTACAATTTCTAAATCTTTCATGATGTAAACTTCAAATCGAAGATGGGAATAAAGGTAGTGTTGAAAATTTGACAATAGATTTACTTATGCCACAGCTCTACTTCTTTTAATGATGTTTATACTTTTAACCACTTAGAATGAAGCTTGTATTAAAATAAAACATGTTTGGTTATGTTTAGTATGAAGTTCAAATAAGATCTTAATTCTATAGCCTATCATGTTTGAGTGATTGTTAGACATTTGTGTTTATTCAGCAGATTTTGAAATTGCCTATCAAGAGTGTTAATGGTTTCTCCTCGTATTGTGGTCTAGCAGGTTTTGTTTGATTAGCTGAGTTTTCGTGTTGTATTTCAATTATGGACTGTTGCAACCTTGCATTAAGGGCTTTAAGTAAGTTATGAATGCAGTAAGGTGGCTTCAGTCTTGGTCAAAGTGAATAATTGTTGCTTTGGGGTGTTAGTTTCATGTTCGAACTGGGATTAGAGCTGCTAAGGGTAATCATAATATTGCTTAATGTATTGTCAAAAGGTATGTGAGTGATTTTAGTTTAGAAATGGTGCAGAAGTTGTAATGCTTATTCAGATTGGCTTAAATGTGAACACTGAAGAACAAGTGATTGTTTATTCTCATGGGTTTCAGTGGTTGCATGCTTACAGTGTCTCATTATCACATAAGAATGTGTTTGAATTTGGAAAGGATGGTTTGGAACAATTGTCAATTAATTCCAGTCAAGGCTCTAATGTCTAATAATCGTTAGTTAGTTTGTGGGTCCTTATTGTCACATTTTCAGATCTGTTAATGTGTAAATCCCTGTGGCATTTTCTTTTCTTAACGAATGGATGAACAAAATTTGAATGTTTTTTTTGCAATTGCGCGAGTTCGATGCGCGGACCCTCGTGGCGTCTGGCTTTGCTCGTGCTTCAAAAGAAGCTTCTTGTTGGGCTCACTGGGTCACTGGGCCTCACGTTAGGCCAAGCCCAAGTTCTGAAACAAAATAAAGTAATTTTCACGTAGTCTTAGCCCTTTTAGATTCACAATTTAAATTCAGCTGTGTTTTAAAATGTAGCTATAATTCCCTTAAATCTTATTTAGTTAGTTTAATTAGTGGAAGCGTGCCATTCGAAACCAAATAGTTTATGGCCTTCTAAGTATAGCTAAAATTCCCTTTTCAAATTGAAAGTCGAGGTGTGTGAACAAATGACAATTGCATGGCCCTTGTTTTGATTAACTTCATTTTGACACCTAGAATTCGAGGTGCGCCATTTAGCAAATTTCCATGGCCCTCGCAAAGTTGCAAATTCATAATTACTTAGTCGCGTTAGTTTAATAATATTACATTCCTAAATTCGGGTGCGCATTTATGTGACAGTAATCCAAATCTCAACGATGTTAAAATATGTCAAAATCACGGGTGCATTTATGTGACTTGGTTCGAGACGTGTTTTAATAACGTTGCAATTTTCTTTAAAAAATGAATAAAGGCGGGTTAAGTTAAAAATGCACATAGGTTTAAAGTGTTTAAAATTAGACAAATAGGCTAAATATAACAATTGAGCGACCGTGCTAGAATCACGGAACTCGGGAATGCCTAACACCTTCTCCCAGGTTAACAGAATTCCTTACCAGGATTTCTGGTTCGCGGACTGTAATACAGAGTCAACCTTTTCCTCGATTCGGGATTTAAACCGGTGACTTGGGACACCATAAATTTCCCAAGTGGTGACACTGAATCTTTTAATAATATGATCCTGTTTCGATTGTCCTTTAGTTGGAAAAACTCCTTTACACTCTTTTCGGGGGTCTAGGTAAAAAGGAAGTGTGACAGCTTTGGCGACTCTACTGCGGATCGAACCCAGAATCTCTGGTTCAGGGTTCTAGAATTCAAGCTTAGAATAATTGTTATTGTTTTGGCTATATTTATTATTTGATTTTATCACATGTTTGGGCCTAATGTGCTAATTTATTGCTTTTACCGCTTTGATATTATCTGAACTGTATATATAAACTTCTACGAAATCCCTCTCCTATCTCTCTTGAGGAGTGCACACGGGTCGTGACTTCTTTCTATTAGTGTCATATCCCAAATAGAATGAGGTTCAGACAAGTTGCAAAGCCGGATGATCTTTTGGTTACCGGTACGCAGCCCCCCCCCCCCCCGGCTCGAGTTGTCCGCTCGGGTAAGCCAGGTCTAGAATAAATAAACCCAAGGTTTTAAACCTAACATAAGAATACCTCATGTTGGATCCCTAGTATGAACGTTTGTTTGCATCATGTGCATTTTAACTTTGGAGACTCAACACAGGGGTTGAGTCTGTCTAGGACAGGTGCACCTGAAATAAAAAGACCATCTTGATGCATCTTACTTGCTACTTGTGCATGTATTTGCTTTGGATTTGCATGCTAACTGGATTTTGAATAAAAAGAGAGAGTTCGAAAAAGAAATAGCAGTGTAGATGGTTAAGAGAGTTAATCACCTGTTTTAAGAAAAACCAATGTCCAAATAGCACCGAAACTCTGCCGATTTTTTGAAAAAAAGAGGAGAAACCGAATTGAAAAAAATAATAAGAAAGTTTGGTTTTCAAAAATAGTCCATTTTATTTGCCCGAACTACGCCAGCTTGATTCCCACAGGATGTGGGATACGTAGGCAACCCCTATCGGGTCCAACTTCTTTTTTTTTAAAATAGCCCAAAGGAACAAAAATTTTAATTTTATTTGAAAATAATTAGGATGATGCTATTCTTGTCAGAAATAGCCGAATGTCCCTAAAAGGGCGCCGGAAAGCTGCTTTTGCAAGAACAGCTGCCTGTGGTCATTTTTCAAGGTTTTCACCGATTAGCCAATACAGCCTTAAAATCTTCATCTTCGAGGTGCTGAAAGGCCGTATTTGCAAAACCGGATTTTATTTTTTATCTGAAGGAAAAAGAAAAAGTGTCAATTTTGTCTTCGAGTCAAATGAGTCTTGATTTTTGCTTAATATAAATGTGCAGAATGAGCACGAGTCCAAGTTTGCCGACAACAGTCAGGAACACAATCCCTTTGGAGTTGCATATGTGGTGGGAGGATCTGGGAAAATCGGAGCAAGATAAAGTCAATCTACATTTGGGAGGTCTCACCGAGTAGTTAAAAATCAGACTTAGAGGAGATATCATAAAGGCTTTGGTTACACTTTGGGACTCGGCCCATAACGTATTTCACTTTTCGGATTTTGAGCTCATCCCAACCTTTGAAGAGATAGCAGGTTATATGGGAAGTACTGAAGGGCTGAGGCATAAGTACCTGATCGCTCCAAGAGCCGTTAACTCTCACAAAATCATGGATTTGATAAAGATAAGCAAGGGAGTCCCGTATTCCGAGTTGGAGGATGGTTTTTCTACTCTACGTTTTATATATCAGAGGTATGGGCACGTAGGAGGGTTCAACGATCCGGCAAGCGGGGTGTGTAGTAGAGGAAACCGAACAAAATGGGATGAGCATAGGCGTTTCGCCTTCATGGTAGCTTTCCTAGGCCTTGTGGTGTTCCCCCAAAAAGACGAGAATATCGATTTACGGGTGGATGGAGTCGTCAAGGTCCTGATTACAAACACCAAAAACATTCTTGCCCCTATGATAGCGTGTGAGATGTACCGAGCTCTCACAACTTGTAAAGCTGGGGTAGATTTCTTTGAGGGATGCAATTTGCTATTACAGATGTGGATAATTGATCACCTGTGTCATCGCCCTCAGTATATGAGTTACGGGTCCACATAGAAAAGTTGCATTGAAGAGTTTGATACAAGGATTTCAGGGTTCAAGCTGCTAGAGGGGTTCGGAGAATGGGTATCCTGCCTTCATTCCATTACTGCGGGACAAATAAAATGGACATTGGGTTGGCTTCCTATTGAAGAAATTGTGTATATGCCCGCCACTATTCCTTACTTCCTCCTAATGGGTCTGTGAGGTATCCAGCCCTACGCTCCTTACCGAGCGATGAAATAGTTGGGAAGGTGTCAGGTGATGCACTCAGAAGAAGATCTTAGTGTTTATGTGGTCGGGGTTAGTTTCGACGGTCAATTTCATGCAGAAACATTTCGTTCTATTTGGAATAAATGCCAGTATTTGACACTGAACACTCGAGTGTGTGACTTATCTAGAGGCGAAGTCTCACTCACCTATCTTGCCTGGTATAGAAAGAAGAACACTGCAAGGGCCGAACCAGAATGACTAGCCAAAAAGCCTCACATTCAGGAATTCATTGAGACGTCGTAAGAACAGTGGGCTTGGTTGGCTAAGGAGAATGAGTACAGGACCACAATAGGAAAATTGGAAAAGCGAGTTAGAGAGCTTCAATTCGAGAGTGTCTTGCAAGTCGCGGCGGACAAAGGAGAAAAGAAAAGGCTAGCCAAAGAAAATGAGGCCCTTCGAGCCCAAATTTAGAAAATGAAAATAGCAGCAGAAAACCCCGCCCGAAGTGCCAAAGATGAAAAGCTCATAAATAACCTGAGGCAGAAAGTGAATGACTACAGTTTCGATTTGAACAAAGCAGAAAGTGAACTAGCCAGGGCTGGAAAGCAATTAGCTAAAAACGCAGATGAACGAGCGCACCTACTTAAGCAGTTGAAAGAAAAGTACGACAATGAGGTCGTAGGATTAAAGAAAAGGGTCATCGCCATAGAAAACAAAATGATTAAACAGGCGAAAGATTTCAAGGTTGAAAGAGAACATTGTTATACAACATTGGCACAATTAGAAATAGATTTGCAATAACTTCAGGAGCAGAATCATGTGGCCGAGCAAACTTTGGAAGCCAGGACCCAGCAGATCGGGCGTTTGTTACAAAAAAAGGTGTCATAAGAGAGAGAATTAGAAACATCTTCGATTACATTGTTATGAAGTGCCAAGTCTGTGAGGATATGACTCGCACTACCTTCTTCGCAGCAGTGATGACATTCGTTAAGCAGATAATGAGTGACTTGGACCGACTTCAAAGGGACCTTGCATATAGGCTCGCGGTGAGACCGAATGATGTCCCGCGGGTACCAGGAGCATTGATGTATTCATGATTTCTCATTTGAGTCTGTATTTCCTTTTCCGTTAGAGTCTGTCAATTGTGTTGTGTTGAGTTTGTATTTTCTTCCTGTTAGAGTATGTCAATTGTGTTCGAGTCTGTATTTTCTTTTATTGGAGTATGATAGTTTATTTTTGGAGTCTGTATTTCGTCTCTTCATTCGCGTCTGTTAGTTTCTCTCGAAGTCTGTTAGTTTTGAGTCTTTGTAATCATAGTCTTTGCTTTTTATGAAAATTGAAAATCCCAAAAATGTCTTATTTCACACTTATCTCCTAGAACTACGCTCGGTTTGATTCATGCAGGGTCATGATACGTAGGCAATCTCCATAGGATTTGACAATAACCAAAAGAGAAAAAAAGAAGAAGGAAAAAAAGGAGGAAAAAACAAGAGAAAAAAAAAAGAAAAGAAAAGAGAGAAAATAAGAGAAAGAAGCAATGGCAAAACAAGAGGGAAATGAGAGGATAAAAAAAAGAAAAGCAAAGGCCAGAATGGAAAAAGAGAAGAAAGAGAAGGAAGTTGCAAAAGGAAAAGTCGGGATGGCGCAAGTAGCCGATCAAATGCATAATAGAAACGGTTAACTGCTTAGGTGCATTCATTCCCCAAAATGTAGTTACCAATCTGTTTAAATCCTAATTGCTAACAAGGTTGTTGTTGATGCATTGAGTCCAGGCAGGTGGTTAGTTTATTGGCATTCTGGCAACTCACTCATACAACACCCGATCAAAAGACAGGCTGAATATGTCCAACCAAGAACCGGAGACAAGTATTGTTGACCCGTCAAAAGAGGTGGAAGAACTGGATGTTAAGGCAATGAAGGAAGAGATGTACAAGTTAAAGCAGCAGATGGCTGAAATGTACCAAGCCTGGGCAAAGGGGCATCCACGCCTAGTTTATCCCGCCAACCCTGCTTATATCCTACCATCGGCCCAACCTCAGGAGCCTCCCACTGTGAACTCATCTCCAGCCTTTCCCCTCTACAAACAATGCTATGGCACCATGTCCCATACTTCTTAAGCTCCACCACCCAAACAAGTCCCATACCCTCCTCCACCAATCACTCCTATTTTTGTGGCACCTCCACCTGCTGCATTACATCGATCTTCCAGTGAACCTATGTTCCAAACTCACGAAAACCAGTATTATCCCCCTGAACCCAACTTCAATGTCCCGGAACCATGTTCTTACACCCCTCATCTTGATCTCACAGTAGAGACCGAGAAGCCACCCAAAAATCCCAAACATGAGGAGATGATCAGAAAAGTCAAAAGCTTAGAACAATCATTCAGAGATATGAGGGGGGTGAGGGGTCAAGTAAGTGTGGCCTATAAAAATTTATGTCTGTTCCCAGATGTTCAGTTACCAGCAGGGTTCAAGATGCCTATGTTTGATCTGTACGACGGGCATGGTGACCCAGTAGCACACTTAAGAGGATTTTGTAGCAAGATGAGAGGAGCAGGCAGAAGAGATGAATTGCTGATGGCATATGTCAGCCAAAGTTTGAGTGCATCAGCATTAGAATGGAATACCAGACAAGATCACAGCAGGTGGTACACATGGGACGATTTGGCCCAAGCCTTCGCCTGCCATTTTCAGTACAATCTTGAAATTATCCCAGACCGTCTGTCATTGATAAAAATTGAAAAGAAGCCTGGTGAGAGGTTTAGGGAATATGGGTTCCGTTGGAGTGAGCAAGCAGTGAGGGTTGACCCTCCGATGAAAGAAAGTGAGATGGTTGATTATTTCTTGCAGGATTTGGAGCCCACTTATTTTGGTCACTTGGTGTTAAAAGTGGGCAAGTCCTTCAATGAGGTTGTAAAAATGGGAGGCATGGTTGAGAAGGGACTCAAGTCCAAAAAAATCATGAGTTATTCAGCAATCAAAGCGACTACCCAGGCCATTCAAAACGGTACCGGGGGTATACTTGGGAAGAAGAAGAAAGGGGACGTTGCTACAATTGAGTTAGGAGCTTGGGTCGGGTCCAGAGGCCTACTGCATTACTACAACCAGCCTCAACGTTATCCCCAAACGTACCCCCACATTCCATATAGCCCACCACAACACTACTACCTACCGCCAGATCCCCATTTTTTCGTCCATCATGCACAAACCTATACCCAACCTCCTGCTCATGCACAATGGCGTGCGCCAGCTCCAAAAAGTCCATACCTAACTCCACAAAATGCCAATCCACCCCCAAGAGCCTACAGAAATCCCCCTTTTTCGGCCAAATCAAGCCTTTAAGAATGAAAGGTTGCAGAAGCAGAAGACTTTAACTCCATTGGGAGAATCATATACCAATCTATTCCACAGATTGAGACAGTTAGGTATGTTGAATCCGATTGAGGCTAAACTGCCAAATTCCCCTCCCAGAAATCTTGACCGCTCGGTGAGTTATGAGTATTGTTCAGGGACCCCGGGTCATGACACAGAGAAATGCTGGAAATTGAAAACAGCTATTCAAGAGCTCATTGATACTAATCGGATTGAGGTCCAAGCCCTGGAGGCACACAACATCAACCAGAACCTGTTGCTGGCTCATCATGAGACAAATATGATTGAGATAGTGCATAAAGGAGGGGGCCTAAGAAGCCTTCACACACCATCATGATGATTTGGACTAGTGAAGCAAAGCCGTTTGAAAAGTCAAAAAGTGAGAAGTCTATGATCAAGTTAAATGGGGCAAATAACAAACCATTTGGGGAGGTCAAGAAGGGGTCCTCAAGTGACGTTGCAGGAAAACATGAAAGAACAAAAGTGATTGTGCCAGGAGTGACGAACAAGCCTGTGGTAATTGTGAAGGGCGCCCGCACAGATCCTGTCATTATCGAACCAGTAACTCAATTACCCATAGTCAACATCAAGGCAGTCCTATGGAATTATGAACGAGTGACAGTGACTTACAGGGGGAAAGAGGTTAAAGAAGAAGTGTGTGAGACCCATGGGTTGACTCGATTGGGGAGATGCTTTGCCCCCGAAGAGTTGAGAAAGCTAAGATCTCCAAAGATAACCCATTGTTGGTGAAAAAAGCTGTGACCGAGGAAGAAGCAGAGGAAATTTTGAGAAAGATGAAGTGCAGGACTATTCCATTGTGGAGCAGTTAAGGAAGATACCGGCTCAGATCTCGCTATTGTCATTATTGATCCATTTAGACGAGCATCGTCCGGCTTTGATGAAGATCTTGAACGAAGCCCACGTTCCTGACAAAATCTCAGCAAACCACTTGGAAAAGATAGCTAACAAGATATTTGAGGTAAACAGAATCACTTTTTCTAATGATGAGTTGCCCGTGGAGGGTACCGAGCACAATAGGAGCACTCTATCTAACGGTGAAATGTGAAGATTTCGTGCCTACTCGGGTACTGGTTGACAATGGTTCCAGTGCAAATATTTGCCCTCTTTCCACTCTGAACAAGTTGAAGGTGGATGATGAAAGAATTCACAAGAACTGTATCTGCATTTGGGGATTCGACGGTGGAGGGAAAGATTCAGTCGGGGACATAGTGCTCGAGCTTACAATAGGGCCAGTTGAATTTACTATGGAATTCCAGGTGCTCGATGTGGCTGTTTCTTACAATCTGTTGGTAGGTCGACCCTGGATTCATGTTGCCAAAGCGGTCCCATCCACTCTACATCAAATGGTTAAGTTTGAATGGGATAGACAGGAAATTGTTGTGCATGGCGAATATAATTTGTGTGTTCCCAGTAATGCCATTGTTCCGTTCATCGAGTTTGAAGACGACAAGGGGCCATGGGTTTATCAGGTTTTTGACACGGTAACGGTAGAGAAAATTCCTGAAGGGAAATGCGTGCGAACTCCAAGGGTAGCTGCTGCATCAGTCATGGTAGATGTTGAAATGTTGAAAAATGGTTTTGTACTGGGCAAGGGTTTGGATGCATCTCTGCAAGGTATCGTACAGTCGATTTCTCTTCCTAAAAACTTGGATACATTTGATCTGCGGTTCAAGTCCACAGTCGCAGATGTGAGAAGAGCTAGAAAGATGAAACAGAGAGCATGGGCCCTTCCAAAGCCAGTCCCGCGTCTTTCCAGATCATTTGTTAGGCCTGGTACCAGAAAGCGCCCAGTGACAACAGTTCCCAGTTCGGTGGTTGATATGGATGGAGATTTGATGGAAAAGTTCGAGAGGATATTTGACGAAGTGAACACGGTTGAATCTGGAGAGGGTTCTAGCAAGGTGGATGTGCAATTTGTTGGGCCCAGTGCAAAGATTAACAATTTGGAAGCTACTCCTCTCCCCACCAGGAAGGAGTTTTGGTAGTTTGCTTTGATTTTCTTTCAGTTTATCTGGATTATCCCAGGGTTGTAGTTCAGATTCTATGATCCGTCTGTTTGGGTGTATAAGCTCTGTTATCTCTAATTTCAATATAAATGCAATTTCCCTTTGTCTCCCTTCCTGATAGTTTTATTTTTGTTTTTCTTTTCTTCATTTTACAGTTCTTTTTATGTTGGCTTAAATGATATGACATGCGTGCGGAATCTCCGGCCCAGTCTTAAAAGTCAATCTAATTTTGATATAGTAATTCAAGAAATAGAGTGTGATGTTGAATCAGAATATGACGAGGTTGAAGCCTTGGAATAGATTAGTAAAGAATTAAGCCATTTTGAAGAAAAACCCAAGCCTAACCTGAGTGATACAGAAGCAATCAATTTAGGGCACCAAGATAATGTCTGAGAAACTAAAATAAGTGTCCATCTTTAACCACAACTCAGATAGGAGATAATTAAAACTCTATTCGAGCATAAAGATGTTTTTGCATGGTCCTATGACGACATGCCAGGTCTAAGAACTAGCTTTGTGGTTCACAAATTGCCCACTGATCAGGCATTCCCCCCTGTCAAGCAGAGGCTGAGGAAATTTAAAACTGATATGAGTGTGAAAATTAAGGATGAGATCACCAAACAGTTTGAGGCCAAGGTCATTCGGGTCACTCGGTATCCCACTTGGTTAGCCAATGTAGTGTCTGTGCCAAAGAAGGATGGCAAGACCAGGGTGTGTGTTGATTATCAAGACCTCAACAAGGCACGTCCCAAGGACAACTTCCCACTGCCGAACATCCATATATTGATCGATAATTGTTCCAAACATACGATTGGTTATTTTGTGGATTGTTATGCGGGCTACCACCAAATCTTAATAGATGAAGAGGACACGGAAAAGATGGCATTCATCATGCCATAGGGAACATACTGCTATCGGGTCATGCCATTTTGTTTGAAAAATGTTGGGGCAACCTACATGAGGGCAATGACGACCATATTCCACGACATTATTCACAGGGAGATCGAGGTTTATGTGGATGATGTGATTGTAATGTCTAGAAAGCAGTCTTACCATGTTAGAGGCCTGAGAAAGTTCTTCCAAAGGCTTCGCAGGTGTAATCTCAAGCTCAATCCTGCAAAATGCGCGTTCGGTTTTCCGTCTGGAAAGTTGCTGGGATTCATAGTCAGGTGACGAGGTATTGAATTAGACCTGCCAAAAATCAAAGCCATCCAGGAATTGCCACCTCCAAAGAACAAGATTGAGGTGATGAGTCTGTTGGGAAGATTGAATTACATCAGCCGGTTTATTGCTCAGCTCACGACAACTTGCAAGCCTATCTTCAAATTGTTAAAGAAAGATGTTGCAGTCAAGTGGACAGATGAATGTCAGGAAACATTTGATAAGATAAAGGGGTACTTGTCAAACCCACCTGTGTTGGTCCCGCCAGAACTAGGGAGACCTTTGATTCTGTATTTGACGGTCCTGGACAGTTCATTTGGTTGTCTTGGGACAGCATGACATTACCGGCAGGAAGGAGTAGGCCATATATTATCTCAATAAGAAGTTCACATCCTACAAGCTCAAGTACACTCATCTTGAAAGGACGTGTTGCGCCTTAACTTGGGTGACACAGAAGTTGAAGCACTATTTGTCATCTTATACTACTTACCTCATCTCTCGTTTGGATAGGTTAAAGTATATCTTTCAGAAGCCTATGCCCATAGGGAGGCTCGCAAAGTGGCAAATCTTACTCACAGAATTTGACATCATCTATGTGACTAGGACTGCAATGAAAGCCCAGGCATTGGCTGATCATTTGGCTGAGAACCTAGTAGATGAAAAATATGAGCCTTTGAAGACTTACTTCCCTGATGAAGAGGTAATGCACATTGATGAATTGGAAGAGATTGAAAAGCCAGGATGGAAACTTTTCTTTGATGGGGCTGCTAACAGGAAAGGCGTTGGGATAGGAGAGGTACT
This sequence comes from Nicotiana sylvestris, assembly GCF_000393655.2. Taxonomy (NCBI): domain Eukaryota; kingdom Viridiplantae; phylum Streptophyta; class Magnoliopsida; order Solanales; family Solanaceae; genus Nicotiana; species Nicotiana sylvestris. The sequence goes on from NC_091061.1 coordinate 37,528,144, forward strand.
TATTTCTGAAACATGGCATCACTACCCTGTTACGGATCAGCTTCGGTTCTACTGCACTAACAACATGGTTGAGTACAAGTCATGCATTTTGGGTTTGAGGATGGCTATGGATATGGGTGTCTATGAAGTCTTGGTCTTGGGTGACTCGGATCTTCTGATGTACCAGATTCAAGGAGAATGGGAAATTAGGGATTTAAAACTCATACCATACCGGCAATGTTTTCATAATCTTTGTCAACGTTTCCAATCAATAGAGTTCAGGCATATTCCGAGGATTCATAATGAGGTCACTGATGCTCTGGTTACTCTGGCGTCAATGTTACATCATCCAGATAAGGCTTATGTAGACCCGTTGCATATTCAGGTCCGCGATCAGCATGCTTATTGTAACGTGGTGGAAGAAGAACTCGATGGCAAACCGTGGTTCCACGATATGGAGGAATACATCCGGATGGGAGTATATCCAGTACAAGCTACAAGTGATTAGAAGAGAACAATTCGTCATTTGGCAAGCGGATTTTTTTTAGTGGGGGAGTTTTGTACAAAAAGACTCCAGATGTTGGACTGCTGAGATGCATAGATGCTAGGCAGGCCACAACTATTATGACCGAAGTACATTCTGTAATTTGTGGACCGCACATGAGTGAGTATGTTTTGGCAAAAAAGATTCTCCGAGCAGGTTATTTTTGGCTCACTATGGAGCGAGCTTGTATCAGTTTCGTGTGTAAATGTCATCAGTGCCAAGTGCATGGAGATTTTATTCATTCTCCACCATATGAATTACATACAATGTCTGTACCATGGCCTTTTGTTGCTTGGGGAATGGATGCCATTGGACCAATCCAGGCAGCAGCATCCAATGGGCACAGGTTTATTCTGGTGGCAATCGATTATTTCACCAAGTGGGTAGAGGCTAAAACATTCAAGTCTGTAACTAAGAAGGCGATGGTTGATTTTGTACACTCAAATATCATTTGCCGGTTTGGGGTACCAAAGGTGATCATTACAAATAATGGGGCTAATCTTAATAGTCATCTGATGAAAGAGGTATATCAACAGTTCAAGATTACACATCGCAATTCTACCCCGTACCACCCTAAGGCAAACAGAGCAGTTGAGGCAGCCAACAAGAATATAAAGAAGATACTTCGAAAAATGGTGGAAGGTTATAGGCAGTGGCATGAAAGGCTACCATTTGCATTGCTGGGTTATCGCACTACGATCCATACTTCAGTAGGGATGACTCCTTATTTGTTGGTTTATGGCACCGAAGTAGTGATACTCGCAGAAGTGGAAATTCCATCCCTTCAAATTGTCACGGAGGCTAAAATTGATGATGATGAGTGGGTCAAAACCCGCTTGGAACAATTGAGTTTGATCGATGAGAAGAGATTAGCAGTAGTGTGTCATGGCCAGTTGTATCAATAGAGAATGGCAAGAGCATACAATAAGAAGGTGCGTCCACGGAAGTTTGAAGTGGGGCAGTTAGTATTGAAACACATTCTTCCTCATCATGTTAAAGCAATCGGAAAATTTGCCCCAAATTGGCTGGGGTCGTTCATTGAAACTAGATTGTTGTACAATGGTTAATTGTATTTGATAGATGTAGAAGGAAAATGTGTAGAAATGTCTATCAATTCTGATGTTGTCAAGAGATACTATGTATGATTTCTTTCTTTGATTGTACTTGTTTGTATTTGGCATGTCTCGAATATTGAAATGACGAAGGCATTTTGTTCTGCTATCTAAACACTTTATCCCGTGTCACCCCTTTTGAGCCTTATTTATTCTCTTTCATACCCCTCTTTCAGAATCAGTAACAAATATCAGAAACACAAGCGTAAAAGATAAGTAAAGGAAGGAGAGAAAAATAGAAAGAAAAGAAAAGAGAAAGGAAAGAATGAACAGAGAAAGAAAGAATGAAAAGAGAAAGAAAGAATGAAAAGAGAAAAAAATAATGAAAAGAGAAAGAAAAGAATGAAAAGGAAAAAGAGAGGAAGAGAAACAACAAAAGGGAAAAAGAAAGCAAAAGAGAGAGCAAAGAAAGAGAAAAAGAAAAATCACAACAACAAAGTAATTTCTATGTCATGAACTATGTTTGACCTGATTCCTTTTAAGGATACGTAGGCAGTGTCATGGTTCGGTCCCATCAAATAAAAATCCAAAATGCCCCAAGCAAGAAACTAGGGCAGAAGTTGTGGTTGTTGTAAGAAATCTGGTTCTAAAAGTTGTAATTTTGAACCCATGATGAGTTATTTTGAGCCTTTTATGCCCTTTCTTTCTAACCCCATCCAAAAGCCCACATTACAGTCCAAAGAAAGACCTTTCGATCAGTCTTCAAGAAATGCCAATGCACGAAGATAGCGGTGATTCACATCAGGGGCAACACTCTGGTCCAAAAAGGGAAAAGAAATTAAAAATGAGAGAGTCTTATTGGTGAAAACCTTCACGGGCACCGTAAGGCGATAGGAGTTCAGAGAAATCAAAAATGAGAGAGTCTTATTGTTGAAAACCCTCACGGGCACCGTAAGGTGAAAGTGAGTTGAGAGATAAATGGATGAGAGAGGTCTGCTGGTGGAAGCCTTCCAAAGCACCGCAGGACGAACAAGGTCAGGATTTGGTTGAAGAAATCAGGTTATGGAAATTTCGGGGCAACAAAGTGTTGCAATTGGAAGTTGATTGGTTGGACAGATTGGGCCGAGTAATCCAAAATGCGTGTCATGATCATTTGTCTCGGCTACTCCACTCAGATAAGTCCTTTTTTTTCCTCTTCGGATAGTCTTCCAGTTTTGGATTTCCTTATCCTTAATTCCGAAAGTCATTGCATTTCATTTCTTTTTAGTTTATTTCTCTAAGATGTTCCCAATGTCAGTTTTGTTTAAGCAAATAAGAAGAAATTTCAAAGCTCACTACCAGCTTCAAGACTACAAAGCACAGTGCGTCCAGAGCATACCAAAGATAGCATGATGTAAAGTGGGGCAAAGTGCTAGCAAGAGTTCCATCGGTAAAATGATTTGGTAATTTTATGAGAGATGCAGAGGTTCCGTTAATGGGGTCAGAGGTGTGAAATAACTATTTAGGCATAGAACACTCGGGTCATTCAGGGTCACAGGGTTTTGAAAGTCAGTCGGAAAGTCAAGCGGTTCAGGGCCAGTTCGGAGAAGCTAGTCAAAACAAAACAATGCATCAGAGAGACCTTCAGCAAGGAATGCCATCAACCAACCACCACATTTTAAACTGATAAGATTTTTCTTTGATTAAAATATGGGCAGGAAATTTTTGTTGTTTCAGAGAAACCCTCAGTGGAGAAAGGCAGTCACCAAACAAGTTTGATTTTTGATTTTCAGGACCCTCCTGGAAAATGGGACCTAGCGTAAAGTTTAGAAATAGCACAATCTAGCATAAATGTATCCTAAAGGAGTATAAGCAGGTTTAGAATTTTGCATGTTCGAGATAGAATTCAATTAGGAGTTTTCAGGGCCCTCCTGAATAGTGGGACTTAGCTTTAAGATTTCGATTAGATAACAACATGTAGCATAAACTCTGCTGTAGGGTAGTATAATTCAGCCATGAAAGTTGTCACCCTTAAGATAAGATTTGACCTTTGATTTTCAGGACCCTCCTGGATAATGGAGAGTAGTTTAAATGTCCTATTATATAGCAAGATTTAGCAGAAGTCACACCTGTAGAAGATATAATGTTTAGTTAATAGTTGTCAGGACCCTCCTGAATAATGGGACCTAACTTTCAAATTCTTAATAATACTTGGTAATATGATTTAGTTTTACACTCATATCTGTGCCCAGCCACCAAACTGGGCAGAAAATTTTCTTTGTTTTTGTCTGTCAAGTTAGAAGTTAGGAGCCCGCTTGGAAAGCAGGGAATAAATTTCAAATTAGAAGTCAGGAGTCCGCCTGGAGAGCAGGGAATAAATTTCAAGTTAGAAGTCAGGAGCCCGCCTGGAGAGCAGGGAATACATTTCAAGTTAGAAGTCAGGAGCCCGCCTGGAGAGCAGGGAATACATTCAAGTTTAGCAGTCAGGAGCCCGCCTGGAGAACAGGGAATACATTCAAGTTCAGCAGTCAGGAGCCCGCCTGAAGAGCAGAGAATATGTTTCAAGCCAGCAATCAGTAGCCCACCTGGAAAACAAGGGAGTACAATTCAAATTTTAGCTTTCAAGTTCTTTTTGATAGCTGGTAATGTGATTTGTTTTACACTTACATATGTTACCATATACCCAAACTGGGGCAGAAAATTTCCTCTATTTTTGTCATTTTGTTGAAGTCAGGAGCCCGCCTGAAGAGTATGGAATATGTTTCAAGCCAGCAATCAGGATCCCACCTGGAGAACAAGGGAGTACAATTTAAATTTTAGCTTTCGAGTTCTTATTGATAGCTGGGAATACATTTCAAGATAGTAGTCAGGAGCCCGCCTGGAGAGCAGGGAATACTTTTAAGTTCAGCAATCAGGAGCCCGCCTGGAGAGCAGGGGATACATTCAAGTTCAGCAGTCAGGCATCCACCTGGAGAAAAGGAAAAAACATCTCAGATTACAATTCAAGGCGGCAACAAAGGGATTCCATCGGGAGAATACAAGTCAGCAAGGCAACAAGAATCACAAGAGCAAGTTTGAAGATATAGATAGGATTTTGTAATGCATAGATCATAGCATAGTCTAGCTTCCTTTTATTTTATCATGGTGTAATAAGGGGATGCAGTAAGCAGTAGCAGCAGCAGCAACAGTGAAATCACAGCTTCATGGTAGTCCCAACTACCAAACATTCTTGAACTACACTGACCTAATTCCTTTTAGCCAAGGATATGTAGGCAACCTTGAAAGCAGGGTGCGGTCAAATCTTTCAAAAATGCTTCCCACGGAGTATTCAAATGGGCAAAAATCGTTCGTATCCGCTTACTTTATCTTTGCACGAAAACTCTTCTTGTTTCTGGGCAAAGACGGGCAGCTGTGAGCACGTGATTTTTGCCCTACATGAATTACTCTCATAGATTCAAAACAAAATAATTTCTTTTCGTTATTTGCAATTTTGCGGATTTTGTGGCATTTTATGTTTGCATTTGTCTGCGCATATTTATTTTGTTTAATTAATGAAAAATAAAAAAATATGTTTCATTTGCATTTAGGATTTAATTTCACATTTTAAGATTAATTAACAAATTAGTTGTTTTATAAAAATGGAAAAATCACAAAAAAAAGTTTATTTTTGCGCTTTTAATTTTAATTTTGAATTTTGTCGCTTCTTTTAATTGGGGAATTAATTAGTTGTGGTAAATATTATCTTGAGTAATTAGCTTAGTTTGGTAAAATATTTAGTTTGAGAGTAATTCAGGATTTAATTCAATTTGAAAAGGAAAAGAAAAGTGATTAAAATAATTGAAAAGAGCCAAATAAAGAGGCTGTGATTTGGGCTAATTTGGTAGGCCCAAATGATTTTGTTCTTCCATACCCGTTCAAGTTGCAGTCACCCAGGCCTTTGAAACGACGTAGTACGGGAGTGCAACTACGTCGTTTCGAGTTCAGTATAGCTGTGACAAATCCTGGCCCTTCATCTCACTTCATCTGATGGCCCAGATTACTTCACATACCCCACTTAAAACTATCCTAAGAGACCAAGAACTCAGTTCCATCCAAACGGCCCCCTACCCGTCTCGTCTCATCTCCCTCACAGAACCCTCACCGTCTCCGCCATGAACCGCCGCCAGAAATCGTCTTCGCCAGCGGCGTTACTTCGATCGACCCCATTTTTACACCATAGATCCCCCTCCTTATCCTCGTCCTAAATCCCCAAACCCCTCCTTCGAATCCTACTGGAACTCGTCGAATCTTGGATCGATGAAAAATACCAAAACTCCAACTCACCCAATCGTCCCCAAAATAACACCCCTGAACCCTCGTCTCACCCTCATTCTAGAAATCCACTCCGTTTCCCTCGAATATTAGTGAAGCTCCTCGAATCTGGATTTGAATGGACAACCCTAAAAGTCCAAAGGTCAGAATCGGCGAGGGTTAGAATATTTTAGGCCTAAATCGTTGTTACTCATGTGTTCTTGATATTAAGAACATACGATTAACTTCGGATTTGGCCAGAATCGATGAGTTAAAGGTTTTCCCTTAGGCCCTTTTGTGCGGGTCCTCTTGGGTATGTCTCTTTTCCTCTCCTCGGTTCTTTTCCTTCTCTACTTCTTCGTTTCTTCTATTATTTGTTGTCCTGTTAGGTCTTTTGTGTTCGTTTATGGGTTGTTTATTATGCGTGTTATTTTAAAAATGTTACGTCACTTCGCTTGATTAATTAAGTTAGTTTTATCTGTTAATCTCTTTAATTTTAGTCCAGTACTTGCTTTCTGTTGTTCAGACTCGTCTCTGTTATGAGCATTTGTTTCAATCAATTCGACTTGGGTTGGGTTTGGGTTTATGCCTCTGATCTTTTGATTTATTGGTTTGGGCCGAACCTGAATAAATTCAATTGGTTTAAATCGACCCATGCTCTGTCCGGTTCCTTCAGGTAATAACAGTGTCATTAAGGGGTAATTTGGGTATTCTAGGCTTGGGAATCTCTTTGTAACTGCATTTGGAAGCTTCCAGGAAGCTGGGGAGGGGACTGTTTTGCAAAACTAAAATTAAACTAAGGATTTTTTAGCAAAAATGAAAATATGAAAAGGGTCAAAACAAAATTCTAATTTTCTTTAAGCTACCCTAATAGCTTGCCTATAAAGGCATCCTAACATGACACTCATGGGGGAATTTTTCAGGGAGAAAAATCCAGAAAGGCAAAATAGCTGAAAATTTTACTGTTCTATTAAAATTTTCTATGATTTTGATGTTTTGTACCAAAACAAGTTCTGGTTCATTTTAGTGTTGAGATGGATTGAATTTTAGTCCTTTTTAGCATTGGTTGAAGGTCTGCTGGATGACTACTTATTCGAAACTGTTTTTTGGGCTGCTTAACTTCATTCTTGGGTCTGATTTTGGTTTCATGGGTTATTCCTGATTGCTGAGTTTTGCTGCTTAGCCACTGACCCTCCCTTGCTTTATTTCATTTCATATTCAGGTACAAATTCTAAATCCTTCATGATGTAAACTTCAAATCGAAGATGGGAATAAAGGCAGTGTTGAAAATTTGACAATAGATTTACTTATGCCACAACTCTACTTCTTTCAATGATATTTATACTTTTAACCACTTAGAATGAAGCTTGTATTAAAATCAAACATGTTTAGTTATGTTTAGTATGAAGTTCGAATAAGATCTTAATTCTATAGCCTATCCTGTTTGAGTGATTGTTAGACATTTGTGTTTATTCAGCAGATTTCGAAATTGCCTATCAAGAGTGTTAATGATTTTTCCTCGTGTTGTAGTGTAGAAGGTTTTGTTTGATTAGCTGAGTCTTCATGTTGTATTTCAATTATGGACTGTTGCAACCTTGCATTAAGGGCTTTAAGTAAGTTACCAATGCAGTAAGGTGGCTTCAGTCTTGGTCAAAGTGAATAATCGTTGCTTTGGGGTGTTAGTTTCATGTTTGAACTGGGATTAGAGCTGCTAAGGGTAATCATAATATTGCTTAATGTATTGTCCAAAGGTATGTGAGTGATTTTAGTTTAGAAATGGTGTAGAAGTTGTAATGCTTATTCAGATTGGCTTAAATGTGAACACTGAAGAACAAGTGATTGTTTGTTCTCATGGGTTTCAGTAGTTGCAAGCTTACAATGTCTCGTTGATCACATAAGAATGTGTTTGAATTTGGAAATGATGGTTTGGAACAATTGTCAATTAATTCCACTCAAGGCTCTAATGTCATATAATCGTTAGTTAGTTTGTGGGTTCTTATTGTCACATTTTCAGATCTGTTAATGTGTAAATCCCTGTGGCATTTTCTTTTCTTAACGAATGGATGAACAAAATCTGAATGCTTTTCTGCAATTGCACGGGTTCGATGTGTGGACCCTCGTGGCGTCTGGATTTGCTCGTGCTTCAAAGGGAGCTTCTTGTTGGGCTCACTGGGTCACTGGGCCTCACGTTAGGCCAAGCCCAAGTTCTGAAACAAAATAAAGTAATTTTCACTTAGTCTTAGCACTTTCAGATTCACAATTTAAATTCAGCTGTGTTTTAAAAAGAAGCTATAATTCCCTTAAATCTTATTTAGTTAGTTTAATTAGTGGAAGCGTGCCATTCGAAACCAAATAGTTTATGGCCCTCTAAGTATAGCTGAAATTCCCTTTTAAAATTGATAGTCGAGGTGTGTGAACAAATGACAATTGCATGGCCCTCGTTTTGATTAACTTCATTTTGACCCCTAGAATTCGAGGAGCGCCATTTAGCAAATTTTCATGGCCCTCGCTAAGTTGCAAATTCGTAATTGCTTAGGCACGTTAGTTTAATAATATTACATTACTAAATTCGGGTGCGCATTTATGTGACCCAAATCCAAATCTCAACGATGCTAAAATATGTCAAAATCACGGGTGCATTTATGTGACGTGGTTCGAGACGTATTTTAATAACGTTGCAATTTTCTTTAAAAAATGAATAAAGGCGGTTTAAGTTAAAAATGCACATAGGTTTAAAGTGTTTAAAATCAGACAAATAGGCTAAATATAACAGTTGAGCGACCGTGCTAGAACCACGGAACTCGAGAATGCCTAACACCTTCGCCCGGGTTAACAGAATTCATTACCAGGATTTCTGGTTTGCGGACTGTAATACAAAGTCAACCTTTTCCTTGATTCGGGATTTAAACTGGTGACTTGGGACACTATAAATCTCCCAAGTGGCGACTCTGAATCTTTTAATAATATGATCCCGCTTTGATTGTCCTTTAATTGGAAAAACTCCTTTACACTCTTTTCGGGGGTGTAGGTAAAAAGGAGGTGTGACAATGATGACATGACTGGTCTGAGCATATCTATTGTGGCCCACAAACTGCCAACTGATCCGACATGTCCACCGGTGAAGCAGAAGCTCAGAAAGTTCAAGCCTGATATGAGTCTGAAGAACAAAGAAGAAGTCACTAAGACGGTCAAAGCCAAGGTTCTCAGGGTAGTAGAATACCCAACATGGTTATCCAACATTGTGCCAGTTCCAAAGTCGGACGGGAATGTCAAAGTCTGTGTCGACTACCGGGATCTCAACCGGGCCAGTCCGAAAGATGACTTCCCTTTGCCAAACATACACATCTTGATCGACAATTGCGCCAAACACGAGTTGCAATCATTTGTTGATTGTTTCACTGGTTATCATCAGATCTGGATGGATGAAGAAGATACTAAGAAAACGGCTTTCATTATTCCATGGGGGATGTACTACTACAAAATGATGTCGTTTGGGTTAAAAAAAGCAGGGGTCACCTACATGAGGGCCATGACCACCATTTTCCACGATATGATACACAAGGAGATCGAAGTATATGTACACAATGTTATCATCAAGTCTAAGAAAGCCACTGATCACATGGAAGATTTGAGGAAGTTCTTCAATAGACTGAGAAGGTACAAGCTAAATTTGAATCCCGCAAAATGTGCATTTGGGGTTCCTGCCAGAAAACCACTTGGATTTATTGTAAGTCGCCAAGGAATAGAACTGGATCCATCAAAGGTCAAAGCTATTCAAGAATTGCCACCGCCAAAGAACAAGAAGGACGTGATGAGTTTCTTGGGGAGACTTAACTATATCATTCGGTTCATAGCACAATCTATAGTTATCTGTGATCCAATCTTTAAGATGTTGAAGAAGGATGCCGCTACCAAATGGACCGATGACTACCAAAAGGCCTTCGACCGAATCAAGAAGTACCTATCAACACCACCGGTTTTGGTCCTGCCCGAGCCAGGTAGACCTCTATTACTCTACCTCGTAGTATTGGATGGAGCGTTTGGTTGTGTTCAGGGTCAGCATGATGAAACGGGGGGGAAAGAGCAGGCCATCTATTACCTCAGTAAGAAGTTCACCCCATATGAGGCCCGGTATTCACTGTTAGAGCGTACCTGTTGTGCTTTGACTTGGGTGTTGCAGAAGCTGAGGCACTATTTATGTGCTTATACCACATACCTCATATCGAGGATGGATCCTTTGAAGTACATCTTTCAGAAGCCCATGCCCACTGGCAAGCTAGCCAAGTGGCAAATCCTATTGAGTGAATTTGACATTGTCTACGTAACTCAGAAGGCGATCAAGGGACAGGCACTAGCAGATCACCTCGCTGAAAATCCCGTGGATGGACAATAAGAACCCCTGAAAACATATTTTCCCGACGAAGAGGTATTATTCATAGGAGAAGACATTGCAGAATCCTATGATGGTTAGAGGATGTTTTTCGATGGAGCAACAAATTTCAAAGGAGTTGGCATAGGAGCTGTCCTGGTATCAGAAACCGGTCAGCATTACCCGATCTCTGCCAAACTCAGATTCCCGTGTACCAATAACATGGCCGAATACGAAGCCAGCATCTTAGGGCTCAAGATGGCTATTGACATGAACATTCAAGAGTTGTTAGTAATTGGGGATTCAGATTAGCTTATACATCAAGTCCGAGAAGAATGGGCAACCAAGAACTCCAAAATATTCTCTTATTTGCATCACGTACATGAGTTGAGGGAAAGGTTCACAAAGACAGAGTTCCAACATGTTCCTAGAGTCCAGAATGAATTTGCCAATGCACTGGCTACCCTATCATCCATGATATAGCATCCGGACAAGAATTTCACTGATGCCATTCCGGTAAAGATCCATGATCAGCCAGCTTACTGTGCTCATGTCGAAGAAGAAGCATATGGAAAGCCTTGGTTTCATGATATCAAGGAATACTTGGAAAAAGGAGAATACCCAGAACTCTCAAATGCTACTCAGAAATGCACACTTCGGAGGTTGTCCAACAATTTCTTTCACAGCAAAGGAATCGTGTACAGGAGGACTCCTGATTTGGGATTACTAAGGTGTGTCGACGCAAAAGAAGCATCTAAACTGCTAGAGGAAATTCATGTAGGGACTTGCGGTCCACATATGAATGGTTTGTCTTAGCAAAGAAAATACTCCGAGCTGGTTACTTTTGGATGACTATGGAAACAGACTACATCCAGTATGTCCGAAAGTGACACCGCTGTCAGATACACACAGACATGATAAAGATGCCTCCAAACGAGCTTAATGCAACAAGCTCGCCATGTTCGTTCGCCGCATGTGGAATGGATGTTATTGGACAAATCGAACCCACCGCATCAAATGAGCATAGGTTTATCCTAGTAGTAATTGATTATTTCACCAAATGGGTTGAAGCAGCATCTTACAAAGCAGTGACTAAGATAGTCGTGGCAGATTTCGTCCGCGACCGTAATGTTTGCCTGTTCGGGATCCCGGAGTCAATTGTCACTGATAATGCTTCCAAACTCAACAATGACCTGATGAAAGCCATGTGTGAAACCTTCAAGATCAAACACAAGAATTCTACAACCTACATACCTCAGATGAACGAAGCCGTAGAAGCCGCCAATAAGAATATCAAGAAGATATTGAGGACAATGATAGAAAAACATAAAAAGTGGCACGAGAAACTATCATTTGCTTTATTGGGGTACCACACCACAGTCTGTACATCAACTAGGGCAACCCCCTACATGCTGGTATATGGTACAGAAGCGGTCATTCCCGCCGAAGTAGAAATCCCTTCCTTGAGGATCATATATGAAGCAGAACTTGACGATGCAGAGTGGGTGAAAAGTCGTTACGAGCAGCTGGCTCTTATAGATGGCAAGAGAATGAATGCAGTTTGCCCTAGTCAGCTTTATCAGAACAAAATGTCCAGAGCCTTCAACAAAAGAGTCAAGCCAAGACAATTCACACGAGGGTAGCAGGTATTAAAGAAGATTTTCCCGCATCAAGATGAAGCCAAAGGGAAATTCTTTCCCAACTGGCAGGGTCTGTACATGGTTCACCGGACTCTAACAGGAAGAACCCTCATACTTGCAGAAATGGACGGGGAAGTTTGGCCAAAGCCCATCAATTCAAACATAGTCAAGCGATACTACGTGTGACCTTTATGCTTTCTTTCATGATGTAATTTAAACTACGCCTGACCTGATTTCCATTTATGAGGGGATACGTAGGCAGCCCTATGGGTTCGGTCACAAGTCAATAAAATTTTTATTTCCCCCCGCAATTAGAAACTGGGGCATAATTTTAAGGAGGGCCCTCAAAATTCTGAAGTCAATTTCAGCCAATCATCGCTAGCAATAGTCGAAAGCATCAATCCATTAAACTGGGGCAGAATTTTGAGGAAGACCCTCAAAATTCTGCAACAAGAGAAGTTGCAATGTCTTGAACCACGTCGCAGTCGTAGGTTCATCTAAAGAAAACTATGCTTAATTATGTATTTATATTACATTTTCTTTACTAAAATCATGCATGTTTATTTCTGAAATCGCTCTGTTTAGCAACGCTACCCCAATGATATGGGCAGCATCACTAGATCAAAATCTAGCAGGTCAAGCAAAGCCAGTAGGGATACGAACTAACCTCCCCCTTTTACAAACTCACGATTTTTCTTTAGATGCAGGCACTTGAGTTGCAAAATCATTAAATATACTATATGCTAACTCACAAAGTTAAGGAATACAACTCTCTGAACCATTGCACTTGCTCGAAACTCTTGTCCGCACACAACAGTGTCCCCAGCAGGCACAATATCCCCAGCAATCACGACACCGCAATCCGCTATCAGTTGAGAAAACTCTACTGCAATTTTCCCTTTTACTTCCTACATTGCATAAGGCTACCATTCTGCCTTTCAAGACTAAGCTCTGTCTCCATCTGCATTCTTGCATTGCATAAGGCTACCATTCTGCCTACCGAGAATAAGCTTTGTCTCCATCTACATTCTTGCATTGCATAAGGCTGCCATTCTGCCTTCCGAGGTTAAGCTCTACCTCCATCTGCATTTCCTGCATTGAAGAAGGCTACCATTCTGCCTTCCGAGGTTAAGCTCTACCTCCATCTTCATTTCCTGCATTGCATAAGGCTACCATTCTGCCTTCCGAGGTTAAGCTCTACCTCCATCTGCATTACATGCATTGCATAAGGCTACCATTCTTCCTTCTGAGGTTAAGCTCTACCCCCATCTCCATTTCCTGCATTGTATAAAGCAATCATTCTGCCTTCCGAGGTTAAGCTCTACCTCCATCTGCATTTCCTGCATTGCATAAGGCTATCATTCTACCTTCTGAGGTTACGCTCTACCTCCGTCTGCATTCTCTGCATTGCATAAGGCTACCATTCTGTCTTCCGAGACTGAGCTCTGTCTCCATCTGCATTCTTGCATTGCATAAGGCCACCATTTTGCCTTCCGAGGTTAAGCTCTACCTCCATCTGCATTTCCTGCATTGCATAAGGCTACCATTCTATCTTCCGAAGTTAATCTCTACCTCCATCCTCATGTCTAAAATATCATCACTTTATTTACATCTTCCATGGCTGAAAGATTACCACTTTATTTACATCTTGCATCGGCTGAAAGATCACCACTTCAGTTATATTTTACATCGGCTGAAATATTGCCACCTTCTGCATCTCATGGGCTGAAATATTTCCACTTCACTTACATCTTGCATCGAAGTGGGCTCATGTGTAAAAGTTTCCTAATTTTTTTTAATGATTTTGAAATCAATTTATTGCCCTATTTTAGTAGTACAAAAACCAATAATTATTCCTCAAATTATCATTTTGGTGATTAACTTATTTTATTCTCATATTTATACCAAAATATAGCTAATTTAATTTTTACACATTTTTATAAATTCATTTAGTATTTTTAAATCCGAATTGCATATAATTGCAATTTTAGCCTATTGTAAGATTTAATTGCGTTTATAATTACAAAATTGATTTCAGTTTTTTTAATTTAATAATTATATATGTTTTTAATTAATTTAGTAACTTTAAATTATTTCCAGAAATCATTTACTATTTTTATAAAATGAAAAAGTGAAAAGTGGCTATTTAAATACTAGCCCTATTTCATTTCAATTGTAGCCCAATTCAACCCCCCATTTGAACCCAATTGCAATTTCAAATTACTCGGCCCTATTTCTAAATTACCCGACCCCTGACCCATTTAATTCAACCCGCCCGGCTCCCATTTTGATCCAAGTTGTTGATCATTTTGATCAACATCCATAATTCTCCCTTTCCTTGTTTAATTCACAAACACCCCGACCCTAAAATCATTTTCATTCACCCGCCTCCTCTGAAGCCCCTCTCTTCTCTCAAACTCTCTCGAACCTTCCCTAACCCTATCCGCCTCAAACCATCTTCCACCTCAAACCCACCGAAAACCATGGCTTCCCAAGCTGTGAGGACCCTATCTCACCTCCCCTTGCTCGTACACACCTGATACCTGAAGATTCGAGGCCAGGCCTCGAAGGTTTGCACCTAGACCTCTGCCGATTCAAGGTTCCAGAGTCATCGCCGGCCTTGCTCCGGCATACCATGGTGTTTTGAGCCTGATTCTGATCTCTCCGACTCAGATCGGTGACCTTTCAAAGCCTTTCTCATTTCTAGAGTTCTTCCAAAATCCAAACCCTTCGAGGTTCTCTCCGATTTTTATTTTAGATATGTTATTTATTTATGCTCTACTTGAGTTTTCAAACGATTTCCCTAACTTTTCTTTCAAAAAAAATTACTTTACAAAGTCTTTCTTTTACGATCTAAGGTTTTCTGAAAATATTTAAAAGTTTCTCTGACTTTCTTTCTTTTTTCCTTTGTGTGTATTTGCCTCTACTGTGATCTTGTATTTTTCTTTTACCATGTTCTTGTATGCTTCTCCCACTGTGTTTTCCAATATTATGTTCTCGCATGCTTTTCTACTGTATTTCTTTTCTCCTGTATTCCTGTGTTTCTTCTGCTGTATTATTTTAGTTCTTAAGTCTCCTTATTAAGTTCTTTCTACTCAGCTCTGCTTAAGTTTCTTCTAAAAGATCTTCTTAAGCATGCTTCTTCTACTGTTTTTATCAGTCTTTTCTCATTATGCTTCGAATTAGTTTCTTCACTCTTTTGCTTTGAACCCTTCTATTGTTTTTGCATGTTACTCATGAGTTCTGTTGATGGAAGAAGCATGATAGAAGTTTCAGTTCTTTTCTAAACCTCTAAACATGTTTCGATTCGACTATTTGCCTTCTCATCTCTTTACTTGATTCAAGGTGGAAACCTTAGAATTTGGGGGTTCTGCCGAGGTTTGATTGAACTAGAGTTTTATTTTAGAACCCTTAACTCTTTTAGACTATGGACACCTTTGTTTTCATACAATGCTGAAATTTTTGCTAAACTCTTCTACACTGAATTCTTTCTGCTGATTTATACGACAGTCTTCTTTCATGCCCACATGCTCCTTATATATGATGAATTTTCCTCTAAATGATTTTCAAATTTGCAATTAGTGCAAACTTCCTTCTGAATATAGCTTGATTGATTTCTTTCCATCTTTTATTGATTTCCTATGTGACTCGACTTCAGTAAAACCCTTCTTCATCTTTTCTGACTTGGTTCATTCATACCAAATCTCAGACCTTGTGATTTGCTAGCTGTTAATTGACTCCCTTACCTTATTTGCACAAACCGTTGTCAAAACCCTGTCCTTAAATAACCTTTATGTATTTTCCATCAATTGCATGCTTTACACAAAGTGTTTATTCAATTCCTTTCCTTAAATGGTTTTACTCGTTTTGAATCTGAATCCCTTAATTAAGGGAAGCCTTGTGTAACTGATTGACAATCAGTTTTCAAACTATTTTCTTACCTTATTTCTGCCTGCTTTATACACTATAAAAGGCATGACCCTTTTCACAAACACAGACTTCAGACTTCATAATTTCACAATCTCTTCTAAACTCACACTTATAGTATTCCGTCTTCCTGTTTGCACTTTGGCTTTTACAAGACTACTGCTTTTTCTACTTATTTCTTTGAAACTGGTATGTCCTAATTTAAGTTTCAGCATCACCAATGTGTTTACTTAAAGTCTTTGTATCCATGTCTACTTTATTGTTTTCTGTAGAGTTCGACATTTAGCTTAGTATGCCTATGTTCTACTGCATGTTCCTGTTGTAAATCTTTGCTCATTATCCCATTACCCCTATGTGTTTGTGAATGGTGACTTAGGGCATGGCAATATGATTTGTTGTCCGTGAACTGAGTTTTGAACCAATGGGGTCTTAACCACTAAACAGGCTAGAGGGTGTGCCAACATATCCCATTGCTGGGTATGCCCATCAACCTGCTCTTCTTGTGTTCTTGCAAATTCCCCCACTCCCCTATACCATTTTAAGTTATTCCCTTTTCCCTTTCCCCTTTCAGAATTTCACTTCTGCACTTGCACTCTCTCTTAGTCTTTAGGCTCTGCCCCTCTCTTGTGAGCCTTGACTTGGGATCCTTTGAGCTCCCTCTGAACTTGGACACTTGAGGGATGGCCTTTCCACACTGCACTTGTCCTAATCTGATAATACATTTGGGTGTGAGCATTGCTCGGGGTCCTTTCGAGGCTCTTAGGGAACTTTGATACACTCAAATGGGAGAAAGGCTTTGGATCATGATCTTTGGAGTTGGTTTACCTCATATTTCAGACATGAAGTCTGAATCAGGCTCTCCTTGGTTGTACTTTTAATTTCTGATGTATTTTCTTTACTTTATTTTTTTGGACTGTAATAACTTTGTAATAAACTATTGGGGATGGCTAGTGAAAAATGGGGGAATAACTATATATGTAAAAGGGGTAGATGTCCTGCTCATAGGGAATTTCTGATTTCTGCATATCACATAGATATTCTGCCTATAGGAATTCTGCACTTTCATATGTAGATACTATGCCTATAAGGAATTTTGCACACATATAGATATCCTGCCTATAGGTTTCTGAAATTCTGCATTCATATGGATATCATGCCTATAGTTAAATTTTTTCATCTCTCATATAGATACCATGCTCATAGTTAATTGGAAATCTGAATCCTGCATATGCATCTATCACTAGGCAAACCAGTTTATAGGGATTAAATAACTAACTGCTTTTAGATATCATGTTCATAGGCTTAAATGAAGTACAACATTTAGATGACATGCCTATAGGATTTTTGTACTCTTGCTATGTCTATAAAAGTGTTTAAAATCAACAACGTCTAAAAAGCATGCCTATAGGAATTAACCAAGTCTGAAACGTCTCACTCGCCTACAAATCTAAAATCATTGTCTAACGTCTGTAGAATTTATGATCTTTTGTCAAAACTCGTCTTTCCTGAATAACTGGCAACCTTTTCTAAAATCAGTATACTTTATCTTTTTTGAAATAAGTAGATATCAAGCCTATAGGTTTTCGTCTAACACTTAGGCAAGTCATGGGACAGTTTATAAACTGAATCAGATTTTATTAATTATAACCAGCAGGCAGGCCTGATTCAGGCTTCTTATTTGAAATATGCAATAAATTAGTCTGCCCCAACTTTTAAGTTTAATCAGACCCTAATTAGTACGTGTTAGACATGCTAAACTATATGCTTTTCTTTGATTTAAGGAGGTATGTTTGAGGCTTATTTGTTTATGTGCTTCCCCATACTTGCTATATATGTGTTTCTACTTGCCGCCTTAGAATTTTTACCTTTGAAACCACAAATAAGCCCGAATTCTCCTCCCTTTTAGGAATAGTACTCCCAAGTACCTCCGGGGTTGATAGGATTGGGGCGGGTAATAGCATGCAATAAGTAAACTAGACCGATCCGCGCTTTAATACCTTAATAGGGTGGGAAGGTTAGATATGAATATAATGACCACGCGATAATGTCATGTGTAACCCCTCATCGAGGAGTGATTACCGGGCATTGTGTGGGCTGATCCATATTTTTTATAAACCTAGGACCCTCTTCCCTTTACTTGTTTATTTCATTGTTTACTTTCAAATTTCAAACTATTTTTCTCAAAATTTCAACTTTTCTTTCGTTTCTTTAAACTTCATCTATTTGCAACCATTATGTGACAACCCCCTCTTATTTGAAAGCCTTACTTGCCTCCGTGTTATTTGAACTTAAGTTCACAACAATAGTCTGGCCGGGAACCACACTAGTGGATCCTAAGGGGTGCCTAACATCTTCCCCTTGGGATAATTTCAAGCATTTACCCACTCTCTAGTTAGTCAAATCAAACCTTTCTTAGTGTCCTAATGCACTTTAATCATTAGGTGGCGACTATTCTATTCAAACCCAATTCCTAAAAGGGAACGAGTTTCCCTCCCAAATGTCACAAAACCGATTTTGCGAAAAAAAGGGGGCGCGACAACCTTCACCTTTTCTTAGGCATCCTGCACCAAGTCTATCCCTAATAGCCTAGCCTCACCGGGCTCGAACCAACCAACTGGAGATCTACACCGCCTCCCATGCAAAGCTTCATATAGAGCCATCTGAATACTCGACTGGTAGCTGTTGTTATAACCAAACTCTACAAGCAGTAGAAACTGACCCCATAACCCTCTAAAATCCATGACACAAGCGTGCTACATGTCCTCCAATAACTGATTAGTGTGCTTGGACTGTCCGTCCGTCTAAGGATGAAAAGCTGTGCTCAACCCAACCTAAGTACCCAACTATCACTGCAAAGACCTCCAAAACTGTGATGTAAATAGAGTGCCCCTATCTAAAATGATGGAAACTGGGACACCATGCAAACGAACAATCTCCCGGATATAGATCTCTACCAACCGCTCTGAAGAATAGGTAGTACATACAGGAATGAAGTGCGCGGACTTGGTCAGTTGATCCACAATCACCTAAATAGCATCGAACTTACTCAAAGTCCATGGAAGTCCAATAACAAAGTCCATAGTGATCCTCTCCCACTTCCACTCTGGAATATCAATCTGCTGAAGCAAGCCACCCGGTCTTTGGTGCTCATATTTCACCTGCTGACAATTGAGACACCAAGCCAAAAATCCCATAATATCTTTCTTCATTCTCCTCCACCAATAGTGCTGCCTCAAATCTCGATACATCTTTATGGCACCCGAATGAATGGAATACCGCGAGCTACGGGCCTCCTCCAGGATCAACTCCCGAAGCCCATCCACATTGGACACACAAATCCAGCCCTGCATCCTCAACACCCCATCATCATCAATGGTCACATCTTTGACATCATCATGCTGAACTTTGTCCTTAAGGACAAGAAAATGCAGATCATCATACTGGTGCTCTCTGATGCGATCATATAAGGAAGACCGAGAAACCACACAAACTAATACCCGACTAGGCTCCGAAATATCTAAACGAACTGATTGTCCAAGTCCTAAACATCAACTGCAAGAGGCTCTCCCCAACTGGAATATATGCCAAACTCCCCATACTCACTGCCTTTCGGCTTAAAGCATCGGCCACCACATTGGCCTTTCCCGAATGGTACAATATAGTGATATCATAATCCTTAAGCAACTCCAAACATCTTCGCTGCCTCAAATTAAGATCCTTCTATTTGAACAAGTATTGGAGGCTACGGTGATCAGTAAACACCTCACAAGACACTCCATGCAAGTAATGTCTCCAATCTCAACGCGTGAACTATGGAAGCCAACTCCAAATCGTGAACGAGGTAGTTCTTCTTATGGGGCTTCAACTGACGAGAAGCATAAGCAATAACTCTACCCTCCTGCATCAATACACAACCAATCCCAACTCTCAAAGCATCACAATACACAGTATATAAACCTAAAGCTGATGGCAACACTAACACTGGAGATGTGGTCAAAGGTGTCTTGAGCTTTTGAAAGCACTCCTCACACTCGTCTGACCATATAAATGAATCACCCTTCTGAATCAACTTGGTCAAGGGCGATGCGATAGATGAGAATCCCTGAACAAAATGGCGATAATAGCCTGCCAAACCAAGAAAGCTGTGAATCTCCATGGCTGAGGATAGTCTAGGCCAACTCTGAACCGCCTCTATCTTCTTCAGATCAACCTAAATACCCTTGTTGGATACCACATTCCCCAAGAAAGCTACTGAACTGAGCCAAAACTCACACTTGGAGAATTTTGCATAAAGTTTCTCCTCTCTCAATCTCTGCAACGCAACTCTCAAATGCTCCGCGTGATCCTCCTGACTATGCGAATATACCAGAATGTCATCTATGAAGACTATGACAAATGAGTCAAGATAAGGCCGGAAAACACTGTTCATCAAATGAATGAACGTTGTTGGGGCATTAGTCAGCCCAAAAGACATCACCAAGAACTCATAATGACCATATCGGGTCCTGGAAGTTGTCTTAAGAATATCCGAGTCCCTAATCTTCAACTGATAATAACTAGAATGGAGATCAATTTTGGAGAACACTCTCGCTCCCTGAAGCTGGTCGAACAAATCATCAATGCGAGGCAAAAGATACATGTTCTTAATTGTTACTTTGTGCAATTGCCTATAATCAATGCACATTTTCATAGTGCCATCCTTCTTCTTCACAAATAGAACCGGCACACCCCGAGGTGACACACTAGGCCAAATGAACCCCTTATCAAGGAATTCCTAAAGCTACTCCTTTAATTCCTTCAACTTCGCTGTTGTCATATGATATGACGGAATAAAAATGGGATGAGTGCCCGACACCATGTCAATACCAAAATCAATATCCCTGTCTGGTGGCATGCCCGGTAGGTCTACAAGAAACACATCGAGAAAATCCCTCACAACTGGAACAGAATCAATAATGGGAGTCTTAGCTCCGACATCCCTAACAAAGGCTAGATACAAAAGACAACCCTTCACAACCATGTGTTGGGCTTTCAAGAATGAGATCACTCTACTGGGATCATAATTAGTCACACCTCGCCACTCAATCCATGGCACACCCGATATAGGTGATTGTCTTAGCATGACAGTCCAGAATAGCAGGATACGGAGATAACCAATCCATGCCCAAAATGACATCGAAATCCACCATGCTCAATAATAATAGATTCACTCAGGTCTCCAGACCCCCAATAGTCACCACACACAACTGGAACACACGGTCTACAATAACAGCATCACCCAACTAGGTAGATACATGAATAGGTAAAGTAAGAAACTCATGAGGCGTACCCAAATAATAAGCAAAGTATGATAACACATAAGAAAAGGTGGAACCGGGATCAAATAATATAGAGGCATCTCTGTAGTAGACCGAAACAATACCTGTAATGACAGCATCTGAAGCAATAGCAACGGGTTTTCTTGGAAGTGCATAGAAAAGGGCCTGACCGCCCCCTGATCGACCTCCCCTTCTGGGGTGACCCCTTTCTGACCGACCTCCTCCCCTAGCAGGCAGCGCGAGTGGTGATGAAGCAACTAGCGTTGAAGCCAATGACTGACCCCTCTGCTGGGATGAACTAGCAAAATGACGAGGACATTGCCTCCACATGTTACCCTCTCACCACACTCAAAACAACTCCCAGGTGTTGGAGAAGGGGATTGAAGGGAACCCCTCGCACCGGAGTGACTAGTAGATGTACTCGGCATAGAAGAGCCCTGAACTGATGGAGCACTGGTCGAACTCTGAGCTGGAAGGGCACTCAGAGGTGACTGGACCCGATGATAACTGTGAGAACCATGACCTGACGATGCCCCACAATAACCTAGGCGAGCTGGCTGAGCAGACCTGAATGGACGGCCTTTGTCGTGCTGAAATAGACCCCTCTAAGGAGAACCACTGTAGCTACCAGATCCTCGAGGCCTCTTAGCCTCCCTCTTCTCTCGTTCCTGGCAACGAACAGACTCAATCTCACAGGCAATATCCACAACCTCCTCAAAAGTAGCACCAGTCACCCTGTTCCTAGTCATAAGAATGCGAAGCTGATAAGTGTGGCCATCAACAAACCTCTTAATCCTCTCCATATTTGTCAGGACCAACCAGATGGCATGACGAGATAACTCGAAGAACCTCAACTCATACTGCGACATGGTCATCTCCCCCTGACGCAACCACCCAAACTGCCTATGCAGCTCCTCTCTGCGAGACTGTGGCACATACTTCTCCAGAAAGATAACGGAGAATTACTGGCAAGTAAGGGGTGCTGCACCAACAGGCCTACGCCTCTCAAAAGCCTCCCACCAAGTAAAGGTAGCTCCCTAAAACTGATAAGTGGGAAAGCGACCCTGCTCGTCTTCAGAATACCTATTGTACGAAGCATCCTCTAACACTTGTCCAGAAAGCCCTGGGCATCCTCGCCCTCTACGCCACTAAAGGTCGGAGGCTGAAGTCTACCAAATCTCTCCAACCTACGTTGTTCATCCTCTAGCATGACAAGAACTACATAGTCCTCAGCAGTTGGAACCGGCTCGGCTGGATGTGCCCCGGCGTCTGAAGTCCCTACATGACCTGCTCAAGTGTGCGAGCGGTAGGAGTCTGATTGCCTCCCCCTGCCTGAGAAGTAGTTGCGGGTATAGTGGCTGAAACTGCTTGAGATAGGCTAGTGCAAATTGATAAGATCTGAGCCAAGGCCCCCTGAAGACGCGGAATCACAATGGGCACAACTGGTGCCTAAGCTGGTGCTGTTGGAGCGCCCATAGCTATGACCTGGTCCAAAATTGGGGCAGCTGGTGGATCTACAGGTGCTGCTCTAGCTGCTCTGCCCCTGCCACGTCCCCGGCCCCTGGTGGCCACAGCTGGTGGCGCTGGTGTTCGTCCACCCTATCTTATAGCGCGTGTCCTCACTATCTGTGAGAGAATAGAATAACAGAAGTTTAGTATTCGGATCAACAAGTTCGCACGACAAGAATTTCAATAATATAAAGTTTTTCCTAAAGGTTCTGTAGCCTCTCGAGGATAAATACAGACGTATTTGTACCGATCCGTAAGACTCTACTAAACCTGCTCATGACTTGTGAGACCTATGTAATCTAGGCTCTGATACCAACTTGTCACGACCCTAAACCCGAACCCGATCATGATGGCGTCTCTCGTGAAGACAAGGCCAGCCAATTAAACCCAATGCACTTTTTAAATAATTAAAACAATATAACGATAGTCTAAAACATGATTTAATAACACTAAGTAGCGGATAATATCAATAAAGTACAGGAGTACAACCCAACACAACCCTAACTGGGGTGTCACTAGTCATGAGCATTTATAAGCCATAATACAAGTCTGCTATGTCTATCAGCTAGTACAAATGTCTGAGAAGAGATAGAAATGATAAAGGAGTAGAGACACGGGGCTGCGGATGGCAACAGCTACCTCGTGAACTCCAAATGTCCGCCTAAAGCTAGAGGGATCAGCACTCGGGAGCGGGACCAGCTACGCCTGAATCTGCACACAGGGTGCAGGGAGTAAAGTGAGTACTCCAACTCAGTGAGTAACAAACGTAAATAACAACTGAAAGTAAGAAATCACATAAGGCACAAAGCATTCTATAATGAAGCAGTAAAACCATTTAAAAATATTAAATCAGTGAAAGATAGATAGAATCCTTTAACTCAAATGTAGTTTCATGAAAATCCCTTTTCGATAATTAAGCAGAAAATTGACAGCCAATTATGAAAAGTAAACACATAAAGGCTCGCCCTTCAGGCACAGTATCAACAAATCTGCCCCTTCGACAACATCTCAGAACAGTACTAGCCCCTCGGGCAATCACATAGAACAATACCAGCCTCTCGGGCTCAATCTCACATCACAATGGGTATCCACACTCACTGGGGGTGTGCAGACCCTTGGAAGGGCCCCTTACGGCCCAAGCGCAATATCAAGTCACCTCGTGGAATCATCACTAGGCCCGCAACCTCATATCATTCAAGCCACCTCATGGAGTACATATCTCTGGCCCTCGACCTCATAATCAGTATCAAATTTCCTTACAACATAGGCCCTCGGCCTTACTCAGTCAAAAATCCTCACAAGCCACTCGGGCAGTAGTAAAACATGTTTTTCAGCCCAAAATATAATTTAAAAGATCATGTAAGAGTTAAAATAGAGTAAACATGGTTGAGTACAAAAAACAGTGAAATATAACATGACTGAGTTCAGTAAATAGTCAAAACAGTAAGGAAATATCAGTTAAAAGCCCCGAAGGGTTCAAATAGTTGGCACTAGGCCCAAATATGGCATTCAACCCAAATAATGATGATAGAAAATAGTTTTTAGTAAAATACGCAATCAAATCCTCAATCGGGACGGACCAAGTCACAATCCCCAATAGTGCACGACCCCATGCTCGTCATCAAGCATGTGTCTCACCTCAATATAGCACTAAGATGTGCAAATCCGGGGTTTCAAACCCTCAGAACATCATTTACAATCATTACTCACCTTGAACTGGCTAAATCTCTAGCTAATGATGCCTTTGCCCCTCGAATTGGCCACCACGCGCATCGAATCTATCGAAAATCAGAACGAGGATATCAAAATATGCTAAGGGAACAAAGCCCAAGCGAAAACAATCAATAAAGGGCACAAATCCCAAAATTATCAAAACCTGACCCCCGGGCCCACATCTCGGAATTCAATAATTTTTACATCAATAGATTACTTATCTCCCCACGAGTTCATACATATCACAAGGTCTCAAATCCAACCCCAAATGGTCCTTCAAATCCACAATTAAAGGTCTAAGTTTCAAAACCCTAGTTTCCCCAATTTCAACCTGTGATTTTCATAATTTAAAGCTCTAATCTATGAAATAATAGTATAAGAACGAGTTTTAGCTCCAAAATCTCTTGAAATCCCACTCTCAAATCGCCCAAAAGCTCCCAAGCCGAAGTCAAAAATGGTGAAATAACTCAAATTCACGAAATGGAATAGCGTATATGTTCTGCCCAGTTGTTCTGCATCTGCAGCACAATAGCCGCTTTTGTGGTACCGCATATGCGGTCTTTTCTCTGATTTTGCGGAAATCACTTAATGGGCCAAATCCGCATCTGCGGTCAACTCTCCGCACCTGCGACTCCGCAGGTGTGGTCAAACTGCCGCATCTGCAGTTTTTGACACTTCCCCCCAAATCCGCTTCTGCGGCTCCACTAACGCACGTGTTGCACCGCACCTGCGGTCCCAAAACCGCAGGTGCGAAAACACTAGAAGCAGCAATTTCAGTAGCTGCAATAAAATCTCAACTTCTCCGTTAACCACCCGAAATCACCCCGAGAGCCCGGGACCTCAACCAAAAGCACAAACATATTCCAATACCTTATTCAAACTTGTACCAATCACCAAAACACCTCAAAAACATTAAATCACCAAAAACACATCGGATTCAAGCAAAACATTTGAAAACCTTCCAAATTACGCTTTCGATCAAAAACCCAACCAAACCATGTCCGAATGACCTGAAATTTTGCACACACGTCCCAAATGACACAACGGAACTACTGCAACTCTCAGAATTTCATTTTGATCCCTATATTAAAATCTCGCCTAATAACCGGAAATCGCCAATATATTAACTTCGCCAATTCAAGGTTAAATCTACTACGGACCTCCAAAATTCATTCTGCTCGCGCTCCTAAGCCACAAATCACCTACCAAAGCTAACCGAACCATCAGAACTCACATCCAAGCCCTCTAGCACATAAGTCAACATCTGGTTGACTTTTCCAACTTAACTCACTCTAAAGAGACTAAGTGTCTCAAACCTTACCAAATCCTTTTCGAACTCGATCCGATCATCCCGATACCATATAACACGGATAAAAAAAGTGTAACGAAGCAGAAATAGGGAAAATGGAGTGGTAACTGATGAGATGACTAGCCGGGTCATCACATATGGTCTCAAAACCACTAAAAGCAACCAAACATGACCAATAAATGCGGTCCAGAACAAGATAATATCCCACAGGAGTAGAAACATAAACGAGGGAACTCAAAGAATTCCAAGGTACACCCAAATGCGAAGAAAAATAAGAAGACACATAAGTATAGGCGGAGCCTAGATCGAATAAAACTGATGCATCTCTATGAAAAACCATGACAATACTTGTGATGACAGAATCGGAGGCGACAACCTCGGTACGGGTAAGAAGGGCAGCATATCTAGCCTGGTATTCCCCTCTAGCTGGCTGGGCAGGTAGGGTAGCAACTACTGTGGTGATCATAGCCTGAGAACTCTACAAAGCGCGTTGTGGCTGAGAAGTCTGTGGAGGTGCACTCCTCCCACGTCTAGGGAAATCCCTCACCATATGGCATGTGTCGCCACACTCAAAACAAGTTGTGGGAGGATGTGGTAGTGAAAATTGTGCGGTACGGGTACTCCAAGACCCCTGAACACCTGAAACACTGTGTGAAATCTGAGATGTAAACTGAGCTGACTGACCCACAAAACCTCTACCATGCCGTACTCTTCCTCCAAAATAAGGACCAGTGGGTCTCTCCAATCTACGAGGTCTCCTTACTTCCCTATACTCTCTCCTGACCTCGTCTGTCCTCACTCTCCTAGACCGACCCGTCCTCTACTCGGCGAGAGGTCCTCACCACCTGCTAAACTGGGACCACAAGCTGTGTCGCTATGACACATGGAACCCGACCAATGAGAACTCACTGCTCTTGAGTGGGGGTAGCAGAAGTCTAGGTCCCTTCCTCGATCTGTGAGGTAGTTGGTACAACCTGAATCAACCCCACCTGAACTAATATTCCAAACATGCTCAAAAATTGTGCTAATGTCTCCTGAAGTGCTGGAGCAGTAGTATTAGTAGGCGCATCCGGTGCCTGGACTCTGTCTGGAACTACTGGTGGCACTTGTGTGGTAGCTCGGGTAGGTGCTCTGGCTGCACCACGTGCGCGTCCTCAGCCTCTACTCCGGTCTCGACTACTGGCGACTCTCGCATGGGCTCGGGTGCCTGATCATCTCTAGTAGCACGTGTCCTCACCATCGGTGAGAGAATAGGAGATAGAAGTTTAGAATTGTGAAATCAAAAATCTCGCACGATAAGGAATTCAAGTAAAGTGGAATTTTCCTAACAGTTACATAGCCTCTCATAAATAAGTACAGACGTCTGCGAGACTCTAATAAACCGGCTTGTGATCCATGACTCCTATGAACCTAGAGCTCTGATACAAAGTTGTCAAGACCCCAGTTCGCGCTCCGTGAATCATCGTGATGGCACCTAGTCTCCATGACTAGGCAAGCCTGAAATGCGGAAGATAAACCAAATTTGCGGAAGAAAACAATTTAAAATAGAAATAGAGTAATAAAACAACGTTTAAAAGTGCCACTCGGCATACACAATATTAACTCTTAAAACCAATACATTTTCCCAAAACCAAGAAACCCATGAATCACAAGCTAAGAGATACGTAAGAAGCTCTAACTCCAGAAATGTCTAACCAAAAGGGGAAAACTGAAGGGCTATACTATTACACAAATATAGAAAGGGACACCTTGGTCTGCAGACGCGGCAGATATACCTCCAAGTCTCTACAGAAGCACCTCGCCTCAAAGATGATAAGACAGAGTGAAAGTACTTGGATTTGCACATGAAAACATGCGCATAAGGGGCATGAGTACACCACAGCGGTACTCGGTAAGTGTCAAACCTAACCTCGGTCGGGTAGTGATGAGGAAGGTCAGGGTCCTACTAAGATAAAATAAAAAATATAAGACATGACAGTATAAGATAAGCAGTACAGTTGAAAACTAACGATAAAAATTTAATACATGAAAAAAAAGAATTCAATAACTAAAATAGAGGCAAAACAATCACACGGAAATAACCCGGATCTCTCAGTATCGCGAGGATCTCTTAGTACCCTCAATATATGCCAGGGATCTCTTGGTATCCAGAGGATCTCTCAGTATCCTCAATATATGTTAGGGATCTCTTGGTATCCCGAGGATCTCTCGGTATCCTCAATATATGCTAGGGATCTCTTGGTATCCCGAGGATCTCTCAGTATCCTCAATATATGCTAGGGATCACTTGGTATACCGAGGATCTCTTGGTATCCTCAATGTATGAGAGGAATCTCTTGGTATCCCGAGGATCTCTTGGTATCCTCAATGTATGATAGGGATCTCTTGGTATCCTCAATGTATGATAGGGATCTCTTGGTATCCCGAGGATCTCTTGGTATCCTCAATGTACGTCCTTGGGATCTTTTGGTATCCTGCACTTCAGCTCAAATCATAAATGCGTATAGGGGATCTTCTAGTATGTTGTCCCGTAGTCCCAAAGTAAAACACCCAACAATGGCACAAGGAATACTCAAATAAACTCAACTTTATAACAAGGTAACACGGACAATTCTAACCTAGCATGCTTCATGTAATACAAATAAGGCAGTTAAAGAAAATAAATCAATTAAGTCAATTAGACACGTTTCTCTAACTAACTGCGGGCTTAAAAGTGCAAGTTGAATAAATAGAAAGGGAAAACACAATTAAAGTTACTTAATAAAAATCGGATTTTCAATATTTAGCACAAGTATGCACTCATTACCTCACGTACAAGGCATTTCAATTATCACAATACCAATCCTAAGGGGAAAGTCCCCCACACAAGGTTGGACAAGCCACTTACTTCGAACCGGCTCAAAACCAAACCGATACCACGTTCTTGCCACGAGTACTCGACTCCAAATGGCCCAAATCTATTTAATTCAATTTCATAATGTAAATAACACTTCAAGTAACTGATTCTAGAATTAAATTCTAAGATAATATGCGAAATTAAGTAAAATGAACAAAACGCCCCTCGGGTCCACATCTCAGAATCGGATAAAATTTACATTTTCAGAATCCTAATACCCTCACGAGTCTAACCATACCAAAAATATCCAATTCTGATATCATTTAGTCCTTCAAATCATCATTTTATATTTTTAAAAGATTTCACAATTTTCTTTCCCAAATTCCATCCCAAATCACGAATTAAATGATGAATTCAATGATAGATTCATGTACTCTAGCCAAATCCGAGTAAGAATCACTTGCTCCGATGAATTTCTTGAAAAACCTTCGAAAAATTGCCAAATTCCGAGCTCTCTTGGCCAAATATGAAATAAAACTCTAAACCTCGTATTTATAGTGCACCTCCCGGATTTCCACCACTGCTGACCGCACAAAAACCATCGCTGACCGCACAAAAACCAGTACTGTCCGCGGTGGATTTGACTGCAGTAACAAGCTTTAGTATTTTGGCTATAACTTTCTCTACATATGTCCAAATTGTGATTTCTTTACTTTTGTGAAAATTAGACACGAAGGGCTACAAATTTTGTTTTTGAATCATCTCAAAGTTTCTTGTATATTAAAAAGTTATAAGCTTTCGAAGTCAGACTAATGAAACTTTCCTCACCATGGGCCGCACTGAATTTTGTGCGGCCGCAAAGCCCCCACCGTTGCAGCACAAAATCCTGTGCGGACCACACTGGTGGGTTCAGAGGTCTGCAACTCCTCTGGACCTGCAACAGCTATGATTTTAGGCCTAAAACATCCCGGAACCTACCTGAAACTCACCCTAGCCCCGGGACTTCAAACCAAATGTACCAACACATCCCATGACATCATTCACACTTGTTCAAAACTTTGGAACGCTCACAACAACATCAAATCACCAATTTAACATATGATTCAAGCCTAAGAACTCCAAGAACACTTAAATTATGCTTTCGATCAAAAAGTCTATCAAATCTTGTCCGAATGACCTGAAATTTTGCGAGCACGACACATTCAACACTACGGAGCTATTCCAACTTTAGGGATTCCATTTCGACCCTTAGATAAAAAAACTCACTATCGGATCGGAAACTTCAAAAATTCAACTTTCGGCATTTCAAACCTAATTTAACTATGGACCTCTAAAACAAAATTTGATCATGCCCTTAAGACCAAAATCACCCAGCGGAGCTAAAAACCATCGGATTTCCATTCCAAGGCCGTTTTCACACTGTTGCTACTACTGTTAACTTTCCAACACTTAAGCTCTCATTTAGGGACTAAGTGTCCCAAAACTCTCCGAAACTCAAAACCAAACATCCCGGCAAATTAAAGTAGCAGAAATAAACTCGGGGAAAGCAGTTATAGGGGATAGGGATGTTAATTCTTAAGACGACCGGCTGGGTCGTCACACCCCTAATGAGCATAGATGATATTTTGAGGGATGGATTTCCCTAGACATGGATTTTTCCAAATATTGATATCTGGAAATGGATTTCTCCACAGGGTTGGATTACCCTTTTCCTTGGTACCGAGTGACTTATAGTCAGTGATGAGTATGTTTCGGGATTGATTTCCCTGGGCCGGATGGCCATATACCTGGAGATGGATTTCTCCACAGGGTTGGATTACCCTTGTTTCTCGGTATTGGTTGACTTGTAGTCAGTGTTGCATATGTTTCGGGATAGATTTTCCTGGGCCGGAAGGCCATATGCAATGCCAAGTGGTTGAACCTTTGAGAATGGGAGCACATGGTCATTTCATACATTCTGTGCATTGGCATATAGAGTTAGCTGAGCCTTATATCTCACATCATTCAGATCTGTATGTATTTTACTGCTTGAACTATATTCTTGAACTGATAGCATGCCTACTTTTCTGCACAGCTTATTTCTATTACATGTTGAGGTTACGTTCGTCACTACCTATTAGTCCATAGTTTGGACTTGTTACTTACTGAGTTGGTGTACTCACGTTACCCTCTACACATTGTGTGTAGATCTAGGTATCTCAAGCCACGATAGCAACTATTGACTATTCCAGTAGCAGAATTTCGTCGGAGATAGCGAGGTAGCTGCCTGTCGATCGCAGTCCTGCCTTTCTCCTTCTTTATTTTCCTTTTAGTGTATTTTTGACTACTCTCAATCTCTGTTAGTCTTGTTGTATTTCAGAACAGTTGTAGTATTTTCGAATCATGACTTAGTAGCACCCAAGGTCGGGCTTCACTCTGATTTCACTTTGATTTCACCTTCTTTGCTATCATCATCTATCCTCTGTCACTCTCTTCTAGTCGATTTAAATCTCTGAAACCCTAGGGTTTCACAGCAATTATAAATTGGGACTTTGAATGTTCTCACCTAACACACAACAAGAACACACTAACCACACCTAACATCTAAGAAACTAATACAGTAAAATGTTTAGGTATTTTTTATTGCAATTCATGTTTTTTAAACAATCTCTTCTTCTCCTTTTCTTTCTGGTTCAGAGCTCATTACTGATTGAGAGCCTGAGTTTTTGGCATTTTAAATGGCTAGTTTGATAACTAGTTTGGTTTGTTGCGCTAAAGGAGGTTAGTAGATGTGTTGTTATTAACAATGTGTTCTACTACCACCTGCTGAGTGATGTTATTAACAATGTGTTCATGTTTTGACTATTTTGTGTGTTAATGTGATTGTTAAATAGATTTTGTTAATCATGAACTTATTTAAGTTATTGAAGTTAGAATTATATGTTGATCCCAATAAGCATCTAATGATTCATATCTAATGTTAACTTTGAAAACAACTCAAAAGAACTTCTTAAATGTTCTTAATATCTAGTTTCAGACATCTTTGATGTTCTAATTTGTGCTTTGAAGCTATTCTGGTTAGATTTGGGCCGTCCGCAGGTTATTTCACCCGAAAAGTGTATTTTAATGTAACGGTCTATCTTCTTTGAGGTAAGTATCTTGCCTAACTTTTTATGGGGCTTCTATGTTGATTGTAGTTCGTTTACCTGAGTTGACTTGTGTGTGCTCGGACTTATTTGTGGAAAGTTAGCCTTTAGGGTTCTTAGGTCCTTATATTCACTGTGTATGAAGTTGTTTGTGGTACGTTTGAGTTCTGATTTGCTAGTTTCACTTCTACATGCTTTAATTAGAATTAATTGCTTTAGGATTCACTATTATTGCCTTTTTGACTCTTATTTGACTTAATTGAAGATTTTGCCTCTTCTATCGCCATGCTATCTTTTCATAACTGCTTGTCTTTAATTGAAATTATTATTATCTCATCCTATAATTATTTAGTCTTAATTGGAGTTATGATTATCTTCTGCTTTATTTGAATTGTTGAATACCCTTCACAATTGCTCAACTTTTAAAAGAGTTTAGATAACCTATATCTTAGTTGACTTACCTTTATTTGAAACTATTTGACTCGTGTTGGCTTCCTTATTGTTGACATGTATATTGTGGGATCGTTGCTACATATGAGTCTTCCTTGTTGAACTGTTCCATTTACACCTATCATTCTTTACTGTAGTTATTCCTTGTGAACTGATTCTACCGTCTCTTTGTGATTTAAAGTTCTTCAGTTGATTTACTCACTATGCTTTGTATTATTATCATTGTTGCTATTGTACTTGTTGTGGTGATGTACGAAGTTTCTGCCATGTTGTAACTATTATCTCTGTTGGTTGCGCTACATATTTACTTGGGGACTATGGAACGGTATTCGGGGAGATCCCCTTACCCTGTATCTTTACTTTGGGACTACGGAACGGTATTCCAGGAGATCCCCTTTTTCTGCATATTTCCTTTGGGACTACGGAATGGTATTCCGGGAGATCCCCTTGTTCTGCATATTTAGTTTGGGACTACAGAACGGTATTCTGGTAGATCCCCTATTCTGAAAACATTCTACGTGTTATCTGTTCTTTTCCTTATGCTTACTAGCTAGTATGAATCATTTTAGGACACTTGCATAAGCATACACGTAGTTAAACACTCTTACCAGATAAGAGATTTTCTTGATATTGTTGAGTATAAATGTACACCCTTGTTTACTTGCCCTCTATATAATACTGGCTCTTGTTGGCACGGGAGATGCCAGCAAGATTATGAGGTATGATGAGGGCACACGGTGCCAAGTGTTAAGGTTCAGTTAAAGAGACCCGTGTGTTGTAATTTATCTAAGGTTCGGTACTTCGTGAAGGTTGTTGACTAAAAATCAAGTGTGAAAGTTGTCGTAGTTGCTAAGGTATTATTTGTCCTGGTTGTTGCTATGGTTTCAGATTAAGGTTGTGTTTCCGTTCACTCTTCTGTGTCATTATTATGGTATTTCGCTGATACTTGTCGCTTTTCCTTTCTTACTATAATTACTATATTGTTAGTCATACTACAAAGTTTCCATGTAGAAATCATGCATTGTTGTTCTTATACTTATACTTGTTCTGTTTATTAGACCAGTAGGTGTCTTGACTGTTCCTCGTCACTACTCCACCAAGGTTAGTCTTGATACATACTAGACACTATTGTGGTTTTCTCATACTACACTTCTGTACATTTTTTTGTACAGATCTAGGTAGTGATCATTAGTAGCTATGCGGATTCTTGCCGAGGAGACTCAAGGTAACCCTGCTTCTACGTTCGCAGGCTTCGGAGTCACCTTCTTATTTTGTATTTACACTATTGTACATATTTCCATACAGTTGTATTTAGAAGTTGTAGCGAAACTCTGTAGAGCTTATGACTTGTACCACCGGTTTTGGGAAAATATAAATTTTGTAGAGGTTTCTAATTCGAGACCGTTACTTTTTATTTATTATTATTATTATTTAGTGCAAGTTAGGCTTACCTAGTCCCTTAGACTAGGTGTCATCATGATGCCCAAATAGAGGGAAAGTTGGGTTGTGATAAGCTGGTATCAGAGCTTTAGGTACATATGTGTTACGAGTCATAAGCGAGTTTAGTAGAGTCTTACGGATCAGTATAGAGAAGTCTGTGCTTATCTTCGAGAGGCTACAAAACTTTTAGGACAATCTCACTTGTTTTATTCCTATCGTGCGAGCTTATTGATCTCGGAGTTTGACTTATTATCATTCCATTCTCTCACAGATTGTGAGGACACGAGCTGTAGTTATCGATGGCGGTGCTCCCAGAGCAGGTGTCACTATAGGTAGAGGAAGAGGCCGATAAGGGGTACATGCCGCAGCTAGAGCACCTACCAGAGCAGCAATTGAGGAGCCATCAGTAGATCAAGTTAGGGGGCAGGTACCGAAGATGCCTGTTGTTACCCTCGTACTTCAAGAGACTTTAGCACAGTTCCTGAGCATGTTTGGTACTTTGGTTCATGCAGGGTTGATTCCGGTTGCACAAGCTAACTCACAAACCGGGATAAAGAATTAGACTTCCGCTTCCCCACAATCCAGAGCAGCGAGTTCACGTTGGTCAGGTTCCAGGTGTCATGGCGATACAACATGTCGTTCTAGTTCAGCCCATGGTTAGTGCAACAGCATCTGAGGAAGGGAAGCTAAGATTTGCAAGGTTTAAAAAATATGACCCTCCTACATTTAGTGGTTTGGCTTAATAGAGAGCACAGGGTTTAATAGAGGAGTGCCATCACATTCTTTGCATTATGGGTATTCTTGAGATGAGTGGGGTTGCTTTTACTACGTTCCAACTTAAGGGAGCGACTTATCAGTGGTGGCGGGCACATGATTTGGGTAGCATGACCAATGCAGCTTCACTTACATGGGTTCAGTATTCAGAGATGTTCTTGAGGGTGTTTGTACCTCAGTCCCTTTGGGATGCATGGCGTGCGGAGTTTGAGCAACTGCGTTAGGGACTATGTCAGCATCAGAGTATGCCGTTAGATTCAGTGATTCGTCTAGGCATGCACCTGCCTTGGTCGCTATAGTTAGAGAGCGAGTCCATAGATTCATTGAGAGGCTCAGGCATGATATTCGGTTCAGCATGGCTCGGGAGTTAGAGTTATATGTTTCATTTCAATAAGTGGTAGGGATCGCTCGCCGGTTAGAAGGCATGTGGGACCGGTAGTGAGAGGACAGACGAGATCAAAAGAGAAAGTACAAGGAGACAAGGAGGCCTCATAGACCAGAAACATCTGTTGGTCCTTATTTTGGAGGCAAGATGCGACATGGTAGAGGTTTCATGGGTCAGCCAGTTCAGTTTGCGGTTCAAGATTCGCACAGTGATTAAGGTTTTCATGGGTCTTAATGTACCCATACCGCACAGTTCCCACAACCACGTCAGTAGAAGGGTTACTTTGAGTGTGGAGATACTAGCCATATGGTGAGAGATTGTCTTAGACTTCAGACAAATGTGTCACATCGAGGTATTTAGGTGAGTAGAGGGCACCGAATAGGGGGAGACCCAGCCCGTTGATGTGTTCCTATAGTAGGACTCAGGCCGTTACATCAGATGATGACATACAAGTATGCTTTCGATTTGTTATGAAGGAGCATCATCCATATTTCGTTATAGTTCTGCTTGTCAGGGTGAGTTCCCTATTAATTGCTCCACTTACGAGTTTGTTTCATGATTTGGCACTTTGTTTATGTGTTGCCGCTATTGGGAGATTTTTTGAGTGGTAGTCGTGTCTATCGTTGGTTTTTTTCATTATTGAGAGTTACGAGACTAGTAGTGAAATACATGTTGTCCTTTACGGTAGGTTTGATGTAATTTTTGAGTATTTTGGTTACGAGTTGTGATTTGAAACTCCATCGGGGTAAGAGTTCAGTGAGTGTTGTGATTTTATTGGCAAAACTGAGTTAGTGGAAGATTTCTATTGGTATGATGTATATTCGGCCTATAATTTAGAGTGGAGGGCGAGACCCTCGCGATTTTATGTGATTTTATATGTTGAGTCGGGCTGCGTGCCGTGGTGGAGAGTTATATCAGGATGAGATCTTTTGATTTGTTCATATGTTGTGATCTTTTGATTTGTTCATAGAGAGTTGTGCCTGTCGGGCTTGCTTGGTAGTTCTCTTATATGTTTCTCTTTATATATCCAGTTATTTTCGTTATGTGCTTCTTGAGTTTTAGCTTGCGGGGTGTGTGTCGGTGGTGTTAGTTGTGACTTGTTGATCCGGGTGTATAGTTATTGTAATGACCCGACCAGTCATTTTGAGCTTTTGCACTTTGCTCGCCAGTTCTCGGGCATGACTTGCCCCTGTGATATATTATGACTTATATAAATTGCTGGTTTTGGTTTTCAGGGTAACCAGAATGAATTTGGAAGAATAGTTCTCAGTTTGAAGCTTGAAATTTGAAAGTTTGATCAAGATTTGACTTTTTGGTATATGATCTCGGATCGGAATTTTTATGATTTGGTTAGCTTCGTTATGTGATTTGGGACTTAGGAGCATGATTGGAATGCATTTTGGAAGCCCGTGGAAGGTTTAGGCTTGAATTGGCGAAAATGAGAATTTGGCGTTTTTCGGTTGATAAGTGAGATTTTTATATAGGGGTCGGAATGGAATTTCGAGAGTTTTAGTAGTTCTGTTGTGTCATTTGTGACGTGTGTGCAAAATTTTAGGTCATTTAGACGAGGGTTGATAGACTTTTGATCGAAAGCGGAATTTGGAAATTCTTGAAGCTCTTAGGCTTGAATCCAATTTGATTTTGGTGTTCTGATGTTGTTTTGAGCATTCCGAAAGTTGGAACAAGTTTGAATGAGGTTATGTTATATGTTGGCATGTTTGGTTGAAGTATCGAGGGCCTCGGGTGAGTTTCAGGTGGTCAATCAGACCATTTCATGATGATTTGAAATTGCAGAAATTGCTTATCAGTGTTGTAGAGAAAATGGCCTTCGCGTTTGCGAGTAGGCCCTCACGTTCTCGAAGGGTTAGTCTGTGGAAGCATCACGTTCGTGAGTGGAAAGATGCAATCTCAAAGAAGGATTTTTGGTCAAAGCTGGATGGTGATTCGCGAACGCGAGGCTTTTACCGCGTTCGCGAAGAAGGTTTATGCCTGGGTAGAATGTATAAATAGCCATTGTCCGCAATTTTAGTTCTAACTTTCACCATTTGTGGGCGATTTTGGAGCTTTTTGAGAGTATTCGAAGAGGGATTAAAGAGATAACACCTGGAGGTAAGATTTTTAAACTCTATACTCGATCCTATGTTGATTCTTCCTTGTTTAATCATGAAAAATGTGGAAATTAAAGCCTAAAATTGGGGAATTAGGGCTTGAATTTGGAGAGTGTAAATTGGTAATTTGAGGGGATATTGAAGTCTGATTTTGATGTTCTTGGTATGTATAGACTCGTGAGAGAATGAGGATCCATTGATGTTAATTTTGTCGGATTCCAAGACGTGGGCTCGAGGGACCGAGTTATTGAGTGTGTTTTGATCTATGTCTTCAAGACAAGCAGGGGAGTTTGCTATTGATTAGTTGATTGCACGGTTATGTGCTATGTTGGTTCCAGTTTGAGGCGTACGGGAGAATTAGTTATGGCTTACGGAGATTGAGACCGAAGATGGCTCGAGTAAAGGAAATTTCTTAACAAAGGTTATAGAATGCTTTATAGGTGTGTGAGAATCACGGAATATCATGAGTTGTTGTTGGTAAAGGATGCTCGGTGCATAGAGCAGGAAGTTGCTTGATTATTTTAGGATGAGGTTACACTCTGCGGTGTCGGAGTGCTAATGAGGCACAGGTTGTTCAGTTCATTTTCTCGGGCTGATTGGAGGTTGAGTAAAGTGAATGACTCTCGGGAATGGTTATAAGGAGTTCAATATTTTTCATGCAATATGTGGAAATTTTCGAGTTGAATTTTTGGCTAGAAACTAAAGTTTGCATTGGAGGGTGTCAAGACTTATGGTATTTCTATATCATTATGGGATTTTATGTATCAGTATCAGAAGGTGGAGGTAATGGCTTTGGATCCGCAGGGAAATCTCTTCAGGGTAGGTATTTTGAATGTGGTGCTTTTGGAAAATTTAAGAGAGTACTCAGCGTCTTATGAGCCTTAGACGGTGTGGTTTTATGCATGGGTCTCATGTGATGAGTCTGGATTGAGGAATTATGGTGTTATAGAAAGAAGGAGTATCAAGTTGAAGGTAAATCAGAATGAAACCTGGATAGATGGGATAGCTTGTTAGTAGACCGGATCGGTATGGTAAGGATATGATTAGTTCCTTGGGTGTGAACAGAGTAGTGAGTTTATGCAGGTGTTTCGCGGCAATTCTCTTGGGTTTTTAGTGGCCTGCGTAGCTTGGTTGACTAAAGGGATTCGGTCCTGATGGTTTAGTTTTGTGCGAATGGAATTCGGAAAGCTTTTGATGATTTCTACCATAGTTAGAGGTGTATATTTTCCACGGTCATAAGGAGCATGCGATGTATAGTGATTTTCTCCCAGATGGGGTCCAATGGAAAAGATCATGGCTAGTTGAATACGTAGTTGCATCTGGCTCGGAATGGACATGAAGTTCTTATTTTTACCTTATAATGGTATGGTATATGCAGTATGTTATGCAGGACTTAGATTTGCATGCGTAAGGTCATGGATCAGTTTTGAAAGGAAGGTCACAAATTTTTAGGCACCATGGGTAGCTTCAGATAATTAGAGAAATGAGCTCCAGATAATTAGAGAAATGAGCTCCAAATAATTAGGGAAATGAGCTTCAGATGATTAGAGAAATGATCTTCAAATGATTAAGGAAAATGGCATTGCTAATTGGGGTGATTTGACAAGGGTATATGTTTCAGAAAAAGGCAATGTGATTAAGTTGATGGTACTTCGGTAGTATTGCAGTACTCTCTTGTTAGATCGACTGCTAATATTCGGGTTTGCTTGGTGTCACAGAAGAATTTTAGAGTATCTCTCGTGGAATGATTGGGTTTTAGAGGTGTGGTATGTATTCGAATGACGGAACTGGTATCAGGTATGGTGATTCTTGTGCTATAGGGAGTTGGAGACTAGGAGTTCTCATATTCAGGCTATATTGTGGTCGTGGGTCATGTGTATCGGCACTGTTTAGTGACTATTGGGGTTTGGAGACCGGAGTGGATCTTGTGCTGCTTGATATGTTAGATTCTGATGTAATATTGAGTATAGACTGGTTGTCTTCGTGTCGTATTATTCTAGACTATTCTGCTAAGGCGGCGATGTTGCCTATGCCGGGAATGCCACAGATTGAGTGGCGAGGTTCGACGGATTTCATGTCCTAGTAGGGTGGTTTTATATTTTAAGACCCAGCGGATGGCCAGGAAGGATTGTCTTTCTTATTTGGGATTTTGTGATGGATGTCAGTGTAGAGACTCCTACCATTGATTCAGTTCCGGTGGTGAGGGATTTTTCGGATGTGATTCTTTTGGCCGGGCATGTTGCTGGGCGGGGTTGTTGATTTCAGTATTGATGTGATGCTGGGCATCGTATCGTATGGCACCGACAGAGTTAAAGGAGTTGAAGGAGCAGCTACAGGGTTTCCTTGATAAGGGGTTTGTTGGCAGGCCAATGTGGATGTGTGTTCTAACTTGAGTCAGCTGGTTGGTTCCGAGTTGTATTGTTGAGGGATGTGCTGAGTCGGTTGTTATTGAGCAACTAGTATTTTGAGGTGATATATGAGTTACTTTTCTGCATTGCGAGGCATTATGATTTGTTGGTTATAGGCACATATGGTAAGGTTCCATTGGGGTTTCATAGTAAAAGTCGAGAGGGAAGAGTACTGGGTATTAATCGGTAAATGGTGTATCGGTTATGTTCCTTCGGGTTTGTGTGGTTTTATGTATTTTCTTCACCGTAGGTATGATGATTTGCTTTGGTTATAGACATCAATTGCGTGTGGTCGTCAATTTCAAGCAGAGTGACTTGAGGTGTTTCATGTGGACCAATGTCTGGATAGGGTCGCGCATTGTAGAGAAGTTATGTGGAGGTATGACCTTGCGGGTTAGATTTGTGTCTTCTGTTTCTATGATGTGAGACAGGTTCTCAGCCTTGTGTTGTGGTGGTACTGGTGATCTTGTAGTACAGCTCTTTCATTTGAGTCATTGTCATGATTTGAGTATGTTCGAATTGTTGCTTATTGGTGCGCGGATTTCACAATTTGAGGCTTTGGCCTATATTGATGTGTCATGTCACCAGAGTAGTATGTTGGATTAGATTAGATCTTTGGGATCATTAATAAATACAAACGGATTCGATTTCAGTATGTTGGAAGGATAATATCGAGGTTCAGCTCAGAAATTTGCTATGGTCTTTGCCAAATGAGAAGTGGCTTCATGATTGGTTGATCTGTGAGAAGGTTATGTTTTACTACGTGTTTCATTTATCATTGACAGTATTTGGAAGTGTTGTAATGAGACTTTAGTTGATAAGAGTTTTTCCATCGGTATTCGGGTGTTATGTGTAGCTACTGTGATTAGAAGTTATCACTACAAGTGTTTGAGTTATGTGGTATATCATGTGATTTCACTTGAGGTTGCAGGTATGGGTTATTACATCTTGTTCGGGCTTATTCAGAGTATAGATGTGTGATTCTAATATGGTGGATGATATCTGAAGTGGAAATGTGGTTCTAAGGTTTATAGGATAGGTTGGATTGTGAAATTTCAGTTACATTGTGTTATCGGACCTATATGAGATAGGGTGATGTGGGATCACCCCCGGGTATGTGCATGGTAGGTTATTTCAGCGACTGGTTGGCTTTTGGAACAACTCTGTGCACGTTCAAAGATGAACGTATGTTTAAGTGGTGGAGGATGTAACAACCCGACCGGTCATTTTGAGCTTTTGCACTTTGCTCGCCAGTTCTCATGCATGACTTGCCACGTGTGATGTATTATTACTTATATAAATCGTTGGTTTTGGTTTTCAGGGTAACCAGAATGAATTTGGAAGAACAGTTCTCAGTTTAAAG
Organism: Nicotiana sylvestris; assembly: GCF_000393655.2. Lineage (NCBI taxonomy): Eukaryota > Viridiplantae > Streptophyta > Magnoliopsida > Solanales > Solanaceae > Nicotiana > Nicotiana sylvestris. The sequence goes on from NC_091061.1 coordinate 37,568,662, forward strand.
CTTGAAATTTGAAAACTTTGACCAAGATTTGACTTGTTGGTTTATGATATCGGATCGGAATTTTTATGATTTGGTTAGCTTCGTTAGGTGATTTGGGACTTAGGAGCATGATTGAAATGCATTTTGGAACTCCGTGAAAGGTTTAGGCTTGAATTGGCAAAAATGAGATTTTGGCATTTTCCAGTTGATAGGTGAGATTTTGATATAGGGATGGGAAAGGAATTCTGAGAGTTACAGTAGTTCTGTTGTGTCATTTGTGACATGTTTGCAAAATTTCAGGTCATTAGGACGAGGTTTGATAAACTTTTGATCGAAAGCGGAATTTGGAAGTTCTTGAAGCTCTTAGGCTTGAATCCGATGTGATTTTGGTGAATTTTGATGTTGTTTTGAGCGTTTCGAATGTTGGAACAAGTTTGAATGAGGTTATGGGATATGTTGGCATGTTTGGTTGAGGTACCGAGGGCCTTGGGTGAGTTTCGGGTGGTCAATCAGACCACTTCATGATGATTTGAAATTGCCAAAATTGCTAATCAGTGTTGCAGAGATAATGGCCTTCGCGTTCGCGAGTAGGCCCTCGCGTTCGCGAAGGGTTAGCTGATGAATGCTGGAATTTTACCCTCCACATTCGCGAGGCAGGCTCCGCGTTCGCGAAGGGCTGTGTGATTGGTAATCGTGTTCGCATGAAGTGGACCGCGTTCGCGTAAGAGGAATTGGGCAACTAAGCTTCAGGGTGTTTATTCATCGCATTTGCGAGAGAGGTTACGCGATAGCGAAGGGTTAGTTTGTGGAAGCATCACGTTCGCGAGTGGCAAGACGCGATCGCGAAGAAGGATTTTTGGTCAAAGCTGGATGGTGCTTCGCGAATGCAAGGCTTTGACCACGTTCGCGAAGAAGGTTTTTGATGCCTAGGCAGAATATTTAAATAGCCATAGTCCAGGATTTTGGGGCTAACTTTCACAATTTGTGGGCGATTTTTTAGCTTTTGAGAGGATGTGAAGAGGGATTCAAGAGATAACACCTGGAGGTCAGATTTTTGAACTCTATACTCGATCCTATGTTGATTCTTCCTTGTTTGATCATGAAAAATGTGGAAATTAAAGCCTAAAATTGGGGAATTAGGGCTTGAATTTGGAGAGTGTAAATTGGGAATTTGAGGCGGCAATTGAAGTTCGATTTTGATGTTCTTGGTATGTATAGACTCGTGAGAGGATGAGGATTTCATTGATGTTAATTTTGTCGGATTCCAAGACGTGGGCTCGAGGGACCGAGTTTGAGTAATTTCATGATTTTTGATTTAAATTAGATATTTTTTCGAGTGGCCTTTGTTCCCCTAGCATAATTTAATGGTTATGTACTGATTGTGGCTAGATTTGGAGTATCTGGAGGTCAATTCGTGAGTGCAAGGCATCGCGGACTAGAGTTTGGACTGGATCGAGGTGAGTAATGATTGTAAATGATGTTCTGAGGGTATGAAACTCCGGATTGCACATCGTTGTGCTATATTCAGGTGACGCACATGCTAGATGACGAGCGTGGGGTCGTGCACTATTGGGGATTGTGACGTAGTCCATCCCGAATGACTATTTTACTATGTATTTGATTGAAAACTATTTGATATCATCATTTTCTGGGCTGAATGTCATATTTGGGCCTCATGCCAACTGTGTGAACCCTTCGAGGATTTTTATTGATATTTTCTCACTGTTTTGACTTTAAACTTGTACTCAGTCATGCTATATTCTAATGTTTTTTTCAAAACTCAGCCATGTTTACTCTGCTTTTACACTTGAAATGATATTTGAAATAATATTTTGGGTTGAGCATCATGTTTTATTATTGCCCGAGTGGCTTATATGATTTTGATTGAGTAAGGCCGAGGGCCTGTGCTGTGAGGATACTATTGGGTCGGGTTGTACGCCGCAGCGGTGATACACTAATTATGACTATGAGGCCGAGGGCCTGAGATATGTATGCCACAAGGTGGCTTGTTGATATGAGGCTGAGAGCCATATGATGATGCCACGAGATGGCTTGATATTGCTCTTTGGCCGTAAGGGGCCCCTTCAGGAGTCTGCACACCCCTAGTGAGCGCGGGTACCCATTGTGATGTGAGATATAGCCCGAGGGGCTGGTATTGTTCTGAGATATTGCCCGACGGGTAGATTTGTTGATATTGTGCCCAAGGGGTGAACCTTTATGTGTTTATTTTCCTTAATTGTCTATCATTTACCTGTTTAATTGTGTAACTGTGCCCGAGGGGCAGATTTTTTGTGCTTATCTGTTCTAATTGCTTGCATTCAATTACTTAACTGTCGAAAATTCATTTTAAAGAAGTCTAAACTGAGCTAAGATACTTTATGAGATTTCACAGCTTCATTACTTTCTTAATGTTTTTGTAATACTCTATACAGCATATTGATGTACTTTTCATGATTTCCTATCACTCAGTCTTTAGTTATGATTATTACTCACTGTGTCAGAGTACTCACTTTACTCCCTGCACCTTGTGTGCAGATTCAGGTATTTCTGAACCCGGTAGTGATTATTGGTTGATCGGAGGCAGAATCATCAGTGTTTAGCAAGGTAGTTGCCGGCGTTCGCAGTACTGCTTTTCTCCTCTTGATTTCATTAGAATGTATTTAGTATATTTCAAACTTTTCCATTGTATTTAGACCCTCGTAGATGCTTGTGACTTGTGACACCGTGATGTCGGGCTGTATTTATTTTTGCACTTGTTAATTTTGCTAAATCTATACATGTTGGGGATTTATCCTTATAAATGACTTAAATTGTCTTATTAAACTATTAAAACTGAATTTGGGAATTGTGTCAGCTTGCCTTGTCTTCACGAGAGGCGCCATCACGACCGGGTCTGGTTTGGGGTCGTGATAGTTATGAGGTCTTCGTGTTCGTTGCATCATTGTCAGTGTTGTGGAGGTTTGAAATAGAGTTCTACAGATATGAGGCTAATTCCTTGTGCTGGGTTTGATTTTGGGCAGCTATTGTGATCAGAAATGTTATTATGGGCCTGTATATGATGTGTCATGTTGTGTCATTGTACTCTATGGTTGTAGGAATAAGTTGTTGCAGCTAGTTGAGACTGATAACGGATATGAATTTATAATTGGGTCTTTTGGAAATGAATGGGAGGTGAGAATTCTGGCTCTAAGGCGTATTGGTATTGGTAGAAAGGCTAAATTTCAGTTGGGATGGTGTCGTCAGGATTGTGTGGATTGGGGTGACGTGGGGTCACCCGTGAGTGTATGTTGGAAGTGTTCATTCAGTGGTTTGATGACTTCGAGGAGAATCATCTCACATTCGAGGACGAACGTTTGTTTAATAGGGGGAGGATGTAACGACCCGGCCGGTCATTTTGAGAATTTAAGCTCTGTTCGGCAGTGTAAGGTCTTGAACAACTTCATATTATGTGTATTGACTTGCAAGCATGTTGAATTAAGTTACTAGATGATTCAAAGTGGAATTGGAAAAAGGAATCTAGTTTTAAAAACTTAAGCGGTGAGAATTTTACCGAAATTTAACTTTAGAGTAAACGACTTTGAAATGAGTTTTGGATGATCTCAATAGCTTCGTATGGTGATTTTGGACTTAGGCGTGCATCCGGATTTGGATTTGAAGGTTCGTAGGGTAATTTGGAGCATTTCGGCAAAAGTTGAAAAAATTGAAGTTTGGAAAATGGAGAAGTTTGACCAAGAGTTAACTTTTGTGATATCGGGGTCAGAATGCGATTCTGAGAGTTGGAACAGCTCCGTTGGGACTTGTCTGCAAAATTTGGCATCATTTTGGGTTAAATTGATAGGTTTCAGCACTAGTTTTAGAAGTTGGAAGATTTGGAAGTTCATAGTTCGATTCGTAGTATGATTTGTATTTTTGGCGTTGTTTAATGTGATTTGAGACCTCGAGCGAGTCCCCATTAGGTTACAGAACATGTTTGTGTGTTTAGATGGTGTCTCGAGGGCCTCGTGTGTGTTTCGGATGGGCTACGGGCCAATTTCTTTTATTTTTGGATTGCTGGTTTCTAGTGTCTGGTGTTCTCTTTCGCGATCGCATAGTGTCCTATTGACCTGCCATATTTTCCTTCATCGCTTTCGCATTTTTAGGTTCGCGATCGCGAACATGTAATTTCTTCTGCAACGAGTTCGCTTCTAAATGTCCGTGTTTGCGTAGTGTTAGTCTTGTTGGGTGCCCCAACTTGTTCTTCGCGTTCGTGTCTCTGACTATGCGATCGCATAAGCTCAGTCCACTATTATCTGTGTTCGCATCACCTTGTTCGTGTTCGCATAAGGTCATTTTGGGCAGCCTTCTTTTTTCTGCTTCGTGATCACAAGTGATGTTCTGCGATCGTGATTCATTAAACGTCTGGGCAGAATATAAATCTTCAAATCGAGGGTTAGGCCATTTTCACAATATGTTTGAGTTTTAGACCTCAGTTTTTGGAGCTTCTTTGTGGGTTTTTCAAGCAAATCAATTGGGTATGTGTCATCCCCTAGAATTTATTATATTCCATGATTTTATCTTCATTTTTAGCATTTTATTTGTGTTTTGAGTTGAGGAAGATGTTGGGTTCTTAAGAAAGTTTTCAAAATGAAAAAATCATGATTTGAGGTATGAAATGGTATCGGAATTTGATAATTTTTGTATGGTTGTACTCGTATCAAAATGGGTGCTCGGGTTTTATAAAATTTGTCGGGTTCTGAGGTGCGGGCTCGGAGGTTGACTTTTCGACCGATTTTTGGATTTTGTTAAAGATTGAGACTTTATGATCCGGAATAGTTTCTTATGAATTTTATTTGTGCTTTGATGTTATTTTTGTTAGATTTGGGCTGTCCAGAGGTCATTTCACCCGAGAAGTGCATTTTAGAGTATCGGTCTGTCTTCTTTGAGGTAAGTATCTTGCCTAACCTTGTGGGGGGGATTTCCCCTTAGGATTTGAGTCTTCTATGTTGATTGTAGTTCGTGCACGCGAGGTGACGAGTGTGTGCTAGGACTTATTTGTGGAAAGTTGGTCTTTACGGTTCTTAGGTCCTTATATTCACTATGTATGAAGTTGTTTGTGATACGTTTGAGTTCCTATATGTTAGTTTCACTTCTACATGCTTTAATTAGAATTAATTGTTTTAGGATTCACTCTTATCGCCTATTTGACTCTTATTTGACTTATATGGAGATTTTGCCTCTTCTATCGTTATGCTATCTTTTAATAACTGCCTATCTTTAATTGAAATTATTATTATCTCATCCTATAATTGTTTAGTCATAATTGGAGTTATGATTATCGTATGCTGCTTACCCTTATTTGAATTGTTGAATATCCTTCGCAATTGCTCAACCTTAAAAGGAGTTTAGATAACATATATCTTAGTTGACTTGCCTTTATTTGGAACTATTTGACTCGTCATGGCTTCCTTATAAACTTTTATATTATGGGATCGTCGCTACATATTAGTTTTTCCTTGTTGAACTGTTCCCTTTACGCCTAACATTCTTTATTGTGGTTATTCCTTGTGACCCGATTCTACTGTCTCTTTGTAATTTAAAGTTCTTGAGTTAATTTTCTCGTCATGCTTTGTATTATTGTCAATGTTGTTGTTGTACTTGTTGTGGTGATGTGCGAGGTTTATGCCGTGCTGTAACAGTTATTTCTATTGGTTGCGCTGCATATTTACTTTGGGACTACGGAACAGTATTCCGGAAGATCCCCCTCCATATTTACTTTGGGAATATGGAACAGTATTTTGGGAGATCTCTCTGCCTTGCATATTTACTTTAGGACTATGAAACGGTATGTTGGGAGATCCCCCTGTTCTGCATATTTATGTTGGGACTACGGAACGGTATTCCAGAAGATCCCCATGTTCTGCATATTTATTTTGGGACTACGGAATGGTATTCCGGTAGATCCCCTGTTCTGAAAACATTCTACGTGTTGTTTGTTCTTTCCCTTATGCTTACTAGCTGGTATGAATCATGTTAGGACACTTGCACAAGTATACACGTAGTTAAACACTCTTACCAGATAAGAGGTTTTCTTGATATTGTTGAGTATAAAATGTACACCCTTGTTTACTTGCCTTCTATGTGAGAGTGGATCTGGTTGGCACGGGAGATGTCAGCATTTATGAGGTGTGATGAGGGCACAGGATGCCCAGTGTTAGGGTTCAGGTATTGAGACCCATGAGTTGTAATTTATCCAACGTTCGGTACTTCGCAAAGGTTGTTGACTAAAATTCAAGTGTGAAAGTTGTCATAGTTGCTGAGTTATTATTTGTCCTTGTTGTAGCTGTGGTTTCGGATTAAGGTTGTGTTTCCGTTCACTCTTATGTGTCATTATTATGGTATTCCGTTGATACTTGTCGCTTTCCCTTTCTTACTGTAAATACTGTATTGTTAATCATATTGCATAGTTTCCAGGTAGAAATCATGCACTATTGTTCCTATACTTATACTTGTTCTGTTTATTAGACAAGTATGTGTCTTGACTGTTCCTCGTCACTACATCAAGGTTAATCTTGATACTTATTGGGCACTGCTGTGGTGTGCTCATACTACACTTTTGTACATCTTTTTTGTACAGATCCAGATATTGATCATTAGTAGTTGTGTGGATTCTTGCCGAGGAGACTCATTGTAACCCTGCTGCATTTGCAGGCTTCGGAGTCACCTTCCTATTTTGTATTCATACTGTTGTATTATTTCCATACAGTTGTATTTAGAAGTTGTAGCGAAACTCGGAAGAGCTTATCACTTATACCGTCGATTTTGGGAAAATGTAAATTTTATAGAGGTTTCTATTTCGAGACCGTTATATTTTATTTATTATTGTTGTTATTCAGTGCAAGTTAGGCTTACCTAGTCCGTAAGACTAGGTGTCATCACGATACCCAAACGGAGAAAAAGTTGGGTCGTGACACGCAGGCCCTCTTTTACAACAATTTCTAAGAACTTTAAATTCTCAAGTCTGATTCTTCAACCATTCGGTTTATGCCTACAACTTCTTCCAACCTCTTTGTGGTTTCTTCATCACTTGAGGGTGCCATAGAAGTTCAGTGAATATCCATTCTACTTATGTTGCTGAACTTCTCAGCTGCATGAGCAGATGAAACAACGATTGCAGGTACTAATCCCAGTCGCACATACATAATAGGACCATGTTTCTTGGATAGTTTCTGTAAATCTTGGTGTAGATTTTTACCTAACAAATGAAGATGTCCTAAAACGGGAAGCCCTTTTGGACCTGGAGGAAACCTTTTTCTCTTTAGAGTTGCCCATACAAAACCCCTGGCTAATATGACTTTGTTACCTTCTAAGTGCTAATGGAAGATTACATAAATGTAATGTTGGTGAGAGAGCTTGGAATGTCAGCTCTGCCATAACTTTGGATATATATAATGAATATAACTTTGCAATATTAGAGACCAATCTTTTCCGCTCTTTTTCTTTTCTTTTGTTAAAAAAATCATTTGTCATTCATTTAAAGTTTATGGTTGAAGTATTTGAACCCACACTCTAGTTTAACAACAACAACAACCCAATGAAATCCTACAAGTGAGATCTGGGGATGGTAGTATGTACGCAGACCTTATCCTTACTTCGGAGGAGTAAAGAGGCTATTTTCAATAGACACTCGGCACAGGAAAATGAAACGAGACAGTGTAATCACAATCTAGTTTCTTTTTCATTTGTTAGGTAAAAATCCACACCAACATTTACAGAAACTAACCAAGAAACGAGACAGTGTAAACACACTCTAGTTTCTTCTAAGCAAAAAACTAGAAGGAAGTCAAAATAATTAATAACTATTTAATATAACCAAATTGTGAAACAAATAATAATCGAAAGGAGGGTTCAAGTAATATACACAGATAGTCTAATATTTTTTATTACGCCCTGCAGTATTACGATGATATTATGCTCCGCAGTAGTATAATATGATAATGTTACACCCTGTAGTATTGTATGATAAATTTATCGTAAGATAATTAACATCAGTTCAAGGACAAGAAAATTTGGTAATTATAAGTATAATGCTATTTCAAGCAAGTGATAAGTAAATTCGTGAAAGTGAGAAGGTAAGTGAATCAAAGAAAATGAGTTTCGTCGAAGTTTGGCATTTTGGGATAAAATACGGTCCGAGCTATAATACCCGCTATTTATTGACTTGCAAGCATGTTGAATTAAGTTACTAGATGATTCAAAGTGGAATTGGAACATGGAATCTAGTTTTAAAAACTTAAGCGGTGAGAATTTTACCAGAATTTAACTTTAGAGTAAGCAACTCTGAAATGAGTTTTGGATGATCTCAATAGCTTCGTATGGTGATTTTGGACTTAGGCGTGCATCCGGATTTGGATTTGAAGGTTCGTAGGGTAATTTGGAGCATTTCGGCAAAAGTTGAAAAAATTGAAGTTTGGAAAATGGAGAAGTTTTACCAAGAGTTAACTTTTGTGATATCGAGGTCAGAATGCGATTCTGAGAGTTGGAACAGGTCCGTTGGGACTTGTCTGCAAAATTTGGCATCATTCTGGGTTAAATTGATAGGTTTCAGCACTAGTTTTAGAAGTTGGAAGATTTGGAAGTTCATAGTTCGATTCGTAGTATGATTTGTATTTTTGGCGTTGTTTGATGTGATTTGAGACCTCGAGCGAGTCCCCATTAGGTTACAGAACATGTTTGTGTGTTTAGATGGTGTCACGAGGGCCTCGGCTATATTTCGGATGGGCTACGAGCCAATTTCTTTTATTTTGGGATTGCTGGTTTCTAGTGTCTGGTGTTCTCTTTCGCGATCGCATAGTGTCCTATTGACCTGCCATATTTTCCTTCATCGCTTTCGCATTTTTAGGTTCGCGATCGCGAACATGTAATTTCTTCTGCAACGAGTTCGCTTCTAAATGTCCGTGTTCGCGTAGTGTTAGTCTTGTTGGGTGCCCCCACTTGTTCTTCGCGTTCGTGTCTCTGACTATGCGATCGCATAAGCTCAGTCCACTATTATTTGTGTTCGCATCACCTTGTTCGTGTTCGCATAAGGTCATTTTGGGCAGCCTTCTTTTTTCTGCTTCGTGATCACAAGTGATGTTCCGCGATCGTGATTCATTAAACGTCTGGGCAGAATATAAATCTTCAAATCGAGGGTTAGGCCATTTTCACAATATGTTTGAGTTTTAGACCTCAGTTTTTGGAGCTTCTTTGTGGGTTTTTCAAGCAAATCAATTGGGTATGTGTCATCCCCTAGAATTTATTATATTCCATGATTTTATCTTCATTTTTAGCATTTTATTTGTGTTTTGAGTTGAGGAAGATGTTGGGTTCTTAAGAAAGTTTTCAAAATGAAAAAATCATGATTTGAGGTATGAAATGGTATCGGAATTTGATAATTTTTGTATGGTTGTACTCGTATCAAAATGGGTGCTCGGGTTTTATAAAATTTGTCGGGTTCTGAGGTGCGGGCTCGGAGGTTGACTTTTCGACCGATTTTTGGATTTTGTTAAAGATTGAGACTTTATGATCCGGAATAGTTTCTTATGAATTTTATTTGTGCTTTGATGTTATTTTTGTTAGATTTGGGCCATCCAGAGGTCATTTCACCCGAGAAGTGCATTTTAGAGTATCGGTCTGTCTTCTTTGAGGTAAGTATCTTGCCTAACCTTGTGGGGGGATTTCCCCTTAGGATTTGAGTCTTCTATGTTGATTGTAGTTCGTGCACGCGAGGTGACGAGTGCGTGCTAGGACTTATTTATGGAAAGTTGGTCTTTAGGGTTCTTAGGTCCTTATATTCACTATGTATGAAGTTGTTTGTGATACGTTTGAGTTTCTATTTGTTAGTTTCACTTCTACATGCTTTAATTAGAATTAATTGTTTTAGGATTCACTCTTATCGCCTATTTGACTCTTATTTGACTTAACTGGAGATTTTGCCTCTTCTATCGTCATGCTATCTTTTAATAACTGTCTATCTTTAATTGAAATTATTATTATCTCATCCTATAATTGTTTAGTCATAATTGGAGTTATGATTATCGTATGTTGCTTACCCTTATTTGAATTGTTGAATATCCTTCGCAATTGCTCAACCTTAAAAGGAGTTTAGATAACATATATCTTAGTTGACTTGCCTTTATTTTGAACTATTTGACTCGTGTTGGCTTCCTTATAAAGTTGTATATTATGGGATCGTCGCTACATATTAGTTTTTCCTTGTTGAACTGTTCCCTTTACGCCTAACATTCTTTACTGTGGTTATTCCTTGTGAACCGATTCTACTGTCTCTTTGTAATTTAAAGTTCTTGAGTTAATTTTCACGTCGTGCTTTGTATTATTGTCAATGTTGTTGTTGTACTTGTTGTGGTGATGTACGAGGTTTATGCCGTGCTGTAACAGTTATTTCTACTGGTTGCGCTGCATATTTACTTTGGGACTACGGAACAGTATTCCGGAAGATCCCCCTCCATATTTACTTTGGGAATATGGAACAGTATTTTGGGAGATCTCTCTGCCTTGCATATTTACTTTGGGACTATGAAACGGTATGTTGGGAGATCCCCCTGTTCTGCATATTTACTCTGGGACTACGGAACGGTATTCCAGGAGATCCCCATGTTCTGCATATTTATTTTGGGACTACGGAATGGTATTCCGGTAGATCCCATGTTCTGAAAACATTCTACGTGTTCTTCGTTCTTTCCCTTATGCTTACTAGCTGGTATGAATCATGTTAGGACACTTGCACAAGTATACACGTTGTTAAACACTCTTACCAGATAAGAGGTTTTCTTGATATTGTTGAGTATAAAATGTACACCCTTGTTTACTTGCCTTCTATGTGAGGGTGGATCTGGTTGGCACGGGAGATGTCAGCATTTATGAGGTGTGATGAGGGCACAGGATGCCCAGTGTTAGGGTTCAGGTATTGAGACCCATGAGTTGTAATTTATCCAAGGTTCGGTACTTCGCGAAGGCTGTTGACTAAAATTCAAGTGTGAAAGTTGTCATAGTTGCTGAGTTATTATTTGTCCTTGTTGTAGCTATGGTTTCGGATTAAGGTTGTGTTTCCGTTCACTTTTATGTGTCATTATTATGGTATTCCGTTGATACTTGTCGCTTTCCCTTTCTTACTGTAAATACTGTATTGTTAGTCATATTGCATAGTTTCCAGGCATAAATCATGCACTATTGTTCCTATACTTATACTTGTTCTGTTTATTAGACCAGTATGTGTCTTGACTGTTCCTCGTCACTACATCAAGGTTAATCTTGATACTTATTGGGCACTGCTGTGGTGTACTCATACTACACTTTTGTACATCTTTTTTGTACAGATCCAGATATTGATCATTAGTAGTTGTGTGGATTCTTGCCGAGGAGACTCATTGTAACCCTGCTGCATTTGCAGGCTTCGGAGTCACCTTCCTATTTTGTATTCATACTGTTGTATTATTTCCATACAGTTGTATTTAGAAGTTGTAGCGAAACTCGGAAGAGCTTATCACTTATACCGTCGATTTTGGGAAAATGTAAATTTTATAGAGGTTTCTATTTCGAGACCGTTATATTTTATTTATTATTGTTGTTATTCAGTGCAAGTTAGGCTTACCTAGTCCGTAAGACTAGGTGCCATCACGATACCCAAACGGAGAAAAAGTTGGGTCGTGACACGCAGGCCCTCTTTTACAACAATTTCTAAGTACTTTAAATTCTCAAGTCTGATTCTTCAACCATTCGGTTTATGCCTACAACTTCTTCCAACCTCTTTGTGGTTTCTTCATCACTTGAGGGTGCCATAGAAGTTCAGTGAGTATCCATTCTACTTATGTTGCTGAACTTCTCAGCTACATGAGCAGATGAAACAACGATTGCAGGTACTAATCCCAGTCGCACATACATAATAGTACCATGTTTCTTGGATAGTTTCTGTAAATCTTGGTGTAGATTTTTACCTAACAAATGAAGATGTCCTAAAATGGGAAGCCCTTTTGGACCTGGAGGAAACCTTTTTCTCTTTAGAGTTGCCCATACAAAACCCCTGGCTAATATGACTTTGTTACCTTCTAAGTGCTAATGGAAGATTACATAAATGTAATGTTGGTGAGAGAGCTTGGAATGTCAGCTCTCCCATAACTTTGGATATATATAATGAATATAACTTTGCAATATTAGAGACCAATCTTTTCCGCTCTTTTTCTTTTCTTTTGTTAAAAAAATCATTTGTCATTCATTTAAAGTTTATGGTTGAAGTATTTGAACCCACACTCTAGTTTAACAACAATAACAACAACCCAATGAAATCCTACAAGTGAGGTCTGGGGATGGTAGTATGTACGCAGGCCTTATCCTTACTTCGGAGGAGTAAAGAGTCTATTTTCAATAGACACTCGGCACAGAAAAATGAAACGAGACAGTGTAATCACAATCTAGTTTCTTTTTCATTTGTTAGGTAAAAATCTACACCAACATTTATAGAAACTAACCAAGAAACGAGACAGTGTAAACACACTCTAGTTTCTTCTAAGCAAAAAACTAGAAGGAAGTCAAAATAATTAATAACTATTTAATATAACCAAATTGCGAATCAAATAATAATCGAAAGGAGGGTTCAAGTAATATACACAGATAGTCTAATATTTTTTATTATGCCCTGCAGTATTACGATGATATTATGCTCCGCAGTTGTATAATATGATAATGTTACACCCTGTAGTATTGTACGATAAATTTATCGTAAGATAATTGACATCAGTTCAAGGACAAGAAAATTTGGTAATTATAAGTATAATGCTATTTCAAGCAAGTGATAAGTAAGTTCGTGAAAGTGAGAAGGTAAGCGAATCAAAGAAAATGAGTTTCGTCGAAGTTTGGCATTTTGGGATAAAATACGGTCCGAGCTATAATACCCGCTATTTATAGACTAGTGCCATACAAGGTACTACATGACCATGATAGTAAGATGCATAAACTGTATTAAAAGTGAGTAGTATTTTAAGTAATTTAAGATAATTCCTAATTATATGAATAATTGGATAATTATTGGATTAGTGGGGAATTAACAAGATAATCAAAAGATTAGTGGATTAATAATTAAAATTGTGGATAAGTTTGGTGAAACCTAATGTGGCAGCAAGTGTAATTGGATCAAGACTACATGATGGCTCTTTGGTCTTTATAATTAGGTGGCACATGTTGAGGATTCTTGTGGTTAAGTCATCTAAAATGTGGGGCCCACACCCAAAATTCTCTTAATTCACTTTGTAATCTCTACAAGGGAATGAAGAAGGTTCAACAAATTCTCAAGAAATCATGTTGTTCAATAGCAACGTGATTTGCTTCAAATATCTCATACGAGACTACTTAATACTTCGCAACATGAGATTTTTCTATTCTAAAGGAGTACGGTGTAATTTTTCTCAAGAATATTATACGAATTTTTCCCTACTTCGATCCGCTATCACATATTTTATCACAAAAGTCGGGTATTAAAGGGATTGCTAAGAGAATCGGTTAAGGTATGTTAAGGCTAATCCTTCCTTCTTTTGGCATGATCCAAGTGTTTCTATTCTGTGCAATTAAGGATGTCTATGTTACTTACCCTTGTAAAGTGATAATCAAGCATGTGTATGAGGGTGTTTGGCTAAGCTTATAAGCTGGTCAAACTGGCTTATAAGCACTTTTTGGCTTATCTACGCATTTGGTAAAATTAAAAGTGCTTATAATTTAAGTGCTTATAAGCCAAAAATAAGCCAAAAGCCATAAGTTGGTATCCCCCAACTTATCAAATTTCACCTTATAAGCACTTTAGGTTTGACCAAAATATTTACTATTCTATCCCTAATATACTTCTTTTTAAAACAAAACTTCTTCGTATACCCAGTTCTTCAGCTGCTTATTATTAATTTCAGCACTTTTATCCAAACACGTAACTGCTCATTTTTTAAATCAACATCAGTACTTAAAAGTACTTTTCAGCACCTAATGCTTATTAGCTACTCTAAATCAGCTAAGTCAAACGGGCTCTATGCATGTTCCTAAGTCTCTATTAAGGTATATGATAAAGATGTTAATGTTTATAATATAGTGATACATGCATCTTCATGCATTTACCATCGTGCTACGGCCGGTTGGGCGGTCATGCATATTCATTTACCACCGTGCTACGGCCGGTTGGACAGACATGCATCTTCATTTACCACCATGCTATGGACAGTCATGCAGTCATGCATTTACCATCGGGCTATGGCGGGTTGGGCAGTTGCACATTTACCATAGTGTACGGCTGGTCGGACAGTCATGCATTTACCATCAAGCTACGGCCGGTTGGGCAGTTACATATTTACCATCGATCTTTGGCCGGTCGAACAATCATGCATTTACCACCGTGCTACGGTCGGTTGGGCAGACAAGCATTTACCACCGTACTAAGGTCGGTCGGGTAGTTACCACTAATCAGTTGGGCAGTCATGCATTATAAGATATGGACAATAGTCTCAAAGAGAAGCATTATATATATATATATATATATATATATATATATATATATATATATATATATATATATATATATATGAGTATAATAAGTAATCATATATGGTGGCACTTCAGAGATTCTGGTTGATTCTTATATGTCATTAATTAATGTTGATTTATTGTTATTTTTTAGTTCCACCTTACATAGTCAGTACATTATTCTTACTAATGTCCTTTTGTTGGGGACGTTGTATTCATGCATGCAGGTATAGGTTATCAGTTTGTCGAGCCCTCATAGTAGAAGAGGTTAGCATTCAGCAAAGGATCGGTAAGACTCCACCTCATTCGGAGTGCAGCCCAGTCTATGAGTCATCATGTCAGAGTTTGGCTACGGACTTATGGGTATGTCGGTGTCATGTCCTGTTTGATGTTTAATATTCTTAGAGGCTTTGTGGACAAAGATTCATTTTGTATAGTATCTTAGAGGCCTTGACAGCCCATATGTATTCATGATTTAAGAAAGATAGTTCATTGATACAATGTTTTCTCACTTATAGTAATATGTTACGTGTTGTGGCCATGTTGTCCCATAATAGTTAGGAAAGGAAAAAAAAGAGTTATAGAGTGGTTTGCACAGGCCAGTACAGCACCGGGTGCCAGCCACGCCTCCCCAGGTTTGGGGCGTGACAAAGTGGTATCAGAGTAGGTCGTGTCCTAGGGAGTCTACAAAGTCATGCCTAGTACAGCCTCACTTATAGTGTGTTGCGCGCCACATTTATAATTGAGAGGCTATAGGGCATTTAGGAAATATTACCCTTCTTTTGTTTCCAGATCGAGCCATAGAGTTGAGTCAGAAGAAGTCAGTATAAAGCTTTCGCCGGATTTTGTATGCACCAGAGGTACAAGTATTACAGTAGAGCTTTAAGGCGTAATTTCCACCTATGTTGAAGGGAGGTTATGAAAGAAACAGAAGATATGATGCGAGATTGAAAGTTAAGTAAGGTAAAGGTAAAGAAGATACGAGATACTCAAGTACAAAAGGTTTGAATAGTCCAGATATTAGATAGATGTTGGGTTTTAGTTTAGCTTACAAAGGAGAGAAGAGTCGCATAGGCGCATTTACAAGGTCAGAGACAGTTACGAGATTATAAGGATTCTGACCACAAGTCGTGGTATGAGAAAGAGGCCTAAAGGGGGGAATGCCCTGGCTTTTGGAATTATTCACAGAACAGTTGCCTAGATGGCAAAGAGAGTACTAAAGTATTCGAAAGACATAGGTTATGAAAATGATAAGTGCGTCAGTCAACATTCGAGGACAAATGTTTCAATTGGGGGAATGATGTTACGCCCCGTAATATTATGATGATGTTATGCTCCACAGAATTATATTATGACAATGTTATACCCCGTAGTATTGTACGATGAATTTGTCGTAAGATAATTGACATCAGTTCAAGGACAAGATTATTTGGAAATTATAAATATTATGGTATTTTAAGCAAGCGATAAGTAAATTCATGAAGGTGATAGGGTAAGCGAATCGAAGAAATGAGTTTCGTCAAAGTTTGACATTTTAGGATAAAATACGGTCTGAACTATAATACCTGGTATTTATGGACTAGTGCTATACAAGGTACCACATGACCATGACAGTAAAGTGCATAAAGTATATTAAAAGTGAGTAGTATTTTAAGTAATTTGAGATAATTCTTAACTATGTGGATAATTGGTTAATTATTGGATTAGTGTGGGATTAATAAGATAATCAAGAGACTAGTGAACTAATAATTAGAATTGTGGATAAGTTTGGTGAAACCTAACGTGGCAACAAGTGTAATTGGTGTAGACATGTAATTTTTTACCCTCCCCGAGATTTACACATTTTAGCATTTAAATATTTAGTTTAGGTTTAATATTGATATTTTAAATGGTTTTGACTCTTTTTCTTTATTTTATCACGAAAATAAAAATTACAAAAATATTTTTTATCTTTAGTTTAAAATCAATTAGTATATTTATATTTATAGTATTTTAATTTCACCGTGGCTTTAGCCTATTCTTCCTACTTTTTACTTTATTATGACATTTGAAAATATAAAAATTAGTTTCACTTTTAGTATTTAATTTTAGATTAGTTTATTTTAATTAAGAATGATTTTTACACTTTATAGATACATTATATTATTTGGTCTTCTTAGCCTAAATTCAAACGCAAAAGACATGGTCCAACCCAATTTCCTAAATCCAAACTCATTTACCCATTCCCCTCATATATCCTAATTAAAATAACCATCAGATAACCCCTAACCTCAAGGAGACATATAGCAACCGTCAACCTAGCAGACCCCATCAAGATCAGCATCGACACCTCTCTCACCAAACCAGCAAGAGGAACCCTAGAAAGACATTAGCCACCACCGTCGCACCACCCTATCTCCCTACCACCCAGTCTGAAACCCCTCTTATCTACACATTAATTGAAAACCCAGAAAGGATTAAACCAAAAATCTCTAAAATCACATCAATTTCTAATTCCCTAGCCAAAAATCGACCACAATCTGTCCGAAAAACTCTCCAGGCCTCCGTCATATTCCGCCATAGCCTTCGCCTCTCATCTCTCATCCACTGCTGCTTCAACCTAAGCCACTGACATAAAACACGCAAATACAATCACAGATAGAGAAGAGAGTGACGAGACAGAGAGGGTCCAGAACGAGAGGTTCTTTATCGAAAATGGAATTCAGTTGAGACGAGGTTCGATTTGCCGATTCAAGATTTCGTTCGGGTTCGTGTTTGGGATTCCTGTTATTTTTAATCTGGTCGGGGCGATGACTCATAGCTTGTCCGTGTAGCTACTATGAAATTTGAATATATTGGAAAACCGTTCAGGTTCCTCTTTCTCCTCTTCTCTGTTATTTGAGATGATACTTTCATGTGTTGTGATTGAAATATGTTGCTAGCCTATTCTCTTAATTGTTTGTCAATTTCATGTGTTTGTCAAGTTCGTTATATGAATCAGTTCTAGTCTTGGATTTAGTTCTTATTGTGTTGAATGTATGAAGTTAATTCACTAAGAAAATGATAGCACGATAATTTAATCTCCCTCCTTTCGGTTTAAATTCTAAAAAAGGGTAAATGTCTCAATATTCTTTTGGATTAGAGGAGGATAAAATCACAATATTTATGATAGAAAATATATGCATATACAAGTAGGATGTTCAATATAATGTCTTGACTGATCACTGAAACCATTTGATAAAACAATTTCAGCATTTTAGGTCCAAGTTTTTTTTTTAGTTTTAACCTTCTATTTTCTTCGAATGGTCTGGATTTTGGATATTTATTTCACTGATTGTGTGACGACCCGACCCGTCATCTCATGAGTTACCGCCCCATTTTCCCCACTACCTATTTTGTTATGCTTATGTGGACGAGTTGAATTGGAGTGGTTTTGATAAGAAATGAGACACTTAGTCTCTTTAAGGAAGGTTTGTGTTGGAAAAGTCAACCGGACGTTGACTTATTTGTTAGAGGGCTCGGATTTGAATTCCGATGATTTGGTTAGCTTCGGGGGATGATTTGTGACTTAGGAGTGTGTCGGAAGTAATTTTGGAGGTCCGGTGTAGAATTAGGCTTGAATTGGCGAAGTTAGTATTTTGGTGATTTTCGGTTGATAGGTAAGATTTTGATCCGAGAGTCAGAATGGAATTATGAGAGTTGGTGCAGCTCCGGTAAGTGATTTGGGATGCGTGTGCAAAGTTTCAGGTCATTCGGACATGGTTTGGTTGGGCTTTTGATCAAATGCGTATTTCGGAAGTTTTTAAGAAATTTAGGCTTGAATCCGATGTAATTTGATGGTTTTGGTGTTGTTTGTGGTGTTTTGATGATTGGAACAAGTTTGAATGATATTTTAGGATAGTTTGGCACTTTTGGTTGAGGTCCCGGGGGCCTCGGGCTTATTTCAGATGGTCAATCGGACCAATTTTGGTTTTTGAAGTTGCAGATTCAGTTGAGTGTTGCAGAACATTTTTGTTCTCTGCGATCGCAGGAGTGCAATTGCGATCGCATAGAAGGTTTGGGGAAGGCCGTTCTGATTGTTCATTGCGATCGCATGAGGAGTAATGCGATCGCGTAGTGTTAAATGGACATGAGGTTCTGAGGGGTACTTTGTTCAATGCAATCGCGGAGTAGTGTATGTGATCGCGTAGGTTTGATTGGTGAAGCATTGCGATCGCATTTAAGGGGTCGCATTCTCATAGGACATTTTGGAGCCCTGGGAAAGTTGATCTATGCGATCGCATAGAGTAAAATATGGGCTGACATATGGGTTTTTATAAACATTTCACCCGCAAACCAAGTCCCATTTCCTCCATTCCTGAGTAACCTTGGGAGCTTTTGACAAGTATTAAAGAGAGTTTTGACTGGGAATCGATTGGAGGTTAGTCATATGGCCTAGAAACGTCATTTAATTGTAGATTCAACATCTAAATTCATGGAAATTTGATTAAAAATGGAAGGATTAGAGCTTGACTTTTAAAATAGAAATTTGGGCATTTGAGGGAGCATTTGAGCTCGGATTTCGGTAAATTTGATATGTATAGACTCGTGGCGAGATAAGGAATCCGGTGATGTCAATTTTTTTATTTTTCTAGAAGTGGGCCTGGGGATCAGGTTTTGCCAACTTCGTGATTTTCGATATTTTTTGAGTCTTTTTGATTGGGTTGTATTCCCTTAGCCTATTGTAACGTATTACTTGTGGTTTTGATCAGATTCAACGCTCGAGGAGGTTGATTTGCGAGGCAAGGGAGTAGCGAGCTAGGATTTCGGCCTGCTTGAGGTCAGTAATGGTTATAAATGATGTTCTGAAGGTTTGAAACCCCGAATTTGCACAATGTGGTGCTATGTTGAGATGAGACACATGCTGTATGATGAGCGTGGGGTATGTCACTACTGGGGATTTGGACTCGGTCCATCCCATTTGATGACTCTACTATACTTTTGACTGAGACTTAATTAATATCATTATATTATGGGCTAGTTGCCATGTTTGGGGCCTTGTGCCGATCTGTAGAACCCTTAGGGGAATTTGTATTGGTTTACCTCACTTTTCTTGTCGAAATCATACCCTAAGTCATGTTCTTAACTGATAAACATAATATGAACCAGCTTTAGAAATTGTTAAATCCTAATGAGAGTAACGTGTAGGTTGAGGACCCCATCTTATCTTAGTGTACCCAAGAGGCCAAGTCTATATTGTTTGAGAGGGGTCGAGAACCCCATGGTGAGGGTATTTGATATGCTATGGATCGGGATGCACGCCGCAGCAGTATATATATTTATGTGGATCGGAATGCACGCCACAGTAGTATATTATATGGATCGGACTGCATGCCGCAGTAGTATATTATATGGATGAGACTGCACGCCGCAGTAGTATAGCGCTTGGGCTGAAGGAGCCCCTCCGGAGTCTGCACACCCCCAGTGAGCGCAGTCGACTATTTTTGGATCGGGCTGCATGCCGCAGCAGTATGTATATATATATATATATATATATATATAGATCAAGTTGCGCCGCGCAGCAGTATTCTATATGGATCGGGCTGCACGCCGCAGCAGTACAAATATGAATTCAGTTATCTTGAGGAGTAAATGAAATGAATACTGGCTTAAAGGACTTTTAACTGACTTCTCCATTCAGTTGTTGCTTTTTATATTCTCACTGTATTAATATAGAACTACGTAGTGTTTTACGAGTTTTCTTTCCGTCAGTCATTATTTATTGCTATTACTCACTGAGTCGGAGTACTCACATTATTCCCTGCACCATGTGTGCAGGTACAGGTATTCCTGAGGCATAGAGTGAGCTTTCCTGCCGTTTTGTTTTCATCGGAGGTATCGAGGTAGCTGTATGGTGTTCGCAGACCCGATTTCTCCTTCTATCTCCACTTATTATTACGCATTTTAGACATATTTCTGTATTAGATTGTTGAAACCTTGTATTAGAGGCTCAGACTCGTGACACCAGATCGATGGGATTTATATTGATATTTTATGGATTTTCCGTATTGTTTATCTATTGCTACAGAGTTATAATCATGTTAATTTGGCATTAAATCTTATTAATTGGTAATGAATTCTACATAAGGGATTGTGAGTGATGAACTGGTCGGGCTTGCCTAGCATCGTGTTGGGCGCCATCATGACCGGGGATTGGGGTCGTGAGAAGTTGATTAGTCAGACATAGAATTGTTATTTCTGGAATGGATCCAAATATGATTTGAGCCATAGTTTAAGGGGATTGGCAAAATTGATAGTTTATTTAGCTTTCAATCAAGTGTTAATAACAATCAATCTACCTAAGGTTTAGGAAAACTTCACATTCTTGAATTCTTATCGTGCGTCCTTGATTCATCTTGAAAAGAAACTTTTGAAATTCCTTCCACGCATTCGTATGCGCGCATGAGCGCTCAGTATCAGATGTGCCTCGATGGCTTGTGATTCTCCGATCGAGGGGCGAGGTGTAAGCTCTGTGAGTTTATGGTGGTCCAGTCTGAAGGACTTGAGGTTGGATCTTTGCCTATGGCTGGAGCGCCGAGGTGCTGATTATGTAAACAAGTGTTTTTGAACTTATATGTTTGGTAGTGTCCCCGTTAGTGGGAATGACGGCTGTGGCTATGTTAGGAGTATGTTAGTACTACGAGGCGTATCCATATGAATTGGAAGCGACGAGAAGGGGTCTGTTGAATGATGGAAGAATTAGTAGATGCTTGAAGTCTTTCTTGATTCAAGTTATAGCCCGGGTTATGGGCGTTTGAAGAATCTTTTCATGAATCCTAGTTGGGAGTGAAGTAAATTTCATGTTGCGGTATGAGTACAGACTCAGGAAGATCAAGTGAATGCGTAATGCTTATGGCGGTGGAATGTATACTAAAATGTTATATTGAGGCGAAGCAGGTGGGTTATCTCCCATGAAGTGTACTGAGGCGGTGTGATCCTCATGTGAATGATAGAAGATCTCATGTGCAAATGAATTGTAAGTGTTGAAGTTTGAAATTTTTGGTTCACTTAAGAGAGTGAGTTTAACTGTTGTGAGATTGCCAAAGAGTTGAAGTACAAGATGAAATGTGTTTACACAAGCTTACAGAGGATTTGAGTTTAACCTCACTATGGTATTGAGGCAACAATGGAGTATATGCGTTATGAGTATAGCGTGTTGTGATCTATGGCTTCGAGCCAAGTTGGGGAGCTTTCCATTGGTTAGCGAATTGTGCGGTTATGTACTATGTTAGTTCCGATTTGATGCATGTTGGTGAATCAGTTCTGGTTGTGGAAAATGGGCCGAGAATGGCACGAGTGAAGGAAAATTTTTGACAAGATGACATGAGCTAGGATGAGCAGGAGATAAGTTTCGATGTTTACGGTAAGTTGGTATTGTCTTCAGCATCACCTAAGATCGGTGTTTTGTAAAAAGGGTTTTGCGTCGTGGTTAACGATTCTTGATCGCTCTTCAACGTTAATGCGACCGGTGGTTTGGAGGTACGCTCCAGATATTGTTGTGGTAGGTTGTGGGAGTGTGTCCCACGGGAAGATTATATAAGTGTGGCATGTGATCACTTAATTGATTAAAGATGTGAACCAAGTATGAAGTTTGTGATGGTGTCATTAAATTGAAGATTCATGCTTGGAGGGCACTTGGCATATTGGGTTGTGAACTGGGGAGGATTACTCCGATTGTGATGGTTGTTCTTGTGTGTTATGAGAAAAATGGGAGTTATTATGGACCTTTAAAAGGTTATCAGACTGGTTCAGTGTGATCAAAATCAGTTTGAAGTCGGTGGATAGATTTAATGTGAATAATGGCTTTATATCAGGCCAGATGTGTGCATTTTAGTAACGCGGTCCTCATGGAGGAGTAGTTAGGTTGATATTTCGTTGTCAGATATTTAGCGTAGTGATGCATTGCGCCGTGTGAGTTGTGAGACGGTTTGAGAAATTGCTATGTGTTGAGAATCCGCGTAGGAATGACGTTATATGAGCATCTTGGCTCTTGAAATTCAGATTGTACATCTCACCTCAGTTGTGCTTGAGTTTTGTAGCTTATAATGCTATATGTCTCCCAGAGATATTATTATGCACTTAGCATGCTTACGACCGATACTCGGTATTTTGTTGTAATGAGCAAATTTGGCTCGATGTGCATCTCCTTATATGAGATCTATGTATGGATCGGGTGGCACGCCGCCATGGGTATGTTATCTTGATCGGGTTGCATGCCACACAGTGTGATGTTGAGTATAGTTTTCTATATGCTATTTTGTATGCCTTGCTTCCTATTTTCTAAGGAAAATCCGTATTAGTGCGTGGGATTGGTAATTCCTTCCAGAGTTCGTTTTCTTTTTGTATCGCGTTCGAATTGGTAGCCTATTGGCATATTAGGGCATCATATGCGGCTTTTGATTATGTCTAGGGTGGCTTATTGCCTGAGCAGTTCGTAATGGGTGAGACGAGATCATTGAATTCGAGATCAGTGCAATCTGACCATATGAAGTAAATTAAGGGGCTAAGACCATTGTTTGGTTCATAATGATGTGATAATTCTTGCCAGAAGTATAGACCCAATGAATTGTTGATTCGGCGGTGTTATGAATTTATACAGATCCCATCCGTCGTGTCGATATTGTAAGAATTTGAACAAGACCTATGTATGTCATGCAGAGCATGGGATGTGTAATGATTTTTCTTCTAGATGGGATCAATGGAAGTTCTTGACTAGTTGAGTACGTAAACATTCATGGTTCGGAAGGGGGGTGAAGTTCTCATGTTACCTTAGGATGATATGGTATATGCGATATGTTGTGAAGTATTGAGATTTGTGTGTGTAAGGTTATGGTTCACTTCTGAAAGGAAATTCATAACATTCTTAGGGAGTACGGGCAGCTTTAGGTGATTAGAGAAATGAGCTTCAGATGATTAGGGTGAATTATCTTCAGATGATTAAGGAAATTGTATTTCTAATCATAGTGATTTGTAGAGGGTATATGTTTCAGAAAAAGGCCAATGTGATTAAGTTGATGGCACTTCAATAGTATTGCGGCACTTTAAGGCTGGATCGACTACTGATATTCGAGTTGCTTGTATGGCACATGGAAATTTTAAAGTATTTATCGTGGGATGATTGGGTATTAAAGGTGTTCAAGTATTCGCACGGTGGAAACTGGAATCAGGTATGACGATTTGTGTGCCATATGGAGTTGGATACTGGGAGTTCTCATGTACAAGCTAGGTTGTGGTGGTGGATCATGTGTATTCGGCACCGTTTAGCGCCAATCGGGATTTGGAGGCTCGAGTGGATCTTTGTTTGCTGGTATGTTAGATTTATGATGTGATGTCGGAATTCAGACTGGTTGTCTTAATATTGAGTGATTCTGAACTATTGCGCTATGGGCAATATCAAAAATGCCATGGGTTGAGTGATGAAGTGAGTTGGATTATGTTCTAGCAGAGTGGTTTATATTTCAAAGAACCAGCGGACAGTTGGGAAGGATTGCTTTCTTAATTGGGCATTCGTGATAGATGTCAGTGCAAAGGTTGCTATCATTAATTCAGTTCTGGTGTTGAGGGACTTTTCGGATGCATTTCGTGTGGCTAGGCATGTCGCTGGGCGAGGTTGTTGATTTCGGTATTAATTTGGTGTCGGGAACCGGACCGTCTGGCTCCGATAGGAGTTGTAGTAGTGGAAGTCGAGCGGGATAAGTAATTAGGTGTTGCTCGGTGAATAACGTACCGGTTATGTTCTATCAGGTTTGCGTGGTGTGTGTTATTTGTTTCACTGTGGGTGTAATGATTTGCTTTGGCTCTAGACATCAATTGAGCATGGTTGTCGATTTCAAGCATAGAGACTTGAGGTGTTTCATGAGGAGTAGTATTTGGATAGTATCGCGCGTTGCAGCAAAGCTGTGTGGAAACATGACCTTGCGGGTCAAATTTGTGTGTCCTATTTCTATGATGTGAGACAGGGTCTTAGCCTTGTGTTGTGGCAGTACTGGTGAGTTTGAGGTACAACTCTCTCAGTTGAGTCATTTTCATGATTTGAGTATGTTCGGACCATTTTTTATTGGTGCACGTATTATGCAAGTTGTGGCTTAGGAATGTATTGATGTGTCATGTCACCAGAGTGGTGTGTTGGGTTCGAAGTGATCGTTGGGGTCATTAATGAATTCAAACGGATTTGATTTCAGCATGTTTGATGGGTAAATATCGAGGTTAGGTTCAAAAATTTGTTATGATAATTGCTAGAGGAGAAATGGCCTCATGAATGGTTGATCTGAGCAATGGTTATGGTTTATTGCATGTTTCAATTATCGTTGCCAGTTTATGAGAGTGTTGGAATGAGACCTTGGCTAATAAGATATTTCTATCGGTATTTGGTTGTTGTGGGCAGCTGCTGTGAATGGAAGTTATCGCTGCATTTGTTTGAGTTATTGGTATATCATATAATTGCACCTAAGGTTGCAGGCATGGTCTATTACAGCTGGTTCAGACTTATTCTGAATGTAAGTGTGAGGTTCTGATCTTGTGTATGATTCCGAAAAGGTGAAATGTGGCTCTATGATTTATGGGCTAGACTAGATTGTGTGATTTTAGTTAAAACGCATTATCGGACCCATGTGAGATAGGGTGACGTTGGATTATCTCCGGGTTTATGCTTGATAAGGTCATTCAGCTTTTGGTTGGCTTCTAGGACAACTCTGGGTACGCTCGAGGATGAGCATTTGTT
Organism: Nicotiana sylvestris; assembly: GCF_000393655.2. Lineage (NCBI taxonomy): Eukaryota > Viridiplantae > Streptophyta > Magnoliopsida > Solanales > Solanaceae > Nicotiana > Nicotiana sylvestris. Next base: position 37,593,908 of record NC_091061.1, read on the forward strand.
TAAGTTAGGGAGAATGTGACGACCCGACCCGTCGTCTCGTCAGTTACCGCCCCGTTTTTCCCACTACCTATTTTGTTATGGTTTTGTGGACGAGTTGAATTGGAGTGGTTTTGACAAGAAATGAGACACTTAGTCTCTTTAAGGAAGGTTTGTGTAGGAAAAGTCAACCGTACGTTGACTTATGTGTTAGAGGGCCCAGATTTGAATTCCGATGATTTGGTTAGCTTCGGGGGATAATTTTTGACTTAGAAGTGTGATCGGAAGTAATTTTGGAGGTCCGGTGTAGAATTAGGCTTGAATTGGCGAAGTTAGTATTTTGGCGATTTCTGGTTGATAGGTAAGATTTTGATCCGAGAGTCAGAATGGAATTCCGAGAGTTTCTGTAGCTCCGTTAAGTGATTTGGGATGCGTGTGCAAATTTTAAGGTCATTCGGACGTGGTTTGATCGGGTTTTTGATCAAATGCGTATTTCGGAAGTTTTTAAGAAATTTAGGCTTGAATCCGATGTAATTTGATGGTTTTGGTGTTGTTTGTGGTATTTTGATGATTGGAACAAGTTTGAATGATGTTTTAGGATGGGTTGGCACTTTTGGTTGAGGTCCCGGGGGCCTCGGGGTAATTTCGGATGGTCAATCGGACCAATCTTGGTTTTTGAAGTTGCAGATTTTAGCTGAGTGTTGCAGAACATTTTTGTTCTCTGCGATCGCAGGAGAGCAATTGAGATTGCATAGAAGGTTTGGGGAAGGCCGTTCTGATTGTTCATTGCGATCGCATGAGGAGTAATGCGATCGCGTAGTGTTAAATGGACCTGAGGATCTGAGGGGTACTTTGTTCAATGCGATCGCGGAGTGGTGTATGCGATCGCGTAGGTTTGATTGGTGAACCAGTGCTATCGCAGTTAAGGGTCGCATTCGCATAGGACATTTTGGAGGCCTGGGAAAGTTGAGCTATGAGATCGCAGAGGCTTGGATGCGATCGCATAGAGTAAAATCTGGGCTGACAGAAGGGTTTTAATAAACATTTCAACCGCGAACCAAGTCCCTTTTCCCCCATTATTGAGTAACCTTGGGAGCTTTTGACGAGTATTAAAGAGGGTTTTGACTGGGAATCGATTGGAGGTGAGTCATATGGCCTAGAAACGTCATTTAATTGTAGATTCAACATCTAAATTCATGGAAATTTGATTAAAAAGAGAAGGATTAGGGCTTGACTTTTGAAATAGAAATTTGGGGGTTTGAGGGAGCATTTGAGCTCGGATTTTGGTAAATTTGATATGCATAGACTCGTGGCGAGATAAGGAATCCGGTGATGTCAATTTTCTGATTTTTTGAGAAGTGGGCCCGAGGCACAGGTTTTGCCAACTTCGTGATTTTCGATATTTTTCGAGTCTTTTCGATTGGGTTGTATTCCCTTAGCCTATTGTAACGTATTACTTGTGGTTTTGATCAGATTCGACGCTCGAGGAGGTTGATTTGCGAGGTAAGGGAGCAGCGAGCTAGGATTTCGGCCTGCTTGAGGTGAGTAATGGTTATAAATGATGTTCTGAAGGTTTGAAACCCCGGATTTGCACAACGTGGTGCTATGTTGAGATGATACACACGCTGTATGATGAGCGTGGGGTCTGTCACTACTGGGGATTTGGACTCGGTCCATCCCGTTTGATGACTCTACTGTACTTTTGACTGAGACTTAATTAATATCATTATATTATGGGCTAGTTGCCATGTGTGGGGCCTTATGCCGATCTGTATAACCCTTAGGGGGCATTTGTATTGGTTGACCCCACTTTTCTTGTCGAAATCATACTCTCAGTCATGTTCTTAACTGATAAACATAATATGAACCAACTTTAGAAATTGTTAAATCCTAATGAGAGTAACGTGTGGGTTGAGGACCCCGTCTTATCTTAGTGTGCCCGAGAGGCCAAGTCTATATTGTTTGAGAGGGGTCGAGAACCCCATGGTGAGGGTATTTGATATGATATGGATTGGGCTGCATGCCGCAACAGTATATATATTTATGCGGATCGGACTGCACGCCGCAGTAGTATATTATATGGATCGGACTACATGCCGCAGTAGTATATTATATGGATCGGACTGTACGCCGCAGTAGTATATTATATGGATCGGACTGCAAGCTGCAGTAGTATATTATATGGGTCGGACTGCATGCCGCAGTAGTATAGCTCTTGGACTGAAGGAGCCTCTCCGGAGTCTGCACACCCCCAGTGAGCGCAGTCGAATATTCTTGGATCGGGCTGCACGCCGCAGCAGTATATATCCATATATATATATATATATATATATATATATATATAGATCGAGCTACGCGCCGCAACAGTATACTATATGGATCGGGTTGCACGCCGCATCAGTACAAATATGAATTCGGTTATCGTGAGGAGTAAATGAAATGAATACTGGCTTAAAGGACTTTTAACTGACTTCTTCATTCAGTTGTTGTTTTTGATATTCTTACTATTTTAATATAGAACTGCGTAGTGTTTTACGAGTTTTCTTTCCGTCAATCATTATTTATTGCTATTACTCATTGAGTCGGAGTACTCACATTACTCCCTGCACCATGTGTATAGGTACAGGTATTCCTGAGGCATAGAGCGAGCTTTCCTGCTGTTCTGTTTTCATTGGAGTTATCGAGGTAGCTGCATGGCGTTTGCAGACCCGATTTCTCCTTCTATCTCCACTTATTATTCCGCATTTTAGACATCTTTCTGTATTAGATTATTGAAACCTTGTATTAGAGGCTCAGACTCGTGACACCAGATCGGTGGGATTTATATTGTTATTTTATGGATTTTCCGTACTGTTTATTTATTGCTACAGAGTTATAATCATGTTAATTTGGCATTAAATTCTATTAATTGGTAATGAATTCTACATAAGGGATTGTGAGTGACGAATTGGTCGGGCTTGCCTAGCATCATGTTGGGCGTCATCACGACCAGGGATTGGGGTCGTGACATATTGATTAGTCAGACACGGAATTGTTATTTCTGGAATGGATCCAAATATGATTTGAGCCATAGTTTAAGGGGATTGGCAAAATTGATAGTTTATTTAGCTTTCAATCAAGTGTTAATAACAATCAATCTACCTAAGGTTTATGAGAATCATTTTGAGCAGTTTTCCTGTACATCTTTTTATGTGAAGATCTCTTAAGCGCTAAAGGTGTTATTGTAATATCAAATTTGTTGGAGTATTATTGTGAATGAATCTCGTTGAGATTGCTTTCGTTTCTTTTGATATTGTCTAGTTAAAATCTAGTATTTGATATGTTGATTTGGCAAAATGTTTAAAGTCTTTTTCTTGCTGGTTTTCTTTTGTTTCAACGTGAATTTTCCTTAAATCCTCGCACCCCAGCTCCTACTGGCTGGGAATGAGACCTGCTTCATTTCTTTAGAAAGTTATTTTTTGGTTAATGTTAGATAACGTGAGTTTCCATAACCAATGGTCTTGTTCACAATGCAAGGTTATAAAATTGTAGATTTGGTAATGTTCTGAATTATTTTTAATCATTTGTAGCATGTCTTTCCAGTTAGCTTTTCTTGAGAACCTTTTCATGTGATCAAGCTTTTGGATAATCGTAGGGGTGGGCAAACTTTTAGGCGCATAAATAAAGTCATTGTGACTATGAGTACGGTTCCCGTAGCATAGTCATGATACATAAATCTAAATTTGGATGTGCATTTCATGTGACCCGATCATAACTTCTAATAATAATAAAATAAACATATCATAGATCGCGGGTGCATTTCATGTGACGCGGTTTGCAATGTGTAGCAGAACGACAAGTGTACGACATCGTGCCTTGTTCCAAAAAATAATTCCATAAACACTAAAAGTGGTTTGAAAGCTAAAAATGCACATAGGTTTTAAATATTTAATAAATGGGATAATTAGGCCAATTATTAATAGTTAAGCGACCGTGCTAAAACCACGGAACCCGGGAATGTCTAACACCTTCTCCCGGGTTAACAAAATTTCTTACCCAGATTTCTGCGTTTGTAGACTATAAATAAGAGTCAAACTTCCTTGACTCAGGATTTTAAATCGGTTACTTGGGACACCATAAATTATCCCAAGTGGTGACTCTGAATTTGAATATAAATAATCTCGTTTCGATTGTTGTCACTTTAATTGGAAAAATTCCCTTATCCCTTTGGGGTAAAAAAGGAGGTGTGACAATTGGATCAAGACTACATAATGACTCTTTGGTCCTTACAATTAGGTGGCACATGTTGAGGATTCTTGTGGCTAAGTCAGCTAAAATGTAGGGCCCACACCCAAAGGTTAATACTTCTCTAAATTCACTTTGTAATCTCTACAAGGGAATGAAGAAGGTTCAACAAATTCTCAAGAAATTATAGTTCTCAATAGCAACGTGATTTGCCTCAAATATCTCATACAAGACTACTTAATGATTCGCAACGTGAGATTTTGCTATTCTAAGGGAGTACGGTGCAATCTTTCTCAAGAATATCATACATATTTTTTCCTACTTCGATCCATCGTCACGTGTTTTATCACAAAAGACGTATGTTAGAGGGATTGTTAAGAGAATCGGTTCAGGTATGTTAAGGCTAATCCTTCCTTCTTTTGGCATGATCCAAGTAACGATACGTAAACATAATGCTATTTTATAAGTGTTTCTGCTCTTAGCAGTTAAAGATGTCGATGTTATTCACTCTTGTAAAGTGATATTCAAGTATGTATAAGTATGCTCCTAAGTCTCTATTGAGGTATATGATAAAGATGTTAATATTTATAATATAGTGATACATGCATCTTCAAGCATTTACCAACGTGCTACGGCCGGTTTGGCGGTCATGCTTATTTATTTACCACTTTGCTACAATTGGTTGGGCAGACATACATCTTTATTTACCATCGTGATATGGACGGTCGGGCAGTCATGCATTTACTATCAGGCTACGACCGGTTGGGCAGTTGCACATTTACTATTAAGTTGCGGCCGGTTGGGCAATCATGCATTTACCATCGAGCTACGGCTAGTTGGGCAGTTACATATTTACCATCGAGCTATGGTCGGTAAGGCAATCATGCATTTACTACCGTGCTACGGTCGATTGGGCTATAATACATTTATCACCATGCGAAGGCCGGTCGGGCAGTTACTATTGATCAGTTGGGCAGTCATGCATTATAATATATGGATAATAGTCTCAAAGAGAAGCATTGTATATATATGAGTATAATAAGTATGCATATACGGTGGCACTTCAGAGATTCAGGTTGATTGTTATATGTAATTAATTAATGTTGACTTAATGTTATCTTTCAGTTCCACCTTACATACTTAGTACATTATTCGTACTGACATCCTTTTTGTTAGGGACGCTGCATTCATGCCTGCAGGTATAGGTTATCAGTTTGAGGAGCCCTTAAAGTAGACGAGGTTAGCATTCAGCGAAGGATCGGTAAGACTCCACCTCATTCAGAGAGCAGCCTAGTCTATAAGTCATCGTGTTATCAGAGTTTGGCTACGGACTTCTAGGTAGGCTGGGGCCCTATTATGTTTGATGTTTAATACTCTTAGAGGCTTTGTAGACAAAGGTTTATTTTGTACAGTATGTTAGAGGCCTTGACGGCCCATATGTATTCATGATTTAAGAAAGATGGTTCATTGATACAACGTTTTTCCATTTATAGTTATACATTACGAATTGTGGCCATGTTGTCCCATGATAGTTAACAAAGAAAAAAAAAGAGTTACAAAGTGGTTCGCTCAGGCCAGTACTGTACCGGGTGCCAGCCACGCCTCCCCAGGTTTGGAGCGTGACATTTTTACACTATTAAGACAATATGATCGTTTATATGGAGTTGTTACTTCATTTTTTGGACGAGTAGCTGTTGTTGTTATATATCAACTTACCTAATAAGGGCAGCCCAGTGCACGAAGCATCCCGCATTCATGTACAAAAACATATGCTAAGGCATAACTAAAATTTCACTAAGTCTTTTAGCCGAAATGAGGGAAAAATTATATAGCCATTTTAGAGGCCGAAACGACCCAATTTAAAGAGCCTAAGGGCCAACTTTAAAAGTGCCTAAGGGACAATTTTAAAAAGAGCCTATGGACCGATATATAAGAGCCTAAGGGCCAGCTTAAAAGAGATATAGGGTCAAAAGCTTATGGGAGCCCGAGACTTCGTTCTCATTCAACTCGGACCCAAAAGCCCCGTTGTTCCGCGCTCTCATCAAAGTAATTTTGAGCTTAGCTCGAGTATCATCTAAAACCTTAAGGGTTATGATCTTGAGAAATAAAAACCTAAGGGTTTATTACGAGTCTGAACCAATACTCGAGCTATGTATTTGAATCATCGGAACTTTCCACAAATGGAGACAAAGTAAAATTCAACACAAATCGAGGATAGAACAAAACAATACTTTATATTCATTAGGTGAATTTACAAAATATATTACAATGCCCACAAAGGGCCCTTGCACAAAAAAAAGAAACCTAATCTATTTTCGGGGTCAAACCCCCCGGAAGTGTCGTCTTCATCTTCAGCGGCTCTATCTTCAGGAGTCTCTTCCCCTACGGGAATATCTTATTCACCTTCCTCGTCCTCGAAGCCACTCACCACATCCTCGTCATCGAAGGATACAAGAAACCTAGCATCGGTTTCCCGCGCCTTTAATTCAGCCATCTCCCCGGCGAGGTTGAACCCTCGGTCATGGATTTCTTCGAGAGTCTCCTTCCGGGATTGGCACCTAGCCAATTCATTGCTCTGTCTTCCCCGGTCAGAGGCCTCCATCAACTCATCTTGAACGGCCACGGCTTCCCTTGAGTATATAGCAATGGATTTATCAGCTGCAGCCTCCATCTTTATAGTTTTGGCCTTAGCCTGCACAGCTTCAGCCTTAGCCTGTGTAGCTTTGGCACGGGCTTTATCCAGCTTGGAGCTGAGCTTTCGCCGAGGCCATTTGGGACACAACATCTTCCTTATCAGCTGCAAGTTGATCCATAATTTTCTTCCACTGATGACAATCTGCCCGAACATGATCTACCTCACCCCGGAGCTGCCTAATCATATCTAGCTTTTGCTGTAGCTGAGATATCAAAATATTATCCTCTGAATCAGGGCCAAGAAGGTCGTACTCGGTTAAAATCAAAGTTACCTACTCATCTAGCTCAGACTCGCTTTTTTGAGCTTTGGCCAATGCGGTTCTGAGATCCTTAAGTTCCTCTTCCTTCTGACTACAGAGGAGCCTCAGGGCCTTCTGTTCACCCGAAACTTTCTTGATCTCGGCCTCACATTGGCTTAGCTCATCTCTAAGCTTTGTGATGGCCTATATATGAAATGGAGTCATATCAGTCGAAAGAAAAGAAAGAAAAAATTACAATACTAAAGGTAAGTACTTACCCGGGAAAGGAAATGTTGAGCCTCTTCAAAGATAGGGATGCATCATTCAGGTCATCGGAATCCTGAATCCCAACGTAGCAACCCTGAAAAAGATTGTCCTCGATGACCTTGTTCGGATCGGGCATGCACAGAGCGTTGGCTTCTTCGATTGCCCCCTCGGAAAAGGTTGGCAATGAAAGGAAGTGACTTATTGTTATGACCCTGAGCTCTTCACTCGGGGCATTCTCGTTACCAATGTGGGTCTTAGAATTTACCCCCTCCAGTATAGTTGTCGAAGACGGAGGGACAATCTCAACCTCTGGGGACAAGGAGCCCTACCCACTTCTTCCTTCGGGGTCTCCTCACCACGGGATGAGATCTCTTGTTCGGTAGGTTCGGCGGCCTCGACTGGCTTGCTGGTCTGAGTCACCATTGTTGACTCTTCATCATCATTTTCTTCATTATCCGGGGAATCACGAGCCGAATCTGCGTCCGTTTGAGCAAATCTTTTCTGCAGCCTTCGAGCGAGGGTTCTCTTGTCTTTAGGGTCTTCGGGATTCGAAACTATTTTCCTTTTGTTGTCCTTCTCGGACATCGGATTTAAAGGCTTGGTCCCTTCCCCGATCGAAGTCGACCTCATTTTGGATGCGTCGTTGTGGCCTGCATAAGTAATGTCATGGGCTGCTTTCCAGACACGCCCCATGACCCCTTGGCCGCGCCCCATGGCAGCCTAGAAAGCCTCACAATGCCTAGCACCATGGTCGGCCCCGTGGTCTTGGCTGCGCCAAGTGACAAGCGCGCATGCGCCTCTGTTGCCCCACCGATGCCTCTCGCCAGCGCCCAAGGGCTGGCCAATGACAACAGCGTCGCGCGCCCTGACAATATCGCGCGCACAGATCCTGATGCCTCGCCAGCGCCCAACTGCAGGCCCATTCCAGCAGTGCCTCGCACACAGACCCTGATGCCAAGCACCAGCGCCCAGCCTCAGACCAGCACAGCAAATGTTGCACGCGCCCACAGCAACGCGCGCGCAGACCCTGACCCGCAAGACAAAGTTGTTGCCGTCGGACTTAGTTCTACCTTGTAATAAACTAAGTCCTTTTCATTGTAATTATAGACTAGTTTACATCATTTCCATTTCAGTGTGCTTCTACAGCTTTATTAGGGCTAATCATGTAATGTTGGTTTATTTTTTTTAAGCATTATTAAGGGGGACCAAACAATCAAACATTTCAAGCAAGCATTTTTCTGGTGTCTCTCCCCCTCGACACCCCATCTTTGTAATCAGCATTTTCATTCATCAATAAAATCATCATCATCATTCAAAACTTAATTCTCTCTCAGCTTCCGCAATTGCTCATGACATTGGTTTTCCCGCACGGCACTGACAATCTAGTCTAGCGTGCGGAGGGGACCTCATTGGCTAACAGCAACTGCACTGACATCGGTTGCTTAGCCTTACGTTGCCCTTCCAAAGAACATCAGGAAGGCGTTGCGTAACAGTAAGCATGAATAAAACACTGTCAATGTATGAAGAGCGTTTGAAACTGTTCAAAGAAACTTACCGTGGTTCTTGGCCTCCCACTGGCCCTTCGATAACTCACACCACTTGCGCTCATCATAGGAAGAAGTGGCAGCTAACTTCCGAATCCAATCCTTGAGGTCGGGCACCGCTGGGGAGCCCAAGCATTGGCTGCCAAAAGAAGGATAAAAGCATTACAAAAAAATGGAAGCAGAATATAAATATATACTGGAAATACTAACTCCACTTACGGTTAAAGTTCCACCTCTCAGGGAAAGGCATCTTTTCCCTGGGGATGATGTCCAAAATTCTTACTCTAACGAACTGGCTCATCCAACCCCGATATTTGGGTTCGTCAGTACTGGCAAAGAAGAATTTCGTTGTTCGGCATTGCAGCTTGATGAGCCCTCGAAATAACTGGGCTGATACAATCGAACCAGGTGGCTGATGATGAATTCCAAACCCTTGGCCTTTTCAAAAAAATACTGCAACATGATCACGATACGCCAAAAGAAAGGATGAATTTGACCGAGGGTGACTTCGTACATTTTGCTGAAGTCGATCAGCACGGGATCAAAGGGACCCAGTGTCAAGGGGCAAGTGTAAACACTCAAACCACTCCCCCCCTCCCCCACGTGGGTGGTAATACTTTCATCTGGGCTCGAGATCTGAACCTCAACCTCATCTCCCCAGCAACAGTCCCTCTTTACATCCTTGATAAGCTTCTTCGTTATCAAGCTAATATATCGAGATGCGTGCTCGCATCGGCCTGGGACATCGGTAGGATTCTCGATACTAAAGTCTTTCTTAATATGCAATTACCGGGGCTGATTTTCTCTAGTGTTGGTGGCACCACTGGTTTGGCCAGCCAGGAGGCGGAAGAAGACGATGCTTTATACTTCTTAGGGACCGTTTTGGAAGTTTTGGCCATGGTTGTAAGCTAAATAATACAGATTGCACAAGGATGTGGTGCTTCTGGCAAGAGCTTGGCGTTTTCTGGCGCTTAAAGAGGCGGAGGAAGTGGGTGATTGGAGAAAGAGATGAAGATGGCAAAGGGGTGAAGAAAGAGTAAAGTTCATTACTTAGAGGAATCGCCTCATATTTATAGAAGGGCAACGACGGTTCAGCGGCACTAGTGGCCAAGTAACACTGGAATGCATTCAATATTTTTGGGGAAATGGACCGACGGGACATTTCGGTTACTCTGAATGCCTGCGTCACAAGCATGACATCATCATGAGAGGTTCAGGAAAATCGAGGTTCAAATCGTTTCTTATCATCTTATTCTAAGAAATGCGGGGACTATCTGTATATGGTAGAAATCAGAGAGCTCGATTTCAAAGACTTGATTACATTCTGAGCCCGAGTTCAGGAAGCTCGAAGTAAGAATCAAGCCAGGCCCGGATAAGTGCACCTCGAGAAGCGAATCGGGGACCGGTCATGATCTGCCTCGAGGGTAGTACAATTTCTAGGACACTCAAGAAAGAACGGGAATTTCTCAAAGACACGTGGATCAGGGCACAAATTAAAGGATAAGATTTTGTATGGAATAGTACGAGTCCGTACCAGGTTGTTATACAGCAGTACCAATATAATTCTTTACCCCAATTAGGAATGTACTATGTTAGGGTTTTCCCCTCCCATATAAAGGGGATCTCAATCATTTGTAAAGAACAACATTATTCACTGCCATAGAATATTCTACTCTATTTTTCTCGTTTATCGTGCTCAACAATTGTTCTTCAGCTTTATCATTTTTACTTTATTGTTCATTCTTTATTGGTTCTTAGCTCACCTCGAGGCCCCTGGGACAATCGAGCTCGAGGCCCCTATTGCTCTAACAATAATGGTTTGCTTCATCAATTCTTCTTACTTAAGCTTAGTATTACTTGTATATTCACTAGTATTGGAATAAATCACATATCTTTAAAACCACAATTTATCTTTAATTGTTACTCACGATTTCGAGGTAAATACTGAGTTATACACTGCAACAAAAACAACTAGAAATTGATAGTAATGTTTGTCATGGCAGTAATAGCACAGCATCATTCATCACAGTAAAACTTGATATAAGCACTTAAACTTTCACTTAACATCTCGTTTGAGTTCATCACTTAGCTTGCGAACTGATAAAAGTACTTATATAAAGTACATTGTAGCATTAGATGCAACACAGACTAGAAAAGATGGATAATGCATTCTCGCTGAGTCGCTTGTTCCCATGCTCATACATTAACATTTTAGCATTAGAGACGTTAAGCAAACACTTGGAAGACATGAACTCTGAGAAATCCTAAGGTACATGGAAACCTCAACATACCTCAACGATTCCTCAACTTACCTGTTACGGAAGATCGTGGATTAACTAGCACATAATAACACACAAAGCAAATAGAGAAGCAAAACAACACAAGGATTTAACGAAGTTCGGCTAAGCCTAATCCTCAGGATAGAAGCAGAGATAGTTTTCCACTATGAATGAGAAGAAAAATATAATCTAATCTCTAGAATCCTTATGTTTTATACTTAAATACCACACAAGAAGGGGGAGGTGATTTGTGTGGTGTCCAATTTTCGCGTGCACAGGATTATAGAAGGACTTGGTTCTTCTATGCATTCCTTAATCTACTATTGCAGAATTAATAATGTAGAAACTAAAGAACACAAGTATTTTTACGTGGAAAACACCCGACTCAAAATGTGAAAAAATCAAGACCTGCTTCCCATTAGTATTTTTCCCAACATGTCACTAAAACTCTGAGCCAAAATAACAATATTTATAAACTCTTGTAAATCTAAGGATTACCGTTAACCCTTGTAGCAATCAGCCACAGCTTGTTTTGACAGCTTCAAGTTAACTCTAACTTGAATAATACAACTCAAGTACTTAATACAGTTTGCTTTTACGAAAGTTGAAAGGTACAACTCAAAAGCCCTACTATAATTGAACTAGAATAAAAGACAGACATATGGAACTGGTTCTTATATCTGGTTTATGTAGCTTCAGGTTCATGTCTTGCTATTTTGCTCTCAATTCTTGCTTAACTTCAGCATGTGTGCATCACATGTAAAAGAGAATACAACTAATATTTATAGAATTAGTAGAATAAGGATTAACTAGAGTTCTAATGGTTTACTCTTCCTTGGTGGAAGAGTTATAGTTATCTTCAATTTCTAACTATTTTCTTATCTTGGATAGATTTATGTTCAAGTAAGGAGTCCTGCTCCTTAACAAATATACAACCTTTTCATTCAAGGATTATAAAAAATAACCGCCTATATTTATCTCTTTCACGTGCATGTCTTTTGCTTGATTATGTTTGTCACATGTGTACACTGTCCATGGACCTGGTTTATACATGTGTTCCTTTGGTAATCATCAAAACCAAAATCGCTCAGGTTAACAAATCCCCAACTACAATCTCTATATATAGATCCCAAGTAGTCTGAAACATATAAGAGAAAGGTTTTTCCAATATTTCGAGGACAACAAGTTTTCCTTTCCCAAATCTGTTAGAACAATGGATTTCCCAAACCTATAGAAATTATGTGTTTTCAAAAAAATACAAGAAATAATTCAAGCCACAAATAACAAATCTTTCCCTTGGCTTGAATTTTTTCATCACTAGAAAAACATGTCTTTACCTTGCCCTCAGCCCTTGCATGGGCTCTATCCATTGTCGCACACATTAACCAAGTCTAGGCAACGCCTAAACTTGTTAAGAGACCCAATCTCTTAAGCTATAATACCAATTCGTCGATCTACTTTTGTACTCGATATAGCTTCTTGATAGCTATTGCACTCTAATACATCAACGGTCTCTGCAATTGATGAAGCAAATCCCACAAGATTTATATATCCAAGAAGATTTTCATCAACTGAGTTTGCAAATCTTTACGATTGATTGATCACTCTTTCTTCTATGTCTGTTGCAATGCTATACGGTTGATGTTGCACATGCGCATTAGCATTATTATCCTGATTATTATTTTACACCTCCTCCACTTCTCTACTTTTAGAATTACTGGATTGAGCTAGTAGAGATTCAATTTCTTGCTCGATGTGGTCACCGATATCACGATATGTTTTTGCTATTGACTTCTTCCTCTAACTACCCAGTGAGGTAGATTATTGAATATCATGTTCTACTTATAATTATTCGTGGAGTCTTTTGATCTAGGTACCAGAACTTATAACCTTTCAGTCCAGTTGCATATCCTAAAAATATGTACTTCCTTGCACTCAGATTAAGTTTTTCATCCCTCACATGCGCATAAGCAGGATATTAAATCTCCTCAAATTTGAATAATCAGCCGGCGAACTGAATAATACCTCAAAAAGAATTTTAAACTCAATAGTTGTGGATGGAGATTTGTTGGCCAAATAACAAGTTGTATTGATTGGTTCAACCCAAAAATCCTTGCTAACACACAAGGTGAAATCATGATTCATTGGAGTTCTGTTTATACGTTTTGCAACACTATTCATGGTGTTTTGATACATGTGGTGTGTCTTACTATGCCTTCTCTGTCGCATAAATCATTAAACTCTAAACTATAAAATTCTAACCCATTATCACTCCGAAAACATTTAACTTTTCTTTTCGTCTGCCTCTCAACTATCATCTTCTATTCAGCAAAAGTAGAAAATACCTCAATTTTTGTTTATGAAAAATACACTCAAAACTATTTTTGAGTAATCGTCAATCAAAGTCATAAAATACCTGGCATCACTCTTGAATGGAACTCTATTTGGATCCCACAAGTCTGAATGTTATAATCTAACTTGTCTTTGGTCTTGTGCTCTGTCTTCTTGCTGAATTTTACCCTTGTTTGTTTATCAAACGCACAATGTTCACAAAAATTTAAAGCTTGATTTTTAAACCAGCCAACAAATTTTGCTTGCTCAACAAAGACAATTCCTTGTCATTCAAATGACCAAGTCGCAACTGCCACAATTGAGACTGATTCAAATTACTTTTTCCAGAAGCTATAATAGCTTCCCTTTCAGCTATACTAGCTTGAAGATAATACAGTCTAGAATGCAGCTTACCCATCATGAGTACCATAGGGCCTTTACATATTTTAAGTATTTCATTATCGGAGTGAAAATTAAACCCTTGATCCTCTAAAGTTGAAAGAGAAATCAAATTCCTTTTTATCCCAGGAACGTGCCAACATTCAATATTTCTGGTGATTCCATCGATCATTTTTAATTTGATATTATTATCCCCTCTATTGGTAATGGATTATCATCTCCCATATAGAGAGTTTCACTTATCTTCTTGTAAGCTGCAAATCAATTCTTAAGTGGACATATGTGATTTTATTTATTTTTATACTTTAATGTTAATTTGGTGGTTGCAAATACTAGATTGAGCCCGTTATTGTCTATTTCTTGTTGGAAAAACTAGAAATTGGATTGGGTAGCCAACAAGTAGAAGAATTAAGCTTATTCAAAAATTAATGAAGCTTGATTAGGAATAGGGAGATTTTTACTTGGGTTAGTATCAATTGGGTTTATGGATTCCTTTGGGTTTGGAAAGACTTTTGAGGGATAAGCTTGAGTTGAAAAATTATTGTGGGTAGCTAACAATTGGACCATAATCATTAATTCAAAGTATTTAGGCAAGCTACATACATCCAAGAACCAATTATGCTATATTGAGGTTACAACGATGGTCATCTTCTTTATAGAAAACAAATCATTTTTTAGTTGCATGCTACGTATTCGCTTCAATTCCTTGGTAACTAATTTAGTACTTTTAGCTATAATTTTAGAAGTAATTGAAATCAACTCTTTGTTTGGCGAATACAACAGGAAATATCAGCAACAACAACAGCGATCCAGTAAAATTTCATTAGTGTGGTCTGGGGAGGGTAGTGTGTACGCAGACTTTACCCCTATCCCGAAAGAGTAGAGAGGCCTTAGCGCACACCATACTTCTTGTTGGATTTAACCTCAACCTTTGTTGTGTTTGTTATTGATGCGACCGTACTACTTTCATCGTGAGAGTAGGATTGGATGTCACCAACACATAGTAAAAAGAGAAACAAGAAAAGAAAAGGTCAATTTTGTACATAATGAGACTATTGGCATATTCTATTCTTTTTAGGCATAACAATATATTATTTGTAGAATAGCAAGGGAAATGCACAACAATCACAAAACCATGGAATAGAAACTTTAAATATCGCTTGTGTAATATTATCAGTAGCTAAGTAAAATAAAAAGTTTAGAGAGATTAGTTCTCTTACAATCTGCAATGTGTTTGCATCATTTCTTTAGTCTATATGTAGGAATAGCCATCAGTGGCTTTTCTTTGCATGCTACCATCCCAAACTGCTCATCAATGTCTAAATCAAGAGGCTGCATACCATTTGGAAGCTCCCAATCAAAGCAATGCACCAATTGTGCAACCACAAGGTGAACAATGGTAATCCCCAACTGCATTCCGGGACTTCTTTTTTACCAGAGCCAAATGGTAAAAGTTGAAAATTACGTCCACGAATATTTACACTGCTCCCAACAAATCTCTCAGAAAAAAACTTCTCAGGCTCAGGCCAAACATTTGGATCCCTCTGAACCGCATAACAATTTATCATGATTCGCGATCCCTTCTGTATGTGGAAGCCATCGACTACACAATCTTCCATGGCCTCATGATGCATTATTGGCACTATGGAATGCAGCCTCAGGCCCTCTTTTAAAACCATGTCTAAGTACTTCAACTTCTCCAAGTCTGATTCTTCTACCATCCTTTCAATTCCTACCAATTCTTCTAACTCTTTTTGGAGTTTCTTCATCACATGAGAGTGCCTAATTAGCTCAGTGAGTATTCATTCTATTGATGTTGCTGAAGTGTCTGCTGCTGCTATTAGCATGTGCTGTATGGAAAAGGAAGCAGGGAAATTATTTATTGAAATTAGAAAATTTAATCTAAAAATTTGTGGTTTCTTGAGCTTATATTAGAATGTAAAATGGAATGGCAACCTACCACGAGGATAGCTTTTATATGTCGACGGTCAAACTGATACTCTACTTCTCCTGATTGCATAATCTCGATCATGGTGTCGACAAAGTCCTTGGTCTTCTTCTGGTCATGAGACTGAACATGTTCGTCAATAATCTTCTCAAGAAACTCATCAAACACCTTTGAAAGATCTTTGAGCTTGCGATTGAGTCCCTGAAGATCAACTACACCAAGAAAGGGGAAAAAATCTCCAAGATTCGGTGTCCCAGCGAAATGCACAACTTGTTGAACTACAGCTTTGAATCCCCTCTTGTCAAAGTCCTCATCCATATACTTCTTTCCAAAGACCATTAAGCAAGTCAAGCTAGCATTCAAGGATGTAACCTTTGCACTAAGATCAACAACAGCGCGATCATGAGCTTGTTCTTTAAGCGAGTTGATCAGAAGTTCAACTTGTTGCTTTCTCATGGATTGAAATGAATTAATCTTGAGATTACTCAAAAGGTGCACAGTGCACAATTTGCGCATGTTACGCCAATATGGTCCATACTTTGCAAAAATCATATTCTTCTGGCCATAGGACATATATTGAGATGCCTCGTTACGAGACCTACTAGCAAAGATGTGATCATATGTCTTGAGGACCATGTTTGTTGGCTAGTTTTTGTAAATCTTTGTGTGGATATTTACCTAACAAATGAAGATGTCCTAAAATGGGAAGCCCTTTTGGACCAGGAGGAAACCTTTTTCTCTTCTGAATGTTTAGCAGCTCATAGAAGGCATATACTAATAGACCAACAATTAGAGTTGCCCATATAAAAGCCATGGCTAATATGACTTTGTTACCTTCTAACAACTCTAATGGAAGATGATGGAATGGATATATGGTGGTGCTAAGAGCTCGGACGTTGAGGGGATATATATATATATATATATATATATATATATATATATATATGTGTGCACCATTGCCGGTGCATATATAAACTTGAAGGAGGTCAAAATAATTTTTAACTGTTTAATAACCAGATTGCGATACAAGTAATAACTAAAAGGAGGATTTAAGTTATATATCAGATAGCATATAATTTACCAAGACAATTTAATTATTTATAACATGCTATTATTTCATTTTTCAAGTCACAATATCACAATTGTTATGAGTTATTTGTTATTATAGGTCAACTTAACTTGACAACATTGCAAAAATTTAAAATTTAAAGAAGGATGGCATTGCCTCTTATAAAAAAGAAATCACTTGACAATTTTAAGACAATATCTATTAGGATATGTAATAAAAATAAATTTGAAGTAAAGGATAAATAAATCTATAAATAATTTTTTTAAAATGAAATATAAAAAATATTTTGAATTGAAAGATAATCATGTATTTAAAAAACATGAATATTAATAGTGAAGAATATCATTTTAGACGAAAGTTTTCAATTAATAAATTTAACATTCTTCTAAAACTATTATTATTATTATTATTATTATTATTATTATTATTATTATTATTATAATTTATAAGTAAATCTATTTAAGAATGCCTTATAAAGTGGCCAACTGGAAAATTATTTGATTTCTCCAATAATAACATAGCATTATTTTCATTTTTGATAACCAACATACTATCATTTTCTTTGTTGCGTGAATAGTGTAACTTTACTGATTACTATTGTAGTTTAGTTGTTGTAACTGTATATTTATTGAAAACATCTAAAACAAGTTTTGTGATTTTTGCCTACTAATGATAATATATAAAATTAAATCATATTGATTTAATTTTTATATGTACAAAATTAATAGATGTGGTATATAAGTAGCACTCTTAAAATTTAGTAAATTAAGAATATAATATCAGTATTTATAACCCAAGATTCAATTAAAAATTATAAGATTTCAAAATTATTTTTAACACATTAAATTTAAAAAAAATTTAGAAAAAAAATCAATTTCTAATTATATGTACTACAACAACAATAATTATTAAAAATAATGTTAAAATAAATTTATGAAAAGCTTCACCCATAATTATTAATATAATATATTAGAAAATTATTAAGTCTAAGTTTCAGATCGTTGTATTTATAAAGGTATGGACTGTTATTTTATTCTCTAGCAAAAATTACTGAAAGGAGGAAAATGATAAATGATGATTAAAAAAATATAAGTTATTTGTAAATAATAAAGTGAATAAATAATTTGATAGTCTAGTAAATAAGACATGGGCTTTGCTATAAAATGAATATATACGTAACTCTAAAATATAATATTGGATAATGGCACAAGTTAATCATTATACAACTTATAATTCGAGCAACTAAAGCTAAATTTTTCTCAGAAAATACGCTGAACAATAATGTTGACTCCAACTAAGTTAAAATACCTTCTAAATTCAAGCAAAAATGATTTTCTATCATATTATTCTTTTATTATTATTAAAAGTCAAGTCATATTTTTATTTCATATATATGGGACTATTTTTTATTAACTAAACATGTATTTACAAATGAACCACTTTCATGAGTTACAGGTAGGAAGGGTTTGAAGATTATAATGACCATAATTAACAATGACAAATAAAGTTAGAAACACACCAAAAAAATTCTAAATTCATTTGATTATAATATATTGTTATTCGTTTTAAGTCATGTTATATTTTTAGATTATTTAATTATAGTACAACCTAATAATTATGATAATCATCAAAAAATTACTCGATGTTATATGAGTCTTTTGATTTAATTACATAAACATTTATTAGGGTAGATAAGAGGACAATAATAATTTTGTTAAACCAAATGATGTAACGTGCTCAAATAAATTAGATAATATTTCGATATGACTAATATTCACCAATAATGTCCGCCCATCGCGCGTGTGGGTATTAATACTAGTTTAATTATCTATAACATGGTATTACTTTATTTTTCAAGAGTTGCTATGAGTTATCTGTTATTGTAGGTTAATTTAACTTGACGATATTGCACAAATTTAAACAAGGATGACATCGCCTCTCATGTTCATTAACAGAACTTCCCTCCTCTCCCACCAGAAAAAAAAAAAAAAACAACAATAACAGCATCAAGAAAAGGGAGATCTAATTACGTAATGTTCAAACGTTGAAACTCCATGACGATTGACGAATAATCCACCAAAAAGCAATAGAATTCTTTTTTTGAGTAATATACACTAGACGAACATCGCTCAATATACTTACTGTATTTTTTAACCAAATACTTAATACCCTTAACCTAGAATAAATTAATACTGTTGATAAAGACCAAATTAGCCCCATAATAACTCAAGCCATAGATGAGCCGCAAAAGCCAATTGGTAGGTCTGCTTGTTATTAAATTGCCAAAAAATAAATTAATACTGTTGCTAAACAGCAAATTAGCCAACACAAGTCAGCCATAGATTAGGTAAAAATTGTGTAGGGTAGCCACTTTTTAAAGTGGTATATATTAACCACTAGTCTATTAAAATTAATATGAAAAGACTGTATTACCCTTTCTTCTATCTCTTTCATGCTAGGGAGAAGAACTGTGCCCAGGGAATTCATGGGGCTACATCAATGACTGAAATTGCTCTTTTTTCGACTTCAATTTTGTGTTCATTGACGGACCTTATAAATGGTAGTAGTCTGAGTGTGGTTGGTCGAGCTTCTGAATCGCAGGAATACAGAGAATTGCAAATTATTGGTGGATCTGGAATTTTTAGGCTTGCTCAAGGTGTTGTTACTGCTAAGACTTATTTCTCAAGCAATACAACTGCTATTGTTGAATATAATATCATTGTACGTTATTACTGATTATTTTGTTACTTATTTTTTGTCTTAACTTTTGGGGGAACAATAAGCTTAGCTCCGAAAAATTGAACTGAGTAATGTTTGATAAATATGTTTCTTTGAGTTTTAGATCTCACAGTTGTTACAAATAATGTTGGGAAAGCGATTATGATGTTATTGTTTATATATATAGCTGCTTATTTAATGAACTTAGAATTATAAGTTCAAAAGTTAAGGACATTTGGTCCTGAACTTAGATTAACAAGCTCAAAAGTTAAGGACAATAGGTCATGAACTTAGGCTAAGAAGCCCAAAAGTTAAGGACAATAGGTCTTGAACTTACAGTTACAAGTTCAAAAGTTAAGGACAATAAGTCCTGAAGTCCTGAACTTAGACTAACAAGCTCAAAAGTTAAGGACAATAGGTCCTGAACTTAGGCTAAGAAACCTAAAAGTTAAGGACAATAGGTTCTGAACTTAGACTAACAAGTTCAAAAATTAAGGACACTTGGTCCTGAACTTAGACTAACAAGTTTAAAAGTTAAGGACATTTGGTCCTGAATTTACAGTTACAAGTTCAAAAGTTAAGGACATGCACTACAAGAAATTGGATTATTAGTGGCAACATATAGTAGCGACCCTATAGGTTGCTACAACAGCTATATTATTAGCAGCGACATCTAAAGTCGGTGCGGAAGGATAATTTTAAGCAGCGACTTATTTTGGGTCACCTCAGATATGGCTGAAATTTTCAGTCCCACTAAAAATAAAATTTTGGCTCCATAATATTTGTGGCGACTATGGAAAAGTCGCCGCTAAAAGTATCTGGCAGCGACTGGGTTGCTCCTATAACCTAGATTTTTACTTTTAAAATAATAAAGAAAATAAAAATTAAATAAGCTAATTAAAACTTGTTTGTGGAACAGAACCCACAAAGCTGCGAGTGAAACAACAGAGGAGCAAAACTCTCTCGAGAATATCAGCCCTCTCTCTCTAAAAATTAAATCAGGTCTTCATCTAAAATTCATCCAAATCAAAACCCCTCAAATCAAAATGTGAATCTCATTTGTTAGGTATGTTCAACTCCCTAATCTTTTCATTTTTTGGGGGAAAAAATTTGATAATCGATCGATTTCGTGTTGTGGCGGAAGAATCAGAATTCTAGAAAACGCTACTTTGTTCTTCACGATCACCTTCTCAAGAACTTTAAGTCAGACCCTGTTTCAAACAACGAGGTCCATCATTTTCTCTCTCTCTCTCTCTGTGTGTTGTCTTGTTGCCATATATAGTGCTAATTCTTGATAAACTATTTGGGTAAATTTCTGGGTTTTTGTTTTTTTTATTAAAGTTTAGCATTGACAAGAATGGCTTAAGTTTAATTGATATCAAGTTCTTGCCAACTGATTTGCCTATGTGCTATGTTATTTTTTTGTGCTGATACTAACTATCAGAGGCAAGTAACGTTGCACCCAATTCTTTGTGACAATGTGTTCGAAATTAATACCCACCCACACAAACATTTATTTATATGCATGCTGGGTTATAGATTTTAGCCCTTTTGAGTTATCACGTTCTAACTTAATAATTTGTATATTAGGAAATAATTTTTTTAAGAAAAATAACATTCCAAAGCTACTGGGTTCTATCGAATCATACCTTCTAACTCTACATCTGCCCCTACATTTAACATATGGAGTTTTGAGATCTCAATTTTATGGACTTGAAGTTGTAGTTTAACAGCGTCGAGTGAACACCTTGTATGTTTGTTTAACAGCGTTCTGGCCTACTTCACCGATTAGGCATATACTGGAAGTTTTAGTTGTGATGAAACCTGCATCTTCTGCTTGCTTATGTAAGATATAAGTAGTTTTGTACTAGCTAGAAAGAGCTTCAACTAGTAATGGAGAGCAAGTAGCTAAGCAGTTCCAATGCATCTAGTACAAATGATTTCATTGGCTATTGCTTGTAAAAAAGCAATATTTCCATTTGAATTCATGTCAATTCTTCAAGTTTATTTGGACTTTCTTGTTGAATTATCCAACAAAATAACAGAATAGGGATTGTTTTCCTCCTTGGTCTTTCTGACAAAAGTTTCAACATGCAGTTAGGGATAATTATTTTTCAGCAATTTCACTTTTGTATTCTTAGATTTTATCTCGAATTTCTCTGAGCCATTTGATAATCTACAGGAATACCAAAAAAATCACACAAAAAGAATCCTTTGAAGCGTATTTGGTGTTGTTATTGTCGATTCTTGGTCTTGACAGAATCTCAGCTATCTCTTTTCCTAGGTAAGTTAAAATCTTCTTATTGAGAGACATTTTACATGTCGGCATTCAATTCAGTTTGAATTATTATATGAGCTTCGTAGGTTCTTTCAGTTATGTCCCCTTACCACTTAGATCTCGACTTTGATATCGCAATAATTTGATTTTCTCTTCCTAGGATTTAAAAGGGAGTTGTTTCAGTCCTTGCCGTAGTTCTGTTGTTATTGCATTTGATATGAAGTTTAAAAAGAATTGCAAAGGAGCAGTTTATTAAATATATTTTATGAATACTTAAAGCTTCTTATTTCGTAGTATCTGTTATATTTCATAGTATCTGTTATATATAGTCTCATTTTCATCAACAATATGTAGTCTTATGCTCACAAAAGATATAGTCTCGTGCTCACAGAAGCACTACAGGTTAAAACGATTGAATTGAACTAAAAGTAAAATTCATGACACTTTGAGTCTAGTTGGGTAAGATATGTTAATCTGTTTATCAAAAAGGTGTTTATATTATGTGGTAGTGTATAAATTCTTTTTATGAAACTATTTATTTTCCTTGTTAATCTAAAGGTGTGTGAGAAGAAAAAATTGCTACAATAATTCTATTTTATTTATAAGTGATTTTATTTGTTCATCTTTCTTTGGTATGCTAATTATTATAGATATTTTGATTATTATCATCCTTCCACTTTTAATTAGGTAATCATTTATTTATTTTTGAAAATAGATATGATGGATAAAAGTTGGTTGAATATAAGGAATAGAGTCTACCAAAGGTATAGAGATGGAGTAGATAACTTTCTTAATTGGGCATTCAGTCAACCAACTGTGAACACAATGATTTGGTGTCCTTATAAAGGGTGTATGAATATCGCGTTCAAGCTAAGGGTTGGTGTAAGAGGAGATTTATTGAGGAAGGGTTTCTGGGATTCTTATAAAGTGTGGGACTTGCATGGAGAAGTGTTAGTTAGAGTTGACACTTCTAATACTGCAGTTAGTGATGAAGCAGAAGATGATAGCATTGAAGAAGATAATATTACTAAAATGATTCACGATGCTTGTGGATATACGAATATGGAGGATAATAATAGTAATAATTCAGTGGACAATGAAGAGCCAAATGTACATGCAACAAAGTTTTACAAATTGTTAGAAGATGTTGAGATAGAACTTTATCCTGGTTGTAAAAAAGTCTCGAAGTTGTCTTTTGTTGTTAAACTACTTCACTTGAAGTGTCTTAGCCATTGGAGCAATAAATCGATGGATGCATTGTTGAGCTTCTTTAAAGAAGTTCTTCCCGAGGGGTCATTTGTGCCAAATTCTTTCTATGAAGCAAAGAAAGTTCTTTGCGACCTCGGCTTGGGGTACACCAAAATAGATGCATGTCGGAATGGTTGTATTTTATATTGGCATGCTTATGCCGATGTCCAAGCATGTCCTAAGTGTGGTAAGTCTAAATGGAAGTCTGAAGAACACGGAGGCAAGAAAGTAGCTCATAAAATCTTACGGCATTTTTCAATCAAACCAAGACTTCAAAGATTGTACATGGCAAGAGAAACAGCTAAAAAGATGAGGTGGCACAAGGAGGAAAATATTGATGATGGTGTCTTGCGACATCCGTCTGACTCAGTAGCATGAAAATCCTTTGATGCACAACATCCCACCTTTTCAGCTAAGTTAAGAAATGTTCGATTAGGTTTGGCGAGTGACGGGTTCCAACCTTATGGGAATATGAGTTCTAATCATAGTATTTGGCCAGTCGTACTAGCTACGTAAAACTTGCCACCATGGGATTGCATGAAAAATCCATATTTCATGATGACACTTCTTATTCCAGGCCCCAAGTATCCAGGAAATGATATCGATGTATATTTACAACCAATGATTGAAGAGTTGAAAGAATTATGGGATGGGGTGGAGACTTATGATGCGCACTCAAAATCTAATTTTCTGATGCGTGTGGCTATTATGTGGACGATCAATAACTTTCCTGCATATGAGAATCTTTCAGGATTGTCAACCAAAGGTAAGCTTGCATGTCCTTGTTGCCATAAAGATACACAATCGACTTCCTTGTGTAGTAAGTTGTGTTATATGAGTCATCGTCGCTTTCTTCCCATGGACCATCCATGGAGAAAAAGTAGGACGTTATTTGATGGGAAAGTTGAAATGGGAGTTGCACCTAACCCTGTAACCGGTGATGAAGTACTTTTGCAATTACAAGCTTTGGGTAATGTGACTTTTGGTAAAGGACAAAAGAGAAAGTGTGATGTTCATAAAAATGCTTACAACTGGAAGAAGAAAAGTATCTTTTTCTAATTGCCTTATTGGAAGAGTCTTATGTTACGACATAATCTTGATGTGATGCACATCGAAAGAAATGTGTCTGACAATATTATATCAACTGTCATGAATATGGTTGGAAAGACAAAAGACACATTGAAAAGTAGATATGACTTGATGGACCTTGGAATCAGACAAAGGTTGCATCCAATTGAGGATGGGAACAATATTTTGTTACCGACTGCGTGCTATGTATTGTCCCCGGAAGAGAAGCTGAAGGTATGCAGTTTCTTAGCTAATCTGAAGGTTCCTGATGCCTTTTCCTTAAACATTTCAAGGTGTGTCAATGTACAGGAAAAAAAGATACATGGATTGAAATGTCATGATCATCATGTATTGTTGCAAGATATTTTTCCAGTAGCTATACATGGTTTGCTACCCAAGGAAGTGTATGATCCAATTATACCCTTAGGAAATTTTTCAAGAATATATACTCTAAGTGCTTGATGATTGAAGATCTTGATATCCAAGAGGCAGAAATTCCTATTATTTTGAGCAAACTTCACCTTGTTTTCCCTCCGGCGTTCTTTGATGTCATGGTTCATTTGCCAATTCACTTGCCAAGTGAGGCAAAGCTTGGTGGACCAGCTCAATATCGGAATATGTATCCTATAGAGAGGTAATTTATTGTTTAATAATCTCGATACTATAGTTTTAGAATGACATATATTATATTAATGGGTTATTTTATATAGGTATTTACGAACACTTAAGTCATATGTTCGCAACAAAAATCGTCCAGAAGGTTCAATTGCAGAAGGTTATTTGGTAGAGGAAAGCCTCACATTTTGCTCGCGATACTTGAAGAATATCTCAACCAAGTTTAATAAACCAACTAGGAATGACGATGGATCTGTGTCAAATGATGTGATGTCTATCTTCAAAAAAAGTGTTCAAACAAAAGGTACTTCAGACGACATCAAGCTATCTCATGATGAGTTTAAACAAGCATGTACGTATGTGCTTCAAAATTGTGAAGAGGTTTCGCATTTCATGGAGTAAGTATCTTATTAACTCCACGGTAGTTTCATACTGATATAATTCGAACCCGATTTATCTTAACTAACTTAAAAATGTAGGGAATACACAAGAGAGATTGAAAGCCAAAGTTCAATGAGAGCTCATAAAAATGAGTTTCTTGATTGGTTTCGCGCACATGTAGGTGTCTACTTAATTACTAATATTGATATTAGTTTAATCATCCCATCATGTTATTGGTCATAATAGTGTTGTTCGTCTTTGTAGATATTTGTACTATCTTCACAAGGACGAGCAAATGATGAGCTCATAAGCTTAGCCGTCGGCTCTGCACCATTAGTACATCGATATTCAACATTTGTGGTGAATGGATTTAAATTCCATACAAAAGAACTTGCATTGAGAAGAAAAATGCAGAATAGTGGTGTTCTTGTGAGATGAGATGATTCAGACTCTAATAAGGAGTATTATGGTGTATTAGAGGATATTTATGAGTTATCTTATGTGGAAAACAGAAAAGTTTACTTATTCAAGTGTCATTGGTAGGATGTGGGTCGCTTAGGAAGAGGATATAAGATAGACAAATATGGCTTCACAAGTGTGAATACTCGGTGTGCCTTAAATACAAATGAGCCATTTGTGTTGGCATCTCAATCGGAACAAGTCTTTTACTTGGACGACATGGTCGATAATGATTGGCTTGTTCTTGTGAAGACAAATCCTTGCGACCTTTTAAAATGCCTGATAATGATGATAATTGTGTAGAAATTGAAGATGAAGAATTACTGAATGAAGAAGTCTATCAACAAGAGGAAGCTGAATTTAATACTTCGTGCACCAATGACCAAGAAAATATTATTAAGGTGTCTCTACATAAGGATAATGTTGAACCACAAAGTATTAACTATGATCATGCAAGTACGCAAGCTCAAAATAATGTGCATAATGAGAAAGCCGATTTCATTAATGACAATCATATAGAAATATCAGAGAGTTGATATAATATTGTCAAACACATTTCTTGGAAGTCAGGATTTTAAGGTACTAACTTAATACCTGAAGATTCTGCCAACCAAAGGGCACCATTCACATCTTTGAAAGGTGATCTATTAATATGTTTACTTATAGTTTGTCAATGAGAGGAACAAAAGAAATAGAGAAAAGCAAGTAACTAAGCATACTTGTGGTACAAAGTCTTTTGCAGAAATAGAGGAATCTACGGTAAAAATATATTTAGTCCCCTACTATCACATATGCTTCTTTGTTACTTACATATTTATATATTTGCCTATATATTTTTTGTCCAAAATTATATTGCAGAGAAATCCTATTACTGGAGAAATAGACCCACCAGATAAAGTTTGAGAGATCCAACATACACGCAAGGATGATAGAGGAGAATTGGTGTGAGTGGATCCACAATCCCAACAAATTCATGTAATTATCTAAAATCATAGACTATTATCTTTTTGTTTCTGTAAGTTACATTCAGTGTGTTTTATAATATTTTGATGTAAATGATTATGCATAAATCCAGGGTCAACTCCAAGAAGTTGTCACTCAGCAACAATCTGAAGAGATCGAGCATCCTATGACTAGAGATGAGATTTTATCCACTGTTCTTGGTGAGAGAACAGGTTATGTTCGCGGAAAAGGATACGGAAAGAAGCCTCCTAAAAAGAGTAATATGCAGCAGGCAAGCATAGAGTCCAGCGTGTCTTTCGCTATGGAAATTATGCATCAAAAGATGCAAGCCGATATGGATAGAAAGTTGCAAGAATAACGTGAACAAATGGTTGCTCAGTTGCAAAGAAATATGGAACTTGAGTTGCAAAGGAAGTTGGCAGAGGAGCGTGAACAGTCAAATGTAGAAATAGACAAGAGGATCCATCTAGAAGTGGACAAGAGGATGCATGAACAATTTGCTAGTTTGATGACCAGAATGCTACAACAGGTACTTCCTCTGCTGCTTCTTAACAATTCTTCTTCCTTCTCGGCATTTCTTCTTCCTTCATTCGGGACAATTCTTCTGTCATTTGCTCCATATCTTCTTGTCAACTTCTCCTTCTTTAACTTTCATCCTCTTGATAATAGACTATTGAGCTGTTTTTTGTTTATGTGAAATCTAGATTTTTGCAAACGTTGGGCTTCAGGGGCTTAGTTGGTAATAGACTATTGGGCTGTTTTTAGTCTATATGAAATCTGAATTTTGCAAACCTTAGTTTATGTGAAATATGTACCGTAGCTACTTCAGGGGCTGCTGCTGTGGTTTCTTTGCAAACCTTAGTTGTGTGGGCTGCTGCTGCTGCTGTTTAGTTGGTACTTGTGTGGTTTCTCCTGGTGTTGATTCATGACTATGAGGCTAGTAGAAGGATGTAAATGGAATTGAGGGAGTGGACAAGATGCCAATGAAGTATAAGTTTGTCCTGAATATGAAACCAATAACTCTTTTTAGATAAAAAGAAGCACATCATCTTTAAAATTTGTAGACCCCCTCTAAACTAAATCAAAAGGATCAGAATCTTTTGACAAGAAGTGCCTTAATTAAATTCTAGCTGATGACTTAGACTAATGCAAGAGTTAGGCATGAAAAAATTCAAGTGTTCATTCTTAACGTAGCATAACTGGAAAAAGTAGGATTCTTTTTTGTTTAAGTATCACTTCTTTTACATACTACCTGAAAGGACCAGAATAGTGATAAAAAGAAGGATATTTTGTTTAAGTATCACTTCTTTTACATACTAGCTGTGGACCAGAATGGTGATAAAATGTAACCATCATGGATTCAGTAAAGGATATTTTGTGAAAGGATTAACGACCTGCAAAAGTAGGATTCAAGTTATAATTACATCATCTTCAACTGGTAGTAGAAAACTCGATCGGAAGGTTAGTTTACTTACAGTTGTCCACACATCAACCTTAAAGCTATTAAACCTTTGGGCAAATTTAGAGTAAACTGGGAATCAGCTGAGACCCTTTTGTTATCCTTGAAGTTTTTCTATGCATGTTTTTGATATAAAAAATATCATTATGTTCCTTATATATAGTTTTTTTAGCAGGGACAATGCACTTAAACAATGGTATCGTGCAAGGATGGTGTCGACCAAGGAGCAGTTACAAGACACTTAATATTTTGTCTTTTTTGGGATATGTATATGCGTACAATTATATTACAATGCATAATGAAGTGTAGTTTTGTATTATGAATTGACCTTTTTAGTAATGAAAATATTTATAATATTCAGTTTGAGAAACTCTTTTGGTATTTTTAAATATTATTGGTTGCTTTTAATATTGGTATTCAATTTATGTGAATATACAATCATTAAATTTAGAGAATTCAGTTCCTACCGGAAATATATATAATTTCGTCATTATGTAGTTTTTGAGAAGATAAGTTTTACTGGCGACATTATTTTGTCACAAAATATAATGTTAAATTTGCCAATCTTCATTTTGCAGCGACTTTAGTCACTACAGAAATATATTGTGTCTTTCATGGTTTATTATATTATAGCGACACGGGTCACTACTAATAGTTATTTATAGTGGCGGACCTTAACTTGCCACTAAAAAAAGTTTTGGCAGCGATAGTACTCGCCACTAAAGATGAATATTAGTGGAGACCAAGCTAATTTTCTATTCTTGTGGAGCCAATTTTGTAGTGAGGTTTCTCACCTTTTGTGGAAACTGTGTCGCTGCAAAATGTACCGCTTTTAGCGGCGACATTGCTTTGTCGCCACAAATACATTTCAGGCATGCTTTTGCTTGTAGCAACACAAATGTCGCCACTGATAACATGTAGCAGCGACTTTCAGTAATTTTGTAGCGACTTTAGTCGCCGCAATAAGGCTAATTTCTTGTAGTGATGTAGTCTTGAAGTTAAGTTTAAAAGTTAAGGACATGTAGTCCTGAAGTCCCGAAGTTAAGTTCAAAAGTTAAGGGCATGTAGTCCTGAAGTGCTGAACTTAGAGTTCGAAGTTCAAAAGTTAAGGACGTGTAGTCCTGAAGTCTTGAACTTAGAGTTACAAGTTCAAATGTTAAGGACATGTAGTCATGAAGTCCTTAAGTTAAGTTCAAAAGTTAAAGACATGAGCAGAAGGGTATTTTCGTCCGGCAGTTAAAGTTTATTAAAGTAGTGGCTAAAGACTAAAGACATTTTAAATAGTGACTTAAAAATAAATACATATGTTATTAGTGGCTAATCGTGCACTACCCCTTTAGGTTAGCCCTAAAGTCTATTGGTAGGTATGCTTGTTATTGAATTGATAAAGGAAGGGGATCAATGACTACACACAAATGTCAACGGGCAAAGTAGCCTCTAAGGTCTGGGACCGCTGCCTTCGTTCATTACTATATTCCTATTATATGGCTACTATTCCAAAAGCATTGGCAAGAGGCATGACGCGTTATAAGATATAACTATAGCAATTACCGAAGAAAGTGTTTGTTAGTCCAGAAATAGACAAATCCGAAAATGAAAAAGATACACAACACTAAATTTTAATATGGAAAACACTTCAATCAAAGGTAAATAATTATGTGATCATAAAGATCGAAGTAAATTTCACTATAATAATAAGAGGGACACAAAAGTTTTTCAAATTGCCTAAACAACAAGTGTCAAATACAAAACAACAATAGCAACAAGAATAACAACAAATTAGTTGAAGAAATAAGAGAAAATACCCAAAAATGGAGCTTCTTTTCAAGACTCAAAATCGATGCTACAGACCTTCAAATCCGTTCTCCACCATTAAAATTAAAGACCAAGATGTAAGGAGCACTCAATTAAAATTTTAGCACGATCCACGGTAAACTAATCAGAAAACGCAATTTGAACTTGGTATAATGACCTGATCGGCCGTTTTAAGCTTTAGTGTTCCATTCAGTCGTTTAAGACTTTGAATAGATTTATATAATATATTATAACTTGTGTGTATAGTCGGTTTAGTTTTGGAGTGGTTCGGGATTGATTTGGAAGAATGACTCTCGATATGGAATCTTTTAGTTGGAAGAGTTGACGAAGGTTTGACTTTTAGGTAAACTGATTTGGAATCAAGTTTTTATGGTTCCGATAGGTTCGTATGATGACTTTGGACTTGTACATATGTTCGGATTCGATTTTGGAGGTTCCTAGAAAGATTCGACACTATTTATCGAAAGTTGGCAATTTGAAAAACTTAAGAGTTCATAAGTTTGACTAAGAGTTGATTTTGATGTTATTGGACTCCAATTGGTGTTCCGAGACTTTGGATAGGTCTACGTAGTTGAATTAAACTTGTGTGCAAAGTTTGAAAGTAATCCAATGTGTTTAAGTGTGATTCAAACACTCTTTTGAAAGAACGAAGATTTAATAACGTAAGAGAAAGTCTATTCGGTTTGAGCCTCAATTCTTTGTTGTGATGTTCCCGTGTTTGTTTTGAGACTTTGGGTAATGTATCTGTACTTATAGGTATGATTGGATGGGGTCCTGAAGGGCTCGGGTGTGTTTTAGATCATTGGTTGAGGAACTAGTTAAGGATTTGGAGTTTGACCATGGTTAATATCGAGTCAAGATGATATCTTTTTGGTATTTTGAGTACGTGAGCAGGTTCGTAGCATATTTTATGATTGAAATGCATATGTGGTTTGTGTCCGAGAGGTTCCGAATGAGTTTTGGGTACTAAAACGAAGATTTTCTTATTGCTGATTTATTTCCTGGTATAAATAATTAAAAAAATGCCATTTATGTCCCTAAAATTTTCAAACTTCCTTTAAAACCTCAAAACATCATATCTCCCTCATTTAAGTCCAAATTGAGTGATTCAAAAGGCTATTTTGGATGTAATCTCGCAAAGATTATGCTGGACTTAACAAATGTGAGTTTCAGGGTCATCTAGGATCTGATTCGAGCTGGAACAACTGTTACATTTTTTTTGCTTGTTCCGAAATTTAGTCACTTTTTTTCACAAGATTAAATTTTCCAAACAAAGCGGTGTCACGTGACACCGCTTCACTCTATGTAAATCTGTCCCTGCTCACCATGCACTTTTTGTGCCACATAGTCCAATTTGAAACCTGCATAGGAGATATTAGTGATGTCGAAATTATCCCAAATTGAGGCCTTCTTCCCTATATTGTAACACTCCTCAAATTTATAGAAGTTTAAACACTCGCTAAATATAGAATTAATATTTTTTTCCTTATATTATACTGCTAGTACAGATTTAAACCCTTGTGATTGATTTTGAGTTACTTCTCTATTTATAAATAATTGGATATATAATTAGGGGAATATTAATATATTATATTATTAATAGTGGATATCGTTAAATACTAGTTAAGTTAAAAAAGAGAGAGAGAGAGCTAAAATTGGGCGTGAGGCCCATAGAGTAGTCTGTACGTGAGGGAAGGAAAGGCTTAAGCCTTGGACTAAAGGAAAATAAAAGGCTCAAAAAGACTTAGACAAGTCAGGCACAAACCAGAAGGTCTAAACTTCTGTTCATTCACGTTAGCAAGGTTGTTTACGCAGACAAAAAAATTCTAGGGTTCTTTACAAACCACTAATTCTTGAATTCAGGTATATAAAATTCCCTATTGTCAATTACCCTAAAGTAATAGTATGTAAGAATTAAATAGTTAATTTCCTTCTTCCTCTATATCAACAATAAATTTCATGTTTAGGTGTGAAACTTTAAAATTGATTAAAATGCACTGGTTGTTGTAGAATCGATTGTTTGACTGGTGTTAATTGGACTGGGGCCTACGTATTTGCTCGAGAAGTTTTGAGGTGAGTTTATATAACCTTTTACTAAAGTGGTTTAACTCACAAAAACACGCATACAAGGTGTTTGATGAATTACTTAAAAGAGTTTATATTTACTTAATTGGAGCGAGTGAGTACTTATTAACTTAGAATTGTTCTAGCAAAAGTTTAGATGATTTATTACGATATATGTGTATAAATTTTTAGATTTTTGTATTATTCTTGTATTTTTTTTTCATGTTGAAAATTTATGAAGAAGCAAGAATCTTTAGAAATACTTTTATATGTTTATTTCGTTATTATGCCATGCTTTACATTTAAGAATACCAGCATGAGCATGTACAAGATGTTCTATAAAGAAAAGATTTAGACTTGAAAAGTCACACGAAGAAGTTTTAGAAAGAAAGGATTTTTGGGAGTATCCTTTATTCTGAGAAGGGGTCATCGTCCAGGCCGAGGGTCCTGACCAAGGTGTTGACTTCTTGAAACTACTTGTGCCAAAGTGGGGAGCACACGAGCCGAGGGTATCATTGCTGAGAATTTACTTAGCCATGCTAAGGTATGATACATGAGCGCTGAGAACTATGAAGTGAGTGACACCTCGTGGATTGGGCCTATTCGATCAGGTTGGGATCGAACCCGTGCCGATCACACGGTGACTGAGACAGAATTAAGTTAGGATAGTTGGAACTCCCAAAGAATAAAGTGAAGTATTTTTTTTTATAAGAAAGAAAAAGAAAATAATTTCTTTAGAATATTCATAAACTATTATTATGCAATTATTTTAGAATTATTCTTATAAGCTTTATGTTTTACATGCATTTAGAACCTTTGCTCGTAATGTATATGTCATTAAAGTTTCGCTCCCTGTTGTTGAGACTCACTTAGTACAATGGATGGTACTGACGTTCTCTTTTGGGAACATACGTTGGTCTGCGGTACAATGTAGGAACCAGTTTTGCAGGCGAGCAGGCTACTGGTTAGGACTTCCTTCTCTTCCAGTGCTATTGGTGAGCTCCGCTTTTGTTCCTGGAGTATACCTTAGAGTTATCTTTGTTTAGTTATTTCTTTGTTTACTTAGAGAACTGGCCAGGAAATCTCATATCCTGAGCACTGCGTCAGTTTATCAGTAGAGGCTTCATAGACATAGTCGTTAGGTTAAGATTCAGATGTTTTTGATAATAACTTAGCAGTAATTCAGTAGTTACTACGAATAAAGTTTTGAAGTTGATTTATTTAAATATTTAAATTAATCAAAAGTATTTGGTTAGAGTATTGCCTTGTTGCATATAAAGTTTGGAGTTATAATAAATTTGATAAGCAGAGATAGTTCGCTCGGTCATGTTTAATGATCGAATGTCAGTCCCGGCTTGTTCAGAAAATGGGTTGTGACATAGATCTTAATCTGTTCCTGACTTTAAACTGTTACTGTTTCATAACCTTCGAAGCTACTGTTTCATTGACCTGCGTATATCCCATTTTATTACCCATTATAGATCCCTGCTCGATTGCTTTTTCCATAGCTGGAGTGACTTCTGATGATTGTTGGGCCTGGTTTCCTCTCTTCTTAAGTTGTGCTCCCTGTTGCGCTGCTGTTGCCCGAGCCATTAACACATTCTGACTGGGATACGAGCCCTCTTCCCCACGGTGGCGCAAGTTAAGCTAACTTGCGCCGAGAGAGAAATATTCCCTTCCCCTTGTAATAAAAAAAACAACTAGGAACTGATAGTAAGGTTTATAATGGCAGTAACAGCCTGAAATTCCATTCATCACACTGAAACATGATATAGGTGCTTAAACTTTTCATGTAACTCGTTTGAGAACTCATAGCATGTATATCACTTTCATAGACTCATATTGTTCATCACTTAGCTTGAGAACTCATAAAAGTTCTTATATAAAGTACATAGTAGCATTATATGCAACACAGACTAGAAAACATGGATAATGCATTCTCGCTCAGTCGCTTCTCCCCGTGCCCATACATTAACATTTGAGCATTAGAGACTTTAAGAAAACATTTGGAAGGGATGAACTCTGAGAAATCCTAAGGTACAGGTACATCTCAACAATTCCTAAACCTAACATACGCTCCAATACGTTTGTTAAGTTACAATCTACACAACAAAATTCAACTTCATCAATTTATGTCCCTCAACCACGTATCCTAACTCAACAAAATGTACTCAATTAGATAATTTCCTCCAATTTGATCACCATTTCAATTCAATTTGGTGTAAACTAGGTCCAGCTGTCTCGTTTCATACTTTTAACTTCTTATGCTTATCATTAGAATAATAAGAGTTTATAATTTCAAGCACGCACTAACCACTCATCATCTTGCACCAGCATCCAACAACCTCCAGTAATGGTGGAACATAGGGTTCATTCATTAAAACCTTCCAACCAACACCATAAATACCTTAAACATTCATAAATAATCAATAATAAATGAACTTGGAGTGGTGGAATTATCTCAAGTGGACAAAATCTTGAGAATCAACATTTTGGGTAATTTTTTGAAGACCTGAAAGAGAATCTATGGATTCCAAAATTGGATAAGGTTAATACTAGTGTTAATAGGTGAAATTAACTCAAAGTACCCATACATCTTAGCTCGCATGTAAGGAGTGAGCCTTGGACCGCAAGCCCTAGCTCTAAAAATGACCCAAATTAATTCACTCTTCCCGAATGAGTGTTGTGTTTATACTGTCAGGCCCTGAACACAGCTCCATATATCCCGGGTGCCTTTCCTTGGGAAATCAGCCTGCTTCGCGATGCAAGACCCATGGCGAGAGTCTGTGTCATTTTACATAGCTACTGGAATTCACTCTTCACCCCAAAATACATGCTTGTGTGATGCGAGCTTCAATGCTAGTCCTCCTAGACTTCCCGGTAAAGTCCGAGCACGAGAGTGGCTGCACAAAAGCCCTGAAGCTTCTCTTCATTTCTTTTGAA
Organism: Nicotiana sylvestris; assembly: GCF_000393655.2. Classification (NCBI taxonomy): domain Eukaryota; kingdom Viridiplantae; phylum Streptophyta; class Magnoliopsida; order Solanales; family Solanaceae; genus Nicotiana; species Nicotiana sylvestris. The sequence continues at coordinate 37,628,889 of NC_091061.1, forward strand.
ATTCAAACGCCTTCCAATTTATACCATACTTGCCTACGAGGTTCCAGTTATTTCTCCGCCCTCATGTGGGCCTATATGAATCTCGAGGTTAGTTTACATTATGTCATTAAGTCTGTAATTACAAAATTAAATATAAGTATTGCCAGGCTTTACATGAAGAACCTCGTTAATAATCGTTGTGGATAATGTAACGAGTTATTTTTTCTTTCTTTTCACAAATGAAGGTCATTTAAAGGATGCGATATTTAAAGTCTTTCGCCATGTTATTGGAATTAGCAAAGGTTGTTGAAGCTATGTCTCCAGAAGTCCAGAACTTGTGTCCTACTGATTGTTTTAAACTAGCTTCCTTTAGAGGTAGCTATTTACCCTTAAAATGGATAACAATTGAATTTATACGTGGTTTTAAAAATATGTGGATTAATTCGATACATGTTGTCACGACCCAAACCGATGGGCCGCGACGGATACCCCAGTCCAACCTGTCAAACACCTCTAAGCATGCGTTTAAGGTATAAACCTGAATAACATCTGCTGAATTACGAGAATAATATACATAAAGGAAATCTGCCCAAAAAGGCATACATACATATACGTGCAACGTACATAAGGCGAGCCGACAAGCCTGCTATAGACAACTATATACCTCAAAACTAGAAGCTGGCAAGGCCACATACTATCCAACTAGACATACTGTCTACAGACCTCCAATAGAAATATAACTATACAAAGACGGGACTGAACCACGTCATACCCATATAACTATATATATATACACAAACATATCGTACCAAAATCGAAAGCAGCTCCGGATCAAATGGAGCACGCCAACTCTCGCTGATCAAGGATCCTAAGAAGGGGTACCGTCAGCTTGCCTACCTGCACCTGCGGGCATGAAACGCAAGCCCCGTGAAATAGGGCGTCAGTACGAAAAATTTACTGAGTATGTAAGGCATGAAAATTTGTACGTCAAAGACATAGATAAAACATGGAATAAAGAAACACATCTTTAAATCTAAATAACTTTGTGAATTCTGTAACATTTATAATGTCATGCACATGCGTATAAATGTCGTGTCTTGCATAGGTATGAGTGTACATAATATCACCAAGCCACTGAGGGCATCCCATCATATCGTCTCAGCCACTGTGGGCAACATCATCAACATATACCAGCTGATCAGGTGGTGCTGCGTATATAATGCCGTAACCTTTTCCCATATCCCCCATATATATATTTACATATATACGCGTATATAACGCCATTTGGTCACGGGTCAATGCACATGTATAAATGAGTGAAATGCATGAAAAATACGTAATAATCTCAATATTCCTTCCGGATAAACTTTTTCAACTGCGTATAACGTTTCATGCCCTGGTTTCAATGTAGTAGCTCCTGTATTCAAGATATGTTCATGATAACAGATTCCATAATCATGCTATCAATTAGCAACCAACAACAGAAGCCAAATCTTCCCTTAAGCATTGCAACTAAAGCTTTGACCGTTTGGATTTTTGTCCATTTTCTAGTACTAGTACTATCCTTTCCCTGAATTTAATCCTCAAACAACCAAAAGTTTATTGATCAGTCATCCTTAACTCAATTGTTTTTACACTATCCCCGCTTATTGTTTAACTAAAACGTCTTCAACTTTGATGTAACGTAACCACTAAGTTGGTTGAGATCCATAAACAGAAGATAATAATAATTCACATGGGGAAATCAAGAATATAGACACCCCTAATATTTCTATGAATAGAGTAATTTATGGAAACTGTGCGTTTGCTCGTTTCTTCGGTATAATTTGGACCATGCCAAAAGAAAGAAAGGATAGCCTTAACATACCTGGAGTAGGAAAAACTCCGTATAATATTCCATTGGAAACCTTCGTGGATTGAACTTAGAACCCCAAAAATCGGATTAAGCTTCTATTTTTTTTTAAAATTGTTGAACGAGATTTATTCCTGCTTCTTTGAAATTTTATGAACGAAATTTTTGCTGGATTCTTGGAAGTTTTGGAACGAAATGGCTTCTGCTTCTAATGTTTTCTTTGAAGGCAAATCATATATCACAAAATGGGTTATCCATGTTCTTATCCTAAGACTTATAATCAAGTCTTGCTTGCTTAAACATTTAATGAGCTCTTAAGTGGCCACATGGCATAATGACTAATGAGTTATTTTTTTGTTATGGTGGCTTTGTGCCTTGTTTTAGATGGGTATATTTTATAAATTTTTATCCACTTATTAGATAACTGGGTAATGTCCAGTTACCCGGTAATTAATCAATTACCCGCCTAATTTAAAAAATTACCTCAAATTACGTAAAATTTTATTTATTCTTAATATACTTTATACATCGTATTATCATGGTCATATGGTATCTTGCATGGTACTAGCCCATAATTATCGGGTATTATTGCTCGACCCGTATTTTATACCAAATTGGCCACTTTCAACGAAACTCGTTTCCTTTCATTCATGTATCATTTATCCTTCATGACACCTATTTATCGCTTGTTATAATTAGCGCAACTACACTAACCTCAAGATAATCTCATCCCCGACTACGTCGATTAATTGAAGATGAAACATTTAACGTACGAAAACGCGAGATGTAACACACGTGATCAATGGTGTTAGATTAAGCAAATGAAAGACGTAATAAATGGACAAATCAATGATAAGAGTGATTCCGAACTTGGTTAATAGCTTAACGAGAAACCTGCCTTCGGTTTCGAGCTTGCACTTATGAAGAACTTTTGAATAAAAGTAAGAACTTTGAATAACTTTTAGAGAGAATAGAAGTAAATTGCCTTGATATGCATGTTACAATGTCTCTCATGAATAATATGCTTCCCCTTTATATAGTAGGAGAATTTTACCCTAAGTACAACTATAAGAAAGGTAAAAATCTTTCGTTTCGCTAATCACTGATTTTCTGCCAATACATACCGAGATTCACACCATGGTATCCGGTTGGGCATGGACATCACGGCCCTTTGTTGGTCATGCGCGGCTATTTGGTAATGCTCTCTGAAGTCTTGAGGCTCGAACCGACCCCGGAGGACGTGGTGCCGATGCCCCCGAGGGCTGGTATTTTGCTTGAGCCCCGATACGAGGGCTCCTTACTCTGACTCTAATTCCTTATGATCACGTCCCTGCTCCGTTTGCCTCACCGGGACCTTGGGGTGCTTGGTGGGCTCGGCTTTACAAATATATAGATAGTCCCCTTGTTTCATAGAGAGTAGGCTTGCCGAAATGATAGGAAACAATAGATGACTCTGATTCCTTCCTTCGTACATTACGACGAGGGAGCCGAAACGTCCCATCACTCGCGTCATTCTGACTTCAGACACGTGTCACTCATTGGCAGGTTTCCCCCAAATGCGAAACGTCGACTGTTTCTCTATAAAAGCTTCCTCCCTTTGTTTTTTTTCTACTTTCCGACTAAATTACTACCTTCGAGCTTTCTAGCCATCATCAACCCTTCTTCAAACCTTCATATATTCATCCTTGTTCTTCAAGTTCCATAGCAATTTCAAGATTTTTTCCCAGATTTTCTTTAAATCTTCATACCATGTTCTTCATATTCAAAACCTGCCTTTTCAAAACATTGCATTCTTTCTTTAAATTTCAAACCTTCTTACAGATAACAATATCCAAAACATCGAAATCTGTTCCTCAACAAGTTGCCTCTTCATCTTCTCAACCAGCTGCTAGTACTGAAGCGGTCGCCCCTGAAGTAGTCGCCCTCAAAATGGCTTCCCTTGATGTGGTTGCTACTGAACCGACCCCCGAGCCTCCCTTGAAAGCGTTTATCCATGGGGACTCAAGGTACATATGCTCTATGACTGAATATGTTCTTCCCATATCTCGAAAGGACTGCTATCGAGAAGGCAATGACGTAGTAGTCCCCGGGCCCGATGACGCTATTACTACCCACGTGGAGGGGTACTTAAGTGTTTACGCTTACCACTTCACACTGGACCTGGTGGACCCGATTGTTCTGGACTTTTGCAAGAGGTACGAGGTGTGCCCGTACGAGGTGTACCTCGGGCGACTCCATTTTTCATTGTGAAGGATCGTGATCTTTCTCCGCTATTTCGTGAACCTGATCGAGTCTTATCGAGTCACGATTGACTACTTGCTTCGGTTATATAGTCCCTAAATATTCCGATGGGGACTGGTCAAGCTCACTCGCTGGGCCAACAAGGCCCCTTTCTTGAGTATTGACAAAGACCGAGATCGGGGCTGGCAAGGATGCTTTGTCCGAGTGAAAACTGAGCATTTGATCCCCCCCGAATACATGCCATTCCCTGATAAGTGGAATGTGTCTTGTAAGTGCAATCTCTCTTTAAACCTCAAAATTCTTTTTCTTTAATATCTTTCTTCTCATTCATGCTTGTGTTTGTGCAGCAATCACTCAAGTTCCGAATGCGGTTCCCCGACTAAAGGAATGGATCAAGGGCTTCTGTACTAAGATGTCATACTTTGTGCGCAAATGGCGCGGACTCTCGAAGGGCCGATAGGAGGCCCGTTCTCACGGTAAGGCTTCTTTCTGAATAGCCAATACCACGTTTCTACCATTTATTACACTAACTCCTCTTCCCTTTTGTTGTTGCAGGTTCGCCTAAGACCACCGAACTTAGGTCTTCGAAATGGGACAAGGATGTGCCCCCGTCCATTGATTGCTCCGTTGCTGCCACGGAGGGAAAGAAGAATGTCACGCTCCGTCCTCGAGAGGCGCAACATGCGCTCAACCGAGTGAACCCGACTGAGCAAGCCTTTTGGACATTTTCTACCCAACTCGTTACGATCAAGAAAACATGCTTTCATTAATTTGACAATAGGAGAGGCTGTACATATAACGTTGCTAGTAAATCTTACATTAAATTCCTTACACCATAGTTAAATTCCCGAAATTTCATACAGTTTATAGTTTAGTAGAACAGGGGTTTAAAATTATAACACAGTCCAATGACCCATCCAACACGCGTACATAACCCATACAAACGTCTACGGAGCCTCTAAAGATATAAAAGACAGGTATGATAATGCCGGCAACAAGGCCCCGGCTATACCTCAAAATGTGGTAACTTATAATAACAAAAGATATACTGCATGACCTTTGGAAGAAAGGGGGCTCACCAAGACTGCTGAGAGGAGGATGCACCGCTATCTGCAATCGGCACTGTCTGCTACGGAACCACCTGCATCCCTTCAAAGATGTAGCGTCCCCAGAAAAAGGGATGTTAGTACAGTCGAATGGTACTAGTATATATATGTATAAATAAACACCATCTCATTAGAAAGAACAATATAAGAAGAATATAATCATAAGGATCAACATAAGCCTTAAACAACATTACAACATCAAATTAAGGATCACATAACTTTCAAATGATTTTCCATAACCTTAGGTTGGGACATTTTAATACTGTTACACCATCATCCACAATACCACCACTTTCTTTCGCGGAGTCCGATCACGACCCGATCGTCTAGGTTGTCTCATTTCAGACATGTACCTCAATCACAATTTTATTGTCACTTTCCAGTTTCAATATCAGCACAGTACCACCATGTATGGCATCCGATCACGGCCCAATCGGCTAGGCCGTCTCACCAAGAAATTCCCATGTTTCATCAATTATCTCATTTCAAGTTTATATCACACATATCAATTCATCGGCACTTGGGGCCACAATGTTACATCATACTTGGCACTAGGCCACATTTCATAAATCAAGCTCTTTTCCCCCACATTTCATATTGTTGCCACTTTCAATATTGAACCTTTCAATTCAAGATAATAGGAACATATGAGAGCAATTATAGGTCGTCCGCATAAAGATGATTTCACATATTTCGGCATAACAATCTCAATTCAAACTCGACTTGAAGTCTAGGCTTTTTAGCACATGTTCCACATTCTTCACACATTCTCAATTGACAAAATAGCATAATGAAAGCATTGAGACACACCTTGCACCTATATTCTTGCAACACAAATTCATTTAAAATAGCAACCACTACATCGATCAATTTTCGGAACTAACAACATTTGCATGGACACCAAGGGGGTTCAATTTCTAAGAAGAGGGGGTTTTAGCCATACATACCTTGATTGAGCTTTTCTTTAAATTACTATAACGTTCCGAAAATCCTAGCAATCCCAATCTATTTCGAGATATAACACAATTCAATACAAATTAGGATGATATTCATAGCTCGTTTGAGTGTTCCATCAAACATTAGGTGTGCATTAAGTCTTTAAGGTCCTTTTATAGAGGATTTCATCAACCTTCAACCCATCCTTAAATATTTTTAGCTCAACAATGTTCCTACACCCGTTGATAACACATGCAAGTAAGATAACAACTCCAATACCCACAAACTTTCTTGATAATTACCCATATTTAGCTAAAATTCAAAATTAAGGGTTAGAGTGTTGAATCTTACCTCAAGAATGAAGATCTAGTGTGTTTTCCTTGTTAATCTTCAAAGATTTGTGTAAGAATTGAAGAATGATTTAATGGAGATCACTTTCTCACTCTAGGGCTCCCCCTCTCACTCTAAAGAATCAGATTTTTGCTCAAAAATGACCCATTGCGTGTATTTAATGAAGTTGGGTCGGGTTATAAAGATAGAAGAATGGATAGTCCAAGATTCCGGATCGGGCTACAGACCTGGGGTCGCCAGGCTAAAGCTGGCCCAGCCTTGCTTTAGCCTAGCCTCGCTAGCCTAAAGCCTGGTCTAGCCCGGCTTTATCCTGGCCTCGCTAGCTTAAAACCTGGTCCAGCCTGGCTATAGCCTGGTCTAGCCGTGATGAAAAATTTCAACTCCCCAGCGCATTGCTCAACCGCACCAACAACTCCGAAAATACAATGTATTAGCCTACCTTGACACCACAAAACCTTAAATTACATAGTGAAGTTTTTTGGGGCCTTACATTCTCCCCCGCTTAGGATCATTCGTCCTCTAATGAGAAGTAAGTTAAGCCTCCTAACGCATAACATAAATTATCTCTTCTTTCGCATAGCTAAATCTCCCACACACATTTTTACTAACTCTCAAATTTTCCAAAACTTTCGGTAGAGTTTCCTTTGTAATTGGGTCTATCCACCTATCAGATAATCCAAGAAACCAATCCTAACAACATATATATAACACAGTGACATAACATAACTCAAGACAACACTGACAGTAGCCTCACAACCAACATATAACCAAAAGGAACACCTCTAACATTAACTGCACAAGTGATACAAAATTCATAGGCGACAGTTTCACAGAAAGATTACATAGCTATTCAAACAAATGAGGTTACTTCTTCTTCATTTCTTCCTCGGCCTCCCAAGTGGCTTCCTCAACCTGCTGGTTTCGCCATAACACTTTTACAGAGGCAATTTCTTTATTTCTTAGCTTTCAGGCTTGCCTATCAAGAATAGAAACTGGAATTTCTTCATATGACAGTTCTTCATTAACCTCTTTAGTCTCAACTAGCACAATAGTCGACGGATCTCCAACTACCTTCTTCAGCATAGACACATGGAATACCAGGTGCACTAATGACATCTCAGGTGGTAGCTCGAGCTTGTACGCCACCTGACCGATCCTCTAAATAATTTTGTATGGCCCGACATACCTCGGACTCAATTTTCCTTTCTTTCCAAACTGCATTATGCTCTTCACGGCGGAGACCAAGAATACCCAGTCATTTTCTTTGAACTCCAAGTCCCTACGACGAACATCCGAATAGGACTTCTGACGACTCTAAGCAGTTTTCAATCATTCCTTTATGATCTTAACCTTCTCCATAGCTTGATGCACGAGGTCTGGTCCTATCAATTTGGCTTCCCCAATCTCGAACCACCCAATGGGAGATCTACATCTCCTACCATATAAAGCCTCAAACGGTGCCATCTGAATACTAGCATGGTAACTGTTGTTGTAGACAAATTCTACGAGCAGTAAATGATCATCCCAGCTACCCTTGAAGTAAAAAATACAAGCGCGCAACATATCCTCAAGTGTCTGAATTGTCCGCTCTGCCTGCCCGTCGGTCTGTGGATGAAAGGTTGTACTAAGATTCAACTGAGTACCCAAACCTTGCTGAAATTTCTTCCAAAAATTAGCCGTGAACTGTGCCTCTCGGTCAGAAATGATAGAAACTGGGGTGCCATGCAACCTACTATTTCTTTGATATACAACTGAGCATACTGTTACGTTGTGTCGGTAGATTTGACTTGTAAGATGTGCGTTGATTTCATGAGTTGATCCACGATTACCCAAATTGAGTCGAACTTGCGCGGAGTGTGCGGTAACCCAACTACAAAATCCATATTAATCATTTCCCATTTCCACATTGGAATTTCTATGCTTTGTGCCAATCCACCGGGCCTTTGATGTTCGGCCTTCACTTGCTGATAGTTCGGACATTTTGCCACAAAGTCCGCCACATCCCTTTTCATGTTATTCCACCAATAAACTTCCTTGAGATCATGATACATTTTTGTGGAACCTGGGTGTACGGAATACCTGGAAGTGTGAGCTTCTGCCATGATCCTTTTCCGAAGACCATCAATATCTGCAACACATAGGTGCCATTGGTACCGTAGTGTACCATCATTCATGCCAAAAGAAAAGGCTGTGATCTTGTGTTTATGAATCCTCTCCTTCAGCTGTACCAACAGTGGATCATTGTATTGCTTCTCTTTCACTTCTGCCACAAGTGATGATTCAACTCTATTATGCACCATTACTCCTCCTTCATTAGAGTTCGCAAGACGAACTCCCAAACTAGCCAACTGGTGAACCTCCCTGGCCAACGGCCTTTGATACGCCTCTAAGTGAGCCAAACTTCCCATAGATTTCCGACTAAGAGCATCTGCCACAACATTGTCTTTTCTCGGGTGATAGAGAATATCGATATCATAATCCTTGAGTAACTCAAGCCATCTTCTCTGCCTCAGATTAAACTCCTTTTATTTGAAAATATATTGAAGGCTCTTGTGGTCCGTAAATACATCCACATGGACCCCATACAAATAATGTCGCCAAATCTTTAGTGCAAATACCACCGCCGCAAGCTCTAAGTCATGGGTTGGATAGTTCTTTTTTATTCTTGAGTTGCCTAGAAGCGTAAGCTATAACCTTGTCGTGTTCCATTAACACACACCCAAGCCCTATCCTTGAAGCATCGCAATATACCACAAACCCCTCTGTACCCTCTGGCAAGGTCAATACTGGTGTTGTAGTCAATCTTGAATTCAATTCCTGGAAGCTCCTTTCACAAGCATCGGACAACTGGAAATTAACCGCTTTCTATGTCAATTTAGTTAATGGAGAGGCAAGAGTAGAAAATTCCTCCACAAACCTCCTATAATATTCTGCCAAACCTAAGAAACTACAAATCTCTGTCGGACTGGTAGGTCTAGGCCAATTCTTCATCGTCGAAACCTTTTGAGGATCAATCATAATTCCTTCACTGGAGATGACATGACCCAAGAACGTGACAGATTCAACCAAAATTCACATTTCGAAAACTTTGCATAAACTGGTGCTATTGAAGAGTCTGTAGAACTACCCTGAGATGGTCAACATAGTCCTCTAGACTTCGAAAATACACAAGGATATGGTCAATGAACACTATCACAAAGGAGTCTAGAAAAGACTTGAAAACTCGATTCGTAAGATCCATGAAAGCTGCCGGGGCATTTGTTAGCCCGAAAGGCATCACCAGAAATTCAAAGTGTCCATACCATGTTCTGAAGGCTGTTTTCAGAATATACTGCTCCCTTATCTTCAATTGATGAGACCCGAATCGTAAGTCAATTTTTGAGAAGCACTTAGCACCTTGCAATTGATCAAACCAATCATTTATCCTTGGTAGAGGGTAATTATTTTTTATTGTGACTTTGTTGAGTTGCTGGTAGTCGATACACTTTGGTAGCGACCCATCTTTCTTCCTTACAAACAAGACCGGTGCACCCCACGGCAACACACTCGGCCGGATGAAACCCTTCTCTAACAAATCCTTCAATTGATCCTTCAATTCCTTTAATTCTGCCAGTGCCATTCTATAATATGGAATTGATATAGGCTACGTGCCTAGTATTACATCGACCCCAAAGTCAATCTCCATGTCTGGTGGGATCCCAGGGAGCTTATCTGGAAAGACGTCCAAAAATTCATTCACAACTCGCACGGACTCAAGGCTAGGTTCCTCGGCATCGGTGTCCGTAACTCGGACTAAGTGATAGATACACCCCTTCTTGATCATCTTAGTAGCCGTAAGGAAAGAAATAAACCGACCCTTCGGCACTACATTATCTCCCTTCCATTCAACAACTGGCTCATTAGGAAATTCGAGCCTCATTGTTCTAGTCCGGCAATCAAGTTTGGCAAAACATGAATAAAGCCAATCCATCCCCATTATTACATCCAAATCAACCATCCCCAATTCAATAAGATCGGCCATGGTATCCCAACCACGTACCGTAACAACACAATCTCTATAAACTCGCGTGGTCATAATAGACTCACCGACCGGAGTAGATACGGAGAATGGCTCATGAAGCTGTTCTGGCTCTATCCCAAATTCCACAGCAATAAAAGGGGTAACATAGGACAAGGTAGAAGCCTTTGCACTCTGGTGACCACTCTGGTGATCACTCATAATATAGAATTGACTGGGTCCTCCTGAACCCTATGCACCATCCCTAGCTTCACCACGCCCAACGGGTGCTAGAATACCTCGAGCTGGAGAGGGTGCTGAAGAAGTAGTAGCTGCTGGGCTGGCTAGCTGCGTTGTATCCCTACTGCACCCTAGCAGAATACACGACAATGCCTCTGAATATGGCCCCTCATCCCGCACCTATAGCATATGGGTAACTCCATATAGCAGATCCCTGAGTGCATCTTCCTGCACCTAGGTCATGGGGGCCTTTGCTGCTACTGGGCTCTCCCTCTTGACCGACCCTGCTAGTGGGGTCCCCTGCCGCTCTGACTGGGCCTGAAATGACTCCATTACTACTGTTGGCTGGGCCCCGATGGTGGTGCACTGGCTGAAGATTTTGCAACAGACTGGGATGGACCTGATGATCCTCCCTTGAAAGCTGACCTTCCCCCACCAAATGACTCCCCGAAATTGCCCGTAGACCAGGCCTTGCTGTTAACCTCTCGCTCCATCCTGATCTTCAAATTGCAGTTCTCTGTGGCCTGAGCAAATGCTACCATATTTCCATAATTCATGTCAGAATTCAAGGCATCTGTAGAAGCCTCATTAATGGTCAAAGAACTAAGGCCCTGAACAAACTGATGCACATTGGCCTCCATAGTGGGCAACATGTGAATAGCATACTTGAACAGGCGTGCAAACTCCATATGGTACTCCCACACACTCTTTCTACCTTGCTTTAGACTCTCAAACTCCGCTTCACGGGTTGCCTTTGTCTTAGTATGCAGGAAATGATCTACAAAGGTGTCGGCAAACTCACTACATGGGAATCTTCCCACAACTCAAACCATGAATAGGCCACCCTTTCAAACGATAGGCAGCCAACTCTACTCCCTTTGTCTCAGTTACACGCATAACCCTGAGGGTCTTGTGCATCTTATCAATAAAATCATGGGGTCCTCCTCGGGATTTGCACCCATAAACACTAGAGGATCTAGCTGAAGAAATCTATTCACCCTAGAACTGGTGGAATCCTGGCTAGAAGAACTAGGTGCAACATTTGATCTATGGGATTGAGAGGCCATTAGTTGAGTCAGCATCTGGATAGCTCCCCTAAGATCCCCATCAAAAATACCAGAACCGAAAACTGGGGCTGAAGGCGGAACAGGAATATCAGTGGGAGGGATAGTATCACCCTCAGCAGATGTAGGAACTGGTGTGGTGGAACTGGGCAGTGTAGTAGTCGGGGGAATGTCCTCACCCCTTGGGCTCACACCCGCATCATCAATTACCGAATCGACTGTCGTTCCTAGGGCAGCGTTGTCCCCTTGGCCAGTTCTTGCCTTCTTCTTAGGTGCCATTTACTAAAAGTTAGAACAATGCATGATTTAGAGGAAAACAACCTCACATTCAGTTCTATCGCATGATACGGATCAACAAAGAAGGGTATTATTCCTAAATGTCCAAGTAGCCTCCAACTTATAAATGCGGTTGACAACACATCGATAAGAAGGACCCTACTAGACACGACTCCAAGACATCCTAGGACACATTAAAACCTTAGGCTCTGATACCAAGTTTGTCACACCCCGTCCTCGGGAGGCGCGACCAGCGCTCAACCGAGTGAACCTGATTGAGCAAGCCTTTTGGACATTTTCTACCCAATTCGTTAATGATAAAAAAAACATGCTTTCATTAATTATAATATTGGATAGGACGTACATATAACGTTTCTAGTCATCTTACATTAAATTCCTTACATCATAGTTAAATTCCTAAAATTTCATATAGTTTACAGTTTAGTAGAATAAGGTTTATAATTACAACATAGTCTAGTGACCCATCCAACACCCGTACATAACCCACACAAACGTCTACGGAGCCTCTAAAGATACAAAAGACAATTATGATAATGCCGGCAACAAGGCCCCGGCGATACCTCAAAATGTGGTAACTTATAACAAAATATATATTGCATGACCCCTGGAAGAAAGGGGGGTCACCAAGACTACTGAAAGGAGGATGCACCGCTATATGCGATCATCACGTCTACTACAAAACCACCTACATCCATTGAAAGATGTAGCACCCCCGGCAAAAGGGACGTTAGTATTGTCAAATAGTACTAGTATGTATAACTAAACACCATCTCATTAGAAAGAACAATAATACAAGAAAAGGATAATCATAAGGATCAACATAAGCCTTAAACAACACTACAACATCAAATTAAAGATCACATAGCTTTTGAATTATTTTCCATAACCTTAGATTGGGATATTTTAATACTGTTACACAATCATCGGAGTCTGATCACGACCTGATCGGCTAGGTTGTCTTATTTAAGACATGTACCTCAATCACAATTTCACTATTACTTCCAGTTTCAATATCAGCACAGTACCACCATGTGTATGGCATGGCATCCGATCACGGCCCGATCGGCTAGGCCGTCTCACTAAGACATTCCCATGTTTCATCAATCATCTCATTTATAGTTTATATCACACCTATCAATTCATCGGCACTTGGGGCCACAATTATTACATCATACTTAGAACTAGGCCACATTTCATAACTCAAGCTCTTTTCCCCCACATTTTACATCGTTGCCACATTCAATATTGAACCTTTCAATTCAAGATAATAGGAACATACGAAAGCAATAATAGGTTGTAAGCATAAAGAGGATTTCACATATTTCGGCATAACAATCTCAATTCAACTCGACGTGAAGAATAGGCATTTTAGCACATGTTCCGCATTCTTCACACATTCTCAATTGACAAAAGAGCATAATGAAAGCATTGAGGCATACCTTGCACATATATTCTTGCAACACAGATTCATTTGAAATAGCAACCTCTACATCGATCAATTTTCAGAACATACAACATTTGCATGGGCACAAAAAGTGGGGGTTCAATTTCTAAGAAGAGGGGGTATTAGCCATACATACCTTGCTTGAGCTTTTTCTTAAATTACTACAACGTTCCAGAAATACTAGCAACCCCAATCTATTTCGAGATATAAAAAAATTGAACACAAATTAGGAAGATATTCATAGTGTTAGCTCATTTGAGCGTTCCATCAAACACTAGGTGTGCATTAAGTCTTTAAGGTCCTTTTATAGAGGATTTCATCAACCTTCAATCCATCCTTAAACATTTTTAGCTCAACAATATTCCTACACCCGTTGATAACACATGCAAGCAAGATAACAACTCCAACACCCACAAACTTTCTTGATAATTACCCATCTTTAGCTAATATTCAAAATTAAGGGTTAGGGTGTAGAATCTTATCTCAAGGATAAAGATCTAGTGTGTTTTCATTGTTAATCTTCAAAGAATTGTGTAAGAATTAAAGAATTATTTGGAGATCACTTTCTCCCTTTAGGGCTCCCTTTATCACTCTAAAGCATCATATTTTTGCTAAAAAATGACCCATTGCGTGTATTAAACGAAGTTGGGTCGGGTTATAAAGAAGAATGGATAGTCCAAGATCCTGGACCAGGCTATAGACCTGGCGTCGCCAGGATAAAGCCTAGCCTAGCCTGGCCTCGCCAGCCTAAAGCCTGGTCCAGCCTGGCTAAAGCGCGGTCTAGCCGTGACGAAAAATTCCAACTCCCCAGTGCATTGCTCAACTGCACCTATAACTCCGAAAATACAATGTATTAGCCTAACTTGACACCACAAAACCTTAAATTACATAGGATGTTTTCTGGGGCCTTACAAAGAAAAGGAAGAGAAAATCCTCGGGCTCCCCGGGCTCTGAGGTGAAGACACAAAGAAAAGGGTGCTCCGCAAGCCTATGAGGGGTTCTAGTTCCTAGGTGCTGGATTCCGACTCTCTTCTCCGGCTTAGGGATGAGCCAAAGGATAAATCTATTTTGTTACCCACGGGACGACCTACCACCGGGGACTCGAGATGCATCCGAGAGGGAGACTGATGTGCCGTAGAATTTTGGCATAATTGATACCAATTGCTTAGATTTTATCTCGTCTTTTAATGCATTTTTAGTTAATTTTGATCAAGTTTGGTTGTTTTTAGTGCATGAGCTTGAAGACCCGAAAACATGGAAAATAAGTCAAAGGTCGCAAAAGAATGGATATGCTGCAAGTATGCAACCGCATAATTCACATGCGGACGCATAATTCAAATGGTGATCGCAAACTGGGACAGACTTATTGGCCAAATGAAGAAGAAAATATGCGGTCCATTATGCAGACGCATAACACTTATGCGAGCCGCATAATGGTAGCATAACTCCAGTATAAGAAAGTTCTCACCATGATATGCGATGGCATATACGGTCGCATAACACACATGCGGATCGCATAATTGCTATGCGACCGAAGCAAAAACTGGGAACTTATCAAGCCTGCGATGGAATGAAGAATATGCGGACCGCATAAGTGGTCTGCGACCATTATGCGATCGCATAAGCTATCTGAAGGGGTATGTTTGTTCGATTTTGACCACGACTTGTGGTCCACTATAAAGAGAAGAACTAGGGGTTTGTGGGTCATTTAAGTCTGAAACAAGGTCCTACATAGAGAGCATTGAATACTTCATTTATTTGGAAGGTTGTGAAGAAAAAATCTTGCACTTTTGTAAGCTTTATGGCTTTATTAAATACTTTGTTCTTGTATTTTAGCATGAGTAGCTAGTTTTAAATACTAAGGTTGTTGACCCTAAATGGGTGTAATGTTAATGGATGTTTAACATTGAATATATATATATTGGTTGATATTTATTCATTTTTTTCCTTTATTTATGGTTGGTAGTTGCAAACATTAATCTATTCCATTTTACTCTTTCTTTAGTTGGAAAAGTGGGTTAGGGTGTGGTAGAAATGAATATCAAGAACTCAAGACTTTAAATTTGTTTAATAGAATCACTTAGGAATAAGTGGGTTGTACTTGGTATAGATTGGTTGTTCTTAAATTGCAACTCTTTTATATTTGGAGAAATCATAAAGAGAAAATACTGCCCAACTATTGGAAAATATTGGGTAGTCATTTAGAAACCATTTGCATATCAAAGGACCATCCATTAGAAATATATCATATTAACACCGGCAGCATTGCATTTCATTGACGGGGACACAACCTTGGTTTCCTTAATCAAATCATTTACATTCTCATATCACAATTAGTTATCTCGTTAATTCATACTATATCATTCTCTTGTTACGTTAACGGAATAGAATTCCGACCTAAGTCATATTTCACACTACTTAAGTAAACTTTTCACACCATATTCCCTGTGGGATTCGACCCCAACCTTGTTGGGTTATTATATTTTGACACCGACCGCCTTACACTGTTTAATTATAGTGTAATGAGCGTATCGAATTTTGGCGCTATTGCCGGGGAATACGGTTTTGAAATTACTAATTAGTGTGTGCTTTACTTTACGTCTTCTTCTATTCCATCATACTTTGCTTGTTTTGCTTGGTGTTTACAGGAAAACATGGCTGAATATGAGGAAGAATAAAATCCTTTTTCAGACATAGAAGAGTACATTGAGGATACAAATGCTATTGTACCTCCGAGAGTTGACGCTGCCACTTTCAAGGTGGAACGTGGTTTAATCCTAATGCTCAAAGCGGAGGGGTTTTTAAGGAATTCCACTGATGATGATCCGACACAACATCTTAGAAACTTCTTGGGTGTGTGTGTGATGCACAAGCAGAACAACGTCTCAGATGATGCCCTAAGGTTGAGGGTGTTCAAGTCTCACTGGCTAGGGAAGCAGGGAAATGGCTTCAAAATTTTCCACCAAATTCCATTCATTCTTGGCCTAAACTTGTCTGAGCATTCTTAGCTAAATGGTTCCCGCAAAGCAAGAAATCTGAGCTCCGGGATAAAATTTTCTTTTTCAAGAAACTATCGGGAGAACATCTACATGAGGCATGTGATCGATTCAAGTTATATTTGGTGAGGTAGCCTAATCATGGTTGTTTACCGTGAAAATGGTAATAACAATTAAATTTGATTTAGTGGTTCTAAAAATATGTGATCTATTTTTTATGCTAGTTTTTAAGCAGTTGATGCTATGTAAAAGACTTAGAAACGAGATAAGAGCTTGAGAGTAAGGCGATAACCAAACTGAATGATCAATAATCGAAGCCTCGAGCTTGCCTATTTGAGGGTCTCGGGGTCGATTCCAAAGCTCGGCTGTGAGCTATCGAGGGTGGTCGATGGAGAATAACAGTTATAAATAAATCAATGACGGCTCTTTATGGCCAATAATAAGCAATAAATGTTGAACTTTAGGTAGAACACAATAAATATGAGCAATAAATGAAGTAATAAGATCAAGAGAATAAGTTAGAGAGCAGAGAGAATGTTCTTGTGTATTTAGTATTGAGCAGCAAATATTTACAAAATGACAAGGGTACCCTTTATATAAGAGGGGGAATCCCAACATAGTACAAGTGCATTTATTACAAAAATATGGAGACGGGATAGCTAGTTAATGCCACGATACGGGCTTAGACTAGCCTGACAGACTTTGTCGGCTCTAGCTTCATGCCTTGGGAACTCCCCACTTTCTTTCTGTAACCGTCGGTCTCATACTGCCCCAAGGTCGAGCGTCGATGGCCCTCGAGGGATGAAACTTGATTGTGATTTCGAGCCTTCGATATGTCGTAACGATGGAAAATTGGACCCTCCGATTTTACCGTATGCAATGGTTTTTCGGATTCTTAGAGTAGAACGATAAGAAACGACCTTGACAACCAGCTTTGCGAGTTTCCGTGATGACGTCATACTAATGACGCAAGTCTTTGTGATAACCGAGATGTCCCGTCGTTTCACCTTTCTAGAATCATTCAAAGAATTTCCGTTTCTTATTCTTCAAGGCAATAATGTCGCCGCTGGTCCAACTCCCAAGAATGTATCGAATGCGCCTGCCGATGCGTCTTTCAAAGACAATAATGGCGTTGTCGGTTATGCTTCCGCCCTTTCTATAAATGGGAGCCTCCTGGAACCAACTTTTTATCCATTTGCTTTCCAATATCTTTCCACCCCTTTTTTCTCACCATTCTCATCCATTGTTATCCACCATGTTTGAGGCCCATGGCCTTAAAGTTACATGGCGGCGTTCTCATCGGCCACGCTATAACCTTTTTCCTGGACTTTTCCCTACCGTGCGAGATCACACCAACTTGTTAATATTGTTGTTGTTGTTACTGCTACCATCGTTGGCTTGAGACAAGGAGATAGGGAGGCTGATTTCCTCCAACCCAGGAAAATGTTTGGACTCTACACCGCTGCTCAGGGAGGTGTTCAGACTCTACACCGCCACTCATCTCCCCCGTCTACCCGGTGTGGTGCCTCACTCCTTTTTTTTCTGTGTAGTGAGGTGGTACTATCTACTAACTGTTGCAACCCGTACCAGTGTGACGTCTCAAGAAGTGGCTTTATAATAATGGTGCTGGCGAGATCCACACTAGCCAGATTTTTCACCCAGCCACTTCTTCAACCTCTTCTGCGTCACTTTCCTCTTCTCCATCAGTTTCCTCTTCTTCATCTTCGCCCTCGGAGATATCATTCTGGAGGACTGAGATGAGACCCCCATAGAGGTGGTGCTCGAAGATACTACCACCAAGGATGTATCCCCGAGAATAGATTAGACTCTAGCTTTTCTTCCATATGTACTTTTTCTTCTTCTTTGTTTCTGTGTAAAGACCCTTTGTAGGCTTTTGTAATCAAGTGTTTATGAATGAAAAAATGTTTCTTTACTTTGTCTCTGATATATACTATTTTCCCTTTATCTGTACTTGTGTAGAATCTCAGTGCACAACTCCATCGGTTGGTGCAAATATCGAGCCTAGGTGTGAGTATTTTTTTTGACCTTTGATTGATTAACACGGCTCCCCTCAGAACCCTTTGTCGTTCCTTGGACCGAGCTCGGGTTGGACTAATAAACTCGGGTTGTCGCGACCCTGACTCGAGTTGAATGAGAGTAGGGCTTCGAACTCTCAAATAGAGACTTAGCCTTTAGACCCTGCGATAATCTTCAAGGGAGGATTCGCTCGAAAGCTCGAGAATTGAGACTGCCTTTAGGCTTTCGAGAACAGTCCCCAAGTGGGGGTTTGCTCAAACTCGGGCCATTTGGAGACTTGCTTTGAACTTAGTGTAGATAGCCTTAAGGTGTTGTAGATAGATCCTAGATAAGGGCCTATCCAGGTTTAGATGGTACCCCGAGGCCGAGCCTATATGAGTAGTTTAAGTGCTTATTTTCTTCTTGAAAGGATACTTCGAAACCGGGTACCCTCTCAAGTTTTGTAATGATATAGATATACCCTTAGAGAGATCTTCAAGATCGGGTACCATCTCGAGACTGACGATGATGTCGATGGCTTTCTGGATCCAAACTTCTTTTGATAGAGGTCCTCGAGATCGGGTACCATCTCAGGACTTGCGATGATGCCAAAGGTATTCCTGGAGCATCACTTCTCTTTGATGGAGGTCCTCAAGATCGGGTACCATCTCGGGACTTGCGATGGTGTCAAAGGCCCCTGGAACCTGACTTCTTTTTGATGGAGGTCCTCGAGATCGGGTACCATCTCGGGGCTTGCGATGGTGCCAAAGGCTTCCTAGAGCCTGACTTCTTTTTTATGGAGGTCCTCGAGATCGGGATACCATCTCGGGACTTGCAACGATGCCAAAGGCTTTCCTGGAGCCTGAAGTCTCTTTAATGGAGGTCCTTAAGATCGGGTATCATCTCAGGACTTGTGACGATGCCAAAGGCTTTCCTGGAGCCTCACTTCTCTTTGATGGAGGTCCTCGAGATCGGGTACCATCTCGGGACTTGTTTGGTGCGGGAGTCTCCGACCCAAAACATCACACGATGTTCATCAAACGGACGTCACGGCTACAAAGTGACCGAGGCGATCCCGCTGGCATATTCCTAAAGTGATTTCGGCCAGCATTTTAATCAGCCTCTGAGGCAGGCGGATCGTTGCCGTTTTTCCCATATATAGGGTTATTTCCGTCTTTTTGGAGATTCCACCATTCTGAGTAGTCATCGTTTTTCCTGCGTTAGGCTTTTCATTATTTCAGTATCAACGCTCTTGCCTAAATTCCTACTCCAGTTCTCTAATTTTGCTGCAGTCATGACTATTACATCAGGATCCGTTCGGTAGGGAGGAGAGAGTTCTGCCTCCGGTTCTCGTCTCGTTGGCGAAGCGCCGCTGATTCCAGGCGGGCCTGACTCGGGGCATTTTGCTTCGAGAGCGGACTTTCCGTCAGAAAAGTACCCCGTTGCTCAAGATCAACGGGAGCATACCTTGAAGTTTACTTCTTCGATAGGAAAGGGACACCTTGAGTTGGTGAGGAAAAACTGTGGATGGGGGGAAAAGGTGGTACTGCAAGTACCTTCCGCAGATGAGAGCATTACAGACCGAACCGAGGGGTTTTTGAATGTGTACATGTATTTCACGTTGGTCCCCCTTGATAGGGTCGTGCTTGACTTCATTCAAAAGTATCAGATTACCTTGGTGTAGATTCACCCCTCATTTTGGAGGATATTGTTGATGATGAGGTTCTTTGCGGAGAAGGAAGGGCTTGAATTTACGCTTAGTCATCTTATCAGACTATACTGGCCTTTTCATCATCGAGGTCTATTACGATGCCAGTCGACCACGCCTTTCATTGTTGATGATGAATAAGATGGAGGTCGGGAGTGGAAAATCGATTCGTCTGAGTACGGACTGTTGATTTTATCCCCGTGGAGTTTATGCCATTCCCTGAGAAATGGAATTATCCATGTAAGTGGTACACTTGTGCCTTCATAGTTGTTTAATTATGGAGAAGGAGTGTTCCGTAAATGTGCCTTCTTTTCCTCTTCTGGAGCAATTTCATGGATGTCGTGCGAGGTCCCTAATCTGCCAGATTGGGCTCAGGAGTTGGCTACCCACTCGACCTGTGATGAGTGTAAGTGGCGAACTTTGTCTAGGGGCAGATGGGAAGCAAAACATCATGGTATGCGCTATGCGATATGTTCCCTTCCTTTCTTTTAGTTGGAAAAGCAATTTCTCTTTCTGCGTACTAACCCTGTTATTGTAGGCATCAGGGAGCCTTCTGAGGCGAGGTCGTGCCCCCTTGAATACGGAGCAGGATTGCTAGCTTCTATGCTAAAGAATGATAACAATAAGCAAGAGATACCTTTGCATGGCGACAGTGCTCAAAGCAAGGCGAACCTGGACCGAGGGCCCAGCATGGAAGTATTGACTGAGCCTACCGCGCTCGTGATTTCTAGTTTGGAAAGGCAGTTTCTCCTCTGCTGTCATCTTCTTTTTCCATTGGAGGTACTTCGAGGGATTCTCGAAACCCAGGATCCTATACACCGAGCGACCGTACCTCAATCAAGGTCGACTCTTTCGGAACTGAGGGAGCTAGGTTAGCAGATGTGCACTCGACCTTCGAGGAAGCAAGCACATCGGCTTCACTCTGTGGTGAGTTTTGGCATAGGCCTTTCGAGTTTCGCGCCTTCCCTTCCTTACTGAGTTTTCTTTTGTAGGCCTTCGACAAGCTTAAGTCTGAGTTGCTTGACCTTGAGGCCAGGCTGCGGAAAGCTCTAGATGAGGAGAACTCCCTTAGGGTCCTTTGCGACGAAAGGGAAGTCGAGTTGACATACTTACGGTATGAGGCGAGTCGGAGCTTGAATTATTAGAGCTATTTGAAGGAGCAGGTAGTTTTTGTTTCGAGTGAGTGTATGTTCCTCCTTCTAGCTCCTAAGAATGTTTCGCTTATTTCAGTTGCGGAAAAAGACAGAGGAATTGGAGTGCCTTTGGGACGAGGTTGGCCGAGCCAAGCACGATCATGATGAGCTAAAAGCTTAGGCAAAGGTTCAGGCTTTAGTGAGGGAGGGTGCTCTAGCAAAAGCTTATGCCTTTGAGGTCCAACTCCACTTAGCTCGTGATAATACTATGGTTCGAACAGATATGATTACGAAGCTCGAGTCCGAGCTTTTGAAGGTCAAGGTCGAGGTTGTGGATGCCCGGGCTGAAGCCGTAATGAGCTGAACTAAGGCTGACCAGAATGTGGTGGTCTATTTGAAGGACGTTGCCGATGCTCAAGCTGAGCTGAGAAAGATCCTTGATGCGAAGATAGGAGCAAAGAATATGCTCGGTGTAAGTGTCGGAGGAAAACCCTCGAGGAGATCTATGCTAAGGGTTTTGACCTCTCGAAAGAGTTGATGCTGGTGAGGGCCGACGAGCGTGGTGCTCGGTTAATTTTGTCTGATGCCAAGGATAGCGAAGATGAGGACGACGGGTCATAGCCCCCAGGGGGGATGTAGATTTTACTTTCAGGTTCTGTGTATAGCATTTTCAAAGCACGTTTGTAAATGAAGCTTGTATTTTTCCGCACGTATGTATAAAGAGGAAACCTCGCAGTTCTATTTCTCATGCATTTCATTTTGCCTTGATTTTAGCCAGATGAACTGGTCTTTGAGTTAGAAGGAATCTTAAATACATAGTATGGCCTTGAGGCTCATTGGGCTGGCCCGTAGGCTCTTAAGCGCTTGGTCGATACGACCTTTAATTTTAGTGCTGGCGACCGTGGCTCTTACGTGTTTGCTCTTAGGCATATTCAGTTAACTGTTTTGGGTTCAGTCTCCAAATCGGGTTTCGACTCGAGCTCATTCGACCCTCAAGTTTTTGAATTGCACACTGGCCTTTAGGCTCTTAAGCTTTGGGTCGGTATGACCTTTTCTGTGGGCTGACGACAATGGCTCTTACGCCTTGGGTCGATGCGACCTTTTGTATGGGCTGGCGACAATGTCTCTTATATTTTTGCTCTTAGGCATATTCAGTTAACTGTTTTAGGTTCAGTCTCTGAATCGGGTTTCGATTTGAGCTCATTCGACCCTCAAGTTTTTGAATTGCACGTTGGCCCTTAGGCTCTTATGCGTTAGGTATGTGAGCACGTGATTTTTTCCCTATATGAATTACTCCCATAAATTCAAAACAAAATAATTTCTTTCAGTGTTTGCAATTTTGGGGATTTTCGTGGCATTTTCTGGTAATTGTTTGCATTTGTCTGTGCATTTTTATTTTATTTAATTAATGAAAATTACAAAAAATATGTTGCATTTGCATTTAGGATTTAATTTTACATTTTTTAGGATTAATTGACAAACTATTTTATAAAAATAGGAAAAAATCACAAAAATAGTTTATTTTGCACTTTTAATTTTAGTTGAGAATTTGGGTAGTTTTTCCTTTAATTTGGCTTTTAATTATTTGTAGTAGCAATTATTAGGGTTAATTAATTTAATGTGGTAGGATAATTTGGTTTAGGATTTAGTTTAGGTTTTAATTTTAATTTTGGAAAAAAGAAAAAGTTTTTTAAAAGAAAATGAATTGAAAATTAATGGAAAATTGGAAAAAAGAATTGAAGAGATAGAATTGGGCTTCCTTCAGTTAAAAGTGCCCAGGCCCAAAGCCATTTTCCCCGTACCCGTCCGTTTGACACAAGCCCAGACCGTCCAACCCGGTCCAAACCCCCCCACTACCATACGACGCCGTTTCAGCAAGCTTGATCTAGGCCGTTGATATTGCCTAATCTAACGAATCAGAACTGGGGGGGGGGGTTAATATATATATGTCCAAACGCACCCTACCCCCCTCATTTCATCGTTCCAACACCCCCGTCTTCAGAGACCTTCCCTCAAACCCTAGGGACCGCTGCCCCCTTTTCCACCACCGTCCGATGGCGGCGCCACCTCCAAACGCCACCAAAATCACACCATATAGCCTCCTCACTCCCCTCTATCCAAATCTCAACTTGGTTTTCTTCAAATCCCCCGGGAACTTCTCGAATCTTGATTTGAAGAGAAGAACCCTAAATCCCAAAGTCCAAATCAACGGGCCCATTTGAAGATTTAAGACCGTAATAGACGTTATTCGTGTGTTTTTGCATGGAAACACATGGTTAGGGTCTATTCCGGTCAAGAAATCGAAGAGTCCTTCAAGGTTTATCAAGTTTGCTTCGGGCCGGTTTTAGGTATCTTCCTTGTTTTAACTTTTCTTCTATTTTTCTGCTTCGTCTCCTCTTCTTGGATTATCTTAGTTGTTCCGGAGTTTTGTTGTTCATGCATGGTTAATTCGGAATCTTTTCTTAATTAGTTAATTCGTTCATCTAATAGTTTAGTTAATTCCCTTTACTTGTGTTAATTAGCAGTAATTTAGTTTAGGTTTTTAATTGTGAAAATTATTCCCGTACTTGGATTGTGCTGCCTTTCAAAGGCTTATAGAATTTAGGGGTTTTAATGTATGATTTGGGCTTTTAGTTGTTGCCGACCCATCTTGCAAATATAGACCGTTTAATTTGGTCTATATCCTTGGGTCAATTTGACCCGTTTGGATTTCTGAAGTAATTTTCAGCGGGTTAAAGGGTAATTTAGGTAATTGGTTTAAGGAATCTTATATAACAACCTTAGGAAGCTTCCAGGAAAGGGGTTTAGAGACTGGTTTTGAAATTCTGTAATTTGCATTAGGGGTATGGGAGCTAAAATCAAAATTGGAAAAGGGTTAAAATGCAAATCTGAATTCTTCTAGGCTACCCTAATAGCTTGCCTATAAAGGCATCCTAACTTGACATTCAAGGGAGATTTAAAAAAAAAGGAGAAAAAGGGCTGACAAGCAAAAAGGGCCCGAATGATTCTGAAAATACCCTAAAATTTCTGTATCTCTTGGGGTGGGAATTGGTTCTGAATCTGCTCCCTAATCTTAAGTTTCAACTGGAATTTTAAAAGGCTTCAAATAACTCTTATTTTATATGGGTAAAAATGGTTTAAAAGCTGAAATTGCTGGGTCTTTGGAAGCTGTTTGATTTGGTTTTACTGCTGATCTCTGCTGCTACACCTGCTAGCCTTGTATTGCTCTAAGCTGATTCTCAAGCTTTTTGTTTATCTTTGTTGTAACCAGGTACTCATTCGACCTCAAATGACATGTTGAAATAGGAATGAGAATGCTGATGGCACCATGTTTTATGGCAATCTATTTTAGATTATTTGGTTCTGTATTTACGTGAGCCTGTTGATTAACTTGTGTGTATTTTGATAGCTGATTCGAATGGCTATAATACTCTACTGAAGCCACTAAGTGTTGTAGTTTTAATGCTGATTAGTAGTAAGTTCTAACTTTAGGATGCAGAAGATCGATTGTTCTTTGAGCATGAAGCGTGTTATGTTGCAATATAGGAAAGTCTCTTATTTGTTTTAAGTGAATTCAGCCAGTGCCTGCTTTCTTTCCAATGTCTGGAACTGGGCAGTTCCAAGGCCATTGTTGATAAATGAAGTCTTTCTGAACTTTAAATTGTTTTCTTTATTTCTGGAAATTCGAATTGGTGACTTTAAATGGTGAAAACGACCTGCATATGAGTTGATAATAACCAAGAATCGTAACTTCATGTCAGTATGTATGTTAGCATCAAGAATGTGCTTTGCCTTGGCTCAAGGTCGTTGGCGTTTGTTCAAACTCTAACCCTTCTTAACAATGTAGTTTACTTCAGGTATTAGTTTTAAATCTTAAAATCGGGCCGCTATCGTTGGCTCATTTGTGATCAGTTTCCCCTCCAGCAATTAGACCACCAATCTGGGCTCCATGTTGAGCCCATCTGATTCTCGTGCTAGGCAGTCAGCTGATGGGCTCACGGACAGCCTGAGCCCTCCCCAATCAAATATTGGTTTTGCTTGTTACTAGCTCATTGGCTATTAAAGTTTAGCTTAAACATTGGCTTAAAATAGTTAGAAATTCCCTCATGTCTTTTAATCAATTAATGATGCTCATTAATTAGTCTAGGGTGAGCTATATTATATGTTACAAGTGGCTCGCGGCCTTCATGAGTTAGTTCAAAACATTTTTTAATAAAATGATTCGAGATGCGCCGTGCCAAACAAAAATGGTAAAATGTACGGCCCTCGTTTAATTGATTTTTATTTAATCCTTAGAATTCAAGACGTGCCATTTAGCAAATTTCCATGGCCCTCGCAAAGCTGAAACATCTAGTTGCTTTAAGCGCGTATTTTAATGATATTATCTTCCTAAACTCGGGTGCGCATTTCATGTGACCCAACCCCAAATCCTAAAACGTTGAATAAAATGTGTTCCGGACCGCGGGTGCATTTCATGTGGCGCAATCCAAAGGCAAGTTTTAAACGACGTTCAATCTTCTTTAAAAATCAATTAAAAAAGGTTTTAAAGTTAGAATTAACACATAGGTTCAAAATGTTCTAAAATCAGATAAGTAAGCTGAAACACCAGATACTGGTCTTACTCATGCTGGGAATCAAGACAAGTGGGAAGCTCAGAGAGGATTAGCTTTTATAGTGGCGTTCCTGGGTATTTTGGTTTGCCCGAGAAAAGATGGGAACATAGAAATGGAGTTTGTAGGGATAGCTGACTTTATGGTGAGAAAGGCAAATGGGACTATAGTGCCGTTGATCTTGGAAGAAATTTACCGAGCTCTTACTCATTGTCGAGAAGGAGTAAAGTTCTTTGAAGGCTGCAATATGTTGTTACAAATATGGATGGAGGAACACCTTTGCCACCGTCTTGGATACCATAATTGCGGTATGACTGGCCTCGAGTGTATTGGAAAACATGAAAAGCGAGTAGAGGGTTATGAGTTTCCAGATGGTACGGAAGCATGGCATGCTCATTTGAGATCTTTGACCACAAATAAGATCGAATGGACATTTGGTTGGCTTTCAGTCGACGAAGTAATCTATATGTCGGCTGAGGTGTGTTTTTTGCTATTAATGGGTCTTCGGAGTATCCAGCCTTATGCTCTGCATAGAGTCTTACGTCATTTAGGCCGATACCAGACCATCCTACATAATGAAGATTTGAGTCGGCAAGTCATTGAGTTAATGCCAAAAGCTGCCTTCCCAGAAGAGAAAGTGCGTCGGGTTTGGCATCAGTGCAGATTCTTAGGGCCAAACACTCAAGTACGAGACCTATCCAGAGGCGAGGTAGAGCCCAGTTATATTGCTTGGTATGGTAAAAGATCCCGAGTGCAACATGAACCTGACAGGCCCGCAAAGAGACCCCATGTCCAGCAATTCACCGATGGAGCTTAGGTGCAATGGGTCGGCTGACCAAAGAAAACGAGTATAGGGTTACCATAAGAAAATTGGAAAAGCAAGTCAGAGAACTTCAATTCGAGAATAACCTACAAGTCGCGGCAGATGAAGGAGAAAAGAAAAAGCTGGCCAAAGAAAATGAGGCCCTCCGAGTTCAAATTCAGAAAATGAAAGTAGCGGCAGAAAATCCAGTCCGAAGTGACAGAGATGAAAAACTCATAGCTAACCTGAGGCAGAAAGTAAATGACTATAGTTTTGATTTGAATAAATCAGAAGGTGAACTAGCCAAGGCTCAAAAGCAATTGGCTAAAAACGCATATGAACGAGTACGCCTGGTTATGCAATTGAGAGAAAGGTACGACGATGAGGTTGCAGGGTTAAAGAGAAGGGTCATCGCCACAGAAAACAAAATGATCAAACAGGAAAAAGACTTCAAAGTTGAAAGGGAACATTGTTATATAGCATTGGAGCAATTAGAAATAGATTTGCAACAACTTCAGGAGCAAAATCATGTGGCTGAGCAAACTTTGGAAGCCAGGGCCCAGCAGATTGGGCATTTGTTACAAGAAAAGGGCGCCATAAGAGAGAGAATTAGAAGCATTGCCGACTATATCGTTATGAAGTTCCAGATTTGTGAGGATATGACTCGCACTACCTTCTTTGCAACAGTAATGACATTTGTTAAACAGATAATGAACGACTTGGATCGACTTCAAAGGGAGCTTGCATATAGGCCCGCGGCGAGACCGAATGATGTCCCGCGGGCACTAGGAGCATTGATGTATTTATGATTTATTCGTTTGAGTATGCATTTCCTTTTGTTAAGCGTCTGTCAGTCATGTTGAGTTTTCTTTCTGCTAGAGTCCGTTCAATTGTTTTCGAGTCTGTATTTTCTTCTGTTGGAATATAATGTCTATTTTTGGAGTCTATATTTCATCTTTGCATCGAAATCTGTTAGTCTTTTGGAATTTGTTAGTTTTGAGTTTGTAATGGAAGCATTTGTTGTTTTATTTTATGAAACTAAAAATCCCAAAAAAAATTATTTCGCACTTATCTACAAGAACTACGCTTGGTTTGATTCATGCGGGGTCATGATACATAGGAAATCTCCACAGGATTTGACCGCAACCAAAAAATAAAAGAGAGAGAGGAAAAGAGGGAAAGAAAATAAGAGGAAAAACAAGAGGAAAGAGCGGAAAAACAAGAAAGAAAAAGAGAAAATAAGAGAGAGTAAAAACAAAGAGAGAACAGAGGCAGGAATGAAAGGAAAGGAAAAGAAAAGAAAAGAAAAGGGGATCTTTGCAATTAAAAGAAAGAAAAGGCTGGGATGACGCATGCAACCAATCAAATACATAATAGAGACGGTGAACTGTTTAGGTGCATTCACGCCCAATGTGCGGTTACCAATCTGTTAAAGCCTAATCGCTAACAAGGTTGTTTGTTTTGATGTATTAAGTTCAGGCCGGTGGTTAGTTGACTCGCATTCTGGCAACTCACTCCTACAACACCCGATCGAAAGACAGGCTGGATATGGTCGACCAGGAACCGGAAACAAGTATTGTCGACCCATCGAAAGAGGTGGAAGAAATGGACGTTAATGCGATGAGGGAAGAAATGTATAAGCTGAAACAGCACATGACTGAAATGTACCAAGCTTGGGCGAAGGGGCATCCACCACCGGTTTATCCCGCCAATCCTGCTTATATCCCACCATCAGCCCAACCTCCGGAGGTTCCCACTGTGAACTCATCTCCAGCCTTTCCCCTCTACCAACAATGTCATGGCGCCACTTCCCATACTTTTCAAGCTCCACCACCCAAACAAGTCTCATACCCTCCTCCACCAATTACACCTGTTTTTGTGGCACCTCCGCCTGTTACATTACACCGATCCTCTAGTGAACCTCTGTTCCAGACTCACGACAACCAGTATTATCCCCCTGAACCCACCTTCAGAGTTCCAGAACCATATCCTTACACTCCTCATCTTGATATCCCGGTGGAGACCGAGAAACCGCCCAAAAATCCCGAGCATGAAGAGATGATCAGAAAGGTCAAAAGCTTAGAGCAATCGTTCCGAGATATGAGGGGATTGGGAGGTCAAGTGAGTGTAGCCTATAAGGACTTATGTTTGTTCCCAGATGTTCAGTTGTCAGCAGGGTTCAAAATGCCCAAGTTTGATCTGTACGATGGGCATGGTGACCCGGTATCACACTTAAGAGGATTCTGTAGCAAGATAGAGGAGCAGGTGGAAGAGACAAATTGCTGATGGCATATTTCAGCCAAAGTTTGAGTGGGTCGGCACTAGAATGGTACACCAGACAAGATCATAGCAGGTGGTACACATGAGACGATTTGGCCCACGCCTTCGCCTGTCATTTTCAGTATAATCTTGAAATCATCCTAGACCGTCTGTCATTGACGAAGATTGAGAAGAAGCCAGTGAGAGTTTCCGAGAATATGGGTTCCGTTGGAGAGAGCAAGTAGCGAGGGTTGACCCCCCGATGAAAGAGAGTGAGATGTTGATTATTTCTTGCAGGCTTTGGAGCCCACTTATTTTGGTCATTTGGTGTCAGCAGTGGGCAAGTCCTTTAATGAAGTTGTGAAAATGGGAGGCATGGTTGAGGAGGGACTCAAGTCCAATAAGATCATAAGTTACTCAGCAATCAAAGCAACTACCTAGGCCATTCAAAACGGTACTGGGGGTGTGCTCGGAAAGAAGAAGAAAGAGGATGTTGCAACGATCGAGTCAGCAGCTTGGGGTGGATCTAGGAACCTTCCACCATTCTACAACCAGCCTCGACCCTATCCCCAAACATACCCCCACACTCCATATAGCCCACCACAATACTACTACCCACCGCCAGATCCCCATTTTTTCTGTCTATCACGCACAAACCTATACCCAACCTCCCGCTCACACACAATGGCGTGCGCCAGCTCCACATAGTCCCTACCAAGCTCCACAAAATACACATATACCCCCAAAAGCCTACAAAAACCCTTCTGGAACAGGTTTTCGACCCAATCAAGCCTTTAAGAATGAGAGGTTGCAGAAGCAGAAGACTTTCACTCCATTAGGAGAATCATATACTAGCCTATTCCACAGACTGAGACAATTGGGTATGTTGAATCTGATCGAGGCCAAAATGTCGAATCCCCTTCCCATAAATCTTGATCGCTCGGTGAGTTGTGAGTATTGTTTGGGGGCCCCGGGACATGACACAGAGAAGTGTTGGAAACTAAAAATAGTTGTGCAAGAGCTTATTGATATTCATCGGATCGAGGTTCAGGCCCCAAAAGCACCAAATATCAATCAGAATCCGCTGTCAGCTCACCATGAGACCCATATGATTGAGTTGATACACAAGGGAGGGGAGCCTAAGAAACCATCGCAGACGGTGATGATGATCTGTTCCAGTGAACCAGTCCCAAGGAAAAGGTAACCAATAGGAAATCAATGGTCCAGTTGAAAGGGGTGGACAATAAGCCAGCTGTGGTAGCCGAGAAAGGGTTTTCAAGCACTGTTGTAGTGAAACCAGAGAAAGCTAAAGTGGTGGTACTAGGGGTTACAAGTAAACCTGTTGTGGTCGTGAAGGGTGCTCGCGCAGAGCCTGTTATTATAAAACCAATAACTCAGCTTCCAATGATTAACAACAAGGTGCCCCGTGAAACTATGAACGAGTGACAGTAACTTACAAGGGGAAGAGGTCAGAGAAGAAGTGTGTGAGACCCATGGCTTGACTCGATCGGGGAGATGCTTTGCCCCCGAAAAGTTGAAAAAAGCTAAGACCTCAAAAGATAATCCAGTGTTGGTGAAGAAAATGGTGACTGAGGAAGAAGTAGAAGAATTTATGAGAAAGATGAAAGTGCAAGACTATTCCATTGTTGAGCAGTTAAGGAAGACACCAGCTCAGATCTCGCTCTTGTCATTATTGATCCATTCCGACGAGCACCGTTGAGCTTTGATGAAGATCTTGAACGAAGCCCATGTTCCTGACTAAATCTCAGTAAACCACTTGGAAAAGATAGCTAACAAGATATTGAGGTAAATCGAGTCACTTTTTCTGATGATGAGTTACCCGTGGAGGGTACCGAGCACAATAGAGCCCTCTATCTAACGGTGAAATGCGAAGAATCCGTGGTTACTCGAGTACTGGTTGACAACGGATCTAGCGCAACATCTGTCCTCTCTCCACATTGAACAAGCTACAAGTGGAGGATGAAAGAATTCATAAGAACAATATTTGCGTTTGGGTATTCGACAGTGGAGGGAAGGATTCAGTCGGGGACATAGTGCTTGAGCTCACAATAGGGCCAGTTGAATTCACTATGGAATTCTAGGTGCTCGATGTGGCTGTTTTGTATAATCTGTTGTTGGGACGACCCTGGATCCATGCTGCCAAAGCAGTCCCGTCTACTCTGCATCAAATGGTCAAGTTTGAATGGGATCGACAGGAAATTATTGTACATGGCAAAGATAATTTGTGTGTGCCCAATGGTGCCATTGTTCCGTTCATAGAGGTTGACGATGGCAAGGGACCATGGGTTTATCAGGTTTCCGACACAGTATCGGTAGAGAAAATTCCGGAAGGAAAGTGCATTCCAACTCCAAAGATGGCTGCGGCATCAGTTATGGTAGCTGTTGAAATGTTGAAAAATAGTTTCGTACTGGGCAAGGGTTTAGCTGCATCCCTGCAAGGTATTGTGCAGCCAGTTTCTCTTCCAAAGAATCTGGATACTTTTGGTCTTGGGTTCAAGCCTACCGTTACAGACGTGAGAAGAGCTAGAAAAATGAAAAAGAGAGCATGGGCATTGGCAAAGCCAATCCCGCATCAGTTTAGGTCATTCGTCAGGCCGGGTACTAGAAAGCAACTGCTGTCAAAGGTCCCTGGACCACTAATTGGTGCCGATGGATATTTGGAGAAGGGGTTTGAAAGGTTATTCGCCGAGGTTAACATGGTTCAGGTTGGGGAAGGGTCCAGCAGGGCAGATGTGCAATTCGTGGGACTACGTGCAAAAGTCAACAACTAGGAAGCTACTCCTCTTCCTATCCGGAGGGAGTCTGGTAGTGGGTTTTGATTTTCTTTAGTTTTCTGGATTATTCCAGGGTCTGTAATTCAGATATTATGTTCCGTCCAGTTGGATATGTTAAAACCCTGTTATCTTTATATTCAATGAAATGCAATTGTTCCCTTTCCTTCATTTTTTCTAATTTTATTTTGTTTTCTTTTTTTGTATAGTTCTTTTTATGTTGATATCAATGACATGACATGCGTGAGGAATCTTCGGCCCAGTTTTAAAAGCCAATCTAACTCTAAAATACTAATACAATAAATTGAGTATGATGACGAGTTGGAATTTGAGGATGATGAGGCCTATGAAGAAATTAGTAAGGAACTAAGTCATTTTGAGGAAAATCCCAAACCTAATTTGAATGACACAGAAGCAGTTAATCTAGGGGACCAAGGAAATATCCGTGAAACTAAAATAAGTGTCCATCTAGAACCTCAACTCAGGGAAGAGATAATTAAAGCATTGTTCGAATACAAAGACATTTTTGCATGGTCCTATGACGACATGCCGGGTCTGAGCACTGATTTAGTGGTTCACAAGTTGCCCACTGACCCGGCATTCCCTCCTGTCAAACAGAAGCTGAGAAAATTCAAAACGGATATGAGTGTAAAGATCAAGGAAGAGGTCACCAAGCAGTTCGATGCCAAAGTTATTCGGGTCACCCGGTATCCCACCTGGTTAGCCAATGTCGTGCCTGTACCGAAGAAGGATGGCAAGACCAGGGTGTGTGTTGACTATCGGGATCTCAACAAGGCAAGTCCAAAAGACAATTTCCCATTGCCGAACATCCATATCTTAATTGATAATTGTGCCAAACATGAGATTGGTTCTTTTGTTGATTGTTACGCGGGTTATCATCAGATCTTAATGGATGAGGAAGATGCAGAAAAGATGGCATTCATCACGCCGTGGGGAACATACTGCTATCGGGTCATGCCATTCGGTTTGAAAATGCTGGGGCAACCTACATGAGGGCAATGACAACAATATTCCATGATATGATACACCAGGAAATCGAGGTGTACGTGGATGATTTGATTGTGAAGTCTAGAAAGCAGTCAAACCATGTCAGGGATCTGAAGAAGTTCTTCTGAAGGCTTCGCAGATACAATCTCAAGCTTAATCCTGCAAAGTGTTCTTTTGGGGTGCCGTCTGGAAAGTTGTTGGGGTTTGTAGTCAGCCGTCGGGGTATTGAATTGGACCCATCGAAAATCAAGGCCATCCAGGAATTGCCACCTCCGAAGAACAAGACCGAGGTGATGAGTTTGTTGGGGAGATTGAATTATATCAGCAGGTTCATCGCTCAGCTCACGACAACTTGTGAGCCTATATTCAAGTTGTTAAAGAAAGATGTTGCGGTTAAGTGGACAGATGAATGTCAGAAGGCATTTGATAAGATGAAGGGGTATTTGTCAAATCCACCCGTGTTGATCCCGCCAGAACCAGTGCGACCTTTGATTCTATATTTGACGGTATTGGACAATTCATTCGGCTGTGTATTGGGTCAACATGATATCACCGATAGGAAGGAGCAGGCCATATATTATTTCAGCAAGAAATTCACACCGTACGAGGTCAAGTACACTCAGCTTGAGAGGATATGTTGCGCCTTAACCTGGGTGGCGCAGAAGTTGAAACATTATTTGTCATCTTACACTACCTATCTCATATCTCTCTTGGATCGATTGAAGTATATCTTTCAGAAGCCTATGCCCACATGGAGGCTTGCAAAGTGACAGATCTTGCTCACAGAGTTTGACATTGTCTACGTGACTCGGACTGCAATGAAAACACAGGCCTTGGCGGACCATTTGGCCGAGAACCCGGTTGATGAAGATTATGAACCTTTGAAAACTTATTTCCCTGATGAAGAGGTGATGCACATTGATGAGTTGGAACAAGTCAAGAAGCCTGGATGGAAACTTCTCTTTGATGGATCCACAAACATGAACGGTGTGGGGATATGAGCAGTACTTATTTCTGAAACAGGGCAGCACTACCCTGTTACGGCTCAGCTTCATTTTTACTGTACCAACAACATGGTTGAGTACGAGGCATGTATCTTGGGTTTGAGGTTAGCTGTGGATATGGGTGTCCAGGAAGTTTTGGTCTTGGGTGACTCGGACCTCCTGGTGCACCCAATTCAGGGAGAATGGGAAACACGGGATTTGAAACTCATACCGTACAGACAGTGTTTGCATGATCTTTGCCAGCGGTTTCAGTCGATAGAATTCAGGCATATCCCGAGGATCCATAATGAAGTCGCCGATGCTTTGGATACTCTGGCATCAATGTTGCATCATCCAGATAAGGCTTATATGGACCCTCTGCAGATTCAGGTCCGCGATCAACATGCTTACTGTAATATGGTAGAAGAAGAACTTGATGGGGAGCCATGGTTCCACGATATCAAAGAATACCTTCGGATGAGGGTATATCCCGTATAGGCCACAAGTGATCAGAAAAGAACAATTCGGCGATTGGAAAGTGGATTTTTCTTCAGTGGAGGGGTATTGTACAAAAGAACTCTCGATTTGGGATTACTAAGATGCATAGATGCAAGACAGGCCACAGCAATCATGACTGAGGTACACTCTGGAGTTTGTGGACCGCATATGAGTGGGTACATTCTGGCAAAGAAGATTCTCCGAGCAGGTTACTACTGGCTCACTATGGAGCGGGATTACATCAGTTTTGTGCGTAAATGTCATCAGTGCCAAGTGCATGGAGATTTGATTCATTCTCCACCATCTGAATTACATACAATGTCTACACCATGGCCTTTTGTTGCTTAGGGCATGGATGTCATTGGGATAATCGAGTCGGCAGCATCGAACGGACACAGGTTTATCCTGGTAGCCATTGATTATTTCACTAAGTGGGTTGAAGCAAAAACGTTCAGATCTGTGAGCAAGAAAGTAGTGGTCGACTTTGTGCATTCAAATATCATCTGTCGGTTTGGGATTCTGAAGGTAATCATCACGGACAATGGTGCTAATCTCAACAGTCATCTGATGACAGAGACATGTCAGCAGTTTAAGATTATACATCGCAATTCCACCCCATACCGCCCTAAGGCGAATGGAGCGGTCGAGGTAGCCAACAAGAATATAAAGAAAATACTTTGAAAAATGGTGGAAGGTTCTAGACAGTGGCATGAAAAGTTGTCATTTGCATTGCTGGGTTATCGCACTATTGTCCGTACTTCGATAGGGGCCACTCCTTATTTGTTGGTATATGGCACGGAGGCAGTAATACCCGCAGATATGGAAATCCCATCCCTTCGGATTGTCACTGAGGCAGAAATTGATGACGTTGAATGGGTCAAAACCCGCTTAGAGCAATTAAGTCTTATTGATGAAAAGAGATTGGCAGCAGTGTGTCACGGCCAATTGTACAAACAGAGAATGGCGAGAGCATATAACAAGAAGGTACGTCCACAGAAGTTCGAAGTGGGTCAATTAGTGTTGAGACGTATCTTGCCTCATCAGGCTGAAGCAAAAGGAAAGTTCGCCCCAAACTGACAGGGGTCATTTGTCGTAACTAGAGTATTGTCCAATGGCGCATTGTATTTGACAGATATAGAGGGAAAATGTGTAGAAATGGCTATCAATTCCGATGCAGTCAAAAGATACTATGTATGACTTCTTTCTTTGATTGTACTTGTTTGTATTTGGCATATTTTGAAGATTGAAATGACGAAGGCATTTTGTTCTGCTATCTAAACACTTTATCCCTTGTCATCCCTTTTGAGCCTTATTATTTTCTTTCATACCCCTCTTTCGGAATCAACGACACAATTCAGAAACGTAAGTGCGGAGGATAAGAAAGTGACAAGAAAAAGAAAGAATCAACAAGAAAGGAAAAGGAGAAGAAAAATGAAAAGAGAGAAGAAAGAGAAAGAAAATAAAAGAAAAGAGAAAAGCAAAAAGAAAAAAAGAGGAAAGAGAAAAAAGGAAGAACAACAGAAGAAAAAGAGAAAAAGAAAACAAAGAGAGAAAATAAAAATCACAACAACAAAGTAATTTCTATGACATGAACTACGTTCGACGTGATTCCTTTTAAGGATATGTAGGCAACCTCATGGTTCGGTCCCATCGAAACAAAAATCCAAAAATCTCCATGCAAGAAACCGGGGAAGAAGTTGTGATTGTTGTGAGAAACCTGATTCCGAAAGTTGTAATTTTAACCCATTTGTGTTGTTTGAGCCTTTTATACCCTTTCTTTTTAACCTTGTCCAGAAGCCTACATTACGGTCCAAAGAAAGACATTCTGATCAGTTTTCGAGAAATGCCAAGTCAAGCAGGTAAAAGTAATTCATGTCAGGGGCAACACTCTGGTTCAAGCAGGAAAAATAAAAATGAGAGAGTTTTATTGGTGAAAACCTTCACAGGCATCGTAAGGCGATGGGAGTTGAGAGAAATAAAAATGAGAGAGTCTTATTGGTGAAAACCTTCACAGGCACCGTAAGGCGACGGGAGTTGAGAGAAATAAAATGAGAGAGTCTTATTGGTGAAACCTTCACAGGCACCGTAAGGCGACGGGAGTTGAGAGAAATAAAAATGAGAGAGTCTTATTGGTGAAAACCCTCATGGGCACCGTAAGGCGAAAGTGAGTCTAGAGATGAGCGAATGAAAGAGGTCTGCTGGTGAAAACCTTTCAAGGCACCGCAGGATGAACAAGGTCAAGGTTTGGGTAAGGTAATCAAGTCATGGAAATTCTGGGGCGATGAAGTATGGCAACTGAAAATTGATTGGTTGGACAGATTGGGCCGATTAATCTGAAATGCATATCATGATCATTGGTACCAGCTGTTCCACTCAGATAAGTTTCTTTTTCTTTTTTCCTTTTGTAACAGTCATTTGGTTTTGGATTCTTCCTATCCTTAACCCGCAAAGTCATTGCATTTCATTTTCTTTTGGGTATTTATCTAAAGATGTTTCAATGTCAGTCTTGTTCAAATCAAGGGAAAAGGATTTCAAAGCTCACTACCAACTTCCGAAATTGCAAAGAATGGAGTGGTCAAAACATACTAAGGATAACATGATGTAAGAGAGGGGTACAAGGAATCACTGGAAGTTTCATCGGTGGAATGGATTGGTAATGTCATGGGAGATGCAAACTCTCAGATAAAAGGTCAGAGGTAAAACAACAGCGGGGCATAGAACACTCGGCTCGTCAAAGGTCATGGGGTTGAAAGTCAGTCAGAAAGTCAAAGCGGTTCAGGGCCAGTTTGGAGAAGCCAGTCAGAACAAACATTGCAGCAGAAAGATCTTCAGCAAGAATGCCATCAGCTAACCACCACTTTAAACTGACAAAATTTTCTTTGATTGAAACAGGGGCAGAAAATTCGTTGGATTCGAAGAAACTCTCCTTGGAGAAAGGCAGTCACCAAATAGGTTTGATTTTTGATTTTCAGGACCCTCCTGGAAAATGGGACCTAGTTTAAAGTTCAGAAACAACATAATCTAGCATAAATTTATCCCCAAAGAATATAAGTTAGCTTAGAAGTTTGCATGTTCGAGATAAGATTCAATTAGGAGTTGCCAGGACCCTCCTGAATAATGGGACTTAGCTTTAAGATTTCGATTAGATAACAATATTTAGCATAAACTCTGCTGTAGGGTAGTATAATTCAGACATGAAAGTTGTCACCCTTAAGATAAAATTTGACCTTTGATTTTCAGGACCCTCCTAGATAATGGGGAGTAGTTTAAAGATCCTCTTAGATAGCAAGATTTAGCAAAAGTCACACCTGTAGAAGATATAACTTAGATTTTAAATTGTCGTTTAGTTAAGAGTTGTCAGGATCCCCCTGAACAATGGGACCTAGCTTTCAAATCCTTAGTAACACTTAGTAATATGATTTAGTTTTACAATCACATCTGTCCCTAGCCGCCAAACTGGGGCAGAAAATTTTCTTTGTTTTTGTCTATTTTGTTGAAGTTAGGAGCCCGCCTGGGGAGTAGGGAATACTTTCAAATGTTGAAGTCAGGAGCCCGCCTGGAGAGCAGGGAATACATTTCAAGTTGAAGTCAGGAGCCCGCCTGGAGAGCAGGGAATACTTTCAAGTTAGCAATTATTAGCCCGCCTGGAGAACAAGGGAATACATTTCAAGTTGAAGTCAGGAGCCCGCCTGGAGAGCAGGGAATACTTTCAAATGCAGCAGTCAGGAGCCCGCCTGGAGAGCATGGAATACTTTCAAGCGCAACAGTCAGGAGCCTGCCTGGAGAACAAGGGAGTACAATTTAAATTTAGCTTTCAAATTCTCTGCTTTGTCTATGTTGAAGTCAGGAGCCCGCCTGGAGAGCAGGGAATACATTTCAAATGCAGCAGTCAGGAGCCCGTCTACAGAGCAGGGAATACATTTCAAGTTAGCAGTCAGGAGCCCGCCTGGAGAGCAGGGAATACATATCAAGTTCAGCAGTCAGGCACCCACCTGAAGAAGGGGAAAACATCTCAGTTTACAATTCAAGATATCAACAAACGGATGTTTCCAAGAGAATGGAGGGTAACAAGGCAACAAGAAACGCAAGAGCAAGCTTGAAGATATAGATAGGACTTTTGTAATCCATAGATCATAGTCTAGTCTAGCTTCTTTTATTTTATCATGGTGTAATAAGGAGGTTCAGTAACCAGCAGCAGCAGCAGCAACAGTGGAAACCCAGCTTCGTGGTAGTCCTAGCTACCAAAACTTCCCGAACTACACTGACCTGATTCATTTTTAGCCAAGGATATGTAGGCAACCTCAGAAGCTGGGTGCGGTCAAATCTTTCAAAAATGCTTCACGCGGAGTATTCAAACAGGCAAAAATCACTCGTATCCGCTCACTTATCTTTGCACGAAAACTCCTCGTGTTTCCGAGCAAAGAGGGGCAGCTGTGAGCACGTGATTTTTGCCTTATATGAATTACTCCCATAAATTCAAAACAAAATAATTTCTTTCAGTGTTTGCAATTTTGGGGATTTTCGTGGCATTTTCTCGTAATTGTTTGTATTTGTCTGTGCATTTTTATTTTATTTAATTAATGAAAATTATAAAAAATATGTTGCATTTACATTTAGGATTTACTTTTACATTTTTAGGATTAATTGAAAAATTATTTTATAAAAATAGGAAAAAAGCACAAAAATAGTTTATTTTGCACTTTTAATTTTAATTGTGAATTTGGGTAGTTTTTCCTTTAATTTGGTTTTTAACCCCATACAACTAGTTGGGGGGGGGGGGTTGTTCGCCTTTTGAATCAAACAAAGTAAGTAGTAGGGGCTTCATAGCAACTTTCATTCTAAAGGAAAGCGAAGAACCAACCTTTAGTCAATATGAGCCCTACTTCCCTCTTTCCGACCTCATCACTTCAATTCAAGGGCAAACCCATTTCCTAGTCACAACATTGCTTGCATTGATTCAATTGATTTGAAGCGGCGGTTATACTATACATAGATAGTTTTCACTAGGGGTTTTTACCGAATTGTTCACAAGCCCGTCAGAAGCAACCTCAGCAGAAAGCCACTCTTCCAGAGTCTCGTCCATCGTCTGCTTAGGCGACTATTTAATAGGGTTAATTAATTTAATGTGGTAGGATAATTTTGTTTATGATTTAATTTTAATTTTGGAAAAAAGAAAAAGATTTTTAAAAGAAAATGAATTGAAAATTAATGGAAAATTGGAAAAAAGAATTGAAGAGATAGAATTGGGAGTCCTTCAGTTAAAAGTGCCCAGGCCCAAAGCCATTTTTCCCGTACCTATCCGTTTGACCCAGGCCCAGAGCATCCAACCCAGTCCAACCTCCCTCCCCAATACCATACGACGTCGTTTCAGCAAGCTTGATCTGGGCCGTTGATATTGCCTAATCCAACGGATCACAACTGGGGGGTTTAATATATATATGTCCAAACGCACCCTACCCC
Organism: Nicotiana sylvestris; assembly: GCF_000393655.2. NCBI lineage: Eukaryota > Viridiplantae > Streptophyta > Magnoliopsida > Solanales > Solanaceae > Nicotiana > Nicotiana sylvestris. The sequence continues at coordinate 37,668,661 of NC_091061.1, forward strand.
CCCTCATTTCATCGTTCCAACACCCCCGTCTTTAGAGACCTGCCCTCAAACCCTAGGGACCGCCGCCCCCTTTTCCACCACCGTCCGATGGCGGCGCCACCTCCAAACTCCACCAAAATCACACCCTATAGCCTCCTCACTCCCCTCTGTCCAAATCTCAACTTGGTTTTCTTCGAATCCCCCCGGGAACTTCTCGAATCTTGATCTGAAGAGAAGAACCCTAAATCTCAAAGTCCAAATCAACGGGCCCGTTTGAAGATTTAAGACCATAATAGACGTTATTCCTGTGTTTTTGCATGGAAACACACGGTTAGGGTCTATTCCGGTCAAGAAATAGAAGATTCCTTCAAGGTTTATCAAGTCTGCTTCGGGCCGGTTTTAGGTATCTTCCTTGTTTTAACTTTTCTTCTATTTTTCTGCTTCGTCTTCTCTTCTTGGATTATCTTAGTTGTTCCGGAGTTTTGTTGTTCATGCATGGTTAATTCGGAATCTTTTCTTAATTAGTTAATTAGTTCGCCTAATAGTTTAATTAATTCCCTTTACTTGTGTTAAATTAGCAGTAATTTAGTTTAGGTTTTTAATTATGAAAATTTAGTTTAGGGGTTTTAATGTATGATTTGGACTTTTAGTTGTTGCCGACCCATCTTGCAAATATAGCCCGTTTAATATGGTCTATATCCTTGGGTCAATTTGACCTGTTTGGATTTCTGAAGTAATTTTCAGCGGGTTAAAGGGTAATTTAGGTAATTGGTTTAAGGAATCTTATATAACAACCTTAGGAAGCTTCCAGGAAAGGGGTTTTGAGACTGGTTTTGAAATTCTGAAATTTGCATTAGGGGTATGGGAGCTAAAATCAAAATTGGAAAAGGGCTAAAATGCAAATCTGAATTCTTCTAGGCTACCCTAATAGCTTTCCTATAAAGGCATCCTAACTTGACATTCAAGGGAGATTTTAAAAAAAAGGAGAAAAAGGGCTGAAAAGCAAAAAGGGCTGGGGAATGATTCTGAAAATACCTTGAAATTTCTGTATCTCTTGGGGTGGGAATTGGTTCTGAATCTGCTCCCTAATCTTACGTTTCAACTGGAATTTTAAAAGGCTTCAAAGAACTCTTGTTTTATCTGGGTAAAAATGGTTTAAAAGCTGAAATTGTTGGGTCTTTGGAAGCTGTTTGATTTGGTTTTACTGCTGATCTCTGCTGCTACACCTGCTAGCCTTGTATTGCTCTAAGCTAATTCTCAAGCTTTTTGTTTATCTTTGTTGTAACCAGGTACTCATTCGACCTCAAATGACATGTTGAAATAGGAATGAGAATGTTGATGGCACCATGTTTTATGGCAATCTATTTCAGATTATTTTGTTCTGTATTTATGTGAGCCTGTTGATTAACTTGTGTGTATTTTGATAGCTGATTTGAGTGGCTATAATACTATACTAAAGCCACTAAGTGTTGTATTTTTAATGCTGATTAGTAGTAAGTTCTGACTTTAGGATACAGAAGATCGATTGTTCTTTGAGCATGAAGCGTGTTATGTTGCAATATAGGAAAGTCTCTTATTTGTTTTAAGTGAAATCAGCCAGTGCCTGCTTTCTTTCCAAGGTCTGGAGCTGGGCAGTTCCAAGGCCATTGTTGATAAATGAAGTTTTTCTGAACTTTAAATTATTTTCTTTATTGCTGGAAATTCGAATTGGTGACTTTAAATGGTGAAAACGACCTGCATATGAGTTGATAATAACCAAGAATCATAACTTCATATCAGTATGTATGTTAGCATCAAGAATGTCCTTTGCCTTGGGTCAAGGTCGTTGGCGTTTGTTCAAACTCTAAACCTTCTTAATAATGTAGTTTACTTCAGGTGTTAGTTTTAAATCTTAAAATCAGGCCGCTATCGTTGGCCCATTTGTGATCAGTTTCCCCTCCAGGAATTAGACCACCAATCTGGGCTCCATGTTGAGCCCATCTGATTCTCGTGCTGGGCAGTCAGCTGATGGGCTCACCGACAGCCTGAGCCCTCCCCAATCAAATATTGGTTTTGCTTGTTACTAGCTCATTGGCTATTAAAGTTTAGCTTAAACATTGGCTTAAAATAGTTAGAAATTCCCTCATGTCTTTTAATCAATTAATGATGCTCATTAATTAGTCTGGGTGAGCTATATTATATGTTACAAGTGGCTCGCGGCCTTCATGAGTTAGTTCAAAACTTTTTTTAATAAAATGATTCGAGATGCGCCGTGCCAAACAAAAATGGTAAAATGTACGGCCCTCGTTTAATTGATTTTGATTTAATCCTTAGAATTCGACACGTGCCATTTAGCAAATTTCCATGGCCCTCGCAAAGCTGAAACGTCTAGTTGCTTGAAGTGCATATTTTAATGATATTATCTTCCTAAACTCGGGTGCGCATTTCATGTGACCCAACCCCAAATCCTAAAACGTTGAATAAAATGTGTTCCGGACCGCGGGTGCATTTCATGTGGCACGATCCAAAGGCACGATTTAAACGACGTTCAATCTTCTTTAAAAATCAATTAAAAGCGGTTTTAAAGTTAAAATTAACACATAGGTTCAAAATGTTCTAAAATCAGATAATTAAGCCGATTATAATAGTTGAGCGACCGTGCTAGAACCACGGAACTCGGGAATGCCTAATACCTTCTCCCGGGTTAATAGAATTCCTTACCCGGATTTCTGGTCCGCGGACTGTTATACAGAGTCAATGTTTTCCTCGATTCGGGATTCAACCGGTGACTTGGGGCACCATAAATCTCCCAAGTGGAGACTCTGAATTCCTTAATAAATCCCGTTTCGATTGTCCTTTAATTGGGAAAACTCCTTTATACCCTCATCTGGGGGTGTAAGTAAAAAAGGAGGTGTGACAAGGTCGGTGCGACCTTTTGTGTGGGCTGGCGACAATGGCTCTTACGCCTTGGGTAGATGCGACCTCTAATATAGGCTTTCATTTTCCCTCGTTAAGGACTTTTTGAAATAATGTTTGCCTGACTCTTCGACGGCTTAATAAAAAACCTCGATTGTGAGTCGTTATATGGCGATGATAGAGCACCTCAGGAGGTTTGGCTCGGAGGCTGAGTATCTCGAAGCTAGTGTTTAGGAGCTGACGTGGTCGAAGCTCTTTTGCCTATGTCGAGGGTAGCCTGTTTAACCGATTCTTTTCGAAGTATATTCGAAATAATTGAAGGCCTGTGATTTATAGCGACGGTCGGGCGTCCTCGAGTCGTGTTAGTTTGGCTGGTACAGCCTTGTGACCGGAGTCACTTGTGTTTGGCCGGAGCCTTTTAAGTCCCGAGTGAAGTAGTTTCAGCGTCTATATCGAGGGTATGCTTTTTTAGGGGTCTTACAAGTTCGATATATAGCCCAAACTTTGAGATCGGGTTTATGCCTTTAGTAAGGTCTTACAAGTTTTACATGCCTTTGAGGTCTTACAGTTTAGGATACTTGGTACAAGTATGGTTCATGTCTTGCTTGAGGTCTTACAGACATTATTGTTGGAGATGGCGATTGATGGCAGTCCCCGTGTCATCGAGGTTTCCTCGGCTTGGGAGCCATTACTTGTAAACTTGGTATTGCCTCATCGAGGGCTTAAAATTTCGGAGTTTTCGACCCGGAGGCCATGTGGCTTAAGTTTTTGACGCCAGTCCCCAAGTGTTTGGGACGTTTCTCGATCTGGAGCTATTTTGTGATCTCGATGTTGCCTCATTGAGGGCTTACGAGTTAGGAGCTCCGACCCGGGGGTCGTATTGTTTCGAGTTGTTGATGTCGGTCCCCTAGTATTCGGGGCGTTTTGATAAAGGAGCCGTTTTTGCCAAAATATCGATTTTCTTTTGAAGCATGAAATGTATGTGTTGTTCAGCTGTGTTGAGTTGTATCGAGCTGGTAGGTTTGGGTTCGATGTAGTTTTGGAGTGAAATGATCACTTAGTCTCTTAGTTAGAAAGTTAAGTTAGAAAAGTCAACCGGAAGTTGAGTTATGAGTAATCGAATTCGGATTTTTATGATTCGGTTAGCTATGTTGGGTGATTTTAGACTTAGTAGTGTCTCTGAAATGTAATTTGGAGGTCCGTGGTAAAATTAAGCTTGAATTGGCGAAAGTTAAAAATTTGGCAAGTTTGGTCGGTGGTGGAAAATTAGGTATCAGGGTCGGAATGAAATTTCGGAAGTTGGAGTAGGTTTATAGTGTCATTTGTGACATGTGTGCAAAATTTGAGGTCATTCGGACGTGATTTGATAGGTTTCGGCATCGTTGGTGAATTTTGGAAGTTTAGAAGTTCTTATCCTTGAATTCGAGGTTGATTTGGTGGTTTGGTGTTGTTTTGGGTGTTCCGGAGGTTCGACTAAGTTTAGGTAGTGATATATGACTTGTTGGAATTATTGGTTGAGGTCCCAAGGGCCTCGAGTGAGTTTCAGATAGGTTTGGGCTGTGTTGTGCTCGTTTTCCTTATGTTTCGACGCCGTTTCTTCAACTATAAATGATATCTTATTGAAAATTTGAGCTCTAATTTATTTTTCTAATTGAAGCATTAGATCCATATCGTAATTACGGACCCGTAGCAAAAAGAATCGTTGAATTTAGACATCGTATGAAGATTTTATGGTCATTTTACTAAGAATTAGGTTGTTAGATTATTCATATTAATTACAAAATTGCCACAGACGGCATATTTAAAAATCTGCACTATTTGCAAATATTAAAACCTACATATCTCCTTCATTATAAGGTCAAATTGAGTGATTCAAAAGCCTAAACTGACTAGAATTTCACAAGGAATCCATTCGGTCATATTTTGAGTTGGGGAGCTTGGATTTGGGCGATTTTGGAGGCAATATTTATCATATGGATTGGGGTAAGTGTTCTCTACTCGGTTTTGATTATATTTCATGAATCCATCTTCGTTTTTTGGAATTTTATTGACGATTTCAAAGTGGAATTGAGGGAGTTAGGGTTTGAGTTTTGGAGAGTTTTAAGTGAGGATTTGAGAGACATGGAGTCTAATTTTGATAAATTTTATATGGTTAGAATCGGAGAGGACGGGGGTTTTGATTCTGCCATTTTTGACTGAATTCGAGATGTGGGCCCGGGGGCCTAGTTTTGGCTGATTTTGGATTTTTGGCATATTTTGTAGTTTTTATTATGGAATTTAATTCTTTAGCACATGTTGATGGTACTAATCTTATTATGGTTAGATTCAGAGCTTTTGGATACCGAGTATAGAGATGAAGGCATCTCGGAGTAGGATTTTACGTTGTTAAGGTAAGTAATAGTTTTAACTCTAGCTTTGAGGGTATAAACCTGGAGAAATTGATATCATATGATTGTTTGGTGGTAATACCCACGCTAGGTGACGGGCGTGTGGGTGTGCAGCGCGAGGGATTGAGACTTAGTCTGTCCCGTGAGGCCTAATGGTTTATTTTTGTGGTTATGTGTTTACTTATTATTGAACTTGTTTGCCTTCATGTTAGGGATCATGATTAGGCTTTATTCATTCTCACATTAATTATACCCAGTCATAGAATTTATTGTACATGTTTACCTCCGTCTCTAGTATTTGCTAATATGCTATGATACTTGATGTGAGCTATGTCCCCTTATTTGTTGATGATGGTGAGGCTAGTGAGGTACATGATTGAGTGAGACCGATGACCTGATTGTGAAGATATTAATACCATAGCACGTGAGTTGTCTGCGTAGTACGTGAGTTGACCGTGCGGGTCCAGGTATTGATACCATAGCGCGTGAGTTATCTGCATAGCACGTGAGTTGACATTGCGGATCTAGATATTGATATGATGGCCTGGTTGTGAGGATATTAATACCATAGCGTGTGAGTTGTCTGCGTAGCATGTGAGTTGACCGTGCGGATCCAGGTATTGATATGACAGCACGTGAGTTGTCCGTTCTTAGTGCTTGGACTTTGGGAGCCCCTCCGGAGTCTTTACACACCCTCAATGAGTGCAGAATGTTGAGTGTATTGAGTGTTGAGTGCAAGTGCTGAGTGATGGAGTGACATTGCTGTGAGGTTGCATTTACTTTTGTTGTTGCTGCATTTATCTGTTAAATTTCTTGGTGGCATTTACTGAGTTACGGAACTCACAAAATTATTCATGTTATTTTTAAATTGTGAAAATAAATAATTGGATTGCTTTGCTTAGCTCGTCACTACTGCTGCTCAGTTCCTTAGTTATTTATGTTACTACTGAATTGGTTGTACTCATACTACACCCTACACTTTATGTGCAAGTCCAGGTGAGTTAGAGCGCGGCGATCATTGAGTTCAAGTCGGCTATCTTTGGATACTGCGAGGTAGCTGCTAGCATCCGCAGGACCTTGTTACTCTTTTTATCATTTCTTCTTTTGGACAATTATACAGTTTATATATCATAGTTCATAGTTTTGGACGCTCATGACTTGGTGACACCCTGATGTTTGGGACTCATTTCCGTATTTTATATTAATTATATTTAGAGTTGATTTAGTTTATGAAAATTTCAAATGTTGATATTGTTTTATTAAATTCTTAAAATCAATCAATAGTAATATTTCTCAGGAAGTAGGCTTGCCTAGTAACACGATAGGCGCCATCACGACCATGTTTGGATTTTGGGTCGTGATAGTTTCTAAGTGTTTCAAAAGGGACTAAGGCTAGGCATTGAGCAGGTCTTAGTGTTGGCTAAAGAACGACTTGTGTTCTTTGTAAAAAGTGGGGCTATGGTCGACTTGTGACCATATTCAAATGAGGGTTCCTTTGCAAGTATTCGAAATTAATACAAAGGTTTGAATTTTTCCATATTTGATTGTGTTCTTTTCAATTTGCTGCCAAAATTCGTTTAAAATCAAACTTGCTGAAAATTTGGCTAAATGTTGGGAGAGGCTGAGTCAGGTGCGCAATTTGACTGCCGCGTGGGTGTGACTTTGGATTGACCAAAATCGCCCCCGTAACACCTTTCTTCCATGTGTTATGTACAAAAAAATATTAGTGTGCATGTAAAATTGAGGTGGTGTTATGAAAAAATAAAAGTCATGAGAAATTAAAAAAAAGTCTAAGTCTGCAACTTATTTACTATAAAAAAGAGAGTTTTATTTTATTGAGAGAAAGTGTTCTTTTAAGTGAAACTTTGTTGAAGTGACACGATGTTATAAGGTGGTTGTATCATTGAGCACAAACACAAAGAAAACTTGCTAGTATGGCAAGAGTCGCTCAAGGAAATAGATTTCTTGTTCCCAGCAGATTTAAGCAGGGTAGCTTATTAAAGATTTTAGTACCTTTTAGTATTTACTAACGTACTAAAAGAAAAATCTTGAATCTTCTCAAAAAGAGCAAGATATATGTGTTTCAGAATGAAAAATTTAAATTTGTTTATTTATATCTATTTTTCAACTATAATTATATTTTCACCCAACAATTTCAAATTTTAGCAAGACAACAACAACAACCTAATATAATCCTACTTAGTGGGGTCTGGGGAGGGTAGTGTGTACGCAGACCTTACCCCTACCCTGGGGTAGGGAGGATGTTTCCAAATACACCCTCGGCATCCCACCTTTCAAATTTTAGCAAGAGAAAAAAGAAAAAGAAAAAGAAATAGAAAAGGGACATGACAATTTGTATCTCTCTCCCCAAAATCGAAAAAGGGTCATATTTATCCCTGTACTCTTTAAAAAGGGTTATATTTGTCCTTCGTTATACTGTTTTGATATATTTATCCTTGCCATTATACTTTAGGATCATATTTGTCCCTGTACTCTTCAAAGAGGGTTACATTTGTCCTTCGTCATACTTTTTGACATATTTATCCTTACACTTATACTTTAGGATCATATTTGTCCCTCATCCATTAAATTCCCATGTCCCACCTTTGTTTTCCTACATGGTGCCTATGTGGATTTCTTTTTCCTCCAATTTAAATATGGTCACCTATTTAAGATAATTTAATTTAACCATAAACCATAATTTGGTTGTCTGCACTTATTTGTGTCTTTGGGCAGCCAATATATAAAATATAGTGGCTTTAATCTGATAATTCACATTACTCTTGTGAGCACGTGATTTTTGCTTCACGGAAATTACTCCAAAAGAAATCGAAAAAAAAACAAAACAAGTTAACTTGTTGTAGTTAATTAAAAAAATACAAAAATACAGGTCGCATGCATATTTAGGATTTAATTGTGCATTTAGGAATTAATTAAACCATAATTTGGTTTTCAAGGGGAAAATCACAAAAATATGCATTTTTATTCTATTTGTCGTCATTGTGTGATTTTATTTTAACTAAACGTTTTAATTTGTGTGTTAATTATTGTTGAATGTTAATTAATATTTGTATAGTTTAATTTTGGTTTTAATTTAATTAGGAATTTTTGTTTAAATTAAAAGAATGAAAAAGGAAGAAAATACCGGATTTTGGCCAAAAATTCAATTGAAAATCAGGCCCAATCCATTACATTGACCCAGTCCACGACCTGGGCTTCCAAACGACATCGTTTAGGTGTATTTGATATGAGCCGTTCATCTCACTTCATCTAACGACTCCAGGCTTTCCCAGATACCCAACCCATTTCACCCAAAGACCGACCCAGTCTCCATGCGAGACCAAACGACGTCGTCCCCTTAAGTGAAGATCAAGGCCGTTGATCATCAATGATCCAACGGCCGAAATTCATCTCCCCCGTCCCGTATATAAACCCTCATCTCTGACCCCACGCCCCCGTAACCAAACACCCCCCCTGCACCCCTTCGTCTCTATCAACTCAGAGACGAAACCAATCAGCAAACCCTAGCCGTCGTTGAACCCCTAAGCCTGAAACCCGGCGGCAACGATGCCGGTGACCACCAAATTAACACCCCTAGTTCACCTTGACCCCCTGGACACGAATCTACAAACCGTTTGGCTCGAATCAACCTACATCGTCTCGAATCTTCATCTGAAGATTCGAGCCAAACCTCAACCTATACTAACCGACCCCAAATTCACACCAGTTACTCCCCTGACCTCCCTCGTGACCAAACCAAGCCTGGTTTGGTTCGAATCGAACCAGAAAAGCTCGAACCCCTAATCTGAGCCCCAAGAACCCTAGAAATCCAAGAACCAGGAATTTGTTCAAATTAGCAGAGGGTGTGGGGTCTAATAGACCTTAGTCGAAGTGTTCTCCGTTGAGAATACTTGATTAAGGTCCATTCGACATCAAAAAGGTTGAGTCTGAGTTCGGACCTGGGTCATCTAGTTTACTTGAGGTATTCTTTTTCCCTTTCTGTTTGTTCTATTTTTTGTTTGTTTTGTTATTCGTTTGTGTGGTTAGAATGATTTTATTTCCAATTTCTGTGCTTTGTTTTTCTTCTTCTCCAAATCAGACCTTTTATTTGGTCGAAATTTTCGTTTGTTCGTTGTTAAGTGTATGTGTTAAACTATATAATCGATTGGAATGAGTTTGGTCGATTAATTAGTTTCTAGGGTAATTCCCTGTTTTGTCAGTACAACTTGAATCACCCGTGTGTACTGTTCGATTCTGATCATTAGCTATTGACTATATATGTTGTAATTCATATAGTCGATTGGATAAATGTCGTCAATTAGTTTTAACAGGTTGGGATGTTAGAAACCTGCAAATTGTTCAGTTTTAATGGTCTGTCAGTTTAATACTAATATACCACTAAGCTAATGAATAAAATAGGGATCAATAGTGGGAGTGATAATATGTTAAGTGCCTTTAGTGGCTGGAAATCAGAAATAGCATGGGGTTTAATTTTAAAAATAGAAATGGCCAGTTAAAAGACTGACATGTTTTTGAATTAACTAGTGAAAAAGGTACTACTTGAGTTGGCTTAGTGACTTTACTAGTGGAAAATCAGTAACAGCATGGGTTTAATGATAAAAAGGTAGAAATGCACATGAGGAGGGAATAAAACAGGCTGAAAGTGAAATGTTTGAATAAAAGAATGGCCAATTCTAGTCTTTAAATAGACTGGATTTTGGACAAGAAAGGGAGGGAGAGAGTGGACTGAATTTTGAAAAATCAAAATTTGAGAGCAAAAAAAAGAAAAAGAAGCTGAATTTTTACTTTAATAATATCAGGCTGCTTTTCTTTGAGAGTTGTTCAAAAATCAGTAAACTACTGTTGTCTTGTACCTGTCTCTCTTCTGCTTTGACTGTGATTGCATTTTGGTGTTGATGGATTTCAATCGGTTACTGGGTTATTCTACTGATCATTTACTGGATCTGTTGGTTTTGCTGTGTTGCTGAACCTGTTGTTGCTGTGTATTTACACTACTGCTGCTTCTACTGATCTTCATCATCTTTCCTTGCTTTCCAAATACCAGGTACACAAACTGATACACTGGTACATCTTGTAAGCTACTCGAAGCATGAATGCAAAAATGGGAAAGATTTGAAGCTGTAGTTTAATGTAGTCTTTTCTTTCTTTTACTGTCTGCACTTAGAACATTCTATGCGCTGCCCATATAAACTCTGGTTATATACTGAATCTCGGTTGTATATATGTTAGCTAGTTGCCTTCACTAGAATCAGGTAGTTGTTGGTTATGTATAACATGGACACTATCCTATAGCAGTTTAAGTTGTAAACTTCTTCCCCGTAGGCTTTTAGTTTAAAAGGACTAATAGTGTAGTTGTAACATTCTGCTAGTTCAATTTGTTCGATTAAACAGCATGTTCCAAATACACATCAGGCCTTAGGTTGATTACTCAATAGTTCAAACTATTTTAGTTAACAACTTGCTCATCTAAATTCGTAAAAAATGGGTTTCATTAGGTATCACTTTCATTTCGGATTTTTAAAGTTTGAACATGTGTAGAATCATTTAGCTAAGCCCAACATCTGAATAAGGATGGCACAGGTCCAGTTTTACCCCTTATATATTGGACATGGGCCCATAATTGTTAACCGACTGCCCTTATTGTATCGTTTTCAGATTTAACGACTCACTTTCGAAACTTAACTATAATAACTCGTGAGCATGTAAATAAGTTAGAACTCTTTTTCTTTCATTATAGAGACGAACGAAATAGAAAACATAGTCACTATAGGTCAATCCTTTTAAAATAAAAATGAGGCGTGCCTTGCCAAACAAAAATGCACAAGCTGCGGGGCCCTCTATACGTGTTTGTAAAGTTGCTTAGACTCCGGGACGGGCCGTTTAGCAAAGTTTCACGGCCTTGCCCAAAATAACGATACGCCAATCGCTTAGGGCGCATCTTTAATAAAATTCCCTAAGTATGGGTGTGCATTTATGCAACCCAAATCCAAATCTCAACAGAGTCGAAACGTGTCTATGACCACGGGTACATTGATTGTGACGAGGTTCGAGATACGTTTTCACGACGTTGCAATTCTATTAAAAAATAATAAAAAAAGCGGTTTAAACTTAATAAAAGCACACAAGTTATAACATGTATTAAAATCAGATATTTAGCCATTATAACAATTTAAACGACCGTGCTAGAACCACGGGATCCGTGGGTGCCTAACACCTTCCCTCGGGTCAACAGAATTCCTTACTTAGAATTTCTGGTTCGCAGACTTCATTTGGAAAGTCGAAAATTTCCTCGATTTGGGATTCAAGATAAACCGGTGACTTGGGATACCAAAAGCCAAACCTTTCCCAAGTGGCGACTCTGAAATAAATAAATAATCTCATTTTCGAATAATGTCACTTAAAATGGAAAAACTCCCTCACGCATTTATCTTTCAGGGCAGGTGCGCAAAAAGGAGGTGTGACAACTCTCATAGTATTCGTCATTGTAGGTTTATGTTAATCCAGGTCAAAGATAAGGGGTGGAGCTAGAGTATTAGGTATGGTTTGAACGAACTCTATAGCTTTTGTTTAGATTTGTATTCTATTAGGAAATACATTAAATATGTATAAATATTTAATTACGAGCTTAATAAATAAAATGAGTTATGAGCAAGATCAGAACCCATAAACTTTAAATTATGACTCTGCCATCCAAAAAGTTGAATTATTTAGATATACTTTTTTAAATATGTAATTTTATTTGATTTTTGAAAAACATGAAAATTATATATCCAAATCACAAAAAAAAACTAGATGTTTTGACCGTTGTAATCGAATTCTTTAATACAAAATGAGAGGAGGGAGCAATATTTTCTTTTCGAAAAAAAAATGTTTGAGGAAACCATCCTAGACAATATTAGGCTTCTGTCAGTACTCTATTTTAAGCACGGACTTTTGTCATTAACTTCATTGTTGTGCAACTTCTCGTAATTTAGATTGGAGGAAAAAGAAATCCACATAGGTACCATGTAGGAAAACAAAGGTGGGATATGGAGATTTAATAGATGAGGGGCAAATATGATCCTAAAGTATAAGTGTAAGGATAAATATGTCAAAAAGTATGAAGAAGAATAAATGTAATCTTTTTTGAAGAATATAGCGATAAATATGATCCAGTATAACGGTAAAGATAAATATATCAAAAAGTACAATGAAGAGCAATATACCAAGTAGACGCATAAATATGACCCTTTTCCGCTCCCTAAATCATACACTTCATAGTCTAAACTCTTTCTGCAAAGAACCAAACAAAGGCAAATTCGACTTCCGCTCCACCGATTCCTAAACTCAGTTTCTTTCTACAGGTACTTCTCTCTTCTTCCATTAACTCCTCATCTTCTCTCTCTGTGTGTGTATTTTGATTTGCAATCTGCCAATTTCAGCTTCAATAGATTAGATCTGGATCGGATGATTGTTTCACGTGCTTTGATCTGTGTTTCGTTTGAATTTTACTCCGGTTTTAGTAAAATAACTCGGTCTATGTGAGATTCGCAAATCATAATGAGTTAGAAGGTTTGCAGTTGGTTGACCGGCATTGTGTAAATATACAAATTCTGATGAAAGCGTAATGGATGCAGAGGATTCATGTAGTTAATTATAACTAATTTTGAATTGATGTGATTGATCGACTTGCTTCTGGAAAATGCTTATGCTTTATCTGTTTGACTTGTTGACAATGATATATTTGTTTATTGACGGATCTATTATTTCTATAGAGCGATTTTAGTAGTGACAGAGTCAGAATACTAACAAGGGGATTCAAAAAAATGTAAATTTGCACAATAAGTGACACTTGGCTATCTAGGGGATTCATCAATTTGATATATACAAAAAAAGATGGTTTTGTCCCTGTCGATACACATAGCTATGCTTCTAGATTCTAGGAGGTGTAGCTTGTATGAAGTATCCCTTTTTTGCGTTTGGGATTGGGAAGAAGTGAGGGATGGTTGACAGTTTGCAGTTTCATGTGGTTTTCTGATTCTTTCCCAAGTTAGTTGCTAATGCTCTAGTTTTTCCTTCTTTTGGTAAGCAAGTTTCTTATTTGATCGTAAAGATAATTGGATTTATTGTAGTTTGTTTAGTCGAATCGCAAGAGAGGAGTTAAATTTCATGGGCAGGGTTTCCATTTAGTTGGGCTATTTAAAAAGTTGTAGGAATACCTTGCTTATTACCATTGGGCCAAGAATCTTTTTCCTCCATCAGCTCAAAGCTAACCGTGAGGCATTCGTTACTTCAAATTTTTACCAAGTTCGGAGCTCATAAGTATTTGACCTAGGATTCTTTCATTCTAGACCAGGCTATTGCAGTAGATTGGGAACTGTACTTAATAAACTATAGGATAGCTGAAATTGGAATGACCACCAAAGCTATTACAGGGACATCCCAATTTTTCGCTGGCATAGAATTAGTAATTAAAGTGTGTTACTGTGTTAACATGTGAAATACACGTGTTTTCCCTGTCCCACTTATGATCCATCTCCGTTTAGCTAAATGTTGGCTAGTTCGAAGTTCGTCCTATAAATGTACAACCTGGACTACACACGAGAAAAAGATCCTAGTATGAATCTGGTCCTTAGATTTAATCATGCTGTAAATGAGCTACTTGTGGTTTTTCTTTTCACATGTAATACTTCTAATTTTGGTCTTGACAAAGGCTATAAAAGTTTTGCAAAAAAGACGTCATGGCTGTTCCTTTTACCATATAGTTTCACAGCATGCTCACATTTCTGCTGAATAATTGGTAATTGTGTTCCTCATATATTATCCACATTTTTAAGACACATATTTTCTTCCTTATTGTAGTTCCATAACTATATCAGAGGAGTATGGAATCCAACAGAGGCAGCCAGAACGGAATTCAACTCCTTTTAGGTGCAGAGCAAGAAGCTCAACATATAGTCAATGCTGCCAGGACTGGTAATTGATTTCCCTTTTTTTAGGACGCTAGTTTTCTGATTCTTTTTTAAAATTGGATTTCTGTTAGTTTCACTAGCTGTAGTGCAGCAACCAGGAGACCTAGTTATTAGGCAACATGCATGTGCTATTTCAAGTCAACGGGCCATTGTTATAATTTCCTCCTTCCACATAATAACTTCTATATGCAATTCAGCTTTTTTCCTTCCTGCGTATGTGTGCATGGTAGATCCCTTAAGATCACGTTTTGGTTGTAGTATCACACTTTCTGAACCTATCACTCGGCAGACACTAGTTGCATTCTTAGTGTGGGGTACTTATTGAGGGTTTGTTTTCAGTCTTAACCAGCTCACTTCCAATATTAGGCAAGGTGGATGATTGTCATATGTGATGTACACTGAATAATTAAAATGTACTCCGAATGTATTTTCCTACCAATACACCACTCTTCCTTCACAGTTTTAAGTACACTCCCTTTCTCAACACTCACATAGTATTTCTGATTCAACTGCTACATAACTGCTCAATATGCATCTGTATGTCCAAAAGGGGATCAAAATTCATAAATAGGACATGTCTAGGAAGATGCAAAATCACGCTTTTCTTGTCGTGGATGGATATTTTCAAGAGGTAGATCAAATATGGGCTTAGGGAGCCTAAGTTATTGGATAATGGTAGCTTTCTGGATATCATGCAAAGAGTCAGAACTGTTGCAGACAAAAGCTCATATATTTATAACTTTCTGTCCCGTGTCTATCTTAAAGTATGAGCTGTGGGAATCGTCTCTGAAAGCACTGGGACTGCAATGGGTCAGTTGTATAGACAGGTTCTATTCGTGACTTTCGTATCATGTGCAGGAAAACAGGCTAGAATGAAACAGGCAAAGGAAGAAGCTGAGAAGGAGATAGCTGAATTTCGTGCTTATATGGAGGCCGAGTTTCAGAGGAATGTTGAACAGGTAAATAAGAAACAAAATGTTTTGGGAAAGAAACCCATTTGCATGTTTCTTTTAAAAAAAATGAAATAAGACCAAAAGTTGTCTT
This sequence comes from Nicotiana sylvestris, assembly GCF_000393655.2. Classification (NCBI taxonomy): domain Eukaryota; kingdom Viridiplantae; phylum Streptophyta; class Magnoliopsida; order Solanales; family Solanaceae; genus Nicotiana; species Nicotiana sylvestris. The sequence continues at coordinate 37,683,938 of NC_091061.1, forward strand.
TAATTTGCATCCCCCGGGCTGCATTCCTGATCAGTGCCCATAATGTATGTGTTCTCCTCTTAGATCTTGAAAACGTGACTACCTTTTCTGCTCCAGTCTGTTTCCAGCTGGTGGATTTTGGTCGGTATAATTACTCATTTAAGTACACCATAAAAATGAGCTGATTTAGAGAACTGAGATGAGCTTATCTGGAGAGAGATGGACAGTGGAGTTTTCTATAGTCAATTCCAACTTGCTTGGGATTGAGGCGTAGTAGTTGTTTGTCAGGAAGGGGGTGACATAGTGGGTTGTTCAACTTTCTTACTTTACCCTTGATTAAGCATGCTTGTTAATATCTATGTTGTCTACAGACTAGCGGTGATTCGGGTGCTAATGTCAAACGCCTTGAGCAAGAAACATTTGCAAAGATCCAGCACTTGAAGACAGAAGCTGAAAGTATCTCCCACGATGTTGTCCAGATGCTACTGAGGCAGGTGACCACAGTAAAGAACTAAGATCATCCGTGAACTGGATCAAATTTGATTATCATTCTGCAGATTCTTGCTCCATTTGTGTTGTAATTTTATTAATCACTATCGGTTATCTTGGCCCTAGTCGAATAAAAGAACTAATTTACTGATTTTCTCTAAATTTTAGAAGAGAATCCCAGGGTCTTAATACGTTGATTCAATTATTTATTACTAGCATGGAGGTTCATCATCTATATAGAACTTTTTTTTTGTTGACATATTCATGTTTTAAGAAGTGATGCTCCTGTAAGGAGTTTTTGATGCCTTTCCTCCAATTATTATTTTAATCTTTGACGGAGTTTTGATACTCAATTGTCGAGTATCAGCTGTTAAGTAATAGAACAGTAGCAAAAGAAGAGAAAACAGAGGAGACTGAAAACAGAGAGAGAGAGATGAATTCAGATTTTCTTGTAACATGATAATTGTGTGACTTACAATTACAATGCTCTATTTATAAGTGCTGAAAATTAAATGCAACAAAAGGAATTATAGAATTTGAATAAAAATTGATAACTACTTTCCCACCTCTTCAGCTCAACTAAAATTTAAATAGTTCCACCCTTAGCCACTAATATTCGTATCAATACTCCCGGATGAACAACACCCTTGTCCTAAGGGTGAAGGAAGAAACGCAAGCCTTCAAGGCAGAAGCCAATTCCCGATAGCATAGGATGGATCTAAGCATGTCCATTTGATCAAGCATTGAGCGACAACTCTATTACCTTTTTTAATCAATTTGCGATCAAGAATAGCTTCAAGAGAGAGGCAACACTGGTTGGCTAGATTAACAACAGGAGGGTGAATAATGGTAGGAGCGATTTCATAACAGAATTTCAAAGTAGGATGTAGCAAGACCTCAGGAGGAAGAAGGAGTTTATAGGTTACTGCACCTATCTTCTGAACAATAGGGTAGGGTCCAAAATATCTTGAAGTGAGCTTGTGGTAAGGGAAAGGAGAAAGAGTGGACTGTGTATAAGGTTGGAGCTTGACAAAGACCCAGCCCCCCACCTTAAACTGTTTGTCAGACCTTTGGGAGTTAGCATGGGCATGTATTCTCTGTTGGGCTCGTGTAAGATGGAATTTGGCTAGCTGAAGTTTGAATTCTCGGAGCAATACAATTTCTTCAATGGAAGTAGAATCAGAGTCACTTGGCAAGTAGGGAAGATGAAGAGGAGGAGGGTATCCATATAAGAGTTCAAAGGGGGGAGTTTGAAAGGCAGAGTGAGGGCCAGTGTTATACCACCACTCAGCTAAGAAAGGAAAAGGGACAAGTCTGCAGGGGAATCAGTATAGAAGCAACGTAGGTATGTCTCCAAGCAGCAATTAAGGACCTCTGATTGGTCCATCTGTTTGAGGGTGATAAGCAGTGGAGGTTTGTAAGGTAACACCCTGAGCAGTAAGGAACTCTTTCCAAAAGCTGCTGATAAAAATGGGATCCCTGTCACTTGTGATCGTTGCTGGAAAGCTATGAAGTTTGAAGTTGTTATGTAAGAAAATAGGGACCAAGGACTGAGCTGTGTAGGGGTGAGACAAGGAAATAAAGTGAGCATGCTTGGTTAACCTATCAATGATTACCCAAATGACTGATTTGCCTTTAGACTTTGGTAAGCCCTCAATGAAATCCATAGTAATGTAAGTCCAAGGAAGAGCAGGGATAGGACTGGGTTGCAAAAGACTAGGAGAAACAACAATATCATACTTGTTTCTCTGACATATAGTGCAATTGTAAATGAAATTCACAATGTCACTTTTAATTCCCTTTCAATAGAAATAAGAGATGATTTTCCTTGTAGTAACATCAATTCCTGAATGTCCACCAGTAGGAGAGGAGTGCCAAAGTGTGAGGATTTTATTCCTTAAAGCAGCATCATTGCCAACCAAAAGTTTACCTTTCCTTCGAAGTTGTTGATTAATCCAAGTGAATTATTTCTGCAGAGTGTGTTGGAGGGAAGCAATAAGGTTAGCAAGCTAAGGATCTGCAGACCAACTATCCTGGATTTCCTTCCAAAGATCAGCCTGCACTGAGCTCATGAGTAATGACATGAGTTCATCACCTTGAACTCTAGATAATGAATCAGCAACAATGTTTTCTTTCCCTTTTTTGTACTGAACCTCAAAGTCAAAGGGGAGGAGTTTAGCCAACCACCTGATCTAGGAATCATTGTGAAGTTTCTACTCTAAAGATACTTTAGATCCTTCTGATCAGTTCTCATAATAAAGTGCTGACTTAGCAGGTAATGAGACCACTTGGTTACAACAAACACCAAGGCTAAAAGTTCTCTTTCATACACGGAAAGGGCAACATGTCTAGGTGCAAGACCCTTACTAATGAAAGCTATAGGGTGATTAGATTGCATTAGGACAATACCAATACCAGTACCACTTGCATCAGTTTCTACCACAAAGGGCAAGGAGTTGTTAGACAGAGCCAAAACTGGTGCATAAGTAAGTTCCATCTTGAGCTTAGCAAATGCTTGATCAGCAGAAACAGTCCAGTGGAAGTTATCCTTTTTTAACAATTCAGTCAAAGTTCTGATGATGAGTCCATAAACCTTTGATAAACTTCCTATAATAGCCAGCTAATCTCAGAAAGCCTCTCAGTTGTTTGACAGTAGTTGAAGTAGGCCACTACTGCACTGCAACTATCTTTTTAGGATCAGTGGACATACCTTGAGAAGAGATAAAATACCCCAAGTATTCAACACTAGAGACACCAAACACACAATTGGACCTCTTGGCTAGCAACTTGTGATGCACCATAACCTTAAATACCTGTTGTAGATGTTGAACATGGTCTACTAAAGTCAAGTTGTAGAACAAAATATCATAAAAAAGACCAGCACAAACTTCCTCAGGAAAGGTTGGAACAATTGGTTCATCAAACACTGAAATGTAGAGGGTGCATTTGTCAAGCCAAATGGCATGAGTATTCACAGTGGCCCATATGAGTCTTGAAGGCAGTCTTAGGAACATCCTCAGGCACCATTCTAATCTGGTGATACCCAAACCTAAGGTTAATTTTATAAAAGATAGTAGCACCTGTTAGTTCATCAAGCAGATCATATATAATTGGAATAGGAAACTTGTCCTTAACTGTGCATTGGGTTAATTCTCTATAGTCCACACACAGTCTCCATGTACCATCCTTCTTTCCTACCACTACCACAAGAGAGGAGAATGAGTTGTTACTGTATTGGATCACCCCCTGCTGCAGCATTTCCTTCACTAACTTCTTTATAATGTCCTTCTTCATAGAACAATACCTATAAGGTCTAATGTTAACTGGTTTAGACCCAAGTTGCAATAGGATCCTATGATCAAAGACACCTCTTTGAGGGGCAAAATAGTTGGTTCAGAAATACTGCTAGGTAGGTGCTGAGAAGATCATAAAGAGGTTGTGATACTACCTCATCTTTGGAAAGGTGGAGTGCATTCAGCTTAATAGATTGTGGTGGATCAACCATGACACATAACATGAAGAATTGTATCTCTTCCCCATTGGACTTATTAATGGCCTTTGGACTTGACAATCTGCAATCATCATAAACACCCTTCAAACATGCTGCTTACCCAAGTAATTATAGGTCATTGTAAGTGCAGAATAGTCCATAGTCACTGGACTTAGAGTTCTTATCCATAAAGTACCCAAGACCAAGTCATACTTCCCAACTGGAAATACAATCAAGTCTAAATGTACCTTCCAACATCCATTGAGAATTTCTAACTACATTAGAAGTGGCTTCCATGGTGTTGTTACCTAGGATGACATTTCCCACCTTGGTTGGAACCACATTGCACCCCAACCTCTTAGCTCATTCTGAGTCAATGAAGTTATGGGTACTACCTCCATCCGATAAAATCTGAATAGGCCTTTTGTCACTATAACCAGTAACATGGATGGTTTGGGCACCTTGGATTCCTGTTATAGCACACAGAGAAATGAAAGGTCGCTCACCTCCAAGAGATGACCACTATTCACTTGGTGATTCAGTCTTATACTGCTATTGCCGCTGTCAGTAAATTCACCCTCAGGAATTTCCAATTCCAAGACAAATATTTACTTTGGAAGAGTGCATATATGTCCTGGAGAAAACTTGTTATCACAGAAGTAACAAAGATTTTGAGCTCTTCTACTTTGCATCTCTGCAGAAGAGATAGTTCTCCTTGGTTTAGGAGCAATAGAGGTAGAATTAGCAGGTGAAGTCAATCTAGGTGGGTGTTGAGGCTGGTGGTACTGATGACTCTTGAGGCCTTGACTGTTATACACATTCTTCCTAGCTGCAGAGTATCCCCCAGATGAGTCCTGCTTTAAGGCTCTAGCATTAGCATCTAAGGTTGCTTCTGCTAACCTAGCTAACATGTAAGTTTTGGATAGTGATTTGGGTTCATGCATCTTAATAGGGTGTACCGGCTCTTCCTTCAAGCCTCCTAGGAAATAGTAGATGGGTTGCTCAACAATTACACTACATTGTGCTAGTAACCTATCAAATGCAAACTGAAATTCCCTTAGAGTACCAGTTTGTCTCAAATGCTTGAGTTCTAGCATAGGATCAACAAATTCCTCACCAAGTATTTCAATTAATTCCAATATATACTCATCCCAAGCAGGCAGTGTAGGCAAATATATACATTTCAAATAGGGCTGATGCCAAACTAAGGCATCATCATCCAAGTTCATAGCAACTTGTCTCACTCTCTAATTGAGGAGAGTTTCATCCTTAGCAAAGTATTTATCAATCCTATATAACCAGGTTTTTAGATTTTCTCCATTAAATCAAGGAAACAACAAGTTATGGCCACGGCTAGGGTTTACATAATAAGGATTAGGTTGACCTGATTGAAGTACTTTATCCCTAGCTATAGTTGAAGCAGATGCATTGTCCTTCGATTGTTGACTGAGATGTATTCCATCAAAGGAATTTTTCGGAGAATGCACTAGCTGAAGTAGCTCAGCATGTCGCTTTTCCAGATCCTCCCTTAACTCCTGGTGTTTCTGAGTCAATTCAGTGCGTAGATCCACTTGCTGAGCTACAAGATCTTCGTATTGTTCGTGAAGTTCCAATGGTTGGCTACCAGTTACCACATCAACTGCTCGTCGAGGTCCCATAATTCACCGGGCTCTGATACCATTTGATACTTAATTGTCGAGTATCAATTGTTAAGTAATAGAACAATAGGAAAAGAAGAGAAAAGGGGAGTAGGAGAAGAGAATGAAAACAGAGAGAGAGAAAGAGAGAGAGAGATGAACTCAGATTTTCTTATAACATGATTATTGTGTGACTTACAATTACAACGCTCCAGGGATGGATTTAGGGGGCGCAAGGGGTTCACCCGAACCCCCCTTCGCCGGAAAAAATACACTGTATATATAAGGCAAAATCTGTTTTTTACCTCTATATATTAAGGTTTGAACTCCCTTGACACAATCCAAAAGTGTAGTTTAATGGTCAAGGGGGTTCAAAATTTACACAAGGTCATGAGTTCAATTCCCACTAGATACAATTTTTTTTTGAACCTCCTTCGTGGAGATCCTGCCTCCGCCACTGCAACGCTCTATTTATAAGTGCTGGAAATGAAAATGCAACAAAAGGAATTACAGAATTTGAATAAAAACTGATAACTACTTTTCCCGCCACTTCAGCTCAAATTAAAATTCAAATAGTTCCACCCTTAGCCACTAATATTTGTATCAAATTCTTGTTTAACTTGTGATATTGAGACGCTTCTTCACCTGTGTTTCCACGATGTGATTGCAACATGCACATGCACTTTTCTCACTTAGTTATGAATTTATATCGGTACGATGCATACATTAAATCAATAGGTATATGACATTTGGTTGCACATACACTCTTCTTACTTAGCTATAATGATTTATTATTACCTCATTAAATCACTTAATCATAATAAGTTCATATGATTTGATATAAATATCGAATGCGAGGAACAACGCTACTGAGTTTGTTGGAGCAGAAACCTTCCTTTGTAATTTATTACTTGCATGATTCATACTCCTAATTTAAACTTGCAACATTCAAGAATATCCAGAAAAAAAGGGGCAAATGTATGTTGAAAAGAGATCGGAAGCTGCAAGTTCCTAAAAATGAAAAGTATTGGTATTGATTTAATATGTTAACCAACAATAATTTGAGAGAATAGTAATTCTAGGAAATTAAGCACTTATCGTCCAAAATTCTTGTTAGGTTTTAGAGACATCAATTTGTAAACTTTTAATTGTTGAAACATTCACCAAGCTCACAGCACCAAACAAAAAAATTGATCTTTTTAAGCAAATCGATTTGGATACACAAAATTGTTGCAGGACCAAATTCAATTAACAACCAACTAACAATTACTTCAACTCCAGAAAATTTCTTCATGGGGTTGGGGAACAAAAACGACTGGACATAACAAATGTTATTAAAACTTGATTATGAAGTGTTAACAGTAATCTTAGACGATACATCACTATAATCGACATTAGAAGTCAGACAATAGAACCATATTCACTACTAGAAATCTGGAAAAAAGCGACCACAAAAAGCGATCAAAATTGATCGCTTACAAGTCACAAAGAGACCAAAAAGCGTCCAAACTGACTTGGTCGCTATTTTGCTGGTCCCTTTACCTTAAAGACCAAGGACCAAATATTCCGGGTAAATAATATACCGACCAACTTTGGTCGCTTTAATATTTTAATAATATAAATTTAGCGACCAAAGTTGGTCTCTATGTTTAAATTACGTTTTTTTTATTTATTATTATTCAAAATATAGCGATCAACTTTGGTCTGTAAACCAAATATTATATTTTAAAATCTGAAAAATAGCGACCAAAGTTGGTCGATTTTTTTTAAACATAAGCGACCAAAATTGGCCTAATTTTCAGATTTTTTTAATAGAATAGCGACCAAAGTTGGTCGCTTTTTAGGAAATTTGGGTTAATTAGTGACCAATTTTGGTCGCTTTTCTGGGTATAATTTTGGCAGAAACTGGCTGTTTTAGCAGCTACACCACCCGCCGACATACCAAATTCCCTAAATAACAATATAATTCAATTCATAAACTACAATTTCAATACCAAAATCTCCACAACAACCCAACAAAAATTCAATTCATATCCTAAAAGTTCAATTCATAAATTAAAAGTTCAGTTCATATCCTAAAATTTTAATTTATAAACTAAAATTCCAATACATAAAATAAAAGTCCAATTCATATCCTAAAAGTTCAATTCACTGTCACGACCCGGATTCTCCACCCTCGGGAGTCGTGATGGCGCCTACTAATATGAGCTAGACAAGCCAATCCTTTAAAGTAATTACTTCATTATCAATTTATTTCTTTTTACAAACGTAAAGTGATAACGTAAAAACAACGAAAATTTAAATTAAGCGGAAGAAAACAATAAAGTACCTGAAATCTGTATCTATTACAACTACTTAAGCCTTAATCACCCAAAACCTGGTGTGACAGTATCACAGACGGTCTAAGACTGCTAAATACAAGGTCTGAAAATAAAAGACACACCGTTTCTGAAGCAGAAAGATGAAACAGGAAATAAAAGATAGAGGAGACGCCAGGGCGTGCGAACGCCTGCAGGTCTACCTTGGATCTCCGTATGGACTGAAGGTAGCCTCCAAACTACGGTCCAAGAGCTGCTCCGGGATATGCACATAGTGTAGAGTGTAGTATCAGCACAACCGACCTCATGTGCTGGTAAGTGCCTAGCTTAACCTCGGCGAAGTAGTGACGAGGCTAGGACCAGACTACCAAGTAAACCTGTGCAGTTATATAATATACAGCGGAAAGTAAAGCAGGAATAAACAAGTAAAGATGGGAGGGGGAAAGCATACTTCGTGGAATAACAGGTAAAAACAGAATATCAAGAGAATTATAAAGGAACCAAAATCTAATTGCTAACAAGGATAAGGGAAACAAAGACAGAATTCACTTTCATTTCACGTCTTGTTGCAGACGTGCAACCCGCTCCCATTTCACGTATCTCGTTATAGGCGTGTAACCCGTTCTCATTTCATGTATCTCGTGGCAAGCGTGCCACCCGCTCCCATTTCATGTACCTTGTGGCAGGCGTGCCACCCGCTCCCATTTCATTTATCTCGTGGCAGGCATGCCACCCGCTCCCATTTCATTTATCTTGTGGCAGGCATGCCACCCGCTATCCATCATTTATCTTGTGGCAGGCGTGCCACCCGATCCTAGTTACAAATCAACAACAATCACAAAGAATCCCAGCAAGGGAACAAGAGCAATATAACAACATCCCGACAAAGGAACAAGAGCAATATAACAACATCCCGACAAGGGAACAAGGGCAATATAACAACATCCTGGCAAGGGAACAATAATATTTTAATAACATATGAAGTGCAATAATTCACAACGGAGTCATAACAATTACAATACAAGACTCACGGGCATGCTTGACACCGACATATAGATACTCGTCACCATGCCTATACGTCGTACTCCACAATTAACACATAGCAAATAAGACACAACTCCTAATCCCTCAAGCTAAGGTTAGACCAAACACTTACCTCAATGCCACAAACACAATTCACGTTTCAATTATAGCTTTACCCCTTGATTCCACCACCAATTTGCTCGAATATAGCCATAAATTACTTAATTACATCAATAAACGCTAAATGAATCAACCCCAATGCATGAAAATGGGTTTTCCAAAATTTTACACAAAAAGTCAAAAATTGCCCCCGAGCCCACATGATCAAAACCCGAGGTTCGAACCAAAACCCGATTACCCATTCCCCCACGTACCCAAATATATAATTTGTTTTGAAATCGAACCTCAAATCGAGGTCCAAATCCCTAATTTTTGAAAAACCTAGGTTCTACCCAAAACACCCAATTTCCCCCATGAAAATCATTGATTTTGAGTTGAAATCATGTTAAAAGATGTTAATGATTGAAGGAACGAGTTAAAATTGACTTACAGTCGATTTGGAAGAAGAGTTGTTCTTGAAAAATCGCCCTAGGGAGTTTGTGTTTTGAAAAGATGTGAAAAATGGTTGATTTTCGGTTAAGTATAAAAGTTACAGGTCGCAGGTATGGGAAATGCGAACCGAGGTTCGCAACCTCTGCTAGCTTGGGAATTGCGAAAAGACTCTTGCATTTGTGAGTTGAGAATTGCGAGAGGGGCGTCGCATTTGCGACTGCATGCTGGGATAAGGGGCATCACATTTGGGATGGATTTCCTCGCATTTGCGAGATGGAGCTGACCTTGGCTTCCTTCACAATTGTGACAAGCCACTCGCATTTGCGAGCCAGGCTTCACAAAGGCCTGCTATGAACAGCTGAAAATCTACAATTTTTCTAAGTCCAAAATACACCCCGTGGCCTATCCAAAACTCACCCGAGCCCTCGGGGATCCAAACCAAACATACACACAACCTCAAAAATATCCTACGAACTTATTCGTGTAATGAAATAACCAAAATAACATCATGAACAACGATTTAAACCTCAAAATCAATGAAATTTCTCAAAACTTCTTTAAACATCAAATTTTGCAGTTAAGGTCCGAATCACGTCAAATGGACTCCGTTTCTTACCAAACTTTACCGACAACACATATAAATCATATTGAACTTGTACCGGGCTCCAGAGCCATAACACGGGCTCGATACCACAGGTTTCACATAACATTTCACTTTCATAAACCTTCATATTTTTCAGAAAATAATTTCTTTCAAAAATTTATTTCTCGGACTTGGGACCTCGGAATTCGATTCCGGGCATATGCCCAAGTCCCATATTTTTCCACGGACCCTCCGAGACCGTCAAATCATGGGTTTGGGTCCGTTTACCCAAAACTTTGGCCGAAGTCAACTTAAATGCATTTTAAGTCAAAATTTATCATTTTTCACAAATTTTGACATAATGTCTATCCGGCTACATACCCGGACTGCACACACAAATCGAGTTAATGCTGAAAGAGGTTTCTAAGGCCTTGGAACATAGAATTTTATTTTAAAATAAGTAATGACTTTTTGTGTCATCACATCCTCCACCGTTAAAACAACCGTTCATCCTCGAATGGACAGAAGAAGGAAGTACCTGAGTCGGGAAAAGATAGGGATAACGGATCTGCATATCGGACTCAGACTCCCAGGTCGATGCCTCGGTAGGCTGGCCTCTCCACTGAACACGAACAGAAGGAAAACTCGTTAATCTCAACTGGCGAACATGCAAGTCTAGAATAGCTACCGGCTCCTCCTCATAAGACAAGTCCTTGTCCAACTGGATAGTGCTGAAATCTAACACGTGGGATGGATCACCGTGATACTTCCGAAGCATGGACGCATGAAACACTGGATGCACAGCTAATAAGCTCGGCGGCATTGCAAGTCTATAAGCTACCTCTCCCACTCGATCAAGAATCTCAAACGGGCCAATGAACCTAGGGCTAAGCTTGCCCTTCTTCCCAAATCTCATCATACCCTTCATAGGCGACACTCGAAGCAACACCCGCTTACCGACCATGAAAGCCAATTCTCGAACCTTGCGGTTGGCATAGCTCTTTTGCCTGGACTGAGCTGTACGAAGCCTATCCTGAATAATCATGACCTTGTCCAAGGCATCCTAAACCAGATCCGTACCCAACAACTGAGCCTCTCGGCTCAAACCATCCAACCAGAGACTGACGCCACCTACCATATAAATCCTCATAAGGAGCAATCTGAATACTCGACTAGTAGTAGTTGTTGTAGGCAAACTCTGCTAAAGGCAAAAACTGATCCCACGAGCCTCCAAAGTCAATGACACAAGCTCGGAGCATATCCTCCAAAATCTGAATAGTCTGCTCGGACTGGCCATCCGTCTGAGGATGAAATGGTGTGCTCATCTCAACCAGTATGCCCAACTCTCATTGAACTGCTCACCAGAAATGCGAGGTAAACTGCGTACCTCGGTCCGGAATTATAGACTCGGGCACACCATGAAGATGAACAATCTCCCGGATATAGATCTCAGCTAACATCTCGAAAGAATAGGAGACTGCCACATGAATGAAATGTGCTGACTTGGTCAGCCTATCAATAATAACCCACACTGCATAGAACCTCCGCTGAGTCTGTAGGAATCCAACAACAAAGTCCATACTGTTACACTCCCACTTCCACTCAGGAATCTCAATCTGCTGAAATAAACCACCGGGTCTATGATGCCCGTACTTAACCTGCTGACAGTTCAAACACCGAGACACATATGCAACGATATCCTTGTTCATTCTCCGCCACCAATAATGCTATTGCAAATCTTGATACATCTTCGCGGCGCCTGGATGAATAGAGTACCGGGAGCTATGGTCCTCCTCTAAAATAAACTCTCGAAGACCATCCACATTAGGCACACAAACTCAACCCTAAAATATCAAAACTCCATCATCACCTAAGGTAACCTGCTTGGCACCTCCGTGCTGCATCGTGTCCCTAAGGAAACACAAATGGGGATCATAATACTATCGATCACGGATATGCTCCAATAAAGAAGAACAAACGACCGTGCAAGCTAACACACGATTTGGCTCAGAAACATCCAACTTCACGAACTGATTGGCTAAAGCCTGAACATCCAAAGCAAGCGGCCTCTCACCGACCAGAATATAAGCAAGACTAGCCATACTGGATGACTTCCTACTCAATGCATCGACCACCACATTGGCCTTTCCCGGATGATATAAGATGGTGATATCATAGTCTTTCAACAACTCCAACCTCCTTCTCTGCCTCAAATTCAACTCCTTTTGCTTGAACAAATACTGCAGACTCTTGTGATCCGTGAACACCTCATATGCCATGCCATACAGATAATGCATCCAAATCTTCAACGCATGAACAATGGCTGCTAACTCTAAATCATGAACCGGATAGTTCTTCTTATGAATCATCAACTGCCACAAAACATAGGCAATGACCTTTCCATCCTGCATCAACACTGCACCAAGTCCAATGCGAGATGCATCACAATAAATTGTATAAGGCCCTGAACCTATGGACAGTACCAACACCGGTGCCGTAGTTAGAGCTGTTTTGAGCTTCTAAAAGCTCGCCTCACACTCATCCGACCATATGAACTGGGCACCCTTCTGAGTCAACCTGGTCATCAGGGCTGCAATAGATGAAAACCCCTCCACGAACCGATGACAGTAGCCTGCCAACCCTAAGAAACTCCAAATCTCTATAGTTGATGCTGGTCTAGGCCAGTTCTTGACTGCCTTAATCTTCTTCGAATCAACTTGAATACCCTCTACTGATACAACATGACCCAGGAATGCAACTGAATCCAACCAGAACTCACACTTCGAGAACTTAGCATATAACTTACTATCCCTCAAGGTCTGAAGAACCACTCTAAGATGCTGCTTGTGCTCCTCCCGACTGCGGGAATATATCAAAATATCATCAATGAAAACAATCACGAACAAATCCAAGTAAGGCCTAAACACTCGGTTCACTCAAATCCATAAAAGATGTTGGGGCATTCGTCTACCCGAATGACATCACCAAGAACTCATAATTCCCGTACCGATTGCGAAAAGCTGTCTTAGGGACATCGGATGCCCTAATCCTTAACTGATGGTAGCCAGATCTCAAGTCAATCTTCAAAAATACCTTGGCACCCTGAAGCTGATCAAACAAATCATCAATCCTTGGCAATGGATATTTATTCTTGATTGTAACCTTGTTTAATTGCCGGTAATCAATATACATCCTCATCGATCCATCCTTCTTCTTAGCAAACAACACTAGCGCACCCCAAGGCGAAACACTCAGCCTAACGAAAACCTTCTCAAGCAAGTCTTGCAACTGATCCTTCAACTCTTTCAACTCAGGCAGGGCCATACAATATGATGGAATAAAAATGGGCCGAGTGCCCGGAGCCAAATCAATACAAAAGTCAATATCCCTGTCGGGTCGCATACCCAGTAGGTATGAATTAAATACCTCAGGAAACTCACAAACAATGGGCACAAAATCAATAGAAGGAACCTCAGCACTGGAATCACGAACATAGGCCAAATAGGCCAAACACCCCTTCTCGACCATATATCGAGCCTTTACATACAAGATAACACTGTGGGTAGAATGAGCAGGAGTCCCTATCTACTCTAAACGAGGTAAATCCGGCAAGGCTAAGGTCACAGTCTTGGCATGACAGTCCAAGATAGCGTGGTAAGGTGATAACCAGTCCATCCCTAATATGACATTGAAATCGACCATGTTTAGAAGAAACAAATCTACATGAGTCTCAAGACCTCCAATCACAACTATACATGAGCGATGGACTCGATCTACCACAATAGAGTCACCCACCGGTGTAGACATATAAATAGGAACACTCAAAGAATCACTAGGCATGACCAGATACGATGCAAAATAATATACGAGTATATAGACCCTGGATCAAATAACACTGAAGCATCTCTATCACAAACCAGAAATGTACCTGTAATAACTACATCAAAAACCTCAGCCTCGAGCCTAGATGGAAGAGCATAACATTGGGACTGGGCCCCACCACCCTGAACTATATCTCTGGGACGGCCTGCTACTTGCTGGCCTCTACCTCTAACGGCCTGAGCTCTACCTCTAGCACCTCTACCTCCACCTCTAGCACCTCTACCCCCACCTCTTGCTGGCTGGGCTGGATATGGAACACTCGGTGCCTGAACCATGGCACGGGAACCCTGATGCTGAGAGCTACTCGATGCTCAAGGGAAATACCTAGCAATGTGCTTCGTGTCACCAAAAGTAAAACAAGCCCTTGGCTGCTGGGGCTGATGACCTTGGAAACTCTGAAGCGGTGGTGCACTGATAGGAGCTGGTGGTGCACTGTAGGGCTGCTGATCAGAATACTGCATCCAAAGACCACGACCACCTAAAGCACCATGAGAAACCTAAAGTGCTGACTGGAAAGGCCTATGAGGATGGACTCTACCATATGAATCCCTACCTCCAGACGAGGTACCACTGAATCGGCTTGAATGACGAGGCCTCTTGTCAGACCCCTAACTACCTCCCTACGACAGAACCATCTCAACTCTCTAGGCCACATTAGCCTCCTGGAAAGATATCTCCCTCCCAGTCTCCCTAGCCATCTGAAGACGAATCGGCTGAATGAGTCCATCAATAAACCTCCTCCTCTCTCTCTCTCTCTCAGTGGGAAGTATGATAAGATCATGACAAGCCAAGTCGATGAATCTAGTCTCATACTGGGTAACAATCACAGAACCCTGCTAGAAACACTCAAACTGCCTTCGATAGGCCTCTCTCTGAGTGATTGGGAGAAACTTCTCCAAAAATAGTTGTGTAAACTGCTCCCAAGTCAAAGCTGGAAATCTGGCTGGTCTAGCCAAGCAATAATCTCTCCACCAAGTCTTAGCGGATCTAGACAAGCGAAAAATAGCAAAATCGACTCCATTGGTCTCATCTATCCCCATGTTCCTGAGAACCTCGTAACCACTATCTAGATAATCCTGGGGATCCTCAGAAGATGCACCGCAGAAAGCAGTAGTGAAGAGCTTGGTGAACCTATCCAACCTCCACAAAGCATCGGCAAGCATAGCTGCTCTATCACTGGTCTGAGCTACCACACCCGGCTAAACTGCTCCAACTGACTAAACCGCTGGAGTCTGGAACTGGGGAGCTACCTGTTATAAAGTGCGAGTAGCAGAAGTCTAGGCTCCTTCTCCTGCCTAAGAGATGAGTGGTGCTATAAAAAGCAGGCCTGCCCGGGTGACACTCTCCATAAGGCCCACTAGGCGGACCAAAGCATCCTGGAGTACGGGGTTAGCAATAAACCCCTCTGGGACCTAAGCTAGGCCCACCGGAACTGCTAGGGCCGGAACCTCATCATCAAAGTCAACCTAGGGCTCCACCGCTGGTGCCGCTGCTCTGGGCTGAGCTCTGCCCCTGCCTTGGCCTCTAGCACAGCCTTGGCCTTGCCCTCTGCCCCTCGTGGGAGCTACTGTTGGGGGCTAAGGCTGCTTGTCAGTGGATGAGGAAGCGCGTGTTCTCGCCATCTGCAAAAGAACGGAGTAGAAATTCAATTACCATTGAGAAACCAAACCGCACGATAGGAAAGAATAGAAGTGAAACTTTTCCTAACTTCGTAGCCTCTGGGGGATAAATACAGACATCTCCGTACCGATCCCTCAGACTCTACTAAACTTGTCTGTGAACAGTGAGACCCATATAACCTAGATCTCTGATACCAACTTATCACGATCCAAATTTTTCACCCTCGGAAGTCGTGATGGCGCCTACTAATATGAGCTAGACAAGCGAATCCTTTAAACTAATTACTTCATTATCCATTTATTTCTTTTTACAAATGTAAAGCGATAACGTAAAAACATCAAAATTTAAATTAAGCACAAGAAAACAATAAAGTATCTGAAAACCTGGTGTCACAGTATCACAGACAGTCTAAGACTGTTAAATACAAGGTCTGAAAATAAAAGACACACTGTTTCTGAAGTAGAAAGATGAAACAGGAAATAAAAGATAGAGGAGACACCATGGCCTACAAACGACTGCAGGTCTACCTTGGATCTCTGCGTGGACTGAAGGTAGCCTCCAAACTACGGTCTAAGAGCTACTCCGAGATATGAACATAGTGCAGAGTGTAGTATCAGCACAACTGACCCCATATACTGGTAAGTGCCTAGCCTAACCTCGGCGAAGTAGTGACGAGGCTAGGACCAGACTACCAAGTAAACCTGTGTAGTTATATAATATACAACAGAAAGTAAAGCAGAAATAAATAAGTAAAGATGGGAGGCAGAAAGCATGCTTCGGGGAATAACAGGTAAAAACAGAATATCAAGAGAATTTTAAAGGAACTAAAATCCAACTGCTAACAAGGATAAGGGAAACAAAGGCAGAATTCACTTTCATTTCACATCTTGTTGCAGGCGTGCAATCCGCTCACATTTCACATATCTCATTACAGGCTAGCAACCCACTCCCATTTCATGTATCTCGTGGTAGGCGTTCCACCCACTCCCATTTCATGTATCTCGTGGCAGGTGTGCCACCCGCTCCTATTTCATTAACCTTGTGGCAGACGTGCCACCAGCTCCCATTTCATATATTTTGTGGCAGGCGTTCCACCCGCTCCCATTTCATATATCTTGTGGCAGGCATGCCACCCGCTCCCATTTTATTTATCTTGTGGCAGGCATGCCACCCGCTCCTATTGCATTTATCTTGTAGCAGGCGTACCACCCGATCCCAGTTACAAATCAACAACAATCACAAAGAATCCTGGCAATGGAATAAGAGCAATATAACAACATCCCATCAAGGGAACAAGAGCAATATAACAACATCCCAGCAAGGGAACAAGGGCAATATAACAACATCCCGGCAAGGGAACATGAGCAATATAATAACATCCCAGCAAGGGAACAATAATATTTCAATAACATATGAAGTGCAATAATTCACAACGGAGTCATAACAATTACAATACAAGACTCACGGTCATGCTTGACACCGACGTATAGATACTCGTCACCATGCCTATACGTCGTACTCCACAATTAACACGTAGCAAATAAGACACAACTCCTAATCCCTCAAGCTAAGGTTAGACCAAACTCTTACCTCGACGCCACAAACACAATTCACGTTTCAATTATAGCTTTACCCCTTGATTCCACCACTAATTTGCTCGAATCTTCCACAAATTACTTAATTACATCAATAAATGCTAAATGAATCAACCCCAATGCATGAAAATGAGTTTTCCAAATTTTTACCCAAAAAAGTGAAAAATCGCCCCGGGCCCACATGGTCAAAACTCGAGGTTCGAACCAAAACCCGATTACCCATTCCCCACGAACCCAAATATATAATTTATTTTGAAATCGGACCTCAAATAGAGTTCCAAATCCCCAATTTTTGAGAAACCTAGGTTCTACCCAAAACACCCAATTTCCCCCATAAAAATCATTGATTTTGAGTTGAAATCATGTTAAAAGATGTTAATGATTGAAGGAAATGAGTTAAAATAGACTTACAATCAATTTGGAAGAAAAGTTGTTCTTGAAAAATTGCCCTAGGGAGTTTATATTTTGAAAAAATGTGAAAAATGGTTGATTTTCGGTTAAGTATAAAAGTTGCAGTTCACAGGTATGGGAAATGCGAACAGGGGTTCGCAATTGCGATCCTCGACCTCTGCTAGCTTGGGAATTGTGAAAAGACTCTCGCATTTGCGAGTTGGGAATTACAAGAGGGGCGTCGCATTTGTGACTATAGACTGGGAGAAGTGGCATCGCATTTGGGATGGATTTCCTCGCATTTGCGAGATGGAGCTGGCCTGGGCTTCCTTTGAAATTGCGACAAGCCACTCTCATTTGCGAGCCAGGCTTCGCATTGCAGGCCTGCTATGCACAGCTGAAAATCTACAATTTTTCTATGTCCAAAATACACCCCGTGCCCTATCCAAAACTCACCAAGTGTGACGACCCAACCAGTCGTCTCATGAGTTACCGCTCCGTTTTCCCCATTTCAGCTTCTTTATGCTTCATTATCCGTGTTTTTGTAGTATCGGGTTGGTCGGATCGAGTTCAAAATGAGTTTGGTGAAGTTTGAGACACTTAGTCTCTTTTAAGAAGGCTTAAGTTGGAAAAGTCAACTGGATATTGACTTATGTGTTAGAAGGATTGGAAGTGAGTTCCAATGGTTTGGTTAGCTTCAGGAGGTAATTTGTGACTTAGGAGCGCGATTGGAATGGGTTATGGAGTTGTAGAGAAGATTTCGGCTTAAATGGGTTCCGGTTGATAGGCGAGATTTTGATATAGGGGTCGAAATGGAATTCCGAGAGTGACAGTAGCTTTGTGGTGTCATTTGGGATGTGTGTGCAAAATTTTAGGTCATTCGGACGAGATTTGATAGACTTTTTGATCAAAAGCATAATTTAAGAGTTCTTGGAGTTCTTAGGCTTGAATCCTATGTTAAATTGGTGATTGATGTTGTTGTGAGAATTTCGAAGTTTTGAACAAGTTTGAACGATGTCATGGGATGTGTTGGTACAGTTGGTTTGAAGTTCCGGAAGTTTCCGGTAGGTTCCGGAATGTTTTAGGCCGAAAATCATAGCTGTACAGGTCCAGAAGAGTTGCAGGCCTCGGAACCCACCTGCGCGGTCCACACAAAAAGAAGTGCGGCCACGGTATGTGCTGTGCGGACCGCACAAAATGAAGTGCGGCCGCGGTAGGTGTTGTGCGGACCGCACAAAATGCTGTGCGGCCGCGGTGGGGAAATATTTCATTGGTCCTACTTCGGAATCTCATATATTTTGATCTATAAGGAATTTTGAGATGATTCAAAAACAAAAGTTGTAGCCGTTCGTGTCTAGTTTTCAGTAAGGAAAAGATATTAGAAATTGAATTTCTGTAGCGAAAGTTATGACCAAAATACTAAAGTCTATCACTGCAGAGGAAAGCCTGTGCGGCCGCGATCATTTTTATGCGGACTGCACTGGTTTTGTGCGGTCCACGGAGGTGAAAATTTGTGGGGTACTCTATAAATACGAGGTTTTGAGTTTTATTTGATATTTTGACCTAGAGAGCTCGAATTTTTGCGATTTTTCACAGGTTTTTCAAGAAATTCATCGGGGTAAGTGATTCTAACTCAGATTTGGCTAGAGTACATGAATCTATCATTGAATTCATCATTTAATTTGTGATTTAGGATGGAATTTGGGAAGAAAATTGTGAAATCTTTCAAAAATGTAAAATGATGATTTGAAGGACCAAATGGTATCAGAATTGGATAATTTTCATATGGTTAGACTCGTGAGAGTATAAGGATTCTAGTTTTGTGAGTTTTGTCAAATTCTGAGATGTGGGCCTGGGGGTCGGGTTTGACCAATTTCTGGAATTTTGTGGTAATTCGATTGTTTTCGCTTGGGCTTTGTTCCCTTAGCATATTGTGACGTATTCGTTCTGATTTTGGATAGATTCGACGCGTGTGGAGGCCGATTCGAGGGGCAAAGGCTTCACGAGTTAGAGATTTAGCCGGTTCGAGGTGAGTAATGATTGTGAATGATGCTCTGAGGGTTTGAAATCTCGGATTGCACATCATAGGGCTATATTGAGGTGAGGCACACACTTGATGACGAGCATGGGCTCGTGTAGTATTGGGGATTGTGACTTGGTCCATCCCGACTGATCATTTTACCGCGTATTTGACTGAAACTTATATGTTATCATCATGATTTGGGCTGATTTCCATAGTTTGGTTTCGTGCCAACTATTTGAACCCTTCGGAGATTTTTATTACTATTTCCTCACTGTTTTGACTTATTAATTGGACTCAGTCATGTTATTTTCCACTGTTTTACGACTCAGCCATTTTTACTCCGTTTTGAGACTTAAATGATATTCTAAATGATATTTTGGGCTGAGAAATACTGTTTTACTAATGCCCTAGGGGCTTGTGAGTATTCTTTTTGACTGGGTAAGGCCGAGGGCCTAGTTGTGAGGAAACACTGATACTGATTTGAGGCCGAGGGCCTAAGATATGTACGCCACGTGGTGGCTTATTAATATTATCTATAAGGCTGAGGGCCTGAGATATATACGCCACGAGGTGGCTTGATTGATATGAGGCCGATGGCCTAGATTTGATGCCACGAATTGGATTGATATTGCGTTTGGGCCGTATGGGGCCCCTCCCCGGAGTCTGTACACCCCTAGTGAGCGCGAGTACCTGTTGTGATGTGAGATTGAGCCCAAGCGGCTGATATTGTTCTGAGATTGAGCCCGAGGGGATGGTACTGTTCTAAGATGTTGCCTGAGGGGCGGTTTTTGTTGATACTATGCCCGAGGGGCGAACTTTTACTTGTTATTTACCTGTTAATTACTTGTTTTACCTATTGAAAAAGGGATTTTTAACTGATTCTTCACTGATTTACTGATTTTAAGTGATTTTATTGCTTCGGTATAGAATTCCTTGTGTTTTACGTGTTTTCTTACTTTCAGTCATTATTTATATTTATTACTCACTGAGTCAGAGTATTTACATTACTCCCTGCACCATGTGTGCAGATTCAGGCGTAGTAGGTCCCTCTCCTAAGTGCTGATCCTCCCAGTCCAGGCGGTGTTTCAGAGACTACGAGGTAGCTGTTGGTGTCTGCAGCCCCCATGTCTCCCTTATCTCATTATTTCTATGTTTTTCAAACAGTTGTACCAGATATCGTATTTAGTAGACCTGTATCAGGATCCTTAGTTGCTCATGACTTGTGACACCCCGGTTAGGGCTGTGTTGGGTTGGGTTTCCATTTTGTTACCTCTATTTCTGCTAATTATTTCTATTAAATCATGTTTAAAGTATTTTTATATTATTTAACTGCTTAAAAGGGTGAATTATGTTCAATTGACTGGCCTTGTCTTCACGAGAGGCGCCATCACAACCGGGTTCGGGGTTAGGGTCGTGACAAGTTGGTATCAGAGCCTAGGTTACATAGGTCTTAGGAGTCATGAGCAGGTTTAGTAGAGTCTCGCGGATCGGTACAGAGATGTCTCTATTTATCCTTGAGAGGCTGTAGAACCCTTAGGAAAAACTTCATATTCTCGAAATTCTTATCGTGTAAACTTGTTGATCCGAGTACTGAACTTCTGTTATTCTATTCTCTCACAGATGGTGAGGACACGCACTACCGGACGGAGTGGATGACCCCTAGTGCCATCAGCTGTGGCCACTAGAGGCCGATGACGCGGCCGTGGTTGTGGTAGAGGCAGAGCAGCGAGGGCAGCACCTGTAGATCCACCAGCTGCCCCAGCTCAAGATCAGGTTCCAGCTATGGATGCTCCAACAGCACCAGTTCAGGCACCAGCTATGCCCATCGTGATTCTGGGTCTTTAGGAGGCCGTGGCACAGATCTTATCAGTTTGCACTGGCATGGCTCAAGCAGTTTCAGCCACTACAACAACAACGACTTCACAGGTTGGGGGAGGTAATCAGACCCCCGCTGCTCGCACACCTGAGCAGGTAGTTCAGGGACTTCAAACACCGGGGGCACCTCCAGCCCAGTCGGTTGCACCAGCTCAGGAGTTTGTTATGACAGTTATGCCGGAGGATGAGGGCGTCGTCTTTAGAGGTTTGGTAGACTCCATCCTTCGACATTCGGCAGAGCAGAGGTGAAGATGCCCAGGGTTTCTTGGATAAGTGCTAGTGGATGCTCCGTAAAGCAGGGATTCTTGAGTCTAGTGGTATGACATTTACTACCTTTCAGTTTTCTAGGGTTGCCTTCACTTGGTGGGAGGCGTATGAGAGGTGCAGGCCTATGGGAGCAGCGCCCCTCACTTGGCAGGAGTTCTCCATTTTTTTCCTAGAGAAGTATGTGCCGCAGTCCCATAGAGAGGAGCTGCGCAGATAGTTTGAGTGGTTGCGACAGAGGGATATGACTGTGTCACAATATGAGTCGAGGTTTTCTGAGTTGGCTCGTCATGCCATCTAGATGGTTCCAACAGATCGAGAGAGGATCAGGAGGTTTGTTGATGGTCTTACTTATCAACCCCGTATTCTTATGACCAGAGAGAGAGAGAGTGATGGGTGCTACCTTCGAGGAGGTTGTTGATATCGCCCGGGAGATTGAAGATGTTCGCCGTTAGGAGCGAGAGGAGAGTGAGGTTAAGAGGCCTCGAGGATCGGGCAGTTATAGTGGTGCTCCTTTGAGGGGCCAGTTTTAGCATGGTAGAAGCCGTTCATTCAGGCCTGCTCAGTCAGCTCGCTCAGGTTATTGTGGTGTATCTTCAGGTCATGGTTATCATGGATCTCAGCAGGGCCAGTCATCACTCAGCTCCCTCCTAACTCAGAGTTCATCTCGTGCCCCATCGGCTCAGGGTTCTTCTATACCGAGCGCATCTACTAGTCACTCCAGTGCGAAGGGTTCCCTTCAGTCCCCTTCTCCAACACCTGGGAGTTGTTATGAGTGTGGCGAGATAGGCCACATGTGGAGGCAGTGTCCTCATCGTGTTCCTAGTTCATCCCAACAGAGGGGTAAGTCTTCGGCTTCAGTGCTAGTTTATTCACCACTACCCGCTCAACCAGCTAGGGGTGGAGGTCAGTCAGCCAGGGGTCGCCCCAAAGGGGGAGGTTGATCAGGGGCAGTCAGGCCCGTTTCTATGCACTCCCAGGCAGACCCGATGCTATTGCTTCAGAAGTTATTATCACAGGTATTGTTTCAGTCTTCCACAGAGATGCCTCTGTATTATTTGATCCGGTTCCACCTTTTCTTATGTGTCATCATATTTTTCTCATTATTTAGGTATGCCCCATGAGTTTCTTGCTTTACCTATTCATGTATCTACCCTCAGTGGGCGATACTGTTGTTGTAGACCATGTGTACCGGTCATGTGTGGTGACTATTGGGGGTTTGGAGACCCGAGTGAATCTATTGCTATTGAGCATGGTGGATTTTGATGTCATTTTGGGCATGGAATAGTTATCTCCATGTCGTGCTATTCTAAACTATCATGCTAAGACAGTCACTTTGGCTATGCTGGGTGTACCGCGGATCGCGTGGTGTGGTGTGACTGATTATGTCCCTAGTAGAGTGATCTCCTTCTTGAGAGCCCAACGTATAGTTGGGAAGGGTTGTCTTTCATACCTAGCGTTTGTGAGGGATGTCGGGGCTGAGACTCCCAGTATTGATTCTGTTCCAATTGTGAGGGATTTTCTTGATATGTTTCCTACAGACCTGCTGGGCATGCCACCGGACAGGGATATTAATTTTGGTATTGACCTGGTGCCGGGCACTCAACCAATTTCTCTTCCGCCGTATCGTATGGCACCAGCGGAGTTGAAAGAATTGAAGGAGCAACTTCAGGAGCTCGTAGATAAGGGGTTCATTCGGCCTAGTGTGTCACCTTGGGGTGCGCTAGTTCTGTTTGTGAAGAAGAAGGATGGCACAGTGAGAATGTGCATTGATTATAGGCAATTGAACAAGGTAAAAATTAAGAACAAGTATCCTTTGCCTCGCATTGATGATTTATTTGACCAGCTTTAGGGAGCGAGGGTGTTCTCCAAGATTGATCTGCGTTCACTTTATCACCAGTTGAAGATCAGGGACTCGGATATTCTTAAGACGTGTTTCAGGACACGATATGGTCATTATGACTTCTTGGTAATGTCTTTTGGGCTGACCAATGCCCCAGTAGCGTTCATGCATTTGATGAACAGTCTGTTCCGACCGTATCTCGATTCATTCATCATATTTTTCATTGATGATATTCTGGTGTATTCGCGTAGTCAGGAGGAGCACACAAAGCATTTGAGAGTTGTATTGTAGAGATTGAGGGAGGAGAAGCTCTATGAAAAATTCTCCAAGTGTGAGTTTTGTTTTAGTTCTGTGGATTTCTTGGGGCACGTGGTATCTAGTGAGGGTATTCAGGTTGATCCGAAGAATATAGAGGCGGTTCAAGTTGGCCCAGACCATCATCAGCCACAGAGATTCGCAGTTTTCTTGGTTTGGCAGGCTATTATCGCCGGTTTGTTCAGGGATTCTCATATATCGCATGGCCCTTGACCAAGTTGAATCAGAAGGGTGCTACATTTGTGCGGTCGGACGAGTGTGAGGAGAGCTTTCAGAAGCTCAAGACAGCTTTGATCATAGCTCCAGTGTTGGTTTTACCATCAGCTTCAGGTTCATATACCGTGTATTGTGATGTTTCGAGAATTGGGATTGGTTGTGTGTTGATGCATGAGGGTAGAGTTATAGCTTATGCTTCTCGTCAGTTGAAGCCCCATGAGAAGAACTACCTCGTTCATGATTTGGAGTTGGCTGCCATAGTTCACGCATTGAAGATTTGGAGACATTACCTGTATGGCGTATCTTGTGAGGTGTTCACTGATCATTGTAGTCTTCAGCATTTGTTCAAGCAAAATGATCTTAATTTGAGGCAGCGGAGATGGTTGGAGTTGCTTAAGGATTATGATATCACTATATTGTACCATCCGGGAAAGGCCAATGTGGTGGCCGATGCTTTGAGCCGAAAGGCAGTGAGTATGGGGAGTTTGGCATGTATTCCAGTTGGGGAGAGACCTCTTGCAGTTGATGTTCAGGCCTTGGCCAATTGGTTTGTGAGATTAGATATTTCGGAGACCAGTCGGGTATTGGCGAGTGTGGTTTCTCAGTCTTCATTATATGATCGCATCAGAGAGTGCCGGTATGATGATCTGCATTTGCTTGTCCTTAAGGACAGAGTTCAGCATGATGATGCTAGAGATGTGACTATCGGCGATGATGGGGTGTTGAGGATGCAGGGTCAGATTTGCATGCCCAATGTGGATGGGCTTCAGGAGTTGATTCTGGAGGAGGCCCATAGCTCGCGGTATTCCATTCATCCGGGTGCCGCGAAGATGTATCAGGATTTGAAGAAGCACTATTGGTAGAGAAGAATTAAGAAAGATATTGTGGGATTTGTAGCTCGGTGTCTCAATTGTCAGCAAGTGAAATATGAGCATCAGAGACCGGGTGGCTTGCTACAACAGATGGATATTCCTGAGTTGAAGTGGGAGAGAATCACTATGGACTTTGTTGTTGGACTTCCACGGACTTTGAGGAAGTTCGATGCTATTTGGGTAATTGTGGATCGGCTGACCAAGTCCGCGCACTTCATTCCTGTGTGTACTACCTATTCTTCAGAGCGGTTGGCAGGGATTTATATTCGGGAGATTGTTCGTTTGCATGCCGTTCCGGTTTCCATCATTTCAGATAGAGGTACTCAGTTTACTTTGCAGTTTTGGAGAGCCGTGCAGAGAGAGTTAGGTACTCAAGTTGAGTTGAGCACAACTTTTCATCCTAAGATGGACGGGCAGTCCGAGCGTACTATTCAGATATTGGAGGACATGTTGCGTGCTTATGTTATTGATTTCGTAGGGTCATAGAATGAGTTCCTACCGCTTGCAGAGTTTGCTTATAACAACAGCTACCAATCGAGTATTCAGATGGCTCCATATGAGGCTTTGTATGGGAGGCAGTACAGATCTCCAGTTGGTTGGTTCGAGCCCGGTGAGGTCAAGCTATTGGGGACTGATTTGGTACAGGATTCTTTGGAGAAGGTGAAGGTGATTCAGGAGAGGCTTCGTACAATGTAGTCGAGGCAAAAGAGTTATGTTGATAGGAAGGTTCGAGATGTGTCCTACATGGTTGGCAAGAAGGTTCTGTTGAAGGTTTCAACCATGAAGGGTGTTATGAGATTTGGGAAGAAAGGGAAATTGAGTCCTCGGTTCATTGGGCCTTTTGAGGTGCTTCGGAGGATTGGGGAGGTGGCTTATGAGCTTGCTTTGCCAACCAGCTTGTCGAGTGTGCATCTGGTATTTCATGTTTCTATGCTCCAGATCTATATTGGGGATCCGTCTCATGTTTTGGATTTCAGAATGGTTCAGTTAGATGATGATGTGACCTATGATGTGGAGCCAGTAGCTATTTTGGTTCGTTAGGTTCGGAAGTTGAGGTCAAGGATATAGCTTCAAAGAAAGTGTAGTGGAGAGGTCGTCCCATGAAGGAGGCTACCTGGGAGACCGAGCGGGAGATGCGGAGCAGATATCCTCACCTATTTGAGGCTTCAGGTATGTTTCTTGACTCGTTCGAGGACGAACATTTTTTTTAAGTTGGGGAGGATGTGACGACCCGGCCAGTCGTCTCATGAGATACCGCACCGTTTCCCCCATTTCAGCTTCTTTATGCTTCATTATCCGTATTTTTGTGGTATCTGATTGGTCGGATCGAGTCCGGAATGGGTTTGGTGAAGTTTGAGACACTTAGTCTCTTTTAAGAAGGCTTAAGTTGGAAAAGTCAACCGTATATTGACTTATGTGTTAGAAGGCTTGGAAGTGAGTTCTGATGGTTCGATTAGCTTCGGGTGGTGATTTGTGACTTAGGAGCGCGATCGGAATGGGTTTTGGAGTTGTAGAGAAGATTTCGGCTTAAATTGACGAAGTTGATATTTTGGCGGTTCTAATTGATAGGCAAGATTTTGATATAGGGGTCGGAATGGAATTACGAGAGTGATAGTAGCTTTGTTGTGTCATTTGGGATGTGTGTGCAAAATTTTAGGTCATTCAGACGAGATTTGATAGACTTTTGGATCGAAAGCATAATTTACGAGTTCTTGGAGTTCTTAGGCTTGAATCCTATGTTAAATTGGTGATTTATGTTGTTGTGAGTATTTCAAAGATTTGAATAAGTTTGAACGATGTCATGGGATGTGTTGGTACAATTGGTTTGAAGTTCCGGGTAGGTTCAGGGATGTTTTAGGCCGAAAATCATAGCTGTAGCAGGTCCAGAAGAGTTGCAGGCCTCGGAACCCACCCGCGCGGTTCGCACAAAAAGAAGTGCGGCCACGGTATGTGTTGTGCAGACCCCACAAAATGAAGTGCGGCCGCGGTAGGTGTTGTGTGGCCGCGGTAGGTGTTGTGTGGCCACGGTGGGGAAACATTTCACTAGTCCTACTTCCGAAGCTCATATCTTTTGATCTACAAGGAATTTTGAGATGATTTGAAAATGAAATTTGTAGCCCTTTGTGTATAGTTTCCAGAAAGGTAAAGATATCACAAATTGGACATTTGTAGCGACTGTTATGGCCAAAATACTAAAGCCTATCACTCCAGAGGCAAGCCTGTGCGGCCGCGGTTGTTTTTGTGCGGACTGCACTGGTTTTGTGCGGACCGCGGAGGTGGAAATCGGTGGAGTAATCTATAAATACGAGGTTTTGAATTTTATTTGATATTTTGACCTAGAGAGCTCAGATTTTGGCTATTTTTCGAAGGTTTTTCAAGAAATTCATCGGGGTAAGCTATTCTAACTCAGATTTGGCTAGAGTACATGAATCTATCATTGAACTCATCATTTAATTTGTGATTTGGGATGGAATTTTGGAAGAAAATTGTGAAATCTTTCAAAAATGTAAAATATTGATTTGAAGGACCAAATGGTATCGGAATTGGATAATATTTGTATGGTTAGACTCGTGAGAGTATAAGGATTCTAGTTTTGTGAGTTTTGTCAAATTCCGAGATGTGGGCCCGGGGGTCAGGTTTGACCAATTTCTGGAATTTTGTGGTAATTCGATTGTTTTTGCTTGGGCTTTGTTCCCTTAGCATATTGTAATGTATTCGTTCTGATTTTTGATAGATTCGACTCGCGTGGAGGCCGATTCGACGGGCAAAGGTGTCGCGAGTCAGAGTTTTAGCCGGTTGGAGGTGAGTAATGATTGTAAATGATGCTCTGAGGGTTTGAAACCCTGGATTGCACATCATAGTGCTATATTTAGGTGAGGCACACGCTTGATGACGAGCGTGGGGTTGTTTACTATTGGGGATTGTGACTTGGTCCGTCCCGACTGATGATTTTACCGCGTATTTGATTGAAACTTATATGTTATCATCATGATTTGGGCCGATTGCCATATTTGGGCTTCGTGCCAACTATTTGAACCCTTCGGAGATTTCTATTATTATTTCGTCACTGTTTTGACTTATTAATTGGACTCAGTCATGTTATTTTCTACCGTTTTACTACTCAACCATGTTTACTCCGTTTTGAGACTTAAATGATATTTTAAATGATGTTTTGGGCTGAGAAATACTGTTTTACTAATGCCCGAAGAGGCTTGTGATGATTTTGGATTGATTTAAGAAAGCTCATATCTAACTCAGATTTGGCTATAGTACATGAATCTATCATTGAATTCATCATTTAATTCGTGATTTGGGATGGAATTTGGGAAGAAAATTGTGAAATCTTTCAAAAATGTAAAATGATGATTTGAAGGACCAAATGGTATCAGAATATGATAATTTTCGTATGGTTAGACTCGTGAGAGTATAAGGATTCTAGTTTTGTGAATTTTGTCAAATTCCAAGATGTGGACCCGGGGGTCGGGTTTGACCAATTTCTTGAATTTTGTGGTAATTCGATTGTTTTTTCTTGGGCTTTGTTCCCTTAGCATATTGTAATGTATTCGTTCTGATTTTTGATAGATTCGACTCGCGTGGAGGCCGATTCGAGGGGCAAAGGCATCTCAAGCTAGAGAATTAGCCGGTTCGAGGTGATTAATGATTGTAAATGATGCTCTGAGGGTTTGAAACCTCGCATAGCACATCGTAGTGGTATATTGATGTGAGATACACATTTGATGACAAGCGTATGGTCGTATACTATTGGGAATTGTGACTTGGTCCATCTCGGTTGATGATTTTACCGCGTATTTGACTAAAACTTATTTGCTATCATCATTATTTGGGCTGAATGCCATATTTGGGCTTCGTGCCAAACTATTTGTACCCTTCGGGGATTTTTATTACCATTTCCTCACTGTTTTGAATTATTACTTGAACTCAGTCCTGTTATTGTCCTCTGTTTTACTACTCAGCCATTTTTACTCAGTTTTTAGACTTAAATAATATTTTAAATGATGTTTTGGGCTGAGAAATACTGTTTTACTCTTGCCCGAGGGGCTTGTGATGATTTTAGATTGATTAAAGGTTGAGGGCCTAGTTGTGCGGATACACTAGTACTGATATGAGGCCGAGGGACTGAGGTACATATATACGCCACGAGGTGGCTTGATTGATATGAGGCCGAGGGCCTTGATTTGGTGCCACGAGATGGCTTGATATTGTGCTTGGGCCGTAAGGGGCCCCTCCCAGAGTCTATACACCCCTAGTGAATGCGGGTACCCATTGTGATGTGAGATTGAGCCCAAGGGGCTTATATTGTTTTGAGATTGAGCCCGAGGGGCTGGTACTATTCTGAGATATTGCCCGAGGGGCGGATTTGTTGATACTGTGCCTGAGGGTCGAACTTCTATTCGTTTACTTACCTGCCAATTACTTATTTTACTTGTTGAAAAGGGATTTACTTAACTCTTCACTGTTTTACTATTTTTAAGTGATTTTTTACTGGTTCGGTATATAATGCCTTGGTTTTACGTGTTTTCTTAACTTCAGTCGTTATTTACATTTGTTACTCACTGAGTTAGAGTACTCACTTTACTCCCTGCACCCTGTGTGCAGATTCAAGCATAGCTGGTACCGCTTCTGAGTGCTGATTCCTCCAGTTACATGGGGTTTTTAGGAGACTACGAGGTAGCTGTTGACGTCCGCAGACCCGTGTCTCTACTACTCTTTCATTTCTATTTCCTTTCAAACAATTGTAGTAGTTTATGACTTTAGCAGACTAGTATTATGATTTAGAGATGCTCGTGACTTGTGACACCCCAGTTAGGGCTGTGTCGGGTTGGACTTTCCGCTTTGTTATCGATATTTCCACTATTTAGTATTGTTTAAATCATGTTTAGACTATTTTCATGTTGATTAACTGCTTTAAGAGTTGAGTTGGGTTGAACTGGCTGGCCTTGTCTTCACGAAAGGCGCCATCACGACCGAGTTCGGGGTTAGGGTCGTGACACAGAACCACATCTGCGAGTGGAAGATCGCAGGTGCAGAAAATTGGCCATTTAATGAAAGTCGCAGATGCGACACTTGTTCCGCAGAAGCGGGACCGTAGATGTGGTCCCAGGGCCGCAAATGCGGAAATCGCTGGGCAGAATATATAAATAGTTGCCTTTGTGAAATTTGGCTATTCTTCCACCATTTTCATCCGTGTTTGGATCTTTCGAGAGGGATTTTTGAGGAAAACCAAGGGAAATCGATTGGAGGTAATGTCCTTGACTTCATAACTCTTTTTTATGTGATTAAAGGCTTAATTAATGGTGAGAAATTATGGAAAAAGGGTAATTAGGGTTTGAGTTTAAGAGATCTTTGATTGAGGATTTGAGGGGTCATTAATCGTGAGATTATGAGGTTTCTGAAATTATAAATTTCACCCGATTCCGAGACGTTGGCTTGAGGGGCGTTTTGGTTATTTTAATTGTTTTCGCGTATTAGCTTAGAATTTAATTGTAAAATTAGTTACTTGAAGTGTTATTTACAATATGCGATTGAATTGAATAGATTTGGGCCATTTAGAGTTGGATACTCATGGCAAAAGTGTGGTTTCAAGTTGATTTTGAGCCGGTTTGAGGTAAGTGGCTTGTCTAACCTTGTGTGGGGGACCTTCCCCTTAGGATTGGTATATTTGGTAATTGAAATGCCTTGTATGTAAGGTGACGAGTGCGTACTTGTGCTAACTGTTGGAAATCTGGTTTTCTTAAGTAATTACTAGTATGTTTCCTTTTCTGTTTCTATTTCTCGTACTATTAATCATATTGTTAGCTTAGGAAAGCATGTCTAAGCGACTTAATTTGCTTTATTTGATTCAACCTGCCTTACTTGAATTATGTGCAACATGTTAGGCTAGAATCACTTGTTGCCTTAATATGAAATTTTGCCATTTCTGAATATCTTCCTGCTGTTGCTGTGTATTTATTTTGGGACTACGGATGTAAGATTCCGGTAGCTCACCCTTGTGTGTTTACTTTGGGACTACGGGTTAGATTCTCGGTAGATCCCCCTGCATATTTACTTTGGTACTACGGGTTAGATTCTCGGTAGACCCCCCTGCACAGTTATATAGAACTATGGGAATACACCCAGTGGATTCTCCCAGTACTGGGTATTTATATCTGGGACTACGGATCGGGATTACGGTAGATCCCCTCGCATTATGAGTTGGACTATGGGACGGTATCCTGGGAGATCCATTGGATATTTATATTTGGGACAACAGGACAGTATCCTAAAAGGCGCCCCGGTTGTTATCTCTGTGTTGAGCTGTATTTCTTTCCGTGGCTTGTTTTGTCTTTAATCTAGTTGTTGTTGTTCTGTCAATTCTATGTTATTTCTTACTTTTGCACTTATTTATACTGTTTTATTCCATACTATTAACCCTCATATTGTATTTCACCTCAGTAGGGCCCTGACCTTCCTCGTCAATACCCAAATGAGGTTAGGCTTGGCACTTACTGAGTACCGCTGTGGTGTACTCATGCCCCTTCTGCGCATGTTTTTCATGTGCAGATCCAGGTACCGCTGATCAGGCCTACCATCGTTGAGGAAGGAAAGTGCTTAGAGACTCCGAGGTACATCTGCCACGTCCGCAGACCAAGGAGTCCCTTTCTATTCCCGCCTTTAGTATTTAGCCCTTCTGTATTTTTCTGTTCTTTATTAGAAATTCCGGAGTTAGAGCTATGTAGTATTTCTTTCGTAGCTTGTGATTCATGGGTTTCTGGGTCTTGGATTTATGTTTAGTGTTGAGAGTTAAACATGAAATATGCCGAGCGACACATTTACACATTGTTATTGCTTTATTCTATTTTTAAATTGTTTTACTTCCACAAGTTTGGTTATCTTCTGCAAATTTAGGCTTACCTAGTCTTAGAGACTAGGTGCCGTCACGATGGTTCACGGAGGGCGAACCGGGGTCGTGACACATATCCTAAAGGCTCAATTCATATCCTAAAAGTTCAATTCATACACAAAAATTTCAATTCATATCCTAAAGGTTCAATTCATATCCTAAAATTTCAATTTATAAACTAAAATTCCAATACATAAACTAAAAGTCCAATTCATATCCTAAAATTTCAATTTATAAACTAAAATTCCAATACATAAACTAAAATTTCAAATATCCTAAAGGTACAATTCATATCCTAAAGGCTCAATTCATATCCTAAAATTTCAATTCATATCCTAAAATTTCAATTTATATCCACAAAAGTTCAATTTATATCCTGAAATTTCAATTTATAAATTAAATTCCAATACATAAACTAAAAGTCTAATTAATATCCTAAATGTTCAATTCATATCTTAAAGGCTCAACTCATATCCTAAAAGTTCAACTCATAAACAAAAATTTCAATTCATATCCTAAAGGTTCAATTCATATCCTAAATTTTCAATTTATAAACTAAAATTCCAATACATAAACTAAAAGTCCAATTCATATCCTAAAATTTCAATTCATATTCTAAAGGCTCAATTCATATCCTAACAGTCCAATTCATATCCTAAAGATTCAATTCATATCCTAAAGTGTCACAACCCGGATTTCCCACCCTCGGAAGTCATGATGGCGCCTACTTGGAGAAGATAGGCAAGCCAAGAAATTTAAAAAATTCTTTACTTCTTTTTTTTAATACTTTTAACAACTTGCTTTAATAAGTGATAAACATTTAAATTATAGCGGAATATGAGATTAAGTGGAAGACTTAAACAAAATAAACCAAAATAATTCGGAAATCAACATATGCCTCTACCCAGAAACTGGTGTCACAACTTTCACGGACTATCGATGATTACTACATACAAATGTTTGAAATAAGGAACGATGTCTGTCTCGGATACAATGATAACAGAACAAAATAACTGATAGAAGAGACGTCGGGCCTGCGAACGCTTGCAGGACTACCTCGGAATCTCGGTGGACTGAAGGCTGGCACCCAAGCTACGGCTGCTGACCCAGTGCTGCTCCGGTATCTGCACATAAGCTCAGAGTGTGCATCAGCACAACCGACTCCATTTGCTGGTAAGTGCCTAGCCTAACCCCGACGAGGTAGTGACAAGGCTAGGGCTAGACTCCAGATAAACCTGTGCAATTATATATATATACACACAATGGAAAAGAAATATAGAAATAAACAAATAAAGATAGGAGGGGGAAACATGCTTCGGGGAATAGTAGGTAAAACAGAATATCAAGAGAATTATAAAAGAATCAAAATCAACCACTAACAAGAATGAGGAAAAACAAAGATAGATTTCACTTTGTTTTCACATCTTGTTGCAGGCGTGCAACCCGATCTCCATTCCTGTATCTCGTGGCAGGCGTGCCACCCGCTCCCATTTCATTGTATCTCATGGTAGGCGTACCACCCGTTCCCATTTCATTATATCTTGTGGTAGGCATACCACCTACTCCCATTCCATCATATCTTGGGGTAGGCTTACCACCCGCTCCCATTTCATCATATCTTGGGGTAGGCGTACCACTCACTCCCATTTCATCATATCTTGTGGTAGGCGTACCACCCGCTCCCAATTACAAGCCAATAATAATCACAAGGAATCCCGACAAGGGAACAAAAGCAATATAACAACTTCCCGGCAAGGGAACAATGTTATTTCAACAACATCCCGGCAAGGGAACAATACTATCAAAAGAAACATCCTGGCAAGGGATCATTAATATCAAACAAACATCCCAACAAGGGAACAATGGTGATAATAACATATGAAGCGCAATAAATCACAACAGAGTCATAACAACTATAATACAAGACTCACGGGCTTGCTTGACACCAATGTATAGATACTCGTCACCGTGCCTATACGTCGTACTCCACAATTAACACGTAGCAAATAAGACACAACTCCTAATCCCTCAAGCTAAGGTTAGACCAAACACTTACCTCGATGCCTCGAACATAACTCAAGTTTCAATTATAGCTTTACCCCTTGATTCCTCCACCAATTCGCTCGTATCTAGCCAAAAGTTACTTAATTACATCAATAAACGCTAAATGAATCAATTTGAATGCATGAAAATGAGTTTTCCAAAGTTTTACCCAAAAGGTCAAAATCGGCCCCGGGCCCACATGGTTAAAACCCGACGTTCGAACCAAAACCCGATTATCTATTCCTCCACAATCTTAAATATTGAATTTGTTTTGAAATCGGACCTCAAATTGAGGTCCCAATTCCTAATTTTTGAAATACCTAGGTTCTACCCAAAACACTCAATTTCCCCCATGAAAATCATTGATTTGTAGTTGAAATCATGTTAAAAGATGTTAATGATTGAAGAAAACTAGTTAAAAACGACTTACAATTGATTTTGAGAAGAAAGATTGTTTGAAAAATTGCCTCTTATGTTTTTGGGTTTTGAAAAATGCACAATGACTGAAAATCCCGTCTATTTATACCTCTCTCAGACCCCCTCTGCGGGCCGCACAAAATGGATTACGGCCACACAGGCCTTCCTGAGGGTATTGCGGTCCAGTGCCCTGTGCGGACCGCACAAAGTTAACTGTGGCCACACAGCCCTACACCGCGCACCGCACAAGGCCGACTGCGGACCGCATTAGCGGGTTCGGAGGCCTGCAACTTCTAGTTTTAAGCCTAAAACATCTCGGAACCTACCCAAAACTCACCCGATCCATCGGAACTCCAAACCAAGTGCACACAAAACCTCAAAAACATCCTACGGACTTATTCGTGTAATCAAATCATCAAAATAACATCATGAACATCAAATTAAACCTCGAGATCAATGAAATTTCTCAAAACTTCTTTAAACATTAACTTTGCGATTTAAGTCCGAATCACGTCATATGACATCCATTTTTCACCAAATTCAACATAAACATCTTAAATCATATATAAAATGTGTACCGGGCGCCGTAACCAAAATACGGGCCCGATACCACCATGTTCTAAGCAAATTTCATTTTAATTTTCCTTAAACAATTTAAGAAAACAATTTCCTTTGAAAATTCATTTCTCGGGCTTGGGACCTCGGAATTTGATTCCGGGCATACGCTCAAGTCCCATATTTTCCTACGGACCCTCTGGGACCGTCAAATCACGGATCCGGATCCGTTTACCCAAAACGTTGACCGGAGTCAAATTTATTTATTCTACAATCAAACTTATTATTTTTCACAGATTTTCACATTTAAGCTTTCCGGCTACACGCCAGGACTGCGCACACAAATTGAGGTGGTGCTAAGGGAGGTTTTTAAGGCCTCGAAACGTAGAATTTCATTGCAGCACAAGTGATGACCTTTTGGGTCATCACATTCTCCACCTCTAAAACAACCGTTCGTCCTCGAACGGACAAAAGAAGGAAGTACCTGAATCGGGGAAAGGATGGGGATAACGGCTCCACATATCGGACTCGGACTCCCAGGTTAATGCCTCAGGAGGCTGACCTCTCCACTGAAAACGAACAGAAGGAAAACTCTTCGATCTCAGCTGACGAACCTGCCGGTCTAGAATATCCATCGACTCCTCCTCATAAGATAAGTCCTTGTCCAACTGGACAGTACTGAAATCTAACACGTGGGATGGATAGCCGTGATACTTCCGAAGCATGGACACATGAAATGGATGCATGACTGATAAGCTCGGCGGCAACGCAAGTCTATAAGCCACCTCTCTACTTGATCAAGAATCTTAAACGGGACAATGAACCTAGGGATAAGCTTGTCCTTCTTCCCAAATCTCATCACGCCCTTCATAGGCGATACTCGGAGCAATACCCACTCACCAACCATAAAAGCCACATATCGAACCTTGCGGTCTGCATAACTCTTTTGCCTGGGCTGAGCTATATGAAGCTATCTTGAATAATCCTGACCTTGCCCAAGGCCTCCTAAACCAGATCCGTACCCAACAACCGAGCCTCTCGCGGCTCAAACCATCCAACCGGAGATCGACACCTCCTACTATATAAAGCCTCATAAGGAGCCATCTGAATACTCGACTGGTAGCTGTTGTTGTAGGAAAACTCTGTTATAGGCAAAAACCGATACCACGAGCCTCCAAAGTCGATGACACAAGCTCGGAGCATATTCTCCAAAATCTGAATAGTCCGCTCGGACTGTCCGTCCGTCTGAGGATGAAATGTTGTACTCAACTCAACCTGTGTGCCCAACTCTCGCTGAACTACTCTCTAGAAACGCGAGGTAAACTGCGTACCTCGGTCCAAAATGATAGACATAAGCACACCATGAAGACTAACAATCTCCCGGATATAGATCTCAGCTAACCTCTCAAATGAATAGGAGACTGCCACAGGAATGAAATGCGCTGACTTTGTCAGCCTATCAACAATGACCCACACTGTGTCGAACTTCCTCCGAGTCTACGAGAGTCCAACAACGAAATCCATAGTGAGTCGCTCCCACTTCCACTCGAGAAGCTCAATCCTCTGAAATAAACCACTAGGCCTCTGATGCTCGTACTTAACTTGGTGACAATTCAAACACCGAGCCACATATGCAACAATAAAGAAGGACACACAAACTCGACCCTACAATCTCAAAACTCCATCATTATCTAAGGTAACCTGCTTGGCACCTCCGCGCTACACCGTGTCTCTAAGGACACATAAATGGGCATCATCATATTGCCGATCACGGATACACGCTCCAATAAAGAAGAACGAGCGACCGTGCAAGCTAATATCCGACTAGGCTTAGAAATATCCTACCTCATGAATCGATTGGCAAGTCCTGAACATCCAAAGCAAGCAACCTCTCACCGACCGGAATATAAGCAAGACTGCCCATGCCGACTGATTTCCTACTCAAGGCATCGACCACCACATTGGCCTTTCCCGGGTGATAAAATATAGTGATATCATAATCTTTTAACAACTCCAACCACCTCCTCTACCTCAAATTCAACTCCTTTTGCTTGAACAAATAATGAAGACTCTTGTAATCCGTGAACACCTCACATGCCACACAATACAGATAATGCCTCCAAATCTTCAGTGCGTGAACAATGGCTGCCAACTCCAAATCATGAACCAGATAGTTCTTCTCATGAATCTTCAACTTCTGCGAAGCATAAGCAATGACCTTGCCATCCTGCATCAACACTGCACCAAGCCCAACACGAGATGCATCGCAATAAACTGTATAAGGCCTTGAACCTGTGGGCAAAACCAACACCGGTGCCGTAGTTAGAGCTGTCTTGAGCTTCTGAAAGCTTGCCTCACACTCGTCTGACCATCTAAACTAGGCACCCTTCTGGGTGAACCTGGTCATCGGGGTTGCAATAGATGAGAACCCCTCCACGAACCGATGATAGTAGCCTGTCAATCCCAAGAAACTCCGAATCTCTGTACTGATACTGGTCTGGGCCAGTTCTTGACTGCCTCAATCTTCTTCAGATCAACCTGAATACCCTCTGCTAACACAACATGACCCAGTAATGTAACTAAACTCAACCAAAACTCACACTTTGAGAACTTAGCATATAGCTGACTATCCCTCAGAGTCTGAAGAACCACTATAAGATGCAACTCGTGCTCCTCACGGCTGCAGAAATATATCAAAATATCATCAATGAAGACTATTACGAACG
This sequence comes from Nicotiana sylvestris, assembly GCF_000393655.2. Lineage (NCBI taxonomy): Eukaryota > Viridiplantae > Streptophyta > Magnoliopsida > Solanales > Solanaceae > Nicotiana > Nicotiana sylvestris. Next base: position 37,721,546 of record NC_091061.1, read on the forward strand.
AATCCAAATAAGGCCTGAACACTCGGTTCATCAAATCAATAAAAGCTGCTGGGGAATTTGTCAACCCGAATGACATAACCAAGAACTCATAATGCCCGTACCGAGTGCGGAAAGCTGTCTTAGGGACATCGGATGCCCTAATCCTCAACTGATGGTAGCCAGATCTCAAGTCAATCTTTGAAAATACCTTGGCACCCTAAAGCTGATCAAACAAATCATCAATCCTCGGTAATGGATACTTATTCTTGATCGTAACCTTGTTCAACTGCCGGTAATCAATACACATTCTCATCGAGCCATCCTTCTTCTTAACAAACAACACCAGCGCACCCCAAGGAGAAACACTAGGTCTAATGAAGCCCTTCTCAAGCAAGTCTTGCAACTGTTCCTTCAACTCTTTCAACTCAGGCGGGGCCATACGTACGGCGTGATAGAAATGGGCTGAGTGCCCAGAGACAAATCAATGCAAAAATCAATATCCCTGTCGGGTGGCATACCCGATAGGTCTGAAGGGAATACCTCAGGGAACTCACGAACGACGGGCACAAAATCAATAGATGAAACCTCAACACTGGTATCGCGAACATATGCCAAATAGGCCAAACACCCCTCCTCGACCATACGCCGAGCCTTCACATATGAGATAACATTGCGGTTAGAATGACCAAGAGTCCCTATCCACTCTAAACGAGGCATACCCGATAAAGGTAAGGTCACAGTCTTGGCATGACAGTCCAAGATAGCGTGGTAAGGTGATAACTAGTCCATCCCCAATATAACATCGAAATCGACCATGTCTAAAAGCAAAAAAATCAACATGAGTCTCAAGACCCCTAATCACCACAACATAAGAACGATGGACTCGATTGACCGCAATAGAATCACCCACCGGTGTAGACACATAAATAGGAACACTCAATGAATCGCTAGGCATGATCAAATATGGTGCAAAATAAGATGACACATACGAGTATATAGACCCTGGATCAAACAACATTGAAGCATCTCTATCACAAATTAGAACCGTACCTGTAATAACTGCATTTGAAGCCCGAACCTCGGGCTTGGCTGGGAGAGCATAACATCGGGGCTGGGCCCTACCACCCTGAACTACATCTCTGGGATAGCCTGCAGCTGGCTGGCCTCCACCTCTAGCGGCCTGAGCTCCACCTTTAAGACCTCTACCTCCACCTCTAGCACCTCTACCCCCACCTCTAGCTGGCTAGGCGGCCTGTGGGACACTTGGTGCCTGAACTATAACACGGGAACCCTGAAGCAATGTGCCTCATGTCACCACAAGTAAAACAAGCCCTCGGCTGCTGGGGCTGACAACCCTGGAAACTCTGAAGCGTTGGTGCACTGATTGGTGCTGGTGGTGCATCGTAGGACTGCTGATTAGAATACTGCATCTGAGGACCACGACTACCTGAAGCACCGTGAGAAGCCTGAAGTGCTAACTGGAAAGGCCTAGGGGGATGGCCTCTACCATATGAGGTACCACTAAATCTGCCTGAATGAAGGGGCCTCTTATCCGACCCATGACCATCTCCCTATGACAGAACCATCTCCACTCTCCTGGCCACATTGGCCGCCTCCTGGAAAGATATCTCACTCCCAGTCTCCCTAGTCATCTGAAAATGAATCGGCTGAATAAGACCATCAATAAACCTCCTCACCCTCTCTCTCTCTATAGGAAGTATGACAAGAGCATGGCGAGCTAAGTCAATGAACCTGGTCTCATACTGGGTAACAGTCATGGAACCATGCTGGAGGCGCACAAACTGCGTCCGATAGGCCTCTCTCTAAGTAATTGGGAGAAACTTCTCCAGAAATAGCTGTGTGAACTGCTCCCAAGTTAAGACTGGAGATCCGGCGGGTCTAGCTAAGCAATAATCCCTCCACCAAGTCTTGGTAGATCCAGACAAGCGAAACGTAGAAAAATCGACCCATTTGGTTTCAACAATACCCATGTTCCTGAGAATCTCGTGGCAGCTGTCTGGGAAAGCCTGGGGATCCTCAGCAGATGCACCGCTGAAAGTAGAAGTGAAGAGCTTGGTGAACCTATCCAGCCTCCATAATGTATCGGTAGACATAGCCGCTCCCCCGCCGATCTGAGCTACCACACCCGGCTGAACTGATCCAACTGGCAGAACCGCTGGAGTCTAATCTGGGGAGCTACCTGCTCCGAAGTGCGAGTAGTAAGAGTCTGGGCCCCTCCTCTAGCCTGAGAGACGACTGGTGCTACAGGAAGCAAGCCTGCCCGGGTGACACTCTCCATGAGGTCCACTAATCAAACCAGAGCATCCTGAAGAACTAGGGTAGAAATAAACCCCTCTAGGACCTGAGTTGGTCCCACAGGAACTGCTGGGGTCGGAACCTCCTCATCAAAATCAACCTGAGGCTCTATCACTGGTGCTGCTACTTGAAGCTGAGCTCTGCCCCTACCTCGGCCTCTAGCACGGCCTCGGCCTTGCCCTCTGCCCCTCGTGGAACCTGCTGCTGGGGGATCGGGCTGCTGAGCGGTGGATGAGGAAGCGTGTGTTCTTTCCATCTACGAAATAACAGAGTAGAAATTCAATTTGCATTGAGAAACAAAACGTACAACAAGAAGGAACGAATATGAAGTTTTCCCTAACCCTATAGTCTCTGGGGATAAATATAATCGTCTCCGTACTGATCCCTCAAACTCTACTGAGCTTGTCCGTGAATTGTGAGACCTATGTAACATAGAGCTCTAATACCAACTTGTCACGACCCGGATTTTCCACCCTCGGGAGTCGTGATGGCGCCTACTCGTAGAAGCTAGGCAAGCCACGAAATTTAGAAAATTCTTTACTTCTTTGTTTTAATCCTTTTAACAACTTGCTTTAACAGGTGATAAACATTTAAATAATAGTGAAATATGAGATTAAGTGGAAGACTTAAACAAAATAAACCAAAATAATTCGGAAATCAACATATACCTCTACCCAGAAACTGGTGTCACAACTTTCACAGACTATCTATGATTACTACATACAAACGTTTGAAAGAAGGAACACTATCTGTCTCAGATAAAATGATAACAGAACAAAATAACATATAGAAGAGACGCTGGGCCTGCAAACGCTTGCAGGACAACCTCGGAATCTCGGTGGACTGAAGGCTAGCTCCCAAGCTACTGCTGCTGACCCAGTGCTGCTCCGGTATCTACACATAAGTGCAGAGTGTAGCATTAGCACAACCGACCCCATGTGCTGGTAAGTGCCTGGCCTAACCCCGGCGAGGTAGTGACGAGGCTAGGACCAGACTCCAGATAAACCTGTGCAATTATATATATATATATATACACACAATGGAAAAGAAATATAGAAATAAACAAATAAAGATAGGAGGGGGAAACATGCTTCGGGGAATAATAGGTAAAATAGAATATCAAGAGAATTATAAAGGAATCAAAATCAACCACTAACAAGAATGAGGAAAAACAAAGACAGATTTCAGTTTCTTTTCACATCTAGTTGCAGGTGTGCAACCCGATTCCGATTCCTGTATCTCGTGGCAGGCGTGCCACCCCTCCCATTTCATTGTATCTCATGGTAGGCGTACCAAACCGCTCCCATTTCATTATATCTTTTGGTAGGCATACCACCTGCTCCCATTTCATCATATGTTGTGGTAGGCGTACCACCCGTTCCCATTTCATCATATCTTGTGGTAGGCGTACCACCTGCTCCCATTTCATCATATCTTGTGGTAGGCGTACCACCCGCTCCCATTTCATCATATATTGTTGTAGGCGTACCAACCACTCCCATTTCATCATATCTTGTGGTAGTACCACCCGCTCCCATTTCATCATATCTTGTGGTAGCCGTACCACCCACTCCCATTTCATGATTTCTTGTGGTAGCCATACCACCTGCTCCCATTTCATCATATCTTGTGGTAGGTGTACCACCCGCTCCCATTTCATTATATCTTGTGGTAGGAGTACCACCCGCTACTATTTCATCATATCTTGTGGTAGGTGTACCACCCGCTCCCATTTCTTCATATCTTGTGGTAGGTGTACCACCCGCTCCCATTTCATCATATCTTGTGGTAGGCGTACCACCTGCTCCCAATTACAAGCCAATAATAATCACAAGGAATCCCGGCAAGGGAACAAAAGCAATATAACAACTTCCTGGCAAGGGAACAATGATATTTCAGCAACATCCCGGCAAGAGAACAATACTATCAAAACAAACATCCCGGCAAGGGATCATTAATATCAAACAAACATCCCCGAAAGAGAACAATAGTGATAATAACATATGAAGCGCAATAAATCACAACAGAGTCATAAAAACTATAATACAAGACTCATATGCATGCTTGACACCAATGTATAGATACTTCTCACCGTGCCTATACATCGTACTCCACAATTAACATGTAGCAAATAAGACAAAACTCCTAATCCCTCCAGCTAAGGTTAGACCAAACACTTACCTCAATGCCTCGAACACAACTCAAGTTTCAATTATAACTTTACCCTTTGATTCCTCCACCTATTCACTCGTATCTAGCCACAAGTTACTTAATTACATCAATAAACGCTAAATGAATCAATTTGAATGCATGAAAATGATTTTTCCAAAGTTTTACCCAAAAAGTCAAAATTTCCCCCGGGCCTACATGGTCAAAACCCGAGGTTCAAACCAAAACCCGATTACCCATTTCCCCACGAGCTCAAATATGTAAATTTTTTTTTCAAATCGGTCCTCAAATCGAGTTCCAAATTCCTAATTTTTGAAAAACCTAGGTTCTACCCAAAACACTCAATTTACCCCATGAAAATCATTGATTTGAAGTTGAAATCATGTTAAAAGATGTTAATAATTGAAGAAAACTAGTTAAAAATGACGTATAATTAATTTGGAGAAGAAAGGTTGTTTGAAAAATCGCCTATTATGTTTTTGGGTTTTGAAAAATGCACAAATACTGAAAATCCCATCTATTTATACCCCTCTCAGAACCCCTGTGCGGGCGGCACAAAATGGATTGCGGCCGCACAGTAGCATCCCTATGCGGACCACACAAAGTCGACTACGGCCGCACAGCCCTACACCGCGCACCGCACAAGGCTGATCGCGGACCACACTGGCATGTTCAGAGGCCTGCAACTTCTGTTTTAAGTCTAAAACATCCCGGAACCTACCCAAAACTCACCCGAGCCCTCGGAAATCCAAACCAAGTGCACACAAAACCTCAAAAACATCATACAGACTTATTCATATTATCAAATCACCAAAATAACATCATGAACATCAAATTAAATCTCCAGATCAATGAAATTTCTCAAAACTTCTTTAAACATCAACTTTGAGATTTAAGTCCGAATCACATCATATGACATCCGTTTTTACCAAATTCCATAGAAACATCTTAAATCATATATAAGATCTGTACCAGGTGCCGAAACCAAAATATGGGCCCGATACCATCATGTTCTAAGCAAATTTCATTTTAATTTTCCTTAAACAATTTCCTTTAAAAATTTATTTCTTGGGCTTGGGACCTTGGAATTCGATTTCGGTCATACGCCCAAGTCCCATATTTTCCTACGGACCCTCCAGGACTGTCAAATCATGGGTCTGGATCCGTTTACCCAAAATATTTATCGAAGTCAAATTTATTCATTTTACAGTCAAACTTATCATTTTTCACAGATTTTCACATTTAAGCTTTTCGACTATGTGCCCGAACTGTTCACGCAAATCGTAGTGGTGCTAAGAGAGGTTTTTAATCCCTTGGAATGTAGAATTTCAATGCAACACAAGTGATGACCTTTTGGGTCATCATAATGGGACTTGGGCGTATGCCTGGAAATGAATTCCGAGGTCCCAACCCTTAGAAATCAATTTTTGAAAGAAATTGTTTTACTGAATTATCGAAGAAATAAAGAAAAGAATTAATGTTTGAAACCATTGTTATCGGGCCCGTATTTTGATTCCGGATCCCGGTACAAACTTGTTATAGGATTTGAAAGATAACTGTGAAATTTGGTGAAAAACGGAGTTTATTTGACATGAGTTGAACTTCCGGTTGAAGAGTTATGAACTTTGAGAGTTCTTGATGAAAATGTTGAGTTTTGAGGTTATTTTGATGATGTGATCGCACGAGTAGGTCCATATGATGTTTTTCAGTTAGTATGCACACTTGGTTTGCAGTTTCAAGGGCTCGGGTGAGTTTCAGGTAGGTTCCAAGATGTCTTAGGCTTAAAAACGTAGGTGTTGCAGGTTCAGAGAGGTGGAAGGCCTCTGAACCAACCAGTTCGGTCCGCACAAAAAGGAATGCTGCTGCGTAGGAGCTTGTGCGGCTGCACTAGATTTTGTGTAGACCGCAGTGAGGGCCTGTGAGGCCGCACTAGTTTTGGTGCGGTCCGCGATGAAGAATAATTTACTGGTCCGACTTCGGAAGCCTATATCTTTTGATCTACAAGGAATTTTGAGATGATTCAAAAACCAAAATTGTAGCCCTTTGTGTCTAGTTTCCAGCGTAAAGAAATCACAATTAGGACATCTGTAGAGACAGTTATGGCCAAAATACTAAGACCTGTCACTGCAGAACACAGGAAGCCTGTGCGGCCGCAGTTGATTTTGTGCGGTCTGCATAGGGCATCTGAGGGCAGTATATTTAGACGGGATTTTCAGTTATTTTTCATTTTTTAAGACCCCAAAAACATAAGAGGCGATTTTTCAAACAACTTTTCTTCTCCAAATCAATTGTAAATCGTTTTTAACTAGTTTTCTTCAATCATTAACATTTTTTAACATGATTTCAACTTCAAATCAATGATTTTCATGGGGGAAATTGAGTGTTTTGGGTAGAACCTAGGTTTTTCAAAAAGGGGGGATTTGGACCTCGATTTGAGGTGCGATTTCAAAACAAATTACATATTTGAGCTTGTGGGGGAATCGGTAATCAGTTTTTGGTTCGAACCTTGGGTTTTGACCATGTGGGCCCGGGGGCGATTTTGACTTTTTGGGTAAAACTTTGAAAAACACATTTTCATGCATTCAAATTGATTCATTTAGCGTTTATTGATGTAATTAAGTAACTTGTGTCTAGATACGATTGAATTGGCGGAGGAATCAAGGGGTAAAGCTAACATTGAAACTTGAGTTATGTTCGAGGCATCGAGGTATGTGTTTTGTCTAACCTTAGCTTGAGGGAATATGAGTTGTTATTTATTTGCTACATCTTAATTGTGGAGTACGATGTATAGGCATGGTGACGAGTATCTATACGTTGGTGTCAACCATGCCCGTGAGTCTTGTATTATAATTGTTATGACTCTGTTGTGGTTTATTTCGCTTCTTATGTTATTATCACCATTGTTCCCTTGCCGGGATGTTTTGATAGTATTGTTCCTTTGCCGGGATGTTTTTGAAATATCATTGTTCTCTTGCCGAGAAGTTGTGATATTACTCTTGTTCCCTTTCCGGGATTCCTTGTGATTATTGTTGGCTTATAACTGGGAGCGGGTGGTATACCTACCACAAGATATAATGAAATGGGAGCAGGTGGTACGCCTACCACAAGATATAATAAAATGGGAGCGGGTGGTACACCTACCACAAGATATGATGAAATGGGAATGGGTGGTACGCCTACCACAAGATAAATGAAATGGGAGCGGGTGGCACGTCTGCCACGAGATAAAGGAAATGGGATCGGGTTGCACGCTTGCAACAAGACGTGAAAGAAAGTGAAATCTGCCTTTGTTTTCCTTATTCTTGTTAGTGGTTGGATTTTGATTCCCTTGTAATTCTCTTGATATTCTGTTTTTACCTGTTATTCCCCCAAAGCATGTTTCCCCCCTCCCATCTTTACTTGTTTATTCCTGTTTTACTTTCCGTTGTATATTATATAACTGCACATGTTTATTTGGTAGTCTGGTCCTAGCCTCGTCACTACTTCACCGAAATTAGGCTAGACACTTACCAACACATGGGGTCGTATGTGCTGATGCTACACACTGCACTTATGTGCAGATATCTTAGCAGCACTAGGTCAGCAGCAATAGTTTGGGAGCCAGCCTTCAGTCCTCCGAGATTCCGAGGTAGTCCTGCAGGCGTGCGCAGGCCCAGCGTCTCTTCTATCAGTTATGTTGTTCTGTTACCATTGTATCTAAGACAGACAGTGTTCCTTCTTTCAAACGTTTGTATGTAGTAATCATAGATAGTTCGTGAATGTTGTGACACCAGTTTCTGGGTAGAGGCATATGTTGATTTTCGTATTATCTTAGTTTATTTTATTTAATTCTTCCGCTTAATCTCATATTCCGCTATTATTTAAATATTTATCACCTCTTAAAGAAAGTTGTTAAAAGGATTAAAACAAAGAAGTAAAGAATTTTCTAAATTTCGTGTCTTGCCTAGCTTCTACGAGTAGGCAACATTACGACTCCCGAGGGTGGGAAATTCGGGTCGTGACAAGTTGGTATCAGAGCTCTAGGTTACATAGGTCTCACAATTTACGGACAGGTTTAGTAGAGTCTAAAGGATCGGTACAGAGATGTCTGTATTTATCCCCTGAGGCTACAGAGTTAGGAAAAACTTCACATTCTTTCTTTCTTGTCGTGCGATTTGTTTCTCAATGCTAATTGAATTTCTACTCTGTTCTTTCGCAGATGGAGAGAATACGCGCTTCCTTATCCACCGCTCAGCAGCCCAAGCCCCCAACAACATCTTCCACGAGGGGTAGAGGGCGAGGCCGAGGTAGGCGCAGAGCTCAGCCCCGAGCAGCAGCACCAGTGACGGAGCCTCAGGTTGATTTTGATGAGGAGGTTTCGTCCCCAGCAGTTTCGGTGGGCCCAGCTTTGGTCCTAGAGGGGTTTATTGCTACCCTAGTTCTTCAGGATGCTCTGGTACAATTAGTGGGCCTCTTGGAGAGTGTAACCCAGGCAGGCTTGCTTCCTGTAGCACCAGCCATCTCTCAGGCTGGAGGAGGGGCCCAGACTCCTACTACTCGCACTCCGGAGCAGGTAGCTCCCCAGATTCAAACTCCAGCGGTTCAGCCGGTTGGAGCAGTTCACCCAGGTGTGGTATCTCAAACCGGCAATGGAGCGGCTATGTCTACCGATGCTTTGTAGAGGCTGGATAGGTTCACCAAGCTCTTCACTTCTACTTTAGCAGTGCATCTGCTAAGGATCCCCAGGATTACTTAGACAGTTGCCACGAGGTTCTCAGGAACATGGGTATTGTTGAGACCAATAGGGTTGATTTTGCTACGTTTCACTTGTCTGGATCCGCCAAGACTTGGTGGAGGGATTATTGCTTAGCTAGACCAGCCAGATCGCCATCTTTGACTTGGGAGCAGTTGACACAGCTATTTCTGGAGAATTTTCTCCCCATTACTTAGAGAGAGGCCTATCGGAGGCAGTTTGAGCACCTCCAGTAGGGTTCCATGGCTACTACCTAGTATGAGACCAGGTTCATAGACTTAGCACACCATGATATTGTCATACTGCCTACCGAGAGAGAGAGAGAGAGAGAGGGTGAGGAGGTCTATTGATAGTCTTATTCAGCCGATTCGTCTTCAGATGGCTAGGGAGACTGGGAGTGAGATATCTTTCCAGGAGGCGGCCAACATGGCCAGGAAAGTGGAGATGGTCCTGTCACAGGGAGGTGGTCATGGGTCAGATAAGAGGCCCCGTCATTCAGGCAGATTCCTAGTACCTCGTCTGGAAGTAGAGATTCATATGGTAGAGGCCATCCCCCTAGGCCTTTCCAGTCAGCACTCCAGGTTTCTCACAGTGCATTAGGTAGCCGTGGTCCTCAGATGTAGTATTATGATCAGCAGTCCTACAATGCGCCACCAACACCTATCAATGCACCACCGCTTCAGAATTTCTAGGGTCGTCAACCCCACCAGCCGAGGGCTTGTTTTACTTGCAGTGACATGATGCACATTGGTAGGTATTGACCTCGAGCTTCGAGCAGTTCTTTGCATTAGGGTTCCCGTGCTATGGTTTAGGCATCTGGTGTCCCACAGGACGCCCAGCCAGCTAGAGGTGGGGGTAGAGGTGCTAGAGGTGAAGGTAGAGTTACTAGAGGTGGAGCTCAGGCCGCTAGAGGTGGAGGCCAGCCAGTTGCAGGCCCTCCCAGAGATGTAGTTCAAGGTAGTGGGGCCCAGCCCCGATGTTATGCTCTCCCAGCCAGGCCCGAGGCTGAGGCTTCAGATGCATTTATTACAGGTACAATTCTCGTTTGTGATAGAGATGCTTTAGTGTTGTTTGATCCATGCTCTACATACTCGTATGTGTCATCTTATTTTGCACCGTATTTGATCATGCCTAGTAATTCATTGAGTGTTCCTGTTTATGTGTCTACACCGGTGGGTGATTTTGTTGTGATTGATCGAGTCCATCGTTCTTGTGTTGTGGTGATTGGGGGTCTTGAGACTCGTGTAGATTTGTTACTTTTAGACATGCTGGATTTCGATGTGATATTGGGGATGGACTGGTTATCACCTTACCACACTATCTTGGACTGTTATGCAAAGACTGTGACCTTAGCTTTACCGGGTATGCCTCATTTAGAATGGAGAGGGACTCCTAGTCATTCTACCTGTAGTGTTATCTCGTATGTGAAGGCTCGGCATTCGGTCGAGAAGGGGTGTTTGGCCTATTTGGCATATGTTCGCGATTCCAGTGCTGAGGTTTCATCTATTGATTCTGTGCCCGTTGTTCGTGAGTTCCCTAAGGTATTCCCTTCAGACCTGCCGGGTATGCCACCCGATAGGGATATTGACTTTTGCATTGATTTGGCTCTGGGCACTTAGCTCATTTCTATCCCGCCGTATAGTATGGCCCCGCCTGAGTTGAAAGAGTTGAAGGAGTAGTTGCAAGACTTGCTTGAGAAGGGTTTCATTAGACCCAGTGTTTTGCCTTGGGGTGCGCCGGTGTTGTTTGTTAAGAAGAAGGATGGGTCGATGACAATGTGTATTGATTATCGGCAGTTGAATAAGGTTACTATCAAGAATAAGTATCCATTGCCGAGGATTGATGGTTTGTTTGATCAGCTTAACGGTGCCAAGGTATTTTCGAAGATCGACTTGAGATCTGGCTATCATTAGTTGAGGATTAGGGCATCTGATGTCCCTAAGACGGCTTTCCGTACTCGGTATGGGCATTATGAGTTCTTGGTGATGTCATTCGGGTTGACAAATGCCCTAGCAGTTTTTATGGATTTGATGAACCTAGTGTTCAGGCCTTATTTGGATTCGTTCGTAATAGTCTTTATTGATGACATTTTGATATATTCTCGCAGCCGGGATGGGAACGAGCAGCATCTTAGAGTGGTTCTTCAAACTTTGAGGGATAGTCAATTATATGTTATGTTCTTGAAATACAAGTTCTGGTTGAGTTCAGTTACATTCCTGGGTCATGTTGTGTCAGCAGAGGGTATTCAGGTTGATCCGAAGAAGATTGAGGCAGTCAAGAACTGGCCTAGACCAGCATCACTACAGAGATTTGGAGTTTCATGGGATTGGCAGGCTACTATCGTCGGTTCGTGGAGGGGTTCTTATCTATCGCAGCCCCAATGACCAGGTTGACCTAGAAGGGTACCCAGTTCAGATGGTTGAACAAGTGTAAGGCAAGCTTTCAGAAGCTCAAGACAGATCTGACTACGGCACCGGTGTTGGTTTTGCCCACAATTTTAGGGCCTTATACAGTCTATTATGATGCATCTCGTATTAGACTCGGTGCAGTGTTGATGCAGGATGGAAAGGTCATTGCCTATGCTTCGCGGCAGTTGAAGATTCATGAGAAGAACTATCCGGTTCATGATTTGGAGTTGGCAACCATTGTTCATGCGTTGAAGATTTTGAGGCATTATCTATATGGCTTGGCATGTGAGGTGTTCACGAATCACAAGAGTGTTCAGTATTTGTTCAAGCAAAAGGACTTGAATTTGAGGCAGAGGAGGTGGTTGGAGTTGTTGAAAGATTATGATATCACTATTTTATATCATCCGGGAAAGGCCAATGTAGTGGTCGATAAACTTTGAGTAGAAAATCAGCCAGTATGGGCAGTCTTGCTTATATTCCGGTTGGTGAGAGACCGTTCGCATTGGATGTTCAGGCTTTGGCCAATCAGTTTATGAGGTGGGATATTTCTTAGCCCAGTCGGGTGTTAGCTTGCATGGTCGCTCGTTCTTCTTTATTGGAGAGTGTCCGTGATCGGCAATATGATGATCCCCATTTGTGTGTCCTTAGAGACACGGTGCAACACGGAGGTGCCAAGCAGGTTACCTTAGGTGATGATAGAGTTTTGAGATTGTAGGGTCGAGTTTGTATGCCTAGTGTAGATGGGCTCCGAGAGTTGATTTTAGAGGAGGCCCATAGTTCCAAGTACGCTATTCATCCGGGGGTTGCTAAGATGTATCAGGATTTGCGGCAATATTATTGGTGGAGAAGAATGAAGAAGGACATCGTTGCATATGTGGATCGGCGGTTAAATTGTCAGCAAGTCAAGTATAAACATCAGAGGCCTGATGGTTTGTTCCAGAAAATTGAGATTCCTGAGTGGAAGTGGGAGCGGATCACTATGGACTTTGTTATTGGACTCCCACGAACTCAGAGGAAGTTCGATGCAGTGTGAGTTATTGTTGATAGGCTGACCAAGTCAGCGCATTTCATTCCTATGGCAGTCTCCTATTCATCTGAGAGGTTAGCTGAGATCTATATCCGGGAGATTGTTCGTCTTCATGGTGTGCCTGTGTCTATGATTTCTGATCGAGGTACACAGTTTACCTCGCATTTCTGGAGAGCAGTTCTGCGAGAGTTGGGCACTCAGGTTGAGTTGAGTACAACATTTCATCCTCAGACGGACGGGCAGTCCGAGCGGACTATTTAGAATTTGGAGGATATGCTCCGAGACTTTGGGGGTTCGTGGGAACAGTTCTTGAATTTAGCAGAGTTTTCCTACAATAATAAGTACCAGCCGAGTATCTAGATGGCTCCATATGTGGCTTTATATGGTAGGCGGTGTCGATCTCTGGTTTGATAGTTTGAGCTGGGAGAGGCTCGGTTGTTGGATACGGATCTAGTTTAGGAGGCCTTGGATAAGGCCAGGATTATTCAGTATAGGCTTCATACAACTCAGTCCAGGAAAAAGAGTTATACAGACCGCAAGGTTCGAGATGTGGCTTTTATGGTCGGTGAGCTGGTATTACTCCGAGTGTCGCCTAAGAAGGGCGTGATGAGATTTGGGAAGAAGGGCAAGCTGAGCCCTAGGTTCATTGGCCCGCTTGAGATTCTTGATCGAGTGGGAGAGGTGGCTTATAAACTTGCTTTGCCGCCGAGCTTATCAGTCGTGCATCCAGTGTTTCATGTGTCCTTGCTTCGGAAGTATCACAGCGATCCATCCCACGTGTTAGATTTCAGCACTGTCCAGTTGGACAAGGACTTATCTTATGAGGAGCTGGTGGCTGTTCTAGAATGGCAGATTCGTCAGTTGCGATCGAAGAGTTTCCCTTCTGTTCGTGTTCAGTGGAGAGGTCAGCCTCCTGAGGCATCGACCTGGGAGTCCGAGTCCGATATGTGGAACCGTTATCCCCATCTTTTCCCTGACTCAGGAAATTCCTTCTTCTGTCCGTTCGAGGACGAACGGTTGTTTTAGGGGTGGAGAATGTGATAACCCAAAAGGTATCACTTGTATTGCAATGAAATTCTACGTTCTGAGGCTTTAAAAACATCACTTAGCACCACCTCGATTTGTGTGCACAGTCCGGATGCATAGCCGGAAAGCTTAAGTGTGAAAATATGAGAAATAGAAATTTTAGAGTTAAAATTTTGATTATGGTTGACTTTGGTCAACATTTTTAGCTTACGAACCCGGATCCGTGTCCCGATGATCCCAAGAGGTCCTTAGTAAAATATGGGACTTGGTCGTATGCCCGAAAATGCATTCCTAGGTCCCAAGCCTTAGAAATCAATTTTTGAAAGAAATTATTTTACTGAATTATCTAAGGAATAAAGAAAAGAATTAATGTTTGAAACCATTGTTATCGGGCTCGTATTTTGGTTCCGGAACCTGGTACAAACTTGTTATAGTATTTGAAAGATAACTATAAAATTTGGTGAAAAACGGAGTTTATTTGAAGTGAGTTGGACTTCCGGTTGAAGGGTTATGAACTTTGTGAGTTCTTGATGAAAATGTTGAGTTTTGAGGTTTAATTAATAATTTTACATGTTATTTTGATGATGTGATCGCACGAGTAGGTCCATATGATGTTTTTGAGTTAGTATGCATACTTGGTTTGGAGTTCCGAGGGTTCGGGTGAGTTTCGGATAGGTTCCGGGATGTCTTGGGCTTAAAAACATAGGTGTTGCAGGTTCAGAGAGGTGGAAGGCCTCTGAACTGACCAGTGTGGTCTGCACAAAAAGGAATTCTTCCGCGGAGGTACTTGTGCGGCCGCACTGGATTTTGTGCGGACCGCGGTGAGGGCCTATGCGGCCGCACTAGTTTTGGTGCGGTCAACGGTGAAGAACAATTCACTGGTCCGACTTCGGAAGCCTATATATTTTGATCTACATGGAATTTTGAGATGATTCAATAACGACAGTTTTAGTCCTTCGTGTCTAGTTTCCAGGAAGGTAAATATATCACAATTTGGACATAGGTAGAGAACGTTATGGCCAAAATACTAAGACCTATTACTGCAGAACACTTGAAGCCTGTGCGGCCTCAGTTGATTTTGTGCTGTCCGCACAGGGCAATCTGAGGGCAGTATATTTAGACGGGATTTTCAGTTATTTTTCATTTTTTAAGACCCCAAAAACATAAGAGGTGATTTTTCAAACAACCTTTCTTCTCTAAATCAATTGTAAGTTGTTTTTAACTAGTTTTCTTCAATCATTAACATCTTTTAACATGATTTCAACTTCAAATCAATGATTTTCATAGGGGAAATTGGGTGTTTTGGGTAGAACCTAGGTTTTTCAAAAATGGGGGATTTGGACCTCGATTTGAGGTGCGATTTCAAAACAAATTACATATTTGAGCACGTGGGGGAATGGGTAATCGGGTTTTGGTTCGAACCTGGGGTTTTGACCACGTGGGCCCGAGAGCGATTTTGACTTTTTGGGTAAAACTTTGGAAAATGCATTTTCATGCATTCAAATTGATTCATTCAGCGGTTATTGATGTAATTAAGTAACTTGTGGCTAGATACAAATGAATTGGCGGAGGAATCAAGGGGTAAAGCTATAAGTGAAACTTGAGTTGTGTTCAAGACATCGAGGTAAGTGTTTGGTCTAACCTTAGCTTGAGGGATTAAGAGTTGTGGCTCATGTTAATTGTGGAGTACGATGTATAGGCATGGTGACGAGTATCTATACGTTGGTGTCAAGCATGCCTGTGAGTCTTGTATTATAATTGTTATGACTCTGTTGTGGTTTATTGCGCTTCCTATGTTATTATCACTATTGTTCTCTTGCTGGGATGTTTGTTTGATATTAATGATCTTGTCGGGATGTTTGTTTTGATAGTATTGTTCCCTTGCTGGGATGTTTTTGAAATATCATTGTTTCTTAGCCGGGAAGTTGTTATATTACTCTTGTTCCCTTGCCGGAATTCCTAGTAATTATTGTTGGCTTGTAACTGGGAGCGGGTAGTACGCCTACCACAAGATGTAATAAAATGGGAGTGGGTGGTACGCCTACCACAAGATATGATGAAATGGGAGCGGGTGGTACGCTACCATAAGATATGATGAAATTGGAGTGGGTGGTACGCCTACCACAAGATAAATGAAATGGGAGAGGGTGACACACCTGCCACGAGATACAGGAAATGGGATCGGGTTGCACGCCTGTAACAAGACGTGAATGAAAGTGAAATCTGCCTTTGTTTTCCTTATTCTTGTTAGTGGTTGGATTTTGATTCCCTTGTAATTCTCTTGAAATTCTGTTTTTACATGTTATTCCCCCGTAGCATGTTTCCCCTTCCCATCTTTACTTGTTTATTCCTGCTTTACTTTTCGTTGTATATTATATAAATGCACAGGTTTATTTGGTAGTCTTGTCACGACCCAATCCCCGAACCCGGTCGTGATGACGCCTCTCGTGAAGACAAGGCCAGCCAGACCAAAATGGAACACCCCTTTTAAATAGTTAATCATCATAACAATAATAACATATAATATAATACTTATAAATTGCGGAATTTTAACGTTAACAATAGCAGGAACCATCACGACACAACCCAAATCGGGGTGTCACAAGTCATGAGCTACTACAGAATCTGCTATAGGTCTACAAAGTACGGAATCTGATACAACAGTCTGAAGAAAACATAAATGATAGAGGGTAGACAAGGGGCTGCGGACGTCAAGAGCTACCTCGTAACTCCAAATCACTGCCTAGCCTGGACGGAATCAGCGCTTAGGTGCGGACTCTGCTATACCTGAATCTGCACACACGGTGCAGGGAGTAATGTGAGTACTCCGACTCAGTCAGTAATAATTATAAATAATGGCTGAAAGTATGAAAACACGTAAAGGCACAAAGCAATTCCATATCAAGCAGTAAAAATCACTTAAAGCAGTAAATCAGTGAAGAAATCAAATAATAGTCCTTTAAAACAAGTAAAACCGGTAATTTAACAGGTAAATAACAAGTAGAAATCAACCGCTCTGGCACAGTATCAATCGCTCAGCATGGTATCAGCCCCTCGAGCTCACTCTCAGTACAGTATCAGCCCCTCGGGCTCAGTCTCAATCACTCAAAATAGTATCAGCCCCTCGGGCTCACTCTCAGAATAGTATCAGCCCTTCGGGCTACCTCACAATCACTCATATCATCCCCTCGGGCATAACATCAATCACTCAGAACAATGGGTACCCGCGCTCACTGTAGGTGTGCAGAATCCGGAGGGGCCCCTTACGACCCAAGCGATATATCAAGCCACCTCGTGGCATCATCACTTGGCACTCGGCCTCACATCACTCAGCACTCAGCCTCACATCACTCGAGCCACCTCGTGGCATATAAAGTATCTCAGGCTCTCGGCCTCATATCACTCAGCATATCCTCACATATGGCCCTTGGCCACTCAGTCCAAAAATCATCACAAGCCCCTTGGGCATTAGTAAAACAGTAGTTCTCAGCCCAAAACATGATGTAAAAATATCATTTAAGTTTCAAATTTGAGTAAAAGTGGCGAAGTTTGTAAAACAGTAGATATCAACAGGACTGAGTTCAAATAATAAGTCAAGAAGTGAGGAAAACAGTGATATAAATCCCCGAAGGGTTCAAATAGTTGGCATGAAGCCCAAATATGGCAATCAGCCCAAATCATGATGATAACAAATGATTTTCAGTCAAATATTCGGTAAAATCATCAATAGGGATGGACCAAGTCAAAATCCCCAGTAGTGAAAGACCCCACGCTCATCATCCAGTGCGTATCTTGCCTCAACATAGCACTATGATGTGCAATCCGGGGTTTCAAACCCTCAGGACATCATTTACAACTATTACTCACATCAAACTGGCTAATTCTCTAGCTCGCGACGCCTTTGCCCCTCGAATTGGCCTCCACGCGCGTCGAATCTATCCAAAATCAGAACGAATATGTCACAATATACTAAGGAAACAAAGCCCAAGTGAAAACATTCGAAAAATATCAAAAATCCCGAAATTAGCAAAACCCGAGCCCCGGGCCCATGTCTCGAAATTGGGTAAAATTTATATTTTTAGTATCCTCATACCCTCACGAGTCTAACCATACCAAAATTATCAAATTCCGACACCATTTGGTCCTTCAAATCATCATTTTACATTTTTGAAAGGTTTCATAATTTTCTTCCCAAATTCCATCCCAAATCGCGAATTAAATGATGAATTCAGTGATAGATTCATGTATTCTAGCCAAATCTGAGTTAAAATCACTTACCCCGATGAATTTCATGAAAAACCATCAAAAAATCGCCAAATTCCGAGCTCTCTAGGTCAAAATATTAAATAAAACCCAAAACCTCGTATTTATACGTACCCCTCAGATTTCATCTACCGCGGGCCGCACAAGCCTTCCTCTGCAGTGACAAGATTTGGTATTTTGGCCATACCTTTTGCTACACATATCCCATTTGTGATATCTTTATATTTCTGGAAACTAGACACGAAGGGCTACAACTTTCGTTTTTGAATTACCTCAAAATTCCTTGTAGATCAAACGATATGAGCTTCCGAATTTGGACCAGCGGGAGGGTTCTTCACCGCGACCACGCCCACTTTTGTGCGGTCCGCGCGACACCTACCGTGCCCGCGCCCGCTTTTGTGCGGTCCGCACAGCACTCAACGCGGGCACACTTATTTTTGTGCGGACCCATGAGTGAGTTCTGGGGCCTGCAACCCCTGTAGACCTGCTACAGCTATGATTTTTGCACTAAAACATCCCGGAACCTACCCGGAACTTCAAACCAATTGTACCAACACATCCCATGACATCATTCAAACTTGCTCAAAACTTCGGAATGCTCACAACAACATCAAATCACCAATTTAACATAGGATTCAAGCCTAAGAACTCCAAGAATCCTTAAATCATGCTTTCGATCAAAAAGTCTATCAAATCTCGTCCGAATGGCCTGAAATTTTGCACACCCCTCCCAAATGACACAATGAAGCTACTGCAACTCTCGGAATTCCATTCCGGCCCCTATATCAAAATCTCGCCTATCAACCGGAATTTACCGAAATATAAATTTCGCCAATTCAAGCCTAAATCTCTCTACACCTCCAAAACCCATTCTGATCGCGCTCCTAAGTCACAAATCACCTCCCGAAGCTAACTGAACCATCGGAACTCACTTCCAAGCCTTCTAACACATAAGTCAACACCCGATTGACTTTTCCAACTTAAGCTTTCTTAAAAGAGACTAAGTGTCTCATTTCTTACCAAATTCTCTCCGAACTCGAACTAATCAACTCGCACATAAAACACGGATGACAAAGCGTAAAGAAGATGAAATGGGGGAAATGGAGTGGTAACTCATGAGACGACTGGCCGGGTCGTTACAAGTCTAGTCCTAGCCTCTTCACTACTTTGCCGAGGTTAGGCTAGGCACTTAACAACACATGGTGTCGTATGTGATAATGCTACACATTGCACTTATGTGCAGATATTGGAGCATCACTAGGTCAGCAGTAGTATCTTGGGAGCCAGCCTTCAGTCCACTGAGATTCCGAGGTAGTCCTACAGGCGTTCGCAGGCCCGATGTCTCTTCTATCATTGTATCCGAGACAGACAATGTTCCTTCTTTCAAATGTTTGTATGTAGTAATCATAGATAGTCCGTAAATGTTGTGACACCAGTTTCTGGAAAGAGGAATATGTTGATTTTCGTATTATCTTGGTTTATTTTGTTTAAGTCTTCCGCTTAATCTCATATTTCGCTATTATTTAAATATTTATCACCTGTTAAAGCAAGTTGTTAAAAGGATTAAAACAAAGAAGTAAAGTATTTTCTAAATTCGTGGCTTGCCTAGCTTCTACGAGTAGGCGCCATCACGACTCCCGAGGGTGGGAAGTCCGGGTCATGACAAATTCATATCCTAAAGGTACAATTCATATCCTAAAATCTCAATCATATCCTAAAATTTCAATTCATACACAAAAATTTCAATTCATATCCTAAAAGTTCAATACATATCCTAAAATTTCAATTCATATCCACAAAAGTTCAATTCATATCCTAAAATTTTAATTTATAAACTAAAATTTCAATACATAAACTAAATGCCCAATTCATATCCTAAAAGTTCAATCATATCCTAAAATTTCAATTCATATCCTATAATTTCAATTTATAAACTAAAATTTTAACACGTAAACTAAAAGTCCAATTCATATCCTAAATGTTCAATTCATATCTTAAAGGCTCAATTCATATCGTAAAAGTTCAATTAATACACACAAATTTCAATTCATAGCCTAAAGGTTCAATTCATATTCGAAAATTTCAATTCATAAATTAAAAGTTCAATTCATATCCTAAAATATCAATTTATAAACTAAAATTTCAATACATAAACTAAAAGTCCAATTCATATCCTAAAATTTCAATTCATATCCTAAAGGCTCAATTCATATCGTAAAGTCCAATTCATATCGTAAAGTCCAATTCATATCCTAAAGGCTCAATTCAACAACAACAACAACAACAACAACAACAACAACCCAGTGTAATCCCACAAGTGGGGTCTGGGGAGGGTAATATGTACGCATACTTTACCTCTACCCCGAGGGGCAGAGAGGCTGTTTACAGGTTCAAAGGCTCAATTCATATCCTAAAATCTCAATCATATCCTAAAATTTCAATTCATACACAAAAATTTCAATTCATATCCTAAAAGTTCAATACATATCCTAAAATTTCAATTCATATCCACAAAATTTCAATTTATAAACTAAAATTTCAATACATAAACTAAATGCCCAATTCATATCCTAAAAGTTCAATCATATCCTAAAATTTCAATTCATATCCTATAATTTCAATTTATAAACTAAAATTTTAACACGTAAACTAAAAGTCCAATTCATAGCCTAAATGTTCAATTCATATCTTAAAGGCTCAATTCATATCCTAAAAGTTCAATTAATACACACAAATTTCAATTCATAGCCTAAAGGTTCAATTCATATTCGAAAATTTCAATTCATAAATTAAAAGTTCAATTCATATCCTAAAATATCAATTTATAAACTAAAATTTCAATACATAAACTAAAAGTCCAATTCATATCCTAAAATTTCAATTCATATCCTAAAGGCTCAATTCATATCGTAAAGTCCAATTCATATCCTAAAGGCTCAATTCAACAACAACAACAACAACAACAACCCAGTGTAATCCCACAAGTGGGGTCTGGGGAGGGTAATATGTACGCAGACTTTACCTCTACCCCGAGGGGCAGAGAGGCTGTTTCCATGTTCAAAGGCTCAATTCATATCCTAAAATTTCAATTCATACATAAAAATTTCAATTCATATCCTAAAATTTCAATTCATATCCACAAAAGTTCAATTCATATCCTAAAATTTCAATTTATAAACTAAAATTTCAATACATAAACTAAAAGTCCAATTCATATTCTAAAGGCTCAATTCATATCCAAAAAGTTCAATTTATACACAAAAAATCTAATCCATATCCTTAAATTTCAATTCATATCCACAAAAGTTCAATTCATATCCTAAAATTTAGATTTATAAACTAAAATTCCAATACATAAACTAAAGTCCAATTCATATCCTAAAGGTAAAATTCATATCCTAAACTTTTAATTCATACACAAAAAATTCAATTCATATCCTAAAGGTTCAATTCATATCCTAAAATTTCAATTCATATCCACAATAGTTTAATTCATATCCTAAAATTTTAATTTATAAACTAAAATTCCAATACATAAACTAAAAGTCCAATTCATATCCTAAAAGTTCAATTTATATCCTAAAGGCTTAATTCATATCCTAAAAGTTCAATTCATACACAAAAATTACAATCCATATCCTAAAGGATCAATTCATATCCTAAAATTATAATCCATAAATTAAAAGTTTAATTCATATCCTAAAATTTCAATTTATAAACTAAAATTCCAATACATAAATAAAAAGTTCAATTCATATCCTAAAATTTCAATTCATATCCTAAAGGCTCAATTCATATTCTAAAAGTCCAATTCATATCCTAAAGGTTCAATTCATATCCTAAAGGCTTAATTCGTATCATAAAATTTCTATTCATACACAAAAAATTCAATTCATTTCCAAAAATTTCAATTCATATCCTAAAATTTCAATAAATATCCACAAAAGTTCAATTCATATCCTAAAAGTTCAATTCATATCCTAAAGGCTCAATTCATATCCTAAAAGTTCAATTCATAGACAAAAATTTCAATTCATATCCTAATGGTTCAATTCATATCCTAAAATTTCAATTCATATCCTACAATTTCAATTAATAAACTAAAATTCTAATACATAAACTAAAAGTCCAATTCATATCCTAAAATTTCAATTTATATACTAAAATTCCAATACATAAGCTAAAATTCCAATTCATATCCTAAAGGTACAACT
Source organism: Nicotiana sylvestris (assembly GCF_000393655.2). Lineage (NCBI taxonomy): Eukaryota > Viridiplantae > Streptophyta > Magnoliopsida > Solanales > Solanaceae > Nicotiana > Nicotiana sylvestris. The sequence continues at coordinate 37,743,680 of NC_091061.1, forward strand.
CATATCCTAAAGGCTCAATTCATATCCTAAAATTTCTATTCATACACAAAAAATTCAATTCATATCCTAAAGGTTAAATTCATATCCTAAAATTTCAATTTATATCCACAAAAGTTCAATTCATATCCTAAAATTTCAATTGATAAACTGAAATTCCAATACATAAACTAAAAGTCCAATTCATATCCTAAATGTTTAATTCATATCTTAAAGGCTCAATTCATATCCTAAAAGTTTAATTCATACACAAAAATTTCAATTCATATCCTAAATGTTCAATTCATAACCTAAAATTTCAATTCATAAATTAAAAGTTCAATTCATATCCTAAAATTTCAATTTATAAACTAAAATTCCAATACATAAACTAAAAGTCCAATTCATATCTTAAAATTTCAATTCATATCCTAAAGGTTCAATTCATATCTAAAATTTCAATTTATATCCTCAAAAGTTCAATTCATATCCTAAAATTTCAATTTATAAACTAAAATTCCAATACATAAAGTAAAAGTCCAATTCATATCCTAAAAGTTCAATTCATATCCTTAAGGCTCAATTCATATCCTAAAAGTTCAATTCATACACAAAAATTTCAATTCATATCCTAAAGGTTCAATTCATATCCTAAAATTATAATTCATAAATTAAAAGTTCAATTCATATCCTAAACTTTCAATTTATAAACTAAAATTCCAATACATAAACTAAAAGTCCAATTCATATCTTAAAATTTCAATTCATATCCTTGTCATGACCCTAACCCCGAACCCGGTCGTGATGGAACCTCTCGTGAAGACAAGGCCAGCCAATCCAACACAATTCATTCTTCTAAGCAGTTAAATAGCATAAGAATAGTTCAAACATGATTTAATAGCACAATTAGCGGAAATAGAGATAACAAAGCGGAATTCCAAGCAGACACAGCCCTAACCGGGGTGTCACAAGTCACGAGCATCTACTAAGGTCTAAAATACAACAAAGTCCTGAAATAGGCTAAATACAAACTAATGAATGTAGAAAGAGGAAAGCAGTGCTGCGAACGCTGGCAGCTACCTTGCTAAACTCCAATAACTCTGCCTCCAATCAGCCAAAACCCGCTACCGGGTGTACAAATATTTGAATCTGCACACAAGGTATAGGGAGTAAAGTGAGTACTCCAACTCAGTAAGTAATAATCATAACTAAAGTCTGAATGGTAAGAAATCACATAAAGCATATCAGGATGTTGTATAGTAGCAGTTCAAAACCAATAAGAAAGCAGTGAAGCTGTAAAATCTCTTTAAACATCTTAGCTCAGTTTAAACTTCTTAGAAAATGACTTTCTCAACAGTTGCGTAAATGAATGCAAAACAATTAGCGCAGATAAACACAGAAATCCACCCCTCGGGCACAAATACACACTTAAACAAGTACATGACAAGCAAACAAGAAAGACAAGCACACATAAGGTTCGCCCCTCGGGCAATATCTTAGAACAATACCAGCCCCTCGGGCTATATCTCACATCACAATGGGTACCCGCGCTCACTGGGGGTGTACAGACTCCGGGAGGGGCCCCTTACGGCCCAAGCGCAATATCAAGCCACCTTGTGGCATCACAAACAGGCTTTCGGCCTCATATCAATATCAACAAGCCACCTCGTGGCGTACATATCTCAGTCCCTCGGCCTCGTAATCAAATCAGTGTATCTACGCTGCGGCGTGAAGCCCGACCCAAAAGTATCCTCACAACAAAGGCCCTGGGCCTTTCTCAGTCAAAAATCACATAAGTCACTCGGACAACAGTAAAACATGATGCTCAACCCAAAATATGATTTAAAATACCATTTCAAGTGTTAAAACATAGTAAACATGACTGAGTTTTGAAAACAGTGGAAAATAACATGACTGAGTTCGAGCATAAAATCATAACAGTGATGAAACATCAACAAAAATGCTCGAAGGGTCAAATAGTTGGCATTCAGCCCAAATAATGATGATAGCAAATAGATTTCAGTCAAATACGCGGTAAAATCATCAATCGGGATGGACCAAGTCACAATCACCAATAGTGCACGACCCCACGCCCATCATCAAGCGTGTGTATCACCTCAATATAGAACTACGATGTGCAATCCGGGGTTTTAAACCCTCAGAGCATCATTTACAATCATTACTCACCTCGAACCAGCTAAATCTCTAGCTTGCGACGCCTTTGCCCCTCAAATCAGTCTCCATGCGCGTCGAATCTATCCAAAATCAGAACGAGAATATCAAAATATGCTAAGGGAACAAAGCCCAAGCGAAAACAATCAATAACGGGCACAAATCCCGAAATTACCAAAACCCGAGCCCTGGGCCCACTTCTCGAAACTCAGAAATTTTCACATCATTAGATTCCTTGTCTCCCCACAAGTTCATACATATCAACAACATCAAAATTGGAGTTCAAATGGCACCTCAAATCCTCCATTAAATGCCTCTTAAACTCAAGCCTTAATCCTCCATTTTTAGCCATTTAAACCCATTAATTACAGCCTTAATTCATGAAATTCTACCATAGGAATGTGTTTTAAGTCCAAAATCTTTACCTCAACGGAGTCTCTTTGATTCCTCTCTTCAAAATCGCCCAAACCTTCCAAATCATAGTGCAAAAAATGGTTAAACCCTTCAAAAATCACGAAGGAAGACATATATACATTCTACCCAGACATAACCGCATTTACGGTCATAAATCTGCTTTTGCGATACCGCATATGCGGTCAACACATCCGTTTCTGCGGAGTTCATTAAACCGGCCTAAGCCGCATCTGCGAACCTGTTCCGCATCTGCGCTTTCGCAAATGAGATCCCTTTAGCCGCTTCTGCGGTCTAGCTCACCTGATCCATTTTCGCTTCTGCGATGAAACACCCACTTTTGCGGTACCGCATCTGCGGTCCAGAAACCGCAAATGTGGAAATACCAGAAGAAACAAATCTGAAGCTGCAACACAAATTCCAATTCCCCGCTAACCATCCGAAATCACCCCGAGGCCCCCGGGACCTCAACCAAAAGCACAGACATGACCCAATATCTTATTTAAACTTGTTCCAATCATCAAAACACCTCAAACGACATCAAATCTACCAAATCACATCAGATTCAAGCATAAGTTTCCAAAATCTTTCGAAATACGTTTTTGATCAAAAAACCAACCAAACCACGCCCGAATGACCTGAAATTTTACACACACATCCCAAATGACACCACGAAGCTACTGCAACTCTCGAAATTTCATTCCGACATCTATATAAAATTCTCACCTATCAACCGGTAAACGCCGAAATCTCAATTTCGCCAATTCAAGCTTAAACCTTCCACGAACTTCCAAAATGCATTCCGGTCATGCTCTTAAGTCCCAAATCACCCAACAGAGCTAGCCAAATCATAAAAATTCCGATCGGAGATCATATACAAGCAAGTCAAATCTTGGTCAAACCTTTCCAATTTCAAGCTACAAAATGAGAACTGTTCTTCCAAATTTATTCCGATTTCCCTGAAAACCAAAACCCACGATTTACATAAGTCATAATACATCGCACAAGGCATGTTATGCCCGATAACTAGCGATCAAAGTGCAAAAGCTCAAAATGACCGGTCATGTCATTATATCCTCCCCCACTTAAACATACGTTCGTCCTCGAACATGCCCAGAGTTCTTCTAAGAGCCAACCATTTACTGAATAACTTTACCATGCATATACCCGGGGGTGATCCCACGTCACCCTATCTCACATAAGTTCGATAACACAATATAACTGAAATTTCACAATCCATCCTAGTCCATAAACCATAGAACCACTTTTCTGCTTCTAAAATCATCAATACGGTCAGAACCTCACATTTATACTGTGAATGAGTCCAAACAAGCTGTAACAAACCATATCTGCTATCTCAGGTGAAATCATATGATATACCACATAACTCAAACACTTGTAGCGATAACTTCTATTCACAGCAGCTGCCCACAACAACCGAATACCGGTAGAAAACCTCTTATCAACTAAAGTCCTATTCTAACACTTCATATACTGCCAACGATAAATGAAACACGCAATAAACCACAACCATTTCTTGGATCGACTATTCACGAAGCCACTTCTCCTTGGGGCAATACCATAGCAAATTTCTGAGCCGAACCTCGATATTATCCTTCCAACATGCTGAAATCAAATCCGTTCATATTCATTAAAGACCCCAACGATCTTATCTAATCCAACACAATTACTCTGGTGACATGACCCACCAATACTGACTAAAGCCACAACCTACGCAGTTCGCGCACCAATAAGCAACAATCTAAACATACTCACATCATGAAACATGACTCAAATGAAAGAGTTGTACCTTAAGCTCACCAGTACCACCACAACACAAGGCTGAGAACCCGTCTCCCATCATAGGAACAGAACACACGATTCTAACCCACAAGGTCATACCTCCACATAGCTTTGTTGCAATGCGCGATCCTATTTAAACACTACTCCAAATGAAACACCTCAAATCACTATGCTCGAAATCGACAATCACTCACAATTTGATGTCTGGAACCAAAGCAAATTATTACACCCACGGTGAAACAAATAACATATACTATGCAAACCCGATAGGACATAACCGATACGCCATTTACCGAGCAACACCCAATTACTCTCCCCGCTCGACTTCCATTATGAAACCCCAATAGAACTGCACCATATGTGCCCATTATCGACAAGTCATACATCTCGCAACACAAAAAGATAACTCATAGACCTCAACAATGCAATTGAATCGGATCGAATCAACACATCCCTCAACAATGCAATTTGGTGCCAACCAAGCCGACTTAAGTTAGAACACGCATCCATATTGGCCTGCCAACGAAACTCCTTTTATTAAGGAAACCCTGAAGGTGCTCCTTCAACCCCTTTAACTCTGCCGGTGCTATACGATACTGTGCCCAGCATCAAATCAATAGTGAAATCAACAACCCTGCCCGGCGACATGCCCGACAACAAGAAGCACATCCAAAAAGTCCCTTACCACCGGAACTGAATTAATGGTAAAAGCCTCAGTATTGACATCCGTCATAAAAGCCCCAATAAGAAGGACACTCCTCCCCAGCCGTCCGCTAGGCCTTTGAAATATAAAACCACTCCACTAGGACATAATCTGTCGAACCTCGCCACTCAATCCGTGGTATCTCTGGCATAGCCAACAGTGCTACCTTGGCGCAATATTCCAAAACGACACAACATGGAGACAACCAATATGAACCCAATATCACATCCAAAATCTAACATACCAAGCAACAAAAGATCCTCTCGGGTTTCCAAACCCCGATAGTCACTAAACAATGCCGATACCTACGACTCACAACCACAACATAGCCTGAATATGAGAACTTCCCATCTCCAAATCCATATGGCACATGAATCAACACACCTGATCCCAATTCCGTCGTCCGAATGCATACCACACCTCAACTACCCAATCATTCCATGAAAGATACTCTAAAATTCCCTTGTGCCAAGCAAATTCGAATATCAGCAGTCGATCTAACAAGAAAGTGCCGCAATATTACCGAAGTACCATCAACATAATCTCATTGCCTTTTCTGAAACATATACCCTCATCAAATCATTCCAATTAGCAATACCATCTCCTTAATCATTTGAAGATCATTCCTCTAATCATCTGAAACTGCATGTGCTGCCTAAGAATTTTATGACCATCCTTTCAGAACTAAACCGCAACCTCACACACGCAATTCTCAATCATTTACAACATACCGCATAACCCATACCATTCTAGGATAACCATGAGAACTTCATATCCCTTCCGAACCGCAAGAAACTATGCATTCCACTAGCTAAGAACTTCTCATTGATCCCATCTAGAAAAGAACCACTATACATCTCCAACCAAGGTAGGAACCACCAAGAACTCCCCGAATTCCATTTGCACAACCCTACCTCATCAGGACTGAATCCTTCTAACTCAACCGAGCTACGGATGACTCTAAAACCCAAAAGAATTGCCACGCAACACCTGCAGAGACTCATTACCCAATAAGCATCCAAGAGTTAATCATATCCTTACCATATCGATCCGACCCACTACCAAGCTATACCATCTATCCGAGTTTTCTTCTGATTTACCTTCAACTTGATACTCCTTCTTGATATAACATCACAATTCCTCAGCCCAAACTTACCACACGGGGCCCCAGCATAAAGCCACACCGTCTGAGACACATAAGCCGTTGAATACTCTCTTAACTATTCCCAAAGGCACCACTATACTCTGTGGAGACTTCATGCGAATCTAAATCCGTTACTTTACCTTCCTGATACTGATACATAGAATTCCATAATTAGTATAGAAAATACCACAAGTCTTGACATCTTCCAATGAAAACTCAGTCTCTAGCCACATATACAACTTTAAAATACCGCATTGTTACATGTAGAATCTTGAACACATTGGACCGAACAATTAGCCCGATCAAAAGAACCGAACAACCTGTACCTCATTATCACATCATACACTACAGAATGCAACCTCATCCCAATACAACCAAGCCATTTCCTACTATATGTACCGATCATCCTTTACTAACAACGATTCCAGACATTCCAAGATTCCCATACCCTATGAAGCATAATATAACCTATGTCAAAATTTCCCTTTACTCGGGCCATCCTCGATCTCAATCTCCGCGGGCCATAACTGATTCACTCGAATGCCTCAAACTAGAACCGACATAGCACGTAGCTGTGCAATCAACTACTCAATAGCAGACTCCCCCACTTGGCTCAAAGCCATAGATCAAAATACACTCAATAACCCATAACGTATATACTCTATTGCTGCCAATTAAACTCAAATCCTTTGTAAGCTTGTGAAAACACAAATCGTCTAATACTTTAAATCTTCCGCAAATCTCGCATTCACTCTCACAACAGTCAAGCCCACTCTCTTAAGCGATCCAATCTAAATTATAACACATATCTTTCACTTTCAAATAAGATCTTCTAACAGACAACATAAAGATTGTACAAACTTTTGAACACTCCGCAGGAGATAACCCACCTGCTACGCCTCGAACTAACATTTCTGCATACCTTCCACCGTCATAAACTTTACGCAGTCACTTATTCTTCCTGAGTCTGAACTCATACCGCAACATGAAATTTACTTCACTCCCAACTAGGAAACATGAGAAGATTCTTCACACGCCCATAACTCGGGGCCATACCTCGAATCAAGATAAGAATCAAGCACCTAATAGTTCTTCTATCCTCCAGCAGACCCTCCTCATCGCTTCCAATAATATGGATATGTCTCGCAGTACTAACATACTCATCCATAGCTATCCAACTGCCACTTCCACTAATAGGGACAATACCAAACATATACGTTCAAAAACACTTGCTCACACAATCAGCATCTCGGTGCTCAAGCTATAGGCAAAGTCCGGCCTTAAGTCCTCCAGACTGGCCCAACAACAACTCACATAGATCACATATCGTCCCTCGATCAGGGAATCTCAAGCCATCAATGCACATATAATATTGAGCACTCAAGCGTGCATACAAACGCGCAGTAGGAATTTCAAGAGTTACATTTCAAGCTGAAGCAAGGACGCACGATAAGAATTCAAGAATGTGAAATTTTCCAAAAGGTTATGCAGCCTCTTGAGGATAAAGACAGACGTCTCCCTACCGATCCGCGAGACTCTACTAAACCTGCTCATGACTCGTGAGATCTATGTAACCTCGGCTCTGATACCAACTTGTCACGACCCTAACCCCAAACCCGGTCGTGATGGAGCCTCTCGTGAAGACAAGGCCAGCCAGTCTAACACAATTCATCCTTCTAAGCAGTTAAATAGCATAAGAATAGTTCAAACATGATTTAATAGCACAATTAGCGGAAATAGAGATAACAAAGCGTAATTCTAACCTGACACAGCCCTAACCGGGGTGTCACAAGTCACGAGCATCTACTAAGGTCTAAAATACAACAAATTCCTGAAATAGGCTAAATACAAACTAATGAATGAAGAGAGAGGAAAGCAGTGCTACGAACGCTGGCAGCTACCTTGCTAAACTCTGATAACTCTAGCTCTGATCAGCCAAAACCTGCTACCGGGTGTAGAAATACCTGAATTTGCACACAAGGTGCAGGGAGTAAAGTGAGTACTCCAACTCAGTGAGTAATAATCATAACTAGAGTCTGAATGGTAAGAAATCACGTAAAGCATATGAAGATGTTGTATAGAAGCAGTTCAAAACCAATAAGAAAGTAGTGAAGCTATAAAATCTCTTTAAACATCTTAGCTCAGTTTAAACTTCTTTGAAAATGACTTTCTCAACAGTTGCGTAAATGAATTCAAAACAATTAGTGCAGATAAACACATAAATCCGCCCCTCGAGCACAAATACACAATTAAACAAGCACATGACAAGCAAATAAGAAAGACAAGCACACATAAGTTTCGCCCCTCGGGCAATATCTCAGAACAATACTAGCCCCTCGGGCTATATCACATCACAATGGGTACCCGTGCTTACTGGGGTGTGCAAACTCTAGGAGGGGCCCCTTACAGCCCAAGCGCAATATCAAGCCACCTTGTGGCATCATAAATAGGCTCTCGGCCTCATATCAATATCAACAAGCCACCTCGTGGCATACATATCTCAGGCCCTCGACCTCGTAATCAAATCAGTGTATCTTCGCTGCAATGTGCAGCCCGACCCAAAAGTATCCTCACAACACAGGCCCTCGGCCTTTCTCAGTCAAAAATCACATAAGCCACTCGGGCAACAGTAAAACATGATGCTCAACCCAAAATATGATTTAAAATACCATTTCAAGTGTTAAAACATATTAAATATGGTTGAGTTTTGAAAATAGTGGAAATAACATGACTGAGTTCAAGCATAAAATCAGTATAGTGAGGAAACATCAACAAAAATCCCCGAGGGGTCAAATAGTTGACACGAAGCCCAAATATGGCATTCAGCCCAAATAATGATGATAGCAAATAGATTTCAGTCAAATACGCAGTAAAATCATCAATCGGGACGGACCAAGTCACAATCACCAATAGTGCACGACCCCACGCCCGTCATCAAGCATGTGTCTCACCTCAATATAGCACTACGATGTGCAATCCGGGGTTTCAAACCCTCAGAGCATTATTTACAATCATTACTCACCTCGAACCGGCTAAATCTCTAGCTCGTTACGCCTTTTCCACTCATATCGGCCTCCATGCGCATCAAATCTATCCAAAATCAGAACAAGAACATCAAAATATGCTAAGGAAACAAATCCCAAGCGAAAACAATCAATAACGGGCATAAATCCCGAAATTACCAAAACCCGAGCCCCGGGCCCACTTCTCAAAACTTAAAAATTTTCACATCATTAGATTCCTTGTCTCCCCACGAGTTCATACATATCAACAACATCAAAATCGGAGTTCAAATGACCCCTCAAATCCTCCATTAAAGACCTCTTAAACTCAAGCCCTAATCCTCCATTTTTAGCCCTTTAAACCCATTAATTACAGCCTTAATTCATGAAATTCTACCATAGGAATGTGTTTTAAGTCCAAAATCCTTATCTCAACGGAGTCTCTTTGATTCCTCTCTTCAAAATCGCCCAAAGCTCCCAATTTCGAGTGCGAAAATGGTTAAATCCTTCAAAAATCGCGAAGGAAGACATATATACATTTTGCCCAGACATAACTGCACCTGCGGTTCAAAATCCGCTTTTGCGGTACCTCATATGCGGTCAACAAATTCACTTCTGCGAAGTTCATTAAACCGGTCTAAGCCGCACCTGCACTTCCACAAATGCGATTTCTTTAGCCGCTTCTGCGGTCCAACTCACCTGACCCATTTTCGCTTCTGCGATGAAACACCCGCATCTGCAGTCCACAAACCGCAGATGTAGAAATACCAGAAGCAGCAAATCTGAAGCTACAACACAAATTCCAATTTCCCTGCTAACCATCCGAAATCACCCCGAGCCCCTGGGACCTCAACCAAAAGCACAAACATGACTCAATATCTTATTCAAACTTGTTTCAATCATCAAAATACCCCAAACGACATCAAATCTACCAAATCACATCGGATTCAAGCATAAGTTTCCAAAATCTTCCGAAATACGTTTTTGATCAAAAACCCAACCAAACCACGCCCGAATGACCTGATATTTTACACAAACATCCCAAATGACACCACGAAGCTACTGCAACTCTCGGAATTTCATTTCTACCTCTATATCAAAATGTCACCTATCAACCGAAAAATGCCAAAATCTCAATTTCGCTAATTCAAGCTTAAACTTTCCACGGACTTCAAAAATGCATACCGGCTATGCTCCTAAGTCCCAAATCTCCCAACAGAGCTAGCCAAATCATAAAAATTCCGATCCGAGATCATATACAAGCAAGTCAAATCTTGGTCAAACCTTTCCAATTTCCAGCTACAAACTGAGAACTGTTCTTCCAAATTCATTCCGATTTTCCTGAAAACCAAATCCAACGATTTACATAAGTCATAATACATCACACAGGGCAAGTCATGCCCGAGAACTAGCGATTAAAGTGCAAAAGCTCAAAACGACCGATCGGGTCATTACAATCCTAAAGGTTTAATTCATATCCTAAAAGTCCAATTTATATCCTAAAGGTTTAATTCATATTCTAAAGGCTATTTTCGTATCCTAAAATTTCAATTCATACACAAAAATTTCAATTCATATCCTAAAGGTTCAATTCATATCCTAAAATTTCAATTCATATCCACAAAAGTTCAATTCATATCCTAAAATTTTAATTTATAAACTAAAATTCCAATACATAAACTAAAAGTCCAATTCATATCGTAAAAGTCCAATTCATATCCTAAAGGCTCAATTCATATCCTAAAAGTTCAATTCATACACAAAAATTTCAATTCATATCCTAAAATTTCTATTCATATCCACAAAAGTTCAATTCATATCCTAAAATTTCAATTTATAAACTAAAAAATTCCAATACATAAACTAAAAGTCCAATTCATATCCTAAAGGCTCAATTCATACCCAAAAATTTCAATTCATATCCTAAAGGTTCAATTTATATCCTAAAATTACAATACATAAACTAAAATTACAATACATAAACTAAAAATCCAATTCATATCGTAAATTTTCAATTCATAAACTAAAATTACAATACATAAACTAAAATTCCAATACATAAATTAAAAGTCCAATTCATATCCTAAAGGTTCAATTCATATCCTAAAGGCTCAATTCATATCCTAAAAATCAATTCATACACAAAAATTTCAATTCATATCCTAAAGGTTCAATTCATATCTAAAAAATTCAATTTATAAACTAAAATTACAATACATAAACTAAAATTTCAATTCATATCCTAAAATTTTAATTCATAAACTAAAATTCCAATTCATATCCAAAAATTTCAATTCATATCCTAAACCTTAAATTCTAACTAAACTATCAAGACAATACAAAGTATAATTCAAATCTAACCAAACTAAATTCAATACTAATTAAACTAGTTATTTAATAAAATTAACTAACAAAACTAATTAAAACAAGACCTAAACCCTAATCCTCAATAAAATACAATGTTCAAAGAATTGAAACACTAATTGAAACAATAAACTACAATACATCAAATATTGTAACACGCACACTTGAAATAACAAAGATTGAAGGTTATAATTCTAAACATGGTTTTTCTAGGTGGAGAAGGAGAGACAGAGGGCGGCAATGGTGGTGGCCGGCGAGAAGTGGCCGGAGAGGCGGCGACGAGCAAGGGGCAATGGTGGCGTGTAACGATCCGACCTATCGTTTTTAGTATTTCCACCCCTTTTAGCTATTTGAAGCATTGAGTAGCGTTGTTTTGTGTATTATGACTTGCAAGAGTGGTCAAGTTTTATTTTCAGATGATTCAAAATTTAATTGAAAGAATAATTCATGTTATGGAAGCTTAAGTTGAATAAATGGACCGGATGGTAAAATATTTGTAAATGATCTCGAAATAGATTTTTGATGATTCCAATAGCTCTGTATGGTAATTTTGGACTTAGGAGCATGCCGAGAATTCTTTTTGGAAGTCGATAGTTAAATTAGGCTTGAAATGGCAAAAATAAGAAATTTGAGTTTGGAAGTTTAACCGGGGAGTTGACTTTTTGATATCGGGATCGAAATACGATTGTGAAAATTTGAACAGCTCTATTATGTCATTTATGACTTTTGTGCAAAATTTGAGGTCAATTGGAATTGAATTGACAGGTTTCGGCATCGAATGTAGAAATTGGAATTGGTTAGTTTTGAATAGGTTTGAATTGGGGTGTAATTCATGTTTTAGTATTGTTCAATGTAATTTGAGATATCGACTAAGTTTCTGCCATATTATGTGACTTGTTAGTACATTTGGTTGGGGTCCTATGTGGCTCGGATGAGTTTTGGAAGAGTTTTTGGAAGAAATTGGTATTTTGAGCATAAACATGTAATGATCCAAAGGTCCATTTTTAGTTCTAGATATAAAAATTTGATTTCGAGACTTCCAAAATTTTTATAATGAATTATAGGAGCGATCTGGAAAGTTTGGTCTAATTTCGTCAAGTCGCGATTGGGGTTTTAACGTGAAACATGAGTTAATTGTTTAATGAGCGAAATGGGTATCACACTAGGCAAATGAGCTCCAAATTGAGTTTCGATTGAAGGACTAGGTCCGTATTATTATTTCTGACTCATAGGAACAAGAATCGTCGAATTCCAAGATCGTATGATAGTTCGTAAAATTTTGCGCACATATCCCAAATGACACAACGAAGCTACTGTCACTCTCGGAATTCCATTCTGACACCTATATCAAAATCTTGCCTATCAACCGGAACCGCCAAAATATCAACTTCTCCAATTTAAGGCTAAATCTTCTCTACAACTCCAAAACCCATTCCGATCGCGCTCCTAAGTCACAAATCAACTCCCGAAGCTAACCGAACCATCGGAACTCACTTCCGAGCCTTCTAACACATAAGTCAACATCTGGTTGACTTTTCCAACTTAAGCCTTCTTAAAAGAGACTAAGTGTCTCATTTCTTACCAAATCCTCTCCGAACTCGAACTAATCAACCCGATCACATAAAACACGGATAACGAAGCATAAAGAAGCTGAAATAGGGGAAACGGAGCGGTAACTCATGAGACAACTGGACAGGTCGTCACATCATCCCCAAGTTAAACAAACGTTCGTCCTCGAACGAGTCAAGAAACATACCTGAAGCCTCAAACAGGTTAGGATATCTGCTCCGCATCTCCCGCTCGGCCTCCCAGGTAGCCTCCTCCACGGGATGACCTCTCCACTGCACTTTCACTGAAGCTATATTCTTTGACCTCAACTTCAAAACCTGACGACCCAAAATAGCTACTGGCTCCACATCATAGGTCAAATCATCATCCAACTGAACCGTGCCGAAGTCCAAAACATGAGACAAATCCCTAATATACCTCCAGAGCATAGAAACATGAAATACCGTATGCACACTCGACAAGCTGGGTGGAAAAGCAAGCTCATAAGCCACCTCCCCAATCCTCCGAAGCACCTCAAAAGGCCCAATGAACCGCGGACTCAACTTCCCTTTCTTCCCAAACCTCATAACACCCTTCATGGGCGAAACCTTCAGCAAGACCTTCTCACCGACCATGTAGGACACATCTTGAACCTTTCGGTCCACATAACTCTTCTGACGCGACTGTGCTATATGAATCCTCTCCTGAATCACCTTCACCTTCTCTAAGGCATCCTGAACCAAATCTGTCCCCAATAGTCTTGCCTCGTCGGGATCGAACTAACCAACTGGAGATCTACACCGCCTCCCATACAAAGCCTCATACGGAGCCATCTGAATACTCAACTGGTAGCTATTGTTGTAAGGAAACTCTGCAAGCGGTAGAAACTCATCCCATGAACCTCCAAAGTCAATAACTCAAGCACGCCACATGTCCTCCAATATCTGAATCGTACGCTCGGACTGTCCGTCCGTCTTAGGATGAACAGTTGTGCTCAACTCCACCTGAGTACCCAACTCTTGCTTAACAGATTTCCAAATCTAGGAAGTCAACTGAGTACCTCTATTTGAGATTATAGAAACCGGAACACCATGCAACCGAACAATCTCCTAGATATAAATCCCTGCCAACTGCTCTGAAGAATAGATAGTACACATAGGGATGAAGTGAGCGGACTTGGTCAGCCGATCCACAATCACCCAAACAACATCAAACTTCTTCAAAGTCCTAGGAAGTCCAACCATAAAGTCCATAGTGATTCTCTCCCACTCCACTCGGGAATAACCATCTGCTGAAGCAAGCCACCTGGTCTCTGATGCTCATATTTTACCTGCTGACAGTTGAGACACCGAGCTACAAATCCCACAATATCTTTCTTCATTCTTCTCCACCAATAGTGCTGCCTCAAATCCTGGTACATCTTCGCGGCACCGGGATGGATAGAATACCGCGAGCTATGGGCCTCCTCCAGAATCAACTCTCTTAGCCCATCCACATTGGGCACACAAATCCGACCCTGCATCCTCAACACACCATCATTACTGATGGTCACATCTCTGGCATCATCATGTTGAACTCTATCCTTAAGGACAAGCAAATGCGAATCATCATACTGTCGCTCTCTGATGCGATCATATAAGGAAGACCGAGAAACCATACATGCCAACAACCGACTGGGCTCCAAAATATCCAAACTCACAAACCGATTAGCCAAGGCCTGAACATCAACTGCAAGAGGTCTCTCCCCAACTGGGATGTATGCCAAACTCCCCATACTCACTACCTTTCGGCTCAAAGCATAGGCCATCATATTGGCCTTTCCCGGATGGTACAATATAGTGATATCATAATCCTTAAGCAACTCTAACCATCTCCGCTGCCTCAAATTAAGATCTTTCTACTTGAACAAATGCTGAAAACTGCAATGATCAGTGAATACCTCACAAGATACGCCATACAAGTAATGCCTCCAAATCTTCAATGCATGAACTATGGTGGCCAACTACAAATCATGAACAGGGTAGTTTTTCTCATGGGGCTTCAACTGATGAGAAGCATAAGAAATAACTCTACCCTCCTGCATCAATACACAACCAATACCAACTCTCGAAGCATCACAATATACGGTATATGAACCTGAAGCTGATGGTAAAACCAATACTGAAGTTGTGGTCAAAGCTGTCTTGAGCCTCCAAAAGCTCTCCTCACACTCGTCCGACCATACAAATGGAGCACCCTTTTGAGTTAACTTGGTCAAGGGTGATGCAATGGATGAGAATCCCTAAACAAACTGGCAATAATAGCCTGCCAACCCAAGAAAGCTACGAATCTCTATGGCTGAGGATGGTCTAGGCCAACTCTAAACTGCCTCTTTCTTCTTTGGATCAACTTGAATACCCTCGCTGGACACCACGTGTCCCAAGAAAGCAACTGAACTGGCCAAAACTCACACTTGGAGAATTTTACATAAGCTTCTCCTCCCTCAATCTCTGCAACACAACTCTCAAATGCTTTGTGTGCTCCTCCTAACTACGCGAGTACACCAGAATATTGTTAATGAATACAATAACTAACGAATCTAGATAAGGTCGGAACATGCTGTTCATCAAATGCATGAATGTTGTTGGGGCATTGGTTAGCCCGAAAGACATCACAAGGAACTCATAATGACCATATTTGGTCCTAGAGGCAGTCTTAAGATTATCTGAATCCTTGATCTTCAACTGGTGATAACCGGAACGGAGATCAATCTTGGAGAACACTCTCTCTCCCTGAAGCTGATCAAATAAATCATCAATGCGAGGCAAATGATACTTGTTATTAATTGTTACTTTGTTCAATTGCCTATAATCAATGCACATTCTCATCGTGCCATCCTTCTTCTTTACAAACAAAATCGGTATACCCCAAGGTGACACACTAGGACGAATGAACCCCTTATCTAGCTGTTCCTGAAGATGTTCTTTCAATTCCTTCAACTCTGCTGGTGCCATATGATATGGCGGAATAGAAATGGGCTGAGTGCCCGGCACCATGTCAATACCAAAATCAATATCCTTGTCCGGTGGCATGCCCGACAGGTCTGCAGGAAACACATCGGGAAAATCCCTCACAACTAGGACATAATCGATACTAGGAGTCTCAGCTCCAACATCCCTTACAAACGCTAGATATGAAAGACAACCCTTCCAACACATACGTTGGGCCTTCAAGAAGGAAATCACTCTACTAGGAACATAATCAGTCACATCATGCCACTCGATCCGCGGTACACCCGGCATAGCCAAAGTGACTGTCTTAGCATGACAGTCTATAATAGCACGACACGGAGATAGCCAATCCATGCCCAAAATGACATCAAAATCCACCATGCTCAATATCAATAGATCTACTTGGGTCTCCTGACCCCCAATAGTCACCACACATGACCGGTACACATGGTCTACAACAACAGTATCGCCCACCGGGGTAGATACATGAACAGGTAAAGCAAGAAACTCATAGGGCATACCCAAATAACGAGCAAAGTATGATGACACATAAGAAAAGGTGGAACCGGGATCAAATAATACATAGGCATCTATGTGGTAGACTGGAAGAATACCTGTAATGATATCATCTGAAGCAATAGCATCTGGCCTGCCTGGAAGTGCATAGAAACGGGCCTGACCACCCCCTGATCGACCTCCCCCTCTAAGGTGACCCCTGGCTGCCTGACCTCCACCCCTAGCTGGCTGGGCGGGTGGTGAGGTAACTGGAGCAGAAGTCGAGGGTTGACCCCTCTACTGAGATGAACTAGCAATACGATGAGGACACTACCTCCACATATGTCCAAACTCTCCACACTCAAAACAACTCCTAGGTGCTGGAGAAGAGGACTAAAGGGAACACCTTGCACCGGAGTGACCAGCTGATGCACTCGGCATAGAAGAACCCTGAGCTGACGGGGCACGAGATGAACTCTGGGCTGGAAGGGCACTAAGTGATGACTGGCCCTGCTGAGTACCTTGATAACCATGACCCGAAGATGCCCCATGATAACCTGGGCGGGATGACTTAGCAGGCCTGAAAGAATGACCTCTACCATGATGGAACTGGCCCCTCAAAGGAGCACCACTGTAACTGCCAGATCCTCGAGGCCTCTTGGCCTCCCTCTCCTCCCGATCCTGACGGTGAACCGTCTCAATCTCGCGAGCGATATCAACCACTTCCTCAAACGTAGCATCCAACACTCTCTCTAGTCATTAGAATACGAAGATAGTAATTAAAGCCATTAACAAATCTCCTAATCCTCTCACGATCTATCGAAACCATCCAGATGGCATGAAGAGCCAACTCAGAGAACCTCAACTCATACTGTGACACAGGCATATCCCCCTGTCGCAGCCCCTCAAACTGCCTACGCAGCTCCTCTTTGCGAGATCGCGGTACATACTTCTCCAAGAAGAGAGTGGAGAACTCATGCCAAGTAAGGGGCGCTGCCCTAACCGGCCTACGCCTCTCATACGCCTCCCACCATGTGAAGGCATCCCTAGTAAACTGAAAGGTGGTAAACGCCACACCACTAGTCTTAACAATCCCTGCTGTACGGAGCATCCGCTGATACTTATCAAGAAAACCCTGGGCATCCTTGCCCTCAGCACCACTGAATGACGGAGGCTGGAGTCTACCAAACCTCTCAAGACGATGCTGCTCATCATCCGGCATAACTAGCATAACAAACTCCTGAGATGGTACAACTGGCTGAGCTGGGGGTGCCCCCGGTGTTTGTAGTCCCTGCACTACCTGCTCATGTGTGTGAGCAGTAGGGGTTTGATTGCCTCCCCCGGCCTGTGAAGTAGCTGCTGTTGTAGTGGCTAAAACTACCTGAGCCAAGCCAGTGCAAACTGATAAGATCTGTGCCAAGGCCTCCTGAAGACCCAAAATCACGATGGGCACAGCTGGTGCCTGAACTGGTGCTGTCGGAGCATCCATAGCTGGAGCCTGATTCGGACCTAGGGCAGTTGGTGGATCTACAGGTGTTGCCCTCATTGCTCTGCCTCTGCCACAACCACGACCGCGTCCATGACCTCTGGTGGCCTCAGTGGGTGGCACTGGTGGTCATCCACCACGTTAGGTAGCTCCCGTCCTCACCATTTGTGAGAGAATGGAATAGCAGAAGTTTAGTACTCGGACCAACAAGTTCGCACGACAAGAGTTTCAAGAATATAAAGTTTTTCCTAAAAAGGTTCTGCAGCCTCTCGAGGATAAATACAGACGTCTCTGTACCGATCCATGAGACTACTAAACCCGCTCATGACTCGTGAGACCTATGTAACCTAGACTCTAATACCAACTTGTCACGGCCCAATTCCCCGAACCCAGTTGTGATGGCGCCTCTCATGAAGACAAGGCCAACCAGACAAAAATAGGCCACCTCTTTTAAATATTTAAATCCCATAAGTAGTTCTAAAACACAATATAATAACCATAATTTGCAGGAATTAACGATAACAATAGTAGAAACCATCCAGACACAGCCCAAATTAGGGTGTCACAAGTCATGAGCAACTAAGAAATCTGAATACAAGTCTACTGAACACTAAATCCGATACAATAGTTCTAAAAACATGAAAATGATAAGATAAGGGAGGCACGGGGGCTGCGGACGTCAACATCTATCTCATAGTCTCCGAAAATACTGCCTGGACTGGGAGGATCAGCACTCAGGAGCGGACTCTGCGACGCCTGAATCTGCACACATGGTGCAGGGAGTAATGTGAGTACTCCGACTCAGTGAGTAATAATTATAAATAATGGCAGAAAGTATGAAAACACGTAAAGGCACAACAATTCCATATCAAGTAGTAAAATCACTTAAAGTAGTAAATCAGTGAAAACATTAAATGACATCCCTTTTTAAAGCAAGTAAAACAGGTAATTTAATAGGTAAATAACAAGTAGAAATCCGCCCCTCGGGCATAGTATCAATCGCTCAGAACAGTATCAGCCCCTCGGGCTCACTCTCAGTATAGTATCAGCCCCTCGGGCTCAGTATCAATCACTCAGAACAGTATCAGCCCCTCGGGCTCACCCTCAGATCATAATGGGTACTTGCGCTCACTGTGGGTGTGCAGACTCCGGAGGGGCCCCTTACGGCCCAAGTGCTATATCAAGCCACCTCGTGGCAGAATCACTCGGCACTCGGCCTCACATCACTCAACATATCATATATGGCCCTCGGCCTCACTCAGTCCGAAAATCATCACAAGCCCCTTGGGTATTAGTAAAACAGTAGTTCTCAACCCAAATCATCATTTAGAAATATCATATAAGTTTTCAAATCTAAGTAAAAGTGGCTGAGTTTGCAAAACAGTAGACATCAACAGGACTGAGTTCAAATAATAAGTCAAAGTTGTGAGGAAATAGTGATAAAAATCCCCGAAGGGTTCAAATAGTTGGCACGGATCCCAAATATGGAAATCGGCCCAAATCGTGATGATAACAAATAAATTTCAGTCAAATACACCGTAAAATCATCAATCGGGACGGACCACGTCGCAATCCCCAATAATAAAAGACCCCATGCTCATCATCCAGCGCGTGTCTCACGTTAATATTGCACTACGATGTACAATCTGGGGTTTCAAACCCTCAGGACATCATTTACAACAATTACTCACCTCGAACCGACTAATTCTCTAGCTTGCGATGCCTTTGCCCCTCGAATTAGCCTCCACACGCGTCGAATCTATCCAAAATCAGAACGAATACATCACAATACGCTAAGGGAACAAAGCCCAAGCGAAAACATTCGAAAAATATAAAAAATCCCGATATTAGCAAACCTCAGGCACACGTCTCGAAATCGGGTAAAATTTATATTTTCAGAATCCTCATACCCTCATAAGTCTAACCATACCGAAATTATCCAATTCCAATATCATTTGGTCCTTCAAATCATCATTTTATATTTTTGAAAGGTTTCACAATTTTCTTCCCAAATTCTGTCCCAAATCATGAATTAAATGACGAATTCAATGATAGATTCATGTACTCTAGCCAAATCTGAGTTATAATCACTTACCCCGATGAATTTCTTGAAAAACCTTCGAAAAATCGCCAAAATCCGAGCTCTCTAGGTCAAAATATTAAATAAAAACCAAAAACCTTGTATTTATAGAGTACCCCTCAGATCTCAGTCTCCGCGGTCCGCACAGAACCACCGCGGTCCGCGCAAAAGCATTGCGGTCCACACAAAACCACCGCGGCCACACTTCATTTTATGCGGTCCACATAGCACATACCGCGGCCACACTTCCTTTTGTGCGGTCCGCGCGTGTGGGTTCCGAGGCCTGCAACCCTTCTAGACCTGCTACAGCTATGATTTTGGCCTAAATTATCCTGGAACCTACCCGGAACGCCTGGAATTCCAAACCAATTGCACCAACACATCTCATGACATCGTTCAAACTTGTTCAAAACCTCAGGACGCTCACAACAACATCAAATCACTAATTTAACAGGGGATTCAAGCCTAAGAACTCTTAAATTATGTTTTCGATCAAAAAATCAATCAAATCTCGTCTGAGTGACCTAAAATTTTGCACACACATCCCAAATGACACAATGAAGCTATTGTCACTCTCGGAATTCCATTCCGACACCTATATCAAAATCTCACCTATCAACCGGAACCGCTAAAATATCAACTTCGCCAATTTAAGCCTAAATCTTCTCTACAACTCCAAAACTCATTCCGATCGCGCTCCAAAGTCACAAATCACCTCCCGAAGCTAACCGAACCATCGAAACTCATTTCCGAGCCTTCTAAGACATAAGTCAACATCTGGTTGACCTTTCCAACTTAAGCCCTCTTAAAAGAGACTAAGTGTCTCATTTCTTACCAAATCCTCTCCGAACTCGAACTAATCAACCTGATCACATAAAACACGGATAACGAAGTGTAAAGAAGCTGAAATAGGGGAAAACGAAGCGGTAACTCATGAGGTGACTGGCCGGGTTGTCACAGTTGATATCTATGTTTTCACCATGTTATAAGTAAATTGAGTTGTACATTATGCTAGATATCATATCTAGGCTTTATGCCAATATTGTTGAGACCCATAATGGCCGTTTCTTGCTGTCATCTCATTGATTTTATTGATATTTCATACTCAATCATATTCATGTATTCATATACTATCTCAGTCTCAGTTGTTATTATTGATAAATTATATCATTATTTTTGGGCTGATTTTCATGATATTGTGAGCCCGTGAGCGAGACTAGAGAGATTAATGACTAAGTGAGGCCGAGGGCCACATTGTGAGATATTTATACTATAGCACGTAAGTTGTCTGTGCAACACGTGAGTTGTCCATGCATATACTGATATTGATACTATAGCATGTGAGTTGTCTATGTAGATACTGATATTGATACTATAGCACATGAGTTGTCCATGCAGATTTTAGCGTTTGGGCTGTAGGAGCCCCTCTGGAGTCTGCACACCCCTAGTGAGCGCATTCGATTATAAATAAATGGATGGGGTTGCATGCCGCAACGAACCTTATATATATATATATAAGGCTCGTTGCGGCATGCAACCCGATCCATTTATTTATATATATATATATATATATATATATATATATATATATATATATGGATCGGGTTGCACGCCGTAACAAGTATAGTACAATGCTGAGTGATTGAGAGTGTTGAGTATTGAGCATGGTAAAAGATAATGCGAGGCAGTGAGATTGAGTACTCTGAGAGTGTGAGTACATGAGTTCATTACTGAGAGGCATTGCATTTGCCATGTGTACTTGTGATATATGCATAGAGTTGCATTTCTTTCTGCTACCTGATTTTGGTGACATTCCTGATTTTACCTGTATCTTGACATGTAGGCATAGAGATGTACTTTCCTCATGCTATTTGAAAAATGAATTCTCCTATTTTGAAAGAATGTTCTATGGAAAAATCACAGTTTTCAGACTTACTCATATTTTGGTGATTTAAGTGAGAAGAAAAGAGTTTTACTGTTATACTTGAAAAGAAATGCTTATTTTTCCTGAACTGTGAACGAGCTGAGCATTTTATTATTAATTTATTCTTTGTGCTGCTTATGAATATTGTTTTGAAGTATTACTGGATATGGGTATGGACCCTAACCTTGGTACAAGCTCGTCATTACTTTCCACCTGAGTTTAGGTTTGTTACTTATTAAGTACACGGGGTCGGTTGTACTCATACTACACTTCCTGCATATTTCATGCAGATTTCCGATGTCGATGCCGCCGTGTTCGATGAAAGATGACTTGGAAGATGTTCCGGCGTCCCTGTTGTAGCTGCCTTTTATTCATGGTAGCCTTAGAATCATTAAACTCTATTTATGTACTTTTCAAATAGAAAATGTATTTGTTTCATATCAGTTTTGTAAATTCTACTGATAGAAGCTCATGATTTGTACTACCAGTCTTTGGGAGGTGTATAAGATATTATTTATTTTTCATCAGTATGTTATATTTTTATTGGACTTGATGAGTTGGCTTACCTAACGGGATGGGTTAGGTGCTATCACCACTAGTTGGATTTCGGGTCGTGACAGATTGGTATCAGAGCTCTAGGTTCATAGGTTCTACAAGTCATGAGCAAATGTCTAGTAGAGTCTTGCGGATCGGTATGATGACGTCCATACCTATCTTCAAGAGGCTATAGGGCATTTAGGCTAAACTTCACATCTTTCTTTCCTTATCGTGCAAAATTGATTCAGTTTTGAAATATAACTCTTTGAATTCCTTACACTCATGTGTGTGTGCATGTGAGTGCTCGGTATCAGTTATGCATTAAAGGCTTGTAATTCCATGAACGAGATTTGAGATGTGTAATTTGTGTTTCGGTAATGGGCCAGTCTGGAGGACTTGAGGCCAAGTGTAGGCCGCAGCTTACGCTCAGTAGTTTCAGTTGTAGCAACATGTGTATTGAACTTATATGTCTAGTAGTGTCCCTATGAGTTTAAATATGTGGCTCGATGAGCGGTTGAATGGTGATATGATAAGTACAAGATGACTGCAGGATGTGTTCAGATGGTTTGAAAGTGAAAAAAGGAATTTTGAATATATGACTCATTTCTCGATTTTGACATAGAGTCTCGAGTTATGAATGTGTTGAAGGATCTTTCATATTGTGAAGTTATGGGACAAATTAAAATTTTCATGTCTTGTTGATGAGTTCAAACTCAGAAAGATTAATTGATGGCCTAATAGTTGTGGCTGTGAAAGGTCATAGAGAGATGCCAGTTTGAAGCTAAATATGTGGGTTATCACCTACAAGGTAAACTACAGATGTGTGATCCTTACAATATTGTGTGGAGAATTTTTTCTTTACTACCGGTAGGGTAGTGGTATTGGGATTTGAATTTGAATTAGTCAAGAAAGTTGACCTGACTGTCACGAGAATGAAGGTGAGCTTTTTGGACGATTTGAGAAACCATATAGGTTGTGTTACATGAGCTTGTGAAGAATTTAGTCAAATCTCACTAAGTGTTATGGCAGTAACTTCATATGTGTATTGTAAATTATTGCATGTTCAGATCTATGGCTTTTAGCCAAGTGGAGGAGTCTGCTATCGGCAATTTGATTTCATGGCTATATGTTAAATTTATGTTTTGGTTCGAAACATTCTCGTGGGTTAGTTATGACCTGCAGAGGTTTATATCGGGGAAGAATAGAATAATGAAATTCCTGAATACGAGTCATATTGCGCTTTATTAGTATATTAAAATCATGGGATGATTAAGTTATTAATTATGAAGAATGTAATGCGCATGGAACGTGAATGCGACCAATGGTGTTAAGGCATGGTTACTTCTTTGAGTGTTATTGTGCTAATGGGACATGTGTCATTTGGCCTATTTGGGCGGTGCAATTTAGATTTAAGCAGAGTAGGTAACTCTTGATAGAGTTCTAATGGATTCAAAAATGTATATGTAGCAATCGAAAATTTCTCGGATTCGTTTACCACTGGAATCAATTATTTGCATTGGATGGTATTAAAACTTGCGGTAATTCTGTATGACTCCAGGTTCTACATTCCAGTGTAAGGGAGGTAAGAGAACGATTTTAAATTCACATAAGGTACTTTCAAAGTGGGCATTTTAGTTGAGATACTTATGGGGGTGCTTAAGAAGAATACAATGGCTTATGAGCCTTAGGGCTGTGTGGTTTTATGCTGGAAACTCTAGTAGTGAGCTTTGGGTAACGTTCATGGTGTACGTCAAGTAAGAGTGTCGACTTGAAGGTAATTCGGAAAGGAATCAAAGAAATAGAATAGCTTGGTAGTAAGTTGGATCAACACGATAATGAATATGATCAGTAGAGGAATTCATTTTTGATATCTTGATTATGTGCAAATAGATTTCAAAATGTTTGAGCCGGATATTTTCTAACGGTGTGAGGAACACATAGTGTATTGTGATTTTCTTCTGGAAGGGAGCATATGGAATATTTCTAACTAATTGGGTATGTAATCTACTGGTGACTTTGAGTTGATATGAAATGCTCGTACTTTTCGTATGATGGTCTAATAGAGGTAGTGTGTCTTGTGGGTTTGAGAATTTCATGTATAAGGTGCCAGTTTAGTTTTGAAGAAAATACACAAATTTTGGATAGCATGGCCAATTTAAGATATTTAGATCAATGTTATTACAACCTAGTATTTCACGAGAAAAGGTGCACATTTCAGAAGGGACATTGTGTTTTGACTTACAGATGTCTCATTGGTATTGTAGTACTCACTTGGTTGATAGACCACTGATATACAAATTATTGCTATGTTGCATGGGAGAGTTTTGAAAATATTTAGCATGGGATGATCGTGCTTGACAGATGTGTTAGTCATTTGAGTGTTGAGGTTGTGATCATTTACGGTGATTTATGTGATTTATGAATTTGGAGACTGGGAGTTCTCAAAAAGTATACTATTTCGGGATTGTGGAAAGTTTGAGGTGAGTATTTTATTTAAACTTAGTGGAGGCACTAGTTGCACTAATTGATTGTGATAACTATGCATTATGAGTGCACATATATGCAGGGCTTGAACCTATGAGCGAACACCGGGGCAATTATTCATGCTCGAGAATGTGCTTAGGGTATGGTATGCCTAGAGTTGACTTTCAAGCTTGAATTTATAATGGTTCTTGTAATTTGGACCTTTGTTGAGAACTATCTGGGCTATACTTCAGGTTACAATGACGCTAATTTCCTGAATAAACTTGGTAGTTACTAATTTTGCGTTAACTTGCCGATTTTGAGCTGTGATAATGCATTTGGCTCACGCCTATAGTGCAGCGTGTTATTTATGCCAGTTTAGGAGCATGAGAATCTTATTTCATTTGACATATACATGTGTACTTGTTGGATTTCTCCTGTATGATATGCTTGGATTGAAGGCCTGTGACTATGCTAGGTGGATTGTGTTATTAGCAACTCGGTTGCTCGTGCGGTTGATGTTAATATGAGCTCTAGGAGAGTTGGTTATCGTTATTAGATTCTTGTTTCTTGGTTCTATTATTAATGATGAGCTCATAGCGTTTCGGTCGTGGTGGTGTTTGTTGAACTTGCAAAACAGTTCCCTTCTTTGAGATATTTTCCCATTTTGGGGTACCCGGATGGTGCAATATTGAGTTTTATTGGGGTGGCATGTATGTGGAATAGTTGTGTTTGATAATATAAGGTCATCAGACCTAGAATATGTACTATCGGATTTGATTATGGTATATTTGGGAGGATAATATCGAATGTCAGCCTAGAAGGTGATTATGATTTTGATTGAAATAAAAAAGCTCCATGAATTGTTGATCTGATTGGTGGTTAGGTAATTCGGTATGTTTCTTTCATTTTAGGCGGTGTACGAAGGTTTTAGAAAGAGGTCTTGTTTGATATGAGGTTTATCACCGGCATCGGATTAATTTGAGCAACTACTGTAATTAGAAAGCATTTCTACGAGCATTGAGATATGTGGTATTTGAGTTTGAGTATTTGAGTTATAGTTACGACTTAGTACAACTTTTTCAAAATTATACAGTATATAGATGTGAGGTTCAGATCTTGTAGGAAAGTTCGGAGGTTAGGAATTTGGATTCTAAGGCTTATAGGGTTGGTTGAATTAAGAAATTTCAGTTATGTGGAGTTATCATACCTAGATAGGATATGGTGACGTGGGATCACCCCCGAGTATGTACATTGTAAGGCTACACGTCGGTTTGATGGCATTGGGAACAACAATTAAAATATTCGAGGACGAATGTGTGTTTAAGTGGGGGAGGATGTAACGACCCGACCTGTCATTTTTAGCATTTACATCCCGTTTAGCTATTTGAAGTCTTGAGTAGCGTTGTTTTGTGTATTATGACTTGCGAGAGTGGTCAAGTTTTATTTTCAGATGATTCAAAATTTAATTGAAAGAATAATTCATGTTTTGGAAGCTTAAGTTGAATAAATGGACCGGATGGTAAAATATGTGAAAATGATACCGAAATAGATTTTTGATGATTCCAATAGCTCCGTATGATAATTTTGGACTTAGGAGCATGTTCGGAATTCTTTTTGGAAGTCTATAGTTAAATTAGGCTTGAAATGGCGAAAATAGGAAATTTAAGTTTAGATCTTTGACTGGGGAGTTGACTTTTTGATATCGGGATCAAAATACGATTCTGATAATTTGAACAGCTCCGTTATGTCATTTATGACTTGTGTGCAAAATTTGAGGTCAATCGAAATTGATTTGATAGGTTTTGACATCGAATGTAGAAATTGGAATTGGTTAGTTTTGAATAGGCTTGAATTGGGGTGTGATTCATGTTTTAGTATTGTTAAATGTAATTTGAGATATCGACTAAGTTTGTGGCATATTATGTGACCTGTTAGTACATTTGGTTGGGGTCCTATGTGGCTCGGATGAGTTTTGAAAGAGTTTTTGGAAGAAATTGGTATTTTGAGCATAAACATGTATTATCCAAAGGTCCATCTTTAGTTATAGAGATCAAAATTTAATTTTGAGACTTCCGGAATTTTTATAATGAATTATAGGAGCGATCTGGAAATTTGGTCTAATTTCGTCAAGTCACGATTGGGTTTTTAACGTGAAACATGAGTTAATTATTTAACGAGCAAACTGGGTATCACACTAAGCAAATGAGATCCAAATTGAGTTTTGATTGAAGGACTAGGTTCGTATTATATTTGTGACTCATAGGAACAAGAATCGTCGAATTCTGAGTTCGTATGATAGAGTTAGAGCATTTTAGTAAAATTAAAGACTGCTGGTGCAACAGGATCTGGTACGCACCTTTAGCGACTATATTTGACACTTTTAGCGACGGAAATTGGGCCTTTAGCGACCAGAATCGTGTTTTTAATGCTGTTCTGGTTTTTTTACCCCATTTTGACATTTTTGGGAGAAAGAACACGGCCTGGGGTGATTTTTGAGCAAGAATCATGGGAAATCTTGAGGTAAGTCACTTGTGATCATTTCTACTCCATAATATTGAATTATCATCTAATAATCCGACTAGATTACATGTTTTTGAGGTGTAAATTGAGGATTTGGACACAGGGATTTGAAAATAAGATTTGAAGATTTGGAGGCCGAGTTATTATCGGAATTTAGTAATTTTGGTATGGTCGGACTCGTGGTTGAATGAATTGTCGGATTTTGTGAGTTTCGTCGGATTCCGAGATGTGGGCCCCATGGGCGATTTTTAGTTAAATTTTGGATTTTTGTGAAAAATTAATATTTTTTTTACATGGAATTATTTTTTATAAATTGTATTGACTGAATCACATTAATTGTGGATAGATTCAAGGCGTTCAGATGCCGATTTACGAGGCAAGGACATAGCGGAGTAAAGAACTTCACGATTTGAGATAAGAAACTCTTTTAAACTTAGTGCTGAGGGTATAAACCCCGAATATATGTTATGTGATTGATGTTGAGGTGACGCACATGCTAGGTAACTGGCGTGTGGACGTACACCCCGTAAATGATGACTATGTTTTTTCCTGGACACTGTGTAGTGGTCCTACTTTGTTGATATCTGTGTTTTCACCTGTGATAAGTAAATTGAGTTGTACATTATGTTAGATATCATGTCTAGGCTTTATGCCAATATTGTTAAGACCCATAGTGGTCGTTTCTTGCTGTCATCTCACTGATTTTATTGATATTTCAAACTCAATCATATTCATGTATTCATATAATATCTCAATCTCAGTTGTTATTATTGATACATTATATCATTATTTTTGGGCTGATTTTCAAGACATTGTGAGCCCGTGAGCGAGACTAGAGAGATTAATGTGTGATGACCTTGTCATCACTTGTGTTGTAATGAAATTCTACGTTCCGAGGCCTTAAAACCTCCCTTAGAACCACCTCGATTTGCGTGCGCAGTCTAGGCGCGTAGCCGGAAAGTTTAAATGTGAAAATCTGTGAAAATCATAAGTTTTGACTACAACATGAATAAATTTGACTTCGGTCAACGTTTTGGGTAAACGGACCAGGACCCGTGATTTTTTAAAGGAAAATGTTTAAAGAAATTTGAAATGAAATTTGCTTAGAACATGATGTTATCGGGCCCATATTTTTGATTTCGGTGCCCGGTACAGGTCTTATATATGATTTAAGACGTTTTTGTGGAATTTGGTGAAAAACGGATGTCCTTTGACGTGATTCAGACTTAAATTGCAAAATTGATGTTAAAAGAAGTTTTGAGAAATTTCATTGATCTTGAGGTTTAATTTGACGCTCATGATGTTATTTTGGTGATTTGATTGCACGAATAAGTCTGTAGGTGTTCTTGAGGTTTTGTGTGCACTTGGTTTGCAGTTCCGATGGTCGGGTGAGTTTCGGGTAGGTTCGGGATGTTTTAGACTTAAAACCAGAAGTTGCAGGTCTCTGAACCCGCCAGTGCGGTCCGCACAAAATCGTGTGCGACCGCGGAAGGGGGCCAGTGCAGTGCGCGATCGATTTCATGCAGTGTGCGGTGGAGGCATGTGCGGCCTGATCGCAGCAAACTCAATCTCACACAATGGTAGGAAGAGCGGGCGCTAAGACTTTTACCCGAATAGTGGTATCGAGGTCAATTTCCACAGGGAGCTTGGAATGGAGTTGCGTATTTGTTCAAACTAGGAATGCGTGTTTGCTCCTAATTGTATTTCTAAAAGTTTTTGGGTTTTTTGTTTAATAACTACTATTATCAACTACAAATTTAAGCTAATTTATGCTGAAGGGATATGTTCTAAGTTGTGATTAATATAGAGAAAGGTACTAGGGTCGTGGCATCACCTAGGTGGTTAACTAACGGGTAGAGACTACTAATAATAGATTGACAGATTTGGGATCAATGTTATAACCGTTGCACAATTATACCCACTCTCACACCTCTCGGTAGTGAGAGCGATTTTGCCCAATTGACTCTCTCGAAACCAATTGGGTAGGCCAATTAGACCAAGCAACTAGGGTTCAAGTAGGGTGATTACTCTCTCAAGGTTTAACCCGTTAATTGGGACTACCATTTCTCATGGGTCCACCCCAATTCCTTGTTGGGTCAACTTTGGGGTCATAGACTCCCTTCCTCAAGAAGAGTCAAGACCCACTAAGCTAGAATCAATGTTTGCAACCATCAATCCTTAATTAAACCATACAATTAACCCAATTAACAAACACCCAATATCAATCTATCATTAAAAGCAACACCCATTAATTACCCACACTAGGGTTGAATCACAACCCTAGCTAATGGATTTAGCTAGACATAATTAAAGAAGAAACTGAAGAAATAGAAGATGAAACAACCATATTAATTAATTGCTAATGTTAAACTACAATAATCTATGATGAAACTAAGCTAAAAATGCCAAAGATAGGCCAAAACATAAGTCTCACGAGTGCAGTAGCTATCAGATGTACAAAACTTCCTCTAAAAATGGTAAAATGTTCTATTTATAGTGGGCTGGAAAAACTGGACAAAAATGCCCCTGCGGGGTTAGTGCGGACCGCACAAAGTTGGTACGCGGCTGCACTGGGTTGCTTGACCTCTGAATCTTGCTCTCTGAAGATGGTGATGCGGACCGCACAAAGTTGGAATGCGGCTGCATGAATATTGGCGCGGACCGCACAAAGTTGTTGTGCGGCCGCATGAATAGTTTGGCAGCTTCTCTGAACTTATTGGACGCGGACCGCGTGACCATAGAGTGCGGCCGCATGGAGAGGGACGCGGTCCACATGAAGTGGGACGCAGCCGCGTGGTTTGCTTTTGGAATATGACACTCTCTGAACTTCTTGGACGCGACCGTATAGCAAGATTGTGCGGCCGCACGAGTGAGATGCAGGCCGCATGATATTTGACTTGTAGTTTCACAGTCTCTGAACTCCTATGGTGCGGCCGCATGACATGATGGTGCGGTCCGCACCAAGTTATGAATGTCCTTACTTTAATGATCTTTGGCACTTGAGCAGGTTTCACTCTGATTTGAGCCGATCTTTGACGATTTGTCACTTTATAGCTCAAACTTGCAATCAAGCGCAATCTGTAAGCATTTTGGGACTATTTTGTAGCAAATTACACTCAAAGCGCAAGCAAGTATGGGTATAAAACATGTTAAAATCCTACATATAACCTCCCCCAAACTTAAACCTTTGCTTGTCCTCAAGAAACAAAATAAGACCCACCCCTCAAAGGCAACATCCAAGCAATTTTAGCTTATCCTAAAGTAACCTCAACAAGCATCAATTGGTACTAACAATTGCCCTCAATGCGAATGCATCATTAACACATTTAAACTTTGAAAACTTGTGGATCAAGTGTGACACAAGAGCATCAAGAGTTGACACATTTCATCAAAAATCTTTTCTCAATTACTTTGGCCATTGTGGAACCCAAACTCACACATCCTCAACTCTCCCTAAGTGAACCTCACCTTTTAAAGTATTGACACATAAACCGAGGTTGATGGATTTTCACTCATCTCTCTCAAGGAAGAGGCCACAAGTCCGGCTCTAAGTACCATATGCTTGCCCCTTATGTAAGTATCCACTAATGTAGGTTCCCTTCAACTCAAAATCATGTAGGGCTTTTGTGGAGTCATTGTGAAGGCTTTTGGGTAAGGGTAGGACATATTTTTGTTCAAGTGGGTTCAATCTTCCCTTAAGCACTTCTTTTGATTCATTTTGGCACACTTTCTTGACTCATTTGAGTATTCACTTCTTTTTCAAGGGGTTAGAGAGACACATTGTCACCCTTTCTTATGCAATTCAACACATTTCTCCTTTTTCTACTTTTTCCACACCCTTTTTCACTTTTGTTTTCTTTGAATCCCCTTTTTGACCTTATTCAATTAGGTCTCTTTTTTTTCTTTTGTTTCTTTTTTTCATTACCTTTCTTTTCTTTTTGATTTTGTACATTTTACCACATTGTTTCCTTTCTTGTCTCCCCCAAACATAGATATTTGCCATCTACTCAAGGGAATATTTGGGTGCCAAGAGAGGGTATCATTAAGAACGGGTATAGGCTTGTAGCTTTGGTTCTTGAAAGAAGATGGTTCAAGGCTCAAAAGGGTTAACTAGGGATCATTTCATTGGTAGGTCATGGAATTGTTCAATCTTAGCATTTTGGATCAAGGAGAGCCTACAATCACTTCTCAAGCCAAATTTCACCTAAGATTTCGCCTCAACAAACATTCGGGGCAAGTTCTAGACCATCGGCTCGGGACTTGGACTCGCAAATCAAATTCTCACCACACACTCTCAAGGATTGCTAAAGATATCGAGTCGAGAGCCCACAACGACCTTAGTTATGATTCAAGCGCACAATGGTCCAATACGACCACATGATGACTGTTTGGTCAACACAAGAGTCTCAAGGCCACAACTTTCACCATCCTAAGTACAACATTATATCTTTGACCATGGGATCAAATGCAAATGTGTTAGGCCGAAGTGAAGCTTTGCCTGAGGTACCTTTGACTGCAAAA
Source organism: Nicotiana sylvestris (assembly GCF_000393655.2). Classification (NCBI taxonomy): domain Eukaryota; kingdom Viridiplantae; phylum Streptophyta; class Magnoliopsida; order Solanales; family Solanaceae; genus Nicotiana; species Nicotiana sylvestris. Next base: position 37,775,822 of record NC_091061.1, read on the forward strand.
CTTGAAAATCAAAAAAAAAACGGACACAAACCCTAAAGAAGGTTGTCACGCTATCTCTCATTGGGAAGAGCCACCCAGTTTGCACAACACTCTACCCTTGGAAAGAACCGTGGCATTAAGAAAACCAAGGGCTTATTGCAAACGCCAGCACAAAACAAAAAGGTTACGAGCCTGCTATGAAACTAAAAACGAATTTTTTTAATGAAAATAGAAAAACCAAATGAATATGTACAATAGGGGAGTAGAATATACAACGGGGGGGGGGGAATGAATATGTACATAAAGTAGAAAAGTAACTAGAATGAAAAGTTATGTACATGCCAACTATCAACATAAGCTAAGAGTCAAATAAATATGTACAGTCATCTCAAATGTATCAACTATCAAAATACAAAATAGTAGGGCGCACCCCCACGAATAAAAGTTGGCATTGTCCCCAATGCCAACTACCAAAATAAGCATAGAAACAGAGAAAGGATATAGAGTGGCTCCTCAAGCCTGATCCGTCGTCATGGGCTGATCAGTGGTCCCCTAGTCCTCTATACTGGCAGGAACCTCAGACTGGTTCCCGGCCTGCTGCTTCTCTACTGCTGGGATAGGGGCCGGGTCATGGACCAGCTGAACATCTGGTGGAGCACTGAAAGTATCCTCCTGAACCTGTGCTACCTCTATCACAACACCCTCAGTGCTAGGAAGCTTCCTCTTCTTCCTTGGGTGTCTAGGCTCCTCCTCCTGTTGTGGCTCCAGTACAACTGCTGCTGGTGGAGGTGCTGACTCATCAAAGAACAAGTCTAAAGGCAGCTGGTCTGCCTTTATCTTGTCAACCTCAGCTCGGAGCTCCTTCACCTCTTCCTTAGATGCCCGAGATTTTCTCATCTTCTTGTGTTCTCTAGAAAGCTCCTTTAGAGCTTTGCCCTGTGCATCAACTGCCTTTGTCAAGGCAGCCTGAGTATCCAAAATCTTCTCCTGGTTGTCCAGGAGTGTCTTCAATGTCTCCTCAATGGACTGAGGAATCTCAACGGTGGCTGGAACAGACTGGGCCGCAACTGTGGTAGCCAAAGTGGACAACTTGGATGTCGAGACTGACATCCAGTTCTTCAAACTGGCCAATGTCTTTGCTAACTGCTGGGCCGTGAGGGGGTTGGATTTGGATATGGGAACTACTGGGCCAGTAGAGGCCTCTACCGCAACTGGCTCCTCAGACTGGCCAGTCGGGGCAGAGGTGGATGCCTTTCCCTTCTTATCCCCCTTCGGGTTGTCCAGCCCCTGAATATTAAACCATGAGAACGGGGACACCGGCCGTACTCCAACATCTAAGGGGTATTTTTTCACCTTTGCATATTCAAAGTACATTGTTAGGGTGTTCGGGTAGGGGTAGTTTCTGTCCGTATCAATTCCAATGGATATGATCACATTGTACATAACATTCCCCATATTGATGGGGAAACCTACCATGATGGATGCAATGAGAAACGCTCGGGCGATTGGAATGGTCTGGTCATGGGACGAAGGGTCCAACCTGTTGCATACAAAAGTTAACCATCCTCTCGCCTCAAAATTGAGGTCGTTTTACAGTATTTTCTTCCCCACCTGAATCCACTCCGGAATAGTACCCGGCTAAGCTAAGAACTGTGCCACCCAAGGACGAGCTTCCTCTTTCAATGCTAACTTCTTTCTGTACTGAGAGTCATCCTCGTCATTGAAATCCAAATACTCGTTCAACGCCTTTCCCGAGAACACTATCTTCTTATCCCGCACTTTGGTTGCAATTAACCCTTCTTTTGTGTGGGCCACATTGCTGTAGAATTCCTTCACCATATGTTCATTTGCATTGACCAGCTCATCGTTAAAGAAATCCCACCCCACTCTAGTAAGAAATTGTTCATGGACTCGGGGAAGGTAGGGTAACAAATCCCGGGTGACTACTCTTCTTTATGGAATCACCTTCTTCTTGGCCCACACTTCTCGGAATTTATGAAAGGCCACCTCGCTGACAAATCTGTCCTGCCATACAACTAGGTTTCTAGTTCTTTCAATTCCCCCAACTATAAGTACCCCACTATACGGGACCTCCTCATCACTCTTGTTTTTATCTTCTGCACCCTCCCCGGATTCTGAAGCTGTGGGGGAGGTGGAGTATTTGGCACTGCCTGCTTCTGTGCCCTTAGACGACTCAGGTTGTATAACAGTTGGAGCTTTAGCTGGGCCTACGAGGGCTTTCCCCGAATCAGTTGAGACATCCTGGGAGGGGAGGTACTCACTCTCCAACTGCTCTTCATCACTCATCACTTGCTTTCTTGTTTTTAGCTTTGGTTGGGGAGTGAGTTTCTTCAATTTTGCTTTACCTCCCCGGGAGGGGTTAGCTCCTCGTCCGGGTTATTTAGCTCCACGATCTTGTTGTTTAACCATTTCCTGCACACAAATAATTCTAATATTGTTAGTTCAGGCAATTGCAGAGTTTAAGTACAGAACAAAAACACAGACAGAGAACAGGTGATAGCAGTGCGGACCGCACAAACAAGGCTTGCGGACCGCACTGACCAAATTGGGAAATGAACACCTCTCTGATTAGGAACCATGCGAACCACATGAACAAGGGGTGTGTCCGCGTAGGGGCCAACTTGGTCCGTACAAACTGGTCATGCGGCCGCATTGGCCATACTATTAAAAATTGGTGCCCTCTGAACCTCACCCACGCGGACCGCGCAAACATGGGATGCGGCCGCGTGGGGCATGGAGCGGACCGCACAAACAAGGCGTGTGACCGTGCTGGGAAGTATCAACCTTTAGGCTCAAGGCTTACGTAGACCGCGTAACAGAATGATGCGGCCGCGTAAAAGGCATGCGGACCGCATAATCAGTTGCGCCGGGCTTTCATTACAGGGGCAATTAGGGTTTTACAAAAAACTCAAGTCTTTCACGTTTTAACATCCTACTTTGTCCCTACTCATTTATAACATGCACATCATTTCAAAGAACAACAAGAACAATATAAAACTATCCTAATCATGAAACGACAAAGAACAAAAAAGAAAAAACGAAGAAGTTATGACTAGGGAAACATGTATAAAGTTTAAATTAATACTAAGTAAAGACTAATGTGACAGATATGTTACCAGGAAAGCAAAGAAATGGTCTTGATATTAACACTAAGAGGGGTCTCTGAATGTGAACAGTAACTTTTAGGGCTCAGGGGTTAATTTTGGCGAAAAGTTCTAATGAAGATCCTAATGGTCTATTTATAGGAAACACAGTGGTGCCCATCACTTACCGTCCAGTTCGGCCGCGTGAACACGACCGCGGGCCGCACTGGGGCTTTATCATTTACCTGGTGCTGAAATGAAGGCACGCGGACCACATGAGATGGGGTGCGGCCGCATGGAGAGGGATGTGGGCTGCATGAAGTGGGACGCGGCCGTGTGAACGCAGTTCGGAGACTGATCATTCTTGGCCTTCACCGGTGTGGACCACACAAGCAAGGACGCGGCCGTACTAGCCATCTTTAGACACTTGGTAATATTTTCTTTGGCCAGTGTGGACCGCACAAAGTGGGATTGCGGCCGCACGGTCACTATTCAAAGACTGTGCACTTTTTGCACAGTTGTTTTGCACCGGTTCAATCACAATTCCTGCAACATCTCACAAACCATTAGCTCAAAAATCCTAATCTACAACAGAAATCAACAAAGAAAGAAAAAGACATGGGTTGCCTTCCAAGAAGCGCCTGATTTAACGTCGCGGCATGACGCATGTTACCATCAAAGTCACTTCAAATGAATGAGTGCCACCACGGGAGTGTCATCAAACTTTCCCAAGTAATGCTTAACACGATGCCCATTGACCCGGAAAACTTCACCATTTTTGTTTTTAAGATCAATAGCTCCAAATGGGGTTACACCAACAACTTCAAATGGACCACTCCAATTAGACTTAAGCTTTCCCGGGAATAACCTCAACCGGGAGTTGAAAAGAAGAACCATGTCACCAACTTTGAATTCCTTCCCTCGGGCATACTTATCGTGAAGATACTTCATCTTGTCCTTGTACAAGGACGCACTGGAGTAGGCATGAAATCTATAATCGTCTAGCTCATTGAGTTGCTCAACCCGGAGATTCGCAGCGACATCCCATTCTAAGTTCAATTTTCTCAAAGCCCACATAGCCTTATGCTCCAATTCCACCGGAAGATGACAAGCTTTCCCAAACACCAACCGGTACGGAGACATAACAATCGGGGTCTTGTAAGTTGTCCGATAGGCCCAAAGAGCATCATCTAGTTTGTTCGACCAATCGGTCTTAATGGCATTGACAGTTTTGGACAAAATACTCTTGATCTCTCGGTTGGAAACCTCAACTTGGCCACTCGCTTGAGGATGATAAGGAGTGGTCACCTTGTGATTTACACCATACTTGGCAAGCAATGAATCAAAAGCCCGGTTGGAAAAATGAGAACCACCATCACTAATGATAGCACATGGAGTGCCAAACCTTGTGAAGATACTCTTTTTCAAGAACGCCACCATACTTCGAGCTTCATTGTTGGGCAAAGCGACGGCTTCGACCCATTTCGACACATAATCAACCACTACCAAGATATAGGTGTTCCCACAAGAACTCACAAACGGCCCCATAAAGTCGATACCCCACACATCAAAAATGCCCACCTCTAGTATTGTGTTGAGAGGCATCTCATCCTTTTTAGAAATCCCACCGGCTCGTTTGCATTCATCACATCTCTTGACAAAATCACCGGTATCTTTAAACAAAGAGGGCCAATAGAAACCGCAACTAAGCACCTTAGAAGCCGTCCTCACCCCGCCATGATGGCCACCATAAGGAGAGGAATTACAAGCCTCCAAAATACTCAATTGTTCTTCTTCCAGGACACATCGGTGAATCACACCATCGGTGCAAATCTTGAACAAATATGGCGCATCCCAATAATAATCCAAACTATCCCGCTTGAGCTTCTTCATTTGGTTAGAAGAGAGCTCATACGCGATTATACCGGTCACAAGATAATTAGCCACATCGGCAAATCACGGCATATCATGCATAGATACCGCAAGGAGTTGTTCATCCGGGAACACATCATTGATTTCAAGGCCGTCAGAAGGCATCCCCTCTTCTTCCAAGCGGGACAAGTGGTCCTCTACTTGATTTTCACTTCCTTTTTGGTCCACAATTTCAAGATCAAACTCTTGAAGAAGTAGCACCCATATCATCAACCTTGCTTTTGAATCTTTCTTGGTCATCAAATACCTAAGGGCGACATGATCGGTATGGATAATCACTTTGGCCCCCATAAGGTATGGTCGGAACTTTTCCATGGAAAACACAATAGCTAGCAACTCCTTCTCGGTGATTGTATAGTTTCTTTGAGCTTCATTCATCGTCTTGCTTGAGTAGTACACCCGATGGAACATCTTGTTGATCCTTTGGCCCAAGACCGCCCCTACCGCAACATCACTAGCGTCGCACATGAGCTCAAATGGCAAGCTCCAATTGGGTGCGGTAATGATAGGGGTAGTTGTCAACTTGTGTTTTAGAAGCTCGAACGCCTCCATGCATTTCTCATCAAAGTCAAACTTGGCCTCCTTCTCTAACAACTTGCACAACGGGTTAACTACCTTAGAGAAATCTTTGATGAACCTTCGGTAGAAACCCGCGTGCCCCAAAAATCTTCTCACCCCTTTGACAGAAGTAGGGGGAGGTAACCTTGAAATGACTTCAATCTTGGCTTTGTCAACTTCAATACCTCTCTTCGAAATCTTATGACCCAATACAATACCCTCCTCTACCATAAAATGGCATTTTTCCCAATTGAGAACTAGGTTTGTATCTTCACATCGGTCCAACACACAATCCAAATTTGTCAAGCATTCTTCAAAGGAGTCCCCCACCACACTAGAATCATCCATAAAGACCTCCAATATATCTTGCACCATGTCGGTCAAAATTGCCATCATACATCGTTGAAAGGTCGTTGGGGCATTACACAATCCAAACGGCATCCTCGAAAATGCGAATGTGTCGTAGGGACAAGTAAAGGTCGTCTTCTCCTGATCTTCCGAGGCGATGAAAATCTGATTGTACCCCGAATACCCATCTAGAAAGCAATAGAACGACCGACCCGCAAGGCGATCAAGCATTTGGTCGAGGAACGGCAATGGGAAATGATCTTTTCGAGTCACCTTGTTAAGCTTTCTATAGTCCATACAAACTCTCCATCCTGTCACCGTCCGAGTAGGAATCAACTCATTGTTAGGATTGGTTACCACAGTCATCCCGCCATTCTTCGGTATGCATTGCACCGGAGAAGTCCATGAGCTGTCAGAAATAGGATACACCACAACGGCGTCAAGCCACTTGATAACTTCCTTCTTGACCACTTCTTGCATAGCTTCGTGGATTCTCCTTTGGTGTTCAAGTGAGGGCCTCGCATCCTCCTCCAATATGATCTTATGCATGCAAAAGGCGGGGCTTATACCCCGTATATCCTCCAATGTCCATCTGATTGCCCTCTTGCGCTTTTGTAGAACCGTCAAAGTGGCATCAACCTGCACGTTAGTCAAGCAAGACGAAATAATAACAGGCAAAGTGAAATTAGGGCCCAAGTATTCATACCTGAGGTGATGAGGAAGTGGTTTCAACTCCAACACCGGCGGCTCCTCAATAGATGGCTTGATTGGGGGAGTTTTGCGATTCTTAAGATCCAAGGATAACTTCCTAGGCTCATAAGAATACGAGCCCATACCATGCAAAGTGTTTACACATTCAACTCTCCCAGCATCATCATCAACATCCATGTTCAAGAGCACGGCTTCAAGTGAGTCCTCAACATTCACCATTGCGCTTGTGTCATCCACTATCACCGCCGTGCAAATGTCAACAAACGAGCACACCTCGGTGCTATTCGGTTGCCTCATAGATTTGCACACATGGAACACCGCCTTTTCATCACCATCACGGAAGGTCAACTCTCCCGCCTCGACATCTACCAAAGCCTTCCCAGCAGCTAGGAAGGGCCTCCCAAGAATAATAGGCACCTCGAAATCCACTTCGCAATCCAAAATTACAAAATCGGCCGGCAATATGAACTTATCAACACGAACAAGGACATCATCAATAATTCCCAAAGGCCGCTTCATTGACCGGTCCGCCATTTGAAGCCTCATAGAAGTTGGACGAGGTTGTCCGATTCCCAAGGTCTTGAAGACCGAATATGGCATTAAATTGATACTTTCCCCCAAGTCACAAAGGGCTTTTGCAAAGTCGGCACTTCCAATGGTACATGAGATAGTGAATGCACTGGGGTCCTCAAGTTTCGGAGCCATATAATGCACAATTGCTCTCACTTGATGGGTCATCTTGATTGTCTCACACTCCATTGATCTCTTTTTTGTAACCAACTCTTTCATGAACTTTGCGTACCCCGGCATTTGCTCGAGTGCCTCCACCAAAGGCACGTTGATAGTCAAACTTTTCATCATCTCAATGAATTTATTAAATTGGTTGTCACCTTTTTTCTTGGCCAACCATTGAGGATAGGGCGGAGGAGGCCGAGGTAAGGGTGCTTTGCTTTGGGCACCACCGGCTCAGGCATATCAATCACATGTTCCCTAGACGGGTTCACGGCCTCTTGTGTTTCCTCCTCAACCTCATGAACATCAATCCGCACATCATCTCTCTCACTTGGTTCAACTACATCTTCAACCACCAAAGGCATTTCATTATCTCGTAACTCATCTTCATCCACCATAACTTAGTTTCCTCTTGAGACATGCACATCACCGCCTCTTCCATATCGTGTTGTCACCGCCATCACATGATTATTGTGCCCACCCTTGGGGTTTACTACCGTATCACTTGGTAGAGCACCCTTTGGGCGAGTATTTAAAGACTAAGAGATTTGGCCTAACTGCACTTCCAAGTTCCGGATAGATGTGTTATGCGAAGCTAATTGGGCCTCGGAATCTTAGTTCTTTTTCATCATTTGCTCGAACATGCTTTCAATTCTCCCCATCTTGCTTCCGGACGAACTCGAACCTTGAGAAGGAAAGGGGGGTGGATTGTTCGATTGTTGGTACATGGGGGGCCTTTGAAAACCTTGCCCCCGGTTGCCTTGGTTCCTACTATTGTTCCACCCTCCTTGATTGTTGTTGTTGCCCTAATTATTGTTACTACCATGCCAATTTCCTTGGTTGCCTTCATTACCCCAATTGTTGTTTTGGTTGTTGTTATTCCAATTACCTCCGCCTTGTTGTTGATTGCCCCAATTACCTTGAAGATGCCATTGTTGATTTGAAGAGTTACCTCTATTCCCTTGATAGTTGTTGACATATTGGACTTCTTCGCTTTAATTATCATAGCACTCATTTGAATAACCACCACCATCATTGTTCTTGTCATATTGTTCACAATTACCTTGAGGTTGTTGTCCTCTTTGCCTCCTTTTCAACACAGAAACACCTTCCATTGCGTTGACTTGGTGCGGGTTTTGGACTTGTTGCAATTGCGCCTTTGCCAATTGATTTATAGTTGTTGTAAGCTCGGAGATAGCTTGGCTATGATCGTGCAATTCCTTGTGCAAATGGATGACCGTGGGGTAACCTTGGGGCACGTTTGCTCTGCTTTGCCATGCCGAAGAGGTGTCAGCCATTTCATCCAGTACATCACATGCCTCATGGTAAGAAAGTTTCATAAAGTTCCCTCCTACAAATTGGTTCACGATGCATTGATTTGTGGTGTTGATGCCCCGATAAAAGGTTTTTTGAATCATGGCCTCAGTCATATCGTTATTAGGGCACTATTTCACCATTGTTCTATATCTTTCCCATATCTCATGCAAAGGTTCCGTCGGCTCTTGCTTGAAAGCTAGAATTTCATCCCGAAGAGCTGCCATATGACTTGGAGAGAAGAACTTGGCAATAAATTTGTCCACCAATTCATCCCATGTTGTAATAGAATGATTGGGGAGCCTTTCTAACCAATCCAATGCTTTACCCAGAAGAGAAAATGGGAAAAGCCTCAATCTCAATGCATCCTTGGACACGTTTGTCTGCCTACTACCCCAACATGTATCCACAAACCCCTTCAAGTGCTTGTAGGCATTTTGATCAGAGGCACCCGTGAAATAACCTCTCTGCTCGAGCAAGGTCAGCATAACATTTGTGATTTGAAAGTTCCCCGCCCGGATTCGGGGAGGAACAATAGCACTGGCGTATCCTTGATTTGGTAAAACTCTAGGAGCCACTCTCGGTGGTGCCGGAGGAGGGTCTGGAATATTGTTGTTCTCATTTGCATTTATATTGACATGTTGGCCCCTCCGTGGAACTTGAGGTAAGACCTCATCTTGTTCTAGATCCTCTACCTCCTCCCCCGCTATCACATTGCCGAGAGGGTCATTTGCATTAAGAGCCATTGTACCTGATTGATCGACACAAACAAAATTAGTAAACAAGAAGGAAAGAGAAGCAAATCACAAAACTAGCTACACAAATAGTCAACACCGTAAGCTCCCCGGCAACGGCGCCAAAAAGTGATCGCAACAAACTCAACCTCACACAATGGTAGGAAGAGCGGGCGCTAAGACTTTTACCCGAATAGTGGTATCGGGGTCAATTTCCACAGGGAGCTTGGAATGGAGTTGCATATTTGTTCAGACAAGGAATGTGTGCTTTCTCCTAATTGTACTTCTAAAAGTTTTTGGGGTTTTTGTTTAATAACTACTATTATCAACTACAAATTTAAGCAAATTTATACTGAAGGGATATGTTCTAAGTTGTGATTAATATAGAGAAAGACACTAGGGTCGTGGCATCACCTAGGTGGTTAACTAACGGGTAGAGATTACTAATAATAGATTGACAGATTTGGGATCAATGTTATAACCGTTGCACAATTATACCCACTCTCACACCTCTTGGTAGTGAGAGCGATTTTGCCCAATTGACTCTCTCGAGACCAATTGGGTAGGCCAATTAGACCAAGCAACTAGGGTTCAAGTAGGGTGATTACTCTCTCGAGGTTTAACCCATTAATTGGGACTACCATTTCTCATGGGTCCACCCCAATTCCTTGTTGGGTCAACTTTGAGGTCATAGACTCTCTTTCTCAAGAAGAGTCAAGACCCACTAAGCTAGAATCAATGTTTGTAACCATCAATCCTTAATTAAACCATAAAATTAACCCAAATAACAAACACCCAATATCAATCTATCATTAAGAAGCAACACCCATTAATTACCCAAACTAGTATTGAGCCACAACCCTAGCTAATGGATTTAGCTAGACATAATTAAAGAAGAAACTGAAGAAATAGAAGATGAAACAACCATATTAATTAATTGCTAATGTTAAACTACAAGATTCTATGATGAAACTAAGCTAAAAATGCCCAAGATAGGCCAAAACATAAGTCTCACGAGTGCAGCAGCTATCAGATGTACAAAACTTCCTCTAAAAATGGTAAAATATTCTATTTATAGTGGGCTGGAAAAACTGGACAAAAATGCCCCTGCGGGGTTAGTGCGGACCGCATAAAGTTGGCACGTGGCCGCACTGGGTTACTTGACCTCTGAATCTTGCTCTCTGAAGATGATGATGCGGACCGCACAAAGTTGGAATGCGGCCGCATGAATAGTTTGGCAGCTTCTCTGAACTTCTTGGATGTGGACCGCGTGACCATAGAGTGCGGCCGCATGGAGAGGGACGTGGGCCGCATGAAGTGGGACGCAGCCACGTGGTTTGCTTCTGGAATATGACACTTTCTAAACTTCTTGGATGCTACCGCATAGCAAGATTGTGCGGCCGCAAGAGTGAGACGCGGGCCGCATGAAGTGGGATGCGGCCGCATGATGTTTGACTTGTAGTTTCAAAGTCTCTGAACTCTTATGGTGCGACCGCATGACATGATGGTGCGGTCCACACCAAGTTCTGAATGTCCTTACTTTAATGATCTTTGGCACTTGAGCAGGTTTCACTCCGATTTGAGCCGATCTTTGACGATTTGTTACTTAATAGCTCAAACCTGCAATCAAGCGCAATCTGTAAGCATTTTGGGACTATTTTGTAGCAAATTACACTCAAAGCGCAAGCAAGTATGGGTATAAAACATGTTAAAATCCTACTTATCACGACCGCAGTCCATTTCGTGCGGTCCGCACAGAGGACTGGACCGCAGTACCCTCAGGAAGGTACATTTTGTGCGGTCCGCACAGGGGGTGTGAGAGGGGTATAAATACACGAGATTTTTAGTTATTTTGCATTTTCAGAAACCCCAAAAACATAAGAGACGAGTTTTCAAACAACCTTTCTTCTCCAAATCAATTGTAAGTCATTTTTTAACTAGTTTTCTTCAATCATTAACATATTTTAACATGATTTCAACTTCAAATCAATGATTTTCATGGGGGAAATTGGGAGTTTTGGGTAGAACCTAGGGTTTTTCAAAAATTGGGGATTTGGACCTCGATTTAAGATCCGATCTTAAAACAAATTACATATTTGAGCTCGTGGGGGAATGGGTAATTGGGTTTTGGTTCGAACCTCGGGTTTTGATCATGTGGGCCCGGGGACAATTTTGACTTTTTGGCTAAAACTTTGGAAAACACATTTTCATGCTTTCAAATTGATTCATTTAGCATTTATTGATGTAATTAAGTAACATGTGGCTAGATACGAGCGAATTGGTGGAGAAATCAAGGGGTAAAGCTATAATTTAAACTTGAGTTGTGTTCGAGGCATCGAGGTAAGTGTTTGGTCTAACCTTAGCTTGAGGGATTTGGAGTTGTGTCTTATTTGCTATATGTTAATTGTGAAGTACGACGTATAGGCATGGTAACGAGTATCTATACGTTGGTATCAAGCATACCCGTAAGTCAACTACGTTGTGAATTATTGCTCTTCATATGTTATTATCACCATTGTTCCATTGCCGGGATGTTTGTTTGATATTAATGATCCCTTGCCGGAATGTTTGTTTTAATAGTATTGTTCCCTTGCCGGGATGTTGATGAAATATCATTGTTCCCTTGCCGGGAAGTTGTTATATTTCTTTGTTTCCTTGCCGAGATTCCTCATGATTATTATTGACTTGTAATTGGGAGCGGGTGGTACGCCTACCACAATATATGATGAAATAGGAGCGGGTGGTACGCCTACCATAGGATCTGATGAAATGGGAGCGGGTGGTACGCCTACCAAAGGATATGATGAAATGGGAGCGGTGGTACGCCTACCACAAGATATGATGAAATAGGAGCGGGTGGTACGCCTACCACAAGATATAATGAAATGGGAGCGGGTGGTACGCCTACCACGAGATACAATGAAATGGGAGCGGGTGGCACGCCTGCCACGAGATACAAAAATCTGGATCGGGTTGCACGCCTGCAACAAGATGTGAAAAGAAAGTGAAATCTATCTTTGTTTTTCCTCATTCTTGTTAGTGGTTGATTTTTATTCCTTTATAATTCTCTTGATATTCTGTTTTACCTGTTATTCCCCGAAGCATGTCTCCCCCTCCTATATTTATTTGTTTATTTTTGTATTTCTTTCCGATGTATATATATATATATATATATATATAATTGCACAGGTTTATCTGGAGTTTGGTTCTAGCTTTGTCACTACCTCATCGGGGTTAGGCTAGGCACTTACCAGCACATGGGGTCAGTTGTGCTGATGCTACACTCTGCACTTATGTGCAGATACCGAAGCAGTACTGGGTCAGCTGCAGTAGCTTGGAATCAAGCCTTCAGTCCACCGAGATTCCGAGGTAGTCTTGTAGGCGTTCGTAGGCCCGACATCTCTTCTATCAGTTATTTTGTTTTGTTATCATTGTACCCGAGACATGACAGTGTCCCTTCTTTTAAATGTTTGTATGTAGTAATCATAGATAGTCCATGAACGTTGTGACACCAGTTTCTGCGTAGAGGCATATGTTGATTTCCGAATTATTTTGGTTTATTTTGCTTAAGTCTTCCACTTAATCTCATATTCCGCTATTATTTAAAAGTTCATCACCTGTCAAATAGGTTGTTAAAAGGATTAAAAGAAAGAAATAAAGATTTTTTCTAAATTTCTTGGCTTCCATAGCTTCTACGAGTAGGCGCCACCACGACTCCCGAGGGTGGGAAATTTGGGTCGTGATAAGTTGGTATCAGAGCCCTAGGTTACATAGGTCTCACAATTCACGGACAAGCTTAGTAGAGTCTGAGGGATCGGTACAAAGACGTCTGTATTTATCCCCCAGAGGCTGCATAGGAAAAACTTCACATTCATTCCTTCTTGTTATACGGTTTGTTTCTCAATGCTTATTGAATTTCTACTCTATTCTTTCGCAGATGGCGAGAACACGCTCTTCCTTATCCATCGCTCAGAAGCCCAAGCCCCCAGCAGTAGCTTCCACGAGGGGTAAAGGGCGAGGACGAAGTCGTGCTAGAGGCCGAGGTAGGGGCAAACCTCAGGCCCGAGCAGCAGCACCAGTGACGGAGCCTCAGGTTGAGTTTTATGAGGAGGTTCCGGCCCCAGCAGTTCCGGTGGGCCTAGATCAAGTTCCAGAGGGGTTTATTGCTACCCCAGTTCTTCAGGATGCTCTGGTCCGATTAGTGGGACTCATGGAGAGTGTCACCCGAGCAGGTTTGCTTCTTGTAGAACCAGCCGTCTCTCAGGCTAGAGGAGGAGCCCAGACTCCTGCTACTCGCACTCCGGAGCATGTAGCTCCCTAGATTCAGACTCCAGCGGTTCAGCTAGTTGGAGCAGTTCAGCCGAGTGTGGTAGATCAGACCAGTGATGGAGCGGCTATGTCTGCCGATGCTTTGTGAAGGCTGGATAGGCTTACCTAGACAGCTGCCACGAGGTTCTCAGGAACATGGGTATTGTTGAGACTAATGGAGTCGATTTTTCTACGTTTTGCTTGTCTGGATCTGCCAAGACTTGGTGGAGGGATTATTGCTTAGCTAGACCAGCTGGATCGCCAGCCTTGACTTGGGAGCAGTTCACACAACTATTTCTAGAAAAGTTTCTCCCCATTACTCAGAGAGAGGCCTATCGGAGGCAGTTTGAGCACCTCTAGTAGGGTTCAATAACAGTTACCCAGTGTGAGACCAGATTCATCGACTTGGCTCGCCATGCTCTTGTCATACTTCCTACCGAGAGAGATAGGGTAAGGAGGTTTATTGATTGTCTTATTCAGCCAATTCGTCTTCAGATGGCTAGGGAGGCTGGGAGTGAGATTACTTTTCAGGAGGCGGCCAATGTGGCCAGGAGAGTGGAGATGTTTCTGTCATAGGGAGGTGGTCATGGGTGGGATTAGAGGCCCCGTCATTCAGGCAGATTCAGTGGTACCTCATCTGGAGGTAGAGATTCATATGGTAGAGGCCATCCCTATAGGCCTTTCCAGTTAGAACTTCAGGTTCCTCACGGTGCTTCAGGTAGTCGTGGTCCTCAGATGTAGTATTCTGATCAGCAGTCCTACAGTGCACCACCAGCACCTATCAGTGCACCACCACCTCAGAGTTTCCAGGGTTGTCAGCCCCAGTAGCCGAGGGCTTGTTTTACTTGTGGCGACACGTGGCACATTGCTAGGTATTGCCCTCGAGCTTCGAGCAGTTCTCTGCATCAGGGTTCCCGTGCTATAGTTCAGGCACCAGGTGTCTCACAGGCTGCCCAGCCAGCTAGAGGTGGGGGTAGAGGTGCTAGAGGTGGAGCTCAGGCCACTAGAGGTGGAGGCCAGCCAGCTGCAGGCCATCCTAGAGATGTAGTTCAAGGTGGTGGGGCCCAGCCCCGATGTTATGCTCTCCCGACTAGGCCCAAGGCTGAGGCTTCAGATGCAGTTATTACAGGTAGGGTTCTGGTTTGTGATAGAGATGATTTAGTGTTGTTTGATCCAGGGTCTACATACTCGTATGTGTCATCTTATTTTGTACCATATCTAATCATGCCTAGTGATTCATTGAGTATTCCTGTTTATGTGTCTATACCGGTGGGTGATTCTATTGTAGTTGATCAAGTCTATCATTCTTGTATTGTGGTGATTGGGGGTCTTGAGACTCGTGTAGATTTGTTGCTTTTAGACATGGTCTATTTTGATGTTTTATTGGGGAAGGACTGGTTATCACCTTACCACGCTATCTTGGACTGTCATGCCAAGACTGTGACCTTAGCTTTACTGGGTATGTCTCGTTTAGAGTGGAGAGGGACTCCTATTCATTCTACCCGTAGTGTTATCTCTTATGTGAAGGCTCGGTGCATGGTCGAGAAGGGGTGTTTGGCCTATTTGGCATATGTTCGTGACTCTAGTGCTGATGTTCCCCCTATTGATTCTATGCCCATTGTTTGTGAGCTTCCTGAGGTATTCCCTTCAGACTTGACGAATATGACACCCGACAAGGATATTGATTTGGCTCCGGGCACTCAGCCCATTTCTATCCTGCCATATCGTATGGCCCCGCTTGAGTTGAAAAAGTTGAAAGAACAGATGCAAGACTTGCTTGAGAAGGGCTTCATTAGGCCCAGTGTTTCACCTTCGGGTGCATCGGTGTTGTTTGTTAAGAAGAAGGAAGGGTCAATGAGAATGTGTATTGATTACCGACAGTTAAACAAGGTTACAATCAAGAATAAATATCCATTGCTGAGGATTGATGATTTATTTGATAAGCTTCAGGGTGCCAAGGTATTTTCAAAGATTGATTTGAGATCTGGATACCATCAGTTGAGGATTAGGGCATCTGATGTTCCTAAGACAGCTTTCCGCACTCGGTACGGGCATTATGAGTTCTTGGTTATGTCATTCGGGTTGATAAATGCCCCAGCAGCTTTTATGGATTTGATGAACCGAGTGTTCAGGCCCTATTTGGATTCGTTCGATATAGTCTTCATTGATGATATTTTGATATATTCCCGCAGCCGGGAGGAGCAAGAGCAGCATCTTAGAGTGGTTCTTCAAACCTTGGGGGATAGTCAATTATATGCTAAGTTCTCGAAATGTGAGTTCTAGTTGAGTTTAGTTGCATTTCTGGGTCATGTTGTATCAGGAGAGGGTATTCGGGTTGATATGAAGAAGATTGAGGCAGTCAAGAACTGGCCTAGACTAGCATCAGCTACAGAGATTCGGAGTTTCTTTGGATTGGCAGGTTACTGTTGTCGGTTCGTGGAGGGGTTCTCATCTATCGCAGCCCCGATAACCGAGTTGACCCAGAAGGGTGCCCAGTTCAGATGGTTCGACGAGTGTGAGGCAAGCTTTCAAAATCTCAAGGCAGCTCTGACTACAGCACCGATGTTGGTTTTGCCCACAGGTTCAGAGCCTTATACAGTCTATTGTGATGCATCACGTATTGGACTCGGTGTAGTGTTGATGCAAGATGGCAAGTTTGTTGCCTATGCTTCACGACAGTTGAAGATTTATGAGAAGAACTATCCGGTTCATGTTTTGGAGTTGGCAGCCATTGTCCATGCATTGAAGATTTGGAGGCATTATCTATATGGCGTGGCATGTGAGGTGTTCACAGATCACAAGAGTCTTCAGTATTTGTTCAAGAAAAAAGAGTTGAATTTGAGGCAGAGGAGGTTGTTGGAGCTGTTGAAAGATTATGATATCACTATTTTATATCATCCGGGAAAGGCCAATGTAGTGGCCGATGCTTTGAGTAGAAAGTCAGCCAGTATAGGCAATCTTGCTTATATTCCGGTCGGTGAGAGAACGCTCGCTTTGGATGTTCAGGCTTTGACCAATCAGTTCATGAGGTTAGATGTTTCTGAGCCCAGTTAGGTGTTATCTTGCACGGTCGCTCGTTCCTCTTTATTGGAGCGTATCCGTGATCGGTAGTATGATGATCCCCATTTGTGTGTCCTTAGAGACACGGTGCAGCGCGGAGGTGCCAAGCAGGTTACCTTAGATAAGGATGGAGTTTTGAGATTGCAGGGTCGAGTGTGTGTGCCAAATGTGGATGGGCTTCGGGAGTTGATTTTAGAGGAGGCCCACAGCTCCCGGTACTATATTCATCCGGGCGTCGCGAAGATATATCAGGATTTGCGGCAGCATTATTGGTGGCGTAGAATGAAGAAGGATATTTTTGCATATGTGGCTCGGTGTTTGAATTGTCAGCAAGTTAAGTACGAGCATCAAAGGCCTGGTGGTTTATTTCATAGGATTGAGCTTCCCGAGTGGAAGTGGGAGCGGATCACTATGGACTTTGTTATTGGATCAGACTCGGAGGAAGTTCAACGCAGTATGGGTCATTGTTGATAGCTTTACCAAGTCAGTGCATTTCATTCGTGTGGTTGTCTCCTATTCATCCTAGAGGTTAGCTGAGATCTATATCCAGGAGATTGTTCGTCTTCATGGTGTGCCTGTGTCTATCATTTCGGACCGAGGTATGCAGTTTACCTTGCGTTTTTGGAGAGTAGTTTAGCGAGAGTTGGGCACTCAGGTTGAGTTGAGTACAGCATTTCATCCTTAGACAAACAGGCAGTCCGAGCAGACCATTCAGATTTTGGAGGATATGCTCCGAGCCTGTGTCATCGACTTTGGAGAGTCGTGGGATCAGTGTTTGCCTTTAGCATAGTTTGCCTACAACAGCAGCTACTAGTAGAGTATTCATATGGCTCCTTATGAGGCTTTATATGGTAGGTCGTGTCGGTCTCCGATTGGATGGTTTGAGCCGGGAGAGGCTCAGTTGTTGGGTACGAATCTAGTTCAAGAGGCCTTGGACAAGGTCAGAATTATTCAGGATAGGCTTCGTACAGCTCAGTCTAGGCAAAAAATGTATGCAGACCGCATGGTTTGAGATTTGGCTTTTATGGTCGGTGAGCGTGTATTGCTCCGAGTGTCGCCTATGAAGGGCGTGATGATATTTGTGAAGAAAGGCAAGCTTAGCCCTAGGTTCATTAGCCCGTTTGAGATTCTTGATCGAGTGGGAGAGGAGGCTTATAGACTTACGTTGCCGCCGAGCTTATCAGTCGTGCATCTAGTGTTTCATGTGTGCATGCTTCGGAAGTATCACGACGATCCATCCCACGTGTTAGATTTCAGTATTGTCCAGTTGGACAAGGACGTATCTTATGAGGAGGAGCTGGTGGCTATTCTAGACCTGCAGGTTCGTCAGCTGAGATGGAAACGTTTTCCCTCTGTTCGTGTTCAGTGGAGAGGTCAGCCTCCTGAGGTATCGAACTGGGAGTCCGAGTCCGATATTTGGAGCCGTTATCCACATCTTTTCCCCGACTCAGGTACTTCCTTCTTCTGTCCATTCGAGGACGAACAGTTGTTTTAGAGGTGGAGAATGTGATGACCCAGAAGGTCATCACTTGTGTTGCAATGAAATTCTACATTCCGAGGCCTTAAAAACCTCCCTTAGAACCACCTCGATTTGTGTGCGCAGTCCGGGCACGTAGCTGGAAAGCATATATGTGAAAATCTGTGAAAAATGATAAGTTTTGATTGTAAAATGAATAAATTTGACTTCGGTCAACGTTTTAGGTAAACGGACCCGGACCCGTGATTTGACGGTCTCGGAAGGTCCGTAGGAAAATATGGGACTTGGGCGTATGCTCGGAATCGAATTCCGAGGTCCGAAGCCCGAGAAATGAATTTTTTAAAGGAATGTGTTTCCTGAAATTGTTTAAAGAAATTTGAAATGAAATTTGCTTAGAACATGATAGTATCGGGCCCATATATTTGGTTTCGGCGCCCGGTACAGGTCTTATGTATTATTTAAGACGTTTCTGTGGAATTTGGTGAAAAACAGATGTCATTTGACGTGATTCGGACTTAAATTGCAAAAATTGATATTTAAAGAGGTTTTGAGAACTTTCATTGGTCTCGAGGTTTAATTTGATGTTCATGATGTTATTTTGGTGATTTGATTACACGAATAAGTCCGTATGATGTTCTTGAGGTTTTGTGTGATCTTGGTTTGGAGTTCCGAGGGCTTGGGTGAGTTTCAGGTAGGTTCGGGGTGTTTTAGACTTAAAACCAGAAGTTACAGGTCTCTGAACCCGCCAGTGCGGTCTACACAAAATCGTGTGCGACCGCGGAAGGGGGCCAGTGCGGTGTGCGGTGGAGTCCTGTGCGGCCGCAGTCCATTTTGTGCGGTCCGCACAGGGCACTGGACCGCAGGACCCTTAGGAAGGCCTGTGCGGCCGCAGTCTATTTTGTGCGGTCCGCACAGGGGGTCTGAGAGGGGTATAAATAGACGAGATTTTTAGTTATTTTGCATTTTTCAAAAACCCCAAAAATATAAGAGGCGATTTTTCAAACAACCTTTCTTCTCCAAATCAATTGTAAGTCATTTTTTAACTAGTTTTATTCAATCATTAACTTCTTTTAACATAATTTCAACTTCAAATCAATTATTTTCATGAGGGAAATTGGGTGTTTTGGGTAGAACATAAGTTTTTCAAAAATTGGGGATTTGTATATCGATTTGAGGTCCGATCTCAAAACAAATTACATATTTGAGTTCGTGGGGGGATGAGTAATCGGGTTTTGGTTCGAACCTCGAGTTTTGACCACGTGGGGGGCGATTTTGACTTTTTGGGTAAAACTTTGGAAAACTCATTTTCATGCATTCAAATTGATTCATTTAGAATTTATTGATGTAATTAAATAACTTATGCCTAGATACGAGCGAATTGGCGGAGGAATCAAGGGGTAAAGCTATGATTGAAACTTGAGTCATGTTCGAGGCATCGAGGTAAGTGTTTGGTCTAACCTTAGCTTGAGGGATTAGAAATTGTGTCTTATTTGCTACATGTTAATTGTGGAGTACGACGTATAGGCATGGTGACGGGTATCTATACGTTGGTGTCAAGCATGCCTGTGAGTCTTGTATTATAGTTGTTATGACACTGTTGTGATTTATTGCGCTTCATATGTTATTATCACCATTGTTCCCTTGCCGGGATGCTTGTTTGATATTAATGATTCCTTGTCGGGATGTTTGTTTTGGTAGTATTGTTCCCTTGCCGGGATGTTGATAAAATATCATTATTCCCTTTCCGGGAAGTTGTTATATTGCTTTGTTTACTTGTCGGGATTCATTGTTATTATTATTGACTTATAGTTGGGAGCGGGTGGTACGCCTACCATAAGATATGATGAAATGGGAGCGGGTGGTACGCCTACTACAAGATATGATTAAATGGCAGTGGGTGGTATACCTATCATAAGATATGATGAAATGGGAGCGGGTGGTACGCCTACCACAAGATATGATGAAATGGGAGCGGGTGATACGCCTACCACAAGATAAAATGAAATGGGAGCGGGTGGTACGCCTACCACAAGATATAATAAAATGGGAGCCGGTATTACGCCTACCACGAGATACAATGAAATGGAAGCGGGTAGCATGCCTGCCACGAGATACAGAAATCGGGATCGGGTTGCATGCCTGCAACAAGATGTGAAAAGAAAGTGAAATCTATCTTTGTTTTTCCTCATTCTTGTTAGTGGTTGATTTTGATTCCTTTATAATTCTCTTGATATTCTATTTTACCTATTATTCCTAGAAGTATGTCTCCCCCTCCTCTCTTTATTTGTTTATTTTTTGTATTTCTTTTCCGTTGTATGTATATATATATATATATAATTGCACAGGTTTATCTGGAGTCCGGTCCTAACCTCGTCACTACCTTGCCGTGGTTAGGCTAGGCACTTACCAGGACATGGGGTCGGTTGTGCTGATGCTACACTCTGCACTTATGTGCAGATACCGGAGCAGCACTGGGTCAGCTGCAGTAGCTTCGGAGCCAGCCTTCAGTCCACCGAGATTCCGAGGTAGTCCTGCAGGCGTTCGCAGGACCGACGTCTCTTCTATCAGTTATTTTGTTCTGTTATCATTGTACCTGAGACATGACAGTGTCCCTTCTTTCAAACGTTTGTATGTAGTAATCATAGATAGTCCGTGAACGTTGTGACATTAGTTTCTCTATAAAGGCATATGTTGATTTATTTTGCTTAAGTCTTCCACTTAATCTCATATTCCGCTATTTTTTAAAAGTTCATCACCTGTTAAAGCAGGTTGTTAAAAGGATTAAACAAAGAAGTAAAGAATTTTCCTAAATTTCGTGGCTTGCCTAGCTTCTACGAGTATGCGCCATCACGACTCCCTACGGTGGGAAATCCGGGTTATGACATAATGACTAAGTGAGTTATTCGTGTAGCACGTGAGTTGTCCCTGCAGATTTTAGTGCTTGGGCTGTAGGAACCCCTCCAGAGTCTGCACACCCCAAGTGAGCGCAGTCGACTATAAATAAATGGATCGGGTTGCATGCCGCAACGAGCCTTTGTGCATATATATATATATATATATATATATATATATATATATATATATATATATATATATATATGTATGTATGTATCGGGTTGAACGCCGCAACAAGTATAGTACAATGCTGAGTGATTGAGAATGCTGAGTATTGAGCATGGTAAAAGATAATGCGAGGCAGTGAGATTGAGTACTCTGAGAGTGTGAGTAAATGAGCTCATTACTGAGAGGCATTGCATTTGGCATGTACTTGAGATATATGCATAGAGTTGCATTTCTTTCTGCTGCCTGGTTTTGGTGACATTCATGATTTTACCTGTATCTTGACATGTAGGCATAGAGATGTACTTTCCTCATGCCATTTGAAAAATGAAATCTCCTATTTTGAAAGAAAGTTTTATGGAAAAATCACAGTTTTCAGACTTCCTCATATTTTGGTGATTTCAGTAAAAAGAATTGAGTTTTACTGTTATACTTGAAAAGAAAATGTTTATTTTTCCTGAACTGTGAACGAGCTGAGCATTTTATTATTAATTTATTCTTTGTACTGCTTATGAATATTTTTGTGAAGTATTAATGGATGTGGGTATGGACCCTAACCTTGGTACAAGCTCGTCACTGCTTTCAACCTAAGTTTAGGTTTGTTACTTATTGAGTACATGGGGTCGGTTGTACTTATACTACACTTCCTGCACATTGCATGCAGATTTCGGATGTCGATGCCGCCGTGTTCGATGAGAGCTGACTTGGAAGATGTTCCGGCATCCCTGTTGTAGCTGCCTCTTGTTCATGGTAGCCTTAGAATCATTAAACTCTGTTTATGTACTTTTCAAACAGAAGATGTATTTGTTTCATATCAGTTTTGTAAATTCTACCCATAGAAGCTCATGATTTGTACTACCAGTCCTTGGGAGGCGTATAAGAGATTATTTATTTTTCCTCAGTATGTTATATTCTTATTGGACTTGATGAGTTGGCTTACTTAGCGAGATGGGTTAGGTGCCATCACGACTAGTTGGATTTTGGCCCGTGACATGGCGCGGGGTGGGGGATGGGATATGGTTAGAGAAATTTTGGGGAAGGAAATAAGAGAAATGGGGAGAAACCCGTTTTGGTCTCTAGAATTAGGAAAAGCGACCATCTTTGGTCGCTATTTTTGGTCTGTAAATAAGTTTTGACCGTTTGACCAAAAATAGCGACCAACGTTGGTCGCTATTTAAAAAAATTAAATTGAAAATAACGACCAAGTTGGTCGCTATTTAAAAAAAAATCTTTTTTGGTTTTTAAATATTATAAGCTATAAAAATAATTTTTAGCTATAAATATTTACTTTATTTAACTAAATTATTATAAATAATTATTAACTATGTAATTACTTTTAATAGATTATAATAACATCTATGTAAAGTAATTTTTTAATTTCTATTTAAGTATATGAGTAATTTCATACACACGCATAAACTATATTGTAATTGATAATCAATCTTATACATTACTACGTACGAATAATTAATGAATTGATAAACCAATATAATATTATTCTATTAATTGATATAATAGTATTTATTATTTGTATTATAATAGAGTTAATGAATTACATTCATTCATCACTAGGTTATTGTAACGACCCGAACCGTCGTTTCCTGTATTTTCGTTCCGTATTCCCCGTTAAATGCTTATTCATGTTTCAATATGTGTACTTGGTGAATTTGAGTCAATTCGGATCGAGTTTGGTATGAAATGGGACAATTAGTCTCTTTAAGGAAGAATTAGTTTGGAAAAGTCAATTGGACGTTGACTTGTGAGTTAGAGGGATCGGAATTGAATTCCGATGATTCGGTTAGTTTCAGGGGATGATTTAAGGCCTAGGAGCGCAATCGAAATTAATTTTGGAGGTCCGGTGAAGAAATTAGCTCATTTTGGCGAAGTTAGTATTTTGGCGATTTCCGGTTGATAGGTGAAATTTTGATCCGACGGTCGGAAATGAATTCCGAGAATTTCTATAGCTTCGTTATGTAATTTTGGACTTGTGTGCAAAATTTGAAGTCAATCGGACGTGATTTGATAGGTTTCGGCATCGGAAATAGAAGTTGGAAATTCTAAAGTTCATAAAACTTGGATTGGAGGTTGATTCATGATTTTAGCGTTGTTTGATGTGATTTGAGGCCTCGAGCAAGTCCGTAATGTATTTTGGGACTGGTTGGTATTATTGGTCGGGGTCCCGGGGGCCTCGGGTGTGTTTCGGATGCCCAACGGGTCATTTTTGGAAGATTTTTGCCGTTTTGAGCATAAATGTAATGATCTAAAGATTCATTTTTAGTTATAGAAATCCAAATTTGATTTCGAGACTTTCAGATAAATCATGAATTATAGGACTGATCTGAAAATTTTGGTTTAATTTCATCAAGTCGCGATTGGGTTTTTGACGTGAAATGTGAGTTAATTGTTTAACGAGCGAAATGGGTATTGAACTGGGTAAACGAGCTCCGAATTGAGTTTCGATTGAAGGGTTGTGTTTGTATTATTATTTGTGACTCATAGGAACAGGAGTCGTCTAATTCCGAGTTCGTATGATGGAGTTAGAGCCATTTTAGTGAAAAATGATTGTGCTGCAAACTTCTTAAAAGCTGCTGTATTTTCTGCAGCACTGAACAGTAACCGCGTGGGTGAATAGTGAACAGTGACCTAACACGTATGAACAGTGCCCCGCGTGAACAGTACCGAAAATATCTGGACAGATTTAATGTCCAGCAGTCCGAGTTTGGTCATTTTTTTTACTTCCAAGCTCGGATTTTGGGCGATATTTAGCAAGAAATCTTGGGAAATCTTGAGGTAAGTCACTTGTGATTATTTCTACTCCATAATATTGAATTATCATCGAATAATCCGACTAGATTACATATTTTTGAGGAGTAAATTGAAGATTTAGGCCTAGGGATTTGAAAATAAGATTTGAAGATTTGGGGGGTCATTTAAATTCCGATTTTGGTAAATTTTATTTGTACGGACTCGTGGCGAGACAAGGAATCCGGTGATGTGACTTTTGTAATTTTTCGATAAGTGGGCTCGGGGCTCGGGTTTTGCGAATTTCGTGAATTTCGATATTTTTCGAGTCTTTTCGATTGGGTTATATTCCCTCAGCCTATTATAATGTATTCGTTGTGGTTTTGACCAGATTCGACGCGTGAAGAGGTAAATTCGAGAGGCAAGGGCATAGCGGAGTAGACATTGGACCGTCTTGAGCTGAGTAATGATTTTAAATGATGCGCTGTGGGTTTGAAACCCCGGATTGCACAACATACTGCTATGTTGAGATGAGACACGCGTTGTATGACAAGCGCGGGGTCATTTACTATTGGGGATTGTGACTTGGTTCATCCCAGTTGATATTTTTACCGCGTAATTGAAAAACATTTATTGTTTTTCACTATTATTGGGCTTATTGCCATATTTGGGCTTCGTGTCAATTATCTGAAATCTTTTGTGAATTTACATCACTATTTTCCTCATGAATTGAAATATTATTTGAACTCAGCCCAATTGAATTATATTATTTTGTGAACTCAGCTACATTTATACTCAACTCGAGATTTAATGATATTTATAATGCTGTTGAGCTGAACACTATTGTTTTACTGATGCCCAAGAGGCTTATGATTATTTTCTGGACCGATTGAGGCCGAGGGCCATACGTGAGGATATGTTGAGTGATGTGAGGAGGCTTTCAAGCCTCGAGTGTTATATGAGGAGGCTTTCAGGCCTCGTGTGTGATGTATGAAGGCTTTCAGGCCTATTGATATTGTGCTTGGACTGTATGAGCCCCTCCAGAGTCTGTACACACCCCCAGTGAGCGCAGGGTACCCAGGTGAGTTGGGAGTGGGCCCGAGAGGCCGTTGCTTGTGTGTGGTGAGTTGGGAGTGAGCCCGAGGGGCTGATGTTGTGTGCTGGTGAGTTGGGAGTGAGCCCGAGGGGCTGATACTATACTGAGATTTACATATTGAGCCCGAGGGGCAAGCTTTTGATTTATCCTTACTGTGGAAATTATTTGTCTTTACTGTTTTAAAAGAAGAATTATCTGATACTCACTATTTTACTGTATAACTGATTTTACTGCTTGGGATAGCGCTATATTGTGCCGTTATGAGATTTCATGTTTTCAGTCGTTATTTATTTTTATTACTCACTGGGTCGGAGTACTCACATTACTCCCTGCACCATGTGTGCAGATACAGGCAGAGCTGAGTTCGCTCCTGAGCGCTGATTCTTTCCAGACCAGGCGGTGACTAGGAGTAACGAGGTAGCTGTTGACGTCCGCAGCCCCGTTTTCTCCCTTATCTTTGTTATTTATGATAATTCCAGACTTTGTAAAATATTAGTAAACTCTGTAGTAGCTCATGACTTGTGACACCCCAATTTCGAGCTGAGTTGGGAGGGGTTTCCTTGTTCTATCACATTTATTTTGCATTTAAGATTATATTGTCCATGATTTAGACTTATTCCTACTAAGTAATTATAAAGAGATGTACTGCTTTGTTGATTGGCTGGACTTGTCCTCACGAGAGGCGCCATCACGACCGGGTTGGGATTTTGGGTCGTGGCAAGTTGGTATCAGAGCCTAGGTTACTAGGTCTCGCGAGTCATAAGCTGGTTTAGTAGCGTCTCGCGGATCGGTACAGAGACGTCTGTATTTATCCTCGAGAGGCTGCAGTACCTTTAGGAAAATTTCATATTCTTGATTTCTTATCGTGCGTCCTTGATTCAGCTGGAAAAAAAAGTAACTCTTACAATTCCATCCATGTGTTCGTATGCGCGAACGAGTGCTCTATTAGATGTGCCTTGATGGCTTGTAATTCACCGAACGAAGGGCGAGACGTAATCTCTATGAGTTTGATGTTAGGCCAGTCTGGAGGACTTGAGGCTAGATCCTTGCCTATGGCTTGAGCACCGAAGTACTGATTGTGCGAGCAAGAGTTTTGAAATTATATGTCTGGTATTGTCCCTATTAGTGGGAATGATGGTTGGATAGCCACGTGAGGAGTATGTTAGTACTGCGAGATATATCTATATGACTTGGAGGTGACGAGGAAGGGCATCAGGATAATAGATGAACTATTAAGTGTTTGATTTTCATTGTGATCTGATGTGTAGCCCCGAGTTATGGGCGCGTGAAAAATCTTTTCATGTCTCCTGTTTGGAGTGAAGTAAATGACATGTTACGGTATGAGTTTAGACTCAGGAAGACTAAGTGATTGTGTAATGTGAATGACGGTGGAAGGTATACAAAAATATTAATTAGAAGTGAAACGTGTGGGTTATCTCCTGCGGAGTGTTCTAAGGTGGTGCGATTCTTATACTGTCTATTAGAAGATCTCATTTACAAGTAAAGAATATGCATTGAAATCTAAATTTGGTCGCCTAGAGAGTGGGCTTAACTGTTATGCGAGTGAATGCAAGAATTGCAGAAGAGTTAAAATTCTAGATGATTTGTGTTTCCACAAGCTTATGAAGGAGTGAGTTCAATCTCATTATGGTATTACAACAATAATAGAGTATGTGCGTTATGATTTATTGAGTGCGTTTTGATCTATGTATTTGAGCCAAGTTGGGGAGTTTGCTATTAAATAAGTTGATTGCACGATTTTGTGCTATATTGGTTCCAGTTTGAGGCGTGTTGGTGAGTCGGTTATTGCTTACGGGGATTAAGGTCGATCAGGCGGTGGACAGGCCTGTTTTTTTTTTATGTTATTGCTTCAAATGCTGTCATTACAGGAATTGTCCAGTCTGCCACAGAGATGCCTCTGTATTATTCGATCCCTGTTCCACCTATTCTTATGTGTCCTCATATTTTGCTCATTATTTGGGTACGCCCCGAGAGTTTCCTTCTTTACCTGTTCATATATCTACCCCAGTGGGCGATACTATTGTTGTGGACCGTGTGTACCGGTCATGTGTTATGATTATTGAGGGTCTGGAGACCTGAGTTGATCTATTGCTATTGAGCATGGTGGACTTTGATGTTATATTGGGCATGGATTGGTTATTTCTATGTCATGTTATTCTAGACTGTCATGTTAAGACAGTTACTTTGGCTATTCCGGGTGTTCCGAGGATCGAGTGATGTGGCATGACTGATTATGTCTCTAGCAGAGTAATTTCTTTCTTGAAAGCCCAGCGTATGGTTGGGAAGGGTTATCTATCATATCTGGCTTTTGTGCGGGATGTTGGAGCCGAGACTCCTAGTATTGATTCTGTCCCAGTTGTGAGGGACTTTCCTGATGTATTTCCTGCAGACCTGTCGGGCATGCCGCCGGACAGGGATATTGATTTTGGCATTGACTTAGTGTCGGGCACTCAGCCCATTTCTATTCCGCCATATCGTATGGCACCAACAAAGCTGAAAGAATTGAAGGAGCAGCTTCAGGAACTCCTAGATAAGGGGTTCATTCGGCCCAGCGTGTCCCTGTGGGGTGCACCTATTTTATTTATGAAGAAGAAAGAGGGCACAATGAGAATGTGCATTGATTATAGGCAGTTTAATAAGGTAACAGTGAAGAACAAGTATCATTTGCCTCGCATTGATGACTTATTTGATCAGCTTCAGGGAGCGAGGGTATTTTCTAAGATTGATCTCCATTCGGGCTATCACCAGTTGAAAATCAGGGAGTCGGATATTCCCAAAACTACCTTCAGGACTAGATATGGTCACTATGAATATTTGGTTATGTCTTTCGGGCTGACCAATGCCCCAGCAGCGTTCATGCATTTGATGAACCGTGTATTCAGCCTTATTTGGATGCATTTGTTATTGTATTCATTGATGATATCCTGGTGTACTCGCGTAGCCAGGAGGAGCATGCCCAACATTTGTGTGTAGTGTTGCAGAGATTGAGAGAGGAGAAGCTTTATGCAAAATTCTCCAAATGTGAATTTTGGCTAAGTTCTATGGCATTTTTGGGACACATAGTGTCCAGCGAGGGTATACAGGTTGATCCAAGGAAGATAGAAGCAGTGCAGAGTTGGTCTAGACCGTCCTCAGTCATAGAGATTCGGAGTTTTCTTGGGCTAGCAGGCTATTATCGCCGATTTGTTCAGGGGTTTTCTTCTATTGCATCGCCTTTGACCAAGTTGACTCAGAAATGTGCCCCATTTGTATGGTCCGGCGAGTGTGAGGAGAGCTTTCAGAAGCTCAAGGCACTTCTAACCATAGCTCCAGTGTTGGTGTTACCATCAGCTACAGGTTCATACACGGTATATTGTGATGCTTCCATAGTTGGGATTGGTAATGCAGGAGGGTAGAGTTATTGCTTATGCTTCTCGTCAGTTGAAGCCCATGAGAAGAACTACCATGTTCATGATTTGGAGTTGGCTGCTATAGTTAATGCCTTAAAAATTTGGAGGCACTATTTATATGGCGTATCTTGTGAGTTATTCACTAATCATCGCAGTTTTCAGCGTTTATTTAAACAAAAAGATCTTAATTTGAGGCAGCAGAGATGGCTTGATTTACTTAAAGACTATGATATTACCATTCTATATCATCCGGGAAAGGCCAATGTAGTGGCCGATGCGTTGAGCCAAAAGGCAGTCAGTATGGGGAGTTTGGCTTACATCCCAGTTGGGGAGAGGCCTCTTGCAGTTGATGTTCAGACCTTGGCCAATCAGTTGGTGCGGTTAGATATTTCTGAGCCTAGCCGGGTATTGGCTAGTGTGGTTTCTCGATATTCCTTATATGAACGCATCAGAGAGCACCAGTATAATGATCCGCATTTGCTTGTCCTTAAGGACAGAGTTCAGCATGATAATTCCAAAGATGTGACTATAGGTGATGATGGCATATTGAGGATGCAGGGCCGTATTTGTGTGCCCGATGTTGATGGGCTTAAAAATTTGATTCTTGAGGAGGCCCACAGTTCGCGGTATTCCATCCATCCGGGTGTTGCGAAGATGAATCAAGACTTGAGACAGCATTACTGGTGGAGGAGAATGAGGAAAGACATTGTGGGATATGTGGCTCGGTGTCTCAACTGTCAGCAGGTGAAATATGAGCATCAGAGACCGGACGGTTTGCTTCAGCAGATGATTATTCCTTAGTGGAAATGGGAGAGAGTTACTATGGATTTCGTGAGTGGCCTTCCTCGGACTTTGAAAAATTTTGATTCGATTTGGGTCGTTGTGGATAGGCTGACCAAGTCAGCGCATTTCATTCCGGTGTGTACCACATATTCTGCGGAGCGGCTAGCTAGGATCTTTATTCAGAAAATTGTGCGGTTGCATGGTGTTCCAGTTACTATTATTTCGGATAGAGGTACTCAGTTCACTTCTCAGTTTTGGAGAACTTTTCAACACGAGTTGGGCACTCAGGTGGAGTTGAGTTCAGCATTTCCTCCTCAGACGGACGGACAGTCCGAGCGTACTATTCAGATATTGGAGGATATGTTGCGTGCCTGCATGATTGATTTTGGAGGTTCTTGGGTTGAATTTTTACCACTTGCAGAGTTTGCCTACAACAACAACTATCAGTCCAGTATTCAGATGGCAGCGTATGAGGCCTTATATGGGAGGCGGTGTAGAACTCCAGTGGGTTGGTTTGAGCCCGGTGAGGCTAGGTTGTTGGGGACAGATTTGGTCCAGGATGCCTTAGAAAAGGTGAAGGTGATTCAGGAAAGACTTCGCACAGCTCAGTCGCGTCAGAAGAGTTATGCGGACCGGAAGGTCCGAGATGTGTCATTTATGGAGGGCGGGAAGGTTTTGCTGAAGGTTTCGCCGATGAAGGGTGTTATGAGGTTCGGAAAGAAAGGGATGTTGAGTCCGCGGTTTATTGGACCATTTGAGGTACTTAGGAGGATTGGAGAAGTGGCTTACGAGCTTGCTTTACCGCCTAGATTGTCACGTGTTCATCCGGTATTCCATGTGTCCATGCTCCGGAAGTACATTGGGGACCCGTCTCATATTTTAGATTTCAGTACAGTACAGTTAGATGAAAATTTGACTTATAATGTGGAGCCAGTGGCTATTTTGAGTCGACAGGTTCAAAAATTGAGATCAAAAGATATAGCATCAGTGAAAGTACAGTGGAGAAGTCGGCCCGTGGAGGAGGCTACTTGGGAGACCGAGCAGGAGATGCGGAGCAAGTACCCGCACCTATTTGAAACTCCAGGTATGTTTCTTAACTCGCTCGAGGACGAGCGTTTGTTTTAGTTGGGGAGAATGTAACGACCCGAACCGTCGTTTCCTGTATTTTCATTCCGTATTCCCCGTTAAATGCTTATTCATGTTTCAATATGTGTACTTGGTGAATTTGAGTCAATTCGGATCGAGTTTGGTATGAAATGGGACAATTAGTCTCTTTAAGGAAGAATTAGTTTGGAAAAGTCAACCGGACGTTGACTTGTGAGTTAGAGGGCTCGGAATTGAATTCCGATGATTCGGTTAGTTTCGGGGGATGATTTAAGGCCTAGGAGCGCAATCGGAATTAATTTTGGAGGTCCGGTGAAGAAATTAGCTCATTTTGGCGAAGTTAGTATTTTGGCGATTTCCGGTTGATAGGTGAAATTTTGATCCGACGGTCGGAATGGAATTCCGAGAATTTCTGTAGCTTCGTTATGTCATTTTGGACTTGTGTGCAAAATTTGAAGTCAATCGGACGTGATTTGATAGGTTTCGGCATCGGAAATAGAAGTTGGAAATTCTAAAGTTCATAAAACTTGGATTGGAGGTTGATTCATGATTTTAGCGTTGTTTGATGTGATTTGAGGCCTCGAGCAAGTCCGTAATGTATTTTATGACTGGTTGGTATTATTGGTCGGGGTCCTGGGGGCCTCGGGTGTGTTTCGGATGCCCAACGGATCATTTTTGGAAGATTTTTGCCGTTTTGAGCATAAATGTAATGATCTAAAGATTCATTTTTAGTTATAGAGATCCAAATTTGATTTCGAGACTTTCAGATAAATCATGAATTATAGGACTGATCTGAAAATTTTGGTTTAATTTCATCAAGTCGCGATTGGGTTTTTGACGTGAAATGTGAGTTAATTGTTTAACGAGCGAAATGGGTATTGAATTGGGTAAACGAGCTCCGAATTGAGTTTCGATTGAAGGGTTGTGTTTGTATTATTATTTGTGACTCATAGGAACAGGAGTCGTCTAATTCCGAGTTCGTATGATGGAGTTAGAGCCATTTTAGTGAAAAATGATTGTGCTGCAAACTTCTTAAAAGCTGCTGTATTTTCTGCAGCACTGAACAGTAACCGCGTGGGTGAATAGTGAACAGTGACCTAACACGCATGAACAGTGCCCCGCGTGAACAGTACCGAAAATATCTGGACAGATTTAATGTCCAGCAGTCCGAGTTTGGTCATTTTTTTTTACTTCCAAGCTCGGATTTTGGGCGATTTTTAGCAAGAAAAATTATTTGATGAAAAATTAAGCTCGGATTTAAGCTCGGATATTTGATGAAAAATTATATATATTAATTAGGATCTTGACAAGTCTATCAATCCCTAAAAGAACCCTACCTCGGGTTCTTTTAGGGATTAATTGACTTTTCAAGATCCTAATTAGTATATATAATTTTTCATCGAATATATCTATGTGTAAATTGATTCATTGACTTATAACCTACTCAGATGTATCGTTGAATATTTAAAACAAAATGTCTCGGCCTATATCAATTAATCTGTTATAATTGATTCATCGACTTATAACCTAGTGATGAATGAATGTAATTCATTAACCCTATTATAATACAAATAATGAATACAGTATCATGTACTATAACATGCTATATATGTAGTTAAAGCAGCACGAAGTGTGTGTGTGTTATATATATACACACATATACTATAACAAGTTATATATACGTTATAGTATTACAGTGAAGTGTGTGTGTGTCATATATATATATATATATATATATATATATATATATATATATATATATATATATATATATATATATATACTTTGATAGTCGTATATATGTATCAATCCCTAAAATAACACAGGGTCGGTTATTTTAGGGATTTATACACTTGTAAATTGATTCATCGACTTATAACCTACTCAGATGCATAATTGAATATTAAAAACAAAATATCACCTCAATTTGCGTGCGCAGTCCAGGCGCGTAGCCGGAAAGCTTATATGTGAAAATCTGTGAAAATGATAATTTTTTACTATAAAATGAATTAATTTGGCTTCGGTCAATATTTTGGGTAACCAGGACCAATGATTTGATGGTCCTGGAGGGTCCGTAGGAAAATATTTGACCTGGCGTATGCCCGAAATCGAATTCCGAGGTCCCAAGCCCGATAAATGAATTTTTGAAAGAAATTGTTTTCTGAAAAATATAAAGGTTTTTGAAAGTGAAATGGTACGTGAAACCCCTGGTATCGGGTCCGTATTATGGTTCCGGAGCCCGGTACGGTTCAATATGATTTATATGTGTTTACGGTAGTTTGGTAAGAAACAGAATCCATTAGACGTGATTCGGACCTTAAATGCAAATTTTGATGTTTAAAGAAGTTTTGAGAAATTTTATTGATCTTGAGGTTTAATTCGATGTTCATGATATTATTTTGGTGATTTGATTACAGAATAAGTCCGTAGGATATTTTTGAGTTAGTATGCACACTTGGTTTGGAGTTTTGAGGGCTCGGGTGAGTTTCAGGTAGGTTCCGGGATGTCTTATGCTTAAAACATAGTTGTTGCAGGTTCAGAGAAGTGGAAGGCCTCTGAACAAACCTGTGCGGTCTGCACAAAATGGAGTGCTACCGCAGAGGGGCCTGTGCAGCCGCACTAGATTTTCTGCGGTCCGCGGTGAAGAAACATTTCACTGGTCCGACTTCGGAAGCCTATATCGTTTTATCTACAAGGAATTTTGAGATGATTTAAAAACGAAATTTGTAGCCCTTCTTGTCTAGTTTCCAGAAAGATAAATAAATCACAATTTGGACAGTTGTAGAGAACTTTATGGCCAAAAATACTAAAGCATGTCACTGCAGTCCACACGGGACTGTGCAACCGCAGTTGATTTTGTGCGGTCCGCTCAGGGGGTCTGAGAGGGGTATATTAAGATGGGATTTTCAGTTATTTTTCATTTTTCAAAACCCCAAAAACATAAGAGGCGATTTTTCAAACAACCTTTCTTATCCAAAACGTTGGTAAGTAATTTCTAACTCATTTTCTTCACTCCTTAACATCTTTTAACATGATTTCAACTCAAAATCAAGGATTTTCATGGGGAAATTGGGTGTTTTGGGTAGAACCTAGGTTTTTCAAAAATTGGGAATTTGGACCTCGATTTGAGGTCCGATTTCAAAACAAATTATATATTTGAGTTCGTAGGGGAATGGGTAATCAGGTTTTGGTTCAAACCTCGGGTTTTGACCATGTGGGCCAGGGGGCGATTTTTGACTTTTTGGGTAAAACTTTGGAAAATTCATTTTCATGCATTCAAATTGATTCATTTAGCATTTATTGATGTAATTAAGTAACTTATGACTAGATACGAGCGAGTTGGTGGTGGTATCAAGGGGTAAAGCTATAATTGAATCGTGAATTGTGTTCATTGCATCGAGGTTGTTCGCTCTAACCTTAGCTTGAGAGATTAGGAGTTGAGTCCTATTTGCTATGTGATAAATGTTGAGTACGTGGTATAGGCATGGTGATGAGTATCTATACGTTGGTGTCAAGCATGCCCATGAGTCTTATATTGTGATTTTCATGACTTCTATGTATTTTCCATGCTTTAGAGTTGATTTCTATTTGTTGTGAAAAGCTTGTGGAAGGAATTGTGACCTTTGAACATCGAGGAGCATTGGCTCAAGTTGCATTACGAATTATGAAAGTATATGAGTTGATTGAATCCTTTGGATCATTGGCTCAAGTGGTAAAGTGAGTTGTGAAGTAAAAGTAAATAAGATAAAGAAGTTATTAAATTGTTCTCTTGCCGTATATTGTTGCTTTATTGCTTATCTCCCTTGATGGGATGTTGATATTATTGATGTTGCTCCCTTGCCGGGACTTAATTGTTGAATTGTTGTTCCGTTGCCGAGATTCCTATTATAATCTTGTTTATTCCCTTTTCCCTTTATTTGTGATTGTTGTTTGGGTGAGGAAGAGTATTAAAGTACGAAGGGTGATGTCGTGTATTGTATTATTGTGAGGAAAGAGTGTAAAGCACGAAGGGTGATGCTGTGCCGCAAGATGTACCATTCCGTGCCGATTTTATTGATTATATGGTGAGGAAAGAGAGTAAAAGCACGAAGGGTGATGTCGTGCACACTTTTATTATATAATTGCTTTGTTGAGGACGAGAGTTAAAACACGAAGGGTGATGCCGTGCATTTGTTGATTTCTGATTCTTTGTTGATATTCGAGTTATGTTGTTCTTTCATTACTTGATGTTTTTCTATTTGGAATTGTTATCTCCCCCACAGCATGCTCCCCCTCCGATATTGACTGGTTATTTCTGTATTTCTTTTCCGCTGTATATATTTGAACTATACAGGTTTATTTGGTAGTCTGGTCCTAGGCTCGTCACTACTTCGCCGAGGTTAGGCTAGACACTTACCAGCACATGGGGTCGGTTGTGCTGATACTACACTCTGCACGATGTGCAAATCCCAGAGCAACTTTTGAACCGTAGTGTGGAGGCTACCTTCAGTCCACGCGGAGATCCAAGGTAGACCTACAGGCGTCCACAGGTCTTGGCGTCTCCCTCTATCCCTATTTTTCCTGTTTCATTTTCCTTATATTCCGGAACAATGTATTATTATTTCTTCAGACTTTGTATGTAGTAAATCTTAGACCGTCTGTGACATTGTGACACCAGGTTTTGGGTGGTTGAGACTTAAGTAATTGTAATAGACGCAAATTTCAGATATTTAATTGTTATCTTCCGCTTAATTATTTAAAGTTCTGCTGTTTTCATGTTATCGCCTTGTATTTGTTAAAAATAAGTAATTTGATAATGAATTAAGTAGTTAAGGATTGGCTTGCCTAACTCTCATTAGTAAGCGCCATCACGACTCCCGATGGTGAGAAATCCGGGTCGTGACAAGATTAGCGACCAAAGTTGGTCTCTATCTGCTTCCCCTTTCGTAAGCGACCAACTTTGGTCACTAATTTTAAATTATATTTATTTATATTTTATAATTTTTTTTAAATAATAATATAATTATTAAAATTTTATAACTGGGTCCCAGATTAGCGACCAAAGTTGGTCTCTATCTGCTTTCCCTTTCGTAAGCGACCAACTTTGGTCTCTAATTTTAAATTATATTTATTTATATTTTATAATTTTTTTAAATAATAATATAATTATTAAAATTTTATAACTGGGTCTCAGATTAGCGACCAAAGTTGGTCTCTAGCTGCTTTCCCTTTCGTAAGCGACCAACTTTGGTCGCTAATTTTAAATTATATTTATTTATATTTTATATATTTTTTTAAATAATAATATAATTATTAAAATTTTATAACTGGGTCCCACTTTAGCGACCAAATTTGGTCGCTAATTCCAATATTTCTTTGACCAAGCAAGTCTGACCAGTCCAGTCAATATTTTGACCACATTATCGACCAAAAAGCGACCAAGATTAGAATAATTATAATAATTTTCTCCAATTTAGCGACCAACTTTGGTCGCTTTTCTTGACAGGCCAATTTTTGTCGCAAATTGTTGGTCGCTTTTTTCTGGATTTTTAGTAGTGATTAGAGGTGTTAATACACATAATAGACATATAAAGTGTTATCCTAAAAAAACGTTTAAACTGAGGCTACGAGACAAGTGGCTTTGGGCATAGGTTTGTTCATATCACTTATATCATATTTGGCCAAGTTTCAAAAATAAGCTTATTTTGGAAAATAATTTTTTTTCAAAAGTACTTTTGATGAGAAACAGTTTGTGTTTAGCTAATTAATTTAAAAAGTATATTTGAGCAGCAATTATTGTTTGGACAAGCTTTTAAAAAGTGATTTTAAGTGCATTTTTCTTAAAAGTGCTTATAAGGAGAAACTACTTTTTTCGCTTCTCCAAAATTGCTTCTACTTCTACTAAAAAATATTTTTTTTTCTTCTAAAAACTTAGCCAAACATTTTAACTTTGGAACCAAAATATTTTTATTTTTCCAAAAAAATTGTGATAACCCAAAAGGTCATAACTTGTTTTAAAAGTAAATTCTGCGTTCCGAGGCCTTAAAAACCTCTTTCAGCATCACCTCGATTTGCATGCACAGTCCGGCACGTAGCCAGAAAACCAATATGTGAAAATCTAAGAAAAATGATAAATTTTGGCTATAAAATAAATTAAGTTGACTTCGGTCAATATTTTGGGTAAACGCATTCGGACCCGTGATTTGACGATCCCGGGAGGGTCCGTAGAAAACTATTGGACTTGGGCGTATGCCCGGAATCGAATTCCGAGGTCCCAATCCCGAGAAATGAATTTTTAAAAAAAATTATTTTCTGAAATTATTTATGAGAGTTGGAAATGAATTGTGATTAAAACTTGATGGTATCGAGCCTGTATTTTTGTTTCGGCGCCCGGTAGAGGTCTTATATGTGATTTAAGATAAGTCTGTAAAATTTGGTAAGAAACGGACTTGAAACGACGTGAATTGTATCGTTTTTGAGAAAAATGGAAAATTTGAAGTTCTTGAGAAATTTCATGATTTTGATGCTAAATTCATAGTTGTTTGTCACGACCCAAAAATTCCTCCGAAGGAGTCGTGATGGCACCTAGCCTATAAACTAGGTAAGCCTAACATTTACTAAAATAACATTGATGTTTATTAACTTCAAATGAAATTTCTGTAAACAATTTACAATTCCCAAAACCGGTAGTACAAGTCATAAGCTTTTCTAAGAGTGGTTATACAAAATAAATACATCACTGTTCCAAACAAAAGGAAC
The DNA here is from genome assembly GCF_000393655.2 of Nicotiana sylvestris. Taxonomy (NCBI): domain Eukaryota; kingdom Viridiplantae; phylum Streptophyta; class Magnoliopsida; order Solanales; family Solanaceae; genus Nicotiana; species Nicotiana sylvestris. Next base: position 37,813,012 of record NC_091061.1, read on the forward strand.
ATATGGAAATAAGTGCAATTGAAGGTGACAACGAGGACCTCGAACGTTGCAGTAGGTTTACCTTGGGTCTCCACCACAACGAACAACTACTGTCGATCAAATACCTGGATCTGTACACAAAATGTACAGAAGTGTAGTATCAGCACAACCGACCCCATGTGCTGGTAAGTGCCTAGCCTAACCTCGGCGAAGTAGTGACGAGGCTAGGACCAGACTACCAAATAAACCTGTACAATATAGCGTACAAAATAATAGGAAGCAGATAACAGTGATGACAACAATGACCAACTAGTGATATAAATAGCAGGCAACAAGAACACCATAAATGCTTCTCAACAAATAATAAATACAAGTGCAATCAATTAATCGAGTCGTTCAAATATAAATCTTTCGCCTATAAATCCTTCAAGTAATAATCTCTAAGATAATATGATTTTCAATAAATATATTTCCTTCAAATAAGTACAAGTAAGCATCTTTCGAATATAATTCTTTCGAGTAAAGGTCACCTTGTGACGCCTCATTTCATAATCATAAATAATATAGGTCTCAGCCCACCTTCATATTTTAACGGCACCTCGTGCCCATATATTTCTATCTCATATTGCACAACAATATCCTCATATTACTCAGTTCATATGTTCAAGGAGCCTCATTCACTTAACATAAAGTAGAGTACATCTCTCAACCCAAATAAGAAATCAACCAAAAAAAACGAAGTTATTTTTAGAAATCATTTGATAGAGAAAATACCCTTTTCAATTAAAGTACAATATCGAATGAATTATTACCTTTAATACGAGATATCAATAAATCAAAACATAGAAGAAATTCCTTTTAAGTAAAGTACAACCTCAAACGGTTTAAGGAAAATTTAGCTGAGAAATCAATTGAGTTAAAAATGTAACAATTGTTGAAATTTCAAGTATTGAATATATATATATATATATATATATATATATATATATATATATATATATATATATAAAACAAATAGGGCGAGGTATTTTCAACACTATGGATTCCAACACAAAGGATCACAGCCATAAAGGAATCTAAACCATTAAAACACTTGAATTGATAACAACAATTACAATGGAGACAAAATAATCACGGAAGGAATACAGCTCAGCACAGAGATAACAACCGGGGATCTCCCAGGATACCGTCCTGTAGTCCCCAAATATAAATCTCCAGTGGATCTCCCGGGTGTAGTCCCGTATTACAACTTTTAATGCACGGGGATCTACCAGAAATCCTGATCCGTAGTCCCAAATGTAAATACTCAGTACTAAGGGAATCTACTGGGTGCAATCCTATAGTTCCATATAACTGTGCAGGGGGATCTCCCAGGAATCTAACTCGTAGTCCAAAGTAAATGTGCAGGGGAATCTCCCAGGAATCTAACCCGTAGTCCCAAAATAAATAGACAAGGGGGATCTCCCGGGAATCTAACTCGTAGTCCCAAAGTAAATGTGCAGCGGGATCTCCTGGGAATCTAACCCGTAGTCCCAAAGTAAATGTGCAGGGGGATCTCCCGAGAATCTAACTTGTAGTCCCAAAGTAAACAGACAAAGGGGAGCTACCTGAATCCCACACCCGTAGTCCCAAATTAAATACACAATGCAACAAACAGAATCAACAGTTACATCACAACCGAAGGATCGAATATCACTGCAATACATATAACTACAACAAATGACAATAATACAAGGTAAGAAAAGTAATTCAACTCAGGGGCTGTAAATCACAAGAAAATGGTAGAACCAGCTCAAAGGAATAACCACAGAAAAGAATACTAGCATAAAGGAAACAGTTCAATAACGGGAAAACTAATGCGTAGCAACGATCCCACAATATACAAGTCAATAATAAGGAAATCAATATGAGTCAAGTAGTTATGAAATATAACATAACAATAGGAGAGGCAAAACTCTTCAGTTAAGTCAAATAGGAGTCACATTAATCAAAGTATAAGACTCACGGGCATGCTTGACACCAATGTATAGATACTTGTAACTATGACTATATGTCGTACTCGACAAATAACACATAACAATCATGACACAACTCCTAATCCCTCAAGCTAAAGTTAGACCAAACACTTACCCTTTTGAAGTTAGGCCGATATTCCAAAATAGCCTTCTTGCTTGAATGGACCTCCTAGAGGCTCAAATCTATCAAAATTAATTGTATAACTTTATTAAAATAAATCGAAAACAATTTCGGGTAATAAAATATTGACTTAAAAATTCACATTAAAAAGTCAACCAAAAGTCAACGCGGGACCTGCCTCTCGGAACCAGACCTGGTTTTCATGAAATCTGAACACCCATTCCAATACGAGTTCAACCATACCAATTTTATCAAATTCCGACATCAGATTGTTCTTCGGATCTCAAAAATTCATTTAGAAGTTTCTATAATTTTTCTCCAAATTTTCACCCCAAATCACGAATCAAAAGATGAATTCAATAATAGATTCATGTATTCTAGCCAAATCCGAGTTAGTTTCACTTACCCCGATGAATTTCTTGAAAAACTTTCAAAAAATTGCCAAAATCCGGACTTTCTAGGTCAAAATATGAAGTAAAACCCTAAAAATCGTATTTATAGTTCACCTCCCGGATTTTACCAATGCTGACCGCACAAAATCGACCGCTGACCACGGTGGAGCACCGCTGACCGCACAAAATCGAATGTTGTCCGCGGTGGATTTGATTGCAGTGACAGTCTTTGGTAATTTGGCCATAACTTTCGCTACAGATATGCAAATATATAATATGTTTCTGAAAACTAGATTCAAAGATCTACAATTTTTGTTTTTGAATCATCCCCATACTCCTTGTAGATTAAAATATATGAGCTTTTGAAGTCGGACCAGTGATCCTGCAGACCATTTTTGGTGTGCAGCCGCACATCATTTTGTATGGTCTGCACTGAGGTCCGCACAAAATGGTGTGCGGTCCGCACTCCCCTCTGTGGTATGCAAAATTTTGGTGTGGTACGCACTCCCAAAAGTGCCAGAACCATCTTAGAGTTCCGAAATGTCCGGACTCGCTCAAAATTCACTCCGAAACTCATCTGAGGCCCCCGGGACCTCAACCAAATGTACCAACACATCCCATAACATCACAAAAATTTAGTCGAGCCTTCAAATTACTCAAAACAATACCAAAATACCAAGTTCACCTCGGGTTCAAGCCTAAGGACTTAGAAACTTTCAAATTCCACAAACAACGCCGAAATCTATCAAATCAAGTCCGATTGCCCCAAATTTCGCACACAAGTCATAAATGACATAATGGAGATATTCCAACTTCTTGAGTCGAATTTTTATCTCGATTTCAAAAAGTCAACCCCTCCATCAAACTTCCAAACCGCGACTTCTCTTTTTCGCCATTTCAAGCATAATTAAACTTCAAACTTCCAAATAATTTTCCAGGCATGCTCCTAAATACAAAATCACCATACAGAGTTATTGGAATCATCAAATATCCATTACGGATTCATTTACTCATATTTCACCTTCTGGTCAATTTAATTCAACTTAAGCTCTCTTCTTGGGGACTAAGTGTCTCAATTCCTTTAAAAATCTTTCCGAACCCGAACCAATTTCCCCGCAAGTTACATAAAAACCGTGAAGCATGAATTTAGAAGTATATGGGGAGACGAGGTTGTACTTATTCAAAACGACCGGTCGGGTCGTTACATTCTCCACCTCTTAAACAAATGTTCGTACTCGAACGTACTAATATTATTCTAAGGTTACCAAATCGATGTTTCTACTTTTACACATAAAGTCTTGGTTGATCCACATTACCACATTCAAAATAAGTTCGACAATACCATTTCAATTGGTGCTATTTCTCTTACCCATATTTGTAAACTTTAAGACCAAATTTCTTACGCTCCGAATATTTTCAAAAAGGTATGATTTTTCACATCATCACACGATCTTAGTCTCACCTGGCTATAGCAACTTGTGCCTACGCACGCATCAACTTTTTAATATAGCTTAACCGTTGTTACATCCTCCCTCACTTAGGGTCATTCACCCTCAAATAAGAAGTATAGACCGCTCTCAAACACATAATGTAACTTTTCTCTTCTTCGCACATCTCAGTGTCCCAAATTTTTCTAACTCTCAAATTTTTCTAACTCTCAAATTTTTCACAAATTTCGACAGAGTCTCCCCTGTAATTGGGCCTATCCGCCTGTCAGAGTAACACCAAAACAACTCCTAATAACACATCCACAACCCAACAAAGCACCGCAATGCATATAACAATAACACTAATCTCGGCATTACAATCACGGTATTATCATAATGATATCTTAACATGAAACGCATCATATGTATGACCATAACCACTTCTCTGATCATAATAGTTGTTCATCATCGATTACAAAATCGGCTATTAACTTCATGTTAACAAATTCTTGTTTCAAGCTTTCACTTTACTAACAACGTAGCATGAAGACCACATAATTACTTACCCAAATTAACGATTCACAATTAACGCCACCTGGCACTCACCTTGTAGGCTAAAATTCAATAATTACAATACAATTTGGCAAATTATGCACAGAGATATTCATACAAAAATTTTCAAATAAGCCTCATAGGCATGACTCCCTATAAGTACTATAGTATAATTTTTTTTAATTTCACAGGGGAGAATTTAAACACATAAATATATTTTTTTTACCACAAGGACCTCGTCCTTATATAACATCCACCGCAACTTGTAGCCCGGTTTAAATATTTCATATCATATAAAAATATGAAGATCTCGTCCTCAACTCCGTACCACAAATAATATGCATATTGTGCCAACTGAAATTTTCCATTTCCTTTATTTTTCTTCTAAATAAATTCCGTCAAACAAAATTACAACATATAATGAACCCTCACACTGATAGGAAATAAAATTCACAATTTAAATCAATTTTCCTGAAATCACATCAAAACCCACATCACTACTATTTTTAGTGACTAACACATAATGATAGACACAACTATCTCTATATAATCTCCCAACAGGAGTATTCACATAAGTAAATTTAAGATTACAAAGCTCACTCATGAGTAGAGCATATTAGGAGGACTTACCTCGATACTCATAACCGAATCAAGTTAAGGAAATTGTTCCTTTATGATAACTCGAGTTCGTACTTGTAACGACTCCATCTAGTGTAACCACCTCAGTTATACCGTAGCAAATATATCAATGGGTCGGGCCTCCACCTCTTAGGCGCCATCTACCCGCTTTTCCTCTACCCCTAATTGGTAGTGTAAGTAGAGTAGTAATTGTAATGGAGTATGTAGCACGTGTGCTCTGATGAAACAGCTTTCTCTCAAGTCTAGGACAATTTCTCAAGATGTTTCTAGTATCACCATATTCATAAAAACCCATCCGCAGTTCGACTGCTCATACTGAGTTAGTACCGGATAACTTAAATAACCATTGCAGGAAATTCCATGCCACTGGTACATTAAAAGATGACTACCCCTCGCGAATGTTGTGATTAACTTAAGCACTACACGTATACTGAATATGTTTTCATGACCCCGCTGATACTGAAATGTAGATTTATTAAGAACGCGGTAATACCAAAAGTCCCATCATCATCCCATTCAAATCTCGGCTCTTAATCATATACAAGTTTTGACAAACCTTTCAATACCACATATATACAGCTCAAGCCAAAACTAATATAACACATGACCCCGCGATCTGATCGTTGATAGTGGATTCCCCTCACTTTGTGCGAAATCATAGGACACATTTCCAACTATCCACAATACTAACCTTTACAGCTCGTACGACACCAGTCATAAGACACTTCAATCCATTTACTTGGCACTTGCCATCCTCATGACAGTTAAACTCACTTCCTCGAGTGACTCGGCTTGCTATTAATATCATTCGCTTAATAGGAATCCTATACGCAACACATAGCCTCTAATACGACTGTCACGACCCCGGTTCTCCCTCCATGAATTATCGTGACAGATCCTATTCTCTAGGACTAGGTAAGCCTAATTTGCGGAAGGAAAACTAAAATTTGTAGAAATAAACAATTTAAAACAGAAATAAAGTAGTAACAGTGTTTAAATGTACCGCTCGTCATACACCATGTTTAACTCTCAATCCCAAACATAAATCTAAGACCCGGAAACCCACGAATCACCAGCTAAGATCAATACTACATAGCTCTAACTTTGGAAGGTCTAATAAGAACAGAAAGGTACAGAAGGGCTAAATACTAAAAGCAGGAATAGAAAGGGACTTCTCGGTCTACGAACACGACAGATGTACCTCAAAGTGTATAGAGCGGTCGCCTCCCTCAAGGATAGTAAACCTGATCAGCGGTACCTGGATCTGCACATGAAAAACATGCGCAGAAGAGGCATGAGTACACCTCAGCGGTACTCAGTAAGTGCTAAGCCTAACCTCGGTTGGGTAGTGACGAGGAAGGTCAGGGCCCAAATGAGGTTAAATACAATATAAGGGTTAACATTGTGGAATAAAACAGTATAAATAAGTGCAACAGTAAGAAATAACATAGAATTGACAGAACAACAACAACTAGAATAGAGACAAAACAATCCACGGAAAGAAATACAGCTCAACACAGAGATAACAATAGGATACCGTCCTGTAGTCCCAATTACAACTGTCCAATGGATCTCCCGGGATACCGTCCCATAGTCCATCATACAACTGTCCAGTGGATCTCCTGGGATACCATCCCGTATTCCATCATACAATTGTCCAGTGGATCTCCAGGGATACCGTCTCGTAGTCCATCATATATATGTCCGAATGATATCTTGGGATTTTGTCCCATATTCCAACTATCAATGCGTGGGGATATACCAGAATCCCAATTCGTAGTCCCAAATGTAAATACCTAGTACTGGGGGAATCTACCAGGTGCATTCTCGTAGTTCCATATAATTGTGCAGGGATCTACCGGGAATCTAACCCGTAGTCCCAAAGAAAATGTGCAGGGGGATCTACTGGGAATCTAACCCGTAGTCCCAAAGTAAACAGACAAGGGGGAGCTACCGGAATCCCACATTCGTAGTCCCAAAATAAATACACAGCAACAACAGGAAGATATACAGAAATGGCAAATTTTCATATTAAGGAAACAAGTGATTCAAGCCTAGCATGTTGTACAGAATTCAAGTAAGGCAGGTTGCATCAAATAAAGCAAATTAAGTCATTTAGACATGCTTTCCTAAGCTAACAACAGGCTTAATAGTGCAAGAAATAGAAATAGGAAAGGAAACATACTAGTAATTACTTAAGAAAACCGGATTTCCATCATAGCACAAGTACGCACTCATCACCTCACGTACAAGGCATTTCAATTACCAAATATATCAATACTAAGGGGAAGGTCCCCCACACAAGGTAGACAAGCCACTTACCTCGAACCGGCTCAAAATCAACCCAACACCACGTCTTTGCCACGAGTACTCGCTCCAAATGGCCCAATTCTATTCAATTCAATTGCATAATGTAAATAACACTTCAAGTAACTGATTCTACAATTAAATTCTAAGCTAATACGCGAAATTATGTAAAATGGTCAAAACGCCCCTTGGTCCTACGTGTCAAAATCGGGTAAAATTTACATTTTAAGAATCCTCATACCCTCACGAGTCTAACCATACCAAAATTATCCAATTCCGATACCATTTGGTCCTTCAAATCATTATTTCACATTTTTGAAAGATTTCACAAGTTTTCTTCCCAAATTCCATCCCAAATCACGAATTAAATGATGAATTCAATGATGAATTCATGTACTCTAGCCAAATATGAGTTAGAATCACATACCCCGATGAATTTCATGAAAACCCTTCGAAAAATCGCAAAAATTCGAACTCTCTAGGTCAAACTATGAAATAACCCCCCCCCCCCCCGGATTTCCACCACTGCGGACCGCACAAAAACGACCGCGGTCCGCACAAAAACGACTGCGGCCGCAACACTTTTCACTACAGTGACAGGCTTTAGTATTTTGGCCATAACATTCTCTACAGATGTCCAAATTGTGATTTCTTTACCTTTCTGGAAACTAGACACAAAGAGCTACAACTTTTGTTTGTTGAATCATCTCAAAATTCCATATATATCAAAAGATATGAGCTTCCAAAGTAGGACAAGTAAAAGTTTCCTCACTGCAAACCGCACTGCATTTTGTGCGGTCGCACAGCCCCAACCGCGGACGTACTGGACTTTGTGCAGACCGCACTGGTGGGTTCCAAGGCTTGCAACTCTTCTGGACCAGCAACAGTTATGATTTTCGACCTAAACATCCCGGAACTCACCCGAGTCCCCGTGACTTCTAACCAATTATGCCAACACATCCCATGACATCGTTCAAACTTGTTCAAAACTTCGGAACGCTCACAACAATATCAAATCACCAATTTAACATAGGATTCAAGCCTAAGAACTCCAAGAACTCTTAACTTATGCTTTCGATCAAAAAGTCTATCAAATCTCTCAACAATACAATATGATAGGGTATTTTCATAAATAATATTGAAAAGGGTATTACTCAGTTCATAGGTTCCATAACCCAATACAATTAAGAATGTTCAGGGAGCCTCATTCACTTAACATAAAGTAGAGTACAACTCTCAACCCAAATAGGAAATCAACCAGAAAAGATGAAGTTATTTTTAGAAATCATTTGATAAAGAAAATACCCTTTTCAATTAAAGTACAATATCGAATGAATTATTACCTTTAATACGAGAAATCAATAAATCAAAACATAGAAGAAATTCCATTTTAAGTAAAGTACAACCTCAAACGGTTTAAGTAAAATTTAGCTGAGAAATCAATTGAGTTAAAAATGTAACAATTGTTGAAATTTGAAGTATTGAATATATATAAAACAAATAGGGCGAGGTATTGTCAACACTATGGATTCCCACACAAAGGATCACAGCCGTAAAGGAATCTAAGCCATTAGAACACTTGAATTGATAACAACAATTATAATGGAGAAAAAATAATCACGGAAGAAGTACAGCTTAGCACAGAGATAATAATTAGGGATCTCCCAGGATACCGTCATGTAGTCCCCAAATATAAATCTCTAGTGGATCTCCTGGGTGCAGTCCCGTAGTACAACTCATACTGCATGGGGATCTACCAGAAATCCCGATCCGTAGTCCCAAATGTAAATACCCAGTACTGGGAGAATCTACCGGGTGCATTCCCGTAGTTCCATATAACTGGGCAGGGGGGTCTCCGGGAATCTAACCCGTAGTTCCAAAGTAAATGTGCAGGGGGATCTCCCGGGAATCTAACCCGTAGTCCCGAAGTAAACAGACAAGGGGGATCTCCCGTGAATCTAACCCATAGTCCCAAAGTAAACAGACAAGGGGTATCTCCCGGGAATCTAACTCGTAGTCTCAAAGTAAACAGACAAGGGGGAGCTACCGGAATTCCACATCCATAGTCCTAAAATAAATACACAACGCAACTAATAGAATAAAAAATTACATCACAATCGAAGGATCGAATATCACCGCAATACATATAACAATAACAAATGACAATAATACAACGTAAGACAAGTAAATCAACTCAGGGGCTGTAAATCGTGAGAAAATTGTAGAACCAGCTTACAAGAATAACCACAGAACAGAATACTGGCATAAAGGAAACAGTTCAATAACGGGAAAACTAACACGTAGCAACGATCCCACAATATACAAGTCAATAATAAGGAAATCAACACGAGTCAAGTAGTTATGAAAATATAACATAACAATAGGAGAAGCAAAACTCTTCAGTTAAGTCAAATAGGAGTCACATTAATCAACGTATAAGACTCACGGGCATGCTTGACACCAACGTATAGATACTCGTCACCATGCCTATACGTCGTACTCGACAAATAACGCATAACAATTATGACACAACTCCTAATCCCTCAAGCTAAGGTTAGACCAAACACTTACATTTTTGAAGTTAGGTCGTTATTCCAAAATAGCCTTCTTGCATGAATTGACCTCCGAGAGGCTCAAATCTATCCAAATTAATTGTATAACTTTATTAAAATACATCGGAAACAATTTCGGATAATAAAACATTGACTTAAAAATTCACATTAAAAAGTCAACTAAAAGTCAACTCGGGACCCGCCTCTCAGAACCTGACTTGATTTTCATGAAATCCGAACAATCATTCCAATATGAGTTCAACCATACCAATTTTATCAAATTCTGACATTTGATTGTTCTTCGGATCTCAAAAATTCATTTTAGAAGATTCTATAATTTTTCTCCCAATTTTTACCCCAAATCACAAATTAAAAGATGAATTCAATAATAGATTCATGTATTCTAGCCAAATCCGAGTTAGAATCACTTACCCCGATGAATTTCTTAAAAACCCTTCGAAAAATCGCCAAAATCTGAGCTCTCTAGGTAAAAATATGAAATAAAACACTAAACCTCGTATTTATAGTTCACCTCCCGGATTCCACCAATGCTGATCGCGGTGGAGCACCGCTGACCGCACAAAATCGAATGTTGTTCGGGTGGTTTGATTGCAGTGACAGTCTTTGGTATTTTAGCCATAACTTTCTCTACAGATATCCAAATGTCTATTATAATATGTTTCGGAAAACTAGATTCAAAGATCTACAACTTTAGATTTTGCATCATCCCCAAATTCCTTATAGATTAAAATATATGAGCTTCCAAAGTCGGACCAGTGATCCTGCGGACCATTTTTGGTGTGCGGTCTGCACTCCCCTCTGTGGTATGCAAAATTTTGGTGCGGTACGCACTCCCAAAAGTGCCAGAACTATCTTAGAGTTCCGAAATGTCCGGACTCGCTCAAAATTCACTCTGAAACTTATCTGAGGCCCCCGGGACCTCAACCAAATGTACCAACACATCCCATAACATCACAAAACTTTTGTTGACCTTTCGAATTACTCAAAACAATACCAAACACCAAATCCACCTTGGGTTCAAGCCTAAGGACTTGGAAACTTTCAAATTCCACAAACAACGCCGAAATCTATCAAATCAAGTTCGATTGACCCCAAATTTTTACACACAAGTCATAAATGACATAATGGATCTATTCCAACTTCTTGAGTTGGATTTTGATCTCAATTTCAAAAAGTCAACCCCTCCATCAAACTTCCAAACCACGACTTCTCGTTTTCGCCATTTCAAGCCTAATTAAACTTCAAACATCCAAATAATTTTCCAGGCATTCTCCTAAATCCAAAATCACCATACAAAGCTATTGGAATCATCAAAAATCCATTCCGGATTTGTTTACTCATATTTAACCTTCCGGTCAATGTATATCAACTTAAGCTCTCTTCTTGGGGACTAAGTGTCTCAATTCCTTTCAAAAACCTTTCCGAACCCGAACCAATTTCCCCGGTAAGTTACATAAGAACCGTGAAGCATGAAATTAGTAGTATATGGGGAGAGGAGGTTATACTTATTCAAAATGACCAATCGGGCCGTTACATTGTTGATGTTATATTGGTTATTTGAATGCACGAGTAAGTCCATATGGTGTTTTTGAGGTAGGGTGCATGTTTGGTTTGGATCCCTGATGGCTCGGGTGAGTTTCGGATAGGTCTCGGGAGGTTTTTGAACTTAGGAAAATTGCAGAATCTGCTGTCTATTGGTGTCCAGGTGTTTGTGCTATGTGATCACATAGGAAGGATCGCGATCGCATAGTGTAAATTTCAGGGGTCCTATTTGGTGCTATGCGATCGCATAGGTCCTTCCGCGATCGCATAGAATAAATTCTGGGAGGTCCATTTTAGTTCTATGCGATTGCATTGTTTCGATCACTATCGCAATGAGTTAAGCCAAGCCTGGGAAGGGAATCATTTTCTTCTATGCGATCGCATAGACTAGTCCGTGATTGCAATGCCCAGTCCCCCCTTACCCTATGTGATCGCACACCATTGTCCGCGAGCGTAGAGAACAATTTCGCCCAGTCATTTAAACAAAAACAGAACATACAGGATTAAACCAAAACTTCATAACTTCTTTTTCTAAATTCCAAATTGGGTGATTTTTGAAAGAAAACTTCACCACAAATCCATAGGTATGTAATCTTAGACTCATTTTCTTCAATTTTCATTAATACCCATTAGATTTCTAGGCTTAAATCATGTTCTTAAGGGTAGAAAATTAGGGATTTGGATAGAGTTAGGGCTTTTTGTATAAATAGAATTTAGACCTCATTTTGGGGTCGGATTTCGAAACTAATTACATATTCGGGCTCGTGGGTGAATGGGTGATCAGGTTTTGGTCTGAACCTCGCATTTGACCAAGCGGGCCCGGGGTCAATTTTTGACTTTTTTGGAAGAATGATAGGGAATCTATAATTAAGCATTGGAATTGAATTGTTTAGCATTTATTACAACAACAACAACAACGACCCAGTATAATCCCACAAGTGGAGTCTGGGTTGTTTAGCATTTATTGATGTTATTAAATCGATTATGTCTAGATATAATTGACTTGGAGCCAAATTCAAAAGGAAAAGCGATGTTTAAGGCTTGAGTTGGCCGTGGAAGTTTGAGGTAAGTGTTTGGTCTAACCTTAGCTGGAGGGATTAGGAGTCGAGTCCTATTTGCTATGTGGTATTTGTCGAGTACGATGTATAGGCATGGTGATGAGTATCTATACATCGGTGTCAAGCATGCCCGTGAGTCTTATATTGTGATTATTATGACTTCTTTGTATTATTCATGCTTTGATGATAATTTTTATTGTTGGGCAAAGTTTGTGGAAGTAATTGTGACATTTGAATAATGAGGAGCGTTGGCTCAAGTTGTATAATGAAATGTGAAAGTATAAGTGGTAATTGATCCTGTTAGAGCATTGGCTCAAGTTGTGAAGTGAGTTGAGAAGTAAAAGTAGAAAAGAGAAGAGAATCATTATGTTATCTCCCTAGCTGGGATGTTGATGTTTCTTTGATTTATTCCCTTGTCGGGACTTGATTGTTGAACTATTGTTCCCTTGCCGGGATTCTTATTGTAATTTCATTTATTCCCTCACCCCCTTAATTTTGATTGTTGTTTGGGTGAGGAAGAGTGTTAAAGCACGAAGGGTGATGCCGTGTATGATTTGTGAGGAAAGAGTGTAAAGCACGAAGGGTGATGTCGTGCCACACGATATACCATTTTGTGCCAATTATATTGATTATATGGTGATAAAGAGAGTAAAAGCACGAAAGGTGATGTCATGCAGTTTATATTGATTCTTATGGTGAGGATGAGAGTAAAAGCACGAAGGGTGATGCCATGCACTTGGACTTGATTTTCCTAATTCTTGCAGATAAGTGAGCTATGTTGTCCTTTATGTTTATTTACTGATTTTCTATTTTTACTTGATTTTATTTCTGTGATGACCCAAAATGTCATCTTTAATTTAAATAATTATGTCACGACCCAAAATCCCACCATAAGTATCGTGATGGCACTTAGTCTCTAAGACTAAGTAAGCCATTTATAATAACAATTTGTCACGACCCTAACCCCGAACCCGATCGTGATGGCGTCTCTCGTGAAGACAAGGCCAGCCAGTCTGACCCAAGATCACCTTTTACACATTTAATCAACACAATTATAGTCTAAACATGGTTTGAATAATACTGAATAGCATAAATATAGATAACAATGTGGAAATCCAACCCACCCAAGATCACTTTTTACACATTTAATCAACACAATTATAGTCTAAACATGGTTTGAATAATACTGAATAGCATAAATATAGATAACAATGTGGAAATCCAACCCGACACAGCCCTAACCGGGGTATCACAAGTCATGAGCATCTACGAGTCATAATACAAGTCTGCTAGATCCAATAACTAGTATAGTGTTCGATAGGAATAGAAATGACAAGATAATGGAGACACGGGGCTGCGGATGTCAACAACTAGCTCGTAATCCCTAAAAGCCGCTTGAAACTGGAGGAATCAGTACTCAGGAGCGGAACTAGCAATGCCTGAATCTGCACACACAGTGCAGGGAGTAATGTGAGTACTTCGACCCAGTGAGTAAAAAATATAAATAATGACTGAAAGTAAGAAATCACGTAAAACACAAGGCATTCCATACTGAAGCAGTAAAATCACTTAAAATAGTAAAATAGTGAAAATTCAAGTGAAAATCCCTTTCTCAACAAGTAAAACAAGTAATTGACAGGTAATTAAACAAATAAAAATTTGCCCTTCGGCCACAGTATCAACAAATCTGCCCCTCGGGCAACATCTCAGAATAGTACCAGCCCCTCGGGCTCACATCTCAGAACAATACTAGCCCCTCGGGCTCAATCTCACATTACAATGGGTACCCGCGCTTACTGGGGGTGTACAGACTCTTAGAGGGGCCCCTTACGGCCCAAGCGCAATAACAAGCCATCTTGTGGCATCACATCTAGGCCCTTAGCCTCATATCAATCAAGACACCTCGTGGCGTATATGTATCTCAGGCCCTTAACCTCAAATCAGTATCAGTGTATCCTCACAACTAGGCCCTCGGCCTTACTCAGTCCAAAATAATCATCACAAGCCTCTCGGGCATTAGTAAAATAGTATTTCTTAGCCAAAACATCATTTAAAATATCATTTAAGTCTCAAAATCTAGGTAAACATGGCTGAGTAGTAAAATAGTGGAAAATAACATGATTGAGTTCAAGTAGCAAACCAAAACAGTGAGGAAATATCAAATAAAAGCTCCAAAGGGTACAAATAGTTGGCACAAAACCCAAATATGGCATTCAGCCCAATAAATGTTGATAGCAAATAGTTTTAAATCAAATACGCGGTAAAACCATCAATCAGGACGGACCAAGTCACAATCCTCAATAGTGCACGACTCCACGCTCGTCATCAAACGTGTGCCTCACCTCAATATAGCACTCTGATGTGCGATTCGGGGTTTCAAACCCTCAGGACATCATTTACAATCATTACTCACCCAGAACCGGCTAAATCTATAGCTCGCGACGCCTTTGCCCCTCAAATCGGCCACCACGCACGTCGAATCTATCCAAAATTAGAACATGGACATCAAAATATGCTAAGGGAACAAAGCCCAAGCGAAAACAATCAAAATATGGCACAATTCCCGAAATTACCAAAACTCGAGCCCCAGGCCCACATCTCGGAATCGGGTAAAATTTACATTTTCAGAATCCTCATACCCTCACGAGTCTAACCATACCAAAATTATCCAATTCTGGTACCATTTGGTCCTTCAAATCATCATTTTATATTTTTGGAAGATTCCACAAATTTTCTTCCCAAATTCCATCTCAAATCACGAATTAAATGATGAATCTAATGATAGATTCATGTACTCTAGCCAAATCTGAGTTAGAGTCACTTACCCCGATGAATTTCTTGAAAAACTTTTGAAAAATCACCAAAATCCGAGCTCTCTATGTAAAAATATTAAATAAAATCCAAAACCTCATATTTATAGAGTACCCCATGGATTTCCACCTCTGCGGACCGCACAAAAACGACCGCGGTCCGCATAAAACCAGTGTGGTCCATACAAAAATGACTACGGCCGCACAAGTTTTTATCTGCAGTGACTGGATTTAGTATTTTGTCCATAACTTTCGCTACAGATGTCTAAAGTGCGATATTTTTACCTTTCTAGAAACTAGACACGAAGGTCTACAACCTTTGTTTTTAAATCATCTCAAAATTCCTTGTAGATCAAAAGATATGAGCTTCCGAAATAGAATCAGTGAAATATTCCCCACCGCGGTTGCACTGCATTTTGTGCGGTCCGCACAGTACCTACCGCGGATGCACTTCATTTTGTGCGGACCGCGCTGGTGTGTTCCGAGGCCTGCAACCCTTCTGGACCTGCTACAACTATGATTTTCGGCCTAAAACATCCCCGAACCCCCGGAACTTCAAATCAATTGTACCAACACATCCCATGACATTGTTCAAACTTGTTCAAAACTTCGGAACGCTCACAACAACATCAAATCACCAATTTAACATATGATTCAAGCCTAAGAACTCAAAGAACTCTTAAATTATGCTTTCGATCAAAAAGTCTATCAAATCTCGTCCGAATGACCTAAAATTTTGCACACACATCCCAAATGATACAACGAAGCTACTGCAACTCTCGGAATTCCATTCCGACCCCTATATCAAAATCTCGCCTATCAACCGGAAATCGCCAAAATATCAACTTCGCCAATTCAAGCCTAAATCTTCTCTACAACTCCAAAACCCATTCCGATCGCGCTCCTAAGTCACAAATCACCTCCCAAAGCTAACAGAACCATCAAAACTCACATCCGAGCCCTCTAACACATAAGTCAACATCTGGTTGACTTTTCCAACTTAAGCTTTCTTAAAAGAGACTAAGTATCTCATTTCTTACCAAATCCTCTCTGAACTCAAACTAATCAACCTGATCACATAAAACACGGATAACAAAGCATAAAGAAGCTGAAATGGAGGAAATGGAGCGGTAACTCATGAGACAACTGGCCGAGTCATCACATCCTCCCCAACTTAAGCAAACGTTCGTCCTCGAATGAGTCAAGAAACATACCTGAAGCCTCAAACATGTGAGGATATCTACTCCGTATCTCCCTTGGTCTCCCAGGTAGCCTCCTCCACGGGCCGACCTCTCCAATGCACCTTCACTGAAGCTATATCCTTTGATCTCAACTTCTAAATCTGACTCTCCAAAATAGCTGATGGCTCCACATCATAAGTCAAATCACCCTCCAACTAAACTGAAATCCAGAACATGAGGCGGATCTCCAATATACTTTTGGAGCATAGAAACATGAAATATCGGATGCACACTCGATAAGCTGGGTGACAAAGCAAGCTCATAAGCCACCTCCCCAATCCTCCGAAGCGCCTTAAAAGGCGCAATGAACCGAGGACTCAATTTCCCTTTCTTCCCAAATCTCATAACACCCTTCATGGGTGAAACCTTCAACAGAACCTTCTCGCCAACCATGTAGGACACATCTCGAACCTTCCTATCAGCATAACTCTTTTGCCTCGACTGCACTGTATGAATCCTCTCCTGAATCACCTTCACCTTTTCCAAAGCATCCTGTACCAAATCAGTCCCCAATAGCCTAACCTTACCGGGCTCAAACCAACCAACTGGAGATCTGCACCGCCTCCCATGCAAAGCCTCATATGGAGCCATCTGAATACTCGACTGGTAGTTGTTGTTATAAGCAAACTCTGCAAGCGGTAGGAACTCATCCCATGACCCTACGAAATAAATAACACAAGAATGCAACATGTCCTCTAATATCTGAATAGTATGCTCGGACTGCCCGTCCGTCTGAGGATGAAAAGCTGTGCTCAACTCAACCTGAGTACCCAACTCTCTCTGCACGACTCTCCAAAACTATGAAGTAAACTGAGTACCTCTATATGAAATGATAGAAACCGAAAAACCATGCAAACAAACAATCTCCCGGATATAAATCCCTGCCAACCGCTCTGAAGAATAGGTAGTACACACAGGAATGAAGTGCGCGGACTTGGTCAGCCGATCCACAATCACCCAAGTAGCATCGAACTTCTTCAAAGTCTGTAGGAGTCCGACAATAAAGTCCATAGTGATCCTCTCACACTTCCACTCAGGAATATCCATCTGTTGTAGCAAACCACCCGGTCTCTGATGCTCATATTTCACCTGCTAACAATTGAGACATCGAGCTACAATTCCCACAATATCTTTCTTCATTCTTCTCCACCAATAGTGCTTCCTCAAATACTGATACATCTTCGCGGAACCCAGATGAAGGGAATACCGTGAGCTATGGGCCTCCTATAGAATCAACTCCCGAAGCCCATCCACATTGGGCACACAAATCCAGCCTTGCATCCTCAACACCCCATCATCACCGATGGTCACATCTCTGGCATTATCGTGTTGAACTTTGTCCCTAAGGACAAGCAAATGCGGATCATCATACTAGAGCTCTCTGATGTGATCATATAAAGAAGACCGAGAAACCACACAAGCCAACACCCGACTGGGCTCCGAAATATCCAACCTCACGAACCGATTAGCCAAGGCCTGAACATCAACTACAAGAGTTCTCTCCCCAACTGGAATATATGCCAAACTCCCATACTCACTGCCTTGAGGCTCAAAGCATCGGTCACCACATTGGCCTTTCTCAGATGGTACAATATAGTGATATCATAATCCTTGAACAACTCCAACCATCACTGTTGCCTCAAATTAAGATCCTTTTTCTTGAACAAATGTTGAAGATTGCGATGATCAGTGAACACCTCACAAGATACGCCATACAAGTAATGCCTCCAAATCTTTAATGCATGAACTATGGCAGCCAACTCCAAATCATAAACGGGGTAGTTCTTCTCATGGGGCTTCAACTGAAGAGAAACAAAAGCTATAACTCTACCCTCCTGCATCAACACACAACCAATCCCAACTCTCGAAGCATCACAATACACGGTATATGAACTGAAGCTGATGGCAAAACCAACACTGGAGCTGTGGTCAAAACTGTCTTGAGATTCTGAAAGCTCTCCTCACATTCATCCGACCATACAAATGTAGCACCCTTCTAAGTCAACTTGGTCAAGGGCGATGCGATAGATGAGAATCTCTAAACAAACTGGTGATAATAGCCTGTCAAAACAAGAAAACTGCAAATATCTGTGGCCGAGGATGGTCTGGGCCAACTCTGCACCGCCTCTATTTCCTTTGGATCAACCTGAATACCCTCGTTGGACACCACGTGCCCCAAGAAAGCCACTGAACTGAACCAGAACTCACATTTGGAAAATTTTGCATAAAGTTTCTCCTCTCTCAATCTCTGCAACACAACTCTCAAATGCTCCACGTGCTCCTCCTAACTACGCGACTATACCAGGATATCATCAATGAATACTATAATAAATGAGTCAAGATAAGGCCGGAACACGTTGTTCATTAGATGCATAAACGCTGCTGGGGTATTGGTCAGCCCTAAAGACATAACCAGGAATTCATAATGACCATATCTGGTCCTGAAGGTCGTCTTAAGAATATCTGAATCCCTGATCTTCAACTGGTGATAACCTGAACGAAGATCAATCTTGGAGAACACCCTCGATCCCTGAAGTTGATCGAATAAATCATCAATGTGAGGCAAAGGATACTTGTTCTTCACTGTTACCTTGTTCAATTGCCTATAATCAATGCACATTCTCATTGTGCCATCCTTCTTCTTAACAAATAGAACTGGCGCACCCCTAGTTGACATACTAGGCTGAATGAACCCCTTATCTAGGAGTTCCTGAAGCTGCTCCTTCAACTCCGTTGGTGCCATACAATACGGCAAAATAGAAATGGGCTGAGAGCCCAGCACCAAGTCAATACCAAAATCAATATCCCTATTCGGTAACATGCCCGACAGGTTTGCAGGAAACACATCGGGAAAATCCCTCACAACTAGGACAGAATACTGGGAGTCTCAGCTCCGACATCCCTCACAAATGTCAGATATGAAAGGCAACACTTCCCAACCATACGATGGGCCTTCAACAAAGAGATAACTCTACTAGGAACATAATCAGTCACACCACGCCACTTGATCCGTGACACACCCGTCATAGCCAAAGTGACTATCTTAGCATGATAGTCCAGAATAGCACGACATGGAGATAACCAGTCCATGCCCAAAATAACATCAAAATCCACCATGCTCAATAGCAATAGATCCATTCGGGTCTCTAGACCCCCAATAGTCACCACACATGACCAATACACACGGTCTACAACAACAGTATCGCCCACCAGGGTAGATACATGAACAGGTAAAACAAGAAACTCTCGGGCCGTAACCAAATAACGAGAAAAGTATGTTGACACATAAAAAAGGTAGAACCGGGATGACAAGCCAACTGAGAGAACCTCGACTCATATTGTGACATAGTCATATCCCCTTGTCGCAGCCACTCAAACTGCCTACACAACTCCTCTCTGCAAGACCGCAGTACATACTTCTCCAAGAAGAGAGTGGAGAACTCATGCCAAGTAAGGGTCACTGCCCCAACCACCCTACGCCTCTTATACGCCTCCCACCATGTGAAGGCAACCCCAGTAAACTGAAAGGTGGTAAATGCCATACCACTAGTCTCAAGAATCCATGTTGTACGAAGCATCCTCTAACACTTATGAAGAAAACCCTGGGCATCCTCGTCCTCAGCGACACTGAATGACGGAGGCTGGAGTCTACCAAACCTCTCAAGATGACGCTGCTCATCATCCAGCATAACTAGCATAACAAACTCCTGAGCTGGTGCAATCGGCTGAGCTAGGGGTACCCCCGGTGTTTGTAGTCCCTACACTACTTGCTCAGGTGTGCGAGCAGCAGGGCTTTGATTGCCTCCCCCGGCCTGTGAAGTAGCTGCTGCTGTAGTGGCTGAAACTGCCTGAGCCAAGCTAGTGCAAACTGATAAGATTTGTTCCAGGGCCTCCTGAAGACCCGGAATCACTATAGGTACAGCTGGTGCATGAACTGGTGTTGCTGGAGCATCCATAGCTAGAGCCTGATCCTGAGTTAGGGCAGCTGGTGGATCTACAGGTGATACCCTTACTGCTTTGCCTCTGCCACGACCACGAACGCGTCCATGGCCTCTGGTGGCCTCAACTGGTGGAACTGGGGTTGTCCACCTTGTCTGGTAGCTCGTGTCCTCACCATCTATGAGAGAGTAGAATAATAGAAGTTTAGTACTCAGATCAACAAGTTCGCACGAGAAGAGTTTCAAGAACATGAAGTTTTTCCTAAAGGTTCTGCAGCCTCTCGAGGATAAATACAAACGTCTTCGTACCGATCCGTGAGACTCTACTAAACCTGCTCATGGAGACCTATGTAACCTAGGCTCTGATACCAACTTGTCATGACCCTAACCCCGAACCTGGTCGTGATTGCGCCTCTCGTGAAGACAAGGCCAGCCAGTCTGACCCAAAATCACCTTTTACACAGTTAATCAATACAATTATAGTCTAAACATGGTTTATATAATACTGAATAGCGGAAATATAGATAACAATGCGGAAATCCAGCCCGACATAGCCCTAACTGGGGTGTCACAAGTCATGAGCATCTATTAGTCATAATACAAGTTTGCTAGATCCAATAACTAGTATATTGTTCGATAGTAATAGAAATGACAAGATAATGGAGACACGGGGTTGCGGACGTCAACAGCTACCTCGTAATCCCTGAAAGCCGCCTGGAACTGGAGGAATCAGTACTCAAGAGCGGAACCAGCAATGCCTGAATCTGCACACATGGTGCAGGGAGTAATGTGAGTACTTTGACCCCGTGAGTAACAAATATAAATAATGATTGAAAGTAATAAATCACGTAAAACATAAGGCATTCCATACTGAAGCAATAAAATCACTTAAAACAATAAAATAGTGAAAATTCAAGTGAAAATCCCTTTCTCAAAAAGTAAAACAAGTAATTGACAGGTAAGTAAACAAATACAAATTAGCCCCTCGGACACAGTAACAATAAATTCGCCCCTCGGGCAATATCTCGGAATAGTACCAGCCCCTCGGCTCAAATCTCAAAACAATACCAGCCCCTCGGGCTCAATCTCACTTCAATGGGTACCCGCGCTCACTGGGGCTGTACAGACTCCTGGAGGGGCCCCTTACAGCCCAAGCGCAATAACAAGACATCTCGTTGTCACACCTCCTTTTTACCTACCCCCCGGGAAGGGAGTATAAGGGAGTTTTTTTCCAACTTAAAGTGACAATCGAAACGGGATTATTTATTTATTTAATTCAGAGTCGCCACTTGGGATAATTTTATGGTGTCCCAAGTCACTGGTTCAAATGCCGAATCAAGGAAAAGATTGACTATTTTTTCTAGTCTACGAACACAGAAATTCGGGTAAGGAATTATGTTAACTCGGGAGAAGGTGTTAGGCATTCCCGGATTCCATGGTTTTAGCACGGTCGCTCAACTATTATTCTTGGCCTATTATCTGATTTTAGTGTATGTTTTAGCCTATGGTTCGATTTTAACTTTATAACCGCTTTTATTTGATTTTAAGAGGATTTCAACGTTATACAAAACACGCCTTTGGATCACGCCACATGAAATGCACCCGCGATCCGCGACATATTTTATTTAACGTTGTAAAGATTTGGATTTGGGTCACATAAAATGCACACCCGAGTTTAAAAATGTAAATTGTTAAAATAATGTGCCTAAAGTAAATATGTGTTTGCAACTTTGCGAGGGCTACAAAAATTTCACTAGATGGCACACATCGGATTCTAAGGATTAAATCAAAATTAGTTAAGCGAGGGCCATGCAATTGTCATATTGTCTGGCACGGCACCTCATTTCCAATTCTAAAAGGGAATGCAAACTAAATTTTGGAGGGCGATAAACTATTTTATTATCTAATATGGCACACCTCCAATCTAATTTTAAAAGAGTCAAAGTTGATTAAAGAAGAAGCCTCAAGGAGTTTAAAAGGGCCTTCATACTAAAGTTAAACTCAAAATGCAGAATGAATGAGAAAACGTCCGTTCCTATTTCAGATCTGGGCTAAAAGGGAGCCCAACACTTTGTTGCGAATGCTACTAAACTATTGATCTCTTGAGTGGATTAAGCTAATCCCCAAAATAAGGCCCAATTTGAGAACACAGTGCACTTATAACGTCGGGAATCAGGATCGAGTCCCTGCGATGGCACGAGGCAGCACACATACATATTAGAATTAACTTGATCCTATGAAGTATACACGCAAGTAATATTTAAACTTCAGGTTTGACTGTTTCAGTAAGACATGAATAAATCGTCATTTTTAAGACTCAAAATTTGGCAATCAATAAGTAATCACGCTTGAATCCATTCGTTGCTTTTAAAACTAATTCTTAAGAGAGCATTTCCATGCTATTCTCTCCAAATGGATGACTGGCTAACGACAATTTTGCAAGCTAATCCAGTAGACACTAATAATCTGGACTTTATCCTCAAGCTAGATGTGTTTACCAAACATCACACAAATAAATCAATGTGAATTTACAAACCATTATTCAGCATTTAACGAACATAAAAGAAATTCAAAAAAAATCCAGAACCAATCTCGACTTCCCTTCGAACCTTCCTCATTCTCAAAGAGATCAACATAGTCACAAAAAGAGAAGCACTTAAACCGAGATCTAAAACTATGCAGGGGTAGATTCTATCATGATTGC
Source organism: Nicotiana sylvestris (assembly GCF_000393655.2). NCBI lineage: Eukaryota > Viridiplantae > Streptophyta > Magnoliopsida > Solanales > Solanaceae > Nicotiana > Nicotiana sylvestris. Next base: position 37,836,310 of record NC_091061.1, read on the forward strand.
TGGAAAATAACCTCAATAACTCATAATTGGAATTAACATGTATTTAACAACCATGACTATGGAACCAAAACTAAATACTTCAGCTAGTACACTGCAACTCACAGTCCATATTTAATGCTCTTTACAGGGTCCATGACAATCTCTATTCAACTGCATCCTCATAAGTTCAAGTCTAAACTTAACAAAACAGAATGAAAGGCACACAAAGCTATACTAAAACAAAACAAGAACCAGATTTAAACTAAACAGATAGAAGAAGAACTAGTATTGATTATTGCTCCAATTTTAATTACAGAAGTTCATAGTTGCACTTCACATGATGACAGATCCAAAGCATACCTGAAAATTGAAATATAAACCAAAGGGTGAGGAATCAACAGTAGTATTAGCAGAAATCAGCACCAGCAACACCAAGTTCAGAAAGCAGAAAGCAGTTTTGATCCAGAAAATGAAAAAAACTAGCCATTTTTTTGATGTGCAATAATCCAGAAAGCAGTTTTGATCGAACAGTGACCCAAACTTCAAACCAAACTTCAAACCAAACTTCTACAATCCAAGTTCAATCCATTATAACCCCAAATGAGAAACCATTGTTTTCAGAAATTGAAAAAAAATCAGAAATCACTGAGGCAACTCAATGAAACAGTAAAAACTAGCCATTTTTATTTTTCTCAATTTTTTATCTCTGAATCTCTGCCTTGAATGCCAAGTTAGAGATTCTTTATAGGCAAGGCATTTAGGGCAGCTACATGAGAATCAGATTTGCACCTAGACCCTCTTTAAATTTTCATTATAGCTTAGGAGTCCTTAAGTTAAAATTCAGAAATTCCCTTAGGTCCCTTCCCCAGCTTCTTAGAAGCTTTCCTAGGTAGTTATTCAGAGATATTTTACCTAGACTACCCAAGATACCCCTTAATATCCCTATTTTTTACTGCAGGAAACCAAATGGGTCATGGGTCAAATGACCCAACAGCTAAGTCAGGCCTGGACTCAAAACTTAATTCAAGTCCCTTGGAGTGAATTCTGAAATGGATTCAAAGCCCAAATGGCATAATGACTCAAACCCAGATTTAGCAAATTATGGCAAATGGTAAAGAAACAACTAAATAGTTTTCACAAAATTTAAAACCTGAGCTAAAATACTAGTTAATTAAACTAAATTATCACACAAACCTAATTAGGTTAAACTAAATGGCTAAATAAAGAAGATGAACACAGAATTTATCAAGCAAGACCAAACGAAAATCAAGGGATAAACCTGGAAAAGAACAAACTGAAAAAGAACAGACGGAATAAGGTTTTAGCTTGGCCAGAAATTTTGGTCGATTTTCAATTGAATTATCCGGAGAAAGAAGAAGAGAAGAATAGAAGAACGAACCAAAAAAGAGAAAGGAACTCACCGACTCGGCTCGCACTCATGACTGCCTCTCCGATTAAAGCCCAAATATAGTATCAATCGCCTGTTCTTTGTCAAGAACAAGCGACTAATGTTATTTTGCGGTAAAATCGGCACCCTAACACTCGTTAATACTGGAGAAGTAGCCTTGCATGAATGAACATGGCTTTGGCTTCTAGGGTTCGAACCCTAGATTTAATATTTGAGGAGTTCTAAGCATATTCGAATGGAACAGAGTGAGGATTTGGGAAGAGGGGAGTGAGGGGTTCTCTGTTGTTAGTTTGGGGTCAGTTTGTGGTGGCGCTGCCACCCGTGGTGGTGGGAAATAAGGGCGGCGCTTAGGGTTTGGTTGAGATAATCTCTGAGGAGAGGGGGGTGTGAGAGAGACGAGTGAGTGAGGGGGGCAGTGTTCGTACACTAATATACTAAACAACCCCCAATTCCAGGTCGTCTTATCAAACAAATTCAACGGCCCAGATCGAGGGCCTTCAAAACGGGGTCGTTTGACCAAGTGTGAATCAGACCGGGTATTGGGAGCAGGGCTGGGCCAGAATTGGACGGGTTTGAGGGCAAAATCAATTGGGCCTGGGGAATTTAAATAGATATGGCCCAATTAAGACTCCTTTCTGTTTCACTTCAATTATCTTTTATTCATTTCTCTTTTTTAATTCCTTCTATATATTTTTTCAAAATTAAAAATAAAACCGAAATTAAAATTGAAAATCAAATTAAGCTATCAAATTGGATTAATTAAATCATAATTACCACAATTAATTAAAAGCAAATTAAAGGAAAACTACCAAAATTCAAAACTAAAATTAAAAGTGTGAAAATAAATTATTTTTGTGATTTTTCCATTTCTATGGGACAATTAAATTACTAATTAATTTTAAAATGCAAGATTAAATCCTAAATGCGAATGCAACATATTTTGTATTTTTCATTAATTAAATAAAGATAAACATGCACAGACAAATGCAGACAATAACAAAATATGCTACAAAAATCCACGAAATTGCAAACAATGGAGAAACTATTTTGTTTTGAATTTGTGGGAGTAATTCATATATGGCAAAAATCACGTGCTCATATATGGAAAACTATTTTGCTTTGTTCTCTAGGTGGGAACCTGATTTCCAACACTCTAATTGTATTCCTTTACTCTCCAGGTGGGCGCCTGATTGTCGAAACTTGAACTCCTTTTCCTTGTTCTCCAGGTGGGTGCCTGATTGCCGAAACTTTAATTGCTTCTCCTTGTTCTCCAGGCGGGTGCCTGATTACCAAACCTTTAACTGTATTCCCCTTCTTTCCAGGTGGGCGCCTGATTACCAAATCTTTAGCTGTATTCCTTTGCTTTCCAGGTGGGCGTCTGATTGCCAAATCTTTAACTGTATTCCCTTGCTTTCCAGGTGCGCGCCTGATTACCAAATCTTTAGTTGTATTCCCCTGCTTTCCAGGTGGGCACCTGATTACTAAATCTTTAGCTGTATTCCCTTTCTTTCCAGGTGGGCGACTGATTACCAAATCTTTATCTGTATTCCCTTGCTTTCCAGGTGGGCGACTGATTACCAAATCTTTAACTGTATTCCCTTGCTCTCCAGGTGGGCGCCTGATTACTAAATCTTTAACTGTATTCCCTTGCTCTCCAGGTGGGCGCCTGATTGCCAAAACTTGAAATGTATTCCCTTGCACTCCAAGTGGGCACCTGACTGTCAAAACTTCAATTGTATTCCCTTGCTATCCATGTGGGTGGATGATTTCAACAAAATAGACAAAACAAAGAAAACTTTCTGCCCCAGTTTGGTAGCTGGGCACATCTATGAGTGTTAATTGAATCATGTTATCAAATATTTTAAGAATTTGAAAGCTAGATCTCATTATCCAGGAAGGTCCTGAAAACTCCTAGTTAAACGACAGTTTTAAATCTAAATTATGTTTTCTGAAGGTATATCTTATTCTAAGTCTTGTTATGCAAGCATGTTTTAAAACTACATCTCATTATCCAAGAGGACCCTGAAAACTCTTAATTAAACGACAATTTTAAATCTAAGTTATATCTTTTGGAGGTATTACTTCCGCTACATCTTTTTATCTAAGAAAGTATTAAATCTACATCCCATTCTCTAGGAGGGTCCTGAAAATAAAAAATCAAGTATTATCTTAAAAGTGACAATTTTTACGGCTGAATTCCACTACCCTACTACAGAGCTTATGCTAAATCTTGTTATCTAATTTAAGTCTTAAAGCTAAGTCTCATTATTCAGGAGGGTCCTGAAAACTCCTAATTGAATCCTATCTCAAGCATGCAAACTTTGAAGCCAACTTATATTCCTTTGGGGTACATTTATGCTAGATTTTGCTACTCATGATCGTTTTGAATTTTAAACTAGGTCCCATTTTCCAGGAGGGTCCTGAAAATCAAGAGTCAGTCCTTCCTGGTGCTTGTTTTTCCTTACGGAGAGTTTCCCCGAACAATCGAAAACTTCCTGCCCCTGTTCCAATCAAAGAAAAATCTTGTCAGTTTAAAATGTGGTGGTTAGTTTGTGGCATTCTTGCTGAAAGTGGCCTCCCCACTGTCGTGCTTTGTTTTGACTGTCTTCCCCTGAACTGGCCAAGAACTGCTTGACTTCCCGATTGACTTTCAAACCACATGACATTGGATGACCTGAGTGTTCTATACCCAAACTGTTGTGTTACATCTCTGCCCCATCTGTTTGAACCTCTGCATTTCCAACGAAATTACCAAACCATTTCACCGATGGAATTTCCTCTGACCTTTTATACCCCATTTCACATTATACTATTTCTAGCAATGCCTTGGCCGCCCTGTGCCTTGTGCAACTTTCGAAGTTGGGAGTAAGCTTTGCAATTCCCTCTTATTTGCTTAAATAGAACTGACATTGGGAACATCTTAGAGATATAAACCCAAAAGAAATGAAATGCAATGACTTTCAGAGTTAAGGATAAGAAAAATCCAAAACTGGAAGACTATCTGAAAGGGAAAAAGAAAAGAGACTTAACTGAGTGGAGTAGTTGGCACCAATGATCATGACATGTATTTTGGATTAATCGGTCCAATCTGTCCGACCAATCAACTTTCAATTATCGTACTTTATGCCACGAGATCTTCAAAAACCCAATTTCATCATTAGAACCTTGCCCTTGTTCGGTCCGTGGTGCCCCAAAAGGTTTTCACCAACAAGCCTCTCTCATTTGTTCATCTCTCAACTCACTTTTGCCTTACAGTGCCCGTGAGGGTTTTCACCAATAAGACTCTCTCATTTTTTATTTCTCTCAGCTCTCGTTGCCTTACGGTGCCCGTGAGGGTTTTCACCAATAAGACTCTCTCATTTTCAACATTTTTCTGCTTGGACCAGAGTGTTGCCCCTGATATGAATTATCTCTCCTTGCTTGACTTGGCATTTCTCGAAAACTGATCGGAAGGTCTTTCTTTGGACCGTAATGTGGGCTTTTGGATAGGGTTGGAAAGAAAGGGTTCAAAGGCTCAAAGCAATTCAAAATGGGTTCAAAATTACAACTTTCAGAATCAGATTTCTTACAACAACCACAACTTCCGCCCCCAGTTTCTTTGCTTGGGGACTTTTGGATTTTATTTTGATGGGACTGAACCATGAGGCTGCCTACGTATCCTTAAAAGGAATCAGGTTGAACATAGTTCATGTCATAGAAATTGCTTTGTTGTTGTGACTTTTCCTTTTTCTTTTCTTTTCTTTTCCCTTTCTTCTTCTTCTTCTTTGTTTTTCTTTTGTTGCTTTTTCTTCTTTTCCTTTTTTTCTTTTTCCCCATTTTTTCATTCTTTTCTTTCTCTTTTCATTCTTTTCCCTTACTTATCTTTTGCTCTCGTGTTTCTGAATTTACCACTGATTCTAATAGAGGGGTATGAAAGGAAATAAATAAGGCTCGAAAGGGGTAACAAAGGATAAAGTGTTTAGATAACAGAACAAAATGCCTTCGTCATTCAAATCTTCAAAATATGCCAAGTTAAAACGAATACAATTTACCCAAAGAAATCATACATAATATCTTTTGACTGCATCAGAATTGATAGCCATTTCTACACACTTGCCTTCTATGTCTGTTAAATACAAAGCACCATTAGACAACACTCTAGTTATGATGAACGGCCCCTGCCAATTTGGGGAGAACTTGCCTTTCGCTTTAACCTGATGAGGAAGGATACGTTTCAATACTAACTGGCCCACTTCAAACTTCTGTGGACACACCTTCTGTTATATGCTCTTGCCATTCTCTGTTGATACAACTGACCATGACAAACTGCTGCCAAACTTCTCATCAATTAAACTCAACTGTTCCAAGCGAGTTTTGACCCACTCATCATCATCAATTTCGGCCTCAGCGACAATCCGAAGGGACAGGATTTCAACTTCTGCAGGTATTACCGCCTCAGTGCCATATACCAACAAATAAGGAGTTGCCCCTACTGAAGTACGAACAGTAGTGCGATAACCCAGCATTGAAAAAGGCATCTTTTCATGCCACTGTCTAGAACCCTCCACCATTTTCCGAAGTATCTTCTTTATATTCTTATTGGCTGCCTCGACTGCTCCATTCGCCTTGGGCCGATATGGGGTGGAATTGCGATGCATAATCTTAAATTGTTGACATACCTCTTTCATCAAATGACTGTTGAGGTTACCACCATTATCTGTGATGATTATCTTCGGGATCCCAAACTGGCAAATGATATTCGAGTGCACAAAATCGACCACTACTTTCTTGGTCACAGACTTGAAAGTTTTAGCTTCAATCCACTTAGTGAAATAGTCGATGGCTACTAGAATGAACCTGTTCCCATTTGATGCTGATGGCTCAATTGGCCCAATGACATTCATGCCCCACGCAACAAAAAACCATGGTGCGGACATTGTGTGCAATTCAGATGGTGGAGAATGAATCAAATCTCCGTGCACTTGGCACTGATGACACTTGCGCACGAAACTGATGCAATCTCGCTCTATAGTGAGCCAATAATAACCTGCTCGGAGAATCTTTTTTGCCAACACCTACCCACTCATATGCCGCCCACAGACTCCAGAATGTACTGCAGTCAATCTCAAACCCAAAATGCACGCCTCGTACTCAGCCATGTTGTTAGTACAGTAGAAACGAAGTTGAGCCGTGACAGGGTAGTGATGCCCTATTTCAGAAATAAGTACAGCCCCTATCCTGACACCTTTCATGTTAGCAGCTCTATCAAAGAAAAGTTTCCAACTTGGATCTCCAACTGGTTCCAACTCATCAACATGCATTGCCTCTTCATTAGGGAACTAAGTATTCAAAGGCTCATATTCTTCATCAACGGGGTTCTTAGCCAAATGATCGGCTAATGCCTGGGCCTTCATCGCGGTCCTAGTCACATAGACAATGTCAAATTCTATGAGCAAGATTTGCCACTTTGCGAGCCTCCCTGTAGGCATAGGTTTCTGAAAAAATATACTCTAACGGATCCAAACGAGAGATGAGATAAGTAGTGTAAGATGACAAATAGTGCTTCAACCTTTGTGCTACCCAAGTTAGGGCGCAACATGTCCTCTCCAGGTGAGTGTACTTAACATCATAAGATGTGAACTTCTTGCTGAGATAATAAATGGCCTGCTCCTTCCTACCGGTGATGTCATGCTGACCCAAGACACAACCAAATGAATTGTCCAGGACCATCAAATACAGAATCAAAGGTCTTCCTGGTTCAGGCGGCACCAACACGGGTGGGTTTGACAAGAACCCCTTTATCCTATCAAATGCTTCTTGACACTCATCTGTCCACTTGACCGCAGCATCTTTCTTCAACAGTTTGAAGATAGGCTCACAAGTTGTCATAAGCTGAGCAACAAACCTGCTGATGTAATTCAACCTCCCTAATAGACTCATCACTTCAGTCTTGTTCCTTGGAGGTGGCAATTCTTGGATAGCTTTAATCTTTGACGGGTCCAATTCAATACCTCGGCGGCTGACTATGAATCTTAACAATTTTCCAGATGGCACACTGAATGCGCATTTTGCAGGATTGAGCTTAAGATTGTACCTGCGAAGCCTTTGGAAGAACTTTCTCAAATATTTGACATGGTTAGACTACTTTTTAGTCTCTATGATCACATCATCCACATAAACCTCAATCTCCTTGTGCATCATGTCTTGGAATATGGTTGTCACTGCCCTCATGTAAGTTTCCCCAGCATTTTTTAGACCGAAAGGCATGACCCTGTAGCAGTATGTTCCTCATGGAGTGATGAATGTTGTCTTCTCTGCATCATCCTCATCCATTAGGATCCGATGATAGCCCGCATAGCAATCCACATAGGACCCAATCTCATGTTTGGCGCAATTGTCAATCAGAATGTGGATATTTGGCAGTGGAAAGTTGTCCTTGCGGCTCCCCTTGTTGAGATAATGGTAATCAACACACACCCTGGTGTTGCCATCCTTCTTTGGAATAGGTACTACATTAGCTAACCAAGTGGGATACCGAGTGACCCGAATGACTTTTTCATCGAACTGCTTGGTGACCTCTTCTTTGATCTTCACACTCATATCAGTTTTAAATTTCCTCAGCTTCTGCTTGACAGAAGGGAATGCCGGGTCAGTGGGCAATTTGTGAACCACCAAGTCAGTGCTTAAACCCGGTGTGTCATCATATGACCATACAAAGACGTCTTTGTACTCAAGCAATTCTTTAATCATCTCCTCCCTGAGTTGAGGTTCAAGATAGACACTTATCTTAGTTTCTATAATGTTATCTGGGTCCCCTAAATTGATTGCTTCCGTATCACTCAGGTTAGGCTTGAGTTTTTCTTTAAAATGGCTTAGTTCTTTACTAATCTCTTCAAAGGCCTCATCCTCAGCGTATTTCGATTCATCATCACACTCTATTTCTTGAATTATTATCTCATAATTGAATTTACTTTTAAGATGGGGCCAAAGATTCCTCATGCATGTCATGTCATTGAAACCAGCATAAAAAGAACTGTACAAGAAAGAAAAACAAAAATAAAACTATCAGGAAGGAAGAAAAAGGGACATTGCATTTCATTGAAATTGAAAGATAACAAGGTTTATACATCCAAACGGACGGAACATAGAATCTGAATTTTAACCCTGGAATAATCCAGATAAACTGAAAGAAAATCAAAGCAAACTACCAAAACTCCTTCCTGGTGGGGAGAGGAGTAGCTTCCCAATTGTCAATCTTTGCACTGGGCCCAACGAATTATACATCCCCCTTTATAGAACCCTCTCCAGCTTCCACCATGTTCACTTCGTCGAATAATTTCTCAAACCTTTCAAGCAACTCCTTATCAGGACCAACCACAGAACTGGGAACTATTGTTGTTGGGCGTTTTCTGGTGCTGGGCCTGACAAATGATCTGGAGAGCCGTGGGATGGGCTTTGGGAGGACCCATGCCCTCTGTTTCAACTTTTTGGCTCTTTATATGTTCGCAACTGTGGGCTTGAACTCCAAACCAAATGTGTCCAAGTTTTTAGGGAGAGACATCGGCTGTACGATACCTTGCATAGATGCACCCAAACCCTTGCCCGGTACAAAACCATTTTTCAACATTTCAACGGCTACCATGACTAATGCAGCAGCTACCCTCGGAGTTGGAACGCACTTCCCTTCTGGAATTTTCTCTACCGATACCGTGTCAAAAAACTGATATACCCATGGCCCATTGTCGTCTTCAGACTCTATGAACGGAACAGCGGCATCGCTGGGAACACACAAATTATCTTCGCCGTGCACAACAATTTCCTGTCTATCCCATTCAAACTTCACCATTTGATGCAGAGTAGACGGGACCGCTTTAGCAGCATGAATCCAGGGTCGACCTAACAGCATATTGTAAGAAACAGCCACATCGAGCACCTGGAATTTCATGGTAAATTCAACTGGCCCTATTGTAAGCTCTAGCACTATGTCCCCGACTGAATCTTTCCCTCCACCGTCGAATCCCCGGACGCAGATATTATTCTTGTGAATTCTTTCATTATCCACCTTTAATTTATTCAGAGTGGAGAGAGGGCAAATGTTTGCACAGGAACCATTATCGACCAGTACCCGGGTAACCACGGAATCTTCGCATTTCACCGTGAGATAGAGGGCTCTATTATGCTCAGTACCCTTCACGGGCAACTCATCATCAGAAAAAGTGACTCTGTTTACCTCAAACATCTTGTTAGCTATCTTTTCCAAGTAGTTTATTGAGATTTTGTCAGGAACATGGGCCTCATTCAGGATCTTCATCAAAGCCCCCCGGTGCTCGTCTGAATGGATCAATAATGACAATAATGAAATCTAAGCCGGTGTCTTCCTCAACTGCTCTACAATGGAATAGTCCTGCACTTTCATCTTTCTCAAGAATTCTTCTGCTTCTTCCTCGGTCACAACTTTCTTCACTAGCACCGGGTTGTCTTTGAAGATCTTAGTTTTTCTCAACTGTTCGGGGGAAAAGCATATCCCTGATCGAGTCAGACCATGGGTCTCACAAACTTCTTCTTTAACCTCTTGCCCCTTGTAAGTCACTATCACCCGTTCATAATTCCATGGTACCGCCTTGCTGTTGACTATCGGTAATTGAGTTGCTGGCTTGCACCCTCCACAATTATAATAGACTTGTTCACAACTCCTGGCACCACCACTTTTGCTCTTTCTTGTTTTACTGCTACATCACTTGGGGTCCCCTTCTTGACCACCACAGATAGTTCGTTGTTTGCCCCGCTCAACCTAATCATTGATTTCTCACTTGTCGACTTTTCAACCGGCCTGGCTTCACTGGACCGAATCATTATGACGGTCTGCGAAGGCTTCTTAGGCTCCCCTCCCCTATGCACTATCTCGATCATATTTGTCTCAGGATGGGCCAGCAACGGATTCTGGTTGATAGTGGGTGCTTCTGGAGCTTGGACCTCAATCTGATTAGTATCAATAAGCTCTTGAAAAGCTGTTTTCAATTGCCAGCACTTCTCTATGTTGTGCCCCAGAGCACCAGAACAATATTCGCAACTCACAGAGTGGTCAAGATTCCTCGGGGGAGTATTTGGCAGTTTTGGTTCGATCAGACTCAGCATACCCAATTGTCAAAACCTGTGGAACAAACTGGTATGTTTGGGCATGGTGGACAGAAAAATGAGGGTCTGGTGGTGGGTAGTAGTATTGGGGTAGATTATACGGGGTATGGGAGGAGGTTTGGTGGTGGGGACGAGGCTGATGATAGTGGTGAGGTGAACCCCTGGGTCCGAACCAAGCTCCTGAATCAATCATTGCTACATCCTCTTTCTTCTTTCCAATTACTCCCCCAATTCCGCTTTGAATGGCCTGGGTGATTGCCTTAATAGCCGAATAACTCATGATTTTGTTTGTCTTGAGCCCTTCTTCTACCATACCGCCCATCTTTACCACTTTATTGAAGGACTTACCTATAGCTGATACCAGATGACCATAATAAGTAGGTTCTAAGGCCTGCAAAAAATAATCCACCATTTCACTTTCTTTCATTGGAGGGTCAACCCTTGCTGCCTGCTCTCTCCACCTAAAACCATACTCCCTGAAACTTTCATTGTGCTTTTTCTCAAGTTTCGTCAAAGACAGATGATCCGGAATAATTTCGAGAATGTACTGGAAGTGACAAGCAAATGCATGGGCTAGACCATATCATGTGTACCATCTTCCATGATCTTGCCGAGTATACCATTCTAGCGTTGATCCACTCAGACTCTGACTGAAATACGCCATTAGCAGCTCGTCTTTCCCGCCAACTCCCCTCATTTTACTACAAAAACCTCTCAAATGTGCCACTGGATCACCGTGCCCATCATACAAATCAAACTTGGGCATATTAAACCCTGCCGGCAATTGTACATCTAGAAACAGACATAGGTCTTTGTAGGCCACACTTACTTGACCTCCCAACCCTCGCATGTCTCTGAATGACTGTTCCAGGCTTTTAAATTTCCTGAACATCTCCTCCTATTCGGGATTTTTAGATGGTTTTTTAGTTTTCGTAGGGAGGTCAAAATGAGGAGTGTATGAATAGGGTTCAGGAACCTTGAAAGCGGGCTCCGGGGGTAATACTGGTTGTCATGAGTCTGGAACAAAGGCTCACTGGAGGATCGGTGTAATGCAGCAGGTGGGGGCGCCACAAAAATAGGAGTGACTGGTGGAGGAGTGTACGGGACTTGTTTGGGCGGTGGAGCTTGTGATGTATGAGAAGTGGTGTCATAGCATTGTTGGTAGAGGGGAAAGGCTGAAGATGAGTTCATAGTGGGAGGTTCCTGGGTCTGAGCCAATGGCGGGATAAAAGAAGGGTTGGTGGGGTAAACTGGCGGTGGGAGCCCTTTTGCCCATGCTTGGTACATTTCAGCCATCTACTACTTCAGCTTATGCAACTCATCTTTCAGATTAACCTTCGATTCTTCCACCTCTTTTGACAGATCGACAATACTTGCCTCAAGTTCCTGGTTGGCCATGTTCAGCTTGTTTTTGGACCGAGTATTGTAGGAGTAAGTTGCTAGAATGCCGATCAAACTAACCACCTACCTGAACTGGATTTCATCAATAACAAACTTGTTAGAGATTAGGGCATTAACAGATAGGCAACCGCACATTTAAGGAGTGAATGCACCTAAGCAGTTAACCGTTTCTACTATGCATTTGATCAGTTGCTTGCATCATCCCAGCTTTTCTTTATTTCCATTTGCAACTTCTCTTTTCTCTCTCTTTTTTTCTTTTTCTTTTTTTTTCTTTTTTTTCTTTTTCTTTCTTTTTCTTGCCTTCCTTTGCTTGATTTCCCTTTGTTTTATTCTCTCACTTCCCTCTCTTATTTTGTCATTGTTTCATTCTCACGGTTTATTATTTTTCCTCTCTTTTTCTTTTCCTCATCTTCTTATTTATCACTCTATTTTCTTTCTTTTGGGTTATGGTCGAATCCTCTGGAGACTGCCTACGTATCATGACCCCGCATGAATCATACCGAGCGTAGTTCTAGAGATAAGTGCAAAAAATAAATAACAAAACATTTTTGGGATTTCCAATGAACAGTTTTGATTACAACCACTCATTCTACCAAATTATAAAATTAACAGACTCGCAAAGGGAAATCAACAGACTCTGACTCAAAACAAGACCAACAGACTCTGACAGAAAGGTGAAAATAACAGACTCGAAAACCAACTAACAGACTCCAATAAAAGAAAATATAGACTCGCAAACAGACTAACAGACTCCAATGAAAATCATGAATACATTAATGCCTCAAATGCTCCTGGGGCCCGCGGGACATCATTCGATCTCGCCACGGGCCTATATGCAAGATCCCTTTGAAGCCTCTCCAAGTCACTCATTATCTACCGGACAAATGTCATCACTGTCGCAAAGAAGGTGGTGTGAGTCATATCCCCACATGCTTGGCATTTCACAACAATGTAGTCGGCAATGGTTTTGATCCTCTCTCGGATTCTACCCTTTTCTTGAAGCAGACGCCCGACTTGTTGATTCCGGGCTTCTAACACCTGAGTGTCATGGAGATGTTGATTTTGCAACTGTTGCATTTCTTCCTTCATCTAAACCATGAAATCATAACAGTGTTCCCTATCAGCTTTGAAATCTTTAGCCTGCTTGGCTGCCTTATTCTTAATAGTAGTTACTTTTCTTTTCAGGCTGGTGATTGTCCCTTCATACTTTCTCTTTATTTGTTGCACAAACTATGTCCGACCTTTTGCATTTTCCGCCAATTGAGCCTGAACTTTCGCCAGATTGTCCTTAGACTTTTCCAAGTCATCTTGACACTCAAGGGCTTTCTTTTTCAGACTGCTTATAAGCCTCTCATCCGCTCGGCTTCTTTCCAGGTTTCTAGCAGCTATTTTTAACTTCCAGATTTGAGCATTGAGGGCTTCATTTTCCTGAGTTAACTTCTTCTTCTCACCTTTATCTGCGGTGGTTTGCAATCCATTCTCAAACTAAAGGTCCATGACTTGCTTTTCCAGTCTGCTTATGGTGGCTCGGTACTCATTTTCTTTGGTCAACCAGTTTCATTGCACTTGTGCTCCGTCGGTAAATTGTTGGACATGGGGTTCTTTTGCGGGCCTTTCGGGCTCTTGATGAACTTGGGATCTTTTACCATACCACGCAGTGTAACTAGGCTCCACCTCGCCTCTAGATGGATCTTGTACTTGAGTTCTAGGCTCTAAGAATCTGCACTGGTGCCAAATCCGGCTCACTTTTTCTTCTAGAAAAGCGGCTTTTGGTTCCAACTCGATAACTTGTCGACTCAAATCCTCATCGTGTGGGATGGTCTGGTATCAGCCTAACTGATGTAGAACTCGATGCGGAGCATAAGGCTGGATACTCCGAAGACCCATCAACATCAGAAAACACACCTTAGCCGACATATAAATTACTTCAACGACCGAGAGCCACCCAAACGTCCATTCGATCTTGTTTGCAGTCAAGGATCTTAAGTGGGCATGCCATGCTTTTGTACCATCCGGGAACTCATAACCCTCTACCCGCTTTTCATGTTTTTCAATGCATTCGAGGTCAGTCATACCACAATTCAAGTATCTGGGATGGTGGCAAAGGTGTTCCTCCATCCATATTTGTAACAGCATATTGCACCCTTCAAAGAACTTTCATCCTTCTCAGCAGAGGGTCAGAGCTCGGTAAATTTTTGCCAAGATCAGTGGCACTATGGTCCTATTTGTCCTTTTCATCATAAAGTCGGTTATCCCCACGAGTCCCAACTCTATGTTCCCGTCTTTTCTAGGGAAAATCAAAGTACCTAGGAACGCCATTATAAAAGTTAATCCTCTCCGAGCTTCCCACTTGTCTTCGTTTCCCGCGTGAGTAAGACCGGTATCTGGCGTCTCGAAGCCAAGGGGATTCCCGTAATGTCGGTACAAAAAGTAGAAGGTACAGAGTCCTTTGGCCAAATTTCCGTCTCGGATGTCCCGACTGATGCTTAATAAGTCCAAATATTTGTGAGGGGTTACTATTCTCGGTGCTACCGGGTATTGATGTCTAAGATTCTCCTCGAAACTAGCGTAGCCTGCTATCTCTTCCAGTGTAGGAGTTAACTCAAAATCAGCAAAGTGGAATACATTATGTGTTGGGTCCCAAAATGGTATCAAGGCCTCAATTATATCCTATCTCCGCTTAACCTTCAAGAGCCCGACAAGACCACCCAACGCTTTTGTCACAACTTTTCTGCTATTGTCCCCCAAATCATGCCACCACATATGTAGCTACAACGGGATCTCTTCACGGACTGAGAAAGGTTCATTTTGAATTGTGCTCATCCTGCACATTTATTAAGGTGATTTTAATTAAAAGAAAACTATGGCTCATTTTGACTCAAGAAAAATGACCATTTTTTTTTAAATTTCCACAAAAATATCCAGCTTTGCCAATACGGCCTTTTAGCACTCCGAAAATGAAGATTTTAAGGTTGTGTTCGCTAACCGACAAAAACCTTGAAAAATAACCAAATGTGGCTATTCTTGCAAAACGGCCTTTCGGCGCCCTTTTGGGGACATTTGGCAATTTTAGACAAGAATGGCATCACCTTACTTATTTGCAATAAAATTAAATTTTTTGTTCTTTTTGGGCTATTTTTGCAAAAAGGAAGTTGGACCCGATGGGGGTTGCCTACGTATCTCACACCCTGTGAGAATTAAACTGGCGTAGTTCGGGCAAATAAAATAAAACCAACTATTTTCAAAACAAAACCTTTTCTTTTTCATTTCATTTTTCGAAAAATTCGGCAGAGTTTCAGTACCATTTGGACATTGGTTTTCCCAAAACAGGTGATTTAACTCACTTAACCCTCACATTGCTATTTTCTTTTTTCCCACTTTCTCCCATTATTCAAAAGTCGGTCAGCATGCAAATCCAAATCAAATAAATGCACAAGTAGCAAGTAAGATGCATCAGGATGGTCTTTTCATTTTGGTACACTTGTCCTAGACAGACTCAACCCTTGTGTTGAGTCTCCAAAGTCAGATGCCCATGATGCAGATAAGCGTTCCTACTAGGGATCCGGCATGAGGCTTTGTTATACTAGGTTTAAAATCTGGGTTTATTGTTCTAGACCTGGCTTACTCGAGCGAACAACTCGAGCCGAGGAGGGCCGCGTACCGGGAATACAAAAGTTTCACCGCCTTTGTAACTTGTCTGAACCTCGTTCTAAATTTAGGATATGACTCTTAACAGAAGTGAAGTCACACGAAGTGCACACTCCTCCATGATATAGAAGACTCAGAGAGAAGAAGGGTTTCGCAGCAGTTTATATACAGTTCACAGAATATCAAAGCGGTAAAGCAACATTTAGCACATTACGCCCAAACATGTAACAAAATTAGATAATAAATGAATCCAACTATAACAATTCATCTAAGCTCGAATTCTGAACCCTGAACCAGAGATTCTGGGTTCGAATCCCCAGCAGAGTCGCTAGAGCTGTCACACCTCCTTTTTACCTACCCCCCGGGAAGGGAGTATAAGGGAGTTTTTTTTCAACTTAAAGTGACAATCGAAACAGGATTATTTATTTATTAAATTTAGATTCGCCACTTGGGATAATTTTATGGTGTCCCAAGTCACCAGTTCAAATCCCGAATCGACAAAAATATTGACTCTATTTTATAGTCTGCGAACACATAAATTCGGGTAAGGAATTATGTTAACCCGAGAGAAGGTGTTAGGCATTCCCGGGTTCCGTGGTTTTAGCACGGTCGCTCAACTGTTATTCTTGGCCTATTATCTAATTTTAGTGTATGTTTTAGCCTATGGTTCAATTTTAACTTTATAACCGCTTTTATTTCATTTTAAGAGGATTTCAACGTTATACAAAACACGCCTTTGGATCACGCTACATGAAATGCACCCGCGATCCGCGACATATTTTATTTAACATTGTCAAGATTTGGATTTGGGTCACTTGAAATGCACACCCGAGTTTAGGAATGTAAATTGTTAAAATAATGTGCCTAAAGTAAATATGCGTTTGCAACTTTGCGAGGGCCATGGAAATTTCACTAGATGGCACACCTCGGATTCTAAGGATTAAGTCAAAATTAGTTAAGCGAGGGCCATGCAATTGTCATTTTGTTTGGCACGGCACCTCAATTCCAATTCTAAAAGGGAATGCAAACTAAGTTTTGGAGGGCCATAAACTATTTTATTGTCTAATATGGCACACCTCCAATCTACTTTTAAAAGAGTCAAAGTTAATTAAAGAAGAAGCCTTACGGAGTTCAAAAGGCCCTTCATACTAAAGTTAAACTCAAAATGCAGAATGAATGAGCAAACGTCCGTTCCTACTTCAGATCTGGGCTAAAAGGGAGCCCAACACTTTGTTGAGAATGCTACTAAAATATTGATCTCTTGAGTGGCTTAAGCTAAACCCCAAAATAAGGCCCAATTTGAGAACACAGTGCACTTATAACGCCGGGACTCAGGATCGAGTCCCTGCGATGGCATGAGGCAGCACACATACATATTGGAATTAACTTGATCCTATAAAGCATACATGCAAGTATTATTTAACCTTCAGGTTTGACTGTTTCAGCAAGAAATGAATAAATCGTCATTTTTTAAGACTCGAAATTCGACAATAAACCAGTAATCACACTTGAATCCATTCGTTGCTCTTTAAAACTAATTCTTAAGAGAGCATTTCCATGTTATTCGCTCCAAATGGGTGACTGGTAAAGACAATTTTGCAAGCTAATCCAGTAGACACTAATAATCTGGACTTTATCCTCAAGCTAGATGTGCTTACCAAACATCACACAAATAAATCAATGTGAATTTACAAACCATTGTTCAGCATTTAACGAACTTAAAAGAAATTCAAAAAAATTCCAGAACCAATCTCGGCTTCCCTTCGAACCTCCCTCATTCTCAAAAAGCTCAACACAGTCACAAAAAGAGAAGCACTTAAACCGAGATTTAAAACTATGCAGGGGCAGATTCTATCATGATAGCTGGAAAATAACCCCAATAACTCATAATTGGAATTAACATGTATTTAACAACCATTGTCACACCTCTTTTTTACTACACCCGGTAAAGGGCATAAATATAAGGGAGTTTTTTCAATTAAAGGACAATCGAAATGGGATTAATTATTTACAATTCAGAGTCGCCACTTGGGATAATTTATGGTGTCCCAAGTCACCGATTGAATCCCAAATCGAGGAAAGATTGACTCTGTTTAACAATCTGTGAACCAGAAATCTGAGTAAGGAATTCTGTTAAAGTCGGGAGAAGGTGTTAGGCACTCTCGAGTTACGTGGTTCTAGCACGGTCGCTTTGATCATACTTGGCTTACGAAAATTGTTTAATTACTGATTTTAGAACGTATGTGCATTTACCTTTTACCACTTTTTAATTAAGACAATTATCTTGAAACGGGTCATGCGTACGTGTACTTGTCTGTTTGGCGTGTCAAACTCATGTCACGCGAACGTGTCCACATTTAATAACGCATTATTATTATTCAGAGAGTTTAGCCGAAGTTGCGCGAACGCATACTCCGATTTTGTTTTTAGGAACCGTAATTATGTCACGCGAACGTGTCCACGATCACGGTGGTATATTAAACGGGCCTAAAAACTGCGAACATTTGTTATTTTATATCTAAATCATAAGAAATTAGTAGAGGGCCATGCATTTGAAATTTTTGCTTGGCGCGGCATTCCTCGATTTATCCTACCAAAAAGGTTTAGCTAGTTGATTAAAGGGCATAAGAAGTTCTTGAATCAAATTAACGGGGTCAAATTTAACCGCATTGCAAGGGTGGAGAATCGGGCCAATCATTAGAGTGGATATGGGCAAGCGACGGCCATGACTTACGGAAATTAATGTAAAAAATGGGTCAATTTGGGAACAGTGACTGACTAATATCGGAGTGCTATTGCTTTGAATTTTGTTAGTACTCAAAAATAATCCAAAGACACTCATGTCACTTTCTTAGCAGCACGGCCAAACAAAGTAGTAAATCAAATACATAGAAGAAAAAATAATTGTGCCAAGAATTAGCAAGAAACATAAAACTGGAACATATACTGCAATAAAATATTTCAACAGTTTGTTTGATCCCAATATCTAATAAGTGAAACATCTGGATGAGAATAACTGAAACAAAAGAAATTAAAATGTCAAATAACCAACCGAAAAGAATGAAGCAAACGAAAGGAATATCATAGCTAAATCCTATTATTTTGTATCAATAAAAGACGCAGACCCCAAACATGCCTAGTAAACCTTGTATTGACTTATATGACCCAATTTATTAACTTTAAAGTTCACGTTTGGCACAACACTATAAAATTATAAGCACAATAATGGAGGATAATGCATTAAAATCACTGATAATACTCAAACAACAAAATCTCATTCAAATTAGCGCATGTGCTAAACATAAGAACACCTAATCAAAACCAATAAATATTCAACTAAAGAAAACAAACCAAAACCAAGATATTGTTGAATCATCATATATTAAAAAGAAGATGCACCTTCAGTAATGAATGTTTTACGGGAAATCAGGCGATAATCTCCATTTTTGTTCTTTTGTTTTTTTAATTCTCTTTTCCCTCACTGTCATGTCCAATCCCCCTCCCTCCCCGTTCTGTTCTTCTTTGCCCTTTTGTGTGTGGGTCTGTTAAGAGTTGAAGAAATATTTATTGAAGCGAGAGTGACAGAGAAGTTCTTGGAAATGGTGGGGGGCAGCTTTTCCTTTTTAGTTTTTTTTTGTTCTCCTTGTTTTAAGCGTTGTTTTTTTCTTTTTATATTGTAGATTGTAGGGTTTTTAGGTTAAGGGGCATGGGTCTAAGAATTTTGGGCTTAAAAATTATGGGCTAAGTCCAAAATTAGGCCTAAAAATGGGTTGCTGAGTCCAAGCTTTATTCTTTCCCTGCGAACGAGATTAAAAATACGGTCTCATTTATTAATTGATCCTACTATTCAAATAATTATTAAAATAAAACTAACCATTAAAACAAACCTATTTTTGGTATTTTCAAATATCATATTAAAATAAAAATACGATATTATTTTTTTTTTTATTTTTTAAGATTAAAAATGACTATAAAACATTAATGAACCTATTTTCGTAATTTTTGTTTTCTTGTAATAAAATAAAGTAAAAGAGTCAAAAATACTTAAAATATCTATATTATGACTAAATTAAATATTTACGCACTAAAATATGAAAAATCTTGGGGATGGTCAAAAATCACATGTCTACAGCTGCCCCTCTTTGACTGGAAAGACGTAGTATTTTCAGACAAAGAATGACTAGACAGGTTTTTGACCCGACCCTTATTTGGAGAGACAAAACTAAGAGAAAAAGGGGGATGTGACCGAGCCCTAGTATCTGAGCTGCCTACATATCCTTGGCTATAAAGGAATCAGATCACGTGTAGTTCAGAGGTTAGTGAAATGATGGAGTATGCCGAGGTGGAGAGCCGGTCGAGGTGCCGTTCCGCCGAGGTTTCGTTATGCGGTCCTGTTATTACATCAAAATCAAAAATGAAAAAGACTAACTAAGCCTATCAGCTACGAGTTACAAGATTCCTATCTATGAGTCTTCTGAAGCTTGAACTTGAGTCTTGGTTGGTTCTTCATACGGACCCTGATCTGAATCTTGATGCTTGTTAGCTGCAGGTGTTTGTTCAATCTTTTCAGCTTTTCGGATCAAAACCGGGCATGCAGTGCTTGTGACCTCGGCCATGTCTTAAGCAGCTCACATCTTTCATTAACTTCTGCATTTAGATTCACTTCTTGTCTTTCTTTTTGTTTTTTTTTTCTTTTTATTTTTGATTGTGACTAACTTTTGTTGATCATCTCGGACTGCTGACTCGCATTCTTGACGCGAGCTTCTTTTGTTGCTGACCTGAATTACATTCTGAATTGAATTCTCTTATTTTCTAGGCAGGCGCCTGATTGCTGAACTTGAACCGTCTTCTCTTGTTACTTGACACTGTTTTCCCTTGCACCTTAAACCATTTTCCCTTGAAACTTGAATAGTCTTCCTTCGAAACTGTTTTCCCTTGAAACTCGAGTTGTCTTCCCTCGAAACTGCTTTCCCTTAAAACTTGAGTTGTCTTCCTTCGAAACTGCTTTCCCTTGAAACTCGAGTTGTCTTCCCTTGTTCTCCAGGTGGGTGCCTGATTACAACAAAACAGATAAAACAAAAGAAATTTTTTCTGCCCCAGTTTGCACTAGGAAGATTTGTGAGTTGTTAGCAAAATTGTAAACCACTTGTACTATTGATGCAATGATGAGAGTAAACTAAAGAATAGACTAGGAAAACTATAAACTAAGCTTGACTAAAGTAAAGACTGACCCTATTCTCCAGGCGGGACCGCTGATTTCAAGAAAACTAAACATTGATAACTAAAGAAAACTAAAAATTGACCCCTTTTTTTCAAATCCAGACTTCCTTTTTTTTCCAAAATATCCTAAGAGAAAATTCGCCATACCAGGTTTTCTATCTTAGGAGAAAGATTTATCAGACTAAGACGTTAATCCTAGGAGAAAATTCATCAGACTAGGTCCTTTTTCTCTTCTTTTTTTGGTATATTAGGAGAAAGATTCATCCGACTAAGACGTTTATCCTAGGAGAAAATTCATCAGACTAGGTTTTCTATCTTAGGAGAAAGGTTCATCAGACTAAGATTTCTATCCTAGGAGAAAGTTCATCAGACTAGGTCTTCTATCTTAGGAGAAAAATTCATCAGACTAAGACGTTAATCCAAGGAGAAAATTCATCAGACTAGGTCCTTTTTCTCTTCTTTTTTTTTGGTATCTTAGGAGAAAGATTCATCCGACTAAGACATTTATCCTAGGAGAAAATTCATCATACTAGGTTTTCTATCTTAGGAGAAAGATTCATCAGACTAAGATTTCTATCCTAGGAGAAAGTTCATCAGACTAGGTCTTCTATCTTAGGAGAAAAATTCATCAGACTAAGACGTTAATCCTAGGAGAAAATTCATCAGATTATGTCCTTTTTCACTTCTTCGTTTTTTTTGGTATCTTAGGAGAAAGATTCATCCAAGTAAGACGTTTATCCTAGGAGAAAATTCATCAGACTAGGTTTTCTATCTTAGGATAAAGATTCATCAGACTAAGATTTCTATTGGGAGGAAAATCCATCACACTAGGACTTTTTATCCTAGGAGGAAAAATGTGAAGATCAATGGCAAGATTTTATGCACAATAGCAAGGCAAATAAAGGCAAAGATTTGAGAAACTTCCTTTTGTCGGCTCTTCTCTTCTTTTCTTTTTCTTCTTTTTTTTGAACCACTTTCCTTGCACTGCTTTGTTCCTATTTCACACAAAGAAAATTTTGTTAGTTTTGAAAGGTGGTGGTCGATTTGTGGTCTTGAGTCTTTGGCAGCTTGGCTTTGTGCTCAATCAGCTTGAGTCGGTCTCAAGAGACTTTTATTCTGCCTTAACCCTGATTGTTTCACACCCATTACCATTTGTATTTGTGGCTCAATCAGCCTTATCCCAACGGGAGATCTTTGCTCAGGTGACCTTTTCTGATATCTTGAATGACTTCCTTCTTTTGAGCAATTTGTCTGTCAGAGAGAATCACCAGTTATCTTTGCTTGTGCCAAGTTGGCTGACATGAGTCTTTTGGGAGAGCCTTTGCATGAATCCTCAAGGTGCATTAACAGTAACAATTGAGTGTGCTGGCCAAATTTATTTTATGCAACTGAAAAGCTGGTAGCAGATTTTGAAATCTTTTCTTGCTTGTTTTGACCAGGACTGACTCAGAGTGAAGGACACAACAATGTAAAGAAACGAATATTAACAAGAAATGCCCCCTGTCAAAAGGACAAAAGGAAGAGTTTTTTTTTCTTTTTTTTAATAACTAGCCTTAATGATCATGACATGCATTTTGGACTCAACGGCCTGATCTATCAAACTAATCCAATCTTCTATTTTACCATTCTTATGATCTTGAAGTCGGGCTTGTTCGTGCCAATCCTTTGCATCAACTTCACAACTCACTTTCGACTAGTGGTGCCTCGATGGGTTTTCACCAACAAGTCTCTCTCATTTATTTATCTATTCTTACCATCGCCTTACAGTGCCTGTGAAGGTTTTCACTAGTAAGACTCTCTCATTTTCTTTTATTTTTCTTTTTCTTTTGCTTTCTTGTGCGAGCAATTTGACAATTTTCTACGTCATGTGACAACTGTTGCTCATTGCATGCTTCTCTTGGCATTCTTGAAGGCATATTGAAGGTATTTATTTGGAAGGATTTTGGATAGGGTTGGAAAGAAAGGACGTCATGAAGGCTCAAAATAAACTCAAAGTAAAGGGGGTTGTGGACTTATAACTCTTGGAATCGACTCTTTCAAAAGTGAAATAAAATCTCTGTCCCAGTTTCAGCTATTGGGGATTTTTGGGATTTTTCTCTTTTTCTCTTTTTTTTTTTTGAATTCTTATTTGGTTGGGCCGAATCGTGAGGCTGCCTACGTATCCCTTTTTTTAAAGGAATCAGGTTGAACGTAGTTCAAACATCTGACCTAAATTATTTTTCATCTTTCTTTCTATTTCTCTTTTTTCTTTTTTCTTTTTTTTTCTTCTTTTTTTCTTCTTTTTTTTAGTTGCCCCAGTTTCTATTTTTGAGGGCATGGACCTTCAACAGTTCTTTTCTTCTTCTTTTTTTACTTGAACTTTCAAAGAGCTACCCCAGTTTGTACTCTTGGGGCATGAACTTTCCATTTTTTTCATTTTTTTTACTCTTGACTCTAAACTTGATTCCAAAAGGGGGTGATCAAAGAAAATAACACAGGCTCAAAAGGGGTAATAAAGGGTATAAATTGTTTGGGTAGCAGAAAAAAGGGTCTCCCAGCCTCTAGAATGCTAATCATGTTATCTTTCCGCGATTACAGCATTGACGAACATGTCTGTCTTCTTGGTGTGTCGTGGTCACAAGACACTTTCCATCCCTTAATGTCAAACTTTCCAACAAACTTCAATTGATTAAATATCATGAAGCCCGATCTTCACAATGATTTGAAGGTGAATTTTACTCGACTTTAATTTCAAAGTATTTCAACTCTTTATTCATCCTCAAAAGTGTTTTTTTCAGTTATCCAATTCCAGAATAAATCAGTTTCTAAGATCTGGCCAAAATTTCTACATGCATGTCATGTTATTAGAACTAGAGCGAAAAGAACTAAGAATAGAATGACACAAAAGGACAAACTGTATTTTATTGAGTAAAGGGAGAAAGGGTTTGACAACAAGACAAACAACCTAAAATCCGAGTTAACAGAACAGGTAGACAAGACTCACACAAATAGAATGGAGGGATAGAAGGGTTTGACTCAAACAAATAAAATATGGATGACAACCCTGAAATAACCCAGATAGTAGAAAAAACATCAAAACAAGCTACCAAGATTCCTTCCTAATGAGGAGAGAATGACTTTTCAATTGCTAAGATTGACATTTAATCAGAATCACCATGGCCTTCCCCAATTTCAGTCGACAAGTTCCCGAGAGGATTCTCATACTCCACGTCACCGAGCATCATCCCCACGAAGTGTGCATTATCATTTGCAAGTAAAGGATTATGCGCGATATTTTGGGCGTCACTGTCTTGGATCACAATCAGGTTTTCCTGGATCATCCTTTCTATTTCTCTTTTCAAATCCCAACAGCATTCAATATTATGCCCCTGGGCATTGGAATGGTATTCACACCTTTTAGAAGGGTCAAAGCTTTTTGCACGTGGGTCCACATGATTTGGAGGAATAGGTGCAATCATGTCATGATGCTTTAACTTCTCAAACAAGCTTGCATAGGACTCTCCTATTGGCGTAAAATTATCTTTCAACCTTTGTTCCCTTCTATACCCCTGGCTTGGATGTGGGTTATAGGGCATTTGAAAATTTTGTGGAGGCTGGTGGAGATTTTGTGATGCTCGTTCTCGCCTTCTGGGGTATTTTGGTGGCTGGCCAACATACTGAGGTGGAGCAACAGAGTATTGTAGGTTCTGAGGTGGATAGTAATGCTCAAGGGAGTTATTGGAAAATAGACGAGGCTGGTCATACCTTTGAGACATTCTCCTCGGGCCTCTTCTCAACCCTGATGTAATCATGATTTCTTCATCTATCTCATTCGTGCCACTAAAATTATCAGATTCAATTTGGACAGCCTGAGTTGCAGCTTTGAGAACTGCTTGACATATAATTTTGCCTGTCTTAAGACCATTCTCAACCATTTCCCCCATTTTGATTGCTTCCGAGAAGGATTTGCCAACTGCGGACATCATGTTTTGAAAGTAATCTGGCTCTTGCGCTTGAAGGAAGACAATGATTAGCTCGTGGTCATCCATGGGTGGCTTAACTCGAGCTGCTTTCTCTCTCCATTTAATGCCATATTCCCTGAAACTTTCACTTGGTTTCTTCTTCAGGTTTGAAAGGGAAATGCGGTCTGGGGCAATGTCAGTGTTGTATTGGAACTGATTGACAAAGGCATATGCCATGTCATTCCAGACATACCAGCGAGATGTGTCTTGATCCAATAACCATTCGGATGCTACTGCCGTAAGGCTTTCCCCAAAATAGGCCATCAACAATTCTTCGTTTCTTCCCGCACCTCTTAGTTGATTGCAATACCTTTTCAGGTGGGCTATATGGTCTCCATGTCCATCATACTTTTCAAATTTGGGAGTCTTGAAACCAGGCGGCAAGTGGACATCGGGGAACATACATAGATCTTTGAAGGCAACACTCTTTTGACCTGCCAACCCTTGCATGTTTTTCAACCGTTGTTCTAAGCCTTTCACTCTTTGGGCCATTTCTTCCAGTACCATCTTTCGGGCAGGCTTATCAACGTTTGCAGGAAGATCAAATGAGTACGAGTGGTACTTAGGAGAGTGGTACTGCTCATGTTGTGTAGCGAATTGTGACTCATGACGAGGCTGTCCTTGACCACTGGCCCATGATTGACTCATTTCGGTCATTTGCTGTTTCAGTATTCTATTTTTCTCAAACACAGCAGACTCTTGTTGAACCCTCTGTCCCTGAGTCTCTTGAGCACTTGTAATATCTTTGATGTCAGTTATCATTTTTCCTTGGATCTTGTAATACCACAAACCGACCACCTTAACTTTCTTCACAATTCAAAACAAAACATGTTAGAATGGAATCAGTCAGTCCTTATTATTATCAATATTTTTCCATTTCTTCATTTTTTCACTTCTTTTTAATGGTGATCGAACCTTATGTAGGTTGCCTACGTATCATGTGGGAACATGAATCAGATCTTGCGTAGTTCGGGAAGATCATGAATAAAGTAAATAAGCTAACTTTTTTTTTGAATTTTTTTGAAAGAAAGACTTATATAGAAGAAAGGGAACATTTTTGGATTTTGATTTTTCTTCAGCATTTTTGCAAAGAAAGACTTCTAAAGAAGAAAGATTTTTTTTTCTTTTTTTCTTGAATTTCGACTTTTATTGTTTTTTTTTTTTGGAATTTTGATAGAAAAACTTCTAAAGAAGAAAGAAAAATATTTTTGCATTTATGGATTTTTATTCTGAAGTTAGGAAAGAAGTACTCCTAAAGAAAAAGAAAGTATTTTCGAATCTGGAATTTTCTTTTCAATTTTCGAAAGAAGAATGAAAATATTTTTTGTGTTTTTTGATTTTGAGAAGCAACTAAAAGAAAATATTTTTTGTATCTTTTTTTAAAAAAAATTGGGGTCTCAAAGAAAAACTTTTCCAAAGAAGGAAGTAAAAGAATTTTTTTGGATTTTTGAAAATTGGGGGCCGAAACCGATGAGGTTTGCCTACGTATCTCACATCCGGTGAGAATCAGACCCGCGTAGTTCTGCCAGTTTTGACGGAACAGGAAAACATGACACTTGAAAATTTTGGCTCATTTTGAAATGACTTTTTTTTCCAGAATTTTGGCAGATTTTCAGAATTTTCTCAATACCAACCTCTCACTCTTTGATTTTCTATTTTTTCCTCTTTTTTTTTCTTTTTGATTTTCTTTCCCTATTCTAGAAGTCGGTCAACATGCAAGCCGAAACAAACAGATGCGCAAGTAGCACGTAAGATGCATCAGGATGGTCTTTTAATTTGGGTAAACCTGTCCTAGACGGACCCAACCCCTGTGTTGAGTCCCCAAAGTTAAATGCACGTGATGAAAACAAACGTTCCTACTAGGGATCCGGCATGAGGCTGTGTTTTTCTAGGTTTAAATCCTGGGGTTTTGGTCTAGACTTGGGGTACCCGAGCGAACAACTGGAGCCGAAGAGGGGGCGACGTACCGGGAGCACTAAAGTCTACTCGGCCTTGTCGCTTGCCCAGCCTCGTTCTATTTGGTATAATTTCCACAGAAAAAGCGAGCTATGCGAACGTATGCACCATTTCCAGAAGACTAAGATTGGTGGCGTAAGAAGACAGTTATATACAATTCGAATAATATTAAAGCGGTAAACGAATAACATTTAGCACAAAAGATTCATAGAATACAGTAACATTAACAATAAAGCCAAACAAAATCATATTATCAAGCTCGAACTCTACCCTGAACCAGAGATTCTGGGTTCGATCCCCAGCAGAGTCGCCAGAGCTGTCACACCTCCTTTTTACTACACCCCGTAAAGGGCATAAATATAAGGGAGTTTTTTCCAATTAAAGGACAATCGAAATGAGATTAATTATTTACAATTCAGAGTCGCCACTTGGGATAATTTATGGTATCCCAAGTCACCGATTGAATCCCGAATGGAGGAAAGATTGACTCTGTTTAACAATCTGCAAACCAGAAATCCGAGTAAGGAATTCTGTTAATCCAGAGAAGGTGTTAGGCACTCCCGAGTTCCTTGGTTCTAGCACGGTCGCTTTGATCATACTTGGCTTACTAAACTTGTTTAATTACTGATTTTAGAACCTATGTGCATTTACCTTTTACCGCTTTTTATTTAAGAAAATTATCTTGAAACGGGTCACGCGTACGTGTACCTGTCTGTTTGGCGTGTCAAACTCATGTCACGCGAACGTGTCCACAATTAATAACGCATTATTATTATTAAGAGAGTTTAGCCGAAGTTGCGCGAACGCATACTCCGATTTTGTTTTTAGAAACCGTAATCATGTCACGCGAACGTGTCCACGATCACGGTAGTATATTAAACGGGCCTAAAGCAAACTACGAACATTTATTATTTTATATCTAAATCATAAGAAATTAGTAGAGTGCCATGCATTTGAAATTTTTGCTTGGCGCGGCATTCCTCGATTTATCCTACCAAAAGGGTTTAGCTAGTTGATTAAAGGGAATAAGAAGTTCTTGAATCAAATTAACGATGCCAAATTTAACTGCATTGCAAGGGTGGAGAATCGGGTCAATCATTAGAGTGGATATGCACCGGCGACGGCCATGACTTACGGAAATTAATGTAAAAAATGGGTCAATTTGGGAACAGTGACTGACTAATATCGGAGTGCTCTTGCTTGGGATTTTCTTAGTACTCAAAAATAATCCAAAGACACTCATGTCACTTTCTTAGCAGCACGGCCAAACAAAGTAGTAAATCAAATACATAGAAGAAAAAAAATTGTGCCAAGAATTAGCAAGAAACGTAAAACTGGAACATATACTGCAATAAAATATTTCAACAGTTTGTTTGATCCCAAATATCTAATAAGTGAAACATCTGGATGAGAATAACTGAAACAAAAGAAATTAAAATGTCAAATAACCAACCGAAAAGAATGAAGCAAACGAAAGGAATATCGTAGCTAAATCCTATTATTTTGTATCAATAAAAGACGCAGACCCCAAACATGCCTAGTAAACCTTGTATTGACTTATATGACCCAATTTATTAACTTTAAAGTCCACGTTTGGCACAACACTATAAAATTATAAGCACAATAATGGAGGATAATGCATTAAAATCACTGATAAAACTCAAACAACAAAATCTCATTCAAATTAGCGCATGTGCTAAACATAAGAACAACTAATCAAAACCAATAAATATTCAACTAAAGAAACCAAACCAAAACCAAGATATTGTTGAATCATCATATATTAAAAAGAATATGCACCTTCAGTAATGAATGTTTTACGGGAAATCAGGCGATAATCTCCATTTTGTTCTTTTTTTTTATTTTTTATTCTCTTTTCCCTCACTGTCACGTCCAATCCCCCTCCCTCCCTGTTCTGTTCTTCTTTGCCCTTTTGTGTGTGGGTTTGTTAAGAGATGGAGAAAGATTTATTGAAGTGAGAGTGACAGAGGAGTTCTTGGAAATGGTGGGGGCAGCTTTTCCTTTTTAGTTTTTTTTTGTTCTCCTTGTTTTCAGCGTTGTTTTTTTCTTTTTATATGGTAGATCGTAGGGTTTTTAGGTTAATGGGTATGGACCTAGAAATTTTGGGCTTGAAAATTATGGGCTAGGTCCAAAATTAAGCCTAAAAATGGGTTGCTAGAGCCCAAGCTTTATTCTTTCCCTGCGAACGAGATTAAAAATGCGGTCTCATTTATTAATTGATCCTACTATTCAAATAATTATTAAAATAAAACTAACCATTAAAACAAACCTATTTTTGGTATTTTCAAATATCATATTAAAATAAAAATATGAATACTATTTTTTGTATTTTTAAGATTAAAAATGACTATAAAACATTAATGAACCTATTTTCGTAATTTTTGTTTTCCTGTAATAAAATAAAGTAAAAGAGTCAAAATTACTTAAAATATCTATATTATGACTAAATTAAATATTTACGTGCTAAAATATGAAAAATCTTGGGGAGGGTCAAAAATCGCATGTCTGCAACCATGACTATGGAACCAAAACTAAATACTTCAGCCAATACCCTGCAACTCACAGTCCATATTTAATGCTCTTTACAGGGTCCATGACAATCTCTATTCAACTGCATCCTCATAAGTTCAAGTCTAAACTTAACAAAACCGAATTAAAGGCACACAAAGCTATACTAAAATAAAACAAGAGCCAAATTTAAACTAAACAGATAGCAGAAGAACTAGTATTGATTATTGATCCAATTTGAATTACAGAAGTTCATAGTTGCACTTCACATGATGACAGATCCAAATCATACCCTAGAAATCAACACCAGCAACACTCAGTAAACCATTTCAAACCCCAGAAAATGATGTGCAACAATCCAGAAAGCAGTTTCGATCGAACAGTGACCCAAACTTCAAATCAAACTTCTAAAACCCAAGTTCAATCCATTCTAACCCCAAATGAAAAACCATTATTTTCATAAATTGAAAAAAAATCAAAAATCACTGAGGCAACTCAATGAAACAGTAAAAACTAGCCATTTTTATTTTTCTCAATTTTTTATCTCTAATCTCTGCCTTGAATGCCAAGTTAGAGAGCCTTTATAGGCAAGGCATTTAGGGCAGCTAGATGAGAATCAGATTTGCACCTAGACCCTCTTTAAATTTTTATTATAGCTTAGGAGTCCTTAAGTTAAAATTCAGAAATTCCCTTAGGTCCCTTCCTCAGCTTCCTAGAAGCTTCCCTAGGTAGTTATTAAGAGATTCTTTACCTAGACTACCCAAAATACCCCTTAATATCCTTGTTTTATACTGCATGAAACCAAATGGGTCATGGGTCAAATTACCCAACGGCTAAGACAGGCCTAGACTCAAAACTTAATTCAAGTCCCTTGGAGCGAATTATGAAATGGATTCAAAGCCCAAACGGCATAATGACTCAAACCCAGATTTAGCAAATTATGGCAAATGGTAAAGAAACAACTGATAGTTTTCACAAAAATTTAAAACCTAAACTAAAATACTAGTTAATTAAACTAAATTATCACATCAACCTAATTAGGTTAAACTAAATGGCTAAATAAAGAAGATGAACACAGAATTTATCAAGCAAGACCAAACGAAAATCAAGGGATAAACCTGGAAAGAACAAACTGAAAAAGAACAGACGGAATAAGGTTTTAGTTTGGCCATAAATTTTGGTCGATTTTCAATTGAATTATCCGGAGAAAAGAAGAAGAGAAGAAGAAAAATAGAAGAATGAACCAAAGAAAAGAAAGGAACTCACCGACTCGGCTCGTATTCATGACTGCCTCTCCGATTAAAGCCCCAATACAATATCAATCGCCTGTTCTTTGTCAAGAACATGTGACTAATGTTATTTTGCGGTAAAATCGGCACCCTAACACTCGTGAATACTGGAGAAGTGGCCTTGTGTGAATGAACTTGGCTTTGGCTTCTAGGGTTCGAACCTTAAATTTAATATTTGAGGAGTTCTAAGCATATTCGAATAGAACAGAGTGAGGATTTGGGAAGAGGGGAGTGAGGGGGTTCTCTGGTGTTAGTTTGGGGTCGGTTTGTGGTGGCGCCGCCACCAGTGGCGGTGTGAAATAAGGGCGGCGCTTAGGGTTTTGTTGAGATAATCTCTGAGGAGAGAGGGGTGTGAGAGAGACGAGTGAGTGAGGGGGGCAGCATTCGGACACTAATATACTAATCAACCCCCACTTCCAGGTCGTCTGATCAAACAAATTCAACGACCCAGATCGAGGGCCTTCAAAACAGGGTCGTTTGACCAAGTGGGAATCAGATCGGGTATTGGGAGCAGGTCTGGGCCGGAATTGGGGCGGGATCGAGGGCAAAATCAATTGGGCCTGGGGAATTTAAATATATATGGCTCAATTAAGACTCCTTTCTATTTCACTTCAATTTTCTTTTATTCATTTCTCTTTTTTAATTCCTTCTTCTTCTTTTTTTCAAAATTAAAAATAAAACCGAAATTAAAATTGAAAATCAAATTAACATATCAAATTGGATGAAATAACTCATAATTACCACAACTAATTAAAGGAAAAATACCAAAATTCAAAACTAAAATTAAAAGTGTGAAATAAATTATTTTTGTGATTTTTCCATTTCTATGGGACAATTAAATTACTAATTAATTTTAAAATGCAATATTAAATCCTAAATACGAATGCAACATATTTTGTATTTTTCATTAATTAAATAAAGATAAGCATGCACAGACAAATGCAGACAATAACAAAATAGGCTACAAAAATCCATGAAATTGCAAACAATGGAGAAACTTTTTTGTTTTGAATTTATGGGAGTAATTCATATAAGGCAAAAATCACGTGCTCACACTCATGACATCACATCTAGGCCCTCGGCCTCATATCAATCAAGCCACTTCGTGGCGTATATGTATCTCAGGTACTCGGCGTCAAATCAGTATCAGCGTATCCTCACAACTAGTCCCTCGGCCTTACTCAGTCCAAAATAATCATCACAAGCCTCTCGAGCATTAGTAAAATAGTATTTCTCAGCCCAAAACATCATTTCAAATATCATTTAAGTCTCAAAATCTGGGTAAAAATGGCTGAGTAATAAAACAGTGGAAAATAACATGACTGAGTTCAAGTAGCAAACCAAAATAGTGAGGAAATATCAAATAAAACCCCTAAAGGGTTCAAATAGTTGGCACGAAGCCTAAATATAACATTCAGCCCAATAAATGATGATAGCAAATAGTTTTAAATCAAATACACGGTAAAACTATCAATCGGGACGGACCAAGTCACAATCCCCAATAGTGCACGACTCCACGCTCGACATCAAGCGTGTGCCTCACCTCAATATAGCACTACGATGTGTGATCGGGGGTTTCAAACCCTCAGGACATTATTTACAATCATTACTCACCTCGAACCAACTAAATCTCTAGCTCGTGACGCCTTTACCCCTCAACTCGACCTCCACATGCATCGAATCTATCCAAAATCAGAACGTGGACGTCAAAATATGCTAAGGGAACAAAGCCCAAGCGAAAACAATCAAATATGACACAATTCCCGAAATTACCAAAACCTGAGCCCCGGGCCCACGTCTCGGAATCGGGTAAAATTTATATTTTCAGAATCCTCATACCCTCATGAGTCTAACCATACCAAAATTATTCAATTCTGGTACCATTTGGACCTTCAAATCATCTTTTTATACTTTTGGAAGATTCCACAAATTTTCTTCCCAAATTCCATCCCAAATCACGAATTAAATGATGAATCCAACGATAGATTCATGTACTCTAGCCAAATCTGAGTTAGAATCACTTACCCCGATGAATTTCTTTAAAAACCTTCGAAAAATCGCCAAAATCCGAGTTCTCTAGGTCAAAATATTAAATAAAACCCAAAACCTCGTATTCATAGAGTACCCCACGGATTTCCACCTATGCGGACTGCACAAAAACGATCGCGGTCCGCACAAAAATGACTGCAGCCGCATAGGTTTTTATCTGCAGTGACATGCTTTAGTATTTTGGCCATAACTTTCGCTACAGATGTCCAAATTGCAAAATCTTTACCTTTCTAGAAACTAGACACGAAGGGCTACAACTTTGTTTTTGAATCATCGCAAAATTCCTTGTAGATCAAACGATATGAGCTTCCGCAGATGCATTTTGTGCGCACTGCATTTTGTGCATTTTGTGAAATGTTCCCCACCGAGGCCGCACTGCATTTTGTGCGGTCCGCATAGCATCTACCGCAGATGCACTTCATTTTGTGCGGACCGCACTGGTGGGTTCCGAGACCTGCAACCCTTCTGGACCTGCTACAGCTATGATTTTCAGCCTAAAGCATCTTGGAACCCCCCGAAACTTCAAACCAATTGTACCAACACATCCCATGACATTGTTCAAACTTCTTCAAAACTTCGGAACGCTCACAACAACATCAAATCACCAATTTAACATAGGATTCAAGCCTAAGAACTCCAAGAACTCTTAAATTATGCTTTCGATCAGAAGGTCTATCAAACCTCGTCTGAATGACCTGAAATTTTGCACACACATCCCAAATGACACAACGAAGCTACTGTAACTCTCGGAATTCCATTCCGACCCCTATATCAAAATTTCGCCTATCAACCGGATATCGCCAAAATATCAACTTCGCCAATTCAAGCCTAAATCTTCTCTACAACTCTAAAATCCATTCCGATCGCGCTCCTAAGTCACAAATCACCTCCCGAAGCTAACCGAACCATCGGAACTCACATCCGAGCCCTGTAACACATAAGTCAACATCCGGTTGACTTTTCCAACTTAAACCTTCTTAAAAGAGACTAAGTGTCTCATTTCTTACCAAATCCTCTCCGAACTCAAACTAATCAAGTCGATCACATAAAACATGGATAACAAAGCATAAAGAAGATGAAATGGGAGAAACAGAGTGGTAACTCATGAGACGACTAGCCGGGTCGTCACGCAATTCAAGCCATTTTTTTAAAGGATAATCGAAACCAACAATGAAAATAAAAATACAACATCTCAAGACTGGTTTTAAAGGATAATCGAAACCAACAATGAAAATAAAAATACAACATCCCAAGACTGGTAGTACTGAGTCACGAACTGTAACTTAATACATGAAATGATCTGAAGGAAATTAAATATACATTACTACTCGAATAATAATTAATAGTACGATAAGAGGGAAAGAATCTAAGGGACTGCTACGACCAAACAGCCCTACCTTGAATCCTTGCGACCACACTCTAACTCTGTCCGAGTCCTATATCTCTAATACCTAGCTCTGTACAAAAAAAATGTACAAAAGTGTAGTATGAGTACACCACAGTGGTACCCAGTAAGTATCAAGACTAACCTTGGTGGAGTAGTGACGAGGTACAGTCAAGACACTCACTAATCAATAAACCTGTGCAGTGTAGCAGTATATAATAATAATAATAATAACAATAATAATAATAATAATAATAATAATAATAATAATAATAGAAACAAATAACAACGATGGCAATGATAATCAATCAATGATAAACAACAAGGCAACAAGAACACCAATAATATTGCTCAAACGAATAAGGAACACAAATAAAACAAATCAATCAAGTCCCTCAGATATATGTCTTTCAAATGCAGGTACTTCAATAAAATCCTTAGGATATAATCTTGCCAAATAAATATGTATTTCGAATATACTCTCTTAAATAAATAGCATTCAAAAAAAATCTTTCAAATAATATTTTTGGAATATAATTCCTTCAAATAAATGTCACCATGTGACACCTCACTTCATAATCATACAATACGGGTCTCAGCCCAGTTTCATATTTCCACAGCACCTCGTACCCATATTTCTTTCATAACTGCACGGACAACTCACATGCCAAAAATATATATATATATATATATATATAAATCTGCACGATCAATTTATTTTAGAAATAGTTTGAGTGAAGAAAATGACGTTGTACTTAAGTTAAAGCATTAGATAAAATACTGATTTGTATGTAAAAATTATTAAATTAAAATATAATGGTAATTTCTTTTATTAAAACAACTCTATCATAAAAAATCAGTAAAACCAAAAATAAAAATTTTCAAAGTCTCGTACTAAAATGTCAAGCCAATACAATGCAATAAGGAGCGTAAAACACATAATCATTAAGTCAACTAGTGCATCACGGAAGAAGACAAGAATTTACATATTAATGAAAATAAATCACCAAATATAAGAACATAATAAAGAAATATTAACGGGCACTCTCGAGGTGCCGCCTCGTAGTCCCAAATCATAATAAACTCATAATATCTCATTTCCTTATATCACCGCGGGAGCCTTCACATATAATTTTAAAGAAAATATTTACCCCCAAAATAGCATCCCGCGTTTTAGCCACCCTTATCACACCGCATGACTTCTAGTAATTCCCCTACTAGCCACGCGTTTCAAGCCTCCCTTATCTCACCGCATGCGTTTCAATATCCCGGCCTTATATCACCGCATGCGTATCAATATCACAATATTTCACAAATCGCACCTCAAGTGCCCAAATATCACAGCATAATACAACTTGCACCTCAAGTGCGCAATTATTGCAGCATAATACAACTTGCACCTCAAGTGATCACATATCAAAACATATCACAAATTGCACATCAAGTGCTCAAATATTACAACATATCACAAATTTCACATCCAGTGGTCAAATATTACAACATATCACAAATTTCACGTCAAGTGCTCAAATGTTACAACATATCACAAATTGCACATCAGGTACTCAAATATTACAACTTGCTACATAAATCAACAATACATTATTTTTCCACAATAAGAAGTTCATGGCTCGGTCATATGCGCACAAAAATTCTAACAGAATATCTGGGAGTGAAAACTCAACAAATAATATTTCACAATTTAACACTTCGCCTCAATATGATTTACAACCTTTGTAACTCAATATCAATTTCAACAACATGAGCTGAAAAGAAATTCATCAAGGGACAACACTTTTTTTTAATTCACAACTTCATGAAATAAATAGATTTATTCATCTTATTAACTAAATTTCTCATTTAAATTGTATGTAGATAAAATCAATAATGAAAATTATTTCCATAAAAATAGCAACTCAAACAAACACAGAGTTCCCATAAAAGTCAAGTAGCAATCGCACCAAATTATTATATAAAAATAATCTAGATAAATAAGGAATGAGACATGACAAATAAGAGTTTTAATAAGTCCCAACAATTTTTCAATTTAATACATAAAGTTGTCTACGAATTTTAACCGATATAATTTGCACATATAAACCAAGTACGTACTCGTCACCTCACGTACATGGTTTTCAATCATACAATTTCCACATAAGACTCAATGCCTAAGGGGAAATTCCCCCACACAAGGTTAGGCAACATACTTACTTCAAATCACGCTATCTCAATCCAAAAATAGATATTTTTCCTCGATTATCCAACTCCGAATGGTTCGAATCTAGCCAAAAATAATTCAATACAATCAACACAAATTATTGGAATCAATCCCATATGAAAATACCAAATTTTTCAATAAAATTCGAAATTAGATCAAAAATCGCCCGTGGGGCCCATGTCTCGGAATCTGACGAAAGTTACAAAATATCAACGCCCATTCAACCACTAGTCCAACCATAGCAAAATTACTAAATTCCAACAACAAATCGACCTCCAAATCTTAAATCTAATGTATAGAGAATTTCTACCATTTTCAACCCAATTCACTAATTTCATGATAAAAACAACAATAGATTCATGTATTCTAACCAAAATCGAGTTAGAATCACTTACCCCAATCCATATGGTGAAAATCGCTTCAATCTGAGCTCCATAGCTCCAAATGTGTTAAAAATGGCTGAAACTCGCATTTTGCAATCTGTCCAGGTAAGTTGCAGGTGTCGAATACGACTTATAAATCGCATTTGGTAACAGCGATTTGCCTCTGCCCCAGAACACAGCATTATCCGCCTTCAGTAAATCAATCATAACTCTTTGTGCAAATGTCCAAATGATGAACGGTTTAAAGCGTTAGAAACTAGACTCAAAGACCTTTAATTTGATAGGTTGTGCATGTTATATATATATATATATATATATATATATATATATATATATATATATATATATATATATATATATATGCTCTTCCAAAGTGTGATCTTATGCGTGCTCATTTAGAATTTTAGTCTATCTTGAAATTTTCCAACATGGCTTAGACTTAGGCTTCTCCTTAGACCCCCAAATCACTTATAATATACTTTGTACACTTATTATCATATCTAATTGATATCCATCATATTAATAGTCCGTCTTTGTACACAAAATAATACAATTAGCGCACATAAATTTTCTTAATAGCTTAAGTACTTCAAAAAAAATTTCGAGTGTTACATTTTCCCCCACTTAGAATCATTCATCCTCGAATGAGAAGTAAAGTCAACCCCAATTCTGCACATAGCTTCACTATTTTCTCACACACCCCAAGTTCCCAAAATTTTGACTAACTCTCAAATTTTCTAGAAATTTCGGCAAAGTCTCCCCTGTAATTGGGCCTATCCACCTGTCAGAGTAACACCAAAATAACTCCTAACAACACATCCACAACCCAAATCAATAACACTAATCTCAGCATTACAAGAATTGCATCATCATAATGATATTTGAACATAAAACACATCATATATATGTCCATAACTATATCTCTGGTATTAATATATATATATAACTACATCTCTGGTCTTAATAATTATCCATAATTGATTACAACATCGCCAATTAACTTGCTGAAACAAAATCTCGTTTTGAACCTCCACTTTACTAACAACGAGGCACGAGGCATGAAGACCTCATAATTATTTACCTGAATTAACGAGTCACATTTTACGCCACTTGGCACTCACCTCATAGGTTGAAACTAAATAATTACAACACGAGTTTGGCAAAAATATGCACAATAACGCATAAAAGAATTATCAAATAAGCCTAACAGGCATGACTCCTTGTTAATACTATAGTAAAAATTATAATTTCACAAAAAGGATAATTTAAACACATAAATTTTCATCACAAGGATCTCGTCCTCATATAACTTCAATAGCAGCACATAGCCCGTTTTAAATATTTCACATCCTCTAAAAATTGTGAGAATCTCGTCTTGAACTCTGAATCATAAGTATTTTGCACATTGTGCCAACTGAATTCTTTTCATTTCCTTTCTTTCTTCTTTTAATAATTTCTATTAAATAAAATCACAACATATAACGAACCCTCATACCGGTAGGGAATATAATTCACAATTGAAATCAATTATTTGGAAATTACATCAAACTCACCGAATTGAATAACAAAAGTCACTTTTAGCCTCAACACTATTCTTAGTGACCAACACATAATAATGGACATAGCTATCTCCATAACATCTCTCAACATGAGTATTCATATAAGTAGATTTTAGGATTAAGAAACTCACTCATGAGTGGAGAATATTAGAAGGATTTGCCTCGCTACTCATAACCGAATCAAGTTAATGAAATTGTTACTTTGTAATAACTCGAGATCGTATTTGTAATGACACTATATGGTGTAGCGACCTCTTCCATACCATAGCAAATATATCAATGGGCTGGGCCCCCACCTTTTAGGTGACCTCTACCCGCTTGTCCCACCCCTAACTGATAGTGTAGGTAGAGTAGTAATTGTAATGGAGTATGTGGACTGTGTATTCTGATGAAATAGGTTTCTCCAAGTCTCGGATAATTTCTCATGATGTGCCTAGTATCACCACACTCAAAACAACCGACTTGCGGTTCGGCTGCTCATACTGAGTCTGTGCCGGATAACTAAATAACTATTGTAGGAAATCCCGTGCCGCGGTGCATTAAAAGATGACTGTCCCACATAAGTGCCCTGATTATTTGGAAATGCGGTCTACGCTGGCCGACCGCCCAAGCCTCCACCATAATGAGTTATAACTGCAAAGAAGAATCTGCCGAATTATACAGAACCTCGAAACCTTTTGGTCTCCTTAGTTTCCTTTTTTTTCCTCGCCTCGAACACGTTCTAGCATCTTAGCAACTTGTATTACCACTAGTCAAAATGAAGTATCAGCCTGTAGTTCCCGAGTCATACAAAATTTTATGATCATAATAGAGTCCTTTAATGAATCCATGGACTCGTTCTCTTGCTGTAGGAACGAATATAGGGATATGACATGCTAATGCACTAAACATGATGGCATATTCTGATATTGTCGTAGTGTCCTTACACAACCGTTCAAACTCTACACGCCACACATTACGGAGAGTCTCGGGAACAAACTCTTTCAAAGCATTTCTGAAGACTGAGCCCAAGTAGGTGGTGTTGCATTGGTTGGTTTGCCCTCTCCATATGCTTTCCATAAACACCGATGGAGAATTATCTCTCCCAAGGCCAATTTCTTGTTTTACTATGCTGACTTAACATTGTTAAGTTGATCCATTTCTTTACATACTCTTCGATTCTTGCTTGGGTTAACTCTTCCCCCTATTTATACACAACGATAAGTAAAGCTCCATATAGACAAATCTTGGAACGAACCACATAGTCTAGAAGCTCATCAACCACCGTACTTCTTCTGAAGCACCCCATAATCCGCAACCGAGACGTCCACGCTCAGTAGACCTTCTGTAAGTTTAAATTGGTTTATCTAACTCCTTTGGTACTGAAGTATAGGATTATTAAGGACACAAACATACCGTGAGTCCTAAATTTATCCCTTGCAAAAATCTCATGCCTTAAACATGTGCAAATTTTGGGGAACCTTACAGTACCACAAATATACATTTCAGGCCAAGACTAATATAACATGTGACCCCACAATCCGACCATTGATAGTGGACTCCCTCACTTGGCACGAAGTCATAGGTCACAACGTCCGATGATCCACAATATTAACCTTTACAGCTCGTACAAATCATCCAGATGCCAAGGTCTATGAGTGATCTTTCAATACATCTGCATCTTCAGTCGGGACCACATGGTGAGACAATGTTGAGCATTTCTAGTTGCCTTATAACCCTTTTCTAGTATCACGAACCATTGGCATATACTTGATATCGAGTGCGTAATTTCATACACAAGTGGATGCAAAAGAACATAAGATATATGCCTCAAGCTGAATAAATACCGCACAATAAGGAATGAAAGAAGTGGAAATTTTCCTAATAGCTTTGTAGCCTCTTGAAGATAAGTACAGACGTCTCTGTACTGATCCGCAAGACTCTACTAAACGCGATCGTGACTCGTAGAACCTATGAACCTAGAGCTCTTACACCAACTTGTCACGATCCAAAATCCCACCATAAGTGTCGTGATGGCACTTAGTTTCTAAGACTAAGTAAGTTGTTTATAATAACAATTCAAGCCATTTTATTTTAAAGGATAATCGAAACCAAAAAAGGAAATAAAAATGCAACCTCCCAAGACTGGTAGTATTGAGTCACGAACTCTAACTTAATACATGAAATGATCTGAAGGAAATTAAATATACATTACTTCTCGAATAATAATTAACAGTACGATAAGAGGGAAAGACTCCAAGGGACTGCGACGACCAAACAACCCTACCTTGAATCCTTGCAATCACACTCTAACTCTGTCTGAGTCCTATATCTCCAATACCTGGCTCTGTACAAAAAAAATGTACAGAAGTGTAGTGTGAGTACATCACGGCAGTACCCAGTAAGTATCAAGACTAACCTCAGTGGAGTAGTGATGAGGTACAGTCAAGACACTCACTAATCAATAAACCTGTGCAATGTAGCAGTATATAATAATAATAATAATAATAATAATAATAATAATAATAATAATAATAATAATAGAAACAAATAACAATGATGGCAACGAGAATCAATCAATGATATAAACAACAAAGCAACAAGAACATCAATAATATTGCTCAAACGAATAAGGAACACAAATAAAACAAATCAATCAAGTCTCTCAGATATATGTCTTTCAAATGCAAGTACTTCAATAAAATTCTTAGGATATAATCCTGCCAAATAAATATATATTTCGAATATACTCTCTTAAATAAATAGCTTTCAACAAAAATTCTTTCAAATAAATGTCACCATGTGACACCTCACTTCATAATCATACAATACCGGTATCGGCCCACTTTCATATTCCATGTCACCTCGTGCCCATATTTCTTTCATAATTGCACGGACAACTCACGTGCCAAAAATATCAATATATATAACAATTTGCACGATCAATTTATTTTAGAAATAGTTTGAGTGAAGAAAATGATATTGTACTTAAACTAAAGCATTAGATAAAATACTGATTTGGATGTAAAAATTATTAAATTAAAATATAATGGTAATTTCTTTTAATATAACAACTCAATCATCAAAAATCAGTAAAACCAAAAACATACATCTTCAAAGTCTTGTACTAAAAAGTCAAACCAAAACAATGCAATAAGGAGCGCAAAACACATAATCATAAAGTCAACTAGTGCATCACGGAAGAAGACAAGAATTTACATATTAATGAAATAAATTCACCAAAGAACGTAAATAAAGAAATATCAACGGGGCACTCCCGATGTACCACCCCGTAGTCCCAAATCATAAATAAACTCACAATATCTCATTTCCTTATATCACCACGGGAGCTTTCACCTATTATTTTAAAGAAAATATTTTTCCCCGAAATAGCATCCCATGTTTTAGCCACCCTTATCACACCGCATGACTTCTAGTAGTTCCCCTACTAGCCACGCATTTCAAGCCACCCTTATCTCACCGCATGCGTTTCAACACCTTGGTCTTATTTCACCGCATGCGTATCAATATCACAATATTTCACAAATCGCACCTCAAGTGCCCAAATATCACAGCATAATACAACTTGCACCTCAAGTGCCCAACTATCGCAGCATAATACAACTTGCACCTCAAGTGATCACATATCACAAATTGCACATCAAGTGCTCAAATATTATAACATATCACAAATTTCACATCCAGTGCTCAAAGTTTACAACATATCACAAATTTCACGTCAAGTGCTCAAATATTACAACATATCACAAATTGCACATCAGGTGCCCAAATATTACAACTTGCCACATAAATCAACAATACATTATTTTTCTACAATAAGAAGCCCACGGCTCGGTCATCATGCGCATAAAAATTCTAACAAAATATCTGGGAGTGAAAACTCAACAAAATAATATTTCACAATTTAACACTTCATCGCAATATGATTTACAGCCTTTATAACTCAATATCAATTTCAACAACATTAACTGAAAAGAAATTAATCAAGGGACAATACTTTTTTTTAATTCACAACTTCATGAAATAAATAGATTTATTCATCTTATTAACTAAATTTCTCATTTAAATTGTATGTAGATAAAATCAATAATGAAAATTATTTCTATAAAAATAGCTACTCAAACAAACACAGAGTTCACATAAAAGTCAAGTAGCAATCGCACCAAATTATCATATAAAAATAATCTAGGCAAATAAGGAATGAGACATGATAAATAAGAGATTTAATAAGTCCCAACAATTTTCCAATTTAATACATAAAGGTTGTCTACGAATTTTAACCGATATAATTTGCACATATAAACCAAGTACGTACTTGTCACCTCGCGTACATGATTTTCAATCACACAATTTCCACATAAGAATCAATTCCTAAGGGGAAATTCCCGCACACAAGGTTAGAAAAGATACTTACCTCAAATTACGCTATCTCAATCCAAAAATAGACATTTTTCCTCGATTATCCAACTCTGAATGGTTCGAATCTAGCCAAAAATAATTCAATACAATCAACACAAATTATTGGAATCAATCCCATATGAAAATACCAAATTTTCGAATAAAATCCGAAATTAGATCAAAAATCGCATGTGGGACCCATGTCTCGGAATTCGATGAAAGTTACAAAATATGAAAGTCCATTCAAACACTAGTCCAACCATACCAAAATTGCTAAATTCCAACAACAAATCGACCTCCAAATCTTAAATCTAAGGTATAGAGAACTTCTACCATTTTCAACCCAATTCACTAATTTCATGATAAAAACAACAATAGATTCATGTATTTTAACCAAAATCGAGTTAGAATAACTTACCCCAATCCATATGGTGAAAATCGTTTCAATCCGAGCTCCATAGCTCCAAATGTGTTAAAAATGACTGAAACTCGCGTTTTGTAATCTGTCCAGGTAAGTGGCATGTGTCGAATACGACTTATAAATCGCATTTGGTAATAGTGATTTGCCTCTGCCCCAGAACACCGCATTACCCTCCTTCAGTAAATCAACCATAACTTTTTGTACATATGTCCAAATGATGAACGATTTGAAGCATTAGAAACGAGACTCAAAGACCTTTAATTGGATAGGTTGTGAATCACATAACAACTTATATATATATATATATATATATATATATATATATATATATATATATATATATATATATATGCTCTTCCAAAGTGTGATCTTATGCGTGCTCATTTAGAATTTTAGTCTATCTTGAAATTTTCCAACATGGCTTAGACTTAGGCTTCTCCTTAGACCCCAAATCACTTATAATATACTTCATACACTTATTATCATATCCAATTGATATCCATCATATTAATAGTCCGTCTTTGCACACAAAATAATATAATTAGCACACATCAATTTTCTTAATAGCTTAAGTACTTCAAAAATTTTCTGGGGTGTTACAAATTATCTCGGTATTTTACGACCTTGAAAAGCGCTATCAATAATTCCTCGACTTGCGTGCATAGTTCGTATAATTTTCCGGAAGGTTTTTATGGAAAAAATGGATTAAATTGTGAACTAGAGCTTTAAAAACTCAACTGAATTGACTTCGGTCAACATTTTGAGCAAACGAAGAATTATTGAGTTTGACCGGAGATTTGACTTAAAAAGACCCCGGAATGAAATTTTGATGATTCCAATAGTTTCTTATGGTAATTTTGGACTTAGGAGCATGTTCGGATTTTGATTTGGAAGTCTGTAGGACAATTCAGCGCATTTTGGCGAAAGTTGGAAAATAGAAGTTTTTTGGAAAAGTTTGACCGAGAGTTGACTTTTTGATATCGGGGTCGGAATCCCGTTCTGAAAATTTTCATATCTTCGTTATGTCATTTATGACTTGTGTGCAAAATTTGAAGTCAATCGGACTTGATTTGATAGGTTTTTGCATCGAATATAGAAGTTGGACGTTCTTAGTTTTATTATGCTTGAATTGGGGTGTGATTCACGGTTTTAGCATTATTTGATGTGATTTGAGGTTTTGACTAAGTTTGTATCATGTTTTAGGACTTGTAGGTGTATTTTGTTGAAGTCCCGAGGGCCTCGTGTGGATTTCGGAAGGTTAACGGATATA
The DNA here is from genome assembly GCF_000393655.2 of Nicotiana sylvestris. Classification (NCBI taxonomy): domain Eukaryota; kingdom Viridiplantae; phylum Streptophyta; class Magnoliopsida; order Solanales; family Solanaceae; genus Nicotiana; species Nicotiana sylvestris. The sequence goes on from NC_091061.1 coordinate 37,880,537, forward strand.
AAAAGGCTGCTAAATTTTTCTCTTTGGACAGCTGCTGATTTTTTTTATAGCATGTGGACAATATCCGTGAGAGGCGATTTTCGGGAGATTTTTAGAGAAAACAACGGGGTAAGTGTTATTAACTAAATTTTGGTTAGATTACCCGAATCGATTACTAGTTTTGACATTAAATCTGTGAATTTAATTGAAAGAGTTTGAAAACCCTCTCGGATAGATTTGAGAAATTGAGGGTCGAAATATTATTGAACTTTAGTAATTTTGGTATGGTTAGACTCGGGGTTGGATGAGGTTTCATATTTCGCAACTTTCGTCGAATTCCGAGACGTGGTCCCCACGGGCGAATTTTTAGTGCAATTTCGAATTAATAATGGAAAATGTAGAATTTCATATGGAATTAATTCCTATAATTTTTATTGACTGGATCGAATTGTTTATGACTAGGTTTGAGAATTTTGGGCACGAATTCGCGAGGCAAAGACTTGTTGGAATTTTGAATTGGTTGCAAAGCGAGGTAAGTGTTTGGTCTAACCTTAGCTTGAGAGATTAGGAATCGAGTCCTATTTGCTATGTGATATTTGTTGAGTACAACATATAGTCATGGTGGCGAGTATCTATACGTTGGTGTCAAGCATGACAGTGAGTCTTAAAGTGAAATTGTTGTGTTCTAAATAAATGCTACAAATGCCTAAGTTGTTGATTCTCTGTGTTGAGCAAGGATTATGATAATTCTCGTAGAGATTACTTATGATTAAGTGTTGGTTCTAGTTGAGGTAGTTAGATGTTGGAACAAGTTTGGTTATAGTTGATTTTCCCTTGCCGGGACGTATTTACTTTTACTATCGATTCCTTTGCCGGGATAATGTTGTTCTTTTATAGAATATTATTGTTCCCTTGTCGGGATGTTATTGAAATATTATTGTTCCCTTGCCGAGATGTTGTTATATTGCTCTTGTTACCTTGCCGGGATTCTTTGTGATTGTTGTTGATTTGCAACTGGGAGCAAGTGGCACGCCTACCACAAGATAAATGAAATGGGAGCGGGTGGCATGCCTGCCACAAGATAAACGAAATGGGAGCGGGTGGCATGCCTGCCAAAAGATAAATGAAATGGGAGTGGGTGGCACGCCTGCCACGAGATACATGAAATGGGAATGGGTGGCACGCCTGCCACAAAATAAATGAAATGGGAGCTGGTGGCACGCCTGCCACGAGACACGTGAAATGGGAACGAGTGGCACGCCTGCTACAAGATAAATGAAGTGGGAGCGGGTGGCACACCTGCCACGAGATACATGAAATGGGAACGGGTGGCACGCCTGCTACTAGATATATGAAATGGGAGCGGGTTGCATGCCTGCAACGAGATATGAGAAATGGGAGCGGGTTGTACGCCTGCAACAAGATGTGAAATGAAAGTGAATTCTGACTTTGTTTTCCTTATCTTTGTACATAGTTGGATTTTGGTTCCTTTGTAATCCTCTTGATATTCTGTTGTTACCTGTTATTCCCCGAAACATATTTTCCCCCTCCCATCTTTACTTGTATATTTATGTTTTACTTTCTGCTGTATATTATATAACTGCACAGGTTTATTTGGTAGTCTGGTCCTAGCCTCGTCACTACTTCGCCGAGGTTAGGCGAGGCACTTACCAGCACTTGGGGTCGGTTGTGCTGATACTACACTCTGTACTGTGTGCAGATACTGATACCGGAGTGCTTGGACCGTAGTGAGGGTGCTGTCTTCAGCCCACACAAGCGATACGAGGTAGTCCTCCAGACGTCCACGGGCCTTGGCGTCACCTCCTATCTTTTCCTTTATCCTGTTTCCTTTACTCATTTCAGAAACAGTGTATATTTATCTTTCAGACTTTGTATGTAGTATTCTTAGACCGTTTATGAAGTTGTGATACCAAATTCTGGGTAGAGTTGTATTTAGACTTCCGCAGTTTTGTATTAAGATAAATTGTCAGATTTTGTCTTCCGCTTAATTATTTTCGCTATTTGCATGATATCTACTCATCACTGATAATGGTTTAAAACTGAAAAAGGTTAAGTAATTAGAATAATTTGGCTTATGTTTCACCAGTAGGCTCCATCACGGCTCTCGAGGGTGGGAAATCTGGGTCATGACAAGTTGGTATCAGATCCCTAGGTTACATGGGTCTCATAGTTCATAGACAAGCTTGTAGAGTTTGAGGGATCGGTACGGAGACGTCTGTATTTATCCCCTAGAGGCTACAGAGCTAGGAAAAACTTTAGATTTATTCTTTCTTGTCGTGCGATTTGGTTTCTCAATGCTAATTGAATTTCTACTCTGTTCTTTCGCAGATGGAGAGAACACGCGCTTCCTCATCCATTGACCAGCAGCCCGAGCCCCCAGTAGCAGCTCCCACTAGGGGCAGAGGGCGAGGTCGTGCTAGAGGCCGAGGTAGGGGCAGAGTTCATCCCAGAGCAGTAGTACCAGCGGCGGAGCCTCAGGTTGACTTTGATGATGAGGTTCTGGCCTCAGCAGTTCCGGTGGGCCCAGCTCAGGTCCTAGAGGGGTTTATTGCTACCCTAGTACTCCAGGATGCTCTGGTCCGTCTAGTGGGCCTTATAGAGAGTGTCACTCGGGAATGCTTGCTTCTTGTATCCCCAACCGTCTCTCAAGATGGAGGAGGAGCCCAGACTCCTACTACTCGCACTCCGAAGCCGGTAGTTCCCCAGTTTCAGACTCCAACAGTTCAGCCAGGTGTGGTAGCTCAGACCGGCGATGAAGCAACTATGTCTACCGATGCTTTATGGAGATTGGACAGGTTTACCAAGCTCTTCACTACTGCTTTTAGCGGTGCATCTTCTGAGGATCCCCAAGATTATCTAGACAGCTGTCATGAGGTTCTCAGGAACATGGGGATAGTTGAGACCAATGGGATCGATTTTGCTACTTTTCGCTTATCTGGATCCGCCAAGACTTGCTGGAGAGACTATTGTTTGGCTAGACCAGTCGGATCACCAGCTTTGACTTAGGAGCAGTTTTCTCAGCTATTTCTGTGGAAGTTTCTCCCTATTACTTAGAGAGAGATCTATCAGAGGCAGTTTGAGCGTCTACAGCAGGATTCTATGACTGTTAATCAGTATAAGATCAGATTTATCAACTTGGTTCGTCATGCTCTTATCATACTTCCCACCAAGAGAGAGAGGGTGAGGAGGTTTATTGAGGGACTTATTCAGCCGATTCGACTTTAGATGGCCAAGGAGACTAGGAATGAGATTTCCTTCCAGGAGGCGGCCAATATGTCCAGGAGAGTTGAGATGGTTCTATCGCAGGGAGGCAGTCAGGGGTCTGATAAAAGGCCTCGTCATTCAGGCCAATTCAGTGGTACCTCGTCTGGAGGTAGGGATTCGTCTGATAGAGGTCATCCTCCTAGACCTTTTCAGTCAGCACTTTAGGTTTCTCACGGTGCTTCAGGTGGTTGTGGTTCCCATATGCAGTATTCTGATCAGCAGCCCTACAGTGCACCACCAGCTCCTATCAGTGCACCTCCGCTTTAGAGTTTCCAGGGTCGTCAGCCCCAGCAGCCGAGGGCTTGTTTTACTTATGGCGACACAAGGCACATTGCTAGGTATTGGCTCGAGCATCGAGTATCTCTCAGCAGCAGGGTTCTCGTGCCATGGTTCAGGCACCGAGTGTTCCACAGCCCACCCAGCCAGCTAGAGGTAGGGGTAGAGGTGCTAGAGGTGGAGGTAGATGTATTAGAGATGGAGCTCAGGCCACTAGAGGTGGAGGCCAGCCAACCAGCAGGTCGTCCTAGAGATATAGTTTAGGGTGTAGGGCCCATCCCCGATGTTATGCTCTACCAGCCAGGCCCGAGGCTGAGGCTTCCGATGCAGTTATCACAGGTACTGTTCTAGTTTGTGGCAGAGGTGCTTTAGTTTTATTTGATCTAGGGTCTACGTACTCCTATGTGTCATCTTATTTTGCACCGTATCTGGTCATGCCTAATAATTCTATGAGTGCTCCTGTTTATGTGTCTACACTGGTGGGTGATTCTATTATGGTAGATCGAGTCCATCGTTCTTGTATAGTTGTAATTGGGGGTCTTGAGACTCGTGTAGATTTGCTTCTTTTGGACTATGTGGTTTGTGCCAAGATTTATTTGTATAGAGTTTTACCTTTGTGATCATTGTGCATAAATAGGGGTCAAAGTTACCCCCAAAGAATAATGAAGAGTATATGAATAAATGGGGTAGCTCAGCAGTGTTAAGCCAGCATAGCAAGAGAGGAAATTGGCCGCCGGTGTTTGTGGCAAGCCTATGAAGAGGGCAGACTAGCCAATGCAACACCACCTACTCAGCTCTGTTCTAAGAAATGTTTTTGAAGGAGTTTGCCTCCCGGATTCTCTGCAATATGTGGTATATGTGATCTGAACGGTTGTGTCAGGTCACCATGACAGTGTCCAAATATGTCATCAGGTTCAATAAGTTAGCCAAACCTTCAAAGGGATTGTTATAAATGTGGTAGTACTAGGCACATCATAGGAAAATTGTCCTAGACTTGAGAGAAACATAATTTATAAAAGCACTCAGGCTACGTGCCCCATTGCAGTCAATACTCAGCTTATTTGTTGAGTACGACATATAGTCATGGTGAGGAGTATATATACGTTGGTGTCAAGCATGATCGTGAGTCTTAAAGTGAAATTGTTGTGTTCTAAATAAATTCTACGAATGCCTAAGTTGTTGATTCTCTGTGTTGATCAAGGATTATGATAATTCTCGTAAAGATTACTTATGATTGAGTGTTGGTTCTAGTTGAGGTAGTTAGATGTTGGAACAAGTTTGGTTATAGCTAATTTTCCCTTGCCGGGACGTATTTACTTTTACTATAGATTCCTTTACCGGGATAATGTTGTTCCTTTATAGAAATATTATTGTTCCCTTGTCGGGATGTTATTGAAAGATTATTGTTCCATTGCCAGGATGTTGTTATATTCCTCTTGTTCCCTTGCTGGGATTCTTTGTGATTGTTGTTGATTTGTAATTGGGAGTGGGTGGCACGCCTACCACAAGATAAATGAAATGGGAGCGGGTGGCACGCCTGCCACAAGATAAATGAAATAGGAGCGGGTGGCACGCCTGCCACAAGATAAATGAAATGGGAGTAAGTGGCATACCTGCCACAAGATACATGAAATGGGAGTGGGTGGCACGCCTGCCACAAGATAAATGAAATGGGAGCGGGTAACACGCCTACCACGAGATACATGAAATGGAAACGGGTGGCATGCCTGCCACAAGATAAATGAAATGGGAACGGGTGGCACGCCTGCCACGAGATACATGAAATGGGAACGGGTGGCACGCCTACTACGAGATATATGAAATGGGAGCAGGTTGCACGCCTACAACGAGATACAAGAAATGGGAGCGGGTTACACGCTTGCAACAAGATGTGAAATGAAAGTGAATTCTGCCTTTGTTTTCCTTATCTTTGTACATAGTTTGGATTTTGGTTCCTTTGTTATCCTCTTGATATTATGTTGTTACATGTTATTCCCCGACGCATGTTTTCCCCCTCCATCTTTACTTGTATATTTATTTTTTACTTTCTGCTGTATATTATATAACTGCACTGGTTTATTTGATAGTCTAGTCCTAGCCTCGTCACTACTTCACCGAGATTAGACTAGGCACTTACCAGTACATGTGGTCGGTTGTGTTGATACTACACTTTGCACTGTCTGCAGATACTGATACCAGAGTGCTTGGACCGTAGTGAGGGTACTGTCTTCAGCCCACACAGGTGACACGAGGTAGTCTTGTAGTTGTCTGCGGGTCTTTGCGTCACCTCCTATCTTTTCCTTTATCCTGTTTCCTTTACCCACTTTAGAAATAGTGTATATTTTATCTTTTAGACTTTGTATGTAGTATTCTTAGACCGTCTGTGAAGCTGTGATATCAAATTCTTGGTAGAGTTGTATTTAGACTTCCGCAGTTTTGTATTAAGATAAATTGTCAGATTTTGTCTTCCGCTTAATTATTTTCTCTATTTACATGATATCTACTCATCACTGATAATGGTTTAAAATTGGAAAAGGTTAAATAATTAGAATAATTTGGCTTGGCTAGCTTTCACCAGTAGGCGCTATCACGGCTCTTGAGGGTGGAAAATACTGGTCGTGACAATTTCGATGTTATAGATTCCCTTACCCTATTTGCCTTGTGTTTGTTGCTTGGGTAAGGAAGAGTGTAAAGCGCGAAGGGTGATGTTGTGTATTGTTTTGGTGAGAGGATGTTAAAGCACGAAGGGTGATGCTGTGTATTATTTTGGTGAGAGAGTGTTAAAGCACGAAGGGTGATGTCGTGCACTTGTCTTTGTTTTCCTGATTTTTATTGATAACTGAGTTATAGTTTCTCTACATTTAATTGATGGTTTCCTGTTGATACTTGTTGTACCCCGCAACATGATCTCCCCTTCCTATTTTTAATTGAACTGTGGTGATCCTCATATTTATTTATTGTTCTTCTGTTAATAATCGATGTTACCCCCGCAAAATGCTTCCCCATCCCACACTTGACTGTATATTATTGTTCTTCTTTTTCGTTGTATATAGTTAAACTGCACAGGTTTATTTGGTAGTCTGGTCCTAGCCTCGTCACTACTTCGCCGAGGTTAGGCTAGGAACTTACCAGCATATGGGGTCGGTTGTGTTGACACTATACTCTGCACTATTTGTGCAGACACCAGTGTTGTAGACTTCGGACCGTAGTGAGATTGTTGTTTCTGGTTCATCAAGCAACCCGAGGTAGACCTGCAGGCGTTCGCAGGCCTTGACGTTCCTTTCTAACTACTATTCCTGTTTCTTTCATGTATTTCCAAAGACAGTGTTGTATTTACTTTTTTCAAATATTATTTTTAGTACTCTTAGACCGTCTGTGAAGCTGTGACTCCAGTTCTGGGTACTTTTGTTTAAATAGTTGTATTGGATTCATGTTCAGATAATTTATTGTTTTCTTCCGTTTATTCTAAATTTCCGTTGTTTACACGTTATTATTTTACAAATGTTAAAGAGTATAAAATGGGTAAAAAGTAACTTGTTCAATAATTGGCTTGCCTAGCTCATACTAGTAAGCGCCATCACGACTCCCGAGGGTGGAAAATCCGGGTCGTGACAAGTTGGTATCAGAGCTCTAGGTTACATGGATCTCACAGTTCACAGACAAGCTTAGTAGAGTCTGAGGGATCGGTACGGAGACGTCTGTATTTATCCCCCAAAGGCTATAGAGTTAGGAAAACCTTCGCATCTATTCTTTTTTGTCTTGCGATTTTGTTCTCTCAATGCTAAATTAAAACCTCTACTCTTGTCCTTTCACGAATGGCAAGGTCACGTACCGCTTCTTCAGCCGAACAGCAGCACACACCGGTGTTAGATCAGCTACATCTTCGGAGGCTTTACGGAGGTTGGACAGGTTTACCAAGCTCTTCACTACCACTTTCAGCGGTGCATCTTCTGAGGATCCCCAAGATTATCTAGACAATTGTCATGAAGTTCTCAGGAACATGGGGATAGTGGAGACCAATGGGGTCGACCTTGTTACTTGTCACTTGTCTGGATCCGCCAAGACTTGTTGGAGAGGTTATTGTTTAGCTAGACCAGTTAGGTCATCAGCTTTGACTTGGGATCAATTTCTCAGCTATTTCTGGAGAAGTTTCGTACTGTCACTCAGAGAGAGATCTACCTGAGGTAGTTTGAGCGTCTCCAATATAACTTTTACTCAGTGCGAGACCAGGTTTAATGATTTGACCCATCATCCTCTTCTTATGCTCCCACTAAGAGAGAGAGTGAGGAGGTTCATTGAGGGACTTATTCAGCCGATTCGACTTTAAATGGCCAGGGAGACTGGGAGTGAGATTTCTTTCAAGAAGGCGGCCAATGTGGCCAGGAGAGTAGAGATGGCTCTATCGCAGGAAGGTGGTCAGGGGTCTGATAGGAGGCCTCATCATTCAGGCCGATTCAGTGGTACCTAGTTTGGAGGCAGAGATTCGTATGGTAGATGCCATCTTCCTAGGCCCTTTCAGTCAGCACTTCAGGTTTCTCACGGTGCTTCAGGTGGTCATGGTTCCCACATGCAGTATTTTAATCAACAGCCCTACATTGAACCACTAGCTCCTATCAGTGCACCGCCGCTTCAGAGTTTTTGGGGTGGTCATTTAGGTCGTTAGGGTTAGCAGTCTTAATAGCCAAGGGCTTGTTACACTTGTGGGGATATGGGTCACATTGCTAGGTTTTGCCCTCGAGCACCGAGTAGCTCTCAGCATCAGGGTTCCCGTGCCATGGTTTAGGCACCGAGTGTTCCATTGCCCACTTAGCCAGCTAGAGGTAAGGGTAGAGGTGCTAGAGGTGGAGGTAGAGGTATTAGATGTGGAGCCCAGGCCGCTAGAGGTGGAGGCCAGTCAGCAGCAGGCCGTCCCAAAGATGTAGTTTAGTGTGGTGGGGCCCAGTCACAATGTTATGCTCTTCTAGCTAGGCCCGAGGCTAAGGCTTCTGATGTGGTTATCATAGGTACTGTTCTGGTTTGTAGCAGAGATCCTTTAGTTTTATTTGATTTGGGATTTATGTGCTCCTATGTGTCATCTTATTTTGCACTGTATCTGGTCATGCCTAGTATTTCTTTGAGTGCTCCTGTTTATGTGTCTACACTGGTGGGTGATTCTATTGTGGTAAACTGAATCCATCGTTCATGTATAGTTGTGATTGGAGGTCTTGAGACTCGTGTAGATTTTCTTCTTCTGGACATGGTCGATTTCGATGTCATATTGGGGATGGACTGGTTATCACCTTATCGCGCTATATTGGACTGTCATGCCAAGACTGTGACCTTAGCCCTGCCGGGTTTACCTCGTTTAGAGTGGAGATGGACTGCTGTTCATTCTACCCGTAGTGTTATCTCTTATATGAAGGCTTGGCGTATGGTTGAAAAAGGGTGTTTGTCCTATGTTCGTGATTCTAGTACTGAGGTTCCTTCTATTGATTCTATGCCCATTGTTCGTGAGTTTCTTGAGGTATTCCTTTCAAACCTGCCGGGTATGCCACCCAACAAGGATATTGACTTTTGCATTGATGTGGCTCAAGGCACTCAGCCCATTTCTATCCCGACGTATCGTATGGCCCCGCCTAAGTTGAAGGAGTTGAAGGAGCAGTTGCAAGACTTGCTTGAGAAAGGTTTCATTAGACCGAGTGCTTCTCCTTGGGGTGCGCTAGTGTTGGTTGTTAAGAAGAAGGTCGGATCGATGAGAATGTGTATTGATTACCGACAGTTAAACAAGGTTACAATTAAGAATAAGTATCCATTGCCTAGAACTGATGATTTGTTTGATCAACTTCAGGGTGCCAAGGTATTTTCGAAGATTGACTTGAGATCTGACTACCATCAGTTGAGGATTAGGGCATCCGATGTCCCTAAGATAGCTTTCCACACTTGGTACGGGCATTATGAGTTCTTGGTGATGTCATTTGGGTCGACAAATGCCCCAACAACTTTTATGGATTTGACGAACCGAGTGTTCATGCCTTACTTGGATTTATTCGTGATGGTCTTCATTGATGATATTTTGATCTATTCCCGTATGCGGGGGAGCCGGGAGGGGCACGAGCAGCATCTTAGAGTGGTTCTTCAGACCTTGAGGGATAGTCAGTTATATGCTAAGTTTTCTAAGTGTGAGTTCTGGTTGAGTTCAGTTGCATTCCTGGGTCATATTGTATCAGTAAAAGGTATTCAGGTTGATCCGAAGAAGATTGAGGCAGTCAAGAACTGGCCTAGACCAGTATCAGCTACAGAGATCCGGAGTTTCTTGGAATTGGCAGGCTACTATTGTCGGTTTGTGAAGGGATTTTCAACTATCGCAACCCCGATGATCAGGTTGACCCAAAAGGGTGCCTAGTTTAGATGGTCGGACGAGTGTGAGGCGAGCTTTTAGAAGCTTAAGACAGCTCTGACTATGGTACCGGTGTTGGTTTTGCCCACAGGTTCAGGGCCTTATACAGTTTATTGTGATGCATCTCGTATTGGACTTGGTGCGGTGTTGATGCAGGATGGCAAGGTCATTGCATATGCTTCACGGCAGTTGAAGATTCATGAGAAGAACTATCAAGTTCATGATTTGGAATTGGCAGCCATTTTCATGCGTTGAAGATTTGGAGGCATTATCTGTATGGCATGGCATGTGAGGTGACGGATCACAAGAGTCTGCAGTATTTGTTCAAGCAGAAGGAGTTGAATTTGAGGCAGAGAAGGTGGTTGGAGTTGTTAAACGACTATGATATCACCATCTTATATCATCCGAAAAAGGCCAACGTGGTGGCCAATGCTTTGAGTAGGAAGTTAGCCAGTATGGGCAGTCTCGCTTATATTCCGGTCGGTGAGAGGCCGCTTGCTTTGGATGTTCAGGCCTTGGCCAATAAGTTCGTGAGGTTGGATGTTTCTGAGCCCAGCCGTGTGTTAGCTTGCAACATTGCTCGTTCTTCATTATTGGAGCGTATCCGTGATCAGCAATATGATGATCCTCATTTGTGTGTCCTCAGAGACACAATGCAGTACGGAGGTGCCAAGTAGGTTACCTTAGGTGATGATAGAGTTTTGAGATTGCAGGGTCGAGTTTGTGTGCCTAATATGGATGGACTCCGAGAGTTGATTTTAGAGGAGGCCCATAGCTCTCGGTACTCTATTCATCCGGGTGCCGCAAAGATGTATCAGGATTTGCGACAACATTATTGGTGGCGGATAATGAAGGAAGATATCGTTGCATATGTGGCTCGGTGTTTGAATTGTCAGCAGGTTAAGTATGAGCATCAGAGACCTGGTGGTTTATTCTAGAAGATTGAGATTCCTGAGTGGAAGTGGGAGAAGATCACTATGGACTTCGTTGTTGGACTCCCACGGACTCAGAGGAAGTTCAATACAACATGGGTTACTGTTGATAGGCTGATCAAGTCAGCGCATTTCATTCCTGTGGCGGTCTCTTATTCTTCTGAGAGGTTAGCTGAGATCTATATCCGGGAGATTGTTCATCTTCATGGTGTGCCCGTGTCTATCATTTCGGATCGAGGTACGCAGTTTACCTCGCATTTTTTGAGAGTAGTTCAGTGAGAGTTGGGCATACGGGTTGAGTTGAGCACAACATTTTATCCTCAAACGGACGGGCAGTCCGAGCAGACTATTCAGATTTTGGAGGATATGCTCCGAGCTTGTGTCATTGACTTTGGAGGCGTCAGTTTTTGCCTTTAGCAGAGTTTGCCTACAACAATAGCTACCATTCGAGTATCCAGATGGTTCCGTATGAGGCTTTGTATGATAGGCGGTGCCAGTCGCCGATTGGATGGTTTGAGCTAGGGGAGGCTCGGTTGTTGGGTAGGGATCTGGTTTAGGATGACTTGGACAAGGTCAAGGATTATTCAGGATAGGCTTCGTACAGCTCAGTCCAGGCAAAAGAGTTATGTCGATCGTAAGGTTCGAGATTTGGCATTCATGGTCGGTGAGCGGGTATTGCTTCGGGTGTCACCTATGAAGGGCGTGATGAGATTTGGAAAGAAGGGCAAGCTTAGCCCTAGGTTCATTGGCCCATTTGAGATTCTTGATCGAGTGGGAGAGGTGTCTTACAGACTTGCGTTTTCGCCGAGCTTATCAGCCGTGCATCCAGTATTTCATGTGTCCATGCTTCGAAAATATCACGGCGATCCATCCCACGTGTTAGATTTCAGCACTGTCCAGTTGGACAAGGACTTGTTTTATGAGGAGGAGCCAGTAGCTATTCTAGACCGGTAGGTTCGTTAGTTGAGGTCGAAGATTTTTCCTTCTATTTGTGTTTAGTGGAGAGGTCAGCCCGCTGAGGTATCGACCTGGGAGTCCGAGCCCGATATGCGAACCGTTATCCCCATCTTTTCTCCGACTCAGGTACTACCCTCTTCTGTCCGTTCGAGGACGAACGGTTGTTTTAGAGGTGGAGGATGTGATGAACCAAAAGGTCATCACTTGTTTTAAAAGTAAATTCTGTGTTCCTAGGCCTTAAAAATCTCTTCTGGCATCACCTCGATTTGCGTGCGCAGTCCGGGCACGTAGCTAGAAAACCAATATGTGAAAATCTATGAAAAATGATTATTTTTGGCTATATAATGAATTAAGTTGACGGTCCCGGAGGGTCTGTAGGAAAATATAGGATTTGGGCGTATACCCGGAATCGAATTTCGAGGTCCCAAGCTCGAGAAATGAATTCTTAAATAAAATTATTTTCTGAAACTATTTATGAGATTTGGAAATGAATTGTGATTAAAATTTGATGGTATCGGGCCTGTATTTTGGTTCCGGCACCCGGTACATGTCGTATATGTGATTTAAGATAAGTCTATGAAATTTGGTAAGAAACGGACTTGAAACGACGTGAATCAGATCGTTTTTGAGAAAAATGAAAAATTTGAAGTTCTTAAGAAATTTCATGATTTTGATGTTAAATTCATAGTTGTTGATGTTATATTGGTGATTTGAATGCACGAGTAAGTCCGTAGGGTATTTTTGAGGTAGGGTGTATGTTTGGTTTGGATCCCCGAGGGCTCGGGTGAGTTTCGGATAGGTCTCGGGAGGTTTTTAAACTTAGGAAAATTGCAGAATCTGTTGTCTGCTGGTGTCCAGGTGTTTGTGCTATGTGATCGCATAGGAAGGTTCGCGATCGCTATAAGCACGTGATTTTTGACCCTCCCCGGGAATTTTTACGTTCTTAAGATTAAATATCTAATTTAGGACTAATATAGCTATTTTAACTATTTTTACTTTATTTCGTTGCAAAAAGAAAATTTCAAAAAAAATATATATATAAATTTTAGTTTATGTATTTCTCATAAACTTGAAAAATACAAAAATTGTACTTTATTTTGGTACTTTATATAAATTCGAAAATTACAAAAAATATAATTCTATTAATGTTTTGTAGTCGTTTTAATTTTGGAAAAATACAAAAAATATTACTTTTTATTTTTGTCTTTATTAAAAACGAAAATTACAAAAAAATAGTTTTATTAATATTCTATAGTCATTTTAACTTTGAAAAATACAAAAAAAAATACTGCTTCATATTTTATCTTAATATTTAAAAAAACGAAAATTACAAAAATAGTTTTATTAATATTTTGTAGCTATTTTAAATCTTGAAAAAATATTTAAAAAGATATAGTTTTGTTTAAATACTAGTCTTATTTTTGGTAGTTATTTTGCTTACATAGGACTAGTTAAGCAACGTGTTCCTATTTCTCGGGTCCGGGCAAAAGAATAATATTCGGGTTCAAACTACCCGGTTTTAGGCCTAATTTTCGGACCTAGCCCACAATAAACCGTGTCCAGGACACGTGGGGAACCCCACCACGCGTGGGGGACATATGCCTTGAACCCCACCACGCGTGGGCTCATTTTTCTGGGCAAAGCCATGTCAAATACACGGATGAAACACGGACAAGGGGAGGACTTTTTGAATTTTTTGGAGGATGCACTGTTCACGTTCTTCTTCCTAAAGAAGAAGAACAAAAACCCTAGAAAGAGCTCCCCCCATCCTCACGTCCAAACCCTACTGTCAAGCCCAAACTCCATCTCCATCCCATCACCTTCCCCGGCAGCCCCACCATCGGCAAAAACCACCCAACACCACCCGACCACTCCCCCGACGCTAAACCACCACCAAACAGACCCCAAAACCACCGTCAACCTCCCCGCGTCCAAACCCAACACTAGTCCAACTCCATCACCCTACTATCCAAACGAACGCCGGAAAACAAACGAGCTCCACCTCCGTCAACCGCCATACCATCACCTTCCCCCAGCACCACGACCAACAGCGTCTCGCCTGCGTCGTCCAAACTACCAGCCCGACGAGTAGCAGCAGCGTCGCCACCTTCACTGCCTCCTCGCCACTGTCCTCACCTTCCCGGCGTAACCCACCAAACCAGTCGTGACACTCACCTTACGTCCGAACGACATCGCCATCTTCCTCCGTGAACCCACCATGGCTGCCTCCACCAGCTCCCTCCATTGAAACCAGCTCCACACGCATCTCGTTCACCACCCAAATCGTCTCGACCTTAACCCAAAACCACCAGTCCGCCATAACCACCACCCAAACGATCACCCTACTATCCGAACGACCCCTTTGCTTCATATCCACGTACCAACTGCTGCGTCAAAAAAATATACAGCAGCCACCAACATTCTTGGGCGTTGACAGTTTTGGGGTCCAAGCTTTCCATCGAGGTCGTCTTTGGTTTGTCGAGGTGTTAGTCCGAGGTTTCGTCGTTGTTCCGCATCCAGTGAGGTCTGGTTTGAATTCCGTCGGGGTCGTGTTTGTCGTCCTGAGTTGGCCGAGGTTCAAAGGTTAGTAAACCTCGATGTATTAGATAAAAGAACTTTACATTAAATGTTCGAAGATGCAATATATAAATTGATATGATGATTTTTTGCTTATGTTTCACCGTATGCATTTTAGTTCATTTTTGTGTTATGTTATTATTGTTTTCTTGATATCATTTGATTTAGTTGTATTAGTAGTCCTAAGACACAGTTTGACGTTGATTCGCTCGTCCCTTCGTTGTCTCAGTTTATTTGGACAAAATTAGTATTAGTACATGTTGTTACTACGCCCGAAACACTCATTCGCCTAACTTCTTTTATTAAATCTTGACAAGCTATGAGATTGTAGTGGTAAAAAAGGCCGTAAGGTTTAGTATTGTTAAAGGCGTAAAAATGGCATCCGTTAAAAATATAAAAAATAATAAAAAAATAATAATAAAAATAAATAAAAAGAAAAACGAGACAAACTTCGCCAAAAATAAAAATGGACAAATTGCGGGGCCCTCACAAAATATATGTATTAAATACTTAGATTCCGGGATGGGTCGTTTAGCAAATTTCACGGCCCTACCCAAAAATAATAATGCGCTAGTTGCTTTAGGCGCGCCTTTAATAATGTTATCTCCCTAAACTCGGGTGCACATTTATGTGACCCAAATCCAAATCTCAACGAAATCGAAATGTGTCTCTAATCACGGGTACATTGACTGTGACGTGGTCTGAGATGCATTTCCATGACGTTGCAAATTCATTTTTAAAATAATAAATGGGACGAGCCTCGACAAACAAAAAAGGTAAATTGCGGGGCCCTCAGTAAATACTTGTTTTAAATTTACTTAGAATTCAGGAGGGCCGCTTAGCGAATTTCGTGGCCTTCCCAAAATAATAACACGATAATCTCTTTAGGCGCGTGTTTAATAATCTACTTTCTTAAACTTGGGTGTGCATTTCATGCGACCCAAATCCAAATCCCAAAACGTCAAAAAATATGTTCCGGATTGTGGGTACATTTCATGCGACGCAGTCCAGAGACATTGTTTTAAGCGACGTTCACATTCTCGTAAAAACAATAATAATAAAGCGGTTAAAAGATAAAATTTGCACATAAGTTCATATTGTATTTAAAATCAGATAAATAAGCCAAATATAACAGTTGAGCGACCGTGCTAGAACCACGGAACTCGGGAATGCTTAACACCTTCTCCCGGGTTAACAGAATTCCTTATCCGGATTTCTGGTACGCAGACTGTAATATAGAGTCATTCTTCTCCTCGGTTCGGGATTAAAATTGGTGACTTGGGACACCCTAAATCTCCCAAGTGGCGACTCTAAAATAAATAAACCAATCCCGTTTCGATTGTCCTTTAATTGGAAAAAACTCCCTCGCACCCCCCTCGGGGTGCGAAAAAAGGAGGTGTGACAGCTCTGGCGACTCTGCTGGGGATTTGGACCCAGAACCACTGGTTCAGGGTTAAGAATTCGAGCTTAAAATAATTGTTATTATTTGGCTTTATTTATTATCTGATTTTTACATGTTTGAGCCTAATGTGCTAAATGCTGCTTTTACCGCTTTGATATTATTTGGACTGTATATAAACTGTGCCGAAACCCTTCTCTTCTTACCTCCGGGGAGAAGCTCGCTGGTCGAGACTCCCTATTCTGTTAGTGTCAATACCCGAAATAAGAAAGAGGACGGATAAGTTACGAAGCCGGACGGCCTTTTGGTTCCCGGTAAGTTGCCCCCTCCTCGACTCGAGTTGTCCGCTCGGGTACACTGTCTAGAACACTGACCCAAGTTTTTGAACATAGAATAACGTGACTTCATGCCGGATCCCTAGTAGGAACGTTTATTTGCATCATGTGCATTTGACTTAGGGGACTCAACACAGGGGTTGGGTCCGTCTAGGATAAGCAACCTGAAAATAATAGACCATCTTATGGCATCCTATGTGCTACATGTTGTATTCAGTCAAGGGCGAATGAGTCATTTGGTCATTTTCAGCATGATGTTATTTTAATCAAAGCATGGGGAACATTTGTGGAATCCAAGAAGCCTTGGAATTCCCTATGTCCCCCACGCTTGCTTTTTGGGAAAGCACATGGGGAACATTTGTGGAATCCAAGAAGTCTTGGAATTCCCATATGTCCCACACGCTTCATATGTTGGGAAAAGCGCATGGGGAGCATTTGCGGAATCCAAGAAGTCTTGGAAATCGTTATGTCTCCCATGCCACATTTTGAAAGAAATAATAAATATAAAAAATAAAATTACAAATAAAACAAAGCATGAAAATTCAAAAGATTTTGTATGTTTTCATTATTTTCCACAGATTGAAAAATCGTGAAAAAAAGGAGAAAAAATGACAGTGTAGAGATATAACTACTTATTTTTAGAGAAAAATCAATGTCCGAGTAGTATCGAAACTCTGCCAAAATTTTGAGAAAATAAAAATGAATGTCTTATTAGTTTGTTATATTAAAAGCAAAGGAAAAATAGAGAAAAAATCATCATTGTTCTGTCTTGTTTTTAAAAAAATATAGAAAAGAAAATAGTTTGTTTAGCCATAAAAATGAAAATAAAAAAAAAGGTTTTGTTTTAAAATGGGTTTTTATTTATTTATCTGTTTATGAAAATGTCAAAATAAAAATAAAAATAATAAAATAAAAAGAGTTGGGCGTTGGAAGTAGTTTTATTATTTGTTGCAAATATATATATATAAAAAATCCAAAAAGTTTTTCTTTATATGTATATATATATATATATATATATATATATCTTTATCTATTGCAAGAACATTTGTCTTACCAAGAGTTTTTAAAATCCCAATTTTCAAAACAAATAATCCAAAATTATTTTCCATTATTGACTTCTTTAGAAAGTCTTTCTAGTTGTTTCTTTAAAAAATAAAATAGAAAAAAATAAAAAAATTTTTCTTCTTTCAAAATTGAAAAGAAAATTCAAAATTCAAAAAAAAATATTTTTTAGAAGCATTTCTTTTATTAAAGGTAAAATTCCGAAAAATATTTTCTTCTTCCTTTAGAATAAGAAAAAAAAACAAATGGAAATTAAAAAAATATATATATCTTAGAAGTCTTTCTTTTAAAAAGAAAATCAATCAAAAATATTTCCTTTCTCCTTTTAAAGTAGTTCTTTCACAAATTCAAAAAAGGAAGTTAGTTCATCTACTTATTCTTGATTGCCCGAACTACGCGGGTTTGATTCTCACCGGATGTGAGATACGTAGGCAACCCTCATCGGGTCCAACCCCACCTTTTGCTAAAATAGCCAAAAATCAAAAATTTTAATCTTGTCATAAATAAGTCGGGTGATGTCCAACCCACCTTTTGCTAAAAAGCCAAAAACAAACAAATAATAATCATAAAATATATATATATATAAAAAAATATGTCAAATTTTAATTTTTGTCATAAAGAAGTCGGGTGATGCTGTTTTATCAAGACATAGCCGAATGTTCCCGAAAGGGACGCCGGAAGGCTGACTTTGCATAAACAGCCACCTTCGGGTCATTTTAAGATTTGGTCCAGTCGACCCACACAGCCTCAAAAATCTTCGTCCCCGAGGCGTTGAAAGGCCGTGTTTGCAATATTGACTTTTCTAATTTGAAAAATGATAAAAGGAGTCATAAATAAGTCAGGTGTTGTTTTGTCATAAATAGCCGAATGTTCCCGAGAGGGACGCCGGAAGGCTGACTTTGCATAAACAGCCACCTTTTGGGTCATATTTAGGATTTTTTGTCCAATTGACCCACACAGCCTTAAAAAATTTTCGTCCCCGAGACGCTGAAGGGCCGTGTTTTACAGCACCAAGTTTTTATTATAATTTGAAAAAAGAGTCGACGGTCAGGTGAATACCGTTTGAAAATTTTGTCATAATAAGCCGAGCCAGCTTCGGCCACGTCTTAAACCGTTCTTGCCGAAACAGCCATAGAGTATCTTTCAGTTGTCGAAAGGTTGTTTTCGTAAAAGAATGGACAAGTTTTAAAGTGTCAAAATAATCCTCCCCGGCCTCAAAATTCATGTGAAAATTGGAAGGGGCCACATTTGCAAAAAATAACCATTTGGTTGCATTTGTCGAACAGAGAAAGGGAGCTGGAATTTTGTTTTTGAGTCTACCAATCTTTTGATTAGAACATGCGGGTTGTTTAATTTTCAAGTTTGTGGGTAATCTTTAAATCCTTTAAACCCAGTTTGTTTTAAATTTAAAAAAAAAATGTGTGTTTAGTATTGTTTATCTTTTATTGGCACGAACTACGCAAGGTCTGATTCATGCGGGGTCATGATACGTAGGCAATCTCCATAAGATTCGACCACAACAAAAAAAAATGAAAAAAAGAGAATGAAAAAGAGAATGAAAAAGAAAAAGAAAAGAAAAAAAAATGAAAAAGAGCAAAATGAAAAAAGAAAAGAGAAAGAAAAAAAAAAGGAAAAAAAAACATCGAAAAAAAAGAAAAAAAAGAAAAAAGATGTTGTCAATAATGAGGACCGACTGAGTCCATTCTAACATGTTTGTTTTGCAAATAAGTTAAGGTGGTTGGTTTGTGGTAAGCCGGACAATGACACCCGGAATCTTTTACTTGCACCTCATGATGCACACTCTGCGGGGATCAGGCCTGATGATAGAAGCATTCGAGTCCTAGTGGGAACTTGTTGACTAAGGGTAATGATATTGAAGTTGGCAATGGTCATTGCAGTACTAATGCAAAGCTCAGTGGCTACGATGCCAAGTTTGATAAAATGGGAGGACGCTCCCTTCCTTGGTTAACAAGAAAGAAGCAGCTGGTGGCTTATTTTGTTGTCATTTCTGTTGTCCGGATTATTAAGGTTGTAATTTGATTTTTGTCCTGTGTCAAACCTTCTTATCTTTCCATTTTGTCATAGCAGTTTGTTTAAATTTTGTCCAGTTTGTGGTAGGATTTTATTCTGGTTGTTTTGTTTGTTTTATTATTCAAGCCATTTCGCCGGTAGTCTAATACAAAGCCGGTCTTTCGTTAGTTCCAGTCGTCTTTTGTTTAGTCCTTTTATCATTTCGTTCAATGCCGATTCTAGGGACATGACATGCGCACCCAGTTTGGGCCTAGTCTTTAAAGTTAATCATAAAACCACAGAAAGACGATCAAACCATTTAAAGAAAATAAGGACGGTTTGAGATTATTCAGAGCTCGAGTCATGTGGAACTGGGGCAAGTTAAACAAAAAAGAAAACCGTTTAAAAGCAAGATTCGCCAAATTGGCATGAGGGTCGTTCATAATAATGAGAATGAGAGTGGCGCCCAACGGTGTTTTAGAAGTGACAAATGAACAAACAGATGTTAAATATAATTGTCAAGTCTGGCACCATCGGAAAAGACTATAAATCTATTGTTTAATTGTGTTGTTTGCACTTGGCATGTGTTGAAGACTGGAATGATGAAGGCATTTTGTTCTGCTACCCAAACACTTTATCCTTCGTTAACCCTTTGAGCCTTATTTATTTTCTTTCATACCCTTCGTTCGGAATTAGTAGCAGCGAATAAAATACGCAAGCATGGCAGGTAAGAGAAAAGAAAGAAAAGAAAACAACAAAATGGAAAAAGAAGAATAAAAGAAAAAGAGAAAAAAAAACGACAAAAAGAAAGGAGAAATGAGAAAGGAAAAGAAGAAAGAAAAGAAAAGTGATAACAAAAAAAAAGTCAAATGGAAAAGAGGAATTGGGAACTACGTTTGACCTGATTCCTCAAAGAGGATACGTAGGCGCCTCACGGCTCGGTCATAGTTTTAAAAGAAAAAATGAAAAAATCAATTAAAATATCCCCAAGCAAGAAACTGGGGCAGAGGTTGCGGTCGTTGTAAATAAATCTAATTCCGAAGGTTGTAACTAATAACCCAAAATTAATGCATTTTTGAGCCTTTTATACCTTTTCTTTCTAGCCTATCCAAAACCCACATTACGGTCCAAAGAAAGACCTTCTGATCAGTCTTCAAAAGATGCCAGTCAGACAAATGAAGAGTCTTACCGGCAAACATAACATTCTGTTCCACAACAGAAAGGACTCTAATCTCCAACAAGAAAGGGTCATACCAGCAACACTCCAAATCCCCAGCTGGAGAGAGATATAAAACGAGAGAGTCTTATTGGTGAAAACCTTCACAGGCACCATAAAGCGATGAAAACTGAGAGAGGAACCCAAAAATGAGAGAGACTTGATAGTGAAAACCCTTCGGGCACTACAAGTCGAATAAGATCGAGAATCAGAGGGGGAATCGCCAATTGAAGATATTAAAAGATGATTGACGGCAGAGGATAGGCCACATACGCATGTCATGGCCATTAGAGTCGGTATCTGCGTTTGATAGATTTTTATTTATAGTTTCTTTTGTAAAAGAGTCATTCGTTTCCTTTGTCTTTTATTTTGTTTCTTTTATCTTTCTCCTTTCATAGAAAAATTCTCCAATAGAGTCTGTCGGGCCAGAACAAGTATGAAATGACTTCAAATATGCCATCAGCTTTTCAAGATGAGATCTGACTAGTACATCCAAATGGTATAGTCAGCGAGGAACAAGCGCGAGGCCAGTGTCAAAAAAGATATCCCCAGCAAAAGGAATTGACAAAAGGATTGACGAGCGTCAAGAGGGATATCCTTGCCAAAACCAAGGTTATAAACCTCAAAGACAAGGCCCGTGAACAAAGCAAGGAGAGCAGTGAGCATGATTCGGCGAAATCCATACTAGACTAAAAGGTCGGGGAAATGCCAGTTTCCAAGCTATGCCACAAAAGAAGAGGGATATCCCCAGCAGGAAGGGATTATCCCCAGCACATAATATCATCCCCAACAAGTCGTGGAGCACAGCGCAATGAAGGAGAAAGGGAAAGCAATCCCAATAGGAGTATCACAGCCAACCACCATGTTTTAAACTAACAAATTTTGTTTGATTTGAAACAGGTAAAGGAAATGGCATTGATGCCAGAACTGCATGCCACAAGGGATATTATCAAACTGGGGCAGAAAATTTTCCTTCCATTTAGAAAATTTTCTGGAAGTCAGGTACCCTCAGCTGATAACATTTTACCCCCAACAGGTAAGTAAATAATTCCCCAACAGTATTATCCCTAGCAGTTGCGAGGAGTCCAACACAAGGTTGGAAAGTCGGTATCCTCAGCGGTTCCTTTCGGGGAAAGGCAAAATGACTCTCAAGGGAGGTAGTCTTCGAAAGAAGAAGCTATGAATAATATATAAAAAAAAAGAATAAAAAGATAATAATGAAAAAAAGAGGGAAAATTCATCCCAATCCCCAGTAAGTATTCGAGGTAAGACATTTTCAAGTCTTAAGGATATTTTGGGTTCATTCGCCCTCAAACAGGATCTGTCGGGTTCATCCGCCCTCAAATAGGATATGTCGGGTTAATCCGCCCTCAAATAGGATATGTCGGGTTCATCCGCCCTAAATAGGATATTTCGGGTGCATCCGCCCTCAAATAGGATATGTCGGGTTCATCCGCCCTCAAATAGGATATGTTGGGTTCATCCGCCCTCAAATAGGATATGTCGGGTTCATCCGCCCTCAAATAGGATCTGTCGGGTTCATCCGCCCTCAAATAGGATATGTTGGGTTCATCCGCCCTCAAATAGGATCTGTTGGGTTCATCCGCCCTCAAATAGGATATGTTGGGTTCATCCGCCCTCAAATAGGATCTGTCGGGTTCATCCGCCCTCAAATAGGATATGTCGGGTTCATCCGCCCTCAAATAGGATATGTCGGGTTCATCCGCCCTCAAATAGGATATGTCGGGTTCATCCGCCCTCAAATAGGATATGTCGGGTTCATCCGCCCTCAAATAGGATATGTCGGGTTCATCCGCCCTCAAATAGGATATGTCGGGTTCATCCGCCCTCAAATAGGATATGTTGGGTTCATCCGCCCTCAAATAGGATATGTCGGGTTCATCCGCCCTCAAATAGGATCTGTCGGGTTCATCCGCCCTCAAATAGGATATGTTGGGTTCATCCGCCCTCAAATAGGATCTGTTGGGTTCATCCGCCTTCAAATAGGATATGACGGGTTCATCCGCCCTCAAATAGGATATGTTGGGTTCATCCGCCCTCAAATAGGATATGTTGGTTTCAGTCTTTATTTTCAAGTGTTGAAGTTGGGAGCCCGCCCAGATAACAGAGGCATAAATTCAGTCTTTTTATTTTCAAGTGTTGAAGTTGGGAGCCCGCCCAGATAACAGAGGCATAAATTCAGTCTTTACTTTTCAAGTGTTGAAATTGGGAGCCCGCCCAGATAATAGAGGCATACATTTAGTCTTTACTTTTAAGTGTTGAAGTTGGGAGCCCGCCCAGATAATAGAGGCATACATTCAGTCTTTACTTTTAAGTGTTGAAGTTGGGAGCCCGCCCAGATAACAGAGGCATACATTCAGTCTTTACGTTTCAAGTATTGAAGTTGGGAGCCCGCCCAGATAACAGAGGCATACATTCCACGTCTTTACCCATAGGAGATGCATTTCCTCCTAAGTTTGTTTTAGTTTTACCCATAGGAGATGCATTTCCTCCTAAGTTTGTTTTAGTTTTACCAGTGGGAGACGCACTTCCTAAGATAAGTTTTACCAGTAGGAGACGCACTTCCTAAGCAAGTTTCACCATAGGAGACGCACTTCCTAAAGTTCAGTTTCACCATAGGAGACGCACTTCCTAAGTTCATTTCACCCATAGGAGACGCACTTCCTAAGTTTAGTTCTACCAATAGGAGACGCACTTCCTAAGTTCAGTTTTACCATTAGGAGACGCACTTCCTAAGAATAGGTTCACCAATAGGAGACGCACTTCCTAAGTTCAGTTTCACCAATAGGAGACGCACTTCCTAAGATATGTTTCACCATAGGAGACGCACTTCCTAAAGTTCAGTTTCACCATAGGAGACGCACTTCCTAAGCAAGTTTCATCAATAGGAGACGCACTTCCTAAGTCAGTTTCACCATAGGAGACGCACTTCCTAAAGTTCAGTTTCACCATAGGAGACGCACTTCCTAAGTTCATTTCACCCATAGGAGACGCACTTCCTAAGTTTAGTTCTACCAATAGGAGACGCACTTCCTAAGTTCAGTTTTACCAATAGGAGACGCACTTCCTAAGAATAGTTTCACCCAGTAGGAGACGCACTTCCTAAGAACAGTTATCCCCAATAGGAGACGTACTTCCTAAGTTTATTGTACCCATAGGAGACGCACTTCCTAAGTTTATTGTACCCACAGGAGACGCACTTCCTAAGTTTCAGTTTCACCAATAGGAGACGCACTTCCTAAGATATGTTTCACCATAGGAGACGCACTTCCTAAAGTTCAGTTTCACCATAGGAGACGCACTTCCTAAGCAAGTTTCATCAATAGGAGACGCACTTCCTAAGTCAGTTTCACCATAGGAGACGCACTTCCTAAAGTTCAGTTTCACCATAGGAGACGCACTTCCTAAGTTCATTTCACCCATAGGAGACGCACTTCCTAAGTTTAGTTCTACCAATAGGAGACGCACTTCCTAAGTTCAGTTTTACCATTAGGAGACGCACTTCCTAAGAATAGGTTCACCAATAGGAGACGCACTTCCTAAGTTGATTTCACCAATAGGAGACGCACTTCCTAAGCTAAGTTTTACCAATAGGAGACGCACTTCCTAGATCCATTGTACCAATAGGAGACGCACTTCCTAAGAATAGTTTCACCCAGTAGGAGACGCACTTCCTAAGAACAGTTATCCCCAATAGGAGACGCACTTCCTAAGTTTATTGTACCCATAGGAGACGCACTTCCTAAGTTTATTGTACCCACAGGAGACGCACTTCCTCAAAGTTTAGTTTTGCCCATAGGAGACACACTTCCTAAGTTTACTTTTACCCCATAGGAGACGCACTTCCTAAAATATTTTCATTCATAGGAGACGCACTTCCTAGTTCAAAATCATTAAGGTTTCACCCCTAGGAGACGCACGTCCTAAGACTATTTTATTTTAGGAGACACACTTCCTAGTCTGGTTCACTCAGGTTATACTTTTGCTTTAGGGGACGCACTCCCGAGTTTGGCTTTTTAGATTATATTTTATTTCAGGAGACGCACTTCCGGAATTGAGATTTCACCCCTAGGAGATGCACTTCCTAGTTTGATTCATTTTAAGTTCGACCATAGGAGACACAATTCCTAGTCCAGTTTTTGAAGTTTACTCGTTAGGAGACGCACCTCCTAATCAAGGTCTTTCAAGTTCATAGGAGACGCACTTCCTAGTTCTAGTCACTGAAGTTTTCACCCTTAGGAGATGCACTTCCTAGTTTAGCTCATTCCGATTCAACCATAGAAGACACACTTTCTAGTTTGAGTCATTGAGGTTTTTATTTTAGCAGACACATTTGCTAGCAAGAGTTTTGGTTTTACTCATAGGAGATGCACATCCTAGCCTAGTCTTTAGTTTACTCTCATCATTGCATCAGTAGTGTAAGTGAGTTACGATTTTGCTAACGACTCACAAATCTTCCCAGTACAAACTGGGTTAGGAAATTTTGTTTGTTTTGTTTGTTTTGATTGTCAGGGACCCGCCTGTAGAACGGAGGTTTTTGCGTGTCGAAGATAGAAGAAGTTAGGAGTCCGCCTGTAGAACGGGGAAACATTTTTCAAAGATCAAGCAGTGGCCCACTGGAAAGCAGAAGGTTACAACAAAAATCCCCAGCACTCAATCCAAGATAGAAGCAACAAGAAGCTCGCCCCAAGAATGCAAGTCAATAGTCTGGGATGATCAACAGAAGCTGGTCACCAAAAAAAAAAAAAAAAAACAAGAAGAAAAAGAGAAAAAAAAGGAAAAAAAAGAAAAAGAACCCAAATTACGGAAGTGGAGAACAAATGTGGTCTGCTCAAGAACTAGCACCTACAACTAGCAAGTATCAAGGTTCAGATCCAAAGTCTGTATGAAGCACCATTCAAGACTCAAGACCAAGTTTCAGAAGACTTAGGAGATAGGAATCCTTGTAACTAGTAGCTGATAGGCTTAGTTAGTCTTTTTCAGTTTTCATTTTTGTTGTAATGACAGGACCGCGGACCGGAACCTCAACGGAACGACACCTCGATCGGCTCTTCACCTCGGTACACTTCACTATCTCTCTCATCCCGAACTACACGTGGCCTGATTCCTGTATAACCAAGGATATGTAGGCAGCTCAGATACCAGGGCTCGGTCACATTCCCTCCCTTTCCTTAAGTGTAGTCCGTCCAAGTAATGGTCGGGTCAAAAACACGTCTAGTCGTTCTTTGTCGGAAAACTCTTCGTGTTTCCAGTCAAAGAGGGGCAGCTGTAAGCACGTGATTTTTGACCCTCCCCGGGAATTTTTACGTTCTTAAGCTTAAATATCTAAATTGGGTCTAATATAGCCATTTTAACTATTTTACTTTATTTCGTTGCAAAAAGAAAAAATCACAAAAATATATATATAAATTTTAGTTTATGTATTTCTCATAAACTTGAAAAATACAAAAATTGTACTTTATTTTGGTACTTTATATAAATTCGAAAATTACAAAAAATATAATTCTATTAATGTTTTGTAGTCGTTTTAATTTTGGAAAAATACAAAAAATATTACTTTTTATTTTTGTCTTTATTAAAAACGAAAATTACAAAAAAATAGTTTTATTAATATTCTATAATCATTTTAACTTTGAAAAATACAAAAAAAAATACTGCTTCATATTTTATCTTGATATTTAAAAAAACGAAAATTACAAAAATAGTTTTATTAATATTTTGTAGCTATTTTAAATCTTGAAAAAAATATTTAAAAAGATATAATTTTGTTTAAATACTAGTCTTATTTTTGGTAGTTATTTTGCTTACATAGGACTAGTTAAGCAACGTGTTCCTATTTCTCGGGTCCGGGCAAAAGAATAATATTCGGGTTCAAACTACCCGATTTTAGGCCTAATTTTCGGACCTAGCCCACAATAAACCGTGTCCAGGACACGTGGGGAACCCCACCACGCGTGGGGGACATATGCCTTGAACCCCACCACGCGTGGGCTCATTTTTCTGGGCAAAGCCATGTCAAATACACGGATGAAACACGGACAAGGGGAGGACTTTTTGAATTTTTTGGAGGATGCACTGTTCACGTTCTTCTTCCTAAAGAAGAAGAACAAAAACCCTAGAAAGAGCTCCCCCCATCCTCACGTCCAAACCCTACTGTCAAGCCCAAACTCCATCTCCATCCCATCACCTTCCCCGGCAGACCCACCATCGGCAAAAACCACCCAACACCACCCGACCACTCCCCCGACGCTAAACCACCACCAAACAGACCCCAAAACCACCGTCAACCTCCCCGCGTCCAAACCCAACACCAGTCCAACTCCATCACCCTACTATCCAAACGAACGCCGGAAAACAAACAAGCTCCACCTCCGTCAACCGCCATACCATCACCTTCCCCCAGCACCACGACCAACAGCGTCTCGCCTACGTCGTCCAAACTACCAGCCCGACGAGTATCAGCAGCGTCGCCACCTTCACTGCCTCCTCGCCACTGTCCTCACCTTCCCGGCGTAACCCACCAAACCAGTCGTGACACTCACCTTACGTCCGAACGACATCGCCATCTTCCTCCGTGAACCCACCATGGCTGCCTCCACCAGCTCCCTCCATTGAAACCAGCTCCACACGCATCTCGTTCACCACCCAAATCGTCTCGACCTTAACCCAAAACCACCAGTCCGCCATAACCACCACCCAAACGATCACCCTACTGTCCGAACGACCCCTTTGCTTCATATCCACGTACCAACTGTTGTGTCAAAAAAATATACAGCAGCCACCAACATTCTTGGGCGTTGACAGTTTTGGGGTCCAAGCTTTCCATCGAGGTCGTCTTTGGTTTGTCGAGGTGTTAGTCCGAGGTTTCGTCGCTGTTCCGCATCCAGTGAGGTCTGGTTTGAATTCCGTCGGGGTCGTGTTTGTCGTCCTGAGTTGGCCGAGGTTCAAAGGTTAGTAAACCTCGATGTATTAGATAAAGGAACTTTACATTAAATGTTCGAAGATGCAATATATAAATTGATATGATGATTTTTTGCTTATGTTTCACCGTATGCATTTTAGTTCATTTTTGTGTTATGTTATTATTGTTTACTTGATATCATTTGATTTAGTTGTATTAGTAGTCCTAAGACACAGTTTGACGTTGATTCGCTCGTCCCTTCGTTGTCTCAGTTTATTTGGACAAAATTAGTATTAGTACATGTTGTTACTACGCCCGAAACACTCATTCGCCTAACTTCTTTTATTAAATCTTGACAAGCTATGAGATTGTAGTGGTAAAAAAGGCCGTAAGGTTTAGTATTATTAAAGGCGTAAAAATGGCATCCGTTAAAAATATAAAAAATAATAAAAATAAATAAAAAGAAAAACGAGACAAACTTCGCCAAAAAATAAAAATGTACAGATTGCGGGGCCCTCACAAAATATATGTATTAAATACTTAGATTCCGGGATGGGTCGTTTAGCAAATTTCACGGCCCTACCCAAAAATAATAATGCGCTAGTTGCTTTAGGCGCGCCTTTAATAATGTTATCTCCCTAAACTCGGGTGCACATTTATGTGACCCAAATCCAAATCTCAACGAAATCGAAATGTGTCTCTAATCACGGGTACATTGACTGTGACGTGGTCTGAGATGCATTTCCATGACGTTGCAAATTCATTTTTAAAATAATAAATGGGACGAGCCTCGACAAACAAAAAAGGTAAATTGCGGGGCCCTCAGTAAATACTTGTTTTAAATTTACTTAGAATTCAGGAGGGCCGCTTAGCGAATTTCGTGGCCTTCCCAAAATAATAACACGATAATCTCTTTAGGCGCGTGTTTAATAATCTACTTTCTTAAACTTGGGTGTGCATTTCATGCGACCCAAATCCAAATCCCAAAACGTCAAAAAATATGTTCCGGATTGTGGGTACATTTCATGCGACGCAGTCCAGAGACATTGTTTTAAGCGACGTTCACATTCTCGTAAAAACAATAATAATAAAGCGGTTAAAAGATAAAATTTGCACATAAGTTCATATTGTATTTAAAATCAGATAAATAAGCCAAATATAACAGTTGAGCGACCGTGCTAGAACCACGGAACTCGGGAATGCCTAACACCTTCTCCCGGGTTAACAGAATTCCTTATCCGGATTTCTGGTACGCATACTGTAATATAGAGTCATTCTTCTCCTCGGTTCGGGATTAAAATTGGTGACTTGGGACACCCTAAATCTCCCAAGTGGCGACTCTGAAATAAATAAACCAATCCCGTTTCGATTGTCCTTTAATTGGAAAAAACTCCCTCGCACCCCCCTCGGGGTGCGGAAAAAGGAGGTGTGACAATCGCATAGTATAAATTTTAAGGGTCCTACTTTGTGCTATGCTATCACATAGGTCCTTCCGCGATCGCGTAGAGTAAATTCTGGGAGATCCATTTTTATTCTATGCGATTGCATTGTTTCGACCGCTATCGCAATGAGTTAAGCCAAGCCTGGGAAGGGAATCATTTTCTTTTATGTGATCACATAAACTAGTCCGCGATCGCAATGCCCAGTCCCCCCTTACCCTATGCGATCGTATACCATTGTCCGCGATCGCAGAGAACAATTTCGCCCAGTCATTTAAACAGAAACAGAACATACGAGATTAAACCAAAACTTCATAACTTCTTCTTCTAAACTTCAAATTAGGTGATTTTTGAAAGAGAACTTCACCACAAATCCATAGGTATGTAATCTTAGACTCATTTTCTTGAATTTCCATTAACACCCATTAGATTTCTAGGCTTAAATCATGTTCTTAAAGGTAGAAAATTAGGGATTTGGGTAGATTTAGGGCATTTTGTATAAATGGAATTTAGACCTCGTTTTGTGGTCGAATTTTGAAACTAATTATATATTCGGGCTCGTGGGTGAATGGGTGATCAGGTTTTGGTCCGAACCTCGCATTTTGACCAAGTGGGCCTAGGGTTGATTTTTGACTTTTTGGAAAGAATGGTAGGGAATCTATAATTAAGCATTGGAATTGAATTGTTTAGTGTTTATTGATGTTATTAAGTCGGTTATGTCTAGATACAATTGATTTGGAGATAAATTCTAAAGGAAAAGCGGTGTTTGAGGCTTGAGTTGGCCGTAGAAGTTCGAAGTAAGTGTTTGGTCTAACCTTAGCTTGAGAGATTAGGAGTCGAGTCTTATTTTCTATGTGGCATTGGTCGAGTACGACGTATAGGCATGGTGACGAGTATCTATGCGTTGGTGTCAAGCATGCCCGTGAGTCTTATATTGTGATTATTATGACTTCATTGTATTATTCATGCTTTGATGATGATTTCTATTGTTGGGCAAAGTTTGTGAAAGTAATTGTGACATTTGAATATTGAGGAGCGTTGGCTCAAGTTGTATAATGTAATGTAAAAGTATAAGTGGTAATTGATCCTTTTAGAATACTGGCTCAAGTTGTGAAGTGAGTTGATAAGTAAAAGTGAAAAAGAGAAGAGAATCATTATGTTATCTCCCTAGCCGGGATGTTGATGCTTCTTTGATGTTATTCCCTTGTCGTGACTTGATTGTTGAACTATTGTTCCCTTGCTGGGATTCTTATTGTAATTTCATTTATTCCCTCGCCCCCTTGTTTGTAATTGTTGTTTGGGTGAGGAAGAGTGTTAAAGCATGAAAAGTGATGCCGTGTATGATTTGTAAGGAAAGAGTGTAAGGCACGAAGGGTGATGTCGTGCCGCACGATGTACCATTCCGTGCCGATTATATTGATTATATGGTGAGGAAGAGAGTAAAAGCACGAAGGATGATGCCGTGCAGTTTATGTTGATTCTTATGGTGAGGACGAGAGTAAAAGCACGAAAGGTGATGCCGTGCACTTGTCCTTGATTTTCCTGATTCTTGTTGATAATTGAGTTATATTGTCCTTTACGTTTATTTAATGATTTTCTATTGTTACTTGATTTTATTTCGATGTTATAGATTCTCTTACCCTATTTGCCTTGTGTTTGTTGCTTGGGTGAGGAAGAGTGTAAAGCACAAAGGGTGATGCCGTGTATTGTTTTGGTGAGAGAGTATTAAAGTACGAAGGGTGATGCAGTGTATTATTTTGGTGAGAGAGTGTTAAAGCACGAAGGGTGATGCCGTGCACTTGTCTTTGTTTTCCTGATTTTTATTGATAATTGAGTTACGGTTTCTCTACATTTAATTGATGGTTTCCTGTTGATACTTGTTGTACCCCGCATTCTCCCCTTCCTATTTTCAATTGAATAGTGGTGATCCTCATATTTATTTATTATTCTTCTGATATTATTCAATGTTACCCTGCAACATGCTTCCCCATCACATACTTGGTCGTATATTAATGTTCTTATTTTTCCACTGTATATAGTTAAACTGCACAAGTTTATTTGGTAGTCTAGTCCTAGCCTCGTCACTACTTCGCCGAGGTTAGGCTAGGCACTTACCAGTACATGGGGTCGGTTGTGCTGATACTATACTCTGGACTTTTTGTGTAGACCCCAGTATTGTAGACTTCGGACCGTAGTGAGATTGCTGTTTCTGGTTCATCAAGCGACCCGAGGTAGTCCTGCAGGCGTCTGCAGGCCTTGACGTTCCCTTCTATCTGCTATTCTTGTTTCTTTCATGTATTTCCACAGACAATGTTGTATTTACTTCTTTCAAATCTTATTTGTAGTACTCTTAGACCGTCTGTGAAGCCGTGACTCCAGTTCTGGGTAGTTTTGTTTAAACAGTTGTATTGGATTCATGTTCAGATAATTTATTGTTTTCTTCCGCTTATCCTAAATTTTCGTTGTTTACACGTTATTGTTTTACAAATGTTAAAGAGTATAAAACGGGTGAAAAGGTAACTTGTTCAATAATTGGCTTGCCTAGCTCACACTAGTATGCGCCATCACGACTCCCGAGAGTGGGAAATCCGGGTCGTGACAAAAATACTTTTGGGAGAAGCTTGCCCAAACATGCTGGTCATTATTTTCAATGCTTCATATTATCGGTGCAAAGGGAAATAATTTCCTTTTTTTTTTCCTCCAAAGGCGAATAATAACTTTTGATATTGCAAATTGTGCAATAATTGGTGCTTTTACATAACTTGCCGACAGAAAATCCTCTTTATTTATCAAAACAGAGAAATAAAGTAGGGCAGTTACATTATCATTGGCCCGCACATCTTGATCATTCTATAACAATTAGTTTTCTAATAAGGAGTATGGTTTTTAACTTATTACTTTGGTAGGATTCTATATTTCTAATTTGGCATTTCCCATGCAACTGGTGATTTGGATATGAATGATTATCAGGAATAAATATTTCGTCATTGAAAGTATTTAAATATTATTTTTAAAATCATAATACAATAATAACAATAATATATCCAGTATAATTTCACCTGAAAAAGGTAGTGAATACACAAATTTATTCCTTTCCTATAAATTATCAGGTTAAAACTAACATGCATAATTACAACAATATAGAGGAAAACACGCTATTTTTAAAATCATAATGGAAGGAAATTTTATTTGACATCCTAAATAAAGTAATTTTATAAATAGTGCACAGTATTTAGATTGGTTATGACTTATGATAGAGAGGAGAAAGAAGAGCAGGATGGAGTGGGTGGATGGGACAAAATGAGAGCAGAGACGGAAAACAAAATATGGAATTTGGGATTATTTGTGAATACTGCCATTAGTGTGGTGGATTTTTAAAGCTAATAGACAATTTTTAAACTTAAATGGTCCTAAAGATTTTGGGGAGGTTAATTTTCGTCTCTAGCATACTATCTTTTAGCATATATGAATCTATAAATTTGAAAATTAAGCATTTTTAGTCCGATTGATGAAACATCCAAACAGAACATTAAAAACTGAAGCGTTGAGTGTATATTATGTAACTAGAGTAAAGAACGATCGTAATAAAGGGAATAAGCTCAGATTTAATGGTCGATGCTCCAATAATACTCAATATAGCTCTTGATACTTCAGTTATACCATTAAAATTTTAAATGTTGTGTTGTCAAAATTAAAATTAGACAAGAAATCTCCAACCGCAAAAGCTATGTATTTTGGACATGTAAAAAATATACTCCGTATAACATTTCATTAGGTTTAAATTGTCCATAAAGGGTTCCTACGTTTCATTTGTTCTAAATTCTAAGAATTTCACCAATTAGACAAGAATGCTAGAGTTTTGTAAACTTAAAATATATATATATATATATATATATATATATATATATATATATATATATATATATATCTTTTAGGAAAAGATTATGTAGTATATGTTTAAACTTTAAAGCAAGGACGAAAATAGACTTATCCAAACTTAAAGGATCATTTTGGTTAAAAACTACAAAACATAATCTGCAACCTGCTATATTGTTGCCTCCTTTCCTCCTTTGTCTTGTTTTGCGCCTTCTCTTCTTAATTTCTTCTTGGTTAAATAATCTTCCTTTGTGTACATATATTCAATCTCTCCTACCACTTTTTTTCTCTAACCCTCCTTCCCTCCTCCTCAATATACATACAGAGAGAGGGAAAGAGAAACACAAAAGAGATTTACCCACAAAAAAAAAAAAATTATTGATCAACCTTCTTCAAAATCACTTTTTCTGATCAATCTTTGCACTCTAAGGTTAAAGGAAAGCGAACGTACACCGTACGCAGCCCAAAAATCTTCCCTTGTAGTTTTGCAAATATAGACTCTCTTCATTTCACGCTTCAAACGTGTAACCGCAAACACATACATACATATAAAAACTGCCTATTTATACAAAGATTGAATGCAAATGGGTTAAAGATTGAATCCTGAACTGCTTGTCTTGAATTTTGGGGTCGATTATTCAAAAAAATGGCGTGTAATGCTATATCAAATACGCAACAAGAACCGAGCATCGATACAGATAAGTTAAGTTATGAAATATTTTCTATTTTAGAAAGCAAATTCTTATTCGGTTACGATGATCAAAAGCTTTGGGTACCTAAAGAATTAACTTCTTCGATTGAAGAGCACAAAACTGATGACGTTTCAACGATCAAAAATCAACGAGGAAAAATATGTATCCTCAGCATTGATGGTGGTGGAATGCGAAACATATTATCAGGAAAAGCTTTAGCGTATTTGGAACAAGCATTGAAGGTTAAATCGGGAAATTCACACGCTAGAATTGCCGATTATTTCGACGTTGCTATTGGTTCCGGCGTCGGAGGAATTTTCACGGCGATGCTTTTTTCTACAGAAGATCAAAACCGTCCGGTTTTTCAAGGCGAGGATACGTGGAAGCTTCTGGTTGAACAAGGTAAACAAATTTACACTTCGAAAGGGTCAAATAATGCCGGAAATGGTTTTCTCCGTCGAGTTTTCTGCCGCGGAGCCACCGGTTCAGCTTCTTCCGGTTTAGAGAAGGTAATGAAGGAGGCGTTTGTGGATAAACAAACGGGTCGAAGCCTTACGTTAAAGAATACGCTTAAGCCGGTTTTAATTCCGGTTTATGACCTGTCAAGTACGGCGCCGTTTTTGTTCTCTCGAGCCGATGCTTTTGAGTCGGAGAGCTTTGATTTCAGATTATGGGAAGTTTGCAAGGCTACAGCGGCTGAACCGGGAGTTTTCGACCCGGTTTGTATGAAATCAGTCGATGGAAAAACCGGGTGTGTGGCGGTTGATGGCGGTTTGGCTATGAGTAACCCGACGGCGGCGGCGATTACTCACGTGCTTCATAACAAACAGGAGTTTCCGTTTGTTAGAGGGGTTGAGGACATTTTGGTACTTTCGCTTGGAACAGGGCAGCTTTTAGAAGGAAGCTTTGAATATGAACATGTTAAAAAATGGAAAGCTAAGGACTGGGCTAAACCTGTGGCTCGCATCTCCGGCGACGGCACCGCCGATATGGTGGATCATTCCGTTGCTATGGCTTTCGGCCAGTGTCGTAGCAATAACTACGTCCGCATTCAGGTACTATATTTGCATCAAATCAGTTAATTAATTTTAAAATTATAAGAACGTATGGTTTCTTGGATCATTTTTATTTGTCATTTAAGATTGTAGTACTCCAAACGGGGGCGGTTCGACGAATTTTGTGGCCTAAAGCCAAACTTTACGAGGGGCCTTAACTTTTTAATTTTTTTGTATTATTTATTTGAAGTCTATTTTTTTAGCTTTTCTCATAAACACAGTTGTTAATACTTTTCTTATAATCAATAACTCCGAATAAGTATTTCTTAATTGTAAATATAGCTAATCCATTTAACCTTTCTTGTGACATTATTGTTGTTAGGTAAGATTTTATCAATCTTAATTTTAAAAATTTCTTTCCGCTGAAGCAACTATAACATGAGTTATGAACATTATTTCATAAGCAATTTAGGCATTTAAAAAAGAATTAAATCTTTTATTTGATTAAGTGTATCAATTAAACTGTTATCTTCTAATTGTACTATTTTTCTTAATATTTTTAATTCAGAAAATAAACCTAAACCATCAATATCAAATTGATTATTTATGTTTTAAGGAACATTCAAGATTAAAGCAATATTTTTCAAATTTCCAACATTTAGTGATCTTAGTTTTTACTGCCAAATAGAAAGCTAAAAATATTTTCATATGCTTCGAATTGTTCGAATCTATTTTGAAGTGAAAAAATAACCTTGTTTATTATGTATAAATGTAATCAACTCTAAGGGACTCTTTGAAAGATTTTGAGATTTCATTATCAACATTTGCATCAAATTGTTACTTCCTAAATATCACACGTTTCTTACAAAATTCAGGTTCGATGTTCATTTCAAGTGCAACTCCTTTGTAGAAATCATAGCGGTAGCAAATTCTTCTTCTCTATATTTGTTAAAGAAAGAAATCAAACTTCTTCACCTTACAAAACTCTTTTTTAAATATATACATAGTCTATTAGGTGTAAAAAATATGGGGCCTCAACAAATATGGGGCCTAAAGCGGTTGCTTTACTTGCTTTACGGAAGGGTCGCCCCTGACTCCAAAACTATTTAATAAGATGAATCATAATGATTGTGATCAGGAGGTCACAAGTTCGACTCGTGGAAACAATCTCTTGCAGAAATATAAGGTAAGGTCGCGTGCAGTAGACCCTTGTGGTCCAGCTCTTCCCCAAACCAAGCACATAGCAGGAGCTCATTACATTGTGCTGCCCTTTTTTTTTTTTTTTAAATCATAATGATTGTTTGACTATATTATTCTTTATCTCTATTCGAAATTTATTTCGGAAAGACGGAAGTATTAAGTAATTACATTTTATTTAAAAAATATATGTTACACATTTATTTGTTTGACACAAACACGGATGTCTTATGTTAAGCCTAGTAAACAGTAGATTCAGCCAAAACTAGAGATACACTTCAATTTATGTATAGAATGACGTGAGATTAACATAGTGGCCTGAAAATGGACAGGCTGGGAAAAGCTGGTGCCTTGGAATTTAACAAGCTTCTTCACATATTTTGGGTGCTTGCAATTTAATTCTTGATACATAAATTTGAGGAATCATAGTTGTTACTGCAGCTAGGGAAAGTTTTCAATGAATGTGGCTACTACAAACAATGTTGTCATTGCCAAACAACTGGAGACAGGGGATTGATTGATCTTGATTGAAAAGTGGAAAATGTTAATGTTAGTAATAGATGGGCTAGTAATAATGATAAAGATTGAATTTATTTTCCACCTGGGAATTAAAAGGGCAGTCCTTTTCTAAAGTCTGGCTGGCACTGGATAATTTGGTATCAGAAATGGATAAATATCTGATGCTGGCTAGTTGCAGAATAATCAATTTTTGCACTCCTTGCCAAAAATTACAGTAATAAATGTTCACAGCTGTGGTTTTCCATAATTAACTAGGAATGATCATTCATCATCACATAAATTTGGTAAAAATTTAAGTTATGTACACTGATAATATATATCAGTGTATTTAAACATGTAGCATACAACCTAAATACCTAATTTTCTAGAATGCCAATTTCACTTATTATGAACGATTACATGTAGTTAGTTTTAGATCATAACTTCTTTTATAGGGACAATGTGTATAAGTTAAACTCACATCTTTCTGCTAGTTAGACCTTCTTAATTATTCTCTTGCCCTAATTTTTATCCTTGAGAGTGTTGCTTTTTCTATTATTAGGCCAAAGGTGGGATCTTCACCTTTACAGATTACTTATTAAGGAAGGGTCTAAAAGATAATGATTCTTTCTGGCTTACTATATATAGATTTGTAATAAATGTAAAAATAAGATACGTACTGTCGTGGGGTGGGGAAATTGACCAATGGAATATGCACTAGAGAATATTATAAGGAGAAGATATGATAATTGGATTGATGACGTGTACAGTGGAGGATGATTCAGAAGTATAATGGGATAACTTAAACAAATTTCGGTATGGAGCAAATTAGTTATATATATATATATATCCACTGCATTTTCGGGTATAGCTTAAATTCTATAAAAACTTTTGCAATGTGTATTTTACTTTGATGCAGTGATTAACATACTTTATTTTCTTGGTTAGTAATCTCAATTCTATGAATAGTTACTTGTAGTTATTTGTATAATTTTTTTTTTATCTATTTGTATATAAAAGTTAAACTCTTATTTTTGACGACAGGCGAATGGATCGAGCTTTGGTCGTTGTGGAGTGAACATAGATGCTGACTCGAGTCCTAGCAATGTGAAAAAGCTGGTGGGAATTGCAGATGAAATGCTAAAACAGAAAAACGTAGAATCTGTGCTTTTTGGTGGTAAGAAAATTGTAGAGCAAAGCAACATAGAGAAACTTGAGTGGTTTGCTGGAGAACTTGTAAAAGAGCATCAGAGGAGGAGTTGCAGGATAGCTCCCACTGTTGCATTTAAGCAAGCTGCTTCCTAAACATCTCTCAAACAGTAACCAAGAAAAATAAATAAACAGATTTTTAAAAAATTGGGAAATTTCCTTTCTATCCTATCTGTCCAATTTTTATGATTTGTCGACTGGGGTAGATGCAACGTTGGCATAAGTGAGCCTGCAGTCATTGCTTTCTACTTGTACTATGTAAATTTAGTTAATAATTTATAAAGTATATATTTATACTAAGTTAGCTTACATTGCAACAAAAGTAGAAAGTGTTTTTTTAATAATGGTAATGTGCGGACCAGCTTGTGTACTTTTTTATTATTTCAGCAAATATATGCTATATATCTTCCACTAGTATTAGTGTCCTGTAATTCTGTACAGGAAAGTTTAAACAGATAAGAAAGAAATCTTTTTCATGAAAAAGTTACAAGGTTTAAATAGGATGAAAACAAATATCTTTTATACATATACATAGTTAAATTTCAGCTTAAATTCCAAGCGTATTCATTCGTTGTGTAAGTGCATTTTTCTTATTTGTTTTGCTCCGCCTCCAATGTAGTGAGTGTAGTGATTTTAAAATTCTTAATTCGCTTCAATGCGTTGAACTAATGTCGATTTTGTAATGCGGAGAGCTATATTTTATGTACCAATATGTCTGACCTAAGTTGGGTGATGATATCAACCCGGACCCATTTTGCTTATAATTGTAACATTATGATATGAACCAAAACCATTTTATCTTAACTATAATTCAGGTTTTGTGAATCGAAATCACGAGAAGATTGAGGTGTTGTTTGTTTCTGTCCATCCGTGGGCTCAGTCTTGTCATTTTCTTTTTGTTTTGTTTATAGAACGACCAAACTTTTGGTGGTGGTTGTAATAGTTTAACAAAGATGCTTGAAAGAGAGCTTTCCCTATTAGTCCACCGACACTTTTAGTTCTCAGACTAGATGGCATTTTAATCATCTTATATTTGATGTTGAAACCCCATATTACTTATTGTTCTTTTGGGACTGAGAGGTATCATTATCAATGGAACTTTTTATATACGGTTGTGTCTGATGCACTTGACTATTTGGTAGCTGCTACTCTTCACAGTCACAGGTGTAATTAGCATACTAATATTTAGGTAGATGAGAACAACTCATCTACTGTTTTTTGTCTATGTTGTGATTTGAAAAATAATTGCATATACTTTTCCTCCACTCGATTATTTGATAGTTGCTACTCTTCATTGTAACAAGTATACTCCATCTATTAAGATTTAGGAAGATCAGAAGAAATCAACTAGTACTTTTTATTTCTGTTAAAATTTAAACTTTCATCTTCCATGTTTTTACACATTTTATTAACCGCTAAGCCACATTCTTGGATGTTCATCATTTTAAAATCAATTTAACGTATATATAATGACGGTAAAAAGAAATTTATAATGTATTTTAATTGGTTATAATTTACTGTATTTACTATATAATCAAACTAAATTCACTATATACAATTATTTGTCAGGTCATATTTATTTAATGGTGTAAAAATATTATATACTATCAACAACAATAACAATTATGCTTCATTCCCAAGTAAGTTAGGATTGGTGATAATCCTCGTTCCTTTCATTTAGCTCTTCCTTTCATTTAGCTCAACTTGTCATCATCATTACCAAAATAAAATAAAAGTATAAGTAAAAATAAATAAATAATTGTCACACCTTTTTTACATACCCTGGAAGGTAGTACATATGGAGTTTTCCCAATTTAAGTGACATTATTCGAAATGAGATTATTTATTTAATTCAGAATCGCCACTTGGAATAGTTTATTTGGTGTCCCAAGTCACTAGTTTATTTTAAAATCCCAAATCGAGGAAATTCGACTTTCCTTTTGAAGTCTGCGAACCAGAAATTCTGAATAAGGAATTCTGTTAACCCGAGGGAAGGTGTTAGGCATCCCCGGATTCCGTGGTTCTAGCACGGTCGCTTAAACTATTATAATTGGCCTATTATCTGATTTTAATATATGTTTTAGCATATGGTATATTTTAACTTATTAAACCGCTTTTAATTATTTTTGGAAAGATTCAACGTTATTTAAAACGCGTCTTTAGACCATGCCACATGAAATGCACCCGCAGTCTGAGACATATTTTATTTAACGTTGTTGAGTTTTGGATTTGGGTCACATGAAATGCACACCCGAGTTTAAGAAGGTAATTTTTAAAATAGCGCGCCTAAAGCAACTCCGCACTTTCAAGTTAATAACAAGGTTCGCGAGGGCCGTGGAAAATTCAACTGATGGCACACCTCGATTTCTAAAGAGTTAAAATTAGTTAAATGAGGGCCATGGGTATCAATCATCGTTACCAAAACAGGAAATATTTCTGACTTAAAATACATAGCTCAACAAATAGGAGTAAATAATCGAGCAATGAGCTTCTATTAGTTTTAGCACTAATAATCCATTACTACTAAAATTATGCATTTAGGTCAATACTATTTCAAATCCACTAATATGATAATGAAACAAAATAGATAGCACTGTCAGATTTAATTCATAAAATTAAAAGTTAAATAAGAAGAGATTAATCTACTGATGCTACCATACAACAATCAAAACTATAACAATATGGGTGTCATAGAACAACCATGATTTCATCTTAACACAGATGGCATTTATTTCAATACTAAAAATAAACCAAGATCGACAAAACCACAGTAGACAGCAGATGTATCAGAAAGAAATCATAGCTTCATATTAACAGATCTTACAATAATTTGAGGAGAAAACATACCTAACAGCAATCAAAACAAAATAACATCTAAATGGGAAATGAAGTTCAGCAAACAGCAGTCCGAAATCGGTGGAAGAAAATTCAAAACCTAGGCGAATCACTTCGAAATCAGCGACGAACCAACACAGCTGACATAGTAATAGAGCCGGAAATCTCGGACTTCATCTCTCGCTTGTATGTTACGATTGAAGAAGAAGAAAATCTGGAGGGGAGAGTTCAATTCCTGGTCCTTGTTTTGAGTGAGAGGTAAGGAAGAAGAAGTCACAGAGGATGGGATTTTGAGTGAAGCCCCCCCTTTTTTTTGTGTGTATCTGTTTTTATGTAGAGAGAATGATGAAGAGTGGGTGGAGGAAATATTTTTTGGGGAGAGTGGGGAACATGAATGGGGAAAGTGGGGAGAGTGGGGAAAATGGGGAAAGTGGGTAGTGAGTGGAGAAAGTGGGAAAAGTGGGTAGTGAGTAGTGAGTAGAGAAAAGTAGGAATAAATTCAAACATGGTAAAAAATAAGCTGCTCACAGCTGCCCCTCTTTGCTCGAAAACATGAAGAGTTTTCGAGCAAAGATAAAGTGAGCAACTATAAGCAATTTTTGCCCGTTTGAAACTCCATTTGGAAGCATTTTGAAAAAGTTTGACCGAACCTTGCTTCGGAGGTTGCCTGCATATCCTTGGCTATAAAGGAATCAGGTCGGTGTAGTTCTGAAAGTTTTGGTAACTGGGATTACCGGGAAACTGTGTTTTCACTGCTGTTGCTGCTGTTTCTGCTTGCTGAGCTCCTTATTACACAAAAAAAAAATGGAAAAATAAAAAGCTAAACTAGCTAAGCCTATCAACTATGAGTTACAAGATTCCCATCTATAAGTCTCTTGAAGCTTGATCTTGAGTCTTAGCTGGTTCTTGCTGTTGGACTCCGATCTGAATCTTGATGCTCGTTAGCTGCAATCGCTGGTTTCATTCTTCAGCTTTTGGATCAAGGCAGGACATGCGAAGCTTGTGACTTCAATCCTATCTTGAGCAGTCCGCATCTTTTCTCCGCTTCTGCACTTTAGAGCTCACTTCTTTTTTCTTGTTTTTCTTTTCTTTTATTTGAAAAGAGACTTCTTCTTTTGGTCGCCTCGAAACTTGTCCCTCAAGGTAAAAACCTGCTTAGGCACCAAAACAAACAAACGAACGAAATTTTTCTGCCCCAATTTTCACTAGGAAAATTTTATGAGTTATTGCAACAAAATCTAAATTATTTCTTTATTGAAAGCAATAAAATCGGGATTGTGTATCCCAGAGAAAAAGAGATTAGGGAATGGAGACCCTATATCTAAAATGAAATCAAATGGGGATCGGAGGCCCCAAGTTGGAAAGAATACCAGGTTATGCTGGAAAAATGATCGGGGGTCACGACCCAAAATCCCAACCCGGTCGTGATGGCGCCTCTCGTGAGGACAAGGTCAGCCAATCAACAAAACAGTACATCTCTTTATAATTAGTTAGCAGGAATAAGTCTAAATCATGGGCAATATAATCTTAAATGCG
Organism: Nicotiana sylvestris; assembly: GCF_000393655.2. Classification (NCBI taxonomy): domain Eukaryota; kingdom Viridiplantae; phylum Streptophyta; class Magnoliopsida; order Solanales; family Solanaceae; genus Nicotiana; species Nicotiana sylvestris. The sequence goes on from NC_091061.1 coordinate 37,922,140, forward strand.
AAATAAACGTGGTAGAACAAGGAAAACCCTCCAAACTCAACCCGAAATCGGGGTGTCACAAGTCATGAGCTACTACAGAGTTTACTAATATTTTACAAAGTCTGAAATTATCATAAATAACAAAGATAAGGGAGAAAACGGGGCTGCGGACGTCAACAACTACCTCGTTACTCCTAGTCACCGCCTGGTCTGGAAAGAATCAGCGCTCAGGAGCGAACTCAGCTCTGCCTGTATCTGCACACATGGTGCAGGAAGTAATGTGAGTACTCCGACCCAGTGAGTAATAAAAATAAATAACGACTGAAAACATGAAATCTCATAACGGCACAATATAGCGCTATCCCAAGCAGTAAAATCAGTTATACAGTAAAATAGTGAGTATCAGATAATTCTTCTTTTAAAACAGTAAAGACAAATAATTTCCACAGTAAGGATAAATCAAAAGCTTGCCCCTCGGGCTCAATATGTAAATCTCAGTATAGTATCAGCCCCTCGGGCTCACTCCCAACTCACCAGCACACAACATCAGCCCCTCGGGCTCACTCCCAACTCACCACACACAAGCAACGGCCTCTCGGGCCCACTCCCAACTCACCTGGGTACCCTGCGCTCACTGGGGGTGTGTACAGACTCCGGAGGGGCTCCTACAGCCCAAGCGCAATATCAATAGGCCTGAAAGCCTTCACACATCACACACGAGGCCTGAAAGCCTCCTCATATAACACTCGAGGCCTGAAAGCCTCCTCACATCACTCAACATATCCTCACGTATGGCCCTCGGCCTCAATCAGTCCAGAAAATAATCATAAGCCTCTTGGGCATCAGTAAAACAATAGTGCTCAGCTCAACAGCATTATAAATATCATTAAATCTCGAGTTGAGTATAAATGTAGTTGAGTTCACAAAATAATATAATTCATTGGACTGAGTTCAAATAATATTTCAATTCGTGAGGAAAATAGTGATGTAAATTCACAAAATATTTCAGATAATTGGCACGAAGCCCAAATATGGCAATAAGCCCAATCATAGTGAAAAATAATAAATCTTTATCAATTACGCGGTAAAAATATCAACTGAGATGGACCAAGTCACAATCCCCAATAGTAAATGACCCCGCGCTCGTCATACAACGCGTGTCTCATCTCAACATAGAAGTATGTTGTGTAATTCGGGGTTTCAAACCCTCAGTGCATCATTTAAAATCATTACTCACCTCAAACCAGGTACTTCTTTAGCTGGCGATGCCTTTGCCCCTCGAATTAGCCTCCACGTGCGTCGAATCTATCCAAAATCAGAACGAATATGTCATAATATGATAAGGGAACAAAGCCCAATCAAAACAATCGAAAAATACAAAAATTCTCGAAATTAGCAAAAACCCGAGCCCCGGGCCCACGTCTCGAAATTCAAATTTTTTTACATCAACGGGTTCCTTATCTCTCCACGAGTCTAACCATACCAAAATTATCAAATTCCCATAATATTTCGACCCTCAAATTCTCAATTCTATCCGAGAGGGTTTCTAACTTTTCCCGCTAAATTCACGGATTAAATGCCAAAACTTGTAATAGATTCGAGTAATCTAACCAAAATTGAGTTTAGAATACTTACCCAGTTGTTCTCCCCGAAAATCTCCCGAAAAATCGCCTTATCCGAGCTCCAAATCGTTAAAAATGGAAAATCTCCCGAACTTAACATTCTGTTCGGTACTGTTCACGGGGTTACTGTACATGGCACTGTTCACGGATCACTGTTCACCCCGCGTGGTTACTTTTCACACGCGGTTACTGTTCACGGTACTGTTCACTGGGTACTATTTCTGCAATTTTTCTCCAAATTTTCCTAAGTCCGAAATCACTCCGAGACACCTCCGAAACACTCCCGAGCCCTCGGGGCTCCTAACCAAACATATGCACTAACTCAACAACATCCTACAAACTTAACCGTGCGATCAAATCGCCAAAATAACGTCATATACCATGAATTAAGCTTTAAAATCCAAGAATTCTTTCAAATTTCATAAAACATCAAATTTTCCATTTTGAGTCCGAAACACATCAAATGACGTCCGTTTTCAACCAAACTTTACAAAAAGTGCTTAAACCATATATAAGACCTGTACCAGGCACCGGAACTAAAATACGGGCCCGATATCATCACTTTCTAATCAAATTTCATTTCCATTTTCCTTAAATATTTTCAGAAAATAATTTTTCTCAAAAATTCATTTCTCGGGCCTGGGACCTCGAAATTCGATGATTCTTGTTCCTATGAGTCTCAAACAATGATACAAACATATCCCTTCAGTCGAAACTCAATTCGGAGCTCATTTGCTCAGTTCAATACCCATTTCACTCGTTAAACAATTAACTCACATTTCACGTCAAAAACCCAATCGCGACTTGATAAAATTAAACCAAAATTTCCAGATTACTCCAATAATTCATGATTTAAATTCTGGAAGTCTCGAAATTAAATTTGGATATCTAGAACTAAAAATGAACCTTTAGATCATTACATTTATGCTCAAAACGGCAAAAATCTTCCAAAAATGACCCGTTGGGCATCCGAAACACACTCGAGGCCCTAGGACCCCGACCAATAATTCCAACCAGTCCCAAAATACATTAAGGACTTGCTCTAGGCCTCAAATCACATCAAACAACGCTAAAATCATGAATCGACCTCCAATCCAAGTTTTATGAACTTTAGAATTTCCAACTTCTATTTCCGATGCCGAAACATATCAAATCACGTCCGATTGACTTCAAATTTTGCACACAAGTCCAAAATGACATAACGAAGCTACAAAAATTCTCGGAATTCCATTCCGACCGTCGGATCAAAATTTCACCTATCAACTGGAAATCGCCAAAATACTAACTTTGCCAAAATGAGCTAATTTCTTCACCGGACCTCCAAAATTAATTCCGATTGCGCTCCTGAGTCATAAATCACCCAACGAAGCTAACCAAATCATAAAAATTCCGATCCGAGCTCATATACAAATAAGTCAACTCTTGGTCAAACCTTTCAAATTCAAAGCTTTCAACTGAGACTGTTCTTTCAAATTCATTCCAAATTTTCCTGAAAACCAAAACCAACAATCTACATTAGTCATAATACATTACACGGGGCAAGTCATGCCCGGGAACTGACGATCAAAGTGTAAAAGCTCAAAACGACTGGTCGGGTCGTTACATTCTCCCCCACTTAAACACACGTTCGTCCTCGAACGTACTCAGAGTTGTTCTAAAAGCCAACTCGTAGTTGAATGACCTTACCATGCATATACCCGGGGGTGATCCCATGTCACCCTATCTCATATAGGTCCGATAGCACAATGAAACTGAATTTCCATATTCCAACCTAGCCCATAAGTCTTTGAACCACATTCCACTCCTGAAATGATTCACAAGATCAGAATCTCACATCTATTTTCAGAATAAGCCTGAACAAGCTGTAATCACCCATACTTGCAGTCTTAGGTGCAATCACTTCATATTCCACATAACTCAAACACTCGTAATGATAACTTCTAATTATAGACGCTGCACACATCTCCCGAATACCGATAGAAAACTCTTCATCCCACGAATACCGGGAAATTCATCGGGTTATGCCGGAAAAAAGGAAAGGTCCTCGGGTTATGCCGGAAAAGAAAAAGGTCCTCGGGTTATGCCGGGGAGGTCCACGAGTTATGCCGGGAGAAAAGAAAAAAAAAGGTCCCTGGGTTATGCCAGAGAGGTCCACGGGTTATGCCGGGAGAAAAAGAAAAAGGTCCCTGGGTTATGCTAGGGAAGTCCACGGGTTATGCCGGGAGGAAAAGAAAAAGGTCCTTGGGTTATGCTAGGGAAGTCCACGGGTTATGCCGGGAGGAAAAGAAAAAGGTCATTGGGTTATGCCAGGGAGGTCTACGGGTTATGCCGGGAGAGTCATCAGGTTATGCCGGAAAAGAAAAAGGTCCTCGGGTTATGCCAGGGAGGTCCACGGTTATGCCGCGAAAGAAAAAAAAAGTCCTCGGGTTATGCCGGGGAGGTCCACGGGTTATACCGGAAAAGTTCATCGAGTTATGCCGGAAAAGAAAAAGGGTCCTCGGATTATGCCGGGGATCAACTAGAGAGTGGAACTCAATACTAAAATAGACTACCATATTATGCTGGCAGTGACTAGGGAATGAGACCTTAGGTGGGAAAAGATTACCAGGTTATACTGGCATCGACTAGGGAATGGGATCCTATGTTGGAAAGGACGTAGCTAAAGATTGGAGACCCTATGCTACCATGATTTTGAGTTTCTCTTCTTCTTCTTTTTATTTTTATTTTTTATCAATCTTCATTTTTTTTGAGTTTAAGAAAATGAACAAAACAATGCAGGAAAGAACTGAGAGGAGACTTCCCTTTTGGGTTAATTATTGCAGCATAGCTATTTCTAACACTTGCGCATTTCCTTTTGGTTGCACCTGATTTTTGCATGGTTGCTTTGGATTGCACCTGTTTCAATTTTTCAAACAAAGAATAACTGTTAGTTTGAAACGGTGGTCGGTTTTGTGGCCTTCATTGTTTTTGATCACTTAATCTCGGCCTAGCTCTTTTGGTGAGAACCTCTGCTGCTTGCTGAAGATTGATCTCTCTCCTAAAACCGAGGAACTCAACTTTTCAAACTTTCCAAACGGCGGTTCAACCCTGCAGGGCTTTGGCCCTTTCATTTTAATCCACCTCTAGGGCTTTGACTTCGAATTTCTTTCCATTTTCAATAACTCTGGTTTTAGAGCATCGGCTATTATGGCCAGTCGGGATCGACTTGATGCACCCGCTGAGGTTGGGGTACTTTTCTTTGGACTTGGTTTTTATCAAGCAGAACTCTGTAAAACCAATCTTGCCACCTTTTCTTTGTATTAGTTACAGAACAGAGTTAGACCGAAAGATGTTCAAGGAAAAGTAAACAAAGGACAAGAAAATGAATTTAAAAGAGAAGCATCCCTTTTGGGGAGGAAGGACGAACTTATCTGAGGTGCATGCAGACTTCAAATAGACATGACATACTTCTTGAACTAGACAACCGATCCGCATAAATATCCTATCTTCTCATAAACCCATTGCGACCCGTGTTTCAAAACTGATAAACCTTGCCAGGACTCTTTCAATACCAAAGGTGGTGAGGGGTTTCTTCTTTTCGATCGATGACGCCCTTTGTGGGTTTTCACCAATTGATCTCTCTCATTTCTTTTCTTACGGTCGCCTTATAGTGCTCGTTACGAGTTTTCACTAACAAGACTCTCATTTTCGATTTCTCTGCTCGCCATTGCCTTGTGGTACCCGTAGGTTTTCACCAATAAGACTCTCTCATTTTATTTCTCTTATCTTGATTGCATCAGATCCAAGCAACTGCATTCTTTGATTTTGAAAAACCTTTTGCCGATTGATTGAAAGGACTTGAAACAGGTTTGGGTAAAAAGAACTTGGATCGAATTACAACTTTGGAACCGTTCGGGCCAGATCATCGCCGAATTATTATAACGTCTGCCCCAGTTTCACTTTTGGGGAAATTTGGATTTTTGTTTTGGTGTGACTGAACCCCAGGGAGAGGCTGCCTACGTATCCTTTCGGAATCAAGTCGAACGTAGTTCAGGAAACTTTGTTTTTGATTTTTCTTTTATTTTCCTATTTTTTTTTTTAATGACACTTTCAGGTTCCAAAGAGGGTAATAAAAGAAAGGTAAACGGCTCAAAGGGTTAGCAAAGGATTGGAGTGTTTGGGGTAGCGAGAATGAAAGCCTTCGTCATCCCAATCGGATAATGTTATTGCTGCAGAAGGATTAGACATAGTACCTTTTGACCGCATCTGCATTTACAGTTGTTTCAGAGTCATTTCCTTCAATGTCTCCCAGATACAATGCCCCCTTTGGCAACAATTTTCTGATGATGTATGGGCCTTTCCAGTTAGGAGCAAATTTTCCTTTGGCTTCTTGATGATGGGGGAGAATACGCCTTAAGACGAGTTGCCCCACTTCAAAATTTCTAGGCCGCACTTTCTTGTTGTAGGCACGAGCCATTCTTTGTTGATACAACTGCCTGTGGCAGACTGCAGCCATTCGCTTTTCATCGATCAGGGTTAACTGTTTCAAACGGGTTTTGACCCACTCACTGTCTTCAATTTCAGCTTCAACAATGATCCGGAGAGAAGGGATTTCAACTTCCGCGGGTATTACGATTTCCGTGCCATAAACCAAAAGGTACGGGGTTGCTCCGACCGATGTGCGCACAGTAGTGCGATACCCCAATAATGCAAATGGAAACTTTTCATGCCACTGCCTGGAACTTTGAATCATCTTTCTCAAAATCTTTTTGATGTTCTTGTTTGCTACTTCGACGACACCATTGGCTTTGGGACGATAAGGAGTAGAGTTCCGATGCGTTATCTTGAATTGTTCACATATCTCTCTCATTAAATGACTATTCAAATTTGGAGCATTATCCGTAATGATAGTTGCAGGAATAACAAAATGGCAGATGAGGTTGGAATGCACGAAGTCTACTACAGTTTTCTTGGTGACAGATTTGAGGGTAATTGCTTCAACCCACTTTGTGAAGTAGTCGATAGCGACCAATATGAATCTATGCCCATTTGAAGCTTTCGGCTCAATCGGCCCAATGATGTCCATACCCCAGGCAACAAATGGCCAAGGTGCTGATATGGGATTCAGTTCTGTAGGCGGTGCATAAATCAAATCACTGTGCACCTGACATTGGTGACATTTTCGGACGAAACTGAAGCAGTCCTTTTCCATAGTCATCCAGTAATAGCTCGCTCGCAGGATTTTCTTTGCCAAAACATACCCATTTATGTGGGTTCCGTACACTCCTGCGTGTATATCATACATGATTCTTCCGGCTTCTTTGACATCAACACATCTTAACAAGTTGAGGTCCGGAGTCCTTTTGTACAAAACATCACCGCTCAGGAAGAAACCACTTGCGTACAGTCTGATGGTTCTCTTTTGGTCCCCACTGGCTTGCTCGGGGTACTCTTTAGTTTTCAGAAATCTTTTGATATCATGATACCATGGCTGAATACTTGGTTCTGCCTCAGCCGTATTACAGTAACCATGCCTTTCCCAGATTTGGATTTCCAAGGGATCAATGTGGGCATTTCCTGGGTATGGCAGCATCGAGGCCAAAGTAGCAAGTGCATCGGCCAGTTCATTGTGACAACGAGGGATGTACCTGAACTCTATTGACTTGAATCGCCTACTAAGATCTTCCACATGTTGCCTGTAGGGAATAAGTTTGACATCTCGAGTCTCCCATTCTCCCTGATCTTGTCCGATAATCAGATCTGAATCTCCCATGATTAACAATTCTTCGACATCTTGGTCGATTGCCATGTTCATACCTATAATGCAGGCTTCATACTCGGCAGTATTGTTTGTGCAGAAAAACCGAAGTCGGGCTGTGGCTGGATAGTGCTGATCAGTGGGTGAGATCAAGATTGCCCCAATTCCAACGCCTTTTGCGTTCATAGCTCCATCGAAGAAAAGTTTCCAAGCACTGGTGTCTTCTGATGTCATCTCGATTGAATTCACCTCCTCATCTGGAAAGTAAGTACTCAGAGGTTGATATTCATCATCCACATGGTTTTCATCTAGGTGATCTGCTAAAGCCTGTGCCTTTATTGCCATACGGGTGACATAGACTATGTCAAACTCAGTGAGCAGGATCTTCCATTTTGCTAACCTCCCTGTGGGCATCGGCTTCTGGAATATGTACTTCAAAGGGTCCAACCTAGTAATGAGGTAAGTGGTATAGGCCAACAAGTAATGCCTAAGCTTCTGAGCGACCCAAGTTAGAGCGCATCAAGTTCTTTCCAATAAAGTGTATTTGACTTCATAGCTGGTAAACTTTTTGCTCAGATAGTAGATGTCCTGCTCTCTCTTTCCGGTCACATCATGTTGCCCGAGGACGCAGCCAAAGGAATTTTCCAAGACTTTCAGATACAAGAACAGAGGCCTTCCCGGTTCAGGTGGGACCAAGACTGGCGGGTTCGACAAATATTCTTTGATTTTGTCAAAGGCTTCTTGACACTCATCCGTCCATTTAATCGCTGCATCTTTCTTTAACAGCTTGAAGATGGGTTCACATGTTGAAGTCAACTGAGCAATGAATCGGCTAATGTAATTCAACCTTCCCAACAGGCTCATAACCTCTTTCTTGGTTCTTGGAGAAGGCAAATCCCGAATAGACTTTATCTTTGTTGGGTCTAGCTCGATGCCTCTCCGACTGACTATAAATCCCAAAAGTTTTCCAGACGGAAATCCGAATGCACATTTCGCCGGATTTAGCTTCAAATCATATTTATGTAGCCGCTCAAAGAATTTTCTTAGGTCCCGAACATGGTCGTCCTAGGTTCTGGATTTGATGATCACATCGTCCACATACACCACTATCTCTTGATGCATCATGTCATGAAATATGGCAGTCATGGCCCTCATGTAAGTTGCCCTGACATTTTTCAAACCAAAAGGCATGACCCTATAACAGTAGGTGCCCCAGGGTGTGGTGAAAGCTGTCTTTTCCGCATCTTCTTCATCCATCAACACCTGGTGATATCCTGCATAACAACCCACAAAAGACTGTATTTCATGTTTGGCACAGTTATCAACAAGGATGTGGATGTTTGGCAGAGGGAAATTGTCCTTGGGGCTTGCTTTGTTCAGATCTCGGTAGTCAACGCACACCCGAATTTTCCCATCTTTCTTTGGCACGTGAACTATGTTAGCCAGCCATGTGGTGTATTGGACCACTCAGATCACTCCCGCCTTTAACTGTTTTGTGACCTCTTTTTTAATCTTATCATTGATATCAATTTTGAACTTCCTCTGTTTTTGCTGGACAGGGGAATAATCGGGGTAGGTTGGCAACTTATGGACCACTAAATCGACACTTAATCCTGGCATGTCATCGTATGACCAAGCAAACACATCTTTGAATTCAAACAAAAGTTGGATCAATGCGTCCCTGGTTCTTTCATCTGTGTGAATGCTTATCTTGGTTTCTTTAACTTCTTCAGAGCTGCCCAGATTAACCGGCTCGGTTTCATTTAAGTTCGGCTTAGGTTTATTCTCAAATTGTTCCAATTCTCGATTTATTTCCTTAAAAGCCTCTTCTTCATCATATTCCATTTCTTGATTCATTATTTCACAATTAGACAGCATGTTTGGATCTGGGCATGAAGTCCGCAAGCATGTCATGTTATTTAAAGCCGCATTATTAGAACTGAAAGAAGAAATAAGAAAAAGTAACAAAATCAGAAAGAATAAAGAGAGATGAACGATGAAATATTAATTTCATTTCATTGAATTTTGAAGATAACAGGGTTTACATTAGCATTTAAAGACAGGAAACTAAAAGAAAAACATCCGAGTTACACCCTGAAATAACTCGTGATGCAGAAAAGGTGGCAGGACTGGACTACCGGGATTCTCGCCTGATTGGGAACGGAGTAGCCTTCCAGTTTTGCAGCTTGGCATTGGGCCCCATATACAGCACCTCAGCGGTGCTCGAGCCTTATCCCGGCTGAACCATGTGGGTTTCATACAATATTTGCCTCATAGACCCACATATATCTTCAATTTCTTCGGCCGTGAAGCCTCATCTTCTTCTTCTTCATTGTACTTGGGCCTGAAAAATGTTCTGTAGAGATGAGGAATTGGCTGAGATAAAACCCAACCATTGCTCTTTCGTTGATTTTCCAATGTCACATCATTTTCTGTGGCATGAAAACCCACACCGAAGAAATTCTTGGCGGCAAGTAAGGTGATAGGTTTGGTGATACCTTGCAATGATGCCCCGAGCCCCTTCCCGGGTTTATAACCATGCCTGATCATTTCCTTGGCAACCATAACTGACGCTTTTGAGAGAAAAGGTTGAGGGCAAGGGCTTCCTTCTTCATATCTGTCTGCGACCACAACCTCGAAAACTTGATAGACTATATGTTCACTACCTTCCCTATCTTCGAGGCATGGGACCGACGGGTCCCGATAGATCGATTGCTCATACTCTCCGTGGACTATGATCTCCTGATTTTCATATTCCAATTTCACCATCTGGTGGAGAGTGGAAGGTACGACTCCTGCCGCGTGAATCCGAGGCCTTCCCAAGAGGAAATTATAAGAAGTATCCATGTCTAGGACTTGAAAGGTCACCTCAAAATCCACAGGTCCAATAGTCAAAATCAAATCAATCTCGCCTATGGTGTCTCTTTTGATGCCATCAAAGGCACGAACACAGACGTTGTTGGGCCTGATTCTCTTAGTCTCGATCTCCATTCTTTGCAGAGTTGAGAGAGGGCAGATATCTACTCCATAACCGCCATCCAACATGACTCTCTTCACATAGTACCCCTCACATTTAACTGTTAGGTGGAGGGCTTTGTTGTGGGTGGTCCCCTCCGGGGGCAGGTCATTCTTGCTAAAGGAGAACTGATTGATTGTGAAGAATCTTTCTGCCATCCTCTCCAGTTGTTCCACAGTAGTTTCAATCGGAACATAAGCTTCATTGAGGGTTTTGATCAACACTTTCTGATGTTCAGTTGAATTCATTAATAGAGACAACAAAGAGATCCGAGCAGGAGACTTTCAGAGTTGGTCAATTATCTCGTAGTCCGCAGTTTTCATTTTCCTGAAGAACTCTTCTGCTTCTTCGGAACTAACTGGCTTCTTGAGTGGGAAACGCTTCTTCGTGGCATTATTCACTTCCTCCAGATTGAGGTATTTCTCAGCCGGGTTAGTTTCATTTACTTCTCCCAGGACTTCTTTTCCTTTGTAGGTTACTACCGCCTCGTTATAATTCCATGGGAGGGCAGTAGGATCTGTCATGGGCCTCTGCGGTGCGCGGCCAATAACCACGGGCTCATTCAGCCCCCGTACCACATAGGTCCCTTTTGGTACATACATTTTAGATCTTTTGTTCAGCTCAAACCTTCTTGGAGGGCTCAATGTCACTTGTCCTTTCCTAGGACCCTGGGGCACATAAAGGATGGCATCTTTCGAGGGTACTACCTTTTGGTTTCCACTATTTTTTCTGTGTTTTGAGGGGTGGGTTTACTCTTCTTCTCCCCTTTTTCTTGCTTTGCATCAACCTTTGGATTTTTCTCGACATCAGCGATTGCAATGATGGCTTTCAAGGCAGGATCAAACTCTTTATCTTCACAGATCATTCCAATAACCGGTCCATTGTTGTGAGCCGGTAACGGGTTGTTGGTTACATTAGGAATGTCTTCATCCTTTAACACTATCCGCTTTTGTTCTATGAGATTTTCAACAACCTTTTTCAAAGTCCAACAGCTCTCAGTGTCATGCCCTTCCACCCCAGAATGATAGGCACATCGGGCGCTAGGTTGGTAAGAGGGTGACTCTGGGTTTTGCCTATTTGGGGATACGGGTTGTAACAAACCCATTTGGACCAATTTAGGAAAAAGGCTAGAATATGACTCACCAATAGGTGTGAAGTTCGTCTTCCTGGGCGACTCCCGAGCACGGGTATTGTAGGGGAAATTATTTTGTGGAGGTCGGGGATTATACTGAGCTTGGTGAGGAAGTTGATTTCTGGGAAATTGAGCTCGATTTTGGTGAAATTGTTGTTGTGGCCTAGCGTATGGTTGTGCATTCATCACTGCGTATGGCTGAAGATCCATAGCATAGGCCGCATCTTGATGGGGGTAGTAGTGTTGTAGGGTTCTTTCAGAGAAATAAAGTCTGGCCGAGCGGGGTTTTCTTATACTCAAAGTTGCCATTGCTACTTCTTCCTTCTTCTTTCGGTTTGCTACTCCTCCAGACCCGCCTTGGATTGCTTGGGAGGTAGCCCTTATAGCATACTGACTCAAGATTTGCCCTGTTTTCAACCCATTCTCAACCATTTCACCGATTTTGATGGCTTCGACAAACGGCTTTCCCATTGCAGATATCATGTTTTGATAATAATCAGCCTCTTGGGCTTGAAGGAAGACACTGACCATTTCTGTTTCATCCATTGGAGGCTTGACTCTGGCCGCTTGTTCGCGCCATTTGAAAACATACTCTCGAAAGCTCTCCGAGGACTTCTTCTTTAGATTTGATAATGAATTCCTGTCAGGGGCAATGTCAATGTTATATTGAAACTGCCTGACAAAATCCCGAGACAAGTCATCCCAGATATGCCAACGAGATATATCTTGATCCATATACCATTCAGAAGCAATGCCGATCAAAGTCTCTCCAAAGTAGGTCATAAGAAGCTCTTCTTTTCCGCCCGCTCCCCGCAACTGGTTGTAGTACCTATTGAGGTGGGCAATGGGATCCCCATGCCCGTCATATTTTTCAAACTTTGGGGTTTTGAAACCCAAGGGTAGATATACGTGCGGGAACATGCACAGGTCAGCGTAAGATACGCTCTTTTGCCCACTCAGACCCTGTATATTTTTGAGACTTTGCTCCATGCTTCTCATCTTTCTGGTATTTTCCTCTTGTTCAGGTGTTTTTTCGGCTTTTTCCTGCCCTGCGGTAAACTCGTACTGGGGCGGCTGAGGGTAAGCATTGGTAGTAAACTGGGTAGGTTCCAGTGGGAAAGATGGTGCTTGAAATGTGAAGGAAGATGAATCAAAGTTAGGCCTGGGTAAAGCAGGTTGTGCCATAGATGAACAAGCTGGAGCGGTGAATATGTTTGAAGCTGCACCTGAAGCTAACACCTGGGGGCGAGACTCAGAAGGTGTTCCAGCAAAGTGGGCTGAAATGGTAGGATATCCCAGTGGGGTATTTGGATAACTCATGGGGATGTTGGAGGTCCCACTTGTCCTGGGAAAAAGCTCAGGGAATCCAGGGATCACACTTAGTGGTTCTTTTCCATTGGCCCATGCATCCCACATTTCCATCATGCGGAGACGCAAAATTCTATTTTCCTCAGCAGTTGCTGACTCAGAAGTTGGGATGGTCGAGATCGGACTATCCTCTGTAATAGGAACTGTTGGCAGAGGAATTTCCAAAGACATTTCAATGCTTCCTTTTGACCTTGTGAAGTATGAATGTGAAGACAGACTACCACAAAACTAACCACCTTACTATAGAACCTAACTAACAGTAAACAACAAACCGGTCAGTTTGAAGCAATTAACACATAGGTAATCGCACGTTGGGGTGTGATGCACCTATACAGTTAAATGTGTTTCTACATGTTTTGCAACGGTTGCATGTTTCATCCCGGCTCTGCTTATTTTCCCCAATTTTCTTTTTCTTTCCACTTTTGGCTTTTGTACTTCTCCTCTTATTCCTATTTTCCACTATTTTCTTTCCTCTCTTTCCTTGCTTTTTTTCTTTCGTTTTTCTTTTGGTTTTTCTTTGGCTCTCTTTTTCACATCCCTCTCTTATTTGAGTTATTTACAAAAATGTGACCGGATCCGATGAGGATTGCCTACGTATCACGATGCCGCGTGAATCAGATCATTACGTAGTTCAAGAAAACAAATGCAAAAAATAAAGAAACAATTTTTGGGAATTTTCAAATTTTCATTAATAAAACTCCTAAACTTTCTATTACAAAAGACTTCCAACTACTCATTTTCTTGGAATTTTAAAAACTACCAACAGACTCAAAAATAATTTCCAAAATACAGACTCAATAAATGAAAAATCATGAATACATCAATGCTTCGACTCTTGGGGCCCGTGGGACATCATCCGGTCTCACGGGCCTACGTGCGAGATACCCTTGAAGCCGCTCCAAATCACTCATTATCTGGCGGACAAATGTCATTACAACAGCGAAGAAAGTGGTCTGAGTCATATCCTCACATGCGTGGCATTTCATGACGATATAGTAGGCAATGGCTCTAACCCTCTCTCGGACAATACCCTTTTCCTGAAGTAAACGCCCGATTTGCTGATTCCGAGCTTCCAACACTTGAGTGTCATGATGATTTTGATTCTGCAATTGTTGCATATCTTCGTCCATTTGGGCCATCAGGGCATAACAATGTTCCCTATCGGCTTTAAAATTCTTGGCCTGTTTGTCCGCCTCATTTTCAAGGGTGGTTAGCTTTCTCTTTAAATTGGTGATTGTCCCCTCATATTTTCTTTTCATTTGTCGCACAAACTCTGCCCGCTCTTCTGCATTCTCTGCCAATTGTGCTCGGACCTTTGCTAGACTAGCCTCAGATTTTTCTAGGTCATCTTGACACTCAAGTACTTTCTTTCTCATACCGCTTATAAGCATTTCATCTGCCCGGCTTCTTTCCAGGTTTCTAGCAACTATTCTCATTTTATGGATTTGAGCTTTGAGAGCTTCGTTTTCCTGAGTTAGCCTTTTCTTTTCCCCTTCATCTGTGGCAGCTTGGATACTATGGCCAAATTTGAGGTCCCTGATTTGTCCCTCTAATTTACTTATCTTGGCCCTATAGCTTTCTTCTTTTGCCAACCAACCCCACTGTTCCTGCGAGTCATTAATGAATTGTTGGACATGGGGTCTCTTAGCAGGTCTCTCGAGGAATTTGAAACCTTTTGCCAAACCAAACCATATAATTGGGGTCCACCTCACCTCTAGCTAGATCCCGCACCATAGTCTTGGGTTCGAGAAATCTGCACTCATTCCAAACTTGGCGAACTCTTCCTTCTGAAAAAACAGCCTTTGGGCCCAATTCGACGACATGTACACTCAAATCTTCGTCATAGGGGACGGTTTGAAATCTTCACAGTTGGCGCAAAACCCTGTGAGGAATATATGGCTGGATGCTCTGGATGCCCATTAAGAGAAAGTAGCACACTTTAGCTGACATGTATACGACTTCGGTGGCAGGGAGCCATCCGAACGTCCACTCAATTTTATCCGAAGTTAAATAACTCAAGTGTGCAAACCAAGCTTCGGTACCCTCTGGAAATTCAACCCCCACCACTTGGCTTTCAAATTCTTCGATGCAATCCAAACCGGTCATACCGTAGTTCATATACCCGACACGGTGGCAGAGATGTTCCAGTATCCACAATTGTAGTAGTAAGTTGCAGCCTTGGAAGAATTTCCCCCCTTCTCGACAGATGGTCAAAGTTCGGTAAATCTCAGATAAGATCAGGGGAACCAAAGTGCCATTATCTTTCTTGATTGCGACATCAACCATTCCCACGAGGCCCAATTCTATGTTGCCGTCTTTTCGCGGACATATTATAACACCCAAGAATGCTACTATTAAAACCAAACCTCGCCTTGCCTCCCATTTATCTTTATTTCCGTCATGGGTCAGATCAGTATTCGGTGCTTCGAAACCTTGGGGAAGCGTTGGTACAGGAACTGGAAAGTGCAAAACCTTTCAAATAAATTCCCATCCTGAATATCCCGGCTAATACTCAACATATCCAGAAACTTGTGAGGAGATACTGGTATCGGTGATACCGGGTACCGACTTCTAAAGTTTCCGCTAAGGCCGGCATAACCCGCAATTTCCTCTAGCATGGGTGTGAGCTCAAAATCAGAAAAGCGAAACACATTGCGAGTCGGATCCCAAAAAGGTATCAAGGCTTCAATCACGTCCAATCTTGGCTTGATGTTCAAAAGTCCGACAAGACCACCCAAAACTTTTATCACAGTTCCTCAGCTACCTTTTCCAAGGTCATTCCACCACATGTGGAACTGTAAGGGGATCTCTTCAAGAGCTGCGAAGGGTTCGTTTTCATCTGTGCTCATCCTGCACATTTATTAGGGTGATTTAATTTAAAAGGTTATGACTCATTTTGACTCAAGAAAAGGTTATCACTATTTTTTTTAAAATTTTCATAAAAAATCCGGCTTTGCAAATACGACCTTTCAGCACTTCGGGGAAGAAGATTTTAACGTTGTGTTTGCTAAATGGCCAAAACCTTAAAAAAACTACTAAAGGTGGCTGTTCTTGCAAAAACGGCCTTCCGGCGCCCTTTTGGGGACATTCAACTATTTTAGACAAGAATGACATCACCTTACTTATTTACAATCAAAACAAAATTTTTTTGTTCTTTTTGGGCTATTTTTACAAAAATGAAGTTGGACCCGATGGGGGTTTCCTACGTATCCCACATCCGGTGAGAATCAAACTGGCGTAGTTCGGGAAGACCAGAAATAAAGTAAATAAACTAACTCTTTTTTTATTTTTTTGAATATTTTAATTTCCGCAAGAAAGATTTATAAAGAAGAAAGAAAATATTTTTGATTTCAATATTTTATTTTGGGAATTTCGAAAGAAGAAAGATTTTTTTTTAATTTAGACTTTTATTGTTTTTTTTTGAATTTCGATAGAAAAAACTTCTAAAGAAGAAAGAAAAATATTTTTGGAATTTTATTTTGAATTTATGAAATAAATGCTTCTAAAAAATGAAATATTTTTGAATTTTGATTTTCTTTTCAATTTTGAAAGAAGAATGAAAATATTTTTGGATTTTTGGAAGAAATTAAAAGAAAATATATTTGTATAATTTATATATATATATATTAAAACAATTAGGGTCTAAAGAAGTAGTAAAAGAAAATATTTTTGTATATATTGTTTTTAAATAAACAATTAGTTTCTAAAGAAGCAAGTAATGGAAAATATATTTTTTTTTTGGATTTTTTGAAAATTGGAGTCTAAAAAAAAACTTTTCTAGAGAGGAAGTAAAGGAAAATATTTTTGGATTTTTTTTTGAAAATTATGGGCCGGAACCGATGAGGTTTGCCTACGTATCTCACATCCGGTGAGAATCAGACCCGCGTAGTTCGCCAATTTTGATAGAACAGGGGAAACATGGCAGTTGAAAACTTTGGCTCATTTGGGGATGACTTCTTTTTTTTTTTTTCGGAATTTCGGCATAGTTTCAGAATTTTCCAAATACCTACCTCTCACTCCTATTTTATTTTATTTTTTTATTTTTTTGATTTTTTTTGATTTTCTTCCTCTGTTCTAGAAGCCGGTCAACATGCAAGCCGAAACAAACAGATGCGCAAGTAGCACGTAAGATGCATCAGGATGGTCTTTTTCATTTGAGTACACCTGTCCTAGATAGACCCAACCCCTGTGTTGAGTCTCCAAGGTCAAATGCACGTGATGCAAACAAACGTTCCTACTAGGGATCCGACATGAGACTTGTTATACTTGGTTTAAAAACCTAGGTTTATTGTTCTAGACCTGGCTTACCCGAGCGGACAGCTCGAGCCGAGGGGGCAGCGTACCGGGAATACAAAAGCTTCACCGGCTTTGCAACTTGTCCGAACCTCGTTCTAAAATTGGGATAAGACTCTAACAGAAAAGAAGTCACACGAAGTGCACACTTCCCAGATGATTTAGAAGACTCAGAGAGAGGAGAGTTTCGTAGCAATTTATATACAGTCCAAACAATATCAAAGCGGTAAAAGCGGCATTTAGCACATTAGGCTCAACATGTAAAAATCAATAAAACAAGCCAACTATAACAGTTATTCTAAGCTCGAATTCTTGAACCCTGAACCAGAGATTCTGGGTTCGATCCCCAGCAGAGTCGCCAGAGCTGTCACACCTCCATTTTTACCTACCCCGGAAGGTAGTACATAGGGAGTTTTCCCAATTTTAGTGACATTATTCAAAATGGGATTATTTATTTAATGCAGAATTGCCACTTGGAATAGTTTATTTGGTGTCCCAAGTCACCGGTTTATTTTAAAATTCCAAATCGAGGAAATTCGACTTTCCTTTTGAAGTCTGCGAACCAGAAATTCTGAATAAGGAATTCTGTTAACCCGAGGGAAGGTGTTAGGCATCCCCGGATTCCGTGGTTCTAGCACGGTCTCTTAACCTATTATAATTGGCATATTATCTGATTTTAATACATGTTTTAGCATATGGTATATTTTAACTTATTAAACCGCTTTTAATTATTTTTGGAAAGATTCAACGTTATTTAAAACATGTCTTTGGACCATGCCACATGAAATGCACCCGCAGTCCGAGACACATTTTATTTAACGTTGTTGAGTTTTGGATTTGGGTCACATGAAATGCACACCCGAGTTTAAGAAGGTGATTTTTAAAATAGCGCGCCTAAAGCAACTCCGCACTTTCAAGTTAATAACAAGGTTCGCGAGGGCCGTGGAAAATTCAACTGATGGCACACCTCGATTTCGAAAGAGTTAAAATTAGTTAAATGAGGGCCATGGGTATCAATCATCGTTACCAAAACATGAAATATTTCTAACTTAAAATACATAGCTCAACAAATAGGAGTAAATAATCAAGCAATGAGCTTCTATTAGTTTTAGCACTAATAATCCATTACTACTAAAATTATGCATTTAGGTCAATACTATTTCAAGTCCACTAATATGATAATGAAACAAAATAGATAGCACTGTCAGATTTAATTCATAACATTAAAAGTTAAATAAGAAGAGATTAATCTACTGATGATTAAATAAGAAGAGATTAATCTACTGATGCTGCCACACAACAATCAAAACTATAACAATATGGGTGTCATAGAACAACCATGATTTCATCTTAACACAGATGGCATTTAATTCAATACTAAAAATAAACCAAGATCGACAAACCCACAGTAGACAGCAGATGTATCAGAAAGAAATCATAGCTTCATATTAACAGATCTTACAATAATTTGAGAAGAAAACATACCTAACAACAATCAAAACAAAATATCATCTAAATGGGAAATGAAGTTCAGCAAACAGTAGTCCAAAATCGGTGGAAGAAAATTCAAAACCTAGGCGAATCACTTCTAAATCATCGGCGAACCAACACAGCTGACATAGCAATGGAGCCGGAAATCTCGGACTTCTTCTCTCGCTTGTATGTTGCGATTGAAGAAGAAGAAAATCGGGAGGGGAGGGTTCAATTCCTGGTCCTTGTTTTGAGTGAGAGGTAAGGAAGAAGAAGTCACAGGGGATGGGATTTTGAGTGAAGCCCCCCCTTTTTTTGTGTGTGTCTGTTTTTATGTAGAGAGAATGATGAAGAGTGGGTGGAGGAAATATTTTTGGGGGGAGTGGGGAAAGTGGGGAGAGTGGGGAACATGAGTGGGGAATATGGGAAAAGTGGGTAGTGAGTGGAGAAAGTGGGGAAAGTGGGTAGTGAGTAGAGAAAAGTAGGAATAAATTCAAACATGGTCAAAAATAAGCTGCTCACAATAATAATAATAGAAGTTCTCTACCAAGTGTAAAATCGATTTCCAATTAGTAGATATCACATATATGAATATTTCACCTTTCATTGTGCCCTATCGTTTGCTAAGTCTACATTGATTCGAAGCGTTTGTAGGTCTTTCGAGACAATTTTCTTCCATGTGATTTTAGGTCTACCTCATCCTTGTTTTAGACCTTCCCCACCATAGGTTTATACCTACGGATCGATGCATCTGTAGGTTGATGCAGGACATGACCAAACCATCTTAAACGACCTTATCTTATTTCATCCTTACTGTGTGCTACTTGCACTTTTTGACGAATATGATCATTTTTAATTTTATCTAATCTTTTCTTGCCGCACATCCATCTTAGCGTTTGCATTTTTGCAAAACTTATCTTGTGGATATATTGAACTATGACAGCTTAACATTTATTACCATATATCATACCGATTTTATAGTTGTTCTATAGAACTTTTCATCTACCTTGGTAGGCATCCTTCAATCACATAATACCCCGGTGGCGCTTCTCCATTTCAACAATCCAATTTTAATCCTATGCGTAACATCTTCATTTATCATTCCATTTTCTTGAAATAACAAGCATAGATATCTAATTTTTTTGCATTTTGGCACTGCACTTCCATTTAGTCTCACCTCAACTTTGCTCTTTTCATGCTGACTAAACTTGCAGTGTACGTACTCGTCTTATATTTACTTATCTTAAATCCCTTACTCTCTAAGGTATTTATTCATAGCTTAAGCTTTTGGTTGATACCCTTGCTGATTTCGTCAATTAGCATAATATTATCAACAAATAGGGTAATATGCAGGGGCTCAATGCAGAGCCCTGGTGTAAGTCCACTATGATGGAAAACTCCTATGTATCTCCTACTACTATTTTTATGCTAGTGACAACTCATTCATACATGTCCTTTATAATATTTATATATTTAACATGAATTCTTTTCTTCACCGTCACCCACTAAAGGACCTTCTGTGGTACCTTATCATATAATTTCTCTAGGTCAATGAACACCATGTATGGATCTTTTCTTCCTTTCACGATAAATTTTTATCAATCTTTTTAGCAAGAATATAGCTTGCATTATAGATCTACCAGGGAAAATATCCAAATTAATTTTCTGCCATTTTGTCGCGTTCCTAAGTCTAATGCTATATCACTCTTTTACAGAGTTTTATTGTATGACACACGAGTTGAATACCATGATAGCCCACACAACTTTGATATGTCCTTTGTTCTTATAGACTGGAATCAAGGTACTCTTCCTCCAGTCTTTCGGTACTACCATGTTTTAGTATGACATTAAATAGCTTAATGATCTATACTACTCTAACCTCTTCACGACACTTTCAAACCTCTAGGGAATATTATCTGGATCACAAGCTTTTATAACCTTCATATTTTTGATGGCATACTTTACCTCTACCTGCCTAATTCTACGAGTATAGCTAAAGCTTTTACATTCACAGACGTTCGAAGGCCTAAAATGCTATCCTCTTGGTTCAAGTTGAACAATTAATCAAAATATCCTTTTAATCTCTCCTTGATCTTGTTATCTCCTATCAATTTTTTTTTCGAGAATCGTCTTTAATACACTTCACTAGGTTTAAATCCTTATCTCTCTTATCTCTTAGTCATGCTAGTTTAAATTTTTCATTATCCCCTTCACTTGTTCCTAACTTTTGGCACAAGCCATCTAGAGCTTCTCTCGGGCTTTACTAATTGCCTTCTTACCTCTCTCGTATTTTTCAAAGATTTTTCCATCTTCTTCTTTAACACTCACTTTTTGCTTTAATAACTCTTTGTAACTCCTCATTCCACCAGCGAGATTTATGTGGCCGAGGTCATAGACCTTAGACACTTCTAGCACTTATGTTGTAACTTCTTTAGTGCAACATTATATTTACTTTCATAGATTATCTGCGTCTCCCTCAAAATCCCAAGCTCCTTTCTCCCATACATTTTGTTAAAATGCTAATTGGTTAACTGTCACGACCTGAAAATTTCAACGTCGGGGCTGTGATGGCGTCTAACATCTACTTGCTAGGAAAGCCAACGTTAGACAATTAATTAATAAGTTTTAACAATGATACTCTGGTGATGATAATTAACAATAAATAAACTCTGAAATGAACACATCATTAATATACATAAGGTGGTGCTAAACTACTCCCAAAAATCCAGAGTCACAAGTACATGAGCAATTTGAATACTATAGTCTGAAATAAAGTACATCCGTTTGAAACTAAATAAATAGTGAAACATAATAGAAGAAGACTTCAGGGACTGCGAACGTCAGCAGCTCTAAATCAAGTCTTGAAGGTAGCTGAATTCGAGCAGTCTCACTACGTGCCACTAGGACAAGCACCAGGATTTGTATAAGAAGTGTAGAAGTGTAGCATGAGTACAACTGACCCCATGTACTCTATAAGTACCTAGCCTAACCTCGATGAAGTAGTGACAAGACTATGGCAAGTCACTTACAAATAACCTGTACGAAACAATAATAACAGAAACATGAATAGAAATAAAACAGTAAACTCAAATAGCCGGACATGTAGGTCAATTACCAGAGGGCCTCAGAATAACATAATCTCAAATCTCATATCACAATACTTAAAGCAATCTGTACAACCAACAACAACTAGAATACATCAAATCCGTTGTGGCGCGTAACCTGATCCCACCATATCATCATCTGTTCATATCATATTCTATCCTTATCTCTTCATATCATATCATTTCAATATCGTTGCAACATGCAACCCATCCCACAATATCAATTCATTTCAATACTGTTCCGGCGCGCAATCCGATCCTAACAATATCAAATTATTAACATAAATAACTCAATACCAATATTTACAAAATATCAACACAAAAGACGATGAAGCGTACGAAACATTTAAGAACCATCAATACAACGGAGAATATCCAACACCTTGATGTCACAAACCTTATCAACTCATCAATACAAGAATAGCTAAACGGCTTGTGAAAGCAAAATAATATAATAGATTACATCAAGTAATAGAAGGACAATAAAAGTAGGTAAAACATGTGACAATGAGAGTATACAAATAAGGCAAGTAGGAATAAGTAGCAGGTAAGAAGATTACTGAGTAAGAAATGAACAAATCAAGCAAATAGAAATTAAGTAACAAGTTAACAAGTAAAACATAGACGTCAAGTAGAAATATACAATAATTAAATCATATAACAAGAGATATCATGGAATAACGAAGAGATGGAAATAAATTGCCCAATCCCCCATGCTAATTTCCATGACAACACATGTACACTCGTCACCTTACATATACGTCGTTGCCCTACATAATTCACGTAAGCAATAGTTCAAGGAGTACTAATTCCCTCAAGTAAAGGTTAGACACAACACTTACCTCTTTCCGCAATCAAGTCAACACTCAAACACGGCCTTTCCTTTAGAATTAGCCTTTAAACCAGCCAAATCTAGCCAAATATAGTTCAAATAATTCAAAATAAGCTTTAAAAACTACCCACGGGTGAATTAGATTCAATCTTTAATGAAATTTGAAAAAAATCAACAAAAGTCAACCTGAGCTCGCCCGGTCAAAACCCGAGTTCAAGGGTAGATCTCGACTACCCATAACCCCATGAGTCCATATATGTATTTTATTTTTTCAAAATTCGAGTCCAATTCGACTCTCAAATCCTAAATTTTTATTTTTTAAAACATATATTAAATTCCCAAAATTTCTCTTAGATTCTTATGAATTTGATGCTAAATCTCATGTATAATTATGTAATATAATTGAAAATAGATCAAAATCACTTACCCAATGATTGTAGCTGAAAATTCCCTCTCCAAATCGTCTCATACTGAGTTTAGGGTTCTAAAATGAGAAAAATGAGATGAAACCTCGTTTTCCCAACCCTTTTGTTCTGGTACAGATATCACAATTGCAACACTGGGTTCGCAATTGCGAAGAAGGAATCGTAATTGCGGCACCTGACAAACTTGAGGAATGTCGCAAATGCGACACTAACTTCGCATTGTGAAGTCTGCTCCTCTCGCAAAAGCAACAGTATGATCGCAATTGTGAACTTACCCAGTCCTTGCTTGCTTCGATATTGCGATTGAGGCATTGCAATTGCGATACCTATCCCCTACTGTTCACATTGCAATTGCAAGGCTGGCGCTCGCAATTGCGATAACTAAAGCACCAGCTCACCAGCAACCCAAAATAAGTTCAATCTAATCAGAAACACGTCCGAAACTAACCCCTGCCCTCGGGGCTCCAAACCAAACATCCACACAAGTCTATATAACGATCCAATTTTCTACCTTAGTGTGTCGTGGTGATACATAGTCTCTAAGACTAGGTAAGACTAAAAATCAAGATAATAAGAAAGAAATTTTCTACTAAAACATGATATAAACTGATAAGATTCAGAAAGATCTCAATACTGAACTACAATATAATATTTCTCAAAACCCGGTGAGACTGAGTCATAAGCTCTATAGAAAATACTAAAATCTCAACATACATCATTGTTTGAATATAGATAAATAGTAATAAGAGATAGCAGAAGGTGACTCCAAGGCCCGTGGACGTGTATAGGTATACCTTGGAGTCTCTAAAAGTAGCGATCAATCACTGGCATCTGGCACGAGCATATATACCTAGATCTGTGTCACACCTCCGTTTTGCGCGCCCCGCCCCCGAAGGGTTAGATGCGCGGGTAGAGTTTTTCCAATTTAAGTGACAATATTCGAGATGGGATTATTTATTTAATTCAGAGTCGCCACTTGGGAAAGGTTTGGCTTTTGGTGTCCCAAGTCACCGGTTTATCTTGAATCCCAAATCGAGGAAAATATTCGACTTTTCCAAATGAAGTCTGCGAACCAGAAATTCTAAGTAAGGAATTCTGTTGACCCGAGGGAAGGTGTTAGGCACCCTCGAATCCCGTGGTTCTAGCACGGTCGCTTAAATTGTTATAATGGCTAAATATCTGATTTAAATACATGTTATGACTTACGTGCTTTTATTAAGTTTAAACCGCTTTTATCATTATCACTTATTTTTATAGAATTGCAACGTCGTGAAAATGCATCTCGAACCACGTCACAATCAATGCGCCCGTGATCGTCAACACATTTTGACTTCGTTGAGATTTGGATTTGGGTCACATCAATGTGCACCCGAATTTAAGAATATGATTTAATTAAGCCGCGCCTAAAGAGTCTAACGCGTTATTATTTTTTGAGAAGGCCATGAGATTCACTAAACGGCCTAGCCTGAATTCTAAATATTATGATTAGTTGTTGAGGGCCCCGCAATTTGCATTTTTTATTTAGCGAGGCTCGTCTCATTATTTTAGAAGAGGATATCCTAAAGTGACTACATTTCTATTATTTTGTTTCCAGAAATAGAAGAAAGAAAGATGTATGCTAATCGAAGTATATGCTTTGGCCTAAACCGGACTCCTATCAATTTCTGATTAGTTACTTATAAAGTGAAAAGACGTCATACCTTACGAAATATTTTGGTTGAACAAAGAAGTTATATGGAGATGGATGGAATGCAATACTTAATCCGAACATTTCTTGAATCGAAATTAACTAGACTTATTTGAGGAAATTGAATGCTAGGCGTTATTACTAATGAGGATTCGGACGTGTTCCTACCTATTGCCTAGCGGTCCTGATAAAAAATAACACAGAACATTATTGTGCAGGTGGAAATAATTCTATCCTATGCATGTCATTAGTCAAACGGGAATCCAGTCGAAAATTCTATACCAATTATCC
Organism: Nicotiana sylvestris; assembly: GCF_000393655.2. Lineage (NCBI taxonomy): Eukaryota > Viridiplantae > Streptophyta > Magnoliopsida > Solanales > Solanaceae > Nicotiana > Nicotiana sylvestris. Next base: position 37,947,096 of record NC_091061.1, read on the forward strand.
ATACCTTATATATATTGTACCATTACATCTTGTACTAGCAAACAACTATAAACTAAGATGCAAGAAGCTAAAACTTGATTAAGTATTGTCTAACCAATCTTTCACTACTGAATCACACACTAATCAATTTATACAAAAAGAGTCAATATACCATGAGCATTACAAAACAGACATCTAAATTTTCTTCAAAATCCTTTCATTTCATGTTTTCGAACTGTTACAGTTGACACCAAAATGGGACTCGAAATGTGTACCTGAATACTGAATACTGAAATGCAAAGAAGAAGTGAAGCAGAAAGGTCAGCAGCAGCAGGAAATCAAATAGCAGCAGCAACAGCAGGTAACCAAATAGAAGCAGAATCCCAGTGCAAGATGCAGTTTGGAGCCAATGAAAAATGGCAGAGTGTGGCAAGTTCCCAGTAATATGAATCAGAATTTAGGCAAAACAGATCTAGGAATGCGCTGATGCTACACACAACTAAAAATCTCAAACAGGACTCAGAAGAAATCGATATGGAACAGGGAAATCCAGGCCAGATGAGAATCAAGACAAAGAGGAAAAATGCAGTTCCTCTTTCCTGTGTTATGCCTCTCTCTATCTATTTCTGTCTGTGTGTGTATATACTATCCTTTCCCTCTTCTCAGATCTCCTAATTATCTCTATTATCAGATGGTATCCTCTCTCCTCCTTTCTTCTCTATCCGTGTCTCTCTATGTGCCCTCTCTCCTCTAATCTCTGTATGCCCTGTCTGTGTATCTCTATCAGCTCTCTCTTTTTCTCTTATATCCTCCCAGTGTGTATATTTCTCTCCTCTAATCTTTTTTGGTCCCCTTTATCTCTGTATGTCTTACCCTCTTTATAGTTCAAATTCCAAACTTTTACAGCCTGTTAGGCAATCAGATACCTCCCATGTGCTCCCCTCTTTTCAGATTCCACTCAGCTATTTTAAGTATTAACCCCCATCAACATTCCCTGGCAGGCTCATTCTTTAAAAGGTTTAATACTTCTTAAACTAAAACAAAGTATGGGCAGCAGAATATATCTGACAGCATATGCTGTCAAACCATTTTTAAATCAAAAAGTCCTTTTATGCAGGAACCAGGCTGTGCACAATGCACATGCTGTGCACAAGTGCACATGCCATCAATTCAAATTTCAATTACAGACCAAGCCTTAGGTTTCTGAAATCATATTAACAACTATAAGTAGCTGAACTTGGTTCTTAATTGATTCAGGCAATGTTCAACAGAAGCAAATCGATTTATTTTTGTTCAGACAGTTGAAACTAATTGACGACACATATCGACTCGACTATATTAGTTATAACACATACAATCGACACCAAAATCAGACATTCAAAAGTATAGGACACATGATTCGAATTGTACTGACTAAACAGAATTGTGCTTCGAGGAATCAGTTAATCAGTACAAATTGAAGCTCAATTATTGCACAACAAATACATACATACACACTATCAGAACAAGTAGAAGAGGATACTCAATCAAACAACAAAGGTTCAGGCAAAGTGGTCAGGGCATAGTTGCTAAAATCCGGGGACACAACCATTACACAACAACAATAACAGCCTTTCAAACAAATATGGACTAACAGAACAAAGAAAAGAGAACAGAACTCACCTCAAATTCCGAAAAATCAAAACCTTAACTCGGACTCAGTCAGGCCTTTCTTAAGGCTGAACGGACTTTAATCGAAGTGTTTCTCAGATGAGAAACACTTCGATTAAGGTCCATTAGACCTTAATTTCTTTGGCTCGAACGGGTATGAACCAGTGACGAGGAACCTTATGGTTTCAAAAATCAGATCTGGGATTCATGCTTCCCTGGTCAGATTCGGACCAAACCAAGTATGGTTTGGTCACGAGGGGGGTCTGGGGAGTGTCTGGTGTGAAGCTGGGGTTAAACAGTGTAGATCGAGTTTTGACTCGAATCTTCAAATGAAGATTCGAGAAGGTGGGATGGGATTCGAGTTAAGTAGTTAACCGATCCATGTTTAGGATGTCAAGGGGATTCTAGGGTGTTACGGTGAAGGTCACCGGCGTTCATGCCGCCGGTTTTCATGGTGAAGGATACAGGGGCGGCTCTAGGGTTTGATGGGGATGAGGGTGAAGACGGAAACTGGGGTATCGGATAGGGGGGGGGGCAGGGTAAGGTTACAGGCTTATATAGTTAGTGGGTGGGTTGATCTCATCCGTCGGATCAATTGAAATCAATGGCTTGGATCTAGAGGCTTAGGGGAAACGGTGTCGTTTCAACTAAAGGGGGTTTGGGTTGGTCCGGGTGGAACGGGTCGATTTTTGTTCGTGGGTATGGGAGATGTGATCTTGGCCGTTGATCAATCTGAGATCAACGGCCCAGATCAGGCTGGATTAAAACGGCGTCGTTTGGACACCCTGGGTATCAGTTGGACTGGACCGGGCAGGCCTGTTTTGGGCATTGTTTGTTTGGGCCAATTTTAATAAATTGGCCCAATACGGAAGAAGAAGATTATTTTTTTTATTTTAAAAACAAAACTAAGCAAAAAATCAAATTAAAAATTAAATACACACTCAATACAATTATTTGCACACACACTAAAATATTTCAAAACAGGTAAAATCAAACAAATCAAAATCACGGACGAAGATGCCTATTTATGATTTTCTATTTAACGACCGGATTACGGTTCGAATTATGCATGACACACACATTTTTTGTATTTTGTTTTAAATAAATAAATAAATAAAAAAAATAAAAACGGGCAAAAGTCACAAATAAATCAACAAAGTGCCGTACAGAAATCCAAAAATTGTACAGCAGGACCAATTTTTATTCTTTTGGAGCGATTGTCGCGCAAAAACAAAAATCACGTGCTCACAGCTGCCCCTTTTTGTTCGGAAACACGAAGTGTTTTCGTGCAAAGATAAAGTGAGCGGATATGAGCGATATTTGCTTATGGACTACTCCGTGTGAAACATGTTTTTAAAAGATCTGACCGAATCTTGCTTCAAAGATTTCCTACATATCCTGGGCTAAACATGAATCAGGTCAATGTAGTTCGGGAAAATTTTGGTAGCTGGGACTACCATGGGATTGTAATGCTTGCTGTTACTGCTACCGCTGTCGTCACTGCTGCGTCACTGACCGCCTTATTACAACCAAAGGAAAATTGGAAACTGAACTAAACACTTATATGCATGTCAACTGCTAGTTACAAGATTCCTATCTATGATTCTTTTGCGACTTGATCCTGGGTCTTAGCTGATTCCGCTTGTAGACTCCGATCTGAATCTTGATGCTTGCGAGTTGCGGCGACTTGTTTAATCTCTGGGATACTGAGTGAGACGCGATTGGTAGGGTTCAGAACCTTAATCAAATGTTGGAGTCAATCTGCCTTCCTTTTACTCCGACATCTCGGGACATCTTCTTTTTTTTTCGTTGATTCCGAACTGGGACTCATCTCGTGGGTCGTTTCGATCCATGTGGCTCGAGGTTAGACCTGCGGGAGAAAACAAACGAGGAAATTTTCTGCCCCAGTTTCACTAGGAAAATTTCGTTAATTATTTGCCAGGAAGTTCATAAAATTGATGAAGGAAGATAAAAATGCTTAGTCCAGGACTGGAGCCCTAATACCGACTAGCTGGGGAAAGGTTCAGTTTAGGGTTTTAAAACCCTAATGCCGAACAAAGGAAAAATTCAGTTCAGGGTTTAAAACCCTAATGCTGATTGCATGGAAAAGCTCAGTTTAGGGTTTAAAACCCTAATGCTGGCTGAATGGAAAAAAGTTCAGTTTAGGGTTTAAAACCCTAATGCTGACTAAAAGGAAAATTCAGTTTAGGGTTTAAAACCCTAATGCTGATTACATGGAAAAGCTCAGTTTAGGGTTTAAAACCCTAATGCTGGCTGAATGGAAAAAAGTTCAGTTTAGGGTTTAAAACCCTAATGCTGACTAAAAGGAAAATTCAGTTTAGGGTTTAAAACCCTAATGCTGATTACATGGAAAAGCTCAGTTTAGGGTTTAAAACCCTAATGCTGGCTGAATGGAAAAAAGTTCAGTTTAGGGTTTAAAACTCTGATGCTGACTAAAAGGAAAATTCAGTTTAGAGTTTAAAACCCTAATGCTGATTACATGGAAAAGCTCAGTTTAGGGTTTAAAACCCTAATGCTGGCTGAATGGAATAAAGTTCAGTTTAGGGTTTAAAACCCTAATGTTAATTAAAAGGAAAATTCAGTTTAGAGTTTAAAACCCTAATGCTGATTACATGGAAAAGCTCAGTTTAGGGTTTAAAACCCTAATGCTGGCTGAATGGAAAAAAGTTCAGTTTAGGGTTTAAAACCCTAATGCTAATTAAAAGGAAAATTCAGTTTAGAGTTTAAAACCCTAATGCTGATTACATGGAAAAGCTCAGTTTAGGGTTTAAAACCCTAATGCTGGCTGGATGGAAAAAAGTTCAGTTTAGGGTTTAAAACCCTAATGCTGATTAAAAGGAAAATTCAGTTTAGAGTTTAAAACCCTAATGCTGATTACATGGAAAAGCTCAGTTTAGGGTTTAAAACCCTAATGCTGGCTGAATGGAAAAAGTTCAGTTTAGGGTTTAAAACCCTAATGCTGATTAAAAGGAAAATTCAGTTTAGGGTTTAAAACCCTAATGCTGATTACATGGAAAAACTCAGTTTAGGGTTTAAAACCCTAATGTTGGCTGAATGGAAAAAGTTCAGTTTAGGGTTTAAAACCCTAATGCTGATTAAAAGGAAAATTCAGTTTAGGGTTTAAAACCGTAATGCTGATTACATGGAAAAGCTCAGTTTAGGGTTTAAAACCCTAATGCTGGCTGAATGGAAAAAAGTTCAGTTTAGGGTTTAAAACCCTAATGCTGACTAAAGGAAAAATTCAGTTTAGGGTTTAAAACCCTAATGCTGATTGCATGGAAAAGCTCAGTTTAGGGTTTAAAACCCTAATGCTGGCTGAATGGAAAAAAGTTCAGTTTAGGGTTTAAAACCCTAATGCTGACTAAAGGAAAAATTCAGTTTAGGGTTTAAAACCCTAATGCTGATTGCATGGAAAAGCTCAGTTTAGGGTTTAAAACCCTAATGCTGGCTGAATGGAAAAAAATTCAGTTTAGGGTTTAAAACCCTAATGCTGACTAAAGGAAAAATTCAATTTAGGGTTTAAAACCCTAATGCTGATTGCATGGAAAAGCTCAGTTTAGGGTTTAAAACCCTAATGCTGGCTGAATGGAAAAAGTTCAGTTTAGGGTTTAAAACCCTAATGCTGATTAAAAGGAAAATTCATTTTAGGGTTTAAAACCCTAATGCTGATTACATGGAAAAGCTCAGTTTAGGGTTTAAAACCCTAATGCTGGCTGAATGGAAAAAGTTCAGTTTAGGGTTTAAAACCCTAATGCTGATTAAAAGGAAAATTCAGTTTAGGGTTTAAAACCCTAATGCTGATTACATGGAAAAACTCAGTTTAGGGTTTAAAACCCTAATGCTGGCTGAATGGAAAAAGTTCAGTTTAGGGTTTAAAACCCTAATGCTGATTAAAGGAAAAATTCAGTTTAGGGTTTAAAACCCTAATGCTGATTGCATGGAAAAGCTCAGTTTAGGGTTTAAAACCCTAATGCTGGCTGAATGGAAAAAGTTCAGTTTAGGGTTTAAAACCCTAATGCTGACTAAAGGAAAATTCAGTTTAGGGTTTAAAACCCTAATGCTGATTGCATGGAAAAGCTCAGTTTAGGGTTTAAAACCCTAATGCTGGCTGAATGGAAAAAAGTTCAGTTTAGGGTTTAAAACCCTAATGCTGACTAAAGGAAAAATTCAGTTTAGGGTTTAAAACCCTAATGCTGATTGCATGGAAAAGCTCAGTTTAGGGTTTAAAACCCTAATGCTGGCTGAATGGAAAAAGTTCAGTTTAGGGTTTAAAACCCTAATGCTGACTGAATGGGAAAAAAGTTCAGTTTAGGGTTTAAAACCCTAATGCTGATTGCATGGAAAAGCTCAGTTTAGGGTTTAAAACCCTAATGCTGGCTGAATGGAAAAAGTTCAGTTTAGGGTTTAAAACCCTAATGCTGACTAAAGGAAAATTCAGTTTAGGGTTTAAAACCCTAATGCTGATTGCATGGAAAAGCTCAGTTTAGGGTTTAAAACCCTAATGCTGGCTGAATGGAAAAAGTTCAGTTTAGGGTTTAAAACCCTAATGCTGTATAAAAGGAAAATTCAGTTTAGGGTTTAAAACCCTAATGCTGATTGCATGGAAAAGCTCAGTTTAGGGTTTAAAACCCTAATGCTGGCTGAATGGAAAAAGTTCAGTTTAGGGTTTAAAACCCTAATGCTGACTAAAGGAAAATTCAGTTTAGGGTTTAAAACCCTAATGCTGATTGCATGGAAAAGCTCAGTTTAGGGTTTAAAACCCTAATGCTGGCTGAAAGGAAAAAAAGTTCAGTTTAGGGTTTAAAACCCTAATGCTGACTAAAGGAAAAATTCAGTTTAGGGTTTAAAACCCTAATGCTGATTGCATGGAAAAGATCAGTTTAGGGTTTAAAACCCTAATGCTGGCTGAATGGAAAAAAGTTCAGTTTAGGGTTTAAAACCCTAATGCTGGCTGAATGGAAAAAATTCAGTTTAGGGTTTAAAACCCTAATGCTGACTGCATGGAAAAGCTCAGTTTAGGGTTTAAAACCCTAATGCTGGCTGAATGGAAAAAGTTCAGTTTAGGGTTTAAAACCCTAATGCTGACTAAAGGAAAAATTCAGTTTAGGGTTTAAAACCCTAATGCTGACTGCATGGAAAAGCTCAGTTTAGGGTTTAAAACCCTAATGCTGGCTGAATGGAAAAAGTTCAGTTTAGGGTTTAAAACCCTAATGCTGACTAAAGGAAAAATTCAGTTTAGGGTTTAAAACCCTAATGCTGATTGCATGGAAAAGCTCAGTTTAGGGTTTAAAACCCTAATGCTGGCTGAATGGAAAAAAGTTCAGTTTAGGGTTTAAAACCCTAATGCTGACTAAAGGAAAAATTCAGTTTAGGGTTTAAAACCCTAATGCTGATTGCATGGAAAAGCTCAGTTTAGGGTTTAAAACCCTAATGCTGGCTGAATGGAAAAAGTTCAGTTTAGGGTTTAAAACCCTAATGCTGACTAAAGGAAAATTCAGTTTAGGGTTTAAAACCCTAATGCTGATTGCATGGAAAAGCTCAGTTTAGGGTTTAAAACCCTAATGCTGGCTGAATGGAAAAAAGTTCAGTTTAGGGTTTAAAACCCTAATGCTGACTAAAGGAAAAATTCAGTTTAGGGTTTAAAACCCTAATGCTGATTGCATGGAAAAGCTCAGTTTAGGGTTTAAAACCCTAATGCTGGCTGAATGGAAAAAGTTCAGTTTAGGGTTTAAAACCCTAATGCTGATGGCTGGGGACAAAATTCGAGAACAACAACTGACTTCTCTTTTTTTTGATTTTTTTTTTGTTTTAGTAAGGATAAAAGGGGGTTTCGTGGAAACTTACCTTTCGAGTGAATTCCTTATTGCCAAAATGTTTCTTGTACCCATGTACCTTCTTCTTTGGGCGACACCTGCCTCTCGCACGGTTGTCTTGGATTAAGCCTGTTTGAACCTTTTCAGACAAGGAACACTTGTTAGTTCGGGAAATGACGGTCGATTTGGTGACCTTGATCGTTCCCAGTTGCTTTGTTGCGTCTCTATTTCTGTTGCGAAGTCCCGCCATTGATTTGATTCGAATGGCGAAACCCTTTAGACTGCTCAGGCTTGTATTTCCAGATTCTGTGATGACTTGCTTCGTAAGGCTCTTTTTTTTCTTTTCTTTTCCTTTTTTTTCTTTTTTTTTGTCCCGTTTTGCTTGGAGGTTCTCAACGGGGTTTTTATTGGAGGTATTCTGTGGGGATTTGTACAAAAGGAAACTCTGTGGGGGAATATTTACAAAGTGGATTCTTTGTGTGGATTTTTGTACAATGGGGCATGCTGGGGATTTATTTCAAAGCGGGCTTTCTAGGATTTGTTGGGGTAAGCTTGTTGGGGAATTTTTACAAAGGGACTCGCTGGGATGTGCTGGGGAGATTCCATTTTTTTTTTTTTTTTTATATTATTGGGGAGACTCTATGGGAGATTGTACAAAGGGAGACTCTGTGGGGATTTGTACAGAGGGAGACTCTGTGGGGATTTGTCCGAAAGCGGACTTGCTGGGGAAGATTTCTCTCTTTCCTCTTTACTTTAAACACCATCACACATCATGATTCATCAGGCTCGGGCAATAGTAACAATGAAATGAGGCGTTTTCCTTCATGAAACAGGATTCCGTGCAAACAAACCTGCCACGTGCCCTTTCCGGTGTATCCTGAACTTGGGGTTAAAACATAAAAGAGATTCGAAAAGAAACAAAGAAAGGAGAAAACAAATTTCAGGAAGGGAGTGTCCTTTTCGGGACGAGAAAGACTTATCTGAGGAAGATAACGCTGGCTTTAAATGACATGACATGCTCATTGGACTGGACGCCTGACCTTCCATGAACTTGCGTTTCCCTGAACCAGAACGAATCTGTGATTCCAAACCGGTGGAACTTTGTCGAGACTTCCTTGGGGTAGAGTCATTCTTTTTCGGCCAATAGCGCCCTTTGGGGGTTTTCGCTGGCTGACCTCTCTCATTTCTCTTCCTGTCATCGCTTGATAGCACTCTTTGTGAGTTTTTTACTAAAACAAACTCTCTCATTTTATCTCTCTCAATTCAGAGTGTGCTGGTCTCCCTTTGCGACGCTTATTGGTTCCCCACCATATTTGGCAACTGATTTGAAAGCTTGTACTTGGTAAAGAGGGGTAGATGATACTAACTTCTCAACTGCTCGACGTGCCCCGGTTTCAATTTCAGGGCGAATGGGATTTTATTGTTGGTGTGACTGAACCTCAGGGAGAGGCTGCCTACGTATCCTTTCGGAATCAAGTCAAACGTAGTTCAGGCCTCAATCAATGTTTTGTTTTTGCTGTTTTTTTTTTCTTTTTTTTTTAAGCGGCTCAAAGGTTTGTAGAGAGAATTGGGTAGTGTTTGGGGAGTAGTGGGGAATAAAACCTTTGTCATTTTCAAATGTGTCAGGACCACTGGAGTATGATTTAGACGTAGTATCTCTTGACTGCATCTGCATTTACTGCTGTGTCGGGGTCATTTCCTTCGATATCACCTAAATACAATGCTCCTCTCGGCAATATCTTCCTTATGATGTATGGGCCTTTCCAATTTGGAGCAAACTTCCCTTTTGCTTCCTCATGATGCGGCAGAATACGCCTCAGTACCAGCTGACCTACTTCGAAATTCCTGGGTCGGACTTTCTTGTTGTAAGCACGGGCCATTCTTCGTTGGTACAACTGTCCGTGACAAACCGCGGCCATTCGCTTTTCATCAATCAAAGTCAATTGCTCTAACCGAGTCTTGACCCACTCGCTGTCTTCGCCTTCTGCTTCGACAATGATTCGAAGCGAAGGAATTTCTACCTCTGCCGATATTACAGCCTCGGTCCCATAAACCAAAAGATAAGGAGTCGCTCCTACTGATGTGCGTACCGTAGTGCGATACACCAACAATGCAAATGGTAACTGCTCATCCCACTGTCGGGAACTTTGGATCGTTTTCCTCAAAATCTTCTTGATGTTTTTGTTTGCCGCTTCCACAGCACCATTGGCTTTCGGCCGATAAGGAGTAGAATTCCTATGCGTTATCTTGAACTGCTCGCATACATCTCCCATCAAGTGACTGTTCAAGTTTGCTGCATTATCTGTAATGATAGTCGCAGGAATACCGAAACGACAGATAAGATTTGAGTGTACAAAATCCACTACAGCTTTTTTAGTGACCGACTTGAGAGTGACAGCTTCTACCCATTTTGTGAAGTAATCGATGGCAACCAGTATAAACCTGTGTCCATTCGAAGCCTTTGGTTCTATTGGTCCAATGACGTCCATGCCCCAGGCGACAAATGGCCAAGGCGCAGACATGGGATGCAGTTCTGTGGGAGGTGCATGAACCAGATCACCGTGCACCTGACACTGATGACACTTCCGAACGAAGCTAAAGCAATCCTTTTCCATGGTTATCCAGTAATAACCTGCTCGAAGGATTTTCTTTGCTAAGACATACCCGTTCATGTGAGGTCCGCACACACCTGCGTGTACTTCGTGCATGATTTTCCTCGCTTCCTCGATATCGACACATCTTAGGAGATTGAGGTCCGGGGTCCTCTTATATAACAATTCACCGCTCAGAAAGAAACCACTTGCATGTCGCCTAATGGTCCTCTTTTGATCTCCAGTAGCGTGCTCGGGGTATTCTTGTGTCTTCAGGAACCTCTTGATGTCATGGTACCAAGGCTGCGTATTTGATCCCGCCTCGATTACATTGCAGTAACCGTGTCTTTCCTTGATTTGGATTTCCAAAGGATCGACGTGGGCGTTGCCCGGGTAGGGTAGCATTGAAGCCAAAGTAGCAAGTGCATCTGCCAGTTCATTGTGACACCTCGGGATATACCTGAACTCTATTGATGTAAAGCGCTTGCTGAGGTCTTCCACATGCTGTCGGTAAGGGATAAGTTTGACATCCCGAGTTTCCCATTTGCCTTGAGCTTGCCGGATAATCAGGTCAGAATCTCCCATAATCAGTAAGTCTTCGACATCCTGATCGATTGCCATATGCATGCCCATAATGCAGGCTTCATACTCAGCTGTATTATTTGTGCAAAAGAAACGCAGTCTAGCTGTGGCGGGATAATGCTGACCCGAAGGTGAGATCAAAATTGCCCCAATCCCTACACCCTTGGCATTCACGGCTCCATCAAAGAACATCTTCCAAACATGAGCTTCCTCCGAGATCACTTCTACGGTGTTTACTTCTTCATCCGGAAAGTAGGTATCCAATGGCTGGTATTCCTCATCGACCGGATTTTCGGCCAAATGATCTGCTAGCGCCTGGGCTTTCATTGCCGTGCGAGTGACATAGACTATGTCGAATTCCGTAAGCAAGATTTGCCATTTAGCCAGTCTCCCAGTAGGCATTGGTTTCTGAAATATATACTTCAAAGGATCCAACCTGCTTATGAGGAACGTAGTGTGGGCTTGGAGATAATGTCTCAGCTTTTGAGCAACCCATGTGAGAGCGCAGCATGTCCTTTCCAGCAGAGTGTATTTGGCCTCGTAGCCGGTGAATTTCTTGCTCAAGTAGTAGATTGCTTGCTCCTTCTTTCCGGTTACGTCGTGTTGCCCGAGGACGCAGCCGAAAGAGTTCTCCAAGACTGTTAGATACAAGAAAAGTGGCCTTCCCGGTTCTGGAGGGACCAAGACCGGGGGATTCGAAAGGTATTCTTTGACTTTATCAAAGGCTTCTTGACACTCAGTTGTCCATTTAATCGCCGCATCTTTCCTTAACAGCTTGAATATGGGCTCACACGTGCTTGTCAGCTGGGCAATAAACCGACTGATGTAGTTCAACCTGCCCAAAAGACTCATCACGTCTTTCTTTGTTCTTGGGGGAGGCAGATCTCTGATGGATTTTATCTTAGTTGGATCTAGCTCGATACCTCTCCTGCTTACGATGAAGCCCAAAAGTTTGCCCGACGGAACTCCGAAAGCACATTTGGCTGGGTTTAGCTTCAAGTCATACTTCCTTAGCCTCTCGAAGAATTTCCTCAAGTCTTGGATGTGATTATCCTGCGTCCTGGACTTGACTATCACGTCATCCACGTACACCTCTATTTCCTGATGCATCATGTCATGGAAAATGGCAGTCATGGCCCTCATGTAAGTAGCCCCAGCATTCTTCAAACCAAATGGCATGACCCGGTAACAGTAGGTGCCCCAAGGCGTGGTGAAGGCAGTTTTCTCGGCGTCCTCTTCATCCATCAATACCTGATGATACCCAGCATAACAATCTACAAAAGACTGTATCTCGTGTTTGGCGCAATTATCAACGAGGATGTGGATGTTGGGCAGCGGGAAATTATCTTTAGGACTTGCTCTGTTCAAATCTCGGTAATCTACACATACTCGAGTTTTCCCATCCTTTTTTGGTACTGGAACCACATTTGCCAACCAGGTTGTATACTGGACTACCCGAATCACTCCCGTTTTCAGTTGTTTGGCGACCTCCTCTTTAATCTTGTCACTGACCTCAGTTTTGAACTTTCGTTGCTTTTGTTGAACTGGGGGACAATAAGACATATGCCATATGAACCACTAAATCAACACCTAGCCCCGACATGTCATCATATGACCAAGCAAACACGTCTTTAAATTCAAAAAGAAGTTGAATTATCGCCTCTCGCATTTTCTTGTCCGTGTGAATGCTTATCTTGGTCTCCCGGATTTCTTCCGGGGTTCCTAAATTTACCGGTTCAGTGTCATTCAGATTTGGCTTAGGTTTATTCTCGAAATATTCCAACTCTCGGTTTATCTCCCTAAAAGCCTCTTCCGCATCATATTCTGGTTCTGGGTTCATTAATTCGCAGTTAAATAGCTCATTGTGATCTGGGCGTGAAGTCCGCAAGCATGTCATATTTAAAGCCGCATTATTAGGACTGAAAAGGAAGATAAGAGGAAAAGTAATAAAATCAGAACAAAAGAAAGAATAGGAAAGCAATGATGATTTTTTTTTATTTTCTTTGGAAAATTGGAAGACAACAACGTTTACAACTAGGAATTCGGAACAACAATTGAAAAGAAGAAAACGTTCAAGTTATGTCCTGGGGATAACTTGTGACACAGGAAAGGTGGCAGGACAGGTCTACCCGGACTTCCGTCTAGTCGGGAATGGCGTGGCCTCCCAGTTTTGAAGTTGGGCGTTCGAACCCATGTACAGCATCTCAGCAGTGGTTGTGCCTTCACCTGGTTGAACCATGTGGACCTCGTAGAGCATTTCTCTCATCGCCCCACATATCTCCTCGATTTCCTCAGCTGTGAAGACCTCTTCATCTTCTTCTTCAGCGTACCTTGGCCTGGTGAAAGTTGCATATAAATCCGGCAGTGGTTGAGGTAATTTCCAACCCTCATTTTTCCTTTTCTTTGCCAACTCTTCGTCTGCTGGAGTAGGTTTGAAACCTAGTCCAAAAGGTTTCTTGATGACTGGCAAGGTAATGGGTTCTCTTATTCCCTGAAGGGTTCGTCCAAGTCCCTTCCCTGGCCTAAATCCATGCCGGATCATCTCTTTGTCCACCATAACTGAGGCGTTAGACAAGAAAGGCTGGGGGCAGGGTATTCCCTCTTCGTGCTGTTCTGCCAGTATAATCTCGAAAGCTTTATAGACCGTATGTTCGCTCCCTTCTCTCGGTTCAAGATACGGGATGGATGGGTCCCGATAAATGGCATGCTCATCTTCCCCATGGACCACGATCTCTCGGTCTTCGTACTCGAACTTCACCATCTGGTGAAGAGTGGAAGGCACGGCTCCTGCCGCATGGATCCAAGGTCTGCCAAGGAGAAAATTGTAGGATGTGTCCATGTCGATCACCTGGAAGGTTACTCGAAATTCGACTGGTCCTATGACTAACAACAGGTCTATTTCTCCCATGGTATCTCTCTTGATGCCGTCGAAAGATCTTACGCAGACATTGTTGGGTCGGATTCTTCCGGTCCCAATTTCCATCCTTTGTAGCGTGGAAAGCGGGCAAATGTCAACACCTAATCCCCCATCCAACATTACCCGCTTGACATAATAGTCTTCGTATTTAACTGTTAGATGCAAAGCCTTGTTGTGTGCCGCTCCTTCCGGGGGTAAATCATTCTTGCTGAAAGAGATTTGGTTAACGGCGAAGAATCTTTCTGTCATCCGCTCTAGTTGTTCCACCGAGGTTTCAACTGGTACATATGCTTCATTCAAGGTTTTCAGTAAGATCTTTTGATGCTCGGTCGACCTCATCAATAATGACAGCATGGATACTTGCTCAGGGTACTTGCGCAGCTGATCTATCACTTCGTAATCCGGCATTTTCATTTGTTGGAAGAACACTTCCGCTTCTTCAACACTCACGGGCTTCTTTGGAGGGAAGCGCCTTTGTGTGGCGTTGTTCAGTTCTTGGGTATTTGAATACCTTCCAATGAAAGTGTTTTTCTGGAAGTTCTCCCATGACCTCTTTACCTTTGTACATCACCAAAGTCTTTTGATAATTCCACGGCACTGTGGACGGGTTGGTCATTGGCTTTTGTGGCACGCGTCCGATAACCACTGGCTCATTCAGCCGAGGTGGTTGAATCGTCCCCCGGACCACATAGGCCCCTTTCGGTACGTACATAGGTTTTGTCTTTTTGATTCCGAAGTTCTGCGTCTTCTCAGCTTGACCTCGTGGTATGTAAAGAACTTCATCCTTTACCGGTACCACTTTCTTTTCCAACTTCTTTTCAGGCACTTTCTTTATAGCTTTGGCCTCCTCCCCCTTTTCTGGTTTCTGGTCTGTCTCGGGCCTCTTCTCCATGTCGACAATGGCAATTATGGCTTTCAGAGCAGGGTCGAATTCTTTGTCTTCGCAAATCATTCCGATCAGCGGCCCATTATTGTGAGCAGGTAATGGATTGTTAGTTACATTCGGGATCTCCTCGTCCCTTAGCACTATTTTCCCTTGCTCTATCAAATTCTCGACCACTCTTTTCAACGACCAGCAGTCATTTGTATCATGTCCCTCGGCCCCTGAATGATAGGCGCATCTGACTCCAGCTTTGTAAGAAGGTGACGTCGGGTTTTGCCTTGTTTGAGGGATTGGTTGCAAGAAACCCAACTGGACTAGCTTCGGGAACAAAGTAGAGTATGGTTCACCGATGGGCGTGAAAGTCCGCCTTCGAGGTGGCTCCTGAGGGCGAAAGTTATTCTGCGGGGGTTGTGGGTTATAGTGGTTGCGGTAAGGAGGCTGATTTCTGGGAGGTGGAGCTGGGCCTCGGTTGGCTTGTTGTGGTGGATGGGTATAAGGTTGGGCATTCATGACCATATAAGGTTGATGAGCATATGCCAAATTTGAGTGGGGGTAGTAGTGTTGTGGGGCTCTTTCCGGAAAATGGGGCCTGGGATGACGATACTCCCTTGCTTCCGAGGCTGCCATAGTCGTTTCTTCCTTCTTCTTCCCCCTTGTCGTTCCTCAGGATCCGCTTTGGACGGCCTGGGAGGTCGCCCTTATGGCTGCTTGACTCAGAATCCTACCTGTTTTCAAGCCATTTTCCACCATCTCTCCAATCTTGATCGCTTCCGCGAATGGCTTACCCATTGCTGACATCATGTTTTGGAAATAGTCAGACTCTTGAGCCTTGAGAAAGGTAGTGACCATTTCCACTTCATCCATGGGAGGCTTCACTCTCGACGCCTGTTCACGCCACTTAATAGCATATTCTCTGAAGCTTTCCGAAGGTTTCTTCTTCAAATTTGACAGAGAATTTCGGTCTGGCGCAATGTCGATGTTATACTGGAATTGTTTTACAAAATCTCTGGCGAGATCATCCCATATATGCCATCGTGACATTTCCTGATCCATGTACCATTCCGAAGCTATCCCTACTAGACTTTCCCCAAAATACGCCATCAGCAGTTCCTCTTTTCCGCCGGCTCCCCGTAATTGGTTGCAGTATTTCTTAAGATGTGCAATGGGGTCACCGTGCCCATCGTATTTCTCGAACTTTGGGGTCTTGAAACCCGTTGGCAGGTGCACGTGAGGGAACATGCACAGGTCGGCGTAAGAGACGCTCTTTTGTCCGCTCAATCCTTGCATATTCTTCAAACTTTGTTCAAGGCTTCTCATTCTCTTGGCAATCTCATTTTGTTCTGCAATTCTGGGGTTCTGATCCTGCCCAGGTGCAAGCTCGCACTGAGGCGGTAGAGGATTAGTACTGGTAGCGAACCTAGTTGGTTCCATTGAGAACGATGGTGCTTGGAATGTAAAGGAGGATGAGTCAAAGCTTGGCTTGTACGTGGTTGGCTGTGCCGCGATCGGGCAAGGCGATGCAGTAAAGATGTTCATGCTTGCATCAGTGGCCGACACTCGGGGATGAAGCTCAGAAGGCGATCCAGCAGAGAAGGCTGAGGTGGCTGGGTACCCGAATGGGGTAGCAGGATAATTTATGGGAACATTAGAAGTCCCACTTGACCTGGAGAATAATTCCGGGAATCCGGGGACGACACTTGGCGGCTCTTTCCCATTATTCCAATCGTCCAGCATTTCCAACATGCGGAGCCGTAGGATTCTATTTTCCTCCGCAGTTGCGAATTCAGGTGTGAGGACGGCTGAGATCGAGCTTTCTTCGAAAACAGGGATTGTTTGCAATGGAATTTCTGAAGACATTTCCACACTTCCTTTTGACCTGGTGAAGTAAGTGTGAGTACTGCTTCTGGTCCTAACAACATGTAGTTGAACACTTCTCCTTGACCTCGTGAAGTATGAGTGCGAGGCCAGTCTTTCACCAAACCAACCGTCTTTTCAAAAACCCTGGATACTCATCGACAAACGCACGGTTAATTTGCAGCAAATGACAGATAGTTAATCTCACGTTGGGCATGATGCACCTATACAGTTAAGTGGATTACTATATGTTTTCTACGAGAGCATGCGTCATTCCGGCATTTTCCCTCTTATTAGTTTTTCCCCTTTTTTCTCTTTTTTTTTTATTTTTTTTTATTTTGCAGTAAAAGAAATGCGACCGGATCCGATGAGGATTGCCTACGTATCATGATGCCTACGTGAATCAGATCATTACGTAGTTCGAAAAAACACAAATGAGCGTAAAAGAAACAACCTCTTTATTGTTGAAATGGTCTATTACAAACTACATTTTGCAAAAGAAAAAGCGAACTTCGAAAATAAACCTAGGCTCAAAATAGACTAAAAATCACCCTGATGGGAAAATAAGCAGAAGATGCTAAGATACAGATTTGACCTATGAGTGAATTATGGTTTTGAAAATTGGTGTCCGCGGGGCATCGTTCGGCCTCACCGCGGTCCTAGACGTGATATCCCTCTCAAGTTGCTCCAGCTCATGCATAGTCTGCTTGACATAACCCATTACTGCCGAGAGGACGGTAACGCTGGACATGTTCCCACATCGTAGACATCGTCTGGTGATGGCATGGGCAATGGCCTTGATCCTATCTCTGGTTTGCTTTTTCTCTACGAGTAGGCGTTTTATCTGATCGCTACATATCTTGAATACTTGAGCATCCTGTATATGCTGATGCTTCAGTCGCCGTACTTCCAACTTTATCTGGGCTATTGAGTCGTACCAGTATCGGCTCTCAATTTGGAAATCCTTGGCCTGATTAGCTGCTTTGATCTCAAGTGCAGCCATCTCGCTCTTTATTTTAGCAACAGTCTTCTCGTGGTCACCTTCCAATTGATTCAGGTATCTGCGATGCTTATCTGCTCTTGTATCCCACTGTGCCCTGAGCTCTGCTATGACGTTTTCAGATTTCTCCAAACCATCTTGCCATTCCCTGATTTCACTTTTTAGCCTTTTTATCAGCTGCTCATCTGATCGATGCCTTGGCTGTTTATCTGCGTCCACCCTTATCTGTTTGATCTGGGCTCTGAGTCTTTCATTGTCCTGAATTAACCTGTTCCGCTCTCCGAGATTGGTAGCATCTTGCACGTTGTGCTCATATTTCAAACTTTCCACTTGTTGCTTTAACCTGCTGATTTCGGCGCAATAGCCTCTTTCCTTTGCTAACCAATCCCACTGCTTTTGCGATGATTCGGTGAAATTCCGGATGTGGGGCCTCTTAGTTGGCCTTTCATGCTCAAGTTCCCTTCTATACCATGCAAGGTAACCTGGCGCTGTCTCTCCTTTGGCTCGATCCCGCACGCAAGTATCTGATTTCAAATATTGACACTCACTCCAGATTTGGCGAATCTTTGCTTCTGGGAATTGTCCGTTAGGACTTATCTCAACTGCTTGAGTGCTAAGATCTTCCTCATGAGGTACTGTCTGGCATCTTCCGAACTGTCTCAAAACTCGGCAGGGTGCGTAAGGTTGAATGCTCTTAAGCCCCATCAGTAAGAAATGAGTTTTAGCTGCAGACATATATAGGATCTCATCAACAGGCAACCATCCCAACGTCCATTGTATTTGGCTGGCAGTAAGAGCTTGAAAGAACGAGGTCCATGCCAGGACTCCTTTGGGCAAACTGATCTCTTTGGTTCTCGTGTAAGATTCTTCTATGCAAGTCTTTTCCGGGGAACCATGGCTCAAAATCTCGGAATGATGGCAGAGGTGCTCGGTCATCCATATCTGTAGGAGCAAGTTACAACCTTCGAAGAAATTTCCCCCAGCTTTACAAACTGTAAGAGCTCGAAAGATGTCAGATACCACCATAGGTGCGAGAGTACTGTCACTTTGCGCGAGTAAGGTGCTGACGACCCCGGATATCTTCAAATCAATGTTCCCGTCTTTCCTTGGAAATACCAGAAGGCCCAGGAACATCATCATGAACGCTACCCGTCTGTGCTTGTCCCACTTCTGACGAACTCCTTTGCTGCACAGTTTGTTGATTGGATTATTGAATCCCCCCTCATGACCGTACCTATCATATATGAAGCATGGAGTACAAAATCCGGCTGCCAGATCCGGGTTGTGGACTGTTCTAGGTATCTTCAATGAATCTAGGAACCGATGTACCGTGACGACTCTTGGGGCGACCAAGTATTTTTCCTTCAAGGGAAGTTCAGTATTCCCGATGTATCCGGCCATTTCTTCCAAAGTCGGGGTGAGTTCAAAATCAGAGAAGTGGAAAACATTGTGCTCCGGGTCCCAATAGGTAACCAAAGCTCTTATGATATCTCCCCGAGGCTGGATTTCCAACAAACCCACGAGACCTTTCAGATGTTTCTTGACCTCATTTTGTCCTTCAGTATCTAGATCATTCCACCATAGCCGTAACTTGACAGGGATTTTGGTCATTATTGAAAAATGTTCATTTTGCATCATGCTCATCCTGCACATTTATTAAGGTGATCTTAACAAAAATGACTTGACTCAAAAATATTTTACAGAGGGGACCAAGTTTCGAACACGGCCCTTAAACACTTCGGGGACGAAGATTTTAAGGCGGTGTGGGTCAACTGGACAAAAATGCTAAACAAGACCCAAAGGTGGCTGTTTATGTAAAGTCAGCCTTCCGGCGTCCCTTTCGGGAACATTCGGCTATTTATGACAAAACAACGTCACCCGATTTATTTATGACCCTTTTTTAAAATTTGAAACATATATTTTTTTTTTGATTTTGGCTATTTTAGCAAAATGGGGGTTGAACCCGACGAGGGTTGCCTACGTATCTCACATCCGGTGAGAATCAAACCGGCGTAGTTCGGGCATACCGTAAATAGAAAAAAAAAATCAAATAAACCTAGAAAACGAGAATATTTTTTTTTATTATATTTTTGAAAAGAGATAAAAACTAAAAAAATATTTGGACTATTAGTCTGATTTTATAAAAAGGGTACTACGAAAGAAACAACATTTTTTTTTGAATTATGAATTTTCCGTTTTTTTTTACTTTTAAATAAATACCTTCTCTTTTTTTTTTTGGATTTTGAAAAATGATAAAAAGAAAATTTTTATATTATTTTTTTTAAAAATCAAACTAGAAGACAATCTCTTTTATATATATATATTTTAGAAGGAATTCCGGCGAGGTTTCGACACTACTCGGACATTGGTTTTTCCAAAAGAAGTAATTATCTCCCTACGCTGCTATTTTTTCCCTTTTTTTTACTTAAAACCGGTCAGCATGCGGAACTGAAGCAAATAAATGCGCAAAACAAATAGGATGCAGCAGGATGGTCTTTTCATTTCAGGTTGCCTGTCCTAGACGGACCCAACCCCTGTGTTGAGTCCCCTAAGTCAAATGCAACATGATGCAAATAAGAGTTCCTACTAGGGATCCGGCATGAAGTTTCGTTATACTAGGTTTATAACCTGAGCATTTGTTCTAGACTGTGTACCCGAGCGGACAACTCGAGTCGAGGAGGGGGCTACGTACCGGGGACCCGCGAGATCGTCCGGCTTTGTAACTTGTCCAACCTCTTTCTTATTTCAGGTATTGACACTAACAAAATAGGGAGTCTCGACCAGCGAGCTTCTCCCCGGAGGTAGGAAGAGAAGGGTTTCGGCACAGTTTATATACAGTTCAGATAATATCAAAGCGGTAAAATACAACATTTAGCACGTTATGCAAAAACATGTAATAAAGATCAGATAATAAAGCCAAGTTTAACAATTATTCTAAGCTCGAATTCTTGAACCCTGAACCAGAGATTCTGGGTTCCTTCCCCAGCAGAGTCGCCAGAGCTGTCACACCTCCGTTTTGCGCGCCCCGCCCCGAAAGGGTTAGATGCGCGGGTGGAGTTTTTCCAATTTAAGTGACAATATTCGAGATGGGATTATTTATTTAATTCAGAGTCGCCACTTGGGAAAGGTTTGGCTTTTGGTGTCCCAAGTCACCAGTTTATCTTGAATCCCAAATCGAGGAAAATATTCGACTTTTCCAAATGAAGTCTGCGAACCAGAAATTCTAAGTAAGGAATTCTGTTGACCCGAGGGAAGGTGTTAGGCACCCTCGAATCCCGTGGTTCTAGCACGGTCGCTTAAATTGTTATAATGGCTAAATATCTGATTTAAATACATGTTATGACTTACGTGCTTTTATTAAGTTTAAACCGCTTTTATCATTATCACTTATTTTTATAGAATTGCAACGTCGTGAAAATGCATCTCGAACCACGTCACAATCAATGCGCCCGTGATCGTCAACACATTTTGACTTCGTTGAGATTTGGATTTGGGTCACATCAATGTGCACCCGAATTTAAGAATATGATTTAATTAAGCCGCGCCTAAAGAGTCTAACGCGTTATTATTTTTTGAGAAGGCCATGAGATTCACTAAACGGCCTAGCCTGAATTCTAAATATTATGATTAGTTGTTGAGGGCCCCGCAATTTGCATTTTTTATTTAGCGAGGCTCGTCTCATTATTTTAGAAGAGGATATCCTAAAGTGACTACATTTCTATTATTTTGTTTCCAGAAATAGAAGAAAGAAAGATGTATGCTAATCGAAGTATATGCTTTGGCCTAAACCGGACTCCTATCAATTTCTAATTACTTATAAAATGAAAAGACGCCATACCTTACGAAATATTTTGGTTGAACAAAGAAGTTATATGGAGATGGATGGAATGCAATACTCAATCCGAACATTTCTTGAATCGAAATTAACTAGACTTATTTGAGGAAATTGAATGCTAGGCGTTATTACTAATGGGGATTCGGACGTGTTCCTACCTATTGCCTAGAGGTCCTGATAAAAAATAACACAGAACATTATTGTGCAGGTGGAAATAATTCTATCCTATGCATGTCATTAGTCAAACGGGAATCCAGTCGAAAATTCTATACCAATTATCCATACCTTATATATATTGTACCATTACATCTTGTACTACCAAACAACTATAAACTAAGATGCAAGAAGCTAAAACTTGATTAAGTATTGTCTAACCAATCTTTCACTACTGAATCACACACTAATCAATTTATACAAAAAGAGTCAATATACCATGAGCATTACAAAACAGACATCTAAATTTTCTTCAAAATCCTTTCATTTCATGTTTTCGAACTGTTACAGTTGACACCAAAATGGGACTCGAAATGTGTACCTGAATACTGAATACTGAATACTGAAATGCAAAGAAGAAGTGAAGCAGAAAGGTCAGCAGCAGCAGGAAATCAAATAGCAGCAGCAACAACAGGTAACCAAATAGAAGCAGAATCCCAGTGCAAGATGCAGTTTGGAGCCAATGAAAAATGGCAGAGTGTGGCAAGTTCCCAGTAATATGAATCAGAATTTAGGCAAAACAGATCTAGGAATGCGCTGATGCTACACACAACTAAAAATCTCAAACAGGACTCAGAAGAAATCGATATTGAACAGGGAAATCCAGGCCAGATGAGAATCAAGACAAAGAGGAAAAATGCAGTTCCTCTTTCCTGTGTTATGCCTCTCTCTATCTATTTATGTCTGTGTGTGTATATACTATCCTTTCCCTCTTCTCAGATCTCCTAATTATCTCTATTATCAGATGGTATCCTCTCTCCTCCTTTCTTCTCTATCCGTGTCTCTCTATGTGCCCTCTCTCCTCTAATCTCTGTATGCCCTGTCTGTGTATCTCTATCAGCTCTCTCTTTTTCTCTTATATCCTCCCAGTGTGTATATTTCTCTCCTCTAATCTTTTTTGGTCCCCTTTATCTCTGTATGTCTTACCCTCTTTATAGTTTAAATTCCAAACTTTTACAGCCTGTTAGGCAATCAGATACCTCCCATGTGCTCCCCTCTTTTCAGATTCCACTCAGCTATTTTAAGTATTAACCCCCATCAACATTCCCTGGCAGGCTCATTCTTTAAAAGGTTTAATACTTCTTAAACTAAAACAAAGTATGGGCAGCAGAATATATCTGACAGCATATGCTGTCAAACCATTTTTAAATCAAAAAGTCCTTTTATGTAGGAACCAGGCTGTGCACAATGCACATGCTGTGCACAAGTGCACATGCCATCAACTCAGATTTCAATTACAGACCAAGCCTTAGGTTTCTGAAATCATATTAACAACTATAAGTAACTGAACTTGGTTCTTAATTGATTCAGGCAATGTTCAACAGAAGCAAATCGATTTATTTTTGTTCAGACAGTTGAAACTAATTGACGACACATGTCGACTCGACTATATTAGTTATAACACATACAATCGACACCAAAATCAGACATTCAAAAGTATAGGACACATGATTCGAATTGTACTGACTAAACAGAATTGTGCTTCGAGGAATCAGTTAATCAGTACAAATTGAAGCTCAATTATTGCACAACAAATACATACATACACACTATCAGAACAAGTAGAAGAGGATACTCAATCAAACAACAAAGGTTCAGGAAAAGTGGTCAGGGCATAGTTGCTAAAATCCGGGGACACAACCATTACACAACAACAATAACAGCCTTTCAAACAAACATGGACTAACAGAACAAAGAAAAGAGAACAGAACTCACCTCAAATTCCGAAAAATCAAAACCTTAATTCGGACTCGGTCAGGCCTTTCTTAAGGCTGAACGGACTTTAATCGAAGTG
Organism: Nicotiana sylvestris; assembly: GCF_000393655.2. Classification (NCBI taxonomy): domain Eukaryota; kingdom Viridiplantae; phylum Streptophyta; class Magnoliopsida; order Solanales; family Solanaceae; genus Nicotiana; species Nicotiana sylvestris. Next base: position 37,970,229 of record NC_091061.1, read on the forward strand.
TTTCTCAGATGAGAAACACTTCGATTAAGGTCCATTAGACCTTAATTTCTTTGGCTCGAACGGGTATGAACCAGTGACGAGGAACCTTATGGTTTCAAAAATCAGATCTGGGATTCATGCTTCCCTGGTCAGATTCGGACCAAACCAAGTATGGTTTGGTCACGAGGGGGTCTGGGGAGTGTCTGGTGTGAAGCTGGGGTTAAACGGTGTAGATCGAGTTTTGACTCGAATTTTCAAATGAAGATTCGAGAAGGTGGGATGGGATTCGAGTTAAGTAGTTAACAGATCCATGTTTAGGATGGCAAGGGGATTCTAGGGTGTTACGGTGAAGGTCACCGGCGTTCATGCCGCCGGTTTTCATGGTGAAGGATACAGGGGCGGCTCTAGGGTTTGATGGGGATGAGGGTGAAGACGGAAGCTGGGGTATCGGATAGGGGGGGGCAGGGTAAGGTTACAGGCTTATATAGTTAGTGGGTGGGTTGATCTCATCCGTCGGATCAACTGAAATCAATGGCTTGGATCTAGAGGCTTAGGGGAAACGGTGTCGTTTCAACTAAAGGGGGTTTGGGTTGGTCCGGGTGGAACGGGTCGGTTTTTGTTCGTGGGTATGGGAAATGTGATCTTGGCCGTTGATCAATCTGAGATCAACGGCCCAGATCAGGGCTGGATTAAAACGGCGTCGTTTGGACACCCTGGGTATCAGCTGGACTGGACCGGGCAGGCCTGTTTTGGGCATTGTTTGTTTGGGCCAATTTTAATAAATTGGCCCAATCCGGTAGAAGAAGATTATTTCTTTTTTTTTTATTTTAAAAACAAAACTAAGCAAAAAATCAAATTAAAAATTAAATACACACTCAATACAATTATTTGCACACACACTAAAATATTTCAAAACAGGTAAAATCAAACAAATCAAAATCACGGACGAAGATGCCTATTTATGATTTTCTATTTAACGACCGGATTACGGTTCGAATTATGCATGACACACACATTTTTGTGTATTTTGTTTTAAATAAATAAACAAATAAAAAAAATAAAAATGGGCAAAAGTCACAAATAAATCAACAAAGTGCCGTACAGAAATCCAAAAATTGTACAGCAGGACCAATTTTTATTCTTTTGGAGCGATTGTCGCGCAAAAACAAAAATCACGTGCTCACAATCTGCACAAAAATATGCAAAAACGTAGTATGAGTATACCACAATTGTACCCAGTAAGTATCAAGCCTAACTTCTATACAGTAGTTACGAGGCCAACTCAAGACACATACTAGGATAAAATAAACTAAATAGGGTACAACATGGTCTAATAATGAAGGCGAGAAAGTAATTGACAAGTAAGAAGTTCAATAATATAGACTAACTACGGAAGTATGAGCGGTAAACTCATCAAGGAGTGAACACATGAGGTAAACCACAAGTAGACATGTAAGGGTAATTACAAGTACAACAATGAAGAAACAACAAGAATTACCCAACCAACAAACTTTTTAACATGAGAGGTGCAACAAGAATCACAACTGAGGTACCGCCTCGTTTCCACATTTCACAATTTCAATCATAGTCTTTGCTTATATCAATGCGTGATCCTTACATTTAATTTTGAAAATCTTTTTTTCCCCAAATAGCTACACACATTTTAGCATGCCTTATCTCACCGCGTGACTTCAAGTAGTTCCCCTACTAGCAACACACATATCAAGCCCAACGTATCTCACCACATGCGTATCAACACCTAGCCTTATACCAATACATGCATATCAACATCACAACACAATCACAACTCGCACCACAAGTGCTTAAATGACATAACTTGCCAAAAAAATCAACAATACCCATGTTTCCACAAAAAAAGCTGATGGCTCAACCACAATATGTACAAGAATCTCAACAATAACAAAGTGAAAGTGAATTTCTCAACAAGAAAGATATCTCAATAATTAACAACTTTGCCTCATAACGACTTTTATAACTTCAACACCAATCACCCAACAAGAGGATAATCCACGAGATAACAACTTCAAGTGAAAATAATTCAGCGATTAAAGAGGTAACAAGACAATATGGAAGGCAATAATTCTAACTAAAGCATATAAGAGCAAAATAACAAGTGATGTAAAACAAGTATTAACAATGTTAGATGAAGCATGTAAGGGTAGATTAACAGATATAGGAGTAGATTAACAATGAGATATATATGACGTTTTGACAATTCAATTAAAGGCATGGAAAAAGTCTAAATAGCCTAAATCAGTCAAATACCACACATAGCCTGTGTACCCACACATCACCTTGCGTACACGACTTTCACATAACACAATAGCACAATCAACCCAAATCCTAAAGATTAGTTTCTCCCACACAAAGTTAGGCAAGATAATTACCTCAAACAAGATAAATCTAACTACTAGTAAGCCTTTTTCGCAAAAATCCAACTCCCGACGGCTCGAATCTAGCCAAAATAACTTAATACCACAAATACTAACCATAGGAAATCATTCCGGATAATAAAGTTGCATTCTTTAAAGAAATTCAAAAAGTCAACCCTAGGCTCGCACCTCGGACTCCGACCAAACTTACAAAATTTGAACACCCATTCAATAACGAGTTCAACCATACAAAAATTATCCAATTCCAACCTCAAATCGACATTCAAACCTCCATTTTTCATTTTTGAAATGTTTCTAGAAAGTCGCCATTTCTTCACTTTAATTCACCAACCCAAGCTTCGCGAATGCGTCATCACTTAGTTACCGCGAAGTACATTTCTCCTGCCTCCCAGAACACTCTGTGGGATCGCTTCCTTCTCCTCGCGATCGCGAAGGAGAAAGTCAATACACAAGATATCAGTAGCTCCTCAAGTCCAAAACATGGTCCGAGGACCATCCGAAACACCCCCAGGAACCCATCAAATAGACCGACCAGTATTAAAACATGATACAAACTTATTCGAACATCCAAATCACATCAAACAACACTAAAACCACGTATCACACATTGATTCAAACCTAATGAACTAATGGACTTCAAACTTCTAAAACTAATGGCGAATCATATCAAACCAATTCCGACTGACCTTAAATTTGCACACAAGTCATAAGTGATACAACAGACCAATTCCAACTTCCGGAACCAAAATTCGACCTCAATATCGACAAAGTTAACTCTCGATCAAACTTCTCAACCTTCCAAACCTTCAACTTTCCAACTTTTGCCGATTCAAGCCAAAATAAACTACGAGCCTCCAAATCAATATACGGACATGCACCTAAGTCAAAAATCACCATACGAAGCTATCAGAACCATCAAAACTCCATTCTGGAGTTGCCTACACAAAAGTCGATATCCGGCCAACTCTTTTAACTTAAGCTTCCAACCTTGGGACTAAGTGTCCCAACTCACTCCGAAACATCCCCGGAACCAAACCAACTACCCCAGAAAGTCAAATAACAACAATTGAACATAGGGACACGATAATTACGGGAACATGGCTAAAATACTCAAAACGACTAGCTGGGTCGTTACATCTCCCCCCCTCTTAGAACAAATGTTCGTCCTCGAATGAGTATAGAGACATACTTGAAGTGCTGAAAAGGTGAGGATAATGGCTACATATATTGTCACAACTCAAAACCAACCGTTGTGATGACACCTATTGTGGAACTAGGCAAGCCACTACTCAACCTTCTCAACATAGTAAAAGCTTTGAAATTAAATACGTAAGCAATTAATATTTAAGAAAAGCCTTTTTGAAACAAAGATAAATCCACAACACAATATAGTCTATCCCAAAACCAGGGTGTCACCGAGTAGGTGAGCAACTATACCAAAATATTATCTACTATAATGTCTAAGGAATAAGACCTGAAATACAGATAGAGATAAATGAAGGAGAATCAACGCCTCATGTGCTTACAATCTCAAATGCTCAATCACTCGGTATTATATATGGCCCTTTCGGCCCAGGAAAGATCCATCCCGAAATATATACATTACTGACCATCAGTCACCCAGTACCGAGTAGGGCCAATCCAGCCCGTGAAGAAGATCTATCTCCAGGTATTTAATGCTTCGGATAAGATCCATGTCCAGGGAAGATCCTTCCCTCGATAATATCAATCGCGCTTATTAGGGGTGTGTGCAGACTCCGGAGGGGCTCCTTCAGCCCAAGCGCTATCATAAATTAGTATAACTGTTGTGGCTTGTAGCCCTATCCCATAAATGTCACTCATAATTAGGATCTCGGCCTCACCTATTCATCAATCTCTATAGTCTTACTCACGGGCTCACAAATGTCATGAAACTAGCCCGATGTATCAACAAATAACAACAAAGACTGAGATGTGATATGAAATGAATGAACATGACTAAGTACGAAATATCAATATAATTAGTAAGTTAACAACAAGAAACGACCACTATGGGTCCTAACAGTAACAACATATGGCATAAACATGATCTCTAGCTTAATTGACAGCTTAGTTATTTTATCATATGGTGAAAACGCAGATATTAACAAAATAGGACCACTTTACAATGCCATGTAATCGAACATATCCCAATTCACACGGTGCACGCCCGCAAACCCGTCACTTGGCATGTGCGTCACCTCAATACCAGTCACATAACACATAATTCGGGGTTTCAAACCCTCAAAACCAAGCTTGAAAGTGTTAGTTACCTCAATCTGGGCAAAACTCTAGTCCAACATGCCTTTGCCTCTCAAATCGGTCTCCAAACATCCCGAATCGAACCATAAGTAGTACAATACAATCAATATAGGTTAAAGGAATCAATTCCATAAGAAAAATACGAACTTAAAAGCCAAAATCTGAAATCGACTCAAACCTGGCCCCCGAGACCATGTCTCAAAATCCAACAAAAGTCAAAGAAATCCGAAAGCCCATTCACTCACGAGTCTAACCATACCAAATTTACCAAAATCCGACACCAAATTGTCATTCAATTCCCCAAAATTCAATCTCCAAATCCCTTGCCACAAATCCCCAAATTTCACCAAAAACACACTAACTAGGTGGAAAATCAGTGGGGAAACATAATTATTGAAGAAAAATGAACACAAGGAGCTTACCTAAAGAATCTCTCTTGAAAATCCTCTCAAAACCTTTAAAACCGGAGCTCAAAATGATATAAATGGTGAAATATCTCGGAACCATTGTATTTATAGTTTCTGCCTAGGCTTTCCGCACATGCGGCAACTTAGCCGCTTCCGCGGCTTCGTGGGTGCGAACAACTCGCCCTCTTTTGCAAAAACTTCCGCTCTTACAGACCAAAATCTCGCTCCTATGAGGAAATAACCATTTCTGTAGAGTCCAACCCACAAGCCAAATCTGCTTCTGCGGCCCTTCTGTTGCTCCTGCAGTCACACAGGTGCGGGAAAGCCATTGCATATGCGGCCGTCTGTTACCTCACCTCAACTCTACCTCTGCGCTACTCCTCTCCGCAGGTGCGATTACACCAGTAGAGACAACACTTAAGCCATCCTTCAACATCAATCTTTGATCTGTTAACCACCCGAAACTCGACCGAGGCCCCCGGGACTTCAACCAAAAATAATAATAAGTCCTAAATCACGATACGAACTTAATCGAACCCTCAAATTACCTCAAATAACATCAAAAACATGAATTACATACGGATTCAAGCCCAATGAACTTTGAAATTTCTAAATTCTACAAACGATGTCAAAACTTATCAAATAACGTCCGATTGACCTCAAATTTTGTACACAAGTCACAAATGACCCCAAAAACCTACTCCAACTTCCAGAAATTCCATTAGAGACCAAGTGCAAATTGCGGACTACACAATTATTGTGCGGCCGCAGAAGCTATGCCAGAGCTAAAGTTCAGAGAAGTATCACTTCAAGTTCAAAGGAAGTTCGGACCACACAATTATTGTGCAGCCGCAGAAGTCAGCTACGCAACCGCACTCAGAATTTTGCGGTCCGTAGGAGGGCCCTATGCGGCCGCATCAAGATTTGTGCAGACAACAAAATATGAGATATGCGGCCGCATTCTAGAATTGTGCGGCCACAAATTCAACTCCTGACAAGTCTGAAGAAATGTGCGGACCGCACATAAAATAATGCGGCCACAGAACCTCCGAAGGGCATTTTTGTCCGAAATTTCCAGCTTTGTGTAAAAAGACTAGTTTCACGAAAATAGGTCAAGTTTTGATATTGAAACTCCTGTAGCCACTTTTCCTTACTGCTTTAGGCAACTTTAGTTTACTTTGGTGACTTAACATTGGATTTTTATCTTCTAATATTTCAATATAGGTTTTATCATATTTCTTTCTCTATTTTCTTCATTACCCATGATGAGTAGCTAGATTTTTAACTGGGGTTATGACCCAACCCCAGTGTGTAAACCTAATGGGTGTTTAATCTATGGCCTGTTTATGGTTGGGTGTTTGTTATTTAGCCTTGTTCTTGCTTTTAATTGTAGAATTAATGGTTGCAAATTCATGCCTATTTAACTTGGTCTCTACTTGAAAAAGAGAGATTTAGTCTAGAAAAATTTGGTTAACAAGAATTTGGGATGAAATAAAAAGATTGATAGTCCCAATTATAGGGTTGAACCTAGAGATAGTAAAACCTGACTTAAGCATTTTATCAACTATTTTATTCAATAGTTTGGGCAAAATCACTCTCTTACCGAGAGGTATTGAGTGGATACTTTAGTGTTGATAGCTATAATACATCCTGACCAACAAAACAAGCTTTAAAATTTACAACTCGTTAGGGAAACACCTAGGTGAAGGTCATAGCCCTAGGCTTTTTATATTATTTGAAAAAACATCCAAAAACAATATTCTCTAGTTTTATATCTTTAAAATTACAAACCTTAGCATAATTTTAGAAGTAAAAACAAGACCAAATTTGTGGAAGTGCAATCTAGATACTTCACGTGCTCAATCCAAATATATACTACTAATTTCAATGTCAACTCCCTATGGATTCAATCTGACTCCTTATTGGGTAATATTATTGAAATCGACCATTTCATAACCTCAAATAGAGGTGTGACTTGGACGAAATTAATTTTTGGCACCGTTGCTGGGGAGCTAAAAATGGATTTAGCTATATGTTTGATTTTGTGTGTGAATTGTCTTCTTTACCTTCCGGGTTACTAATCTTTTTTGTGAAACAATTGTAGGTAAAACAATGGCTCTCAAAAACAATAATCCTTTTAGAAACATGCCTATGGGGATGTGGACGTGGAAGATGACCAAATTGAAGAGGTTCCTCTTGAACCTTAAGCAAATAGACGAGACGAACCACCTCAAGACAACGTTCCCGTTCCACCCCCACCTCTACCGAGAGTGGCTCCACACAAGGTGTTGTTGTCCCACCCCGCATTAGGGTGGGCAACATTCAAATAACGAATGTAATGATCACATTTCTAGAGCAACAAGGATTCAAAATACATACAAACACTTGAAGGGGTTCGTGGACACTTGCTGGTAGAGTAAACAGACAAACGACTCCGAGGATGCTTTAAGGTTGATGCTATTTTCTTTCTCTCTACGGGGGAAAACCTTGGATTGGTTAGAGAGATTTTCAAGCCATTCTATCCATACATGGGATGAATTGGCAGAGAAATTTATTTCCAAGTTCTTTTCTCCGAGCATATGACTACTCTTAGAGATGAGTTTCTAGCATTCAGACAAGAACCCAACGACCTTTGCATGAGATATGGGAGAGGTACTGAACAATGGTCAAAGAGTGCCCCAATAATGACATGACGGAGGCTATGATTCAACAAATTTTCTATAGGGGGATCAACACTACCAATCAATGGCGTGGTCAACCAACTTGCTTATGGAAATTTCATAGCAATACCATATAGGGAAGCTTGTGAGATCTTAGACGAAATGGAGGATACTTAACGGCATGGAAAAGTACAGAAAACGTTCCTCAAGGTGATTCAAATGAGATTCACCTACATAATGAATTGCATGATTATGGGCAAGCAATTACCAAGTTGACCACTATAATGAATCAATTAGCCAATGATAAACTTCAACAAGTTCAAGGTCCTACGGAAGTCAATGTCATGGAGGGTGTTAATGTGATGGTAAACAAGAGAAGGCAAAAGGGTCCGCAAGTGCAAAACCGTGTGGAGATTCATGTGCAGGATGATACAGGGTTTGATCAAAATAAATCTTACAATGAACAAGAGGAGGAAGTGCAATATGTCAAAAACTTCCAAGGGCAAAGAAACAACTCTCAAGTCCCGAATCAACAATAATGGCGACCTCAAAGAAATCAAGGGAATTGAAATTCTAGAAACCAAGGTAATTGGAATGGTGGTAACAACCAATGGAATTGGAACAATAAAAAAAAATCAAGGAAATTGGAATGTTCAAAATAACCAAGGCAATTAGAGTGGAAATAGTCCAGAACATTGGGGAGGCAACAACCAAGGGGGATGGAACAATAATCAAGGAAATTGGGGGTCAGGATTTCAAAGGGCCTCGATGTTTCAACAATCGAACAACCCGCCTCCTTATCCTTCCTATGGTCCAAGCTCTTCTAAAAATGAGATGGGACGAATTGAGAACATGTTCAAACAAATGATGGAGAAGAATGCAGACTCCGATACCCAACTATCCTCTCATAACACTTCAATTTGCAATTTGGAAATTCAATTAGGGCAAATCTTGTAAGTTTTAAACACTCGTCCTAAGGGGGAACTACCAAGTGACATGGTGGTGAACCCAAAGGGTTGGAACAATACGAGACTTGCCATGGCCGTTACCACAAGAAGTGGAAAAGGTAGGGGTGCAACTACCTCAAATCAAAGTAAAATTGTGGATGATGAGCAAGTGGTACACGAATATGAAATCCTAGATAATGTGGTGTAAGCAAATAATGAAGTGCGGATTGAGATTGATGATAATGTGGAGGAGTCTCAAGAGGAAGGGATCCTGTCTAGTGAGCACATTGCTGACATATCGGAACCGGTAATGCGAAAGGCTAAGGCACCAATGCCTAGGACTTTTCCTCCATATCCTCAAAGGCTTGACAAGCAAAATGGCGAGAACCAATTCAAAAAGTTCACTGACATGATGAAGAGTCTATCTATCAACGTGCCATTGGTTGAGGCTTTAGAGCAAATGCCTGGTTATGCAAAGTTTATGAAGGACTTGGTGACAAAGAAGAGGTTGATGAATTGTGAAACTATAAAGATGGCTCATCAAGTGAGTGCAATTGTGCATTCAATGGCCCCTAAATTGGAAGATCCCGGCGCTTTCACAATCCCTTGAACTATTGGAATTGTTGACTTTGCTAAAGCTCTTTATGATCTCGGGGCAAGTATCAATTTGATGCCCTATTTGGTATTCAAGACTTTGGAAATTGGGCAACCAAGAACCATGTCACACCTCCTTTTTGCGCGCCCGGCCCCGAAGGGTTAAATGCGCGAGGGAGTTTTTCCAATTTAAGTGACAATATTCGAAATGGGATTATGTATTTAATTCAGAGTCGCCACTTGGGAAAGGTTTGGCTTTTGGTGTCCCAAGTCACCGGTTTATCTTGAATCCCAAATCGAGGAAAATATTCGACTTTTCCAAATGAAGTCTGCGAACCAGAAATTCTAAGTAAGGAATTCTGTTGACCCGAGGGAAGGTGTTAGGCACCCTCGAATCCCGTGGTTCTAGCACGGTCGCTTAAATTGTTATAATGGCTAAATATCTGATTTAAATATATGTTATGACTTACATGCTTTTTTAAGTTTAAACCGCTTTTATTATTATCATTTATTTTTATAGAATTGCAACGTCGTGAAAATGCATCTCGAACCACGTCACAATCAATGCACCCGTGATCGTCAACACATTTTGACTCCGTTGAGATTTGGATTTGGGTCACATCAATGTGCACCCGAATTTAAGAATATAATTTAATTAAGCCGCGCCTAAAGAGTCTAACGCGTTATTATTTTTGGAGAAGGCCATGAGATTCACTAAACGGCCTGTCCTGAATTCTAAATGTTTATTATGGTTAGTTATTGAGGGCCCCGCCATTTGCATTTTTATTTGGCGAGGCTCGTCTCATTATTTTTTTTTTAGAAAAAAAAAGATATCCTAACGCGACTACATTTCTGTTATATTTGTCTCTAAAAAAAATAAATAAAAGGGAAAGACCAAACTTACTTGTTTAAGAAACTACATACTAAATATCTACTATGTTTAACGAATCCGAATTTTGTTTGATTACCTAATTGGTTGTTTATGAGATGAGAATTACCTCATGCCTTGTCTTCAAGGAGTGAATGAGCTTTGTTAATTTGCTAAGGGGGATTGCAAGCAAACTAATAACACATACTAAATTTACATTAAACAACCCTCAAGTTTGAATTTTAAAATTAACTTATTTAGGTTGGATAAATGAAATCGGCTATTTATTAAGAAAACTACTACTAATTGGATTCAAAAATGCCTATTAGTTTTCTTCAAAAGTCATCGCATTATTTCGAAACAATGAATCTATATTGAAGCCCATATCGAACCTATATAGGAACAAATAATCTAACAAGAGGGTTGGCATACATTATCACCCTGTTAACGTAACGCCGCATGAGAACTAGTTTGGGGTACACTTATATTGAAATTAAATGGAACCGAATATAACAGATTTGACAGTTCAAAAGTCTAAACAAGATGCATACAGATGCTTACCATGATTCTATATTATACTGTCATAGCTAAATCGAAACCTAATAGTTATACACATTTGAAATACGTCTGATCTATCAAACAATATTATCTGATATGTCAATCAGGATGTGCATAATTCATACGGAGCAATGGTGGTTGGAACTAACTTAAACAGATACAGACCAAACCACCATTCAACCTATTTTTGAACACAAGGATCGTAAAGTAAACAGATGTTCATTTCTTTATTTCTGCTTCAAACTTCAAACTTTCAACATTCACATGGTTTCAGAAGTTGTGTACCTGGAAGTATTCACAATTGAAGAAGAAGGGAGGTCAGCAGAGTAACAATGGCAACACAAAACAGCAGCAGTAACAGCAGGTAACAAACAGAACAACTCCCAGTGCAAGATACAGTTAGAGACGGTGAAAAAATGGCAGAAAAACAGCAATAACCAGTAGCATAGAAAACAGAGATCCAGGCAATCCAATTCCAGGAGAAACAACCAATATAAACCCAACAATAGACTTAGCCGACAATCGAAAGAAGACAGAACTGATTGAACAGTTTGAACAAACTAAGAATCGAACAAACAGCAGGAAGTAAATAGTTTCTGATTTTTGTGATATCCCTCTCCCTATCTCCTTTCTTTTCAAAATCCAATGTCAATCTTCAGTTTTGAAATTATGCTTGAGTTATCAGAAAGAAATCTTTTCCAGTTTTTTTTTGTTTTTTCAGAACTTCTAGTTCTCAAATATTCAGTCTGAGTTCTGTCTCTTTGTGTGTCTGTGTGTGTGTATATCAAAAATCCCCCTTCAACTGATGGAAGTTCCTCCTTATATCAACCTAAAATCAAACCTTTAACAGCCTGTTTAGACCATCACCACACCCCTCCCATGTGCTGTCTTATTTTCAGATTCCACTTAGCTAATTAAGTATAGACAAACCCCATGATATTCCCTGGCAGACTTACTTTTGAGTAATGTTTATTGTTTCTGAAACTACAGCAGAGTATGGGCAGCAGAGTGTGTCCTGACAGCACATGCTGTCCATTACTTTGTAATGCACATGCTTCCCAAGGCTGAGAGATGAGTAAACAATGCTATTAAAATCTGAAACCTAGCTAATAAATCAATCCTTTAAATGTCTTTCTGATTTGGCTAAACAAATTAATACCGAGTGGCAACAACACTAATCTGATTCAACAATGCTTCAGTAAATTACAAAAGCCTGAGTCAAATTGCTACCATTCTAACATGAAACCAATTGACGACGTATATCGATTCGACTATACTAGTTAAAACACATACAATCGGAGCCAAAATCAGACATTTAACAGTATCGAACACATGACTCGAATCATACTGACCAAGCAGAATTGTACTGGGGAATCAGCTGATCAGTCAAATTTGAGGTTCGACTAATTGCACAGCACACACATATACACATTATCAGTAAAAATAGAAGAGGGACTCAATCAAACACAGAGGTTCAGGTAAGGTGGACAATCAACAGTTGATAAAAAAGACAAAAATTACACAAGGCATTCAGCCATACGAACAGACCTTTGAACCACACACGTACTGAATAACAAAGAGAAAACAAACTTACCTAAAAAACTTTGAAAACAGAAAAATCAACTCGGTTTTGAACAGACCCTTCTCAAGGTTGAACAGAATTTAATCGAAGTGTTTCTCAAATGAGAAACACTTCGATTAAAGTTCATTAGACCCTAATCTCTTGGTTCGAACAGGCACGGAACAGGCACGAGGAAACCTAGGGTTCTAGAGGGCAGATTTGGGTTTTGGGCTTTCTTGGTTAGATTCGAACCAAACCAAGCATGGTTTGGTCACGAGGGGGGTCCGGGGATTGTCTGGTATGAATCTAGGGCAGATCGGTGTAGATCGAGTTTTGCTCGAATCTTCAAATGAAGATTCGAGGACCTAGAGGATGATTCGAACTAAATGGTCAATAGGTCCATGTTCAGGGTGGTGAGGGGGTTCTATGGTGTTCAGGTGGAGGTCACCGGCGTTCATGCCGTCGGGTTTCTGGTGAAGGGAGATGGGGGCGGCTCTAGGGTTCCGGGGTTCTTGTGAAGATGATGAAAGCTGGGGTATTGGATAGGGGGGCAGGGTACGAGCAGGAGCTTATATATGGAGTGGATGAACGGATCCTGGCCGTCGGATGAGACACGATGAAGGGCCAGGATCCTTCAACTAACAGGAAACGGTGTCGTTTCAAAACTAGAGGGGGTTGGGTCGGTCCGGGTGGAATGGGTCTGGTTTTATTTATGGGTTATGGGGAAGTGATCTTGGCCGTTGATCAATCTAAGATCAATGGCCCAGATCAGGCACGACCCAAACGACGCCGTTTGAGATAGTTAGGGGCTGAACTGGACTAGACCGGGTAATTTTGGTTTTGGGTTGGGTTGTTTGGGCTTGTTTGTTTTAAAATAGGACTGGCCCAAGCCCGAAACTCTTTTTTTTTCTTTTTAATTCCTTAAATTAATTTTCCAAATAATACCATGTAAAACATTGGACAACAACTATCACACAATTAACATTTAATTATACTAAACACTTAATGACAAAATACAATGAAGGATGCACACATTTTATTTTTCTTTTAATAAACGGATTACGGTTCACACGACATATAGACATATATATATATATATATTTTTTTGAATAAAACAACCACGGGCAAAATCACAAATAACTAGCAAAAAAAAAATGCCATGTAAAAATCAAACAAATGTACAGCAAGACCAATTGCTATTATTTTGTTTCTTTTGGAGCGATTGTTGCGTAAAACAAAAATCACGTGCTCACAGCTGCCCCTCTTTGTTCGGAAACACGAAGAGTTTTCGTGCAAAGATAAAGTGAGCGGATATGAGCGATTTTTGCCCATGGACTACTCCGTGTGAAGCATGTTTTGAAAGTTTTGACCGAATCTTGATTCAAAGATTTCCTACATATCCTGGGCTAAACAGAAATCAGGTCAATGTAGTTCGGGAAGTTTCGGCAGCTGGGACTATCATGGGATTGCTTGCTGTTACTGCTGTTGCGGTTGTCACCGTTGCTTTATTGACCGCCTTATTACAACCAAAGAAAAATTGAAACTGAACTAAATACTTATATGCATGTCGACTGCTAGTTACAAGATCCCTATCTATGATTCTTTTGCGACTTGATCTTGAGTCTTAGCTGATTGTGCTTGGAGACTTAGATCCGAATCTTGATGCTTGCGAGTTGTGGTGACTTTTTTAATCTCCGGGATACTCAGTGACACGCGACTGGCAGAGTTCTGGACCTTAATCAAATCTTGGAGCGATCCGCCTTCCATTTTCTCCGGTATCTCGGGACATCTTCTTTTTGTCTTTTCCTTCTTAGATTCTGAGTTGAGACTCATCTCGTGGGTCGTTTCGATCCGTGTGGCTCGAGGTTAGACCTGTGGGAAAAACAAACGAACGAAATTTTCTGCCCCAATTTCACTAGGAGAATTTCGTGAATTATTCGCCAGGAAGTTCATAAAATTGATGAAAGAGGATATAAATGCCCAGTTCAGGGTTGGAGCCCTAATACCGACTAGTTGGGGAGAAGTTCAGTTTTAGAGTTGAAACCCTAATACTGACCATCTGGGGAAAATTTCAGTTTAGGGTTTAAAACCCTAATGCTGACTAAATGGAAAAAGTTCAGTTTAGGGTTTAAAACCCTAATGCTGACTGAAAGAAAAAGTTCAGTTTAGGGTTTAAAACCTTAATGCTGACTGAATGGAAAAAGTTCAGTTTAGGGTTTAAAACCCTAATACTGGCTGAATGGAAAAAGTTCAGTTTAGGGTTTAAAACCCTAATACTGACTAAAGGAAAAATTCAGTTTAGGGTTTAAAACCCTAATGCTGATTGCGTGGAAAAGCTCAGTTTAGGGTTTAAAACACTAATGCTGGCTGAATGGAAAAAGTTCAGTTTAAGGTTTAAAACCCTAATGCTGACTAAAAGAAAAATTCAGTTTAGGGTTTAAAACCCTAATGCTGATTGCATGGAAAAGCTCAGTTTAGGGTTTAAAGCCCTAATGCTGGCTGAATGGAAAAAAGTTCAGTTTAGGGTTTAAAACCCTAATGCAAAATTCAGTTTAGGGTTTAAAACCCTAATGCTGATTGCATGGAAAAGCTCAGTTTAGGGTTTAAAACCCTAATGCTGGCTGAATGGAAAAAAGTTCAGTTTAGGGTTTAAAACCCTAATACTGACTAAAGGAAAAATTCAGTTTAGGGTTTAAAACCCTAATGCTGACTAAAGGAAAAATTCAGTTTAGGGTTTAAAACCCTAATGCTGATTGCATGGAAAAGCTCAGTTTAGGGTTTAAAACCCTAATGCTGGCTGAATGGAAAAAGTTCAGTTTAAGGTTTAAAACCCTAATGCTGACTAAAGGAAAAATTCAGTTTAGGGTTTAAATCCCTAATGCTGATTGCATGGAAAAGTTCAGTTTAGGGTTTAAAACCCTAATGCTGGCTGAATGGAAAAAAGTTCAGTTTAGGGTTTAAAACCCTAATGCTGACTGAATGGAAAAAAATTCAGTTTAGGGTTTAAAACCCTAATGCTGATTGCATGGAAAAGCTCAGTTTAGGGTTTAAAACCCTAATGCTGGCTGAATGGAAAAAAGTTCAGTTTAGGGTTTAAAACCCTAATGCTGACTAAAGGAAAAATTCAGTTTACGGTTTAAAACCCTAATGCTGATTGCATGGAAAAGCTCAGTTTAGGGTTTAAAACACTAATGCTGGCTGAATGGAAAAAAGTTCAGTTTAGGGTTTAAAACCCTAATGCTGACTAAAGGAAAAATTCAGTTTAGGGTTTAAAACCCTAATGCTGATTGCATGGAAAAGCTCAATTTAGGGTTTAAAACTCTAATGCTGACTGAATGGAAAAAAGTTCAGTTAACGGTTTAAAACCCTAATGCTGGCTGAATGGAAAAAAATTCAGTTTAGGGTTTAAAACCCTAATGCTGATTGCATGGAAAAGCTCAGTTTAGGGTTTAAAACCCTAATGCTGGCTGAATGGAAAAAAGTTCAGTTTAGGGTTTAAAACCCTAATGCTGACTAAAGGAAAAATTCAGTTTAGGGTTTAAAACCCTAATGCTGACTTAAGGAAAAATTCAGTTTAGGGTTTAAAACCCTAATGCTGATTGCATGGAAAAGCTCAGTTTAGGGTTTAAAACCCTAATGCTGGCTGAATGGAAAAAAGTTCAGTTTAGGGTTTAAAACCCTAATGCTGACTAAAGGAAAAATTCAGTTTAGGGTTTAAAACCCTAATGCTGATTGCATGGAAAAGCTCAGTTTAGGGTTTAAAACCCTAATGCTGGCTGAATGGAAAAAAGTTTAGTTTAGGGTTTAAAACCCTAATGCTGACTAAAGGAAAAATTCAGTTTAGGGTTTAAAACCCTAATGCTGATTGCATGGAAAAGCTCAGTTTAGGGTTTAAAACCCTAATGCTGGCTGAATGGAAAAAAGTTCAGTTTAGGGTTTAAAACCCTAATGCTGACTAATGGAAAAATTCAGTTTAGGGTTTAAAACTCTATTGCTGATTGCCTGCTTCTTGTACGGTTGTCTTGGATTAAACCTGTTTCTACTTTTCAGACAAAGAACAATTGTTAGTTCGGAAATGACGGTCGGTTTGGTGACCTTGATCGTTCCCGGTTGCTTTATTGCGTCTTCATTTCTGTTGCGAAGTCCCGCCATTGATTTGATTCATATGTCGGAACCTTTTAGACTGCTCAGGCTTGTATTTCCAGATTCTGTGATGATTTGCCTCGTAAGGCTCTTTTTTTTGTGTCCCGTTTTGCTTGGAGGTTCTCAACGGGGATTTTATTGGAGGTATTCTGTGGGGATTTGTACAAAAGGAAGCTCTGTGGGGGAATATTTACAAAGTGGATTCTTTGTGTGGATTTTTGTACAATGGGGCATGCTGGGTAATTGTTTCGAAGCGGGCTTTCTAGGCTTGGTTGGGGTAAGCTTGTTGGGGAATTTTTACAAAGGGACTCGCTAGGGATGTGCTGGGGAAATTCCAACGGGGAGTTTTTTTTTTTTTTTTTTTTTTTTTTTAATATATATTGGGGAGACTTTATGGGGGATTGTACAAGGAGAGACTCTGTGGGGATTCTTCCGAAGGCGGACTTGCTGGGGGAAATTTCTCTTTTTCCTCTTTACTTTGAACGCCATCAAACATCATGATTTATCAAGTTTGGACAGACGTACCAACGAAACGGGGTGTTTTCCTTCATGAAACGGAATTCTGTGAAAACAAACCTGCCACCTGCCCTCTCCGGTGTATCCTGAACTTGGGGTTAAAACATAAAAAGGGATTCGAAGAGAAACAAAGAAAGGAGAAAACAAATTTCAGGAAGGGAGTGTTCCTTTCGGGACGAGAAAGACTTATCTGAGGAAGATAACGCTGGCTTTAAATGAAATGACATGCTCTTTGGACTGGACGCCTGACCTCCCATGAACTTGCATTTCCCTGAACCAGAATGGATCTGTGATTCCAAATCGGTGGAACTTTGCCGAGACCTCTTTGGGGTGGAGTCATTCTTTTCGGCCAAAAGCGCCCTTTGCGGGTTTTCGCTGGCTGACCTCTCTCATTTCTCTTCCTGTCATTGCTTGATAGCACTCTTTGTGAGTTTTTGCTAAAGGAGCTCTCTCATTTTGGTCTCTCTACTCCCGTCGCCTCGCGGTGCCCGAAGGTTTTCACCGACAAGACTCTCTCATTTTATCTCTCTCAATTCAGAGTGTGCCGGTCTCCATTTGTGACGCCTATTGGTTTCCCACTATCTTTGGTAATTGATTTGAAGTCTTGTGCTTGGTAAAGAGAGGTGGATGATACTAACTTCTAAACTGCTCGACGTGCCCCGGTTTCAATTTCAGGGCGAATGAAATTTTATTGTTGGTGTGACTGAACCTCAGGGAGAGGCTGCCTACGTATCCTTCCGGAATCAAGTCAAACATAGTTCAGGCCTCAATCAATGTTTTGTTTTGTTGTTTTTTTTTTCTTTTTTTTTTTAAGCGGCCCAAAGGCTTGTAGAGAGAATTGGGTAGTGTTTGGGAGTAGTGGGGAATAAAACCTTCGTCATTTTCAAATGTGTCAGGACCACTGGAGTATAATTTAGACGTAGTATCTCTTGACTGCATCTGCATTTACTGCTGTTTCGGGGTCATTTCCTTCGATATCACCTAAATACAACGCTCCTCTTGGCAATATCTTCCTTATGATGTATGGGCCTTTCCAATTTGGAGCAAACTTCCCTTTGGCTTCCTCATGATGCGGCAGAATACGCCTCAGTACCAGCTGACCTACTTCGAAATTCCTGGGTCGGACTTTCTTGTTGTAAGCACGGGCCATTCTTCGTTGGTACAACTGTCCGTGACAAACCGCGGCCATTCGCTTTTCATCAATCAAAGTCAATTGCTCTAACCGAGTCTTGACCCACTCGCTGTCTTCGATTTCCGCTTCGACAATGGTTCGAAGCGAAGGAATTTCTACCTCTCCCGGTATTACAGCCTCGGTCTCATAAACCAAAAGATAAGGAGTCGCTCCTACCGATGTGCGTACCGTAGTGCGATACCCCAATAATGCAAATGGTAACTGCTCATCCCACTGACGGGAACTTTGGATCGTTTTCCTCAAAATCTTCTTGATGTTTTTGTTTGCTGCTTCTACAGCGCCGTTGGCCTTTGGCCGATAAGGAGTAGAATTCCTATGCGTTATTTTGAATTGCTCGCATACATCTCCCATCAAGTGACTGTTCAAGTTTGCTGCGTTATCTGTAATGATAGTTGCAGGAATACCGAAACGACAGATAAGATTTGAGTGTACAAAATCCACTACAGCTTTTTTAGTGACCGACTTGAGAGTGACAGCCTCTACCCATTTTATGAAGTAGTCTATGGCAACCAGTATAAACATGTGTCCATTCGAAGCCTTTGGTTCGATTGGTCCAATGACGTCTATGCCCCAGGCGACAAATGGCCAAGGCGCAGACATGGGATGCAGTTCTGTGGGAGGTGCATGAATCAGATCACCGTGCACCTGACACTGATGACACTTCCGAACGAAGCTAAAGCAATCCTTTTCCATGGTTATCCAGTAATAACCTGCTCGAAGGATTTTCTTCGCTAAGACATACCCGTTCATGTGAGGTCCGCACACACCTGCGTGTACTTCGTGCATGATCTTCCTCGCTTCCTCGATATCAACACATCTTAATAGGTTAAGGTCCGAGGTTCTCTTGTACAACAATTCACCGCTCAGAAAGAAACCACTTGCATGTCGCCTAACGATCCTCTTTTGATCTCCGGTAGCATGCTCGGGATATTCTTGTGTCTTCAGGAACCTCTTGATATCATGGTACCAAGGCTGCGTATTTGATCCCGCCTCGATTACATTGCAGTAACCGTGTCTTTCCTTGATTTGGATTTCCAAAGGATCGACGTGGGCGTTGCCCGGGTAGGGTAGCATTGAAGCCAAAGTAGCAAGTGCATCTGCCAGTTCATTGTGACACCTCGGGATATACCTGAACTCTATTGATGTAAAGCGCTTGCTGAGGTCCTCCACATGCTGTCGGTATGGGATAAGTTTGACATCCCGAGTTTCCCATTCACCTTGGACTTGTCGGATAATCAGGTCAGAATCTCCCATAATCAGTAAGTCTTCGACATCCTGATCGATTGCCATATGCATGCCCATGATGCAGGCTTCATACTCAGCTGTATTATTTGTGCAAAAGAAACGCAGTCTAGCTGTGGCGGGATAATGCTGACCGGAAGGCGAGATCAAAATTGCCCCAATTCCTACACCTTTGGCATTCACGGCTCCATCGAAGAACATCTTCCAAACATGAGCGTCCTCCGAGACCACCTCTACGGCGTTTACTTCTTCATCTGGAAAGTAGGTACTCAATGGCTGGTATTCCTCATCGACCGGATTTTCAGCCAAATGATCTGCTAGCGCCTGGGCTTTCATTACCGTGCGAGTGACATAGACTATGTCGAATTCAGTAAGAAGGATTTGCCACTTGGCCAGTCTCCCAGTAGGCATCGGTTTCTGAAATATATACTTCAAAGGATCCAACCTGCTTATTAGGAAAGTAGTGTGGGCTTGGAGATAATGTCTCAGCTTTTGATCAACCCACGTCAGAGCGCAACATGTCCTTTCCAGCAGAGTGTATTTGGCCTCGTAGCCGGTGAATTTCTTGCTCAAGTAGTAGATTGCTTGCTCCTTCTTTCCGGTTATGTCGTGTTGCCCGAGGACGCAACCGAAAGAGTTCTCCAAGACTGTTAGATACAAGAAAAGTGGCCTCCCTGGTTCTGGAGGGACCAAGACTGGGGGATTCGAAAGGTATTCTTTGACTTTATCAAAGGCTTCTTGACACTCAGTTGTCCATTTAATCGCCGCATCTTTCCTTAACAGCTTGAATATGGGCTCACACGTGCTTGTCAGCTGGGCAATAAACCGACTGATGTAGTTCAACCTGCCCAACAGACTCATCACGTCTTTCTTTGTTCTCGGGGGAGGCAGATCTCTGATGGATTTTATCTTAGTTGGATCTAGCTCGATACCTCTCCTGCTTACGATGAAGCCCAAAAGTTTGCCCGACGGAACTCCGAAAGCACACTTGGCTGGGTTTAGCTTCAAGTCATACTTCCTTAGTCTCTCGAAGAATTTCCTCAAGTCTTGGATGTGATTATCCTGCGTCCTGGACTTGACTATCACGTCGTCCACGTACACCTCTATTTCCTGATGCATCATGTCATGAAAAATGGCAGTCATGGCCCTCATGTAAGTAGCCCCAGCATTCTTCAAACCAAATGGCATGACCCGATAACAGTAGGTGCCCCAAGGCGTGGTGAAGGCAGTTTTCTCGGCATCCTCTTCATCCATCAGTACCTGATGATACCCAGCGTAACAATCTACGAAAGACTGTATCTCGTGTTTGGCGCAATTATCAACGAGGATGTGGATGTTGGGCAGTGGGAAATTATCTTTGGGACTTGCTCTATTCAAATCTCGGTAATCTACACATACCCGAGTCTTCCCGTCCTTTTTCGGTACCGGAACCACATTCGCCAACCATGTTGTATATTGGACTACCCGAATCACTCCCGTTTTCAGTTGTTTAGTGATCTCCTCTTTAATCTTGTCACTGACCTCAGTTTTGAACTTTCGTTGCTTTTGTTGAACTGGAGGACAATCAGGATGAATCGGCAATTTATGAACCACTAGATCAACACCTAGACCCGGCATGTCATCATATGACCAAGCAAACACGTCTTTAAATTCAAAAAGAAGTTGAATTATCGCCTCTCGCGTTTTCTTGTCCGTGTGAATGCTTATTTTGGTCTCCCGGATTTCTTCAGGAGTTCCTAAATTAACCGGTTCGGTGTCATTCAGATTTGGCTTAGGTTTATTCTCAAAATATTCCAACTCTCGGTTTATTTCCCTAAAAGCTTCTTCCGCATCATATTCTGGTTCTGGGTTCATTAATTCACAGTTAAATAGCTCGTTGTGATCTGGGCGTGAAGTCCGCAAGCATGTCATATTTAAAGCCGCATTATTATAACTGAAAAGAAAGATAAAAGGAAAAATAACAAAAATCAGAACAAAAGAAAGAATGGGAAAGCAATGATGATTTTTTTTATTTTCTTTGGAAAGCTGGAAGACAACAATGTTTACAACTTAGGAATTCAAAACAACAATTGAAAGGAAGAAAACGTTCAAGTTATGTCCTGGAGATAACTTGTGACACAGGAAAGGTGGCAGGACAGGTCTACCCGGACTTCCGTCTAGTCGGGAATGGCGTGGCCTCCCAGTTTTGAAGTTTGGCGTTCGGCCCCACGTACATCATCTCAGCAGTGCTTGTGCCTTCACCTGGTTGAACCATGTGGACCTCGTAGAGCATCTCTCTCATCGCCCCACATATCTCCTCGATTTCCTCAGCTGTGAAGACCTCATCATCTTCTTCTACGGCGTACCTTGGCCTGATGAAAGTTGCATATAAATCCGGCAGTGGTCGAGGTAACTTCCAACCCTCATTTTTCCTTTTCTTTGCCCACTCTTCGTCTGCTGGAGTAGGTTTGAAACCTAGTCCAAAAGGTTTCTTGGTGACTGGCAAGGTAATGGGTTCTGTTATTCCCTGAAGGGTTCGTCCAAGCCCCTTCCCTGGCCTAAATCCGTGCCGGATCATCTCTTTGGCCACCATAACCGAGGCGTTAGACAAGAAAGGCTGGGGGCAGGGTATTCCCTCTTCGTGCTGCTCTGCCAGTACAATCTCAAAAGCTTGATAGACCGTATGTTCGCTCCCTTCTCTCGGTTCCAGATATGGGGTGGATGGGTCCCGATAAATAGCATGCTCATCTTCCCCATGGACCACGATCTCTCTGTCTTCGTACTCGAACTTCACCATCTGGTGAAGAGTGGAAGGCACGGCTCCTGCCGCATGGATCCAAGGTCTGCCAAGGAGAAAATTGTAGGATGTATCCATGTCGAGCACCTGGAAGGTTACTTGAAATTCGACTGGTCCTATGACCAACAACAGGTCTATTTCTCCCATGGTATCTCTCTTGATGCCGTCGAAAGCCCTTACGCAGACATTGTTGGGTCGGATTCTTCCGGTCCCAATTTCCATTCTTTGTAGCGTGGAGAGCGGGCAAATGTCAACGCCTGAACCCCCATCCAACATTACCCGCTTGACATAATAGTCTTCGCATTTAACTGTTAGATGCAAAGCCTTGTTGTGTGCCGCTCCTTCCGAGGGTAGATCGTTCTTGCTGAAAGAGATTTGGTTGACGGCGAAGAATCTTTCTGTCATCTGCTCCAATTGTTCTACCGAGGTTTCAACTGGCACATATGCTTCATTCAGGGTCTTCAGTAAGATCTTTTGATGCTCGGTCGACCTCATTAACAATGACAGCATGGACACTTGCTCGGGGTACTTGCGCAGTTGATCTATCACTTCGTAATCCGGCATTTTCATTTGTTGGAAGAACACTTCCGCTTCTTCAACACTTACGGGCTTCTTTGGCGGGAAGCGCCTTTGTGTGGCGTTGTTCAGTTCTTGGGTATTTGAATACCTTCCAATGAAAGTATTTTCTGGAAGTTCTCCCATGACCTCTTTACCTTTGTACATTACCAAAGTCTTTTGATAATTCCACGGCACTGTGGACGGGTTGGTCATTGGCTTTTGTGGCACGCGTCCGATAACCACTGGCTCATTCAGCCGAGGTGGTTGAATCGTCCCCCGGACCACATAGGCCCCTTTCGGCACGTACATAGGTTTTGTCTTTTTGATTCCGAAGTTCTGCGTATGTAAAGAACTCCATCCTTTACCGGTACCACTTTCTTCTCCACCTTCTTTTCAGGCTCTTTCTTTATAGCTTTGGCCTCCTCCCCCTTTTCTGGTTTCTAGTCTGTTTCGGGCCTCTTCCCCATGTCGACAATGGCAATTATGGCTTTCAGAGCAGGGTCGAACTCTTTGTCTTCACAAATCTTTCCGATCAGCGGCCCATTATTGTGAGTAGGTAATGGATTGTTAGTTATATTCGGGATCTCCTCGTCCCTTAGCACTATTTTCCCTTGCTCTATCAAATTTTCGACCACTCTTTTCAACGACCAGTAGTCATTTGTATCATGTCCCTCGGCTTCTGAATGATAGGCGCATCTGACTCCAGCTTTGTAAGAAGGTGACGTCGAGTTTTGCCTTGTTTGAGGGATTGGTTGCAAGAAACCCAACTGGACTAGCTTCGGGAACAAAGTTGAGTATGGTTCACCGATGGGCGTAAAATTCCGCCTTCGGGGTGGCTCCTGAGGGCGGAAGTTATTCTGCGGGGGTTGTGGGTTATAGTGGTTGCGGTAAGGAGGCTGATTTCTGGGAGGTGGAGCTGGGCCTCGGTTGGCTTGTTGTGGTGGATGGGCGTAAGGCTGGGCATTCATGACCATATAAGGTTGATGAGCATATGCCAAATTTGAGTGGGGGTAGTAGTGTGTGGGGTTCTTTCCGGAAAACGGGGCCTGGGATGACGATACTCCCTTGCTTCCGAGGTTGCCATAGTTGTTTCTTCCTTCTTCTTCCCTTTTGTCATTCCTCCGAACCCGCTTTGGACGGCTTGGGAGGTTGCCCTTATGGCTGCTTGACTCAGGATCCTACCTGTTTTCAGACCATTCTCCACCATCTCTCCAATCTTAATCGCTTCCGCGAATGGCTTACCTATGGCTGACATCATATTTTGGAAATAGTCAGACTCTTGATCCTGGAGAAAGGTAGTGACCATTTCCACTTCATCCATGGGAGGCTTCACTCTTGACGCCTGTTCACGCCACTTAATAGCATATTCTCTGAAGCTTTCTGAAGGTTTCTTCTTCAAATTCGACAGAGAATTTCGGTCTGGCGCAATGTCGATGTTATACTGGAATTGTTTCACAAAATCTCTGGCGAGATCATCCCATATATGCCATCGGGACATTTCCTGGTCCATATACCATTCCGAGGCTATCCCTACTAGACTTTCCCCAAAATATGCCATTAGCAGTTCTTCTTTTCCGCCGGCTCCCCGCAATTGGTTGCAGTATTTCTTAAGATGTGCAATGGGGTCACCGTGCCCATCGTATTTCTCGAACTTTGGGGTCTTGAAACCCGCTGGCAGGTGCACGTGAGGGAACATGCATAGGTCGGCGTAAGAGACGCTCTTCTGTCCGCTCAATCCTTGCATATTCTTCAAACTTTGTTCAAGGCTTCTCATTCTCTTGGCAATCTCATTTTGTTCTGCAATTCTGGGGTTCTGATCCTGCCCGGGTGCAAGCTCGCACTGAGGCGGTAGAGGATTAGTGCTGGTAGCGAACCTAGTTGGTTCCATTGAGAACGATGGTGCTTGGAATGTAAAAGAGGATGAGTCAAAGCTTGGCTTGTACGTGGCAGGCTGTGCCGTAATCGGGCAAGGCGATGCAGTAAAGATGTTCATGCTTGCATCGGTGGCTGACATTCGGGGATGAGGGTCAGAAGGCGATCCAGCAGAGAAGGCTGAGGTGGCTGGGTACCCGAATGGGGTAGCAGGATAATTTTTGGGGACATTAGAAGTCCCACTTGACCTGGAGAATAATTCAGGGAATCCGGGGACGACACTTGGCGGCTCTTTCCCATTATTCCAATCGTCCAACATTTCCAACATGCGGAGCCGTAGGATTCTATTTTCCTCCGCAGTTGCGGATTCAGGTGTGAGGACGGCTGAGATCGAGCTCTCCTCGGAAACAGGGATTGTTTGCAATGGAATTTCTGAAGACATTTCCACACTTCCTTTTGACCTGGTGAAGTAAGTGTGAGTGCTGCTTCTGGTCCTAACAACAGGTAGTTGAACACTTCTCCTTGACCTCGTGAAGTATGAGTGCGAGGCCAGACTTTCACCAAACCAACCGTCTTTTCAAAACCCTGGAAATACTCAACGACAAACACACGGTTAATTTGCAGCAAATAACAGATAGTCAATCTCACGTTGGGCATGATGCACCTATACAGTTAAGTGGATTACTACATGTTTGCTATGAGAGCATGCGTCATTCCGGCATTTTCCTCTTATTAGTTTTTTCCCCCTTTTTTTTATTTTTTTTTATTTTGCAGTAAAAGAAATGCGACCGGATCCGATGAGGATTGCCTACGTATCACGATGCCTACGTGAATCAGATCATTACGTAGTTCGAAAAACACAAATGAGCGTAAAAGAAGCAACCTCTTTATTGTTGAAATGGTCTATTACAAAATACATTTTGCAAAAGAAAGAGCAAACTTCGAAAATAAACCTAGACTCAAAATAGACTAAAAATCTCCCTGATGGGAAAAACAGGCAGAAGATGCTAAGATGCAGGCTTGACTTATGAGTGCATTATGGTTTTGAAAATTGGTGTCCGCGGGGCATCGTTCGGCCTTGCCGCGGTCCTAGGCGTGAGATCCCTCTCAAGTTGCTCCAGCTCATGCATAGTCTGCTTGACATAACCCATCACTGCCGAGAGGACGGTAACGCTGGACATGTTCTCACATCGTAGACATCGTCTGGTGATGGCATGGGCAATGGCCTTGATCCTATCTCTGGTTTGCTTCTTCTCTACGAGTAGGCGTTTTATCTGATCGCTACATATCTTGAATACTTGAGCATCCTGTATATGCTGATGCTTCAGTCGCCGTACTTCCAACTTCATCTGGGCTATTGAGTCGTACCAGTATCTGCTCTCAATTTGGAAATCCTTGGCCTGATTAACTGCTTTGATCTCAAGTGCAGCCATCTCTCTCTTTATTTTAGCAACAGTTTTCTCGTGGTCGCCTTCCAATTGATTCAGGTATCGGCGATGCTTATCTGCTCTTGTATCCCACTGTGCCCTGAGCTCTGCTATGACGTTTTCAGATTTCTCCAAACCATCTTGCCATTCCCTGATTTCACTTTTTAGCCTTTTTATCATCTGCTCGTCTGATCGACGCCTTGGCTGTTTATCCGCATCCACCCTTATCTGTTTGATCTGGGCTCTGAGCATTTCGTTTTCCTGAATTAACCTGTTCCGCTCTCCCAGATTGGTAGCAACTTGCACGTTGTGCTCATATTTCAAGCTTTCCACTTGTTGCTTTAACCTGCTGATTTCGGCGCAATAGCCTTTTTCCTTCGCTAACCAATCCCACTGCCTTTGCGATGATTCGGTGAAATTACGGATGTGGGGTCTCTTAGCCGGCCTTTCATGCTCAAATTCCCTTCTATACCATGCAAGGTAACCTGGCGCCGTCTCTCCTTTGGCTCGATCCCGCACGCAAGTATCTGATTTCAAATATTGACACTCACTCCAGATTTGGCGAATCTTCGCTTCTGGGAATTGTCCGTTAGGACTTATCTCAACTGCTTGAGTGCTAAGATCTTCCTCATGAGGTACTGTCTGGCATCTTCCGAACTGTCTCAAAACTCGGCAGGGTGCGTAAGGTTGAATGCTCTTAAGCCCCATCAGTAAGAAATAAGTTTTAGCTGCCGACATATATAGGATCTCATCAACAGGCAACCATCCTAGCGTCCATTGTATTTGGCTGGCAGTAAGAGCTTGAAAGAACGAGGTCCATGCCAGGACTCCTTTGGGCAAACTGATCTCTTTGGTTCTCGTGTAAGATTCTTCTATGCAAGTCTTTTCCGGGGAACCATGGCTCAAAATCTCGGAATGATGGCAGAGGTGCTCGGTCATCCATATCTGTAGGAGCAAGTTACAACCTTCGAAGAAATTTCCCCCAGCTTTACAAGCTGTAAGAGCTCGAAAGATGTCAGATACCACCATAGGCGCGAGAGTACTGTCACTTTGCGTGAGTAAAGTGCTGACGACCCCGGATATCTTCAAATCAATGTTTCCGTCTTTCCTTGGAAATACCAGAAGGCCCAGGAACATCATCATGAACGCTACCCGTCTGTGCTTGTCCCACTTCTGACGAACTCCTTTGCTGCACAGTTTGTTGATTGGATTATTGAATCCCCCCTCATGACCGTACCTATCATATATGAAGCATGGAGTACAAAATCCGGCTGCCAGATCCGGGTTGTGGACCGTTCTGGGTATCTTCAATGAATCTAGGAACCGATGTACCGTGACAACTCTTGGGGCGACCAAGTATTTTTGCCTCAACGGAAGTTCAGCATTCCCGATGTACCCGGCCATTTCTTCCAAAGTCGGGGTGAGTTCAAAATCAGAGAAATGGAAAACATTGTGCGCCGGGTCCCAGTAGGTAACCAAAGCTCTTATGATATCTCCCCGAGGCTGGATTTCCAACAAACCCACGAGACCTTTCAGATATTTCTTGACCTCATTTTGTCCTTCAGCACCTAGGTCATTCCACCATAGTCGTAACTTGACAGGGATTTTGGTCATTATTGAAAAATGTTCATTTTGCATCGTGCTCATCCTGCACATTTACTAAGGTGATTTTAACAAAAATGACTTGACTCAAAAATATTTTACAAAGGGGATCAAGTTTTGAACACGGCCTTTAAACACTTTGGGGTCGAAGATTTTAAGGCTGTGTGGGTCAACTGGACAAAAATGCTAAACAAGACCCAAAGGTGGTTGTTTATGCAAAGTCAGCCTTCCGGCGTCCCTTTTCGGGATCATTCAGCTATTTATGACAAAACAACATCACCTGACTTATTTATGACTCTTTTAAAATTTGACACATCTTTTTTTTTTTTAATTTTTTTATTTTATTTTGGCTATTTTAGCAAAAAATGGGGTTGAACCCGACGAGGGTTGCCTACGTATCTCACATCCGGTGAGAATCAAACCGGCGTAGTTCGGGAATATCGTGAATAGAGAAAATCAAATAAACCTAGAAATCAAGAATACATATTTTTATTATATTTTTTTTTGAAAAGAGATAAAGACTAAAAAATATATATATTTTTTTAGGAGATATTTGGACTATTGGTCTGAATTTATAAAAAGGGGTACTACGAAAGAAACAACATTTTTTTTTTGAATTATGAATTTTCCATTTTTTTTACTTTTAAATAAATACCTTCTTTTTTTTGATTTTGAAAGTGATAAAAAGAAAACTTTTATATATATATATATTTTTTTAAAAAAAATCAAACTAGAAGACAATCTTTTTTATTTTTTTTATTATATATTTTTAGAAGAAATTCCGGCGAGGTTTCGACACTACTCGGACATTGGTTTTTCCAAAAGAAGTAATTATCTTCCTACGCTGTTATTTTTCCCTTTTATTTTTAGAAACCGGTCAACATGCGGAACTGAAGAAAATAAATGCGCAAAACAAATAGGATGCAGCAGGATGGTCTTTTCATCTCAGGTTGCCTGTCCTAGACAGACCCAACCCCTGTGTTGAGTCCCCTAAGTCCAATGCAACATGATGCAAATAAGCGTTCCTACTAGGGATCCGACATGAAGTTTAGTTATACTAGGTTCACAACCTGGGTAGTTTTTCTAGACTGTGTACCCGAGCGGACAACTCGAGTCGAGGAGGGGGCTACGTACCGGGGACCCGCGAGATCGTCCGGCTTTGTAACTTGTCCGACCTCTTTCTTATTTCGGGTATTGACACTAACAGAATAGGGAGTCTCGACCAGCGAGCTTCTCCCCGGAGGTAAGAAGAGAAGGGTTTCGGCACAGTTTATATACAGTTCAGATAATATCAAAGCGGTAAAAGACAATAACATTTAGCACGTTATGCAAAAACATATAATAAAGATCAGATAATAAAGCCAAATATAACAATTATTCTAAGCTCGAATTCTTGAACCCTGAACCAGTGGTTCTGGGTCAACATCATCCCCAGCAGAGTCACCAGATCTGTCACACCTCCTTTTTGCACTCCCGGCCCCGAAAGGTTAAATGCGCGAGAGAGTTTTTCCAATTTAAGTGACAATATTCGAAATGGGATTATTTATTTAATTCAGAGTCGCCACTTGGGAAAGGTTTGGCTTTTGGTGTCCCAAGTCACCGGTTTATCTTGAATCCCAAATCGAGGAAAATATTCGACTTTTCCAAATGAAGTCTGCGAACCAGAAATTCTAAGTAAGGAATTCTGTTGACCCGAGGGAAGGTGTTAGGCACCCTCGAATCCCGTGGTTCTAGCACGGTCGCTTAAATTGTTATAATGGCTAAATATCTGATTTAAATATATGTTATGACTTACGTGCTTTTATTAAGTTTAAACCGCTTTTATTATTATCATTTATTTTTATAGAATTGCAACGTCGTGAAAATGCATCTCGAACCACGTCACAATCAATGCACCCGTGATCGTCAACACATTTTGACTCCGTTGAGATTTGGATTTGGGTCACATCAATGTGCACCCGAATTTAAGAATATAATTTAATTAAGCCGCGCCTAAAGAGTCTAACGCGTTATTATTTTTGGAGAAGGCCATGAAATTCACTAAACGGCCTGTCCTGAATTCTAAATGTTTATTATGGTTAGTTATTGAGGGCCCTGCCATTTGCATTTTTATTTGGCGAGGCTCGTCTCATTATTTTTTTTTAGAAAAAAAGGATATCCTAAAGCGACTACATTTCTGTTATATTTGTCTCTAAAAAAATAAAATAAAAGGGAATGACCAAACTTACTTGTTTAAGCAACTACATACTAAATATCTACTATGTTTAACGAATCCGAATTTTGTTTGATTACCTAATTGGTTGTTTATGAGATGAGAATTACCTCATGCCTTGTCTTCAAGGAGTGAATGAGCTTTGTTAATTTGCTAAGGGGGATTGCAAGCAAACTAATAACGTACACTAAATTTACATTAAACAACCCTCAAGTTTGAATTTTAAAATTAACTTATTTAGGCTTGATAAATGAAATCGGCTATTTATTAAGAAAACTACTACTAATTGGATTCGAAAATGCCTATTAGTTTTCCTCAAAAGTCATCGCATTATTTCGAAACAATGAATCTATATTGAAGCCCATATCAAACCTATATAGGAACAAATAATCTAACAAGAGGGTTGGCATACATTATCACCCTGTTAACGTAACGCCGCATGAGAACTAGTTTGGGGTACACTTATCTTGAAATTAAATGGAACCGAATATAATAGATTTGACAGTTCAAAAGTCTAAACAAGATGCATACAGATGCTTACCACGATTCTATATTATACTGTCATAGCTAAATCGAAACCTAATAGTTATACACATTTGAAATACGTCTGATCTATCAAACAATATTATCTGATATGTCAATCAAGATGTGCATAATTCATACAGAGCAATCGTGGTTGGAACTAACTTAAACAGATACAGACAAAACTACCATTCAACCTATTTTTGAACACAAGGATCGTAAAGTAAACAGATGTTCATTTCTTTATTTCTGCTTCAAACTTCAAACTTTCAACATTCACATGGTTTCAGAAGTTGTGTACCTGGAAGTATTCACAATTGAAGAAGAAGGGAGGTCAGCAGAGTAACAATGGCAACACCAAACAGCAACAGTAATAGCAGGTAACAAACAGAACAACTCCCAGTGCAAGATACAATTAGAGCCGGTGAAAAAATGGCAGAAAAACAGCAATAACCAGTAGCATAGAAAACAGAGATCCAGGCAATCCAATTCCAGGAGAAACAACCAATATAAACCCAACAATAGACTTAGCCGACAATCAAAAGAAGACAGAACTGATTGAACAGTTTGAACAAACTAAGAATCGAACAAACAGCAAGAAGAAAACAGTTTCTGATTTTTGTGATATCCCTCTCCCTATCTCCTTTCTTTTCAAAATCCAATGTCAATCTTCAGTTTTGAAATTATGCTTGAGTTATCAGAATGAAATCTTTTCCAGTTTTTTTGTTTTTTCAGAACTTCCAGTTCTCAAATATTCAGTCTGAGTTCTGTCTCTTTGTGTGTCTGTGTGCGTGTATATCAAAAATCCCCCCTTAAACTGATGGAAGTTCCTCCTTATATCAACCTAAAATCAAACCTTTAACAGCCTGTTTAGACCATCACCACACCCCTCCCATGTGCTGTCTTATTTTCAGATTCCACTTAGCTAATTAAGTATAGACAAACCCCATGATATTCCCTGGCAGACTTACTTTTGAGTAATGTTTATTGTTTCTGAAACTAAAGCAGAGTATGGGCAGCAGGGGTGTGTCCTGACAGCACATGCTGTCCATTACTTTGTAATGCACATGCTGCCCAAGGCTGAGAGATGAGTAAACAATGCTATTAAAATCTGAAACCTAGCTAATAAATCAATCCTTTAAATGTCTTTCTGATTTGGCTAAACAAATTAATACCGAGTGGCAACAACACTAATCTGATTCAACAATGCTTCAGTAAATTACAAAAGCCTGAGTCAAATTGCTACCATTCTAACATGAAACCAATTGACGACGTATATCGATTCGACTATACTAGTTAAAACACATACAATCGGAGCCAAAATCAGACATTTAACAGTATCGAACACATGACTCGAATCATACTGACCAAGCAGAATTGTACTGGGGAATCAGTTGATCAGTCAAATTTGAGGTTCAACTAATTGCACAGCACACACATATACACATTATCAGTAAAAATAGAAGAGGGACTCAATCAAACACAGAGGTTCAGGTAAGGTGGACAATCAACAGTTGATAAAAAAAACACAAATTACACAAGGCATTCAGCCATACGAACAGACCTTTGAACCACACACGTACTGAATAACAAAGAGAAAACAAACTTACCTAAAAAACTTTGAAAACAAAAAAATCAACTCGTGTTTGAACAGACCCTTCTCAAGGTTGAACAGAATTTAATCGAAGTGTTTCTCAAATGAGAAACACTTCGATTAAAGTCCATTAGACCCTAATCTCTTGGTTCAAACAGGCACGGAACAGGCACGAGGAAACCTAGGGTTCTAGAGGGCAGATTTGGGTTTTGGGCTTTCTTGGTTAGATTCGGACCAAACCAAGCATGGTTTGGTCACGAGGGGGTCCGGGGATTGTCTGGTATGAATCTAGGGCAGATCGGTGTAGATCGATTTTTGCTCGAATCTTCAAATAAAGATTCGAGGACCTAGAGTATGATTCGAACTAAACGGTCAACAGGTCCATGTTCAGGGTGGTGAGGGGGTTCTATGGTGTTCAGGTGGAGGTCACCGACGTTCATGCCGCCGGGTTTCTGGTGAAGGGAGATGGGGGCGGCTCTAGGGTTCCGGGGTTCTTGTGAAGATGATGAAAGCTGGGGTATTGGATAGGGGGGCAGGGTACGAGCGGGAGCTTATATATGGAGTGGATGAACGGATCCTGGCCGTCGGATGAGACACGATGAAGGGCCAGGATCCTTCAACTAACAGGAAACAGTGTCATTTCAAAACTAGAGGGGGTTGGGTCGGTCCGGGTGGAATGGGTCGGGTTTTGTTTATGGGTTATGGGGAAGTGATCTTGGCCGTTGATCAATCTGAGATCAACAGCCCAGATCAGGCACGACCCAAACGACGCCGTTTGAGATAGTTAGGGGCTGATTTGGACTGGACCGGGTAATTTTGGTTTTGGGTTGGGTTGTTTGGGCTTGTTTGTTTTAAAATCGAACTGACCCAAGTCCGAAACTCTTTCTTTTTTTTTTCTTTTTTTTTCTTTTTAATTCCTTAAATTAATTTGCCAAATAATACCATGTAAAACATTGGACAACAATTATCACACAATTAACATTTAATTATACTAAACACTTAATGACAAAATACAATGAAGGATGCACACATTTTATTTTTCTTTTAATAAACGGATTACGGTTCACACGACATATAGACATATATATTTTTTTTTGAATAAAATAACCACGGGCAAAATCACAAATAACTAGCAAAAAAAAAATGCCACGTAAAAATCCAACAAATGTACAGCAAGACCAATTGCTATTATTTTGTTTCTTTTGGAGCGATTGTTGCGTAAAACAAAAATCACGTGCTCACAAACCACATCTATGATATTACAAATGGTGGATCGTACCATGAAGAGACCGTTGGGCATAATTGATGATGTGTTGGTTCGTGTTGATAAATTTATCCTACTGGCGAATTTTGTTATTCTTGATTGTGAGGTTGACTATGAGGTACCAATTATTCTTGGGAGACCTTTCCTCACTACGGCGAAGGCTCTAGTTGATGTTGAAGCCGGAGAATTTACTTTCCGGGTTGGTGATGAAAAAGTGGTGTTCCATGTGTGTAAGTCAATGAGTCAACCCAATAGCAATGAGGTGTACTCGTTCGTGGATTTGGTAGCCGACGTGATTATTGATGAAACAAGTGCCGTGATAAATGTTGATGATACTTCGGAGACCGTTTGCTCAATTGTGATGATGAAGAAATGGAGGGTTACGTGGAATGTGTAAACTCTTTTCAAGGAATAGGGTCGTACACTAATGAGCCCCGAAAATTATCCTTGGATCTTGAAAATAGAACCACTCTTCCAACAAAGACTTCAATTGGGGAGCCTCCCGTCTTGGAGTTGAAGCCATCACCTCCACATCTTCGGTATAAATTTCTTTGCCCTTCTTCTGCCTTACCGGTTATTCTTTCCTCTTATTTGACTAACGTGCAGGTAGATTCCACATTGTCGGTGCAACAAAAGATAAAGAAAGCTATTAGATGGACTTTGGCGGATAGTCGGGGGATAAACCCCGCATTTTGCATGCACAAGATCAACTTGGAGGAAGGTGCCAAACCATATATTAAACATCAAAGGAGACTCAATGAATCCATGCAAGAGGTTGTAAAAAAAGGAGGTCATCAAGTGGTTGGATGCTGGGGTTGTTTACCTTATTTCCAATAGCTCGTGGACTTCTCTGGTGCAATGTATCCCAAAGAAAGGGGGCATGACGATGGTCACCAATGACAAGAATGAATTGATTCCTATAAGAATGGTGACCGGGTGAAGAGTGTGTATGGACTATCACAAGCTCAACAAAGTCACAAGGAAGGAACATTACCCACATCGCTTCCTAGATCAAATGCTTGATAGATTGGTCGGTCGTGCTTTCTATTGTTTCCTTGATGGGTATTCCGGCTACAATCAAATTCTTATTGCTCTGGAGGATCAAGAGAAAACTACTTTCACATGTCCTTATGGTACTTTCGCATTCTCACAGATGCCATTTGGGTTGTGTAATGTACCAACAACTTTTCAAAGGTGTATGATGGCTATCTTCACAGACATGGTGGAGGATTTTCTTGAAGTCTTGATGGATGACGTTTCGGTGGTCAGGGATTCTTTTGATAATTGTCTAGCAAACTTGGACAAAGTGTTGGCAAGATGTGAAGAACAAACTTGATGCTCAATTGGAAGAAATGTCATTTCAAGGCCGAGGAGGGCATTGTCCTTCGCCACAAAATCTCAAAGAATGTCATTGAAGTTGACTAGGCAAAGATTGAGGTGATTTCTAAACTTCCACCTCCAACTTCAGTCAAAGGTGTGCAGAGTTTCTTAGGCCACGTGGGATTTTACATGTGTTTTATCAAGGACTTCTGTAAAGTGGTAAACCCGTTGTGGAAGCTTTTGGAGAAAGATGCTAAGTTCCATTTCAATGATAATTGCATGAGAGCCTTTGAGTTCCTAAAGCTCAAGTTGACCACTACTCCCATTATCACTGCTCCAAATTGGAGTGTTCCTTTTGAGCTTAAGTGCGATTCAAGTGATGTAGCGGTATGGGCTGTTTTAGGCAACACATCAACAAGATCTTTCATCTGGTCTATTATGCAAGCAAGACCATGAATAATGCCCAAGTTAACTACACTGTTACGGAGAAAGATCTCCTTGCCATTATTTTTGCTATGGAAAAGTTTCGCCCGTACTTGATGGGTGCAAAAGTTATTATTCACACGGATCATGCGGCACTTCGTTATCTCGTAAGCAAGAAAGATTCCAAAGACCGTTTGATGAGATGGGTACTTTTGCTGCAAGAGTTTGATATAGACATCCAAGATCGAAAAGGAAGTGAAAACCAAGTAGCGCACCACTTGTTTCGTTTGGAGGAGGGGGGGCTGTATGATGGCCTTGAAATCAATGATTCATTCCTTAATGAGCAAATCATGGTTATTTCTATGAAAGATGTGCCTTAATTTGCAAATATAGCTAACTATCTTGTGAGTGGTATCATTCCGGTTGAGTTCTTTTCAAACCAAAGGAAGAAGATCAAACGGGATTGTCAAGACTACTATTGGGATTAACTATACCTTTTTTGGATTTGTACGGATGGGGTGATTAGAAGATGTATACCGGAGGGGGAGCAGGTTGAAATTCTTGGGAATTTTCATTCTTCGCCTTATGGTGGTCACCATGGTGGAGCAAGAAAAACGACCAAAGTGTTAAGTTACGGTTTCTATTGGCCCACTCTCTACAAGGATGCTAGTGATATTGTCAAGCGTTGTGATGAATGTCAAAGGGACGGTGGAATCTCAAAGAAAAATGAAATTCCCCTCACCACCATTTTGGAGATTGACATTTTCGATGTGTGGGGGTATTGACTTCATGGGTCTCTTTGTGGGTTCTTTTGGAAACACCTACATCTTGATCGCAGTTGATTATGTGTCCAAATGGTTTGAGGCAGTTGCTTTTCCTAACAATATTGAAGCGAGAAGTGTGGTCTCATTTTTGAAGAAGAACATCTATACAAGATTTGGTACTCTAAGGACTATCATAAGTGATGTGGGATCGCATTTTTGCAACAAAGCATTCAATACCTTACTCACAAAGTATGGTGTCACTTATAAAGTGATGACCCCCTATCATCCTCAAGCAAACAGTCAAGTGGAAGTCTCCAACCGGGAGATAAACAACATTTTGTCCAAAACAGTGAATGCTAACCGGACGGATTGGTCCAAGAAACTCGATGATGATCTATGGGCTTATAGGAAGGCCTTCAAAACACTGATTAGAATGTCTCCATACCGATTGGTGTTCGAGAAAGCTTGTCATCTTCCGGTTGAACCTGAGCACTAGGCCATGTGGGCTTTAAAAAGTTAAATCTTGAGTGGGATGTCGCCGCAAACTTAAGGGTGGCACAATTGAATGAGCTAGATGAATTTTAGTACCATCCCTACACAAGTTCGTCCCTGTACAAGGAGAAGATGAAGTACATCTATGACAAGTACATTCGGAACAATGAGTTTAAAGAAGGTGATCTTGTGTTGTTGTTCAATTCTTGGTTTCAGATGTTTCCGTGAAAGTTGAAGTCTAAATGGAGTGGCCTGTTCGAGGTTTTGTGTGTGACACCCTATGGTGCATTGGACTTGAAAAATAAAAATGTTGAACTATTTAGAGTCAATGGTCACCGGGTGAAACATTATCTTGGAAAAGTTGGTAAGGCCACGTCGAGGCAGTGATTCATTTCAAATGATGATGGTAATCTATGTCGTGACACGACGTTAAATCAGGCGCTTCTTGGGAGGCAACCCATGTTTCTTTTTCCTTCTCCTTTTCTTATTCTTTAGATAGGTCTTGTTTTGTGCTAACTGGTTTTAAAGTATCGCAGGAATGAGTGTGCTTTGCAAGAACTGTGCTAAAACAATTGGCTAAGCGTGGGAAAAAGTTCGGACCGCACCTTTATTGTGCGGACAACACAATTTTGCATACCACAACGGAAAGGGATCTGAGGCCGCACATTCTTATGCGAACCGCACAACTGGATGATAAAAAGTGCACACTCTCTGAAGTTTTCCTATCAGGGAAATGGCCAAAGTGCGGCCACACAAGGAAATGTACGGACAACAGATCTTCAAAAGGAAAATGCTGTTCAGGTAAAAGAGTGCGGGCCACACATGAAATTTTGCGACCACACTTGTTTTTTGAACCTTAGGCCATCGTGTTAAGTATAAATAGAAGCCTTCATTCTATAGTTAAAACTCTAGGAACTCTGAAAACTTAACAAAAAGGCAAAACAGTGTGCTCATCTAATTCACGCACCTGTCACTCTATTCATCATCTTAATTCTTCCTTAGCATCACTTCATTACCGTTACGTTCAATTCATCTTTAAAATCTTTCATTTTTCCTAATTTTGTTCATAATTAGTTTAGCTATTGTTTGGCCTAATGTCAAAATTCATCATCATATGAGTTGAAATGTGTGTTGGGTAACTTCTTATTTGCTATTTGGGGGATGGGTAATCTGTTAATCATGATTACTTGCCACTACCATGTCAAATTTATGTGCAAAAGTTAGAAACCCTAAGTTACTTCCGATTGATTTTTAATTGTGCTTTTCTTGTGCGGTCCACAAATTGTTAGCTTAGGGAATTTAGTGTGAGATGATTGTGCGGACCACACTTGATATTGTGTGGTCCGCTTTGATTCGCGGCCGCAGAAAAGTGTGTGCGGCCGCAAATCGAGCATTTTTCTGTTATCAGAGAGTTGCTTTTTGAAGATGAAATTGTGTGGCCGTATTCAATATTATGCATACCGCATTTCAATTGTGTGGTCGCACTTGAAATTGTGCAGAAAACAGAAGCACCACTGTGTTCGCACTTCAAAATTATGCAGTCCACACAAACCTATATGCGGTCGCACTAAAAAATGTGCAGACCGCACTTTCCCAATCCTGCACACTATTTTACCTGCAACTTCTGATACACTAAATTTGAACTTTAAGTGATTCCTATTGCTATGTATTGCAGACAATGGTTAGATTTTGGGGACGAGGAGATACATCCAAAGGGAGGGTTGAACCCTCCCAATGATTAGGTAGGGGTACCATACCTCTCTCTGTGCAAAGGGTTATAGAAAAGAAAACAACAGTCGAGAGAGCCCCGTAACCTGCTGAGTCTAGTTCGTATATCCCATCTAGGGAGGCATCCAAGGGAAATTCAATGCAAGAGCATCCTGATATATAGTCTCAGCCAAGGCATCTCCCAGGGAGGTTTCAGCTCTGAGATGAAACTTCTACCTCAGCAAGTACTTCAGAGGGTTCAGAATATGATAATCAAGATTAAGAGCCCTCATCTACTCATGCCCCCTGCACTAGTTATAATTAATGATTATAATATTTCGACGGTCGAGGGGGTGGTACCAGAATTGTCGATCTTGAGAGGTCAAAGAAGAAGGAAGTCTGGGAAGACAGATTTGTGAGCCTGACTGCTTTCAACAAGTTCCGAGAGTGGTGTCCTTAGAGATCGCTCACTCTTGAGCGGAAATTTGTACAAAAAGACTTGGATAGGTACAATCCAAATGTGGCAAGACAGTTTCGGAAGAGAAAAGGGTGGACATGCTTCACTCAAGCTGTGGTGGATGCCAAGGAGCACTTAGTCTGGGAATTCTGTGCCAATGTGGCGCATATCAAGAAGGGGACTAAGGTGACTAAAATGAGGAATTTAAAGGTTAGATTTGATCAGACCTCCCTGAACACATATCTGGGGCTAGAGGATGTGGAGCCGGTACAATACTTGGAGAAGTTTCAAATTGGAGAAGCATATCGCCCTTGGCTAGCTGAGATTTGGCAGCCCCAGGGCCTCCACTACCATGGATCACAGCAGGGGTTCCTATTTAGCGGAACACCCTTAACTTTGAAGCAAAAGGGTGGCAGATCTTTGTGTGGAGTCGAATAGACCCAAGCTATAACGAAAACATCTACCAATCTCGAGGGCGATTATATTGGCTTCCATTATGGCTGGGTACCCAATCAATGTGGGTACCATCATGTCACTGGTTGGTAGGCAGGGTGATAGCTCCTACCTATATCTCAACACTATCACGGAGTATCATATGGATGTGGGGGTGGAGTCAAAGCCTTTTGACACAAAGGTTCGGGTAAAGAAGCCCTTCACTTGGTACTCTGTGAAGGAACCCAGGAACCTGAAGAACAAGGGTAAGTCAACTATTACCGTAGGCTAGTACGATGAGCGTCGGTGGTTGTTGCATATCCAGTAGCCGTTCCTTCCACAGCAGCCGGGCCTTCCACCACTACAGCTGCCATGCCGCCACCTCCCTCTTCAAAGCCATCAATATCTGTTCCTTCTGCTTTTACTTATCCACTCACTGCGCTGCAAGTCTCCCAAACACTAGCGAGTCTCAACAACTAGATAAAGATTGGTACTGCAAAGCTGTCTACCATATCCAGTGTTGTTGTAGCACAGACTTCTACCCCAGCACCCTAGATTTCTCTTACAGTAGAGGAAACTTTGAAGAAGATATTAGAGAATCAGAAGACCATCGGACACTTTGGTGGCACATGGAGGAACAATTGAGGAGCTTGGGAAGAAGGTACACAAGATGAGAAAATCTCATGCATCCAAGAAGTCAATGGACAAATTGAGGAGAGAGGTCACAAAGATAGCAACCGCTAGGGACCTTCCATTTGATTTGCTGATGGAGACAGCTCCAGTAGTACTAGTAGACCCCGCAGCACCATCCAAATCAATGGCACCAACTGGCCAGTCTGAGGAGCCAGACCTCGCTGACCACACTGCTGAGGCGGTGCAACAGATATTCGCTAGCCCAGCTACTCCCCTAGCAAAGGATGATGAGATACAGTTGGAGGAGCCTGAGGGTGGTGATGTTGCTATGGACACAGAGATGTCCAAGACCACATAGGCAGTCCTCTCTACTCTTTCCCTTCCTTGTTTTTATTTTTTAAGCATTAAGGACAATGCTTATTCTTATTCGGGGTAGGAGGGGGGAGAGAGCGGTGGATTTTATTTGATTCGGTGATATTTGATATTTTGCTGTAATAACGGATAACCTTCTCTTTTTATTTTCATTTTGCATATTTTCTACTCTATCTATTGATGTATATATTTTCTTTATTCCTCTCTCATCTTATATATTTATTTATGCTTTTAGTAGTTTACTTTATAGCTTCTTTATTTTGCTATCTTAATAGTTAATGTTTAGCCTAATAGCTTCTTATTTACTTTAATAGCTTCTTTTTAATTTAGTAGTTTTGTTTAATGTTTAAGTGATCAATAAGCCTTTGGTTTTCTTAATGCCACGGTTCTTTCCAAAGGTATTTTTTGTTGTGAACCAGGTGACTCTTCCCAAGATGGATGGCGTGACAACCTTCTTTAAGGTTTGAGTCCGTTTTTGATGTTTAGGTAACAATAGTAGTAATAATGAATAAGAGGACCTATTGAGTAAAACTAGAAGAGTCAAGCATGCTTCACTTGGTACCAACACACTTAGCTATAGACTTATGATTAAAAAAAAGTTCTTCGAAAGAAATAGATCTAGTTAGTGACCTTCTGACTCTTGTGTTGACTTAAGAAACCATGGAGTGGTTTAGTTTTACCATTAATAATTTTCAATCTTGAATATGGTTATTGTGGGCCCTTGACTCTATCCTCTTTAACAATACAGCTTTGTAATGGGTGAGATGTTTTGTTGCAAGTCCAAGTACCCGTGTGAATGGTCTAGAACTTGCCCCGAATATATTTCTAGGCAAAATTCTAAGTTTTGCTTGGCTTGAGAAGTGATTTTAGGCTCTCCTTGACCCGCTTGATTTTTCCATGTCCCAAAAATGTTGATATCCCTAGTCAACCCATTTGAGCCTAAGACCTTTCTCATTTGATAATAACGTTACAAGCATTTACCCATTTTGTAGTGACCCTCTCTTGGCACCCGAGCTTTCCTTAACACTTTAGAGAAATAGTTGTTTAGAACATTAGTTTGAGGGAGAGACTAGAAGTTTGAAAGTGGTATCAAGGCACAAAAAAATAAAAGAAATGAAGAAAAGGAAAGGCAAAGAAAAAGAAAGAAAGAACAAAAGAAAAATTCAAAAAGAAAGTGAATAAGTTGAAGAGTTGAAGGGATTCAAAAAAGAGCAATGATGCAAAGCATGGAGAAAACAAAGAAGGAGAAGATTAATATCATGACCAAGAAGGAGTGATGTTATGTCTCTTTAGTTTCCCTAAGGAAAAAGAAAATGCCTCAAAAAATCAGCAAAACATGAGCCAAAAAGAGAAAATGGAGTGCTTAGGGAAAGATGAACCCGTTCTATTCCAACATTTCCTACCTTAGTCCAAAAATAATTCATTACATTCTAACAAAAAATCCTTACATGATTTCAAGCCGAGTGAACTTACATTAGTGGTGATTTGCATGAGGGGCAAACATATGGTACTTAGACCCGTACTTGTGATATTCTTTTGAGAGAGATGAGCGAACTTTTCACAAATCTTTGAATTGAGTGCTACAGTCTTAAGTGAAATATGCTAACGGAGAGTAGAGGAGGAGGAGTTTGGGATCCATAATGACCTACATGAATAAGCGAGCTTCCTTGATGAATAAAGTCAACTCTTGATGCTCAAGTGTCATATTAGAACCTTTGGTGCTTAAAACTTCAAATCATCACCTTGTTGATAATTCATAAGTGTTGTGGGTAATTGTTGATTCCAATTGATGTGTGTTTGATACACTTTAGATTAGCTGGAAGAACTCTTAACTTGTGGAGGTGAGAATTACCTTATTTGCTTGAGGACAAGTAAAAACTTAAGTTTGGAGGAGTTGATAAGTGGGGATTTTGACTACTTATTGGTGCCTTTTTACTTTCGTTTTAGTCCAAAAATGTTTAATTGTATTCCCAAAAATTGATGAAATATGCTTAATTGCAGAAGTATTGGAAAATGAGCCACAAAGATGAAATCCAACTAAAAAATAGTAATCTGAACTCAAGGACAAAAATCATGCATAAAGGCCCAAATGCGGATCACAGATTGTGAAGGAAATCCATCAGAGACGAAGTGCAAATTGCGGACCTCACAATTATTGTGCGTCCGTAGAAGCTATGCCAGAGCTAAAGCTCAGAGAAGTCTCACTTCAAGTTTAAAGAAAGTGCGGACCACACAATTATTATGCGGCCGCAGAAGTCAGCCACGCGACAACACTGTGAATTGTGCGGTCCGCAGAAGGGCCTCACGCGGTCGCACCAAGATTTGTGCAGATCGCAAAACATGAGACATGAGGCCGCATTTCAAATTGGTGTGGCCGCAGATTCCACTCCCGACAAGTCTAAAGAAAAGTGCGGAACCCACATGGAATTGTGCAGCAGGAGAACCTCCGAAAGGGCATTTTTTTCGAAATTTCTAGCTTTATATAAATAGACTAGTTTCACGAAATTAGGTTAAGTTTTGAATATTGAAACTCATGTAGCTGTTTTCCGTTACTGTTTTAGGCAATGTTAGCTTACTTTGGTGATTTAAAATTGAATTTTTATCTTTTAATCTTTCAATTTGAGTTTTATCATATTTTCTTCTCTATTTTCTTCATTTTCCATTATGAGTTGCTAGATTTTTAATTAGGGTTATGACCTAGCCCTAATGTGTAAACCTAGTGGGTGTTTAATCTATAGCTTGTTTATGGTTGAGTGTTTGTTATTTAGCCTTTGCTTTTAATTGTAGAATTAATGGTTGCAAATATTAGTTCATGCCTATTTGACTTGGTCTCTACTTGAGAAAGAGAGTCTTAGTCTAGGAAAACTTGGTAACAAGAATTTGGGATGAAATCAAGATATTGATAGTCCTAATTAAAGGGTTGACCCTAGAGATAGTAAAACCCGACTTGAGCATTTTATCAACTGTTTTGTTCAATACCCATTTGGACTTGGGAAAGCCAAATTAGGCAAAATCACTCTCTTACCGAGAGGTATTGAGTGGGTACATGAGTGTTGATAGCTATAATACACCCCGACCAACTTAAAGTTTACAACCCGTTAGGCAAACACCTAGGTGAAGGTCATAGAGCTAGGCCTTTTACATTATTTGAAAAACATCCAAAAACAATATTCTCTAGTTTTATATCTTTAGCATAATTTCAGAAGTAAAAACAAGACCAAATTACAAGAAGTCCAATCTAGATACTTCACCTACTCAATCCAAATATATACTACTAATTCCCATCTCAGCTTCCTGCGGATTCGATCCCGACTCCTTGTTGGGTAATATTATTGCAATAGACCGTTTCATAACCTCAAATAGAGGTGTGACTTGGATGAAATCACAAGGCAAGCTTGTACGCCACCTCCTCAATCCTCTGAAATACCTCAAAAGGCCCAATGAACCGAGGGCTTAACTTGCCCTTCTTCCTGAACCTCATAATAGTCTTCGTGGGTGAAACCTTCTCCCCAATAATGTAAGACACATCACAGACCTTTCTATCAGCTTAACTCTTCTGTCTATACTGCGCTGTGCGAAGCCGCTCCTGAAATAAATTAACCTTGTCCAAATCATCCGAAACCAAGTCCGTACCCAATAGCCTAGCCTCACCTGGGTCAAACCAACCCACCGGAGATCTACACTGCCTCCCATATAAAGCCTCATACAAAGCCATCTGAATGCTCGACTGATAACTATTGTTGTAAGTAAACTCTGCGAGCGGCAGAAATTGGTCCCATGAACTCTCGAAATCAAAGACACAAGCGCATAACATGTCCTCCAATATCTGAATAGTGCGCTTGGACTATCTGTCCGTTTGAGGGTGAAATTCTATGCTCAACGCAACCTGAGTGCCCAACTCTTGCTATGTAAACTGCGTGGCTCTCCAAAACTGCGATGTAAACTGCGTGCCTCTATCTGAAATGATGGAAACTGGCATACTGTGAAGGCTAACAATCTCTTTGATGTAAATCTCAGCCAACCGATATGAAGAATAAGTAGTACCCACTGGAATAAAGTGCACGGACTTGGTCAGCCGATTCACAGTAACCCAAATAGCATCGAATTTCCTCAAAGTCCGTGGGAGCCCAACTACGAAATCCATGGTGATTCGCTCCCACTTCCACTCTGGAATTTCTATCCTCTGAAGCAATACATCTGGTCTCTAATGCTCATATTTTACCTGCTGATAGTTGAGACACCGAGCGACAAACCCAACTATATCCTTCTTTATTTTTCTCCACCAATAGTGCTGCCTCAAGTCTTGGTACATCTTCGCGGTACCCGGATGGATGGAATACCGCAAGCTGTAGTCCTCCTCAAGAATGAACTCCCGTAGACCATTTATATTGGGCACACATATCCAGCCCTGCATCCTCAACACCCCATCATCTCCAATAGTTACATCTCTGGCATCACCGTGCTGAACCTTGTTCTTGATGACAAGTAAATGAGGATCATCATACTGGCGCTCTCCCTGGCATCGTGCTTAC
This sequence comes from Nicotiana sylvestris, assembly GCF_000393655.2. Classification (NCBI taxonomy): domain Eukaryota; kingdom Viridiplantae; phylum Streptophyta; class Magnoliopsida; order Solanales; family Solanaceae; genus Nicotiana; species Nicotiana sylvestris. The sequence goes on from NC_091061.1 coordinate 38,014,549, forward strand.
ATAATGTTCTAGCGTCGCGATATATTTGTAAGATCTGAATAAATGCAACCTCATCCCTTTTGCCTTTTACTACATTCTTCTTTTACCATTCCATAGTTACCAATATTCCCTCCTTTAGGGGAGTAGTAGTATTTAGTGCTACGACGATCTACCTATAGATATTTTATCTCTTTATATTTAGCGTCTTTTCCCATCACCAATGACCCTTATTCATCTTACAGTAACCCTTCTATACCAGGTATATCTAAATTCCTTATGCACAAGGGTGACACCTAGTGTAACTGGACACTTAGTCGTTTAAGCTTAATCCTACTCATAGTGCTTGCTTTAGGAAAGCGTCTTCCTGAATGAAATTTAAAGGCCATTCTTCTATTGTCTATTCAATTATTGCTGGAATGTGATCTCTGAAATCCTCACGATGCCGATTATTATCAAATCCTTTGGACCCTAATTCATATTCAGTTTATCTTGTTCACTAGCCCATACTTATTTCTATTACTCTAGGGGTCTAACTTTTCCTTCTGGTAATTATGGTGGAGTCACCAACTCATTTCTCAAAGTAAGGATATGACTTTATGGCTTATACGCTTTTATAGTCTCAAGGTCTGTCTCCTTTTGTCTTTTCCTTTAATTGACTATAAATTCTGGCATCTTGTCATATTTTGATTTAATATTATCACCATTTATCACATCTTGCTCATAATGCTTCATTTACTCTCTTCTTACTCTCCTGCTAATATATTTGTCTATTACCTTATTCTAAAAACTTCAACAAAATATTCTTTCACTTTTAGATCCTCTTAAACCATCGCATTGGCTCTTGGGGTCGCTTAACATTCTCTCTTTACTAGGGACATGAGTTGTACTAAGGTAAATATTCATCCATTCTAGGATTCTAGTGCCTATCTTCTGAAATTTCTGAATATTCTAGTATTCATATCTCATTGTACTATTCTAGAGCTCACCATCTGGGTGTCTCACAAGGAGATCTATTACCACATTTGCACTATTTTCAGAAATGTTAGCTAATGATAACAATCCATCCCTCGGGTGACTCTAATCCCAACTGAATCATGATATTCCATTCTTCTCTTAAACTATATTTGTTAGCACCCATAGGGCATAACTGAGATAGGTGTGGCCAATTGTATATAACTCTGTTACTATTGAAAGTAACTTAGAATGCTTGTATTTTTTGTCTGAATTATAAATACTAATAATCTTCACTAATAGGGTATCTCGTACCCTTATTCACCTTATTCTACCTTCTGATTATCTTATTGCTTTTTACCATATGGGTGTATAGATATTCATGCCTTATGGCTCCTCATCAAGAAGTTTACACATCTTAGTACACACATGATCTGCTGAAGACCTCACATTTACTTATCATAAGCATGATGCAAAATCGAATTCCTCTGACTCAACTCTTCCACAGCCATATTCAATCTCTTACAAACTGTCTTTGTAGATGTAGGTATTATTGTATTACTAATAAAGTAGAATTTAAGAGTTTGAATTCTTCTAACTGGGCTCTATCACACGATCTAGAGTAAGCAGAAAGAGTGACAGTCCTAAATGCCATGTAGCCTCCTGCTTATAAGTGTAGTGCACAACACACCCATAAACAAGACTCTACTAGACACGGCTTATAGACTCCCTAAGATAGAACTACTTTAATACCACTTTTGTCACGACCCAAACCGCAAGGCCGCGTCGGGCACTTGTTGCCTTACTCAACTGAGTACCAACATAACATATCGTTTTTATCATACCACTATGGGTAAATGGGCTAGAAGGGGAGCCATGAGATAACCAGAATAAAACAAAAAGGAATACTCGACATAGGACGACCCAACATATAATACAAACTTATACATATGACATACGGGCCTATAAGACCAAAATGATCACTCGTACACTAAACATCGGCCGACAAGGCCATATAATCTTTCATATACATGACATTCGTCTGCAAGACTCTAAGAGTATATAAACATCACACAGGCCGAGATTGGGCTCCACCATACCAATAAATACATGTCCAAAGCATACTGACCTAATAAGTAACTTCGGAGAAAGTGAAGTCTACCAACACCTTCCGCTGAGCTGATAGCCTACTAGGAGGACTCTCTACCTGTCTATCGGGAGCTGAAATGCCGCGTCCCCAAGAAAATGGGACTTCAGTACAAATAAAGTACTATGTAAGGTATGAAAAGCAGTATATAATAGACATGAAAGGAACATGGAGTAAAAGACTCAACCTGTAAGTCTGAACAACTCTGTGAATCATGAGACATTTATAATGTCATGCATATGTGTATCAATGTCATACCATGCATAGATATATGCATACATAACATCATTAAGCCTCTAAGGGCATCAAATCATATCATCTCGGCCATTGAAAATGAAATCATCAACGTATACCAGCTGATTAGGTAGTGGTGCATATAAAACGCATAACCTTTCCCCATAACCCATATACATATAATATATATGCGTATATAATGACATCTGGTCATAGATCAATGCACATGTATAAATGAATGCAATGCACAATGAAGTAAGTCAATAAGATCTCTTAGAACGTCATAAGATCATTATGCCTTCGATTAATATCATGAAATAAACTTTATCAGCTTACGTATTTTCTGAGACCCATGAACAAATGATATAATAATAGGACACATGAGGAATCAAGAACATAGGCACCTCTAGTACTTCTATGAATAGAGTCATTTGTGAAAGTTCCGCATTTACTCATTTCGTTTGTATCATATGGATCATGCAAAAAGAAGAGAAGGGATAACCTTAACATACCTCAAGTCGTCAATGCAACTCAAAAAAAGATTACAAAAACTAGCGCGCCAACCGTATAACAAAGAAATACATGTACTACTTAGATGGCGCTAGTATATCACGTATCTCAAATGATAACTCGATTCTAAAATAAAACGGGCAGCATTTCCCCTGATTTTACGGCTCCCTCAAGCCTACTATAGGCGAGACAACAACACTTACAACTACCAACTCGAAAACAACCTACTACAATTCGGGACCTTTAATCGAATAAAAACCCCAAAGATACCATAACACACCCAATCAACAAGTTATCAATTAGCTTGAAATTTCAACAACAAGTGACCAGCCCACTACCCTACCACATATAGCATTTTCCCACGCCCTTTTATCCTTCCAAACTCCATAAATCAGTAGCACAATAGGCTAACACGAGTGGACTACAAAATAATCCACTAAAAGTAAAAATAAATCGAACTCACGGCTTCCAATCACCTGTGAGTTCTAACTATTATGAAACAAATTTATCAACATTCCTAGTTATTTAAAAGCTTAAATACATAAATTAGGTGTTTTATTAACCATGAATTACATTCCAAAACTCAAACTACAAAGAAAAGAGAAGCAATATAATGATACTTACGTAGTAGGGATCATTCTAACGTTATCGCTTCTTGATTTTGTGAAAGGGATGTTGATCTTGCTTTGAATTTCTTGGGCCAGTTCTTGGGGAGCTTGAGAGTGTTTGGTGTAATGAATCTATGTATTTTGAAGATATATAAAGGGATAAGACCACTTATAAGCCCACCGCCTAAATTCTTCAAGCAGGTGGGCAAGTTGCCTGCTTGGCAGTTTGAGTAGTGCAACTTTGGACACTTGTATCTCTCTACTATGATATAGTATTGACAAACAGTTTATAGTGTTAGAAACTAGAAACATGGGTATTTAACTACATATAAAGATCTCCTTTAACTCTTAGTAGATTGGGAGAAAACTATGTCGCAACTTGGCTTATAAACCTGTCGGTTTCTCAGAAATGCGGCGACATGACTTGGCGACCCTACTTTAAAAATCCATATTCTTGTACCCCGATGTCATATGAATAAATGGTTTAGACCATTGAAAACTAGGTTCCAATACATTCATTTTGGTATGAGCTATGTCCCAAAATTACATCATAAAATTTACAAATTTAATTTCTCAAAATGGCTCGTTACAAGGCAATTCTTAACTCAATTTTTCCATAAGTTAAATCTGATTGTTCCCAAACTTTATATTTTATATCCAAACATCATATATAGTCATATTATTACTTTACACTCATTTAAATTATGATTAATAAGTCTCCTTCATCCTAACTTACTTAACACTTAGATAAACCTTCCTTAGCCTTGTAGAAGAATTTCATCCTTTTTGAGCTTACATCAATTGACTTACGACGTACTTTCACATATGAAAGCATTGGTTATAACAATCGAGATACCACATAGGCTAGAACCCAACTGGGGTCTAAAACATCTAATCTCACGAACTGGTTGGCCAAGGCCTGAACATCAACTGCAAGAGGTCTCTCACCAACATGAATAAATGCAAGACTACCCATACTCACTACCTTCCTACTCACGGCATCAACCACTATATTGGCCTTTCCTGGATGATACAGAATAGTAATATCATAATCCTTTAGAAGCTCCAACCATCTCCGCTACCTCAAATTTAGATCCTTCTATTTGAACAAGTGCTGGAGGCTCCAATGATCAATAAATACCTCACAAGACACCCCATAGAGATAGTGCCTCCAAATCTTCAATGCATGAACAATGGCAGCCAACTTCAAATTGTGAATAGGGTAGTTCTTCTCATGGGGCTTCAAATGACGTGAAGTATAAGCAATCACTCTACCTTCCTACATAAAAACACACCTAATACCGATTCGAGAAGCATCACAATATATGTATAAGAACCAGAAACTGATGGTAGAACTAGAACTGGAGCTGTGGTCAAGGCAATCTTGACCTTCTGAAAGCTCTCCTCACACTCGTCTGACCACCTGAAAGGAGCCCCCTTTTGAGTCAATTTGGTTAAGGGCGATGCAATAGATGAGGAACCCTGCACGAACCGACGATAATAACCAGCCAAACTAAGAAAGCTCCAAATCTCCATAGCTGAGGATGGTTTGGGCCAACTCTAAACCGCCTCTCTCTTCTTCGGATTCACCCGAATCCCCTCACTAGACACTACGTACACCAAGAACGCCACTGAACTGAGCCAAAACTCACACTTAGAGAACTTGGTATAAAGCTTCTCCTCCTTAACTGCTGAAACATAATCCTCAAATTCTAGGCATGCTCCTCCTAACTACGGGAGTACACCAGGATATTATCAATGAATACAATGACAAATGAATTGAGATAAGGCTGAAATACACTGTTCATCAGATGCATGAACGCTGCTGGGGCGTTGGTCAGCCCAAAAGACATCACAAGGAACTCATAATAACCACAACGGGTCCTAAAGGCTATCTTAAGATTATCCGAGTCCCGAATCTTCAGCTGGTGATACCCTGACCTTAAATCAATCTTGGAGAACACCCTCGCTCCCTGAAGCTGGTCAAATAGATCATCAATACATGGCAAATGATACTTGTTCTTGGTTGTGACTTTGTTCAACTGCCTCTAATTAATGCATATTCTCATAGTACCATCATTCTTCTTCACGAAGAGAATAGGTGCACCCAAGATGACACACTAGGCCTAATAAACCCCTTCTCAAGAAGTTCCCGAAGTTGTTCCTTCAAGTCCTTCAACTTAGCCGGTGCCATACAGTATGGAGGAATAGAAATGGGATGAGTGCCCAGCACCAAGTCAATACCAAAGTTAATATCCCTGTCTGGCGGCATGCCCAATAGGTCTGCAGGAAACACATCCAAAAAATCTCACACCATCGGAACAAAATCAATAGTAGGGGTATCAACACCAACATCCCTCACAAAGGCCAAATAGGATAAACAACCCTTCCCAACCAACCGTTGGGCCTTCAAATATGAAATCACTATACTAGAACATTGTCTAGAGAACCTCACCACTCCATCCATGGTAACACCGGCATCGCCAATGGCACAGTCTTAGCGTGACAATCCAAAATAGCATAACATGGAGAAAACTAATCCATACCCAAGATCACATCAAAATCAACCATACTAAGCAACAGAGATCAACTCTAGTCTCCAATCCCACAATAGTCACTACACATGGCCGGTACATACGATCCACAATAATAGTATCACCCACTAGCGTAGATACATGAACAGATAAACTAAAGACTCACGGGGCATATCCAGATAATGAGCAAAATATGATGATACATATGAATAGGCGGAACCAAGGTCAAATAGTACAAAAGCATCTTGGTAACATGCTGAGACAATACCTGTGATCATTGTGTCTGAAGCAATAACATCTGGGCAGGTGGTGAAGTAACGGGTGCTGAAGTCGTAGGCTATCTCCTTTGTTGAGCTGAACCTCCTGTGAGGTGGGGACAATGCTCTTTATTTGATCCAAATCTCCATACTTAAAGTAGCCTCTCCCTGTGAATAGCGGTAGGGACTGAAGGGAGCTCCGAGCACCGGGATAACTACTAGAAGGACCCGACATAGATGAACCTTGAGCTAATGGTGCATAAGACGAACTCTGAGCTGGAAGGGCACTGAGAGATGCTTGACCCTGCTAAGAACGGTGTGAACCATAGCCAAATGATGCACCCCGATAAAATGGACGAGCCCTCTAAGCATGCCTATAGGGACGACCCCTGCCATGGTAGAACTGACCTCTAGAAGGAACACCACTAAACTGCCTAATCCACGAGACCTCTTGGCCTCCCTCTCAAATCATTCTTGTCTACAGACCACCTCTATCTATCGAGCAATGTCATCAACCTCGTCGAAAGTAGCACCAGACAACCTCTCTCTAATCATAAGCACCCGCAGCTGAAATGTGAGGCCATCAATGAACCTCCTGATCCTCTCCCCATAAGTGGGAACCAACCAAACTGCATGACGAGCCAACTCAAAAAACCTCATCTCGTACTATGTCACAGACATATCATCCCGACATAACTGCTCAAATTGTCTGCGCAACTCCTCTCTGCAAGACTGCGACACACACTTCTCCAAGAAGAGAACGGAGAATTCCTACCATTTAAGTGGCGCTGCACCAACCAACCTACACCTCTCATAAGTCTCCTACAAGTTGAAGGCAGCCATAGTAAACTGAAAAGTAGTGACGAGACCCTACTGATCTACAGAATACCTGTTGTACGGAGAATCTTCTAACATCTGTCAAAGAAACCCTGGGCATCCTCCGATTCTACCCCACTAAAAGATGGAGGCTAGAGTCTACCAAACCTCTCTAGTCTCCGCTGCTCATCATCAGTCATAACATGAACCACATGCACCTGAGTAGTTGCCACCGGCTTGGCTAGTAACGCCCCCGATGTCTGGAGTCTCTGTATCACCTGCTCGGGTGTATGAATGGCGGGAGTCTTAGTACCTCCCTCAGCCTAAAAAGTGGCTGATACAGCCGAAATAGAGACCGCCTAAGCAAGACTAGTGGACACGGTCAGAATCTGAGCTAAGTCCTCCTAAAGGCCTGGAATCACAATGGGCATATCTGGTGCATGAGCTGGCCCCACTGGTGCATCCACAATTAGGACCTACTCCTGAACTAGGGTAACTGGTGGATCTGTAGGTGATGCCCTAGCTATTGTGCCAACTACACCTCTGCCCTTACCGCGGCCTCTACCGCGACATCAGCCTCTCATGGCCCTGACTAGTGGTACTGGTGGCTATTCATCTTGCCTAGTAGTATGTGTCCTCACCATCTGTGAGAGAATATAATAATCGAAGTTTAGTTACCATAATCAACAGATTCGCACGACAAGAATTCAAGAATGTAAAGTTTCTTAAGGGTTCAGCAGCCTCTCAAAAATAAGTACAGACGTCTTCGTATCGATCCGCAAGACTCTACTAAACCCGCTTATGACTCATGAGACAATGTAACCTACACTCTGATACCAACTTGTCATGACCCAAAACCAACCATCGTGATGTTGCCTACCGTGGAACTAGGCAAGCCACTACTCCACCTTCTCAACATAGTAAAAGCTTTGAAATTAAAGATGGAAGCAATTAATATTTAAGAAAACCCTTTTTGAAATAAAAAAATCCACAACACAATACAGTCTATCCCAAAACCAAGGTGTCACCGAGTACATGAGCAACTATAACAAAATACAGTCTACTACAATGTCTAAGGAATAAGTACTGAAATACAGATAGAGATAATGAAAGAGAATCAAGGCCTACGAACGCCATGCAGCTACCTCGACAGTCTCCGAAATTAGAGTCCTCAATCAGCAGACGTCGTGACCGGAAGCACCTGGATCTACACACGAGGTGCAGGGTGTAGCGTGAGTACAACCAACTTAATAAGTAACAAATCCAACCTTTGGACTGAAAGGTAGTGACAAACTCAACTGGCACAGTTCAATATAGAAATAACAGTACAAGAATGTAGGCATGCTTTCAAATTCAATAAATAGCTTAGAACAGTAAAATAGATCGAATCTGAATGATATGAAGAATATAAATCTTCTACTTCTACATGCCAATGAACATGCTGTATGTGATGCACCATGCTTACAGCCTCATATGCTCACAATCTCAAATGCTCAATCACTCGGTACTATATATGGCCCATACGACGCAAGGAAGATCCATCCCAGAATATATGCATCGCTGAACATCAGTCACCCATTACCAAGTAGGGCCAATCCAGCCCGTGGAGAAGATCCATCTCTAGGTATATAATGCTTCAGACAAGATCCATGTCCAGGGAAGATCCATCCCTCAATAATATCAATCGCGCTCACTAGGGGTGTGTGCAGACTCTGGAAGGACTCCTTCAGCCTAAGAGTTATCATAACCGCTGCGGCATGCAACCCAATCCCATAAATGTCACTCATAATCAGGCTCTCAGCCTCACTCAGTCATCAATCTCTCCAGTGTCACTCACGGGCTCACAAATGTCATGAAACTAGCCCAAACATGATGATAAGATGTATCAACAAATAACAACAGAGATTGAGATATGATATGAAATGAATGAACATGACTCAGTATGAAATATCAATGAGATCAGTAAGTTATCAGCAAGAAACGACTAACTATGGGTCCCAAAAGTATGATTGATAGCTTAGTTATTTTATCACATGGTGAAAACACAGATATCAACAAAATAGGACCACTTTACTGTGCCATGGAATCGACCAGGTCCCAATTCACATGGTGAACACCCGCACACCCACCACTTGGCATGTGCATCACCTCAATACCAATCACTTAACATATAATTCGGGGTTTCAAACCCTTAAAACCAAGCTTGAAAGTGTTACTTACCTCAATCCGGGCAAAATGCTACTCTAACACGCCTTTGCCTCTCAAATCGGTCTCCAAACGTCCCGAATCTAGCCACAAGCAGAACAATATAATCAATATAGGCTAAAGGAATCAATTCCCTAAGAAAATATGAATTTATAAAGGAAAATCCAAAATTGGTTGAAACCTGGCCCCCGAGCCCACATCTCGAAATCTGACAAAAGTCACAAAATCTGAAAGCCCATTCACTTATGAGTCTAAGCATACCAAGTTTACCAAAATCCGATACCAAATGGTCATTCAAATCCCCAAAATTCACTCTCCAAATCCCTAGACTCAAACCCCAAATTTCACATAAAAAACACACCAACTTGGTGGAAAACTAGTGAGGAAACATAATTATTGAAGAAAAATGAACACAAGGAGCTTACCTCAAGAATCTCTCTTGAAAATCCTCTCAAAACCTCCAAAATCCGAGCTCAAAATGATAGTAATTGTGAAAAATCTCGGAACTCTCGTATTTATAGTTTTAGCCAAGCTTTCCGCACCTGCGGCAACTTAGCCACTTATGGGACTTCGCGGGTGAGAACAAGTCGTCCGCTTCTGCGAAAACTTCCGTTCTTGCGGACCAAAATCCCGCTCCTGTGAGGAAATAACCACTTCTGCGGAGCCCAACCCACAAGCCAAATCCGCTTCTGCGCTCTATCTGCCACTCATGCGATCACGCAGGAGCGGGAAAGCCATCGAACCTCCGGACATCTGCTACCTTACCTCAACTCCACATCTGAGCTGCTCTTCCCCATATCTGCAAGCTCACACATATGGTTCCCCATCTGCATGTGTGATTACACCAGAAAAGACAACACTTCAGCCATCATTCAACATCAATCTTTGATCCGTTAACCACCCAAAACTCACCCAAGGCCCCCGGGACCTCAACCAAACATACTAACAAGTCCTAAATCACGATACGAACTTAGTCGAACCCTCAAATCACCTCAAAAAACATAAAAACACGAATTACACACGGATTAAAGCCTAATGAACTTTGAAATTTCCAAATTCTACAAATGACGTCAAAACCTATTAACTCACGTCCGATTGACCTCAAATTCACATGTTGCAAATGACCTCACTCCTACTCCAACTTCCGAAAATTCAATCCGACCACGATATCAAAAAGTCCACTTGCGGTCAAGCTTTCCAAAATTTCAACTTTCGCTATTTCAAGCCTAATTCTAATACAGACCTCCAAATCATGATCAGACGCTCGCCTAAGTGCAAAATCACCTAACGGAGCTAACGGAACCATCAAAACTCAAATCCGAGGTCATCTATACATAAGTCAACATCCGGTTAACTTTTCTAATTCAAGCTTTCAATTAAGAGACTAAGTGTCTCAATTCACTCGGAAAATTCTCGGGACTCAAACCAACTAACCTAGTAAGTCATATAACAGTTGTAGAATACAAAAGGAGCAGAAAATGGGGAAATAGGGCTACAACTCTTAAAATGACCGGCCGGGCTGTTACATATATCATGCTTGGTCTCCCAAGTAGTCTCCTCAACTAGGTGGCCTCTCCACTGAACTTTCACTAAAGTTATATTCTTTGATCTCAACTTTCAAACCTACCGATCCAAAAATGCCACCCCGCTCCACATCATAAGTCAAGTCTCCATCTAGTTGTACCGTGATGAAGTCCAACACATGGGACGGGTCACCATAATACTTTCGGAGCATAGAAACGTGAAGCACTGGGTGAACACCCGATAAACTAGGTGGCAATATACTGAGGGCTCAACTTTCCCTTCTTCCCGAACCTCATCACACCTCTCGTGGGCGAAACCTGGAGCAAAACCTTCTCACCCACCATATGTGCAACATCAGGAACCTTATATCAGCATAACTCTTCTTTCTAGATTGTTCTACATGAAGCAGATCCTGAATCATCTTGACTTTATCCAAGGCATCCCGGACCAAATCATTACCCATCAACTTAGCCTCTCCCGGCTCAAACCAAACAACTGGAGAACGGCACTGCTTCCCATATAAAGCCTCATAAGGAGCCATTTGAATACTCGATTGGTAGCTGTTGTTGTAGGCAAACTCAACAAGCAACAAAAACTGATCCTATGAACCCCCAAAATCCATAACAGAAACGGGTAACATATCCTCCAAGATCTGAATTATGCGCTCGGATTGTCTATCTATCTGGGGGTGGAATGCTATAGTCAACACAACTCGTATGCCCAACTCTCGTTGCATTGATATCCAAAACTGTGTGCCCCGATCAAAAATAATGGACACCAGCATGCCATGAAGATGAACAATCTCGTGGATATAGATATGAGCCATCCGCTCCAAAGAATAGGTGGTCACTACCAGAATAAAATATGCAGACTTAGTCAACCGGTCCACAATCACCCAAACTGAATCAAATTTCTTCAAAGTCCATGGGAGCCCAACAACAAAGTCCATAGAAACAATCTCCCATTTTCACTCGGGAATCTCAAGTCCATGAAGCAAACTGCTCGGCTTCTGATGCTCGTACTTCATCTGCTGATAGTTTAAGCACCGCGCCACATACTCTGCTATATCTTTCTTCATTATCCTCCACCAATAGTGTTGCCTCAAATCCTTATATATTTTAATGGCACCCAGATGAATGGAATACCATGAACTGTGGGCATCTTAAAGAATAAACTCATGCAACCCATCCACATTGGGAACACAAATCTGACCCTGCACCGCAATGCCTTGTCATCCCCAATAGAAATCTCCTTCGCAGTACCATGCAACACCATATCCTTAAGGACAAACAAATAGGGGTCGTCATACTAACACTCTCTGATGCGCTCATACAAAGAAGACCGAGAAGCCCTGCAAGCAAGAACCCCACTAGGCTCCGAAAGATCTAACCTCATGAAGTGATTGGCCAATGCCTAAACATCTAATGCTAGCGGTTTCTTAGCAGCTGGAATATATGCAATGCTACCTTTACTCACAGCGTTTTTGCTTAGGGCATCGTCGTTGGCCTTTTCGAGATGATACAAAATGGTGATATCATAGTCTTTTAACAACTTCAACCATCTCCGCTGCCTTAACTTTAAATCCTTCCGCTTAAAAAAGTGTTATAGACTCTGATGATCAGTAAATACCTTACAAGATACGCAATAGAGATAATGCCTATAAATCTTAATGCATGAAAAATGGCTGCCAACTCTAAATCATGGACATGGTAGTTCTTCTCACAGGGCTTCAACTGGCGTGAATCATAAACAATCACCCTGCCCTCCTGTATCAAGACACACCCAATACCAATTCGATAATCACAATAAACTGTATATGAACCCGATGCTAAAGGCAAAACTAGAAGTAGAGTTATGGTCAAGGCAGTCTTGAGCTTCTGAAAGCTCTTCTCAAACTCATCAGACCACCTGAATAGGGAACCCTTATGGGTCAATCTAGTCAAAGGTGCAGCAATGGACGAGAACCCCTCTACAAAACAATGATAATATCCGGCTAAACCAAGAAAAATCCGGATTTCAATAGCTGAAGACGGTCTGAGCCAACTCTGAACTGCCTCAATATTCTTTGGATCTACTTTGATACCCTCATTCGACACCACGTGACCCAAAAATGCCACCGAATCAAGCCAGAATTCACAGTTTGAGAATTTAGCATATAATTTCTTTTCCCTCAAGGTTTGGAGCACAATCCTCAAATGCTGATCACGATCCTCCCAGCTGTGGGAGTACATGAAGATATCGTTAATGAATACGATGCGAAAAGAGTTGAGATATGGTTGGAATACACTGTTCATCAAGTGCATAAATGGTGCTGGGGCGTTGGTCAACCCAAATGACATTACAAGAAACTCGTAGTGACCATACCGAGTCCTGAAAGCACTCTTAGGAATATTTGAATCCCAAATATTTAGCTGATGATATTTTGAACTCAGATCAGTCTTCGAGAATACTTTGGCACCCTGAAGTTGGTTAAATAAGTCATCAATGTGTGATAGTGGATACATGTTCTTCACTATAACCTTGTTCAACTGCCTATAATCAATACACATCCGCATAGAACCATAATTCTTTTTCACAAATAGAACTGAAGCATCCCAAGGTGACATACTAGGCCAAATGAAACCCTTATAAAGCAACTCTTGCAGTTGTTCCTTTAAATCCTTCAACTCTGCTGGCTCCATATGATAGGGTGGGATAGAAATAGGATGAGTGCATATATCTATCAGGTGGCATGCCCAGAAGATCTGCTGGAAATACATCTGGGAAATCTCTTACTATAGGAACCGACTCAACAGTAGGTGTATTAGCACTGACATCTCTCACAAAGGCTAGATATGCATCACACCCCTTATCAACCATTCGTTGTGTCTTAAGGAAGGACATGACTCTGCTAGGAATATAATCCAATGTACCCCTCTACTCTAACCGCAACAAACCTGACATAGCCAGTGTCACAGTCTTGGCATGACAATACAGAATAACATGATAGGCAGACAACCAGTCTATGCCTAAGATCACATCAAAGTCAACCATATTGAGCAGCAATAGATCAATGCTGGCCTCAAAACCACCAATAATAACTAAACACGATCGATACACATGTTCCACAATAATAGAATCTCCCACAAGCATGGACACATAAACAGAACTCAAAGGGTCACGAGATATATCCAAATACAGAGCAAAGTAAGATGACACATATGAATAAGTGGATCCCGGATCAAATAAGGCTGATGCATCCCTATGACAAATCAGAACCATACCTTTGATGATAGCATCTGATGCAACCGCCTATGTCCTACCCGGAAAAACATAGAATCTGGCTTTAACTCCCCCTCTAGGGCGTCCTCTACCCATTTGACCCCCACCCCTAGCTGGCTATGTAGGTGGAGTGACAATTGGAGCAGTAACCATGGCCTGTGAAGTTTGTGGACCAGATGGAATTCGAGGATCCTGAGTAGTATGTGGAGGTGTACCCCTCCTAAGTCTGGGACAGTCCGTCACCATGTATTAGATATCTCCAGACTCAAAATAAGCTCTCGATGGGCGTGGCTACTGAAAGTGACCCCGGCCTGGTCGGCTGGACTGACAGTTGAAAGCACCCTGTGCAGGAGGTGCACTAGATAGTGACTGTGAAAAATGAGCAACCTGAGACCTGGAAGTAGCCGAAGCACTGCTAGAAGCTGGAAGTGCTGAATGAACTGGATGGATCACATAGCCCCTACCATGACAGTCTGTGATAAGTGTGGATTTTAACTACCTATTAGTAACTTCTTGTTTTAGTTTTAGTCCAAAAGTGTTGATTCTTATTCCCAAAACTAATGAAATTGTGCAAATTGCAGGCATATTGAAGAATTGGACCTTAATGAAGAATTATAACTCAAAAATGAGTGTTCCAGCTCAAAAAAGCCAAGAAAGAGTGCAGCGCCAAAGTGCGGTCCGCAGAAATACTTTTGCGGCCGCAGGCACCTGAAGCTCAGAAGATTTTTGGAAAAGTGCGGTCCGCATACTAAATGTGCAACTGCAGATATCGCACTGATAAGAATTCAAAAAGTTCAAAGAATTTGCAAAACGACCAAGTGTGAAGCCTTGCCAAAAGTGTAGCCAAAGAAGGAAAAGTGCGGCTGCAAAAGCTGAAGTGCAGCTGCAGAATCTTTCCACTTGCAGGAGCCAAGCAAAAAGCGGACCGCACATGGAATTGTGCAATCATAGAACCTCCCGAAGGGCATTTTTATCAGTGAATTTTAGGCCACTATAAATAAACAGGAAACACTTTTAGGGCAAGTTTTGTAATATTTAGATCTGTAGCCGTTATATGTTACTGTTTTGGGTAATTAATGACTTTTTTGGGTTAATAATTATTAGTTTTATCAATTTAATCTTAGTTATAGCTTTAATTAGTTCTTCTTCAATTTATACTATGAGTAGCTAAGATTTTCTCTAGGGTTGTGAACCAACCATTGTGTGTAAACTTTATGGGTGATTAGTTTATTGAATGTTTATGATTGGGTATTTATTATTTATCCTTATTCATGCATTATTTCTAGATTTAATGGTTGCAAACATTGATTCATGCCAATTTGACTTGGTTATTACTTGAGAAAGAAGAACTTAGTCTAGGAAAACTTTGCTAACAAGAAATTGGGCTAGTTAAGGTTTTGGCTAGTCTAATTAAAGGGTTTGAACTAGAAATAGGTAAAATCCGACTTGAGCTCATATAAACTATTTGAATTGATACCCAAATGGGCTTGAGAAAGCCTATTCAGGCAAAATACTCTATAACCGAGAGGTATTGAGTGGGTAATTTAGAGTTGAGAGTTATAATGCACCCCGGTCAGTAAAACAAGAATTAACATGATTTACCCATTAGGTTAGCACGTAGGTGAAGGTTACATCCCCATGCCTTTTACCCATTCGATAAAAACAACAAAAACTATTACTCGCTTTCATGTTTCTTCTGCTTAGTTTAACCTTGTTAGTGTTAATTTTAGAAGTAGAAAACAAAATGCATTTTTTGGGAGCGCAATTGAGTTATTTAACTTACTATCATCAAGGGTACACCCTACCACCCCTTATAAACTCCCTAAGGAAATCAACTCGGACTCTTGTTGGGTACTATTCTTCCTATGACCATTTGTACTCACTATTGAGTGCAGATTGGATGCGGATCAAGATACAGTTGGGGTGTATCCTCCGGAATCTTGAGGCTTCTTGGCCTTTATGTCCTCCTTCTTATGGCCCCACATACCCTCCAACATCCACGCTATCTTTACCACCTGCTGATATAGAGTATCTGTCTCTAGCTCTTGAGCCATGCTGAATCTAATACCATAGACGAGCCCCTTGATAAATCTGCAGATTCTCTTGGACTGTGGAAACCAAGGCAGGTGCATGTCTGGGAAACTTAGTGAATCTTATAGCATACTATAACACTATTATAGTACCCTGGCGTAGTTGCTCAAACTCTGTGCCATGCATCCCGAAGGGTGTAGGGAACAAACTCTCTCAAGAACATATCTTAAAACTGAGCCCATGTGAGTGAAGCTGCATCGGCTGGGCTACCCTCCTCGTATTCCTGCCACCACCGTACCCGCTGCTCCTAACAGCTAGAATATAGTAAAAGCAACATTACTCGTATCCACTATACCCATGATGCAGAGAATACGGGGGCACTTCACTAGAAATCCAACCGCATCCTCGGTAGCTAGGCCATTGTAAATAGAAGGATGATACTTCATAAACCTCTTAAGTCTAAGCTGCTCCTCCTCATATGCCACTGCCCTAACCTCGGGCTAAACCGGAAGAAGAGGTTGCGTTGGCAAAACCACCGGGAAATGATTGACACGGACTCGCTGCTTTAGGGTATAGGCCGCGGGAGTCTGAGCTCCTGCCCCAACCTGAGATGTTGCTGGTGCAAGTGGAATCAAACCCGCCTGATCTAGAGTGTCGAACATGCTCAAGAACTATGCTAGGATCTCCTAAAGTGCATGGGTGACAATACGCGCCTCGGATGCCTGTCCCCAAATCGGGTCTATTTTATGGCTCCTCAGTCGCTACTAGGGCAGCTATTCTAGCTGCACCACGTATCCCTCCTCAGCCTCTACCCCAGCCCGACCTCTCATGGCTCTAGTAGGGGCGCGGGTGTCTGATCATTGAATCCAGCAGTGCATGTCCTCACCATCTGTGAAACAATAGAAAGACAAAAACTCAAATTTTGAAACAAAAAATTTGCACGATACGAAATCAAAGAAATAGAATTTTTCTAACAGTTCTGTAGCCACTCAAAGATAAGTACAGACGTTTCCGTGTCGATCCGCAAGACTCTACTAAACTTGGTTATGGTTCATAACACCTATGAACCAAGAACTCTGATACCAACTTGTCATGACCCCAATTTTCCACCTTAGAATGTTGTGATAGCTCCTTGTCTCTAGGACTAGGTAAGTGTAAAAATCAAGATAATAAAAATTTAATTTTCGACTAAACATGATATAAACTGATAAGTTTCTAAAAGATCTTAATACTGAACTACGATACAATATTTTTCAAAACCCGGTAAGACTGAGTCATAAGCTTTACAGAAAATACCAAAATCTCAGCATACATCACTGTCTGAATAAAGGATACATAGTAATAAGAGATAGCATAATGTGACACCGAGGCATGCAGACGTCGTACATGTATACCTTGGAGTCTCCAAAAGTAGCAATCAATCACTGGCATCCGGCACGACCTGGATCTGCCCAAAAATGTGCAGAAGCATAGTATGAGTACACCACAATGGTACCTAGTAAGTATCAAGCCTAATTTCATAGAGTAGTGACGAGGCCATGTCAAGACACCTACTGGGATAAAATAAACTAAACAAGGTATAACGTGGTCTAATAATGAAGGCGATAAAGTAAATGACAAGTAAAAAGTTCAATAATATAGACTAACCACGGAAATATGAGCGGTAAAAGCATTAATGAGTGAACATATGAGGAAAACAACAAGTAGACATGTAAGGGTAATTACAAGTACAATGAAGAAACAACAAGAACCACTCAACCAGCAAGCTTTTTAACATGAGAGGTGCAACAAGAATCACTACCGAGTTTCCATATTTCACAATTTCACTCACACTCTTTCCTTATATCAGTGCGTGAGCTTACATTTAGTTTTGAAAATTATTTTTTCCTAAAATAGCTACACGCATTTTTAGGCCTACTTATCTCATCGCATGGCTTCAAGTAGTTTCCCTACTAGCAACATGCGCATCAATCCCACCTTACCTTAATGCATGCATATCAACCCCTAGCCTTATACCACCATATGTGTATCAATGTCACAACTCAATCACAACTCGCACCACAAGTGCTCAAATGCCACAACTTGCCAAAAAATCAACAATACCGATGTTTTCACAACAAATTATCCATGGTTGAACCAAAATGTGTACAAGAATATCAACAAGAACAAAGTTTAAGTTAATTTCTCAACAAGAAAGATATCTCAATAATTAATAACTTTGCCTCAATGTGATAACGACTTTTAGAACTTCAACACCAATAACCCAACAAGAGGATAATCTATAAGATAACAACTTCAAGTGAAAATAATTTAGTGATTAAAGAGGTAACAATACAATAAGGAAGACAATAACTTCAACTAAAGCATATAAAAGCAAAATAATAAGTGAGAGGTAAACAAGTGTTAATAATGTCAAATGAAGCATGTAAGGGTAGATTAACACATGTAAGAGTTGATTAACAATGAGAGATATAAGACATTGTGACAATTCAATTAAATGAATGCAAAGAGTCTAAATAACATAAACGGGTCAAATACCACACATAGTCGGTATACCTGCTCGTCTTGCGTACACATCTTTCACATAAAACAATAGCACAATCAACCCAAATCCTAAGGGCAAGTTTCTCCCATATAAAGTTAGGAAAGATACTTATTGCAAACAAATTAAATTCAGACGGCTTGAATCTAGCCAAAAAACTTAATACCATAAATATAAACCATAGGAAACTATTCTGGATAATAAAGATGCAATCTTTAAAGGAATTTAAAAAGTCAACACAAAACTTGTAAAGACCCAACCGGTCGTTTTGCTTTCTAGAACCTCGTTCCCTTAAATAAGACCTCCTGTTCTTGCATTTGCTGATTTATGACTTGAGGGGATGGGTAGTTCGGAATTTGGAAGAGTTTGGGTTGAAATCGGAACACTTGGTTCCTTAAGGATGGCTTGAAAGGCCAAATTTGACTTTGGTCAACATTTTGAGTAAACGATCTCTGAATCGAGATTTGACAGTTCCAATAGGTTTGTATGATAATTTCAGACTTGGGCGTATATTTGGGTTGGGTTTTGGATGACCCCGGGGCATTTCGACGCCTAATAGTGAAAGTTGGCAATTTGAGCAAATTCTATAAGTTTGGGTTAAAATGGATTTTTAGATTCTAGGTGTCTTTTTGGGATACCGAGCCTAGGAATAGATCCATATGGTTATTCTAGACTCAGCAGCATGTCCGGAAGTAGATTCAGAAGTCCGTAGGTCGTTTTAGAGTCATTTGGCGAAAGTTAGAACTTGAAGTTTTTGGAAAGATTGACCAAGGGTGGACTTTTTGATATCGGGTTCGGATTTCAGTTCCAGAAGTTGAAATAGGTCCATAATATCATTTAAGATTTTCATGCATAGTTTGGCATCTTTCCAAGTTGGTTTGATAGGAATCGGACATGTGGAAGTGTTTTAGAAGTTTTTAGAGTTCATGAGTAAAATTCATGCGTTTTGGTATCCAATTCGTGGTTTTTGATGTTATTTCAGCGTTCTGATTGCATGAGAAAGTTCATATGATGTTGTTAGACTTGTGTGAGTATTTGGTGTGGAGACCTGAGGGCTCGGGTGAGTTTCAGACGTGTGGGAGGAGTTGAAAACTCATCAGATTTCTGGTGTTCTTGGCTACTACCGTAGATCTCGCAAATGCGAACCTCGCATTTGCATGAGGGCTTCGCAATTGTGAAGAAGCCCGACCGAGGCAATGTTCGCATTTATGACACTTATGCCACATTTGCGATCCGAGCAGAAGTCGCATTTGCGACTCTTTGGTCACATTTGCGACCCCAGCAGCTGAAGCGCAATTTGTGAGGGTTTCTCGCACTTGCAACCCTTGCATTTGCGAACCTGGTGTCGCAAATGCGACTTCAGAGGGCTGTGTCCAGCTCTTTTAATACTGGACTTAGGCCATTTACTTCATTTCACTTCATGTCTTAGGCGATTGTTAGAGCTTTTAGATGAGGGTTTTCACTTAGCACCTTGAGGTAAGTAATTTCCACACAACATGAGTGAAATACATAGATTATGGGTAGACTAACATGTAAAAATTAGTAAAAATCAAGGTTTAGATAAAAACCTAGGTTTTTTATAAAAATGATATTTGACCACGAAATTGGTTATGAAACTTAGTAAAAATTTATATATTTATGTTTCTAAGGCTATGGGTAACAACTTTCTTCGAAAATTTCAAGAATCCGGGCACGTAAGCCCGGGGGTGAATTTTAGGAATCTTGCAATTTGGGGTGGGTAATAACTTTAATAGTGGAAATATGAACTTTTGAGCATAAATTAATTAGTTTGTATAATGTTTGATTAGTTTCAAGTTGTTTGGCATCGAATTTGGAGGTTTGAGTGAAATCTTGAATTTGGAAGTAGGCTTCGAGACGAGGTAAGTCTCCTTTCTAACCTTATAAAAGAGAATTAACCCCATAAGTGAATTAAATAAATGTTTGTACCTATTTGTGGGGCTGCATATGCACGAGGTGACGATAGTCCGTACGTAGCTACTATTATGCTATTGTTCGGGTAGTTTGGGACCCGTATCATGCTATATTTGAAATGGTTGCGTCCTTACATGCTAATATAATCACTTGAGTCATGTTAGAAATTGATAAAAGAATTATAGAAGGTTATATTCACTTACTTGAAGATTTGTATGAGATACTTGACTGTAAATGAGAAATTTGTGTTTTCTTAAAAATTATTGTTATTTGTGGATCGTGTCGAGCGCCTCGATAGTAAATAGATGCATCTATGGTTCGCGCCGTTCGACCCTCCAGCAGTGCACAGTTTAATATTATGTTGGACCGAGTCGTACGACCTCAGCATAATTTGTGCATGATAGTTTTGTATGTCTCCATGATTTAAACTGCCTAAATGCCTTGAAATGTAAACTGTTAAATGATATGACTGAAGTTGAAATCATAATTGTGAAAGAAAAACTTATCACTTCCTGTAATTGAGCTTTCAGTATTATTCATGATATCCATGCATAGTATAACTCTTTAATTATATTATTGATAGCCCATAGTAAGTGTCTAAGTCGACCCCTCGCTACTACTTCTTTGAGGTTAAACTGGATATTTACTGGGTACATGTTGTTTATGTACTTATACTATGCTTCTGTACTTAATTATACAGGATCTGAGGCAGGTGCATCTAGTTACCCGTCCGGCGTGCATAGTTGATCCCTGCTTTGAGACTTCATGGTGAGCTACCTTCTGAGTCGTTCTGCAGCAGCTAGAGTCTTCTTTATGATTTACTTTTTTGTCTATTTCCTCCCAAATAGTAGGCTAGTAGTATTCTTTTGTATATTCTACTAGATAGCACACACACTTGTGACACCAGGTCTTGGCACACTCACTAGTAGACTTAGATTTTGGGTTTGCTTATATGATTCTGATTAGTACTTATTGCTTCTACTTATTTATTACTTCGGGATGTTAATGGGTATAAGATTTGGTATTTGAGGGGTGTTGGTGGCAATAATGGGGTAGGTATTTTAGTTGATAGGGATCTAAGGGAGTTAGTGGTAGATGTTAGAAGGGTGAGTGATAGGCTGTTGATTATTAAGCTAGTGGTTAATGGGTTTACTCTTAACATGATTAGTGCTTACGCGCCTCAAGTGGGACTAAGCGAGGAAGTCAAGAGGCGCTTCTGGGATGATTTAGACGAGGTCATGTGTGGTATCCCACAGTCCGAGAAGATTTTCATAGGGGGTGACTTTAATGGTCATGTTGGGAGACGACTAGGGGTTATGATGAGGTGCATGGCGGGTTCGATTTTGTGGTTAGAAACGAGGGTGGTACTTTGTTGTTGGAGTTTTATAAGCTTTTGACTTGGTGCTAGTTAACATGGGTTTTAAGAAGAAGGAGGAACACTTGGTCACTTTTCGGAGTAGTGCGGCCAAGACTCAGATTGATTTTCTTCTCATCTGGAGAGGTGATAAGAGCCTTTGTACGAATTGCAAGGTTATAATGAGTGAGTATTTGTCGATGCAACATAGGCTCTTGATGATGGACTTGGAGGTCAAGGTAGCTAGGAAGATGAGAGTGGTGTTCTGCCAAACCTAACATCAAGTGGGGAGCATTGACTAAGGGAAAGGTTTAGGAGTTGGGGGAGAAGTTGTTGGCTATGGGGGCCTATAGGAATAGTAGGGACGCAAGTAGTATGTGGAACATGACAACAAATTGCATTAGGGAAGCAGCTTGGGAGGTATTAGGGGTCTTAAAGGGTTACTCTGGTGGCCACAAGGGGGACTGGTGATGGAATGGGGAGATCCAAGGTAAATTGGAATCTAAGAAAGCGGCGTATTTAAAGCTAATGGGGAGCACGGACGAGGAAAAGCGGAGGTCGTATAGGGAGTATTATAAGAAGGCAAGGAGAGAGGCGAAGTTCGCTGTCACGACGGCTAAGTTTGTAGTTTTTGAAAGATTGTATGAGGATCTTGGGGGAAAAGGAGGGGAGAGGAAGCTATACAAGTTAGCCAAGATTAGGGAGAGGAAGGCTCGGGACCTGGATCAAGTGAAGTGCATCAAAGACGAAGATGGTAAGATATTGGTGGGAGAGGCATATATCAGGCATTGTCGCGCCCCCTTTTCCCTCTTTGCATAGGAAAATCGGGTTTATGACATTTTTTGGGGTATAGGACAACTCATTCCTTTTGGGAACTAGGTTTTCCATTTGAAGAGTCGCCACCTAATGAGTTAAGGTGCATTAGGACACCTATAAAGTTCATTTCTAAGTTTGTTTGATAACCAGAGATAAGGTAAGGGCTTGAAATTATCTTAAGGGTAAGGTGTTAGGCACCCCTCAAGATCCACTAGTGTGGTTCCCGGCCAGACAGTTTTGTGAATTTGTACAATTAGCAAATAGACAAGTATAGGCTCAAGTAGTAAGGGATTTAGGTTTAAACACATAAGGGTTTGAAAACAATCAAAAGGTGAATTTTGAAAGGGAGCTACATTTTTTAAAAATACTTGAAAATATAAAAGGAGAGATGAGTCCTAGGTTTATTCATAATATGGATAACATCAATGCGATACCCGGTATGACACTCCTCAGGAGAGCGGATACACGTGGTATTAGCACATCGTTCATCATATCTATATCTACCCTTCCCACCCTATTAAGGTATTAAAGCGCGGTTTGGTCTCGACCTCTATTGCATGCTATTACCCGTCCAATTCCTATCAGTCCCGGAGGAATTTAAGACTACTATTCCTATAAGGGGGAGGATTTTAGGCTGACTGTTAGGTTTTCAAAGGGTAAAAAGACTAAGGCGACATTCAAAACATGTAGGACTGTATATTAGAGGAAACATGTAAGCAACTAAGAGGCTCATATATACCTCCTCAAGTAAAGCACATAAATAGCACGACTAAAACACATTTAGGATCTGAATTTAAAATACCAAGGCAAGGGGAATTTTAATTGTTGAAGTTGGCCAGTTTATTACATAACTCAGATAAGAAGTCCAAATCAGGCCTGCCTGCTGGTTGTAGCAGTTACTAATTAACAAAGGCGGATTCAGTTTTTATTGTTATCACCTAAGGCTTGCCTAAGTGTGTTGGTGATATCCTATAAGCATGACGTCTATTACTGATTTAGAATGTAGCAAAGTAGTGACCGTTTTAAAATGAGCGATTTGAGATCCTATAGGCATGCTTTCTAAATAGTATTAATAAAAGGAGAGTGGGTTGTTTAAAACTAGTTAAGAACAGTACGAGTCAAATTGATTTTAAACTAGACTGGTTTCAGATCCTATAGGCATGATCTCTATTATTGCTAATTTTTTAATTCCTATAGACATAATATCTAGTTGAACATGAAACGAAGCAGGCAGGATTTACTTGAAATTCCTATAGGCATGATTTCTATGAGAAATACTGATTTTAACCTTATGAACATGATGTCTGATTATAGTCGTTTAGATCCTATAGGCATGATGTCTAAGTGTAGTAATAAAACATGTAGAATTTAAAACAGGTCCTATAGGCCTGTTATCTAAATGTAGAATTAAAATATGCAGAATTTAAAGAAATGGATCCTATAGGCATGTTCTCTACCCTTCTAATAGCTAAACATGCATAATTACCCATCCCCTTTCCACTAGCCAACCCCTAATATTTGTTACAAATTATTACAGACCAAATACTGAATTACATCAGAAAAAGTGTAAAACAAGAAGTTACAACCATAGGAAGCCTGATTCTTGACTTCCTCTCTGAGTTATGGAATAAACCACCTCAAGCACCACTTTGTTTCAAAGCCTTTCTCAGACCTGGGTGTGTCAAAGTTCCCTAAGGGTCTCAAAAGACCCCGGGCAGTGCTTACACCCAGGTTTGCATAACCAGATAGAGGTGAGTGTAGTGTGAAAGGGCCAGCCCTTATGTGTCCAGGTTCAGAGGGAGCTCATGGTTCCCAAGACAAGGCTCACACAAGAGGGGTAGAACCTAAGTTCTAAGAGTATAGTGGAAGTGCAGAAACAAAAGATTTATTTAAAACTAGGTTGAGAATAGTAAGGGGTAGAGGTAATTTGAAAATAGTAGCAGTAAAACTTAAACTACACAGGATCATCAGTTGCACAAAGGGGCCATAGATTTGGGAATACATTGCATGAAGCATATGTCCCTAGGAGGGGGTCAGGTTTGGACATGCACATCAATAGATGATGCTGATATGCCTACAAACTAGCCAGAGAATACAAACACATAAAGGGATATGGAGTTTGGGATTCATAAGTCAGCAAATCACATAATCAAGTGACTAAGGCAGTAACACAAGGCAGTAACACAAGTAGTAATAGAGAAAAGAGAGAGAGTTTTGAGTGAAGTGTGTGTTCTGAACTTAGATGGTTCGTTCGTGTTTTTAAAAAAAGAGGGGTGCAGGGTATTTATAGTTTTTTGAAAATGAGTGAAGGAGAAGTAATAAGATACAAACATGGAAACAATCACAAGTCAGAATCAATTACACAAGTGATTCCCTTTAATTAAGGAATCACCGTTTAACGGGTAGTAACAGATCCAAATAAAGAAAGAAAATCAATTTGGAAGCAAACTAATTATTGCCATATAAGTGGTAGTAAAAGCATGCCATGAACAATCGAGTCTGAGTACAAAAAATATATGCTTATTTTTGAAAAGAAATCAGCAAGGTAAAACATTATATTAAAGGGAAAAGAAACAATCAATTTTAAACAGGCGAGTGAAATTAGGGCTCATACAAGAAAAGCTCTTGAAATCAGTCCCAAAATCAAGATCAATCAAGGAAGAAACTTCAGCATATAAATAAAGTAAACAGAAACATCAGACATGCTAGGCCAAGCACATTGGCAAAAGAAACAACATACAATAGTAGCAGAAATAAGCATAGGATTTAGTAGTGAACAAAGTTAGATAGTCAGGGCTCACACGTATAGCCAAAGTGAAGAAGAGAGTCAAACAAGCAGAGGTCTCACAGTAACAGGTGAGGAATTCATAGTCGAGTTGAAAGATAGTAAAAGTCAGATAAGTCACATAAAGAAAAGAGAGTCTGAAACAAGAAACTTTCAATCGAATCAAGTGCATACTCAAACAAACAGTTTCAGACCAAAAAGACCTAGGGTTTTTCAATAATAAACGAGTTTAAAAGATGATAAAACAAATAATTCAAATAAGAACAAGAAACTTAATCAAACACGGACACACCTAACAAACAGTTTTAGAACTCGAATAAAACCACAAAAAGAACTAGGGTTTTAACATGCTGAAATAGATAGAAGAACGACATGAGCAAAACTTAGCAAAACCATAAACACATTAAAATCAGAGATCTTTGAAAAGCAAAACTTAAAGGAAAACCCTAATCGATCGGAGAAGATGAAGGGTCGTTTTGAAAGAAAGTTGAAAGACTTTCAATAAAACACTTAAAAAACTCATACCAAGTACAGATCTAAAGTATATCTGAAAGAAAAATCAAAAGATCTTAAAGATTAGGGTTTCGGAAAACCCATAAAAGGTGAGAAAGACCTTAAAAGTTTCCGATCTAACCAGGAAAGTCAAGGATCTGCCTTTAAAGGCCATGAATTGCCGGAGAAAGGTCATGGGTGACCGGAGAAAAGCTATGAACAAAAGTTGAGAAACGATTAGACCAGATTCCTTCGAGGACTGGCCATGAAACCACAGAGACCAACACCAAAGAGCCATGGGAGGCTGCTACATATGTCAAATGACCACGAGGGGCCATGAATTAGGAAGGTATCAGGGTGGGGTAAGAGGGCGGCGGCTAAGGTTCATGAGAGTTTCAGAGAGAGTTGAGAGACAAAGGGGATTCAAGGGCGGTGGTTGGTGAGAAATGAGATAGGTTTAGGGGTCGTTTAGGGTTAAAAAAAAGGTAAGGGGTAATGGGGGGCGTTGATCTAAATGATCAACGACTGGGATTAAAGAGGTTAGGTGGGGGTCTGGGTTTGGGTGGTTTAGTTGAGTTAGGGGTCGGGTTTAAGTGGGAATCGGGCCGGGGAAAATTGGGTCTAATTTGGGGTTCAAATTAGGTTACATTTGAAATGAAATTGGGCTATCATTTAAATAGCCATTTTTCACTTTTAATTTATAAAAAATAGTAAATAAATTTTTGAAAACCAATTGAAAGCACTAAGATGATTTATAATACATAATTAACAATTTAAAAATATAGCATCCCATTTTATAAATATGAGATAAATTTAAACCTAAAAATGACTAATATTGCAATTATATGCAATTAAGATTAAACAATACTAAATAAATTTGTAAAAATATGCAAAAAAATAAATTAGCTATATTTTAGAATAAATATAAATTTTAAACAAATGAATTACCAAAATAATGATTTTGGAAATAATTATTGGGGTTTTTATGGATAAAGGGGGAAATAAATTGATTTAAAAACCTTTAAAAATTATGAAAAAAAATAAAACATTTGGACCTGCTTATATATACATATATATGCTATTTTGAAAGTATTTTGCATAATGAAAAAAGTATATAGGGAAAAATTGGGTATCAACAGCTGTCCCTCTTTACCTGGGAAGGATGAAAGAGTTGTCGGGTAAAGATATGATGACCAATTTTGATCGAACGAAACGGTTCGAAGAAGTTAGGCTGCGCCATGGCTTCTGAGTTTCCTACATATACTTGGTTTTATAGGAATCAGGCCATATGTAGTTCAGAATCTGTCGACGGAGTATGCCGATGGAGACTTTCCAAGAATGGATGCAATATCTAGGACAGGGTGAGTGGGCAGCTTATGAGAATGTTTAAGGTTAGATATGGCTGCGGGAACTGGAGCGGGCTTGCTCCTGCTGGAATGGTCGTCGCTCTCCAGTGTACCTGCAATTAGAAACAATACAAGCGTATACCGTGCATAAATTTAAACATGATATAGATTCCCGCCGGACCATGAATGTTGTCTTCGGATGGTTAGGATGACGTCCTTAGACCATGACGTGCTGGGCCATGAAGTGTACAATAAAGGATTTACAGGCCATGAAATGATGCTCTCGCGCTATGAGGATGGTACCTCAGAACCATGATGCCTTTGAATAATGCCATGCAAAAGATTAAAAGGGATCCTCAGGCCATGACATGGTGTTCTCGGGATATGAAGATGGTGCCTCCGTAAGATGAAGCCTTTGGATAATATAGCGATCTTTTAGCCCATGAGATGCAGTGTGTGGTGATCTTTCAGCCTATGAGATGCAGTATGTGGCGATCTTTCAGCCCATGAGATGCAGTATGTGGCGATCTTTCAGCCATGCAGATGCAATATGTGGCAATCTTTTAGCCATGCAGATGTAGTATGAGGCGATCTTTCAGCCATGCAGATATAGTATGAGGCGATCTTTCAGCCATGCAGACGTATTATGAGGCGATCTTTCATCCATGCAAATGTAGTATGAGGTGATCTTTCAGCCATAAGATGCAGTATGAGGCGATCTTTTAGCCATGCAGATGTAGTATAAGGCGATCTTTCAGCTGTAAGATGCAGTAAGGTAGTGTTTAGCCTTATGCAGGGATGAAGGCAGTGTTTAGCCTTATGCAATGAAAATGCAGGTGAAGGTAGAGCTTAATCTCGAAAGGCAGAATGGTAGCCTTATGCAATGCAAAATGCAGATGGAGATAGCGTTTAGTCTCGGAAGGCAGAATGGTAGCCTTATGCAATGCAAAAATGCAGATGGAGGTAGAGCTTAACCTCGGAAGGCAGAATGGTAGCCTTATGCAATTCAGATGTAGATGGAGACAGAGTTTAGTCTCGGAAGGCAGAATGGTAGCCTTATGCAATGAAAAAATGGAGATGGAGACATCGTTTAGTCTCGGAAGGCAGAATGGTAGCCTTATGCAAGAAATAAAATGGCAAATGGTAGTAAAGCTTTCTTAGCTGATAGTAGATCTCGACATTGTGATTGCTGGGGACATTGTGATATGCGGAATATCACTGGTGTGTGCGGATAACGAATATTGGTAGGTGCAACGATTTTGAGAGTTGTATTACTGAATAATGTTTGTTCCATGGGAGTATAGTATGTTTGATGATTTCACAATCCAAGTGCATGCATCCAAATAAAAATCGTGAGTTTTGTAAAAAGGAGGTTAGTTCGTATCCTCACTGGCTTTGCTTGACCTGCTCGACTCTGATCTGGTGATACTGTATGTATCATTGGGGTAGTGTTTATAAACAAAGCAATTTCAGTAATATGCATGATTTTGTAAAAATATGACATAATAATATTTTAGATGAACCGACGAATGTGACATGGTTCGGGACATTGCAACCTCTCTTGCTACAAAATTTTGAGGGTCCTCCTCAAAATTTTGCACCAATTTAATGGGTTGATGCTCCTGACTGTTGCTTGCGACGATCGGCTGAAATTACTTCGGAATTTTAAGGGTCCTCCTCAAAATTCTGCCCCAGTTTCCAATTGCGGGGGGAAATGAAATTTTATTGAATTGTGACAGAACCCATAGGGCTGCCTATGTATCCCCTCTTAAATGGGAATCAGGCCAGGCGTAGTTCAAATTACATCATATAAGGGAAGCATGAAAATTACACATAGTAGCACTTGACTGCATCCGAATTGATCGATTTTGGCCAGACTTCCCCGTCCATTTCTGCGAGTATGAGGGCTCCTCCAGTCAGAATACGGTGAACCATGTATGGACCCTGCCAGTTAGGATAGAATTTCCCTTTGGCTTCGTCTTGATGCGGAAAAAGTTTCTTTAACACCAGCTGCCCTAGTGTGAACTGTCTCAGCTTGACTCGTTTGTTGAATTTGTTCTGATAGAGTTGACCATGGCAGACTGCATTCATTCTCTTTCTATCTATAAGGGCTAGTTGCACATAATGACTTTTTACCCATTCGGTGTCATCGAGCTCAGCTTCTTGTATGATCCTTAGGGAAGAAATTTCTACCTCAGCGGGAATGACAGCTTCTGTACCATAAACCAACATATAGGGGGTTGCCCCAGTTGATGTGCGGACTGTGGTGCGGTACCCTAATAGAGCAAATGATGACTTTTCATTCCACTGTTTATGCTTCTCTATCATTTTCCTCAATATCTTCTTGATATTCTTGTTGGCAGCTTCTACAGCTCCATTCATTTGAGGCTTGTAGGCTGTGGAATTCTTGTGTTTGATCTTGAAGGTTTCACACATAGCTTTCATGAAGTCACTATTGAGGTTGGAGCCATTACCAGTAATGATCGATTCTGGAATCCCGAATCAATAAACAATATGGTCGCGGACAAAGTCTGCCACGACTTTCTTAGTTACCGCTCTGTAAGATGTTGCTTCGACCCATTTGGTGAAATAGCTGATTTCTACTAGGATAAACCTATGTCTATTGGACATGGTAGGCTCGATTGGTCCAATAATGTCCATTCCCAGGCAGCGAACGACCATGGTGAGCTTGTTGCATTAAGCTCATATGGACGTACCTTTATCATGTCTGCATGTATCTAATAGCGATGGCATTTTTGGACATACTAGATGTAGTCTATTTCCATAGTCATCCAAAAGTAACTGGCCCGAAGTACTTTCTTTGCTAAGACAAAATCGTTCATATGTGAACTGCACGTCCCAGCATGAATTTCTCTTAGTAGCCTGGATGCTTCCTTTGCATTGACACACCTTAATAGTCCCAAATCAGAAGTTCTCCTATACAGTATTCCTCCGTTGTGAAAGAAATTGTTGGACAACCTCCGAAGGGTGCATTTTTTAGTATGATTTGCAAGATCTAGGTATTCTCCTTATGCCAAATATTTCTTGATATCATGAAACCAGGGCTTTCCATCTGCTTCCTCTTCGACATGAGCACAATAAGCTGGCTGATCATGGATCTTTACTTGAATGGGATCAAAGAAATTCTTTTCCGGATATTGTATCATAGATGATAGGGTAGCCAATGCATCGACAAACTCATTCTGAATTCTGGGAATATGTTGGAATTCCGTCTTTGTGAACCTTTTCCTCAGTTCCTGTACTTGATGCAAATATGGGAGTATCTTGGAGTTCTTGGTTGCCCATTCTCTCATACCTGATATATAAGTAGGCTTGAATCTCCAATTACTAACAACTCTTGAAAATTCATGTCAATGGCCATTTTGAGCCCTAGGATGTAGGCTTCATACTTTGCCATGTTGTTGGTGCACGGGAACTTGAGTTTGGCAGACACCGGATAATACTGACCGATTTCTAATACTAGGACTGCTCATATGCCAACTCCTTTAAAGTTTGCCGCTCCATCGAAAAACATTCTACAATCGTCATAGGATTTTGCAATATCTTCTACTATGAATTATAGCTCTTCGTCAGGAAAATACATTTTTCAGGGGTTCGTATTCTCCATCCACGGGATTTTCAGCAAGGTGATCTACTAGTGCTTGTCCCTTGATTGCTTTCTGAGTCACGTAGATAATGTCAAACTCACTCAATAGGCTTTGCCACTTGGCTAGCTTACCAGTGGGCATGGGCTTCTAAAAGATGTACTTCAAAGGATCCATCCTTGATATGAGATATGTAGTATAGGCACAAAAGTAATGCCTCAGCTTCTAAGCTACCCAAGTCAAAGCACAACAGGTGCGCTCCAACAAAGAATATCAGGCCTCGTACGGGGTGAACTTCTTACTGAGATAATAAATGTCTTGCTCCTATCTCCTAGTTTCATCATGCTTCCCTAGAACACAACCAAAAGCTCCATCTAATACTGCAAGGTAGAGTAATAGGGGTCTATCTGGCTCGGGCGAGACCAAGACTAGTGGCGTTGATAGGTACTCCTTGATTCTGTCGAAGGCCTTTTGGCAGTCATCAGCCCATATGGTAGCGGCGTCCTTCTTCAACATCTTAAAGATTGGCTCATAGATAACTGTAGATTGTGCTATGAACCGGCTGATGTAGTTGAGTCTCCCCAAGAAACTGATCACATCCTTCTTATTCCTTGGCGATGGCAATTCTTGAATAGCTTTGACTTTTGATGGATCCAGTTCTATTCTTTAGAGACTCACAATATACCCAAGCAATTTCCCAGCAGGAACTCCAAATGCTTCAGTTTCAGGTTGTACCTTCGCAATCTATTGAAGAACTTCCTCAAATCTTCTATGAGATCCGTGGCCTTCTTGGACTTGATGATGGAATCATCTACATATACCTCAATCTCCTTGTGTATCATATCATGGAAAATGGTGGTCATGGCCCTCATGTAGGTGGCCCCTGGATTCTTTAGACCGAACGACATCATCTTGTAACAATACATTCCCCACGGCGTAATGAAAGCCATTTTCTCAGCATCTTCTTTATCCATCCAAATCTAATGATAACCCGCGAAACAATCTACAAATGACTACAGCTCGTGCTTGGCGCAATTGACAATCAAGATATGTATATTTGGTAAAGGGAAGTCATCTTTCGGACTGGCCCGGTTCAGATCTCGGTAATAGACACAAACTCTGACCTTCCCATCCTTCTTTGGCACTGGCACGATGTTGGCTAGCCATGTCGGGTATTCTACTACCTTGAGAACCTTAGCTTTCACTTGCTTGGTGACTTCTTCCTTGATTTTCAAACTCATGTCAGGCTTGGACATTTTGAGCTTTTGCTCTATTGGAGGACATGTCGGATCGGTTGGCAGTTTGTGAGCCACAATAGATGTACTCAGACCAGTCATGACATCATACGACCATGCAAATATGTCCTCATATCCCTTTAGAAATTATGTATATCTCTTCTTTCCAGACAACGCTAGGTAGATGCTGATTCATGTTTCCTTGACGTTTTCTGCATCTCCCAAGTTAACAATTTATGTCTCATCCAGGTTGGACTTGGGTCTATTCTCAAAGTTCTCAATTTCTTTGACAATATCATATGGTATGTCATCTTCCTCTGAATCAATGTCAGTTTGTTGCATTGTCTCATTGCATGTCACAGTCATTGGTTCATCGAGATAAGTAATAGTAATGCTGTATAAGTAAAGTAATGAGAGAGAAATAATAATGAGTGTTGATTCATAAGAAAAGTCAAAATACTTTGATAAAGTGCATAACTATTTTGAACATTGAAGATCTTATTGCGGGAATTAAAAATGCAAAAAGAAAATCATTTATTAAATAAAAACAGTGCATGGTACTTGTTTTAGCCTTGCTACCCCGAGGCTCGCCGGGCTCTGTTTGTCTTGATAGTCCAGTTATTGAGGCGTGCTCCTCTGCTCACAGCCTGTATGGAAGGGCCTTTATCCCCCTCCTCCTCGAGAATAACACAACAACCCATGTCATTGTCTTCCAGGAACAAGTCCTTCACCGTGGCCAGGGCTTCTTCTTCCTCTGACCCATAAACAATGTCGTCCTGCTGGAAACTCTGCTCCAAATACGGTATTGGTTGCTCTAGTGGGTAGTAAGGACCGCGCCATGGTGACGACAAGTTGTTGAATTCTTCCCAAGTGTACTCATATCCCAGACCGAAAGTGGTTCTATGTTTCTTGAGCTTTATGGGATTAGAGATTCCTTGGAGGTTCTTTCCGAGCCCCTTTCCAGGTTCGTACCCACTCCAGTTCAGAATACTCTCAATTTTGTTATCCAACCATTTATCTTTGTTAGCAACATTTACCCTTTCAATGTGGTGGTAAGTCTCTCCAGCTAACTTCCTTCTTCTTTCGATTGCTGGAATGGTCTGGTGACTGTATATAGGGTTGCTACCATCGTCGTGAATGATCACCTCTTGATGCTTCCATTCGAATTTTACTTCTTGATGTAGTGTTGATGTTGTGGCCCCAGCAGCATGAATCCACGGCCGTCCTTATAGAAGATTGTAAGATGTCGTCACGTCTATCACTTGGAAGTCGACATCGAACCATATTGGTCCCATTTGCAAGCATAGGACAGTCTCACCAATGGTGGACCTCTAAGAACCATCGAAGGCTTTCACATTGATTGTTCCGTCCTTTATCTCGTGTAGTCCTTTACCCAACTTCTTGAGTGTTACCAGTAGACAAATGTTGAGATTGGAACCTCCATCGATCAGGATTCTTGTGATAAAATAGTCCTCGCATTGCACAGTGATATGAAGTGCCTTGTTGTACCCCAAACCTTCAGGTGGCAACTCATCCTCGTGAAAGGTAATCTTATGGCTCTCCAACACTTGTCCTACCATGTTGGCCATCTCCCCATCAGTGATTTTGCTTGGTACGTATGCTTCACTCAGCACCTTTAGGAGAGCATTCTTGTGTGCCTCAGAATTTTGTAGCAAAGCAAGAATGGAGATTTGTGCTGGCATTTTGTTCAATTGGTCGATGACCAAGTATTCCTTGGCATGTATCTTTCTCCCAAGATTGTCTGGACCTGTCCCAATGATGGGTGGCCGGTTGGAGACCTGCTTTTTTGACTCAGCTAGATGTTCAGGGGTATAGACTCTACCAGTTCTTCTCATACCCTATCCTGTAGTAGTCTCTTCGAACCTGACCTTGCCTTTCCTCCTAGCCTCAACTGTATAGTCCTAGGGTACAACCTTTGTGTGGAATGGTGTCATGGTCGACATCTCCATTGGGATTGGTGTGTCTACCCTTACTCCGAATGGAGCATGTGCCTTGGGTGGTAAAACTGCAACTTCAAATGGTGTGGGTACATTCACCAGAGACACGAATTCGACCTCAATTGGTGCTCGTGTCTTTGCAGATGATGTCGCTTCAAACTCGAGTGGTACAAATATATTTACTTCAGCGTCCCCGGATGGTTGGATCTGGACTATGATTGGATTAAGAGTAGCTATTGGCTTCTTTGGGTCATCACCTTCTGCAATCAAACTGATTGACCCCTCGGGATCCCAATCATCCTCTATTTCAATCACGTGGACACCTCCACCTTTGTGGTCTGGTAGAGGGTTGTTGTGGACATTTGGAGCGGGTTTCTTTGCCACAATAATTTTGTTATCAATTAAAGTTTGGATCTTGTCTTTTAAGGAACGACATTCGTCGATGGTGTGCCCTTTCATGCCAGAGTGGTATACACAGGATTTGTTTGGGTTAACCTACTGAGAAGGGTTCTCAGGGGTCGCACAAGGGATAGGGGTGACATAACTAGCAGTTTTGAGTCTCTCGTACAATTGGTCAATGGGTTCAGCAATGGTCGTATATTATTTTGGAGGTCTGCGATCAAAATTAGGTCAGGGTCTAGGGAAGTTTTGGCGTGCAAGAGGTGGTTGATAGTGGGATGGTTGAGCATTATTGGTTTGGTAGACATGAGCGGGTTGGGAGTATCTGGGTGAAGTAGGCTGATATATGGGAGGTAGAGCTTGATATGAGGGTGAAGGTGTTTTGTAATTTGGGGTTGGCTGGTATATGAGTGGAGGTGTTGGGTAAGTTTGGTATTTGAGTGAGGATTTGGTTCTCTGTGCAACCATTACGACCCCTACGTCCTTTTTCTTGGACACACCACCAGACCGCAAGGCCTTATTTGTAGCTTGTAAGGCCTCGATGTTTGTAACTATTCCGCTTTTGATACTCTCTTCAATCCTTTGACCCAGTTTGATAATGTCAGAGAATTTGTGGCTCTCGATCATCATTAGTCATTCATAATATTGTGGGTCCTGAGCCCGGACAAAGAATTTGTTCATCTGTTCTTCCTCTAAGGTAGGTCTTACCTTAGCATCTTCGGACCTCCAGCAAGTAGCATACTCGCAAAACGTTTATGTAGGCTTCTTCTTTAGATTCTGCATATAGAACACATCCGGTGCATTCTCTGTGTTAAACATGAACCTGTCCATAAAGTCGGATGCCATGATTACCCAACTTGACCACTTCTTTGGATCTTGGCTGATGTACCAAGACAATGCATCTCCTATCAGACTCCTCATGGACAGCTTCATGTGGATTCTCTTGTCTTTCCCTACTCCAACCAGCTTGTCGCAGTATGTCCTTAAATGGACTCTTGGATCACCTATGCCGTCAAACATTTCGAACTTCAGAGATTTGTACCACTCGGGCAGTTCGACATCGGGCTGTATGAAAAGATCTTCATAGTTTAGCCCCTCAATTCCCTTTCTTCCTTCAATGCCTTGAATCCGGCTAGTCAACTTCTTAAGTTCCTCAGCCAAGTTCCTGATGAGCAGGTCTTTTTTGTCAAACTTAGGTGTGCTTGAGATAGGTTGGGTGGAATATGGCATGGTCTCCACGTAGATAGGGGTGTTATGGTGGCGTGTGAAATTGGTCATATGTGGAGTTTTGGAGTTCTGGGATGAGTATTAGAGTGTTGTTTGGGGTATGGCAGGTGTTGCATTGGGTCTTTGGTAGAATACTGTGAAGGGCGGGATGATTCTGTTGCTTTGGGATGTTTTGAGGTGGTGTAGGGTTTTAAGTATTGGGAAAGGTGATATATGGGGTGCTGAGGGAAAATGACAGGCTTGCCAGATTCCGAACTTGATCGAGCTCTTCTTGGAATTTCAACAGCTTTTGTTCAAATTGGGATACATTCTCCTTAGGAACATGAGTACCATGGCCATTAGTAGCCTCTACCCATTCAATTGGATTCTCCTTTCTGACGTTGTTCAAATCTTCCATTTTGCCTTTGTTATTATTTTTGACAGGACTAAGAGGAGGAGTGGGTGGAGGCCCCCCGGATCTCGTGGAATAGGATTATGTTGCCAGAGTGCATAAACTAACCTTTGGGGAAGGGAATAATAAAAACAAAACAAAGAATAAAACAAAAAGGTAACAAAGTTAGTGAGGATCATAAAAAGGTATTGCAGTATTTAAACACATAGTGCATGAATGTAAATCATGTCCTAATTTGGGGACCTCTTTGTGCCCGAGGTGGGCCTATCGACAAATTGATTTGGAGAACTTAGGATGCTAAATGCTTCATTTTATTGATAAAAATAATATGAATCCCAAATCGACACTAAACAATCAGGAAAAAGTCACTAATGGCCATTGGCCTTATTACATTTATAAAGAGAAAAGATAAACTCCTATCTATTTGGTCCCAGAAGGACCTTCCCCAGATTCGGCATCCTTGGCTCTGTCGAACAGCTTTCCCGACTCGCGAAGTCCCAGCAATAGGTATGCTCTGGCTAGGTGTCCGTCTTCTGTACCTTCAGAATTTTGACAATCATTGACCCTTTTGAGAAACTTTCTCTCCAATTCCACTATGCCTCGCTCCAAGTATCCTTGTCGCTTGCTGGCACTGACAGCCATGTCCTTCCATTCCTCAATCAGCTTCTGGTTGGACTCTTGTATTTTGCAGTGTTTACTTTCTCACTCACGGATCCTTTTGCGCAGTTAGTTGTAATTGACTTGTGCATCGTCCCTTTCGTCTATAATCCTGTGTCCTCGAGCAAACCCTGGCTGGCCCAGACCATCATGATTGTCTTCCAACCAACCTGAGTAGAAAGGAGTGCAACTAGCATGATACCTGTCTGGCTCGATGGTATCTCTCCCCATTATGATCTTGCAGTGCCATATATGTTGAGCTTGGCACTTGTAAGGGCTATCATCATTCTGGAAGTCAGCCCGGAAATGACTCATCTTGTCGACCCTGGGTATAACCTGCTTCCTACCAGCTTGTCTCATAACTTGGAGAGGGACGTAAGGACAGGTTCCTCTCAAACCAATCAATATCAGGAAAGGTGCATCTCTAGATCGGGCGATGAACTCCTCGGTTGGAAGCCACTCAAATATCCATTGAACCTGTTCTTCGGTCAGATTATCAAATAGCTCCAACCATCCTTTGGCATCCTCAGGCTGAGCGAACATATTGGGGACATAATTCATTCGCTTTGGATGATGGAAAGCGATGTGATCATCCCAGTTCCTACGCTGAATCTCTTGTCGGTATTCGCCCTTTTGGAGGTATTCCATGAGCCAGAGTTGAAGTAATAAATTGCAGCCTTCGAAGTGCTTTGCTCCTTATTGACACTTCTCCAAGGCTCGATATATGTCAGCAATGATCATGGGCACGATGCTGAATGGCTGCACACCGATCCTTTCTATTAAGGTCTTAGTTACCATAGCCAGCCTAGTGTGGATTCTTGCTCCAGCCTAGTGTGGATTCTTGCATTCTCTATCGGAAACACGATCAGCCCCAGAAAACAAAACATGAAGACGAAAAACCTTCGATGGATGTGCCCCAAATATGTGCTGGCAAATTCGTCAGGGTAGGTACGATATGATTTTCTGTGACCGTACCTTTCATACAAATAGTCAAAAGGAATGTAGGATTCCTTCAAACATGTCAATTCTGGATTCTTCTTTAAACCCATCATTTTGAGGAA
Organism: Nicotiana sylvestris; assembly: GCF_000393655.2. Classification (NCBI taxonomy): domain Eukaryota; kingdom Viridiplantae; phylum Streptophyta; class Magnoliopsida; order Solanales; family Solanaceae; genus Nicotiana; species Nicotiana sylvestris. Next base: position 38,052,406 of record NC_091061.1, read on the forward strand.
ACCCCTTCCTTTACGATTCTCAGGCATCAGCAGACCTGGAATTTCCCATACTAGACCGGCCAATCCTTCTATCCCCTCTAGCAAGCGTGTCATTTCAGTGTCCCCAAAGCGGAATACAACCCTTTCACAATCCCAAAACAGTGTGGCAGCTTCTATGATCCTGTTATTAGGTTGGATCTCCAGAAGGGATGGTAGATTTCCCATATATTTTCGGACGAGGGTTTAATCACTAGAGTGAAGGTCTTTCCACCAGCTTAGTAGTCTTGGGTGGATGTTGGTCACCATGCCGAATCTAGGGACTTCGTGCGGCATTTTTTTACAAAACAAAAAGGATAGGCCCTAACCCCCTACTAGACTCGACTATTTAATACCAATAATTAGCATGAACCATTTAGTTCTCCAAATAAATGCACAGAACGTGGTGGTGTCCGTTTGGGTTCAGAAAAACCCGGTGGACTTTGGACATAGGCTATCTTAAAGGATCATTATATGGACAACATAACTGACCCGGTTAGGTTTGACCATGATGTATGCACAATTTAAACAGAGTAAGGTTTCTATAGGGTTTTAGACTAGTACCATTGAGCGGACAACTCAAGGGGGAAGGCACGGAACTGTCCACTGCACCGGTGATCGACTGGTTTTATCACAAATATGCCTTTCCGAATTTAGGGGGGTAAAAATATAGGAAGAGTACAACCACTCATTATAAGTGTTGCTATGGTATTTATTTGGCACGAGTGGAGTATGATGTCGAACATGATTATGCAATAATTAAAACATGTTGACACATATTTGCATGTTAACAAAGTGATAAATACAACAGTTTCATAATTTAAAGCAATAATGAAGGAAGTAAACAAAGAAGATATGTCAGTTTTGCATCTTTAAAAAGAAATTAAATGCTTAAAGAAATTCAAACAAGTAACTGCACATAAAGGAGGTACAAATTCACAAGAACAATTTGTCGCGCCCCCTTTTTCTAAGGCGAAATAGGGTTCATGACATTTGGGAGGACAACTCGTTCCCTCTTGGGAATTGGGTTTTTTGGGTTGAAGAGTTGCCACCTAATGATTAAAGTGCATTAGTACACTAAAGAAGAGTTCGAGTTGGAAAATCAGAGTTCGGGTAAGGGCTAGAAATTATCTCGAGGGGAAGGTGTTAGGCACCCCCCAAGATCCACTAGTGTGGTTCTCGGCCATGTTACAATTGTGACTTTGAATAACAAGTAAGCAAATAGAAGTCTCAAGTAGAGGGGGTTTTCACATAATATTGCAAGCAAGTTGAGAGTTTGACAAAAGTAAAAAAAGCAGAAATTTTAAAGAAATAGTTTGAGAATAAAATAAACAAATAAAGGAAAAGGGGTCCTAGATTTACAAATAGTATGGATCAAATCAATGCAATGCCCTGTAATCACTCCTCAAAAGAGGGGCTACATGCGGTATTAGCACACCGGTCATCATGTCCATATCTACCCTTTCCCACCCCGTTAAGGTATTAAAGCGCGGAATAGTATCGTTTCTTATTGCATGCTATTACCCATCCCAATCCTATCAGTCCTAGAGGCATTTGAGATTACTAATCCTAAAGGGGAGGGAGTTGGGGGCTTTTCAGAGTTTTAAAAGGATAAAAAGTCTAGGCGACAAACAAAACACATAAGCAATTAGGGGGAAAACAAATAGCAGTTAAAGCTCAAACAAGCCTCCTCACTCAGAGGAGAAATATATAGCATGACTTCAAATATTGGTTATGGTCTGAATTAAAGCGTTAGGACAGGCTGATTTATCACATATTTCTCAGATGAGGTGTCCGAATTAGACTTGTCAAATTGTAGTTTATCAAAACTGACACAGTTAATTAATCACCTAATGGTTTGCCTAGGTAAGACCAATAGACATGACATCTAACAATACTGATTTTAAAGAAAGGATTACTGGTTTTATAAACAAGGGTTCTGCAGATTGTAAACGGTATTACTACTGATTTTAAAATCATAGATGGAATAGCGAAACGGATTCAATTGGTTACTCCTATAGGCATGCTTTCTAAGCGTTATTGGTTTTTAAATGATTGCAAAAATGCAAGAGTCCTATAGGCATGATATCTAGAATGAAGTTGATTATTATTAAACCTATGATTGTTTGCCCAATGACATGTATATGCAGCAGTGCAGAAAACCTATGATCATGATTTCTATATGCAGAAATGCAGAAATTAGAGACATGATTTCTATATGCAGAAATGCAGAAACCTAGATACATGATTTCTATATGCAGAAATGCAGAAACCTAGATACAGGATTTCTATATGCAGAAATGCAGAAACCTAGATACAGGATTTCAATATGCAGAAACGCAGAACTTATATGCATAATTTCTAAGATGCAGAAATTTATAAGTAACCTATAGGCATGTTGTTTATGTGAATGCAGGAATCAGAAAATCCTATAGGCAAGTTATCTACCCGTTTGCATACATTCATCCCATACCTTTCCACTGGCCATCCCCAATAGTCATTACAAATTATTACAGACCCGAATGACTCAAAAAAAGGTAAAAAAAATTACATCAGAAGTTCCAGCTACAACCAAACAACCTAATTCAGACTCAAAGTCCAACAATATGAGATAAACCAACTTCCAGGATTGGATTTCCAAAAGCCTTTTTCATACTTTGGATATGTCAAAGTTCCTAAGAGTAAGTGTAAGTGCATGGGGGGGATCAAGGAAAGCCATGGTAGGCTGGTGGTCATGCCCTACAATTGGGAGTGCTGGCACACCCATGACCAGCCTGTCAGCCAAAATTGGGAGTTAGGATCTATGGAGGATTAGGTTTGGACCTGAGTAGTAATCTGGATACTGCCAGGCCATGAACCTTAACTCAAACACATATAAGGGAATAGGGGTAGGGATTCATAACAGAAAATAAATGCAAGGAAAGAACACACATAGTTAACATTAATGATGAACAACAAAGTAAACAGGATTACAGAAAACTGTAAATAAACACATAGGGGTGAGGCAGGAAAGCTAAATTAGAACATAGCAGTTTCAGGGAAAACAAACAAGTAAAAGTATTCTTGAAAAGGCCAAGTTGCAAGCAAAAGTTCCAAAAGATCCCAGAAAAGAGCGGAATGTTGTAAGAGTATTGAACTCAAAGCAATAAAGTGTATAAGTAAGTTGAAAGTATTGATCTAAAAGTTTGAGGTATTGAACTGGAAGTGACGTCAAAAGTGCAGAAGGGTAGTCCCTTTTATAGTGCAGAAAACGAGTAAGAAAAGGTAAGGAAATAACTTTGAAATCAGTCTCATATGATCTCCCTTCAGTTAAGCGATTTGATTTCAAACCGGTAGAATACAATTGAGGAAATAAATTTGATTAAACTCTTTTCACAGTAGCATAAAAAGGGTAAATACATAGAGTTTATTTAAGGCAAAAGTCCATTGGTACTTGGTTTGTAAAGAAAAAGGAAAGGGAATCAATCAGATAGTTAGTAAAATCAACATTACAGGCTTAGTTCGAATGAACCAAGTCAGGAATATGTAAAGAGGGTTCAATCGAAGAAAAATCAGTGACAATTCGTCAGCTTTATTAAAAGGATTTCAGAATCAATCAATCAGTTGGTAAAAACATTTTGAAAGAGAAATTTCACATATATAAAGCATACGAATCAAACGAAAGGAATCGTCAGGTTACTCAGAAAAAGAGTCTAACATTGAAAGACTTAGAGTCACAAACAAAAGGGAATCGAGTTTAGTTACAGACTCATAGTGAGTCTGAAAGCCTAGGGTCCCAAAGTGGAACCCTAATATCACTTGCCAAAGAAACCCCCAAATCCTAGGGTTTCGAATTGAGTCAGACATAGAGGTGAGAGAGCAGGTCATTGAAAGAGGCTCAGAAGTCTCTTCCAAAGACTTTATGAGAAACAAACATACATGAGAAAGAACTGATTCAAGGTCATGAGAACATGTTTGAGAAAACTTGGAGTTTAAACAAGTTTAGAAGAAAGAGATGATACGAGCTTAAACAAAATCAGGTGAAATATGCATAGCAAGAACACAAACAGAGCTAAATAAAGTGAACAAAATCAAAGAACTCAACCATAAACACGTATAGCAAAGAATAAGGATTAACAACATGGATTAACATGTGAGTACATGAATAACAATAAAAGTAGAAGAATCTTGCATAATAGAAAGGAAACAAGAGAGCAAACTCAAGCATAGTAGAAAAGAAAGCATATGAGTATAACATAGGTAAACACACATGAAGAAACAATAGAAAGAATCGGAAAGATATTTGAAGAAACTTTTTTAGAAACCCTAAAATTAAAATTGAGCGATTTTTAAGAAGAAATTTGGGGAAAACCTTTTAAAATGTCAAGTAAAGCCCAGATATATCACAGATCTAAGAAAAAATAGGCGAGTACAGAACCTCAGATGGCTTAGAGTTTCATAGAAAACCCTAGAAATGAGAAAGGTCTTGAGGAAATTCAGATCCTGAGTCGAACATACTCATATTGCTTGAACATGCCGAGGTAATGGCCGGAGAAGCCATAGATCTATAGATCCGAGAAGGATCTGAAGAGAGCCATTGAAGTCGGGCTTCAAAACCTTGAATAGTTTAGGTCTGATGGTGAGAAAGGATGAGTACAGACCATCCATGGCCGGAGACGCCATGGATTCCGGTGGAAACATGGTGAGATAAGGTGGGAGACGATTAGGGTTTCGGAGAGGCTCGAGAGGATTTGAGAGACGAAGGGGTTCAAAGGCGGCGTCTCAGGTGAAATGAATTAGGTCAAAGGGGGGTTTAGGAAAAAAAGGAAAGGGTGAATTACGGTCGTTGATCAAAATGATCAACGACCTAGATCAAAGGGGAGCCGGGTGGGTTTTCTTGATCAGGTCAGGGGTCAGGTAATTTGGAGATTGGGCTAGTTTAATTTGGGGGCGGAATTGGGTCAGATTGAGGGCCAAAATTGAAAGGTGAAAGGGCTGTAATTGAAATAGAAATGGGGTAAGTGTTAAATAGCTATTTTCCCTTTTTATTTTATACAAATAGTAATAATAATTTTAAAAGTAAATTAAAAACAATGAGCCAACAAATACTATATAAATATTAATTTAAAAAATACTGGAAATAATTTTATAATTATAAAATGCTACCAATCGTGAAAGAGGCTATAATTGCAATTATATGCAATTTAGCTTAAAAATACCAAATAGATTTGTAAAAAATATGCACTAATCACCTTAATTACATTTTTGTGTAAATATGAGAATAAAATAAGTTATTCACCAAAATGATAATCTTGGGAATAATTATTGGATTTTGTACTACTAAAAATAGACAATAAATTGATTTTAAAATCTTAAAAATTAGGAAAAAATACCAAAACTCTTGGGCATGCTTATATATGTATGTACATAGTATAAAAAACATAGGGTAAAATTGGGTATCAACAGCTGCCTCTCTTTACCCGGGAAGGATGAAAGAGTTGTCGTGTAAAGATATGATGGCCAATTTTGACCGAATGAAATGATTTTGAAGAGTTTTGATCGAGCTCTGGTTTCTGAGCTTCCTACATATCCCTGGTATTACAATAATCATGCCATATGTAGTTCGGGATCCATCGGTGGAGTATGCCGATGGAGATTTTCGAAAAGCGGACGTGATGTTCAGGTTGAGAAAGGATGGTCAGAGTCTGATAGGCTGCGGGAACTGGAGCGGGATCGCTCCTGCAGAGACGGCCATTGCTAGCCGGTGTACCTAAAAATGAACAATACCAACATATATATATATTGTGCATAAATTTAAACGTGATGCAAGTTCCCGTTGGACCGTGGATGCTATCTTTGGACGGTTAGGATGACGTTCTCGGACCATGATGTCCCGGGCCATGAAGTGTATGATAATGGATTCGCAGGCTATGAAATGATGTTCTCGGGCTATGAGGATGATGCCTCCGAACCATGATTCCTTTGAATAATGATATGCAAAAAATAAAATGGGGTCCTCAGGCCATGGCATGGCGTTCTCGGGCTATGAAAATAGTGCCTCCAACAATGACGCCTTTGGACAATTTGGCGATCTTTCAGCCCATGAAAATGCAGAAGGTGGCGATCTTTTAGCCGATGCAAGACGTAAATAAAGAGTGGCGATATTTCAGCCATGCAAGAGAAATAAGGTGGCGGTATTTCAGCCATGCAGATGGAGGTAGAGCTTAACCTCGGAAGGTAGAAAGGTAGCCTTATGCAATGCAGGAGATGCAGATGGAGGTAGAGCTTCACCTCGGAAGGCAGAAAGGTAGCCTTATGCAATGCAAAAAATGTAGATGGAGACAGAGCTTAGTCTGCGAAGGCAGAAAGGTAGCCTTATGCAATGCAGAAGATGCAGATGGAGGTAGAGCTTAACCTCGGAAGGCAGAAATGTAGCCTTATGCAATGCAGAAAATGCAGATGGAGATAGAGCTTAGTCTCGAAAGGCAGAAAGGTAGCCTTATGCAATGCAGAAAATACAGATGGAGACAGAGCTTAGTCTCGGAAGGCAAAAAGGTAGCCTTATGCAATGCAGAAAATGCAGATGGACACAGAGCTTAGTCTCCAAAGGCAAAAAGGTAGCCTTATGCAATGCAGAAAATAGAATGCTAATAGTAATGAAATCTCTTAGCTGATAGATGATAGCTGATAGCTGATTGCTATATTGTGGCTGCTGTGGATGTCGTGTACGGATAGCAACTGTAAATAGGTGATGATTACAAGAGTTGTATTCCTGGGAAGTATGAGTGTATAGATATATCTAATGATTTTACGACTTAGTGCCTGCATCCAAAGAAAAATCGTGAGTTTTGTAAAGGGGGGAAGGTTAGTTCGTTTCCCCATGAGCTTCGCTTGTCCTGCTTGGCGTTGTGTATCGTTGGGGTAGTGTTGCAAAACAAAGCAATTTTGATACTAGACATGCATGATTTAGAAAAAATGTAACATAAATACATAATTTAAAATAGTTTTCTTTCGATGAATCGACGAATGCGATGGCTCAAGACATTGCAACCTCTCTCGCTCTAGAATTTCGAGGGTCCTCCTTAAAATTCTACCCCAGTTTACTAGGCTGGTGCTTCTGACGACTGCGTGCGATAAATGGTTGAAATCATCTTCGGAATTTTGAGGGTCCTCCTTAAAATTCTGTCCCAATTTCCAATAGCGGGGGAAAATGAAAATGTTATTAAATTGTAACCGAACCCATAGGGCTACCTACGTATCCCCTCTTAAACGGGAATCAAGTCAGGCATAGTTCAAATTATCATACAGGAAATCATAAGAGTTACGCATAGTATCGCTTCACTGCATCTGAATTGATCGGCTTCGGCCAAACTTCACCGTCCATTTCTGCAAGTATGAGGGCTCCTCCGGTTAGAACCCGGTGAACCATGTATGGACCCTGCCAGTTGGGAGAGAACTTCTCTTTGGCTTCATTTTGATGCGGGAAAATGTTCTTTAACACCAGTTGCCCCGGTGTAAACTGTCTCGGCTTGACTCTTTTGTTGAAGGCTCTGGACATTCTGTTCTGATAAAGTTGACCATGGCAAACTACATTCATTCTTTTCCCATATATAATAGCTAACTTCTCATAGCGACTCCTTACCCATTCTGCATCGTCAAGTTCTGCTTCTTGTATGATTCTCAAGGAGGGAATTTCTACCTCGGCGGGAATGACTGCTTCTGTACCATAAACAAACATATAGGGAGTTTCCCTGGTTGATGTGCGAACTGTGGTGCGGTATCCCAATAAAGCAAATGATAATTTCTCATGCCACTGGTTATGCTTCTCTATCATCTTCCTTAGTATCTTCTTGATATTCTTATTGGCGGCTTCTACAGCTCCATTCATCTAAGGTCTGTAAGCTGTAGAATTCTTGTGTTTGATCTTGAAGGTTTCACACATGGCTTTCATTAGGTCACTGTTGAGATTGGAACCATTATCAGTGATGATTGACTTCGGAATTTTGAACCAACAAACAATACGGTCGCGGACAAAATCTGCTACCACTTTCTTAGTCACTACTTTGTACGATGCTGCTTCAACCCATTTGGTGAAATAATCAATTGCCACCAGAATGAACCTGTGCCCGTTTGATACGGTAGGCTCGATAGGTCTGATAACATACATTCCCCAAGCGGCGAACGACCATGGCAAGCTTGTTGCAGTAAGCTCGTTTGGAGGCATCTTTATCATGTCTGCATGTATCTGATAGCGATGGCATTTTCGGACATACTGGATGCAGTCCGTTTCCATAGTCATCCAAAAATAACCAACTCGGAGTATTTTATTGGCTAAGACAAAGCCGTTCATATGTGGAATGTAGGTCCCTCCATGAATTTCCTCTAATAGCCTAGATGCTTCCTTTGCGTCGACACACCTTAGTAATCCCAAATCAGGAGTCCTCCTATACAGGATTCCTCCGCTATGAAAGAAGTTAGATAATCTCTGAAGTGTGCGCTTCTGAGTAGGATTTGCGAGTTCTGGATATTCTCCCTTCGTCAAATATTCCTTGATATCATGAAACCAAGGTTTTTCGTCTGCTTCTTCTTCTACATGAGTACAGTAAGATGGCTGATCATAGATCTTTACCGGAATAGGATCAATGAAGTTCTTGTCTGGGTGCTGTACCATGGATGATAGGGTAGCCAATACATCGGCAAATTCATTCTGAACTCTGGGAACATGTTGGAACTCTGTCTTTGTGAACCTCTTCCTCAACTCCTGTACATGATGTAGATGAGGGAGTATCTTGGAGTTCTTGGTTGCCCATTCTTCTCGAACCTGATAAGCAGGTCTGAATCTCCGATCACTAGCAATTCCTAAATGTTCATGTCAATGGCCAGCTTGAGCCCTAAGATGCAGGCTTCGTACACGGCCATGTTGTTGGTGCACGGGAACCTGAGCTTGGTAGACAACGGATAATGCTGGCCAGTTTCTGATACTAGGACTGCTCCTATGCCAACTCCTTTGAAGTTTGTTGCTCCGTCAAAAAACATTCTAAAACCATCATAGGATTCTACAATATCGTCCCCTATGAAAGATACCTCTTCATCAGGAAAATACGTCTTTAGAGGCTCGTATTCTCCATCCACGGGATTTTCAGCAAGATGATCTGCCAGTGCTTGTCCTTTGATTGACTTCTAAGTCACGTAAACAATTTCGAATTCACTCAGTAGGATTTGCCACTTGGCTAGCTTGCCAGTGGGCATGGGCTTCTGAAAGATGTGCTTCAAAGGATCCATTCTTGATATGAGATAAGTAGTATAGGCACAAAAATAGTGCCTCAACTTCTGAGCTACCCAAGTCAGAGCATAACAGGTATGTTCCAATAGAGAATACTGAGCCTCGTACGGGGTGAACTTCTTGCTTAGATAATAGATGGCCTGCTCCATTCTTCCCGTTTCATCATGCTGCCCCAGAACACAATCCAAAGATCCATCCAATACTGCAAGGTAGAGTAATAGAGGTCTACCCTGCTCGGGTAGGACCAAAACTGGCGAGGTTGACAGGTATTCCTTGATTCTGTCAAAGGCTTTCTGACAATCATCAGTCCATTTGGTAGCAGCGTCCTTCTTCAACATCTTAAGGATTGGCTCACAAATGACAGTGGATTGAGCTATGAACTAGCTGATGTAGTTAAGTCTTCCCAAGAAACTCATAACCTCTTTCTTGTTCTTCGGTGGTGGAAATTCTTGGATGGTTTGGATCTTTGACGGATCCAGTTCTATTCCTCGGCGACTCACAATGAACCCAAGTAGTTTTCCGGCAGGAAGCCCGAATGCACACTTGGCGGGATTCAGCTTCAAGTTGTACCTTCTTAGTTTGTTAAAGAACTTCCTCAGATCTTCCATTTGGTTAGTGGCTCTCTTGGATTTGATGATGATGTCATCTACATACACCTCAATCTCTTTGTGTATAATGTCATGGAAAATAGTATTCATGGCCCTCATGTAGGTGGCCCCAACATTCTTTGATCCAAACGGTATCATCTTGTAACAATACATTCCCCACGGTGTAATGAAAGTCCTTTTCTCTGCGTCTTCCTCATCTATCCATATCTGATGATACCCGGCAAAACAATCAACGAACGACTGCAGTTCATGCTTGGCGTAGTTGTCAATTAGAATGTGTATGTTCGGCAAGGGGAAGTCATCTTTCGGACTTAACAATTAAGATCCCGGTAGTCGACACAGACTCTAACCTTCCCGTCTTTCTTCGGCACTGGCACAATATTGGCTAACCATATTGGATACTCTACTACCCTAAGAACATTGGCTTTGACTTTCTTGGTGACTTCTTCCTTGATTTTCAAACTCATGTCAGGTTTGAACATCCTGAGCTTCTGTTTTACTGGTGGACATGTCGGATCGGTTGGCAGTTTGTGAGCTACAATAGATGTACTGAGACCAGTCATGTAATCATACGACCAGACGAATATGTCCTCATATTCCTTTAGAAATTTCGTGTACTCTTTCATTTCTGATGGTGACAGATGAACACTAATGCGCGTTTCTTTGACATTTTCTGCATCTCCCAGGTTGACAATCTCAGTTTCGTCCAGGTTAGACTTAGGTTTGTTCTCAAAATCCTCAACCTCTTTAACAACCTCTTCTAGTATATTATCTTCTTCTTAGTCTATATCCGTCTGTTGTGTTGTCTCATTGCATGTCACAATCGTCGGTTCATCAAGATAAGTAATAGTAATGCTGTGTAAATAAAGTAAACGATAAAAAGAAAGTCAACTAGCAAAAAATAAATATAATGCATGGTGCTTTGTTCAGCCTTGCTACCCCGAAGCTTTCCGGGCCCTGGTGGTTCTAATAAACCAATTGTTGAGGCATGCTCCTCGGCTCACAGCTTGTATAGAAGGGCCTTCCTCCCCTTCCTCCTTGAAAATGACACAACAGTACATATTATCATCTTCCAAAAACAAATTCCTTATCGCTGCTAGTGCTTCCTCTTCTTCCGACCCATATATGACATCGGTTGGCTGGAAGGTCTGCTCTAAGCGAGGTATCGAATACTCTAATGGGTAATAGGGACTGCACCATGGTGGCGACCAGTGGTTGAACTCCTCCCAAGTGTATTCATAACCCAAACCAAAAGTGGTACCGTGTTTCTTCAACTTGATAGGCTTAGAGATTCCTTGGAGATTCTTGCCAAGTCCCTTGCCAGGTTCGTATCCATACCAATTCAGTATACTTTCAATTTTGTTATACCACCATTTATCCTTGTCCACAGCGTTGACTCGCTCAATGTGATGGTAGGTTTCTCCGCCTATCTTCCTTCTTCCTCTGATTGCTGGGAAGGTCTGGCGACTGTATATGGGATTGCTACCATCACCGTGAATAATTACCTCTTGGTGATTCCACTTGAATTTCACTGCTTGATGTAGGGTTGATGCTACAGCCACAACGGCATAGATCCAGGGCCTTCCTAATAGCAAGTTGTAAGATGTTTGGACGTCTACCACTTGAAAATTAATGTCGAACCAAGTCGGTCCCATTTGCAGACACAAACTTATTTCCCCAATAGTGGAACTTTGGGATCCATCGAAAGCTTTGACAGTGATGGCTCCATCCTTGATCTCATCCAGGCTCTTTCCCAATGTTCTGAGAGTCACCAATGGACAATTATGGAGGCTGGACCCTCTGTCAATCAGGATTTTAGTGATGAAATAATCTTCGCACTACATAGTGATGTGCAATGCCTTGTTGTGGCTTAGCCCTTCAGGTGACAGCTCATCTTTGTGGAAAGTGATTTTGTGACTCTCCAATACTTGCCCTACCATGTTTGTCATTTCTTCTCCAGTTATGTTGCTGGCACATATGCCTTGCTCAGCACCTTTAATAAGGCATTCTTATGTGCGTCAGAGCTTTGTAGCAGAGCCAAGATAGTGATCTTGGCTGGAATTTTGTTCAACTGATCAATGATCGAATACTCTTTGGTTTGTATCTTCCTCCAGAGATCATCAGGCCTAGTTTTAGTGATGGTTGGTCGTCCAGAAGCCTCCTTATTGGACTCAGCTAGATGTTCTGGAGTATTAACCCTATCGGTTCTTGTCATACCCTGTGTTGCAATTGCTTTTCCAGATTTAGTTTTCCCTTTCCTTATCATCTCGGCGGTGTAATCCTAAGGTATGGCTTTTGGGTGGAATGGTGTTACGACTGTCATGGCCACTGGAATGGGCACCCTTGCTTTGGGAGGTAATACAACAACCTCAAATAGTACAGGTTCCTTTGGGGACCCAAACTCGACCTCAATCGGCCCTGGCGTCTTTGCAGAAAAAGGTTCTTCGAACTCAAGTGGTATGGACATGTTCACTTCGGCGTCTCCAGAAGGTTGCATCTGGACCACAATCAGGTTAAGGGTGATTGTTGTTTTATTTGGCTCGTCACCTTCAGTGATCAATCCAATCGACCCTTTGGGGTCCCAATCATCTTATATCTTAATCATGTGAACACCTCCACCATTGTGGTCTGGTAGAGGGTTGTTATGGACATTCAGATTAGGATCCTTTTCCACAATGATCTTGTTGTAAATTAAAGCTTGGATCTTATCCTTTAAAGAGCGACACTCATCAATGGTATTCCCTTTCATGTCGTAATGGTATGCACAGGTTTTGTTTGGGTTGACCTATTGGAAGGGGTTTTCGGGGTTTATGGCAGGGATAGGGGTGACGTAACCAGCAACTTTGAGCCTTTCATACAGCTGGTCGATAGGTTTAGCAATGGCGGTATACTGTGTGAGGGGTCTGCGGTCGAAGTTTGGTCGGGGTCTAGGGAAATTTTGGCGAGGGGGAGGTGATCGATAGTGGGCTTGTTGGGTGTTGTAGACTTGGTATACGGGTGTGGGTTGAGAGTATCTGGGTGAAGTGGGCTAATATGTGGGAGGTTAAGATGATTGGTAAGTAGGAGGTGGAGCTTGGTAAGAGGGCAAGAGTGCTTGGTAATTTGGGGTAGGCTGATATGTGAGTGGGGGTAATGGGTAGGTTTGGTATTTGATTGGGGACTTTGTTCTCTGTGAAACCATCACGACACTCACATCCCTTTTCTTGGATGTGCCACCAGACTGTAGAGCCTTGTTGGTGGCCTGTAATGTTTCAAAGTTTGTGACCATGCCACTTTTAATACCTTCCTCGATCATTTCCCCTAGCTTAATGATGTCGGAAAATTTTTGGCCTTCAATCAACATCAACCTCTCATAATATTGTGGGTCTTGAGCCCGGATGAAAAACTTATTCATTTGTTCTTCTTCTAAAGTCGGCCTTACCTTAGCAGCTTCTGATCTCCAACGAGTAGCATACTCACGGAATGTCTTTGTAGGTTTATTTTTTTAAGTTCTGGATGTAGAACACATCTAGCTCATTCTCCGTGTTGAATCTGAATCTGTCCAAGAAATCAGACGCCATACTTACCCAATTCGACCACTTCTTCGGGTCTTGGCTAATGTACCAAGATAGAGCATCCCCTTTCAGGCTTCTCATAAAGAGCTTCATGCGAATCTTTTTATCCTTCCCTACTCTGACCAGCTTGTCGCAGTAGGTCATCAAATGGACTCTGGGATCCCCTGTGCCATCAAACATCTCGAACTTGGGAGGTTTGTACCCCTCGGGCAGTTCGACATCTGGCTGAATGAAAAGGTCTTCGTAATTCAATCCCTCGATCCCCTTGCTTCCTTCAATACCCTGAACTTGGCTAGTCAGCTTCTTGAGTTCTATGACCAGATTCCTGATAAGAGACTCTTTGTCATCAGACTCAGGTGTGCTTGAAATAGGTTGAGTATAGTGTGGTATGGTTTCCACATAGATGGGGGTATTGTGTAGATGATCATTTGTGGAGTTTAGTGGTTCAGGGATGAGCAGTGGGGTGTTGTTTGAAGTGTTGCATGTGTTGTAGTGGTGATGGGGAGCGGGTTGGTTTTGTGGTTTTGGGATGTTTTGTGGAGGTGTGGGGTTTTGAGTGTTGGGAAAGTTGACATATGGGGTGGTGATGGAAAACGACAAGCTTGACAAGTTCCGAACTTTGTCCAGTTTTTCCTGAAATTTCAATAACTTTTGCTCGAGCTGGGAGGCACTTTCCTTGGAAACCTAAATACCCTGAGGAACCTCTACCCTTTCAACTGAGTTCTACTTTCTGATGTTGCTCAACTCTTCCATTTTTCTCTTGTTCTTGTTTCTGATAGGACTCGGAGGAGGAAGAGGCGGAGGCCCTTAGATCTTGTAGAGTATGATGACGATGCCAGAGTGCACGAACTAACCTTTGGGGAGTGGAATAAAACAAAAAGAAAATAAAAACAAAGGTAGCAAGTTAGTGCGGGATGTAAGAAAAAGAAGTTGCAATATTTAAACTCATAGTGCGAGAATATAATTCGTGTCCTAATTTGGGAGCCTCATTGTTCCCGAGGTAGGCCTAGCGACAAGTTGATTTGGAGAACTTATAATGCTAAATTCCTCATTTTATTGATAAGAATAAGACGAATCCCAAAACGACACTAAAAATAGCAGAAAATAAAATGTCACTAATGGCCATTGGCCTTATTACATTCTTAAAGCAAAAGAAAAGAATCCTAGCTACTTGGTCCCAGAAGGACCTTCTTCGGGTTGAATATTTTCGTTGATCAGATCCTCCAGCTCGCGCAGATTTTCTAGTAAAAATGCCTTCGCCAGGCATTCTCCTTTGCCTTCCTCAGCATTTTAACAGTCGGTGACTCTTTTCCTCACTTTCCCTTCCAACTCCAGCAGACTGTATTCCAGATATTCCAGCTTCTCACTAGCCCTGGTGACTCTCTCTTTCCATTAGTTGATTTAGTTACTTGATAGGAGTTTCCTCCACCAAGTCAGCAAGAGCGAGGGTATGTTGACCATACCAAAGTCGGGAACTTTGTCATTCATTTCTGCAAAACAAAAGGGTGAGGGCATACTTGTGACAGATTCGGCTATTAAATATCAACAATTAGCATGAGTAGCATTTAGTTCTCCAAATAAATGCATAGACATGGTAGTGTCCGTTTGGGTTTCAAGGAAACCTAGTGGACTTTGGATAAGGCTATCTTAAAAAGTCATTATGCGGACAACATAACTGACTCGACTAGGTTTGATAGTGATTCATGCACAATTGAACAGAGTAAGGTTTCTATGGATATTAGACCGGTACCCTTGAGCGGACAACTCAAGAGGGAAAGGCACGGAACCATCGACTGCACCGTTGATCGACTGGTTTTACCGCAAATATGCCTTTTTCCAAATTTAGGGGTGATAATATTGGAAGGGCGCAACAACTCATTATAATCGTTGCTATGGTATTTTGTTTGGCACGAGTGGAATATGATGTTGAATATGCAATTACAAGAATGAAACAAGTTGTCACGTATTTTCACAATAATTGCTCATAATTATAATGGCATTGAAGGAAAGCGGTAAAAGAAACCATTAAAGAAAAGAAACAAAGAGCCAAGTCAGTTTCATAGCAGAAAAGAGGTAACGACATTAAATAAAGGTAATAAAGAAGTAGTGAAATCACAAGTAACATAAGATGGTAAAAGCCTAAAGAAGTCCCCAGCGGAGTCGCCATGCTGTCGCGCCCCCTTTTTCTAAGGCGAAATCGGGTTCATGACATTTGGGAGGATAACTCGTTCCTTCTTGGGAATTGGGTTTTTGGGTTGAAGAGTCGACACCTAATGATTAAAGTGCATTAGGACACTAAAGAAGAGTTTGAGTTGGAAAACCAGACTCCGGGTAAGGGCTAGAAATTATCTCGAGGGGAAGGTGTTAGGCACCCCCAAGATCCACTAGTGTGGTTCCCGGCCATGTTACAATTGTGACTTTGAATAACAAGTAAGCAAATAGAAGTCTCAAGTAGAGGGGGGTTTTCACATAATATTGCAAGCAAGTTGAGAGTTTGACGAAAGTAAAGAAAGCAGAAATTTTAAAGAAATAGTTTGAGAATAAAATAAACAAATAAAGGAAATACAAATAGTATGGATCAGATCAATGCAATACCCGGTAATCACTCCTCAAAAGAGAGGCTACACGTGGTATTAGCGCACGGTCATCATATCCATATCTATCCTTCCCACCCCGTTAAGGTATTAAAGCGCAAAATAGTATCGTTTCTTATTGCATGCTATTACTCGTCCCAATCCTATCAGTCCCGGAGGCATTTGAGACTACTAATCCTTAAAGGGAGGGAGTTGGGGCTTTTCATAGTTTTAAAAGGATAAAAAGTCTAGGTGACAAACAAAACACATAAGCAACTAGGGGAAAAACAAATAGCAGTTAAGGCTCAAACAAGCCTCTTCACTCAAAGGAGCAAATATATAGCATGACTTCAAATACTGGTTATGGTCTGAATTAATGCGTTAGGACAGGCTGATTTATCACATATTTCTCAGATAAGGAGTTAGCCTTGTCTGATTGTAGTTTATCAAAACTGACACAGTTAATTAATCACCTAATGGTTTGCCTAGGTGAGACCTATAGGCATGACATCTAACAATACTGATTTTAAAGAAAGGATTACTGGTTTTATAAACAAAAGTTCTGCAGATTGAAAATGATACTACTACTGATTTTAAACTCAGAGATAGAATAGTGAAACTGATTCAATTGATTACCCCTATAGGAATGATTTCTAAGCGTTATTGGTTTTTAAACGATTGCAAAAATGCAAGAGTCCTATGGGCATGATATCTAGAATGAAGTTGATTATTATTAAACCTATGTATATGCAGAAGTGTAGAAAACCTATGATCACGATTTCTATATGCAGAAATGCAGAAACCTAGATACATGATTTCTATATGCAGAAATGCAGAGACCTAGATACAGGATTTCTATAAGGAGAAACGCAGAACTTATAGGCATAATTTCTAAGATGCAGAAATTTATAAGTAACCTATAGGCATGCTGTTTATGTTAATGCAGGAATCAGAAAATCCAATAGGCAAGTTATCTACCCCTTTGCATACATTCATCCCATCCCTTTCCACTAGCCTTCCCCAATAGTCATTACAAATTATTACAGACCCGAATGACTCAAAAAAAAGTAAAAAAATTACATAAGAACTTCCAGCTATAACCAAACAGCCTAATTCAGACTCAAAGTCCAACAATATAAGATAAACCAACTTCCAGGATCACATTTCCAAAAGCCTTTCTCATACTTGGGATGTGTCAAAGTTCCTAAGAGTAAGTGTAAGTGCATAGGGGGGGATCAGGGAAAGCCATGGCAGGATGGCGGTCATGCCCTACAATTGGGAGTACTGGCATACCCCTGACCAGCCTGTCAGCGAAAATTGGGAGTTAGGATCCATTGAGGATCAAGTTTGGACCTGGACAGTAATTTGGATACTGCCAGGCCATGAACCTTAACTCAAACACATAGAAAGAATATGGGTAAGGATTCATAACAGAAAACAGATGCAAGGAAAGAACACACATAGTTAACATTAATCATGAACAACAAAGTAAACAGGATTGCAGAAAACTGTAAATAAACACATAGGGGTGAGGCAGGAAAGCTAAATTAGAACATAGCAGTTTCAGGGAAAACAAACAAGTAAAAGTAGTCTTGAAAAGGCCAAGTTGCAAACAAAAGTTCCAAAAGATCCCAGAAAAGAGCAGAATGTTGTAAGAGTATTGAACTCAAAGTATTAAAGTGGGTAAGTAACTTGAAAGTATTGATCTAAAAGTTCGAGATATTGAACTCTAAGTGGTGTCAAAAGTGCAGAAGGGTAGTCCATTTTATAGTACAGAAAATGAGTAAGAAAAGGTAAGGAAATAACTTTGAAATCAGTCTCATATGATCTCCCTTCAGTTAAGGGATTTGATTTCAAATGGGTAGAATACAATTGAGGAAAGAAATTTGATTAAAATCTTTTCACAGTATCATAAAAAGGGTAAATACATAGAGTTTATTTAAGGCAAAAGTCCATTGGTACTTGGTTTGTAAAGGAAAAGGAAAGGGAATCAATCAGATAGCCAGTAAAATCAACATTACAGGCTTAGTTCGACTGAACCAAGTCAGGAATAGGTAAAGAGGGTTCAATCGAAGAAAAATCAGTGACAATTCGTCAGCTTTATTAAAAGGATTTTAGAATCAATCAATCAGTTGGTGAAAACCTTTTGAAAGAGAAATTTCACATATATAAAACATATCAATCAAACTAAAGAAATCGTCAGGTTACTCAAAAAAGAGTCTAACATTGAAAGCCTTAGAGTCACAAACAAAAGGAAATCGAGTTCAGTTACAGACTCATAGTGAGTCCGAAAGACTAGGGTCGCAAAGTGGAACCCTAATATCACTTGCCAAAGAAACCCCCAAATCCTAGGGTTTCGAATTGAGTCAGACATAGAGGTGAGAGAGCATGTCATTGAAAGAGGCTCAGAAGTGTCTTCCAAAGAGTTTATGAGAAACAAACATACATGATAGAAAGAACTGATTCAAGGTCATGAGAACATGTTTGAGAAAACTCGGAGTTTAAACAAGTTTAGAAGAAAGAGATGATACGAGCTTAAACAAAAACAGGTGAAATATGCTTAGCAAGAACAAAAATAGAGCTAAATAAAGTGAACAAAATTAAAGAACTCGACCATAAATACGTATAGCAAATAATAAGGATTAACAACAGGGATTAACATGTGAGTACAGGAATAACAACAAAAGTAGAAGAATCTTGCATAATAGAAAGGAAACAAGAGAGCAAACTCAAGCATAGTAGAAAAGAAAGCATACGAGTATAACATAGGTAAACACACATGAAGAAAGAACATAAAGCATTAGAAAGATATTTGAAGAAACTTTTTCAGAAACCCTAAATTTGAAATTGAGCGATTTTGAAAAAGAAATTTGGGGAAAACCTTTTAAAATGTCAAGTAAAGCCCAGACATATCACAAATCTAAGAAAAAATAGGCGAGTACAGAACCTCAGACAGCTTAGAGTTGCAGAGAAAACCCTAGAAATGAGAAAGGTCTTGAGGAAAGTCAGATCCTGAGTCGAAAATTATCATATTGCTTGAACATGCCGAGGTAATGGCCGGAGAAGACATAGATCTACAGATCTGAGAAGGATCTGCAGAGAGCCATTGAAGTCGGGCTTCAAAACCTTGAATAGTTTAGGTCTGATGGTGAGAAAGGATGAGTACAAACCATCCATGGCCGGAGACGCCATGGATTCCGGTGGAAACATGGTGAGATAAGGTGTGAGACGATTAGGGTTTCGGAGAGGCTTGAGAGGATTTGAGAGACGAAGGGGTTCAAAGGCGTCGTCTCAGGTGAAATAAATTAGGTCAAAGGGGGGTTTGGGAAAAAAAGGAAAGGGTGAATTACGGTCGTTGATCAAAATGATCAACGACCTGGATCAAAGGGCAGCCGGGTGGGTTTTTTAATCGGGTCAGGGGTCGGGTAATTTGGGGATTGGGATGGTTTAATTTCGGGGCGGAATTGGGTCAAATTGAGGGCCAAAATTGAAAGGTGAAAGGGCTGTAATTGAAATAGAAATGGGCTAAGTGTTAAATAGTCTATTTTCCCTTTTTATTTTATAAATATAGTAATAATAATTTTAAAAGTAAATTAAAAATACTGAGCCAACAAATACTATATAAATATTAATTTAAAAATACTGAAAATAATTTTATAATTATAAAATACTACTAATCGTGAAATAGGCTATAATTGCAATTACATGCAATTTAGCTTTAAAATACCAAATAGATTTGTAAAAAATATACAAAATCACCTTAATTATATTTTGGTGTAAATATGAGAATAAAATAAGTTATTCACCAAAATGATAATCTTGGGAATAATTATTGGATTTTGTACTGCTAAAAATAGACAATAAATTGATTTTAAAATCTTAAAAATTAGGAAAAAATACCAAAACTCTTGGGCATGCTTATATATGTATGTACATGCTATTTTGAAAGTATTTTGTATATAAAAATATATAGGAAAAAATTGGGTATCAACACAATCTGAAATGGTAAAAGTCTAAAGATCCCCAGCGGAGTCGTCATGTTGTCGCGCACCCTTTATTCCCTCTTTGCATCAGAAAATCAGGTTATAACATTTTTTGGGGTGTAGGACAACTCATTCCTTTTGGGAACTGGGTTTTGCATTTGAAGAGTCGCCACCTAATGAGTTAAGGTGCATTAGGACACCTATAACATTCATTTCTAAGTTTGTTTGATAACCAGAGATAGGGTAAGGGCTTGAAATTATCCTAAGGGGAAGGTGTTAGGCACTCCTCAGGATCCACTAGTGTGGTTCTCGGCCAGACAGTTTTGTGAATTTGTACAATTAGCAAATAGACAAGTATAGGCTCAAGTAGTAAGGTATTTAGGTTTAAACATATAAGGGTTTGAAAACAATCAAAAGGCGAATTTTGAAAGGGAGCTGCATTTTTTATAAATACTTGAAAATATAAAAGAGAGAGGAGTCCTAGGTTTATTTATAATATGGATCACATCAATGTGATACCCGATATGACACTCCTCAGGAGAGGGGATACACGTGGTATTAGCGCACCGATCATCATATCCATATCTACCTTTCCCACCCCGTTAAGGTATTAAAGCGCGGATTGTTCTCCACCTCTATTGCATGCTATTACCCGTCCCATTCCAATCAGTCCCGGAGGAATTTAGGACTACTATTCCTATAAGGGGAGGATTTCAGGCTGACTCTTAGGTTTTTAAAGGGTAAAAAGACTAAGGTGACATTCAAAACACGTAGGACTGCATATTAGGAGAAACATGTAAGCAACTAAGAGGCTCATATATACCTCCTCAAGTAAAGCACATTAATAGCACAACTCAAACACATTTAGGGTCTGAATTTAAAGTACTAAGGCAAGGGGAATTTTAATTGTTGAAGCAGACCAGTTAATTACATAACTCAGATAAGAAGTCCGAATCAGGTCTGCTTGATAGTTGTAGCAGTTACTAACTAACAAAGGCGGATTCAGTTTTTATTGTTATCATCTAAGGCTTGCCTAAGTGTGTTGGTGATATCCTATAAGAATGATGTCTATTACTGATTCAGAATGTAGAAAAGTAGTGACAGTTTTAAAACGAGCGATTTGAGATCCTATAGGAATGCTTTCTAAATAGTATTAATAAAAGGAGAACGAGTTGTTTAAAACTAGTTCACAACAGTATGAGTCAAACTGATTTTAAATTAGACTGGTTTCAGATCCTATAGGCATGATCTCTATTATTGCAGATTTTTTAATTCCTATAGACATGATATCTAGTAGAACATGAAACGAAGCAAGCAGGATTTACTTGAAATTCCTACAGGCATGATTTTTATGAGAAATACTGATTTTAACCTTATGAACATGATGTCTAATTATAGTCGTTTAGATACTATAGGCATGGTGTCTAAGTGTGGTATTAAAACATGCAGAATTTAAAACAGGTCCTATAGGCATGTTATCTAAATGCAGAATTAAAACATGCAGAATTTAAATAAACGGATCCTATAGGCATGTTCTCTACACTTCTAATAGTTAAACATGCATAATTACCCATCTACTTTCCACTAGACAACCCCAATATTTGTAACAAATTATTACAGACCAAATACTGAATTACATCAAAAAAAGTGTAAAATAAGAAGTTACAACTATAGGAATGAGGAACTTAATCAAACACGTACACACCAAACAAACAGTTTCAGAACTCGAATGAGACCACAAAAGGAACTAGGGTTTTAACATGCTGAAACAGATAGAAGAACGACATGAGCAAAACTTAGCAAAATCACAAACACGTTAAAATCATAGATCTTTGAAAAGCAAAATTTAAAGGAAAACCCTAATCGGAGAAGATGAAGGGTCATTTTTGTCGCACCTCCTTTTTTCCGCGCCCGCGGGGGCGCGTAGGGAGTTTTCTCCAATTAAAGGATAGTCGAAACGGGATTTGTTTCAGACTCGCCACCTGGGAATTTTAAGGCGTCCCAAGTCACCGGTTTTAATCCCTGAATCGAGGAGAATATGACTCTGTTTGTTATTCTGCGAACCAGAAATCCTGAGTAAGGAATTCTGTTAATTCGGGAGAAGGTGTTAGGCATTCCCAAATTCCGTGGTTCTAGCACGGTCGCTTAACCATTTTTATATTTGGCTTAATTATCTTGATTTACTAAATACCCTTTTTCTTGTTACCTGATTTTATTACCGCTTTTGTTTAGATTGTTTACAATTATATAAACGAATCACGCGTACGTATATTCGTATTATATACCTTTTATAATTGTAGAGAATCGTGCCACGCATACGTGTACACAAAAAGGTTGATAATATTTTTTATATTTTTATTATAAAAAAACCATACGTTCAAAATTTAAAATAAAATTAAGAACATCGTCGCCCTTGTATGATTAAACAATGAACTGCACATCTCGGGTTTTTAGGAAATTAATTTGCTATTCTCCGAAAAATCCCTTTTATTAAATATTCGCTCGAAGTTGCGCGAACGCATAATCCGAATTGCTTTTAGAAATATAATCAGGTTACGCGAACGTATCCCTAATCACAAAAATATTCTTGATGGTAGTATAAATTTGTTTACAAATTGTTTATTACATCCATATTATTTTTATGTGAAAATCATGAGAAATCCCCATTTGAGATGCCCTTAAATTCTTTGAAAAGAATTCACAATTTATTAAATGTTGACCGCTGATTATATTTTTACGTGTGAATTATATTCTTCCGAGCCATTCAAATTTTAGGAGTAAAAATAAACAAAGTGTGATTAATACTACCATTTTTCTCGTAAATCCAATATATGTATACCCAAAAAGTGAATTGCATATGAAACTAAAAAATTGATTTATGAAAGGAAGAGATGTTTTCGAAGAATTTTCATTATTTTATTTATAACGAATGCTATATTACATTCTTAAAATTGTTACAATTTATAAGCCTAATCTCCTTCCACATCACTTGTTCTTAATCCGATATGCATGATTATTTTAGTTAATTCTACTTATGATTGAGTTTGGGATATACCTAATCGAAACGATTTTATTCTCAACCTATGCGAACTATTAGCAAACACTAACTTTACAGGTAAAAAAAATTGTTGACTTATTGTTTACATTATTTTTTAAAGAAATGAGGTGATTGCATTCAAATAACTAGGTCATTTGTTATTAAGAAAAGAACTAATCTACCTGTTGTCTTTAATAAGACGATATCATATATAACATGAATATAACCCTACACCATTCACCATATTCCAACATTGTGAACCTAACGGATTTTATAAATGCATCTTTCGATTATTGATTATAAACATAACCATTATTACGCCATATATGAACAAAATGCAACCAACATCATCTAGTCTTAAACCACAACCAAATAATTAACAGAATATGCTAACAATGTATTTTCTTGACATTTCCATACTATTCTGTACCTAACTAACAATGTCACAAGACTTAATTAATGGCCAACTTTATGCCATGTTCCCTATCTTGACAATTCAGATATAACTATACTAATGAGATTTCGAAATGGATAACATTATTACAAAGCTTTTATACGAATTTCAAATTAAGATAATTAACTTATAGCCATCGTGTCGAACTCACTACTAGTTAACCAACATGAAACAAAGCTGAAATCTAAACTAACGAACTTAAATGTATAGAAGACAGAATTACAATTCGAGCTTCATTTATTTGTCATGTTGGAAGCTTTGCATGACATGAGTTTACAGATATGTACCTGGAAATGAAGGTAGAAGAAGTAAATTTCAGCAGTGACAGCAGTAACAAAATCAGCAGAAAATGCCAGTATTTCCACAGATTTGAGCAACAATACAGAACCCGAGAACCCAGACACAACGTAGAATGACTCTTTAAGAAATTTCAGACTTTAAACTCAACAATGGGATTTGAACAAATTCAGACAGATAAAACACAGTATTTCTGATTTTTCAAGACTTAGGTGAAGGCAAACTGACAATTTCAATCTCAGAAATTCAACCTTAACACTAGCTTCTATTGTAGAAATCTATTTTTTCCTGCTTCTGATTTTTCTTTCTTTATTTCTGTTTTCTTTCTTTTTCTTGAATCAGATTTCTATTTCTGCTTCTGTGTGTTTTTTCCTCTCTTAATTTCTGTCCAGATTTTCTCTCTGTCTCTCTCTGTGTATATGTATTTCTGTGTGTATTAAAATCTCAGTGCCTTTTTTTCAGTCCCAATCCCCTCTATCTTATACAGGTCTGCCCCTTTTTCCTTTCAGTGCTGCCTGGACCCCCTTCTTCTTTTAAAAACCAGAAAATCATATCCAAAATCTGCTTTTAACTACTTTAAATCCCATTAAGTAAACTTTTCCTGATTTCCAGCATTCCTATTAACCTTTGTTTCCCATTACTTCATTAAATAATAGCCATTATCAAACCACTATCAGTACACTACTATTATCACATTACCCTACTGTTTCTATCCCAGAAATACCCTTGAAAACCTACTATTATTACTGCCCTTAAAACAAAAAAAATCAGAATCTGATACAAAACAGATTTTATAATCTGTTCAGGCTTAATTATCTTTCTGATTTAACCAGCTATAACCAATCCTATTAACAAACAATTCTGTCTTTACAGATTATGCTAAACAGAGAAATGCAATAGCTAATGTACAAAGGCTAAATTCAGATTGAACACTGAACTTGCATACAAACATATTAACACTTTCAACAGAACAAAATTTGAATCGAAATTGAAGTTGGCATGAAAGCAGGGGCATTGTCAGTTTTGAAACTAACTGCCCAGAAATCAATACACAAATGATTGACAAACTTTCTGACTTATTAAACAAGAAGCAACTAATTGGGAAGAACTAATTAACTGACTTCAACAAAATGACAATAATCAATCCAAAAAAGATAAATAGGGTATTACAATCAGCATTAATGGCAATAAGAATTTACAAAACAACTAATCGACGAACTTAATCGAGTCGATTACACATATTATAAACAATCATAACCAACAGAAACAATGATATAATTCTGATCAACTAATCGGGTATGAGGCAGAATCACAGAATTAATCTAAACAAATATGAAAAATTACACAGACAAAATAGGCAATAATATATGTAGTAAACAAAAAGAAAAATAGGAAAAATACCTCGGAATCTTTAAATTATATGGACCCAAGCTTGACTTGGATTTGGACCCTTTTGAAATCAAACAGACCTTAGTCAAAGTATTTTCAACTGAAAATACTTTGACTAAGGTCGATTAGACCCCAATCTCCTATTTAATTTGGACAGAAGCCAAAAATTTGGTGTTTCTAGGGTTCTTAAAGGTTCGATTTGGGTCTCAACCATTTCTGGTCAGATTCGAGGGGAACCAAAGATGACACAAGGGTTAGGGAGGCCTAGGGGTCATTTGGTGTCAGTTTAGAACGAAACTGGGTGAGTTCATGTTTGGCTCGAACCTTCAAAAGACGATTCGAAGAGCTCTGAGGTGATTCAAGCCAAACAAACACCAGATCCATAGCTATGGTAGTTAGGGGAAGTTACGGTGTTAATTTGGAAGTCATCGGAAAGGGTCGAGTTTTCAGACCAACCATCGATTTAAGATTCGAAGAGTTGGGGCCTGATTCGAAGGAAACTAATACTAGATCTGTGAAGAGGGGGTTGTGAGGAGTCGAGGGTGTTCAGGTGGTGACCGGCGGCGTTGTTGCCGCCGGGTTTCAGGCGATGGAGAGTTAAGGCGGCTAGGGTTAGGGGTGTGATTCGGAGAGGATGATGAACAGTGGAGAGGGGGGTGTTTAGTTAGGGGGCCGGGGTAGGGATTTGGATTTATATAGGGATGGGGTGGATTGATATTGACCGTTAGATCAGGCAGAATGGATGGCCAGGATCTATCTACTTACATGAAAGGCGTTGTTTTGGTTTAGTTGGGGAATGGGTCGGCCCGGGTAATGGATCGGGTAGGGATTACGGGTAAGAGATGTGGGATCTCAGCCGTTGGAGGGATATGATCAAACGGTCCTTGATGAAATGTGACCAAACGTTGTCGTTTGGATTTATTCCTGAGTTGGACCGACCTGGGTTGTTTGGATTGGGCTGTGGGGAGGGGGGGTAAATTTGTTTGGGCCTGGATTTCAGTCCAGGTCCGATTTTTTTAGTTTTTTTTTAAAACTTATTTTACATTTCCTAATTTTAATCCTAAGTATAAAAATCCTAATAAAAAATTATAAAACAATTTTAACCTTACAAAAATATTAATTACTTTTTAACAACTATTTAACAAATAGACAAAGCGTTAATCACACAGTAAAACATTAAAACTAGAACAGATGCATATT
Organism: Nicotiana sylvestris; assembly: GCF_000393655.2. Classification (NCBI taxonomy): domain Eukaryota; kingdom Viridiplantae; phylum Streptophyta; class Magnoliopsida; order Solanales; family Solanaceae; genus Nicotiana; species Nicotiana sylvestris. The sequence continues at coordinate 38,078,778 of NC_091061.1, forward strand.
TTTGTGATTTTATTTCAATTATCTTTTAAATGCATAATTAAATCCTAGATATGCATGGAACATGTATTTTTATTTTAGTTTCGTTTAATTATAACAAAGCAAACATTTACGGACAAACACAAACAATTAATAAATACCGCATAAATTCTAAAAATTGCATACTAAGAGAATTTTGTTTTATTTTTTGATTTATTTTAGAGTATTTTTCGTGAGGCAAAAATCACGTGCTCACAGCTGCCCCTCTTTGTGTGGAAACTCGAAGAGTTTGCGTGCAAAAATAAAGTGAGCAGATACGAGCGATTTTTGCCTGTTCGAATACTCTGTGAGAAGCATTTTTTGAAAGATTTGACCAAACCTTTGCTTCAAAGATTTCCTACATATCCTTGGCTATAAAGGAATCAGGTCAATGTAGTTCGGGAAGTTTTGGGTAGCTGGGACTACCATGGGACTGTGATGTTACTGCTGTTTTGTGTTGCTTTTACTGCTTACTGACCTCCTTATTACACCTTGCTTCAAAGGTAAAACAAAAGCTAAACTAGGCTATGGTATATGAATTACAGATCTTATCTAGATCATGCCCTTGCGTTTCTTGTTGTCTTGATGTCTTGGTGACTTTTGGGCATCTTTTGCTTCTGACTTGTTCCGCATTTCCTTTCATTATGCATCGTATTTCTTTTATTTGTTTGTGACTCTTGTTGTTTCTTGCTGGGTTTTGGTTGGACTCCTCTGCTTTATTGACTTTACGTGTGCTCCTTTCTCACATGGGCGGGCTTTTGACTTCAACCCGTAATGTCAAACTACATTGCCATTCTGTTCTTCAGGTGGGCGCCTGACTGCTGATCCTTCAATTGTATTCCCTTATTCTCTAGGTGGACGCCTGATTGCCTCTTCGATTCTTCATCCTCATTCTCCAGGTGGACGCCTGTTTTCTTCTTCAATTCTTCATCCTCATTCTCCAGGTGGACGCCTGATTTCTTCTTCAATTCTTCATCCTCATTCTCCAGGTGGACGCCTGATTTCTTCTTTAATTCTTCATCCCCATTCTCCAGGTGGACGCCTGATTTCTTCTTCAATTCTTCATCCTCATTCTCCAGGTGGACGCCTGACTTCTTCTTAAATTCTTCATCCTCATTCTCCAGGTGGACGCCTGACTTCTTCTTAAATTCTTCATCCTCATTCTCCAGGTGGACGCCTGATTTCTTCTTCAATTCTTCATCCTCATTCTCCAGGTGGACGCCTGACTTCTTCTTAAATTCTTCATCCTCATTCTCCAGGTGGACGCCTGACTTCTTCTTAAATTCTTCATCCTCATTCTCCAGGTGGACGCCTGATTTCTTCTTTAATTCTTCATCCTCATTCTTCAGGTGGATGCATGACTTCTTCTTAAATTCTTCATTATCATTCTCCAGGTGGTCGCCTTCTTCAATTCTTCATCCTCATTCTCCAGGTGGACGCCTGACTTCTTCTTCAGTTCTTCATCCTCATTCTCCAGGTGGACGCCTGATTTCTTCTTTAATTCTTCATCCTCATTCTCCAGGTGGACGCCTGACTTCTTCTTTAATTCTTCATCCTCATTCTCCAGGTGGACGCCTGACTTCTTCTTAAATTCTTCATCCTCATTCTCCAGGTGGACGCCTGATTTCTTCTGAAATTTTTTCATCCTCATTCTCCAGGTGGACGTCTGATTTCTTCTTTAATTCTTCATCCTCATTCTTCAAGTGGACGCCTGACTTCTTCTTAAATTCTTCATTCTCATTCTCTAGGTGGACGCCTTCTTCAATTCTTCATCCTCATTCTCCAGGTGGACGCCTGACTTCTTCTTCAATTCTTCATCCTCATTCTCCAGGTGGACGCCTGATTTCTTCTTTAATTCTTCATCCTCATTCTCCAGGTGGACGCCTGACTTCTTCTTTAATTCTTCATCCTCATTCTCCAGGTGGACGCCTGACTTCTTCTTAAATTCTTCATCCTCATTCTCCAGGTGGACGCCTGATTTCTTCTTAAATTTTTTCATCCTCATTCTCCAGGTGGACGCCTGATTTCTTCTTTAATTCTTCATCCTCATTCTCCAGGTGGACGCCTGATTTCTTCTTCTATTCTTCATCCTTATTCTCCAGGTGGACGCCTGATTTCTTTTTTAATTCTTCACCGGGTGTTTCCTGACACAAATGTTGTTTTTGCCCCTGTTTTAAATAAAAGAAAACTTCGTTAGTTTAAAGCAGGGTGGTTAACTGGGGCATTCTTGCCGATGGTGGGGCTTCTCTTCTTCTTGTTTTATTGCCTTGGAATGGTTGAAAAGACTGTTTTGTCCTTGTAATTGATCCTTGACTATAGAATCCCCAACTGTATGTTTTCCTTCAAACCCTTTTAACCGTAATTATATGTCTCTCCTGACATTGCTGATCCACTTTTGATTCCACTTTTCTTCCACCCATATCTTATTTTTTATCCTATTACCTCCTGCCCATCATGGCCGTATTTTTGTCCTATGCAACCCTGAATTTTGGTAGTATACCTTGACATTCCTTCTTATTTGTTTGGAATAAAACTCATCTCAAAAGCTTTAGAAGTAAGATTATTAGTGACGAAAACATGACGATTTCGAAAATCTAGAATGAAAAGAAAAATCCAAATTTGGATGACTGTTGGAGAAAAAATAAAGGACTTATCTGATTGGAGTCACTGGCACCAATGACCATGGTATGCATTTTGGATTAATCAACCCAGTCTTTTTAACCAACCTCTTTTCAATTGTTTCATTTTGTTTTCCCAAATTTTCCATAACCCAATTTTCTTTTGCCAATTTACAAACCTTATTTGGGTCGCTGTATCTAAAAGAGTTTTCACCGGCAAACCTTCATCATTTGTTCATTTTTTTTAATTCCTTTTCGCCTTATGGTGTCTGCGAAGGTTTTCACCAATAAGACTCTCTCATTTTACTTTCTCTCAACTTTCGTCGTCTCATGGTGCCCGCGTGGGTTTTCACCTATAAGACTCTCTCATTTTTACTTTCTTTTCTTGTTTGGACCAGAGTGTTATGAACCATCTTCATTTGCTTGACGCGGCATTTTTCTAAGATTGGTCGAAAGGTCTTTTTGGTATAGGGTTGGAATGGAAAGGTATCAAAAGTTAAACAGTTTTGATATGGGTTTAAAATTACAACTCTTGGAATCTTTTTCTTATTTCCAATACAATTCCTGCCCCAGTTTCTTGATTGGGGTCTCTTGATGTTTCTTTTTGTGCACATTATGCATATCGTATACCCTATGACCGAGCCGTGAGGCACCTACGTATCCTTCTTTGAGGAATCGGGTCAAACGTAGTTCATTACAATAATAGTGATTTTCTAATTTTATCCCTTTTATTTTTCATATTTGATTTTCATTGATTCCAAGAGAGGGTAGGAAAAAAAAACAAATGTGGCTCAAAGGGGAAGAAAAGGGTATAGTGTTTGGATAGCAGAACAAATTGCCTTTGTCATTCCAATCTTCGAAATAATGCCAAATACAAACATTCAAAAAGTTATGCATAATATCTCTTTACCGCATCAGAATTGATAGCCATGTCTATGCATTTTCCTTCGATATCTGTTAAACATAGTGCACCATTCGATAATACTCTGGTCACAATGAATGGTCCTTGCCAATTCAGGGCAAATTTGCCTTTTGCCTCAACCTGATGTGGAAGAATACGTTTCAGTACATGTTGACCCGCTTCAAACTTTCGGGGACACACCTTTTTGTTGTATGCTCTCATGTATCTGGCATTGATGACACTTGCGCACAAAACTGATACAATCTCGCTCCATGGTAAGCCAATAGTAACCAGCTCGGAGGATTTTCTTTGCCAACACATATCCACTCATGTGGGGTCCGCAAACTCCTGAATGTACTTCAGACATGACAGCTGTAGCTTGTCTGGCATCTATGCATCTTAATAATCCAAGATCTGGTGTTCTTTTATACAAAACTCCTCCGCTTAAGAAGAATCCATTTGCCAATCGCCTAATGGTCCTCTTTTGATCTCCTGTGGCTTGTGCGGGATATATCCCCATCCTGATATACTCCTTGATGTCGTGGAACCATGGTTCACCATCAAATTCTTCTTCAACCATATTGCAATAAGCGTGCTGATCGTGGACTTGAATATGTATTGGATCTACATAAGCTTTGTCCGGATGGTGCAACATTGATGCCAGGGTAGCCAATGCATCGGCAACCTCATTATGGATTCTTGGAATATGTTGGAATTCCACTGATCGAAACCGCTGACAAAGATCATTTAGACATTGTCGGTATGGTATGAGCTTCAAGTCGCGTGTTTCCCATTCTCCTTGAATTTTGATGTACCAGAAGATCCGAATCTCCCATGACTAAGATTTCCGGGATACCCATGTCTGTGGCTAGCCTTAATCCCAAAATACAAGCTTCATATTCAACCATATTATTGGTGCAATAAAATCGTAGTTGAGCCGTAACAGGACAGTGATGCCCTGTTTCAGAAATGATTACAGCTCCTATCCCGACTCCTTTCATGTTAGCGGCCCCATCAAAGAAAAGTTTCCAGCCAGGTTTTTCAATTTGCTCCATCTCATCGATATGCATTATTTCTTCATCGGGAAAATAGGTTTTCAATGGTTCGTACTCCTCGTCGACCGGGTTTTCAGCAAAATGATCAGCCAGTGCTTTGGCTTTCATTGCAGTTCGAGTCACATAGATGATGTCAAATTCTGTGAGCAATATTTTCCACTTTGCAAGTCTCCCTGTTGGCATAGGCTTTTGAAAAATATATTTCAACGGATCCAGACGCGAAATGAGGTAAGTAGTGTAGGATGACAAATAGTGTTTCAATTTCTGAGCTACCCAAGTTAGGGCGCAACATGTCTTCTCCAGATGAGTATACTTAACCTCATAAGCTGTGAATTTCTTGCTAAGGTAGTAGATGGCCTGTTCTTTTCTGCCGGTGAGGTCATGTTGCCCCAATACACAACCAAATGAATTTTCCAAGACCGTCAAGTAAAGAATCAGAGGTCTTCCTGGCTCTGGCGGGACCAACACGGGTGGGTTCGACAGGTATCCTTTTATCTTATCAAACGCCTCTTGACACTCATCGGTCCATTTGACCGCAACATCCTTTTTCAACAATTTGAAAATAGGCTCATAGGTTGTCGTAATCTGAGCAATAAACCTGCTGATGTAATTCAACCTTCCCAACAAACTCATTACTTCAGTTTTGATCCTTGGAGGTGGCAATTCTTGGATGGCTTTGATTTTTGATGGGTCTAGCTCGATGCCTCGCCGACTGACTATGAATCCTAGCAACTTTCCAGATGGAACTCCAAATGCGCATTTGGCAGGGTTAAGCTTGAGGTTGTACCTGCGAAGTCTTAAGAAGAATTTCCTCAAATCCCCAACGTGGTTGTCCTGATGCTTTGATTTTATGATCACATCGTCCACGTATACCTCAATCTCCTTGTGTATCATATCATGAAATACTGTGGTCATTGCTCTCATGTAAGTTGCCCCGGCATTCTTCAAACCGAATGGCATTACCCGGTAGCAATAAGTTCCCCATGGTGTGATGAATGCTGTCTTTTCTGCATCTTCTTCGTCCATTAGAATTTGATGATACCCGGCATAACAATCCACGAAAGATCTTATCTCATGCTTGGCACAATTATCGATCAAAATATGGATATTGGGTAATGGGAAATTATCCTTTGGACTTGCTTTGTTGAGATTGCGGTAGTCGACGCATACTCTGATCTTGCCGTCTTTCTTTGGTATAGGAACGATATTAGCTAACCAAACAGGATATTGAGTGACTCGAATGACCTTTGCTTCCAACTGTTTGGTGATTTCTTCCTTAATTCTCACACTCATATCAGGCTTGAATTTTCTTAGCCTCTGTTTGACAGGAGGCACCATTGGATCGGTGGGCAATTTGTGAACCACTAAATCAGTGCTCAAGCCCGGCATGTCGTCATATGACCATGCAAAAACATCTTTGAATTCTTTAAGTGCTTTAATTAACTCTTCTCGGATCCTTGGTTCGAGATGGACACTCATTTTAGTTTCTCGAATATTATTCGTGTCCCCTATGTTGATGTCTTCGGTATCACTCAGGTTAGGTTTGGTTTTTTCCTCAAAGTGAATTAACTCTTTACTAATCTCTTCAAAAGCCTCATCTTCATCATATTCTGATTCATAATCACAATATATTTCTTGAATTATTATTTCGGAACCAGATTGATTTTTAAGACTGGGCTGAGGATTCCTCATGCATGCCATATCACTAGAGCCAGCGTAAAAAGAACTGTACAGAAAAAGAAGAAAAGGAAAAGAAAACTATCAGGAATGATAATGAAAAAGGAAACTGTATTTTATTGGATGATGAAAGATAACAAGGTTTGCACACTTCAAACAAACTGTAAGATAAGCATTGGGATTACAACCCTGAGGTAACCCAAACAAACTGAAGGAAAATCACAAAATAAACTACCAAGACTCCTTTCGAATGGGGAGAGGAGTGGCTTTCCAATTATTAAGCTTTGTTTCTGGCCCAACGAATTGAACTTCTGCGTTGCTACAACCTTCCCCGCTTTCCACCATATTCACATCGTCAAACAATTTCTCGAATCTTTCAATTAATTCCTCCTCAGGATTGACCAGGGATTTAGGAATTGTTGTTATCGGGCGATTTTTAGCACCGGTCTTGACAAAAGACTTTGATAGATGTGGGACTGGTTTTGGAAGAACCCATGCCTTTTGTTTCAGCTTTCTGGCCTTTCTCACGTCGGTGACCGTGGGTATGAATCCCAAACCAAATGTTCCCCAGTTCTCGGGGAGAGATACTGGTTGTATAATTCCTTGCAAAGATGAGCCCAGACCTTTGCCGGGTATAAAACCATTTTTTAACATTTCATAGGCTACCATGACTGATGCAGAGGTTATCTTTGGATTCGGAAGGTACTTCCCCTCTGGAATTTTCTCTACCGACACTGTATCGGACACTTGGTATACCCATGGTCCCTGGTCATTTTCTATTCCCTCGACCGGTACAATGGCACTGCTGTGAGCATTTAAACTTTCTTCCCCATGCACAACTATTTCTTGATGATCCCATTCAAACTTGACCGCCTGGTGTAGTGTTGACGGGACTGCTTTAGCAGCATGGATCCATGGTCGACCCTACAACAGATTATAAGAAACAGTTATGTCCAGTACTTGAAACTCCATCGTGAATTCAACTGGCCCTATTGTCAGTTCCAACACTATGTCGCCAAATGAATCTCTGCTTCCACCGTCAAACCCCCGTACGCAAATGCTTATTCTTCTGGATCCTCTCCTCTTTGATTTTTAATTTGCTTAAAGTGGAGAGAGGGCAGATGTTTGCACTTGACCCGTTGTCAACCAATACCCGGGTTACTACGGAGTTTTCACATTTCACGGTGAGGTAAAGAGCTCTGTTGTGCTCAGTCCCTTCCACAGGCAATTCATCATCAGAAAATGTAATTCTGTTCGCCTCAAAGATTCTGTTGGCTATTCTTCCCAAATGATTTACAGAGATTTTATCGGGAACGTGAGCCTCATTCAGGATTTTCATCAAAGCCAGACGGTGCTCCTCTGAATGGATCAGTAATGACAATAATGAAATTTGAGCGGGCGTCTTCTTCAGTTGATCCACAACAGAATAGTCATGGAGCTTCATTTTTCTTAAAAACTCTTCCGCTTCTTCTTCCGTCACATCTCTCTTTATTGGTGTTGGATTATTTTTAGTCTTTCTTAACTCTTCGGGAGTAAAACATTTTCCCGAACGAGTCAAGCCTTGCACCTCACAGACTTCTTCCTTGACTTCTTTTCCCTTGTACATTACAGTCACCCATTCATAGTTCCATGGAATGGCCTTGTTGTTGTTCACTGGTAGCTGGGTTACAGGTTTGATAATAACCCGATCTATACGGGCTCCTTCCACGACTACAATGGGTTTGCTGGCAACCCCTGGTACTATCACTTTCGACCTTTCTTGCTTTGTGGCAACTTTTCTCGAAGATCCCTTCTCGACTACCACAGATGGTTCATCACCATTTCTGTTCTGCTTAGGTACCGACTTCTCCTCTGTTAACTGCTTATCCGGCTTGGCTTCATGAGACCTGATCATCATGACGGTTTGTGACGGATTCTTTGTCTCCCCATCAACCTGTACTATTTCTATCATATTAGCCTCCTGATGGGCTGGCATTGGATTTCTATTGATATTGGGAGCTTCGGGGGTTTGAACCTCGATTTTATTAGTATCAATCAGCTCTTGTATTGCATTTTTTAAATGCCAGCATTTTTCCGTATCATGGCCTGGTGTACCGGAACAATACTCACAGCTAATGGTGTAGTCCAGATTCTTTGGAGGAGGATTGGGTAGCTTGGATTGTATTGGTCTTAGCATGTCCAGCTGTCTCAGCCTGTGGAACAGACTAGTGTAGGACTCTCCCAATGGAGTGTAGGTTTTCTTTTTCTGTTCCCTTTCTCCCCTGAATGCTGGCCTAGGCCTGAAACCTGGTCCGGGATAGGCTCGTGGGTAAGTACCTGGTATGACAGGAGCACGCCAGTTAGCGTGTGCCGGTGGATGATTGTATGCTTGTGTATGGTTGATGGAAAAATGAGGTTCCGAAGGGTGATAGTAGTGTTGAGATGAATTGTGGTGGTGAGTTGATTGGTGAGGTCGATGTTGATTATAGTAAGGAGGTGAACCTCTCGATCCCAACCAAGTTCCTGAATCAACTACCGCTGCTTCTTCCCTTTTCTTTCTTTCGATTCCTCCTACCCCGCCTTGAATAGCTTGAGTAGTCGCTTTGATGGCCGAATAGCTCATGATTTTATTTGTCTTGAGGCCTTCTTCCATCATACCTCCTATCTTTACTACTTCGTTGAATGATTTACCTACCGCTGAAACCAAATGGGCATAGTAAGTTGGTTCCAAGGCTTGAAGGAAGTAGTCTACCATTTCACTCTCCTTCATAGGAGGATCCACTCTTGCTGCCTGTTCTCTCCACCGGAAGCCATACTCTCTGAAACTTTCATTGTGTTTTTTCTCAAATTTTGTCAAAGATAGTCGATCTGTGATGATTTCTAGATTGTATTGGAAATGGTATGCAAATGCCTGTGCCAAGTCATCCCAGGTGTACCATCTCCCATGGTCCTGGCGTGTATACCACTCCAAAGCTGATCCGCTTAAACTTTGACTGAAGTAAGCCATCAATAATTCGTCCTTTCCTCCAGCTCCTCGCATCTTGCTGCAGAAACCCCTTAAGTGGTCTACTGGGTCGTCGTGCCCATTGTATAGGTCAAATTTAGGCATCTTGAAGCCAACTGGTAATTGTACATTTGGGAACAAGCATAAATCCTTGTATGCTACACTGACTTGCCCACCTAACCCTCGCATGTCTCGGAACGATTGTTCTAGGCTTTTGACCTTCCTGAACATCTCTTCTTGTTCAGCATTTTTGGCTGGCTTGTCAATTTCGGTTGGGAGGTCAAAACAATGAGTAGTTGAATGGATTTCGGAGGCTTTGAGGGTGGGTTCCGGGGGTAGTATTGATTGTCCTGAGCCTGGAATATGGGCTCACTAGGAGATTTGTGGAATGTAGCCGGGGGAGGTGCTACGAAAACAGGAGTCACTGGTGGAGGAAAGTATGGAACTGGTTTCGAAGGTAGAGACTGCGGTGTCTGAGAGGTGGTGCCTCGGTAGTGTTGGTAGATGGGGAAATTTGGGGATAATTCAGTGGTAAGATTATCCTGAGTTTGGGCCATTGATGGAGCAGGGTTAGTTGGGTAAGATGGGGGTAACTGCCCTGTAGACCAGGCCTGGTACATCTCAGCCATTTGCTGCTTGAGTTTAAACATCTCTTCTTTCATTTTCCCGACATCCATCTCCTCTAGCTCAATACCTGTGTCAACATCTGGGATAGACATACTTTCGGGTATTGGTCCTTTTGATCTCGTGTGATAATGATAATATGCCAGTATACTCTTTAGAGAAACTAACTGCTTGAATTCTGGAAATGAGCAAACTTGTTAGTTTTGAGAGTTTAACACATATATAATTACACGTTGAGATGCAATGCTCCTAGACAAATAACCCATTTCTATTATGCATTTGCTTGGCTGCTTGTGTCATCCCAGCTTTTCTTGGTCTTTTATTGTTGTTCACTCTTATTTTATTTTATTTTCTTATATATATATATTATTATTTTTTTATTGTGGTTGAATCTTATAGAGATTGCCTACGTATCATGCCCCCGCATGAATCAGACCTTATGTAGTTCGGACGTAAGGCAATTGTCAATACTTTTATTTATTTTACAAAGATGGAACAGTCATTACATTTGAAAAACATTATAAAAATGGTTTAAAACTCGAGACAAACCCAAATCAAACAAAAGACATAATCAGGACTCATTTTGAAAAATGACACTCATAAATAAAAAGATCATTTTTTTATTTATTTAACACTTCTTTTTTTCAAGATTTAAAACTATTTTTGGGAATTTTCTAAAACAACCCATTTTATTCCTCGGCTCTCACAATGATTTCAATTAAGCTGGTCAACAAGCAAATCCGAGGCAAATGAATGCACAGGTAGCAAGTAGGATGCATCAGGATAGTCTTTTCATCTTGGGTTCACCTGTCCTAGACAGACCCAACCCCTGTGTTGAGTCTCCAAGGCCAAATGCACATGATGCAAATATACGTTCCTACTAGGGATCCGATACATGGTTTAGTTATTATAAGTGAAAAACCTGAGGCTGATTATTCTAAACATGGCTTACCCAAACGGACAGTTTGAGCCGAAGTGGGGGCAACGTACCGGGAGCACGAAAGTCTGCCCGGCCTAGTTACTTGTCCCAACTTCGTCTTATTTGGTATGACTTCTAAGAGAAAGGTGGGCCACGCGCACGTGTACACCATAAATTCAGAAGACTCAGAAAGAAGAAGGGTTTCGTAGCAGTTTTAAATACACAATTCAGATAATATTAAAGCGGTAAAAGCATCATTTAGCAAATTAGGCATATATCCTGTAAAAATCAGATAATAAATAAAGCCAACTATAACAATTATTTTAAGCTCGAATTCTTGAACCCTGAACCAGTGGTTCTGATAACAAAGTCCCCAGCAGAGTCGCCAGAGCTGTCGCACCTCCTTTTTTCCGCGTCCGCGGGGGCGCGTAGGGAGTTTTCTCCAATTAAAGGACAGTCGAAACGGGATTTGTTTATTTGTTTCAGAGTCGCCACCTGGGAATTTTAAGGCGTCCTAAGTCACCGGTTTTAATCCCTGAATCGAGGAGAATATGACTCTGTTTGTTATTCTGCGAACCAGAAATCCTGAGTAAGGAATTCTGTTAATTCAGGAGAAGGTGTTAGGCATTCCCAAATTCCGTGGTTCTAGCACGGTCGCTTAACCATTTTTATATTTGGCTTAATTATCTTGATTTACTAAATACCCTTTTTCTTGTTACCTTATTTTATTACCGCTTTTGTTTAGATTGTTTACAATTATATAAACGAATCACGCGTACGTATATTCGTATTATATACCTTTTATAGTTGTAGAGAATCGTGCCACGCATACGTGTACACAAAAAGGTTGATAATATTTTTTATATTTTTATTATAAAAAAAAACATACGTTCAAAATTAAAAATAAAATTAAGAACATCGTCGCCCTTGTATGATTAAACAATGAACTGCACATCTCGGGTTTTTAGGAAATTAATTTGCTATTCTCCGAAAAATCCCTTTTATTAAATATTCGCTCGAAGTTGCGCGAACGCATAATCCGAATTGCTTTTAGAAATATAATCAGGTTACGCGAACGTATCCCTAATCACAAAAATATTCTTGATGGTAGTATAAATTTGTTTACAAATTGTTTATTACATCCATATTATTTTTATGTGAAAATCATGAGAAATCCCCATTTGAGATGCCCTTAAATTCTTTGAAAAGAATTCACAATTTATTAAATGTTGACCGCTGATTATATTTTTACGTGTGAATTATATTCTTCCGAGCCATTCAAATTTTAGGAGTAAAAATAAACAAAGTGTGATTAATACTACCATTTTTCTCGTAAATCCAATATATGTATACCCAAAAAGTGAATTGCATATGAAACTAAAAAATTGATTTATGAAAGGAAGAGATGTTTTCGAAGAATTTTCATTATTTTATTTATAACGAATGCTATATTACATTCTTAAAATTGTTACAATTTATAAGCCTAATCTCCTTCCACATCACTTGTTCTTAATCCGATATGCATGATTATTTTAGTTAATTCTGCTTATGATTGAGTTTGGGATATACCTAATCGAAACGATTTTATTCTCAACCTATGCGAACTATTAGCAAACACTAACTTTACACGTAAAAAAAATTGTTGACTTATTGTTTACATTATTTTTTAAAGAAATGAGGTGATTGCATTCAAATAACTAGGCCATTTGTTATTAAGAAAAGAACTAATCTACCTGTTGTCTTTAATAAGACGATATCATATATAACATGAATATACCCCTACACCATTCACCATATTCCAACATTGTGAACCTAACGGATTTTATCAATGCATCTTTCGACTATTGATTATAAACATAACCATTATTACGCCATATATGAACAAAATGCAACCAACATCATCTAGCCTTAAACCACAACCAAATAATTAACAGAATATGCTAACAATGTATTTTCTTGACATTTCCATACTATTCTGTACCTAACTAACAATGTCACAAGACTTAATTAATGGCCAACTTTATGTCATGTTCCCTATCTTGACAATTCAGATATAACTATACTAATGAGATTTCGAAATGGATAACATTATTACAAAGCTTTTATACGAATTTCAAATTAAGATAATTAACTTATAGCCACCGTGTCGAACTCACTACTAGTTAACCAACATGAAACGAAGCTGAAATTTAAACTAACGAACTTAAATGTATAGAAGACAGAATTACAATTCGAGCTTCATTTATTTGTCATGTTGGAAGCTTTGCATGACATGAGTTTACAGATATGTACCTGGAAATGAAGGTAGAAGAAGTAAATTTCAGCAGTGACAGCAGTAACAAAATCAGCAGAAAATGCTAGTATTTCCACAGATTTGAGCAACAATACAGAACCCGAGAACCCAGACACAACGTAGAATGACTCTTTAAGAAATTTCAGACTTTAAACTCAACAATGGGATTTGAACAAATCCAGACATATAAAACACAGTATTTCTGATTTTTCAAGACTTAGGAGAAGGCAAACTGACAATTTCAATCTCAGAAATTCAACCTTAACACTAGCTTCTATTGTAGAAATCTATTTTTTCCTACTTCTGATTTTTCTTTCTTTATTTCTATTTTCTTTCTTTTTCTTGAATCAGATTTCTATTTCTGCTTCTGTGTGTTTTTTCCTCTCTTAATTTATGTCCTGATTTTCTCTCTGTCTCTCTCTGTGTATATGTATTTCTGTGTGTATTAAAATCTCAGTGCCTTTTTTTTCAGTCCCAATCCCCTCTATCTTATACAGGTCTGCCCCTTTTCCTTTCAGTGCTTCCTGGACCCCCTTCTTCTTTTAAAAACCAGAAAATCGTATCCAAAATCTGCTTTTAACTACTTTAAATCCCATTAAGTAAACTTTTCCTGATTTCCAGCATTCCCATTAACCTTTGTTTCCCATTACTTCATTAAATAATAGCCATTATCAAACCACTATCAGTACACTACTATTATCACATTACCCTACTATTTTTATCCCAGAAATACCCTTGAAAACCTACTATTATTACTGCCCTTAAAACAAAAAAAATCAGAATCTGATACAAATAAGATTTTATAATCTGTTCAGGCTTAATTATCTTTCTGATTTAAACAGCTATAACCAATCCTATTAACAAACAATTCTGTCTTTACAGATTATGCTAAACAGGGAAATGCAATAGCTAATGTACAAAAGCTAAATTCAGATTGAACACTGAACTTGCATACAAACATATTAACAATTTCAACAGAACAAAATTTGAATCGAAATTGAAGTTGGCATGAAAGCAGGGGCATTGTCAGTTTTGAAACTAACTGCCCAGAAATCAATACACAAATGATTGACAAACTTTCTGACTTATTAAACAAGAAGCAACTAATTGGGAAGAACTAATTAACTGACTTCAACAAAATGACAATAATCAATCCAAAACAGATAAATAGGGTATTACAATCAGCATTAATGGCAATAAGAATTTACAAAACAACTAATCGACGAACTTAATCGAGTCGATTACACATATTATAAACAATCATAACCAACAGAAACAATGATATAATTCTGATCAACTAATCGGGTATGAGGCAGAATCACAGAATTAATCTAAACAAATATAAAAAATTACACAGACAAAATAGGCAATAATATATGTAGTAAACAAAAAGAAAAATAGGAAAAATACCTCGGAATCTTTAAATTATACGGACCCAAGCTTGACTTGGATTTGGACCCTTTTAAAATCAAACAGACCTTAGTCGAAGTATTTTTAACTGAAAATACTTTGACTAAGGTCGATTAGACCCCAATCTCCTATTTAATTTGGACAGAATCCAAAAATTTGGTGTTTCTAGGGTTCTTAAAGGTTCGATTTGGGTCTCAACCATTTCTGGTCAGATTCGAGGGGAACCAAAGATGACACAAGGGTGAGGGAGGCCTAGGGGTCATTTGGTGTCAGTTTGGAACGAAACTGGGTGAGTTCATGTTTGGCTCCAACCTTCAAAAGAATATTCGAAGAGCTCTGAGGTGATTCGAGCCAAACAAACACCAGATCCATAGCTAGGGTAGTTAGGGGAAGCTATGGTGTTAATTTGGAAGTCATCGGAAAGGGTCGAGTTTTTAGACCAACCTTCGATTTAAGATTCGAAGAGTTGGGGCCTGATTCGAAGGAAACTACTACTAGATCTGTGAAGAGGGGGTTGTGAGGAGTCGAGGGTGTTCAGGTGGTGACCGGCGGCGTTGTTGCCGCCGGGTTTCAGGCGATGGAGAGTTAAGGCGGCTAGGGTTAGGGGTGTGATTCGGAGAGGATGATGAATAGTGGAGAGGGGGGTGTTTAGTTAGGGGGCCGGGGTAGGGATTTGGATTTATATAGGGATGGGGTGGATTGATACTGACCGTTAGACCAGGCAGAATGGATGGCCAAGATCTATCTACTTACATGAACGACATCATTTTGGTTTAGTTGGGGAATGGGTCGGCCCGGGTAATGGATCGGGTAGGGATTACGAGTAAGGGATGTGGGATCTCAGCCGTTGGATGGATATGATCCAACGGTCCTTGATGAAATGTGACCAAACGTCGTTGTTTGGATTTATTCCTGAGTTGGACCGACCTGGGTTGTTTTGATTGGGCTGTGGGGGGGGGGGTAAATTTGTTTGGGCCTGGATTTCAGTCCAGGTCCGATTTTTTTAGTTTTTTTTTTAAAACTTATTTTACATTTCCTAATTTTAATCCTAAGTATAAAAATCCTAATAAAAAATTATAAAACAATTTTAACCTTACAAAAATATTAATTACTTTTTTAACAACTATTTAACACATAGACAAAACGTTAATCACACAATGAAACATTAAAACTAGAACAAATGCATATTTTTGTGATTTTATTTCAATTATCTTTTAAATGCATAATTAAATCCTAGATATGCATGCAACATGTATTTTTATTTTAGTTTCGTTTAATTATAACAAAGCAAACATTTACGGACAAACACAAACAATTAATAAACGCCGCATAAATTCTAAAAATTGCATACTAAGAGAATTTTGTTTTATTTTTTGATTTATTTTAGAGTATTTTTCGTGAGGCAAAAATCACGTGCTCACAGTTTTAAAAGAAAGTTGAAAGACTTTCGAGAAAACACTTAAAAACTCATAACAAGTATAGATCTAAACTAGATCTGAAAGAAAAATCAAAAGATCTTAAAGATTAGGGTTTCGAAAAACCCAAAAAAGGTGAGAAAGACTTTGAAAGTTTCCGATCTAACCAGGAAAGTCAAGGATCTGCCTTGAAAGGCCATGAATGGTGGGAGAAAGGTCGTGGATGGTCGGAAAAAAGCCATAAACTAAAGTCAAGCAAGGACTGGACCAGATTCCTTCGAGTACTGGCCATGAAACCACAGAGACCAATACCCAAGAGCCATGGGAGGCTGCTACATGTCTCAAATGACCACGAGGGGCCATGGATTAGGAAGGTATTAGGTAGGGTGAGAGGGCGGCGGCTAGGGTTCATGAGAGTTTCAGAGAGAGTTGAGAGAGAAGGGGGATTCAAGGGCGGTGGTAGGTGAGAAATGAGATAGGTTTAGGGGTCGTTCAGGGTTAAAAAAAGGTAAGGGCTAATGGGGGTCGTTGATCTTAATGATCAACGGCTGAGATTAAAGTGGTTAAGTGGGGATCCAGGTTTGGGTAGGTTTAGTTGGGTTAGGGTCGGGTTTAAGTGGGAATTGATCTGGGGAAAATTGGGTCTAATTTGGGTTTCAAAGTAGGCTACATTTGAAATGAAATTGGGCTATCATTTAAATAGCTATTTTCTCTTTTAATTTATAAAAATAGTAAATAAATTTGTGAAAACCAATTGAAAGCACTAAGATGATTTATAATACATAATTAAAAAATTTCAAATAAACATGAAACAAATTTAAACCTAAAAATGGCTAATATTGCATTTATATGCAATTTAGCTTAAAAATACTAAATAAATTTGTAAAAATATACAAAAATTACCTTAGCTATATTTTAGCATAAATAGAGAAGTCCAACAAATGAATTACCAAAATAATGATTTTGGAAATAATTATTGTGGTTTTTTATGGATAAAGGGGGAAATAAATTGATTTAAAAACTTTTAAAAATTATGAAAAAATAATAAAATATTTGGACTGGCTTATATATACATATATATTCTATTTTAAAAGTATTTTGCATATCGAGAAAACTAAATAGGAAAAAATTGGGTATCAACAGGCATAAATGGCAGGAGTACTTCCACAAACTCTTAAACGAGGAAGGGGATAAGAGCATCATGCTACAACTCAGAGAGTCGGAGATATTTTGGATTTTGTGGGCATATTAAGTGTGAGGAGGTTGATGTGGCAATACAAAAGATGAGTAGGGGTAATGTAACGACCCGACCGGTCATTTTGAGCTTTTGCACTATGATCTCCAGTTCTTGGACATGACTTGCCCCGTATGATGAATTATGACTGATGTGAATCGTTGATTTTGGTTTTCACGAAAATCGGTATGAATTTGAAAGAACAGTCTCAGTTGAAAGCTTTGAATTTGAAAGGTTTGACCAAGAGTTGACTTATTTGTATATGAGCTCGGAACGGAATTTTTATGATTTGGTTAGCTTCGTTGGGTGATTTTTGACTTAGGAGCGTGATCGTAAGTGGTTTTGGAGGTCCGGTGTAGAATTAGGCTTGAATTGGCGAAGTTTGTATTTTGGCGATTTCCGGTTGATAGGTGAGATATTGATCCGAGGGTCGGAATGGAATTCCGAGAGTTACTGTAGCTTTGTTATGTCATTTGGGATGTGTGTGCAAAATTTCAGGTTATTCGGACGTGTTTTGGTTAGGTTTTTGATCGAAAGCGTATTTCGGATGTTTTAGAAAAACTTAGGCTTGAATTCGATGTGAATTGGTGGATTTGGTGTTTTGATGATTGGAACAAGTTTGAACGAGGTTTTAAGATGTGTTGGTGCTTTTGGTTGAGGTCCCGGGGGCCTCGGGTGAGTTTCAGAAGGCTAATCGGACCATTTTTGGCTTTGAGAGTTGCAGAAATTGTTGTTCAGCTGTTGCAGAAGAATTTTCTCTTCAGGTTCGCGGGGGGAGCATCGCGTTTGTGTAGAAGGATTTTAGGAAGGCCAAAATTAAGCCTTCGCGTTCACGAGACGTGCCTCACGTTCGCGAAAGGATCGGAAGCAGTGCATCGCGTTCGCGAGAATGCACTCGCGATCGCGTAGAGCAAATTGGGGTCCAAGGCATTTTGTTCATCGCGTTCGCGTAAGGTTTTCGCGTTCGCGAAGGTGTAAGAGGCAGAAGCATCGCGTTCGCGATAGAGTGACACGTTTGTGTAGGGCAAAATTTGGTCAACGTAAGTTTGTGCTTTGCGAAAACGAGGCATTGACCGCGTTCGCGAAGAAGGAAGGGTCAGACCTGTGAGTACGTGTTTTTTGCCCTATATGAATTAATCCCACAAATTCAAAAAAAAAAAAATTTCCATTGTTTGCAATTTTGTGGATTTTCATAGCATTTTTGTTATTGTTTGTATTTGTCTGCGCATGTTTAATTTTTTTAAAATTATGAAAAATACAAAAATATGTTGCATTTGCATTTAGGATTTAATTTTGCATTTTTAAATCAATTAGTAATTTAGTTGCTTTACAAAAATGGAAAATCACATAAAAATGGTTTATTTTGCATGGTTCAATTTTTAGATTTGAATTTTGTTGGTTTTCCTTTAATTTGGTATTTAATTAGTTGAAATAATTATGAGGGTTAATTAATTTAATTTTCTAGGATAATTTGGTTTAGGAATTAAGTTGGGTTTTGTTTTATTGTCATTTGGTTTAGGAATTAAGTTGGGTTTCTAGGAAAAAAGAAAAGGAATTAAAAAGAGAATTGAAAAGAGAAGGAAAGAATTAAGAAGGATCAAATTTTGGGCCAAATTAATTAAATTCCCCGGCCCAAATCATTTTTCTTCCCAAACCCATGTAAACACAGCCCAAACCCGCGCCCCAACCCGGTCCAGCCCCACTTCCCAACCAAACGACGTCGTTTGCCTCCCCCGAATCCCAGCCGTTAATCTCCATTGATCCGACGGTTGGGAAGTAGCCTCCCCAGGCTATTTAAATGTCCGAACAAACTCCACCTCCCTCAGAACCCCCCCCCCACACCTCGTATCTCTCTCTCACCTTCGTCTCTTCAAAGTCCAAACCTAAACCCTAACCCGCCGCCCCTAATTCCCATCGCCTTAACCCGGCGGCGCCACCTCCGTTCACCTCCATTTTTACACCCTAAGACCTCCTTCATCTCATCTTCCAAAATTCCTCACCCATATCTTTCAAATCCCCCTGGTTCGCCTCGAATCTTAAATCAAAGACTAGACAAAAACCTAACATTTCCCAAATCACCCCAAATCAACACCCCAGAATCCCCGTAGTCCTCTCTTTCCCAATCTCAAACTTTGGACTCTCGAATCACCTTCAAGCTCGTCGAATGTTGAATCGGAAGCTCGAGCTTTCGAAGCCAAATCCAAGCCCGTGCATGCAGAGTTCTTCTTTGATAAAGAACAAATACTTGACGTCATTTAAGAGTGCCAAGCCCCAGGTTCGAGTTTTAATCAGTGAGTCCTTCCTGCGTTTCTTGGTTCATCTACCCTCCTCTTTCTGGTTGATTCAATTGAAACTCGGCTAATTGTGCCATCTGAGAGTTGGTCATGTTCTTGTGTTCTTCGTTAAGTTTTATTTTCCCCAAATTGGTTTCTTTAATTGTTTTAATCCATTAAGCACGACATTGTTAGTACCTCGGTTTAATTATTCCAAACCTGCTTAGGGTTGATTTTGCTATGTCAACTTTGTTATTGTTGATCTTGTCTCCTTTTAATTCATAATTGTCAAGGTAATAGTCAGTACAGAGTCAAATTGATTATTCGTGTTACTGTCACTTAGTTTTGTTGGGGTTTTTGGGTCAGAGCTCGAGTTTCTGAATGTTCATTTTGGACTGATTTGGAACCAGCCTTGGGCTTTTCGAGTCATTTATGACCCAACTCAAGGTGCCCGATTGTTCTGAGCCCAAGTTTGTTTGGTTAGCAAGGTAAATAACAGGGGCATGAGGGATAGTTTGGGTATTTGGTTGAGGGAATCTTTCTGATAATAGAAATAGGAAGCTTCTTAGAAGCTGACTTGGGGATTGTTTTGAAACTTTAAAAACTAAATAGGGATATCTAGGCAAAAATGAAAACATGAAAAGGGTCTAATTGCAAATCTGATTTTCTTTAAGCTGCCCTACTTCTTTGACTATAAAGGCATGGTTTTCTTGCCTTTCAAGGCAGGGATTGAAGAGAAAAATCAGAAAAAAGGGAAAACTACTGAAAATTAAAATAGCTGAGCTTTTCTTAAAAAAATTCAGAAATTCTGCATTTTGTTGAAAACTAAAATTTCTGCTTCTGGTTTTGGAGTTTTGATTCTTCGGTGGTGTAGAATTCTTGGAAATTTTGTGATCCTATTGCTGAAGTGCGAAATGGTTTGAGTAGTAGAATTGGTTAAAGTTTGGTTTGAGAGTTTTCTATTGTTCCATTAGTTTTTATAAGTTGGCTTCACTGTCTGATTGACTGCATCTGGGCCCTTCCTGTTGCTATTCTGCTGATCCTTCACTCTTACTGTTTCTCTTTCGATTTCCAGGTATTTTTCAAAATCATTGTCAACAAATGACGTGCTACGAGCTGGAACCTGATTGAATCTGAATCGTAATTGAATTTCATTTCACTGGCTCTATTTTTATCTTTAGTATTGTGCAATAATTTTTGATTCACTCATGTATCTTAATTGTTCCATGGCTTTAATATGCTATAAGTGAATGTATGCTCTTAAAGGTCCAAGTGCTGATTGTTTTCTCTAGATTTTGTCACTGTTTGGTGTAGAGAAGGAGTTAGTTGGTTTGAAGTATTTACGTTATTTTTAAGATCTAGCTCAAGTTTAAATCCCTGCATGAATGTTTAGTATTATGAAGTCAAGCATGTATTCTTAATGGTATTCGGAGTTTCCTAGTGCATTAATTATTGGATGGTGTTGAGTTTAATCTAGGCGTGTTTGGATGAATAGGGTTGTTTGCTTAATATAAGTTTGATGATGGGTTTAGGATCCTCAGCTTTATGCCTTATAGGGTTTGGGCTTGTTTCTTGAAGCCCAGCATTTTACTTCTTTAGTTGCTGGCCCATTTTGGTAGCAGGATGGACTTAAAGATGTCTAAATGTCAACACTAGAAAGTTTAGTTGGTTGATTTATTTTAATTAATAAAGCGTAGAATCGGTTTGATTAGTTCGATTTCTTATTTCTAAATAGTTTAAATGATTGGTTTTTACTTGGTTGTGCAACGTTTAGGTTCTGAGAATTAGGCCTAATGTTGGCCCAACCGGGGGAAGACCAAGGCAAATTAGGCAGCCCTCCCCATTCCTCTAGGCATTTTCTTTCACTAAGCTATTGGGGTCACTTTGAGCCCAAGCTTGGGGGAACTGCAATTGGAACTTGGATCGACATCATTTTTGACAAACTCAGTTTTCTTGTTAAATGCTGTTATTAGCTCAAGTCGATTCTTTTAAATAATTGGGCCTTCATCCGCTTTAAGGAAATTCTCTTTGGGTTAGTTGAACATTAGCGTAAGGTGGAATTCAGTTTCTTTCAGTGTTTAGTGGACTAATGTCTTCCAAATAGTTGAGGTGAGCCACTTTAAGTAGGATATAGTTCTGACCCTCAATAGTTTAGTTTGAATTCCCTTTTAAAATTAGAGTCGAGGAGTGCTGTGCCGAACAAAATCTCAATTGCATGTCCCTCATTTAATTAATTTCGTTTATCCTTAGAAATCGAAGTGTGTCATTTAGCGAATTTTATGGCCCTCGCAAAGTTGCAAATTCGTAATTGCTTTAGGCACATTAGTTTAATAGTATTACTTTCCTAAATTCGGGTGCGAGTTTATGTTACCCAAATCCAAATCACAACGATGTTAAAATATGTCAAAGATCACGGGTGCATTTATGTGACGTGGTTTGAGATGTGTTTTAATGACGTTGCAATTTTCTCTAAAAAATGAATAAAAGCGGATAAAAAGTTAAAATTTGCGTAGGTTCATAGTTGTTTAAAATCAGATAATTAAGCCGAATATAACAGTTGAGCGACCGTGCTAGAACCATGGACCTCGGGAATGCCTAACACCTTCTCCCAGGTTAACATAATTCTTTACCCGGATTTTTGGTTCGCGGACTGTTAAATAGAGTCAATCTTTTCCTCGATTCGGGATTCAACCGATGACTTGGGACACCATAAATCTCCCAAGTGGTGACTCTGAATTTTTAATAAAAATAATCCCGTTTCGATTGCCACTTCAATTGGAAAAAACTCCCTTATATGCCCATTTCGGGGTGTAGGAAAAGGAGGTGTGACAGCTCTGGCGACTTTGCTGGGGATCGAACCCAGAATCTCTGGTTCAGGGTTCAGAATTCGAGCTCAGATGAATTGTTATATTTGGTTTTATCTATTATCTGATTTTATTACATGTTTTGGCCTAATGTGCTAAATGTTGCTTTTACCGCTTTGATATTATCTGAACTGTACATAAACTGTTACAAAACCCTTCTCTTCTCATCTTCGGGGATGTGCTCGCTGGTCGAGACTCCCTATTCTGTTAGTGTCATACCTTGAAATAAGAAAGAGGCTCGGACAAGTTACTAAGCCGGATGGCCTTTTGGTTCCCGATGCATATCCTCTCCTTGTCTCAATTTGTCCGCTCGAGTACACAGTCTAGAACACATACCCAGGTTTTGACCTAGAATAACTCAGCTTCATGCCGGATCCCTAGTAGGAACGTTTGTTTGCATCAAGTGCATTTGACTTTGGAGACTCAACACAGAGGTTGGGTCTATCTAGGACAGGTGTACCCGAAATGTAAAGACCATTATGATTCATCTTACTTGCTACATGTGCATTCATTTGCTTCGGTTTGCATGTTGACTGGTTTATAGAGAAATTCAGAAAAAAGTAATGAGGTGGTTGAGAGGGATAAAGGCCTGTTGTGAAAAATCGATGTCCCAAAACATACTGAAACTCTGCCGAAATTCTGAAAAAAAAGAAGAAATTTTGTGGGTTTTAAATAAAGGAAAAAAAGGGAAAATATTTGTGTTTTTAGAAAACAAAATAATTGGTTTTATTTTGTCAAATTGCCCGAACTATGCCAGTTTGATTCTCACAGGGTGTGAGATACGTAGGCAACCCCCATCAAGTCCAACTTCCTTTTTGCAAAAATAGCCCAAAAATCAAAAAAATTATTTTTATTATAATGGTTAAGGTGATGCCATTTTTGAGAAAAATAGCCGATTGTCCCCAAAAGGACGCCGGAAGGCTGTTTTTACAAGAACAACCGCCTTCGGTCTCTTTTTCAAATTTTTAGCCGGTTAGCGAGCACAACCTTAAAATCTTTCCCCGGAAGTGCTAACAGGTCGTATTTTCAAAGCTGGGTTTTTACTTTTGAAATAAAAATTTGAAAAAGTGTCAGCTTTGTTTTTGAGTCAACTAAATCGTGATTTTTGCTTAACCGCCCTAATAAATGTGCAGAATGAGCACAAGTCAGAATTTGCCAATAACAATCGTGAACAAGATCCCTTTGGAGTTGCATATGTGGTGGGACGATCTGGGTAAATCGGGACAAGACACGGTCAATCTATACCTGGGAGGCCTCACTAGGTTGCTGAAGATCAATCCTAGGGGAGACATCATAAAGGCGTTGGTTACATTCTGGGACCCGGCCCACAACGTATTTCATTTCTCAGATTTTGAACTTACCCCAACATTGGAAGAAATAACCGGATATATTGAGGGTCCCAAAGTTCCTATGAGACACCAGTACCTAATTGCTCCAAGGGCCGTAGCCGTACACAGGTTCCTAGACTCTTTGAAAATAAGCATGAGGGTCCACAACCCAGACTTGGCAGCTGGTTTTCGTACTTTGCAGTTTATATACAATAGATATGGTCATATAGGGGGGTTCAACAAGCCAGAGAACAAAATCTGCAGCAAAGGAAATCGCCTTAAGTGGGAAGAACACAGGTGTTTCACATTTATAGTGTTCTTTTTGGGAGTTTTGGTGTTTCCTAGAAAAGATGTGAATATTGACATACGAGTAGCTGGAGTTGTCAGCACTTTGCTCACTCAGGCCAACAACACCCTCGCGCCCATGATAGTAGCCGAAATCTTCCACGCTCTCACAACCTGCAAAGCCGAAGGAGACTTTTTTGAGGGGTGCAACGTATTGCTGCAGATGTGGATGATCGAATACCTATACCGTCGTCCTCAATTTATGAGTTATGGGTCGACAGAGAAAACATGCATAAAAGAATTTTATACGGGATCAACTTGCCAGAGGGGGTCACAGAGTGGGTAGCACGCCTTCGCTCCATCACTGCAAACCAAATAGAGTGGACATTTGGATGGCTACCTGTGGATGAGATCATATACATGCCAGCCACCGGGCCTCATTTCCTCTTGATGGGACTCAGGAGTATCCAGCCTTATGCCCCATATCGGGTTTTGAGGCAGCTAGGGAGATGCCAAATAGTTCCGAGAGATGAAGATCTTAGTGCCCAAGTAGTCGAGATCGGACCTAATGGTTAGTTTTATGAAGCAGTAGTCCGCCAAATTTGGAGCGAATGTCAATACTTAACAACAAATACATGTGTACGTGATCGATCCGAAGGTGAGGTTTCACCAGGGTACCTGGCTTGGTATAAAAGAGAAATTGAGTTTGGGAGGCAGGCCAAAAGACCCCACCTTCAGGAATTCGTCGAGGCGTCACAAGAACAATAGGCTTGGTTGGCCAAGGAGAATGAGTACAGAGCCACAATAGGAAAGTTTGAAAAACATGCTAAAGAACTTCAATTCGAAAATAGCTTGCAAGCCGCAGCAGATGAAGGGGAAAATAAAAGGCTGACCAAAGAAAATGAGGCCCTTCGAGCCCAGATTCAGAAAATGAAAATAGCGGCAAAAGATACCGTCAGAAGTGCCAAAGATGAAAAATTCATAGATAACTTGAGGCAGAAAGTGAGTGACTATAGTTTTGATTTGAATAAAGCAGAAAGTGAACTAGCCTAGGCTCGAAAGTAATTGGCTAAAAACGTAGATGAACGAGCATGCCTGGTTGAGCAGTTGAAAGAAAAGTACGACAATGAGGTCACGGGATTAAAGAAAAGGGTCGTTGCCGCAGAGAACAAAGTGATCAAGTAGGCAAAATACTTTAAGGCAGAAAGGGAACATTGTTATACAACATTGGCACAATTAGAAATAGATTTACAACAACTTCAGGAGCAGAATCATGTGGCCGAGCAAACTGGAAGCCAGGGCCCAGCAGATCGGGCGTTTGTTGCAAGAAAAAGGAGTCATAAGAGAGAGAATTAGAACCATAGTCGATTACATTGTTGTGAAGTGCCAAGCCTGTGAGGATATGACTTGCACCACCTTCTTCGCGGCAGTGAGGACATTTGTTAAACAGATAATGAGTGACTTGGATAGACTTCAAAGGGATCTTTCATATAGGCCCGCGGCGAGATCGAATGATATCCCGCGGGGACCAGGAGCATTAATGTATTCATGATTTTTCATTTGAGTCTGTATTTCCTTTTCTGTTAGAGTCTGTCAGTTGTTTTAAGTCTGTATTTTCTTTCTGCTGGAGTCTGTCGGTTGTTTTCGAGTCTATATTTTCTTTTGTGGGAGTATGATAGTTTATATTTGGAGTCTGTGTTTCGTCTTTGCATCAGAGTCTGTTAGTGTCTTTTGGAGTCTGTTGGTTTTGAGTCTTTGTAATCAAAGCATTTGTTTTTATGAAAATTAAAAATCCCAAAATGTTTTATTATTTACTTTAACACTTATCTCCTAGAACTACGCTCGATCTGATTCATGCGGGGTTATGATACATAGGCAATCTCCATAGGATTCGACCATAACCCAAAAAAAAGAGGAAAAATAAGAGAAAAACAAGAAAAGAAAAGAGAGAAAAACAAGAAACCATGGGGAGGAAACCATGAGAGATCGGGCAAGGAAAGGTAAGAAAAAAAAAGAGAAAAGAGAAGTTGCAAACGAAAATAAGGAAAATCCAAGATGACGCAAGTAGCCGATCAAATGCATAAAAGAACTGGTTAACTGCTTAGGTGCATTCATTCCCCAAAATGTGCGGTTACTAATTTGTTAAAGCCCTAATCGCTAACAAGGTTGTTGTTGATGTATTGAGTTCAGGCAGGTGGTTAGTTGATTGGCATTCTGGCAACTCACTCCTAAAACACCCGATCAAAAGACAAGCTGAACATGTCCAACCAAGAACCGGAGGCAAGTATCGTCGATCCATCAAAAGAGGTGGAAGAATTGGATGTTAATGCAATGAAGGAAGAGATGTATAAGTTAAGCAACAAATGGCTGAAATGTACCAGGCCTGGGCAAAGGGGCATCCACCACCAGTTTATCCCACCAACCCTGCTTATATCCATTGGCTCAACCTCAGGAACCTCTCACTGTGAATTCGTCTTCGGCCTTTACCCTCTACCAACAATGCTATGGAACCACTTCCCATACATCGCAAGCTCCACCACCCAAACAAGTCCCGCACCCTCCTCTACCAGTCGCGCCTGTTTTTGTGGCATCTCCACCTGCTGTATTACACCGATCTTCTAGTGAGCCTCTGTTCCAGACACACAAAAACCAGTATTATCCCCCTAAGCCCACCTTCAAGGTTCCTGAACCATATTCTTACACCCCCCATATTGATCTCTCGGTAGAGACAGAGAAGCCACCCAAAAATCCCGAACATGAGGAGATGATCAGAAAGGTCAAAAGCTTAGAACAATCGTTCAGAGATATGAGGGGGTTGGGAGGTCAAGTAAGTGTGGCCTATAAGGATTTATGTCTATTCCCAGATGTTCAGTTACCAGCAGGATTCAAGATGCCCAAGTTTGATCTGTATGACGGGCATGGTGACCCAGTAGCACACTTAAGAGGATTTTGTAGCAAGATGAGAGGAGAAGGCGGAAGAGATGAATTACTGATGGCCTATTTCAGCCAAAGTCTGAGTGGATCGGCATTTGAATGGTATACCAGACAAGATCACAGGAGCTGATACACATGGGATGATTTGGCCCAAGCCTTTGCCTGCCATTTTCAGTACAATCTTGAAATCATTTCGGACCGCCTGTCTTTAACAATACTTGAGAAAAGTCACAATGAAAGTTTCAGCGAATATGGTTTTAAGTGGAGAGAGCAGGCAGCAAGGGTTGACCCTCCAATGAAAGAAAGTGAAATGGTGGACTATTTTCTGCAGGCTTTATAACCTACTTATTACGGTCATCTGGTATCATCGGTAGGCAAGTCTTTCAATGAAGTGGTAAAGATGGGCAGTATGGTAGAAGAAGGGCTCAAGACAAACAAAATCATGAGTTACTTGGCTATCAAGGCAACCACTCAGGTTATTCAAAGCAAAACTGGGGGAGTAATTGGAAAGAAGAAGAAAGAGGATGTAGCAACGATTGATTCAGGAGCTTGGTTCGGACCCAGGGGTCCATCACATTACTATAGCCAACCACAACCCCACCACCAAACCTATCCTCATACCCCATATAGTCCACCACAACACTACTACCCACCGCCAGGTCCCCATTTTTCTGTCCATCATGCACAAACATACACTTAACCTCCTGCTCACACACAATGGCGTGCGCCAGCTCCACAAAGTATCTACCCAGCTCTAAAAAATGCCTATCCACCCCAAAGAGCCCACCGAAATCCCCCTGGAACAGGTTTCCGGCCCAATCAGGCCACAAAGAATGAGAGGTTTCAGAAGAAGAAGACTTTCACTCCATTGGGAGAATCCTATATCAGTTTGTTCCGCAGGTTGAGACAATTGGGTATGCTGAGTCTGATTGAACTAAAATTGCCAAATCCTCCCCTGAGGAATCTTGATCACTCCGCGAGTTGTGAATATTGTTCTGGTGCCCCGGGGCACGACACAGAGAAGTGCTGGCAATTGAAAACAGCTATTCAAAAGCTCATATATACTAATCGGATTAAGGTCCAAGCTCCGGAGACACCTAATATCAACCAGAACCCATTGCCAGCTCATCAAGAGATGAATATGATTGATATAGTGAATAAGGAAGGGGAGCCTAAGAAGCCTTCACAAACTGTCATGATGATTAGGTCCAGTGAAGACAGGCCGTTCGAAAAGTCAACAAGGGAGAAGTCTGTGATCAAGTTGAATGGGGCAAATACTGAACCATCTGTGGTGGTCAAGAAGCGGTCCTCAAGTAACGTTGTAGGGAAACATAAAAAAGCGAAAGTGGTTGTGCCAGGAGTGGTGAACAAGCCTGTTGTAATTGTGGAAGGGGCCCACATAGACCCTATTATTATCAAGTCGGTAACTCAATTACCAATAGTCAATGGCAGGGCGGTACCGTGGAATTATGAACGAGTGACAGTGACTTACAAGGGGAAAGAAGTTAAAGAAGAAGTATGTGAGACCCATGGCTTGACTCAATCGGGGAGATGCTTTGCCCCCAAAGAGTTGACAAAAGCTAAAAGCTGGAAAGACAACCCATTGCTAGTGAAGAAAACTGTGACTGAGGAAGAAGCAGAGGAGTTCTTGTTGAGGAAGACACTGACTCAGATTTCATTATTGTCATTATTGATCCATTCCGACGAGCACCGTCGGGCTTTGATGAAGATCCTGATGAGGCCCACGTTCCTGACAAAATCTCAGTAAACCACTTGGAAAAGATAGCTAACAAGATATTTAAGGTGAACAGAGTCACTTTTTTTGATGATGAGTTGCCCATGGAGGGTATCGAGCACAATAGAGCCCTCTATCTGACAGTGAAATACGAAGATTCCGTGGTTACTTGGGTACTGGTTGACAATGGTTCCAGCGCGAACATTTGCCCTCTCTCCACTCTGAACAAGTTGAAGGTGGATGATGAAAGAATTCACAAGAACAATATCTGTGTTCGGGATTCGACGACGGGGAGAAAGATTCAGTCAGAGACATAGTGCTTGAGCTTACAATAGGGCCAGTTGAATTTACCATGGAGTTCCAGGTGCTCGATATGGTTGTTTCTTACAATCTATTGTTAGGTAGACCCTGGATTCATGCTGCCAAAGCGGTTCCATCTACTCTGCATCAAATGGTCAAGTTTGAATGGGATAGACAGGAAATCGTTGTGCACGACGAAGATAATTGGTGTTTCCCAGCAATGCCATTGTACTTAATTATACAGGATCTGAGGCAGGTGCATCTAGTTACCCGTTCGGCGTGCATAGTTGATCCCTACTTTGAGACTTCATGGTGAGCTACCTTCTGAGTCGTTCTGCAGCAGCTAGAGTCTTCTTTATGGTTTACTTTTTTGTCTATTTCCTCCCAAATAGTAGGCTAGTAGTATTCTTTTGTATATTCTACTAGATAGCACACACACTTGTGACACCAGGTCTTGGCACACTCACTAGTAGACTTAGATTTTGGGTTTGCTTATATGATTCTGATTAGTACTTATTGCTTCTACTTATTTATTAATTCGGGATGTTAATGGGTATAAGATTTGGTATTTGAGGGGTGTTGGTGGCAAGAATGTGGTAGGTATTTTAGTTGATAGGGATCTAAGGGAGTTAGTGGTAGATGTCAGAAGGGTGAGTGATAGGCTGTTGATATTAAGCTAGTGGTTAATGGGTTTACTCTTAATGTGATTAGTGCTTACACGCCTCAAGTGGGACTAAGCGAGGAAGTCAAGAGGCGCTTCTGGGATGATTTAGATGAGGTCATGTGTAGTATCCCACAGTCCGAGAAGATTTTCATAGGGGGTGACTTTTATGGTCATGTTGGGAGACGACTAGGGGTTATGATGAGGTGCATGGCGGGTTCGATTTTGTGGTTAGAAATGAGGGTGGTACTTTGTTGTTGGAGTTTTATAAGCTTTTGACTTGGTGCTAGTTAACATGGGTTTTAAGAAGAAGGAGGAAAACTTGGTCACTTTTCGGAGTAGTGCGGCCAAGACTCAGATTTATTTTCTTCTCATCTGGAGAGGTGATAAGAGCCTTTGTACGAATTGCAAGGTTATCATGAGTGAGTATTTGTCGATGCAGCATAGGCTCTTGATGATGGACTTGGAGGTCAAGGTAGCTAGGAAGATGAGAGTGGTGTTCTGCCAAACCTAACATCAAGTGGGGAGCATTGACTAAGGGAAAGGTTTAGGAGTTGGGGGAGAAGTTGTTGGCTATGGGGGCCTATAGGAATAGTAGGGACGCAAGTAGTATGTGGAACATGACAACAAATTGCATTAGGGAAGCAGCTTGGGAGGTATTAGGGGTCTCAAAGGGTTACTCTGGTGGCCACAAGGGGGACTGGTGATGGAATGGGGAGATCCAAGGTAAATTGGAATCTAAGAAAGCGGCGTATTTAAAGCTAATGGGGAGCACGGACGAGGAAAAGCGGAGGTCGTATAGGGAGTATTATAAGAAGGCAAGGAGAGAGGCGAAGTTCGCTGTCACGACGGCTAAGTTTGTAGTTTTTGAAAGATTGTATGAGGATCTTGGGGGGAAAAGGAGGGGAGAGGAAGCTATACAAGTTAGCCAAGATTAGGGAGAGGAAGGCTCGGGACCTGGATCAAGTGAGGTGCATCAAAGACAAAGATGGTAAGATATTGGTGGGAGAGGCATGTATCAGGCATTATCGCGCCCCCTTTTCCTTCTTTGCATAGGAAAATCGGGTTTATGACATTTTTTGGGGTATAGGACAATTCATTCCTTTTGGGAACTAGGTTTTCCATTTGAAGAGTCGCCACCTAATGAGTTAAGGTGCATTAGGACACCTATAAAGTTCATTTCTAAGTTTGTTTGATAACCAGAGATAAGGTAAGGGCTTGAAATTATCTTAAGGGTAAGGTGTTAGGCACCCCTCAAGATCCACTAGTGTGGTTCCCGGCCAGACAGTTTTGTGAATTTGTACATTTAGCAAATAGACAAGTATAGGCTCAAGTAGTAAGGGATTTAGGTTTAAACACATAAGGGTTTGAAAACAATCAAAAGGCGAATTTTGAAAGGGAGCTACATTTTTTAAAAATACTTGAAAATATAAAAGGAGAGAGGAGTCCTAGGTTTATTTATAATATGGATAACATCAATGCGATACCCGGCATGACACTCCTCAGGAGAGCGGATACACGTGGTATTAGCACACCGTTCATCATATCTATATCTACCCTTCCCACCCTATTAAGGTATTAAAGCGCGGATTGGTCTCGACCTCTATTGCATGCTATTACCCGTCCAATTCCTATCAGTCCCGGAGGAATTTAAGACTACTATTCCTATAAGGGGGAGGATTTTAGGCTGACTGTTAGGTTTTCAAAGGGTAAAAAGACTAAGGCGACATTCAAAACACATAGGACTGTATATTAGAGGAAACATGTAAGCAACTAAGAGGCTCATATATACCTCCTCAAGTAAAGCACATAAATAGCACGACTCAAACACATTTAGGATCTGAATTTAAAGTACTAAGGCAAGGGGAATTTTAATTGTTGAAGTTGGCCAGTTTATTACATAACTCAGATAAGAAGTCCAAATCAGGCCTGCCTTCTGGTTGTAGCAGTTACTAATTAACAAAGGCGGATTCAGTTTTTATTGTTATCAACTAAGGCTTGCCTAAGTGTGTTGGTGATATCCTATAAGCATGACGTCTATTACTGATTTAGAATGTAGCAAAGTAGTGACCTTTTTAAAATGAGCGATTTGAGATCCTATAGGCATGCTTTCTAAATAGTATTAATAAAAGGAGAGCGGGTTGTTTAAAACTAGTTAAGAACAGTACGAGTCAAATTGATTTTAAACTAGACTAGTTTCAGATCCTATAGGCATGATCTCTATTATTGCTAATTTTTTAATTCCTATAGACATAATATCTAATTGAACATGAAACGAAGCAGGCAGGATTTACTTGAAATTCCTATAGGCATGATTTCTAGGAGAAATACTGATTTTAACCTTATGAACATGATGTCTGATTATAGTCGTTTAGATCCTATAGGCATGATGTCTAAGTGTGGTAATAAAACATGTAGAATTTAAAACAGGTCCTATAGGCCTGTTATCTAAATGTAGAATTAAAACATGCAGAATTTAAAGAAATGGATCCTATAGGCATGTTCTCTACCCTTCTAATAGCTAAACATGCATAATTACCCATCCCCTTTCCACTAGCCAACCCCTAATATTTGTTACAAATTATTACAGACCAAATACTGAATTACATCAGAAAAAGTGTAAAACAAGAAGTTACAACCATAGGAAGCCTGATTCTTGACTTCCTCTCTGAGTTATGGAATAAACCACCTCAAGCACCACTTTGTTTCAAAGCCTTTCTCAGACCTGGGTGTGTCAAAGTTCCCTAAGGGTCTCAAAAGACCCCGGGCAGTGCTTACACCCAGGATTGCATAACCAGATAGAGGTGAGTGTAGTGTGAAAGGGCCAGCCCTTATGTGTCCAGGTTCAGAGGGAGCTCATGGGTCCCAAGACAAGGCTCACACAAGAGGGGCAGAACCTAAGTTCTAAGAGTATAGTGGAAGTGCAGAAACAAAAGATTTATTTAAAACTAGGTTGAGAATAGTAAGGGGTAGAGGTAATTTGAAAACAGTAGCAGTAAAACTTAAACTACACAGGATCATCAGTTGCACAAAGGGGCCATAGATTTGGGAATACATTGCATGAAGCATATGTCCCTAGGAGGGGGTCAGGTTTGGACATGCACAGCAATAGATGATGCTGATATGCCTACAAACCAGCTAGAGAATACAAACACATAAAGGGATATGGAGTTTGGGATTCATAAGTCAGCAAATAACATAATCAAGTGACTAACAGATTATATACATAAGGGAACACACTAATTTACAGCATGCTTAGTAATGAAACTTGGTTGCATAAACATAAGCAGAAACGGGCAAGAGTGAAGGAAATAGTAAAGAAACATGTTGTTGTTGATGTTTGAAGATTAACTATGACATACCAGTAAGAAGCAAAGAGCAGAAAGGAAAAGTAAGCAAATTTCCACAAGGCAGTAACACAAGGCAGTAACACAAGTAGTAATAGAGAAAAGAGAGAGAGTTTTGAGTGAAGTGTGTGTTCTGAACTTAGATTGTTCGTTCGTGTTTTTGAAAAAAGAGGGGTGCAGGGTATTTATAGTTTTTTGAAAATGAGTGAAGGAGAAGTAATAAGATACAAACATGGAAACAATCACAAGTCAGAATCAATTACACAAGTGATTCCCTTTAATTAAGGAATCACCGTTTAACGGGTAGTAACAGATCCAAATAAAGAAAGAAAATCAATTTGGAAGCAAACTAATTATTGCCATATAAGGGGTAGTAAAAGCATGTCATGAACAATCGAGTCTGAGTACAAAAAATATATGCTTATTTTGGAAAAGAAATCAGCAAGGTAAAACATTATAGTAAAGGGAAAAGAAACAATCAATTTTAAACAGGCGAGTGAAATTAGGGCTCATGCAAGAAAAGCTCTTGAAATCATTCCCAAAATCAAGATCAATCAAGGAAGAAACTTCAGCATATAAATAAAGTAAACAGAAACATCAGACATGCTAGGCCAAGCACATTGGCAAAAGAAACAACATACAATAGTAGCAGAAATAAGCATATGATTCAGTAGTGAACAAAGTTAGATAGTTAGGGCTCACACGTATAGCCAAAGTGAAGAAGAGAGTCAAACAAGCAGAGGTCTCACAGTAACAGGTGAGGAATTCATAGTCGAGTTGAAATATAGTAAAAGTCAGATAAGTCACATAAAGAAAAGAGAGTCTGAAACAAGAAACTTTCAATCGAATCAAGTGCATACTCAAACAAACAGTTTCAGACCAAAAAGACCTAGGGTTTTTCAACAATAAACGAGTTTAAAAGATGATAAAACAAATAATTCAAATAAGAACAAGAAACTTAATCAAACACGGACACACCTAACAAACAGTTTTAGAACTCGAATAAAACCACAAAAAGAACTAGGGTTTTAACATGCTGAAATAGATAGAAGAACGACATGAGCAAAACTTAGCAAAACCATAAACACATTAAAATCAGAGATCTTTGAAAAGCAAAACTTAAAGGAAAACCCTAATCGATCGGAGAAGATGAAGGGTCGTTTTGAAAGAAAGTTGAAAGACTTTCAATAAAACACTTAAAAAACTCATACCAAGTACAGATCTAAAGTATATCTGAAAGAAAAATCAAAAGATCTTAAAGATTAGGGTTTCGGAAAACCCAGAAAAGGTGAGAAAGACCTTGAAAGTATCCGATCTAACCAGGAAAGTCAAGGATCTGCCTTTAAAGGCCATGAATGGCCGGAGAAAGGTCATGGATGACCGGAGAAAAGCTATGAACAAAAGTTGAGAAACGATTAGACCAGATTCCTTCGAGGACTGGCCATGAAACCACAGAGACCAACACCAAAGAGCCATGGGAGGCTGCTATATATGTCAAATAACCACGAGGGGCCATGGATTAGGAAGGTATCAGGGTGGGGTAAGAGGGCGGCGGCTAAGGTTCATGAGAGTTTCAGAGAGAGTTGAGAGACAAAGGGGATTCAAGGGCGGTGGTTGGTGAGAAATGAGATAGGTTTAGGGGTCGTTCAGGGTTAAAAAAGGTAAGGGGTAATGGGGGCGTTGATCTAAATGATCAACGACTGGGATTAAAGAGGTTAGGTGGGGGTCCGGGTTTGGGTGGTTTAGTTGAGTTAGGGGTCAGGTTTAAGTGGGAATTGGGCCGGGGAAAATTGGGTCTAATTTGGGGTTCAAATTAGGTTACATTTGAAATGAAATTGGGCTATCATTTAAATAGCCATTTTTCACTTTTAATTTATAAAAAATAGTAAATAAATTTTTGAAAACCAATTGAAAGCACTAAGATGATTTATAATACATAATTAACAATTTAAAAATATAACATCCCATTTTATAAACATGAGATAAATTTAAACCTAAAAATGACTAATATTGCAATTATATGCAATTAAGATTAAACAATACTAAATAAATTTGTAAAAATATGCAAAAAAATAAATTAGCTATATTTTAGAATAATATAAATTTTAAACAAATGAATTACCAAAATAATGATTTTGGAAATAATTATTGGGGTTTTTATGGATAAAGGGGGAAATAAATTGATTTAAAAACCTTTAAAAATTATGAAAAAATAATAAAACATTTGGACCTGCTTATATATACATATATATGCTATTTTGAAAGTATTTTGCATAATGAAAAAAGTATATAGGGAAATATTGGGTATCAACAGCTGCCCCTCTTTACCTGGAAGGATGAAAGAGTTGTCGGGTAAAGATATGATGACCAATTTTGATCGAACGAAATGGTTCGAAGAAGTTAGGCTGCGCCCTGGCTTCTGAGTTTCCTACATATACCTGGTTTTATAGGAATCAGACCATATGTAGTTCAGAATCTGTCGACGGAGTATGCCGATGGAGACTTTCCAAGAATGGATGCAATATCTAGGACAGGGTGAGTGGGCAGCTTATGAGAATGTTTAAGGTTATATATGGCTGCGGGAACTGGAGCGGGCTTGCTCCTGCTGGAATGGTCGTCGCTCTCCAGTGTACCTGCAATTAGAAACAATACAAGCGTATACCGTGCATAAATTTAAACATGATATAGATTCCCGTCGGACCATGAATGTTGTCTTCGGATGGTTAGGATGACGTCCTTAGACCATGACGTCCTGGGCCATGAAGTGTACAATAAAGGATTTACAGGCCATGAAATGATGCTCTCGGGCTATGAGGATGGTACCTCAGAACCATGATGCCTTTGAATAATGCCATGCAAAAGATTAAAAGGGATCCTCAGGCCATGACATGGTGTTCTCGGGATATGAAGATGGTGCCTCCGTAAGATGAAGCCTTTGGATAATATAGCGATCTTTCAGCCCATGAGATGCAGTGTGTGGTGATCTTTCAGCCTATGAGATGCAGTATGTGGCGATCTTTCAGCCCATGAGATGCAGTATGTGGCGATCTTTTAGCTATGCAGATGCAATATGTGGCAATCTTTCAACCATGTAGATGTAGTATGAGGCGATCTTTCAGCCATGCAGATATAGTATGAGGCGATCTTTCAGCCATGCAGACGTATTATGAGGCGATCTTTCATCCATGCAAATGTAGTATGAGGCGATCTTTCCGCCGTAAGATGAAGTATGAGGTGATCTTTTAGCCATGCAGATGTAGTATAAGGCGATCTTTCAGCTGTAAGATGCAGTAAGGTAGTTTTTAGCCTTATGCGGGGATGAAGGCAGTGTTTAGCCTTATGCAATGAAAATGCAGGTGGAGGTAGAGCTTAATCTCGAAAGGCAGAATGGTAGCCTTATGCAATGCAAAATGCAGATGGAGATAGCGTTTAGTCTCGGAAGGCAGAATGGTAGCCTTATGCAATGCAAAAATGCAGATGGAGGTAGAGCTTAACCTCGGAAGGCAGAATGGTAGCCTTATGCAATGCAGATGTAGATGGAGACAGAGTTTAGTCTCGGAAGGCAGAATGGTAGCCTTATGCAATGAAAAAATGGAGATGGAGACATCGTTTAGTCTCGGAAGGCAGAATGGTAGCCTTATGCAAGAAATAAAATGGCAAATGGTAGTAGAGCTTTCTTAGCTGATAGTAGATCTCGACATTGTGATTGCTGGGGACATTGTGATATGCGAAATATCACTGGTGTGTGCGGATAACGAATATTGGTAGGTGCAACGATTTTGAGAGTTGTATTACTGAATAATGTTTGTTCCATGGGAGTATAGTATGTTTGATGATTTCACAATCCAAGTGTCTGCATCCAAATAAAAATCGTGAGTTTTGTAAAAAGGAGGTTAGTTCGTATCCTCACTGGCTTTGCTTGACCTGCTCGACTCTGATCTGGTGATACTATATGTATCATTGGGGTAGCGTTTCTAAACAAAGCAATTTCAGTAATATGCATGATTTTGTAAAAATATGACATAATAATATTTTAGATGAACCGACGAATGTGACATGGTTCGGGACATTGCAACCTCTCTTGCTACAAAATTTTGAGGGTCCTCCTCAAAATTTTGCACCAATTTAATGGGTTGATGCTCCTGACTGTTGCTTGCGACGATCGGCTGAAATTACTTCGGAATTTTAAGGGTCCTCCTCAAAATTCTGCCCCAGTTTCCAATTGCGGGGGGAAATGAAATTTTATTGAATTGTGACAGAACCCATAGGGCTGCCTATGTATCCCCTCTTAAATGGGAATCAGGCCAGGCGTAGTTCAAATTACATCATATAAGGGAAGCATGAAAATTACACATAGTAGCACTTGACTGCATCCGAATTGATCGATTTTGGCCAGACTTCCCCGTCCATTTCTGCGAGTATGAGGGCTCCTCCAGTCAGAATGCGGTAAACCATGTATGGACCCTGCCAGTTAGGATAGAATTTCCCTTTGGCTTCGTCTTGATGCGGAAAAAGTTTCTTTAACACCAGCTGCCCTGGTGTGAACTGTCTCAACTTGACTCGTTTGTTGAATTTGTTCTGATATAGTTGACCATGGCAGACTGCATTCATTCTCTTTCTGTCTATAAGGGCTAGTTGCACATAATGACTTTTTACCCATTCGGTGTCATCGAGCTCAGCTTCTTGTATGATCCTTAGGGAAGAAATTTCTACCTCAGCGGGAATGACAGCTTCTGTACCATAAACCAGCATATAGGGGGTTGCCCCAGTTGATGTGCGGACTGTGGTGCGGTACCCTAATAGAGCAAATGATGACTTTTTGTTCCACTGTTTATGCTTCTCTATCATTTTCCTCAATATCTTCTTGATATTCTTATTGGCAGCTTCTACAGCTCCATTCATTTGAGGCTTGTAGGCTGTGGAATTCTTGTTTTTGATCTTGAAGGTTTCACACATAGCTTTCATGAAGTCACTATTGAGGTTGGAGCCATTATCAGTAATGATCGATTCTGGAATCCCGAATCAATAAACAATATGGTCGCGGACAAAGTCTGCCACAACTTTCTTAGTTACCGCTCTGTAAGATGCTGCTTCGACCCATTTGGTGAAATAGCTGATTTCTACTAGGATAAACCTATGTCTATTGGACACGGTAGGCTCGATTGGTCCAATAATGTCCATTCCCAGGCAGCGAACGGCCATGGTGAGCTTGTTGCATTAAGCTCATTTGGACGTACCTTTATCATGTCTGCATGTATCTAATAGCGATGGCATTTTTGGACATACTAGATGCAGTCTGTTTCCATAGTCATCCAAAAGTAACTGGCCCGAAGTACTTTCTTTGCTAAGACAAAATCGTTCATATTTGAACTGCACGTCCCAGCATGAATTTCTCTTAGTAGCCTGGATGCTTCCTTTGCGTTGACACACCTTAATAGTCCTAAATCAGGAGTCCTCCTATACAGTATTCCTCCGTTGTGAAAGAAATTGTTGGACAACCTCCGAAGGGTGCATTTCTGAGTATGATTTGCAAGATCTAGGTATTCTCCTTATGCCAAATATTTCTTGATATCATGAAACCAGGGCTTTCCATCTGCTTCCTCTTCGACATGAGCACAATAAGCTAGCTGATCATGGATCTTTACTAGAATGGGATCAATGAAATTCTTTTCCGGATACTGTATCATAGATGATAGGGTAGCCAATGCATCGACAAACTCATTCTGAATTCTGGGAATATGTTAGAATTCCGTCTTTGTGAACCTTTTCCTCAGTTCCTGTACTTGATGCAAATATGGGAGTATCTTGGAGTTCTTGGTTGCCCATTCTCTCATACCTGATATATAAGTAGGCTTGAATCTCCAATTACTAACAACTCTTGAAAATTCATGTCAATGGCCAATTTGAGCCCTAGGATGTAGGCTTCATACTTTGCCATGTTGTTGGTGCACGGG
This sequence comes from Nicotiana sylvestris, assembly GCF_000393655.2. Classification (NCBI taxonomy): domain Eukaryota; kingdom Viridiplantae; phylum Streptophyta; class Magnoliopsida; order Solanales; family Solanaceae; genus Nicotiana; species Nicotiana sylvestris. Next base: position 38,117,603 of record NC_091061.1, read on the forward strand.
AACTTGAGTTTGGCAGACACCGGATAATACTGACCGATTTCTGATACTAGGACTGCTCCTATGCCAACTCCTTTAAAGTTTGCCGCTCCATCGAAAAACATTCTACAACCGTCATAGGATTTTGCAATATCTTCTACTATGAATTATAGCTCTTCGTCAGGAAAATACATTTTTCAGGGGTTCGTATTCTCCATCCACGGGATTTTTAGCAAGGTGATCTGCTAGTGCTTGTCCCTTGATTGCTTTCTGAGTCACGTAGACAATGTCAAACTCACTCAATAGGCTTTGCCACTTGGCTAGCTTACCAGTGGGCATGGGCTTCTAAAAGATGTACTTCAAAGGATCCATCCTTGATATGAGATATGTAGTACAGGCACAAAAGTAATGCCTCAGCTACTAAGCTACCCAAGTCAAAGCACAACAGGTGCGCTCCAACAGAGAATACCAGGCCTCGTACGGGGTGAACTTCTTACTGAGATAATAAATGTCTTGCTCCTATCTACTCGTTTCATCATGCTGCCCTAGAACACAACCAAAAGCTCCATCTAATACTGCAAGGTAGAGTAATAGGGGTCTACCTGGCTCGGGCGAGACCAAGACTAGTGGCGTTGATAGGTACTCCTTGATTCTGTCGAAGGCATTTTGGCAGTCATCAGCCCATATGGTAGCGGCGTCCTTCTTCAACATCTTAAAGATTGGCTCATAGATAACTGTAGATTGTGCTATGAACCGGCTGATGTAGTTGAGTCTCCCCAAGAAACTGATCACATCCTTCTTATTCCTTGGCGATGGTAATTCTTGAATAGCTTTGACTTTTTATGGATCCAGTTCTATTCCTTAGAGACTCACAATATACCCAAGCAATTTCCCAGCAGGAACCCCAAATGCTTCAGTTTCAGGTTGTACCTTCACAATCTATTGAAGAACTTCCTCAAATCCTCTATGAGATCCGTGGCCTTCTTGGACTTGATGATGGAATCATCTACATATACCTCAATCTCCTTGTGTATCATATCATGGAAAATGGTGGTCATGGCCCTCATGTAGGTGGCCCCTGGATTCTTTAGACCGAACGACATCATCTTGTAACAATACATTCCCCACGGCATAATGAAAGCCATTTTCTCAGCATCTTCTTCATCCATCCAAATCTAATGATAACCCGCGAAACAATCTACAAATGACTACAGCTCGTGCTTGGCGCAATTGACAATCAAGATATGTATATTTGGTAAAGGGAAGTCATCTTTCGGACTGGCCCGGTTGAGATCTCAGTAATAGACACAAACTTTGACCTTCCCATCCTTCTTTGGCACTGGCACGATGTTGGCTAGCCATGTCGGGTATTCTACTACCTTGAGAACCTTAGCTTTCACTTGTTTGGTGACTTCTTCCTTGATTTTCAAACTCATGTCAGGCTTGAACATTCTGAGCTTTTGCTTTATTGGAGGACATGTCGGATCAGTTGGTAGTTTGTGAGCCACAATAGACGTACTCAGACCAGTCATGACATCATACGACCATGCAAATATGTCCTCATATCCCTTTAGAAATTATGTAATCTCTTCTTTCCGGACAGCACTAGGTAGACGCTGATTCATGTTTCCTTGACGTTTTCTGCATCTCCCAAGTTAACAATTTATGTCTCATCCAGGTTGGACTTGGGTCTATTCTCAAAGTTCTCAATTTCTTTGACAATATCATATGGTATGTCATCTTCCTCTGAATCAATGTCAGTTTGTTGCATTGTCTCATTGCATGTCACAGTCATTGGTTCATCAAGATAAGTAATAGTAATGTTGTATAAGTAAAGTAATGAGAGAAAAATAATAATGAATGTTGATTCATAAGAAAAGTCAAAATACTTTGATAAAGTGCATAACTATTTTGAACATTGAAGATCTTATTGCGGGAATTAAAAATGCAAAAAGAAAATCATTTATTAAATAAAAACAGTGCATGATACTTGTTTTAGCCTTGCTACCCCGAGGCTCGCCGGGCTCTGTTTGTCTTGATAGTCCAGTTATTGAGGCGTGCTCCTCTGCTCACATCCTGTATGGAAGGGCCTTCATCCCCCTCCTCCTCGAGAATAACACAACAACCCATGTCATTGTCTTCCAGGAACAAGTCCTTCACCGTGGCCAGGGCTTCTTCTTCCTCTGACCCATAAACAATGTCGTCCTGCTGGAAAGTCTGCTCCAAATACAGTATTGGTTGCTCTAGTGGGTAGTAAGGACCGCGCCATGGTGACGACCAGTTGTTGAATTCTTCCCAAGTGTACTCATATCCCAGACCGAAAGTGGTTCTATGTTTCTTGAGCTTTATGGGCTTAGAGATTCCTTGGAGGTTCTTTCCGAGCCCTTTTCCAGGTTCGTACCCACTCCAGTTTAGAATACTCTCAATTTTGTTATCCAACCACTTATCTTTGTTAGCAACATTTACCCTTTCAATGTGGTGGTAAGTCTCTCCAGCTAATTTCCTTCTTCTTTCGATTGCTGGAATGGTCTGGTGACTGTATATCGGGTTGCTACCATCGTCGTGAATGATCACCTCTTGATGCTTCCATTCGAATTTTACTTCCTGATGTAGTGTTGATGCTACGGCCCCAGCAGCATGAATCCACGGCCGTCCTTATAGAAGATTGTAAGATGTCGTCACGTCTATCACTTGGAAGTCGACATCGAACCATATTGGTCCCATTTGCAAGCATAGGACAGTCTTACCAATGGTGGACCTCTGAGAACCATCGAAGGCTTTCACATTGATTGTTCCATCCTTTATCTCGTGTAGTCCTTTACCCAACTTCTTGAGTGTTACCAGTGGACAAATGTTGAGACTGGAACCTCCATCGATCAGGATTCTGGTGATAAAATAGTCCTCGCATTGTACAGTGATGTGCAGTGCCTTGTTGTACCCCAAACCTTCAGGTGGCAACTCATCCTCGTGAAAGGTAATCTTATGGCTCTCCAACACTTGTCCTACCATGTTGGCCATCTCCCCATCAGTGATTTTGCTTGGTACGTATGCTTCACTCAGCACCTTTAGGAGAGCATTCTTGTGTGCCTCAGAATTTTGTAGCAAAGCAAGAATGGAGATTTGTGCTGGCATTTTGTTCAATTGGTCAATGACCAAGTATTCCTTAGCATGTATCTTTCTCCAAAGATTGTCTGGACCTGTCCCAATGATGGGTGGCTGGTTGGAGACCTGCTTTCTTGACTCAGCTAGATGTTCAGGGGTATAGACTCTGCCAGTTCTTCTCATACCCTGTCCTGCAGTAGTATCTTCGAACCTGACCTTGCCTTTCCTCCTAGCCTCAACTGTATAGTCCTAGGGTACAGCCTTTGTGTGGAATGGTGTCATGGTCAACATCTCCATTGGGATTGGTGTGTCTACCCTTACTCCGAATGGAGCATGTGCCTTGGGTGGTAAAACTACAACTTCAAATGGTGTGGGTACATTCACCAGAGACACGAATTCGACCTCAATTGGTGCTCGTGTCTTTGCAGATGATGTCGCTTCAAACTCGAGTGGTACAAATATATTTACTTCAGCGTCCCCGGATGGTTGGATCTGGACTATGATTGGATTAAGAGTAGCTATTGGCTTCTTTGGGTCATCACCTTCTGCAATCAAACTGATTGATCCCTCGGGATCCCAATCATCCTCTATTTCAATCACGTGGACACATCCACCTTTGTGGTCTGGTAGAGGGTTGTTGCGGACATTTGAAGCGGGTTTCTTTGCCACAATAATTTTGTTATCAATTAAAGTTTGGATCTTGTCTTTTAAGGAACAACATTCGTCGATGGTGTGCCCTTTCATGCCAGAGTGGTATACACAGGATTTGTTTGGGTTAACCTACTGAGAAGGGTTCTCAGGGGTCGCATAAGGGATAGGGGTGACATAACTAGCAGTTTTGAGTCTCTCGTACAATTGGTCAATGGGTTCAGCAATGGTCGTATATTATTTTGGAGGTCTGCGATCAAAATTAGGTCAGGGTCTAGGGAAGTTTTGGCATGCAAGAGGTGGTTGATAGTGGGATGGTTGAGCATTATTGGTTTGGTAGACATGAGCGGGTTGGGAGTATCTGGGTGAAGTAGGCTGATATATGGGAGGTAGAGCTTGATATGAGGGTGAAGGTGTTTTGTAATTTGGGGTTGGCTGGTATATGAGTGGAGGTGTTGGGTAAGTTTGGTATTTGAGTGAGGATTTGGTTCTCTGTGCAACCATTACGACCCCTACGTCCTTTTTCTTGGACACACCACCAGACCGCAAGGCCTTATTTGTAGCTTGTAAGGCCTCGATGTTTGTAACTATTCCGCTTTTGATACTCTCTTCAATCCTTTGACCCAATTTGATAATGTCAGAGAATTTGTGGCTCTCGATCATCATTAGTCATTCATAATATTGTGGGTCCTGAGCCCGGACAAAGAATTTGTTCATCTGTTCTTCCTCTAAGGTAGGTCTTACCTTAGCATCTTCGGACCTCCAGCAAGTAGCATACTCGCAAAACATTTATGTAGGCTTCTTCTTTAGATTCTGCATATAGAACACATCCGGTGCATTCTCTGTGTTAAACATGAACCTGTCCATAAAGTCGGATGCCATGATTACCCAGCTTGACCACTTCTTTGGATCTTGGCTGATGTACCAAGACAATGCATCTCCTATCAGACTCCTCATGAACAGCTTCATGTGGATTCTCCTGTCTTTCCCTACTCCAACCAGCTTGTCGCAGTACGTCCTTAAATGGACTCTTGGATCACCTGTGCCGTCAAACATTTCGAACTTCAGAGATTTGTACCCCTCGGGAAGTTCGACATCGGGCTGTATGCAAAGATCTTCATAGTTTAGCCCCTCAATTCCCTTTCTTCCTTCAATGCCTTGAATCCGGCTAGTCAACTTCTTAAGTTCCTCAGCCAAGTTCCTGATGAGCAGGTCTTTTTCGTCAGACTTAGGTGTGCTTTAGATAGGTTGGGTGGAATATGGCATGGTCTCCACGTAGATAGGGGTGTTATGGTGGCATGTGAAATTGGTCATTTGTGGAGTTTTGGAGTTCTGGGATGAGTATTGAAGTGTTGTTTGGGGTATGGCATGTGTTGCATTGGGTCTTTGGTAGAATAGTGTGAAGGGCGGGATGATTCTGTTGCTTTGGGATGTTTTGATGTGGTGTAGGGTTTTAAGTATTGGGAAAGGTGATATATGGGGTGCTGAGGGAAAATGACAGGCTTGCCAGATTCCGAACTTGATCGAGCTCTTCTTGGAATTTCAACAGCTTTTGTTCAAGTTGGGATACATTCTCCTTAGGAACATGAGTACCATGGCCATTAGTAGCCTCTACCCATTCAATTGGATTCTCCTTTCTGACGTTGTTCAAATCTTCCATTTTGCCTTTGTTATTATTTTTGACAGGACTAAGATGAGGAGTGGGTGGAGGGCCCCCGGATCTCATGGAATAGGATTATGTTGCCAGAGTGCATAAACTAACCTTTGGGGAAGGGAATAATAAAAACAAAACAAAGAATAAAACAAAAAGGTAACCAAGTTAGTGAGGATCATAAAAAGGTATTACAGTATTTAAACACATAGTGCATGAATGTAAATCATGTCCTAATTTGGGGACCTCTTTGTGCCCTAGGTGGGCCTATCGACAAATTGATTTGGAGAACTTAGGATTCTAAATGCCTCATTTTATTGATAAAAATAAGACGAATCCGAAATCAACACTAAACAATCAGGAAAAAGTCACTAATGGCCATTGGCCTTATTACATTTATAAAGAGAAAAGATAAACTCCTATCTATTTGGTCCTAGAAGGACCTTCCCCAGATTCGGCATCCTTGGCTCCGTCGAACAGCTTTCCCGGCTCGCGAAGTCCCAGCAATAGGTATGCTCTGGCTAGGTGTCCGTCTTCTGTCCCTTCAGCATTTTGACAATCATTGACCCTTTTGAGAAACTTTCTCTACAATTCCACTATGCCTCGCTCCAAGTATCCTTGTCGCTTGCTGGCACTGACATCCATGTCCTTCCATTCGTCAATCAGCTTCTGGTTGGATTCTTGTATTTTGCAGTGTTTACTTTCTCACTCACGGATCCTTTTGCGCAGCTAGTTGTATTTGACTTGTGCCTCATCCTTTTCGTTTATAATCCTATGTCCTCGAGCAAACCCTGGCTGGCCCAGACCATCATGATTGTCTTCCAACCAACCTGAGTAGAAAGGAGTGCAACTAGCATGATACCTATCTGGCTCGATGGTATCTCTCCCCATTATGATCTTGCAGTTCCATATATGTTGAGCTTGGCACTTGTAAGGGCTATCATCATTCTGGAAGTCAGCCCGGAAATGACTCATCTTGTCGACCCTGGGTATAACCTGCGTCCTACCAGCTTGTCTCATAACTTGGAGAGGGACGTAAGGATAGGTTCCTCTCAAACCAATCAATATCAGGACAGGTGCATCTCTGGATCGGGCGATGAACTCCTCGGTTGGAAACCACTCAAATATCCATTGAACCTGTTTTTCGGTCAGATTATCAAATAGCTCCAACCATCCTTTGGCATCCTCAGGCTGAGCGAACATATCGGGGATTTAATTCATTCGCTTTGGATGATGGAAAGCGATGTGATCATCCCAGTCCCTTCGCTGAATCTCTTGTCGGTATTCGCCCTTTTGGAGGTATTCCATGAGCCAGAGTTGAAGTAATAAATTGCAGCCTTCGAAGTGCTTTGCTCCTTGTTGACACTTCTCCAAGGCTCGATATATGTCAGCAATGATCATGGGCACGATGCTGAATGGCTGCCCACCGATCCTTTCTATTAAGCTCTTAGTTACCATAGCCAGCCTAGTGTGGATTCTTGCTTTCTCTATCGGAAACACGATCAGCCCCAGAAAATAAAACATGAAGACGAAAAACCTTCGATGGATGTGCCCCAAAGATGTGCTGGCAAATTCGTCAGGGTAGGTACGATATGATTTCCTGTGACCGTACCTTTCATACAAATAGTCAAAAGGAATGTAGGATTCCTTCAAACATGTCAATTCTGGATTCTTCTTTAAACCCATCATTTTGAGGAAACCCCTACCTTTATGATTCTCAGGCATCAGCAGACCCGAAATTTCCCATACTAGACCGGCCAATCCTCCTATCCCCTCTAGCAAGCGTGTCATTTCAGTGTCCCTAAAGCGGAATACAACCCTTTCACAATCCCAACACAGTGTGGCACCTTCTATGATCCTGTTATTAGGTTGGATCTCCAGAAGGGATGGTAGATTTCCCATATATTTGCGGATGAGGGTTTGATCACTAGAGTGAAGGTCTTTCCACCAGCTTAGCAGTCTTGGGTGGATGTTGGTGACCATACCGAATCTAGGGACTTCGTACGGCATTTTTTTACAAAACAAAAAGGATAGGCCCTAACCCCCCACTAGACTCGACTATTTAATACCAATAATTAGCATGAACCATTTAGTTCTCCAAATAAATGCACAGAACGTGGTGGTGTCCGTTTGGGTTCAGAAAAACCCGGTGGACTTTGGACATAGGCTATCTTAAAGGATCATTATATGGACAACATAACTGACCCGGTTAGGTTTGACCATGATGTATGCACAATTTAAACAGAGTAAGGTTTCTATAGGGGTTTAGACTAGTACCATTGAGCGGACAACTCAAGGGGGAAGGCACGGAACTGTCCACTGCACCGCTGATCGACTGGTTTTATCACAAATATGCCTTTCCGAATTTAGGGGGGTAAAAATATAGGAAGAGTACAAACACACATTGTAAGTGTTGCTATGGTATTTATTTGGCACGAGTGGAGTATGATGTCGAACATGATTATGCAATAATTAAAACATGTTGACACATATTTGCACGTTAACAAAGTGATAAATACAGCAGTTTCATAATTTAAAGCAATAATGAAGGAAGGAAACAAAGAAGATATGTCAGTTTTGTATCTTTAAAAAGAAATTAAATGCTTAAAGAAATTCAAACAAGTAACTGCACATAAAGGAGGTACAAATTCACAAGAACAAATTGTCGCGCCCCCTTTTTCTAAGGCGAAATAGGGTTCATGACATTTGGGAGGACAACTCGTTCCCTCTTGGGAATTGGGTTTTTTGGGTTAAAGAGTTGCCACCAAATGATTAAAGTGCATTAGTACACTAAAGAAGAGTTCGAGTTGGAAAATCAGAGTTCGGGTAAGGGCTAGAAATTATCTCGAGGGGAAGGTGTTAGGCACCCCCCAAGATCCACTAGTGTGGTTCTCTGCCATGTTACAATTGTGGCTTTGAATAACAAGTAAGCAAATAGAAGTCTCAAGTAGAGGGGGGTTTTCACATAATATTGCAAGCAAATTGAGATTTTGACAAAAGTAAAAAAAGCAGAAATTTTAAAGAAATAGTTTGAGAATAAAATAAACAAATAAAGGAAAAGGGGTCCTAGGTTTACAAATAGTATGGATCAAATCAATCCAATGCCCGGTAATAACTCCTCAAAAGAGGGGCTACACGCGGTATTAGCACACCAGTCATCATGTCCATATCTACCCTTTCCCACCCCGTTAAGGTATTAAAGCGCGGAATAGTATCGTTTCTTATTGCATGCTATTACCCATCCCAATCCTATCAGTCCTAGAGGCATTTGAGACTACTAATCCTAAAGGGGAGGGAGTTGGGGGCTTTTTCAGAGTTTTAAAAGGATAAAAAGTCTAGGCGACAAACAAAACACATAAGCAATTAGGGGGAAAACAAATAGCAGTTAAGGCTCAAACAAGCCTCCTCACTCAGAGGAGCAAATATATAGCATGACTTCAAATATTGGTTATGGTCTGAATTAAAGCGTTAGGACAGGCTGATTTATCACATATTTCTCAGATGAGGTGTCCGAATTAGCCTTGTCTAATTGTAGTTTATCAAAACTGACACAGTTAATTAATCACCTAATGGTTTGCCTAGGTGAGACCAATAGACATGACATCTAACAATACTGATTTTAAAGAAAGGATTACTGGTTTTATAAACAAGGGTTCTGCAGATTGTAAACGGTATTACTACTGATTTTAAAATCAGAGATGGAATAGCGAAACGGATTCAATTGATTACTCCTATAGGCATGCTTTCTAAGCGTTATTGGTTTTTAAACGATTGCAAAAATGCAAGAGTCCTATAGGCATGATATCTAGAATGAAGTTGATTATTATTAAACCTATGATTGTTTGCCCAATGACATGTATATGCAGCAGTGCAGAAAACCTATGATCATGATTTCTATATGCAGAAATGCAGAAATTAGAGACAGGATTTCTATATGCAGAAATGCAGAAACCTAGATACATGATTTCTATATGCAGAAATGCAGAAACCTAGATACAGGATTTCTATATGCAGAAATGCAGAAACCTAGATACAGGATTTCAATATACAGAAACGCAGAACTTATATGCATAATTTCTAAGATGCATAAATTTATAAGTAACCTATAGGCATGTTGTTTATGTGAATGCAGTAATCAGAAAATCCTATAGGCAAGTTATCTACCCGTTTGCATACATTCATCCCATACCTTTCCACTGGCCATCCTCAATAGTCATTACAAATTATTACAGACCCGAATGACTCAAAAAAAGGTAAAAAAAATTACATCAGAAGTTCCAGCTACAACCAAACAACCTAATTCAGACTCAAAGTCCAACAATATGAGATAAACCAACTTCCAGGATTGGATTTCCAAAAGCCTTTTTCATACTTGGGATGTGTCAAAGTTCCTAAGAGTAAGTGTAAGTGCATGGGGGGGATCAAGGAAAGCCATGGCAGGCTGGTGGTCATGCCCTACAATTGGGAGTGCTGGCACACCCCTGACCAGCCTGTCAGCCAAAATTGGGAGTTAGGATCTATGGAGGATTAGGTTTGGACCAGAGCAGTAATCTGGATACTGCCAGGCCATGAACCTTAACTCAAACACATAGAAGGGAATAGGGGTAGGGATTCATAACAGAAAACAAATGCAAGGAAAGAACACACATAGTTAACATTAATGATGAACAACAAAGTAAACAGGATTACAGAAAACTATAAATAAACACATAGGGGTGAGGCAGGAAAGCTAAATTAGAACATAGCAGTTTTAGGGAAAACAAACAAGTAAAAGTATTCTTGAAAAGGCCAAGTTGCAAGCAAAAGTTCCAAAAGATCCCAGAAAAGAGCGAAATGTTGTAAGAGTATTGAACTCAAAGCAATAAAGTGTATAAGTAAGTTGAAAGAATTGATCTAAAAGTTTGAGGTATTGAACTCGAAGTGATGTCAAAAGTGCAGAAGGGTAGTCCCTTTTATAGTGCAGAAAACGAGTAAGAAAAGGTAAGGAAATAACTTTGAAATCAGTCACATATGATCTCCCTTCAGTTAAGCGATTTGATTTCAAACCGGTAGAATACAATCGAGGAAAGAAATTTGATTAACTCTTTTCACAGTAGCATAAAAAGGGTAAATACATAGAGTTTATTTAAGGCAAAAGTCCATTGGTACTTGGTTTGTAAAGAAAAAGGAAAGGGAATCAATCAGATAGTTAGTAAAATCAACATTACAGGCTTAGTTCGAATGAACCAAGTCAGGAATATGTAAAGAGGGTTCAATCGAAGAAAAATCAGTGACAATTCGTCAGCTTTATTAAAAGGATTTCAGAATCAATCAATCAGTTGGTAAAAACCTTTTGAAAGAGAAATTTCACATATATAAAGCATACGAATCAAACGAAAGGAATCGTCAGGTTACTCAGAAAAAGAGTCAAACATTGAAAGACTTAGAGTCACAAACAAAAGGGAATCGAGTTTAGTTACAGACTCATAGTGATTCTAAAAGCCTAGGGTCCCAAAGTGGAACCCTAATATCACTTGCCAAAGAAACCCCCAAATCCTAGGGTTTCGAATTTAGTCAGACATAGAGGTGAGAGAGCAGGTCATTGAAAAAGGCTCAGAAGTATCTTCCAAACACTTTATGAGAAACAAACATACATGAGAAAGAACTGATTCAAGGTCATGAGAACATGTTTGAGAAAACTTGGAGTTTAAACAAGTTTAGAAGAAAGAGATGATACGATCTTAAACAAAATCAGGTGAAATATGCATAGCAAGAACACAAACAGAGCTAAATAAAGTGAACAAAATCAAAGAACTCAACCATAAACACGTATAGCAAAGAATAAGGATTAACAACATGGATTAACATGTGAGTACAGGAATAACAATAAAAGTAGAAGAATCTTGCATAATAGAAAGGAAACAAGAGAGCAAACTCAAGCATAGTAGAAAAGAAAGCATATGAGTATAACATAGGTAAACACACATGAAGAAACAATAGAAAGAATCGGAAAGATATTTGAAGAAACTTTTTCAGAAACCCTAAAATTAAAATTGAGCGATTTTTAAGAAGAAATTTGGGGAAAAACCTTTTAAAATGTCAAGTAAAGCCCAGATATATCACAGATCTAAGAAAAAATAGGCGAGTGCAGAACCTCAGATGGCTTAGAGTTTCATAGAAAACCCTAGAAATGAGAAAGGTCTTGAGGAAAGTCAGATCCTGAGTCGAACATACTCATATTGCTTGAACATGCCGAGGTAATGGCCGGAGAAGCCATAGATCTATAGATCCGAGAAGGATCTGAAGAGAGCCATTGAAGTCGGGCTTCAAAACCTTGAATAGTTTAGGTCTGATGGTGAGAAAGGATGAGTACAGACCATCCATGGTCGGAGACGCCATGGATTCCGGTGGAAACATGGTAAGATAAGGTGGGAGACGATTAGGGTTTCGGAGAGGCTCGAGAGGATTTGAGAGACGAAGGGGTTCAAAGTCGGAGTCTCAGGTGAAATGAATTAGGTCAAAGGGGGGTTTAGGAAAAAAAGTAAAGGGTGAATTACGGTCGTTGATCAAAATGATCAACGACCTAGATCAAAGGGGAGTCGGGTGGGTTTTCTTGATCAGGTCAAGGGTCGGGTAATTTGGAGATTGGCTAGTTTAATTTAGGGGAGGAATTGGGTCAGATTGAGGGCCAAAATTGAAAGGTGAAAGGGCTGTAATTGAAATAGAAATGGGCTAAGTGTTAAATAGCCTATTTTCCCTTTTTATTTTATACAAATAGTAATAATAATTTTAAAAGTAAATTAAAAATAATGAGCCAACAAATACTATATAAATATTAATTTAAAAAATACTGGAAATAATTTTATAATTATAAAATGCTACCAATCGTGAAATAGGCTATAATTGCAATTATATGCAATTTAGCTTAAAAATACCAAATAGATTTGTAAAAAATAGACACTAATCACCTTAATTACATTTTTGTGTAAATATGAGAATAAAATAAGTTATTCACCAAAATGATAATCTTGGTAATAATTATTGGATTTTGTACTACTAAAAATAGACAATAAATTGATTTTAAAATCTTAAAAATTAGGAAAAAATACCAAAACTCTTGGGCATGCTTATATATGTATGTAAATGCTATAAAAAAACATAGGGAAAAATTGGGTATCAACAGCTGCATCTCTTTACCCAGGAAGGATGAAAGAGTTGTCGTGTATAGATATGATGGCCAATTTTGACCGAATGAAACGATTTTGAAGAGTTTTGATCGAGCTCTGGTTTCTGAGCTTCCTACATATCCCTGGTATTACAATAATCATGCCATATGTAGTTCGGGATCCATCGGTGGAGTATGCCTATGGAGATTTTCGAAAAGCGGACGTGATGTTCAGATTGAGAAAGGATGGTCAGAGTCTGATAGGCTACGGGAACTGGAGCGGGATCGCTCCTGCAGAGACGGCCATTGCTAGCCGGTGTACCTACAAATGAACAATACCAACATATATATATTGTGCATAAATTTAAACGTGATGCAAGTTCCCGTTGGACCGTGGATGCTATCTTTGGACGGTTAGGATGAAGTTCTCGGACCATGATGTCCCGGGCCATGAAGTGTATGATAATGGATTCGCAGGCTATGAAATGATGTTCTCGGGCTATGAGGATGATGCCTCCGAACCATGATGCCTTTGAATAATGATATGCAAAAAATAAAATGGGGTCCTCAGGCCATGGCATGGCGTTCTCGGGCTATGAAAATAGTGCCTCCAACAATGACGCCTTTGGACAATTTGGCGATCTTTCAGCCCATGAAAATGCAGAAGGTGGCGATCTTTTAGCCGATGCAAGACGTAAATAAAGAGTGGCGATATTTCAGCCATGCAAGAGAAATAAGGTGGCGGTATTTCAGCCATGCAGATGGAGGTAGAGCTTAACCTCGGAAGGTAGAAAGGTAGCCTTGTGCATTGCAGGAGATGCAGATGGAGGTAGAGCTTCACCTCGGAAGGCAGAAAGGTAGCCTTATGCAATGCAAAAAATGTAGATGGAGACAGAGCTTAGTCTGCGAAGGCAGAAAGGTAGCCTTATGCAATGCAGAAGATGCAGATGGAGGTAGAGCTTAACCTCGGAAGGCAGAAAGGCAGCCTTATGCAATGCAGAAAATGCAGATGGAGACAGAGCTTAGTCTCGAAAGGCAGAAAGGTAGCCTTATGCAATGCAGAAAATACAGATGGAGATAGAGCTTAGTCTCGGAAGGCAAAAAGGTAGCCTTATGCAATGCAGAAAATGCAGATGGACACAGAGCTTAGTCTCCAAAGGCAAAAAGGTAGCCTTATGCAATGCAGAAAATAGAATGCTAATAGTAATGAAATCTCTTAGCTGATAGATGATAGCTGATAGCTGATTGCTATATTGTGGCTGCTGTGGATGTCGTGTACGGATATCAACTGTAAATATGTGATGATTACAAGAGTTGTATTCATGGGAAGTATTAGTGTATAGATATATCTAATGATTTTACGACTTAGTGCCTGCATCCAAAGAAAAATCGTGAGTTTTGTAAAGGGGGGAAGGTTAGTTCGTTTCCCCATGAGCTTCGCTTGTCCTGCTTGGAGTTGTGTATCGTTGGGGTAGTGTTGCAAAACAAAGCAATTTTGATACCAGACATGCATGATTTAGAAAAAATGTAACATAAATACATAATTTAAAATAGTTTTCTTTCGATGAATCGACGAATGCGACACGGTTCAAGACATGGCAACCTCTCTCGCTCTAGAATTTCGAGGGTCCTCCTTAAAATTCTGTCCCAGTTTACTGGGCTGGTGCTTCTGACGACTGCGTGCGATAAATGGTTGAAATCATCTTCGGAATTTTGAGGGTCCTCCTTAAAATTCTGTCCCAATATCCAATAGCGGGGGAAAATGAAAATGTTATTAAATTGTGACCGAACCCATAGGGCTGCCTACGTATCCCCTCTTAAACGGGAATCAAGTCAGGCGTAGTTCAAATTATCATACAGGAAATCATAAGAGTTACACATAGTATCGCTTCACTGCATCTGAATTGATCGGCTTCGGCCAAACTTCACCGTCCATTTCTGCAAGTATGAGGGCTCCTCCGGTTAGAACCCGGTGAAACATGTATGGACCCTGCCAGTTGGGAGAGAACTTCTCTTTGGCTTCATCTTGATGCGGGAAAATGTTCTTTAACACCAGTTGCCCCGGTGTAAACTGTCTCGGCTTGACTTTTTTGTTGAAGGCTCTGGACATTCTGTTCTGATAAAGTTGACCATGGCAAACTACATTCATTCTTTTCCCATCTATAATAGCTAACTTCTCATAGCGACTCCTTACCCATTCTGCATCGTCAAGTTCTGCTTCTTGTATGATTCTCAAGGAGGGAATTTCTACCTCGGCGGGAATGACTGCTTCTGTACCATAAACAAACATATAGGGAGTTTCCCTGGTTGATGTGCGAACTGTGGTGCGGTATCCCAATAAAGCAAATGATAATTTCTCATGCCACTGCTTATGCTTCTCTATCATCTTCCTTAGTATCTTCTTGATATTCTTATTGGCGGCTTCTACAACTCCATTCATCTAAGGTCTGTAAGCTGTAGAATTCTTGTGTTTGATCTTGAAGGTTTCACACATGGCTTTCATTAGGTCGCTTTTGAGATTGGAACCATTATCAGCGATGATTGACTTCGGAATTTTGAACCGACAAACAATACGGTCGCGGACAAAATCTGCTACCACTTTCTTAGTCACTACTTTGTACGATGCTGCTTCAACCCATTTGGTGAAATAATCAATTGCCACCAGAATGAACCTGTGCCCGTTTGATACGGTAGGCTCGATAGGTCTGATAACATACATTCCCCAAGCGGCGAACGACCATGGCAAGCTTGTTGCAGTAAGCTCGTTTGGAGGCATCTTTATCATGTCTGCATGTATCTGATAGCGATGGCATTTTCGGACATACTGGATGCAGTCCGTTTCCATAGTCATCCAAAAATAACCAACTCGGAGTATTTTCTTGGCTAAGACAAAGCCGTTCATATGTGGACCGTAGGTCCCTGCATGAATTTCCTCTAATAGCCTGGATGCTTCCTTTGCGTCGACACACCTTAGTAATCCCAAATCAGGAGTCCTCCTATACAGGATTCCTCCTCTATGAAAGAAGTTGTTAGATAATCTCCGAAGTGTGCGCTTCTGAGTAGGATTTGCGAGTTCTGGATATTCTCCCTTCGTCAAATATTCCTTGATATCATGAAACCAAGGTTTTTCGTCTGCTTCTTCTTCTACATGAGCACAGTAAGATGGCTGATCATAGATCTTTACCGAAATAGGATCAATGAAGTTCTTGTCTGGGTGCTGTACCATGGATGATAGGGTAGCCAATACATCGGCAAATTCATTCTGAACTCTGGGAACATGTTGGAACTCTGTCTTTGTGAACCTCTTCCTCAACTCCTGTACATGATGCAGATGAGGGAGTATCTTGGAGTTCTTGGTTGCCCATTCTTCTCGGACCTGATAAGCAGGTCTGAATCTCCGATCACTAGCAATTCCTAAATGTTCATGTCAATGGCCAGTTTGAGCCCTAAGATGCAGGCTTCGTACACGGCCATGTTGTTGGTGCACGGGAACCTGAGCTTGGCAGACAACGGATAATGCTGGCCAGTTTCTGATACTAGGACTGCTCCTATTCCAACTCCTTTGAAGTTTGCTGCTCCGTCAAAAAACATTCTAAAACCATCATAGGATTCTACAATATCTTCCCCTATGAAAGATACCTCTTCATCAGGAAAATACGTCTTTAGAGGCTCGTATTCTCCATCCACGGGATTTTCAGCAAGATGATCTGCCAGTGCTTGTCCTTTGATTGACTTCTAAGTCACGTAAACAATTTCGAATTCACTCAGCAGGATTTGCCACTTGGCTAGCTTGCCAGTGGGCATTGCCTTCTGAAAGATGTACTTCAAAGGATCCATTCTTGATATGAGATAAGTAGTATAGGCACAAAAATAGTGCCTCAACTTCTGAGCTACCCAAGTCAGAGCACAACAGGTGTGTTACAATAGAGAATACCGAGCCTCGTACGGGGTGAACTTCTTGCTTAGATAGTAGATGGCCTGCTCCATTCTTCCCGTTTCATCATGCTACCCTATAACACAATCTAAAGATCCATCCAATACTGCAAGGTAGAGTAATAGAGGTCTACCCTGCTCGGGTAGGACCAAAACTGGCGAGGTTGACAGGTATTCCTTGATTCTATCAAAGGCTTTCTGACAATCATCAGTCCATTTGGTAGCAGTGTCCTTCTTCAACATCTTAAGGATTGGCTCACAAATGACAGTGGATTGAGCTATGAACCAGCTGATGTAGTTAAGTCTTCCCAAGAAACTCATAACCTCTTTCTTGTTCTTCGGTGGTGGAAATTCTTGGATGGTTTGGATCTTTGACGGATCCAGTTCTATTCCTCGGCGACTCATAATGAACCCAAGTAGTTTTCCGGTAGGAACCCCGAATGCACACTTGGCGGGATTCAGCTTCAAGTTGTACCTTCTTAGTTTGTTGAAGAACTTCCTCAGATCTTCCATTTGGTTAGTGGCTCTCTTGGATTTGATGATGATGTCGTCTACATACACCTCAATCTCTTTGTGTATAATGTCATGGAAAATAGTATTCATGGCCCTCATGTAGGTGGCCCCAACATTCTTTAATCCAAATGGTATCATCTTCTAACAATACATCCCCCACGGTGTAATGAAAGTCCTTTTCTCCGCGTCTTCCTCATCCATCCATATCTGATGATACCCAGCAAAACAATCAACGAACGACTGCAGTTCATGCTTGGCGTAGTTGTCAATTAGAATGTGTATGTTCGGCAAGGGGAAGTCATCTTTCGGACTTAACGATTAAGATCCCGGTAGTCGACACAGACTCTAACCTTCCCGTCCTTCTTCGGCACTGGAACAATATTGGCTAACCATATTGGATACTCTACTACCCTAAGAACATTGGCTTTGACTTTCTTGGTGACTTCTTCCTTGATTTTCAAACTCATGTCAGGTTTGAACATCCTGAGCTTCTGTTTTACTGGTGGACATGTCGGATCGGTTGGCAGTTTGTGAGCTACAATAGATGTACTGAGACCAGTCATGTAATCATAAGACCAGACGAATATGTCCTCATATTCCTTTAGAAATTCCGTGTACTCTTTCTTTTCTGATGGTGACAGATGAACAATAATGCGTGTTTCTTTGACATTTTCTGCATCTCCCAGGTTGACAATCTCAGTTTCGTCCAGGTTAGACTTAGGTTTGTTCTCAAAATCCTCAACCTCTTTAACAACCTCTTCTAGTTTATTATCTTCTTCTTAGTCTATATCCGTCTGTTGTGTTGTCTCATTGCATGTCACAATCGTCGGTTCATCAAGATAAGTAATAGTAATGCTGTGTAAATAAAGTAAACGATAAAAAATAATAAGAGCAAGATTTATAAGAAACTAAAATGATTTGATAAATTTCATAGTTGTTTTGAACATTGGAGCTCTTATTTCAATATTAAAAATGCGAAAAGAAAGTCAACTAGCGAAAAATAAAGATAATGCATGGTGCTTTGTTCAGCCTTGCTACCCCGAAGCATTCCGGGCCCTGGTGGTTCTAATAGACCAATTGTTGAGGCATGCTCCTCGGCTCACAGCTTGTATAGAAGGACCTTCCTCCCCTTCCTCCTCGAAAATGACACAACAGTCCATATTATCATCTTCCAAAAACAAATTCCTTATCACTGCTAGTGCTTCCTCTTCTTCCGACCCATATATGACATAGGTTGGCTGGAAGGTCTGCTCTAAGCGAGGTATCGAATACTCCAATGGGTAATAGGGACTGCGCCATGGTGGCGACCAGTGGTTGAACTCCTCCCAAGTGTATTCATAACCCAAACCAAAAGTGGTACCGTGTTTCTTCAACTTGATAGGCTTAGATATTCCTTGGAGATTCTTGCCAAGTCCCTTGCCAGGTTCGTATCCATACCAATTCAGTATACTTTCAATTTTATTATCCCACCATTTATCCTTGTCCACGGCGTTGACTCTCTCAATGTGATGGTAGGTTTCTCCACATATCTTCCTTCTTCCTCTGATTGCTGGGAAGGTCTGGCGACTGTATATGGGATTGCTACCATCACCGTGAATAATTACCTCTTGGTGATTCCACTTGAATTTCACTGCTTGATGCTACAGCCCCAGCGGCATAGATCCAGGGCCGTCCTAATAGCAAGTTGTAAGATGTTGGGACGTCTACCACTTGAAAATTAATGTCGAACCAAGTCGGTCCCATTTGCAGACACAAACTTATTTCCCCAATAGTGGAACTTTGGGATCCATCGAAAGCTTTGACAGTGATGGCTCCATCCTTGATCTCATCCAGGCTCTTTCCCAATGTTCTGAGAGTCACCAATGGACAATTATGGAGGCTGGACCCTCTGTCAATCAGGATTTTAGTGATGAAATAATCTTCGCACTACATAGTGATGTGCAATGCCTTGTTGTGGCTTAGCCCTTCAGGTGGCAGCTCATCTTTGTGGAAAGTGATTTTGTGACTCTCCAATACTTGCCCTACCATGTTTGCCATTTCTTCTCCAGTTATATTGCTGGCACATATGCCTTGCTTAGCACCTTTAATAAGGCATTCTTATGTGCGTCAGAGCTTTGTAGCAGAGCCAAGATAGTGATCTGGGCTGGCATTTTGTTCAACTGATCAATGATCGAATACTCTTTGGTTTGTATCTTCCTCTAGAGATCATCAGGCCTAGTTTTAGTGATGGTTGGTCGTCCAGAAGTCTCCTTATTGGACTCAGCTAGATGTTTTGGAGTATTAACCCTACCGGTTCTTGTCATACCCTGTGTTGCAATTGCTTTTCCAGATTTGGTTTTCCCTTTCCTTATCATCTCGGCGGTGTAATCCTAAGGTATGGCCTTTGGGTGGAATGGTGTTACGACTGTCATGGCCACTGGAATGGGCACCCTTGCTTTGGGAGGTAATACAACAACCTCAAATAGTACAGGTTCCTTTGGGGACCCAAACTCGACCTCAATCGGCCCTGGCGTCTTTGCAGAAAAAGGTTCTTCGAACTCAAGTGGTATGGACATGTTCACTTCGGCGTCTCCAGAAGGTTGCATCTGGACCACAATCAGGTTAAGGGTGATTGTTGTTTACTTTGGCTCGTCACCTTCAGCGATCAATCCAATTGACCCTTTGGGGTCCCAATCATCTTATATCTTAATCATGTGAACACCTCCACCATTGTGGTCTGGTAGAGGATTGTTATGGACATTCGGATTAGGATCCTTTTCCACAATGATCTTGTAGTAAATTAAAGTTTGGATCTTATCCTTTAAAGAGCGATACTCATCAATGGTATTCCCCTTCATGTCGTAATGGTATGCACAGGTTTTGTTTGGGTTGACCTATTGGAAGGGGTTTTCGGGGTTTATGGCAGGGATAGGGGTGACGTAACTAGCAGCTTTGAGCCTTTCATACAGCTGGTCGATAGGTTTAGCAATGGCGGTATACTGTTTGAGGGGTCTGCGATCGAAGTTTGGTCGGGGTCTAGGGAAATTTTGGCGAGGGGGAGGTGATCGATAGTGGGCTTGTTGGGTGTTTTAGACTTGGTATATGGGTGTGGGTTGAGAGTATCTGGGTGAAGTGGGCTAATATGTGGGAGGTGAAGATGATTGGTAAGTAGGCGGTGGAGCTTGGTAAGAGGGCAAGAGTGCTTGGTAATTTGGGGTAGGCTGATATGTGAGTGGGGGTAATGGGTAGGTTTGGTATTTGATTGGGGACTTTGTTCTCTGTGAAACCATCACGACACTCACATCCCTTTTCTTGGACGTGCCACCAGACTGTAGAGGCTTGTTGGTGGCCTGTAATGTTTCAAAGTTTGTGACCATGCCATTTTTAATACCTTCCTCGATCATTTCCCCTAGCTTAATGATGTCGGAAAATTTTTGGCCTTCAATCAACATCAACCTCTCATACTATTGTGGGTCTTGAGCCCGGACGAAAAACTTATTCATTTGTTCTTCTTCTAAAGTCGGCCTTACCTTAGCAGCTTCTGATCTCCAACTAGTAGCATACTCGCGGAATGTCTTTGTAGGTTTCTTTTTTTAAGTTCTGGATGTAGAACACATCTAGCGCATTCTCCGTGTTGAATCTGAATCTGTCCAAGAAATCAGACGCCATACTTACCCAATTCGACCACTTCTTCGGGTCTTGGCTAATGTACCAAGATAGAGCATCCCCTTTCAGGCTTCTCATAAAGAGCTTCATGCGAATCTTTTTATCCTTCCCTACTCTGACCAGCTTGTCGCAGTAGGTCATCAAATGGACTCTGGGATCCCCTGTGCCATCAAACATCTCGAACTTGGGAGGTTTGTACCCCTCGGGCAGTTCGACATCTGGCTGAATGAAAAGGTCTTCGTAATTCAATCCCTTGATCCCCTTGCTTCCTTCAATACCCTGAACTTGGCTAGTCAACTTCTTGAGTTCTACGACCAGATTCCTGATAAGAGACTCTTTGTCATCAGACTCAGGTGTGCTTGAAATAGGTTGAGTATAGTGTGGTATGGTTTCCACATAGATGGGGGTGTTGTGTAGATGATCATTTGTGGAGTTTAGTGGTTAAGGGATGAGCAGTGGGGTGTTGTTTGAAGTGTTGCATGTGTTGTAGTGGTGATGGGGAGCGGGTTGGTTTTGTGGTTTTGGGATGTTTTGTGGAGGTGTGGGGTTTTGAGTGTTGGGAAAGTTGACATATGGGGTGGTGATGGAAAACGACAAGCTTGACAAGTTCCGAACTTTGTCCAGTTTTTCCTGAAATTTCAATAACTTTTGCTCGAGCTGGGAGGCACTTTCCTTGGAAACCTAAATACCCTAAGGAACCTCTACCCTTTCAACTGAGTTCTCCTTTCTGATGTTGCTCAAATCTTCCATTTTTCTCTTGTTCTTGTTTCTGATAGGACTCGGATGAGGAGGAGGAGGAGGCCCATTAGATCTTGTAGATTATGATGACGATGCCAGAGTGCACAAACTAACCTTTGGGGAGTGGAATAAAACAAAAAGAAAATAAAAACAAAGGTAGCAAGTTAGTGCGGGATGTAAGAAAAAGAAGTTGGAATATTTAAACTCATAGTGCGAGAATATAATTCGTGTCCTAATTTGGGAGCCTCGTTGTTCCCGAGGTAGGCCTAGCGACAAGTTGATTTGGAGAACTTATAATGCTAAATTCCTAATTTTATTGATAAAAATAAGACGAATCCCAAAACGACACTAAAAATAGCAGAAAATATAATGTCACTAATGGCCATTGGCCTTATTACATTCTTAAAGCAAAAGAAAAGAATCCTAGCTACTTGGTCCCAGAAGGACCTTCTTCAGGTTGAATGTTTTCGTTGATCAGATCCTCCAACTCGCGCAGATTTTCTAGTAAAAATGCCTTCGCCAGGCATTCTCCTTTGCCTTCCTCAGCATTTTGACAGTCGGTGACTCTTTTCCTCACTTTCCCTTCCAACTCCAACAGACTGTATTCCAGATATTCCAGCTTCTCACTAGCCCTGGTGACTCTCTCTTTCCATTCGTTGATTTAGTTACTTGATAGGAGTTTCCTCCACCAAGTCAGCAAGAGCGAGGGTATGTTGACCATACCAAAGTCGGGAACTTTGTCATTCATTTCTGCAAAACAAAAGGGTGAGGCCATACTTCTGACAGATTCGGCTATTAAATATCAACAATTAGCATGAGTAGCATTTAGTTCTCCAAATAAATGCATAGACATGGTAGTGTCCGTTTGGGTTTCAAGGAAACCTAGTGGACTTTGGATAAGGCTATCTTAAAGAATCATTATGCGGACATCATAACTGGCTCAACTAGGTTTGATAGTGATTCATGCACAATTGAACAGAGTAAGGTTTCTATGGATATTAGACCGGTACCCTTGAGCGGACAACTCAAGAGGGAAAGGCACGGAACCATCGACTGCACCGTTGATCGACTGGTTTTACCGCAAATATGCCTTTTCCAAATTTAGGGGTGATAATATTGGAAGGGCGCAACAACTCATTATAATCGTTGCTATGGTATTTTGTTTGGCACGAGTGGAATATGATGTTGAATATGCAATTACAAGAATGAAACAAGTTGTCACGTATTTTCACAATAATTGCTCATAATTATAATGGCATTGAAGGAAAGCGGTAAAAGAAACCATTAAAGAAAAGAAACAAAGAGCCAAGTCAGTTTCATAGCAGAAAAGAGGTAACGACATTAAATAAAGGTAATAAAGAAGTAGTGAAGTCACAAGTAACATAAGATGGTAAAAACCTAAAGAAGTCCCCAGCGGAGTCGCCATGTTGTCGCGCCCCCTTTTTCTAAGGCGAAATTGGGTTCATGACATTTGGTAGGACAACTCGTTCCTTCTTGGGAATTGGGTTTTTGGGTTGAAGAGTCGACACCTAATGATTAAAGTGCATTAGGACACTAAAGAAGAGTTTGAGTTGGAAAACCAGAGTTCGGGTAAGGGCTAGAAATTATCTCGAGGGGAAGGTGTTAGGCACCCCCAAGATCCACTAGTGTGGTTCCCGGCCATGTTACAATTGTGACTTTGAATAACAAGTAAGCAAATAGAAGTCTCAAGTAGAGGGGGGTTTTCACATAATATTGCAAGCAAGTTGAGAGTTTGACGAAAGTAAAGAAAGCAGAAATTTTAAAGAAATAGTTTGAGAATAAAATAAACAAATAAAGGAAAGGGGGTCCTAGGAAATACAAATAGTATGGATCAGATCAATGCAATACCCGGTAATCACTCCTCAAAAGAGAGGCTACACGTGGTATTAGCGCACGGTCATCATATCCATATCTATCCTTCCCACGCCGTTAAGGTATTAAAGCGCAGAATAGTATCGTTTCTTATTGCATGCTATTACTCGTCCCAATCCTATCAGTCCCGGAGGCATTTGAGACTACTAATCCTAAAAGGGAGGGAGTTGGGGATTTTCATAGTTTTAAAAGGATAAAAAGTCTAGGTGACAAACAAAACACATAAGCAACTAGGGGAAAAACAAATAGCAGTTAAGGCTCAAACAAGCCTCTTCACTCAGAGGAGCAAATATATAGCATGACTTCAAATACTGGTTATGGTCTGAATTAATGCGTTAGGACAGGCTGATTTATCACATATTTCTCAGATAAGGAGTCTGAATTAGCCTTGTCTGATTGTAGTTTATCAAAACCGACACAGTTAATTAATCACCTAATGGTTTGCCTAGGTGAGACCTATAGGCATGACATCTAACAATACTGATTTTAAAGAAAGGATTACTGGTTTTATAAACAAGAGTTCTGCAGATTGTAAACGATACTACTACTGATTTTAAACTCAGAGATAGAATAGTGAAACTGATTCAATTGATTACTCCTATAGGAATGATTTCTAAGCGTTATTGGTTTTTAAATGATTGCAAAAATGCAAGAGTCCTATGGGCATGATATCTAGAATGAAGTTGATTATTATTAAACCTATGATTGTTTGCCTAATGACATGTATATGCAGATTGCAGAAAACCTATGATCATGATTTCTATATGCAGAAATGCAGAAACCTAGATACAAGATTTCTATATGCAGAAATGCAGAGACCTAGATACAGGATTTCTATAAGGAGAAACGCAGAACTAATAGGAATAATTTCTAAGATGCAAAAATTTATAAGTAACCTATAGGCATGCTGTTTATGTGAATGTAGGAATCAGAAAATCCTATAGGCAAGTTATCTACCCCTTTGCATACATTCATCCCATCCCTTTCCACTAGCCTTCCCCAATAGTCATTACAAATTATTACAGACCCGAATGACTCAAAAAAAAGTAAAAAAATTACATAAGAACTTCCAGCTATAACCAAACAGCCTAATTCAGACTCAAAGTCCAACAATATAAGATAAACCAACTTCCAGGATCACATTTCCAAAAGCCTTTCTCATACTTGGGATGTGTCAAAGTTCCTAAGAGTAAGTGTAAGTGCATAGGGGGGATCAGGGAAAGCCATGGCAGGCTGGCGGTCATGCCCTACAATTGGGAGTGCTGGCATACCCCTGACCAGCCTGTCAGCGAAAATTGGGAGTTAGGATCCATTGAGGATCAAGTTTGGACCTGGACAGTAATTTGGATACTGCCAGGACATGAACCTTAACTCAAACACATAGAAATGAATATGGGTAAGGATTCATAACAGAAAATAGATGCAAGGAAAGAGCACACATAGTTAACATTAATCATGAACAACAAAGTAAACAGGATTGTAGAAAACTGTAAATTTTACATAGGGGTAAGGCAGGAAAGCTAAATTAGAACATAGCAGTTTCAGGGAAAACAAACAAGTAAAAGTAGTCTTGAAAAGGCCAAGTTGCAAACAAAAGTTCCAAAAGATCCCAGAAAAGAGCAGAATGTTGTAAGAGTATTGAACTCAAAGTATTAAAGTGCGTAAGTAAGTTGAAAGTATTGATCTAAAAGTTCGAGATATTGAACTCTAAGTGGTGTCAAAAGTGCAGAAGGGTAGTCCATTTTATAGTGCAGAAAATGAGTAAGAAAAGGTAAGGAAATAACTTTGAAATCAGTCTCATATGATCTCCCTTCAGTTAAGGGATTTGATTTCAAATGGGTAGAATACAATTGAGGAAAGAAATCTGATTAAAATCTTTTCACAGTATCATAAAAAGGGTAAATACATAGAGTTTATTTAAGGCAAAAGTCCATTGGTACTTGGTTTGTAAAGGAAAAGGAAAGGGAATCAATCAGATAGCCAGTAAAATCAACATTACAGGCTTAGTTCGACTGAACCAAGTCAGGAATAGGTAAAGAGGGTTCAATCGAAGAATAATCAGTGACAATTCGTCAGCTTTATTAAAAGGATTTTAGAATCAATCAATCAGTTGGTGAAAACCTTTTGAAAGAGAAATTTCACATATATAAAACATATCAATCAAACTAAAGAAATCGTCAGGTTACTCAAAAAAGAGTCTAACATTGAAAGCCTTAGAGTCACAAACAAAAGGAAATCGAGTTCAGTTACAGACTCATAGTGAGTCCGAAAGACTAGGGTCGCAAAGTGGAACCCTAATATCACTTGCCAAAGAAACCCCCAAATCCTAGGGTTTCGAATTGAGTCAGACATAGAGGTGAGAGAGCATGTCATTGAAAGAGGCTCAAAAGTCTCTTCCAAAGAGTTTATGAGAAACAAACATACATGATAGAAAGAACTGATTCAAGGTCATGAGAACATGTTTGAGAAAACTCGGAGTTTAAACAAGTTTAGAAGAAAGAGATGATACGAGCTTAAACAAAAGCAAGTGAAATATGCATAGCAAGAACAAAAATAGAGCTAAATAAAGTGAACAAAATTAAAGAACTCAACCATAAATACGTATAGCAAATAATAAGGATTAACAACAGGGATTAACATGTGAGTACAGGAATAACAACAAAAGTAGAAGAATCTTGCATAATAGAAAGGAAACAAGAGAGCAAACTCAAGCATAGTAGAAAAGAAAGCATACGAGTATAACATAGGTAAACACACATGAAGAAAGAACATAAAGCATTAGAAAGATATTTGAAGAAACTTTTTCAGAAACCCTAAATTTGAAATTGAGCGATTTTGAAAAAGAAATTTGGGGAAAACCTTTTAAAATGTCAAGTAAAGCCCAGACATATCACAAATCTAAGAAAAAATAGGCGAGTACAGAACCTCAGACAGCTTAGAGTTGCAGAGAAAACCCTAGAAATGAGAAAGGTCTTGAGGAAAGTCAGATCCTGAGTCGAAAAGTATCATATTGCTTGAACATGCCGAGGTAATGGCCGGAGAAGACATAGATCTACAGATTTGAGAAGGATCTGCAGAGAGCCATTGAAGTCGGGCTTCAAAACCTTGAATAGTTTAGGTCTGATGGTGAGAAAGGATGAGTACAAACCATCCATGGCCGGAGACGCCATGGATTCCGGTGGAAACATGGTGAGATAAGGTGGGAGACGATTAGGGTTTCGGAGAGGCTCGAGAGGATTTGAGAGACGAAGGGGTTCAAAGGCGGCGTCTCAGGTGAAATGAATTAGGTCAAAGGGGGGTTTGGGAAAAAAAAGGAAAGGGTGAATTACGGTCGTTGATCAAAATGATCAACGACCTGGATCAAAGGGCAGCCGGGTGGGTTTTTTAATCGGGTCAGGGGTCGGGTAATTTGGGGATTGGGATGGTTTAATTTCGGGGCGGAATTGGGTCAAATTGAGGGCCAAAATTGAAAGGTGAAAGGGCTGTAATTGAAATAGAAATGGGCTAAGTGTTAAATAGTCTATTTTCCCTTTTTATTTTATAAATATAGTAATAATAATTTTAAAAGTAAATTAAAAATACTGAGCCAACAAATACTATATAAATATTAATTTAAAAATACTGAAAATAATTTTATAATTATAAAATACTACTAATCGTGAAATAGGCTATAATTGCAATTACATGCAATTTAGCTTTAAAATACCAAATAGATTTGTAAAAAATATACAAAATCACCTTAATTATATTTTGGTGTAAATATGAGAATAAAATAAGTTATTCACCAAAATGATAATCTTGGGAATAATTATTGGATTTTGTACTACTAAAAATAGACAATAAATTGATTTTAAAATCTTAAAAATTAGGAAAAAATACCAAAACTCTTGGGCATGCTTATATATGTATGTACATGATATTTTGAAAGTATTTTGTATATAAAAATACATAGGAAAAAATTGGGTATCAACACAATCTGAAATGGTAAAAGCCTAAAGATCCCCAGCGGAGTCGTCATGTTGTCGCGCACCCTTTTTTCCCTCTTTGCATCAGAAAATCAGGTTATAACATTTTTTGGGGTGTAGGACAACTCATTCCTTTTGGGAACTGGGTTTTGCATTTGAAGAGTCGCCACCTAATGAGTTAAGGTGCATTAGGACACCTATAACATTCATTTCTAAGTTTGTTTGATAACCAGAGATAGGGTAAGGGCTTGAAATTATCCTAAGGGGAAGGTGTTAGGCACTCCTCAGGATCCACTAGTGTGGTTCTCGGCCAGACAGTTTTGTGAATTTGTACAATTAGCAAATAGACAAGTATAGGCTCAAGTAGTAAGGTATTTAGGTTTAAACATATAAGGGTTTGAAAAGAATCAAAAGGCGAATTTTGAAAGGGAGCTGCATTTTTTATAAATACTTGAAAATATAAAAGAGAGAGGAGTCCTAGGTTTATTTATAATATGGATCACATCAATGTGATACCCGATATGACACTCCTCAGGAGAGGGGATACACGTGGTATTAGCGCACCGATCATCATATCCATATCTACCTTTCCCACCCCGTTAAGGTATTAAAGCGCGGATTGTTCTCCACCTCTATTGCATGCTATTACCCGTCCCATTCCAATCAGTCCCGGAGGAATTTAGGACTACTATTCCTATAAGGGGGAGGATTTCAGGCTGACTCTTAGGTTTTTAAAGGGTAAAAAGACTAAGGCGACATTCAAAACATGTAGGACTGCATATTAGGGGAAACATGTAAGCAACTAAGAGGCTCATATATACCTCCTCAAGTAAAGCACATTAATAGCACAACTCAAACACATTTAGGGTCTGAATTTAAAGTACTAAGGCAAGGGGAATTTTAATTGTTGAAGAAGACCAGTTTATTACATAACTTAGATAAGAAGTCCGAATCAGGTCTGCTTGATGGTTGTAGCAGTTACTAACTAACAAAGGTGGATTCAGTTTTTATTGTTATCACCTAAGGCTTGCCTAAGTGTGTTGGTGATATCCTATAAGAATGATGTCTATTACTGATTCAGAATGTAGAAAAGTAGTGACTGTTTTAAAACGAGCGATTTGAGATCCTATAGGAATGCTTTCTAAATAGTATTAATAAAAGGAGAACGAGTTGTTTAAAACTAGTTCACAACAGTATGAGTCAAACTGATTTTAAATTAGACTGGTTTCAGATCCTATAGGCATGATCTCTATTATTGCAGATTTTTTAATTCCTATAGACATGATATCTAGAAGAACATGAAACGAAGCAAGCAGGATTTACTTGAAATTCCTACAGGCATGATTTCTATGAGAAATACTGATTTTAACCTTATGAACATGATGTCTAATTATAGTCGTTTAGATACTATAGGCATGGTGTCTAAGTGTGGTAATAAAACATGCAGAATTTAAAACAGGTCCTATAGGCATGTTATCTAAATGCAG
This sequence comes from Nicotiana sylvestris, assembly GCF_000393655.2. Classification (NCBI taxonomy): domain Eukaryota; kingdom Viridiplantae; phylum Streptophyta; class Magnoliopsida; order Solanales; family Solanaceae; genus Nicotiana; species Nicotiana sylvestris. The sequence goes on from NC_091061.1 coordinate 38,146,298, forward strand.
AATTAAAACATGCAGAATTTAAATAAACGGATCCTATAGGCATGTTCTCTACCCTTCTAATAGTTAAACATGCATAATTACCCATCTACTTTCCACTAGACAACCCCAATATTTGTAACAAATTATTACAGACCAAATACTGAATTACATAAAAAAAATGTAAAATAAGAAGTTACAACTATAGGAATGAGGAACTTAATCAAACACGTACACACCTAACAAACAGTTTCAGAACTCGAATGAGACCACAAAAGGAACTAGGGTTTTAACATGCTGAAACAGATAGAAGAACGACATGAGCAAAACTTAGCAAAATCAAAAACACGTTAAAATAAGAGATCTTTGAAAAGCAAAATTTAAAGGAAAATCCTAATCGGAGAAGATGAAGGGTCGTTTTTGTCGCACCTCCTTTTTTCCGCGCCCGCGGGGCGCGTAGGGAGTTTTCTTCAATTAAAGGACAGTCGAAACGGGATTTGTTTCAGAGTCGCCACCTGGGAATTTTAAGGCGTCCCAAGTCACCGGTTTTAATCCCTGAATCGAGGAGAATATGACTTTGTTTGTTATTCTGCGAACCAGAAATCCTGAGTAAGGAATTCTGTTAACTCGGGAGAAGGTGTTAGGCATTCCCAAATTCCGTGGTTCTAGCACGGTCGCTTAACCATTTTTATATTTGGCTTAATTATCTTGATTTACTAAATACCCTTTTTCTTGTTACCTGATTTTATTACCGCTTTTGTTTAGATTGTTTACAATTATATAAACGAATCACGCGTACGTATATTCATATTATGTACCTTTTATAATTGTAGAGAATCGTGCCACGCATACGTGTACACAAAAAGGTTGATAATATTTTTTATATTTTTATTATAAAAAAACCATACGTTCAAAATTAAAAATACAATTAAGAACATCGTCGCCCTTGTATGATTAAACAATGAACTGCACATCTCGGGTTTTTAGGAAATTAATTTGCTATTCTCCGAAAAATCCCTTTTATTAAATATTCGCTCGAAGTTGCGCGAACGCATAATCCGAATTGCTTTTAGAAATATAATCAGGTTACGCGAACGTATCCCTAATCACAAAAATATTCTTGATGGTAGTATAAATTTGTTTACAAATTGTTTATTACATCCATATTATTTTTATGTGAAAATCATGAGAAATCCCCATTTGAGATGCCCTTAAATTCTTTGAAAAGAATTCACAATTTATTAAATGTTGACCGCTGATTATATTTTTACGTGTGAATTATATTCTTCCGAGCCATTCAAATTTTAGGAGTAAAAATAAACAAAGTGTGATTAATACTACCATTTTTCTCGTAAATCCAATATATGTATACCCAAAAAGTGAATTGCATATGAAACTAAAAAATTGATTTATGAAAGGAAGAGATGTTTTCGAAGAATTTTCATTATTTTATTTATAACGAATGCTATATTACATTCTTAAAATTGTTACAATTTATAAGCCTAATCTCCTTCCACATCACTTGTTCTTAATCCGATATGCATGATTATTTTAGTTAATTCTGCTTATGATTGAGTTTGGGATATACCTAATCGAAACGATTTTATTCTCAACCTATGCGAACTATTAGCAAACACTAACTTTACACGTAAAAAAAATTGTTGACTTATTGTTTACATTATTTTTTAAAGAAATAAGGTGATTGCATTCAAATAACTAAGCCATTTGTTATTAAGAAAAGAACTAATCTACCTGTTGTCTTTAATAAGACGATATCATATATAACATGAATATACCCCTACACCATTCACCATATTCCAATATTGTGAACCTAACGGATTTTATCAATGCATCTTTCGACTATTGATTATAAACATAACCATTATTACGCCATATATGAACAAAATGCAACCAACATCATCTAGCCTTAAACCACAACCAAATAATTAACAGAATATGCTAACAATGTATTTTCTTGACATTTCCATACTATTCTGTACCTAACTAACAATGTCACAAGACTTAATTAATGGCCAACTTTATGCCATGTTCTCTATCTTGACAATTCAGATATAACTATACTAATGAGATTTCGAAATGGATAACATTATTACAAAGCTTTTATACGAATTTCAAATTAAGATAATTAACTTATAGCCATCGTGTCGAACTCACTACTAGTTGACCAATATGAAACAAAGCTGAAATTTAAACTAACGAACTTAAATGTATAGAAGACAGAATTACAATTCGATCTTCATTTATTTGTCATGTTGGAAGCTTTGCATGACATGAGTTTACAGATATGTACCTGGAAATGAAGGTAGAAGAAGTAAATTTCAGCAGTGACAACAGTAACAAAATCAGCAGAAAATGCCAGTATTTCCACAGATTTGAGCAACAATACAGAACCCGAGAACCCAGACACAACGTAGAATGACTCTTTAAGAAATTTCAGACTTTAAACTCAACAATGGGATTTGAACAAATCCAGACAGATAAAACACAGTATTTCTGATTTTTCAAGACTTAGGAGAAGGCAAACTGACAATTTCAATCTCAGAAATTCAACCTTAACACTAGCTTCTATTGTAGAAATCTGTTTTTTCCTGCTTCTGATTTTTCTTTCTTTATTTCTGTTTTCTTTCTTTTTCTTGAATCAGATTTCTATTTCTGCTTCTGTGTGTTTTTTCCTCTCTTAATTTTTGTCCAGATTTTCTCTCTGTCTCTCTCTGTGTATATGTATTTCTGTGTGTATTAAAATCTCAGTGCCTTTTTTTCAGTCCCAATCCCCTCTATCTTATACAGGTCTGCCCCTTTTCCTTTCAGTGCTGCCTGTACCCCTTTCTTCTTTTAAAAACCAGAAAATCATATCCAAAATCTGCTTTTAACTACTTTAAATCCCATTAAGTGAACTTTTCCTGATTTCCAGCATTCCCATTAACCTTTGTTTCCCATTACTTCATTAAATAATAGTCATTATCAAACCACTATCAATACACTACTATTATCACATTACCCTAATGTTTCTATCCCAGAAATACCCTTGAAAACCTACTATTATTACTGCCCTTAAAACAAAAAAAATCAGAATCTGATACAAAACAGATTTTATAATCTGTTCAGGCTTAATTATCTTTCTGATTTAAACAACTATAACCAATCCTATTAACAAACAATTCTGTCTTTACAGATTATGCTAAACAGGGAAATGCAATAGCTAATGTACAAAGGCTAAATTCAGATTGAACACTGAACTTGCATACAAACATATTAACAATTTCAACAGAACAAAATTTGAATCGAAATTGAAGTTGGCATGAAAGCAGGGGCATTGTCAGTTTTGAAACTAACTGCCCAGAAATCAATACACAAATGATTGACAAACTTTCTGACTTATTAAACAAGAAGCAACTAATTGGGAAGAACTAATTAACTGACTTCAACAAAATGACAATAATCAATCCAAAAAAGATAAATAGGGTATTACAATCAGCATTAATGGCAATAAGAATTTACAAAACAACTAATCGACGAACTTAATCGAGTCGATTACACATATTATAAACAATCATAACCAACAGAAACAATGATATAATTCTGATCAACTAATCGGGTATGAGGCAGAATCACAGAATTAATCTAAACAAATATGAAAAATTACACAGACAAAATAGGCAATAATATATGTAGTAAACAAAAAGAAAAATAGGAAAAATACCTCGGAATCTTTAAATTATACGGACCCAAGCTTGACTTGGATTTGGACCGTTTTGAAATCAAACAGACCTTAGTCGAAGTATTTTCAACTGAAAATACTTTGACTAAGGTCGATTAGACCCCAATCTCCTATTTAATTTGGACAGAATCCAAAAATTTGGTGTTTCTAGGGTTCTTAAAGGTTCGATTTGGGTCTCAACCATTTCTGGTCAGATTCGAGGGGAACCAAAGATGACACAAGGGTGAGGGAGGCCTAGGGGTCATTTGGTGTCAGTTTGGAACGAAACTGGGTGAGTTCATGTTTGGCTCGAGCCTTCAAAAGACGATTCGAAGAGCTCTGAGGTGATTCGAGCCAAACAAACACCAGATCCATAGCTAGGGTAGTTAGGGGAAGCTACGGTGTTAATTTGGAAGTCATCGGAAAGGGTCGAGTTTTCAGACCAACCTTCGATTTAAGATTCGAAGAGTTGGGGCCTGATTCGAAGGAAACTAATACTAGATCTGTGAAGAGGGGGTTGTGAGGAGTCGAGGGTATTCAGGTGGTGACCGGAGGCGTTGTTGCCGCCGGGTTTCCGGCGATGGAGAGTTAAGGCGGCTAGGGTTAGGGGTGTGATTCGGAGAGGATGATGAATAGTGGAGGGGGGTGTTTAGTTAGGAGGCCGGGGTAGGGATTTGGATTTATATAGGGATGGGGTGGATTGATACTGACCATTAGATCAGGCAGAATGGATGGCCAGGATCTATCTACTTACCTGAACGGCGTTGTTTTGGTTTAGTTGGGGAATGGGTCGGCCCGGGTAATGGATCGGGTAGGGATTACGGGTAAGAGATGTGGGATCTCAGCCGTTGGATGGATATGATCCAACGGTCCTTGATGAAATGTGACCAAACGTCGTCGTTTGGATTTATTCCTGAGTTGGACCGACCTGGGTTGTTTGGATTGGGCTGTGGGGAGGGGGGGTAAATTTGTTTGGGCCTGGATTTCAGTCCAGGTCCGATTTTTTTAGTTTTTTTTTAAAACTTATTTTACATTTCCTAATTTTAATCCTAAGTATAAAAATCCTAATAAAAAATTATAAAACAATTTTAACCTTACAAAAATATTAATTACTTTTTTAACAACTATTTAACAAATAGACAAAGCGTTAATGACACAGTGAAACATTAAAACTAGAACAAATGCATATTTTTGTGATTTTATTTCAATTATCTTTTAAATGCATAATTAAATCCTAGATATGCATGGAACATGTATTTTTATTTTAGTTTCGTTTAATTATAACAAAGCAAACATTTACGGACAAACACAAACAATTAATAAATACCGCATAAATTCTAAAAATTGCATACTAAGAGAATTTTGTTTTATTTTTTGATTTATTTTAGAGTATTTTTCGTGAGGCAAAAATCACGTGCTCACAGCTGCCCCTCTTTGTGCGGAAACTCGAAGAGTTTGCGTGCAAAGATAAAGTGAGCGGATACGAGCGATTTTTGCCTGTTCGAATACTCTGTGAGAAGCATTTTTTGAAAGATTTGACCGAACCTTTGCTTCAAAGGTTTCCTACATATCCTTGGCTATAAAGGAATCAGGTCAATGTAGTTCGAGAAGTTTTGGGTAGCTGGGACTACCATGGGACTGTGATGTTACTGCTGTTTTGTGCTGCTTTTACTGCTTGCTGACCTCCTTATTACACCTTGCTTCAAAGGTAAAACAAAAGCTAAACTAGACTATGGTATATGAATTACAGATCTTATCTAGATCATGCCCTTGCGTTTCTTGTTGTCGTGATGTCTTGGTGACTTTTGGGCATCTTTTGCTTCTGACTTGTTCCGCATTTCCTTTCATTATGCCTCGTATTTCTTTTATTTGTTTGGGACTCTTGTTGTTTCTTGCTGGGTTTTGGTTGGACTCCTCTGCTTTATTGACTTTACGTGTGCTCCTTTCTCACATGGGCGGGCTTTTGACTTTAACCCGTAATGTCAAACTACATTGCCATTTTGTTCTTCAGGTGGGCGCCTGACTGCTGATCCTTCAATTGTATTCCCTTATTCTCTAGGTGGATGCCTGATTGCCTCTTCGATTCTTCATCCTCATTCTCCAGGTGGACGCCTGTTTTCTTCTTCAATTCTTCATCCTCATTCTCCAGGTGGACGCCTGATTTCTTCTTCAATTCTTCATCCTCATTCTCCAGGTGGACGCCTGATTTCTTCTTTAATTCTTCATCCTCATTCTCCAGGTGGACGCCTGATTTCTTCTTCAATTCTTCATCCTCATTCTCCAGGTGGACGCCTGACTTCTTCTTAAATTTTTCATCCTCATTCTCCAGGTGGACGTCTGATTTCTTCTTTAATTCTTCATCCTCCTTCTCCAGGTGGACGCCTGACTTCTTCTTAAATTTTTCATCCTCATTCTCCAGGTGGACGCCTGATTTCTTCTTCAATTCTTCATCCTCATTCTCCAGGTGGACGCCTGATTTCTTCTTCAATTCTTCATCCTCATTCTCCAGGTGGACGCCTGACTTCTTCTTAAATTCTTCATCCTCATTCTCCAGGTGGACGCCTGATTTCTTCTTAAATTTTTTCATCCTCATTCTCCAGGTGGACGTCTGATTTCTTGTTTAATTCTTCATCCTCATTCTTCAGGTGGACGCCTGACTTCTTCTTAAATTCTTCATTCTCATTCTCTAGGTGGACGCCTTCTTCAATTCTTCATCCTCATTCTCCAGGTGGACGCCTGACTTCTTCTTCAATTCTTCATCCTCATTCTCCAGGTGGACGCCTGATTTCTTCTTTAATTCTTCATCCTCATTCTCCAGGTGGACGCCTGGCTTCTTCTTTAATTCTCCATCCTCATTCTCCAGGTGGACGCCTGACTTCTTCTTAAATTCTTCATCCTCATTCTCCTGGTGGACGGCTGATTTCTTCTTAAATATTTTCATCCTCATTCTCCAGGTGGACGCCTGATTTCTTCTTCAATTCTTCATCCTCATTCTCCAGGTGGACGCCTGACTTCTTCTTAAATTCATCATCCTCATTCTCCAGGTGGACGCCTGATTTCTTCTTAAATTTTTTCATCCTCATTCTCCAGGTGGACGTCTGATTTCTTCTTTAATTCTTCATCCTCATTCTTCAGGTGGACGCCTGACTTCTTCTTAAATTCTTCATTCTCATTCTCCAGGTGGACGCCTTCTTCAATTCTTCATCCTCATTCTCCAGGTGGACGCCTGACTTCTTCTTCAATTCTTCATCCTCATTCTCCAGGTGGACGCCTGATTTCTTCTTTAATTCTTCATCCTAATTCTCCAGGTGGACGCCTGGCTTCTTCTTTAATTCTCCATCCTCATTCTCCAGGTGGACGCCTGACTTCTTCTTAAATTCTTCATCCTTATTCTCCAGGTGGACGCCTGATTTCTTCTTAAATTTTTTCATCCTCATTCTCCAGGTGGACGCCTGATTTCTTCTTTAATTCTTCATCCTCATTCTCCAGGTGGACGCCTGATTTCTTCTTCTATTCTTCATCCTTATTCTCCAGGTGGATGCCTGATTTCTTTTTTAATTCTTCACCGGGTGTTTCCTGACACAAATGTTGTTTTTGCCCCTATTTCAAATCAAAGAAAACTTCGTTAGTTTAAAGCAGGGTGGTTAACTGGGGCATTCTTGCCGACGGTGGGGCTTCTCTTCGTCTTGTTTTATTGCCTTGGAATGGTTGAAAAAACTGTTTTGTCCTTGTAATTGATCCTTGATTCTAGGATCCCCAACTGTATGTTTTCCTTCAAACCCTTTTAACCGTAATCATATGTCTCTCCTGACATTGCTGATCCACTTTTAATTCCACTTTTCTTCCACCCATATCTTATTTTTTATCCTATTACCTCCTGCCCATCATGGCCGTATTTCAGTCCTATGCAACCCTGAATTTTGGTAGTATACCTTGACATTCCTTCTTATTTGTTTGGAATAAAACTCATCTCAAAAGCTTTAGAAGTAAGATTATTAGTGACGAAAACATGACGATTTCGAAAATCTAGAATGAAAAGAAAAATCCAAATTTGGATGACTGTTGGAGAAAAAATAAAGGACTTATCTGATTGGAGTCACTGGCACCAATGATCATGGTATGCATTTTGGATTAATCAACCCAGTCTTTTTAACCAACCTCTTTTCAATTGTTTCATTTTGTTTTCCCAAATTTTCCATAACCCAATTTTCTTTTGCCAATTTACAAACCTTATTTGGGTCGCTGTATCTAAAAGAGTTTTCACCGGCAAACCTTCATCATTTGTTCATTTTTTTTAATTCCTTTTCGCCTTATGGTTCCTGCGAAGGTTTTCACCAATAAGACTCTCTCATTTTACTTTCTCTCAACTTTCGTCGTCTCATGGTGCCCGCGTGGGTTTTCACCTATAAGACTCTCTCATTTTTACTTTCTTTTCTTGTTTGGACCAGAGTGTTATGAACCATCTTCATTTGCTCGACTCGGCATTTTTCTAAGATTGGTCGAAAGGTCTTTTTGGTATAGGGTTGGAATGGAAAGGTATCAAAAGTTAAACAGTTTTGATATGGGTTTAAAATTACAACTCTTGGAATCTTTTTCTTATTTCAAATACAATTCCTGCCCCAGTTTCTTGATTGGGGTCTCTTGATGTTTCTTTTTGTGCACATTATGCATATCGTATACCCTATGACCGAGCCGTGAGGCGCCTACGTATCCTTCTTTGAGGAATCGGGTCAAACGTAGTTCATTACAATAATAGTGATTTTCTAATTTTATCCCTTTTATTTTTCATATTTGATTTTCATTGATTCCAAGAGAGGGTAGGAAAAAAAACAAATGTGGCTCAAAGGGGAAGCAAAGGGTATAGTGTTTGGATAGCAGAACAAATTGCCTTTGTCATTCCAATCTTCGAAATAATGCCAAATACAAACATTCAAAAAGTTATGCATAATATCTCTTTACCGCATCAGAATTGATAGCCATGTCTATGCATTTTCCTTCGATATCTGTTAAACATAGTGCACCATTCGATAATACTATGGTCACAATGAATGGTCCTTGCCAATTCAGGGCAAATTTGCCTTTTGCCTCAACCTGATGTGGAAGAATACGTTTCAGTACATGTTGACCCGCTTCAAACTTTCGGGGACACACCTTTTTGTTGTATGCTCTTGCTATTCTTCTTTGATACAATTGGCCATGACATACTGCGGCCAATCGTTTTTCATCAATAAAGTTTAACTGTTCCAGACGGATTTTGACACATTCATCATCATCACTCTTAGCTTCGGCGATGATCCGAAAGGAAGGAATTTCAACTTCTGCAGGAATTACTACCTCAGTGCCATATAACAACAAATAAAGAGTTGCTCCTACTGAAGTGCGAACAGTAGTGCGATATCCCAACAACGCAAATGGTAATTTTTCGTGCCATTGCCTTGAACCTTCTACCATTTTCCCAAGTATTTTCTTTATGTTTTTGTTGGCTGCCTCGACTGCTCCATTCGCCTTGGGCCGATATGGGGTAGAGTTGCGATGTATAATCTTAAACTGTTGACATACTTCCCTCATTAAGTTACTGTTAAGATTAGCACCGTTATCTGTGATGATCACCTTTGGGATTCCGAATCGACATATGATATTTGAGTGGACAAAATCGACCACAGCTTTCTTGGTCACTGATTTGAATGTTTTGGCCTCAACCCATTTGGTAAAATAATCAATGGCTACCAGAATGAACCTGTGCCCATTGGATGCTGCCGGCTCAATTGGTCCAATCACATCCATGCCCCAGGCGACGAAGGGCCATGGTGCCGACATTGTGTGCAACTCGGATGGTGGAGAATGAATCAAATCTCCGTGTATCTGGCATTGATGACACTTGCGCACAAAACTGATACAATCTCGCTCCATGGTAAGCCAATAGTAACCAGCTCGGAGGATTTTCTTTGCCAACACATATCCACTCATGTGGGGTCCGCAAACTCCTGAATGTACTTCAGACATGACAGCTGTAGCTTGTCTGGCATCTATGCATCTTAATAATCCAAGGTCTGGTGTTCTCCTATACAAAACTCCTCCGCTTAAGAAGAATCCATTTGCCAATCGCCTAATGGTTCTCTTTTGATCCCATGTGGCTTGTGCTGGATATATCCCCATCCTGATATACTCCTTGATGTCGTGGAACCACGGTTCACCGTCAAATTCCTCTTCAACCATATTGCAATAAGCGTGCTGATCGTGGACTTGAATATGTAGTGGATCTACATAAGCTTTGTCCGGATGGTGCAACATTGATGCCAGGGTAGCCAATGCATCGGCAACCTCATTATGGATCCTTGGAATATGCCGAAACTCCACTGATCGAAACCGCTGACAAAGATCATTTAGACATTGTTGGTATGGTATGAGCTTCAAGTCGTGTGTTTCCCATTCTCCTTGAATTTTGATGTACCAGAAGATCCGAATCTCCCATGACTAAGATTTCCTGGATACCCATGTCTGCGGCTAGCCTTAATCCCAAAATACAAGCTTCATATTCAACCATATTATTGGTGCAATAAAATCGTAGTTAAGCCGTAACAGGATAGTGATGCCCTGTTTCAGAAATGATTACAGCTCCTATCCCGACTCCTTTCATGTTAGCGGCCTCATCAAAGAAAAGTTTCCAGCCTGGTTTTTCAATTTGCTCCATCTCATCGATATGCATTATTTCTTCATCGGGAAAATAGGTTTTCAATGGTTCGTACTCCTCGTCGACCGGGTTTTCAGCAAAATGATCAGCCAGTGCTTGGGCTTTCATTGCAGTTCGAGTCACATAGATGATGTCAAATTCTGTGAGCAATATTTGCCACTTTACAAGTCTCCCTGTTGGCATAGGCTTTTGAAAAATATATTTCAACGGATCCAGACGCGAAATGAGGTAAGTAGTGTAGGACGACAAATAGTGTTTCAACTTCTGAGCTACCCACGTTAGGGCACAACATGTCTTTTCCAGATGAGTATACTTAACCTCATAAGCTGTGATTTTCTTGCTAAGGTAGTAAATGGCCTGTTCTTTTCTGCCGGTGAGGTCATGTTGCCCCAATACACAACCAAATGAATTTTCCAAGACCGTCAAGAAAAGAATCAGAGGTCTTCCTGGCTCTGGCGGGACCAACACGGTTGGGTTCGACAGGTATCCTATTATCTTATCAAACGCCTCTTGACACTCATCGGTCCATTTGACCGCAGCATCCTTTTTCAACAATTTGAAAATAGGCTCACAGGTTGTCGTAAGCTGAGCAATAAACCCGTTGATGTAATTCAACCTTCCCAACAAACTCATTACTTCAGTTTTGATCCTTGGAGGTGGCAATTCTTGGATGTCTTTGATTTTTGATGGGTCTAGCTCGATGCCTCGCCGACTGACTATGAATCCCAGTAACTTTCCAGATGGAACTCCAAATGCGCATTTGGTAGGGTTAAGCTTGAGGTTGTACCTGCGAAGTCTTAAGAAGAATTTCCTCAAATCCACAACGTGGTTGTCCTGATGCTTTGATTTTATGATCACATCGTCCACGTATACCTCAATCTCCTTGTGTATCATATCATGAAATACTGTGGTCATTGCTCTCATGTAAGTTGCCCCGGCATTCTTCAAACCGAATGGCATTACTCGGTAGCAATAAGTTCCCCATGGTGTGATGAATGCTGTCTTTTCTGCATCTTCTTCGTCCATTAGAATTTGATGATACCCGGCATAACAATCCACGAAAGATCCTATATCATGCTTGGCACAATTATCGATCAAAATATGGATATTGGGTAATGGGAAATTATCCTTTGGACTTGCTTTGTTGAGATTGCGGTAGTCGACGCATACTCTGATCTTGCCGTCTTTCTTTGGTATAGGAACGATATTAGCTAACCAAACAGGATATCGAGTGACTCGAATGACCTTTGCTTCCAACTGTTTTGTGATTTCTTCCTTAATTCTCACACTCATATCAGGCTTGAATTTTCTTAGCCTCTGCTTGACAGGAGGCACCATTGGATCGGTGGGCAATTTGTGAACCACTAAATCAGTGCTCAAGCCCGGCATGTCGTCATATGACCATGCAAAAACATCTTTGAATTCTATGAGTGCTTTAATTAACTCTTCTCGGATCCTTGGTTCGAGATGGACACTTATTTTAGTTTCCCGGATATTATTCGTGTCCCCTATGTTGATGTCTTCGGTATCACTCAGGTTAGGTTTGGTTTTTTCCTCAAAGTGAATTAACTCTTTACTAATCTCTTCAAAAGCCTCATCTTCATCATATTCTGATTCATAATCACAATATATTTCTTGAATTATTATTTCGGAACCAGATTGATTTTTAAGACTGGGCTGAGGATTCCTCATGCATGCCATATCACTAGAGCCAGCGTAAAAAGAACTGTACAGAAAAAGAAGAAAAGGAAAAGAAAACTATCAGGAATGATAATGAAAAAGGAAACTGTATTTTATTGGATGATGAAAGATAACAAGGTTTGCACACTTCAAACAAACTGTAAGATAAGCATTGGGATTACAACCCTGAGGTAACCCAAACAAACTGAAGGAAAATCAAAAATAAACTACCAAGACTCCTTTCGAATGGGGAGAGGAGTGGCTTTCCAATTATTAAGCTTTGTTTCTGGTCCAACGAATTGAACTTCTGTGTTGCTACAACCTTCCCCGTTTTCTACCATATTCACCTCGTCAAACAATTTCTCGAATCTTTCAATTAATTCATCCTCAGGATTGACCAGGGATTTAGGAATTGTTGTTATCAGGCGATTTTTAGCACCGGTCTTGACAAAAGACTTTGATAGATATGGGACTGGTTTTGGAAGAACCCATGCCTTTTGTTTCAGCTTTCTGGCCTTTCTCACGTCGGTGACCGTGGGTATGAATCCCAAACCAAATGTTCCCCAGTTCTCGGGGAGAGATACTGGTTGTATAATTCCTTGCAAAGATGAGCCCAGACCTTTGCCGGGTATAAAACCATTTTTTAACATTTCATAGGCTACCATGACTGATGCAGAGGTTATCTTTGGATTCGGAAGGTACTTCCCCTCTGGAATTTTCTCTACCGACACTGTATCGGACACTTGGTATACCCATGGTCCCTGGTCATTTTCTATTCCCTCGACCGGTACAATGGCACTGCTGTGAGCATTTAAACTTTCTTCCCCATGCACAACTATTTCTTGATGATCCCATTCAAACTTGACCGCCTGGTGTAGTGTTGACGGGACTGCTTTAGCAGCATGGATCCATGGTCGACCCAACAACAAATTATAAGAAACAGTTATGTCCAGTACTTGAAACTCCATTGTGAATTCAACTGGCCCTATTGTCAGTTCCAACACTATGTCGCCAAATGAATCTCTGCTTCCACCGTCAAACCCCCGTACGCAAATGTTATTCTTCTGGATCCTCTCCTCTTTGATTTTTAATTTGCTTAAAGTGGAGAGAGGGAAGATGTTTGCACTTGACCCGTTGTCAACCAATACCCGGGTTACTATGGAGTTTTCACATTTCATAGTGAGGTAAAGAGCTCTGTTGTGCTCAGTCCCTTCCACAGATTATTCATCATCAGAAAATGTAATTCTGTTCGCCTCAAAGATTCTGTTGGCTATTCTTCCCAAATGATTTACAGAGATTTTATCGGGAACGTGAGCCTCATTCAGGATTTTCATCAAAGCCAGATGGTGCTCCTCTGAATGGATCAGTAATGACAATAATAAAATTTGAGCGGGCGTCTTCTTCAGTTGATCCACAACAGAATAGTCATGGAGCTTCATTTTTCTTAAAAACGCTTCCGCTTCTTCTTCCGTCACAGCTCTCTTTATTGGTGTTGGATTATTTTTAGTCTTTCTTAACTCTTTGGGAGTAAAACATCTTCCCGAACGAGTCAAGCCTTGCACCTCACAGACTTCTTCCTTGACTTCTTTTCCCTTGTACATTACAGTCACCCATTCATAGTTCCATGGAATGGCCTTGTTGTTGTTCACTGGTAGCTGGGTTACAAGTTTGATAATAACCCGATCTATACGGGCTCCTTCCACGACTACAATGGGTTTGCTGGCAACCCCTGGTACTATCACTTTCGACCTTTCTTGCTTTGTGGCAACTTTGCTCGAAGATCCCTTCTCGACTACCACAGATGGTTCATCACCATTTCTGTTCTGCTTAGGTACCGACTTCTCCTCTGTTAACTGCTTATCCGGCTTGGCTTCATGAGACCTGATCATCATGACGGTTTGTGACGGCTTCTTTGTCTCCCCATCAACCTGTACTATTTCTATCATATTAGCCTCCTGATGGGCTGGCATTGGATTTCTATTGATATTGGGAGCTTTGGGGGTTTGAACCTCGATTTTATTAGTATCAATCAGCTCTTGTATTGCATTTTTTAAATGCCAGCATTTTTCTGTATCATGGCCTGGTGTACCGGAACAATACTCACAGCTAATGGTGTAGTCCAGATTCTTTGGAGGAGGATTGGGTAGCTTGGATTGTATTGGTCTTAGCATGTCCAGTTGTCTCAGCCTGTGGAACAGACTAGTGTAGGACTCTCCCAATGGAGTGTAGGTTTTCTTTTTCTCTTCCCTTTCTCCCCTGAATGCTGGCCTAGGCCTGAAACCTGGTCCGGGATAGGCTCGTAGGTAAGTACCTGGTATGACAGGAGCACGCCAGTTAGCGTGTGCCGGTGGATGATTGTATGCTTGTGTATGGTTGATGGAAAAATGAGGTTCCGAATGGTGATAGTAGTGTTGAGGTGAATTGTGGTGGTGAGTTGATTGGTGAGGTCGATGTTGATTATAGTAAGGAGGTGAACCTCTCGATCCCAACCAAGTTCCTGAATCAACTACCGCTGCTTCTTCCCTTTTCTTTCTTTCGACTCCTCCTACCCCGCCTTGAATAGCTTGAGTAGTCGCTTTGATGGCCGAATAGCTCATGATTTTATTTGTCTTGAGGCCTTCTTCCATCATACCTCCCATCTTTACTACTTCGTTGAATGATTTACCTACCGCTAAAACCAAATGGGCATAGTAAGTTGGTTCCAAGGCTTGAAGGAAGTAGTCTACCATTTCACTCTCCTTCATAGGAGGATCCACTCTTGCTGCCTGTTCTCTCCACCGGAAGCCATACTCTCTGAAACTTTCATTGTGTTTTTTCTCAAATTTTGTCAAAGATAGTCGATCTGGGATGATTTCCAGATTGTATTGGAAATGGTATGCAAATGCCTGTGCCAGGTCATCCCAGGTGTACCATCTCCCATGGTCCTGGCGTGTATACCACTCCAAAGCTGATCCGCTTAAACTTTGACTGAAGTAAGCCATCAATAATTCGTCCTTTCCCCCAGCTCCTCGCATCTTGCTGCAGAAACCCCTTAAGTGGGCTACTGGGTCGCCGTGCCCATTGTATAGGTCAAATTTAGGCATCTTGAAGCCAACTGGTAATTGTACATTTCGGAACAAGCATAAATCCTTGTATGTTACACTGAGTTGCCCACCTAACCCTCGCATGTCTCGGAACGATTGTTCTAGGCTTTTGACCTTCCTGAACATCTCTTCTTGTTCAGCATTTTTGGCTGGCTTGTCAATTTCGGTTGGGAGGTCAAAACGAGGAGTAGTTGAATGGATTTCGGAGGCTTTGAGGGTGGGTTCCGGGGGGTAGTATTGATTGTCTTGAGCCTGGAATATGGGCTCACTAGGAGATTTGTGGAATGTAGCCGGGGGAGGTGCTGTGAAAACAGGAGTCACTGGTGGAGGAAAGTATGGAACTGGTTTCGGAGGTGGAGACTGCGGTGTCTGAGAGGTGGTGCCTCGGTAGTGTTGGTAGATGGGGAAATTTGGGGATAATTCAGTGGTAAGATTATCCTGAGTTTGAGCCATTGATGTAGCAGGGTTAATTGGGTAAGATGGGGGTAACTGCCCTGTAGACCAGGCTTGGTACATCTCAGCCATTTGCTGCTTGAGTTTAAACATCTCTTCTTTCATTTTCCCGACATCCATCTCCTCTAGCTCAATACCTGTGTCAACATCTGGGATAGACATACTTTCGGGTATTGGTCCTTTTGATCTCGTGTGATAATGATAATATGCCAGTATACTCTTTAGAGAAACTAACTGCTTGAATTCTGGAAATGAGCAAACTTGTTAGTTTTGAGAGTTTAACACATATATAATTACACGTTGAGATGCAATGCTCCTAGACAAATAACCCATTTCTATTATGCATTTGCTTGGCTGCTTGTGTCATCCCAGCTTTTCTTGGTCTTTTATTGTTGTTCACTCTTATTTTATTTTATTTTCTTATATATATATATTATTATTTTTTTATTGTGGTTGAATCTTATAGAGATTGCCTACGTATCATGCCCCCGCATGAATCAGACCTTGTGTAGTTCGGACGTAAGGCAATTGTCAATACTTTTATTTATTTTACAAAGATGGAACAATCATTACATTTGAAAAACATTATAAAAATGGTTTAAAACTCGACACAAACCCAAATCAAACAAAAGACATAATCAGGACTCATTTTGAAAAATGACACTCATAAATAAAAAGATCATTTTTTTTATTTATTTAACACTTCTTTTTTTTCAAAATTTAAAACTATTTTTGGGAGTTTTCTAAAACAACCCATTTTATTCCTCGGCTCTCACAATGATTTCAATTAAGCTGGTCAACAAGCAAAACCGAGGCAAATGAATGCACAGGTAGCAAGTAGGATGCATCAGGATAGTCTTTTCATCTCGGGTTCACCTGTCCTAGACAGACCCAACCCCTGTGTTGAGTCTCCAAGGCCAAATGCACATGATGAAAATATACGTTCCTACTAGGGATCCGGTACATGGCTTAGTTATTATAAGTGAAAAACCTGAGGCTGATTGTTCTAAACCTGGCTTACCCAAACGGACAGTTTGAGCCGAAGTGGGGGCAACATACCGGGAGCACAAAAGTCTGCCCGACCTAGTTACTTGTCCCAACTTCGTCTTATTTGGTATGACTTCTAACAGAAAGGTGGGCCACGTGCACGTGTACACCATAAATTCAGAAGACTAAGAAAGAAGAAGGGTTTCGTAGCAGTTTTACACACACAATTCAGATAATATTAAAGCGGTAAAAGCATCATTTAGCAAATGAGGCATATATCCTGTAAAAATCAGATAATAAATAAAGCCAACTATAACAATTATTTTAAGCTCGAATTCTTGAACCCTGAACCAGTGGTTCTGATAACAATGTCCCCAGCAGAGTCGCCAGAGCTGTCGCACCTCCTTTTTTCCGCGTCCGCGGGGGCGCGTAGGGAGTTTTCTCCAATTAAAGGACAGTCGAAACGGGATTTGTTTATTTGTTTCAGAGTCACCACCTGGGAATTTTAAGGCGTCCTAAGTCACCGGTTTTAATCCCTGAATCGAGGAGAATATGACTCTGTTTGTTATTCTGCGAACCAGAAATCCTGAGTAAGGAATTCTGTTAATTCGGGAGAAGGTGTTAGGCATTCCCAAATTCCGTGGTTCTAGCACGGTCGCTTAACCATTTTTATATTTGGCTTAATTATCTTGATTTACTAAATACCCTTTTTCTTGTTACCTGATTTTATTACCGCTTTTGTTTAGATTGTTTACAATTATATAAACGAATCACGCGTACGTATATTCTTATTATATACCTTTTATAATTGTAGAGAATCGTGCCACGCATACATGTACACAAAAAGGTTGATAATATTTTTTATATTTTTATTATAAAAAAAACCATACGTTCAAAATTAAAAATAAAATTAAGAACATCGTCGCCCTTGTATGATTAAACAATGAACTGCACATCTCGGGTTTTTAGGAAATTAATTTGCTATTCTCCGAAAAATCCCTTTTATTAAATATTCGCTCGAAGTTGCGCGAACGCATAATCCGAATTGCTTTTAGAAATATAATCAGGTTACGCGAACGTATCCCTAATCACAAAAATATTCTTGATGGTAGTATAAATTTGTTTACAAATTGTTTATTACATCCATATTATTTTTATGTGAAAATCATGAGAAATCCCCATTTGAGATGCCCTTAAATTCTTTGAAAAGAATTCACAATTTATTAAATGTTGACCGCTGATTATATTTTTACGTGTGAATTATATTCTTCCGAGCCATTCAAATTTTAGGAGTAAAAATAAACAAAGTGTGATTAATACTACCATTTTTCTCGTAAATCCAATATATGTATACCCAAAAAGTGAATTGCATATGAAACTAAAAAAATTGATTTATGAAAGGAAGAGATGTTTTCGAAGAATTTTCATTATTTTATTTATAACGAATGTTATATTACATTCTTAAAATTGTTACAATTTATAAGCCTAATCTCCTTCCACATCACTTGTTCTTAATCCGATATGCATGATTATTTTGGTTAATTCTGCTTATGATTGAGTTTGGGATATACATAATCGAAACGATTTTATTCTCAACCTATGCGAACTATTAGCAAACACTAACTTTACACGTAAAAAAAAATTGTTGACTTATTGTTTACATTATTTTTTAAAGAAATGAGGTGATTGCATTCAAATAACTAGGCCATTTGTTATTAAGAAAAGAACTAATCTACCTGTTGTCTTTAATAAGACGATATCATATATAACATGAATATACCCCTACACCATTCACCATATTCCAACATTGTGAACCTAACGGATTTTATCAATGCATCTTTCGACTATTGATTATAAACATAACCATTATTACGCCATATATGAACAAAATGCAACCAACATCATCTAGCCTTAAACCACAACCAAATAATTAACAAAATATGCTAACAATGTATTTTCTTGACATTTCCATACTATTCTGTACCTAACTAACAATGTCACAAGACTTAATTAATGGCCAACTTTATGCCATGTTCCCTATCTTGACAATTCAGATATAACTATACTAATGAGATTTCGAAATGGATAACATTATTACAAAGCTTTTATACGAATTTCAAAATAAGATAATTAACTTATAGCCATCGTGTCGAACTCACTACTAGTTAACCAACATGAAACAAAGCTGAAATTTAAACTAACGAACTTAAATGTATAGAAGACAGAATTACAATTCGAGCTTCATTTATTTGTCATGTTGAAAGCTTTGCATGACATGAGTTTACAGATATGTACCTGGAAATGAAGGTAGAAGAAGTAAATTTCAGCAGTGACAGCAGTAACAAAATCAGCAGAAAATGCCAGTATTTCCACAGATTTGAGCAACAATACAGAACCCGAGAACCCAGACACAACGTAGAATGACTCTTTAAGAAATTTCAGACTTTAAACTCAACAATGGGATTTGAACAAATCCAGACAGATAAAACACAGTATTTCTGATTTTTCCAGACTTAGGAGAAGGCAAACTGACAATTTCAATCTCAGAAATTCAACCTTAACACTAGCTTCTATTGTAGAAATCTGTTTTTTCCTGCTTCTTATTTTTCTTTCTTTATTTCTGTTTTCTTTCTTTTTCTTGAATCAGATTTCTATTTCTGCTTCTGTGTGTTTTTTCCTCTCTTAATTTCTGTCCAGATTTTCTCTCTGTCTCTCTCTGTGTATATGTATTTCTGTGTGTATTAAAATCTCAGTGCCTTTTTTTTCCAGTCCCAATCCCCTCTATCTTATACAGGTCTACCCCTTTTCCTTTCAGTGCTGCCTGGACCCTCTTCTTCTTTTAAAAACCAGAAAATCATATCCAAAATCTGCTTTTAACTACTTTAAATCCCATTAAGTGAACTTTTCCTGATTTCCAGCATTCCCATTAACCTTTGTTTCCCATTACTTCATTAAATAATAGCCATTATCAAACCACTATCAGTACACTACTATTATCACATTACCCTACTATTTCTATCCCAGAAATACCCTTGAAAACCTACTATTATTACTGCCCTTAAAACAAAAAAAATCAGAATCTGATACAAAACAGATTTTATAATTTGTTCAGGCTTAATTATCTTTCTGATTTAAACAGCTATAACCAATCCTATTAACAAACAATTCTGTCTTTACAGATTATGCTAAACAGGGAAATGCAATAGCTAATGTACAAAAGCTAAATTCAGATTGAACACTGAACTTGCATACAAACATATTAACAATTTCAACAGAACAAAATTTGAATCGAAATTGAAGTTGGCATGAAAGCAGGGGCATTGTCAGTTTTGAAACTAACTGCCCAGAAATCAATACACAAATGATTGACAAACTTTCTGACTTATTAAACAAGAAGCAACTTATTGGGAAGAACTAATTAACTGACTTCAACAAAATGACAATAATCAATCCAAAACAGGTAAACAGGGTATTACAATCAGCATTAATGGCAATAAGAATTTACAAAACAACTAATCGACGAACTTAATCGAGTCGATTACACATATTATAAACAATCATAACCAACAGAAACAATGATATAATTCTGATCAACTAATCGGGTATGAGGCAGAATCACAGAATTAATCTAAACAAATATAAAAAATTACACAGACAAAATAGGCAATAATATATGTAGTAAACAAAAAGAAAAATAGGAAAAATACCTCGGAATCTTTAAATTATACGGACCCAAGCTTGACTTGGATTTGGACCGTTTTGAAATCAAACAGACCTTAGTCGAAGTATTTTCAACTGAAAATACTTTGACTAAGGTCGATTAGACCCCAATCTAATATTTAATTTGGACAGAATCCAAAAATTTGGTGTTTCTAGGGTTCTTAAAGGTTCGATTTGGGTCTCAACCATTTCTGGTCTGATTTGAGGGGAACCAAAGATGATACAAGGGTGAGGGAGGCCTAGGGGTCATTTTGTGTCAGTTTGGAACGAAACTAGGTGAGTTCATGTTTGGCTCGAACCTTCAAAGAATATTCGAAGAGCTCTGAGGTGATTCGAGCCAAACAAACACCAGATCCATAGCTAGGGTAGTTAGGGGAAGCTATGGTGTTAATTTGGAAGTCATCGGAAAGGGTCGAGTTTTCAGACCAACCTTCGATTTAAGATTCGAAGAGTTGGGGCCTGATTCGAAGGAAACTAATACTAGATCTGTGAAGAGGGGGTTGTGAGGAGTCGAGGGTGTTCAGGTGGTGACCGGCGGCGTTGTTGCCGCCGGGTTTCAGGCGATGGAGAGTTAAGGCTGCTAGGGTTAGGGGTGTGATTCGGAGAGGATGATGAATAGTGGAGAAAGGGGGGGTGTTTAGTTAGGGGGACGGGGTAGGGATTTGGATTTATATAGGGATGGGGTGGATTGATACTGACCGTTAGATCAGGCAGAATGGATGGCCAAGATCTATCTACTTACATGAACGACGTTGTTTTGGTTTAGTTGGGGAATGGGTCGGCCCGGGTAATGGATCGGGTAGGGATTACGGGTAAGGGATGTGGGATCTCAGCCGTTGGATGGATATGATCCAACGGTCCTTGATGAAATGTGACCAAACGTCGTTGTTTGGATTTATTCCTGAGTTGGACCGACCTGGGTTGTTTGGATTGGGCTGTGGGGGGGGGGTAAATTTGTTTTGGCCTGGATTTCAGTCCAGGTCCGATTTTTTTAGTTTTTTTTTAAAACTTATTTTACATTTCCTAATTTTAATCCTAAGTATAAAAATCCTAATAAAAAATTATAAAACAATTTTAACCTTACAAAAATATTAATTACTTTTTAACAACTATTTAACACATAGACAAAGCGTTAATCACACAATGAAACATTAAAACTAGAACAAATGCATATTTTTGTGATTTTATTTCAATTATCTTTTAAATGCATAATTAAATCCTAGATATGCATGCAACATGTATTTTTATTTTAGTTTCGTTTAATTATAACAAAGCAAACATTTACGGACAAACACAAACAATTAATAAATGCCGCATAAATTCTAAAAATTGCATACTAAGAGAATTTTGTTTTATTTTTTGATTTATTTTAGAGTATTTTTCGTGAGGCAAAAATCACGTGCTCACAGTTTTAAAAGAAAGTTGAAAGACTTTCGAGAAAACACTTAAAAACTCATAACAAGTATAGATCTAAAGTAGATCTGAAAGAAAAATCAAAAGATCTTAAAGATTAGGGTTTCGAAAAACCCAAAAAAGGTGAGAAAGACCTTGAAAGTTTCCGATCTAACCAGGAAAGTTAAGGATCTGCCTTGAAAGGCCATGAATGGTGGGAGAAAGGTCGTGGATGGTCGGAAAAAAGCCATAAACTAAAGTCAAGCAAGGACTGGACCAGCTTCCTTCGAGTACTGGCCATGAAACCACAGAGACCAATACCCAAGAGCCATGGGAGGCTGCTACATGTCTCAAATGACCACGAGGGGCCATGGATTAGGAAGGTATTAGGTAGGGTGAGAGGGCGGCGGCTAGGGTTCATGAGAGTTTCAGAGAGAGTTGAGAGAGAAGGGGGATTCAAGGGTGGTGGTAGGTGAGAAATGAGATAGGTTTAGGGGTCGTTCAGGGTTAAAAAAAGGTAAGGGCTAATGGGGGCCGTTGATCTAAATCATCAACGGCTGAGATTAAAGTGGTTAGGTGGGGATCCAGGTTTGGGTAGGTTTAGTTGGGTTAGGGGTCGGGTTTAAGTGGGAATTGATCCGGGGAAAATTGGGTCTAATTTGGGTTTCAAAGTAGGCTACATTTGAAATGAAATTGGGCTATCATTTAAATAGCTATTTTCTCTTTTAATTTATAAAAATAGTAAATAAATTTGTGAAAACCAATTGAAAGCACTAAGATGATTTATAATACATAATTAAAAAATTTCAAATATACGATCCCATTTTATAAACATGAAACAAATTTAAACCTAAAATGGCTAATATTGCATTTATATGCAATTTAGCTTAAAAATACTAAATAAATTTGTAAATATATACAAAAATTACCTTAGCAATATTTTAGCATAAATAGAAAAGTCCAACAAATGAATTACCAAAATAATGATTTTGGAAATAATTATTGTGGGTTTTTATGGATAAAGGGGGAAATAAATTAATTTAAAAACTTTTAAAAATTATGAAAAAATAATAAAATATTTGGACTGGCTTATATATACATATATATTCTATTTTAAAAGTATTTTGCATATTGAGAAAACTAAATAGGAAAAAATTGGGTATCAACAGGCATAATTGGCAGGAGTACTTCCACAAACTCTTAAACGAGGAAGGGGATAAGAGCATCATGCTACAACTCAGAGAGTCGGAGATATTTTGGATTTTGTGGGCATATTAAGTGTGAGGAGGTTGATGTGGCAATACAAAAGATGAGTAGGGGTAATGTAACGACCCGACCGGTCATTTTTAGCTTTTGCACTATGATCTCCAGTTCTTGGCCATGACTTGCCTCGTATGATGAATTATGACTGATGTGAATCGTTGATTTTGGTTTTCACGAAAATCGGTATGAATTTGAAAGAACAGTCTCAGTTGAAAGCTTTGAATTTGAAAGGTTTGACCAAGAGTTGACTTATTTGTATATGAGCTCGGAACGGAATTTTTATGATTTGGTTAGCTTCGTTGGGGGATTTTTGACTTAGGAGCGTGATCGTAAGTGGTTTTGGAGGTCCGGTGTAGAATTAGGCTTGAATTGCCGAAGTTTGTATTTTGGCGATTTCCGGTTGATAGGTGAGATATTGATCCGAGGGTCGGAATGGAATTCCGAGAGTTACTGTAGCTTTGTTATGTCATTTGGGATGTGTGTGCAAAATTTCAGGTAATTCGGACGTGTTTTGGTTAGGTTTTTGATCGAAAGCGTATTTCGGAAGTTTTAGAAAAACTTAGGCTTGAATTTGATGTGAATTGGTGGATTTGGTGTTTTAATGATTGGAACAAGTTTGAACGAGGTTTTAAGATGTGTTGATGCTTTTGGTTGAGGTCCCGGGGGCCTCGGGTGAGTTTCGGAAGGCTAATCGGACCATTTTTGGCTTTGAGAGTTGCAGAAATTGTTGTTCAGCTGTTGCAGAAGAATTTTCTCTTCGCGTTCGCGGGGGGAGCATCGCGTTGGTGTAGAAGAATTTGAGGAAGGCCAAAATTAAGCCTTCGCGTTCGCGAGACGTGCCTCACGTTCGCGAAAGGATGGGAAAGTAGTGCATCGCGTTCGCGAGAATGCACTCGCGATCGCGTAGAGCAAATTGGGGTCCAAGGCATTTTGTTCATCGCGTTCGCGTAAGGTTTTCGCGTTCGCGAAGGTGTAGGAGGCAGAAGCATCGCGTTCGCGATAGAGTGACACGTTTATGTAGGGCAAAATTTGGTCAACGTAAGTTTGTGCTTCGCGAAAACGAGGCGTTGACCGCGTTCGCGAAGAAGGAAGGGTCAGACCTGTGAGCACGTGTTTTTTGCCCTATATGAATTAATCCCACAAATTCAAAACAAAATAATTTTTTCCATTGTTTGCAATTTTGTGGATTTTCATAGCATTTTTGTTATTGTTTGTATTTGTCTGCGCATTTTTAATTTTTTTTAAATTATGAAAAATACAAAAATATGTTGCATTTGCATTTAGGATTTAATTTTGCATTTTTAAATCAATTAGTAATTTAGTTGCTTTACAAAAATGGAAAATCACATAAAAATGGTTTATTTTGCATGGTTCAATTTTTAGATTTGGATTTTGTTGGTTTTCCTTTAATTTGGTATTTAATTAGTTGAAATAATTATGAGGGTTAATTAATTTTATTTTCTAGGATAATTTGGTTTAGGAGTTAAGTTGGGTTTTGTTTTATTTTCATTTTTAGAAAAAGAAAAGGAATTAAAAAGAGAATTGAAAAGAGAAGGAAAGAATTAAGAAGGATCAAATTTTGGGCCAAATTAATTAAATTCCCCAGCCCAAATCATTTTTCTTCCCAAACCCATGTAAACACAGCCCAAACCCGCGCCCCAACCCGGTCCAGCCCCACTTCCCAACCAAACGACATCGTTTGCCTCCCCCGAATCCCAGCCGTTAATCTCCATTGATCCGATGGTTGGGAAGTAGCCTCCCCAGGCTATTTAAATGTCCGAACAAACTCCACCTCCCTCAGAACCCCCCCACCTCGTATCTCTCTCTCACCTTTGTCTCTTCAAAGTCCAAACCTAAACCCTAACCCGCCGCCCCTAATTCCCATCGCCTTAACCCGACGGCGCCACCTCCGTTCACCTCCATTTTTACACCCTAAGACCTCATTCATCTCCTCTTCCAAAATCCCTCACCCATATCTTTCAAATCCCCCTGGTTCGCCTCGAATCTTAAATCAAAGACTAGACAAAAACCTAACTTTTCCCAAATCACCCCAAATCAACACCCCAGAATCCCCGTAGTCCTCTCTTTCCCAATCTCAAACTTTGGACTCTCGAATCACCTTCAAGCTCGTCGAATGTTGAATCGGAAGCCCGAGCTTTCGAAGCCAAATCCAAGCTCGTGCATGCAGAGTTGTTCTTTGATAAAGAACAAATACTTGACGTCATTTAAGAGTGCCAAGCCCCAGGTTCGAGTTTTAATCAGTGAGTCCTTCCTGCGTTTCTTGGTTCATCTACCCTCCTCTTTCTGGTTGATTCAATTGAAACTCGGCTAATTGTGCCATCTGAGAGTTGGTCATGTTCTTGTGTTCTTCGTTAAGTTTTATTTTCCCTAAATTGGTTTCTTTAATTGTTTTAATCCATTAAGCACGACTTTGTTAGTACCTCGGTTTAATTATTCCATACCTGCTTAGGGTTGATTTTGCTATGTCAACTTTGTTATTGTTGATCTTGTCTCCTTTTAATTCATAATTGTCAAGGTAATAGTCAGTACAGAGTAAAATTGATTATTCGTGTTACTGTCACTTAGTTTTGTTGGGGTTTTTGGGTCAGAGCTCGAGTTTCTGAATGTTCATTTTGGACTGATTTGGAACCAGCCTTGGGCTTTTCGAGTCATTTATGACCCAACTCAAGGTGCCCGATTGTTCTGAGCCCAAGTTTGTTTGGTTAGCAGGGTAAATAACAGGGGCATGAGGGATAGTTTGGGTATTTGGTTGAGGGAATCTTTCTGATAATAGAAATAGGAAGCTTCTTAGAAGCTGACTTGGGGATTGTTTTGAAACTTTAAAAACTAAATAGGGATATCTAGGCAAAAATGAAAACATGAAAAGGGTCTAATTGCAAATCTGATTTTCTTTAAGCTGCCCTACTTCTTTGACTATAAAGGCATGGTTTTCTTGCCTTTCAAGGCAGGGATTGAAGACAAAAATCAGAAAAAAGGGAAAACTACTAAAAATTAAAATAGCTGAGCTTTTCTTAAAAAAATTCGGAAATTCTGCATTTTGTTGAAAACTAAAATTTCTACTTCTGGTTTTGGAGTTTTGATTCTTCGGTGGTGTAGAATTCTTGGAAATTTTGTGATCCTATTGCTGAAGTGCGAAATGGTTTGAGTAGTAGAATTGGTTAAAGTTTGGTTTGAGAGTTTTCTACTGTTCCATTAGTTTCTATAAGTTGGCTTCACTGTCTGATTGACTGCATCTGTGCCCTTGCTGTTGCTATTCTGCTGATCCTTCACTCTTACTGTTTCTCTTTCGATTTCCAGGTATTTTTCAAAATCATTGTCAACAAATGACGTGCTACGAGCTGGAACCTGATTGAATCTGAATCGTAATTGAATTGAATTTCACTGGCTCTATTTTTATCTTTAGTATTGTGCAATAATTTCCGATTCACTCATGTATCTTAATTGTTCCATGGCTTTAATATGCTATAAGTGAATGTATGCTCTTAAAGGTCCAAGTGCTGATTGTTTTCTCTAGATTTTGTCACTGTTTGGTGTAGAGAAGGAGTTAGTTGGTTTGAAGTATTTACGTTATTTTTAAGATCTAGCTCAAGTTGAAATCCCTGCATGAATGTTTAGTATTATGAAGTCAAGCATGTATTCTTAATGGTATTCGGAGTTTCCTAGTGCATTAATTATTGGATGGTGTTGAGTTTTATCTAGGCGTGTTTGGATGAATAGGGTTGTTTGCTTAATATAGGTTCGATGATGGGTTTAGGATCCTCAGCTTTATTCCTTACAGGGTTTGGGCTTGTTTCTTGAAGCCCAGCATTTTACTTGTTTAGTTGCTGGCCCATTTTGGTAGCAGGATGGACTTAAAGATGTCTAAATGTCAACACTAGAAAGTTTAGTTGGTTGATTCATTTTAATTAATAAAGCGCAGAATCGGTTTGATTAGTTCGATTTCTTATTTCTAAATAGTTTAAATGATTGGTTTTTACTTGGTTGTGCAACGTTTAGGTTCTGAGAATTGGGCCTAATGTTGGCCCAACCGGGGGAAGACCAAGGCAAATTAGGCAGCCCTCCCCATTCCTCTAGGCGTTTTCTTTCACTAAGCTATTGGGGTCACTTTGAGTCCAAGCTTGGGGGAACTGCAATTAGAACTTGGATCGACATCATTTTTGACAAACTCAGTTTTCTTGTTAAATGATGTTATTAGCTCAAGTCGATTCTTTTAAATAATTGGGCCTTCATCCGCTTTAAGGAAATTCTCTTTGGGTTAGTTGAACATTAGCGTAAGGTGGAATTCAGTTTCTTTCAGTGTTTAGTGGACTAATGCCTTCCAAATAGTTGAGGTGAGCCACTTTAAGTAGGATATAGTTCTGACCCTCAATAGTTTAGTTTGAATTCCCTTTTAAAATTAGAGTCAAGGAGTGCTGTGTCGAACAAAATCTCAATTGCATGTTCCTCATTTAATTAATTTCGTTTATCCTTAGAAATCGAAGCGTGCCATTTAGCGAATTTTCATGGCCCTCGCAAAGTTGCAAATTCGTAATTGCTTTAGGCACGTTAGTTTAATAGTATTACTTTCCTAAATTCGGGTGCGAGTTTATGTTACCCAAATCCAAATCACAACGATGTTAAAATATGTCAAAGATCACGGGTGCATTTATGTGACGTGGTTTGAGATGTGTTTTAATGACGTTGCAATTTTCTCTAAAAAATGAATAAAAGCGGATAAAAAGTTAAAATTTGCGTAGGTTCATAATTGTTTAAAATCAGATAATTAAGCCGAATATAACAGTTGAGCGACCGTGCTAGAACCATGGAACTCGGGAATGCCTAACACCTTCTCCCAGGTTAATATAATTCTTTACCCGGATTTTTGGTTCGCGGACTGTTAAACAGAGTCAATCTTTTCCTCGATTCGGGATTCAACCGATGACTTGGGACACCATAAATCTCCCAAGTGGTGACTCTGAATTTTTAATAAAAATAATCCCGTTTCGATTGCCACTTCAATTGGAAAAAACTCCCTTATATGCCCATTTCGGGGTGTAGGAAAAGGAGGTGTGACAGCTCTGGCGACTTTGCTGGGGATCGAACCTAGAATCTCTGGTTCAGGGTTCAGAATTCGAGCTTAGATGAATTGTTATATTTGGTTTTATCTGTTATCTGATTTTATTACATGTTTTGGCCTAATGTGCTAAATGTTGCTTTTACCGCTTTGATATTATCTGAACTGTACATAAACTGTTACAAAACCCTTCTCTTCTCATCTTCGGGGATGTGCTCGCTGGTCGAGACTCCCTATTCTGTTAGTGTCATACCTTGAAATAAGAAAGAGGCTCGGACAAGTTACTAAGCCGGATGGCCTTTTGGTTCCCGATGCATATCCTCTCCTTGGCTCAATTTGTCCGCTCGAGTACACAGTCTAGAACACATACCCAGGTTTTGACCTAGAATAACTCAGCTTCATGTCGGATCCCTAGTAGGAACGTTTGTTTGCGTCAAGTGCATTTGACTTTGGAGACTCAACATAGAGGTTGGGTCTATCTAGGACAGGTGTACCCGAAATGTAAAGACCATTATGATTCATCTTACTTGCTACATGTGCATTCATTTGCTTCGGTTTGCATGTTGACTGGTTTATAGAGAAATTCAGAAAAAAGTAATGAGGTGGTTGAGAGGGATAAAGGCCTGTTGTGAAAAATCGATGTCCCAAAACATACTGAAACTCTGCCGAAATTCTGAAAAAAAAAAGAAGAAATTTTGTGGGTTTTAAAGAAAGGAAAAAAGGGGAAAATATTTGTGTTTTTAGAAAAGAAAATAATTGGTTTTATTTTGTCAAATGCCCGAACTATGCCAGTTTGATTCTCACAGGGTGTGAGATACGTAGGCAACCCTCATCAAGTCCAACTTCCTTTTTGCAAAAATAGCCCAAAAAACAAAAAAATTATTTTTATTATAATGGTTAAGGTGATGCCATTTTTGTGAAAAATAGCCGATTGTCCCCAAAAGGACGCCAGAAGGCTGTTTTTACAAATTTTTAGCCTGTTAGCGAGCACAACCTTAAAATCTTTCCCCGGAAGTGCTAACAGGTCATAATTGCAAAGCTGGGTTTTTACTTTTGAAATAAAAATTTGAAAAAGTGTCAGCTTTGTTTTTGAGTCAACTGAATCGTGATTTTTGCTTAACCGCCCTAATAAATGTGCAGAATGAGCACAAGTCAGAATTTGCCAATAACAACCGTGAACAAGATCCCTTTGGAGTTACATATGTGGTGGGACGATCTGGGTAAATCGGGACAAGACACGGTCAATCTATACCTGGGAGGCCTCACTGGGTTGCTGAAGATCAATCCTAGGGGAGACATAATAAAGGCGTTGGTTACATTCTGGGGCCCGGCCCACAATGTATTTCATTTCTCAGATTTTGAACTTACCCCAACATTGAAAGAAATAACCGGATATATTGGGGGTCCCAAAGTTCCTATGAGACACCAGTACCTGATTGCTCCAAGGGCCGTAGCCGTACACAGGTTCCTAGACTCTTTGAAAATAAGCATGAGGGTCCACAACCCAGACTTGGCAGCTGGTTTTCGTACTTTTCAGTTTATATACAATAGATATGGTCATATAGGGGGGTTCAACAAGCCAGAGAACAAAATCTGCAGCAAAGGAAATCGCCTTAAGTGGGAAGAACACAGGTGTTTCGCATTTATAGTGTTCTTTTTGGGAGTTTTGGTGTTTCCTAGAAAAGATGTGAATATTGACATACGAGTAGCTGGAGTTGTCAGCACTTTGCTCACTCAGGCCAACAGCACCCTCGCGCCCATGATAGTAGCCGAAATCTTCCACGCTTTCACAACCTGCAAAGCCGAAGGACACTTTTTTGAGGGGTGCAACGTATTGCTGCAGATGTGGATGATCGAATACCTATACCGTCGTCCTCAATTTATGAGTTATGGGTCGACAGAGAAAACATGCATAAAAGAATTTTATACGAGGGTTGACGGGATCAGCTTACCAGAGGGGGTCATAGAGTGGGTAGCACGCCTTCGCTCCATCACTGCAAACCAAATAGAGTGGACATTTGGATGGCTACCTGTGGATAAATCATATACATGCCAGCCACCGGGCCTCATTTCGTCTTAATGGGACTCAGGAGTATCCAGCCTTATGCCCCATACCGGGTTTTGAGGCAGCTAGGGAGATGCCAAATAGTTCCGAGAGATGAAGATCTTAGTGCCCAAGTAGTCGAGATCGGACCTAATGGTTAGTTTTATGAAGCAGTAGTCCGCCAAATTTGGAGCGAATGTCAATACTTAATAACAAATACATGTGTACATGATCGATCCGAAGGTGAGGTTTCACCAGGGTACCTGGCTTGGTATAGAAGAGAAATTGAGTTTGGGAGGCCGGCCAAAAGACCCCACCTTCAGGAATTCATCGAGGCGTCACAAGAACAATGGGCTTGGTTGGCCAAGGAGAATGAGTACAGAGCCACAATAGGAAAGTTGGAAACACATGCCAAAGAACTTCAATTCGAAAATAGCTTGCAAGCCGCGGCAGATGAAGGGGAAAATAAAAGACTGACCAAAGAAAATGAGGCCCTTCGAGCCCAGATTCAGAAAATGAAAATAGCGGCAAAAGATCCCGTCAGAAGTGCCAAAGATGAAAAATTCATAGATAACTTGAGGCAGAAAGTGAGTGACTATAGTTTTGATTTGAACAAAGCAGAAAGTGAACTAGCCTGGGCTCGAAAGTAATTGGCTAAAAACGTAGATGAACGAGCATGCCTGGTTGAGCAGTTGAAAGAAAAGTACGACAATGAGGTCGCGGGATTAAAGAAAAGGGTCGTTGCCGCAGAGAACAAAGTGATCAAGTAGGCAAAATACTTTAAGGTAGAAAGGGAACATTGTTATATAGCATTAGCACAATTAGAAATAGATTTACAACAACTTCAGGAGCAGAATCATGTGGCCGAGCAAACTAGAAGCCAGGGCCCAGCAGATCGGGCATTTGTTGCAAGAAAAAGGAGTCATAAGAGAGAGAATTAGAACCATAGTCGATTACATTGTTGTGAAGTGCCAAGCCTGTGAGGATATGACTTGCACCACCTTCTTCGCGGCAATGAGGACATTTGTTAAACAGATAATGAGTGACTTGGATAGACTTCAAAGGGATCTTTCATATAGGCCCGCGGCGAGATCGAATGATGTCCCGCGGGGACCAGGAGCATTAATATATTCATGATTTTTCATTTGAGTCTGTATTTCCTTTTCTGTTAGAGTCTGTCAGTTGTTTTAAGTCTGTATTTTCTTTCTGCTGGAGTCTGTCGGTTGTTTTCGAGTCTGTATTTTCTTTTGTGGGAGTATGATAGTTTATATTTGGAGTCTGTGTTTCGTCTTTGCATCAGAGTCTGTTAGTGTCTTTTGGAGTCTGTTGGTTTTGAGTCTTTGTAATCAAAGCATTTGTTTTTATGAAAATTAAAAATCCCAAAATGTTGTATTATTTACTTTAACACTTATCTCCTAGAACTATGCTCGATCTGATTCATGCGGGGTCATGATACGTAGGTAATCTCCATAGGATTCGACCATAACCCAAAAAAAAAGAGGAAAAATAAGAGAAAAACAAGAAAAGAAAATAGAGAAAAACAAGAAACCATGGGGCGGAAACCATGAGAGATCGAGCAAGGAAAGGTAAGAATGAAAAAAAAAGAGAAAAGAGAAGTTGCAAACGAAAATAAGGAAAAGCCAAGATGACGCAAGCAGCCGATCAAATGCATAAAAGAACTGGTTAACTGCTTAGGTGCATTCATTCCCCAAAATGTGCGGTTACTAATTTGTTAAAGCCCTAATCGCTAACAAGGTTGTTGTTGATGTATTGAGTTCAGGCAGGTGGTTAGTTGATTGGCATTCTGGCAACTCACTCCTAAAACACCCGATCAAAAGACAAGTTGATCATGTCCAACCAAGAACCGGAGGCAAGTATCATCGATCCATCAAAAGAGGTGGAAGAATTGGATGTTAATGCAATGAAGGAAGAGATGTATAAGTTAAGCAGCAAATGGCTGAAATGTACCAGGCCTGGGCAAAGGGGCATCCACCACCAGTTTATCCCACCAACCCTGCTTATATCCCACCATTGGCTCAACCTCAGGAACCTCCCACTGCGAATTCGTCTTCGTCCTTTACCCTCTACCAACAATGCTATGGAACCACTTCTCATACATCGCAAGCTCCACCACCCAAACAAGTCCCGCACCCTCCTCTACCAGTCGCGCCTGTTTTTGTGGCATCTCCACCTGCTGTATTACACCGATCTTCTAGTGAGCCTCTGTTCCAGACTCACGAAAACCAGTATTATCCCCCTAAGCCCACCTTCAAGGTTCCTGAACCATATTCTTACACCCTCATATTGATCTCTCGGTAGAGATAGAGAAGCCACCCAAAAATCCCGAACATGAGGAGATGATCAGAAAGGTCAAAAGCTTAGAACAATCGTTCAGAGATATGAGGGGGTTGGGAGGTCAAGTAAGTGTGGCCTATAAGGATTTATGTCTATTCCCAGATTTTCAGTTACCAGCAGGATTCAAGATGCCCAAGTTTGATCTGTATGACGGGCATGGTGACCCAGTAGCACACTTAAGAGGATTTTGTAGCAAGATGAGAGGAGCAGGCGGAAGAGATGAATTACTGATGGCCTATTTCAGCCAAAGTCTGAGTGGATCGGCATTTGAATGGTATACCAGACAAGATCACAGGAGGTGGTACACATGGGACGATTTGGCCCCATCCTTTGCCTGCCATTTTCAGTACAATCTTGAAATCATTCCGGACCGCCTGTCTTTAACAATACTTGAGAAAAGTCACAATGAAAGTTTCAGCGAATATGGTTTTAAGTGGAGAGAGCAGGCAGCAAGGGTTGACCCTCCAATGAAAGAAAGTGAAATGGTGGACTATTTTCTGCAGGCTTTAGAACCTACTTATTACGGTCATCTGGTATCAGCGGTAGGCAAGTCTTTCAACAAAGTATCTACCCAGCTCCAAAAAATGCCTATCCACCCCCAAGATCCCACAGAAATCCCCCTGGAACAGGTTTCCGGCCCAATCAGGCCACCAAGAATGAGAGGTTTCAGAAGAAGAAGACTTTCACTCCATTGGGAGAATCCTATATCAGTTTGTTCCGCAGGTTGAGACAATTGGGTATGCTGAGTCCGATTGAACTAAAATTGCCAAATCCTCCCCTGAGGAATCTTGATCACTCCGCGAGTTGTGAATATTGTTCTGGTGCCCCGGGGCACGACACAGAGAAGTGCTGGCAATTGAAAACAGCTATTCAAAAGCTTATTAATACTAATCAGATTGAGGTCCAAGCTCCGGAGACACCTAATATCAACCAGAACCCATTGCCAGCTCATCAAGAGATGAATATGATTGAGATAGTGCATAAGGAAGGGGAGCCTAAGAAGCCTTCGCAAACTGTCATAACGATTAGGTCTAGTGAAGACAGGCCGTTCGAAAAGTCAACAAGTGAGAAGTCTGTGATCAAGTTGAATGGGGCAAATACTGAACCATCTGTGGTGGTCAAGAAGGGGTCCTCAAGTAACGTTGTAGGGAAACATGAAAAAGCGAAAGTGGTTGTGCCAGGAGTGGTGAACAAGCCTGTTGTAATTGTGGAAGGGGCCCATATAGACCCTGTTATTATCAAGTCGGTAACTCAATTACCAATAGTCAACAGCAGGGCGGTACCGTGGAATTATGAACGAGTTACAGTGACTTACAAGGGGAAAGAAGTTAAAGAAGAAGTATGTGAGACCCATGGCTTGACTCGATCGGGGAGATGCTTTGCCCCCAAAGAGTTGACAAAAGCTAAAAGCTGGAAAGACAACCCATTGCTAGTGAAGAAAACTGTGACTGAGGAAGAAGCAGAGGAGTTCTTGTTGAGGAAGACACTGACTCAGATTTCATTATTGTCATTATTGATCCATTCCGACGAGCACCGTCGGGCTTTGATGAAGATCCTGATGAGGCCCACGTTCCTGACAAAATCTCAGTAAACCACTTGGAAAAGATAGCTAACAAGATATTTAAGGTGAACAGAGTCACTTTTTCTGATAATGAGTTGCCCATGGAGGGTATCGAGCACAATAGAGCCCTCTATCTGACAGTGAAATACGAAGATTCCGTGGTTACTTGGGTACTGGTTGACAATGGTTCCAGCGTGAACATTTGCCCTCTCTCCACTCTGAACAAGTTGAAGGTGGATAATGAAAAAATTCACAAGAACAATATCTGTGTTCGGGATTCGACGACGGGGAGAAAGATTCAGTTGGGGACATAGTGCTTGAGCTTACAATAGGGCCAGTTGAATTTACCATGGAGTTCCAGGTGCTCGATATGGCTGTTTCTTACAATCTGTTGTTAGGTCGACCCTGGATTCATGCTGCCAAAGCGGTTCCACCTACTCTGCATCAAATGGTCAAGTTTGAATGGGATAGACAGAAAATCGTTGTGCACGACAAAGATAATTGGTGTGTTCCCAGCAATGCCATTGTTCCGTTAATAGAGTTCGAATACGACAAGGGGCCATTGGTTTATCATGTTTTTGACACGGCATCGGTAGAGAAAATTCCAGAAGGGAAGTGCGTTCCAACCCCGAGGGTAGCTGTCGCATCAGTCATAGTAGTTACCGAAATATTGAAAAATGGTTTTGTACCGGGCAAGGGTTTGGGTGCATCTCTGCAAGGTATCGTACAGCCGGTGTCTCTCCCCAAAAACTTGGATACTTTTGGTTAGGGGTTCAAGCCCACAGTTGCAGATGTGAAAAGAGCTAGAAAGTTGAAACAAAGGGCCTGGGTCCTCCCAAAGCCCATCTCACGGCTCTTCAGATCATTTGTTAGGCCTGGCACAAAGAAACGCCCAGTGGCAACATTCCCCAGTTCAATGGTCGATGTATATAGAGATTTAACTGAAAAGTTCGAGAGGATATTCGTCGATGTGAACATGTTGGAAGCTAGAAAGGGTTTTGGTAGTTTGGTTTGATTTTCTTTCAGTTTATCTGCATTATTCCAGGGTTGTAATCAGATTTTAGGTTCCGTCCATTTGGATGTATAAACCTTGTTATCTTTAATTCCAATGAAATGAAATTTCCCTTTTTCTTCCTTCCTGATAGTTTTATTTTTGTTTTTCTTTTCTTCCTTGTATAGTTCTTTTTATGCTGGTTTCAATGATATGACATTCATGAGGAATCTCCAGCCCAGTCTTAAAAGCCAATCTAATTCTGAAATAGTAATTCAAGTAATAGAGTGCGATGGTGAGTCGGAATATGACGAGGATGAAGCCTTTAAAGAGATTAGTAAAGAATTAAGCCATTTTGAAGAAAACCCCAAGCCTAACCTGAGTGATACAGAAGCAATCAATTTAGAGGACCAAGATAATATCCGGGAAACTAAAATAAGTGTCCATCTTGAACCACAACTCAGAGAGGAGATAATTAAAGCACTGTTCGAGTATAAAGATG
The DNA here is from genome assembly GCF_000393655.2 of Nicotiana sylvestris. Classification (NCBI taxonomy): domain Eukaryota; kingdom Viridiplantae; phylum Streptophyta; class Magnoliopsida; order Solanales; family Solanaceae; genus Nicotiana; species Nicotiana sylvestris. Next base: position 38,181,788 of record NC_091061.1, read on the forward strand.
TTTTTGTATGGTCCTATGATGACATACATGGTCTAAGCACTGACTTGGTGGTTCACAAATTGCCCACTGACCCAGCATTTCCCCCTGTCAAGCAAAATTTGAGGAAATTTAAAACTGATATGAGTGTGAAGATTAATGAAGAGGTCACCAAACAGTTTTAGGCCAAAGTCATTCGGGTCACCCGGTATCCTTCCTGGTTAGCCAATGTTGTGCTGTGCCGAAGAAAAATGGCAAAACCAGGGTGTATGTTGATTATCGAGATCTCAACAAGGCAAGTCCGAAGGATAACTTCCCATTGCCGAACATCCATATATTGATCGATAATTGTGCCAATCATGAGCTCGGTTCTTTTGTGTATTGTTATATGGGCTACCACCAGATCTTAATGGATGAGAAGGACATAGAAAAGATAACATTCATCACACCATGGAGAACATACTGCTATCGGGTCATGCCATTTGGTTTGAAAAATGCTAGGGCAACCTACATGAGGATGATGACAACTATATTCCATGACATGATACACAGGGAGATTGAGGTTTATGCGGATGATGTGATTTTAAAGACTAGAAAGCAGTCTGACCATGTCAGAGATCTGAGAAAGTTCTTCCAAAGGCTTCGCAGGTATAATCTCAAACTCAATCCTGCAAAATGCGTGTTCGGCATTCCGTCTGGAAAGTTGTTGGGATTCATAGTCAGCCGCCAAGGTATTGAATTAGACCTGTAAAAGATCAAAGCTATCCAAGAATTGCCACCCCCAAATAACAAAACTGAGGTGATGAGTCTGTTAGGGAGATTGAATTACATCAGTAGGTTTATTGCGCAGCTCAGGAAAACTTGTGAGCCTATCTTCAAACTATTAAAGAAAGATGTTGCGGTCAAGTGGACAGATGAATGTCAGGAAGCATTTGATAAGATAAAGGGGTACTTGTCAAACCCACCTGTGTTAGTCCGGCCAGAACCAGAGAGACCTTTGATTCTTTATTTGACGGTCTTGGAAAATTCATTTGGATGTGTGTTGGGACAGCATGGCATCACTGGCATAAAGGAGCAGGCCATATATTATCTCAGTAAAAAGTTCACATCTTACGAGGTTAAGTACACTCATCTTGAGAGGACGTGTTGCACCCTAACTTGGGTAGCCCAGAAGTTGAAACATTATTTGTCATCTTATACTACTTATCTCATCTCTCGCTTGGATCCATTGAAGTATATCTTCCAGAAGCCTATGCCAACGGGAAGGCTCGCAAAGTGGCAGATTTTGCTCACAGAATTTGACATTGTCTACGTGACTCAGACTGCGATGAAAGCACAAGCATTGGCCGACCATTTGGCTGAGAATCTTGTGGATGAAGAATACGAACCTTTGAAGACTTATTTCCCTGATGAAGAGGTAATGCACATTGATGAATTGGAACAAATTGAAAAGCCAGGATGGAAACTTTTCTTTAATGGGGTTGCTAACATGAAAGGCATTGGGATAGGAGTGGTACTAGTTTCTGGAACAGGGCATCACTACCATGTTACGGCTCAGCTTCGGTTCTACTGTACTAACAACATGGCTGAGTATGAGGCATGCATTTTGGGTTTAAGGATGGCTATGGATATGGGTGTCCAGGAAGTCTTGGTCTTGGGTGACTCGGACCTCCTGGTGCACCAGATTCAGGGAGAATGGGAAACACGAGATTTAAAACTCATACCATACCAACAGTGCTTGCAGGATCTGTGTCAACGGTTCCAATAAATAGAGTTCAGGCATATTCCAAGGATCCACAATGAGGTCGCCGATGCTTTAGCTACTCTGGCGTCATTGTTGCACCATCCCGATAAGGCTTATATGGATCCTTTGCAGATTCAGATCCACGATCAGCATGCTTACTGTAATTTGGTGGAAGAAGAGCTCGATGGGAAGCCTTGGTTTCACGATATCAATGAATACATCAGGATGGGGGTGTATCTAGTACAAGCCACATGTGATCAAAAGAGAACAATTAGGCGATTGGGAAGTGGTTTTTTCTTCAGTGGAGGGGTTCTGTACAAAAGGACCCCAGATTTTGGGTTGCTGAGATGCATAGATGCTAGGCAGGCTACAGCTATTATGACCGAAGTACATTCTGGAGTCTGTGGACCGCATATGAGTGGGTATGTTCTGGCAAAGAAGATTCTTCGAGCGGGTTATTATTGTCTCACCATGGAGCGCGATTGCATCAGTTTTGTGCGCAAATGTCATCAATGCCAAGTACACGGAGATTTGATTCATTCGCCACCATCTGAATTACATACAATGTCCGCACTATAGCCCTTTGTCGCTTGAGGCATGGATGTCATTGGGTCAATTGAGCCATCAGTATCAAACGGGCACAGGTTCATTCTGGTGGCCATAGACTATTTCACCAAGTGGGTAGACGCTAAAACATTCAAGTCTGTAACTAAGAAGGCGGTGGTTGATTTTGTGCACTCAAATATCATTTGCCGGTTTGCGATACCAAAGGTGATTATTACAGACAATGGGGCTAATCTCAACAGACATCTGATGAAAGAGGTGTGTCAACAGTTTAAGATTAGACATCTCAATTCCACCCCATATCGTCCCAAGGCGAATGGAGCAGTCGAGGTAGCCCACAAGAATATAAAGAAGATACTTCGGAAAATGGTGGAAGGGTCTAGACAATGGCATGAGAAGCTACCTTTTGCATTGTTGGGTTATCGCACTACTGTTCGTACTTCAGTAGGGGTAACTCCTTATTTGTTGGTATATGGCATGGAAGCAGTGATACCCGCGAAAATTGAAATTTCATCCCTTCGGATTATTGCAGAAGCCAAAATTGGTGATGATGAGTGGGTTAAAACCCGTCTGGAACAATTGAGTTTGATTAATGAGAAAAGATTAGCAGCAGTGTGTCATGGCCAGTTGTATCAACAAAGAATGGCAAGAGCATATAATAAAAAGGTGCGTCCACGAAAGTTTGAAGTGGGTCAGTTAGTATTGAAACACATTCTTCCTCATCAGGCTGAAGCCAAAGCCAAGTTCGCCCCAAATTGGCAGGGGCCGTTCGTCGTGACAAGAGTGTTGTCTCATGGTGCTTTGTATTTAACGGATATAGAAGGCAAATGTGTAGAAATGGCCATCAATTCTGATGCAGTCAAAAGATACTATGTATGATTTCTTTGGTCAAATTGGGTTTGTTTGTAATTGGCATTTGGAGATTGGAATGACGAAGGCATTTTGTTCTACTATCTAAACACTTTATCCTTTGTTACCCCTTTTGAGCTTTGTTTATTTCCTTTCATACCCCTATTTTGGAATTAGTGGCAAAATTCAAAAACACGAGAACAAACGACAAGTAAAAGAAAAATGAAAAGAGAAAAAAGAATGAAAAAAAATAGAAGAAAAAAAACAAAACAAAACAAAACTACAAAAGAAAAAGGAAGAGAAAAGAAAATAAGAGAAAAAGCACAAAAACAAAGCAATTTCTATGACATGAACTACGTTTGACCTGATTCCTTTTAAGGATACGTAGGAAGCCTCACGGTTCGGTCCCATCAAAATAAAAATCCAAAAGTCCCCAAGCAAGAAACTGGGGCAGAGTTTGTGGTTGTTGTAAGAAATCTGATTCTGAAAGTTGTAATGTTGACCCATGTGAATTGTTTTGAGCCTTTGATATCCATTCTTTTTAACCCTATCCAAAAGCCCACGTTACGGTCCAAATAAAGACCTTCCGATCTGTCTTCGAGAGATGCCAAGTCAAGCAAGGAGAGGAAATTCATATCTGGGGCGACACTCTAGTCCAAGCAGGAAAATCAAAATGAGAGGGTCTTATTGGTGAAAACCCTCATCGGCCCCGTAAGGCGATGGGAGCTGAGAGAAATCAAAAATGAGAGAGTCTTATTGGTGAAAACCCTCACGGGCACCTTGAGGCGAAAGTGAGTTGAGAGATGAACAAATGAGAGAGGCTTGTTGGTGAAAACCCTTCAGGGCACTACAGGCCAAACAAGGTCAAGGTTTTGGTGAAGAAATGAAGTTATGGAAATTCCGGGGCAATAAGTATGGCAATTGAAAGTTGATTGGTTGGACAGATTGGGCCGATTAATCCGAAATGCATGTCATGATCAACGGTTCCAGCTGTTCCACTCAGATAAGTCTCTTTTTCTTTTCCCTTTTTAGCAAGTCGTCCGGTTTTGGATTTTTTTATCCTTAACTCTCAAGGTTATTGCATTTCATTTCTTTTGGGGTTTTGTGTCTCTAAGATGTTTTAATGTCAGTTTGTTTTAAGCAAATAAGAAGGGATTTCAAAGCTCACTACCAGCTTCAAAAATTGCAAATCACAGTGTGGCCAGAACATACCAAAGATAGCATGATGTAAAGTGGGATAAAGTGCTGGCAAAAGTTCCATCGTCGGAATGATTTAGTCATTTTATAGAAGATGCGAAGGTTAAGTTAAACGGGTCAGAAGTGTGAAACAACGGTTCAGGTATAGAACAGGTGGGTCATCCAAAGTAATGGGGATTTGAAAGTCAGCTGGGAAGTCAAGAGGTTCTTAGCCAGTTCAGAGGGAGCCAATCAAAACAAAGCACGGCAGCTAAGAGACCTTAAGCAAAGAATGCCATCAACTAACCAAAACATTTAAACTGACAAAATTTCTCTTTGATTGAAACAGGAGCAGAATGTTCTGTTTGTTTCAGGGAAACCCTCCGTAAAGAAAGGCGAGCACCAAATAGGTTTGACGGTAAACTCTCAGGACCCTCCTGGGTAATGGAATTTAGTTTTTAAATTCTCAGGACCCTCCTGGATAATGGGATTTAATTTAAAATTCTCAGGACCCTCCTGGATAATGGGATTTAATTTTGAAAGTTCTCAGGACCCTCCTGGATAATGGGATTTAGTTTTAAGTTTTTAGGACCCTCCTGGATAATGGGATTTAGTTTTTAAATTTTCAGGACCCTCCTGGATAATGAGATTTAATTTTAAAATTTCAGGGCCCTCCTGGATAATGAGGTTTAATATTAAAAATTCTTAGGACCCTCCTGGACAATGGAACTTAGTTAAAATTCAAAATGTTCATGAGTAGATCTAGCTAGGATCTACCTTGAGGAAATATAAGTTTGGCTTTGAAGTTTTCACACTTAGGATAAGATTCAATTCAAAATTTTAAGGACCCTCCTGAATAATGGGACTTAGTTTAATACCTCCCTTAGATGCTAAGATTTAGCATAAGTTTCACCATTAGGAAGTTGAATTTAGCTCTGAAATTTTCACTCTTAAGATGAGATTTGATTTTAAATTTTAGGACCCTCCTAGATAATGGGATTTAGTTTTAAGTGTTCAGGACCCACCTGGATAATGGGATTTAGTTTTAAGTGTTCAGGACCCTCCTGGATAATGAGATTTAGTTTTAAGTGGTCAGGACCCTCCTGGATAATGGAATTTAATTTTTCGTTGTCAGCACCCTCCTGGAGAATGGGATTTAGTTTTAAGTGTTCAGGAACCTCCTGGATAATGGGATTTAGCTTTCAAATTCATAGAGACATTTGGTAACATGATTCAATTAACACACAGAGATGCGCCCAGCACCAAATTGGGGCAAAAAATGTTCTTTTCTTTATCAATCAGGCGCTCACCTAGAGAACAAAGGAATACATTTTTATGTTTTAGCAATCAGGCGCCCACCTGGAGAACAAGGGAATACATTTTTCAAGTTCAGTAATCAGGCGCCCACCTGAAGAACAAGGGAATACATTTTCAAGTTCAGTAATCAGGCGCCCACCTGGAGAACAAGGGAATACATTTCAAGTTCAGCAATCAGGCGTCCACCTAGAGAAAGGGAAAACACCTCAGACTACAAATTCAAGGCGGAAACAAGGGGATCCCACCAGGAGAATACAAGTCAACAAGGCAACAGGAACCACAAAAGCAAGTTTGAAGATATAAATAGGATTTTGTAATGCATAGATCATAGTCTAATCAAGTTTCTTTTTATTTTTTCATGGTGTGATAAGGTGATTCAGTAAGCAATAGCAGCAATAGGAGCAACAGTGAAATCACAACGTCATGGTAGTCCCAGCTACCAAACGTTCTCGAACTATACTGACCTGATTCCTTTATAGCCAAAGATATGTAGGTAACCTCGGAAGCAGGGTGCGGTCAAATCATTCAAAAATGCTTCCCACTGAGTATTCAAACGGGCAAAAATCGCTAGTATTCGCTCACTTTACCTTTGCACGAAAACTCTTCGTGTTTCCGGGCAAAAAGGGGCAGCTGTGAGCACGTGATTTTTTCCCTATATGAATTACTCCCACAAATTCAAAACAAAATAATTTTTTCCATTGTTTGCAATTTCGTGGATTTTCGTAGCATTTTTGTTATTGTTTGCATTTGTCTGTGCATGTTTAATTTTGTTTAAATTATGAAAAATACAAAAATATGTTGCATTTGCATTTAGGATTTAATTTTGTATTTTTAAATCAATTAGTAATTTAGTTGCTTTACAAAAATGGAAAATCACAGAAAAAGGTTTCTTTTGCATGGTTCAATTTTTAGATTTGAATTTTGTTGGTTTTCCTTTAATTTGGTATTTAATTAGATGTAATAATTATGACGGTTAATTAATTTAATTTTCTAGGATAATTTGGTTTAGGAATTAAGTTGGGTTTTGTTTTATTTTCATTTTTAGAAAAAGAAAAGGAATTGAAAAGAGAAGGAAAGAATTGAGAAGGATCAAATTTGGACCAAATTAATTAAATTCCCCAACCCAAATCATTTTTCTTCACAAACCCATGTAAACCCAGCCCAAACCCGCGCCCCAACCCGGTCTAGCCCCACTTCCCAACCAAACGACGTTGTTTGCCTCCCCTGAATCCCAGACATTAATCTCCATTGATCTGATGGTTGGGAAGTAGCCTCCCCAGGATATTTAAATGTCCGAACAAACCCCACCTCCCTCAGAACCTCCCCCCCCCCAACCTCGTCTCTCTCTCACCTTCGTCTCTTCAGAGTCCAAACCTAAACCCTAACCCGCCGCCCCTAATTCCCATCGCCTTAACCCGGTGGCGCCACCTCCGTTCACCACCATTTTTACACCCAAGAAGCCGAGCTACAAGAAATATTCCCGCCGCTACCATAGTAGCAGCATGTATAAGAGCCGAAATGGGAGTAGTCCCCTCCATGGCATCAGGTAACCATACATGAAGGGGGAGACCTGCTTCATCTCCTCTTCCCAAATCCCTCACCCATATCTTTCAAATCCCCCTGGTTCGTCTCGAATCTTAAATCAAATACTAGACCAAAAGCCTAACTTTTCCCAAATCACCCCAAATCAACACCCCAGAATCCCCGTAGTCCTCTTTTTCCCAATCTCAAACTCTGGACTCTCGAATCACCTTCAAGCTCGTCGAATGTTGAATCGGAAGCCCGGGCTTTCGAAGACAAATCCAAGACCGTGCATGCAGAGTTTTTCTTTGATAAAGAATAAATACTTGATGTCATTTAAGAGTGCCAAGCCCTAGGTTCGAGTTTTAATTGATGAGTCCTTCCTGCGTTTCTTGGTTCATCTCCCCTCCTCTCTCTGGTCGATTCAATTGAAATTGGTTAAGTGTGTCGTCTGAGAGTTGGTCATGTTCTTTTGTTATTCGTTAAGTTTTATTTTCCCCAAATTGGTTTCTTTAATTGTTTTAATCCATTAACCACAACTTTGTTAGTACCTCAGTTTAATTATTCCAAACCTGCTTAGGGTTGATTTTGCTCTGTTAACTTTGTTATTGTTGATCTTTTCTCCTTTAAATTCATAATTGTCAAGGTAATACTTAGTACAGAGTCAAATTGATTATTCGTGCTACTGTCACTTAGTTTTGTTGGGGGTTTTGGGTCAGAGCTCGAGTTTCTGAACGTTCAATTGGACTGATTTGGAACCAGCCTTAGGATTTTCGAGTCATTTATGACCCAAATCAAGGTGCCCGGTTGTTTTGAGCCCATGTTTGTTTGGTTAGCAAGGTAAATAACAGGGGCATGGGGGATAGTTTGGGTATTTGGTTGAGGGAATCTTTCTGATAACAGAAATAGGAAGCTTCTTAGAAGCTGACTTGGGGATTATTTTGAAACTTTAAAAACTAAATAGGGATATCTAGGCAAAAATAAAAACATGAAAAGGGTCTAATTGCAAATCTGATTTTCTTTAAGCTGTCCTACTTCCTTGCCTATAAAGGCATGGTTTTCTTGCCTTTCAAGGCAGGGATTGAAGAGAAAAATCAGAAAAAAGGGAAAACTACTGAAAATTAAAATAGCTGAGCTTTTCTTAAAAAAAATCGGAACTTCTGCATTTTGTTGAAAACTAAAATTTCTGCTTCTGGTTTTGGAGTTTTGATTCTTCGGTGCTGTAGAATTCTTGGAAATTTTGTGATCCTATTGCTGAAGTACGAAATGGTTTGAGTAGTAGAATTGGTTAAAGTTTGGTTTGAGAGTTTTCTACTGTTCCATTAGTTTCTATAAGTTGGCTTGACTATCTCATTGACTGCATTGGGCCCTTCTTGTTGCTATTCTGCTGATCCTTCACTCTTACTATTTCTCTTTCGATTTCCAGGTATTTTTTAAAATCATTGTCAACAAATGACGTGCTACGAGCTGGAACCTGATTGAATCTGAATCGTAATTGAACTTCATTTCACTAGCTCTATTTTTATCTTTAGTATTGTGCAATAATTTCTGATTCACACATGTATCTTAATTGTTCCATGGCTTTAATATGCTATAAGTAAATGTATGCTCTTAAAGGTCCAAGTGCTGATTGTTTTCTCTAGATTTTGTCACTGTTTGGTGTAGAGAAGGAGTTAGTTGGTTTGAAGTATTTACGTTATTTTTAAGATCTAGCTCAAGTTGAAATCCCTGCATGAATGTTTAGTATTATGAAGTCAAGCATGTATTCTTAATGGTAGTCGGAGTTTCCTAGTGCATTAATTATTGGATGGTGTTGAGTTTTATCTAGGCGTGTTTGGATGAATAGGGTTGTTTGCTTAATATAGGTTCGATGCTGGGTTTAGGATCCTCAGCTTTATTCCTTACAGGGTTTGGGCTTGTTTCTTAAAGCCCAACATTTTACTTGTTTAGTTGCTGGCCCATTTTGGTAGCAGGATGAACTTAAAGATGTCTAAATGTCAACACTAGAAAGTTTAGTTGGTTGATTCATTTTAATAAATAAAGCGCAGAATCGGTTTGATTAGTTCGATTTCTTGTTTCTAAATAGTTTAAATGATTGGTTTTTACTTGGTTGTGCAATGTTTAGGTTCTGAGAATTGGGCCTAATGTTGGCCCAACCGGGGAAGACCAACGCAAATTAGGCAACCCACCCCATTCCTCCATGCGTTTTCTTTCACTAAGCTATTGGGGTCACTTTGAGCCCAATCCTGGGGGAACTGCAATTGGAACTTGGATCGACGTCATTTTTGACAAACTCAGTTTTCTGGTTAAATGTTGTTATTGGCTCAAGTCGATTCTTTTAAATAATTGGGCATTCATCCGCTTTTAGACAATTCTCTTTGGGTTAGTTGAACATTAGTGTAATGTGGAATTCAGTTTCTTTCAGTGTTTAGTGGACTAATGTCTTCCAAATAGTTGAGGTGAGCCACTTTAAGTAGGATATAGTTCTGACCCTCAATAGTTTAGTTCGAATTCACTTTTAAAATTAGAGTCGAGGAGTGTCGTGCCGAACAAAATCTCAATTTCATGGCCCTTATTTAATTAATTTTGTTTATCCTTAGAAATCGAGGTGTGCCATTTAGCGAATTTTCATGGCCCTCGCAAAGTTGCAAATTCGCAATTGCTTTAGGCGTGTTAGTTTAATAGCTTTCCTAAATTCGGGTGCCCGTTTATGTGACCCAAATCAAAATCACAACGATGTTAAAATATGTCAAAGATAACGGGTGCATTTATGTGACGTGGTTTGAGATGTGTTTTAATGACGTTGCAATTTTCTCTAAAAAATGAATAAAAGCGGATGAGAAGTTAAAATTTGCGTAGGTTCATAATTGTTTTAAATCGGATAATTAAGCCGAATATAATAGTTGAGCGACCGTGCTAGAACCACGGAACTCGGGAATGCCTAACACCTTCTCCCGGGTTAACATAATTCCTTACCCGGATTTCTGGTTCGCGGACTGTTAAACAGAGTCAATCTTTTCCTCGATTCGGGATTCAACCGGTAACTTGGGACACCAGAAATCTCCCAAGTGGCGACTCTGAATTTTTAATAAAAATAATCTCATTTCGATTGTCACTTTAATTTGAAAAAACACCCTTATATGCCCCTTTCGGGGTGTAGGAAAAGGAGGTGTGACAAGACATGGGCAGAAAGTTTATAAGTCATTTTATCTACGATTTTAGCCATTTTTCCTCCATAGTTGACCATTTTGAGAGCTCTTTGAGGGATATTGAAGAGGGATTCAAGGAGATATTGGAGGTAAGATTTTTGAACATAAAACGTGATTCTATTGTGAAATTAACCTAGGAATTCATGGAAATTTAGCTAAAAATGGAAGAACTAGGGCTTGGGATTTTGAGATTTTTAATTTGGGATTTGAAGGGCTATTGGAGGTCGGATTTGAGAACTTTTGATACGTATGATCTAGTGGGGAGATAAGGAACCCGTTGATGTGAAAATTTCTGAGTTTTGAGAAGTGGGCCCGGGGCTCGGGTTTTGCTAATTTCGGGATTTTTGATAATTTTCAATTGTTTTCGCTTGGGCTTTGCTCCCTTAGCATATTGTGATGTATTCGTTCTGATTTTGGATAGATTCGACGTGCGTGGAGGCCAATTTGAAGGGTAAAGGCGTCGCGAGCTAGAGATTTCGCCAGTTCGAGGTGAGTAATGATTGTAAATGATATCCTGAGGGTTTGAAACCCCGGATTTGCACATCGTAGCGCTATATTAAGGCAAGACACGCGCTGGATGATGTGCGTGGGGAATTTTACTACTGGGGATTGTGACTTGGTCCGTCCTAATTGATGATTTTACCGCGTATTTGACTGAGACTTATTTGTTATCATTATGTTTTTGGGCTGATTGCCATATTTGGGCTTCGTGCCAGTTATTCAAACCCTTCGGGGACTATTGTTGATATTTCCTCACTGTTTGATTTTTATACTTGGACTCAGTCATGTATTTTCCATTGTTTTCAAAAATCAGCCATGTTTATTTCGCTTTAACACTTGAAATGATATTTCCAATAATATTTTTGGGCTGAGCATCATGTTTTACTACTGCCCGAGGGGTTTATGTGATTTTGACTAAGTAAGGCCGAGGGACTGTATTGTGAGGATACTTTTGGATCAAGCTGCACGCCGCAGCAGTGAGATACTGATTGATTATGAGGTCGAGGGACTGAGATATGTACGCCACGAGATGGCTTGATATTGCGCTTGGGCCATAAGGGGCCCATCCCGGAGTCTGCACACCTCCAGTGAGCGCCGTCGATGAAATATATGGATCAGGTTTCACGCCGTAGCGATATATGGATCGGGCTGCATGCCGCAGCGATGTTGATACTATTTTATGTGCTTATTTTATTTCATTTGTCTGCCATTATCTGTTGTTTGTGCTGCTTCATGTGATATCTATCTGATTGCCTGCCATTATCTGTTAATTGAGTGTTGTGCCCGAGGGGCGGATTTCCTTGTTTATCTACACTATTTTTTTGCACTCATTTGCTTAACTGTTGAGAAAGTCATTTTCAAAAGAGGCTTAAACTGAGCTAAGATATTTCTAAAGATTTCACAGCTTCACTATTTTTCTCAAAGAGTTTTTCACTGCTTCTATACAACATGTTGGTTGCTTTACGTGATTTCTTACCGCTCAGTTGTTATTTACCTTTATAACTCACTGAGTCAGAGTACTCACATTACTCTCTGCACCTTGTGTACAGATGCAGGTATTTATAGACCCTGTAGCGGGTTTTTGTTGATCAGAGGCAGAGTTATCGGAGTTTAGTGAGGTGGCTTCCGGCGTTCACAGCACCGCTTTTCTCCCATTTGTTCATTATTCCTGTTTCGTATAATTTAGACCTTGTAGTTGTATTTATATACTAATAGATGCTCGTGACTTGTGACACCCCAGTTTGGGTTGTGTCGGGATGGTTTCTTCTACTGTTATCGTTATTTTCCACAAATTATGGCTATTATATCATGTTTAGGACTATTTATGATATTTAACCATTGAAAAGAAGTGTTCCGTTTTGGTTTGGATGGCCTTGTCTTCACGAGAGGCACCATCACGACCGGGCTCGGGAATTGGGTCGTGACAAGTTGGTATCAGAGCCTAGGTTACATAGGTCTCACGAGTCATGAGCAGGTTTAGTAGAGTCTCGTGGATCGGTACGGAGACGTCTGTATTTATCCTCGAGAGGCAGCAGAACCTTTAGAAAAACTTCACATTCTTGAATTCTTATCGTGCGTCCTTGATCCAGCTTGAAAAGTAACTCTTGAAATTCCTTCCATACATTCGCACGCGCGCATGAACGCTCAGTATCAGATGTGCCTTAATGGCTTGTGATTCCCTAATCGAGGGGCGAGATGTGATCTCTATGAGTTTGATGTTGGGCCAGTCTGAAGGACTTGAGGCCGTATCTTTGCCTATGGCTTAAGCACCGAGGTGCTGATTGTGTGAGCGAGTGTTTCGAACTTATATGTTCAGTATTGTCCCTATTAGTGGAAGTGACGGTTGGATAATTATGTGATAAGTAATTTAGTACTTCGAGAAGTATCCATATGACTCGGAAGCGGCGAGAGCGGTCTGCTGGATGATAGAAGAACTATTAGGTGCTTGAATTCTATCATGATTCGAGGTGTAGCCCGAGCTGTGGGCGTGTGAAGAATCTTGCCATGTCTCCTAGTTGGGAGTGGAGTAGATTTCATATTGTTGTATGAGTTTAGACTCAGGAAGACTAAGTGACTACGTACAGTTTATGATGGTGGAAGGTGTACAGAAATGTTAATTGAAGGCAAAGCAGGTGGGTTATCTCTTGCGAAAAATTTTGAGGTTGTGTGACCCTTATGTGAGTGTTAGAAGATCTCATGTGCAAGTGAAATGTAAGTGTTGAAATTTGAATTTTGGGTCGCTTAAGAGAGTGGGCTTAACTGTTGCGAGAATGAGTGTGAGGTTTGCTGAAGATTTAAGTACTAGATGATCTGTGTTTTCGCAAGCTTACAAAGGATTCGAGTTTAATCTCACTATAGTATTGTGGCATCAATGTATTATAAGCATTATGCGTTATTGAGTGTAATTTGATCTATGGCTTCGAGCCAAGTGGGGGAGTCTGCTATGAGTAGTTGATTGCACGGTTAGATGCTATGTTGGTTCCAGTTTGAGGCGTGTAGGTGAATCAGTTATGGCCTACAGGAATTGAGACCGAGGATGGCTCGAGTAAAGGAAAAATTCTTAACAAGGTATATAGTATGCTTCATAAGTGTGTAAGAATCACAGAATGTCTTGAGTTGTTATTGGTAAAAGATGCTCGGTGCATAGAGCATGAAGTTTCTTGGTTGTAATGGAATGATATCACATTCTGCGGTGTCGAAGTGCTAATGAGGCACAGATTGATCGGTTCGTTTGATCAGGATAATTGCAATTTGAGGAGAGTAGATGACTTGCGAGAATGATTCTAATGTGTTCAAGTGTCTGCCTATATCAATTGAGTATTCCAAAGTCGCATATGCGGTTAGAAACTGAGTTTCATTGGAAGATGTCAAGACTTGTGGTGTTTTCTATATTAATTGTGGGATTCTATGTATCAGTATCAGGAGGTACCAGATTTAGATTCACAAGAAGTTCTTCAGATCAAAGTATTTCAAATGTGGTGCTTTTGGGAATATTTTAGAGAGTATTCATCAGCTTATGAGTCTTAGACAGTGTGGTTGTATGGTTGGGTCTCGTGTGGTAATCCTGGGTTGAGGGATTTTGGTTCTACAACAAGAGGGAATATCAAGTTGAAGATAAATCAGAAGGAAATTTAGATAGATGGAGTAGCTTGATAGTAGACCGAATCGGTATGGTAAGGATATGATTAATTCCTTGTGTGTGTTCGAGGTAATATGCTCTTTCAGGTATTTTGCGGCGATGCTCTTAGGTTTTGATTGCTTGCTTAACTTGATCGAGTTGGAAGGATTTAGTCCTGATAGGTCTGATTTGTGCAAAGGGAACTCGGAGAGTTCTTGATGGTTTTACTGCGGTTTGGAGATGTATATTTTCAGTGGGCATGCGGAGCATATGAGGTATAATGATTTTTCCTCTAGATTGGGACCAATGTGAAGTTCTTGACCAATTGAGTACGTAGATATTTGTGGCTCAGAAGGAAGATGAAGTTCTCATGTTATCCTGAGATGGTATGGTATATACGGTAGGTTGTGGAGGATTGACAATTGCGTGTGGAAGGTTACGGTTCAGTTCTGAATGGAAAGTCATGAATTCTTAGGTAGCACAAGCAGTTTCAAATGATTAGGGAAGTGGTAGTGCTAATTGGGGTGATTCGACGAGGGTATATGTTTCAGAAAAGACAATGTGAAGTTGATGATACTTCGGTAGTATTGCAGCATTTTCTTGTAAGATAGACTGGTGATATTCGGGATTGCTTGTTGGCACAGGGAAATTTTAGAGTATCTATCGTGGGATGATTGGGTATTAAAGGTTTGGAATGTGTTCGGACAACGAAATTGGGATCGGATATGGTGATTCATGTGTTGTGTGGATATGGAGACAGGAGTTCTCATATTCAGGCTATGTGGGTTGTGGATCGTGGGTATTAGGTAGTGTTTAGCGACTATCGGGATTTAGAGGCCTAAGTGGATCTTTCTTTTCTTGGTATGTTAGATTCTTGATGTGATATTGGGGATTAGAGTGGTTGTCTCCATGTTGGGTTATTCTGGACTATTGTGCTATGGGCTATTCCGGAAATGCCACGGGTTGAATAGCGAGGTGCGTCAGATTAAGTCTTGGTAGAGTGGTTTTACATTTTGAAGACTTAGCGGATGGCTGGGAAGGATTTGTCGTTCTTACTTGGGCTCTTCTGATGAGTGTCAACGCTGAGGCTCCTCATATTGATTCAGTTCTGGTGGTGAGGGACTTTTCGTATGTGTTTCTTATGGTCAGGCATGTCGCCAGGCAGGGTTGTCGATTTCGGTATTGATTTGGTGCCGGGCACCGTATCGTATGGCACCAGCAGAGTTAAGGAGTTGAAGGAACAGCTTCAGGTTTCCCCTTGATAGAGAGTTCGCTGGTAGGCCAATGTGGATGCGTGTTCTAGCTGAGTCGGCTTAGTTGGCCCCAAATTGTATTGTTGAGGGATAGGTTGGTTCGACCGTTATTGAGTTTACTAGTGATCTGGGAGATCTATGAGTTGCCTTTCTGTGTTGCGAGATGTATGATTTGTTGGTTATGGGCACATATGGTGCGGTTCTATTGGGGTTCATAGTCGAAGTCGAGCAGGAAGAGTAATTGGGTGTTGCTCGGTGAACGACGTGTCAGTTATGTTCTATCGGGTTTGCATGGTATATGTTAATTGCTTCACCATGGGTGTAATGAATTTGCTTTGGTTCTAGACATCAAATTTTACGTGGTTGTCGCTTTTGAGCATAGTGACTTGGGGTGTTTTATGTGGAGTAGTGTTTGATAAGATCGTGCATTGCATCGAAGCTATATGGAGATATGATGGGCTAGATTCGTTTGTTCTTTTCCATGACGTGAGACGGGTTCTCTACTTTTTGTTGTGGTGGTACTGGCGAGCTTGAAGTACGACTCTTTCATTTGAGTCACTTTCATAATTGGAGTATGTTCGGACCGTTGCTTATTGGTGCGTGTATTATACTAGTTGCGGCTTAGGCCTCTATTGATGTGTCATGTCACCAGGGCGGTGTGCTGGACTAGAGGAGATCGTTGTGATCATTAATGAATACGAACGGATTCGATTTCAGCATGTTGGAAGGATAATATCGAGGTTCGGCTCAGAAACTTGCTATGGTCCTTACCAAAGGAGAAGTAGCCTTATGGATGGTTGATTTGAGAAATGGTTATGATTTATTATGTGTTTCCTTTATCATTGGCAGTATATGGAAGTGTTGGAACGAGACTTTAGTTGATAAAAGATTTTTTATCGATATTCGGTTGTTATGTGCACCTGCTGTGATTAGAAGTTATCGCTACGAGTGTTTGAGTTATGTGGTATATTATGTGCTTGCACCTGAGATAGCAAATATGGTTTTTTACAGCTTGTTCGGACTTATTCACAGTATAAATGTGAGATTTTGATCGTATTGAGGATTTTAGAAGCAGAAATGTGGTTCTATGGTTTATGGACTTGGATGGATTGTGAAATTTCAGTAATATTGTGTTATCGGACCTATATGAGATAGGGTGACGTGGGATCACCTCCCCGGTATATGCATGGTAAAGTTATTTAGTTATTGGTTGGCTTCTAGAACAACTCTGGGTACGTTTGAGGACGAACGTGTGTTTAAGTGGGGGAGGATGTAACGACCCGACCGGTCATTTTGAGCTTTTGCACTTTGATCGCCAGTTCTCAGGCATGACTTTCCCCGTATGATGTATTATGACTGATGTAAATCGTTGATTTTGGTTTTCATGGAAATCGGTATGAATTTGAAAGAACAGTCTCAGTTGAAAGCTTTAAATTTGAAAGGTTTGACCAAGAGTTGACTTATTGTATATGAGCTCGGAACGGAATTTATATGATTTGGTTAGCTTTGTTGGTTGATTTGTGACTTAGGAGTATGATCGGAAGTGGTTTTGGAGGTCCGTTATAGAATTAGGCTTGAATTGGCGATTTCCGGTTGATAGGTGAGATTTGATCTGAAGGTTAGAATGGAATTCCGAGAGTTGTTGTAGCTTTGTTATGTCATTTGGGATGTGTGCAAAATTTCAGGTCATTCGGACGTGTTTTGGTTGGGTTTTTAATCGAAAGCGTATTTCGGAAGTTTTAGAAAAACTTAGGCTTGAATTCGATGTGAATTGGTAGATTTGGTGCTTTTGGTTGAGGTCACGGGAGCCTCGGGTGAGTTTCGGATGGTCAATCGGACCATTTTTGGCTTTGAGAGTTGCTGAAATTGTTGTTCAGCTGTTGCAGAAGAATTTTCTCTTCGCGTTCGCGGGTGGAGCATCGTGTTCGCGTAGAAGGATTTGAGGAAGGCCAAAATTAAGCCTTCGCGTTCGCGAGACGTGCCTCGTGTTCGCGAAAGGATGGGAAGCAGTACATCTCGTTCGTGAGAAGGCACTCGCGATCGCGTAGAGGAAATTGGGGTCCAAGGCATTTTGTTCATCGCGTTCGCGTAGGAGGTAGAAGCATCGCGTTCGCAATAGGGTGACGCATTCGCGTAGGGAAAAATTTGGTCAATGTAAGTTTGTGCTTCGCGAACGCGAGGCATTGACCACGTTCGCGAAGAAGGAAGGGTCAGACCTGGGCAGAAGGTTTATAAGTCATTTTATCTGCGATTTTAGCCATTTTTCCTCCATAGTTGACCATTTTGAGAGCTCTTTAAGGGATATTGAAGAGGGATTCACGGAGAATTTGTTGGAGGTAAGATTTTTGAACCTAAAGCGTGATTCTATTGTGAAATTAACCTAGAAATTCATGAAAATTTAGCTAAAAATGGAAGAACTAGGGCTTGGGATTTTGAGATTTTTAAATTGGGATTTGAAGGGCCATTGGAGGTCGGATTTGAGAACTTTTGATACGTATGATCTAGTGGGGAGATAAGGAACCCGTTGATGTGAAAATTTCTGAGTTTTGAGAAGTGGGCCCGGGGCTCGGGTTTTGCTAATTTCGGGATTTTTGATAATTTTCAATTGTTTTCGCTTGGGCTTTGCTCCCTTAGCATATTGTGATGTATTCGTTCTGATTTTGGATAGATTCGACGTGCGTGGAGGCCAATTTGAAGGGTAAAGGCGTCGCGAGCTAGAGATTTCGCCAGTTCGAGGTGAGTAATGATTGTAAATGATATCCTGAGGGTTTGAAACCCCGGATTTGCACATCGTAGCGCTATATTAAGGCAAGACACGCGCTGGATGATGTGCGTGGGGAATTTTACTACTGGGGATTGTGACTTGGTCCGTCCTAATTGATGATTTTACCGCGTATTTGACTGAGACTTATTTGTTATCATTATGTTTTTGGGCTGATTGCCATATTTGGGCTTCGTGCCAGTTATTCAAACCCTTCGGGGACTATTGTTGATATTTCCTCACTGTTTGATTTTTATACTTGGACTCAGTCATGTATTTTCCATTGTTTTCAAAAATCAGCCATGTTTATTTCGCTTTAACACTTGAAATGATATTTCCAATAATATTTTTGGGCTGAGCATCATGTTTTACTACTGCCCGAGGGACTTATGTGATTTTGACTAAGTAAGGCCTTGGGACTGTATTGTGAGGATACTTTTGGATCAAGCTGCACGCCGCAGCAGTGAGATACTGATTGATTATGAGGCCGAGGGACTGAGATATGTATGCCACGAGATGGCTTGATATTGCGCTTGGGCCATAAGGGGCCCCTCTCAGAGTCTGCACACCCCTAGTGAGCGCCGGCGACGAAATATATGGATCGGGTTGCATGCCGTAGCGATATATGGATCTGGCTGCACGTGGCAGCGGTGTTGGTACTGTTTTATGTTTTTACTTTATTTCTTTGTCTGCCATTATCTGTTGTTTGTGCTACTTCATGTGATATCTATCTAATTGCCTGGCATTATCTGTTAATTGAGTGTTGTGCCCGAGGAGCAGATTTTCGTGCTTATCTGCACTATTTATTTGCACTCATTTGCGTAACTATTAAGAAAGTCATTTTCAAAAGAGGTTTAAACTGAGCTAAGATATTTCTAAAGATTTCACAACTTCACTCTTTTTCTCAAAGGGGTTTTCACTGCTTCTATACAACATGTTGTTTGTTGTACATGATTTCTTACCGCTCAGTTGTTATTTACCTTTATTACTCACTGAGTCTGAGTAATCACATTACTCCCTGCACCTTGTGTGCAGATGCAGGTATTTATACACCCGGTAGTTGGTTTTGGTTGATTAGAGGCAGAGTTATCGGAGTTTAGTGAGGTGGCTGCCGGCATTCACAGCACAACTTTTCTCCCTTTTGTTCATTATTCCTGTTTCGTATAATTTACACCTTGTAGTTGTATTTATACCCTAATAGATGCTCGTGACTTGTGACACCCCGATTTGGGCTGTGTCAGGATGGTTTCTTCCACTGTCATCGTTATTTTCCGCAAATTATGGCTATTATATCATGTTTAGAACTGTTTATGATATTTAACCGTGGAAAAGAAGTGTTCCGTTTTGGTCTGGATGGCCTTGTCTTCACGAGAGGCATCATTACGACCAGGCTCGGGAATTGGGTCGTGATAGGTAAGGCGACTAGGCCTGATGAGATCCCTATAGAATTTTGGAAAGTAGCGGGTAGGGTAGGCTTGGAATGGCTTACTAGCATGTTTAACACCATTTTCAAGACAAAGAAGATGGTCTACAATTGGAGGTGGAGTTTGATGATTCTGTTGTACAAAAACAAAGGTGATATCCAGAACTGCAACAACTATAGGGGCATCAAGCTGCTAAGTCACACTATGAAGGCATGAGAGAGGGTGGTGGAGTAGAGAGTGAGGACAGGTGTATCT
This sequence comes from Nicotiana sylvestris, assembly GCF_000393655.2. Lineage (NCBI taxonomy): Eukaryota > Viridiplantae > Streptophyta > Magnoliopsida > Solanales > Solanaceae > Nicotiana > Nicotiana sylvestris. The sequence continues at coordinate 38,201,456 of NC_091061.1, forward strand.
ATCTCTGAGAACCAGTTTATATTTATGCCGAGATAGCCAACTACAGAAGTCATTCACCTTGTGAGACGATAAGTGGAGCAGTATAGGGAGAGGAAAAAGGACTTGCACATGGTGTTCAATGACTTAGAGAAGGTTTATGACAAAGTCTCGAGGGAGGTATTATGGAGATGTTTGGAGGTCAGCAGAGTCTCGGTGGCGTACATTAGGGTGATTAAGGACATCTACGAAGGTTCTAAGACTCGGGTGAGGACTACGGGAGGAGATTCAGAGCATTTCCCTATGAAGACGGGGTTGTATCAGGGATCAACCCTTAGCCTATTTTTGTTTGCCCTAGCGTTAGATGTGCTGACATGGCACATACAAGGAAGGGTGCCGCAGTGTATGTTATTCGCTGACGATATAGTTCTGATTGACGAGACGCGAGGTGGTGTTAACTCTAGATTGGAAGTTTGGAGATAGATGCTGGAGTCCAAAGGTTTTAAGTTGAGTAGGTCGAAAACTGAATACTTGGAGTGCAAGTTCAGTGATGAGAGGCATGATGAAGAAGTGGAAGTAAAGATTGATACTCAAGTCATTCCCGCAAGAGATTGTTTCAAGTATCTTGGGTCTATAATCCAAGGAAACGTGGAGATTGACGAGGATGTTACTCACTGCATTAGAGAGGGTTGGATGAGATGGAGTCTAGCTTTGGGGTTTTTATGCGATAAGAATGTGCCACCTAGACTTAAGGGTAAATTCCAAAGGGTGGTGATTAGACCGGCTATGTTGTATTAAGCTGAGTGTTGGCCCGTCAAGAAGTCCCATGTCCATAAGATGAGCGTGGCTGAAATAAGGATGTTGAGATGGATTTGTGGATATACCAGGGAAGACAAAATCAAGAATGAAATTATTAGGGACAAGGTAGGAGTTGCATCAGTGGAAGCCAAGTTGCAGGAATTGAGGCTGCGATGGTTTGGGCATGTGAGAAGGAGAGACATAGATGCACCGGTTAGGAGGTGTGAGAGGTTGACTATGGTGGGCTTGAGGAAGGGCAGGGGCGGGCCAAAGAAGTATTAGGGAAAGGTGATTGTACATGAAATGTCGGCGTTTCACCTAACCAAGGACATGACTAGCGACAGGAAGGTATGAAGGTCGAGGATTAAGGTGGTGGGTTGACAGGCAGTTTTGAGTTTCTCCTAGGTTACCAGTAGTATTAGTAATATTCTTGTTGTTGGTTGAATGTTACTTCCTTTTAGTTTGTTATTATATTTGTTATTTAGCAAACAAGTTAAGTGTTTTTGTAAATTGCTATTGGAAATTGTTGCTCCCTGATTATGTTGATGCTACTCTTTCTCCCTTTTACTGGAAATTATTCCTCCCTGATTGTTACTATCTATTGCTACTTTTTCTCCTCTTTTTCCTTGTCGTCTTTTCTCTCCCTCATCTGTCTTTCTCTTCTTCTTACCTTCTTCCTTTCCACCTTCTCTTGAGCCAAGGGTCTATCGGAAATAGCCTCTTTACCTCCCTAGATAAGGGTAAGGTCTGCGTACACATTACCCTCCCCAGACCCCACTTGTGGGATTATATTGGGTATGTTGTTGTTGTTGTTGTTGTTGTTGTTGCGAATCTCTAAATTCATTTTAACAAATAAGGAAACATTACTACTTAATAATTTATTTAAACGGAAAACCACTAGTTGATCGGTGTTGGCTTGCCTAACAATGGTGTTGGGTGCCATCACGGCCTATAATGGAATTGGATCATGACAACATGGTATCATAGCACTAGGTTCATGTAAGTTTCATAAGTCATGGACATACCTAATAGATTCTTTTGGATCGGTACAGAGACATCTGTACTTATCTTTGAGAGGCTATGAGGTGTTAGGAAACTACTCTTTATTCATCTTCTATCATGCAGTTGATAGCATACTAAATTATCTCTCTTATTCTCTAATATATGGTGAGAACGCGCGTAGCAGGAATTCTGGACCTGAGAGGAGCTGATCCCCCAGTTGCTAGAGGTTGAGGAAGAAGTCAGGGGAGGGCACTGGCCCAAGGTAGGGGACGAAGATGTCCCAGAGTTTCCCCAGTTGCACCACCAGTAGATCCAGTGGAGGATCCCATCATTGAGGAGTAGGGCAAGGTGCATGTAGTAGAGCCTGCCCCGTAGATTTCATGACAGCATTGGGCTTTCAGGAGGTCATGGGCCGTATGCTTCAGTTCATGGATTTTACGACCTAGGCTAGTTTATTTCCAGTAGACCCAGCCACATCCCAGGCGGGAGGGGAAGCACAAACCCCTACTGCTCAGGCTTCTGGCCATGTTGCTGCAGTATATCACACTCCGGGTACACTACTCGCAGATGGGGCCAAGCTAGTTGCAGCGGTTGCACTTGAGCCTAGACCAGTAGTGGACGGTGAGTCGCAGAAGCTATTAGATAGATGGACTAGATTATAACCTCCTGTCTTCGGAGGAGAGCATCATGAGGATGCCCAGGACTTCATTGATAGGTGCAGGGACAGACTGCACAACATGAGGATATTGGAGTCTCATGGGGTTGACTTCACTACTTTCTAGCTAGAGGGCAGGGCCCGTAGATGGTGGCAGTCTTATCTTCTTGGCAGACCAGCGGGTTCTCCTCCCATGACTTGGGGCAAGTGCACATAACTTTTCTTGGATAGGTATATTCTACCCTCCGAGAGGGAAGAGTTACGGTATCAGTTTGAGCAGCTTGAGCAGGGTAAGATGTCAGTGAACGATTCTGAGGCATAGTTTTCTAAGTTGTCTCGCCATGCACTTATGATACTTCCTACTGACGCAGAGAGAGTGTAGAGGTTTATTGCAGGGTTGCACTCCGGCATTACGGCCAATATGGCTTGAGAGGTTGAGATGGGGACTTCTTATCAGTTGGTAGTGGAGATTGCTCGGAGGATTAAAAGCTACCATCAGAGAGGTAGAGAGAAGATGCAGCAGGATAAGAGGACCCAATTCTCTAGAGAGTTTAGAGGTGCCCCTGCTAGGGGTAGAGGTCAGTTTGGTAGGGGTCAGCCCCGTAGGCCCACATATTCAACACCACCACCTCCTCGGGGTGCTCCGGTGCAACCCTACTTTAGCTTTATACCAGAGAGTTCATATCGCCCACCAACCATCCAGGGCTCTTCCAATGGGTACTCACGCCACTAGGGTTCTTCCAGCTCCTATTATAGTGCCATGTTGAAGAGTTCATACTGCCCACCGGCTATTCAGGCTTCTTCTAGTGGGTCTACAGGCTATCAGAGTCAGACATCAGGGAAGCAGATCACTGCACCATGAGGCTGTTTTGAGTGCGGAAATCTCAGTCACATGAGGAGATTTTGCCCCAGGCTTCGGGGTAAGGCATTGCAGTAGGGTCAGCAACCCATGATTATAGCACCCGTTATCCGGCCACCCAGAGGCACACGGCAGGCTGGTTGGGGACATCCTAGAGGTGGAGGCTAGGCAGGGGAAGGTTAGCCAGCTACCGTTCAGTCATGTGTAGGCAAGCCAACTGGCGCTCCAGCTAGATTCTATGCTTTTTCATCCAGACCAGATACATTGGCCTCAGATGCAGTGATCACATGTATTATTTCTATCTGTGGTAGGGATGCTTCGGTGTTATTTGATCCATGATTTACCTATTCATATGTATCATCTCTGTTTTCTCATTTCCTGGATATTCCTCATAAGTCCTTGGGTACCCCTGTTTATGTGTCCACTCCTATGGGTGATTCTTTGGTTGTGGATTAGATCTATCAGTCCTGTGTGTTCACATTCTGTGGTTACGATGCTAAAGCGGACCTTTTGTTACTTGATATGATCGACTTTGAGGTCATCCTGGGAATGGACTGGTTATCCCCATATCACACCATCCTCGATTACCATGCCAAGACTATTACTTTAGCGATGCCAGAGTTGTCGAGATTGAAGTGAAAAGTTTCCTCCGTTAGTATAGGAGTCGGGTCATCTCTTTTCTAGAGGCTTGACATATGGTTGAGAAGGGTTGTTTGGCTTATCTAGCCTATGTTTGGGATACTACCGCAGAGTCTTTGATGATTTATTTAGTGCTAGTAGTGCAGGAATTTGCCGATGTGTTCCCTTCTGACCTTCGAGGCATGCCACCAGATCGTGATATCAATTTCTGTATTGATTTAGCTCCAGGTACCCAGCCTATATCTATCGCACCGTATCGCATGGCTCCGAAAGAGTTGAGGAGCAGCTTGAGGAGTTGTTAGTAAAAGGGTTTGTGAGACCAAGTGTGTCACCTTGGGGTGCACCAGTGTCATTTGTGAAGAAGAAAGATGGGACTATACGAATGTGCATTGATTACTGCCAGTTGAACAAAGTTACCATCCAGAATAAGTACCGTTACCTCGCATTGATGATTTGTTTGACTAGTTACATGGTGCTAAAGTGTTCTCGAGATTTACTTGAGATCAGGGTATCATTACCTGAAAATTCGGGATTCAGATGTCCCCAAGACTGTTTTCCGTACAAGATATGGCCATTATGATTTTCTGGTGATGTCCTTCGGCTTGACTAATGCCCTAGCGACATTCATAGATTTGATGAACATAGTGTTTAGGCCTTATATTTATTACTTTGTTATTGTCTTCATTGATGACATCTTGATTTACTCACGTAGCCTGGGGGAGCACGAGCAACATTTAAGAGTGGTGCTTTAGACATTGCGAGAACAGAAGCTATATGCTAAGTTCTCTAAGTGTGAGTTTTGGCTAGAGTCCGTGGCATTCTTGGGGCATGTTTTATCAAAAGAGGGTATTAAGGTGGATCCCAAGAAGATTGAGGCAGTTCAGAGTTGGCCACGTCCTACTTTAGTGACTGAGATTAGGAGTTTCCTGGTGTTGGCAGGTTATTATCGCCAGTTTGTGCAGGGTTTTTCATCCATTGTAGCACCTCTGACTAGATTGACCCAAAAGGGTGCTCCGTTCCGTTGGTCTGATGATTGTGAGGCGAATTTTCAGAAGCTCAAGGCAGCTTTGACTACAACACCGGTCTTAGTGTTGCCTTCTGGTTCACGGATGTATACAGTGTATTACGATGCTTCACGCATTGGCTTGGGTTGTGTATTGATGTAGGAAGGGCAAATCATTGCATATGCTTCACGTCATCTGAAGATTCATGAGAAGAATTACCCTATGCACGACCTAGGGTTAGCCACGATTGTTCATGCTCTTAAGATCTAGATGCATTACCTTTATGGGTTGTCATGTGAGGTTTACACTAATCATCACAGTTTACAATATTTGTTCAAACAAAGGGATCTCAATTTGAGGCAGCGTAGATGGCTTGAGTTACTGAAGGATTATGAAATCACCATTCTCTATCATCCAGGCAAGGAAAATGTGGTCATGGATGCCTTAAGGAGGAAGGTAGAGAGTATGGGTAGCTTGGAATTCATTTCAGCAAAGGAGAGGCCACTAGCTTTGGACATTCAGTCCTTAGCTAACAGACTTGTGAGGTTGGATATTTTAGAGCCTAGTCGAGTCCTTGCATGTGTTGTTGCCCAGTCTTCACTATTGGAGCAAATCAAGGCTCAACAGTTTGATGATCCGCACTTGGCAGTCCTGGCAGAGATAGTACTACAGCATGGTGCCAAGGAGGTTTCTATTGGTGAGGATGGTGTTCTGCAACTTCAGGGTCTTCTATGTGTTCCTAATGTCGATGGCTTGAGGGAGAGGATTCTAGAGGAGGCACACAGTTCTCGGTATTCTATTCATCCTGATGCTACAAAGATGTATCGTGACCTAAGACATCATTATTAGTGGTGGCGGATGAAGAAAGACATAGTGGCGTATGTAGCTAGGTACCTAAATTGCCAGCAAGTCAAGTATGAGCACCAGAGGCCAAGTGGCCTACTTCAGCAGATAACTATACATGAGTGGAAATGGGAGCGCATCACTATGGACTTCGTCGTTGGATTGCCGCAGACATTGTAGAAGTTTGACGTAGTTAGAGTTATTGTTGATAGGTTGACCAAGTCGGTACACTTTGTTCCAATTGTGACAACATATACTTCAGAGAAGTTGGCCCAGATTTATATTCGGGAGATTGTTTCGTTGCACGGCGTGCCTGTTTCCATTATATCAGATAGAGGCCCTCAGTTTACATTACATTTTTGGAGAGCCATATAGAGTGAGTTGGGGGACCCGGGTAGAGCTTAGCATAGCATTCCATCCACGGACCGACGGCCAGTCGGAGCGAACAGTTCAAATCCTAGAGGACATGCTTAGGGCATGTGTGATTAACTTTGGATCATAGTGGGATCAGTTCTTGCCTTTGACCAAGTTTGCTTGCAATAATAGTTATCAGGCCAGCATCAAGATGGCTCCATTTGAGGCATTATATAGTTGGCGATGTCGTTCTCCCATCGGATGGTTTGAGCTCGGCGAGGCTATGTTATATGGTACAAGCTTGGTGAAGGATGCCCTAGAAAAGGTAAAGTTGATCCAGGAGCGACTTCGAACAACACAGTCCAGACAGAAGAGTTATGTGGATCAGAAGGCACGTGATGTATCATTTATGGTCAGCGAGAAGTTTCTCTTGAAAGTCTCACCGATGAAAGGTATTATGAGATTCGAGAAGAAGGGCAAGTTGAGCCCCTGGTTTATAAGCCCATTTGACATGTTGAGGCGAGTTGGGGAGGTTGCTTATGAGCTTGCTTTACCTCCTTGCCTATCAGGAGTTCATCCTGTATTTCACATGTTTATGCTCTGGAGGTATCACGCCAACTTGTCACACGTGTTAGACTTCAGCACTATTCAGCTAGATGAGAGCCTAGGTTATGAGGAGGAGCCAGTAGCCATTGTTGCTAGACAGGATCGCCAGTTGAGGTCCAAGAGGATTCCCGTGGTAAAGGTTCAGTAGAGGGGCCAACCAGTCAATGAGGCAACCTGGGAGTCCGAAGAGGACATGCATAGCATATATCACACTTATTCAGCACTTCAGGTATCAATGTAAACCCATTTGAGGACGAACGTTTATTTAGGAGGTGGAGAATGTAATGACCCGACCGATCGTTTTGCTTTCTAGAACCCTGTACCCCTAAATAAGACCTCTCGTACTTGCTTTTGCTGATTTATGACTTGCAGGGATGGGTAGTTCGGAATTTGGAAGAGTTTGGGTTGAAATCGGAACATTTGGTTCCTTAAGGATGGCGTAAAAGGCCAAGTTTGACTTTGGTCAACATTTTGAGTAAACGACCTCAGAATCGGGATTTAACGGTTCCAACAGGTTTATGTGATGATTTCGGACTTAGGCGTTTGTTCGGGTTGGATTTTGAATGACCCGGGGGCGTTTCGGTGCCTAATAGTTAAAGTTGGCAATTTGAGCAAATTCCATAAGTTTGGGTTAAATGGATTTTTACATTCTAGATGCCCGTTTGGGATTCCGAGCCTGAGAATAGCTTGGTATGGTGATTCTGGACTTAGGAGCGAATCCAAAAGTGGATTCGGATGTCCATAGGTCATTTCAGAGTCATTTGGCGAAAGTTAGAACTTGAAATTTTTGGAAAGTTTGACCGATGGTGGACTTTTTGATATCGGGTTCAGATTTCAGTTCCGAAAGTTGGAATAGGACAGTAATGTCATATAATACTTGCACGCAAAGTTTGGCATCATTCCGAGCTGATTTGATAGGAATTAGATGCGTGGATGTGTTTTAGGAGTTTTTAGAGTTCATGAGTAAATTCATGCGTTTTGGTGTCCAATTCGTGATTTTTGATGTTATTTCGGCGTTCCAATCGAGTGAGAAAATTCATATGATATTGTTAGACTTTTGTGAGTATTTTGGGTGGAGCCCCGAAGGCTCGGGTGAGTTTCGGGCGTGTGGGAGGAGTTGAAAACACACCTGATTTCTGGTGTTCTTGGCTACTGCTGCAGATCTCGCAAATGCGAGAGATTGTTCACAAATGCGAACCTCGCATTTGCGATGAGGGCTTCGCAATTGCGAAGAATCCCAACCCAGGCAGTGTTTGCATTTGCAATACTTATGCTGCATGAAAGATCCCAGCAGCTGAAGCCCAGGCTTTGCATTTGCGAGGCTTTTATCGTATTTGCAAACCTGGTGTCGCAAATGCGACATCAGAGGGCTGTGTCCAGCTCTTTTAATGCAAAACTTTGCATTTATTTAATCTCTTTGGAGCTTTTGGGTAAGTAATTTCCACACAACACGAGTTAAATACATTGATTATGGGTAGATTAACATGTAAAAATTAGTAAAAATCAAGGGTTTAGATGAAAACCTAGGTTTTTGATAAAAATGAGATTTGACCATGAAATTGGTTATGGAACTTAGTAAAAATTATATATTTATGTTCCTAATGGGTAACAATTTTCTTCAAAAATTTCCGAAATCCGGGCACGTGGTCCGGGTGGTGAATTTTTAGGAATCTTGTAATTTGGGGTGGGTAATTACTTTAAGAGTGGAAATATGACCTTTGGAGCATAAATTGATTAGTTTATATAATTTTTGATTAGTTTCGAGTCGTTTGGCATCGAATTTGGAGGTTTGAGCGCAATCTTGAATTGAGAAGTAGGCTTTGAGATGAGGTAAGCCTCTTTTTTAACCTTGTAATAGGAAATTAACCCCATAGGTGAATTAAATAAATGTCTATACCTATTTGTGGAGGCTACGTATATACGAGGTAACGAGAGTCCGTACTTAGCTACTATTATGCTATTGTCCAGATAGTTTAGGACCCGTATCATGCTATCTTTGAAATGGTTGTGTCCTTACTTGCTAATATAATCGATTGAGTCATTGTAATGACCCGATCGGTCATTTGAGCAATTGCACTTCGCTCGGTTGTTTGAGGGCATGAGTAGCTCTGTAGGAAGTATCATGACTTATGTTAATCGTCGGTTTTGGTTTTCATGTTATTCGGAATTCATTTGGAAGAATGATTCTCAAATAGAAGATTTAAATTTGAAAGATTTGACCAAGTTTTGACTTTTTAGATTTGACCTCAGATTGGATTTTGGATGGTTCTGTTAGCTCCGTTGAGTGATTTTGGACTTAGGAACTCGCCCGGATTATGATTTGGAGGTCCGTAGTAGAATTTGGCTTGAAATATTGAAAGTTGGAATTTTTAAAAGTTTGACCAAGAGTGTACTTTTTGATATCGGGGTCGGATTCCGATTCCACACGTTGGAGCAAGTCCATAATGCCAAATGTAACTTGCATGCAAAATTTGAGGTCAACCAGACATGATTTGATAGGTTTCGACATTGGTTGTGGAAGTTTGAAGTTTCAAGTTCATTGATTTCGAATTGAGGTGTAATTCATCGTTTCAATAGTGTTATGTATGTTTTGAGGCCTCAAGTAGGTCTGTGTTATGATATGAGACTTGTTGGTATGTTTGAACAGGGTCCCAAGGGGCTCGGGTGAGTTTTGGATAGATTTGGGTTGTGTTGCGCTCGTTTTTTATGTTTCGACGTCGTTTTTCAAGCATAAATGTTATTACATTAAGCAAATAAGCTCTGTTTCTGTTTTATTGAAGCATTAGATCAGTATCGTAATTAAGGAGCCATATCAAAAAGAATCATAGAATTTAGACATCGTATGAGGATTTTATGGTCATTTTACTAAGAATTGGGTTGCAAGATTTTTTTTAGATTAAGTACGAAATTGCCACTGAATTCGTATTTAAAAATCTGCACTATTTTCAAATATTGAACCCAACATATCTCCTTGAATATAAGGTCAAATGGAGTGATTCAAGAGCCTAACTTGACTAAAATTTCACAAGTGATCCATTGGAGGCATTAAAAGTGAATTTCGGGATCATTTCGCATGAAAATCGAGGCAGAATAGTTAGGAGAAAAATATATAAAATAAGGGTTTGTTCATTTGGTTATATTTTGAGTTGGGGAGCTCGGATTTGGGCGATTTTTGAGATGATTTTCACTATATGTATTGGTGTAAGTGTTCTCTACTCAGTTTTGGTGATATTTCATGAATCCAACTTCGTTTTTGGCATTTGATTGATGATTTCAAAGTGAAATTTGTGGGGTTTTGCCAAAAGTTTCATAAAGTGAATTTTTATGTTTTGAACATCGATTCGGAGTCAGAATTGGATGAAACTAGTATGGTTGGACTCATAATTGAATGAGTTATCAGATTTTGTGAGTTTTTGGGTTCCGAGATGCGGGCCCGGGTTGGGCTTTTTCGCCGATTTTGGGCTTTTGATTAAAGATTCAACCTTTTTCAATTGGGATTGGTTGCTTTAGCATTGTTTAATGTATTTGAGTTGTTTTTGGTTAGCTTTAAGCCGTTCGAAGTCGGAACGCGCGAGATAGCATTTTTGGAGCATCGCTTGGCTTGCTCGATATAGGAATTGGCTTATTTGAGGTAATTAATGATTGTAAATCTAGTTTTGATGGTATGAAACCCCTGATTTCACATTACTTTACTATTTAAGGTGATGCACATGCTAGGTAATGGGCGTGTGGGCGTGCACCATTGGGGATTGTGACTTGGTCCGTCCCGTAGCAACTATAAAGTTGCGTATTTGACTTTAATTATATGATACTTATGTATTTTAGAAAAAATTCCTATAAATTGGGTTGAATGCCATATTTGAGCCTTGTGCCAAAGCTATTTGGACCCTTAGGGGCTTTTTCTTATTGTCCTCTCACTATTTTTTAGTTAAGATCTGTACTCAGTCATGATGTGTTTACTGATTTCACAACTCAGTCTTTATTACTCCGTTTTGATGCGTAAAATGATATTTTAGGTTGAGCACCCTGTTTTACTGATATCCCAAGTGGCTTGAGAGGTTTCTTATTGAGTGAGGTCGAGGGCCTGTGTTGTGAGGATATTATGGGATCGGGTTGCACGCTGCAGCATATTGTTATTGATTCATGATTTTTGGGAGGCCGTGGGCCGGATTGATTTATTCCACGAGGTGGCTTGTTATAGCATTTGGATTGTAGGAGCCCCACCAGAGTTTGTACACACCCAGTGAGCGCGGGTACCCTGAGTGAGTGATATGATGTTTTGCTCGAGGGGCTATTATTGATTCATATTGTGCCTGAGGAGCTGTTTATGAGCGATTGTGAGGTAATGACTGAGGGGCTGTATATGAGTGACTGTGAGGTTTGCCCAAAGGGCTATTTATGATTCATGTTTGCCCGAGGGGATGTTCTTGATTTATGTTGCCCGAGGGGCTATTTATGTTTTCATCATTTTTACTCATTGTTTCATCACTTCGTTGAAAACTGTTGAAAGATATTTTAAATGGTTTTAGTGAAACTGGATTTAAATGAGCTGAGTTGATTCAAAACCCTAATTTTAAAAGCGTGATGTATTTTATTGAGATTTTATTATATGAACTGTATATGTTTTATTGCTCGTCACTACTGCTCAGTCTCTATTTACTTTTATTATTTACTGAGTTGGGGTACTCACATTACTCCATGCACCTTGTGTTCAGATCCAGGTATTTCTAAACCTGGTAGAAGATGTTGATTACTTAGTGGCAGGTTCATCGGAGTTAGTAAGGTAGCTATCTGGCGATCGCAGCCCTGTTTTCCTCCCTCCTTATCCTCCCTTAGTTGTATTTAGTTATTTCCAGGCTATGTTAGTCTTGATGTTTTCAGACAGTTGTAGTATATGCTCATGACTAGTGACACCCCGATGTCGGGCTTTCTTTCTGTATTGTTGTTTTGATTTAAACTCCTTACGCAGGTTTATTGCTAAATAGCTTTAGTTTTGTCATAAAAATGAAAATATTGATTGGTTTTGGTAGTGTATCGGCTTGCCTAGTACCATATTAGGCGCCATCATGATAGGGTTAGTTTTGGGTCGTAACAGTCATGTTAGAAATTGATAAAAGAATTATAGAAGGTTATATTCACTTTCTTGAAGATTTGAATGAGATATTTGGTTGTAAATGAGAAATTTGTGTTTTCTTAAAAATAATTGTTATTTGTGGATCGGGCCGAGCGCCTCGGTAGTAAATAGATGCATCTATAGTTCGCGCCGTTCGACCCTCCGGCAGTGCACATTTCAATATTATATTGGACCGGGCCATACGACCTCGGCATAATTTATGCATGATAATTGTTTGTATGTCTCCATGATTTAAACTGCTTAAATGCCTTGAAATGTAAACTGTTAAATGATATGACTAAAGTTGAAATCATAATTGTGAAAGAAGAACTTATCACTTCCTGTTATTGAGCTTTCATATTATTTATAATATCCATGCATAGTATAACTCTTTAATTATATTATTGATAGCCTATAGTAAGTGTCTTGTTACTACTTTTTCGAGGTTAGACTGGATACTTATTGGGTACATGTTGTTTATGTACTCATACTACGCTTCTGTACTTAATTGTACAAGATCTGAGGCTGGTTCATCTAGTTACCCGTCTAGCATGCATAGTTGATCCCCGCTTCGAGACTTCACGGTGAGCTGCCTTCCGAGTCGTTCTGCAGCAGCTGGGGTCTTCTTTATCGTTTACTTTTCTGTCTATTTCCTCTCAGACAGTAGGCTAGCAGTATTCTTTTGTATATTCTACTAGATATCCCACACACTTGTGACACCAGATCCTAGCACACTCACTAGTAGACTTAAATTTTGGGTTTGCTCATATGATTCTGATTATTACTTATTGCTTCCACTTATTTATGTTTCACTTGCGAATCTCTAAATTCTTTTAACAAATAAGGAAAAATTACTACTTAATAATTTATTTAAATGGGAAACCACTAGTTGATCGGTGTCGGCTTGCTGAACAACGATGTTGGGTGCCAACCTATAATGGAATTGTGTCGTGACAGAACCCACACCTTGGAACCCGACCAAACTTACAAAATCTGAACATACAAAAATCATCTAATTTCGACCTCAAATCAACCTTCAAACCTCCATTTTGCATTTTTGAAAATTTTCTACAAAATCCCCCTTTTCTTCACTTTAATTCACTAATTAAATGCTAAAAACAAAGATGGAATGATGAAATATTAACAAATCTGAGTCAAAAATACTTACCCCAATCCAAAACTTGAAAATCCCCTCAAACATTACCCAAAACCGAACCCACTCAAATACGCGAATGCAACCTCTCAACTGTGATCGCGAAGAACACAACCAACCCAAGTTTTCACAAATGTTCCACTACTTTGCGACTGCGAGGTACATTTCTCCTACTTCCCAGAACACTCTATGAGATCGCGTCCTTCTCCTCGCGATCATGAAGGAGAAAACCAGACACCGGATATCGGCAAGCTCCTCAAGTCCAAAACATGCTCTGACGACCATCAGACCCCCGAGACTCTATCCAAATACATCAACCAGTCCTAATAACGATACGGACTTACTCAAACCTCCATATCACATTAAACAACGTCAAAACCACGAATTGCACATCGATTCAAGCCTAATGAACGAATGAACTTGCAACTTCTAAAACTAATACCGAATTATATCAAACCAACTCCAAATGATCTCAAATTTTGCACACAAGACATAAATCACACAATAGACCTATTTTAAATTTTGGAACCAAAATCCGACCTCGATATCGATAAAGTCAACTCTCGATCAAACCTCTCAACCTTCCAAACCTTCAGCTTTCCAATTTTCGCCGATTCAAGTTGAAATTACCTACGGGCCTACAAATTAATATTCGGGCATACCCTTAAGTCCAAAATACCATATGGAGCTATTAGAACCATGAAAACTCCATTCTTGAGTCACTTACACAAAAGTCAACATCTGGTAAACTCTTTCAACTTAAACTTCCAACATTGGGACTAAGTGTCCCAACTCACTCCGAAACATCTCTAGAACCAAATCAACCATCCCTACAAGTCACAAAACCACAATTGAACATAGAGTTGGCCATAATTAGGGAAAACGGCTAAAATACTCAAAACGGCTGGCCTAGTCATTACAGTCTAAAATTTTCATACGAACTCGCTCGTGCCATCAGAATACCAAAATAACATCTAGAACTACGAATCAGACGTTAAAAAGCATAAAATTCAAAAGAAAAATCAAGAACCTCTGGAATTACAACCAAGCATCCGAATCCTATCAAACCAACTCCTAATTGCACCAAGCTTTGCAGACAAGTTTCAAATAGCAAGTCAGACCTATTTTAAATCCCAAAAAAAAAAATCCGAACCAGATATCCATAAATTCAAATCTATGTTCAAACCTAAGAAATTTTCACACATTCAAATTGCTAACTTTCGGCAAAACAAGTCAAATCAACCTAGAGATCTCTGAAATCAATTCCGAGCATACGCCCAAGTCCAAAATCACCATACGGACCTACCAAAATAGCCAAAATTCCGATTCGGAGTCACTTACCCAAAATGTTGATTGTGGTCAACTCTAGCCTCATTTTTATAAGATTTTTATTATCTTCAAAATTTGATATAAAAGCTTTTCTAAAAGCAACACAAACCATGTACGCAAATCAAGAAACATCAAATGAAGCTACATGAAGTTTCAGATCATGAAAATTAAGGTTAATACTCGAAACGACCTATCGGGTCATCACATTAACATCTTTTAATGCCAACCACCTAATACTGGTTAGTTTGTAAGTCATCTCCTTTTTCAGTCTATTCTTGAGCTTTACATTTACAACTACTAACATATATTGGGTGGTCATCGCTTTTATTGGAATGACCATCCAACATAGGTTAATAGTCCTAGTTGTAAAACTCAAGAGTAGAGTAAAAAAGGAGAAGAAACTATGCCGTATTAGGTGGTAGGCATTAAAGGACGCTAAACAATTAGCATTTCAAGAAAAGGTATGAGAGAAAGGAGCTTGGGATTTAGAGGAAGTCGCAAACATCCTGTGGAAGGGAGACACAGACATACACTATCTGTACATTGAAATTAAATTCTTTTAGTATAATGTCACAACCCAAAATCCACTAAGGGTCGTGATGGCGCCGGACACCTTGTCAGGCAATCCAACCAAAATACTCAATTAAATTCTCGTTTTAATAATTTTTGAAAACTACGATTTTCCTTCAATTTTACTAGTAAAAGGTAATCATTTCAAATTAAATATAAATGTTAAGAAGTTAATACAATATACCCCATAATCGTCCCAGAACCCGGTGTCACAAGTGCATGAGCATTTACTAGGGAATGAAATAAAAAACAGTAACTGTCCGGAATACAAAGTGGACAGAAATGGAAATACAGTACAATACTCTGAAGGAGACTCTGTTAGCTACGAGTCGTCTTGATAAATGTAGTTCACCTAAGTCTCTGTAACAACTATGCCGCTATGACACTAAGCCACTAGCCACACATGAACCTATGCAACAAAAATGCACAGCAAGTGTAGTATGAGTATGAAAATAACGTGTACCCAATAAGTATTCCGTCTAATCTCGAAAAATAGAGACGAGGGGTCGACTTCGACACTTACTAGTGGTCCGATAATAATATACCAATAATATAGTAAATCATGGATTTTCATAAAGATCGGTGTAACTCAATAGCTTGGACCAAGTAAGCAATTCTTTCATTAATAGGAGATTTCCAAATTCATTTTTCATCATTTATACATGTATCTCAAGTCAGAGAGAGCAAATACCAACATCTATAAATCCCAAAGCAAGCAATACAAGCATGTGCAAATCATGCCGAGGACGTACGATCCGATCTAATATTATTTAAATTGTGCACTGTCAGAGGGTCGAATGGCGCGAACCATAGATACATCTATTACCCCGCTCGCGAATCATACATGTGACACGGTCAAATATAAATAAACGCAACAATCGGTCAATCAAGAATTCATCAAGGAACAATTATCCAAGGAAAATCCAATTCTCTTTTAACAATTCAAGAAAGTGAAGTTTAATCTTTTTAGAAATTCATTTACTAATTCGATGTGATTTAAGCAATTCAAACTATCAATAAGATTACAAATATTCCAAGTATAGCATGCTTTTGGGTCCTAGACTAACCGAACTTAAACATAATCGTAGCTACGCACGGACTCTCGTCACCTCGTGCGTACGTAGCCCCCCAAAAATAGGAGCACAAATCTAATTAATTCACCTATGGGGACAATTCTCTCTTACAAGGTTAGAAAGGAGACTCACCTCGCGCCGAGGTTTCATAACCGGCTTCCAAGCCCTTCCGACGACTCAAATCAATGCACAACGCTCCAAAACTAGCCAAGAAATGAGAAAATCTATAAATATAGGCTCTAATACTCACAACAATTCAATTTAGATAAATTCCTAACTCCGCTCGAAGAGTTGACAAAATCTCCCTCGGGCCCACGTGCTCGGATTCTAAAAAACTCACAAAATCCGACAACCTATTCCGAAACGAGTTCAACCATACCAATTTTATCAAATTCTGATAACGAATCGACCTCCAAATCTAGAATTTTAATTTTTGAAAAGATTACAAATTTTCTCCAATTTCTTCCATTAGATTCACTAATACTTGATGCAAATAACCATGAAATCATTAAATATAATTACTTTTGGATATAGAACACTTACTCCAATCCATATGGTGAAAATCGCCTCAAAAATCGCTTTAATCCGAGCTCCATAGCTCCAAAAATGAGTAAAAATCTCGGACTGATCGATTTATACACTGTCCAGCATTTTCGCACCTGCTATTACTGTTCATGCAGGTGCGGTACTGTTCACGCACCTGCGAAAAACACAGCAGCTGCCCAGAAATTTCAGCAGCTTTTAATTTCACTAAAAATGCTCTAACTCCATCATACGAACTCGAAATTAGACGATTCTTGTTCCTATGAGTCACAAATAATAATAAGAACCTATTCCCTTAATAGAAACTCAATTCGGAGCTCATTTACTCAATGTGATACAAATTTCGCTTGTTAAACAATTAACTCATGTTTTGCGCTAAAAACTCAATCGTGACTTGATGAAATTAGACCAAACATTCCAGATCACTCCTATAATTCATTATAAAAATCCCGGAAGTCTCGAAATCGAGTTTTGATCTCTAGAACTAAAAATGGACCTTTGGATCATTACATACTTATGCTCAGAACGCCAAACTCTTCAAAAAACTCCTCCAAAACCCATCCGAGCCCAATGGGATCCCAACCAAGTATACTAAAAAATCCCATAACATGACACGAACTTAGTCGATGCCTCAAATTACATTGAACAACACTAAAATATAAATCGCACTCCAATTCAAGCTTAATGAACTTTAGAATTTCAAACTTCTACATTCTATGTCGAAACCTATTAGATCATGTCCGATTGACCTCAAATTTTGCATACAAGTCGCATTCAACGTTACGGACCTACTCCAACTTCCGGAATTGTTTTCCGGCCCGGATATCAAAAGGTCCACTTCCGTTCAAACTCCTTAAAAGCCTTCAAATTTCTATCTTTAGTCAAATGACTCCAAAATGACCCCCGGACCTCCGAATTCACTTCCGATCGCGCTCCCAACACCAGAATCACCATACGAAGCTATTCGCAGACTCGGAATCCCAAGCAAACATCGATAACACTGAAATGCACTTCAACTCAAACTTATGAAATTCTTCCAAAAATGCTAAATTCCACTATAGGCGCCGAAATGTCCCCGGGTCTTCCAAAACCCGATCCGGACATACGCCCAAGTCCGAAATCATCATACGAACCTGCTGAAACCTTTGAATCCTAATTCCGAGGTCGTTTATTCAAAAATCCAATCTTATTCAATTCTTTCAACTTAAAGCTTCCGAAATGAGAATTCTCTTTCCAAATCAACTCCGAACTTCCCTAAATTCAATTTTGACCATACGTACAAGTCATAATACCTGAAATGAAGCTGCTCATGGCCTCAAACTGTTGAACGACGCGCTAGAGCTCAAAACGACCGGTCGGGTCGTTACATAAAAGGATATTGGGTTTGGGGGAGGGGGAGGAGGGGGACAGTGGCGGAGGCAGGAACTCCACGAAGGGGGTTCAAAAAAAATTTGTAGCTAATGGGAATTGAACCTATGACCTTAGGAAGGTTTTGAATCCCCTTGACTACTAAGCTACAATTTTGGGTTGTGTTAAGGGGGTTCAAAATTTAATATATAAAGGTTAAAAACAGATTTTGCCTTATATATAGTGTAATTTTTTAACGAAGGGGGTTCGGGTGAACCCCCTTCTGTCCCCCTAAATCCGCCCCTGAGGGGGGGAGAGGAATTTATATAGTATCAACGCCGCTGCATTGAGAGTTTGTGACTGCCCATAGTAAGGAAAGAAACAAATCAAAGGGACAACTTTCCCTATATCGTAAATCATGTTGTGGTTGAATATTATGTTACAAAAAGCACTTCTTTTTCTCTGGTTTTTGCCTCTCATGTTGTCACTTCTACTTTTAGAGATGAAAGTTACAGTTGAATGCATTATAGTAGGGTGAAAATCCTTTCCCCCCTTAACTTTGGTTTAAAAATCAAATTCCCCCTTTAACTTTGAACATTTATCATTCACTCTCTTTATCTTATACAATGTCTGTTTTGCCCTTATCATTTTTCAATTTCCACCTATGTGTAATACTCTCTTTTATTTTACATGCTATTTTTTATGATTTTTCTTATAATTTAAATGATATTATACTTTATTATAAATTATAATGTAATTTCATTCAATTTATAAATAGAATATCCTTTATATTACTTGTCACATTTGATCGGCCTTCCCCATATCAGAATTTAAAGGACATACCAGCTCCCAAGGAATTATTCGGTATTTCTTCGTAATATAATGCACATTAAGTATATATTTAAGTTATAATTTCTTAGTGATAAATAGATAATACTTTATGAGTTTGTTATAAAATCTGCCTTTACTTTTACTAATTATAAAATTTTATATTACTTGCAATGAGGATATGTTTATAAGGTTCTCACTATTTTTTATTCTATATTGTGTAAATAGATTTTTGAAATTTGATTGCTATGAATGCAATTATTGATAAAAGTAAATTATTTTATTTTAATTTTATTTTGTTCATCCTTTTTATTACTCAACATCAATGAATTATATGCTTGGTTATCATTTTTTATTTTTATTTTTTTATTTTTTATTTTGAAAATAAAAGTTAGCATTACATAAGTAAGTTCATACTTCATATCATAGATATTAGAAAAAAATAAAAATATCATAATACTAAAAAGGTAAAAAATAAAAAACGTAAAGAGATAAATATTAATAATATAGAGGTTAAAATAGGTATTTTAAAAAGACGATTGAGAAATAAGGGCTTGAATGATAATTGTTCAAAGTAGACGGGGAAGTTAAATTTTTAAAGCAAAGTTTGGGAGTGCAAATGATTTTCGCCCATTACAGTAGCTTAGTTACTTAATATAAGTAATTTAATCGTATAAATACTTTATATATGATTAATGTATAAAACTTAAATTAATTATTAAATTGGTTATTAAGAATATTGCAAGATGCTACTTGGCAGATCGCAGAGGCTGACCTATTTGTACCATTCAGGGGTCACCGGTGTAGACAATAAATTTGCGTTGAGAAAATAAAGTCAAGAATAAAAAATATCACAACAATCATAGTATTTTATTTCAAATAATATGAGTGTACAATCTCTATGATTCCTCTGATTCTACTTTTCTAGTATAAATTCAAGGGCCTTTGAGCTTGATCTTGAATTTGATTTATCCATCGCGAACACTTTGATTGTTGCCACTAATTGTATCACGAACAAGTAGCCTTGATCTTGAACGCCTTGTATTTAGTTTGACTTCGTTCCTGATCTTGAATACTTGAAATTTGTATTGAAGTGCTTGAATGCTTGAACACTTGCAGTTTGTATAGAATTGTGGCCTTTGATCCACGAGTTTCCTTGTGTCTTCTTGTTATAACTTCTGGTGTCTTTTCTGAGTTAAGAAGACCCTTATTTACAGTTGTGGGAGAACAGAGTTATGATAAGAACAAACTTTTTCCGACCAATCAAATTGAAGTGTGACAAGGCCGCATTTGATTGGCCAGAACATGTCACTTGCACATGTGGCATAGTTTTATTGGCCTTTTAATGTGACTTAGCATACCTTGTCATTTTGACACATGGCATGATCCTATAGAATGTAACGACCCGGCCGGTCGTTTTGAACTTTTGCACTTTGATCGCCAATCTTCGGGCATGACTTGCCCCATGTATACATTATGCCTTATGTAAATCGTTGGTTTTGGTTTTCAGGGTAATCGGAATGAATTTGGAAGAACAGTTCTCAGTTTGAATCCTTATATTTGAAATGTTTGACCAAAATTTGACTTATGTGTATTTGATCTCGAATGGAAATTTTTTATGATTGGTTAGCTCCGTTAGGTGATTTGGGAATTAGGAGCGTGATCGGAATGCATTTTGGATGTCCGTGGAAGGTTTAGGCTTGGATTGGCGAAATTGAAATTTCGGCGATTTCCGGTTGATAGGTGAGATTTTAATATAAAGGTCGGAATGAAATTCTGAGAGTTGCAGTAGCTTCGTTATGTCATTTATGACTTGTCTGCAAAATTTGGGGTCAATCGGACCTGATTTGATATGTTTCGGCGTTGTTTGTGGAATTTGAAATTTCTAAATTCTTAAGCTTGAATCCGAAGTTGATTTGGTGTTTTGATGTTGTTTTGATTGATTCGAAAGCTCGACAAGGTGTTAATGATGTTATGGGAGGTGGTTGTATGTTTGGGTTGAGTTTTGAGGGCCTCGGGTGTGTTTCGGGTGAGTTTTGAGCGAGTCCAGACATTTCGGAACTTAGAAAATAGATGGGGACAGAATTTTTAGCGCTGGGCGCGCTGGCTTAGTGATGGGCGCGTAAAAGTGACCGCGGCCGCGGTCATGAAGATCTGCAGACCATCGGTCCAACTTTGGAAGATGATATCTTTTGATCCACAAGGACTTTTGAGATGATTCAAAAACGAAAGTTGTAGCCCTTCGTGTCTAGTTTCCAGAAAGGTAATGATATCGCAATTTGGACATCTGTAGTAAAAGGTATGGCCAAAATACTAAAGTCTGTCACTGCAGAGGAAGGCCTGTGCGACCGCGGTTGTGTTTGCACGGACCGCGGTCGATTTGGTGCGGCCCACGGAGGCTGAAACCTGAGGGGTACCCTATAAATACGAGGTTTTGGGTTTTATTTAATATTTTGACATAGAGGGCTCGGATTTTGGCGATTATTCGAAGGTTTTTCAAGAAATTCATCGGGGTAAGTGATTTTAACTCAGATTTGGCTAGAATACATGAATCTATCACTGAATTCATCATTTAATTCGTGATTTGGGATGGAATTTGGGAAGAAAATTGTGAAACCTTTCAAAATGTAAAAATGATGATTTGAAGGACCAAATGGTATCGGAATTGGATAATTTTGGTATGGTTAGACTCGTGAGGGTATGAGGATTCTGAAAATATAAATTTTACCAGATTTAGGGACGTGGGCCGGGGGCTCGGGTTTTGCCAATTTCGGGATTTTTGATATTTTCGAATGTTTTCGCTTGGGCTTTGTTCCCTTAGCATATTGTGACGTATTCATTCTAATTTTGGATAGATTCGACGCACGTGGAGGCTAATTCGAGGGGCAAAGGTGTCGCGAGCTAGAGAATTAGCCAGTTCGAGGTGAGTAATGGTTGTAAATTATGTACTGAGGGTTTGAAACCCCGGATTGCACATCGTAGTGCTATATTGAGGCAAGATACGCACTGGATGATGAGCGTGGGGTCTTTCACTACTGGGTATTGTGACTTGGTCCATCCCGATTGATGATTTTACCGAATATTTGACTGAAATTCATTTGTTATCATCATGATTTGGGCTGATTGCCATATTTGGGCTTCGTGCCAACTATTTGAACCCTTCGGGGATTTTTATCACTGTTTCCTCACTGCTTGACCTATTATTTGAACTCAGTCCTGTTGATATCTACTGTTTTACAAACTCAACCACTTTTACTCAGATTTGAAACTTAAATGATATTTCTACATCATGTTTTGGGATAAGAACTACTGTTTTACTAATGCCCAAGGGGCTTATGATGATCTCCGGACTGAGTGAGGCCGAGGGCCATATATAAGGATATGCTGAGTGATATGTGGTCGAGGGCCTTAGTTACTATTTATGCCATGCGGTGGTTTGAGTGATGTGAGGCCGAGTGATATGAGGTTAAGGGCCTGAGATACTTTATATGCCACGCGGTGGCTTGAGTGATGTGAAGATATGCTGAGTGATGATGCCAAGAGGTGTCTTGATATAGCGCTTGGGCCGTAAGGGGCTCCTCCGTAGTCTGCACACCCACAGTGAGTGTGGGTACCCATTATGCTGAGTGATTGATACTATGCCCGAGGGGCTGATATGAGTGATTGTGAGGTAGCCCGCGAGGCTGATACTGTTCTGAGAGTGAGCCCGTGGCGCTGATACTGTACTGAGTGACTGATACTGTGCCCGAGGGGCAAATTTCTACTTGTTATTTTGATATTGTGCTCGAGGGGCAGATTTCTACTTGTATTTTGATACTGAGCCCGAGGAAAAGATTTATACTTGTTATTTACTGCCAAATTACCTATTTTAATTGCTTTAAAAGAGATTTCATTTGATACTTCACTAATTTACTGATTTTAAGTGATTTCACTGCTTCTGTATAGAATGCTTTGTGCCTGTACATGTTTTCTTGCTTTCAGCCATTATTTATTATTATTACTCACTGAGTTGGAGTATTCACATTACCCCCTGCACCATGTGTGCAGATTCAGGCATAGCAGAGTCCGCACCTGAGCGTTGATCCCTTCCATGCTAGGTAATGATTTGGAGTTATGAGGTAGTTGTTGACGTCCGCAGCCCCTTGTCTCTCTTATCCTCTATCATTTATGTTTTCTTCAGACTGTTGTATCGGATTCCGTACTTTGTAGACCTATAGCAGATTCTGTAGTAGCTCATGACTTGTGACACCCCGGTTTGGGCTGTGTCGGGATGGTTTCCACTGTTGTTATCATTAAAGTTTTCGCAACCAATTGATATTATATTATGTGGATTACTGTTTATGATAATTAACTACTTAAAGATGTATCCAGTTTTGGTCTAGTTGGCCTTGTCTTCACGAGAGGCGCCATCACAACTGGGTTCGGGAATTGGGTCGTGACAAGTTGGTATTAGAGCCTAGGTTACATAGGTCTCACGAGTCATGAGCAGGTTTAGTAGAGTCTCGCGGATCGGTACAGAGACGTCTGTATTTATCCTCGAGAGGCTGTAGAACATTTAGGAAAACTTTGCATTCTTGAATTCTTATCATGCGTCATTGATTCAGCTTGAAAAGTAACTCTTGAAATTCCTTCCACGCGTCCGTATGTGCGCATGAGCGCTCAGTATCAGATATGCCTTGATGGCTTGTGATTCCATGATCGAGGGGCGAGATATGATCTCTGTGAGTTTGATGTTGGGCCAGTCTAGAGGACTTGAGGCCGGATCTTTGCCAATGGCTTGAGCACCGAGGTACTGATTGTGTGAGCAAGTGTTTTGAACTTATATGTGCAATATTGTCCCTATTAGTAGAAGTGATGGCTGACAACTATGTGATGAGTATGTTGGTACTGTGAGAGGTATCTATATGACTCGGAAGTGATGAGGAAGGTCTGATGGATGATAGATGAACTATTAAGTGTTTGATTTCCATTATGGTTGGATGTGTAACCCCGAGTTATAGGCGCGTGAAGAATCTTTTCATGTCTCCTAATTGGAGTGAAGTAAATTTCATGTTGCGGTATGAGTTCAGATTCATGAAAAATTAAGTGATTGTGTAATGTGTATGATAGTGGAAGGTATACAGAAATGTTATATTGAGGCGAAGCAGGTGGGTTGTCTCCTGCGGTGTTCTGAGATTGTGTGATCCTTATGCTGTCTGTTAGAAGATCTCATTCACAAGTGAAACATATGTGTTGAAATTTAAATTTGGGTCACTTGGTAGAGTGGGCTTAACTGTTATGAGAGTTAATGCAAGATTTGCATAGAGTTAAAGTACCCGATGGTCGGTGTTTCAAGAGCTTATGAAGGACTGAGTCTAATCTCACTATGGTATTATGGAAGCAATAAAGTATACGCGTTATAAGTTATAGTGCGTGTTTTGATCTATGGCTTTGAGCCAAGTGGGGGAGTCCGCTATTTAATAGTTCATTGCACGGTTATATGCTCTAATAGTTCCAGTTTGAGGCGTATTTGTGAAGCAGTTATGGCTCGAGTAAAGGAAATTTCAATAAAGGTTATGTTATGCCTTACGGGTGTACGAGAATCAGAGAATGACTTGAGTTGTGGTTGGTAAGGAATGCTCCATACATAGGGCAGGAAGTTGCTTGGTTATATCGAAATGAGGTCACATTCTACAGTGCCGGAGCGCAAATGAAGCACGGGTTGTTCGGTTCGTTTAATCAATCTAACTGCGGTTTGAGTAGAGTGGATGCCTCTAGAGAATGGTCCTATTGTGTTCAAATTTTACATGTAACAATTGGATATTTTCAAGTTGTATGTGTGGTTAGGAACTGAGTTTTCCTTGGAAAACGTCAAGACTTGTGGTGTTTTCTATATTAATTGTGGGATTCTATGTATTAATATTAGGAGGTAACGGATTTAGATCCGCAGGAAGTCCTTCAGAGTGAAGTATGTCGAATGTAGTGCTTTTGGGAATATTTAAGAGAGAATATCAAGATAAAAATGAATCAGAAGGAAATTTAGATAGATGGGGTAGCTTGATAGTAGGCTGGATCAGTATGGCAAAGGATATGATTAGTTCCTTGGGTGTATACGGGGTAATGAGTTCCTACAGGTATTTTGCTGCAATGCTCTTAGGTTTTGATGGCTTGCGTAGCTTGGTCGAGTTAGAAGATTTAGTCCTGGCAGGTCTGGTTTGTGCAAGGGGAACTCGGAGAGTCCTTGATGGTTTCTACCTTGGTTGGAGATGTATATTTTCTATGGACATGAGGAGCATGGGATGTATAGTGGTTCTTTGCTAGATGGGATCAATGGAAAGCTCTTGGCTAGTGGAATGCATAGTGGCTTGCGGTTTGGAAGGGGTATGAAGTTCTCATGGTTATCCTAGAATGGTATGGGTTATGTAGTATGTTGTAAATGATTGTGAATTGTGTGCGTGAGGTTGCGGTTCAGTTTTGAACGGAAAGTCATATAATTCTTAGGCAGCACGGGCAGTTTCAGATAATTAGAGGAATGAGTTTCAGATAATCAGAGGGACGAGCTTCAGATAATTAGAGGAAGGGTCTTCGGATGATTAAGGAAATGGTATTGCTAATTTGGGGTGATTTGACGAGGGCATATGTTTCAGAAAGGGCAATGTGATTAAGTTGGTGATACTTCGGTAGTATTGCGGCATTTTCTGGTTAGAACGACTGTTGATACTCGTGTTTACTTGGTGGCACAAAGGAATTCTAGATTATCTCTCGTGGAATGATTAAGTATTCGTGGTGTGGTATGCATTCAGGCGGCGGAATTGGAACCAGATATGTGGATTCATGGGCCATATGGAGTTGGAGACGGGAAGTTCTCATATTCAGGCTATGTGGAGGTTGTGAGTCGTATGTATCGGCACTGTTTAGTGATTGTCGGGATTTAGAGACCCGAGCGGATCTTTTGTTGCTTGGTATGTTAGATTTTGGATGTGATATTGGGTTCAGACTGGTTGTCTCCGTATTGTGTCATTCTGGACTGTTGCACTAAGGCGACATTGTTGGCTATGCCCAAAATGCCACAGATTGAGTAGCAAGGTCCGTAGGATTATGCCCTAGTAGAGTGGTTTTATGTTTCGAAGGCCCATCGGACGGCTGGGAAGGATTGTCTTCCTTATTTGGGCTTTCGTGACAGATGTTAGTGTAGAGGCTCCTACCATTGATTTAGTTCCGGTGGTGAGGGACTTTTCAGATAGGTTTCTTGTGGACGGGCATGTCATCGGGAAAGGTTGTTGATTTCTGTATTGATATGATGCCGGGCACTATATCGTATTGCACCGGCAGAGTTAAAGGAGTTGAAGAGCAACTACAGGATTTTGTGATAAGGAGCTCGTTGCAGGTTAATGTGGATGCGTGTTTTAATTAGAGTCGAATTGGTTGGCTCTGAATTGTACTATTGAGGGGTGTATTGATTCGATTGTTATTGAGATTATTAGTAATATGGGGAGATCCATGAGTTACCTTTCTGTGTTACGAGATGTTATGATTTGTTGGTTATAGGTACATGTGGTGCGGTTCTTTTGGGGTCTCGTAGTGGAAGTCAAGCGGGAAGAGTAATTGGGTGTTGCTCGGTGAATGGCGTATCGGTTATGTCCTTTCGGGTTTGCATGGTGTATGTTATTTACTTCACCGTGAGTATGATGAATTGCTTTGGTTCCAGATATCAAATTGTGCATGATTGTCGATTTTGAGCTAGTGACTTAAGGTGGTTCATGTGGGGTAGTATTGGATATGATCACACATCGTAAAGAAGTTATGTGGAGGTATGACCTTGCGGGTTAGACTCGTGTGTTTTGTTCATATGATGTGAGACGGGTTCTTAGCCTTGTGTTGTGGCGGTACTAGTGAGCTTGAAGTACAACTCTTTCATTTGAGTCATTTTCATGATTGGAGGTATGTTCGGACTATTGCTTATTGGTGCGCGTTTTATGCAAGTTGTTGCTTAGGCCTATATTAAGGTGCCATATCACCAGAGTGGTATGTTGGATTAGAGGAGATCGTTGGGATCATTAATGAATGCGAACGGGTTCGATTTCAGCATATTGGAAGGATAATATCGAGCTTCATCTCAGAAATTTGTTGTGGTATTTGCCAAAGGAAGAGTGTCCTCTTGAATGGTTAATCTGGGAAATGGTTATGGCTTACCGCGTTTTTAGTGATCATTGGCAGTATATGAAGGTGTTGGGTGAGACTCTAGTTGATAAGAGTTTTTCTATCGTGTTGTGTGCAGCTGCTATAATTAGAAGTTATCACTACGAGTGTTTGAGTTATGTGTCATATCAAGTGATTGCACCTGAGATTGCAAGTATGAGTGATTACAGCTTGTTCGGGCTAATTATGAAAATAGATGTGAGATTCTGATCGTATCGATAACTTTAGAAGTGGAAATGTGGTACTATGGTTTATGGGATTTGAACTGTAAAATTTTTAGTCACAATGTGTTATCAGACCTATATGAGATAGGGTGACGTGGGATCACCCCCAGGCATATGCATGGTAAAGTTATTCAGCTATTGGTTGGCTTCTAGAACAACTCTGGGCACGTTCGAGGACGAACGTGTGTTTAAGTGGGGGAGGATGTAACGACCCAACTGGTCATTTTAAACTTTTGCACTTTGATTGCCAATCTTCGGGCATGACTTGTCCCGTGTATACATTATGCCTTATGTAATCGTTGGTTTTGGTTTCAGGGTAATCGGAATGAATTTGGAAGAACAGTTCTCAGTTTGAAGCCTTAAATTTGAAAGGTTTGACCAAAATTTGACTTATGTGTATTTGATCTCGAATGGAAATTTTTTATGATTGGTTAGCTCCGTTAGGTGATTTGGGAATTAGGAGCGTGATCGGAATGCATTTTGGATGTCCGTGGAAGGTTTAGGCTTGGATTGGCGAAATTGAAATTTCGGCGATTTCCGGTTGATAGGTGAGATTTTGATATAAAGGTCGGAATGAAATTCTGAGAGTTGCAGTAGCTAAGATATGTCATTTATGACTTGTCTGCAAAATTTGGGGTCAATCGGACCTGATTTGATATGTTTCGGAGTTTATTTGTGGAATTTGAAATTTCTAAGTACTTAAGCTTGAATCCGAAGTTGATTTGTTGTTTTGATGTTGTTTTGAGTGATTCGAAAGCTCGACAAGGTGTTAATGATGTTATGGGAGGTGTTGGTATATTTGGGATGAGGTTTGAGGACCTCTGGTGTGTTTCGTGTGAGTTTTGAGCGAGTCCAGACATTTCGGAACTTAAAAAATAGATGGGGGCAAAATTTTTAGCGTTGGGCGCGTAAAAGTGACTGCGGCCGCGGTCATGAAGATCTGCAGATCGTCGGTCCAACTTCGTAAGCTCATATCTTTTGATCCACAATGACTTTTGAGATGATTCAAAAACGAAGGTTGTAGCCCTTCGTGTCTAGTTTCCAGAAAGGTAAAGATATTGCAATTTAGACATCTGTAGTAAATGTTATGGCCACAATACCAAAGTCTGTCATTGCAGAGGAAGCTTGTGCAGCCGCGGTTGTGTTTGCGCGGACCGCACTTGATGGCACGGACTGCGGTCGATTTGGGGCTGCCCGCGGAGGCTGAAACCTGAGGGGTACCCATAAATACGAGGTTTTGGGTTTTATTTAATATTTTGACCCAGAGAGCTCGGATTTTTGCGATTATTCGAAGGTTTTTCAAGAAATTCATCGGGGTAAGTGATTTTAACTCAATTGGCTAGAATACATGAATCTATCACTCAATTCATCATTTAGTTCGTGATTTGGGATAGAATTTGGGAAGAAAATTGTGAAACCTTTCAAAAATGTAAAATGATGATTTGAAGAACCAAATGGTATCGGAATTGGATAATTTTGGTATGGTTAGACTCGTGAGGGTATGATGATTCTGAAAATGTAAATTTTACCCAATTCCGAGACGTGGGTCTGGGGCTCGGGTTTTGCTAATTTCGAGATTTTTGATATTTTTCGAATGTTTTCGCTTGGGCTTTGTTCCCTTAGCATATTGTGACGTATTCGTTCTGATTTTGGATAGATTTGACGAGCGTGGAGGCCAATTCGAGGGGCAAAGGTGTCGCAAGCTAGAGAATTAGCCAGTTCGAGGTGAGTAATGGTTGTAAATGATGTCCTGAGGGTTTGAAACCCCGGATTCCACATCGTAGTGCTATATTGAGGCAAGATACGCACTGGATGATGAGCGTGGGGTCTTTCACTACTGGGGATTGTGACTTGGTCCATCCCGATTGATGATTTTACCGAATATTTGACTGAAATTCATTTGTTATCATCATGATTTGGGTTGATTGCCATATTTGGGCTTCGTGCCAACTATTTGAACCCTTCGGGGATTTTTATCACTGTTTCCTCACTGCTTGACTTATTATTTGAACTTGGTCCTATTGATATCTATTATTTTACAAACTCAGCCACTTTTACTCAGATTTGAAACTTAAATGATATTTCTACATCATGTTTTGGGCTGAGAACTACTGTTTTACTAATGCCCAAGGGGCTTATGATGATTTCCGAACTGAGTGAGGCCGAGTTCCATATGTGAGGATATGCTGAATGATATTAGGCCGAGGGCCTGAGTTACTATTTATGCCATGCGGAGGCTTGATCGAAAGCAAAATCCATGGTGACTCTCTCCTACTTCCACTCAGGAATATCCATCTGCTGAAGCAAGCCACCCGGTCTCTGATGCTCATATTTCACCTGCTGATAATTGAGATACCGAGCTACAAATCCCACGATATCTTTCTTCATTCTTCTCCACCAATAGTGCTGCCTCAAATCCTGATACTTCTTCGCGGCACCCGGATGGATAGAATACCGCGAGCTATGGGCCTCTTACAAAATTAACGCTCTAAGCCCAGCCATATTGGGCACACAAATCTGGCCCTACATCCTCAACACATCATCACCATCGATGGTCACATCTCTGGCATCACCATGCTGAACTTTGTCCTTAAGGACAAGCAAATGCGGATCATCATACTGGCGCTCTTTGATGCGATCATATAAGGAAGACCGAGAAAGCACACATGTCAACACCCGACTAGGCTCCGAAATATCCAATCTCACGAACCGATTGGGCAAGGCCTGAACATCAACTGCAAGGAGTCTCTCCCCAACTGGAATATATGCCAAACTCCCCATGCTCACTGCCTTTCGGCTCAATGCATAGGTCACCACATTGGCCTTTCCCGGATGGTACAATATTGTGATATCATAATCCTTAAGCAACTCCAACCATATACACTGCCTCAAATTAAGATCCTTTTACTTGAACAAATACTGAAGACTGCGATGATCAATGAACACCTCACAAGATACGCCATACAAGTAATGCCTCCAAATTTTCAACGCATGAACTATGGCAGCCAACTCCAAATCATGAACGGGGTAGTTCTTCTCATGGGGTTTCAACTGACGAGAAGCATAAGCAATAACTCTACCCTTCTGCATCAAGACACAACCAATCCCAACTCTCGAAGCATCACAATACACAGTATATGAATCCGAAGCTGATGGCAAAACCAACACTGGAGTTGTGGTCAAGGATGTCTTGATCTTCTGAAAGCTCTCCTCACACTCGTCCGACCATACAAATGGAGCACCCATCTAAGTCAACTTGGTCAAGGGCGATGCAATGGATGAAAATCCCTGAACAAACCGACGATAATAGCTTGCTAACCCAAGAAATCTATGAATCTCTGTGGCCGAGGACGGTCTAGGACAACTCTGAACCACCTCTATCTTCTTTGGGTCAACCTGAATACCCTCGCTGGACACCATGTGTCCCAAGAAAGCCACTGTACTGAGCCAAAACTCACACTTGGAGAACATTGCATAAAGTTTCTCCTTCATCAATCTCTGCAACACAAGTCTCAAATGCTCCGCGTGCTCCTTCTGAC
Organism: Nicotiana sylvestris; assembly: GCF_000393655.2. Classification (NCBI taxonomy): domain Eukaryota; kingdom Viridiplantae; phylum Streptophyta; class Magnoliopsida; order Solanales; family Solanaceae; genus Nicotiana; species Nicotiana sylvestris. Next base: position 38,232,089 of record NC_091061.1, read on the forward strand.
TAAGCGAGTACACCAGGATATCATCTATGACTACTATAACGAACGAATCAAGATAAGGCCAAAACACGCTGTTTATCAAATGCATGAATGCTGCTGGGGCATTAGTTAGCCTGAACGACATAACAAGAAACTCATAATGACCATATCTGGTCCTGAAAGTAGTCTTAAGAATATTTGAATCCCCGATCTTCAACTGGTGATAGCCCGAACGGAGATCAATCTTGGAGAACACTCTCGCTCCCTGAAGCTGATCAAATAAATCATCAATGTGAGGCAAAAGATACTTGTTCTTAATTGTTACTTTGTTCAATTGCCTATAATCGATGCACATTCTCATTGTGCCATCTTTCTTCTTCACAAACAGAACGGGCGCACCCCAAGGTGACACACTAGGCCGAATGAACCCCTTATCTAGGAGTTCCTGAAGCTGTTCTTTCAATTCCTTCAACTCTGCTGGTGCCATACGATACGGAGGAATAGAAATGGGTTGAGTGCCCGGCACTAGGTCAATACCAAAATCAATATCCCTGTCCGGTGGCATGCCCGACAGGTCTGCAGGAAAAACATAGCGAAAATCCCTCACAACTGGAACAGAATCAATACTAGGAGTCTCAGCTCCAACATCCCTCACAAACGCTAGATATGAAAGGCAACCCTTCCCAACCATACGTTGGGCCTTCAAGAAGGATATCACTCTACTAGGAACATAATCAGTCACACCACGCCACTCGATCAACGGTACACCGGGCATAGCCAAAGTGACTGTCTTAGCATGACAATCTAGAATAGCACGACACGAAGATAGCCAATCCATGCCTAAAATGACATCAAAATCCACCATGCTCAATAGAAATAGGTCTACTCGGGTCTCCAGACCCCCAATAGTCACCACACATAACTGGTACATACGGTCCACAACAATAATATCGCCCACCGGGGTAGATACATGAACAGGTAAAGTAAGAAACTTACGGGGTGTACCCAAATAACGAGAAAAGTATGATGACACATAAGAAAAGGTATAACCGGGATCAAATAATACAAAGGCATCTCTGTGGCAGACTGAAACAATACCTGTAATGACAGCATCCGAAGCAATGGCATCGGGTCTGCCCGGGAGTACATAGAAACAGGCCTGACCGCCGCGTGATCGACCTCCCCCTCTAGGGCGACCCTTGGCTGCCTGACCTCCACCCCTAGCTGGTTGGGCGGGTGGTGAAGTAACTAGAGCAGAAGTCGAGGGCTGACCCCTCTGCTGGGACGAACTAGCAACACGACGAAGACACTGCCTCCACACATGTCCAAACTCTCCACACTCAAAACAACTCTCAGGTGCTATAGAAGGGGACTGAAGGGAACCCCTTGCACCGGAGTGACCAGCTGATGCACTCGGCTTAGAAGAACCCTGAGCTGACGGGGCACGAGATGAACTCTAGGCTGGAAGGACACTGAGTGATAACTGGCCCCGCTGAGATCCATGATGACCATGACTCGAAGATGCTCCGCGATACTCTAGGCGGGCTGACTGAGAAGGCCTGAAAGAACGACCTCTACCATGCTGAAACTGGCCCCTCGAAGAAGCACCACTATAACTGCCAGATCCTCGAGGCTTCTTGGCCTCTCTCTCCTCTCGATCCTGATGGTGAACTGTCTCAATCTCGTGAGCGATATTGACCACCTCCTCGAACGTAGCACCCAACACCCTCTCTCGGGTCATAAGAATACGGAGGTGATAGTTAAGTTCATCAACAAATCTCCTGATCCTCTCACGATCTGTCGGAACCATCCAAATGGCATGACGAGCCAACTCAGAAAACCTCGACTCATACTGTGACACAGTCATATCCCCGATTCTCATACACCCATAAGGCATAACTTAACCTTTATTGAAATTTCCTTTACTTGAGCCATAACTGATTCACAAATACGCCTCAAACTGGAACTATTAGAGCACATAACCGTGCAATCAACTATTCAATAGCGAACTCCCCCACTTGGCTCAAAGCCATAGATCAAAACACGCACCATAACTTATAACGCGTATACTTTATTGCTTCCATAATACCATAGTGAGATTAGACTCAGTCCTTCATAAGCTCTTGAAACACCGACCATCGGGTACTTTAACTCTATGCAAATCTCGCATTCACGCTCGTAACAGTTAAGCCCACTTTACCAAGTGACCCAAATTTAAATTTCAACACATATGTTTCACTTGTGAATGAGATCTTCTAACAGACAGCATAAGGATCACACAATCTCAAAACACTGCAGGAGACAACCCTCCTGCTTCGCCTCAAAATAACATTTCTGTATACCTTCCACCGTCATACACATTACACAGTTACTTAATTTTTCCTGAGTCTGAACTTATACGACAACATGAAATTTACTTTACTCCAATTAGGAAACATGAAAAGATTCTTCACGCGCCCATAACTCGGGGCTACACATCCAACCACAATGGAAATCAAACACTTAATAGTTCATCTATCATCTATCAGACCTACTTCGTCACTTCCAAGTCATATAGATACCTCTCGCAGTACCAACATACTCATCACATAGTTGTCAGCCATCACTTCTACTAATAGGGACAATACCGCACATATAAGTTCAAAACACTTGCTCACACAATCAGCACCTCGGTACTCAAGCCATAGGCAAAGATCCGGCCTCAAGTCCTCTAGATTGGCCCAACATCAAACTCACAGAGATCATATCTCACCCCTCCATCAGGGAATCACAAGCCATCAAGGCATATCTGATACTGAGCACTCATGCGCACATACAAACACGTGGAAGGAATTTCAAGAGTTACATTACAAGCTGAATCAAGGACGCGTGATAAGAATTCAAGAATGCAAAGTTTTCCTAAAGGTTATGCACCCTCTCGAGGATAAATACAGACGTCTCTGTACCGATCTACGAGACTCTACTAAACCAGCTCATGACTCGTGAGACCTATATAACCTAGCTCTGATACCAACTTGTCACGACCCAACCCCTGAACCCGGTCGTGATGGCGCCTCTCGTGAAGACAAGGCCAGCCAGACCAAAACTGAACACCTCTTTTAAACAGTTAATCATCCCGATACAGCCCAAACCGGGGTGTCAAAAGTCATGAGCTACTACAGAATCGGCTATAGGTCTACAAAGTACGGAATCCAATAGAACAGTCTGAAGAAAACATAAATGATAGAGGATAAGAGAGACAAGGGGTTGCGGACGTCAACATCTACCTAGTAACTCCAAATCACCGCCTAGCCTGGACGGAATCAGCGCTCAGGTGCGGACTCTGCTATGCCTGAATCTACACACACGGTGCAAAGTGTAATGTGAGTACTCTAACTCAGTGAGTAATAATTATAAATAATGACTGAAAGTATGAAAACACGTAATGGCACAAAGCAATTCCATATCAAGCAGTAAAATCACTTAAAGTAGTAAATCAGTGAAGAAATCAAATGATACTCCTTTGAAAAACAAGTTAAACAAGTAATTTAACAGGTAAATATCAAGTAGAAATCTGCCCCTCGGTCACAGTATCAATCGCTCATCATAGTATCAGCCTCTCAGGCACAGTATCAATCGCTCAGCATAGTATCAGCCCATTGTGCTCACTCTCAGTATAGTATCAGCCCCTATGGCTCAATATCAATCAGTCAGAATAGTATCAGCCCCTCGGGCTCACTCTCAGAATAGTATCAGCCCCTTGGGCTCACGCTCAGTACAGTATCAGCCCCTAGGGCTACCTCACAATCACTCATATCAGCCCCTCGGGCATAACATTAATCACTCAGAACAATGGGTACCCGCACTCACTGTGGGTGTGCATACTCCGGAGGGGTCCCTTACGGCCCAAGCGCTATATCAAGCCACCTCGTGGCATCATCACTCGACACTCGGCCTCACATCACTCAAGCCACCTCGTGGCATATAAAGTATCTCAGGCCCTCGGCCTCATATCACTCAGCATATCCTCACATATGGCCCTCAGCCTCACTCAGTCCAAAAATCATCACAAGCCCCTTGGGCATTAGTAAAACAGTAGTTCTCAACCCAAAACATAATGTAGAAATATCATTTAAGTTTCAAATCTGATTAGAAGTGGCTGAGTTTGTAAAATAGTAGATATCAACAGGACTGAGTTCAAATAATAAGTCAAGCAGTGAGGAAACATTGATAAAAATCCCCAAAGGGTTCAAATAGTTGGCACGAAGCCCAAATATGGCAATCAGCCCAAATCACGATGATAACAAATGAATTTCAGTCAAATATTCGGTAAAATCATCAATCGGGATGGACCAAGTCACAATCTCCAGTAGTGAAAGACCCCACGCTCATCATCCAGCGTGTATCTTGCCTCAATATAGCACTACGATGTGCAATCCGAGGTTTCAAACCCTCAGGACATCATTTACAACCATTACTCACCTCGAACTGGCTAATTTTCTAGCTCGCGACGCCTTTGTCACTCGAATTGGCCTCCACGAGCGTCGAATCTATCCAAAATCAGAACGAATACGTCACAATATGCTAAGGGAACAAAGCCCAAGCGAAAACATTCGAAAAATATCAAACATCCCGAAATTAGCAAAACCCGAGCCCCAGGCCCACGTCTCGGAATCGGGTAAAATTTACATTTTCAGAATCCTCATAACCTCACGAGTCTAACCATACCAAAATTATCCAATTCCGATACTATTTGGTCCTTCAAATCATCATTTTACATTTTTGAAAGGTTTCACAATTTTCTTCCCAAATTTCATCCCAAATCACGAATTTAATGATGAATTCAGTGATAGATTTATGTATTCTAGCCAAATCTGAATTAAAATCACTTACCCCGATGAATTTCTTGAAAAATCGCCAAAATCTGAGCTTTCTAGGTCAAAATATTAAATAAAACCCTAAACCTCATATTTATAGGTACCCTCAGATTTAAGCTACCACGAGACGCACCAAATAGACCGCGGTCCGCGCAAAAACGACCGCGGCCACATAGACCTTTCTCTGCAGTGACAGGCTTTAGTATTTTGGCCATAACATTTACTACAAATGTCCAAATTGCGATATGTTTACCTTTATGGAAACTAGACACGAAGGGCTACAATGTTTGGTTTTGAATCACCTCAAAATTCCTTGTAGATCAAAAGATATGAGCTTCCGAAGTTGGACCAGCGGGCAGGTTCTTCACCTTGGTCGCGCCCACTTTTGTGCGGTCCGCGCGATGCCTACCGCGGTCGCGTCCGCTTTTGTGCGGTCCGCACAACACTCACCATGGGCACACTCATTTTTGTGTCGACCGCGTGGGTGAGTTCCGGGGCCTGCAACCCTCCTGGACCTGCTACGGCTATGATTTTCGGCCTAAAATATCCCGGAACCTACCCGGGACCCCTGAAACTTCAAACTAATTGTACCAACACATACCATGATATCGTTCAAACTTGTTCAACACTTCGGAACGCTTACAACAACATCAAATTACCAATTTAACATAGGATTCAAGCCTAAGAACTCCAAGAACTCTTAAATTATGCTTTCGATCAAAAGGTCTATCAAATGTCGTGCGAATGACCTGAAATTTTACACACACATCCCAAATGACACAACGAAGCTATTGCAACTCTCGAAATTTTATTCTGACCCCTATATCAAAATCTCGCCTATCAACCGGAATTTGCCAAAATATCAATTTCGCCAATTCAAGCCTAAATCTTCTCTACAACTCCAAAACTCATTCTGATCGCGCTCCTAAGTCACAAATCACCTCCCGAAGCTAACCAAACCATCAGAACTCACTTTCGATCCTTCTAACATATAAGTCAACATCCGGTTGACTTTTTTAACTTAAACCTTCTTAAAAGATACTAAGTGTCTCATTTCTTACCAAATCCTCTCTGAACTCGAACTAATTAACCCGATCACATAAAACACGGATAACAAAGCGTAAAGAAGCTGAAATGGGGGAAACGGAGCAGTAACTCATGAGACGACTGGCCGGGTCGTCACACTTTGATGCAAATATTGTCATCATTTTACCATAACAGCTTTCCCCCTTTAAATCAAATAGGATCCAAAGCTTAATAGAAGAATGGTATCTTAGCTCGATTTTCAAGTGTTGATTGAGTGTATTACATTCCATCGTACTTTATTCGAACGATGATTGGGTCACTATGTATCTTTTGAACTAATGCGAATAAACTTAGAATGAAACTCTATGTTGTCTACGTACCTCGATGAAGAGGATCAAGTCAATCTGTAGTTTAGAAGGGTGATTTTTTTTATCTCCTAACTTTTACCTAGGCCGCCTCTTTCGGGGTTGTCAACCTATCAGACTTTTTTTTTGTAGGTCGTACATAGTTTAGACTCATGCGTTCCAAGAGTGTAGCACCGTACAGTTTAGGCTAAGGGTGTCAAACAGGCCGAGTCAGCCCGTTTTCGGAACGGCCTAGACCGGTTAAAATCGGAACCGGCCCGGACCAGTAGAAGGGGGCTGGATTATAGGGGTATGGCGGTTTGTTCCGTTCACGTTTGAACCACCGGTTAACTGAACCGGTCAAACCCAGTCAACAAACAACACTGTTCATCCGGTTAACTGGCCCGGCTCGGACCGGCCCAGCCCGATTTAATGTTAACAATTTTTATTTATTTATTTATTTATTTAAATGTGGGCTCAGATTCTGACCATTGGCAAGGGTCCATTTCACATTATGGTTGTTTCCCAATGGCTGAATTGCATTTTTAGCCCATTTTTAGTTTTTTTAAAATTAACCCCCCTTTGAAAAACTATAAATAGCCCCCCCCCCCTCTTCCTCATTTCTTCACCCATCTCTCAATTCTCAGTCTCAATTCTCATATTCTCTCATTCTTCAATCTTCACCTATTAAAGTGCAATCAACTATTTAGCTCTTCTTTTATTTGGAATTTAATTTATCTTATTATTTATTATTTGAAGTTTAAACAATTGAACTTCAAAATTGGAACAATTGATGTATCTTCGTGGTAATATTTGAGTTGTGAAATCATCAAGTGCTCAATTTATTGCCGAATTCGGTGCACTCCCTCCAACTCTTTCTCTTATTTACTATTTTATTTGCATATTTAATTGTTGCTAGTAGTTAAATTTTTACAATATGTTTAATGCTGCAAAAAGAGTTTGTAACAAGGTTACTAATCGGGGAAATAAAAAAAAAGGTAGTACTTCAGGTTCAGCATCTGGTAATAATTTAAATACCTCTCCAAATATTTGTGAAACATTACCTGATAATAATATAGATCATGAACAATTCCAGGAAGATTTTTGTATAGAAGATAATGAATTAGAAATGAAAGATGAGATACCACTTACACCTAGTAGTGTTGGAGCTGGTAGTAGGGGTGGTGGTCGTGGTGCTAGTAGTAGACCACATGTGGCTTCGACTAGTAATCGTAGAAAAAGAAGTAAGGTTTGGAAATTTTTTGAAGACATACTGAATAATGATAGAGTTAAATGCACACTTTGTAATGATACTTTTAAACATAAGACTGGAAGAAAATTAGGGGGGAGTGGGACACTTAGTAGACATATGAGAATTGAGCATCCTATAGAATGGGGATCTGATGGAGATGGAAATCAATCAACTCTAAACCCTACTACTGGAAGTTTTGTGAAATATGATAAAATGAAGGATCGCGAGGAGTTAGCAAAAATGATTTCTTTGGGTTGTCTACCTTTTTCTTTTGCTTCTTCATCATATCTTAGTATGTATATTCAAATGATTTACAATCCTTTATTCAAAGATATCCCTAGAAGTACTTGTAGATCTGATATCTTTAGACTTCATGGACAATATCAAACATACATACGTTATTTGTTTAGCCACCTTCCTTGTAGAGTTTCTCTAACTTCTGATATTGGTCATGCTGTTAATGGAAATGATTATTTGACAATTACATGCCATTGGATAGATGATACTACTTGTATGCAAAAACGTATTATCGCTTTTAAATATGATGAAGATCAGAGTCATACTGTTGTGTTTATAAGTAGTATTATTTGTGAAGTTGTTGAATTTATAATCTCAAGAAAAACGTATTGTGTATGTCTTTTGATAATGCTTCTAACAATAATGCCGCAATTTCAATATTAAAACTGTATTTGAAACCACCTCTTGATGAAATTTTTCATGTTAGGTGTGCATGTCATGTTTATAATTTAATTGTTAAAAGTGGCCTTGATTTATTTTCAACTGAGATTACTCATGTTAGAAGAGCAGTTGGTGTTATTCAAGGAAATAATAGACAATCTAGAATAAAGGAATTTAAGAATCAGTGTATCCAGTATAACCTTAAACCCAGATTCATGCCAGACGAAATTGTTACTAGATGGAATTATACATATATATTTTTAAAATGTTGCTACAAACATAGATTCCCAATAAATGAAGTTGCTAATGCGCATTGTACTGATCCAAACCGTATGTTAACAACTACTACTTGGGAGGTCATTAATGATGTTGTTAAAGTTTTACATAAATTTTATACAGCTACTATTGAGTTTTCTGGAGCATATTACCCTACTGTTACTATGGCTTTAGTACATATAGCTGAAATTTCTTTTCTACTCTTTGAATTTAAGAAGAAAGAAAAATATAGGGATGTTGTTAAAAAATGCAAGCAAAATTCAAAAAATATTTCTTTCCAATTCCTCCGATTTACTTAATTGGTGTTGTTTTAAATCCTTCTATTAACATGTCTGATTGTCACCAATTAATGAATGCTTTATATACTTATATGAAGATTGGACCACCTGAAACCCCATATTTATATGCTTGTATGAACAAGCTAAATGAATCTTTACAACAATTATATAATTATTATGCAAATATAATTTATGATGATGCTCTTAATGTAGGCAATGTTAATCCCACTATGCACTGTACCACTTCTGGTACTGTGGATGATGAAGAAGGCCTTGATAGTTTTAATATTTTTTCTACATTTTCTAACACTCAAACCAGTAGCATGAACATTGATGAACTTGAATTCTACTTACAAAAGCAAAAAGAGCCTCGCACAAAGGAATTTTCACCGTTGGGATGGTGGCATGAGAATGGAAAGCAATTTTCTGTTCTTTTCGCTATGGCTCGGGACGTGCTGAATGTGCCAATTTCAACAGTTGCATCAGAGAGTACATTTAGCCAAGAAAGACAACAACTTGGAGACACCCGTCACTCATTGGGAAGCAATGCTTTGGAAGTTCTAGTATGTTTCAGAGATTAGATTAGATCGGAACGAAGAAATCAAGGACGTGAAGATGTTGATAGCCTAGAAGACGATGAAATTGGAGATATATTAATACATGGTAACCCATCCGAATTTAACACTCCAGAAGAAGGTCACTCAGTTCATATTGATTATGAAGAACTTACGAAGACAATGCAAAACCTTTGAATTTACTCTTTTTTGGTTAATTTACTTGTTGTTAAATGTAAACCTTTCAATTTGTAAGTTTGAATTTTGAAATAAATATAGCACTTGCAATTTATAAGTGCAATTTTTTCCCATCTTCATTGTATTCTTTATATTTTTACTTTATATTAATATAACTTACAATAGTTATACAAAATACAAAAAACAAAATTAAAAATAACACTAACCTGGTCAGGCCCCATGAACCCGTAACCCTTACGGTTCAATTTTATCCGAATGAACCCAAACCCGTTAAACCCGGTATGCCCCAACCCGTAACCAGCCCGGACCATAACCTGTATTGGTACTAAATTTCCCTACCCAGCCCAGCTCGGCCCACCCGTTAAACACCCATAGTTTAGGCTCATCCATCAAGGAGCGTCATGATTTGCAGTTTAGGCTCGTACATCGAGGAGCATTGCAATTCAAAGATTTAGCTAAAATTTTAGGAGTTTCATGACATGTAGTTTAGGCTCGTAAATCCAGGAGCGTAGTGATTTTAAGATTTAGCTTATGTTTCTAAATGCTTCGCAACTTGAAGACTTGCTTAATTTGAAAATCTTTGCAACTTGAATATTTCTCAACTTTGAAGAGCTTTGCAACTTGAAGTTCAGCTCGAATTTGAAGAGCTTCGTGACTTGGAGATTTAGCTCAAATTTGAAGAGTTTTGCAATTTGAGTTTGTCTCTAATTTGAAGAGCTTTATGACTTGAAGTCTTTTATCGACTTTGAAGAGCTTTTGACTTGAGTCTTTGCTCGAATTTAAAGAGCTTTACAATTTGAATACTTTGCTCGAATTTGAAGAGTTTTATGTCTTAAAGATTTAGTTTATAATTGGGGAGCTTCATGACATACAATATATGCTCATGTACTAAGAAGCATTATAACGTGCAGTTTAGGCTCGTGCGTTGAGGAGCATTGCAACATGCAGTTTAGGCTCATGCATTAAGGAGCATTATGACTTGAAGTTTATTCTCATACGTTGAAGAGCATCATAACTTTTAGTTTAGGCTCGTTCATCGAGGAGCATTATAACTTGCAGATTAAGCTCGTGCATTGAGGAGCATTATAACTTGCAGTTTAGGATCGTGCATTGAGGAGCGTTGCAACATGAATAGTTTCATCATTTTCATTTTTGGATGAAAACTTGCCCCCATCCTCGTCTTCTTATTTTTCTTCTTCTTCGTCGTAAATCTCCAAGACAGGTAGCCCTTAGCCTCCACTTGTATCCATACTTAGTTCCATATCATGAGTCCGAGTTGCTAGTTCTTCAAATGTTTTAGGCTTTATGCCTTGTAAGATATAGCTAAGACCCCAATACATGCCTCGAATGCATATTTCGATGCTAGAAGTTTCAAGCGATCTTTGCAGTAGAGGCTTAAACTTGTCACGACCCTAAGCCCGGACCCGATCGTGATGTCGCCTCTCATGAAGACAAGGCCAGCCGACACTTTCCCATTTCATTTTAAGCAGTTAAACAATAAGAATTAAGTCTAAAGCGTAATAAATAATCCAAAAGTAAGCAGTGAACATTACAATTTGCGGAAATAAAACCCAACACAGCCCGATACCGGGGTGTCACTAGTCATGAGCATCTATTAATATACTACAAGCTTGAAATTCCAACCAAGCTATTACAGCATAACTGAAAAGAGATAGAAATGAGATAAAGGGGGAGAAACACGGGACTGCGGACGCCAAGTAGCTACGTCGTGAATTCCGAAATCTACCGGAAGCTCTCAACCCTCGCTAGCATGATCAACAATGCCTGAATCTGCACACGGGGTGTAGGGAGTAAAGTGAGTACTCCAACTCAGTGAGTAATAACCATAAATAAAGACTGCGAAGTACGAAATCACTTAAGGCACATAACATGCTATAAGGAAGCAGTAAAAGCCAGTAAAAATAGTGAGGCAATAAAATGTGTAAAGTCACTGAGTTCAGTTTAAACTTCATAAAATGTCTTTTTAACAATCAAGCAAGTAAATGACAGGCAATAAGGAAGATAAGCACATAAAGGTTCGTCCCTCGGGCAAAATGTCAACAAATTCGCATCTCGGGCAATATCTCAAAACAATACCAGCCCCTCGGTCTATATCTCACATCACAATGGGTACCCGCGCTCACTGAGGGTGTGCGGACTCCTGGAGGGGCCCCTAATATCCCAAGTTCAATATCAAGCCATCTCGTGGCATCATCACTAGGCTCCCGGCCTCATATCAACAAGCCACCTCGTGGCGTACATATCTCAGGCCCTCAGCCTCATAATCATAATCAGTGTTTCCTCACAATATAGGCCCTAGGCCTTACTCAGTTAGAATTTCACAGCCACTCGGGCAATAGTAAAACATAGTAATCAGCCCAAAATATCATTTAAAAGATCATTTAAGTGTTAAAACAGCGTAAACATGGTTGAGATATGAAAATAGTGGAATATAGCATGACTGAGTTCAAGTATAAAGTCAAAACAGTGAGGAAATATCAATAAAAATCCCCTAAGGGTTCAAATAGTTGGCACGAGGCCCAAATATGGCATTCAGCCCAAAACAAGATGATAGCAAATAGATTTCAGTCAAATACGCGGTAAAATAGTCATTCGAGATGGACTAAGACATAATCCCCAACAGTGCACGACCACACACTCATCATCAAGCGTGTGCGCCACCTCAATATAGCACAACGATTGTACAATTCGGGGATTCATACCCTCAGGACATCATTTACAATCATTACTCACCTCAATCCGGTACAAACTCTAGCTCGCGACGCTTTTCCCTTCGAATCGGCCTCCACTCGTGTCGAATCTATCCAAAATCAGAATCACGGCGTAAAAATATGCTAAGGGGACAAAGCCCAAGTGAAAATATTCAATTTACATCATAAATCCCAAAATTACCAAAACCCGACCCCTCGGGCCCACGTCTCGGATTTCGATAAAATTCACATCAATGGATTCCTTATCACTCCTCGAGTTCATTCATACCAAAACCATCAAAATCCATCCACAAATGACCCCTCAATTCCCAATTTCTAGGTCTCCAATTTCAAGTCCTAGTTCTTCAATTTTAGGCTTAATTTCCATGATTAATTAGGTAGATTTCACATTAGAATTGAGTATTAAATCTATGAATCTTATCTCCAAGTGATTCCCCTTGAATCCCTCTTCAATCCTCATCAAAAAGCTCCAAAAACACTCAAAATGGTAGAAATAAACCCCGAAATTGCGGACAAGACGACTATTTAAACATTCTGCCCAGGCTTCATTTCCTCCTTCACGAACGCGGTCAACGCCTAGCGTTCGCGAAGCACAAGTCAACTTTGACCAAAAATTACTCTTCGCGATCGCGACCTGCCCATCGCGAATGTGATTCTTCTTCCACTTGACCCTTCGCGGTTGTGTTGCCTTACTCGTGAACTCGATGAATAAAACACCCCGAAGCTCAGCTGCCCAATTCCTCTACGCGAAAGCGGTCCACTTCACGCGAACGCGATGACCAATCACCCAGCCCTTCGCGAACGCGGAGCCTTTCTCGCGAACACGGAGCCTTAATTCCCAGCCTTCACCAAATAACCTTTCGCGAATGCGAGGACCCACTCGCGAACGCGAAGGTCTAAATTTTCTGCAACACACAATAGTTTTTCTGCAATTCCAAACAACATGAAATGGTCTGATTGACCCCCCGAAACTGACCCGATTCCCCTGGGACCTCAACCAAACATTCCTACATATCCCATAACCTCATTTAAACTTGTTCCAACCTTCGGAATGCTAAAAACAACATCAAAACACCAAATTCACATCGGATTCAAGCCTAAGAATTCCAAAATCTTCTAAATTACGCTTTTGGTCAAAAATCCAACCAAACCACGTCCGAATGACCCAAAATTTTGCACACACATCCCAAATGACACAATGGAACTACTGCAACTCTCAGAATTTCAATCCGACCCCTATATCAAAATCTCACCTATCAACCGGATATCGCCAAAAATTTAATTTCGCCAATTCAAGCCTAAATCTACTCCAGACCTCCAAACTCATTACGATCACGCTCCTAAGTCCCAAATCACCTACTGAAGCTATCCGAATCATCGAAACTCACATCCGAGCCCTTACAACTTAAGTCAACATCCAGTTGACTTTTCCAACTTAAGCTTCCTCAAAAGAGACTAAGTGTCTCAAATCTTACCAAATCCTTTCCGAACTTGAGCCAACCAACCCGATCACATATAAAACTGATAGACAAAGCAATAAGAAGCAGAAATAGGGGAAACGAAGTGTCAACTCATGAGACGACTGGCTGGGTCATCACATCCTCCCTAACTTAAACAAATGTTCGTCCTCGAACGAGTCAAGAAATATACTTGAAGCCTCAAATTGGTGAGGATATCTGCTCCGCATCTCCTACTCGGTCTCCCAGGTAGCCTCCTCCATGGGCCGACCTCTCCACTGCACCTTAATTGAATCTATATCCTTTGATCTCAACTTTCAAACCTAACGCTCCAAAATAGCTACTGGCTCCACATCATAAGTCAATCACCATCCAACTGAACCGTGCTGAAATCCAGAACATGAGATGGATCCCCAATATACTTCCGGAGCATTGAAACATGAAATACCGGATGCACACTCGACAAGCTGGGTGGCAAAGCAAGCTCATAAGCCACCTCCCCAATCCTCTGAAGCACCTCAAAAGGCCCAATGAACCAAGGACTCAACTTACCTTTCTTCCCAAATCTCATAACACCCTTCATGTGCGAAACCTTCAACAGAACCTTCTCGCCAACCATGTAGGACACATCTCGAACCTTCCTGTCAGCATAACTCTTTTGTCTCGACTGCGCTGTACGAAGTCTCTCCTAAATCACCTTCACCTTTTCTAAAGCATCCTGCACCAAGTCTGTCCCCAATAGCCTAGCCTCACCCGGCTCGAACCCACCAACTAGAGATCTACACCGCCTCCCATACAAAGCCTCATATGGAGCCATCTGAATACTTGAATGGTAGTTGTTATTATAAACAAACTCTGCAAGTGGTAGAAACTGATCCTATGACCCTCCGAAATCAATGACACAAGCACGTAACATGTCCTTCAATATATGAATAGTGCGCTCGGACTGCCCGTCCATCTGAGGGTGAAAAGTTGTGTTCAACTCAACCTGAGTACCCAACTCTCGCTGCACAGACCTCCAAAACTACAAAGTAAACTGAGTGCCCCTATCTGAAATGATGGAAACTGGGACACCATGCAAATAAACAATCCCCCGAATATAGATCTCTACCAACCGCTCTGAAGAATAGGTAGTACACACAAGAATGAAGTACGCGGACTTGGTTAGCCAATCCACAATTACCCAAATAGCATCGAACTTCTTCAAAGTCTGTGGGAGTCCAACTACAAAGTCCATAGTGATCCGCTCCCACTTCCACTCTAGAATATCCATCTGCTGAAGCAAGCCACCGGGTCTCTAATGCTCATATTTCACCTGCTGACAATTGAGACACCAAGCTACAAATCCCACAATGTCTTTCTTCATTCTCCTCTACCAATAATGCTGCCTCAAATCCTGGTACATCTTTGTGGCACCCGGATGAATGGAATACTGCAAGCTATAGGCCTCCTCCAGAATTGACTCCTGAAGCCCATCTACCTTAGGCACACATATCCGTCCCTACTTCCTCAAAACCCCATCATCACCAATGGTCACATCTCTGGCATTATCATGCTGAACTCTGTCCTTAAGGACAAGCAAATGTGGATCATTATACTGGTGCTCTCTGATGTGATCATATAAGGAAGACCGAGAAACCACACAAGCTAATTCCCGACTGGGCTCCGAAATATCTAACCTCACGAACCGATTGGCCAAGGCCTAAACATAAACTACAAGGGGTCTCTCCCCAACTGGAATATATGCCAAACTACCCATAATCACCGTCTTTTGGCTCAAGGCATCAGCCACCACATTGGCCTTTCCCGGATGGTACAGAATAGTAATATCATAATCCTTTAGCAACTCCAATCATCTATGCTGCCTCAAATTAAGATCCTTTTGCTTGAACAAGTGCTAGAGACTACGATGATCAGTAAACACCTCACAAGACACATCATACAAGTCTTCAAGGCGTGAACTATGGCAGCCAACTCCAAAATATGAACGGGGTAGTTCTTCTCATGGGGCTTCAACTGACGAGAAGCATAAGCTATAACTCTACCCTTCTGCATCAACACACACCCAATACCAACTCTCGAAGCATCACAATACACGATATATGAACCTGAAACTGATGGAAAAACTAACACTGGAGTTGTGGTCAAGACTGTCTTGAGCTTCTGAAAGCTCTCCTCAAACTCATCTGACCATAAAAATGAAACACCCTTCTGGGTCAACTTGGTCAAGGGCGATGCGATAGATGAGAATCCCTGAACAAACAGGCGATAATAGCCTGCCAAACCAAGAAAGCTGCGGATCTCTATGGCTGAAGACGGTCTAGGCCAACTCTGAACCACCTCTATCTTCTTCGGATCAACCTGAATACCCTCACTAGACACCACGTGCCCCAAGAAAGCCACTATACTGAGCCAAAACTCACACTTGGAGAATTTTGCATAAAGCTTCTCCTCCCTCAATCTTTGCAACACAACTCTCAAATGGTCCACGTACTCCTCCTGACTACGTGAATGCACCAGAATATCATCAATGAAGACTATGACAAATGAGTCGAGATAAGGCCAAAACACGCTATTCATCAAATGCATGAACGTTGCTAGGGCATTGGTCAGCCCAAAAAGACATCACCAAGAACTTATAATGACCATATCGGGTCCTGAAAGCTGTCTTAAGAATATCCGAGTCCTTGATCTTCAACTGGTGATAACCTGAACGGAGATCAATCTTGGAGAACACTCTCTCTCCCTGAAGTTGGTAGAATAAATCATCAATGCGAGGCAAAGGAAACTTGTTCTTAACTGTTACTTTGTTCAATTGATTATAATCAATGCATATCCTCATAGTGCCATCCTTCTTCTTTACAAATAGAATCGGCGCACCCCAAGGTGACATACTAGGCCGAATGAACCCCTTATCAAGGATTTTCTGAAGTAGCTCCTTTAACTCTTTCAACTCCGCTGGTGCCATACGGTACGGCGGAATAAAAATAGGCTGAGTGCCTGGCACCACATCAATACCAAAATCAATATCCCTGTCTGGCGGCATACCTGACAGGTCTGCAGGAAACACATTGGGAAAATCCTTCACAACTAGAACAGAATCAATACTAAGAGTCTCTGCATCAACATCCCTTACAAAGGCTAGATACGAAAGACAACCCTTCCCAACCATACGATAGGCCTTCAAGAATGAGATCACTCTACTGGGAACATAATCAGTCACACCTCGCCACTCAATCTGTGGCACACCCGATGTAGCTAATATGATTGTCTTAGCATGACAATCTAGAATAGCACAACACGGAGATAGCCAATCCATGCCCAAAATGACATCGAAATCTACTATACACAATAATAAAAGGTCCACTAGTGTCTCCAAACCCCCAATAGTCACCAAACACGACCGGTATACACTGTCTACAATAACAGTATTGCCCACCGAGGTAGATACATGAATAGGTAAAATAAGAGACTCACGGGCATACCCAAATAACGAGTAAAGCATGATGACACATAAGAAAAGGTGTAACCGGGATCAAATAATATAGAGGAATCTTTATGGCAAACTGAAACAATACCTATAATGATAGCATCGGAAGCAATAGCATCAGGTCTAGCTAGAAGTGTATAGAAACAGGCTTGACCACCACCTGATCGACCTCCCCCTCTAGGGCGACCCCTAGTTGACTAACCTCCACCCCTAGCTGGTTGGGCGGGTGGTGGTGAAATAACTGGCGCTGAAGCTGATAACTGACCCCTCTGCTAAGATGAACCCGTAAAATGATGAGGACACTACCTTCACATATGGCTCATCTCTCCGCACTCATAATAACTCCTAGGTTCTGGAGAAGGGGATTGAAGGGAACCCCTAGCACCGGAATGACTAGAAGATGCACTCAGCATAGAAAAGCCTCTGATGGAGCACGGGACGAACTCTGAGTTGGAAAGGCACTAAGTGATGACTAGCCTTGAAGAGAATTTTTAGAACCATGACCCGATGATGCCCCACGATAACCTAGGCGAGCTGGCTGAGCATGACTAAATGGACGACCTCTGCCATGCTGAAACTGACCTCTCGAAGGAGCACCACTATAACTACCAAATCCTCGAGGCCCCTTGGCCTCCCTCTCCTCTCGCTCCTGGAGACGAACAAACTCAATCTCGTGAGCAATGTCCCCAACCTCCTCAAAAGTCGCACCAGTCACCCTCTCCCTGGTCATAAGAATGTGAAACTGATAAGTGAGGCTATCAACAAACCTCATAATCCTCTCTCTATCTGTTGGAACCAACCAAATCGCATGACGAGCTAACTCGGAGAACCTCATCTCATACTGCGTCACAGTCATCTCTCCCTGATGCAACCACTCAAACTACATACGCAGCTCCTCTCTGCAAGACTACGACACATACTTCTCCATAAAGAGAACGGAGAACTTCTGCCAGGTAAGGGGTGCTGCACCAACAGGCCTACGCCTCTTAAAAGTCTCCCACCAAGTGAAGGCAGCTCCATAAAACTGATAACTAGAGAAAGCGACCCTGCTGGTCTCCAAAATACCCGTTGTACGAAACATCCTCTGACACTTATCTAAGAAACCTTGGGCATTATCTCCCTCTGCACCACTGAAGGTCGGAGGCAGAAGTCTACCAAACCTCTCCAACCTACACTGCTCGTCCTCTGGCATGGCAGGAACTACATAGTCCTGAGCAGGTGCAACCGGCTGGGCTGGATGTGCCCCCGGTGTCTGAAGTCCCTACATAACCTGCTCAGGAGTGCGACCGACGGGAGTCTGATTGCCTCCCCTGGCCTAAGAAGTAGCTGCGGCTGTAGTGACTGAAACCACATGAGCTAGGCCAGTGCATACTGATAGGATCTGAGCCAAGGCCTCTTGAAGACCCGGTATCACAATGGGCACAACTGGTGCCTGAGTTGGTGCTGCTAGAGCGTTCTTAACTGGGACCTGATCCTGAACTGGCGCGGCTGGTGGATCTGCAGGTACTACCCTAGCTACTGTGCGGGCCACACCTCTGCCCCTACGGTGACCATGACCGTATCCTCAGCCTCTAGTGGCCATAGCAAGTGGTACTGGTGGTCGTCCATCCTGACCGGTAGCGCGTGTCCTCACCATCTATGAGAGAATAGAATAGCAAAATTTTAGTACTCAGATCAACAAAGTCGCACGACAAGAATTTCAAGAATATGAAGGTTTTCCTAAAGGTTTGCAGCCTCTCGAGGATAAATACAGAAGTCTCCGTATCGATCCGCGAGACTCTACTAAACCTGCTCATGACTCGTGAGACCTATGTAATCTAGGCTCTAATACCAACTTGTCACGACCCTAAACCCGGACCCGGTCGTGATAGCGCCTCTCATGAAGACAAGGCCAATCGACACTTTCCCATTTCAGTTTTAAGCAATTAAACAATAAGAATTAAGTCTAAAGCGTAATAAATAATCTAAAAGTAAGTAGTGAACATTATAGTGTGCGGAAATAAAACCCAACACAACCTGATACCGGGGTGTCACTAGTCATGAGCATCTATCAATACACTACAAGTCTGAAATGCCTACCAAGCTACTATAGCATAACTAAAAAGAGATAGAAATAAGACAAAGGGGGGAGAAACACGGGACTACGGATGCCAAATAGCTACCTCGTGAACTCCGAAATCTACCAGGAGCTCTCAACCCTCGCTAGCAGGATCAACAAGGTCTGTATCTGCATATGGGGTGTAGGGAGTAAAGTGAGTACTCCAACTCAGTGAGTAATAACCATAAATAAAGACTTAGAAGTACGAAATCACGTAAGGCACATTACAGGCTATAAGGAAACAGTAAAAGCCAGTCAAAATAGTGAGGCAGTAAAGATGTGTAAAGTCACTGAGTTCAGTTTAAACATCATAAAATGCCTTTTAACAATTAAGCAAGTAAATGACAGGAAATAAGGAAGATAAGCACATAAAGGTTCGCCCCTCAGGCACAATGTCAACAAATTTGCCCCTCGGGAAATATCTCAGAACAATACCAGCCACTCGGGCTATATCTCATATCACAATGGGTACCCGCACCCACTGGGGGTGTGCAGACTCCTGGAGGGGCCCCTTACGGCCCAAGCGCAATATCAAGTCATCTCGTGGCATCATCACTAGGCTCTCGGCCTCATATCAACAAGCCACCTCGTGGCGTATATATCTCAGGACCTCAGCCTCATAATCATAATCAGTGTTTCCTCACAACATAGGCCCTCGGCCTTACTCAGTCAGAATCTCACAGCCACTCGGGCAACAGTAAAACATAGTGCTCAGCCCAAAATATCATTTAAAATATCATTTAAGTGTTAAAACATAGTAAACATGGCTGAGATATGAAAACAGTGGAATATCGCATGACTGAGTTCAAGTATAAAGTCAAAATAATGAGGAAATATCAATAAAATCCCCTAAGGTTCCAAATAGTTGGCACGAGGCCCAATTATGGCATTCAGCCCAAAACAAGATGATAGCAAATAGATCTCAGTCGAATACGCGGTAAACTAGTCATTCAAGATGGACTAAGTCACAATCCCCAATAGTGCACGACCCCACGCTCGTCATCAAGCATGTGCGTCACCTCAATATAGCACAACGATGTGCAATCCGGGGTTTCATACCCTCAGGACATCATTTATAATCATTACTCACCCCAATCCGGTCCAAACTCTAGCCCGCGACGCCTTTGCCCCTCGAATTGGCCTCCACTTGCGTCAAATCTATCCAAAATCATAATCATGGCCTCAAAATATGCAAAGGGGATGAAGCCCAAGCGAAAATATTCAAGTTACAATATAAGTTCTTAAATTACCAAAAAACCCGACCCCAGACCCACGTCTCAGATTCTGATAAAATTCACATCTATGGATTCCTTATCACTCCCCAATTTCATTCATAACAAAAGCATCAAAATCCATCCACAAATGACCCCTCAATTCCCAATTTCTAGGTCTCCAATTTCAAGCCCTAGTTCTTCAATTTTAGCCTTAATTCCCATGATTAATTAGGTAGATTTCATATTAGAATCGAGTATTAAGTCCATGATTCTTACCTCCAAGGGATTCCCCTTGAATCCCTCTTCAATCCTCTTCAAAAATCTCCAAAAAGGCTCAAAAATGGTAGAAATAAACCCCAAAATCGCGGACAAGATGACTATTTAAACATTCTGCCCAGGCCTCATTTCCTCCTTCGCGAAAGCGGTCAACGCCTCGCGTTCGCGAAGCACAAATCAACTTTGACAAAAAATTACTCTTCGTGATTGCAACCTGCCCATCGCGAACGCGATGTTTCTTCCACTTGACCCTTCACGATCGTGTTACCTCACTCGCGAACACGATGAATAAAATACCCCGCAGCTCAACTACCGAATTCCTCTACGCGAACGCAGACCATTTCAAGCGAACGCAGTCCATTTCACGCGAACGCGATGACCAATCACCCAGCGCTTCACGGACGGGGAACCTTTCTCGCGAACGCGAAGGATTAATTTCCATCCTTCACCAGCTAACCTTTTGCGAACGCGAGGACCCACTCGCGAACGCGAAGGTCTAAATTCTCTGCAACACACAACAGTTTTTCTGCAATTCCAAACAACATGAAATGGTCCGATTGACTATCTGAAACTCACCCGAGGCCCCCGGGACCTCAACCAAACATACCAACATATCCCATAACCTCATTCAAACTTTTTCCAACCTTCGGAAAGCTCAAAACAACTTCAAAACACCAAATTCGCATCGGATTCAAGCCTATTACATCCAAAATCTTCTTAATTACGGTTTTGATAAAAAACTCAACAAAACCACGTCCGAATGACCTGAAATTTTGTACACACATCCAAAATGATAGAACAGAACTACTGGAACTCTCAGAATTCCATTTCGACCCCTATATCAAAATCTCACCTATCAACCGAAAATCGCCAAAAATCCAATTTCGCCAATTCAAGCCTAAATCTACTCCGGACCTCCAAAACTCATTCTGATCACACTCCTAAGTCCAAAATCACCTCTTGAAGCTATTCGAACCATCGGAACTCACATCTGAGCCTTCAAACACTTAGGTCAATATCCGGTTGACTTTTCAACTTAAGCTTCCTCAAAAGAGACTAAGTGTCTCAAATCTTACCAAATCCTTTCCGAACCCGATCCAACCAATCCGATCACATATAAAACCGATAGACAAAGCAATAATAAGCATAAATGGGGAAAATGAAGTGGCAACCCATGAGACGACTGGCTGGGTCGTCACAAAGCTCCTCCAACAGTTGATGAAGTCAATAACTGGATCATCCTTTCGTTGATGAGAGTTTGTAAGTTCGGTCATGCTTACGATGCATCTTGTGCTATAGAAATGATTGATAAGCTCTTGATCCAACTGCTGCCAACTATCGATGGAACCAGATTTGAGATCTGTGTACCAATCGAATGCATTACATTTGAGAGATCGAACAAACTGTTTGCTAAGATAATCGCCATACGTTCCAACATTGTTGCAAGTTTCAACAAAGTGTGCTACATGTTATCTTGGATTTCCCTTGCCGTCGAATTGTTGCAACTTAAGAGGTTGATAACCAACATGCATCTTCAAGTTATCAATTCTTTGTGTATACAGCTTTGCATATGTGAGTGATAATTTGGACGACTCAGGTTTATTTTGGTAGACTCCATGATGAAGTCCTTTAATTTCTCAGCGGGAATCAGACCATCAGCGGAGACTTAAATCTCCTTGGTTGTTGTTGCTTGCTTTTTGGAGGAGTCTTCTTTCTCTTGTGATCTTTTAAGATTTAAAGGTGTTTGTGTCAATTCTCCCTCTACTATACTAACTAATGTATTTGTTAACTTTGAAAGTTTAGCATCTTGATCTTGCATGTATTTTGATAAGCTTTAAATTGCTTTCGTCAAATTTGCAAGTTGTTCTTCTACAGTAGAATCTTCAATAACCATTGCTTACATGATCGCCATAGAGGACGAATAATAATATGGATTGTTGTTGCGCTTAGAAGTCGCATTAATGGATACTGGAGGAGATCTAACGCTCAAGTTATCATAATCGGTTTGCATGAAAGGTTTCTTAGACTTAGATAAACTAAGTTGAGCAAGAACCTCTTCGATCTTTTCGGCGACATCGTTCCCTTTTTGGGTCGCACTTGTAGAGGATCTTGTTCCTTTTGAGAATGAAGATCCGATAATAAGGCTTGATGCGAACGACACTTGAAGTATTTGTTATCCTAAAGAGCTTACTTTTCTCCTTGTGACTGGCCCAAAGGTTCCAAAGGTAATATTGAGGATGTTTTCCACATCAGCATAGAACTTGGAATTAGCAGCTTTAGTGGAAGTTTATATGAAGTTGATTTTCTTTGAGGCCATTTAGATATTTTTGAACTTTGGTGAATGAAAAGTTAAGATGAGAGGTAGATATTGTCCCACTAGGCATGCCAGAATTTATAGACAATACATTTGCGTCGAAAAATTAAAATCAAGATCGAATAATATCGCAACAATCATAGTATTTTATTTCAATTAATATGAGTGTACAATCTCTATGATTCCACTAATTCTACTTTTCTAGTATAGACTCAAGGGCCTTTGAGCTTGATCTTGAATTTGAATTTGATTTATCCGTCGCGAACACTTTGATTGTTGCCACGAATTGTATCACGAACAAGTAGCCTTGATCTTGAATGCCCTGTATTTAATTTGACTTTGTTCTTGATCTTGAATACTTGAAATTTGTGTTGAAGTGCTTGAATGCTTGAACACTTGAAATTTGCAGAGAATTATGGCCTTTGATCCACGAGCTCCCTTGTGTCTTCTTGTTATAACTTCCGGTATCTTTTCTGAGTTATGAGGACTCCTATTTACAGTTGTGGGAGGGAAAAGTTATGATATGAACAAACTCTTTGCGACCAATCAAATTGAAGTGTGACAAGGCCGCATTTGATTGGCCAGAAGATGTCACTTGCACATGTGGCGTAATTTTATTGGCCCTTTAATATGACTTGGCATACCTTGTTATTTTGACACGTGGCATGATCCTATTGGATTTTTCGCTTGACTTGTCGTGCCACGTCATTTGATATGTGGTACCAAACTGGGCCTCTAGGAAGATGATATCTTGGGCCTAATGAGGTGGGCTCATCATTTGTATCCCAATTAAATGGGCCAACCCAATAATATTGGACTTATATAATTAATCCAATTATATTAGCCTAAAATATTTATTTGGACTAATATATTTAAAATATAATCTAAATTGTTTATTGAATTTGAATTCAATAAATTTTTACATGCCTACAACTGGGTCCCATAAATTTCGGTAGAGATCTTTTATATGTGTGTGTGTATACTTTCAAAATGATTATATAAATAGCTTGCCATCCCGGACATTAAAAGCCTTTAACAGCTTGTTTGGATGGTTATTACCCATTGTATTGTATCGTATTGTTACTTTAAA
Organism: Nicotiana sylvestris; assembly: GCF_000393655.2. Classification (NCBI taxonomy): domain Eukaryota; kingdom Viridiplantae; phylum Streptophyta; class Magnoliopsida; order Solanales; family Solanaceae; genus Nicotiana; species Nicotiana sylvestris. The sequence goes on from NC_091061.1 coordinate 38,256,198, forward strand.
TACGATGTTTATTTTGATTATTACTTAAATTTTAGTGCATTGTATCGTTAAATCCGTCGTTAGATAACAACAAAATATGCTACTTTATGTAACGACCGATTTGGTATGGTCGCGTCGTTACCTTGTCTTTTTCTCTCAATCTCACCCTTCATTATTATTGAATAATTTTAGTTTATCATTTACTCTACTTTTTTATATAATAATTTTACCATATATCATAATTTTAGTTCATAATATTGCAAGTTTATTCTTCATATTGTTGGTGCATGATATCATGAAACGATGACAAACAACACAATCTATCCAAATATTATGTTTATAAAACGATACATTACAATACAATACAGTACGATACGATACATTTGAAACGAGACTTAACAACCATCCAAACAAGTTGTAAGGAGCAGCAATAAAAAAATAATAGTGCTCCCATCGCGAAAATTCTAGATTCGCATCTGGCAATATAGTGATGTGTAATCATTGTAGCCTACTTGTTAATGTTTATAGTACTCTGCTGCAGGTTTTGGATTATTTCTGACCAAATTCAACAGGGAAGAATGGGTCAAAAGAATGGTCATCATGTTAAAAAGAAGAGAAAGTAGGGCTATATTCTCAGAGTTCAAAAATTTATACCTCTATCATTGCATGCAACAAAGAGAAAGGAATAATAAATTACTGGTGGGTGATTTACTAGTAATTTGTGAAGGAACACGAGTCACTTAGAATATTGGAACTCTATGTTTTTGTGGGTGGAGCATTAGTAGTACAGTACTAAGTCTTGAGAAAGATCATTATACAATTTAATTTCTTCTAGAACGTATCTAGGAAGGGTTTTTGGGTCCTAAAGACATCTCAATGAGACAATCAAAGGCAATTTAGACCTAGTGGAGGCAGATGCGGATCCAGGATTTAATATATATGGGTTCCTGCAATGACCTCGAATAAGAGGTGGTCCGAATAGCGAATTTTTCAAAAACATAATCAGAAAAATGAGAAAAATAGAGTTTTTAAAAAGAAAAAGAAATCCATTTTATCGTCCCAAGCTGGATCCGCCTTTGAGCGGGGGTACACAAAATGTTGTATAATCAGGGTTATAACTATTATTATAATTCGACTTAGAACTTAATTAAAAGTGAGTTCGTGGTAGGACTTAGAACTATGTGAAAACGGATATATAAAATAAAAATGACACCGTTGGTTAAGCACCTCAATCAACTTATGGAGAATGGAGATTCGATCACCTCAAAAGGTTGCTAGATAAAATACTACTAGAATTCCGGAAAAAAAGCAACCAAACTTTAGCGACCAAAGTTGGTCTGTCAAGAAAAGTGACCAAAGTTGGTCGCTAAATTGGCAAAAATAATAAAATAATTATTTGATATATATTAGCGACCAAGGTTGGTCGCTACTTGGTCGCTAATTTCGTCAAAATATTGACCGGACTGGTCAGACTTGCTTGGTTAAAGGTATACTGAGATTAGCGACCAACGTTGGTCGCAACAGGGGGACCCACTTATAAAATTATAATAATTATAATATTATTTAAAAAAAATTATACAATATAAATAAATATAATTTAAAATTAGCGACCAAAGTTGGTCGCTAATTAAGGGGTAAGCAGATAGCGACCAACTTTGGTCGCTAAAATGGGACCCAGTTATAAAATTTTAATAATTATATTTTTATTTAAAAAAATTATAAAATATAAAAAATATAATTCAAATTTAGCGACCAAAGTTGGTCGCTTACAAAAATAGAGACCAACTTTGGTCGATAATCTAGGACCCAGTTCTAACGTTTAATAATTATATTATTATTTTAAATATTATAAAAAATATAAAAAAATCTGATTTAAATTTTGCGACCAACTTTGGTCGCTAATTTAAATTTATGAATATTTAGCGACCAAAGTTGGTCTCTTTTCAGGTCAACAATGGTCAAAATTAAAAATTACTTTTGTATTTACTATCTAAATAATATAAATGTAACTCGTTAACACTTTTGTAATACAAAGGATGAATAGACTAAAATATACTCTAACATGCTATACATGCAGTTAAGCAGTACTACGAAACGTGCGTGCGTGTCTCTCTCTCTCTATATATATATATATATAGAGAGAGAGAGAGAGAGAGTGTGTGTATTATATATCAAGGTGTATATATATACATAAGAACATGAAGCGCTCGGAACACAGGGACGAGTTCTTTTAGGTATTGATACACTTGTAAATTGATTCATCAACTTATAACCTACTCATATGCATGTATATATATTAACAATAAATTAAAACGTCTCGACTTACATCAATTAATATGTATATGTATATGTATATATATATATATATATATATATATATATATATATATATATATATATATATATATATAAGCTATATTCGATATAATATTAGCTAATGCACTAATACTTAGTGCATAGTATATATATATTAGGGGTATTATATATACTAAGTGTATTATATAATACACTATACTACATATATAGTATAGTGTATTATATATCAAGGTATATTCGATATATATAGTATAATATAGCATATAGTATATAAGCTATATATATAAGAACATGAAGCGCTCGGAACACAGGGACGGGTTCTTTTAGGTATTGATACACTTGTAAATTGATTCATCGACTTATAAACTACTCATATATATATATATATATATATATATACATATACTATATACTATACACTATATATATTTATGTATATATTCGATATAATATTAGCTAATTTACTAATACTTAGTGCATAGTATAGTATAGTGTATATATACTAAGTGTATTATATATACTAAGTGTATAGTATAGTATATTATATAATACACTATACTATATATATAGTATAGTGTATTATATATCAAGGTATATTCGATATATATGGTATAATATAGTATATAGTATATAAGCTATATATATATATATATATATATATATATATATATATATATATATATATATATATATAAGAACATGAAGCACTCGGAACACAGGGACGGGTTCTTTTAGGTATTGATAGACTTGTAAATTGATTGATCGACTTATAACCTACTCATATGCATATATATATATATATATATTAACAATAAATTAAAACGTCTCGACTTATATCAATTAATATATGTGTGTGTGTGTGTTTATATATATATATAAGCTATATTCGATATAATATTAGCTAATGCATTAATATTTAGTGCATAGTATAGTATAGTATATATATACTAAGTGTATTATATATACTAAGTGTATAGTATAGTATATTATATAATACACTATGCTATATATATAGTATACTATATATCAAGGTATATTCGATATATATAGTATAATATAGTATATAGTATATAAGCTATATATATATATATATATATATAAGAACATGAAGCGCTCGAAAAATAGGGACGGGTTCTTTTATGTATTGATACACTTGAAAATTGATTCATCGACTTATAACCTACTCATATGCATGTATATATATTAATAATAAATTAAAATGTCTTGACTTATATCAATTAATATATATATATATATATATATATAAATTGAATTAAAATCCTAAATTTATACTACATATGTACATAATTTTAAATTGAATTAAAAGTAATTTAATTTTTTTTAGAAGAAGTGATCAACTTTGGTCACAATTTTGGTCAAACGGTCAAAAAATAGCGACCAACTTTGGTCGCTATTTTGGTCAAAAAGTCAAAATTTATTTATCTGCCAAAATAGCGACCAAAGTTGGTCGCGTTTTTTAATTCCAGTGTCAAAACCGGGTTTCCCCACCCATTCTTTCAAAAAAATTTCCCAAAATCTCTCTTTTCTCTCTCACACTCAACCCCCCCTCTGATGCCCAGCAGCAGCGGCGCCACCCACGCCACCAATGACTACCGACGGAAGCAGCTCCACCTCCGGCGACCTCCATTCCCAAGGTAGGTTTCTCTCTCCTTTCTTTGTTTTTTTCGAAATACACTGATTTTGTTTAATTTCTCCATGTTAGGGTTCAAAGTTATATATTATTTGTTCAATCATTTTAGGGTTCAAAGTTACTTTCTCCATGTTAGGGTTTAATTTCTACATGTTAGGGTTCAAAGTTAGCTCAACCATGTTAGGGTTCAAAGTTATATATTATTTGTAATTTTTAGGGTTCTTATTAATACATTTAGTCCAAAGAATTTAGTTTTACCTACTAATTTGGGGAAGCAAATTGTTTGAAGAGAAGAAACCCTATGAGTTGCACATTTAGGATTATGTATTGGAATTTTAGTTTATAAATTAAAATTTTAGGATATGACTTGAACTTTTGTGGATATGAGTTGAACCTTTAGGATATAAATTGAACCTTTAGGATATGAATTGGACTTTTAGTTTATGTATTGGAATTTTAGTTTATAAATTAAAATTTTAGGATATGAATTGAACTTTTGTGGATATGAGTTGAACCTTTAGGATATGAATTAAACCTTTAGGATATGAATTGAAATTTTTGGATTATGTATTGGAATTTTAGTTTATAAATTAAAATTTTAGGATATGACTTGAACTTTTGTGGATATGAGTTGAACCTTTAGGATATAAATTGGACTTTTAGTTTATGTATTGGAATTTTAGTTTATAAATTGAAATTTTAGGATATGACTTGAACTTTTGTGGATATGAGTTGAACCTTTAGGATATGTATTGAAATGTTTTGTTTATGTATTGGAATTTTAGTTTATAAATTGATATTTTAGGATATGAGTTAAACTTTTGTGGATATGAGTTGAACCTTTAGGATATGAATTGAATCTTTAGAATATGAATTGAAATTTTTGTGTATGAATTGAACATTTAGGATATGAATTGAACCTTTAGGATATGAATTGAAATTTTTGTGTATGAATTGAACTTTTAGGATATGAATTGAGTCTTTAGGATATGAATTGAACTTTTGTGGATATGAATTGAAATTTAGGATTGCGGGAGGATTTTGTAGAAGGGTTGATGACTTTATTAGACATGCAGTGGAACTACAACCAAGAATAACTTAGACACAGTACCTGGCAGAGTGTGCCTTTAATTGTTGTTCTCATTAGCGACAATGATGATGAGAAGCTAATGGCATGTGTTTCAAACAGTGATGGTGTGGTAGGAATTTAACATTTTCTAAGTAGATAAAACAAGAGGTTATAGAAGAATTCTCTACTTCATTTTCCAAGAGGAAAAGAAGTTTAATTGAGAGTGACAAGGTTGATGGTAATGGAAAGAATTGGACTATCAATTTGTGACGACCCGACCCGTCGTCACGTGAGTTACCGCCCCGTTTCCCCCATTTTATGCTTCTTCATGTTTCGTTATCAGTATTCGGTGTGTTAGAGTTAAATCGGATTGGTTTTAATAAGAAATAAGACACTTAGTCTCTTTTAAGAAGGCTTAAGTTGGAAAAGTCAATCGGATGTTGACTTATGGGTTAAAGGGTTCAGATGTGAGTTCTGATGGTTCGGTTAGCTTCGGGAGGTGATTTGTGACTTAGAAGAGTGATCGGAAGTGGTTTTGGAGGTACGGTGTAGAATTAGGCTTGAATTGGCGAAGTTAGTATTTTGGAGAATTCCGGTTGATAGGTGAGATTTTGATCCGAGGGTCGGAACGAAATTACGAGAGTTTCTGTAGCTTCGTTATGTCATTTTGGACTTGTCTGCAAAATTTGAGTTCATTCGAACGTGGTTTGGTTGGATTTTAGATCAAAAAAATGGAATTTGGAAGTTCTTGAGATTCATAGGCTTGAATTCGATGTGATTTGATGATTTTTGGTGTTAGTCGAGGTGTTTTGATGATTGGAACGAGGTTGAATAATGTTTAGGATGCGTTGGTTCTTTTGGTTGAGGTCCCGGGGGCCTCGGGTGTGTTTCGGGTGAGTTTTGAGCGAGTACGGATACCCCGGAACTTAGAAAATGGAGGGGGCAGCAGTTGTGGTGCGAACCGCGCTCTTTTTTGCGCTGGGCGCACTAGCCTAGCGCTGACCGCGTCAAAGTGGCCGCGGCCGCGGTCACTCAAGACTGCAGGTTGCTGGTCCTAATTCGGAAACTCATATCTTTTGATCCACAAGGAATTTTGAGGTGATTCAAAAACAAAAGTTGTAGCCCTTCGTGTCTAGTTTCCAGAAAGATAAGGATATCGCAATTTGTATATATGTAGCGAAAGCAATGGCCAAAATACTAAAGTCTGTCCCTGCAGAGCAAGGCCTGCGCGGCCGCGGATGTTTCTGCGCGGACCGCGGTCATTTTTGTGCGGTCAGCGGTGTCAGAATCCGAGGGGTACTCTATAAATACGAGGGTTTGGGTTTTATTTTATATTTTGACCTAGAGAGCTCGGACTTTGGCGATTTTTCGAAGGTTTTTCAAGAAATTGGTCGGGGTAAGTGATTCTAACTCAGATTTGGTTAGAGTACATGAATCTATCACTGAATTCATCATTTAATTCGTGATTTGAGATGGAATTTGGGAAGATAATTGTGGAACCTTTCAAAAATGTAAAATGATGATTTGAGGACCAAATGGTATCGGAATTGGATAATTTTGATATGGTTAGACTCGTGAGGGTACGAGGATTCTGAAAATGTAAATTTTACTCGATTCCAAGACGTGGGCCCGAGGCTCGGGTTTTTGCTAATTTCGAGATTTTTATATTTTTTGAATGTTTTCGCTTGGGCTTTTTTCCCTTAGCATATTGTGACGTATTCGTTCTAATTTTGGATAGATTCGACGCGCGTGGAGGCCAATTCAAGGGGCAAAGGCGTCGTGAGCTAGAGAATTAGCCAGTTCGAGGTGAGTAATGATTTTAAATGATGTCCCGAGGGTTTGAAACCCCGGATTTGCACAACGTAGTGCTATACTAAGTTGAGATACACGCGAAGTGACGAGCGTGAGGTTCAATGCTATGGGGATTGGGACTTGGTCCATCCCGAATGATATTTTACTACATTTTTGATTGAGACATATACTTTATTGTTGTGAATTGGGCTTGTTGCCATGCTTGGGGCCTTGTGCCGACCTGTAGAACCCTTAGGGGATTTTTGACTGGTTTTCCTCACTTACTTTGTTAAAGAATTTATATCCTCAGTCATGTTTCCAACTGCTTAAGAATGATATGAACCAGATTTTTGAAATGTTAAACATAAATAGAAAGAGATATGAGGGCTGAGATCCCGACCGCACATTATGCCCGAGAGGCTGTGATTTTAAATGACTGAGAGGGGTCGAGGACCTACTAGTAAGGATATTTTATATGATATGGATCAGGCTGCGCGCCGCAGAAGATATATATATTATACATATTATGGATCGGGTTGCACGCCGCAGCAATTACTTATATGGATCGGGATGCACGCCGCAACAATTATAAAACGCTTGGGTTGAAGGAGCCCCTCCGGAGTCTGCACACCCCCAGTGAGCACAGTCAGCTATTATTATTATGGATCGGGCTGTACGCCACAGTGATATGCGGATCGGGCTGCACGCCGCAGCGGTATATATATGTATATATTTTGATTCGGTTATCGTGAGAAGTATATGAATTGACAACTGAGGATAAGAAAGAATAAACGAACTAAACTGCTTGAGGAGTTGATTTATACTGATTATATATGTTTTACCTGGTTTAAAGAATTTCACATGATTTCCTTACCCACAGAGGTTTAAATGATTTTACTATTTTGATATAGAACTGCTTAGTGCCTTTACGTGATTTCATACTGTCAGCCATTATTTATTGTTATTACTCACTGAGTCGGAGTACTCACATTACTCCCTGCACCATGTGTGCAGATTCAGGTATAGCAGAGTCCGCACCTGAGCGCTGATTCCTTCCAAGCTTGGCAGTAATTTGGAGTTACGAGGTAGCTGTTGACGTCTGCAGCCCCTTGTCTCTCTTATCCTCTATCATTTATGTTTTCTTCAGACTGTTGTATCGGATCCCGTACTTTGTAGAGCTATAGCAGATTCTGTAGTAGCTCATAACTTGTGACACCCCGGTTTGGGCTGTGTCGGGATGGTTTCTGCTGTTATTATCGTTAAATTTCGCAATTTATGAGCTTTATATTATATGTTATTACTGTTTATGATGATTAACTATTTAAAATAGGCATTCTGTTTTGGTATGGCTGGCCTTGTCTCCACGAGAGGCGCCATCACGACCGGGTTCGGGGATTGGGTCGTGACAAGTTGGTATCAGAGCCTAGGTTACTAGGTCTCACATGTCATGAGCAGGTTTAGTAGAGTCTCGCAGATCGGTACGGAGACGTTTGTATTTATCCTCGAGAGGCTACAGAACCCTTAGGAAAACTTCACATTTTTGAATTCTAATCGTGTGTCTTTGATTCAACTTGAAAAGTAACTCTTGAAATTCCTTCTACGTGTTCGTACGCGCGCATGAGCACTCAGTATTAGATGTGCCTTGATGGCTTGTGAATCCCCAATCGAGGGGCGAGATGTAATCCCTGTGAGTTTATGGTGGGCCAGTCTGGAGGACTTGAGGTTGGATCTTTGCCTATGGCGGGAGCACCGAGGTGCTGATTGTGTGAACAAGTGTTTTTGAATTTATATGTTCGATAGTGTCCCTGTTAGAGGAAATGATGGTTGTGGCTATGTGATAAGTATGTTAGTACTGCGAGGCGTATATATATGATTTGGAAGTGACAAGGAGGGTCTGCTGAATGATGGAAGAACTAATAGATGCTTGAAGTCCATCGCGATTCAAGTTATAGCCCGAGTTTTGGGCGTGTGAAGAATCTTTTTATGTCTCCTATTTGGAGTGAAGTAAATTTCATGTTACAGTATGAGTTTAGACTCAGAAAGATTAAGTGATTGTGTAATGTGTATGGTAGTCGAAGGTATACAAAAAAAATATTAACTAAAGGTAAAGCTAGTGGGTAATTGTCTTATGAGGGGAATCTATTTGTCATACTAGTTAGATAAGTCTGGGAGCTGAGATCACTTCTGTAAATGTATTATGATGAATTCGTTGAGTCAAGGAGACCACCTTGAGGGTTAAAAACATTAAAGAAAGAATATGTTCTTACTCGGTTGAATAGCCCAATAACGGAGGATTGAAAGGTATTTTCTATATGTTATGATTCAAATAGGTGCAACGCATGTCCATGTATCAATTTTGATAATATAATACATGTAATATTGAGATTAATATTGTTAATATACATTGTGATGCTTTGTCAAGTTGTGGACATGTTGTTAGGATTGTTTTGGTAATTCTCTGGCAGGTGGATAGGCCCAATTATAAAGGAAACTCTGCCGAAATTTTTGAAAATTTTGGGAATTAGTAAAAACAATGTCGCCTAAAGAGTGGGCTTAACTGTTGTGTGAGTGAATACAAAAAATTGCAGAAGAGTTAAAATTTCCGATGATTCGTGTTTCCACAAGCTTACAGAGGATTTGAGTTTAACCTCACTATGGTATTTAGGCAACAATGAAGTATATGCGTTATGAGTATAGTGTGTTGTGATCTATGGCTTCGAGCCAAGTTGGGGAGCTTGCTATTGGTTAGCGGATTGTGCGGTTATGTACTATGTTAGTTTCGATTTGATGCATGCTGGTGAATCAGTTCTGGTTGTGAAAATTGGGCCGAGAATGGCACGAGTGAAGGAAAGTTTTTGACAAGATGCCATGAGCTCGGATGAGCAGGAGATAAGTTTCGATGTTTACGGTAAGTTAGTATTGTCTTCAGCGTCACCTAAGATCGGTGTATTGTAAAAAGGGTTTTGCATCCTGGTTAAGGATTCTTGATCGCTCTTCGACGATAGTGCGACCGGTGGTTTGGAGGTACGCTCCAGATATTGTTGTGGTAGGTTGTGGGAGTGTGTCCCACGGGAAGATTATATAAGTGTGACATGTGATCACTTGATTGATTAAAGGTGTAAACCAAGTATGAAGTTTGTGATGGTGTCGTTAAATTGAAGATTCATGCCTGGAGGGCACTTGGCATATTGGGTTGTGAACTGGGGAGGATTACTCCGATTGTTATGGTTGTTCTTGTGTGTTATGAGAAAAATGGGAGTTATTATAGACCTTTGAAAGGTTATCAGACTAGTTCATTGTGATCAGAATCAGCTTGAAGTCGGTGGATAGATTTAATGTGAATAATGGCTCTATATCATGCCAGATGTGTGCATTTTAGTAACGCGGTCCTCGTGGAGGAGTAGTTAGGTTGATGTTTCATTGCCAGATATTTTGCGTAGTGATGCATTGTGCCGTGTGAGTAGTGAGACGGCTTGAGAAATTGCTATGTGTTGAGAATCTACGTAGGAATGACGTTATACGAGCATCTTGGCTCTTGAAATTCAGATTGTACATCGCACCTCAGTTGCGCTTGAGTTTTGTAGCTTATAACGCTATATGTCCCTTAGAGATATTACTATGCACTTAGCATGCTTACGACCGATACTCGGTATTTTATTGTAATGAGCAAATTTGGCTCGATGTGCATCTCCTTATGTGAGATCTATGTGTTGATCGGGTGGCACGCCACCATAGGTATGTTATCTGGATCGGGTTGCACGCCGCAACAGTGTGATGTTGAGTATAGTTTTCTATATGCTATTTCGTATGCCTTGCTTCCTGTTTTCTAAGGAAATTCCGTATTAGTGTGTGGGATTGATTATTCCTTCCAGAGTTCGTTTTCTTTTTTGTATCGCATTCGAATTGGTAGCCTATTGGCATATTAGGGCATCATATGCGGCTTTTGATTATGTATGGGGTGGCTTATTGCCTGAGTAGTTCGTAATGGGTGAGACGAGATCATTGAATTCGAGATCAGTGCAATCTGAGTATATAAAGTAAATTAAGGGGCTAAGACCTTTGTTTGGTTCATAATGAGGTGATAGTTCTTGCCATAAGTATAGACTCAATGAATTGTTGATTCGGCGGTGTTATGAATTTATACAGATCTCATCCGTCGTGTCGGTATTGTAAGAATTTGAACAAGACCTATGTATGTCATGCAGAGCATGGGATGTGTAATGATTTTTCTTCTAGATGGGATCAATGGAAGTTCTTGACTAGTTGAGTACGTAAACGTTCATGGTTCGGAAGGGAGGTGAAGTCCTCATGTTACCTTAGGATGATATGGTATATGCGATATGTTGTGAAGGATTGAGATTTGCGTGTGTAAGGTTATGGTTCAGTTCTGAATGGAAATTCATAACATTCTTAGGCAGTACGGGCAGCTTTAGGTGATTAAAGAAATGAGCTTCAGATGATTAGGGTGAATGATCTTCAGATGATTAAGGAAATTGTATTTCTAATCATAGTGATTTGTAGAGGGTATATGTTTCAGAAAAAGGCCAATGTGATTAAGTTGATGGCACTTCAATAGTATTGCGGCACTTTAAGGCTGGATCGACTGCTGATATTCGAGTTGCTTGTATGGCACATGGAAATTTTAGAGTATTTATCGTGGGATGATTGGGTATTAAAGGTGTGCATGTATTCGCATGGTGGAAACTGGAATCACGTATGATGATTTGTGTGCCATATGGGGTTGGAGACTGGGTGTTCTCGTGTACAGGCTAGGTTGTGGTGGTGGATCATGTGTATTTGGCACTGTTTAGCGGCAATGGGGATTTGGAGGCTCGAGTGGATCTTTGTTTGCTGGTATGTTAGATTTATGATATGATGTCGGAATTCAGACTGGTTGTCTTAGTGTTGAGTGATTATGAACTATTGCGCTACGGGCAATACCGAAAATGCCACGGGTTGAGTGATGAAGTGCGTTGGATTATGTTCTAGCAGAGTGGTTTATATTTCAAAGAACTAGCGGACGGTTGGGAAGGATTGCTTTCTTAATTGGGCATTCGTGATGGATGTCAATGCAAAGGTTGCTATCATTAATTCAGTTCCGGTGTTGAGGGACTTTTTGAATACGTTTCGTGTGGCTAGGCATGTCGCCGGGCGAGGTTGTTGATTTCGGTATTAATTTAGTGCCGGGCACCGGATCGTCTGGCTCCGATAGGAGTTGTAGTAGTGGAAGTCGAGCGAGATGAGTAATTGGGTGTTGATCGGTGAATAACGTACCGGTTATGTTCTATTAGGTTTGCGTGGTGTGTCTTATTTGTTTCACCGTAGGTGTAATGATTTGCTTTGGCTCCAGACATCAATTGAGCATGGTTATCGATTTAAAGCATAGTGACTTGAGGTGTTTTATGTGGATTAGTATTTGGATAGGATCGCGCGTTGCAGCAAAGCTGTGTGGAAACATGACCTTGCGGGTCAAATTTGTGTGTCCTATTTCTATTATGTGAGACAAGGTCTCAACCTTGTGTTGTGACAGTACTGGTGAGTTTGAGGTACAACTCTCTCAGTTGAGTCATTTTCATGATTTGAGTATGTTCGAACCGTTTCTTATTGGTGCACGTATTATGCAAGTTGTGGCTTAGGAATGTATTGATGTGTCATGTCACCAGAGTGATGTGTTGGGTTCGAAGTGATCGTTGGGGTCATTAATGAATACAAACGGATTTGATTTCAGCATGTTTGATGTGTAAATATCGAGGTTCGGTTCAAAATATTTGTTATGGTAATTGCTGGAGGAGAAATGACCTCATGAATGGTTGATCTGAGCAATAATTAGGGTTTATTGCGTGTTTCAATTATCGTTGGCAGTATATTAAAGTGTGGAATGAGACCTTGGCTAATAATTCTATCGGTATTTGGTTGTTAAGGGCAATTGCTGTGAATGGAAGTTATCGATGCATGTGTTTGAGTTATTGGTATATCATATAATTGCACCCGAGGTTGCAGGCATGGTCTATTACAGCTGGTTCAGACTTATTCTGAATATAGGTGTGAGGTTCTGATCTTGTGTATGATTCAGAAAAGTGAAATGTGGTTCTATGATTTATGGGCTAGACTGGATTGTGTGATTATAGTTAAAACGTGTTATCAGACCCATGTGAGATAGGATGACGTGGGATCATCCCCGGGTTTATGCTCGATAAGGTCATTCAGCTTTCAGTTGGCTTCTAGGACAACTCTAGGAATGCTTGAGGACGAGCGTTTGTTTAAGTTGGGGAGAATGTGATGACCCGACCCGTCGTCACGTGAGTTACCTCCCCGTTTCCCCCATTTTATGCTTCTTCATGTTTCGTTATCGGTGTTCGGTGTGTTAGAGTTAAATCGGATTGGTTTTAATAAGAAATAAGACACTTAGTCTCTTTTAAGAAGGCTTAAGTTGGAAAAGTCAACCGGATGTTGACTTATGGGTTAGAGGGTTCGGATGTGAGTTCCGATGGTTCGGTTAGCTTCGGGAAGTGATTTGTGACTTAGAAGAGTGATCGGAAGTGGTTTTGGAGGTACGGTGTAGAATTAGGCTTGAATTGGCGAAGTTAGTATTTTGGCGAATTCAGGTTGATAGGTGAGATTTTGATCCGAGGGTCGGAATGGAATTCCGAGAGTTTCTGTAGCATCGTTATGTCATTTTGGACTTGTCTGCAAAATTTGAGCTCATTCGAACATGGTTTGGTTGGATTTTTGATCAAAAAATGGAATTTGGAAGTTCTTGAGATTCATAGGCTTGAATTCGATGTGATTTGATGATTTTAGGTGTTAGTCGAGGTGTTTTGATGATTGGAACTAGGTTGAATAATGTTTAGGATGTATTGGTGCTTTTGGTTGAGGTCCTGGGGGCCTCGGGTGTGTTTCGGGTGAGTTTTGAGCGAGTACGGACACCCCGGAACTTAGAAAAGGGAGGGGGCAGCAGTTGTGGAGCGGACCGCGCTCTTTTTCGCGCTGGGCGAACTGGCCTAGCGCTGACCACGTCAAAATGGCCGCGGCCGCGGTCACTCAAGACTGCAGGTTGCTGGTCCTACTTCGGAAGCTCATATCTTTTTATCCACAATGAATTATGAGGTATTCAAAAACGAAAGTTGTAGCCCTTCGTGTCTAGTTTCCGGAAAGGTAAAGATATCGCAATTTGGATATCTGTAGCGAAAGTTATGGCCAAAATACTAAGTCCTGTCCCTGCAGAGCAAGGCCTGCGTGGCCGCGGACGTTTCTGCACGGACCCCGCTGATTTTGCGCGGACCGCAGTCATTTTTGTGCGGTCAGCGGTGTCGGAATCAGAGGGGTACTCTATAAATACGAGGGTTTGGGTTTTATTTGATATTTTGACCTACAGAGCTCGGATTTTGGCAATTTTTCGAAGGTTTTTCAAGAAATTGGTCGGGGTAGGTGATTCTAACTCAGATTTGGTTAGAGTACATGAATCTATCACTGAATTCATCATTTAATTCGTTATTTGAGATGGAATTTGGGAAGAAAATTGTGGAACCTTTCAAAAATGTAAAATGATGATTTGAAGGAACAAATGGTATCGGAATTGGATAATTTTGGTATGGTTAGACTCGTGAGGGTACGAGGATTCTGAAAATGTAAATTTTACCCGATTCCGAGATGTGGGCCCAAGGCTCGGGTTTTTGCTAATTTCGAGATTTTTATATTTTTCGAATGTTTTCGCTTGGGATTTGTTCCCTTAGCATATTGTGACTTATTCGTTCTGATTTTGGATAGATTCAACGCGCGTGGAGGCCAATTCAAGGGGCAAAGGCGTCGTGAGCTGGAGAATTAGCCAGTTCGAGGTGAGTAATGATTTTAAATGATGTCCTGAGGGTTTGAAACCCCGGATTTGCACAACATAGTGCTATACTAAGTTGAGATACACGCGATGTGACGAGCGTGAGGTTCAATGCTATGGGGATTGGGATTTGATCCATCCCGAATGATATTTTGCTACATTTTTGATTGAGACATATACTTTATTGTTGTGAATTGGGCTTGTTGCCATGCTTGGGTCCTTGTGCCGACCTGTAGAACTCTTAGGGGATTTTTGACTGGTTTTCCTCACTTACTTTGTTAAAGAATTTATATCCTCAGTCATGTTTCCAACTGCTTAAGAATGGTATGAACCAGATTTTTGAAATGTTAAACATAAATAGAAAGAGATATGAGGGCTGAGATCCCGACCGCACATTATGCCCGAGAGGCTGTGATTTTAAATGACTGAGAGGGGTCGAGGACCCACTAGTGAGGATATTTGTGACGACCCGAAGGGTCATCACCGTAGTTCTTCTTTGTTCTGCACTTTCGAGGCCTTGAAAACCTCGCTTTTAGTTGCCTTGATTGGCGTGCACAGTTCGGGCGCGTAGCCGGAAAGTTTTGATGTTAGAATATGTGAATTAGGTGAAACATTTGATGAATTTTGGTATTAATATGCATAATGCTGACTTCGGTCAACATTTTGGGTAAACGGACCTGGACCTGTGATTCGACGGTCCCGGAGGGTCCGTAGAAAAATATGGGACTTGGGCGTGTGTCCGGAATCAAATTCTGAGGTTCCAAGCCCGAGAAATGAATTTTTGAAAGAAATTGTTTTTCTGAAATTTGATATGAAAATTTGAAATGAAAAAGGGGTTGGAAAATATAGGTATCGGGCTCGTATTTTGGTTCCGACGCTCGGTACAAGTCTTAAATATGTGTTAAGCACTATCTGTAAAATTTGGCTAAAAACGGACGTCATATGACGTGTTTCGGACTAAAAATGGAGAATTTTAGTTATGAAAGTTGAAGAAAGAAAATCATGTGTTTGAGGCTTGATCCTATGTATATGATGTTATTTTGGCGATTTGATCGCACGAGTAAGTCCGTAAGATGTTTTTAAGGTTGTGTGCATGTTTGGTTTGGAGCCCCGAGGGCTCAGGTGAGTTTTGAATGGGGCCCGGGAGGTCTTGGACTTAAGAAAATGCAGGTTCAGGTGTTGCAGACACCAGCGCGGCCGCGGTCATTTCCGCGCGGTCCGCGCTGGAGCCGCGTGGCCGCGATGCCTTTCTGTGCGGTCCGTGTGGCTGAGTCTGAGGGCTAGGGTTTCAGGTCAACCAGCGCTGGAAGGGTTCAGAGAAGGCCCAATTTTTCTCCCACTCGGCGCGGCCGCAACACATTTTTGTGCGGTAAGTGATTTCTAACTTAATTTCTTTATTCCTTAACATCTTTTAACGTAATTTCAACTTCAAATCAAAGATTTTCATGGGGAAAATTGGGTGTTTTGGGTAGAACCTAGGTTTTCTACAAATTGAGAAGTTGGACCTCAATTTGGGGTTCGATTTAAAAATAAATCATTTATTGGGATTCATGGGGGAATGGGTAACCGGGTTTTGGTCCGAACCTCGAGTTTCGACCACGTGGGTCCGGAGGTATTTTTGACCTTTTTGGAAAAACCTTGAAAAATCTATTTTTCATGCATTGGGATGATTCATTTAGTAATTATTAATGTGATTAAGTAACTTATGACTAGATTCGAGCGGATTGGTGGTGGAATCAAGAGGTAAAGCTGTACTAGAAGCGTAAGTTGAGTTTGGAGCATTCGAGGTAAGTGCTTGTTCTAACTTTGGCTTGAGGGAATAGGAGTAGGATGATATTTACTACTTGCTAATGTGGAGTACGGTGTATAGGCATGGTGACAGTTATCTATGCACCGGAGTCTAGCATGACCGTGAGTCTTGATTGCTTTTAATTCGAATAATGTGACACAAGCTCCTTGTTTATTTGATAAGTTTCATATAATGTGAACGGTTGAGATGAATGATTTAAAAGGAGAATGTGTTGTGAATACTCCCTTGCTGGGATGCCGGGATGTGTAGACTGATATATATATTCTCCCTTGTCGGGATACTTTGGGATGTTAGTTGTACCCTTGTCGGGTTAAAGGTATTGAGTTGTTATTCTCCCCTGAAGGGGTCTACTATATGAAGTCAGATATTATGAACGATATTATGGGATCGTGTGGCACGCCGTCCACTTATATATGATATTATGGGATCGTGTGGCACGCCGTCCACTTATATATATATATACATCATGGGAACCGGAGTCTCTTCTGCTTATTTCCGATATTTCATTTATATCTGTTACTCCCCGATAGCATGTCCCCTCCCAGTTTTACTTTGTATTATCTTGTTATTGTTTTCTTGCACTTGTTGTATATATATATCTGTACAGGTTAATTGTGGTAGGTACTGTCTAGCCTCATCATTACTTCGCCGGGGTTAGGCCAGGCACTTACCAGCACATGGGGTCGGTTGTGCTGATGCTACACTCTATGCATTTTTGGTGCACAGACCAGGGAGCAACTTACGGACTGCAGTAGTAGGACTTCTGGGAGCTATCTTCAGTCCAGGGACTCTCGAGGTAGCCTAGCTGGCGTTCGCAAGCCGAAGTCCCTTTCCATGTTTTTCTTTGTTTGTTTATATTGTATCAAACAAACATGATGTATTTTCCCTTCAGACATTGATTGTAGTATTCTGTAGTAGTTGTCACACCTCCTTTTTCCGCCCCCGCGAGGGTACGTATGAGTTTTTTCCAATTAAAGGACAATCGAATCGGGATTTGTTTGTTTATTTCAGAGTCGCCACTTGGGAGATTTAGGGTGTCCCAAGTCACCAATTTTAATCCCGAATCGAGGAAAAGAATAACTCTGTGTTACAGTACGCCAACCAGAAATCCGGATAAGGAATTCTATTAACCCGGGAGAAGGTGTTAGGCATTCCCGAGTTCTGTGGTTCTAGCACGGTCGCTCAACTGTTATATTTGGCTTGATTTTCTGATTTTATACAAATATGAATTTATGTGTAAATTTTAACTTTTTACCGCTTTCATAATAATTATTATTATTTTTACAAGGAATTGCAACGTTGCGAAAATGTATCTCAAACCGTGTCACAATCAATGTACCCGTGGTTGTTGACACATCTCGACTCTGTTGAGATTTGGATTTGGGTCACATAAATGTGCACCCGAGTTAAGGAAAATAAATTATTAAAGGCGTGCCTAAATCAACTAGCGTATTGTTATTTTGGGAAGGTTGTAAAATTCGCTAAACGGCCTGTCCCGAATTCTAAGTATTTATTATGACCAATATTTGAGGGCCCCGTCGTTGGTGTTTTTATATTGGGCGAGGCTCGTCTCATTTTTATTTAAAAGGACAAACTTACTGTGACTATATTTTCTATTAAGTTCGTCTCTAAAATAAATGAAGAAAGAGGTCCTACATTATTTATATACTTACGAGTTATTGTAGTTAAATTTCGAACATGATTCGTGAAATCTAAAACGGCTGTAGCAAGAGTAGTCTATTAGACATTTATGGGCTCAGGTCCAATGTATAAGGGGTAAGACCGAACCTGGGCCATCCTACTTCAAATTGGGCCTAGTTAATAGTTTCTACACATATTCATATTTTTCCAAACTAAAAAAAATGGCGTCATTTTGTTAACAAATTTCTGCCAATCTAAAGTGACATTCTGCGGGAAGGAATAAACTTGAAAAATCTGATTTTTTATCCTAAACCGCTTAGATGCTGAAATTAACCACAACAATTGAACCTGCTCTTACGAATTTAGACAAGCAAATTGTTTAACTGAAATAGTTTAATATATTGAGTAATTAACCTACAATCTGATGTATATTCGGAACATGCTTTTAAAACAAAATAGACTGAACTGATAGAACATTACTGCTACATCCTTAGTCTTTATTAGCTAACAACATACAGGGAGGAGGGGGCAGAAGTATTACAACTAAACTACTGTAGGATAGGCGGGCCAGTTATACATAAACAGACAACTACATGACTCTAATGGGAGGAATAAAATGTTCTAATGCGTGTACAAGTGGACAACTGCTAAAAATTTTAAGGCTTCAACACTTCACTTTTGTATTCATGCTTCAAATTCTCAGATTACAAGGTTCAGCCATTCGATTGTGTACCTTATATTTTGAAAGCAAAGAAGTGAGCAAAATCAGTAGAAGCAACAGCAGTGTAAGAAGCAGCACAGCAGATTCAGCGACACAACACCAACCAATGAAGCCAATAATAACAGTAGTAGACACCCCGTGGCAGAGTTAAAGAA
Source organism: Nicotiana sylvestris (assembly GCF_000393655.2). Classification (NCBI taxonomy): domain Eukaryota; kingdom Viridiplantae; phylum Streptophyta; class Magnoliopsida; order Solanales; family Solanaceae; genus Nicotiana; species Nicotiana sylvestris. Next base: position 38,275,162 of record NC_091061.1, read on the forward strand.
AACCAGGAAATAAACCAAACAGTAACCCAACGGAACAATACTCAACAGTAGAACACTAGGAAATATCCAGCTGAAATCCAACAGCACCAAAAGAACACAAACAGGGGCAAAAGAAAAGAAAAACAGTGGTTTCTGATTTCTCCAACACTCAAGGGAAAACTGAAGTTCTTTTATGTAAAGCCTAGCCTTATCCGGATCAACCAATCCACTGGGAAAACTGAAGTTCTTTTATATAAAGCCTAGCCTTATCCGGATCAACCAATCCACTGACTTAGCAAGGTAATAGCACAGCCTATACTCTCAAAACTAAACTGTCCTTTCCAAATTGGAAGACCAGCCCCAACCTTTTTTCTTTTAAGACTAATAGCTTTTTTTTTCTCTCTTTTTCAGTCTGCCTTTTTTCTAAAATCTTTGTCTCTCTTTCAAAAAATCTGGTTTTCAAATAATCTCCCCCTTCTTTTCTTCACTTTTTTTCTTCTGTCTTCTCCTAGGTATATATAATAACCAAACAGATTAGCCCCCCTTTGAAAAGCTTCACTTACCCGACCAAAATCTCAAAACATCTGCCCATTTTCAACAAAATCCAACTAAGGAATGCTTTTCCTTATTTTATTCCCTAAATTAAGGCATGATATAAGGGCTTGTCCTCCACTAACATTAAACTAATATATAAACTCTTGTTTTATTAGTGCTTGACTAACGGACCACTAATTTAGTCAATTTTGCCCATTTTCCATTCCCAAAATACCCCTGTAATCCTACTGTTATTACTGCCCTCCTAACACAAACACTATTGTATTACAACTTTTAAAATCTGCTTACCTTTTAACAAAGATTTTAAAATTAAAACTGATTTCAAATGTACCCAAACTTATTTCTGATTACTGAAGGGCTAAAATTAGAGATCAATTGGAACAAATGGACTCGGAATTAACTCAATCTAGACTTAACACAACATAGAACTTAACACAATCCCTAAAACTGAAGCTGAAATATGCACATGAATACAAACATCAGGAATGCAAGTTCATTGTTATTAGGATGACAATGCCCTGAAATCAAATGACCATGGATCAAATATACACAACAAACGTTTGACGAACTTTCTGTTTTAACAAACGAGAGTGAATTAACTATCGAAACTAATTAATGGACATGCTTATAACAACTGATACCAAACAATCAGACCCCAGACAATTTAGGTAATTCATAGGCAATTTCAGGGGTATTGACAGAAACATAGATTAACTGGAAATTAATCGACGTAACTCATTAATCGATTATACAAGTTATAGCACATAACAATCATATTGAACCTAAACAAATGACAGAATTGATCCTACTGAATATGAACAAGGTCAATTAACCAAAATAAATTTTAAAATAAATACAACAGATAAGCAGATATGTAGAGAAGCAAATACGAAGGAAAGAAAAAAAGAAAATACCTCATAATAACAGAATTATACGGATCCAGTCTTCGAAACTCTGATTCGGACACTTTGAAATCGAACAGACCTTAGTCGAAGTATTCTCAACTGAAAATACTTCGATTAAGGTCGATTAGACCTCAACCTTCTACTTAATTTGGGCAGATTCCAAGATTTGGGATTTTAGGGTTCTTGAGGGTCTGATTTAGGGCTCAACCACTTCTGGTCAGATTCGAACCAAACCAAGTTTGGTTTGGTTACGAGTGAGGTTAGAAGAGTGACTGGTGTGAGTTTAGGGTACATTGGGGTAGGTTTAGGTCATGTTCAAATCTTCGATTGAAGATTCGAGACGTTGTAGGGTGATTCGAGGTGAACAACCAACAGATCTGTAACGAGGGTGGTTAGGGGGTGCTGTGGTGTTAATTAGGGACTGGTTGGTTTGGATCTGAGTTTGGCTCGAATCTTCAAATGAAGATTCGAGAAGCTCCGGGAGGATTCGAGCTAAGTGGTTACCAGGTTTGGATAGAGGATGGTCAGGTGGTCTTAGGGTGTTGGTTTGGTGACTGGCAGCGTAGTTGCCGCCGGGTTTCAGGCGAGGGGGAGCTAGGGCATCTAGGGTTTGGGGGTATCGTCTTAGGGACGATGATGAACAGGAAGACGAGGGGGGTTTGGTTAGGGGGCTGGGGTGAGGGATTGAATTTATATAGGGGTGGGGTGGATGGATCCTGGCCGTTGGATCAATTGAGATCAATGGCCTGGATTAATTCATTTAAACAATCGGTGTCGTTTGGTATCTTTGAGAGACTAGGTTCACCGGGTAAAAGTGGACCGGGTTGTGGGATCGAGTTTGGTCAAAGCTCTAGGGGCCATTGGATCAAAGAAGATGGGCGGCTTAGATTGAGCACTTGAAACAGTGTCTTTTCAAACCAAACCAGGGTTGTACTGAACCGTTTGATTTGTTCGATCAACGGATCATATTGAAGGATGACGAAACGGGGTAGTTTCATCATCCTACTAAGTCGTTTTGTTTGTTTTTGAGACCAGCTGGTTTGGATTGGGTCAGGGATGAGTTTTGGGCCTGAATTTCTCCTAGCCCAGTCCGAATTTCCTTTACATTTACCCATTTTCCATTTTTCTTTAATTACAAAAATTAAACAAAAATCCTAAATAAATCGTAAAAATCAAAAAATAAAATAACACGCATATTATTTAACACCTATAATAATTATTACTCAAATTAAATAAAATCAACACAATGGCAAGAAACACATATGCATATTTTTTGTGATTTTCTTTCTTTATGGTTTATAATTTCCTAAATATATTATTTTTATATTATCCTTTTATATAAACCCGTGATTAATTAATTTTGAAAATGCAACATTAATTCCTAAATGCACATGTACCTATATTACTATTTTTCTGTATTTTTCCTTAATTAGAATAAAATGCACAAGCACAGACGAAATGTTACGAAAATTCAAAAATTGCATACAAAGAAAAATTATTTGTGATTTCTTTTGGAGTAGTTATCGTGAAGCAAAAATCACGTGCTCACAGCTGCCCCTCTTTGTCCGAAAATATGAAGAGTTTTCGTACAAAGATAAAGTGAGCGGATACGAGCGATTTTTGCCCGTTTGACTATTCCGTGTGAAGAATTTTTGAAAGATTTGACCGAACCTTGCTTCAAAGGTTTCCTACATATCTCTGGCTAAAAGGGAATCAGGTCAATGTAGTTTGGGAAGTTTCGGTAGTTGGGACTACCATGGGATTGTTGTTACTGTTGTTGCTTGCTGTTGCTACTTCCTCCCGATCTCCTTATTACACCGTTCCAAAAGAAAATAAAAACCTAGACTAAGCTAGGAATTACAAAATCTTATCTGTCTTCCCCTTGCTCTGGTTGCCTCACTCTTGTCGGCTTGTGTTTTCTCTGGTGCCTTTCTTTCGAAAACTGTTGGGGACGACATTGGCTTTTTGCCTTTTTGAGCATAAGCTTTATTATTCCGTTCTGTCTGCTGGGGACAATTGCTTCCTATGTTAAAACTTGTTATGCTGGGGATCTTTGTTGTACTCCTCCTGATTACTGATTTCTGCTTGATCTAGAAATGTATTCCTCTGTTCTACAGGCGGGCTCCTGACTTCAACATTTTCCTCAAAATTTTAACACCTCTATTCTCCAGGCGGGCTCCTGATTTCTTCAACTTCCCAAAATAATCCAGCCTCCATTCTCCAGGCGGGCTCCTGACTTCTTCAACTTAAAATATAACAACCTCCATTCTACAGGCGGGCTCCTGACTTCAACAACTGCTTAAAATAATTCAGCCTCCATTCTTCAGGCGGGCTCCTGACTTCAATAACTTCTTAAATTTTATCACCTCCATTCTCCAGGCAAGCTCCTGACTTCGACAACTTCTTAAAATAATTCAGCCTCCATTCTCCAGGCGGGCTCCTGACTTCTTCAACTTAAAAAAAAATAAATCAGCCTCCATTCTCCAGGCGAGCTCCTGACTTCGACAATCTTCTTAAAATAATTCAGCCTCCATTCTCCAGGTGGGCTCCTGACTTCTTCAACTTAAAAAATAAATCAGCCTCCATTCTCTAGGCGGGCTCCTGACTTCGATAACTTCTTAAAATAATTCAGCCTCCATTCTCCAGGCGGGCTCCTGACTTCTTCAACTTCGAAAAATAAATCAGCCTCCATTCTCCAGGCGGGCTCCTGACTTCTTCAATTTAAAAAATAGATCAGCCTCCAATCTCCAGGCGGGCTCCTGACTTCAACAACTTTCTCAAAATAATTCAGCCTCCATTCTCCAGGCGGGCTCCTGACTTCAATAACTTCTTAAATTTTATCAACTCTATTCTCCAGGCGGGCTCCTGACTTCTTCAATATTCGAAAAATAAATCAACCTCCATTCTCCAGGTGGGCTCCTGACTTCTTCAATTTTCGAAAAATAAATCAACCTCCATTCTCCAGGCGGTCTCCTAACTTCAACAACTTCTTAAATTCTAACACCTCCATTCTCCAGGCGGGCTCCTGACTTCTTCAACATTCTTAAAATTTTATCACCTCCATTCTCCAGGCGGGCTCCTGACTTCTTCAACTTAAAATATAACAACCTCCGTTCTACAGGCGGGCTCCTGACTTCAACAATTGCTCAAAATAATTCAGCCTCCATTCTCCAGGCGGGCTCCTGACTTCAATAACTTCTTAAATTTTATCACCTCTATTCTCCAGGCGGACTCCTGACTTCTTCAACTGCTTCCTTCAAAACTGGTGTTTTAATCCTCTGAAAATTGCTGGGGATAACACCGTTATTTTATTTCACCAATATGTCATGTTCCTTCTTCAATGACTATTTCCTTTAAAGCTGGTGCTTTCGCTTCCCTGAAACCTACCGGGAATAACACTGCTGGGGAATTATCTTCCTCCTTTTAATAATGGTGGGGATGATACTGATTATCTTGCGTCTTCCAAGATTGCTTTTCTCCTAAAACTTGTTTCTCCCTTCTCGTATACTGCTGGGGGATTTTTCTTCCTTCAACACTTGTGTTATCTTCTCTCTTTCCCAAATGACTATCTGATTTTAAGAATATTTTCGTAATGAGAGAAAAGTTTCTGCCCCAGTTTGATAATGACCCTGTCTTCCTGCAGTCAATAATATTTCCTTGCCCTGTTTCAAATCAAAGAAAAATTTGTTAGTTTAAAATGGGGCGAGTGGTCGTGCCACTTCTGCTGAGGATGGTTTTTTCCTTTTCCTCTCCTTGCATTGCTATAAAACTTGTTGGGGAGAATATTGATTGCTGGGCTGATATTCCTGCTGGGGATGGTTGTCGTTTCTCTTCCTTCTCCTCTCCGTGTCGTCCGACCATTGTGGAGCTTGGTCAAGAATCTATCGGAGTTGTCCCTGTATCTCGCAAATTTGCTGAGGATCATTTTGGAATTCGATCCGTAATTTCCCTTCGAAATTTGGGCCTCTTAGGATCTAGACCCATTCATCATTTGGTCTTGCGACAAACTTCTTTTCGCTTTGTCGTCTTATCTTTGGTTTGTCCTTTTGCATTTCGCCTTGCACCATTTTGGCAATTGGTAGTAAACTCTGAAAATCCTTTTCAAAAATAAACTACTGGGGGAATAAAATCTTTTAAACTAAAAATGAAAGAGTGATAATTTTAAAGATAGAAAAGAAGTCTTTCTGAACAAACGCTGGGGAAAAAGAAAAGAAAAGAACTTATCTGAATGATATAACCAATCCCAACGATCATGTCGTACATTCCGGATCAATCAACCCAGTCTATTTGTATCAATCAATCTTTCGGATGGGCTTATCTCGCTGGTGATAAATAATTACTCAACTTTCTCCAAAGGTGGACCTTTTCCGCCAACCTTGCCTTGTCGCCTCATAGTGCCCTTCGAGGGGTTTTCACTAATAAGACTCTCTCATTTCTCTCAACTCTAATCGCCTCATGGTGCCTGTGAAGGTTTTCACCAATAAGACTCTCATTTTATTTTATTTTTCAGTTGGGGATTGGAGCATTTATCGAAATGGCGTTCTTTGTTGGGGATTCTTTCGGCTATCAATTCATTTCCAGCTTATGATCCTTTTCTCTGTTGGGGATCAGAGTGTTATTCCCGACTTCCGTTTGCATGACTTGGCACTTCTCGGATACTGATCGGGAGGTCTTTTTGGACATCAATAGGGATTTTTGTGTGGGGTTAAAAGAAAAGGCTATCAAAAGCTCAAAATAATTTTGACGGGTAAAACATTACAACTCTTGGAATCAAACTTTCTTTCCCAAAATTATAAACACAACTTCTGCCCCGGTTTTCTTGCTTGAGGATTCTTATTTTTTTTGTTACACTATGACCGAGCCGTGAGGCGCCTACGTATCCTTCTTTGAGGAATTAGGTCAAACGTAGTTCCCACTTCCTTTATTTTCTTGTGATTTTCTTTTGTCTTTATTATTGTTTTTCTTTCTTTTTATCTTTTATTTTTAATTACTGAATCCAAAAGAGGGATATGAAAAAAATAAATAAGGCTCAAAAGGGTAAGCAAAGGTTAAAGTGTTTGGATAGAAGAAAGAATTGCCTCCGTCATTTCATTCTCCGGTAAATGCCAACCACAGACAAATGTCAATTACAATCAAAAGAGATCATACATAATATCTCTTAACTGCGTCGGAATTGATAGCCATGTCGACGCATTTTCCTTCGATATCTGTTAAACATAAAGCGCCATTGGACAATACTTTGGTTACAATGAATGGTCCTTTCCAATTTGGGCGAACTTGCCCTTTGCTTCTGCTTGGTGTGGCAGGATTCGTTTCAACACTTGTTGCCCCACTTCAAATTTTCTGGGGTGTACCCTCTTGTTGTAGGCTCTTGCCATTCTCCTTTGATATAACTGCCCATGACACACAGCTGCCAATCTTTTTTCATCAATCAAGTTCAATTGCTCCAAACGGGTTTTGACCCACTCATCATCATTAATCTCAGCCTCGGCGACAATCCGAAGGGATGGAATTTCCACTTCCGCAGGTATTAGTGCTTCAGTCCCATACACCAATAAATAAGGGGTTTCACCTACTGAGGTCCGGACGGTAGTGCGATAACCCAACAATGCAAATGGTAATTTTTCATGCCATTGCTTGGATCCTTCTACCATCTTCCTCGGTATCTTCTTGATGTTCTTGTTGGCTGCTTCAACAGCTCCATTTGCTTTGGGACGATATGGTGTGGAATTACGGTGTATAATCTTAAACTGTTCACGTATTTCTCTCATGAAATTGCTGTTAAGATTAGCACCATTGTCCGTGATTATCACTTTCGGGATCCCAAATCTACAGACGATATGGGAATGGACAAAATCCACCACTGCCTTCTTGGTTACTGACTTGAAAGTTTTGGCTTCAAACCACTTAGTAAAATAGTCGATGGCCACTAGAATAAACCTGTGACCGTTCGAAGCTGCCGGCTCAATAGGCCCAATGACATCCATGCCCCATGCCACAAATGGTCATGGTGCTGACATTGTGTGCAATTCAGTTGGTGGAGAATGAATCAGATCGCCGTGTATCTGACACCGATGGCATTTTCGTACGAAACTGATACAATCATGCTCCATAGTGAGCCAATAATATCCTGCTCGAAGAATCTTCTTCGCCAATACATATCCGCTCATATGTGGCCCACAAACTCCAACATGTACCTTTATCATAACTGTCGTGGCTTGACTGGCATCTATACATCTCAGTAATCCCAAATCTGGGGTTATTTTGTACAATACTCCTCCACTGAGGAAGAAACCATTTGATAATCGCCGAATGGCTCTTTTTTGATCTCCGGTGGCCTGCTCTGGGTATATCCCCATCCTGAGGTACTCTTTGACGTCATAAAACCATGGCTCGCCATCCACTTCTTCCTCTATCATGTTGCAGTAGGCATGTTGATCACGAACCTGGATGTGCAACGGGTCAACATGAATTTTGTCTGGGTGGTGAAACATTGATGCCAAAGTGGACAATGCGTCGGCAACCTCATTGTGGACTCTTGGGATGTGTCTGAACTCCACTGATCGAAATCGTTTGCTCAGATCGTGCAAACATTGTCGATATGGTATGAGCTTCAAATCCCGTGTTTCCCATTCACCCTGAATCTGATGCACCAGGAGGTCTGAGTCCCCCAAGACCAAGACGTCCTGGACATCCATGTCTTCCGCTAATCGCAAACCCAAAATGCATGCCTCATACTCAGCCATGTTGTTGGTACAATAGAAACGTAGTTGAGCTGTAATAGGATAATGATGTCCTATTTAAGAAATAAGCACTGCTCCTATTCCAACTCCCTTCGCATTTGCGGCTCCATAAAAGAAAAGTTTCCAACCTGGTTCCTCAGGTAAGTCCAACTCATCTATATTCATTACTTCCTCGTCAGGAAAATACGTCCTCAACGGCTCGTATTCTTCATCAACAGGATTCTCATCCAAGTGATCTGCCAACGTTTGGGCCTTCATGGCTGTCCTCGTTACAAAGACGATGTCAAATTCCGTGAGTAATATTTGCCATTTTGCTAACCTTCCTGTGGGCATAGGCTTCTGGAAAATATACTTTAACGGATTCAAATGGGAAATGAGATAAGTAGTATATGAGGATAAATAATGTTTCAATTTCTGGGCCACCTAGGTTAGGGCGCAACATGTCATCTCGAGTTGAGTGTACTTAACCTCGTATACCGTAAACTTCTTGCTGAGATAATAGATGGCTTGCTCTTTTCTTCCTGTAATGTCGTGTTGCCCCAACACGCAACCAAAAGAATTCTCCAAGACCGTTAGATAAAGAATTAACGGTCTTTCCGGCTCAGGGGTAACCAATACAGGTGGATTTGATAAATATTCTTTGATCTGGTCGAATGCCTCCTGGCATTCCTCCGTCCATCCTATTGCAGCATCCTTCTTCAACAGCCGAAAAATGGGTTCACAGGTTGCTGTGAGTTGAGCAATAAATCTGCTAATGTAATTCAACCTTCCCAACAGACTCATTACTTCTGTCTTGTTCTTCGGCGGTGGCAACTCTTAGATAGATTTAATTTTTGATGGATCCAGTTCAATACCTCGCCGACTAACGATGAATCCCAAAAGCTTCCCAGATGGAACACCAAATGCACATTTGGCCGGGTTGAGCTTAATATCATACCTTCGAAGTCTTTGAAAGAACTTCCTTAGGTCTGCTACGTGGTCTTCATGATGCTTGGACTTTATGATTACATCGTCTACGTACACTTCGATTTCTTTGTGGATCATGTCATGAAACACAGTGGTCATTGCTCTCATGTACGTTGCCCCGGCATTCTTCAAACCAAATGGCATTACCCGGTAGCAATAAGTTCCCCACGGCGTAATGAAGGCTGTCTTTTCCGCATCTTCCTCGTCCATCAGAATCTGATGATACCCAGCATAGCAATCCACAAAAGATCTGATCTCACGTCCGGCACAATTGTCAATCAAAATATGGATGTTGGGTAAAGGAAAGTTGTCTTTAGGGCTTGCCCTATTCAGATTGCGGTAATTGACACACACCCTGATCTTTCCATCTTTCTTTGGTACCGGCACCACATTAGCCAACCAATCAGGATATCGAGTGACACGAATAACCTTTGCTTGCAGCTGCTTGGTTACTTCTTCTTTAATCTTCACACTCATATCCGTTTTGAACTTCCTTAATTTTTGCTTGACGGGAGGGCATGCCGGGTCAGTGGGCAATTTATGAACCACTAAATCTGTGCTTAACCCCGGCATGTCATCATATGACCATGCAAAAACATCTTTGAATTCAATAAGTGTTTTGATCAATTCCTCCCTGATATTTGGTGCAATGTGGATGCTTATTTTAGTTTCTCTGATATCGCCGGCATCCCCTAAATTGATGGATTCTGTGTCATTTAAGTTGGGTTTGTATTTTTCTTCAAATTGGCTTAACGCCCTGTTTATCTCCTCGAATGCTTCATCCTCATCGTATTCCAATTCATTATCATAATCGACCTATTGTATGGTTAGCTTGGAATCAGATTGATCTTTTAGACTAGGTTGAAGCGTTGTTCACGCCATGTCATTAGAACCAGTATGAAAAGAATTGTTCAGAAAAGAAACGAAGGAAATAAAATTAAATAATAAACATAAAGAAGAAACTTTTCGTTTTATTGAATCAAGGTTTCATACTGTTTTGAACACAATAAAAAGAAATCTGGATTACAACCCTAGAATAATCCTGAAAACAGAAAAGGAAAATCAGAGCCAACTACCAGGACTCCCTCCGAGTAGGAAGAGGAGTAGCCATCCAATTGTTGACCTTGACTTTGGGGCCCACAAACTGTATGTTTGCCTTACTGGAACCCTCTCCAGCTTCTATCATGTTGACGTCGGCAAACACTCTTCCAAAGCTTTCATTCAAATCTCCGTTTGGCCCCATCAGAGGTCCAAGAACTTCCGGGATTGGCAACTTTCTGCATCCTGCTTTGACAAATGATCTGGACAGGCGTGGGACTGGTTTAGGAAGGACCCAAACTCTTTTCTTCAATTTGCGGGCTCGCTTCACATCCGCTGCGATAGGCTTGAATCTTAACCCAAAAGTTTCCAGGTTCATGGGCAAAGAAACTGGCTGGATCATTCCCCACAAATCAAACCCCAGACCTTTCCCTGGTACAAACCCATTATTCAACATTTCTGATGCTATCATGAATGCTGCAACTGTGATTCTGGGAAGTGGAAGGCCCTCGTCCTCAAGAATTTTGTCTACCGAGACTGCATCAAAAACTTGATAAACCCAAGGGCCCTTATCATCGTCGGTTTCTATGAAGGGCACAATAGCATCACTGATGGCAGGTGTGCCATCATCCCCGTGTATCACAATTTCTTGTCTATCCCATTCAAATTTGACCACTTGATGCAGTGTAGAAGGCACTGCCTTAGCTGCATGGATCCATGGTCGCCCCAACCAAAGATTGTACGACACTGCCACATCTATTACTTGAAATTCCATGGTGAACTCGACTGGACCAATGGTTAGTTCCAGTACGATATCACCTACTGTATTAATGCCGCCCCCATAAAAACCTCGGACGCAGACATTGTTCTGGTGGATCCTGTCATCAGCAACCTTTAGCTTGTTGAGAGTGGCCAAAGGACAAATATTGGCAATTGACCCGTTATCAATTAATGCTCGAGTGACCAACGATTCTTCGCATTTTACCGTCAGATAGAGTGCTTTGTTGTGCTCAGTACTCTCTACCGGTAACTCATCATCAGAGAATGTCACTCGGTTTACTTCAAAGATCTTGTGCACTACTTTCTCTAAATGGCTCACTGAGAGCTTGTCCGGAATATAGGCCTCGTTCAGAATCTTCATTAAGGCCTGACAGTGATCGTTTGAATGGATTAACAAGGATAGCGGCGAAATCTGGGCTGGGGTCTTTCTCAATTGCTCTATAATTGAGTAATCCTGCGCCTTCATCTTCTTCAAAAATTCCTCTACCTCTTCCTCTGTTACAGGTTTCTTTATTGTTTCAAGATTGACTCTTCTCAACTCTACGGGAGAAAAACACCTTCCCGATCGAGTTAACCCTTGTGCCTCGCATACTTCTTCTACAACCTCCTTCCCCTTATGCGTCACCGTCACTTGACTGTATCTCCACGGCACAACCTTCTCACTTGTTATTGGCAACTGTATGACCGGCTTGATAACAACCGGTCCCACATGGACCCCTTTTACTACCAACCTTGGTTTGTTTGCTACTCCCTGTAACACTGCTCTAACTGACTCTGGCCTCTTCACAGTAATAGATGGCCCTTTCCCTGCTATCACAAAGGGCTTGTCATATACCTTTCTCGACTGTACCACTGCCTTTCCACTGGTTGACTCTTCATTAGTACTGGCACGAATCATCATTACCGTTTGTGAGGGTGTTTTTGGTTTCCCTCCCTCGTGCACTAATTCGATCATGTGGGATTCATGGTGCACCGGTAACGAATTTTCATTGATGTTGGGGTCCCCTGGTGCATGAACCTCGATCCTATTTGTGTCAATAAGATCTTGTATGGCAGTCTTTAACTTCCAACATTTCTCAGTATCGTGCCCGGGAGCACCAAACAATATTCGCAGCTCACTGAATGGTCCAGATTTATGGGAAGGGGATTTGGCAATTTGGTTTCAACAGGACTTAGTAGGCCTATCTGCTTCAACTTGTGAAACAGAGTAGTATAGGTTTCTCCCAACGGAGTGAATGTTCTTGGCTTCTGCATCCTTTCGTTTCTAAAAGCCTGATTTTCGCGGAAGTTTGGCCCTGAAGGATTACCGTAAGCCCTCGGTGGTGGATATGTGTTCTGTGGAGGTAGATACGTATGTTGGGGAACCGGTACATGCCATTACGGATGAGCCGGAGGTTGGGTGTAAGCTTGGGCGTGATGTATGGAAAAATGTTGTTCTTATGGTGGGTAGTAGGGTTGTGGAGGGTTGTATGGATTGTGTGGGTAGTTTAGATGATGGGGTTTGGGTTGGTAATAAGGGTAAGAGCCTTTAGATCTAGACCAATTGCCCGCCTCTATTGTTGTGACCTCCTCTCTCCTTTTCTTTCCGAGCGCACCTCCCGTGCCGCTCTGAATGGCCTGAGTTGTTGCCTTAATTGCCGAGTAACTCAGGATCTTATTGGACTTAAGTCCCTCTTCTATCATACTTCCCATTTTCACCACTTCATTGAAGGATTTGCCAACTGACGTCACCAAGTGACCGAAGTAAGTCGGCTCTAGAGTTTGTAGAAAGTAATCTACCATTTCTCCTTCTCTCATTGGAGGATCAACTCTGGCTGCCTGCTCTCTCCATCGGAGCCCAAATTCCCTGAAGCTTTATCCGGATTTCTTCTCAAGCTTTAGCAATGTGACTATCTCAAGGTTGTATTGTAAGTGTCTTGCGAAAGCCTGTGCCAGATCATCCCAGGTGTACCACCTGCTCGGATCTTGTCTTGTATACCACTCTAATGCCGACCCGCTCAAACTCTGGCCAAAGTAAGCTATCAGTAGCTCATATTTGCCCCCCGCTCCCCTCATTTTGCTACAAAAGCCTCGTAGATGTACCATAGGATCGCCATGCCCTTCGTACAAATCGAACTTGGGCATTTTGAACCCTGCTGGTAATTGAACATCAGGGAAAGGACATAGATCCTTGTAGGCCACGCTGACCTGGTTGCCTAACCCGTGTATGTTCCTGAAGGACTGCTCCAGGCTTTTAAATTTCCGCATCACCTCGTCCTACTCTGGGCTTTTAGCCGGCTTTTCAATCTCCGCCGGGACCTCAAAGTGGGGATTATAGGTATGTGGCTCGGGTGCTTTGAATGTGAGTTCAGGGGGGTAATATTGTGTGTCGTGAGCCTGAAACAGTGGCTCACTGGATGATCTCTGCAATGGGTCTAGGGGAGGGGCCACAAAGATGGGAACATTTGGTGGAGGAGGGTTTTGACTGGGTGTTGGAACTTGGGGATCATAAGCCTATCTTCCCTGATAGTAGTGATGGCTTGGGAAACTTGTTGAAGGACCGGGAGAGGGGTATTCTGACGTGTGTCCTGGTTGGAGAGTAGGAGTAACAGGTAGTTTCTGCCCTTTTTGGGCTCTAGCCAAGGCTATCTGCATTTCATTCATTTCCAGCCTCATCTTTTCCATTTTTTCCATGGCTTCCTTCAGCATCTGATTTGCCGTTTTTTCCGACTCAACACTGTTGTCTGATCCTTCGATCTTGTTTGATAATGGTACGGTGCCAGTACGCTCTAACAACTAACTGATATTGATTGGAAAAACAACAAACTTGTCAGTGTTAGAGTCTTAACAGATATTGTAATTTCACGTTGGGGGGATGCAATGCTCTTAGGCAGTTAATCATTTCTAACATGCTTTTGCTCTGACCGCATGCATCATCCCGGCTTATTTTTGTTCTGACAGATATATATATATATATATTCCATTTTTTTTCATATATATATATATATATATATTTCTCTTCTTCTTTTTTTCATAATTACGGTCGAATCCTATAGAGATTGCCATCGTGACCCCGCACGAATCAGACCAAGCGTAGTTCATGCTGTCGCACCTCCTTTTTTCGCACCCGCGTGGGCGCAAGGGAGTTTTTTTCCAATTAAAGGACAATCGAGACGGGATTGGTTTATTTATTTCAGAGTCGCCACTTGGGAGATTTAGGGTATCCCAAGTCACCAATTTTAATCCCGAATCGAGGAAAAGAATGACTCCATATTACAGTCTGCATACCAGAAATCCGGATAAGGAATTCTGTTAACCCGGGAGAAGGTGTTAGGCATTCCCGAGTTCCGTGGTTCTAGCACGGTCGCTCAACTGTTATATTCGGCTTGATTATCTGATTTTATACAAGTGTGAACTTATGTGCAAAATTTAACTTTTAACCGCTTTTATCATTTATTTTAAGGAATGTGAACATCGCTTAAAACATGTCTTTGGACTGCGTCACATGAAATGCACCCGCAATCCGGAACATATTTTATTTGACGTTTTGGGATTTGGATTTGGGTCGCATGAAATGCACACCCAAGTTTAAGAAAGTAGATTATTAAACACGCGCCTAAAGAGACTATCGTGTTATTATTTTGGGAAGGCCACGAAATTCGCTAAGCGGCCCTCCTGAATTCTAAGTAAATTTAAAACAAGTATTTACTGAGGGCCCCGCAATTTGCATTTTTTTTTGTTTGTCGAGGCTCGCCCCATTTATTATTTTTAAAAAAAATGAATTTGCAACGTCATGAAAATGCATCTCAGACCACGTCACAGTCAATGTACCCGTGATTAGAGACACATTTCGATTTCGTTGAGATTTGGATTTGGGTCACATAAATGTGCACCCGAGTTTAGGGAGATAACATTATTAAGGCGCGCCTAAAGCAACTAGCGCATCATTTTTTTTTGTAGGTCCGTGAAATTTGCTAAACGGCCTGTCCCGAGTTCTAAGCATTTAATACATATATTTTGTGAGGGCTCCGCAATCTGTACATTTTTATTTTTGGCGCAGCTAGTCTCGTTTTATTTATTATTTTTTTTTTCTTTTTTTTTTTAGAAAAAGGACAAGGCTAAAATGACTACATTTCTTTGCTACTTCGCGAGGTCATGAATCGTAGATTAAACTTATTTGATGAAACGAGTATTTTTTTCGCGGGATTAAATTACTACTATGATTTTAACATTACTACTACATGTATAAACAACTATTAAGACAAACATTGAGATAACAATAATCTGAGCATGAAGAAACAAAATGCCGAATAACTACTTAACATGACGAAACAAAGGAAATACATTCACGACCAAATTTCAATATCATACGGAGTTAATTAACAAGAAATAGCAACTTACAAACATCATATGAATATGTCTCGCTCATTTGCATACTATTCGCATGAACTAGGATTGTATTTCAACAAACACAGGTACATGTTACTAAACAACAAATATGAAGGACACGGACAGGGATGACCTACTTGATATTATCGTCCGATGCGTTGGACCTGCGACGAAACCTCGGACAACAACCTCGACGTACCGGACCTCGACGAACCAAAGACGACCTCAACGGACAACAGAAAACTCGGCCAAGCAAGATCGAAGCAAACCACCGTTGGTCGGAAACGCAGCTACGACTGCTTGGCATGCAGCAATAGCTGCTCGTTGGACTGAAAATGGCGGACTGGTTCTTGGCTACGGCGAAGGAGAAAAATGGTCGTGGGGCTGCTTGGTTCAGCAGGTGGTGATGGAGGTGGGAGTTGGTTGCGACGGGCTGTCGACGATGTAGCTGGGAGGAGGAGGAATGGTCATAGGCAGTTTGGGTGGTTTGACGATGCTGAGGGAGCTGGTGGCGACGTGAGAAGATGGTGGTTGAAGGGTCGTTTGGTGGTTTACTGCAGGGGTCGTGACGGAGAGGGGGTCAACTGGAGCGACTGGTTTGGAGGTGGAACGAGGGTGGTGGTGTTTGGTGGGTGTGACGACGAGGGAGTTGGGCTGTTTGGTGGTGGTTTTGGGGTGTTAATGGTGGTTTTGGGCAGTGTCGTTTGGGTGGTGGCTATGGCGTGGAGCAGTTGACGGTGGTGATGGGAGCTGAAGGTTTGTTGATGGAGGTTTGATGGATTGGTTTTCGAGACGACGAGGAAGATGGTGTCGTCGGAGCCGGTGATCGTTTGGACGTGGAGGAGTGGCGTCGCGACTGGTTTTGGGTTGCGACGGGTATGATGGAGTTGGGAGAAAACGGGGTTTTGGATCAGTTTGACGAGGGTTTTGGGTGGTCGGACATCTTTTACAGTAGGTTTTTGTTTGGTTCTTTCAAAGGAAGAAGACGAGGCTACAGTGCCCTCCAATTTTTTCAAAAAATCCCCCATCTTTCAAAATTTTTCATCCGTGTTTTGTAATGGGTTTGCCCAAAAAAATGAGCCCACGCGTGGTGGGGTTCGAGATTTGTGTCCCCCACGCGTGGTGGGGTTCCCCATGTGTCCTGGACTCGGTTTATTATGGGCTAGGTCCGAAATTAGGCCTAAAACCGGGTAGTTTGAACCCGAATATTATTCTTTTGCCCGGACCCGAGAAATAGGAAAACGTTGCTTAACTAGTCCTATGTAAGCAAAATAACTACCAAAAATAAGACTAGTATTTAAACAAAACTATATCTTTTTTAAATATTTTTCAAGATTTAAAATAGCTACAAAATATTAATAAAACTATTTTTTGTAATTTTCGTAAATATTAAGATAAAATATGAAGTAATATTTTTGTATTTTTCAAAGTTAAAATGACTATAAATATTAATAAAACTATTTTTTGTAATTTTCGTTTTTTTAATAAAGACAAAATATAAAGTAATATTTTTGTATTTTTCCAAGATTAAAACGACTACAAAACATTAATAGAATTATATTTTTTTGTAAATTTTGAATTTATATAAAGTACCAAAATAAAGTACAATTTTTTTTGTATTTTTCAAGTTTATGAGACGTACATAAACTAAAATTTATATATATATTTTTGTGATTTTTCTTTTTGCAACGAAATAAAGTAAAAATAGTTAAAATGGCTATATTAGACCCAATTACATATTTATGCTAAAAAAATGTGAAAATCCTCGGGGAGGGTCAAAAATCACGTGCTTACAGCTGCCCCTCTTTGACTGGAAACACGAAGAGTTTTCCGACAAAGAACGACTAGACGTGTTTTTGACCCAACCATTATTTGGAGGGGACTACACTACGGAAAGGAAAGGAATGTGACCGAGCCCTGGTATCTGAGCTGCCTACATATCCTTGGTTATACAGGAATCAGGCCACATGTAGTTCGGAAATGAGAGAGATGGTAGAGTGTACCGAGGTGAGGAGCCGATCGAGGTGCCGTTCCGTTGAGGTTCCGGTCCGCGGTCCTGTCGTTACAACAAAAATGAAGACTGAAAAAGACTAACTAAGCCTATCAGCTACTAGTTACAGGGATTCCTATCTGTAAGTCTTCTGAAACTTGGTCTTGAGTCTTGAATGGTGCTTCATACAGACTTCAGATTTGAACCTTGATACTGCTAGTTGTAGGTGCTAGTTCTTGAGCGGACCACATCTGTTCTCCACTTCCGTACCTTGGGTTCTTTTCCCCTCTTGTTTTCTTGTTGTCTTTTTGACCAGCCTTTTGTGAATGCTGGGGATTTTTATTGCTTCCTGCTGGGGATTCCTGTTGTATTCCTCTGCTTCATTGATTCTAAGTGTGCTCCTTTCTCATATGAGCGGGCTTTTGACTTCAATACTTCAATTGTATTCCCTTATTCTCCAGGTGGGTGCCTGATTTCTATTTCTTTTATCTTTGTTCTCCAGGTGGGTGCCTGATTTTTATTTCTTTTATCCTTGTTCTCCATGTGGATGCCTGATTTCTTCCTTCCTTTGTCCTTATTCTCCCGGTGGACGCCTGATTTCTATTTTTCTTTGTCCTTGTTCTCCAGGTGGACGCCTGATTACTTCTTTTCTTTGTCCTTGTTCTCCAGGTGGACGCCTCATTTCTTCTTTTCTTTGTCCTTGTTCTCCAGGTGGACGCCTGATTACTTCTTTTCTTTGTCCTTGTTCTCCAGGTGGACGCCTGATTTCTATTTTTCTTTGTCCTTGTTCTCCAGGTGGACGCCTGATTACTTCTTTTCTTTGACCTACAACAAACTCCGTTCTACAGGCGGGTCTCCTATTGGTAAGATTAAACTTAGGAAGTGCGTCTCCTATGGTGAAACTAAACTGAGGAAGTGCGTCTCCTATTGGTAATGACATGCCTGCATTTATACTTGTGGGCGACCTAGAATATGGAATGAACAGACAAAATGTATTCCCGCATTATACTGGTGGGCGACCTAGAACTTAAATGTATTCCCGCATTATACTGGTGGGCGACCTAGAACTTAAATGTATTCCCGCATTTTACTGGTGGGCGACCTAGAACTTAAAAGTATTCCCGCATTTTACTGGTGGGCGACCTAGAACTTAAATGTATTCCCGCATTTTACTGGTGGGCGACCTAGAACTTAAAAGTATTCCCGCATTTTACTGGTGGGCGACCTAGAACTTAAAAGTATTCCCGCATTTTACTGGTGGGCGACCTAGAACTTAAATGTATTCCCGCATTTTACTGGTGGGCGACCTAGAACTTAAAAGTATTCCCGCATTTTACTGGTGGGCGACCTAGAACTTAAATGTATTCCCGCATTTTACTGGTGGGCGACCTAGAACTTAAAAGTATTCCCGCATTTTACTGGTGGGCGACCTAGAACTTAAAAGTATTCCCGCATTTTACTGGTGGGCGACCTAGAACTTAAAAGTATTCCCGCATTTTACTGGTGGGCGACCTAGAACTTAAATGTATTCCCGCATTTTACTGGTGGGCGACCTAGAACTTAAAAGTATTCCCGCATTTTACTGGTGGGCGACCTAGAACTTAAAAGTATTCCCGCATTTTACTGGTGGGCGACCTAGAACTTAAATGTATTCCCGCATTTTACTGGTGGGCGACCTAGAACTTAAAAGTATTCCCGCATTTTACTGGTGGGCGACCTAGAACTTAAATGTATTCCCGCATTTTACTGGTGGGCGACCTAGAACTTAAAAGTATTCCCGCATTTTACTGGTGGGCGACCTAGAACTTAAAAGTATTCCCGCATTTTACTGGTGGGCGACCTAGAACTTAAAAGTATTCCCGCATTTTACTGGTGGGCGACCTAGAACTTAAAAGTATTCCCGCATTTTACTGGTGGGCGACCTAGAACTTAAATGTATTCCTGCATTTTACTGGTGGGCGACCTAGAACTGAAAAGTATTCCCGCATTTTACTGGTGGGCGACCTAGAACTTAAATGTATTCCCGCATTTTACTGGTGGGCGACCTAGAACTTAAATGTATTCCCGCATTTTACTGGTGGGCGACCTAGAACTTAAAAGTATTCCCGCATTTTACTGGTGGGCGACCTAGAACTTAAATGTATTCCCGCATTTTACTGGTGGGCGACCTAGAACTTAAAAGTATTCCCGCATTTTACTGGTGGGCGACCTAGAACTTAAAAGTATTCCCGCATTTTACTGGTGGGCGACCTAGAACTTAAAAGTATTCCCGCATTTTACTGGTGGGCGACCTAGAACTTAAATGTATTCCCGCATTTTACTGGTGGGCGACCTAGAACTTAAAAGTATTCCCGCATTTTACTGGTGGGCGACCTAGAACTTAAAAGTATTCCCGCATTTTACTGGTGGGCGACCTAGAACTTAAATGTATTCCCGCATTTTACTGGTGGGCGACCTAGAACTTAAAAGTATTCCCGCATTTTACTGGTGGGCGACCTAGAACTTAAATGTATTCCCGCATTTTACTGGTGGGCGACCTAGAACTTAAAAGTATTCCCGCATTTTACTGGTGGGCGACCTAGAACTTAAAAGTATTCCCGCATTTTACTGGTGGGCGACCTAGAACTTAAAAGTATTCCCGCATTTTACTGGTGGGCGACCTAGAACTTAAAAGTATTCCCGCATTTTACTGGTGGGCGACCTAGAACTTAAATGTATTCCTGCATTTTACTGGTGGGCGACCTAGAACTGAAAAGTATTCCCGCATTTTACTGGTGGGCGACCTAGAACTTAAATGTATTCCCGCATTTTACTGGTGGGCGACCTAGAACTTAAAAGTATTCCCGCATTTTACTGGTGGGCGACCTAGAACTTAAAAGTATTCCCGCATTTTACTGGTGGGCGACCTAGAACTTAAATGTATTCCCGCATTTTACTGGTGGGCGACCTAGAACTTAAATGTATTCCCGCATTTTACTGGTGGGCGACCTAGAACTTAAATGTATTCCCGCATTATACTGGTGGGCGACCTAGAACTTAAATGTATTCCCGCATTATACTGGTGGGCGACCTAGAACTTAAATGTATTCCCGCATTATACTGGTGGGCGACCTAGAACTTAAATGTATTAAAATTGCTTCCCCGGTTTTTGGTGACTTCCCTGGCGTTGCCTCTCGCTGCCATCATCAATCCTTTGTTTTCCTGCAGCAGACAAAAGGATTTAATTAGTTTTAATTGTGGTGGTAGAGGGTGCCTTTCCGGCGGATGATTTTTCCTCTCTTCCCCTTTTCTTGCTCTATGTCCCCATAATTGGTTGGCGGACAAAATTGCCTGCTGGGGGTCTCTAGCCTGCTGGGGCTGGTTTTCAATTTGTTCCCTTTTCTGCTTTTCTTTAAGCACATACTGTGGGAATCTGCTTTTACTCCTGAAACCATTCCCTTTGGAGCTTACTTCCTCCAAAACTGCGAGGCACGATTATTGCATTGCCTAGGGCCGGCTTTTAAGACTGTTTGTGTTATCCTGCATTGGATGAACTCCCCTTCGGTCTCTGGTAGTAAGCTTTGAAAAATCCTTTTCAAGACAAATTTTTAGTAAGAGAAAATAAAAGATAGAAAGGGAGAAAATCTTTCTGAACCAATATTTGGTGGGAGAAGAAACTTAGAAGAACTTATCTGGAGGACATGACTGGTCCCCGTGATCATGACATGCACCATAGATTCCCGACCTAGTCTATTCGTATCAATCGATTTGCCCGATGGTCTGTCTTGCTGGGGATGATAAATGAGTGTCCATTCCGTTGCGAATGTGGTCGCTTTTTGTTGATCCGTCTTGTCGCCTCATAGTGCCCTTCGAGGGGTTTTCACTAATGAGACTCTCTCTTTTCTCTCATCTCCCGGCGCCTTATGGTTCCTGTGAAGGTTTTCACCAATAAGACTCTCTCATTTCATATCTCTCATCTTACGTCGCCTTTCGGTGCCTGTAAGGGTTTTCACCGATAAGACTCTCTCATTTTATTTTTTTATCGAGGAATCGGGGTGTTGTCGATACGACCCTCTCTTCTGGAGATTCCTTTGACCATCAATTTATTCCCAGTCTTACGATCCTCTTCTTTGCTGGGGATCGGTGCATTATTCTCGGCCTTATTTGCCTGACTTGGCATCTCTTGGATATTGATCGGGAGGTCTTTTGGACGTCGATGTTGGTTTTGGTGTGGGGTTAAAGAAAGGCTATTCAAAAAATGAAATAATTTGATGGGTGATCTGCTACAACTTTTGGAATCAAACCTTTGTTGGAACTTAAAACATAACCTCTGCCCCAGTTTTCTTGCTTGGGGAATTTTATTTTTTACACTTATGTTGAGCTATGTGCGTTACGCACATTGTGCCTATTATGCACACTATGTACATTATGCATCCTATATTCACTATGATGCACACTATGACCGAGCCGTGAGGCGCCTACGTATCCTCTTTGAGGAATCAGGTCAAACGTAGTTCCCAACGGTTTTGTATTTCTTATGATTTTTATCTTCCTTTTTCTTTTTCCTTCTTTTCATTTTCTTTTTCTTTTCTTTTCTCCTCTTTTTTTTTTCTTATTTTTCCATTAGTGATTCCAAAAGAGGGGTATGAAAGAATAACTTAAGGCTCAAAGGGGGAAGCAAGGGTTAAAAGTGTTTGGATAGAAGAAAGAATTGCCTCCGTCATCTCATTATCCAATAAATGCCAAATACAAACAAATGAACCAAAAATTGCCATAATTAAAGAAATTACGCATAATATCTCTTGACTGCATCTGAATTGATAGCCATGTCGACACATCTACCCTCGACATCTGTCAAACACAAAGCACCGTTGGACAATACTCTGGTCACGATATAAGGCCCTTGCCAATTTGGGGCGAATTTGCCTTTTGCCTCGACCTGATGTGGGAGGATCTTCTTCAATACCTGCTGCCCTACTTCAAACTTCCTGGGGCGCACCTTCTTATTATATGTTCTTGCCATTCTCTTCTGGTACAGCTGACCATGGCACACTGCTGCCAATCTTTTCTCATCTATCAGGCTCAACTGTTCCAATCGAGCTTTGACCCATTCATCATCATTAATCCCGGCTTCAACGACAATTCGGAGGGACGGAATTTCGACTTCCGCTGGTATTACGGCCTCAGTTCCGTACACCAACAAATAAGGAGTTGTGCCTATGGAAGTTCGGACGGTAGTGCGGTAACCCAACAAAGCAAAGGGTAATCTCTCGTGCCATTGTCTGGACCCTTCCACCATTTTTCGCAGTATCTTCTTGATATTCTTATTGGCTGCTTCGACTGCTCCATTCGCCTTGGGACGATATGGGGTGGAATTGCGGTGTGTAATCTTGAATTGTTGGCATACCTCTCTCATCAAGCTGCTATTAAGATTCGCACCGTTATCCGTGATGATCACTTTTGGGATCCCAAATCTGCAGATGATATGGGAATGAACAAAGTCCACCACTGCCTTTTTGGTTACCGATTTGAAGGTTTTAGCCTCAACCCATTTGGTGAAGTAATCAATGGTCACTAGAATGAACCTATGACCGTTGGATGCTGACGGCTCGATGGGCCCAATGACATCCATGCCCCATGCCACAAACGGCCAGGGTGCTGACATCGTATGTAACTCTGTTGGCGGAGAATGAATCAAATCTCCATGTATCTGGCACTGATGGCATTTCCTCACGAAAGTGATACAGTCGTGTTCCATGGTGAGCCAATAACACCCTGTTCGAAGGATCTTTCTTGCCAATACATATCCGCTCATGTGTGGCCCACAAACTCCAGCATGTACCTCTGCCATAACCGTCGTTGCTTGACTGGCATCTATGCATCTCAACAATCCCAAATCCGGGGTTCTTTTGTACAATACTCCTCCACTGAGGAAGAAACCATTCGACAAATGCCGAAGGGCTCTTTTTTGGTCTCCAGAGGCATGTTCTGGATATATCCCCATTCTGAGGTATTCCTTGATATCATGAAACCAGGGTTCGCCATCTGTTTCTTCTTCTATGGCATTGCAGTAGGCGTGCTGATCACGGACCTGGATGTGTAGAGGATCAACATACATTTTGTCAGGGTGGTGCAGCATTGATGCTAAGGTGGCCAAGGCATCCGCAACCTCATTGTGAACTCTCGGGATGTGTTTGAACTTCACCGATCGAAATTGCTTGCTCAGATCATGCAAGCATTGTCGGTATGGTATGAGCTTTAGATCTCGTGTTTCCCATTCACCCTGAATTTGATGTACCAAGAGGTCCGAGTCTCCCAAGACCAAGACGTCTTGGACATCCATGTCAGCAGCCAAGCGCAGACCCAGAATGCAAGCCTCATACTCGGCCATATTGTTGGTGCAATAGAAGCGTAGTTGAGCCGTAACAGGATAATGCCGTCCTGTTTCAGAAATGAGTACTGCTCCTATTCCAACCCCTTTCGCGTTTGCAGCTCCATCGAAGAAAAGCTTCCAACCCGGTTCCTCAGGCAATTCCAACTCATTTGTATGCATTACCTCTTCGTCAGGAAAATACGTTCTTAAGGGCTCGTATTTTTCATCAACGGGATTCTCTGCCAAATGGTCTGCCAGCGCCTGGGCTTTCATGGCCGTCCTCGTTACATAGACGATATCAAACTCTGTGAGCAGAATTTGCCATTTTGCCAACCTTCCCGTGGGCATAGGTTTCTGAAAGATATACTTCAATGGGTCCAAACGGGATATGAGATAAGTAGTATACGAAGACAGGTAGTGTTTCAACTTCTGAGCTACCCAAGTTAGGGCGCAACATGTTTTCTCGAGTTGAGTGTACTTGACCTCATGTACTGTGAATTTCTTGCTAAGATAGTAGATGGCTTGCTCCTTCCTTCCTGTGTCATCATGTTGCCCCAACACACAACCAAATGAATTTTCCAAGACCGTCAGGTAAAGGATTAGGGGCTTCCCGGGCTTAGGCGGGACCAATACGGGTGGATTAGACAGATACCCTTTGATTTGGTCGAAAGCCTCCTGACACTCTGCCGTCCAACCTACCGCAGCATCCTTTCTCAGCAGCCGAAATATGGGCTCACAAGTTGCTGTGAGTTGAGCGATGAACCTGCTGATGTAATTGAGTCTACCCAGCAAACTCATTACCTCTGTTTTGTTCCTTGGCGGTGGCAAATCTCGGATGGATTCAATTTTGGATGGGTCTAACTCAATCCCCCGTCGACTGACGATGAATCCTAGCAACTTTCCTGATGGAACCCCGAATGCGCATTTGGCCGGGTTAAGCTTGATATCATACCTTCGGAGTCTTTGGAAAAATCTCCTTAGGTCTGCCACATGGTCCTCCCGACGCCAAGATTTGATGATCACATCATCGACGTACACCTCGATTTCTTTGTGTATCATGTCATGAAACACGGCAGTCATTGCTCGCATGTACGTTGCCCCGGCGTTCTTTAACCCGAACGGCATTACCCGATAGCAGTAGGTTCCCCATGGCGTAATAAACGCTGTCTTCTCAGCATCCTCCTCGTCCATTAGGATCTGATGATAACCCGCATAGCAATCCACAAAGGATCCGATCTCGCGCCCAGCGCAATTATCGATCAGGATATGAATGTTGGGTAACGGAAAATTGTCCTTGGGACTTGCTTTGTTGAGGTTGCGGTAGTCGACGCACACCCTGATTTTTCCATCCTTCTTTGGGACTGGTACCACATTGGCCAACCACTCGGGATATCGAGTGACCCGAATGACCTTTGCCTGCAACTGCTTAATCACCTCTTCTTTGATTTTTACACTCATTTCTGTTTTAAATTTCCTTAGTTTTTGCTTGACCGGAGGGTATGCCGGGTCAGTGGGCAATTTGTGAACCACTAAATTTGTGCTTAATCCAGGCATATCGTCATAGGACCATGCAAAAACATCTTTGAATTCCATGAGGGTTCTGATCAATTCTTCCCTGACATTCGGCTCAATGTGGATGCTGATTTTGGTTTCTTGGACGTTATCAGCGTCTCCTAGGTTTACAGCCTCAGTGTCATTTAGGTTAGGCTTGGGTTTTTCTTCAAATTGGCATAATTCTCGGTTTATCTCTTCGAAGGCTTCACCTTCATCACATTCAGATTCATCATCACAAACGACCTCTTGCATCATTGAGTCAGATTCAGATTGATTTATTAGACTAGGTCGAAGATCCGCTGTGCATGCCATGTCATTAGAACCAGTAAAAAGAGAACTGTTCAGAAAGACAAAAGAACGAAACAAAATTAAAATGGGCAAAAGAAGAGAATTTTATTAAACTTGCGGGATAAAAGGGTTCACACTTTTACAAAAACGAAAGTAAAATTTGGATTACACCCTGGGATAATCCGAACAAAACAAAACACACAAAACATAAATCAAAGCCTACTACCAAGACTCCCCTCGGACAGGAAGAGGAGTAACTGTCCAATTGTTGGTCTTGGCCTCAGGTCCCACAAACTGTATCTCTGTTCTGCTGGAACCTTCCCCAGCTTCTACCACGCTGACATCAGCGAAGAGCCTCTCAAAACTCTGATTCAGGTCCTCATTTATACCGATCAATGGTCCTAGAATCTTCAGGACCGGTGACCCCCTGGCACTTGCTTTGACAAAAGACCGTGAGAGACGCGGTACTGGTTTAGGAAAAACCCAAACCCTCTTCTTCATTTTTCGCGCTTGCTTCCTATCTGCTGCGGTTGGTTTGAACCCCAATCCGAAAGTTTCCAGATTTTTAGGAAGGGAGACAGGTTGGACAATCCCTTGAAGCTCGACTCCCAGGCCTTTTCCCGGCACAAATCCATTACCCAGCATTTCTGAGACCATCATGACTGTTGCGGCAGCTACCCTAGGGTGCGGGATGATTTCTCCTTCAGAAATTTTGTTGGCCGACCCTGTATCGAAAATCTGGTAGACCCAAGGACCTTTGTCATCAGCGGTCTCTATGAAAGGTACAATGGTTCCGCCCATGGTGCACGTTGTATCCTCGCCGTGTAACACGACCTCTTGTCTTTCCCACTCGAACTTCACCATCTGATGTAGGGTGGAAGGCACCGCTTTGGCTGCATGAATCCAGGGTCGTCCCAACAGCAGGTTATAAGATACTGTGGCGTCCAACACCTGGAATTCCATGGTAAACAGGACCGGACCGATGGTCAGTTCAAGTACTACATCCCCTACAGTGGCCGTTCCGTTTCCGTCAAACCCTCGGACACAGATACTGTTCTTGTGGATCCTTCTGTGGTCGATCTTCAACTGGTTCAAAGTAGATAGTGGGCAAATATTGGCGCTTGAGCCGTTATCCACCAATACTCGAGTTACCACCGAGTCTTCACATTTGACAGCTAGGTATAGAGCTTTATTATGCTCCGTACCTTCCACCGGTAGGTCATCATCTGAGAATGTTACCCTGTTCACCTCGAAAATCTTGCTGGCAATGGTTTCCAGGTGGTTTACAGAAATCTCACTGGGTACATGAGCTTCGTTCAATATCTTCAGCAGGGCCCGACGATGCTCCTCAGAATGGATCAGTAACGACAACAGTGAGATCTGGGCCGGTGTTTTTCTCAGCTGTTCGACCACAGAATAGTCCTGTACTTTCATCTTCCTCAGGAACTCTTCAGCCTCTTCTTCGGACACAGGTTTCTTGGTTGCAACTGGGTTGGTTCTTCTTAGCTCCACCGGAGCAAAACATCGACCTGATCGAGTCAGCCCTTGCGCTTCACAACTGACTTCTTCCACCTGTTTTCCTTTGTACATCACCACCGCCTTTTCATATTTCCAAGGCACAGCCCTGCTGTCAATCATCGGCAGCTGGACCACAGGCTTTATGGTCACCAGTTCTCTACATACCCCTTTTAACACGACTGCCGGTGTGGGCGGGATTCCTGATATTACCAACTTGCTTGGCTCGGGTTTGCTTGTTATGGCGGACGGGCTCTTTCCCAATATCACTACCGGCTTGACGCCTTCTCCCTGCGACTGTACACTCGTCCCTCCACTGGTCGAGACTTCTTTCGGGGCGGCTTGGATCATCATCACTGTTTGTGAGGGTTTTCTCAACTCTCCTCCCTCACACACCAACTCAATCATGTGAGTTTCGTGGTGCGCTGGCAGTGGGTTTTGGTTGATGTTAGGAGCTTCTGGTGTCTGGACCTCGATCTTATTGGTGTCAATAAGATCCTGTATGGCATGCCTTAATTTCCAGCACTTCTCGGTATCATGCCCGAGCGTCCCTGAATAGTATTCACAACTGATTGATCGATCCAAGTTCTGAGGTGGGGGATTTGGTTCTCGAGTCTGGACAGGACTGACCAAACCCAATTGCCTCAGTTTGTAGAACAAAGCGGTGTAGGTTTCTCCAAACTCCGTGAAAGTTCTCTGCTTCCGCAACCTGTCATTCCTAGCATCTGGATTTCCCCGGAAGCCTGCCCCTGAAGGGTTTCTATATGCCCTCGGTGGAGGATAGGTGTTTTGTGGTGGTGCATATATGTTCTAGGGAGCCGGCGCGCGCCATTGTGGGCGAACCGGGGGCTGAGTGTATGCTTGGGCCTGGTGTACGGAATAATGTGGTTCTCGAGGCGGATAGAAATTTTGTGGTGGGTTGTATGGGTAGTTTGACCTGTGAGGTCTGGGTTGGTTGTAGTGCGGCCTGCCAGCCCTGGACCAACTGCCTGCCTCGATCGTGGCAACCTCTTCTTTCTTTCTTCTCAGCGCACCTCCCGTGCCGCTTTGAATAGCCTGGGTTGTGGCTTTGAGTGCCGAATAGTTCAAGATTTTGTCAGACCTCAGACCCTCTTCTATCATGACCCCTATCTTGACCACCTCGTTGAAAGATTTTCCAACTGTTGTCACCAAGTGACCAAAGTAGGTTGGATCTAGTGTCTGCAAGAAATAGTCCACCATCTCTCCCTCTCTCATGGGAGGATCGACTCTAGCTGCTTGTTCTCTCCAGCGGAACCCGAACTCGCGAAAACTTTCCCCGGGTTTCTTCCCAGTTCTCAATAATGTGAGACGGTCAGGGACTATCTCGAGATTGTACTGGAAATGACCTGCAAAAGCCTGCGCCAGATCATCCCACGTGTACCACCTGCTGGAATCCTGCCTGGTATACCATTCTAGTGCAGATCCGCTCAGACTTTGGCCGAAATAAGCTATCAGCAGCTCATCCTTGCCGCCTGCCCCCCTCATTTTGCTACAGAATCCCCGCAAATGTGCCATGGGATCACCGTGCCCTTCATATAAATCAAACTTAGGCATCTTGAACCCAGCCGGGAGTTGGACGTCTGGGAAAGGGCACAGATCTTTGTATGCTACGCTGACTTGATTGCCCAGCCCGTGCAAGTTCCTGAAGGACTGCTCCAGGCTTTTGAACTTTCTCAATACTTCATCCTGTTCAGGGGCCTTAGCCGGCTTCTCAATCTCTGCCGGCACTTCCAAATGTGGATTGTAAGCCTGTGGTTCGGGGGCATGAAACGTAGGCTCGGGGGGGTAGTATTGTGTATCGTGAGCCTGAAACAATGGCTCACTGGTCGTTCTTTGCAAAGGGGCTGATGTTGGTCCCACAAAAATGGGAATATTGGGTGTTGGGAGAGGTTGATGGGGTGGTGGAGCTTGGGAATCATGAGGGCTTCTTTCTTGATGATAAAGGGGATTTGGGCGGCTTGTGGAAGGGCCAGAGTGAGGGTATTCCGGCATGTGCCCCAGTGTTTCAGGGCTCTTTTGTGTTTTGGCTATGGCTAGCTGCATTGCATTCATCTCTAGTCCCATCCTTTCAATCTTTTCCATCGCTTCTTTTAGCAACTGGCTCATCGGCCTCTCTTCCTCATTACTATTCTCTGAAGTAGTCATTCTGGTTGCTATCGGTCCTTTGGATCTGGTTTGATAGGAGTGTGTTGCCAGAGTTCTTTAACAATTGATTTGTTTGATTCAGACAACAACAAACTTTGTTAGCGTTAGAGTTTAACAGATTTGATCATAACACATAGAGGATGCAATGCACCTAGGCAGTTAATCGTTTCTACATGCTTTGCTTCAAACAACATGCGTCATCCCGGTTTGCTCATTCGTCCCCTTTTAAAGTACTTTGGGAAACCCTGTGTTTTATTTTATTTTGTATTTTCTTTTCTTTCTTTATTAAAAGCGGTCGAATCTTATGGGGATTGCCTACGTATCACGTCCCCGCGTGAATCAGACCAGGCGTAGTTCTGCCTCAAAGTAAAGACACATAGAAATTCTTCCGGAGTCACTTAATTTCATTATCAAAATTTGCTATTACACATTGCTTCAAACAAAATAGCAACAGTACAGACTCCACGGTTTTAAACTTGGTTTGAAGAAAAGAAAACAACATATGGGGAAACAACAAACAAAACGAACAGGACTTGACCAAAAACTAATTTTCCAACTTAAGGGCCCGCGAGGCATCATTCGGCCTCTCCGCGGCTCTAGGTGTGAGGTCTCTTTGCAGGCTCTTCAACTCGTTCATAATCCGGTGGACGCAGCCCATGATGGAAACAAGGAGGGTCTTCCGAGGTGTTCGCTCACATGCCAGGCATTTCATGTAGATGTAATGCCCGATTTCGTCAATCCTTGCTCGAATGTTATCCCTTTCGCTGAACAGCTGCCTGATTTGTCGGTTCTTTAACCCCAGTGCCTGAGCATTGTCGGCAAGTCGATCCTGGAACAACTCCATTTGTCTTTCCATGCAGGCCATTGCATCGTAGCACTGTCTTCTGTCGGCCTGGGCGTCTCGTGCTTGTTTGATGATCCGATCATGTAGAGTGGAGTTCGTCTCCCTTAATATTCCGACACTCATTTCATAATCCCTTATGACCTGTTGCAAACGCTGCTTCCGGGCCATTGTGTACCTTGCCCATCTGACCTTCATCCTTGCTATGCAAGCTTCTGATTGTTCTAATTCTTCTTGGCTCTGGATGACCTGACTTCTCAAACTTGCTATCAATCTTTCGTCAGAGCGACGCTTCTGTCGGTCAACGTTACTCTTACTGGCTTGGCGAAGGCGGGCCTTCAAGGTTTGGTTTTCTTGGGCTAGCTTGTTTCTTTCAGCCTGCTCCGAGGCGACTTGCACATTGTTCTCAAATACAAGCCTTTCGACTTGTTGCTTTAGCTTCCCGATTTCAACCCGGTAACCTTCCTCCCTTTTTAACCATCCCCATTGCTCTTGTGAATCATCTGTGAAGTGTTGGACGTGGGCCCTTTTAGCAGGTCTTTGCCGAATCTGAAACCTTTTTTTGAACCAAGCATCGTACTTTGGGTCTACCTCACCTTTAGCTAGTTCTCGCACCATGGTCTTGGGCTCCAAGAATCTACATTCATGCCACAGTTTTCTAATCTTCCCCTCGGGGAATATGACTCCCGGGCTTAATTCCAAGGCATGCTTGCTCAGATCTTCATCAGTAGGGACTACTTGAAACCTGCCCAGTTGTCGTAATACCCGATGAGGGGCATATGGCTGGATGCTGCGAAGCCCCATTAAGAGAACATGACATTCTTCAGCCGACATGTAGATCACCTCAGTATCAGTCAACCAACCGAATGCCCATTCAATTTGGTCAGCTGTTGTTGACCTTAACCGTGTAAACCATGCTTCGACACCTTCAGGAAATCTGGCGCCTGTCATGCGCTTCTTGAATCCGCTGATACAATTCCTCTCGGTCAACCCGTGGTTCATGTATCCTACTCGGTGATGGAGATGTTCCTGCATCCATAGCTGAAGTAACAGGTTGCAACCTTGGAAGAACTTGCCTCCTTCTCGGCATATAGTCAGAGCCCGGTAGATTTCGGACAAAATCAAAGGAACCACAGTACTATTGGTTCTTTTGATTGCCACGTCGGCCATCCCTACCAGACCTATCTCTATCTTTTTATCCTTCCTTGGACAGACCATGACTCCCAAGAATGCTGTGATAAAAGCCAAAGTACGTCTTGCTTCCCATTTGTTTCTGTTCCCGCCGTGAGTTAGCCCAAGGTTCGGTTCCTCGAAACCCTGCGGGGTTCCGTACCGCTGATACAAGAAATGGAGATCACAACATCCTCTCGATAAATCATCATGTTGTACCTTCCGACTAATGCTTAGTAGATCCAGAAACGCATGCGGAGACACCGGCCTTGGCGAAAGCAAATATTGCCCTCTTAACCTCTCATTCAATCCCGCATATCCGGCAACTTCCTCAAGTGTCGGTGAAAGTTCAAAGTCAACAAAACGGAATACATTGCGGGTTGGGTCCCAAAATGGTATTAGAGCTTCAAGAATATCTGTCCTCGGCCTAACACCCAACAAATTTACAAAACCTCCCAATATTCTTCCTACTACCCCTTTGCTATCGGCTTCCAAGTCATTCCACCACATGTGGAGTTGTAGAGGGACCTCGCTGAGGGCCGAGAATGGTTCATTTTGCTCTGTGCTCATCCTGCACATTTATTAAGGTGACCTTTTAGGCGAAAACAAAAACCTTTATTTTGACTCTAAACAAAAATCTTTGAACACAAAAACAAACAATATATGTATTTATATACATGTGTATATATATATACATATATGCTTTATGGTATATCATTTTTGGTAAAATGAAAAAGGGAGTTGGACCCGATGAGGGTTGCCTACGTATCTCACATCCGGTGAGAATCAAACCGACGTAGTTCGGGTTATAAACTAACTAGTTTATTATCTTATTTTATTTATTTTTTCTTTTTCTCTTTTTTTTTGAAAATAGAGTAAAATAAAATAAAAACTCATTCCTCATTCCCAGCTTGTCAGTTTTCTCTTTTCTCTTTTCCCTTTTTTCCTTTCTTTTTTTTTCATTCTTTTTCATTCTCTTTTTCGTTTCTTTTTTTTTTTTGCTTTTCTTTTTGTTGTGGTCGAATCTTATGGAGATTGCCTACGTATCATGACTCCGCATGAATCAGACCTTGCGTAGTTCGGACCAATAAGAGATAAACAATAATAAACATTTTTTCAATTTTCATATTAAAACAGACCGGGTTTCAAAGGTTTGAAGATGACCTACAAACTCGAAAATCAAACACCCGCATATTCTAATCAAAAGATTTACAAACGGCCGGTTTCTTTCCCCGTTTGACAAATGCAACCAAACGGCTATTTTTGCAAATGTGGCCCCTTCCAAATTTCACCTGAATTTTGAGGCCGGGGAGGATTATTTTATGACACCTTACAAACTTGTCCGTTCTTTTACGAAAATAACCTTTCGACAACTGAAAGATACTCTAAGGCTATTTCGGCAAGAACGGTTTAAGACGCGGCCGAGGCTGGCTCGGCATATTATGACAAAATTCAAACGGTATTTTTTCTTTTCAAATTATAATAAAACCTGGTGTTGCAAACACGGCCCTTCAGCGCCTCGGGGACGAAGATTTTTAAGGCTGTGTGGGTTCATATCTCAAAATGACCCAAAGGCGGCTGTTTATGCCAAATCAGCCTTCCGGCGTCCCTTTCGGGAACATTTGGCTATTTATGACAAAACAGCATCACCTGACTTATTTATAACTCTTTTTTATCGTTTTTCAATGCAAACACGGCCTTTCAACGTCTCGGGGACGAAGACTTTAGGCTGTGGGGGTCAACTGGATCAAGTCTTAAAAAAATGACCCAAAGGTGGCTGTTTATGCAAAGTCAGCCTTCCGGCGTCCCTTTCGGAAACATTCGGCTATGTCTTGTTGAAGCAGCGTCACCCAACTTCTTTATGACAAAATTAAAATTTGACATATATTTTTGTTTATTATTATTAATTTGTTTTTGGCTTTTTAGCAAAAGGTGGGGTTGGACATCACCCGGCTTATTTATGACAAGATTAAAATTTTTGATTTTTGGCTATTTTTGCAAAAGGTGGGTTGGACATCACCCGACTTATTTATGACAAGATTAAAATTTGACATATTATTCTTTTATTATTATTTGTTTTTGGCTTTTTAGCAAAAGGTGGGGTTAGACCTGATGAGGGTTGCCTACGTATCTCACATCCGGTGAGAATCAAACCCGCGTAGTTCGGGTAAATAAACTATTTTGGAGAAGACCCTTTTCCATTTTCTATTTTTTATTATATTTTTTCCACAACAATCAAATAGACTATTATTTTTCATTCATAACAAACAAACAAATTAACAAAAAAACATACAAAAAACATAAAACATTCCTTCTTTTTCCTTTGTTTTTCTTATTCTAAAGAAAAAGAAAAAAAAATTGGAATTTTTACCTTGCTTAAAAAATATTTTTTTTGAATTTTGGATTTTAAAGAAGAATCAAAATGTTTTCGGATTTTTTTTTTTAATTTTGAATTTTTTTTTTGATTATATATATATTTATTTTGGAACAGATAATAAAATCATGTTAACGCCCGACTCCCTTTTTTATTTTTATTTGGCAGTTTCATAGACTTTTTTTTTTATTTTTATTTAATGGCACAACAAACTATTTTCTTTTTGGAAAAAAAAACAAGACAGAACAATGATGATTTTTTCTTCTTTTTTTCCTTTGCTTTTAATATAACAAACTAATAAGACATTTTTTTTTATTTCTCAAAATTTCGGCAGAGTTTCGATACTACTTGGACATTGCTTTTTCTAAAAATAAGTAGTTATATCTCTACACTGTTATTTTCTCCTCTTTTTCACGATTTTCTAATTTATGGAAAATGATGACAACATACAAAATCTTTTGAATTTCATGCTCTTTATATATATATATATATATATATATATATATATTTTATATTTATTGTATTGTTTTTCAAAAATGTGGCATGGGGGACATAGGTAATTCCAAGACTTCTTGGATTCCGCAAATGTTCCCCATGTGCTTTTCCCAAAAATGAAGCATGGGGGACATAGGGAATTCCAAGACTTCTTGGATTCCACAAAGGTTCCCCATGTGCTTTTTCCCAAAATGTAAAGCGTGGGGGACATATGGAATACCAAGGCCTCTTGAATTCCACAAATGTTCCCCATGCTTTTGATTAAAATAAGATCATGCTGGAAAAACGTGCGGCCTTCTTATTAAACGTGATCAACATAACAATTCACCCTTGAATAAGTACAACATGTAGCACATAGGATGCCAAAAGATGGTCTATTATTTTCAGGTTGCTTGTCCTAGACGGACCCAACCCCTGTGTTGAGTCCCCTAAGTCAAATGCACATGATGCAAATAAACGTTCCTACTAGGGATCCGGCATGTGGCTTTGTTATACTAGGTTCAGAACCTGGGTGTTTGTTCTAGACCTGGCTTACCCGAGCGGACAGCTCGAGCCGAGGGGGGGCAGCGTACCGGGAATACAGAAGCTTCACCGGCTTAGCAACTTGTCCGAACCTCGTTCTAAATTGGGATTTGACACTATACAGAAAAGAAGTCGTATGAAGTACACCCTTCTTCATGATTTAGAAGACTCAGAAAGGATAGGGATTTCGGCACAGTTTATATACAGTTCACGTAATATCAAAGCGGTAAAAGACAACCAATTAGCACATTAAGCACAGATCATGTAACAAAATCAGATAAAACCAAATATAACAATTTATCTAAGCTCGAATTTCTAACCCTGAACCAGTGGTTCTGGGCCTATCCCCAGCAGAGTCGCCAGAGCTATTGCACCTCCTTTTTTCGCACCCGCGTGGGCGCAAGGGAGTTTTTTCCAATTAAAGGACAATCGAGACGGGATTGGTTTATTTATTTCAGAGTCGCCACTTGGGAGATTTAGGGTGTCCCAAGTCACCAATTTTAATCCCGAATCGAGGAAAAGAATGACTCCATATTACAGTCTGCGTACCAGAAATCTGGATAAGGAATTCTGTTAACCCGGGAGAAGGTGTTAGGCATTCCCGAGTTCCGTGATTCTAGCACGGTCGCTCAACTGTTATATTCGGCTTGATTATCTGATTTTATACAAGTGTGAACTTATGTGCAAAATTTAACTTTTAACCGCTTTTATCATTTATTTTAAGGAATGTGAACATCGCTTAAAACATGTCTTTGGACTGCGTCACATGAAATGCACCCGCAATCCGGAAACATATTTTATTTGACGTTTTGGGATTTGGATTTGGGTCGCATGAAATGCACACCCAAGTTTAAGAAAGTAGATTATTAAACACGCGCCTAAAGAGACTATCGTGTTATTATTTTGGGAAGGCCACGAAATTCGCTAAGCGGCCCTCCTGAATTCTAAGTAAATTTAAAACAAGTATTTACTGAGGGCCCCGCAAGTTGCATTTTTTTTGTTTGTCGAGGCTCGTCCCATTTATTATTTTAAAAAAAATGAATTTGCAACGTCATGAAAATGCATCTCAGACCACGTCACAGTCAATGTACCCGTGATTAGAGACACATTTCGATTTCGTTGAGATTTGGATTTGGGTCACATAAATGTGCACCCGAGTTTAGGGAGATAACATTATTAAGGCGCGCCTAAAGCAACTAGCGCATCTTTTGTTTTTGTAGGGCCGTGAAATTTGCTAAACGGCCTGTCCCGAGTTCTAAGCATTTAATACATATATTTTGTGAGGGCTCCGCAATCTGTACATTTTTATTTTTGGCGAAGCTAGTCTCGTTTTATTTATTATTTTTTTTCTTTTTTTTTTTAGAAAAAGGACAAGGCTAAAATGACTACATTTCTTTGCTACTTCGCGAGGTCATGAATCGTAGATTAAACTTATTTGATGAAACGAGTATTTTTTCCGCGGGATTAAATTACTACTATGATTTTAACATTACTACTACATGTATAAACAACTATTAAGACAAACATTGAGATAACAATAATCTGAGCATGAAGAAACAAAATGCCGAATAACTACTTAACATGACGAAACAAAGGAAATACATTCACGACCAAATTTCAATATCATACGGAGTTAATTAACAAGAAATAGCAACTTACAAACATCATATGAATATGTCTCGCTCATTTGCATACTATTCGCATGAACTAGGATTGTATTTCAACAAACACAGGTACATGTTACTAAACAACAAATATGAAGGACACGGACAGGGATGACCTACTTGATATTATCGTCTGATGCGTTGGACCTGCGATGAAACCTCGGACAACAACCTCGACGTACCGGACCTCGACGAACCAAAGACGACCTCAACGGACAACAGAAAACTCGGCCAAGCAGGATCGAAGCAACCCACCGTTGCTCGGAAACGCAGCTACGACTGCTTGGCATGCAGCAATAGCTGCTCGTTGGACTGAAAATGGCGGACTGGTTCTTGGCTACGGCGAAGGAGAAAAATGGTCGTGGGGCTGCTTGGTTCAGCAGGTGGTGATGGAGGTGGGAGTTGGTTGCGACGGGCTGTCGACGATGGAGCTGGGAGGAGGAGGAATGGTCGTAGGCAGTTTGGGTGGTTTGACGATGCTGAGGGAGCTGGTGGCGACTTGAGGAGATGGTGGTTGAAGGGTCGTTTGGTGGTTTACTGGAGGGGTCGTGACGAAGAGGGGGTTAACTGGAGCGACTGGTTTGGAGGTGGAACGAGGGTGGTGGTGTTTGGTGGGTGTGACGACGAGGGAGTTGGGCTGTTTGGTGGTGGTTTTGGGGTGTTAATGGTGGTTTTGGGCAGTGTCGTTTGGGTGGTGGCTATGGCGTGGAGCAGTTGACAGTGGTGATGGGAGCTGAAGGTTTGTTGATGGAGGTTTGATGGATTGGTTTTCGAGACGACGAGGAAGATGGTGTCGTCGGAGCCGGTGATCGTTTGGACGTGGAGGAGTGGTGTCGCGACTGGTTTTGGGTTGCGACGGGTATGATGGAGTTGGGAGAAAACGGGGTTTTGGATCAGTTTGACGAGGGTTTTGGGTGGTCTGACATCTTTTACAGTAGGTTTTTGTTTGGTTCTTTCAAAGGAAGAAGACGAGGCTACAGTGCCCTCCAATTTTTTCAAAAAATCCCCCCTCTTTCAAAATGTTTCATCCGTGTTTTGTAATGGGTTTGCCCAAAAAAATGAGCCTACGCGTGGTGAGGTTCGAGATTTGTGTCCCCCACGCGTGGTGGGGTTCCCCATGTGTCCTGGAATCGGTTTATTATGGGCTAGGTCCGAAATTAGGCCTTAAACCGGGTAGTTTGAACCCGAATATTATTCTTTTGCCCGGACCCGAGAAATAGGAAAACGTTGCTTAACTAGTCCTATGTAAGCAAAATAACTACCAAAAATAAGACTAGTATTTAAACAAAACTATATCTTTTTTAAATATTTTTCAAGATTTAAAATAGCTACAAAATATTAATAAAACTATTTTTTGTAATTTTCGTAAATATTAAGATAAAATATGAAGTAGTATTTTTGTATTTTTCAAAGTTAAAATGACTATAAAATATTAATAAAACTATTTTTTTGTAATTTTCGTTTTTTTAATAAAGACAAAATATAAAGTAATATTTTTGTATTTTTCCAAGATTAAAACGACTATAAAACATTAATAGAATTATATTTTTTTGTAAATTTCGAATTTATATAAAGTACCAAAATAAAGTACAATTTTTTTTGTATTTTTCAAGTTTATGAGACGTACATAAACTAAAATTTATATATATATATTTGTGATTTTTCTTTTTGCAACGAAATAAAGTAAAATAGTTAAAATGACTATATTAGACCCAATTACATATTTATGCTAAAAATGTGAAAATCCTCGGGGAGGGTCAAAAATCACGTGCTTACACATGCCATAAGTAAAATGAAGACTCAATTTCATTACTCAAATATGCTATTACAAGCCATCATTAAAAGAAAACAAACGAAAATACAGACTCCATACTTTTTCTTTTTAAGAACGTTTGAAGAGAACACAAGGGTAGACAACAGACTCAAACAAGTGCAGGATTGAGCTAGGGATACATTAAAGCTTTGAATGTTGGTGCCCGCGAGGCATCGTTCGGCCTTTCCGCGGGCTTTGGTGCGAGTCCTCTTTGCAAGATTTTTAGTTCCTCCATGATCCGGTGGACATAATCCATGACTGAGGAAAAAAGGATATCACAGGGCATCTCTTCACATGTTAGGCACTTCGTGGTGATGTAGCGCCCTATCTCATTGATCCTACCCCTGATTCTATCCCTCTCTATGCACAACTGTTCTATCGGTTGATTCTTCAGTCCCAATATTCGAGTATTGTCAATGAGCTGATCTTGGAACCTCTCCATTTGTTCTTCCATCCGGGCTATTGACTCATAGCAGCGTTCTCTATCTATTCTAGCATCCCGGGTTTGTTTAAGGACCCGATCATTGAGAATGGAGTTTATTTCTCTCAATGTTCCGACACTCATTTCGTAGTCCCTTTTTACTTGCCATAGATGCTCTCTTCGCGCTGCTGTAACTTTTGCCCACCTGACCCGCATTCTTGCTATACAAGCCTCGGATCTCTTCAAATCCTCTCGGCTTTTGCTGACCTGACTCCTCAACTCTGCTATCAATCTTTCACTGGACCGAATTTTCTGTTGGTCACCGGCATTCTTTCTGTTTTGGCGGATTCGGGCTCTCAGGGCCTTGTTCTCTTGAATCAACTTGCTTTTCTCTCCTGTATCAGCATCAATTTGCAAGCTGTTTTGGTATTTTAGCCCCTCAATTTGCTGTTTTGACTTGCCAATCTCGACCCGATATTCCTTTTCTTTTGCTAGCCAATCCCATTGTGCTCGCGATGATTCTACAAAGTCTTGGACGTGAGCTCTCTTAGTTGGTATCTGGTGCTCAAGCTCTTTTCTGTACCATGTGAGGTATTTTGGCGATACTTCACCTTTGGCCCGGTCTTGTACACGAGTATCTACTTTCAGGGTTTGACATTCATTCCAGATTCTCCGAACGACTGCTTCAGGGAACTGCCTACCAGGCCCGATTTCGATTACCTGGCAACTGAGATCCTCTTCCTTTTGGACTATTTGGTATCGCCCCAATTGTCTCAAAACTCTGTATGGTGCGTAAGGCTGGATACTTTGGAGGCCCATCAACAACAAATGAGATTCGGTGGCTGACATGTGTATGATTTCATCTATGGGTAGCCACCTAAATGCCCATTCTATCTGGTTTGCTGAGACTCAACGCAACAAAGTGACCCATTCGGCGACCCCTTCTGGTAGGCTAAACCCATTGACCCTTGTGGAAAACTCTTCTATACAAGTCTTTTGTGACGACTCATATTTCAGGAACTGAGGGCGATGACATAGGTGTTCTATCATCCACATTTGCAGTAGTACATTCCAACCCTCAAAGAAACCTCCTCCGGTTTTGCAAACAGTGAGAGCGCGGAAGATGTCTGCTATAATCATTGGAGCCAGAGTGCTGTTGTTTTGCTTGAGCAAAGTGCTGACGACCCTAGCGACTTGTATGTTAATTTTCGCGTCTTTTCTAGGGAATACTAGAAGGCCCAGAAAGGCTACCATGAAAGCAATACACCTATGTACTTCCCATTTCAGCTGGTTTTCCCCGCTGCAGATCTTTCCCTCGGGATTGTTGAACCCTCCAAAATGACCGTATCTGTCGTACAAGAATGCAAAACTACAAAAACCTTCAGATAATTCTGGGTGGTGTATAACTCTGCGGATCTTCACGGTGTCTAAAAATTTGTGTATGGTCACGGTCCTCGGTGCGATAAGATACTGCTCTTTCATAGGGACTTTGGGACTCCCGATGTACCCTGCCATCTCTTCCAGTGTCGGTGTGAGCTCAAAGTCTGAGAAATGAAATACATTATGTGTTGGGTCCCAGAATGAGATTAGCGCCCTTATAATGTCCCCTCTTGGAATAATGTCCAGTAACCCAACTAAGTTTCCTAAGTACATCTTGACTGTATCTCGCCCTGATTCTTCTAAATCGTTCCACCACATGCATAAGCCTGAAGGGATCCCATTTACAATGGCCTCAAATGAATTCCTACTCGTGCTCATTCTGCACATTTATTAAGGGATTTAGACAAAAGCAAAAATCTTTATTTGACTCATAAACTAATTTTCCTATTTTTTCCTAATTTTTGAGGAAAAGAAAAATTGATTCTTTAAATACAACCTTCTGACTCTTCGGGGATGAAGATTTTAAGGCTGTAGGGATTTAACCAGCCGAAAGGTAAAAAAAACAAAGGTGGCTGCTTATGCAGAGTCAGCCTTTCAGCGCCCCTTTTAGGGAATGTTCGGCTATTTTTGCAACATGGCATAGCCTGACTCTTTATTTATTTTTTGGCATTTTTGTAGATAAATAAATAAATAAAACATTTAAAAACAAGACCTTTTTTTCATGGTAATACAAACTATTGTTTTTTTTAAAAAAAAAATAGGCAATTAATTCTCTACACTGTTACTTCGTCCTTTTTTCTCCACAATTTTCAATATTCCTGATTTTCCAAAGCCGGTAAGCATGAAGTCTAAAGCAAATAAATGCATAAAGCAAACAGGATGCAGCAGGATGGTCTTTACATTTCAGGTTGCTAGTCCTAGACGGACCCAACCCCTGTGTTGAGTCCCCTAAGTCCGATGCAACGTGATGCAAATAAGCGTTTTCCTACTAGTGATCCAGCATGAAGTCATGTTTTACTAAGCTTTAAACTGGGCTTTGTTCTAGACCTGGCTTACCCGAGCGGACAACTCGAGTCGAGGAGGGGGCTACGTACCGGGGACCCGCGGGGTCATCCGGCTTTGTAACTTATCCGAGCCTCTTTCTTATTTCAGGTATTGACACTAACAGAATAGGGAGTCTCGACCAGCGAGCTTCTCTCCGGAGGTAAGAAGAGAAGGGTATCGGCATAGTTTATATACAGTTCACATAATATCAAAGCGGTAAAGGCAATCAATTAGCACATTTAAGCCAAAATATGTAAATAAAATTAAATAAATAAATAAATCCAAATAATAACAATTATTCTAAGCTCGAATTCTTGAACCCTGAGCCAGAGATTCTGGGTTTTACCCTCCCCAGCAGAGTCGCCACAGCTGTCACACCTCCTTTTTCCGCCTCCGCGATGGTACGTAGGAGTTTTTTCCAATTAAAGGACAATTGAATCGGGATTTGTTTGTTTATTTCAGAGTCACCACTTGGGAGATTTAGGGTGTCCCAAGTCACCAATTTTAATCCCGAATCGAGGAAAAGAATGACTCTGTGTTACAGTCCGCGAACCAGAAATCCGGATAAGGAATTCTGTTAACCCGGGAGAAGGTGTTAGGCATTCCCGAGTTCCGTGGTTCTAGCACGGTCGCTCAACTGTTATATTTGGCTTGATTATCTGATTTTATACAAATATGGACTCATGTGCAAGTTTTATCTTTTTACCGCTTTCATTATTATATTTTTTAAAGAATGTGAACATCGTTTAAAAACATGTCTTTGGATTGGGTCACATAAAATGCATCCACGATCCGGAACGTATTTTTATTCAATGTTTTGGGATTTGGATTTGGGTCGCATAAATGCATACCCGTGTTTAAGAATGTATTATTATTATATCGCGCCTAAAGCAATTAGCGATTTATTACTTTGGGGTAGGGCCGTGAAATTTGCTAAAACGACTCCTCCTTAATTCTAAGCAATTAAATGTACATTTATTGAGGGCCCCGCAATCTATACATTTTAT
Source organism: Nicotiana sylvestris (assembly GCF_000393655.2). Lineage (NCBI taxonomy): Eukaryota > Viridiplantae > Streptophyta > Magnoliopsida > Solanales > Solanaceae > Nicotiana > Nicotiana sylvestris. The sequence continues at coordinate 38,317,092 of NC_091061.1, forward strand.
TAAGCGAGGCTCATCTCATTTATTTTCCTAAATGGATAAATCTTAAAGCGACTACATTTTGCTATTTAAAATTAGTCTCTAAAATGAATAAAGAAAATCCTAATTAATTACGTTTTTTTTATTATTATTATTTAAGAAAACATGACACGCTAATTGCTTGATTCATACAAATATTGATGAAAAAGGGATTTTATTCTTAATTTCGAAAATTATAAATTAAATAAAAATTCAACAACTAATATTCAAAATAAACAAATATAGCTAGATTAAAACTTAGCATTGTTATTTTTTTAAAAAAATATTATTGAGATTAATTATTCACAATCATTTGAAACTAAATTTAACCATAATTACTAAAGCTTATTAGAAAGTTTATTAGACTTAAACGTTCTTCTAATCTTGCTTAAGCTCAAGTCATGCCTTAATGCCTAATTTACGATGTTTAATTTAAATTCGTGTCTTAGCTAAATTTAGCTACTTGTTCATGATCAACCTATAATCTTGAAGCCTTCATAACTAGTGAATTAACCTATTTTGCCGAACCGATTTATTACAGACTAACTTATGATATTATTTTCTTATTCCAATTATTAATGCGTGTACAAGTGGACAACTGCTAAAAATTTTAAGGCTTCAACACTTCACTTTTGTATTCATGCTTCAAATTCTCAGATTACAAGGTTCAGCCATTCGATTGTGTACCTGATATTTTGAAAGCAAAGAAGTGAGCAAAATCAGTAGAAGCAACAGCAGTGTAAGCAGCAGCACAGCAGATTTAGCGACATAGCACCAACCAATGAAGCCAATAATAACAGTAGTAGACACCCCGTGGCAGAGTTTAAAAAAACCAGGAAATAAACCAAACAGTAACCCAACGGAACAATACTCGACAGTAGAACACTAGGAAATATCCAGCTGAAATCCAACAGCACCAAAAGAACACAGACAGGGGCAAAAGAAAAGAAAAACAGTGGTTTCTGATTTCTCCAACACTCAAATGAAAACTGAAGTTCTTCTATGTAAAGCCTAGCCTTATCCGGATCAACCAATCCACTGACTTAGCAAGGTAATAGCACAGCCTATGATCTCAAAACTAAACTGCCCTTTCCAAATTGGAAGACCAGCCCCAACCTTTTTTCTTTTAAGACTAACATCTTTTTTTTTCTCTCTTTTTCAGTCTGCCTTTTTTCTAAAATCTTTGTCTCTCTTTCAAAAAATCTGTTTTTTAGATAATCTCCCCCCTCTTTTCTTCTCTTTTTTTCTTTTGTCTTCTCCTAGGTATATATAATAACCAAACAGATTAGCCCCCCTTTGAAAAGCTTCACTTACCCGACCAAAATCCCAAAAAATCTGCCCATTTTCAACAAAATCCCACTAAGGAATGCTTTTCCTTATTTTATTCCCTAAATTAAGGCATGATATAAGGGCTTGTCCTCCACTAATATTAAACTAATATATAAACTCTTGTTTTATTAGTGCTTGACTAACGGACCACTAATTTAGTCAATTCTGCCCATTTTCCATTCCCAAAATACCCCTATAATCCTACTGTTATTACTGCCCTCCTAAGACAAACACTATTGTATTACAACTTTTAAAATATGCTTACCTTTTAACAAAGATTTTAAAATTAAAACTGATTTCAAATGTACCCAAACTTATTTCTGATTACTGAAGGGCTAAAATTAGAGATCAATTGGAACAAATGGACTCGGAATTAACTCAATCTAGACTTAACACAACATAGAACTTAACACAATCCCTAAAACTGAAGCTGAAATATGCACATGAATACAAACATCAGGAATGCAAGTTCATTGTTATTAGGATGACAATGCCCTGAAATCAAATGGCCATGGATCAAATATATACAACAAACGTTTGACGAACTTTCTGTTTTAACAAACGAGAGTGAATTAACTGTCGAAACTAATTAATGGACATGCTTATAACAACTGATACCAAACAATCAGACCCCAGACAATTTAGGTAATTCATAGGCAATTTCAGGGGTATTGATAGAAACATAGATTAACTGGAAATTAATCGACGTAACTCATTAATCGATTATACAAGTTATATCACATAACAATCATATCGAACCTAAACAAATGACAGAATTGATCCTACTGAATATGAACAAGGTCAATTAAGCAAAATAAATTTTAAAATAAATACAACAGATAAGCAGATATGTAGAGAAGCAAATACGAAGGAAAGAAAAAAAAAAAGAAAATACCTCATAATAACAGAATTATACGGATCTAGTCTTCGAAACTCTGATTCGGACACTTTGAAATCGAACAGACCTTAGTCGAAGTATTCTCAACTGAAAATACTTCGATTAAGGTCGATTAGACCTCAACCTTCTACTTAATTTGGGCAGATTCCAAGATTTGGGATTTTAGGGTTCTTGAGGGTATGATTTAGGGCTCAACCACTTCTGGTCAGATTCGAACCAAACCAAAGTGAGGTTAGGAGAGTGACTGGTGTGAGTTTAGGGTACATTGGGGTAGGTTTAGGTCATGCTCGAATCTTCGATTGAAGATTCGAGACGCTGTAGGGTGATTCGAGGTGAACAACCAACAGATCTGTAACGAGGGTGGTTAGGGGGTGTTGTGGTGTTAATTAGGGATTGGTTGGTTTGGATCTGAGTTTGGCTCGAATCTTCAAATGAAGATTCGAGAAGCTCTAGGAGGATTCGAGCTAAGTGGTTACCAGATTTGGATAGAGGATGGTCAGGTGGTCTTAGGGTGTTGGTTTGGTGGCCGGCAGCGTAGTTGCCTCCGGGTTTCAGGCGAGGGGGAGCTAGGGCGGCTAGGGTTTGGGGGTATCATCTTAGGGACGATGATGAAAAGGAAGACGAGGGGGGGTTTGGTTAGGGGGCTGGGGTGAGGGATTGAATTTATATAGGGGTGGGGTGGATGGATCCTAGCCGTTGGATCAATTGAGATCAATGGCCTGGATTAATTCATTTAAACAAACGGTGTCGTTTGGTATCTTTGAGAGGCTGGGTTCACCGGGTAAAAGTGGACCGGGTTGTGGGATCGGGTTTGGTCAAAGCTCTCGGGGCCATTGGATCAAAGAATATGGGCGGCTCAGATTGAGCACTTGAAACGGCGTCGTTTCAAACCAAACCAGGGCTGCACTGAACCGTTTGATTTGTTCGATCAACGGCTCAGATTGAAGGATGACGAAACAGGGTAGTTTCATCATCCTACTACGTCGTTTTGTTAGTTTTTGAGACCAACTGGTTTGGATTGGGTCAGGGATGAGTTTTGGGCCTGAATTTCTCCTGGCCCAGTCCGAATTTCCTTTACATTTACCCATTTTCCATTTTTCTTTAATTACAAAAATTAAACAAAAATCCTAAATAAATCGTAAAAATCAAAAAATAAAATTACACACATATTATTTAGCACCTATAATAATTATTACTCAAATTAAACAAAATCAACACATTGGCAAGAAACACATATGCATATTTTTTGTGATTTTCTTTCTTTATGGTTTATAATTTCCTAAATATATTATTTTATATTATCCTTTTATATAAACCCGTGATTAATTAATTATGAAAATGCAACATTAATTCCTAAATGCACATGTACCTATATTACTATTTTTCTGTATTTTTCCTTAATTAGAATAAAATGCACATGCACATACGAAATGTCACGAAAATTCAAAAATTGCATACAAAGAAAAATTATTTGTGATTTCTTTTGGAGTAGTTATCGTGAAGCAAAAATCACGTGCTCACAGTAGTCTGTGAGCTAGTGACACCAGACTCTGGGTAGCATTTTGATTCAAACTTCCGCACTTTTGGTTTTCAGTTGCTTTAGATTTAAAGTCTTCTGCTTAGATTTTGTCTCGTTTATTATATTGTTTGAAAGAAAGCAGGAAAGGAGTTTTAAATATTTGACTTGTCTAGCTCCGATAGTAGGCGCCATCACGACACCCAATGGTGGGAAATCCGGGTCGTGACAAGTTGGTATCAGAGCACTAGGTTACTTAGGTCTCACAACTCACGGACAAGCTCAGTAGAGTCTGAGGGATCGGTACGGAGACGTCTGTATTTATCCCGCAGAGGCTACTGAGTTAGGAAAACTTCACCTTGTTCATTCTTGTCGTGCGATTCTGTTTCTCAAGTGCTGATTGTCTTTCCACTCTGTTCTTTCGCAGATGGCGAGGACACGTGCTTCCTCTTCTACCGCGCAACAGCCTGAGCCCCCAGCAGCAGCCCCTATTAGGGGCAGAGGGCGAGGCCGAGGCCATGCCAGATGCCGAGGCCGGGGCAGAGCTCAGCCCCGAGCAGCATTTCCAGCGACGGAGCCTCAGGTCGATTTTGAGGAGGAGGTTCCGGCCCCAGCTGTTCCAGTGGGCCCAGCTCAGGTCCTAGAGGGTTTCATAGCCACTCCACTGCTTCAGGACGCTTTGGTCCGACTGGTAGGCTTTATGGAGGGCATTTCTAGAGCGGGTTTGCTTCCCGTATCTCCAGCCACATCTCAGGCTGGGGGAGGAGTTCAGACTCCCGATACTCATACTCCAGAGCCGGTAGCTCCTCAGGCTCAGGTTCCAGCAGTTCAGCCAGCTGTGGCAGTTCAGCCAGCTGTGGCAGCCCAGCCAGGTATTGCGGCTCAGTCCAGCTATGGTGCGGCTATGTCTATGGATGCTTTGTGGAGGCTTGATCGTTTCACCAAGCTCTTCACAACCACATATAGTGGCACCCCCTCAGAGGATGCTCAGGATTTCATATTCAGCTGTCATGAGGTTCTACGGACTCTGGGCATTGTAGAGACCAATGGGGTCGACTTTGCCACTTTTCACCTGGCAGGATCCGCCAAGACTTGGTGGAGGGATTTCTGTTTAGCCAGGCCAGCAGGGTCACCATCATTGACCTGGGATCAGTTTTCAAAGTTATTTCTTGGGAAGTTTCTTTCAGTTACTCAGCGAGATGCTCTTCGCGGGCAGTTTGAGTGTCTCTAGCAGGGTCCTATGACGGTCACCCAGTATGAGACCCGGTTCATTGATCTTGCTCGTCATGTCATTGTGATACTCCCCACCGATAGAGAGAGGGTGCGGAGGTTTATTGATGGGTTGGCCCAGCCAATCCGTGTTCAGATGGCCATGAGTGCCGGTAGTGAGATTTCATTTCAGGAGGCGGCAGATGGTGCCCACTGGATAGAGATGGCACTGGCTCATGGAGGTGGTCATGGGTCTAATAAGAGGCCCCGTCATTCTGGTAGATTCAGTGGTACCTAGTCTGGAGGTAGGGATTCTTATGGTAGAGGCCATCCTTCGAGGCCCTTTCAGTCAGCTCTCCAGGCTTCTCATGGTACACCAGGTGGTCGTGGTTCTCAGCCGCAGTATTCTGACCAGCAGCTCTTCAGTTCACCATCAGCACCTATCAGTGCACCACCACTTCGTTATTCTCAGCAGCCGAGGGCTTGTTATACTTGCGGCGATGTGAGTCACATTGCCAGATACTGCCCTCGAGCTTCCAGCAGCTCGCAGCAGCAGGGTCATCGCCCGATGATCCAGGTACCAGTTTCCCCACAACCTGCCCAGCCAGCTAGAGGCGGGGGTAGAGGACATAGAGGTGGAGGTAGAGGTCTTAGAGGTGGAGCTCAGACCGCTAGAGGTAGGGGTCAACCAGCAGAAGATCGTCCCAGGGAGGTGGGGCCCAGCCCCGTTGTTATGCTTTGCCAGCCAGGCCAGAGGCTGAGTCATCAGATGCTGTGATTACAGGTACTATTCTGGTCTGTGATAGGGATGCTTCTGTGCTATTTGATCCCGGATCTACGTATTCATATGTGTCGTCCTATTTTGCACCCTATTTGGTTATGCCTAGTGACTCGTTGAGTATTCCTGTTTATGTGTCAACACCGGTGGGTGATTCTATTGTGGTCGACCAAGTTCATCGTTCTTGTATCGTAGTGTTTGGGGGTCTTGAGACCCGTGTTGATTTGTTGCTTTTGGACATGGTCGACTTCGATGTTATATTGGGGATGGATTGGTTATCCCCGTACCATGCTATGTTGGATTGTCATGCCAAGACCGTAACCTTAGCCTTACCGAATTTAACCCGTTTAGAGTGAAGGGGGACTTCTGGTCACTGTACCCGCAGTGTTATCTCATATGTGAAAGCTCGGCGTATGGTAGAGAAGGGATGTTTGGCCTACTTGGCGTCCCTTCTATTGATTCTGTGCCAGTTGTTCGGGAGTTTCCTAAGTTTTTCCCTTCAAACTTGTCGGGTATGCCGCCCGACAGGGATATCGACTTTTGTATTGATTTGGCCCCGGGCACTCAGCCCATTTCTATCCCGCCATATCGTATGGCCCCGCCGGAGTTGAAAGAATTAAAGGAACAGCTACAGGATTTGCTTGAGAAAGGTTTCATTAGACCCAGTATTTCACCTTGGGGTGCGCCGGTGTTGTTTGTTAAGAAAAAGGATGGTTCGATGAGAATGTGCATCGATTACCGGCAATTGAACAAGGTTACAATTAAGAATAAGTATCCACTGCCGAGGATCGACGATTTATTCGACCAGCTTCAGGGTGCGAGGGTGTTTTCAAAGATAGATTTGAGATCTGGCTACCACCAGCTGAGGATTAGGGCGTCTGATGTCCCTAAGACAGCATTTCGCACTCGGTATGGGCACTATGAGTTTTTGGTCATGTCATTTGGATTGACTAATGCCCCAGCAGCGTTCATGGAGTTGATGAACCGAGTGTTCGGGCCTTATTTGGACTTGTTCGTGATAGTCTTCATTGACGATATTCTTATATACTCCCGCAGTCAGGAGGAGCATAAACAGCACCTCAGAGTGGTCCTTCAGACCCTAAAGGATAGTCAGTTGTATGCTAAGTTCTCAAAGTGCAAGTTTTGGTTGAGTTCGGTCGCATTCCTGGGTCATGTCGTATCAGCAACAGGTATTCAGGTAGACCCGAAGAAGATAGAGTCAGTCAAGAACTGGCCTCGACCAGCTTCAGCTACAGATATTCGGAGTTTCCTAGGATTAGCAGGTTACTACCGTTGGTTCGTGGAGGGGTTTTCATCCACTGCCGCCCTTATGACCAGATTGACCCAGAAGGGTGTCCAGTTCAGGTGGTCGGACGAGTGTGAGGCGAGCTTCCAGAAGCTCAAGAAGGCTCTGACTACGGCACCGGTATTGGTTCTGCCCACAGGTTCAGGGCCATATACGGTCTATTGTGATGTGTCTCGTATTGGGCTTGGTGCAGTGTTGATGCAGTTTGGGTCATTGTTGATAGGCTGACCAAGTCAGTGTATTTTGTTCCTGTTGTAGCCACCTATTCGTCCGAAAGGTTAGCCGAGATTTATATCAGGGAGATTGTTCGCCTTTATGGGGTGCCGCTATCTATCATTTCGGATCGGGGTATGCAGTTTACCTCGCATTTCTGGAGAGCGGTTCAGCAAGAGTTGGCACCTAGGTTGAGTTGAGTACAACATTTCATCCCCAGACGGATGGTCAGTCCGAGAGGACTATTCATATTCTTGAGGACATGCTCCGAGCCTGTGTCATTGATTTTGGAGGCTCGTGGGACCAGTTTTGCCTTTAGTAGAGTTCGCCTACAATAACAGCTACCAGTCCAGCATTCAGATGGCTCCGTATGAGGCATTGTATGGTAGGCGATGTCGGTCTCCAGTTGGATGGTTTGAGCTGGGAGAGGCTCGATTATTGGGTACGGATCTGGTTCAGGAAGCCTTGGACAAGGTCAGGATTATTCAGGATAGACTTCGTACAGCTCAATCCAGACAGAAGAGTTATGCAGACCGCAAGGTCAGAGATGTTGCTTTCATGGTTGGTGAGCGGGTATTGCTTCGTGTATCGCCTATGAAGGGCGTGATGAGATTTGGGAAGAAGGGCAAGCTCAGCCCTAGGTTCATCGGTCCATTTGAGATTCTTGATCGTGTGGGAGAGGTGGCTTATAGACTTGCCTTGCCACCTAGCTTGTCAGCTGTGCATCCCGTGTTTCATGTATCTATGCTCCGGAAGTATCGCGGAGATCCATCGCACGTGTTAGATTTCAGCACTGTCCAATTGGACAAGGATCTGTCATATGAGGAGGAGCCGGTGGCTATTCTAGACCGGCAGGTTCGACAGTTGAGGTCGAAGAGTTTTCCTTCGGTGCGTGTTTAGTGGAGAGGTCAGCCTCTTGAGGCATCGACCTGGGAGTCCGAGTCCGATATGCAGAGCCGTTATCCTCATTTATTTCCCGACTCAGGTACTTCTTTCTTTTGTCCGTTCGAGGACGAACGGTCATTTTAGAGGTCCCGTAGTTCTTCCTTGTTCCGCGCTTTCGAGGCCTTGAAAACCTCGCTTTTAGTTGCCTCGATTGGCGTGCGCAGTTCGGGCGCGTAGCCGGAAAGTTTTTATGTTAGAATATGTGAATTATGTGAAACATTTGATGAATTTTGGTATTAATATGCATAATGTTGACTTCGGTCAACATTTTGGGTAAACGGACCCGGACCTGTGATTCGACGGTCCCGGAGGGTCCGTAGAAAAATATGGGACTTGGGCGTGTGCCCGGAATCAAATTCTGAGGTCCCAAGCCCGAGAAATGAATTTTTGAAAGAAATTGTTTTTCTGAAATTTGATATGAAAATTTGAAATGAAAAAGGGGTTAGAAAATATAGGTATCGGGCTCGTATTTTGGTTCCGACGCCCGGTACAAGTCTTAAATATGTGTTAAGCACTATCTGTAAAGTTTGGCTAAAAACGGACGTCATATGACGTGTTTCGGACTAAAAATGGAGAATTTGAGTTATGAAAGTTGAAGAAAGAAAATCATGTGTTTGAGGCTTGATCCTATGTATATGATGTTATTTTGGCGATTTGATCGCACGAGTAAGTCCGTAAGATGTTTTTAAGGTTGTGTGCATGTTTGGTTTGGAGCCCCGAGGGCTCAGGTGAGTTTTGAATGGGGCCCGGGAGGTCTCGGACTTAAGAAAATGCAGGTTCAGGTGTTGCAGACACCAGCGCGGCCGCGGTCATTTCCGCGCGGTCCGCGCTGGAGCCGCGCGGTCGCGATGCCTTTCTGTGCGGTTCGCGTGGCTGAGTCTGAGAGCTAGGGTTTCAGGTCAACCAGCGCGGTCGCGCACCAAAACAGTGCGGTCCCGCTGGAAGGGTTCAGAGAAGCCCCAATTTTTCTCCCACTCGGTGCGGCCGCAACACATTTTTGTGCGGTCCGCGCCAGGTCCTCAGAAAGGTATACAAGTTCGGAAAATCTCAGTCATTTTTCACTTTTCGAATGCCTTTCAGTGCGGTCCGCGTGGCTGAGTCTGAGGGCTAGGTTTCAGGTCAACCAGCGTGGCCGCGCACCAAAACAGTGCGGTCCTGCTAGAAGGGTTCAGAGAAGCCCCAATTTTTCTCCCACTCGGCGCGGCCGCAATACATTTTTGTGTTGTCCGCGCCAGGTCCTCAGAAAGGTATACAAGTTCGGAAAATCTCAGTCATTTTTCACTTTTCAAAAACCCAAAACCTAAGAGGCGATTTTCCCAACAACTTTTCTTCCCCAAAACGATTGGTAAGTGATTTCTAACTTAATTTCTTTATTCCTTAACATCTTTTAACATAATTTCAACTTCAAATCAAAGATTTTCATGGGGAAAATTGGGTGTTTTGGGTAGAACCTAGGTTTTCTACAAATTGAGAAGTTGGACCTCAATTTGGGGTCCGATTTAAAAACAAATCATATATTGGGATTCATGGGGGAATGGGTAACCGGGTTTTGGTCCGAACCTCGAGTTTCGACCACGTGGGTCCGGGGGTATTTTTGACCTTTTTGGGAAAAACCTTGAAAAATCTATTTTCATGCATTGGGGATGATTCATTTAGTAATTATTAATGTGATTAAGTAACTTATGACTAGATTCGAGCGGATTGGTGGTGGAATCAAGAGGTAAAGCTATACTAGAAGCGTGAGTTGAGTTTGGAGCATTCGAGGTAAGTGTTTGTTCTAACTTTGGCTTGAGGGAATAGGATTAGGATGATATTTGCTACTTGCTAATGTGGAGTACGGTGTATAGGCATGGTGACGGTTATCTATGCACCGGAGTCTAGCATGACCGTGAGTCTTGATTGCTTTTAATTCGAATAATGTGACACAAGCTCCTTGTTTATTTGATAAGTTTCATATAATGTGAACGGTTGAGGAAGAATGATTTAAAAGGAGAATGTGTTGTGAATACTCCCTTGCCGGGATGTGTAGACTGATATATATATTCTCCCTTGTCGGGATATTTTGGGCTGTTAGCTGTACCCTTGCCGGGTTAAAGGTATTGAGTTGTTATTCTCCCCTGAAGGGGTCTACTATATGAAGTCAGATATTATGAACTATATTATGGGATCGTGTGGCACGCCGTCCACTTATATATGATATTATGGGATCGTGTGGCACGCCGTCCACTTATATATGATATTATGGGATCGTGTGGCACGCCGTCCACTTATATATGATATTATGGGATCGTGTGGCACGTCGTCCACTTATATATGATATTATGGGATCGTGTGGCACGCCGTCCACTTATATATGATATTATGGGATCGTGTGGCACGCCGTCCACTTATATATGATATTATGGGATCGTGTGGTACGCCGTCCACTTATATATATATATATATTCACTTATATATATATATATATACATCATGGGAACCGGAGTCTCTTCTGCTTATTTCCGATATTTCATTTTTATCTGTTACTCCCCGATAGCATGTCCCCTCCCAGTTTTACTTTGTATTATCTTGTTATTATTTTCTTGCACTTGTTGTATATATATATCTGTACAGGTTAATTGTGATAGGTACTGTCTAGCCTTGTCACTACTTCGCCGGGGTTAGGCCAGGCACTTACCAGCACATGGGGTCGGTTGTGTTGATGCTACACTCTGTGCATTTTTGGTGCACAGATCAGGGAGCAGTTTACGGACCGCAGCAGTAGGACTTCTGGGAGCTATCTTCAGTCCAGGGACTCTCGAGGTAGCCTAGCTGGCGTTCGCAGGCCGAAGTCCCTTTTCATGTTTTTCTTTGTTTGTTTATCTTGTATCAGACAAACATGATGTATTTTCCCTTGAGACATTAATTGTAGTATTCTATAGTAGTCCGTGAGCTAGTGACACCAGACTCTAGGTAGCATTTTGGTTCAAACTTCCGCACTTTTGGTTTTCAGTTGCTTTAGATTTAAAGTCTTCCGCTTAGATTTTGTCTCGTTTATTATATTGCTTGAAAGAAAGCAGGAAAGGTGTTTTAAATATTTGGCTTGTCTAGCTCTGATAGTAGGCGCCATCACGACACCCGATGTGGGAAATCCGGGTCGTGACAATATTTTATATGATATGGATCGGGCTGCGCGCCACAGCAGATATATATATTATACATATTATGGATCGGACTGCACGCCACATCAATTACTTATATGGATCGGGATGCACGCCGCAACAATTATAAAGCGCTTGGGCTGAAGGATCCCCTCCGGAGTCTGCACACCCCCAGTGAGCGCAGTCGGCTATTATTATTATGGAT